>NC_049225.1:33130896-35630896 GCF_011100685.1 Canis lupus familiaris
TTCATCAATTCTACATGATTTTTCAGAGGCCTCAGAATCCTGATCCTTGCAAGCTCTTACACACGTACAAGGACAAGGAAGCAATCTCAGCTGGTCCAAGTAGGCTCACCACATGTATCATCCCAAAATAAACACACTCCATGTCACCAAAAGAGGAATCAAAACCAGAAAATCAAAAGTGAGGAAGCCATCTTAAAGAATAAACCCAGCACAAGATGTCCAAATAGTTGCTAATATGGTTATAAAACTAACAAAAGTGTTAAAAATAAATCCCCTCATGAGGATTAAATGCAAAATGCTTCTACCAGTCTGTCATATAGTTGACTATGATTATTACAAAGAAATTGATTTGTTATTAATCTCAATCTAAAGTCCCAAACTCTGAAAAAAAAAAATTCAAGGAAATTGATGGGAAAGGAAAGGATGAAGCAGAAGGTGTAGAGAAAGGAAATAAAATCATATTAAGTTCTCATCCTATGCCAAGTTAAGTCCAAAAATACCAGTGTTCTTGAAGCCAATGATTAGAAGCAAGATGTGAGAGAGTATGGGCATGCATCTGTGTATGCTGTTTCATTTAATGCTGTGATCCTCCCTCTAGGAGTGTGCACCCTATCTACCCAGCAAAGTGTTTTGTAAATCCACAGGGCCACTGTGGAGTGAAGTGATGCAGCAACCCTACACACAGCCCAGCTATTTGCTGAGTGTGAGTGTTTTTCTTTGTAACCCCACAGAAGATATGGCCAAAAAGAGAGCAGACCACCCTTTAAAATGGGAACTCCCACCCAGGCCCTTGGACCTAGAGCCCATCTTGTCTCTTGTACAGAAGCTGGTCCACCTCAACCCACACAGCCAGAGAACAAGCCCATCTAGCATAGAGCCCCAGTGTCAGCACCAGGTCTAAGAGGATCTTCAGGTTCCGCACTTCCCGAGCCCAAGACTTCCCACAGCAGAGTCGCAGTGTTGACATCATTTGCCCTGTTACCTTGACTGCCTTCACATCAGCTGGAGAAGGCTTTCAGCACAATAACATCAAAACAAAGGAAGGCATCTTTAACAGCAATGGCAGTTGTTGGAGTTGAGAGTCAAAATTGCCAGAAGCAAGCAAAAGGGAGACAGACTGAGAATCATGACGTCCCAATTAGAGGACACAAGATGTCCAAGGAACAAAAAGGAATTGGAACCAAGAGAACACCAATTATCTTAGACCACATTTTTAAATTCCCATAATTTCATTTATTTTGTCTCTCTACTAATGTTCACCTTGTGGGTACATTTATAACCTCCATGTAAGGTGGAGAGACTCCCCATCCCTGACTCCTTTGCTATAATTCCCAAAGGTGATACTTAGTCTTATTTCTCTTCAGTGTGTGTTTGGAAAGCATCCAGAATGGTTATTCTAACAAAACCTGCCTGGCGGGGAAAGGGACATGGCTCTATAAGATGCTGTCCCCTCGCATAACACTATCAATAGAGGTTCTATTTTTTTTTTCTGAATTCATAGTAATATTGCTGGAGCTTGAGGGCTCCAGAATATTGCTGTTTTCAGCAGGGAACAGGAAGACATGACCCCATCCATGGCGGCCATCTTGATGGAACCCAGACACACCTGCTCGCACTCCATCTACAGCGTGGGATAATTAATACCTTGCTCACAGCCTTTCACTTTCCACTTTGCCAATGCCACAGTCACATACAACAGACTTCCCAGATTGGATATTAATGATTTACTCTCTGAAATCTAAGAGTGCTCACAAAACATGAGAGTGAGTGGCTGAAAAATAATGTAAATAGAAAACAACCCCCTCACCCCATCTGGGTGCGGCCAGGCTGATGATTTATGGGAGGAGGTCTCCATAGTCTCTTGACTATGGCAGAGGTGGGTAGAGGAAGAGGGCCTGGCTGCCCATCTTCTTCAAACATCTCTGTTGCCTACTGATAGCATGGGGATCCACTACAGGGCGAGAGCTCTCCCCACATAGCTGAACCAATAGAACTCATTCATATTCCCTCACAAAAAAGCAAGAGGCACTTCTGTCAGCAGCAAAGTCCAACAATCGGATGCCCGGGCTCTGTTCCCTCAGCCACTCAGTTCCCACTTCTACCCTGAGGGCTCTTCATACCCCTGTCCCTGCAAATCCACCTGGATTGCCACCTTGGAGACCCAGCCCAGAGCTCACCTCCTAACAAGAGTTGTTCCTTCCTTACTCCATATCACGCTGATTATTAATTTCTTCCATATCCTGCCACCTTCCAGCATGGAATCAATTTACTGGTCAACTTAGAGTGGACTACTGTTGCATAGTCCTGGGTCTCAAATGAAACATTTTTCAAACAAAGCCACACTGGTTTACAGTCATACTGTACCACACAAGCCTCTTCAGATAATTATCTCAATACCTCAAGCCATGGGTCTTTGCCATTTCCACATTCAGATGAAGAAACTTGCCCAAGGCCAGATAACTAGAAAATACTTGGCTCAAACTTAGGCCTCAGTGATTGGTCAGTCTCATTCCTACACTTGGAAAACCATAATTCCAAAGCTTGGAAAACCACAATTCCAATTCCAAACTTCTCCCTGGTTTTTGGCTCATTCCATCCTTTCACTAATAACCTTCCCTTGATGCTACTGCTTTCACTTTCTTGGGCAACAGAAACATTTCTAAGAATGTTGATGGAAGCTCACTGAGGCAGGGAAGTGAGAGGACACGGCACCTCCTTCTCAGAAATTCAGATGATGAGCAGGGAAGGGAAGGGGAGAAGAGGTGCACACTCACTACAGCAGGGGCTCTGCTCTCTGTGGCCGTGTGTCATTGTGGGCTTCCCCCCAGACATGAGAAGCAAGACTGGGCGAAAAGGAAGAGCTGGAAGATAAAGAGAAAACAGGGACCAGAAGGGGTGATAAATTCGAATGGCAAGGATACTGTTAAGAGGGAGTCTAGAAAGGGGCTCAAAGCAGGAGTTTTCAAGGTTGACAAATCCTGGATGAGCCAGATACTTAATCTCTCTGAGCTTTAGTTTCTGCACTTGCAAAACAAGGATGATTATCGGCGCTACGGTGATAAATGAGATAAAGCCTAAAACATATTTAACCTAGTGGCTGATTCATAGCAAACACTCCGTAAGTGTTCGAAATTCTTATAGGCTTTTTAGAATGAAAAATAACAGAATACCCAGAAGAAAAGGAACCCAGCAAATATACGACCATATTAACAAACAGGTATTATGGACATTAAAATTGGCAATCAAAGCCGCAAAGGGGGAGAAAAGCATCACACGTTGTTCTTTCAGAAAGGGGCACGTGATCTAGGAAGGAAGCACAGAACATGTTTTCTTTCAGTCGGAAGGAAGTTGCACAGAGGGCACTGCACTCATTGGCATCAGTGGCTGGGAACAGGTTGGGGTCAGGGGACATCCTCTTCTAAACCACAGAGGTGAAACCAACCGATGAACAATTTTTCAACAGATGTACGAACTCGCCAGAGCTGTGCTGAATAGTGTTCATAATAGAATTAATAATAGCCAACAGTTGCTGAGAACTCATGCCTGCCACGTGACAGTCTATGCCCTAATATGTATCATTACTACACTAAGCACATAACTATCGCTAACCACAGGCCTATTATTTTCCTTGTATCGTAACTGGGGAAATGGGATATAGGGAGGATGACTTACCTAGAGTCACAAAATTGGTGAATTGTAAACACGGCTGCAATCTCAAAGTGACTAAAAGCCCAAGCCCTAAATGATGGGGCTGACCTAACCTATAACTCAATTTCTGAGATTTGAGGGATGTAAATACGTCACAGTAGCAGAATTCTAAAGATCTAAACTGTTGCAGTCATTTTAAGGTCCCCTAAGGGATATAGAAAACAATGAGAAATCCTGGTTTAAAATTGAGGATTAGCCACATGGTTAGCTATTCTCCTGGAAGAAGAAAAACTAGAGTTAAGAATCAACACCTGAATTTTGGAAACATCAGCTGACCTGCCCTAGTCTATTCTCTGGTGCTCTACCATCCAACCTCAATCTTCTTGCATAATTCTCAGTAAAATGCTAACTCGGTCGTTTGAATTTGGTCCAACCAAAACCTTGGACCCATCCTTGACTCCTCCCTCTCCTACATGCCACATCTAATCAATCATCTATTCCTATCAGCAATGCCTTTATACTAGATCTATGGCTCAACCACTTCTGACCACCAGCGTTGTTGCCACCACGGTCGAAGTCAACGCAGTTCATACTGGGGTTGTTGTGAGAGGCTCAGTGGAATTCCTGCTTCCTATGTCCCCTCCACTCTTCCCACATCAGCCAGAACAAGCCTTTTTAAAACATGTCTGCTTAAATGTCATATCTCGGCCTAAAGTCCCCAGATAGCCTCCCATCTCAGGAAAAAAAGAACAAAATTCTTACAATGGCCTAAAAGACTCTACATAGCATCACCCATCACATTTCTCTGACCTCCTGTCATGCTGGGTTCACTATACCTTAGCCACTCGAGCCTACCCCTCTTCTTGCTGGAATAGGCCAGGTGAGCTTCAAAAGGGGGGACCTTTTCATGCAGCCTGAGGCCTTCTCCCTGACAACCCGTGGTCTATTTTCACACATCCTCTGGTCTCTGCTCAAATACCATATCAAAAAGGCCAGTCTACCCTTTGTAAATTAGCACCCTACCAACCTCTCATGAAGGCAAAATTTAGGGCTGTTTTGTTACTGCTCCATCACAAGTGCCTAGGACTCTCTGAAAACATAAGAGATATCCCATAAATATTGTCTAAATGATGCATGAATAAAGAACATGAAGGCAGATAATATGGCTTATTTCTCTTCATCTCCCCCAACAATCCCTGGCACACAAGAGACATTCAATAAATGTGGAGATTTGGGAGGTTAATTGAGTATCTGTATTAGTCATAGTTCTCCAGAAAAACAGAACCAAGAGATGAGATGTGCATACGTATAGAAAGAGATTTAAGTAATTGGCTCCTGTGGTTACGGAGTCTGGCAAGTTCAAAATCTGTAGGGTAGGCCATCAGGCTGGATACCCAAGGGAGAGTCTATGTTGCAAATAAAGTCTGAAAGCTATCTGCTGCAGAATTCCCTTTTGCTCAGAGAAAGTCAGTCTTTTGTTCTATTCAGGACTTCAGTTGACTGGATGAGACCTACCCACATTTTGGAGAGCAATTTGCTTTATTCAATTTAAATGTTAGTCTCATCCAAAAACCCTGCCAGAGAAACATTCAGAATGTTGTTTGACCACATTTCTGGGCACTATGGCCCAGCCAAACTGACACATAAAATAATCCCAAACAGCATCCTATTAAGGTGAATCGATAGGATATATCAGATTAAAGAAGAATATTGTAACAAGAATCGAATGCTTTATAAGCAAAATGGCCTATGTCATTAAGCATTTAACAGACACCTGTAGGGCGACACACTGTGCTAAGCGCAGCAGGGAATAAGTCTCAGTTGGCCTCTTCAAAGAACTCCTGGGAACTACATACACATCTATCATCCCACATGTGTTATCACTGCTTCACATCCACTTGACTAGCTAGGGTCCCAAGAAAGATTGCACACCTCAGCACCCAGGCCCTTGTCCACTGAACTAGGTATATACACATCAGTAAGAGATTTGACAACTATACAGAATAACTAAGCAAAAGTAAAGAGCCATATGTTACAAAAGAGGGAAAAACAGCCTCTCTTGGGGGTTTGTGTCTAACAACTGCCCCTTCCTTAGAGACTGTCCCCTGGCTAGAAGGCTGGCCCCCAGTAGCCATGTCTGTATCTTGGACACTTGCCTTCCTTCTCTACCCCATCTGCCTTCTCCTGATTTCAAGTCCCTTGAATTCTCCAAGTCACAGTTTCCTCTGGGAAAACCTACCTACCTACTAGTTAGTAAGTTCCACTGAGAACAGAGCTTTGTCTGGATTGTTCACCTAGCCTAACTTATTAGTTATTGCTATAATTACAATGATCATTGCTACAATTATTAATTCAGAAAAGGGAAGCCCTTTCATGATTTGGAGCACTAGCATGGTGTCCCTATGACTCAGGTTGAGTTCACTTTAAGTAGTCATCTCTTTATAACAATACAAAGAGGACTTTTTAGCTCCCTAATTTCATGATGAAGACATAATAAGCTCATGCCAGAGTTGACTGAGCTCATGCTCAGTAAAGGGCACTGTGAACATCCCACCATGTACATGTGCCACTCCGTAGCACCTCCAAAGTTTTCATGGTCTACGATTTGAGTAATCTGTATTTCCATGACTAAACTACCATTCCACAGGAACTAAGCGTAATTTTATTCACAGTTGAATCCCATCACATAACACAGTGCCTGGCTGAGTTAAGCAAAACAGACTAGATGAGGCCAAAGAACCAAACCTCCAAACTTCAAATGTCAGTGGAATAACACCATAAATGTCTGTTTCGTTATTACTCATGCTATATGTCCATCATGGACTGGTAGGGGGCTATGCTCCACATAGTCACTCAGGAATCCTGGGAGACGGCAGCTCTACCATTCTGTTGTAGCTACATGATCTGGAACACATCGCTTCCTCAATCATGGGGTCTGCTCATGTGCAGAAGTTGCCATGTACCAACAATTCAGTGTTTTGGCCTTGGAGTGACATGTCCACCCATAGCCTCTTGGCCAAAAGGAGTCTCTAGGCCCAACTATCTGCAAAAGATTTGGAAAAAGAAAAAAACCAAAACATAACTTGTGAGCATTACTCTCCCTACCATACAGGCACCATGATAGGTGTCCAATAAGTATTTCTGATTGAATGTATGAATAAATAAGTGACTGATAACAATCTCTGAGCACTCCACAATGAGTCAATCTATTTCACGCCCCATGTCACCCTAGAAGACAAGACTCCGAGTCCATCTAGTTGTTCTTCTAAGCCCTAAGTCATTTGCTTAAGCTTCCATTCAATACTCACGATGCCCATGTCACAGATAAGTAACTGACTGTCTCAGAGTCTTTGGTATTTCTGAAGTTCTTCAATGGGCTGCATTGGCTTGTCCCTAATCTCCAGTAAACTAGATCTTGAAACAAAGGCAAAATCCTGGTTCCAGGACTTACCAATGATGTTCAGGCCATGAAAACAGCAAAGGGGTGAGAAAGTAATTTTCTCTAAGAAAATCTTCAATGAAAAATAGCAGTGATTATGTCTAAAGTCACAAGAGACAGAAATAAAGGGACACCTATCAAAGTCTGCTGTACAATATAGAGTCTAAATTCTCAAAGAGGCCACTAAGGCTTGAAGCATAGGACCAAACACATGAAACTATCCTTTGTTGTTTTTTTTTACCAACTCACCATTTCTGAGAAAATGGTTTTCACTACCTCAGATCTTTAGTTTCAAAATTCTTATCCTTCAGTAAGCCAATCAATTATCTGTGCCCAAATGAATAGTTCGAAGGACAAGGAGAGAGAAAACAGGAAATCCCAAAAACACATAGAAAGAAAGAACCCAAATCCCTATTCTAGACACGCTTGTTTCCAGGCCTCATACCCAGGGCCTCCAGAGCCAGGAGTATGTCCCATCCCCATAGCCAGTGGACCCCAGACTGAAGAAGGCCAGCAAACGAATAGACCTCAACTAACAAAATGCTCCTCTTTAATTCTCAAGTGTCAGGAATCAATAAGGTGTTTTTTTTGTTTTTTTTTTTTTTTTAAGATTGTATTTATTTGTTCATGAGAGACACAGAGAGAGAGGCAGAGACACAGGCAGAGGGAGAAGCAGGATCCATGCAGGGAGCCCGACATGGGACTCCATCCCGGGACCCCAGGATCAGGCCCTCGGCTGAAGGCAGACACCCAACCACTGAGCCCCCCAGGTGTCCCTCGGGAATCTATAATCACTGGCACACACTCAGCATAAAATGGTAACCAGACTCAGGTCTAACCTGCCTCGATGGAGTTGAGCAAAAAATTAAAAGGACTCTCGTTAAGAGAAAGATTGTGCAGATCCAACAAGAGGAGGAGATGCGAGGATGACATGCAAAGGATGTGCAAGGAAAGATGCAAAAAAAGAATCCCCATATCCTACTTTCCAGTCAGGCTGCTCTTCACAGCTTTGCAATAACCCTATCCTCTTCATGTGATCCAAGTTGAGTGAGATCTGTCCCTTTCAGCCAAAAGGGACTTGATTCTACAAATATTAACATTAATGACAATTAGCATTTATTAAACACTTACTTTGTATATCTGGCACGACACTAAAACTTCTATACTATTGTCTCATTCCTATGAGGGCAGTACTATTTTTTTTAATAATTTTACGTTTGGGGAAATTAAGGCTCTGAGAGGCTACTTTGATTATAACTCCCAGCTGAGGCAGGAATTACACACAGGTGGATCCAACTCAGAACTTACGCTCTTAGCTACCGCACTAGGCTACTCCTTGACCCCTGAGCTGGGCCATCTTAGGAATCGGAGAACTACAGGAGAGCAACCCACTCCTCTAAAAGTCTCTCACCTGGCTCTCATGGACAGTGACCTTATAACGAAGTTGGAAGAGTGTGGAGTTCAGGTAGGAGTTGGATTTAAATTGCGGCTCTACAGTTTAATCTTCCCCCCAACCCTCACACCTCACCGTCTTCACTTCTGTCTAATGTTCAGGGTTGCAAAGGAATTAAACGGCAAATGGAACAGCACCAAGCAGAGCATCTAGCTTTCAATAAATATCAGCTCCCTTCCTCGGTTTGTGTGGTTTAGAAGATGACAGAGCTACATTTGCAAAGTATAGGACGCAGTAGGTGACCATACATCACATCCCTCCCCTCCCTCCATTCTGTGACTTCTAAGATGTCTTGGCCATCAGCTTGATGCCACGGTCACTTCAAAACATCCACAGAGCCTCAAGCTCAGCGCCTTTACATGAGGGCCACTGATCCCTCGAGTCAAGGCTATTTTTTTTGTTCTTCTAAAATGTGTGCGGCTCTCGGAGAGCTGAGAGAATGGTCTTTGAAAAGCAAGAAATGCCAGCCTGCTTGTCCTCAGAGTTGTCACCAGTGAAAAGTGTTACAGCAGGTTAATGAATTTTTCCAAAAGACTGAACTGTCATGGGGGAAAGAGAGTAGGAAGAGGGTGATCTACCTGCGGGACTCTAGCACGGGCTTCGTTAACACCTGTCGCTACAGGCGACTGCAAGCGAAGTCCAAACTGGACAGAGACTCCTGCCCACCGGGGATGGATTCCAACTACGTATCTGGAAAAGGACAAGTCTCTCTCCATTCAGCCACAGCCTTTGGTGGGTGGTGCCTGCATTTCCTCTTTTCTCAGACAAGAGCTTGGGAGCCTAATAGCCTCCTCTTCTTGCAGAAACACTACCTACACAGGGTAGATGACCACCAGCACAAGGGAGGGACAAGCAAGAGGCTCCCCACTTCACGTAACCACTGGGGAAAAGACCTCGCTTCCTTCAGGAGGAGGTGGAGCTTCAGATGTTGGTGTCCTCCACTCAAAGTGTGGTCGGTGGGCCAAGCGATGCCTGTGTCACCGGAGAGCAGGAACGTTACAGGATCCCCAGGCTAGTCACAGCCCTCTAAATTAGAATCTGCCCAGTGCAAGGGCGGGGACGGTGTAGATGCAGATGCTGACTCCAGGTAGGCCTGAGACCCTGCATGTCAGGCAAGCTCCTGAGCGGCGCCAGTGGCACACTCCTTAGAGCAGATTCGTGAGGCCCTGCTCACTGTGAGTAACTGCCCCGGCTGCTCTTAGCCCTGCCCTACGGCATCCGTGTCATCCCAAGGGGTCACCCATTCCATACTGCTGGAGCAGAGGAAGCCAACTGCTCACCAGAAGGGGGGGGGGGGTCCCTCCTTCATCTGTGTGGTCCATCTCCCTGGAAGGGAGAGGGAGCTGCCACTTGGTCATGGAAGAGGCTCCTTCCTTGTCCCCAAGGGTAACCACGTGACCAGTTCTCACCAAAGTGATGTAAGCAGGAACGCCACCGATTATAGCCCAGCCAGGCCTCTTGGGAAGTGGGGGCACCTTCCCCATGCTCTTCCCACTCTCCTGGCTGGGGACTCTCGGGTCGGGGTGGATCCTCAACCAACAAGATGGAAAGAGACCACATCCCTGAGTTGACGTGTGAAAGAAACCCACTCCTCTGGCCTTCAACCCTGACATGGATGGTTACACGTGCAAGAAACCGGTTTTGGTTGTTTTATGCGACTGAAACTATGGTATTTTTTTTTTTCCAGTAGCTGATGTTACATTAATAGCACTGCCAATACTGTGTCCCCCAAATTATAATTGTTACCCAGTCATGGCTATGCCCTGCCAGGCCCTGTTCAGGATGTTCTATAGACACGGTCTCCCAACCCCCGCAGCTAAAAGGCTCCCACTTCGCAGGCACAAACTGCAGCTCCGAAGGCATTAAAATAACCTGCTTGGGACCCCACCCCCACCTAGCAAGAGCCGGGACTGAGACCAGGGAAGGGGTTCGGCCCCCTGGAGATCTGAGCACACTAGACATTACCTCCCAGGCCCCTTCTCGCAGGCCCCCTCACCCCCCCGCCCCTTCCCGAGGGGCCTTTCCCTGCTGGCCCGTCCTCACAAAGTCATTACCAAGGCGACCCCTGACAGATGCAGGAATTCTCCACCCACGTAGCCCCAGGCCTCTCCTGGAGCTCCCTTCTCTCCAGCATCTCTCTGCATTTAGCAGCACAAAATGCCTGCTGTCAGGATAGCTTAATGTTCCTTGTAGGTCGAGGCTACTGGCTGCTTGACCAACGTCCTTATCACTGAGCTGGCCTCCTTCACCAGCTGTTGTGGGGTTTTCCCCCCTTCTCCTCCTCGCACAGACGTACACACGGTGAACTACAAGAATAGTTGCACAAAGCCTCCCCAACTAAGGGCCCTGAGCTCTGGGGTGGGGGAGGGTGAAATGGGCCTGATTGCCCCTGCACTCCCGGCCACAGGGCCTCCCTGCCGCGGCCTTGCTGGCCGAGCCCACCCTCCGGCTCTTCACCTCACCCCCCCCCCCCCCCCCCCCCGCCAATTCCCACGCGGGAATTTGGCCAGCGAGGCACCTGTTCTCCTCCCAGGGCTCCTCTGGTCATCCTCAGCCATGGGTAGAGCTTAAACCCCCCAGGGAGAGGGTGGGCCCTGGGGAGCGGAGGCCCGAGCCCCCCTTCGGACTCAGGCAGAAACAGTGAGGCAGACAGGAAGCCAAGCGGGTGAGAGAGAAACCCAAGGCCTTATCGGTGTAGGAGCAGGTGTCCATGCAGGAAGAAGTGGCCTGAAGTGGAAGGGAGGATTTGATAGGTCTAAGATCAGGGAAAGCTCCACTGAGACCCTAAAGTGGGTGTGAAAGGACGACTCGGGCCTCCGGGGGACCCAGAACTCCCACTCCTGGGGCAGCTCCACCTCTGCTGCGCAGCAGACTTGGGGTAGCTTCCCGCGGTGTGGGTGTGTGTGTGCGCCCCAACTGGGAGCCTCTTTCTTTCCCTGCCGTGCTCATCCACCTCTTATTAGAGCCTCATCGGCCTCCGATTCCCGCCAAAGCAGCCGAGGACGAGGCAGCCTGGGAGGCAGGCTCGCTGGCAAGCCCCGGTGACCGCAAGGCCGCTCGGCACAGGCTCTTCATGGGCCCAGAGGCAGGCGGCTTAGTCCTGTCGGGGGCTCGGCAGCAACAGAGGCACAACTCAACCCCAGGCCTTCTGACCTGTTGGTGAGGCCAAGCAAGACCCGTCTCTGACCACCACAGACTGAGGCTTCAGAAGGAAACTTCTGGAGACAAATTGTGCAGAGCTGCCAGGATAGACGGTGGCGTGGCAATGCAGCCCACACCTCGGGGTACACGTGGTGCCCTGGGCTGACGGAAAGCAAGGATGCTTTGCCTCCCCACCAGGCCTGGCTCTGTCAGCCACGTGACTCAGGGTTGTAACCGGGTCCGACTCCTTTTCTACCTTCTTGTGTCCATCAAAGTCCCCTTAATTTGCTCAAAGGCACTTGTCTAGCGCAGCCACCATCTGCCGTCGGGATGTGGGGCTCCTCCATGGTGCCCTGCAGCCGATAATCGAGGGGGCCTTCAGGTCCACCAGGCTGAGATTCAAATCCCTCCTGTGCAGCTTACAGATAGAATGTGCTGTGTGACCTGGAGCCAATAATTCAACGTCTCTGCATCTCAAACGGCCTCATCTAATGGGCTTTAGGGTAATATCAGGGATCCAAGCGAGAAATTCTAAAACTGGAGTTAATGATAAAGTTGCAAGCGTAACACGATTGGCTTAGATGCTTAACAAATGGTTAACTCCCCAGAAACAATCTGGGAACTCAGAAGTCTAGACAAAGACAAATATACTTCCCAGAGCAGAAAGACTTGCTCAGGGAAGACATTTCACAACTGCATTTGTGAAGTCTGTCCAGGATTTACGTTTTTTACCTGCAAGAGTGGACACTGAACCTTCCTGTCTTGGGCACCATCAACCCGCCTCTTCAGCCTGCCCGTAGTGGCTTGGGGGGGTGGGGGCGAGTAAGGGCTCCCCTAAAATAACAACAAACCATGCTCCTGTTCAAAGACTAAGGAAGCACCAGAGAGGATTCTAGAAGGAGGCATGTACACGACTTTGAGTAGTCGAGAGAGTTTCACACTGAAGAACCAATAGCCTGAGTTCTTCTTCCAGTCCTAACAGTAGCCCCTTGTGTTACACAGATAACTGATTCTCCAATAAATGAAATAAGTCCTGGACAAGTCAGGCATGATCCATTGCCTAATGAGATCATATCAAATTATCACATAATAGTGCCAGGCATATACACAAACACCTGTGTTGCCGATGTCTCTCACTTCCTTTATTACCTTGCACTATTGTGCGACTCAAATGCAAGCATTTACATGTAACCGCTCTGCAAGCTGCAGAGCACTTGGATAGATGACGACCTCATTGGTAACACTTGACCCCTCTGGTCTCAGTTTCCCCATCTTTAAAGGATGGAGCATATAGCCTGGCTTCTACTGCTCACACACCACCATCTTACAGGTTGATAAAGAATCAGACTAAGGGAAGAATGGGAAAGAGTTGTAGAAGCCAATTCACTCTACAATAGGTGTTCATCTGTGGTCCTGTTAATGGGATACAAGCTGGTCCTGTTAATGGGATACAAGCTTTTTCAGGGGAAAAGAAATCACCCTTCCAAGAAATAGAGTTCATTCCTGTGACCCTCCCCTACAAGGAGCCCTGGGGCCCTTTTTACTAGATTGTGGAGACTGAAGCCACCGTCAGACAACTGCACCAACATCTCAGGTCTCCGAAAATGACAAAGCCCTCAGAGCTCTTTCTCAGAGCCTCTGGAGCCCACGACAGAGTTGAAGAATCAGGAACCCCAGCTGCCTCTAACCCTTCACGGTGCTATCACCACTGAGCCACAACGGGACACTCACAACGGGGGTGGGGTGAGGGCCGGGGGAGGGGGGTCGGTGGAGAAGCAGCAGCAGGAGGAAGGAGCTCAGGAAACAAAGGTTCTGGCTTAATAAATGGCTCATCCCTGTGCACACAGAGAGCCTGGAGGAGGGAAATGCCAGCAAGCAGGCAGGGTGAGGCAAGGCCGAACAGTTTGGAACCTGCCAGCTGCGTGCCACTGTCCAAAGGACCCCTATCCTCCCCCCTCGCCCACCACACTAGGAATCAGGATCAGCTCAGCTTCCCTCTGATTGATAAAGCCCCTGAATAGGTCAAGCCCTCCTGGACATGTGTCTCCATGTGCCTCAGTAGAAGTAGCATTTGATAGGAGAAATGTCAGAGAGAAAGGTCTTGAAATAAAGATGCTGATTTCTGTAGCTATTGAAGCCTCTGAGCCCTGCAGCTCCAAAGGCCACCCTCGGGGGCCCCTCACACAGAGCTGCAATGGTGAGAGCTCTGGACATCGTCCTCCTCACACTCCAGGAGGACTTCACCCCAGCTCCTTGGCCCACTTCCACACTCCCAGCTCCCAGGGACCCAGGCCATGGCTGGTCACGCTCAACTGAAATGCAGAAATAAAGACTCTATGTCCCTCTGTCTAGAGCTTCCAGTTCGGTGGAAGAGACAGCTACAGTTGAGTACCTTGTAGTTCGCAAAGGCTACTTGGGCAAGGACTGTGGGGGTTCATAGGGGAGCTTTCCCCAACCTGCAGAGCAGGAAAGTCTGAAGATGCAAGTTCTAGGGTGGGGTCCAGAAAAGGTGAGGAAAAAGAGCTGAGTGCAGGGGTGGGTGAGGTTTTTCCCAGCAGGGAGAACATCCCGAGCCAATCCAGAGCCACAAGCCGTGGACTGATAGGGTCTAAGCCACTGGGGTTGCTGGAGAATGAGTAAAGTACGATGCCAAGAGGTCCCATGGATGGGCACAGGTTGCAGGAGGAGATGCTACAGAACCTGGAACAGGCAGCAATGGGCTCAGACTCTGACAGCCTCACAGCTCTATGGGAAGGAGTAAGCTAGGCAGAAAAGGAGGTCCTACTTAGGAGGCAGAGGGACCCAGGTGAGGAATGTATGACGGCCCAATTACACAAGAGTCCTGAGGATTCCAGCAACTCCCCAGATAGAACCCCCAGGATCTGGAGCCTGCTGAAATGGGGAGTTTGATATTTGAAAGAAATAAACATAGAGGAACAGGCAGGCCACTGACTCAGAAGAACATAGTGAGGGTGGGTGGCACCGTCAACCAAAACAGAGTTCTTCACTTTGAGGAGAGCCGTGGTTGGGGGGCATGGGGAGTCTGAGGGTTCTGGGAGACTCGCATGTAGGAATGAAGACTTGGAAGCTAGATGATCAAACTGTAGCTCCTTTCCTGCCACTGTGCTGCAAGGAGCATGTCTGATGGTTCACACTGTACAATAAATGCCAAGTGAATGAATGCTTTGAGGTACAGGGCAAATCACGGGGGAACTCATGAGACACGGGGATAGGGAGGGACAGGGAAGCATATAAACACTTACTGAAACAAGGATATAACAAAGGACAAACACATTTCACCCAGCTGGACTCTTACCACAGTCTGGAATTGGTAGGATTCCCATTTTGCAGAAGATGCTAACGACACAAAGGAACAAAATAGGTAATTTTTGCCCACAGTTTCTAAGTGGTCTCCCTATACTTCAAACCCTATTCTGGCTCATGTCGCAGTGGTTCAGAGCTCCAGCTATGGAACTGAATGAGCCTGGCTGTCACCCATTAACTGTGTGGCTTCAAGAAGTTACTTAAGAACTCTGAGGCAATCTCAGCTATGAAATGCAAATACATAGGATATACATCTCCTGGAACATTTTAAGAATTAAATGAGAGGTTATCAGTAAGCCTATAAGGGCTTCTAGCACACCATGAGCACTCAGCACATACCAGCTGACGTTGCTCCAAAGCTTCTCTCCCAGCCTCAGGACAGCACAGTCAGAACCACCAGAAGTGGGGCCTGTGGTTGTGGTCTTGTTCTTCTAAGAGAAGAATGTCATTTCATCCACTTACTTGCAGGTAAGCAGCCCCAGAGTTAGAGGCTGAAACTACCCAATGGCATTTTGTTTCTTTTCTTAAGCATATCTACTGCACTGATAAGGAAAAAGACCCTTCTCCATGGTGTTGTTTGTGGGCGAGTTCATTCCTCTCTGCCTTTGGTAATATACTAGCTCTTATACCATACATGTACTCTAGAAAGGAAAGCAATGTATGTGAGTGCATGTGCACACACATCTCCTTTACCCTTAAAAAAATTCACTTTGGCCTTGAAAAGTTGCACCAGTGTTTGCCAAGTGTCATCCCAGGCTCAGCAGCCTCAGCATCATATGAGAACTTGTTAGGAATGTGAATTCCCCAAGTCCTACCCTAGACCCATTGAGCCAGAAGTTCTGGGAGTTGGACCCTGCTTGTGACTGACAAGTCCTCCACGTGATTCTGATGCTCTCAATTTTGAAACCCATTGCCTGGGATAAAAGCAGAAGAGTCACCCCAATTTGCCACTCACTGGAGTAAAGGTTAGAGAAAGCCAATGGAGTCAATCCTTAAACCCTCCAACCTCAACATCAATGATCCTACCTCACCTCGCCTTTTTTTCATCTCTCACACCCTGGGCTACAGAAAAGGGCTCTTGACCACATGGGATATTTCATTTTGAAGAGGTACCTCCAAGCAACAGATCCTAACCAAAGCCAAGGATTCTTCAGCCCTAAACCTAAAGCCAGAAAAATATTTTCCAAAGCAAACCACATATCACTTTTCCCTAAATCATTCCATCCTTCAGGATGCCGAAAAAAGTAGTCAATAGTTACATATGTGGCTTTTATTCCGAGAAACACAAATGCCAACAGAGGTTAGGCTGACAGCTTGAATGACTACAGTGACCTGGGTTGGGGAGTAGTCAGGAATGGTGGGGCCTGTGGAAAATAAAGGTAGGGCAGGACAATCTTAAAAAGCAACTGATTGTCAGCCCAGCTGCAGCTTTACAACAGGGTGTGAATCTAATGCAGCCAGATCTTCCAGCATTCCAGGAGAAGCCAGAAATCCAAATGTTTGTGGGAAATCCTCTCCAATGTAAATGTTAGCACAACTGTTTTCCAAACACTGTGTGTGTCACACAGCTGTGGGTCAGACTTGGCTACAGGCCGTAACCTTTGCTCTACAGAAACATGATTGATAGATGATAGATGGAAGGAAGGAAAGAAGGAAAGAAGGAAAGAAGGAAAGAAGGAAAGAAGGAAAGAAGGAAAGAAGGAAAGAAGGAAAGAAGGAAAGAAGGAAAGAAGGAAAGAAGGAAAGAAGGAAAGAAGGAAAGAAGGAAAGAAGGAAAGAAGGAAGAACCATCAAGGAGTTTTGTTTACTATAATTAGGTTGGTTGCTGATTGCCTCGTCATTTTGGATAATGACCTCTATTAAAATGGGGCTTTGAATCTGCAGGACCAATGAACACCTATAGATGACATTGGTGAACCAGCACTGACCACCAGCAATTCCCTTCCTAAAAATCTGTCACTCCTCCAAATTAGAAGGGAAACACTAATAATACAGGGGAAGAAGAGACATTGACTGCTGTGGGCATGTGTCCCTGGATTGGAGTGTCTCCTCCAAGGACACTCCTTGAGTAAACAGTGACATCCACTGGCTAAAAAAATTAGATCCTGAGTCCTATTCATAGAAGAAAAGGAACCTCCCAACAGGTTAGCAAGATAGTGTCGATCCAGGCTGGGGATTTTCAGGTACCGACAGAGGAGTAAGAGGAATGAATCCAGAGCCAAGAGAAAGATTTGGGAAGAACACAGATTTTAATAAGAACAAGAGAGAAATGTGATTCCCAGTACATGCTGGGCTGCTGCTTTACATTTCAGAATCAGAGATCTCCTTGCTGTGCTCAGGTTCAGCTGTCAGATGCTGGAACCAGAAGGCACCTATGGCTCTATACCACCTAGTTCAGGTTTCTCAACCCTATATGCCTACCAAGACCCTAAAATGTGGCTAGTCCAAACTGCAATAGGCTGTAAGTGTAAGCTACACATTAATTTTAAAGACATACTAATGGGGAAAAAAAGTGTAAGGTAGCTCCTAATTATGATATGTATATGCTGAAATCATTGTATTAAGTTAAATAAAATTATAAAAATTATAAAAATATATTATAAAACCTCAAAATTTCTTTTTACTTTGTTGTCACTATCAGAAAATGCAAGGGGTGCCTAGGTGGCTCAGTCGATTAAGTGTCCAACTCTTGATCTTAGCTCAGGTCTTGATCTCAGGGTGGTGAGTTCAAGCCCCATGTTGGTCTCCACACTGGCCATAGAGACAACTTAAAAAAACAAATTCAAAATACGTGTGTGGTTGGCATTCCATTTCAGTGGGCAGCAGTTATAAGTCATCTAGCACAATCATTCTCAATCTTGCTGAGTAACAGAAACTCCTGGGGAGCTCATAAAACACACAGATGCGGGGGGGCCCCCCACCCTCACAGATCCTAATTCAATTGGTAGAGGGGATATAATGGGCAGAAACACCATAAACGTACTCTCCTGCAGTTTCCTTTCTCTATCATTTCTACATCTAAGCTGTCCTTGATTCCCCTGAATTTTATTGATCTGTAGTCCTCCTTAAGCACCACTTTTATCCTGTACTTCTCTGCTTGCAAATAAATAATGCCTTTATTCATGTAACAGACATTAGGCACCTACCTTGTGCTCCAGGCACTAAGAATACAGAATGAAGAAGACAGTTTTCTTCTCTCTTGGAGCTTATATTTGGAGTGGTGTGGGGGAGATCAATCAAATCAGTTAATCAAGAAAAATATCATGGCATCAGTCTTAGCAATATTTTTTGGACCAGTCTCCTCAGGCAAGGGCAACAATAGCTAAAATAAACAAAATGGCATTACATCTAGCTTAAAAGCTTTTGCACAGTGAAGGAAATCATCAACGAAATGAAAGGCATTCTATTGAATGGAAGATTATTTGCAAATCATGGATACTATAAGGGGTTAATATCAAAGATGAAGAACTCACACAATATCAAAAAAACAAACCCAGGGGCCCTGGGTGGCTCAGTTTGTTAAGCGTCTGCCTTTGGCTCAAGTCATGATCTCAGTCAGGGTCCTGGGATCAAGCCCCATGTCGGCCTCCCTGCTCAGCAGGGAATCTGCTTCTTCCTCTCCCTCTGCCTCTCCCCCTGCCAGTGCACACTTTCTCTAACAAATAAAATCTTAAAAAAAAAAAAAAAAGAAGACAACATACAGATGGCAAACAGACACATGAAAAGATGCTCAACATCATTAACCATCAGGGAAATGCACATCAAAACCACAATGAGATATCACCGCACACTTGTCAGATCAGCTATTATCAAAAAGACAAAAAAATAACAAGTGTTGGTGATGATGTAGAGAAAAGGGATCCCTTGTACACTGTTGGTGGGAATGTGAATTGGTACAGCCACTATAGGAAACAATTTGGAGATACCTTAAGAAGTTAAACAGAATGATGATTTGATCCAGCAATTCCACTTCTGGGTACTTATCCAAAAAAACAAAAACACTATTTGAAGAGAGATAAGTATCCCTACATTCATTGCAGTACTATTTACAATAGCCAGGCTGTGTAAGCAATGTAAGTGCCCACCAGTGGTTGAATGAAGTATACACACATGCATGGTAATATTACTCAGCCACAAAAAAGAATGAAATCTTGTTATTTGCAACAATGTGAATGGACCTAGATGATATCCTGCTAAGTGAATACGTCAGATACAGACAACTACCATAGAATTTCACTTCTATATGAAATAGAAAAAACAAACAACAAACATACTCAGATACAAGAAACTATTGGTTTCCAGAGTGAGGAGAAGAGTTTGGGGCACAGGACAAATAGATGAAGAAGACTAAAAGGTACAAACAATTTAAAAAGATATTCCTGGGTGGTTCAGCAGTTTAGTACCTGCCTTCCACCCAGGGTGTGATCCTAGAGACCCAGGATTGAGTCCCACATCAGGATCCCTGCATGAAGCCTGCTTCTCCCTCTGCCCCACCCCCTCTCTCTCTCTCATGAATAAATCAATAAAATATTTAAATACATGTGTGTGTGTGTGTGTGTGTGTGTAACAGGGATGTAATGTACAGCAAATGGAATATATTCAATAATATTGTAATAACTTTGCATAGTAACTAGACTTATGAGGACCATTTCATAACATACAAAATTTGGATCACTATGGTGTGCACCTAAGACTAATAGGGTATTATTATAAAATTTTATAAGAGGGCACCTGGGTGGGTCAGTCAGTCAAGTGGCTGCCTTTAGCTCAGGGTCATGATCTCAGGGTCTTGGGATGGAGCTCGGCATTGGGCTCCCTGCTCAGCGAGGAGTCTGCTTCTCCCCCTGCCCCTCTCCCTGCTCATGTGCTCTTTCTCAAATAAAATCTTTTTTTAAAGTGTTTAAGGAAAATATCAGCAGAGAACTAAAACAGAGTAATAGAAGATAAACTGGGTGATTGTGTTAGGTGACCTGGCCAAGGAAGGCCTCTTTGAAGACAGTCCAACTGACGTCTAAGTGATGCCAGCCATGAGAAGATTATTTAGAGGTGGTCATTGAAGATGAAGTCTCCTAGGCAGAAAGGAAAGAGGATTGAAAGATTTCTACAAAGATGAGATCTGCTATTTATATCATTTAGTGGCTGGGTAGAGACAGAGAAGCCTGCAGAAGAAACTAGATGGAGTGGCCAAAAAGGAGAGAGAAGGAGACATGCCTCCAGAGATTGTTTCAAATCAGTGCTGTTTGAGAAGGAAGCTCAAGCAGCTTAAAGCCAGACAGATAAGATCAGTTTGAGGACCTAAAGGAGCAACAGGCAGAGGAGTCCCCACTTAGGGCAACATGGGTCAGGACAACAATCCTCCATAGAAAGATTTCCTTTCAAAATGCAAAGAGCTTCTCAGGAACAAGAGGTACCGAGAGAGTCTTGCTCTCATTAACTGGTGTTCCCAGGGGAGGGGAGGGGGGTGGTACAGGTTCAGGCACCAGAGAAGAAGAAACACTCAGGAAGATAGAGGAGTTTGCCAAAAAAGCCCAGGAATAGACTGGGAGAAACACAAATGTGAAAGTGAACAGGGGCCTAGGGAGCGGGTGTCTCCTTCCACCTCCATGCTGCTAATCACATGTGGTCTCCGTTATCATTGCTCTTGGAAGTCTTGGCTTCTCTACTAGAATTTAATCTGTTTTCCTTTGTTTTTTTTCTCCTGGCGCAGGAGACTGGAAAACGCTCAGTGAGTGAAGAGTGAGTGATGACAAGGCTGAAGCCCCAGTGCCACACCTCTGCCAGCCTCCTAGGCTCCGTTTATGTTGCTGCACCACCACCACCACCACCACCACCACCACCACCACCACCTCCCCACCCGCCACCCCATGAGCTGAGAAGCCTGACTGCATGGGTGCAAATCTAGGCTCGCCATCTTGCAAGCAGAGTGATCTAACCCAGTGAGTCCCCTCATCTTTCCATGCCTCTAGCTCCAGGCTCAGGAAGATGTCCCCATCTGATGGACTTGTGAGAATCTGAGGCATCATGATGGGAAAAGCAGCTAGAGCGGGTAGAAAATAATAAACACTAAATATTAACTCTTCCTATTCTTTATCCCAAAAGCCTCTCCCTACTCCAGGTCTAGCCTCATGCTTCCATAATCTTGCTTTTGGGATCATCTAAAAGCCTACAGTGTCCTTCCCACAGCTAGGCTTGGCCCCTTGGAGACATCTGGGCATCTCTCAAGCCCCAGAACCTCCAGCCACGGCCCCACACAGCCAGGCACACCCTCCTCACTGAACCTTGCAGATCCATGTGGTCACCATCCTGGTGTGACTTATAGGCTGCTCTTCTCTAGACAGAAACCCCCAGCATCCAGAGGTGGGGTCTCACCGTCTCCCCACTCCCCACACTCAAGTCACCATCCAGAACACAGGAGACACCATGACAATGCAAACCTGGGGTCACGGAGACTGGGATCTGCATCCAGGCTCTGTGAGGAGGTTTCCGAAGGCAAGTTAGTCTAGGTCTTGGGCCTCAGTTTGTGATCTGGAAAGTGGCACTTGCAAAGCCTGCCTTACAACAGAGCTGTGATGACTCAAACAGCCAAAGGAACATAAGGTAGAACTACTACTGCTTCTGCATCTCCTTGAGGATTTAGGTGCTCTGTTAAATCCTTCAACATGCACTTGGCCTTCCACTAACTAGCCCCTGAGCCTGCTCTCCTCGTTAGCCTGTTTCCAGCTTCTTCAGCCCCTCCACCTGGCTGGTAAGGAACAGAGACCTGGCATTTTCCTTCTGTCTCTTAATAAATGCAGGTACAGTTTCCTTTAATGGGCTGTCAGTGGGCAGTAAGGATCCAGACTGCACAATTATATGAAACAAATGCTTGGCCTCTCTGCTAACAGCTGGGAAGCTCCAAAAACCCTTAGGTGCTGGAAAACAGACTCCAGAGTGAGTCTGTTAAGAGCACGGCCCACTGCTGTTAAGATACAGCCTTGTTCCTGTGCCTTTAGCATTATTTTTCTCTTAAACTTGGGAGTTCACACAGCAGGGTAGGATGGCGGAGGGTAAAGAGGATGATGACTGCTCTTTAGAGAAATAACCTGCAAATGATTTCTACTGTAGATGGACAACCTTGCCTGCTCAACCTCAGCTTCCAGACCCCTCACAACACCTGGGCCCTTTCCTTCCTTACTTTCAATAGCCATAGCTCAGCCCCCAGAGCCCATGGCTGAGCCCCTGTGGAAGGGAGGTCCTAGGGGGTTCAGGCTTGGTGTGAGTCATGTCATAGAAGCTGCACCCGCAGGGTCAGTGAGAGGTTGGGAGCAGCTCAAAAATAAATAATTACCCTGCCGTGTTCCTAAAAGGCTACCCGGGCCCCCTATGTTGCATATGTTTGTCAATACAAATCCACCTGAGGTTTGTCTTAGTCTAGACCAGAACACATTGTTGGTGGCCCCGCTTATCCCATAAACAAAGCCTTGCGTGAATATGAATTCTGGACTCACTTGACTAGGGAAGCTTTCAAATGTCCGATAAGCTTGTTCCCTTGTCGTGCCAGCTCAGGAGGAAATAGTGTTGGCTGTGGCTTATGTGTTCACTTTCCAAGATAAGAAATAGAGGGGTCAGGCCCACTTTCTGGAGGATGATCATTAGTGTTTAACTAATGCTTCCTGAGCACCTCACTATGCGCTGGTTGGGAAGAGAGGCAGTTAACCAAATCAGAGTAGGTTAGATTTCTGGGATGGAGGGCTGAGAGCAGGGAAGATAATAGAAGCAGGCAGCTTACAGCATGGTGTCTGGTGAGCTCTTTTGCAGACCCAAGAGCCAGAGCTAAAGGATTAGACGCCCAGCAGTGAGCTCTGGAGACTGACAGGAGGCCTCAGTGCCCTCTCTCCTCCGGCCTCCGTTATCTGTGAGACTAAACAAATCCCTGAGTTTCCCAGTGTAGGTCCTTCCTCCATTCAATGGAGGTGACAACCCCTCTCTTTCAGGGGGTTGACTGGGACTCAAGAGGCTTTCAGTCAACATTAGCTTCCTTCCCCTTAAGCCAGCAGAGCAGAAGCTGGAGAACCAGTGGGGCTTTGGAAGCAGAACCAAACCTGAGTTCCAGTTCTCTAGCTTATTTGCTGTGTGAAGCGGGGCAAGTAACCTCCACCTCGGCGCCTCGTACCCTCTGCTCTCAAGTGGAAATTATAATGCTTGCCGGCTGGGCAGAAGAGGGACAGATGAGAACGTACCTCAAGGCCTGGCAAGCACTGAAGGTTGTCCAGTCCAGTCCTTTCAGGGAGGCCCAGGTATGAACTGGCTTATCAGCCTATCTCGGGTGCTTGGCCCCAAGTCCCCCAAAGCATAGGAAGTGAAGAGCAATCTTTGAAAGAATGAATTTCCTGATTTTTCCCAATGACAAAACAAGACCCAAGGATGTTAGGTAATTTACCTTATAAAAAAAAAAAAAGATTTTATTTATTCATGAGAGACAGAGAGAGGCAGAGACACAGGCAGAGGGAGAAGCAGGCTCTCTGCAGGGACCCGATGTGGGACTCGATCCCAGGTCTCCGGGATCATGCCCTGGGCTGAAGGCAGGCACTAAACCACTGAGCCACCCAAGGATCCCTAATTTACCCTTTCAAGGGGAATTTTGCACAAAGTCAAAAAGCAATGTGGCGACCAAACCTGACCGGGGTGGGGTGGGGGGGTCTAGTACACCAAGGTACCCCTCTGGGAAGCACAGAGGACCCCAGAATTGGGGTGACCTGACAGGCAAATGTGAATGCTCCTCTGCCTCAAGCTTGAGCTGCAAAAATTGCACAAACACCTCAGGGCTAAAGGGGGGGAAAAAAATACCATTTTTACGATTTAATTAGAAAAAAAAAAAAAAAAAGTAGTTCAGGGTTTGTGACTAGATTGGGAGAGGACCCAGCACACTGCGATTCTCAGGGTCGCATAGGCTTTATTGGCGAGATTCGGGGAAACGTGCTAAACCACAGCAGCTGAATTTTCACCTCCGCATGTTCTGATAAATGCAAAACGGGAGCAGGTCTGAGCTTGCCTCGATGAACCGGAAGCACGATGAGGCCTAAGCTTAGGAGATTATGGCCTTTCTGAGCTTCATTACATGTGACGCTAGCTCATCCTCTACATGCCGGGAAAACTATGGAAATCACCCTTTTTATCACCGAGCCGGTGACAGGAACACTCAGGAGAAGCTGTCACACTGCTGGCCCGCGGCCCCCCACTCCCCCTGAACCCCCCTCTCCCCATGGGATTCCTGGCAACTTCGATTCCTTTAACCAAGCCAAGGACCTTGGGTAAATCGTATCATCCCCCCTGGGCCTGCGTCCTCATCTACCAAGGGGAAGGCAAGGACCCACAGGGTTAGGTCAGGCCAGACGTTCAGCGAGCGCTGGGTCCACAGCAGGCGCTTACTGGTGCTGCCCTGGCTGCCACCCAGCACGCCTCCTCTCATCTGCCGGGGGACCCACCAGAGGAACAAGAACTTCCAAACCCAAGTCAGAGGAGATCTTTGAGTTTAGTATTTTGGATTTAAAACAAAAAGGGCGTCGGTGAATGTACAAGCACTGGAATGAGAAACTGGGCCGTGCATTAGCTGCCAGGTACACGGGACTCCCATCGCCTTCTAGAACCAGGGATGGATCACCAAGTCACAGACAACTCACTCCTTGCTGGGCCCTTCTGTGCTCAAGCACCATAACCTGGGTACACAGTTCATCCACATTTCGTCCTCCACTCACTTCCCCCTTTTTAATTTAAGTATTGGATCCTTTCGGTATCTCTGCCGTGACCTTCAGCGACTACAAGCGGGGCATTTACCCCGACTTTTACCCCATCAGTGCTGCCCCTCACTTCAGCCGGGCCTGCGTCCCTAGCTGTTGGATTCTGATTCCCGAAAGATACATCAATTCTCCTTCTATAACACCTGTCTCTTTTAGCTCCATCCATTTTATCAGCAGGTCGTAAAATCAGAGAAACGTATTGCGGACAACAGGGCGAGGGAACGGAAACACTGTGGAACAGGAAAAGCGCCCAGCAGTTTTGTAATAAGCAGCGGAGTAGAAGTTCCCCAAATCATGTGCCCTAGGGTCAGCCTGCCCAGCATGCTCCTCCCTGTGGGCCCAGGTGAGTCACTTGGGCCCTCTGAGCCTCCATCACCCCCCACCCCCCCAGCTATAAAATGAGAGGGAGATGATCAACCTTGTGGGATTTGTTGTTGGGGCAACTGACTGAGCTCATACAGATTTCTGATCCGTAGTCGTGCCGGGTAAACAGGAGATTTCACACAATCTTCCTAATTGTTACTAACTTTCCCAGCTACAGATAAGGAAAGTGAGGCTCAGGGCATTTGGGTAACTTGCTAGTAACCCAGCAAGGTGGGTCTGGGAACCTAGCCCAGGCAGCCTGTCCTAAAAGGCCCATCAGCCCCAGGGCTGCCACCTAAGAGAGTGCTCCATGCCCAGTTACTGATGTGTTTTGTTTTTTTAATTTATTCATGAGACAGAGGCAGAGAGGCAGAGACTCAGGCAGAGGGAGAAGCAGGCTCCCTGCAGGGAGCTCAATGTGGGACTCGATCCCAGGACCCCAGTATCACACCCTGAGCCAAAGGTAGAGGCTCAACCACTAGCTGCCCAGGCACCCAAGGGTGCTGTTCTTATCCATGTGTCCAGCCACTGCAGTTCAGCCTTCTCTCCTATGCTACCAGGGAGGCGGGGAGCTAAAGTGGGTGCCAGGCAATAAGTATAACTGAGTTTATCCTTTCTCTGTTAATTTCCATGGAAGCAGAAACCCATCTGACAAAGGTAAGTCCTTAATGAGCAATTCTGATCCAAGGCCCCAAATGCAAATTTTTGTCCCCACGCACAGCAGACAGCAAAATATTAGACGGGAATAACCTTAGGATGAGGAGGACTACACCACACACACACAATCACCTAAGATGACGACTAAGGAGATATTTTCTTCCATGGGTTAGACCTTACCTAGCAAAGATTCTCTACCCCTGAGCACCTGCTCAGTCCAAACTTCAGACAAATATTAGGCTATTATCCTAAGCCTCTGGGTTCGAAGGAAATAAAGGATGATTCCACTGAAGGTTTCGGGATGGTAGGTAAAGGAACCAAGCCATGGCGAGGCCTTTATGGCCCCTATGGGAGATCACCAGCTCAAAATAGGATTCGTGGAGTTTAAAACAGGCACGTGGATTCCTACACTTCACTGTATTGCACTTTGCAGAGATAGCAGGGTTTTTTTTTTGTTTTTGACAAATTGAAGGCTCCTGACTACCCTACGTCAAGCAAGCACCCTTTCTCCTATAGCACCTGCTCACCTCATGTCTCTGTGCGACATTTTGGCAATTCTCTCAATATTTCAAACTTTTTGATTATATATTTGTTGTGATCAGTGATCTTTGATGTTACTATTGTTACTTGTTTGGGGGGCGCCATGACCCATGCTCATGTTAGACCACAAAGTTAGTAAATGTTATGTTGGGACTACTCCACCAACCAACTACTACCCCATGTCTCCCCTCAGGCCGCCCTGTTCCCTGAGACACAACAATATTAACATCAGGCCAATTAATAACCCTATAATGGCTCCTAAGTGTCCAAGTGAAAGGAAGACTCGCACATCTCTCACTTTAAAGTGAGAGTCAGAAATGACCAAGCTTAGCAAGGATGGGGAGTCTAAAGCCAAGATTTGTGGAAAGCTGAGACAGATCGAAAGCTAGACTGCACCAAACAGCGACTCAAGTTGTGAAGGAAAAGGCAAAGTTTGTGAAGGAAATTAAAAGCGCCGCTCCAGTGAACACAGAAATGATGAGCAAGCAAAACAGCTTTATTGCTGGTAGGGAGAAAGTTTCCGTGGTCTGGAGAGAAACTCCAACCAGCCGCCACGTTCTCCTAAGCCAAAGCCTCATCCAGAGCAAGGCGCTAACTCTCCTCAACTCCATGGAGGCTGGGAGAGGGGAGGACGCTGCAGAGGCTGGATCACAAGATCTAGGAGGCCATTCTGCATAACACAAGTGCAAGGTGAAGCTGCAGGAGCTGATGTAGGAGCTGCAGCAAGTTATCCAGAGGATTTAGCTAAGGTAATGAGCAAAGGTAGCTGCTCTCAACAGATTTTCAATATAGATGAAAAGGCTTCTATTGGAAGATTTTCAGAGCCAGAGAGAAGTCAACACCTGGCTTCAAAGGACACACTGACTCTCTTGGCAGGAGCTAACGTAGCTGGAGACTTGAAGCTGATGCCAATGTTCATTTGCCGTCTTGAAAATTCTAGGCCTCTTAAGAATTACATTAGATCTACTCTTCCTAGGCTCTGTGAATAGGAGAACAAAGGCCGGGTAACACATCTGTTTACAACAGGCTTTACTGAATATTTTAAGCCTACTGTTGAGACCCACTACTCAAGAAAAAAAGGATTTCTTTCAAAATATTACTGCTCACTGTCAGTGCACCTGGTCACGCAAGAGCTCTGATAGAGATGTGCAACAAGATGAATGTTTGGATGCTAATAAAACATCCATTCTGCAGCCCACGGATCATGCAGTGATTTTTTTTACTTTCAAGTCTTGTTATTTAAGAAGTACATTTTATAAGGCGATAGCTGCCATAGATAATAAAAAAAATCCATCAGAGGAATTACGAAGCTTTTAAATTCTAGTGACTTAAATTTTTTTTTAAGGTTTTATTTACTTTTTCACGAGATACACAGAGAGAGAGAGGCAGAGACACAGGCAGAGGGAGAAGCAGGCTCCCCGCAGGGAGCCCGACGTGGGACTTGATCCCAGGACCCCGGGATCATGCCCTGGAGCTGAAGGCAGATGCTCAACCACTGAGCCACCCACGTGTCCCAAGTGACTTAAATTTTAGTGATTTAAAAAAAATCACTTAATTTAAAAAAATAAAATTTTTTTTAAAAATCACTTAATTTAAAAAAATAAAAATAAAATTTTAAAAATTACTTAATTTGGGGCACCTGGGTGGTTCAGTCAGTCAAGCATCTGCTTTCTGCTCAGGTCATGATCTCAGGGTCCTCGAATCAAGCCCCACATCAGGCTCCCGCTTAGTGGGGAATCTGTTTCTCCCTCTCCCTATGCCTCTCCCCACCCACTTATGCTTCTCATTTTCAAACAGATAAAATCTTTTAAAAATAAAATCACAATTTTTTTAAAGATGTTATTTATTTATTGAGAGACAGAGAGAGAGATAGAGAGGCAGAGACACGGGCAAAGGGAGAAGCAAGCTCCCTGCAGGAAGCCCGATGCAGGACTTGATCCCAGGACTGGGATTTGGAGAGAAGTTCTACTTGGATAAGATGCTCTCAAATAGCATTGCATGCTACAGGGAAATTGTTTGTGAAAGGAAAAGTCAATCAATGCGGTAAACTTCAATGCTGTCTCATTTTAAGAAATTGTCACAGCCGCCCCAGCCCTCAGCAGCCACCACCCTGATGAGTCCACAGCCCATCAACAGCAACAAGACCCTCCACAAGCAAGAAGATTGTTAAAAGTTCAGATAATGGCTAGTATTTTTTTAGCAAGACTTTTTAAAATTAAGATATGTACACTGGCTTTTTAGGCATAATGTTATTACTTAATAGACCACAGTATAGTATAAACATAATTTTTAGATGCCCTGTGAGCCCCCCAAAATTATCTGACTTGCTTTAGGGCAATAGTCACTTCATTGTGATGGTCTGAAACCAAGCATGCCAGATCTCCAAGATTTGCCTGCACTGCTTCTGTACGCAAAGCAGCCCAGACAGCATGATGGATGGAGCTAAATATACTGCAGCCCTGCATAATTTCTTTCTTACTGGAGAATTCAAGCCAATTCCGAGCTGGCCTCTCTGTGTGATGAATGACGCCTGGAAACCACCCCTCCTGTCCCAGAACCAGATGTCTGGTCAGCCACTGGCAGCTGGGAGTGTTGGGCCTGGCAGCTTCCTGAAAGCTGAAAGAGGAGGAGAGGCTCATTGGCCCAGAGTTAGAATCTAGCCTAGAGATTGCACATTAGAATCACCTGGGGAAGCATCTGAAGATGTCAAGGCCTGGGCCACATTCCAGGTCAAGGCAGGACAAGGGCACCATGAGTTTTGAATTTCCTCAGCTGATTCCAACGTGCAGACAAGTTCAGGAACCCCTGGTTTAGACTTGTGGTTCTTACCTGGGAGCAGTTTTGCCCCCCTGGGTGCATTTGGCATTGTCAGAAGATATTTTTGGTATCACACTGGGGATGGTGCTACTGACATAGTAGAAAGAGGCCAGGATGCTGCCGAACATCTTACAGTACACCAGACAGCCCCCACCATGAGGAATTACCCGGCCAAATTATCAACAGGGCCCAGACTGAGAAACCTGGTTTAGACTCTTACTACTCAAAGGGTGGCTCATGGACCGACCAGTAGCAGAGCAGGAATGCAGAACCTCAGGCCCCACCCAATAGACAGGATCTCCTGGTGACCCACATGCACATTTTAGAATGATCCTTTTAGGGCTATTTTGTATAATAGATCCTATTAGGGCTATTTTGTATAATAAGAGGTCCCCTCAGTGTAAACTGCTATGCTTTTTTGTTTAACACACAGCAATGATTTCTTTCAAGAAATCTAAGATTGTGCTAACTCCTCCAGCTTACAGACATGAACAGCCTCCGGCTTTAGAATCTGACAAATGCAGGTTTAGATCGCAGCTTAGTGTCGCACCCCAAATTCCCTACCCAAGTCTCAGTTGCCTGATCCGCACATGGAGAAAATGGACAGAGACTATGCAAAGCTAGAATCTGAGCTTCAACCGAGTGTGTTTGTCCTTGGGCAATTTACTTTCCTTTTCTTAACCTGAAGCTCCTCTTCTAGATGGAAAAAAGAGCAAAATCACACCTGAATATGGAGAGGATCCAGATGTCCAATTTTAAGGGGTCAATGTGGGGGGAAAAAGAAAAAAAGAAGCTATTTAAAAAAAAAAAAAGCCAATGTGGAGTAGGTGTTCACGTGCAGTCATCACTTGCCTGCTTCCTGAAATGCAGTTGGAGCTCCATAAATGGGATAGCCTTTAATTCAAATTGCACACTGAAGAACCATAAATCTCTTCCCTGTATCAATCTGGCGGGGCATATGTTCACAGTCATAGACTCCCCCCTTCATCCAGTCTGGGGCCAACACAGAAGGAGGATGTTGTCATCTGCTGTTTTGTCTCATTGCTTCTGTTGAGACTGCAGCTCAAGGGTGGGCGTCACACCTCGCCTTTCTCCTGCAATCCCACAGCACTTTGCAGCTTGGCGAGGTGCACAAAAAGTCCTCAACAAATGTTTTCTGCTCGTGACTCAGAATTCAAAGACCCACAAACTAGTTAGAAGGGAACTGGGATTCAAACTCGATTCCTCTAATCCTCCGTCCCAACCTGGCTTTATGTCACCATCCTACCTATCTCCATGGCAGGTGTTCCTGTACACACACCCCCCAACACCCCACACACACACACACACACACACACACACACACACACACACACACACAATGCAACAATTAATGAACTCTTCCCTGATGGGAACTTCTGTAAAGATTTGGTTACTCATCTTTTACTGCTCAACTGGATTGAAAGTGCCTCAAAACAGGAGCTATGCCCTGTCCTTGTTCTGTGTTCATTGTGACCCTTTATACATTACTGAGCTCGCTTCGGAAGCTCAATAAATTTTTGTTATCCAACGGATTGATTAAAGAGTTGTTTGATTAGGTCACAATCAACTGGAATAGATACAACATAAACATAAAAGACACACATTGCAATTATATAACCTCTGTCTTTAGGAAAGTCCTATAACTTCCTAAAGACTTTACTACATTTGAGATAGACCTACTCACCCAGCCCTCACCAACTCCAAGAAAACAAATTAGACACTCTACAAAGGGAGGATGATGAAAGGAGTAGAGGTGGCATTGGAAACCCATACTTACAAAGCTTCTCGGGGGCATTTTGAACAACAATCACATGAGCCTGACAAAGTGAGAGAAAGGAGAGGAAGAGCTCTTGGAAAGAAGGGAAAAGCATGACATTGGAAGAAAAAAACCACCATCAAGTGGAACAGTGAAGAGTTTTCCTGGATAGGTTTGCAAGAGGGTGTACAGTGCATTCAAAGGGGTAGGACAGGTAACTCTGACTTCAGGGGCTGTAGAGAACATAACCAACAGTGACAGGAGTGTAAGTGCCACAGTAGATGAGTCAGAACTAAGTTTCAGTGATTCTGGGCAGGCTACAACGCCACAGGGTCCAAGTGCCTTGGTTTTAGCCCAGGAACCATGGATAAGCTTGGCGAGCCTCCAGTTCCCATGACAAAGTAGAGTTTGGAGTCCTTGGGTTTGAGCAGAGATTTTTCGATTCTACTTTTTTTTTTGGGGGGGGGGGGGGCACAGAAACTAAGCACCTGCTACGTGTTAACTCAGGCAAAGCAGCCATGAAAAGAAAGGAGCACGGACTTACGCCAGGTTAAAAGCAGACATGCTAAGTGGCCAATTTCTTGTGACAGAAAACAAGGCAAAGGACCGCTACTTCTCACCCCCTACCCTCCTATAGGCTGTCCCAGAGCCAGGGGTTCAGAGGAGAGATTGTCACCACTTGGTGGAATAAGGATCTTTGAAAACTTTAACGGAGTTCGAGCTCGATCTACCCAAATTCCTCACCTCTCTTGGAGGGGGGGTGGTTGGAGGATAGCTGTGGGTTCACCAGGGCAGAGCTGGAAATTCCTAGACCTCAGGCTACAGGGAGAGATCAGCCAGAGAGTCAAAGAAAACTAAAGAGTGAGAGGAGGGTGAAGGGGAAACCCACACCCAATAGCACAAAGCACTGAAGGGCTCTGGGGCCCGGGAGGCTGGTGAGGAGAGTGGAGAGTAGGAGAAGCATCAATGCTTGAGGACTTTCTCGAAAGAGAGAAATCTTTTCCTGGGCTGCTGTTTATGTGCACCCCCCCCCCCCCATAGGCCATTCATAGGACCCAAAACAGAAACGGGCCAGCCCTGCCTGAGGCCTCAGGATATCATTTCTTCCTTCTTGGAAAAAAAAAAAAAAAAGAATTAAAAAGCTCTCCCTCTTCCAACTGAAGAGCAGAGTCTTAGATCAATCTGGAGCATTCTGTAGGTTACTATGAAGGGAACACAGCAGGGGTAGACCCAGCTCTGGTATTCTGGGGAAAGGGCCTGGATCTCAGATTATGGCTCTCAGGAAGGGAGAGAGGCTGCATTTAAAGGGATTAAAGGGATAACAGGAGTCACTGGCTGGCTCAGTTGGTGGGACATGGGACTCTTGATCTTGGGGTTGTGAGTTCAAGCCCTGGGTGTGGAGATCCCTTAAAAATAAAATTAAAAAAATAAAGGTATAATAGCATAGAAATGGTATTTTTAAATCACTTTGAAAAACAAAACTGTAAGATGTTTGAATTTACACACATGTGCACACCTGTTCAAAACAAAATTTGTTCGAAGTGATACAGACGCCCTTCTTCAGTGTAATGAAAGGATGTCCCTCTGTTACTGATAAGACTTCGCAAAGCTTTATTTTCAGAAACATTTGTAGGACTGAAGTGTGGTCCTTTGGTTACCAGTGAGGAATGCAATTTGTGACCACCTACTTTGTTCCAGGCCAGCACCCGACCGTCCCAGGTAGGTGCCCTTTATAGAACCACCCAATGAGATAGTGCTCTTATCTTTCAGTTAGAGAAAAACCAAGACATTTGCAAATTGACAATCTGGTAGGAACTTCTGCCCCAGCCCACCCCCACCCCCCACCCCCTCACCACCAAACCGTCCCGTGGCAGGGATGCTGCATCTCCACTAGCTGGTTTTAAGTCAATCTACCAAATGACCACTGAACATCCTCCCTTCCACCACCAGCCCCCGATTCCCAGAAGGCATAAGAAAATGTAGTATCTTTTCAGAGCACATTGATATTCCCCTCCATCACCCTCCTCCTCCTCCATTCCAGCAGCACATAAATTACCAGCTCTGTTGTCAAATGCAGCATGTAATTGTGTTTAGTATAACATCCCAAGGGAGAAGAGGAGCCATCAGCTCTGCTATGGGCCGAGACATGCCAGGGTGCGCGAGAATGAAGGCTGAAGTGTGGTGTCCACCCTCTCCTCTCTTCCCACCTCCCTAGGAGCCCAGCAAGCCCGGGCCTGTCTGTCATCACAAACAGGAATAGACAGATCAGAGTGTGGAGTGGGTAAGCAATCCCAGCAAAGAAACTGCGAGCCTTTTACTTGCAAACTGCACAAACCTAGGAAAGAAAAAATATTTCCATCTCCTTTTTGATGGCCAAGGAACAGGTCCTCTCTACACCTGTTTCATCAAATCAGCACAAAGAAATGTGATTTAGGTAATTACTGAGCCATATTATGTAATAACTATCTCACTTGAGGGAACGCAGGAGGAATTAGGGGAAAGCCCGCCGTCGGGGCTACTATCAGACTTGTCCAAGGCAACCCACAGCAGGTGAATACAAAGTGGGTGGTATTTTTTTCCTGGACTCCCATTTTAGAGCCACACTTGTGCTTTACCCCAACATGGACCCAATTCCCTGTGGACCTTGCTCCAGCTGACTGACCCAGCTGGAAATTAACTGAACAAAAGGGCAATCTTTGGGAAGTCCTCAAATCAATACAGGTCACACTTGGGAAAAAAATGATCCTCACCACAATGTCAACTGGAATGAAGTCTGACCACACATAAACCCCCAAAATTAAAAACCATGACTTACACAATCCTCTCAACTCAAAGTTCTGATCAAGAGCTCCAGTAGGGATCAGGACCCTAGGCTTTCTTGGTTTTTTCTACTCCATCACCCACAGATCAAGGCTTCCATCCTCAAAGTCCCCCTAGGGTCCAGATGGCTGCTGGAGCACCGGCGTCACCTCTGAACAACAGGCACTAGAGAGGAGGAAGTAAGGATGGACAAACAACTTGTCCCTCCCTTAAAGAGCCTTTCTAAATTTTCTATGCACAAACTTCAGCTCACACTGTGGCCAGAAATACTAACATACTCACACCTGACTGCGGGGGAGCCTGGCATGTGTAGTTTACACAGTCTCCACCAGGAATCTGTTCTTAAGACAACAAAATAAAGATAATGGGGACCAAACCGTGGTCTCTGACATAATCACCACCACCACCACCACCACCACCACCACCTCTCTAATGAGGGTTTTCTAGGCTATCCACCTTAATTCAGGGTACTCAGTAGGGGAACGGGCTCACAGAGCCCAGGTCACTTACAAAGTCACAGAATCAAGATGTAAACCTGGAAGACTATTAAGATTTGTGCTGATGTCAAACTCCAAAATTTATCTACTTGACATAAATGTCTCATATGATCAAAGTTAATTGAGAAGAACTTCGCTTTTTAACTTGAAGGCAACTGTTTATCCAGATATCATATGACCGATCTCTCTGGCTGCCTCCAGCCCAAGATTCTAATCACTGCACTTTTACCTTCCCATGGTAATTTCATGCACTCGACACAGTTGTAGAAAAACTATGGATTTGGGGGATCCTTGAATGCATAAGCCAAATATAGTACCCCTTGAAACCTCACCCTAGAAAGGGAAGCATTATTTGCATTTTGCTGAGGAGGATATCAGAAAGGCTAAGTCCATATCACGCCCTCTCGACCCCTCCCCCCTACCATGCACATACTCTAACTTTTCATATTTCAATCAAGTGGCAAGTACTGTTCTACTGAACACCCAGTATCATCCCTTTTTTGTCCTCTAATGATAGCTAAAGATGCATTTCTCTCCTTAATTCATTCCTATTATGTCCTGCGACCTCCTTCACACTTATCTTGGTTGGGAGCTCTCTTTTATAACTATTCAAGAGGAAGGCTGACCTGGTTATAACCCCACTCCTCGGTCTGCACATCCTCAGGCCTAATTGCATGCCAGGTTCCCAAATGGGAGAAGGTCAACAATCAAGAAAAATGTAGCTTCCTAGCTGCTGGACAGAAAAGTAAATATTTTATTAACCCATAAGCAAAATGTCAAACAGTGGAAAGCCTGAGCCAATAGCATTCTTGAATGAGATGTCTCAGCCAGGAAAACCCGAGAGCTGCCTAGAACTCTTCCTTTTAATGCTCTACGTTAGGATTATGTTGGTACCAGCAGCCAACATACCTGAAGATGCCATATATAGAACTGGATCTGACAACTCCTTTCTATTACACATCCTGAGCACCTAGGCCTAGCACTCCTCAATACTGGGGATATAGGAGCAAGAAAGGCCACCAATCTGCCTTCAGGTAATTCATAACCTAGTGAGTAAACTAGACGTACGAGTTAACAATCCCAGGTCACAGATTTAGGGCTCTGCTCAATGAATAAAGCACTAAGGCTATCATGGGGGCTGCCTGAAGGAGACAGCACCAGAAGAGGAGTCTTGACTCCTTACATTAACCAGAGGCTGTGAGTCTCCCATAGGGAACCCTCAGTTATCAGTCTTGAGCCAATAAGGGCTTTGTCCCAGGCCCAGAAGCAGATCCACCTCTACCTGCATTAGTGATTGGCACTCACTTTTACTGGAAATTGCTGGGGAGATTGAGAAAATGATAAATCATGCAATAAAGAGCTCACACAATTTTAGATCCCTGGGAGAGATTTCTTTCCCTTGCTGGGATCAGTCCCCAGCTCTCAGATGCCTCACTTCACCCCCATTGCACCACATACCCTTCAATCTCATCAACATTGCTAGTCACCAGTTCCCACCCTCAACCTCCATGTTCAGCTTGGCAAAAACCGGAGTCCAAAGGTCTGCAAAGAGCTTCTTGAGAAAACACTTTAGGGAATCATGTTATACAAGAAAATCCTTAGAGAATCTCCTCCTACTCCAGGCTACTAATAAAAAATGTTGACCCCACAAAAACCAGGCTGAGGAAAGAGAGATCATTCTGCTTCTTAGAAAACAAAATGTTTTCCGGATCATTGCACTGGGAAGGATTGTTCCCCAGGTGTAGGTGGTAGAAAAGGGATTTCAGGAAAGGAAATCACACGAGCAAGGACAAGAAGCTAGGAAAGTGCATGTCCCACCGAGAGCTCCATCCATGTGGATGTCTCACCCAAGTGTCCCACCAGCAAAGGGTGTGGTATGGTTAGAACAAAGAGACCAAAGACAGGAGTCTGCAATGATCACGCGAGATGAGAGACTTGAGAACACCTCCTTCTGGTTCCAGGTGTGGTTTCATTCTGGAACTTAGTGCCACATTACTGCACTATGTTCCCAGCCTTCATTTTAGCTTCCCAAGGTGTCTCGGACATTCTTAACAGGGGTAATTAATTAGCTTGTCCTTTGTTGTGTTTCATTGCAGAGTGAGGAGCACAGATAGTAAGGTTTGGTTGTGGCTTTCAACTTAAGGTTGAAGTAATTTGGGGGTTAGACAGGGGTATGCATCCACACACAGAGTTGATTCTGTTACACCTACTTTAGTTTTTAACTTTTTATTCCGTTATTATATTTATTCATTTCGATTCTGCCTATTTCCAAATAGAGACTTTGAAAAAGCTTACCTTAAAAGAAATACACTAAGACTTCACTCAGGTTAGAATACTCAGGTTAGAATAACCAAATACTTAAGGGATTAGGAAAAATGGGCAATTTTGAAGTTCTGATTAAGGAAAGCTACCACTGAGTAAAAATGGGAGGCTTCCCAAGCAAGCATTAAAGACTTGTAATGTGATGGATTAAAAAATAAGGAAAAAAACCTGTATTCCATGGGTATTCTTAATAGCGAATGGTCATTATGGTTAAAGAAATACTGGGAACTAAGACCCATATTTTAATAGATTATAAAACAATCCCCTTTATTCCTCTTGTTCTTTCTCAACACTGCATTGAATCTCAAGTTCCAAGATGAACTTTTCTGTTTGTTCTAGCCATACATCCTCCTTAAATTGTATTTGATAAACAAAAAGCACTCACCAACTCCAAATGGTTCTTCTCTCCCAGTTGCACTTATTTGACCACAATGACAGGCTTTAGTCTGCCCAAGGTTCACATCTAATTCACAGACTGAAGCGTCATTATGTGATCTTCCCACCAAAGAAAGCTAGGTGGGGAGTTAGTGGATGTCACCACCAAATAATAGGAAAATCAAAGATTACTACCTCTCAATCCTTGTTAGCATGAAAATATAATTATACATTTTACATGTTTCAGAGGCGAAGGTCATGCCTGTCTGAATACCTATTGGCTTGCAATCTTATCAGTTAAAAGGAAAGCATCAATTTATTTGAACAGCCTTTGTCAATGTTGGTCTGAGAGTGTGCTGCATGAAATAATGATTAGCATTAAATTAATAATAGCTCCTATTCATTGAGTATCTTCTAAGTGCCAGTACTTTGCAAACAGTGTGTTATTTAATTCTGACAACAATCCTGTGTCTTCTGTTATATTAATGAGAAGCCAAAATTGACAGAGGTTAAGTGACTTGCGTAATTCAAGCTAGTTCCAAGACAGAAGTCAAACCCATGTGTATCTGACTCTGAGGCTTGTAGAACAACACGGTGAATGATATCTTTAGTAGAAATTTTACCACCCTAAAGAGCTAAATAATATACAGACGACAATGGAGACCACAGATGTCATGACAATAAAGCTCTGTTCTATAAAAGTAATTTCATAGGAGAAACAGAGCAGCGAAGTTGTCAACCCAGCCCCTCCTAGAAGAACTGTCCTCTGTCACCCTCTCAGTTCACATGGACACAGTCAAGGATCCTGGCTCCATTTTGTCTGAGGTGATCCAGACTTCCTGGTTCTAGAGTGGTGTTGGCCCATGAGTGACCCAACATAAATCAGACTTTTTTCCAGGAGATTTCCATTTGGAATTAAGAAATTTCAGGCTGGCTCAATCTACTGAAAAGAGATAAAAATTCAAATCCTCTGTGGGTTAAACGTGGTTTCTACCCTGTGACCTGGAGACATATAAGGACTCTAAAGAAAAAAATGAGGTAGCTTTGAGAAAGGAAGGTGGGTGAGGTCTGCAAAGGTTGTGGGCTGCCAGCTTCTGCTTCCATTCATTCTCAAGGGTCAGCTGCCTTCCTGACCTGTGCTGAGACCAATACACTTTTAATAAATCTCCCTTTTTTCTGCTTAAAGTAAATCCTGTAGATTCCTTCTCCAAAGAGCTGAGAGCACCTTAACTACTCAGGGTAATCTGATCAAAGAAGGTCTAGACTTCCCGAGTGGTCTACTTTAAGGAATACAGTATGAATCCTGGGCAGAAGGAGGGGGAGGGGAAGGTGGGGGGAGGTTGAGGGCTGAATAATAAACATGTCCCTCAGACTTCCCCCTCCCGAGGGTCAATAATCTCTTTCAGTTTAAAAGAAACTGGAAAAACTAAAGTAAGACTCATGCAAGAATCTGAAGAACCAGCATTCTGTGTTTGGAATATTCATATCCTAAAGCTGATAGCCCTGAAATCAAAGATCATGTGTTTGATGTGATAAAGTGGCTAAGGAGAGATCGTTCACCTGCACATCTCATAGCAAGTAGTTAAGGCCTATCGATGAGGCTCAACATTAAGTGCTGTCTTGATCTGTAGTAAAACTGGCAGATCCTCAATGAGCTAACCCCTTCCCCCCTCCACTCCCATGGAGAAGGTTCCCCAGTCAAATAACTCTCCTCATCAAAGGAGCTAAGTAAAGTTCCCTTTCTTTCCCTGATGGCCCATGGAATTATTCCAACCAACCAACCACATCCCTTCCCACCACTGCCTCTGCCACCGCTCCCACCATGAACCAGCACCAGGTATGCTCTTGATACCATCAAAGCCTGCCTTCCACAGCCCATGGTGGTTCATCCTGTTCCCAAGCTCAATGCGGCCATGGCCTTGTGTGGTGCAGTTCCTTCCTACCCTGGACTATATGTGTGGCTCCTTTCAATCTCATCTGTCCAGTATCAAGTGTCGTGTGTTTGGCCGTCCCTGTAACCCCAGGGTGGTTCACCAATGGGGCAAACAGAAGGTGATTTAACACAGCAGCAGAGATCAGTCAGAGAAGGACCTGTGTGGGTAGCGTGTGCCTATGCAGATGGGAAGACAGACCAGTAATAGCCTCTCAGTGAGGGAATGCTTCTCCAGGCTTCCATGGGAACATGGGAAAACTCACTGCAAGAATAACAGAGCATACCTGAACCTGCTTGCCAGCTATACCGTCTGCTGGGACCTTGCACAAAATGACTAAAAATGACAGGGTCAACCATCAAATGGTTCCTAGATCAACAACTTCAGAATAACCCATATAGAAAAGATAACCAACCCACCCTGAGGTTCTGATGCTAACTTCCAAACCTTATTTAGTCAGAATTAAGAAGCTTCACTAAGTGAAGCCAAGCAAATTGCTTCTGTTGTGATTAGAACCAGACATCTTTTCGTTTTTCCATTGTCCCAACCCTGATGATCCTCTTCCATGGGTTCTTGACTCCTAAGTGTGTTCATCTGTTAAATGGGAAGAACACTACACTCCGAGGGTTATAGTCATGTCTGTATAGCACTTAGAGCAGCTTCAACACACCCAAGTTCTTGCTAAGCATTAGAGGTACTTGAGAGAGAACATCAACTTAATGAAACCTCCACAGAGCTACGATCAATCCAGAAAGACGTGAATTACTCAAAGGAATCTGAGAACAAGGCTGCCTAATGTGTGATCTAAAGCATTAAAATGTGTAGAACCAACCACCTTTCCAAACAGCCCCAGGGAAGTGAAGGATTAATGTGGGCTGGGTCTGCCGACTAAGTTTTTGAGGAGGAAGAATGGATCTTGGCTTCAGAGACACATGGAAGTGTTAGAGAAGGCTACTGCATAGGAAATGAAGCTCTAGCAATTTCTCACTAAACACAGATTCATGGTCCTAGAAAACATCATAATTAGCAAAATTGCATTTGGCAGGATCACATTTTTTTAAATGAAAGTTTCAGTAAATCTCCACTTACGAACCCCTACCATATGCCGTATTTCCTCCAGAAGGTGACTCATGTGAGGATGTGTCACTATTTCGCCTGGGTTCCTGCTGCACCAGGAAAGGGCCCTCATGCTCCATTACGTAACTAACATATAACATACTAAGGCTTAAATCTCAATCCACAAATTCAGATGTCAAGTGCATATAACTCCCCCACTACGTTGTACATACTCCACTTCAGCTCCAGATGACATAATTTCTAGGGGACTTACATAGTGCCAAAGCGGCAACAGGGGTGGTAGCTCAGGTCCTCAAAATCATCTCCGTAGGCCTGGTGCTAGATTTTTGGTCCATGTGAGCTGCCCCAGTCTCAGAGCCTCTCTTGCTACTTCCCTCCGATTTTACACACAAGGAAACTGTTCTCTTGCCAAAGCCCCTGACGCAAGGCCATTTCTTCAGCATCCCGCTGTATTCCCTGAACTATACCCGCTAAAACTCCCCAGGGTCCAGCAACATCAGTGTTAGTACTTCTCCAACTGAGTCTCTCTCCTCTAAATCAAAGGGTTCCTTTTCAAAGAAAAAAAAATGGAGGAGAGTGAGGGGCAGGGAGGTGGGGTGAAGTATTGTTTCCCCAATATTTTTTTTCTAGACCATGAGTCCTTTCTGTCTCCCATAACAGATGAAACTTTTAAAGCCAGAAGCCAAAAGGACTGCTCTTTTCTGTCACATCCCCTCTGTAAGTGGATAGGCACAGACCCACTGAGATGCTTATATGGGAGAGAGGCCCAAAGGAGCAAAGGAATGACCAGGGACAAAAACTCTTCATGTAAAATTACCCTCTCACTTCATCTGCCTGTGACTCTGCCTCCCCTAGTCGTGTGAGCGCTCTGTTGCCATTTGGACAGACTGTGGTGTTCATCTTTGCCTCTCCGCTGCATATCACGGGCCTAGGAACTCAGTACCCAGGAGAGGAATGGGGGGGGGGGGGGGGTGCGAAGATCTTGCCCTTCCAGCCCACATGTCCTATTTTGCCATCCCAAGCTGGATTCCCCTGGCTCTCCACACCCTCACACCCAAAAGAAATAAGATACACTCTCTTTTCACAGGGTTTGGAAGGTGTTCTTTTCCTTTCCTAAGCTGCAAAATAAATAATGCATAGGCTTTTTAACTATTTTTGGCAGCTAGAAGAATTAAATATATATATGTGCATGCATGTAGGTTTATTCGCAAACATCCCCACAAATTAATTTACGCATATATGCTAACGTAATGTAATGGGCTTTATTTCAGCCGTGAAAAGACCGTGCCTTCAAGGTCTAAAAACCAAATTTTTTTTTTTTTTTTTTGGAACTTCCCAAATAAACTAAATAGAACTATCACTGTTCTCAGTGGGCCTCTGGGGGAACCCAAAATATGACAATTGGGATGGCTTCTGCATGGAAAAGATGCCTCTGGAAGTTATGAAGCACGAAGAGGAGTGAGCAGGTGAAGAGTGAAGACAGGAGGCACCTGTGAACAGCAGACACCCCACAGGTGCTTTGACTTCTATACCCTCACAGCTTTCCCCCAACACAAACTAGACACTCAACTACTTTGAGAACATGGGCATAAGTGCTTCAGATGAGCTAACAATGGTTTCATGCTGCGGAAAGGTGATTTGATGGAGACCAACAGTTCTCCAAGTGTGGTCCCTGGACCCATATCAGCATCACCATTCCCTGGGAGTGCAAATCCCCAGGCCCATCTGGGAATCCCAGACCTTGGAATGTCTGAAGGTGGCTACCGGCAGTCAATGCCTTAATAAGCCTTCCATGCCATGCCCGAATCTGAGAACTACTGTTACCGGCTACAGGAAGGTGACAGAGGATGGTAAGCTGTGCGTGTGACAAGAAGATGAGGCCAGATCATAAGCAGTGGGGCTCTCTGCCACTTACTTTTGGGCACGGCATTCATCCAGAGGCTTCCTCCTTTTGGCCCATAAAACAGTTGTTACCAATAATACATACTTCTCATGGGTGTCCGGGAGCATGAAGTGCAGCAACGCATATAAAAGATCTTCATAATTGTTAAAATGTCAGAGAAATGGAAGGCAAGCAGGCAGGCTGGTTATAAAAAGCCAGCAGCAGTAGCAGGGGAACAGCTTGATTGGAGGTTCCAGCACATTCTGAACAGCCCTCTGAGGGCCTGAACAGCTGCTGGGATCAGCCCCACATCTCCCCAAATTCAACAGCCATTTGTCTGCCCTTGCTAACACATGCCAAGGCCTACAGCCCCCTGGGACCAGCCTCCAAGAGCCAGCAGCCACTTCCGTCTGACGTCCTCCCCGCACGGTGACCACAGATGGTGAGGATTTACAAAGGGCAGATTTTAAAGATGCCTGGCTCTGGGATTTTTCTCACTGCATTGCCTTTTCAAATGTAACCACTGAAAGAGCAAAGAACCAGGAGGGAGAGAAGAGTGGAGGCCCTGATCCAGGTTCCACATCCCCCGGCTCCCCTCTGCCTAGGTCAGCCCCTAGGAGGCTGGCCTGCTGTGCGTCAGAAACGAAGGGCTAAGTAGGTCACAGAGCAGGGATCTGAGGAGGAGGCTTGATTCAGATCTGGGCAAGCAGGTTGCTCCCGTCCCTTGCTGTTAACAGAATAGAAGCACACAGCATCTCCCCATCCTAAGCCCTGCTGGGGCCTGTGGCCAGTGGGCTCTGTAGGGACGAGGGGCCACAGCACATGGGTATCCAGGCATTTACCCTTCTCTAAGTGGACTGTCATGGTTCAGTTTCTACCCCCAAGTTCTTAATGGCCTTTGGGGCTGAGCGCCACAGAAACACTGGGGAGCATAAAAAAAATACTGTACGATGAGGCCACAATAGATCCAGCACGTTTCCCTAGCATTTTATGGAGAGACGGCCGAGGTCCCTAACCTTTATCTATCATGGTACTGAGGTTTTCCGGCAGAGAGCGAGCAAAATTTAAAAAATGGTCTTAGCATAGATTTTTTTTTTTTTTTGGTCAAGTATAAAAACTGACAAGTGATACCAGTTTGCAAAAGGGAGAAGTTTTTCTACAATGGATATATTTTTTTTTCCTACAGACTCAGATGAGATGACCTCCAGATCACTACCAATTCTGAGATTCAAGCATCCCAGCAATGCTATCCGCTAGAAAAATCTAGAAAACTATAGTCCTTGGACACACAGGTTACAACTCTAAGCATAAAATTCTGGGAACTCTTTTTACCTAATGTCTAAGATTATCCTCAAGTGTTTAAGTTTTCCACTAAATGGTGTGGCCTGTCCAAGTTCTTGAAGCAGAAATTGAAATGGCATTACACTTTTAGCTCTCAGGTTCTGACAGGAGGCCAAGGGCAAGAGAGTGTGGAGACAAGAGTCACCCAAAGGAGAAAGGATGAGCAATTTCCTTTCTTATGGCTCTGGACAAATTTTGTAAGTTGACTTAGAGCTTAAAACACCACCGAGAAATGAGGGTGAGAGAGGGTATTTTTTCCTGGCCTCCTGGTTCTTTACAAACGGCTTGCAAATATCGCTGGCCCTAGCACTCCAGCCAAGGAAGGTCGGGAAAAGAGAAAGATCATACAAGGGAAGAACAGCTCAAGCCTGTGGTTTTATAAACACCATCTCCTTCCTTCTTACTGGTGTTCCCCTAAGCCTGCAGCTACAGTTTTTCACGTTTTTGTATTTGTACGGATGCCAATTTAGCTCAGAGAGCAAACTAAACCACAGCTCTCAAATACACTCTGAAAACTGGAGGTTCATGTTTGGCCAGAGTCTTACCCACATCAAGCTGAGGGCTGCGGCCAGGGAATCCCACTCAGCTTTCCTTTGTATTTTACTTCCAGAGTAAGAGGATCAGGGCTGACACATTAGCTTCGATTGGAAGCATTTTGCAATCAGCATGTACAACAGCACAACGTGAAGCTGTACAAATTCAGTCCTCAACCATCTCAGAGCAATAGGACTGCACAGGAAGACTATGCCGGGCTTCCTCAAGAACTCCAAGAACTCAAATGCCTCATGTATGATGCTCTTTTAGCCTCTCTAGCTGTTCACCAGAGGCCTGTCCTTGCTCAGCCCTGTGTTGAGGGGGGACAGAGGCAGGGATTGCCCATAAGGTACGAGTTTTAGGTTCAATAAATCCACCCCACATCAACATCCAGAGCACAGGGCTTGCTGGCAAGACAGCAGGTAACATGCCCAGAAGCCCAGAGCATCCTGAGAGAAAAGGTCAAGACCTGAACTCTATACCCTTTTGAGGTTCGAGGCTTTTAGTACAAACCAATTATCATGCCCTTATTATCAACAGAGTGGGAGGGGGAGCCTAGATCCAGAAAATTTTTAATGCTCATTGCTCAGTGAAATGCCTAGAGACTGAAGAACGAACACGGTAGCTCTGGCAAAGCACCCCTGCCAGCCCATTCGAAGCACATAGTGACGGACACATCCCAGGCTAAGCTGTCCTCAAGGGCTCCTGCTTTCTCCCACCCATGTGGTTGCCCCATTTCCAAGAACCACCTGCTCCCACTCGTAGATTCCTCCTATAATAGAGTCTTTCTTCACAAGCTTTCTTGCCGCCCACCATCCTGAGCTCCCCAAACACACATCCCCTGTCTGTTCTTTCCCCCTCATCTTTTAGCTGAAAAGGTCATCACTCCATCATACCCAGCCAACATTTTCCTATAAAGGATCTCAGGACTGTTGGGACCCAAGAGACCATAAAGGAGATTATGTGAAAGACTGAAAGCACCAAGACTATTCAGGAGATGAGTGCAGTAGTCCACACATAGATGAGAGGAGCTGGGACAGGGTTGAGGCAGTGGGGAGGGTGAGAAGAAATCAGACTGAGAAAGAACTTAAATGCATTATAATGGATTGAAAGGAGCGGGGGGAGGCATATGGAAGAGTCCATGGTGGCCCCTACATTCTTTTAATTCTTTTTTTATTTAAATTCAATTAGCCAGCATATAGTACATCACTAGTTTCAGGTGTAGTGTGCAATAATTCACCAGTTACCTATAACACCCAGCTCATCACATCTCACGCCCTCCATAATGCCCATTAGTCTTGTTTCGAGCAAATAGGTGGATGGTGGTGCCATTCTCAGATATGGAGAAGGTTTGGCAAAAGCCACAAGAGGTCATGTTCGAACACAAGTCTTGCATTGCCTACTGCACATCTAACCAGAAATGCTTGAATAGACAGTTCGATACATAAATGCGGAGCAAGGGATGTCGATCTGATAACAATCCTGCATCATAACCTATCTTGTACCCTTAGGCTGGTGAAGGAGGACGCTTCAGTTAAACGATATCTTGTTATAGGCAAGTTAAGACTCAGATCAAGAAATTTGCTCAAAGTCCCAAAGCTAAGTAAGTGTCTGATTCCAACAAAGGTCACCTATTCTTGTATCTAGTCATCTATTGAACATTAAGTGCCAAGCATGAGCCAGATACTGTGGGATCTAAAAAATACCAGAATAAAAGAGACAACCAGGAGAGAATAAATGCTGACAAATATTATTCATATTTGAGGAACTTCTAGTGTAGTGAAGACGACAAAGGCATTAACATAATTAGAGAAATCTTTAAAAGGGGAGCATCAGAAACTGCATAGGACATTGTGGCCATACCAAAGAGAGGTGCCTGACCCCAGCCAGAGGCTCCATGTGCCTCTCATGCCAGTCCAATTTTTTTCCATCCACTGTGCTCATAATTAGGCCAAGGGCACCCAGCTCAGCTACAGCTGAGCTAAAGCTGTAATTCAATTATATGAGTCCCAGTTGGGACTTTACACACCGGTAATATTGCTTATAGTACTATCAAGCCTTCATATCTTGATGGAAAGTGAAGATCCAAGCAACCCCAGAGCTAGTTTAATGACCCACGTTCTCCTTTTAGGAATTCAGTAGCTTCTCCATGGGCATGTTGGTGACTGCATGGTTGTGACCTGGTGATGGAGAAATCCACGACTTAATTCTGTCTCATTTGAGGAAGCAGAGTGAGGCCTTACTGTACAGGCCCCTGTACATCTGGGATATAACACACAGAAGATGTAGATAACTGTCTTAGTACCTTAGACACATGCTGTGTATCAGAAACTGCTCTAAGGGGACGACTGGGTGGCTTGAGCTCCTGCCTTTGGCTCACATCATGATCCCAGGGTCCTAGAATCAAGTCCCGCACTGGACTCCCTGCAAGGAGCCTGCTGCTCCCTCTGCCTGTGTCTCAGCCTCTTATTCTGTGTGTCTCATGAATAAATGTTTTTTTAAAAAAGAAAGAAAAACTGTTCTAAGTACTATTCATACATTATCTTCACAACACTCATGCAGGGTCAATAAAATTAGTAGCCCTATTTTACAAATGACGTGACCCGGGGTTGTAAGTGGCAGGTGCAGGATGGGAACCAGGCAGTGTAGCCACAGAGCCTCTTGATTATTACATGGACCATTATGTTATGATAAGTGGATACTTAAAGCAGCAGCTTCATGTTGACCATCACAGCTTTGTGTCCCTCCACACAGCAGCACTTAACAGTGTCCACCCAAAGGGGAAAAATCCCCCCAACCATGCCTACCACTGCTCTTCCCACCTTCCCCTCCACCACCCCTCCCTCTCACACTGCAGATTTTCCCCCTCAAGCTGGCCCAATTTACATAATTGCTTTGTGCTTCTCTGCACAGACCAGATTTACACTGTCCAGAAACCTGCATAGAATGGATTCTTCATAGATGCTAGGAACTCTTTCCATTTTGCTGCTGGTTTTACACCGTTAAACTGCCCACCCATCTGCTGATAAAATACAATAATGTGATTTATCTCCAAGCACACAGAAACATCTCAACAAATTGGATTTACTTTATCTTCTAGAAAATATTGTTTGGGGTTTTCCAAGATGTCCTTTTCACAGCATCAGCCTAATGATAAGTTGAGATGACTTTGAGAAAAAGGGAAGAACTTCATTTATACTCACTCTCCCATCTGATTCTGAGAAAGATTGGTCTGTCCTGTACTCCCCCTGAAGGCTTTGCAACCTTTTGTTATTCTCTGCTCTCACTTCCACCCTAACCCTGGACTCCACCCCCCAGGAGAGGGACTCAGAGGCCAAGAAAGGTAGACCCTCTTCACTCTATTATCCTGCATCCATCATCCTTAGGATAAGGACAATAATGACCCAGGACCTCCTGTCACTAATACCCAGTATCCTTCACTTACCCTCATCCCCCTGCAGATCAGAACCTCACTCACTTGCCCAGATCCTAGTCTTTTCTTGAGTTTTTTTTTTTTTTTTTTTTTTTTTTTTTTTTTTTTTTTTTAGCCAAGCGCTCCACTGTCATTCCATTTCCTGAACGGTCCCCAAACTGCCTTTATCTAGCGATTCCTGACCAAGACGGCTTTCTCCATAGTCCTGTCCTCAAGGGAGGGATGTCCTGCTGGCAGCTCTTATTTCAGGGTATATTTTGTACTTTGTCCACCTTCCCCACCCCCACCACATCCATATCTGTCATCCCACAGATGATGGACATGGATATGGGGTGAGGGAAGGTGGACAAATGAGTTCCGCTCTACTGTGTAATCATAAGGAATACGAAATTCTTGGCCCTTTTAGAGGAAACTGCCCCACTCATAGTATCTGAAAATAAAGCCTTTGTCCTTCTCCCCCAACTCCTCAATCCTGGTCTACTGTACTAAAGTTGGGCTCCTGAACGAATAAGTTCAGAGTCAACAGACTGAATCTGGTACAGTAGAGGATCAGTGAGGTGACCTATCACAAGTCACTGCCAAAAACCAGGAAAAGCTAAGCTAATCAGATTTGTAATCTCAGGAATTTGAGTTGCAAAATACAGAGCAATCAAGCAGCTCATAATGGGAAATAAAAACAGGTGTAATAAAGAGAATAAAATAGGGACACCTGGGTGGCTCAGTGGTTGGGTGTCTGCCTTTGGCTCAGGTCATGATCCTGGGGTCCAGATCCCTCTGCCTCTGCTTCTCCCTCTCATGAATAAAATCTTAAAGAAGAATAAAATAGGCAAGTCCCAAGGTAGACCAAGGGCCACAAGGAGCCACAAGATGCCAAGAGTAAGCCAAAATTGGAGGAAACAGAAGTTATGACAAAATAGACTCCAAATATACTATGAATGGTTTACAGTAGAAAATTCAAACTCTCTTGTTTATGCCTCATATCTGATTGATCACCAGATCCACCTGTGAATCCAATCCCTCCTCTTTCCTCAGCCATTGCTCTAAGGCTGTTCTTTCCAAAGAACTTCATTTAAGCGACTTTCAATCAGTCTCTCAGCCATAATCTCTGCCATACCCTCCACACTGCCACTATAATCATTTTTTGAAAGTAAATTTGATTCTCTCTGTCCATCCTTAAACACCTCAGTTATTTCTCTATCTTTCCTGACAGAGTCCAACCGCCTTCATATGGAATTCATGTTGAAAGCCTAAGACATAAGAAATGCACGATGTATGGGCATCTAGTCACATCGTCAACATCTTTACCATACTACCATCATATCAATACCAGGATCATCATCACTGCCCACACCTTCTTCCCTGCTCCCTCCCCTCCAACACACCTAACTTATTTTCCAAACTTGGCATACTATTTCACAGCACCACGTCTGAATGCTTCTTACATGTCTAAAAACCCCTTACCTCCTCCTTGAATGACTATTACTCTAAGCTGATCCCTAACTTCTCCAGGTTTCCATATTTGTATCTGTGTACCCATATGTGCACACTGTCCACATTTGTATCTATGTACATTTCATAGTTTCTATAATCAATTTCTGTGGCAAATTAAAAATGATCACCAATGCTTTAATATTCCTCTTGACAGGCAAAGGAGGGGATTCATCTCCCTTCAATCACTTGAGCTCCCACTTGAGCTTGTGACTATTTTGGCCCATGAAACATGACAGAAATAACTCCATGCCTTAAGAAACTGGTCACTTTGGGGCACCTGGTGACTCAGTCGGTTAAGCATCTGCCTTTGGCTTGGGTCATGACCCCAGCATCCTAGGGTCAAGCCCCACACCAGGCTTCCTCACCCTCTGCTACTCCCCCACCCCCCGCTTGTACTCTCTCAAATAAAATCTTAAAAAAAAAAAAAAAAAACTAGTAACTTCAGGAAGCCAACAAAATTAAAAGGCAACCTACTAAATGGGAGAAGATATTTACAAATGATATATCTGATAAGGGGTTAGTATCCAAAATATATAAAGAACTCCTACAGCTCAATAGCTAAAACAAACAGAACAGTGCAACTAAAAAATCCGGCAGAAGATCTGAACTGACATTTTTCCAAAGACCCCATAAAGATGGTCAACAGGTACATGAAAAGATGCTAACATCACTCAGTATCAAGGAAATGCAAATCAAAGCCACAATGAGGTCTCCCCTCACACCTATTAAAATGGCTTATACCAAAAAGACAAGTGTTGGCAAGGGTGTGAAGAAAACCTTTGTGCGCTGTTGGTAAAAACGCAAATTGGTACAGGCACCATAGGAAACAGTATGAAGACTCCTAAAAAAATTAAAACTAGAGGAGTTTAGGAAGATGGTGGAGTAGGAAAACCCTCAGCTCACCTCTCCCCACAGTACGCCTAGGTAACCGTCCCATCATTGCAACTAATCCAGAAAACCTGAAGACTGGCAGAACAGAGTTCCCACAGTTAATCACAGAGAGAAGACCACACTGAAAATGGTAGAAGGGACAGAGACCTGGTCAGCAACCAAACTCTTGGTCAGACCAACCACAAACAAGAGGGACACGAGCACAGAGAAGGGAGAGGAACAAACCCCACACTAGGCAACCCAGACACAGGGGACCTGCAAGGGGAAGATAAGTCCCCATCACATGAATAACAGAGAGCCTTAACTTCACAAGTTTTTATAATCAGTGGGGCTTAACACAGGAAAATTTAAAAATCAGTGGGCTCAGTTGAGGGCAATAGGAAACAGATGCCCGCCCCCCCCCCTTAAAGAGCCAGCATAACAATTGTGCTGAGATACAGTATAGAAGCAGCAGTTTGAAAAGCACCTGGATATGGAAGATTTACCAATCTCACAGTACATGCTGGAGCGGCAGGGTTCTTTAAGAGACTTTGCCAAGAACAAAAGGGCTGGTGAGCAGCATTTCTTTCCCCCAGCCCACCCACCTAGATACCAGACACCCGTGGAGCCAGTGTAAACACACTCAGCATAGCTTGCTAACAGTAGGTCCCTGCCCCATTGCTCTCCTGGGGCCCTGCCCAATCCTACCAGCCCTACCTAGCCAGAGTCCCTCCCAAGCAGTGCCTGATGCATCTCATTCTGTAAGCGGCCTTGATGGGGACCAGCACCAAGATAACCATACACACCAGTTTGACTGCAGCCCCAGGAGTGGGCTGGGGGAAGACATCTGATTTGACTGCTGGTGTCATCCTCCAATGAAAGCCTCCCAAGGGACAATGCAGGGAGCATGCCCTGCAGTTCCATGTAACCAAAGCTCTAGCAAAGGGGCTGAGGGCAGGCATGTGGTCTGACTCAAATACAAGTCCAAGGCAGCCTACATTGGCTCCCTAACAGCACAGGGACCAAACCTTTCCCACTTGGGCAAAGTGGGCCCTTGCATCTGACTGCACTGAAAGCAAATATGGCTTAACAGTAGGGTGCATGGGACACACATACAAGACAGCCCTAAAGCACCAGATTCTGATGAACAGGGAACATTCCACTATAGGGTGCTACAAGACCTCTTCTCTTCACAAGGCCACTTTACTCCACCACTAAACCAGCATTACAAGAAACATCAAAGGCAATTCTTTGAGTGGACATAAAAAGCAGTAATAGGGTAAGTAAGAAAATTAGGAAAGGAAAAAATTTCACAGATAAACACAAACATAATAAAAATGGACAAAAGTATTAAAATCAATCATAGGTTTAAAAAAAAAAATCAGTCAAGGCATTCACAAAATAAAAGGATGTAAGATATAACCTATACATAAAACATTGTTGGGAGGGTGGGGAATAAAAATATGGTGCTTTCAAAAGGGGTTCAAACTTAACCATGAACTTAATGGAGATTGTTACCTGCATAGGATAAACCTAATGGTAACCACAAATCAAAAACTGGTAATATGCAAAAAAAAAAAAAAAAAAAAAAAAAAAGAGAGAAATCCAAGCATATCATTAAAGAAAACCAGAAAACCACAAGGGAAGATGAAGAATCAGCAAAGAACTACAAAAGCAACCACAAAGCAAGTAACAAGATGGCAATGAGTACATACCTATCAAAAATTACTTTGAGTGCAAATGCACTAAATGCCCCAATCAAAACATTGGATAAAAAAGCAAGACCCATACATATGCTGCTTACTTCTGACCTAAAGATAAGTGCAGACTGAAAACGGAGGAATTAGGAAACATTTGTCATGTGAAAGGAAGTGAAAAGAGTAGCCGCACTTAGACAATACAGACTAAAAGACTGTAACAAGAGACATAGGACACTATAATCATAAAAGGAATAATCCAAGATATAACAATTGTAAATATTTGAGCACCCAAATACGTAAAACAGTTAATAACAAAGATAAAGGAATGAATCGATAGTAATACAATAGTAGTACAGGACTTTAACACCCCACTTACATCAATGGACAGATTAGCCAAACAGAACATCAACGAGGAAACAGTGACTTTGAATCACATGCTGGACAAGGTGGATTTAATAGATATTCAGAACATTCCATGCTAAAATAGCAGAATATACATTCCCATTATGGAACATTCTCCAAAATAGACCACATACTAGGTGACAAAACAAGTCTTAAATTCAGAAAGACTAAAATCATGGGGCATCTGTGTGGCCCAGATAGTTGAGTGTCCAAGTGTTGTTTCTGGCTCAGGTCATGACCTTAGAGTCATGAGATTGAGCTCTGCATCAGACTCTGTGCTGAGTGTGAAGCCTGCTTAAGATTCTCTCTCCCCCTCTGCCCCTGCCCCTTGCTTATGCATGTGCTCGCTCTTTCTCAAAAAAGACTGAATCCATATCCTGCATCTTTCCCAACTATTCTGCTACTAAACTAGAAGTCAACAATAAGGAAAAAAATCTGTAAAGAACATAAACACATCGAGGCTAAACAACATGCTACTAAACAATGAATGGGTCAACCAAGAAATCAAAGAGGAAATCAAAAGTTACATGAAGACAAATGAAAATGAAAAAAACAATGGTCTAAAATCTTTGGGATGCAGCAAAACCTGTTTTAATAGGGAAAATTATAGCAATAGAGGTCTACTTAAAACAGCAAGAGAAATCTTAAGCAACTTAACCTTATACCTAAAGGAGCTGGGAGAGGGCGAGGGAAGCCCAATGCCAGTAGAAGGAAGAAAATAAAAAGAGCAAAAATAAATGAAGGACTAAAACACAATAGAGCAGACCAATGAAATCAGGAGCTGGTTCTTTGAAGAGATCAACAAATTTGATAGAACTTTAGCCAGAGATAAAGAAGGTTCAAAAATCAGAAATGAAAGAGGAAAAATAACCAAGACCACATAAGTATAAAGGACAAGAATACTGTGAAAAATTACATGTTAACAAATTGGAACAACCTAGAAGAAATGGATAAACTTCTAGAAACATAACCTTCCAAAGCTTAATCAGGAAAAAAACCAAAAAAAAAAAAAAAAAAAAAATGGAAAACCTGAACGGACCAATTACCAGCAATGAAATTGAGTCAGTAATTTAAAATTTCCCAATAAAAGGAACAGACAGCTTCACATGTGAATTCTACCAAATATTTAAAGAGGAATCAGTACATATTCTTCTCAAAGCATTCCCAAAAACAGAAGAGGAAGATTCCGAATTCATTCTATGAAACTAGCATTACCCAGATACCAAAACTAGATAAAGACACTATGAAAAAAAGAACTACAAGAAAATATCTCTGATAGACACAAAAATCCTCAATAAGATCTTAGCAAGCCAAATCCAACAATACATTTAAAAAAGAAAATAATTCCCCACAATCAAGTGGGATTTACTCAGGGATGCAAGGGTGGTTCAATATTCCCAAATCAACATGATACATCACTTTAACAAGAGTAAAGAGAATAACCATATGATCACTTCAATAGGTGAAGAGACATTTGACATAGTATAACAACCACTCATGACAAACACTCTCAACTTTAGAGGAAACATGCCTCAACATAATAAAAGCCATATATTAAAAAACCCACAGCTAACATACTCAGTGAGGAAAAATAGAGCTCTTCCCCTAAATTCAGAAACAAGAATGTCCACTCTCTGCGCCCCCCCCCCCACTTTATTCAACATAGTACCAGAAGTCCTAGCCACAACAACCAGATAAGAAATAAATGGCATCTAAACTGGGAAGAAGGAAAACTATCACTATTTGCAAACATAACATATGTAGAAAACCCAAAAGACTCCACCAAAAGAACTACTTGAACTGATAAATGAATTCAGTAAGGTCACAGGATTGAAAAATCCATATACAGAAATCCGTCACATTTTTATACACTAATAATGAGGTAGAAAGGGAAATTAACAATCCCATTTGCAATTGCACCAAAAATACCTAGGAATAAACTTAAGAAGTGAAAGACAGGGACTCTGAAAACTATAGAATACTGATAAAAGAAATTGAAGATGACACAAGTAGAAAGAGATTCCATGCTCATGAAATGGAAGAACCAATATGGTTTAAAAAGTCCATGTTACCCAAAGCAACCTACAGATTCAATGCAATCCATATCAAAATACCAACAGAATTTTTCACAGAACTAGAATATCCTAAAATAAGTATGGAACCACAAAAGGTGAAGACAAAGAAATTTTGGGGTAGGGGGAAGCACAAAACTGGAGGTATCATAATCCCACACTTCAAGATACAGTACAAAGCTAGTCATCAAAACAGTATGGTGCTGGCACAAAAATAGACACAGATCAATAGAACAGAGCCTAGAAATAAACCTGTGTTATTTATCTACAATTCATCTACAACAAAGGAGACAAGGATATACAATGGGGAAAATAGTCTCCTCAACAAATAGTGCTGGAAAAACTGGACAGCTAGCTACATGCAAGAGAATGAAAGCAGACTACTTTCTTATACCATACACAAAAATAAACTCCAAATAGATTAAGGACCTAACTATGAAACCTGAAAGCATAAAATTCCTAGAGGAAAACACAGGCAGCAATCTCTCTGATATCAGTCATAGAGATATTTTTCTAGATAGGTCTTCTTTGACAAGGGAAACAAAAGCAAGGTTAAACTATTGGGAATACACGTAAGAAGATTTTTGCACAGCATAGGAAACCATCAACAAAATAGACAACCTGCTGAATAGAAGATGTTTGCAAATGATGTATCTGATAAGGGGTGAATATCCAAAATATGTAAAGAACTTAAACAGCACATCACACACAGAAAACAATCCGATTAAGAAATGGGCAGAAGACACAGACATTTCTCTAAGGGCAACATATAAATGCCCAACAGATGTATGCAAAGATGCTGGACATTGCTTACCAAGGAAATGCAAATAAGAGCCACAATGTGATATCACCCATATCTGTCAAAACAGCTAAAATCAAAAACACGAGTGACAACAAGTGTTGGTGAGGATGTGGAGAAAATGGAATGCTTGTGGCCTGTTGGTGGGAATACAAACTGGTGCAGCCACTGTAGAAAACAGTGTGGAGGTGCCTCAAAAAATTAAAAGTCAGATTACCCTATGATCCAATAATCACACTACTGGGTATATACCCAAAGAATATGAAGACACTAATTTGGAAAGATAACATGCACCCCCACATTTATTGCAACATTATTTACAATAGCCAAGAAATGGAAGCAACTTTATCCATAGATGAATGGTGTGTACATATACCACAGAATACTCAGCCATTAAACAAAAATCTTGCCATTTGCAGCAACATGGATGGATCTACAGGGTATAATGCTAAGTGAAGAAGTCAGAGAAAGACAAACACATATGATCTCACTTATACGTGAAATCTAAAAAGCTCATAGATTCAGAAAACAGATGGTTGCCAGAGGCAAAGGGGTAGAAAGTGGGCAACATGGGTCAAGGAAGTCAAAAGGTACAAACTTCAGTTATACTTAAATCACAAGGATGTAATGCACAACATGGCAACTATAATTAACGATACCATACTGCATATTTAAAAGTTGCTAAAAGTAAATCTTACAAGTTCTCATCACAAGAAAAGACGACCAGTAACCATGTCAGGGGACAGACATTAACTACCTAGTATGGTGATCATTTGACAATATATACAAATATCAAACCATTATGTTAACACCAGAAGCTGACCTGATGTTGCATGTCAGATATGCCTCAATAAAAAAGGTCTTTAAAAGGAGAGAGAAATTAGCAGCTGCTACTTTCTGTTCTCCTAGAAAACACTCTCTGTCGTCTATGGACGTTCTAAGAAGCCATATGAGGAGTCTGGACCATTGTGAGGCTGCCATTCTGGAGAAACCACGTGTGGGTCCAGGTGAAGGCTCTGCTAAGTCCAGATTTCCAGAAATTCCCAGCAGATTCCAGCCACATGTATCCAGCTCGGGCAGTCAGTCCACCAACCAGTGATCACCAAGTCACCTCTGTAGACACCACATGGGAAAGAATAGTCCTAAAACCCTGCCCAAATTCCTGGCCCCTCCCCCCCCAAAAAAAAAATCAAGCTAGATAACAAAATGACTATTGTTTTCAGCCACTGAACTTGAAGTGATCACAATAGGTACCTGCACAGCCTCCTATACTAGAGCAGAAGTATCAAGGCTAATTATCTGTATCTGCGAAATTGTGTGAACTACCTGTGAACAATTTGTGGACATTAGATGTACAAACCACCCAAACCCACTCTAATGTTCCGTGATCTGTTCTCCACAACCAACACGGCTTTAAGACATGTACCCTACATACTGTAAGCCCTACTTCCAATTCTCTTGGCCCGCCATATAAATCAACGCAGTCAAAAGGAATGCTGTAGTTATAGAAATCTTCTTTCAAATGGTTCCACGTAATTTTTGATGGCTCCTAATAAAAATATCTAAGCAATGAAACCCGCAAACAGAAGACTTCTTACATCAAAAAAAAAAAAAAAAAAGAAGAAGACTTCTTACATCTCAACTTGTACAGATAACTTCCCCAAGTCACTATGCTCCAGAGGCTCTGTAAAGAGCCAGATGAGTATTTTATGCTATTTAGGTCATAGACACACATCTGTCATTAATGCCCCCAAAGCAGCTATGGGCAGCACATACATGAGCGGGTGTGTGCTCTGAATGTTCATGTCTCCCCAAAATGTGCATGTTGAAGCTCTAATCACAAATGTGATGGTAGGTAGAGGTAGAGCCTTTGGGAGGTAATATTTGAGGTTTAGATGGGGGCAATATGCAGTTAGTGTTCTTTTAAGAAGGAAAGGCTTATAGTACAGCATGCTCTCTCTCCTTACCCCGTGAGGATAAAATAAGGAGGGGACTGGCTGGAAACCATGAGGAGAGCACTCACCAACCTGAGGGGGCCGGTGCCTTGATTGTGAACTGACTTCCCAGCCTCCAGAACTGTGAGAAGCTAATGGGTCATCCGCTATCCAGCCCGTGGAATTCCACGGCTGCTTAGTTCAGCATCCTGAACTAAGATAGTGTGGCCACGCCCCAAATACAACTTTTATTTACAAACACATACTGAAGCTGGTTTGGGCTAGGAAGCTGTCATTTGTCAATCTCCGGCCTGAACTAGGACATGAAGATAATAAAACCACACAGGTGGTCTGTGAGCACTAAATGGATCAAGGTATGAAAGTCCTTTGCAGACAAAAAGGCAGCAAAGAGAAGAAAGGATGAGCTGAGAGGGGAGGCAGGAAGCAATAAAGGTAACCTGTCCTGACTCTATGGTTTGCTGAAGGCCCCACTTTGATCATGGTGTATGAAGCCCTGAATAGCAGTGCACTCAAAAGAATCTGCAGTCCTGCCCCTAGAGACCAAATTTGAACTAGTATTTAAAGTCAGATTTCCTAGAGTCTCAGCTGTTCAAGCTTGATTTATGGCGTTGCAGGATGCAGTTTCCAAAACTAGATTGGAACACAGCACACAATCAGCCATGCAGAGAGTTTTAGGCAAGGAATTCCCGTAGCCCTCTTCTTTCTGGAATCAACGAAGAATTACTAGGTCAGTCACCAGGCCAGAGGGTTATGGAAACAGAGGAGTCTGACCACACCTTAACCTGAGCCTGTGGAGGCTGAGAAAATTAAGGCCATTCCACCTTAAGTTCAGCGTTAGCACAAGTGCAGCCATCCCAGGCCCCTGTGAATAAGTGCTGAACTTTACTTCAGTTACAGGAAAAAACTGCTTAACACCCTTGAAAGCCCCATATTAGAATGGGAACAGAGCTTAAGAAATTCCTTCATCCCTTCTGGAAATTCTCTAGACCAGCCCATAAAACTCAGCTGGAACCTACCTCGGGGTCCAAGTCCCTGCTCCACTGTTTCAGATATACTTGGACCCAAGCTTGAGCTTGTTAATAAGCCCTCATGTACTTGCATTGGTGTCAGCTTCTTGGTGGTTTCTTGGATTCACAATCTTGGGCACAACAGAGACCGTGATCTAGCAAGGGGAGCACACAAACCACGAGAGGAAACAATGGCAAAATGCAAAGAGGTTTCTTAGGAACAGACTCAGTGGAACTCAGTCATTCCTGCCACCCCATGTCTTCTAAATACTTTTATGTTTTTATAGTTCTCTATTTTGAATTCCACCTTCCAGATGTCGGATTGACCATGAGAATGTTCCAAGTCTCCCTGGCAGCTATGATGCAGGCAAGTGGCTTCAGTCCTACAACCAGACACACTGCCACAAGACTGGGATGTGGGAGTCCTGTGAGGGAACAGGTGAAGGTGCTGGACTCAGTGGGAATGAAGAGCATCAGGCACAGCTCGGGCTGGGACCACGGGAAGAAAGGGCTACTGAACACCAGGACCAGGCCATTCCCAGAGCCTATTTCACCAAGCCCCACAACCAGCGAGGGAACAGTCACGTCCTCAGCCAGTCCACTCCTGCTCATGCGAGCTACACTGCATTGTCGTCGGCCACGTGAGGACCTTCAGGATTACCCAGGGGTGCACGGTGCAAGAACACTTCTCAGAGGCAATGATGTTCAAGAGGAGTCATTCTAGAAGGACTTCATAGACTGCACACACTCCATCGGCAAAGACCCTGAAACCTAGGAGAGGCCTGCTTTGTTCAGGAGTGATGGGGAATGGGGCACAGGCACTGACCGGTGATGGTACTGAGAACAGAGGCTGGGATCGGGACATCTTCTCTAACCCATGGAAAGGGCATTTGTATACTGAATAAATGGAGTGCAATGAAGTGAATTTGAGCAAGGGGTTGCCAATATCATATTTGCATTTGGGGAACCTCCCTTGGCAGCAATGAGAGGTGAAGGTGGTGAGGGAAGGAGAGCTTCTAGGAGGTTGTTGCAGTCATCCGGGTGAGAGGTAACCAGATTGAAGTTGAATCCACGGTGGCGTGAGTAAGGAAAAAAGCAGATTGATTTGCTCTGCTGAGATTTTGATTCAATCAGGAAAGAAGCAACACAGCAGATTCACCCATGTTGCCTCTCTACTAGAGGAGAGAATGTTCCTTGAAAAACAACTGAATTGCAACGTTGGAGCTCTATTTCCCCAGGGCAACACTGCAGAGAGCCAGCGCACGCAGACCCCTGTGGATACTGTCGCGAACATGCAGGTGTCTCTAGAAGTAGACTGGAAGCAGGGAGATAAAAAGCTTTATTTTATGACTATTGCCCAAAGCACTTTTTTTTTTTTTTTTTTGAGCAGAGGTGCCTCTGGGACAAGCTGGGAGATACATCTTAGAAAGGTGACATGGTTATTCATTTCCACAGAGTCTCATTCTTCACTGGGTTTCTACATCCAACTTCCGTCCCCTTGTCTAGGACAGCACATCAAGAAATTCCCTTACCTGAGGAAACTGGAGCGATCACTATATGCGCCTTCTGGCACAAGGGCTCCAGGTTTCCAGACAACTTTCTTATTCAAAGCAGAGGAAGGGGGAATGGGAAGATGGGATTCCAGGAACAAGGGAGTGAGTGGAAGCCAGCACGCAGAAGAGCCAACCAAGACCTTCTCAGGCGGCCCTCCATGGGTTGCCTTTTTCCTCACCGCCCTGCCTTCCTCCCTCTAGGTAAAAATAGAAGAACATTCTTCCTCTTCCCAGCTTTTAAACCTTGGGCAAGGAACATGGCTTAGGTTGGATTTAAGATAAGGAAAATATTAACGTCTGACACCGAGGTTTGGGGAGGATTGAATACGGTAACGTGGAGGGCGTACAGCATAGGCTTCAGCTGTCTCCATGGCTGCCTCACATTCCATCCAGTGGACAGTTGCATTATTTTACATAACCATCTCCAATCTGGCATTATGGGTGTTACCAGTTAATCACAATTCGAGACAATGCAAAATAAGCGTCTCTGCTCATGTAATTTTTTATAGAGTTGTTTCCTTATTTTCCTTAGGTGTAAAAAAAAAAAAAATCCAATAAATTGTACTGTTGTATCAATTTGGACATCCACAAGGCTGTTGTACGATCCTAATCCCCTAACTCATGCGCTCTGAAACAGTCATGAGCCCCACTTTTCTCAATGAGAAATGCCATCCACCAAAACTTTGGACAGAATTTCCATTGCTTTTTGCTTCTCAGGCAATATTATAGAGTCTTATACTTGAGTATAAATTTATGAAACAGTAAATGAGTTGAAGTTGTGTTTTGAATCAAAACTAGTAACACATACACTGGTTCGAAAGTTCAGTTCAAATTTTGATTTCATAATTGTATTTGTTTCATCATTTTCTCCACTGTACTAAAAATTTATGGTTCTAGGGGCACCTGGGTGGTACATTCCATTAAGCATAGGACTCTTGGTTTTGGCTCAAGCTCAGGGCATCTCAGGGTCTTAAATCGAGCCCTAAGTGGGGCTCCATACTCAGTGTGGAGTCCACTTCAGATTCTCTCTCTCTCCCTCCCCACTCCGCTCTGCCCCTGCCACTTATGCTCTAACAAATCTTTTAAAAAGTTTATGGTTCTAGTTGCCAATCTTAACATACACAGTTTAAATAATACTAAGTGGGGAAGGAAACCTATATACATTAACACCAAGAAGAAAACCCTAAATCACCATCAAAATTAATTGCATTAATGGGGATAAACTCTAGATGGTAGGATAATAGGGATTTTACTATTTTTTTATAGTAAACATTCCTTCAAGTATGTGTTCATGTCTATTTTGGAGAGACCAGGGCAGTGGAAAAAGTCTTGGCATGTGTCAGACTCATGAGTACAAGATCCTGTTCAGCCACTTACTGGCTGGATGACTCCTCTGAACCTAACTTGCAAACTCACAGGGTTCCTGTAATGACTAAAAGGTCTGAAAGCAATCATTAACTGTCCCTAGGGAGCAGTAGGCACTCAGTGAATGATGCCTTCACCTCTAAAGTGGAAGTGAGGCGTCTCCTGGTATCAGCCTCCTTCCACCTGGCCTGGTGAACATTTCCCCCCTTGCCATCCGTTTGGGTCCCTTCCTTTAAGGTTGCATCTCAGAGGGATTAAAAATAAAGAGCAATTGTAGAACAGATCATGGATAATTGGTTAATTAGCATTTCAGGAATAAGGAAAGAGGAAACTCAAACCCCCCAGATAAATGAATGACAGGCTGGGTCAAAAAGATCCTGCTCATAAAAAGGCTCCACTCAGAGCCTGAGGAAGCTTCTCAGCCTGTCTTTACTTTTGTTTTCTCTTGTCTTTCTAAAGCCACTATCGTCCTCTCTGCCTTTCCCTTCCCCCTGGCTGCATCTCCTTTTGCCTATTGCCCACATTCCCACTTTTCACTCCCCACCCCCCACTCGTATTTCTCCCATCTTCTCTTCCTTTGATTAACTGAGTAGTTTAGGGTTTATAATCTTTATTTTAGTATCAAGAGAATGGAGCCTTTGATTTTTTGTACCCAAAAATATTTCATGGAGACTTTTATTGTAAAGGATGCTTATAATGGGGTGCCTCAGTGGCTCAGTTGGTTAAGCATCTGACTCTTGATTTTGGCTCAGGTCATTATCTCAGGGTCATGAGGTTGAGTGCTGCATCAGGCTCCATGCTTAACAGGAAGTCTTCTAGAAGAATCTATCTCCCCCTCCTTCTCCTCTGCCCCCTTCCCCCTAAGGAAATTAAAAAAAAAAAAAAAAAGACGCATGTAACATAAACTATCTTATTTGAGTTGGTGGCAAGTCACAGAAGGGAAGTCTCCCCATTGTGTTAGTATTGAACCTGGCTACTTTGCACCTGCCAATTTGCTATGTGAGCCTGATTTCCAGACAAAATCTGGAGTAAGAAAGCCAGATCCTAAGCATGTTCTATGGGATTCCCCAAAGGACTAATCCAGGGGGCACAGAAAGACTAACAGCCCCCTCCATTTCTAGAAGATTCTGTTGCAATCTTGTCACAGTTTAAGATGCTTTAGTTAGGATAATAGGGGTATCCTTAGACCCAACCAGCCCAATGAGACAAGGCTGGGGGGTCAGGAGAGTAGTAAAGATAGGAAATCGGGAAGGCGGATCACAAGAACCCTAGCCACCAAAGGCATCATCCTCTCTGGCTTGAGCCCCCACAATGGGCAGTAAAGGGCATGTACATACAGATAATAGGCACTTCTGTTCTCACGGGGTCTGTCGTCTTCCAGTAAGATCTAAATAAGTGATAGAGTTCACTCATGCTTAGGCTTTACACAGCAAGCAAAGCATTGGTTGGTAACCACTATTTGCAGAAGAGACTGGAATGGGAAGGGAGTTAGGATTGCTACATAAAATTAAAAGAACAAGAACAGAACAAGAACTCTGACCTTTTATCTTTTCCCAAGATATCTGTCCAAATTCTCTCTGGACTGAGTTTTGTTTCTTGGATAAGAAGATAAGGATCTACCACCCTAGACATTTAAAAATCGGAGATGGAAACTTTTGTAAGAGTGTGTGTGTGTGTGTGTGTGTGTGTGTGTGTGTGTGTGTGTGTATATTTAGATGCTGCAAATTCAGAACAGTCCACTAGAACCCCTGGTCTTTTTAGATAACTCAGCTATAAAATGCTGCAGTTCACAAGAACGGCTCTGCCCTGCTGAGCACGGCAGACCTCAGCTCCCACTGTCTGGTCTTTACCTTGCTCCCACCAGCTTTGACAACAGGGCAACCCAGACTTGCTTCAGTAAGATTTGGTGCCACTTATAACAATCTCCCAACCAAACTAGACTCTGATCCTACTTCAGTCACACAACTAGGCTTGGGTATAATGTACCCACTTACTATCTTCCAATGACCAAGAGGCCCTGTCTGCTGCATTCCTATTATATTAGCAGTAGCCTTGTCTAGGCACAAGATTGAAAAACAACATGGGAAGCGTGGTCTCAGAACACGTCTCTGGAAGAGTGAAGTCCTTGATGACCAGCTCCCATGACCCAGTCTGTTGACAGTGGATACTGAAGGTCCCTCAGCCTGGAAACCAGAATAAAGGGAAAGATGCTGAGTGTGCAGAGTAGAGCTATGGCATATTGCACTATCTAGAAAAATTAAAACACCACTAATATGGCAGACACACCATGGAAATGCACATGGAGCGAAAAAGATAGGGAAGATGTCTATGAAACTGTACGCACCTTAGGGATTTGAGTATAATCTAAGGCAGCAATTTAATATGGAACAGAGTCTATGTGTCTTGTAAATCCATTAACTCTGAGGGGGATCAGAAACTTATCATTTCAAATATCTTGATAAAAACCACCCCAAACCTTAGTAAATTAAAGAAAAGCTCCCTCCCCCCATTTCATATCATCCATGGGTTGACTGGGGCTCAGCTGGATAGTTTTCTTGCTATCCTCACCTCGGGTCTCTCATGAGATCACAAATGGTGACTTAGGTTGGCACTTCCAAGATGGCTTCTCCTACACATCGGACCACAAGGCTGAGATGTCTCTCCATGTGGTCCTTCCACATGGACTTATGTGACAGCTGGATCCCAGGAGTGACTATCCTAAGAGGACAGGCCCCCCATGTCTGATTGCATCACACTTGTTAATGCTCCATTAGCCAGAGTGTCTGGGTGGCTCTGTCGCCTAAGCATCTGTCTTTAACACAGGTCATAATCCCAGGGTCCTGGGGTCAAGCCCCGAGTTGGGCTCCCTGCTCAGCAGAGGAGTCTGCTTTCCCCCTCCTCCCTCTGCTCATGTGCACTCTCTCTCACTCTTCTCTTCTCACTCTCTCATTCCCTATCTCAAATAAATATCAATAAAATAAAATCAATCTAATCAATCCAATCCAATAAAATAAAATATACCTCCATTAGCCAAAACAAGTGAGATGGCCAAGCCCAGACACAGGAAAGCTTGACTACTGAGAGGCAGGGCTCATTAGGAACAACAAAATAAATAGTTTCTGCCATCCACACTCAGCAAAATTCTTTTTCTTTTCCCAGTGTTTTGTCTATTTGGTTCTATTCGATTCTCTATTATTCATACAGTCTTTGTGAACTTCCCAGATTCTCTCAACTGACCCTAATGAAAACTAGGTTCTACTCCCCATTTCTATTGACTTTAAAATGAAAACAGAGCCCACTACCCCTGCTCTCCTACCCCAAACACACACGCATGATTAATGATGGCAGTGGGAATCAGTCCGACAAACACCCAGGGGAAGCCAAGTCCCTGGAGAAGCAGTCAAGACCATGTGTTCAGTGATCTCTACTGGAATCTTGCCCCAAAACAATCCCAGCAAAAATTGCAGTGCCATCAGCTTGTTTCTCCTTTCAGGGGAAGCTGTTCCCTCACACGATGGGCATTGTTATGGCCCTGGTTACAACAAAGACATCGAAACTCAAGACAATAGCTGGCGCCCAATTACTATCTGGTGCTGTGTTCATGTCAGCAGGCTTCTGCACAGATATTCAAATGAAAACTGAGAAGCCTCTCTACTGGTGTGGGACCAACTCATTACTGGTTGCTATAACATAGTAGCCTGATGCAGTTTCTGAGAATTTAAACCGGGAACCAAATCAATCTCTTTGTTAATGGAAAACTTGATTGAAATGGAAATTTCATGTTCCCTATCTAATTACTCAACAATGCTAGGAGAGTTTTGCAGGCATTTCTGCTTGCATTTCCTACCTTCTATTTCCTTCGTGAGAAAAATCCACACACACCAAATTTCATTGAAGTTAAATAGGCATTGGGTTAGGTTTAGCAAAACACAAGCAGGAAATCTGCAATCCAAACAACAAAGGATTGCAGGATCTTAATCTGCCAGCAATCTAACCTTCTCCATTTACAAATACTCAGGAAACAGAAAACGCATTGAATCACACTGCATGCTCCTTACTTTGAGTTTGATTTACTTAACTAAGACTCTGCACAGCTAATTCCTGCCCTTCACTGGGGTAAGAAAAATGGCAGCCACATTCATCCAAGTTGTGAGTCAACACAAAAGGAAAGATCCCTTATAATCAAAAGTCACTCTTGCTAATTCCCTAAGCAGGCACTGTGTTGGAGACCTATCAACCACTTGTCAGTAATTCCAACCTGGACAGCATATCCTCCAGCTTTGGAAGAGATGGCTGTGTCTTCCACTGAATTTGAAGGTGAAGCACATGGCTTGCAGAAGGGCCATGTTGTACAAAGGCTGTATTTAAACAGTGGCATCATGTTTAGAGGCCTCCCCCCCCCCCGACCCCCCCCCCCCCATGAGACACTATTAGGAAACAGAGCCCTACTAAAGGAACAGCTGATTCCCATTTTCCATCTGATGCTACTCTGGGCCTGGATCACATGTTCATTGAAAGGAGTGAAGCCCTGAACTGCGTGCTCTATTCATAGGATTCCCTTTCTCCCTCCTCCTGACCTCTCTCTGCCAAGCATAAGTTGTTGAATTCCTACAACGTAAACACACAGATGGTACAACTCCACTATATCTGACCTCTTTTTCTCTGGATGTCCAGCAGCTTTGTTCCAAGTTTTGGGAGGCAGTATGCTAGCTAGTTAAGAATAGGGGTCTGATTAAGGTGCAAACCTGGCCCCTCCACTTGTTAATCTGTAATCTTTATGAGACACTTAACTTCTCGGTGCTTAGTGTTCTCATTTGAAAAATAAAAATGGGGTTCCCTCAAGCCCCTAATATAGTTCCAGGTTCAGGGTAGTCAATCAAATCAGTGGTGAATAACAGCAGTATTACTGCTGTTATGGTTATGATCACAAAACAGATTTACTGCTGAATCTTTGCTCAGCCAGGTAAGGCCTCATCCACAGGAAGGAGGAATGTAAGATGTCCCATCTTATTGGCTCCCACTAAGTCCATATTGCTATATATCCCTCCAACCTCAGAACCTCAGATGCCTATTTTCATATGTTAAATTCCACAGTGCAGACAGTCTTGCTACCCACAACAGAACCAACACTCAGTCACCCCAAGTGTCAGGCTTTCTGCTCAGGATTCCAAAGGCCTTTCTCTACTGGATTGGAATCTTTGACTCCCGTTTATTGGGCTCTCAGACCTTCCTTCCAAGGTCTGTAGGCAGCAATCCTGCTCACCTCATCTACTCAGCTTCTTGCATCACCAACTGAATTCATCACTGCTCAGAATCACCCATAATTACTCATATTGGCCCTGCCTGGACCTGGCTTCCAACTTCCCCAGCCTCACAAAATGACAGCAAGTAGACAGCAGTTACTGAGTCCATACCAGACACTATTCTAAGAAGTTCTTAGAACTTTTAAGAAAGGACTCCTTTCATTTCTGCCCCAACCCTATGGACAGGTACTATTCTTTCACTGGTATAGATAAAGTGACTAGAGCAAAGAAAGGCTAACGTTCCTCAGAAAACACAGCTACTAAACACTTGGTAGTGCTAAGATCAACTCTGTAAAACTCACTCTGGCTCCAGAATCTACACTACAATATATAGAAGAATCCTCCTCAAAAAAAGTATGTGTACATATGCATGTGTGTATATATGTACTATATAGGATCTATACCATGTGTGCTGTGTCACATGACTAGGTATATAACACATAATACAACATAAGGAAAAATGTTTCAGAAGGGGTTAGTGAAATATAAACTTTCTCTTATCTGAGCATTTAAACACAGAGCTTTGCATATAGGAATCAAACATTTATTGCATCAACTAATAATTGGAAAACCTCTTGCTCAAAGATAAGGTCCCTGCCTTGGCACCTCAGTTTCTTCATGCACTGGTCCTAAACACCCTTGTCGTCTGGATTCAGATCTGTAAGTTCTGCAGACCCCTCCCAACATGGACATCACCTCCTACTTGTCCCCTACTAATGTGTTGCCCTACCTCCACACAATGAGATGTTTGAGATCTGAGGCTTGTGTTTCCCCCAGCTTGGAGATATTGACACATAAGTTTAAGGTGAACAGTGTGATAATTTGATAAGTGCATATATTGCAAAAATGGTCACAAAAAGGTTATTTAACTCTCCCTCACCTCAGTGTTTCCATTTAAGATCCATGCAACTCTCACATACTATTGTTGTGGTCACCATAGAGCTTGACTAGTAGCCCTCATACTGTGTCTCCCTTTCTGCAGTCCTTACACAGAATTCATGTGCATATCCCTTCCTCTCCCAAATCCTGACCTTAGCCTTGCTCCCATAGTTGAGCCCCAATATTCATCCAAGGTTCCAGTGTCTGCCATGTTGTTGTCCTCAGGACTTTGAAGACAGGTATATTGGCAACCTGCCAGGTCTTATGAGCTCCTTGGAACCACAAGGTCATTGAGGGCCAGCCAGGCTCTCCTATTGCTACATTTCTTTGGAAATCAGTGACGTACTTTTAACATGGGTACACAGACATCATCAAAAATTATAAGTTATTAAACACTGAGTCCATTTACCAAGCTTTCAACAAAAGCTGCATCATTCAATCCATCAGGAGATCTGGAAAGCATTTTCTATGAATACTTAACAAGGTATGTTTAAAGTGTATTTTAACATGTAACTATAACTCGTATAAATTCTAAAATATGTAAATAGCTAAAGCATGCCTTTAAGAGGAGATATGATATTACTGTTATTTTTTTCAGGATTGTACCAGTTCCTCCATGTTGGGTAGAATCTAATCCAAAAATCAATTCTCATCATCTAGAAATCATCAACCAAACGGACATAAGAACTGTCATCAAGAAGATAATTTGAGCAAAACACACACACACACACACACACACACACACGCGCGCGCGCTCTCTCTGAAATTGTATAGCTTCTCTGGGAGAAAGATAAAAGCATGTTTCCAGTTGACTGGATTTGACTGGAATTGCCCAGAGTTTGGATAAAGATGCCAAGCACTATTCAGTTCAATGAACATTTATAATAACAGTAATAAGGCATTACAATTAGAAAACTCTTCACAAAGAGTAAATAATCTCATTTAATCCTACGACAACACTGACATCAGTATCACTTATCCCTAATTTTATAGTTCAGAGAACTGAGGTTAGAAGTCAAGACTTGCCCAATATTACATAGCAAATTAGCTCATTGATTTAATAAACATTTATTGAGAAATCATCATGTGCCAGGCATTGAAATACAAGCTGGGAAATAAGAGGACAACATTTTCCCTGTCTGAATACTACTTGGATACATCAAGCTATGGGATTTCTTCCTCCTGGGTTTTCTCCTTCCCTGGCCTCCCCATCATCCTTTGTCCAGTCTTGTGGTCAGTTCTGAGCTCATACCTTCAAGGGAGACAATGGCCAGGGTAGAAACAAAGGCAGCTTTTCTGTGATTCTCGCGTTCCAAAAGTGTGAATTCAGAGAAACCTCAGATATTATAGGAAAAAGTCTTGAAGTAATTCAAAGGAAGAAATTCATCCTTAACTAGTCCAAGATTCCCCTTGTGCTCCAGAGAAAGGAAAACTAGAGGAAGGCTGGTGTCTAGGGGTCCTGGGAGAAGAGGGGGCCTATAGCTCCTACCCCACAGCACTGTCAGGGAACTGGATGACCCTATGGAAGAAATGGCCACTTGTTTGTCCAAGTGCCTGGGAACAAATGTGTGGTTAGGAGGAGCAGGGAGCACAGTGATATGATGGGGGCCATACATGTACACAAAGACAATAGCTGCATAGAGACCCATCTAACCCATGACTGTGCCGTGTCTTAGGACCCTGGAACTGGGAAACAAGCCGAAGAGGAGGAACAAACCTAAACGATCTGAGGTCGGGGGCTCCAAATACAAATAAAGTTAAATTATAGATCCTCCATAGCAAGGTTTATGGCTGAGGATTCAGATCTACTACCCAGATAATGGGAACAGTGGGTAAGGAGTCCTATTTGTCAGGCGAGATAATGTCCTGACCAATCCTCCTGAAAACAACAAATTCTGAGCACAGAACTAAAACACTGCCCAAATCCTCTGTGGAATGAACAAAATGAATTTGCAGGGGAGCTGGAATTTGGAAGAAACAAATGGCACCACACGTTCCCCATCTTTGTGGCTGTGGTCATGACATGCCAGGGAGTTGCTTCTGAGAGAGGCTGGTCATCTCTCTGTCCAGAGGGGAAGAGAGCCCAGGGCTGTCACTGGGGAGAGAGTAGGGGCAGAGGGGAATGGGGATTGTTACTCCTAGAAGAAGAGAACAAAAGCAGGGGAACCCAATGCTTTGTAAACTACCCTAGTCTCTGGCCAACTCCTGAATCACAAATGGCAGGACAGGTTACAAACATTTCCAACTCATAAAAATGCAGGTGGAAGGTAAGTAGATTTGGGCTGCAGTCCAGCTATTATAACTATGCTCAAAGGGGTAAAGGAAAATACAATGAAAGAAATGTTAGAATACTAAGTGAAAGTGAAAACTTTAAAAATGAAAAATGCTAAAAATTAAAAATCCATTGGTGCTAAAAATTAAAAATCCACTGGATTGGCTTAATATCATGAATATGATGAAGGGAGGAAGGATGGGGCAAGGGGGAAAGGAAGAGAAAAGGAAAAAAATTACAATTTGAAGAGAAAATTAAGAAAAAAATTAAAAGCGCCTAGTGATATATGGGAAAGTTTCAAATAGAATACTTCTAGAGAAAGGGATTGGAGGGGGGAATAAAGAAATAATGGCTAATATCACCTCCAGCTGGCATTCCTGACATTTTTGTCCCACCATAACGTGGAGAGAGGACTGGGACCCAAGCTTGCTCAGCCAACTCCAGATGACAAAGGCACATTACAGTAAAACTAAAAAATCACAGATTAAAAATAAAAACTCTGAAGATGGGAACATGGGTGTCTCGGTGGTTGAGCACCTGCCTTTGGCTCAGGGCATGACCCTGGGGTCACAGGATCAAGTCCCACATCAGGCTCCTGCAGGGAGCCTGCTTCTCCCTCTGCCTGTGTCTCTGCCTCTGTGTCTCTCTCATGAATAAATCTTAAAAAAAAAAAAAAGAAAGAAAAAGAAAAAACTGGAGAAAACCAACATATCACATGTCAAGAGATAAGAAATTTGTAGTCATTTAAAGAACTCATCAAAACCATGGAGGTCAGAACACCAAGTCCATCTGGAGTTCTGTAACCAACAAAAATATCCCTCGATAATGAAAGCAATGTGAAAACACATACAGATAACACTGAACTTAGGTACTCTGACACAAGCACACCTACCCTCTAAGAAATGCTCGATGAAGTTATTCAGGTGTAAGAGAAAGGATGCCAGGGGAAATGCAGATTTTTGTGGAAAAAAAGTCTAAATAATAAATTAAGAAAACTTTTCCTCATGATTTCTCTTCAATAAGACATTGCCTTGTTGTGTTTATAAGGTAGGTAGAAGCGATACACATGACATGACACATGATACAAAGGAGGGATGCTGGTAAGTAGATGCCTCTGGTTGCAGGGTTTCTATATTAGTTTCTAGTAAATGCTGTAGTAGTAATTCTAAGTAACTAAGGATATTATATCAATCAGGATCCAGTCTAGAGACAAACTATGCCAACTATTTGAACAGATTTAATGGAAAAAGTTAATTAGTAAGAGTTATCTACTTAAAAGAGTAAATGTAGACTCTAAGAAAAGCACATATAGGACACAGCTCCCACCTCTGGAGCTGATAGATTACAGAAGGCAAGAACAAAGAATTTGGAAGAGACCTATCTCATTCCCAAGGCTGAGGTTAAGGCCTCACTGGGGAGGTGGTGGCTACCACAGGAACACAAAGCCTTCCAGGGACAAAGGACTTTGCCAACCTATCTGAGACAGAGCTGGTCTTTGAATAGCCTGATGGGTGGCCTAGAAACTCACAAAAAGGGGATATGCAGGCTGGGGTTGGTCTGTAGGTCAAAGCCTGCTGGGATGCTGGTGGGCCTGAGCTAAGTCAGCAGGAAGAGGCCCCCTGGGTGGCAGGACCTCTCAGGAGAGGGAGCACCCCCGGACCTTCCATGTACTGACACACTGGCAGTTATGGCATAAGAGGGAAAAGGACCCAAGAACCAAGAAAAGCTGCCACTCCTCAGCCATTCACCTGCAGCCCTCCAGTGCCCTCCATCAACAAAGTTTAGCATTGCACCAGCTGGCAAAGGAGGCCCATGTGCAGATTTCAGCACCAGTATTATAAAGGGGAGGGCAGGGATAGAAGGACGGGGTGGATCTGGGACAGAGAGGCAATGCATTGCTGACTAATCCAGATCTATAGTCATATCCCTAGAAACCCCTAAAAATTCAAAGAGTTTAAAAGCCAATAGATAAATTCAGAATTCTGAAAAACATTTAGATAATCCAAAGAGGAAAGGAAAAACAAAGGAACAAGAAATAAAAAGGATTATATATATTATTTATTTATTATTTATTATAATTATATATTATATATAATATTTATATATTATTTTATTTATTATATTATATATATATATAATATATATAAATTGATTTTGAGATTTAAGTTTACTGAATGGGGGAAACAAGGTCAGCCACAAAAGAATACCTACTGGATCCTATTTATATAAATTTCTAGAGAATATCACTTAATCTATAACAGGTCAGTAGTTGCAGGGACTAGAGATGGAGGGTGATTTATTACAAAGTGGTATAGGGAAATTTGGTGGGTGGGGAGCAATGAAAATATTCTGTAGGCTCATTGTCATAGCGGTTTCATGAGTTCGTACATCTGTCAAAAATCAAATGTACATTCTAAGTGGACACACTGAACTGTGCATGAGAGCTGCCTCAGAGTTTTGAAAAGGCAGCAGATAAAATGTTCCAATGGGGACAGAGTCCAGGAAGCTAGAAGTTTGGGCCAAGAGCTGAATGGCCATCTGCTGGAGCCCAGCGCCTATGCTGAGCTCCATGGCCTCCTGCGTCACCGAGGGGACCCAGTTCTCGCTAGTGATGCACAGCCTCAAAGATGAGGTAGGTAGCAGAGTGCAAGGTAAGCAAGATTTCTGCTGTCCGAGGGACCAGCTGCATGGACACTGCTGCATGTAGTAGAAGAGAATCCCCCCTAGCAGGGCCTCTGCAGAGAGATCTCCTGGACGGGCCTGGGCTCCAGCATGGCCTCCAGGAGCAGACCTCTGCTCTGACAGACAGGCAACTACCGGAGCTTAACATCCCACTGGAGGAGTGCTGAGTGCTAAAGGTGCAGTCAACTAAAGACGAGAACACTGAAGTCAGAAACCACATTTAGAGTCAGGACCATAACAAATCACCAAACACTCAACTTCCCTTTGTTTCCCTTGGAGATCTTTAAGAAAAAAAAAAAAAAAAAAAAAAAAGCCAATAAATCTGTCCTTATGTGATTCACCAGTATGGCAAGACTTCTCCAAGGCCTGCCAGCTTCTGAGCTTAAAAATTGGAGGATTTGGGGAAGAAGGGTTTCCGGAGTCTAATAAAATCGACTATGAGAAGGTCTTTAGTGGAAACCAAATGGAAAACACCTCATACCAAAAAAAAAAAAAATGGTCTTTTTAAAGAAGTAGCATTTTATTTTGCACGTATAAAGCACTGAACTAATTGCTGAGTGGTAATGGAAGGCTTTTGAAAGGACTGACCTTTCAAAACACAGTGATCTGCTCACTGTAACATAAATAGAAGTATATGAACCGAAGCCACAAAAATGTTTTTCTTTTAACACAGAAAATGTTGAAAAGAGCCAAGTGAGTGCCATTTCCTTCAAGGTCATCATGTTGGCAAAGCTATGCATTTATTCCCACGTCTGTTCAGACATTCTGTCTTGGAAATGAATTATCCAATCACCATCTTGAATAGTCTTGATATTCACAGGGCCTCTCTGTGCTACCTGCAGTCTGGACACAGCCACTCGGAGCAAACAACATATACAGGTAACGCTGGCTGGTCCACTGGACACTGTACAGATTTTAAGTGACCAGCCCTACCTACCCTACCCCTAGCTCTGTGACATTCAGTATATTTCTCTCAACCCAGATATCCTCTTCTGTAAAAAGAATATTCATGTTGGGAAGGAGTTTAAGAAAAATTGGAAAAAGTATCAATAATCTATAAATGTTGGGAGTCCTAAATCTTCTCCTAGTAAATTTTTTCCAGAACATTTTTTTGGCAATAGAAAGGATTTGGAAGGGCTGCCTGGGAACTCAGTCGGTTAAGCACCTGTCTTTGGCTCAGGTCATGATCCCAGGGTTCCAGGATCGAGCCCTGAGTAGAGCTCGCTGCCCAGCAGGAAGCCTGCTTCTCTTTCTCTCTGCCTGCCACTCCCTCTGCTTGTGCTTTATCATTTTTTTTAATTTAAAAAAGAAATTATTTGGAATCAAAAGTCATTGGTTTTGAATTCTTTATTAACTCCACTATAGTTCAGCAACTACCATAAGTCTGGACAGAACAGCCTGATGCTTTTGGGAGTCCAGAATGCCCTGGGTCTTGAGCAAGCTAGCAAATCTTTCTAGATCTCAGTTTCTTCATCTGCAGTAAGGGATAATAGTAATGACCTTGAAATAGTTCCCTTAGAATGCTGTGTATTCCAGAATGAAAAGGTATTTGGGGCTGAACAAAGTTTCCCCCAAATTCATTCCCCATTAAGCACTGAAGCCTTGAACCCCAGTAGCCCAGAACGTGACTGTTTTTGGAGATCGAGCCTTTAATGGGGTAACTAGGATACAATGAGGTCATGTGGGTGGCCCCTAATCCAGTAGGGCCGGCATCCTTAGGAGAAGAGATTAGGAAGACAGACATGCACAAAGCAAGAGAAGACCTTCTCATAGGGAGAAGACCGCCTCTGCGAGACAAGGGGAGAGGTCTCTGGAGAAACCAACCCTGCCAACACCTTGGATTCCAGCTGACAGACTGGGAGAAGATACATTTTTCTTCCTTACACTACGCTGCAGCACTTTGTTATGGCATCCCTGGAAAACCAGTACAAAAGGGAAAAATATTCTAGTCCTACATGCTCAGGTAAGGCCACTCCTCTCCAGCTTCCCCACTACCATTACCGGGAAGAGAAAATCGCAGCACCTCAGCCATCCCAGCCAGATCCCACCCCCTCCCCTTCCCTGCCCCCAGCCTTCCAAAACCCCTTGGAGCTCCACCACCAAGGCTGATCCCTTTTGCCATTTCTCTGGATATTTCCACAGAGAGACTGACTCATCGCCCAGACTCTCCCCTTCACAAGACTCTGTTTATCCCTAATTTAACCCCAACCCCTAAACCTTTTCCTCTTTAAGTTACGATATTACAATGTGTCATTGGTAAAATGCCCAGTCTTTTTACTGAGTTTCCTTTATTCTTCTGTTTTACAGAAAGTTGGTTTTCCCTGAGAACGTGGATTTCTGTGCAACACTCCCAAATGCGGAGTATTTTTCGCAACCACTGAGCCCAGCAGTGAGGCAGGTTAACCTCGTAGCTCTTTGTTGCAGTTTCTCAACCAATTTCCCTTTCTGTTCTCTTAAAAACCTCCAGTCTTAAAACCTGCACCATGAGAAAACGCGTCATTCCCTCCTACCAGTCATCAGTAGGCCTCATCACTCCTGGATTTTGTCTCCTTTTTGTCACTCTAGCAATCTACCATGATATTTCCAGTGATTTTGAAATTCTTGAGAGAAATCCTCCCAGGTTCCTCAACCTCCTTTTCTCCAATGACTTTGTTCTTTACCACCTACTTCCTACTGTCAAGGCCGCCCTCTAGGACTAGGTCATGCACCGCCCATTACTCTTCTTCCTCTCCAAGTGGTTTCAAGCCTTGCCTTCTAGTCATCATCCACTGTATTTCATTCATTCACTCAATTACTACATCCTGGGCACTGTTCAAGATGTTGCCCACACAGAACAGATCAAAAAGAACAAGAATCCCTGCATTCGTGGGAACTCACATAGGATTGATAGGAGAGCATAAACCACAAAGGAAACATGGTATTTAGCTTGTGATAAGGGTTACCAGGAAAAAAAAAAAAAAAAAAAAAAAAAGGCAGTTGTATGCCAATTAGAACTCAAATTTAATGATAAAGAAAAATAAGTCAGAAAAGAGATTAGGGAATATTGGAGGAGTTTTTGTTTTTAAATATTGAGGGATCTCACAGTATTTGAGGGAGATCTTCTTGCAGATGATTTAAGAGTGTTCTTCAGAGAGGTAGCAGGAAATGCAAAGGACCCAAGACGGGAGTTTATCTGGGGTGTTTGAGGAATCGTGTGTAGACTGAGGGGTCTCAAGGGGGCTGACGAGGAGAAATGGTAGAAAAGGAGTCTGAATAAGTGGGAAAGGGGTGGGGAAGCAGATCCCAGAATTCCAGAACTCCCAGAATCACTTAAACACCCACCCCCCAACCCACTGATCTGACCCCATAAGTCACCGTCCCTAACACTGTTACATCCTTACTTCCACACTCACCCAGCTTGGATTCAATGGTCCATTCTATATTCACTCACTTGCAAGCGCTCTCAACTCCTTTCCCTCACTCACTCTGATATTCAATGGACAAAAATAAAACCATTTAAGTCCAAATCTCTGCCTACCCTGTAACTGCACCCGCAGAGTTAACCATGGCTGGTGACAAGCACATAGCATGCTGATTAATTGCACCTTAAATTCACAGCCACAAATCTAAAATGAGCCCTTAGTGTGCCCCAGCAACCCCACTGTATTTATCTCCTTATAAGACCATTTCACACCCTCTTCTCCTTTGGCAACCATCCACCGCCACCTCCTCCTCCTCCACCTCCTATCAGCTGATGCTCTTGCTTCCATCCACCAACAAAGCATACCATCCCACTGCCATGTTTGCCAGCCTGCCACCTCTATGCCCATACAGCCACATTCCCTGTTGTTACCATGGATATGGTGCTCTCGCTTATCTCTCAAGACTCATGTTTTGCTTAGGCCATGGATCAGATGCCCTCTTACCCTACAAAAAAAGACATCTCTCAAGCAATGGTGTCCCTCTCTTTCCTGACCCACCAATTCTTCCCCTTTCTACTGGGTCAAACATACCAATATGCTCTTATTATCCCATCTTTAAATATACATACATGCATTTTGACTATACATCTCCTTTTAAAAAACACAATTTCTTTGTTCTACTTAAGCCTTATCTATACTGTTTTGGATGGAGCTCTGACTCCCCCTCCCCAATAATTCATATGCTGAGGTCTCTAAGATTTTATTTATTTATTCACAAGAGACAGAGAGAGGGGCAGAGACTCAGGCAAAGGGAGAAGCAGGCTCCCTCTGGGGAGCCCAATGTGGGACTCGATTCCAGGACCCCAGGATCATGCCCTGAGCCAAAGGCAGACAGATGCTCAACCACTGAAGTCCCCATATATTGGGATCTTAATCCTATTTCAGTTCCTTATGTGGAAATGGGATCTTTGCAAACGTAATTACTCAAGAGGAGGTCATACTGGAATAGGGCAGGCCCTAATCCACATCACTGGGGGTCCTTATAGAAAGGAGAAACTTGAACACAAAAGCACATACATGGGGAGAATGCATGTGAAGATGAAGGCAGAGAGATTGGAGCGATGGAATAAAGCCAAAGAATGTCAAAGATTGCTAGCAAATCACCAGAAGCTGGGAGAGGGGCAGGAAACAGTCTCCCTCACAGCTTTCAGAGGAGCCAGCCTAGCTGACACCTTGATCTAGACTTCTGGATCACAACTGCGAGAGAGTCCATTTCTGTTGTTCAAGTCCCCAGGCATGTGGTACTTCGTTATGGCAGCCCTAGCAAACTAATACAGTGGCTCCCTCTGATTTTTCTCCTAGTCCTTCTCAGCCCACTCTGATCAGGCTTTGCCCCTACTGCTTTACCACAGCAAATCAGGTCGGAGTCTCCAATAGCATCCCCGCAATTGAATCCAGACACTGATATCCAGTCTCAGTATTAATTGACCTCACAGCACGTAACAGTTGTTCTTCCTCTTTGACGTATTTTCTGTACTTGCCTTCCAAGATAGGATCTCTTTAGGTTTTCCTCCTACCACGCCAGGCATAGGTTCTCCATTCTTATCCTGGTTGCTTATTTTTCATCTGCTTACTATTTTTATAGTAATAGGTTACAACATAGAAGCAGAAAAGTAAAAGCTCTATTCTCAGGCCCGTAAGTTATTATAAAGACTAGGACTATGTGACCACCACCTAGACAAGGATCTAGAACATTCTGGAACTCCAAGAAGCCCTACACATACCATTTCCTAATGAAAATTTCTATCTCTCAGAGGTACCAACTCTCTTAAAATTATGATGATCTCCCCTAAGAGACATATTTAAGTGTCCCATAATGATTGTATGTTTTCTATTTTCAGAGGTCTATCAAATTTTGCTTTATAGGTTTTGAGACCTAAAACCATAACAAATTTAAATTTTCACGTCTCTTGGTGAACTAAGCCTTTTACCATTTTGAAGTGATTTTCATTAGCACTACTAATACACTTAGCATGGAAGTCCATTTTTTCTAATAATTCAGTTATACCAACTTTCTTTTGATTAATAGGTTTTTTTTTGTTTTTCTTTCAAGATATCTGAATCCCTACATTTTAGTTAGATCGCTTATAAACCTGCACTGTTGGACAGAATTTTAAGATCCAGTCTGAAAATCTTTGCATTTAACTTGAACATTCAGAGCATTTACATTCAATGTGACACTCTGAAGTCTCAATCTACCATCCTATTTTGCATAATGTTTGCTTCATTTATTTTCTGCTTCTCTTCCTTGCATTTGGATTGACAATATTTTTATTTCATTTCTTTATGCCTTCTATGAGTTTAGAAATTACACTATTTCTTTACAGACTGTCTTGGTCTACTCAAATTGCTTTCCAAAAAAAAAAAAAAAAAGGAAAGAAAGAAAGAAAGAAAATTACCATAGACTGGGTGGCTCAACAAATTTCTCCATTCTGCAGACAGGGAAACCCAAGGTGTTAGGTCAAGGTGTTAACAGAGTTGACATCCGGTGAGTGCTCTCTCCTTGGATTCCAGATGACTGCCTGGGTACATGTACACACAAGTGGAGAGAGAGCTTTCTCTTTCTAAAGGCCTCTGATCCCAAAATGAAGGCCCTACCATCATGACCTAATCTAACTCTTATGACTTCCTAATAGTCCGTCTTCAAATGCTATCACAATGAAATGTTGAAGCCCTAACACCCAGAGAGGAACACAAACATCCACTGCGTAACAGTAATTATTCTAGAAGTTAGAACATGCACACTTCAATGATCAAAGCCTAAAGTTAATTAAAACATTTACATTGCTTCCAGATAAAACACAGATGTGTTCTAAGGCTTTTATATTAACACTATTATACATTATTACTATTTCATACACAGGACACTTATTTACACCCATCCATCTATTTTCCACTTTCTTTGCATTCAATTCCTTCTGCTCCTCAGTCCTTGAGGTCGCTTTCCTTCTATTTGCAGTACATCCTGTAATACCTGCTGATAAAAACCTCACTTCTTGTTTATCTGGAAATGGCCTTGTGTTTCCATTCTCAAAATAGATTTTCGCCCATCCTAAATGGTTTAGCAGTTGTTTTCTTTTGGTCCATTCAACATCTCTTCTGACTTTTATCCTTGCTGTTGAAAAGTCAATTGCCAGTTTATCAGTTGCTCCTTTGAAGACACTTTGATTTTTTCCCCCCTTCTGGTTGCTTTTAAGATTTGGTTTTTACATTTTTCTCTCTGATGTATTTAGATGTACAGTGGTCTCCCTTATTCACAGGTTTGCTTTCAGTGGCTTCAGTTACCCAGGTCAGGGGACCTCCTGACATGTACTCAGAAGGTCAATAGCAGCCTAGCGCTACATCAAGATGCCTAAATCATTCACCTCACTTCATCTCATCCTGTAGGTATTTTATCATCCCAAATCACAAAGAGGAGTATGCTACAATAAGATATTTTGAGAGACACCCCCCATCACATGATTAGTGTAGTTATAACTGCTTTATTATTCTTATTGTGCCTGATTTATAAATTAAATTTTATCATAGGTACATATGTGTAATAGATATAGGGTCAGTGCTATCCACTATTTCAGGCATTCACTGTGTGTCTTTGACTATATCCCCAGTGGATGTGGGGTGAGAGACAAACCCCTGAGCTTTCTATTTTTCTAGAGTTCATTGAAAAATCTGTTCTTCCAATTCATGGGCATGGAATGTTTTTCCGTTTCTGTGTTTACCTCAATTTCTTTCAAAAGTATTCTGTAGTTTTTAGAGTACAGGCCCTTTATCTCTTTGGTTAGATGCAACTGATGAATTACTGAACTCTACATCTGAAACTAATGATGTACCATACGTTGGCTAATTGAATTTAAGTTGGTTTTTTTTTTTTTTTTTTAAAGTGCATGATAACTATCAGTCATGTGTTCAAATATTGCCTCTACCCCATTCTCTCTGCTCCTGAAATTCTAATCTCTAACTCCATCCTCTGGGGATCTTTTTTTTCTAGGTTTTCCATCTCCCTCCACCCCTTTTATGTTACATTCTGGATAACTTCTGATATATATGGTAATTCTCTAATTCTCTGATGAATCTAACCTGGCCAAACAACTCCACTGAATTTTTAAGATTTTATTTATTCTTGAGACACACAGAGGCAGAGACACAGGTATAGAGAGAAGCAGGCTCCCTGCGAGGAGCCTGATGCAGGACTCGATCCCAGGACCCCGGGATCACAACCTGAGCCAAAGACAAACGTTTAATCACTGAGCCACCCAGGTGCACTTCCACTGAATTTTTAGTTATTGAGCTTCTCAGCTTTGGAAGTTCTATGTAATTCATTTGCAAATCTGTCATTTTTATAGATTTCTGTTAATATTTAAGCTTGCCATTTATTTCTTTAAACCAGGAAGCATAATTGTTTTAGAATCTATGCCTGACAATTCCATCATCTGAAGTATTTGTGGTCTATTTCTGCAGGGTGAGGGGAGGCTGGCTCTAAGTCTCCTTATTTCTTTGTGAGCTTACTTATCTTTGTGTGAACACTGCCTTTGAGAATTTTTTTTTTAATAGAGCATGTCTAAGACCAGGGATGAATGTGCTCTCCTCCAGAGATGCTTTCAGTTTGCCTCTGCCAGCGGTCTCGGTGAGAGGACCACTTCCAGCCAATTTCCCAGCTTGAGGTGGCCTGACTCTCCCAGAGTATGCATAGATAGAGGATGCACATCTACACAGAGGCCAACCTGCTCTCCTGACTCTCAGGAACAATGGATTTTCTTTTTATTTTCCTTTCCTGCTCTCTTTAGTAGAAAGGCAGGCTTCTCCACAGTTCCCTACTATTAGGTGTCAGGGAGGCAGTTGGATTTAGTTCTACTTTATGTTTACCTTAGATTTAACCCTTGGCAGTCTCCGCTTAAAATTTAAGACATTCCACCTGAGGCAGGTCCTGGACATTGGTCTCCTTTGCTCTTCAGGCCACTTAACTGAAGCCTAAGTGCGCAGTAGCAGCAAACGTCCTCCAGACTTGGGGAGCCCAATAGTCTATTTTTCTAACTTTAGTTTTTCCTCCCAGAATTTAGACTCTTCCAAGTCTTGCTCTTACATTGTTGAGGGCTACCCCCCTCATATTTTATCCAACATTTTACATTATTTTCTGTACAAATATTAGAATAACCAAGCCTACTTAACTGGAAACAAAAATCTCCCTTACCTCAATCTTAAAAATGGCCCAGTTCCCCATTTTTGGACCTCTCCTTTACTCTACCTACACATATTCTCTACGTTATCTTACCCAGATTCATGGTTTTAAATATCTTTATGATTGCATGAATATCTCCACCATTCTTAACTCGTGTGTGTATATATGTATGTGTGCGTATATATATTAAACATCCAAATTGAAGAAGTAAACTTACATAAACACGCACACATTTGTAAGTCTATTCTGCTTCTTGACTTAGAGGTCCAGGAGATCCCTCAAAGCTGGTAGAGCCTTTTTCACCACTCCTCCCACATCCTGTATCCTCTCCATCCTGCATGCTCACTCCACCCCTACAAATGGCCTGCGGGGCTCCAAACCTCGCATGTGACCACTTTACACATCTCCTCCTTCCTCTTATTCACTTTCTCCAAAGTCCATTTACACAATCAAGGAAAGACTTTTTAGAGCATCAGTCAAGGTTGAGGGTTCCCTCTGGTGTTTTCCCACAGCATCTGCGTGTACATCCACCACTGCATTCATCAGACCCATAGTGAAAGCATTTGGTTTACTGTCTAGGGTCCCCCAATAGCTGATAAAAATCTCGGGGGAGCTAAGACCAACTCATTCGTCATTATTTCCCAAGTTCCAGCACCATATGTGACACAAACTTGACACTGTACTTTACATAGAATTCATTTGCTTAAAAAAAAAAAAAATGCATGTTAAGAATATTTGAAAAACAATTTAAAAAAACTCAAAGACTGCATCACGACAATCACATTTGAATAAGTATACATCCTCCCCACAAGATTCCTTTGAAGGGGACGAATATATAGTTGCTTGCAGATGTCTGCAAGTATTTTTTTTTTTTTTTAAACATAGTTTCTCTCTCTTCTACTACAAACCTCTCAGGTTAATCCTTAATGCAGAGCAAAAATAAAAGCAGCAGGGATTGTAAATAGCTCAATTATACCTGGGCAGTGGGAAAGGTATTATTTGTGACTTCTACTCTTCATCCTATCATTTTCCAAAGACAGACAATTGGATTGCCAAATAAAATAATTGCCATCCTTCCACTGGCCCTTTAGATACTGTAAGGGAGTAATAAGGAGGCCTCAGGGGTTATCTCCCCACCATGCCATCCATCAGTTTCGGCATTGCCTCTGCAGTCATTCAAATGTTAGCCTCAATGAGCACCATGGATCATACACTTCTATACCAAGTGTTCAAATACCGACAGGTATACTAAAAGCATTGATTAGTGGTTTTCTTTATGGGAAAGAATACATCATTTAATGAAATGCCTCCAGACACAACTCTTGTGACTTACAGAGAAGGGACAAGAGCAACGAGAGGAGTCCAGGCTGTACTGTAAAAGACATTGGATCTAGACAGAAAATAAGTCAATCATTTTTTGACATTTAAGAGAAGCAATTCATAACTCTGCTCTGTTTCCAAATTGCTTTCTATGTCCAGGATCCACTAGCTCTTTCAGGGTTCCTGCATCTTAGGAAAAGATGGTCCAAAAAAGAGACAATAAGAGAACCCAACACGAATTTATTTCTTGTCAGTAGAGCCTCTCTGGTCAGCCAAATGCCCCTTCCAACATGTTCTGTATAGGTCTCAGAAGATTTGAAAACGTGATTCTGGCAAATTAGAGGAAGAGTTGAAATGTATTTATGCTGGAAAACTTGATTCTCAATCTAGCTAAGCTATCATCACAACCCCCAAACTCGAGAATTAGCACAGCAAACCGTTATTGCTCACTCCCCCTGCACATCTAATGCAGGTCAGGGGCGGAGGGAGCCATGATCATTTTAGTCACCCTAGAGCCCCAGTTACTAGAGGATTCCTCTCCGCATATACTGCACAACCCCAAGAAGGAGTGAGGGAGGCCACTGGCTGGCTTCAGTCTTCTGCAGGAAGTCACACATGTCATTCCTATGCACATCTTGTCAGCCACAGCAATTCACACAGCCATACCTAACTTGGAATGGGATAAAGCAGCACCATCCTATCATGTGCACAGAGAAAGAACTGGAGTATTTGTGAACATCATTTTCAACTACAGTGACCCTTCCCATATTTTCACATGTCCTGCCCAAAGTGCTTTAAGTGAATAGGACCCTCAGAAGGCACCCCTCAATGCTGAAAACCACCAGTGAGCTGTGGGAGGGAAAGGATAGGTCCATAGCAGAAGACTACCGAGTAAGGAAGAGGCAGAGGGATTGAAGCCTTTGGGTGAATACAGAACTAGATCACCCAGTAACTGTAGCAATTTGCCAATTCAGGCTAAGATGATACAAGTAAAACCAAAGTGAAAATTTGTTTAGTGCTTTGAATTATCCAGATAAGTTATCTTGATGCTTATTAACTCACTCAACAACAAATAAATGGATGACTATGTGCGGCAAGGAAGGTAGACCTAATGAGTACAATTAGGATAGGAAAATTATTAAGTAGTTACTCACAATCCCTTCCTTATTTCTAAGGATAGTGGATAATTTTTGATTCTGTTGAGGTAGGGTTAAGAGTAGAGATGCACGTTGTAAAAGAGGAAAAGGCTAAGTCAAAACATAAGTGATTAAGAGATCTGGAAGAGGGTCAAGAGACTAGAACACAAGTAGCCAAGTGAGGGCTGGAGATGGAGGGAAGAAGAGAAGGACTGGCAATGATGGAGACATGGGGGAGGAAGAGCAGCAAGAATGGCAGTTTCCCAGGTTAAGATATTTGGAAAGAACCCAAGACCTGAAAATAGAAGGTTTGGCTATCCAGGGTGTATAAGCCTGTCCTCACAAAGGCCTCCTCTGTGAGCCATCAATGTATTTCGGTATAGGATTGTATTTAGAGAAGAATTGATGATATACCTAAATTGGCCCCATGGGTCACTCAAGGAGACCTAGGCCTTTGGAGGTGATCCTGTAACAGCAACATGGATAAAATAAGGCAGAAGCACAGAGGCAGAGAAATCCAACTTTGTTGAGGAAGAGGAATAGGGAACAATTTGAAAAGAGGTGTAACAGGAGACTTTTAGAAATTTTGGAATGGAATGAAGTATCTTTTGGGGGAATATGTGTGTCATTGGCAGCCATGCACATGCACACCCTCCAATAACTCCCAATGAGTCTCATCCAAGCATAACCCCTAGCCCTTGAGTATGTGTGGACACTGCCCCACTTCTATGCAATTGAATCTGGTGAAGGTGATGGGAAAGCCACCCCCTTATGTTAGGTTACCTAAGACTCCATCCTAGCATCCTTGAGTGAGAGCACTTCCAGCTAGCCTTGAAGATGTAAGGGGACACCTGGCCAGAAACGCGGGGGCTCAAGGATCTGAGAGTGGCCTGGCTGACAGAAATCTCCATGTTTCAACCACAAAGAACCCAACTCTGCTAATAATTTCATGAGATTGGAAGAGAACCCAGAGTTCTGGAAAGGAATGCAGTCCAGCTAACACTTTGATTAAAAAGCCTTTGAGGGATCCCTGGGTGGTGCAGCAGTTTAGCGCCTGCCTTTGGCCCAGGGCACGATCCTGGAGACCCGGGATCGAATCCCACGTCGGGCTCCCGGTGCATGGAGCCTGCTTCTCCCTCTGCCTGTGTCTCTGCCACGCGCTCTCTCTCTCTCTCTCTCTCTCTCTCCGTGTGCCTATCATAAATAAAAAATTTTTTTTAAAAAATCTTAAAAAGCCTTTGAGATCCAGGATCAGAGGACTCCACTTAGCCTTGCCAACCCTACTGTCTGATGAAACAATAAGCATGTGTTATTTTCAGCCACTGAGTTTGTAGTAGCTCATTAGGCGGCAATGGTAAATCAATGCAAGAGGTGAGTGTCAAGGACTAAATAGGAGCTGAACAGGAAGAGAAAAGGCAGAGGCAAGAATATAGGGGCATAAAAAATGCTGAGTACTGGGTATGGTCGGTCTGCAGAGAGGGAGCAGTGGGCTACAGAGAGGGGCATGGGCAAGATCATGAAGAGCTCGCTCCTTTTCCAGAGGGGAAGTTTAGGTTTTACTGTCAGGTTATAGGGGGCTCTTACCAGACTTTTGCCATGTTTTCAGATTTCTGGGACTTGAGACAGGAGACAAGCTATGGATCACAGCTACCCTGGCTCCATCAGGTCTCTCAGCCTGCTACCATATTCCACTGAGCCCCTAATTCAATGGAGCAACACATGACGAAAACTGTTCCAAGCTCCTCAATAGCAGATAACATTTTCTTGTTGGAGTCCAACACCTGAGATCAACCTATACCATTAATACACATTTATTGAAGAGTATATGGACCTAGCACTTCTAGAAGACTTGACCTCAAGGCTTAAATTCTATTAAGTGATTGTTAGTAATCCATGCTTCAAGCTTTCAAGCAGCAAGTCTTCACCCTTACAGGAACTTAGCAGTTATTTTTAAGTGCTTTTACATGGTAATTCAAATTTTCATGCCCATATTCACTTTTGAGTGAAAACTGACGGTTCTGTAACAGAAAATACCTCTGTCCACAGGACACCCTGACCCCAACACAATTCCATCACAGCTGATGGGACCGTGTATGAGCAGTGGGTTCAAGAGCAGCAGATTCATCAGTTAACCCATGACAAAGGGCCTGGCATTGCCAAAAGCTGGACCAATAAGATGGCCTTAAAATTCTTAGCTCAAAGAAAAACAGAATGAGGTAGTGAGAAAGAGCTGGAAGAGACAGGTGTAAAAAAGGACTTTACAGCATCATCCAAACTTTTCAACAGATACTTTTGATAGTGAGAAAAAGTATACTAGAAGTTATCTTAAACTTTGTGATTATAATTACTGCCAATTATGAAAGCGTTACCAAAAATAAAGAGCCACAGATATACACCACGCACTAAATTATGAAAACCACCACAGTAAGAGCATTCAGAATGTCCTTGATTGGCTTTATGCCAGGACTTCTCAGCCTTTATTTTCTGCAACTCACATACCTCACCCAAAAAATTTCCTAAGTTACTTAATGAACTTGTGACAACTTTGCATCTCACAGGCTCAGGCCACAGCACAACCAGCTGGTAGACTAATTGGCTGGCAGAGGTGGTGCTGGAGTATTTCTCCCATAGCCAGCCAGGCCAACAGGTTAGCTCCAGCTGTTCCTAATCAAAGTATTATTTTTATTTCATCTACATACTATCCTTGAAGTGAGGGATAGTCACTAGATTACATTAAATATAAAAGGGTCCAGAAAAGAAGATCATCGTAGTCTTTCAGATTTAAGCATGGGTTTAAAAAAAAAAAAAAAAAAAAAAAAAGACAAAAAAAACTACATTGACTACACTGGCATCTCACACTCTACTAGACAAAACGATGGTAAGAGCTAAAAGTACAAGGTGAAATGTCTACCAAACCAGGTCTTTCTTTAATGCTATTACTAACATTCCATTAAGAGTGAAAAATCCGGGAGGCACCTGGGTGGCTCAGTGGTTGAATATCTGCCTTTGGCTCAGGGTGTGATCCCGGGGTTCTGGGATCAAGTCTCTTATTGGGCTCCCTGCAGAGAGCCACCTTCTCCCTCTTCCTATGTCTCTGCCTCTCTGTGGGTCTCTCATGAGGAAATAAAATCTTTAAAAACAAATGAAAAATCCAGGACAAAAGCTAAACCAGAAGGGATGCCAGGACAAGAACTACCAAATGGACCTATCATATGTACAGTGGACATAGGGAGATCCCAATATAATGGCCAAATGCAAACCAAGGTTACGACTCATGCAGATGTCCACAGTGAAGCAGAGACAGAATGTGTGAGGTCGTGGGAACTTGATGGTAGAGAGCAATTCACAAGTCATTCCCTACTGGATCCTCCTTTCACACCAAGCAGATCTTTAGGATTCACCCCCACGTTCATGAGATAGCCTGAATAGGTCTTGTGTTAACATAGACCCCGATCACAGTAGCTTACCACTGGGAGAATTCTTTTCACAAGCAACAGAGAACTCAACCCAAACCAGGTGAGGTTAGAAGGGAATGCACTGGGTCACATAACTAGGCACGAGGTGGCTTCAAACTGGTCTGGATCTCCACCTCAAATGATATCACCCTGACTTCTCTCTTGGCTCTGCTTCCTCTGAATTGGCTCCATACTCAGGATCCTGACCATGTTTTCCCATAACACAGGCTCCCTCCCCGTGGGGTTAACCACTCTATACCTCATGTTGCTACCCCAGCAGGCAGAGTCTGTGTCCTAGTATTCTCTTTTAAAAGGTCTCCTCTGATCAAATCAGCTTAGATTATTTCCCCAACTGAGTTAACCATCATGTCCAAATAAAGAAGAGCAGCTGATTGATTGAACCTACGCAGGGACCTCCACTGGCACTCTGGATGAATCCTATTTAAATCTCCTGAGACAGGCTGTGGCTAGTTGTCCACCAAATGTTTCACTTTGCCCAGGGACACAGTTTCCCTGTGACCAAGTGACTCATCTCCAGCCAACAGATTGGATGTGAAGTGTGTCCCCTGTTGGCCAGGCCCATAAAACCTCCCATGTAATCCTTGTAATAGGACAACAATCCAAGTTGTCCTACACGAAGTGTTTTAACATGGAATACTCAGGATCTCTGGGTGGGTCAGTGGTTTAGCGCCTGCCTTCGACCCAGGGCATGATCCTGGAGTCCCTGGATCGAGTCCCACGTGTGGAGCCTGCTTCTGTCTCTTCCTCTGTCTCTCATGAATAAATAAAATCTTAAAAAAAAAAAATACAGAATATTCTTAAATTTTACACTGAAATTTATATTAGAAATTCAGTCCCTTGATTGTACTAGCCATGTATCAAATGCTCAAAAAACCATGTGTTAAATATTTTAACTGTCATTTCTCTGGCAAAGTGGTGGCCCCAAGTATACTGTGATTGGTTTTAATCATTGCCCTATCTATTCAGACCTGAGGATCTGACTAGAATGAACTCTAGATCCTACACCTTTTTTTGTTCAATATCTAAAGTCTACCATAGTTCTGGTCTCTCTGTACACAATTAAGGAGAATAACAACAGGGGCACCGGCCTGGCTCAGTCAGTTGGGCATCTGGCTCTTGGTCTCAGCTCTGGTCATGATCTCAGTTTTGTGGGGTGGAGCCCCACATGGGGCTTTGTGCTCAGCGAGTCTGCTTGGGATTTTCACTCTTTCCTCCCCTCCCTTGGGCATGCACACATTAATGCACACATTAATAAATCTCTTAGAAATAAAAGACTGCTAAGGGCATGCCATGTTCTGTAGAAGGATGAGCTCCCTAGAAGGTAAAAGAACTAAGTCCCAATGTCCTCCAGGCTGCCCAGCATGTACGGTCACTCTGTTCCAAATCCACCCTTCATTGCCCTGCCTGGGATGCTGGAGTAGTTCTCTTCCACCTACTGTACGATATTAACCTGTATCCGTAGTGAGCACTGAAGAAACTGGCAAAAGGACAGGTTTCCCACCCCCACCCCCCACCCCACCTTGTAGGGTTGGTCTCCTTGCTCTCACGGTGCTGAGCCAGTGTGCAGAACTAATGCAGCTCTCCCCTACAGACTGAAGTGACACCTGTGCAGACAAAATCCCAGGGAGCTCTTGGGCACCCCGACCCAAACACAGGTCTGTCTCCTAGTGGCGAGGTCAGCAGCCTTCCCCCCCACAGGTAGCATCCCAGGAAGCATCAGCATCCCAGCAGGCAGTTGCCGGTCTAGGACTGCCTGCAAGCCAGTGGCGGGGGATTTCCAGCTTCCTGGTGCCAGCCCAGAGATGCTCTGGTTATGGAGCAGCTTGGGCCCCAGCAACCCAATGACCTCTGCCAAGTGGTGGGGACCATGGCCACACCCTCTCCAGGGTGGCCTGAATTCCAGGGATGAGGAAGGTCCTCCTCCCCAGTTAGCTCCTCCCCAAGAACTCTCAGAGCCCTAGAGTATATTTCAGAGTTCTTTCCTGCCCACCCACCACCACCACCCTTAGTAAAGTCCTGTAAATTGTTAATAACTCTTTATAGGAAACTTTTGTGTTCAAATTACTGTTTGGTTTCTGACCCCTGACTGGACTCTCACTGCTAGATCTCCTTGCAATTCCCTGCTCAGGTGAGGTTGGGCAGGGCAGCACCAGTCCCTTAACCTCAGACTTTGAATCTTTTCTGGAAAATAGGAATATCTGATTAGCTCAAAGCTCGGTAACTAGAGCTAAAATCCTTGGAATGCCAGTTGATACCTCCCTTAAAAAGCAATTTCATGTTTCACACAATTATTAAACTACTGACTTCTGAGAGGAAATACAGACACTATCACAGTTCAGGTTTTACGGATACTGTGTGGGAGCTGGGAGTTGAGAAAGGTCTTGGAGTAGACTGTGCATGAAGCATTACCCCATTCATTAGCCCATCAGATTTTTTTTTTTGTATTTAATATTGCCGAGTGGCATTTTCTTCCAGTGGGGGGTCTCCAGGGACCATCAGAAGTGGAAGAGTTGTCCCATTCAAGACTGAAGCGGATCAGTGTCTCATGCTACTGGGCACCCAGCAAGACAGGCATCTTCAATTATTCACGTTGGCTTCTCTACAAGTCACATCTTGCTCAGGCTATTAACCCGTCCATCTCAGAGACCAGCGTGATGGAAACTTTGTGAGGCCATGTAGTCTTCTCTGGGCTCTGGTGGCCTGACTGGCACTTGGGCACCAGGGCTGGGCCACTCTGCTCTATGGAAACTTGGAACAGAAACCTACCAGGGTGAAGCACCATTTGTTTGTCCTTTATTATTTTACTCACTGAGTTATTTCCTTCGTTGCAAACCCATCAATCATCCTGAACTTAAGACAAACCCACAGAGAAATACAACAGAATTTAAAAGTGAAAACAAGAGGAGGGAAAATTTTCCCAGGCTTAAAGAAAAATCTCATCCAGCTGCTGAAAGTTTCTAAAAGGGGGGGGGGGGGAGAAAAAGACTGGCATATAAAGATGTTTGTCCCTTTGCTCCTTCTGGCTCCCAGATCCATGAGAGTTGGGTTGAGTGGTTTAGAACAAACATGTGGTAGGTATGTCTGAACCTGGGATGAAAGGACAAGGGTCTGCAGGGCTGGTGAGGACCACTCCCAAAAGCAGAAGGAAAATGGCCATTCCCAGTGCACCGTTCAAGGACACCCATTGCCAGGATGAAGGGGGAACAGGCTGGGCTCCAGAACCGGTGACTGGCTTGCCTCACAGAGCCCTCTGCTCACCACCCTGGCATCCTGACCCCTGCACCTACAGTGTCTGGCTCCAGACTCCCTGGACCAGCAGGAATCATGCCTCTTCCATCACTTAAAAAGACTCTGATGTGTCATCCCTAGTGAGGAGAAGGAGCCAGCCACACACTTCAGAGTCAGGCAACACCCCAAGGGGCTGGCAGGTCCTAATCACATTGCTGTGAATCAGGATTCCACACAGACTCCTTCCTTTGCCCAGTTTTGAATTTGCCCCACTCCCATACTATCTCCACACACACTTGCACACCCACATAGCACCAGACACATTGGTCCAACATCCCTCTGCACACCCTAACATACTTGCAGACACGCACAAGGAAGCCCACACTCATTCACAAACAGGACCTCATGGCTGCTTCCAGGATGCTCTGGTCCCATGAGAGGCACCATAGTTTCCAATTAATAGGATTATATCAAGGAAGCCCATGTGTTTGGGGTTGAAGGAGAGCAGTTTGCATTGCTGTTCATAAGGGAGGAAAATGCACACAAGATATACTTTTGGAGCACATCATTTATGCATCTCGTGCTACTTCTCGATGGCTTCCTGACTTCACAGCCTTAGCAACCACTATGGTAACCTATTACATTAAAATCTTCGTAAAGGTACCACTTTTGGAAAAAATATAAAGGCTCCAGAGAAACCATTTACTCCCCCCTACTTCCCTCCCAAAGCCCCAGACATAGCCCTGGGCCTGTTAATAGCACCAATTCCTGTTCTGGCAGGTGGCAGCAATTCTGGATTCCTCATTTAGGATTTGCCAACATTTCACTGCTGGTGGTCAAGACAGTGCTGGTAAAATGGCTTTTTTAGGTCATGATTGCCACAGATCAATAATGGGAGAAGGCAGGATTTGTGGCCATCAAGACATGAAGTCTAAGTCCTTTTCCCTGGACTCTGGGCCAGAGACCTTCTCTGACCCAGTAGAATGTAGCATCTATGACAGCCCATGCCAGCTCCAGGCCTAGTAGAGTCATCTTCTTTTGCTCTCCGAGAGCTGTCCCCCACACCATGTAAGGTCAGCTACCCTGCCAGAGCCAACACAAAGAGAAAGGCACTTAGCCAGCCCCCAGGTGTTCCATTCATTGCAACAGAGGTGCCAGATAGGCGAGAAAAGCCATTCAGTTTCTGCTCCAGCCAATCTCCTACTGCATGCAGTCACCAGTGACCCCAGTACCTACCACCTGGAACAGCAATGAGCTGTCCCTCCAAAGCGCTGCTTGCTATAGAATTCTAGGTTTTCAGAAACTAAGTTTTGGAGTGTTGAGTTATGCAGCAACAGACAGCAGAATGCTTAGGGGACTAGTGAGTCCCCAGCTGAAGCATCAATGTGCACACTGACCTCCATCCTATAAGACACAATGTTGTGACACCTTAGATCTTAAGCCACTTATAACTGTTTCAGGAGATAAATATGGGACTTCGGAGAGATCCTCAAGTCAGGTGTAATTATCCCTATCTTATAGCTGAAGAAACGGAATTTAAAGACCAACCTAGGGTCACAGGTCTAGAAAATAGAACCAGATGTAAAACAAGCCAGATCTGATTCCAAAGCCTATACTCCTTTGAGACAGCATACTACTCCTCAATCATCACGTGATTCTTCTGGTACCCAGCAGCCCGAGGACACTTCCCATAGATGAAGTAGGTACCACCGGACAAGATTTGTTTAGTAAACAAAGGTTTCCCCCAAATCCCAGGAAATGCTCATCAGGGGCTTTTGCTTTCTTGCTCCAGAGCACATTTCAGTGCGCTGGGTACCACCTCCATCGAGAACCAATCACAAACAAGGATTTATTCACGTAAGCCTGATCTCTTACCAGCTATTACAATGTGAGTGCTTTGGATATTCTGGTTTCTTGGTTTCATTGTAACAGAGCACGCTGCGAATTTTAATACTATGATGTCCGACAAAATTAAGATCTTTCCCCGGTCATTTTGTAGTGCAAATTAAAGGGATAGAAGTTTTGCAACAGCAACATCCACAATAGCCAAATTATGGAAAGAGCCCAGATGTCCATCAACAGATGAGTGGATAAAGATGGTGTGTATGTATACACAATGGAATATTAGTCATCAAAAAAAATGAAAGTGTGACCTTTGCAATGATGCGGATGGAACTAGAGGGAATTATGCTAAGCAAAATAAGTCAGAGAGACATTGATCATATGATCTCACTCATGTGAGGATTTAAGTAATGAAACAGGATCACAGAGGGAGGGAAAAATAAAACAAAAATCAGAGAAGCAGATGAACCATAGGAGACTCTTAATCCTGGAAGGGAGGGGTTTTGGGGATGGGGTAACTGGGTGATGGACACTAAGGAGGTCACTTGTAATGAGCACTGGGTGTTGTATACAACTGATGGATCACTAGACCTCTGAAACTAATATACTGTATGTTAATTGAATTTAAATTTTTTAAAAATACGGGATTAAAAAAAAGTTTTGCAACAAACTTATGGGGGGGGGGGAGGCAGAGGGATAATCAGACTCTAGAAGATGAACAACTGTGTGCCTCTTTCAAGATTAAACTCAAGTTATTCCTTCAACAAACATTTGGTAAAGCCCTCCTTCTGACCTTCAACTTCATAGGAGAAGCTTCTAGAGCCAAGAGCCTCAGCCCCAGAGTCTGGATCACTTGATCAGCATCCATCCGACCTGCTACTTTACTAGCAGAGGATTTGTTAGACCAATGAATCATCATTCTCAAAGCAACGTGCCTGAGGCACACACGTGTACATCTGGACGGCCTCACAGACCTGACCTGGTGAGCCTTCCTACCCGCTGCTGGCAGCAGCTTCCTGGTAGAAGGGGGGAGCAGGCCTTTACGGTCGGACTGAGCTGGGCTCAAATCCCATCTTTACTGCTTACTGGGTTATCTTGGACAAGACTGCTCATGGTTTTAAAAGTATTATTTTAAGAAGGGGATCCCTATCCTTTCTCCTTATCTCTGTATCAAAGGAAGGCAGAGAAACACCTCGGGTATGTTGGTCCAACATGGTCAGTCAGATCGGTCACAGAACAAGGGCAGGGATGGGAAACAGACTACCCATCGTCCCCCAGTACACACTCTCCCTTCTTCCCAGGGAAGGGATCTGCCAGTTAATGGATCCCGTGAAAGGTGGCCACCACTGCTGCTGCTGGGTATACGGCCACGTGACAAAGCTCTGGACAACAGAGTCTAAAGTGGAAAGATCAGTTATCACCCTTGTGACAGAGTTATCATCTCTCTAAAGATTTGAGAGAGCGAGTGACAAGAACAGATGGAGAAGGACAAGTAGACTTCACACTGAGCCCAGAACCTGATATAGGACTCAGCCCCATGATCTCATGACCCATAGATTATGACCCAAGCCAAAAATCAAGGGTCAGACACCTGATCGGGCCACTCAGGCACCCCAAGACTCCTTTAAAGGAGGAGGCCTGCCCTGGTTAGTTCTTTCCTCATTTCTGCCAACTGGAATGTAGGAGTGGAGACTGGAGCGTGAGCAGCCATCGTGAACCATGGGGCAGAGTCCCAAGGATGGCAGAGCAACAGGGACAGTTCAACAACAGAGGCTGATGGCCAGAGTTACTAAAGGAAACGAACTTCACTATCACCCTGTTGTTACCCACAACCGAACTTAAGCTTTATCAGTACTGGAACTTAATAGGATTGGTGGTTGAATTTGTTCAAGAACAGGTTTTCCAAGAACATTTATTCCCGATTCCTTAAAAACGGAGTCTGTCTTATTGCCTGAAGTGTTCATCTTCTTTAAACAAGGATACCGTGGGCCCCAATCTAGGAGGCCTGTTAGCGGAATCCGCTGTATTCAGAGTTCTTCAAAATTGTCTAGGAATCCCTGTGTCTTCTGGATTGAAAAGTTAAATTTAAAATGAAAGGCACAACTTGGGAGAACCTGCCACATCAAACCACATTATATTCATTCAATGAAAATAATCCTACCTACGGGGTTTAATGTTTACCACGTGCTAAGCGCCACGCACTTGACCTAAAGTATCTCCTTTAATCTTTTCAACAGACTTGGGAGTAGGTGTGGATGTTCCTGTTCTACAAATGGAAAGCACCAAGGCTCTCGGCCACCTGACCAGCTGGCCTTCCCGAAACCCCGTACTGATGGATTCAGTCAGGACCTGAGAGCACCAGGTGCCTGCTTCCCCATGTGTTCTCATATCTACATCTGAAGAAGGTGAAGGGATAAACCTCGTAGTGCTGCTATGTAGAGAGATGTTCCCTTGCAGACATGATTCCCGAATATAAAAGGCATCACTTAAAAAAAAAAAAAAAATATTTTCTTCTGCTGACGTCTCATACCAGCTCACATAGAAGCTCCCAATACAGAAGCAGGATTTGGATTAACATCCACTGACCCTCGATTTATGATATTTCATTTCAAACCTTATTGATCTATCCAGCATTGATAAAGCTTCTCAACTTTGGGTTGGCTCCCAAGATTAATTTTGAATCACGCATTCGTGCCCTCAATCATTTTAAAAGACCAGGCTGCAGGCTCTAAGATAAATTTAGAGAACAGCCGAAAATTTTTCACTCATTTAATTTGGAATTTGTACTTGTCTCCACTTGAGGTACCTGGACCTCTAGGCCAGATGCCAAAGTCCAGACCCCGGTTCAGGTTCTGTTGCCTGAATCCCATTTAAAAAAAAAAAAAATTAAAAAAATAAATAAATAAAAAATAAAAAAATAAAAAATAAAAAAAAAAAATAAATAAATAAATAAATTAGATGCATAAAAATATCAAGTAAGGTAAATATTTGGCCCAAAGAGGATTTGATGTTAGACAAATATGCAGACTTTCATCAAGTAAAATTATCCTAAAATACATTACCTCTCTTAAAGCAGTACTAATGAAACACCTGCGCCAGAAATGTTCTTAGCTGAAACCAAAGTACAGCTTGACACATTGATGGTGCTGTAAGTGGTTAATGGGTAAAGATTCCTGGGCATCAACAGCTGAGGATCAGGGCGATCAGTAGAACGCTGCATTCCCTCAAGGAAGACTATCTGCCTTGAGTTCGCCTTCCCTGATCTACACAGTCACATCTTCCATTTGTAGTGAAATAGGCCCAGAGAGCCTGGGCCGGGGTGGCTGCTATGGCTTACAATTGAAAAATGAGCTACCTCAAGCCTTGTGTTTATCTAGAAGTATTAGGAACGGTTTGGTCTTACCCTTTCAAAGCGGTCATGCACGGTTATTTTGAAAGAGACTGTGTGGGCTGCTCTGAAGGTCTCCATGCTCTCCAGCTCAAGATCAGGGAGGGAGATCTCTGGAGCCCCATACGCAGGTGTACCAATGCCGCTGACGCTCACATACTTTCCTTGTGACCCGTGGGAAATCTGTTAAATTTGCCAAAAAAAAAAAAAAAAAAAAAAAAAATGGACCACGCCTATACCATGTGCTGGGCGTTGCTCCGGCTGCCGTCTAAACCAGACAGAGCTCCTGCCCCCACGCAGTCTACCTTCTAGTGTGGAGACAGGAGGAAGTATAGGAGTAATAAGACCCCACTGCGGATACCTTGGATTCTGCACCCACATCCACACGGCACCCACTATTCGGTACAGAGGGCTTCTCATCACAAGCTGATGAACCAAGGGCTTCCTCTAGCCACGGGTGTAGGATCTGTATTTACAGGACCAAGCGAAAGTGCCGGTGAATTAATGCCCCAGAAGGAACCCTCAACCAGGAAAGAGCAGGAGGGGGTAGGTTTGTGTTTCAAATCTTCCCCCTGCTGACTGGCAGGACCTTAAGCATGACTGGTAGAAGGTCTCCTCTTGGCTCACTCTCCTCACTCCTCCAGGGCAGCAGTCGGCGTTGAAGGGTCGCCATCTGTCCTCCTGCTCCCCCCTCATCTACCATCCCAGGGTTTCAGCTCCAGTCTCACTAAGTTGCTCCCCAGTGAGTTTTAGAGCGAGGCCCGTTCCTGGGCCACGTCCCGGGGCACCCCGGAGGGCAGGTGCCCAGGGGAACACCTCGGCATACTTTGCCTCCCTGTGGGCATCAGCCATGCCCCCTCCGGTTAGATCGAGATTTTTGCCCTAATGGGGGGGAACCCCTTTAAGAGTCGTTCCTTCCCTGGGCCTGCGCCATAGCCCGAGACACATGGACCACTCCCTCCAGCTTCCTGTGTTCTTCATAGTTCTCACACCCGACTGGGTGATGTCCAGGCACAGTTGCCCTATTAAATTCTGTCCATTCAAGTTACACTATGGTTTGTGTCCTAATTGGACCCAGGCTATTTTAATGGCCGTTTCCTTTCATTCCTAGCTCAATTTATTAGACTTGTCCCCAAGCCTCTTAAACCTCTGAATTACCAGCTTTACCCAACACACCTGAAGAGGCTTCCAGATGCTCGAAAACAGATACCTTTTCCCTAACGATTCCACGTTTAAATATCGACACTCCTCTGAATAAGCAAAATTTTGAATATTACAGATTTCCATCTCCCTTTTATAAAACTTATAATTTATAATCCTTTATCACTGCCTCTTCTTCCACTCCCTTGGCGGTGCAGAGGGACGGGGGGATCCCCAGGCAGACTCCTCACCCAGCACGGAGTCCAACACGGGGCTCGATCTCACAACCCTGAGATCGTGACCTGAGCCGAAATCAAGAGCCTGATGCTTAACGGACTGAGCCACCCAGGCACCCCTTGCCTTTTGAATTTCTAATCCTAAATGAGAACAGGTACCATTTCAATCCTGTTCATTGCAGACACCCCACCCCAAGAGACTGGATGAGGTCACTAGAGAACAAGGGTAGAAGAAAGATCTAAAAACAAAAGATGGGGGGGGGGGAACTCAAGAGAATGAGAGGATGAGCTTCTATGCATCCACCTTCCCATAGTGGAATGGCGTTGGCATTGTGGAACTAGAAGGTTTGACGGAGAAGCAACCCCCACCCCCCCAGGGACATCTGGTATCAAGAAGGTAGAAAAGATGGCAGAAAGCACAGCTGAGGAGAGGCAGACAGGGCCAGACCCACCCAGCGCCCAGCAGATGGAACTGGCTTAGAAGAGATCCAGAAGGTCTAAGGATCCTGAAGGAAAAGCCAAGAACCTGTATTGATGCTGCAGGAGAACAGCTGGAGGAGGGAGAGTATATACCCAGCAGGTGCCGCTGGGCTGCACAGACCAGGTGGGTCACAGGCCACATTGAGGTCACCTGCGGCACACGGCCTGAATGAGCAGAGGTGGCCCAGGAGAAACCACCTCTCCTCTAACCTGTCATCACCCTGGAGGCAGTCAGGGGGAGGTGCCAGCAGGAGGCCACAGCCGGGTACCACCCCGGGATGGATTGGGATGGAGGAGAGAACCTCCGGCCCACCTGGGATACGCCCCTGGATCAGGTTGGCTATCTGTGAAAGGCCCAGGACCAAGGCCTCCCCCACTTACGGGAAAGAAAATGCCTTTGCGGTTACAAACTGTGGGTGTGGGGCTGCGCTCACAGGTTTGGACGGTGGTTGTAGCGGTTCAGTTTAGACCTGTTACAGGTGGCCTTGAGGAGCGCTTCCCAAACTGCGGCGGCAGCTCTAACAGTGGCCATCACGGTCCCCATTTTTGCCAGATTTGGTTACTATTTATACTATTATTTAACATTTCTCCTCCAGTCACCTTACTTTTATATTTAGTCCCATTCTAAGTGATAAAACGTTACAGGTTTGTCGTGCTCGTTTTACTGCGGATGTTAAATACCTATTTCTACCTATTAAAATAAAAGGTCTGATCTTTAGGTTCCTTAAAATCATCTCCAATACCACCGATAAACGTGACACATTTGGGAAAACGTGTCACTACAAGACATGTAACGTCCTTCATAATTTCCAAACCACGGCGAAGGACCTGCAGGTTCTCTGGGAAATGTCAGAAAGGCTAAGGATTCTGTGAGCAGTTGGCATTTTCCTGATGGAAAGAAAGATACTCTATTTTAAGCTTCTCTCTTCAAACAAATGCTCATCACTGGAGACATTTGAAAATATCAAGAACGGAGCTGCTAGCTGCTCCCTTCTCCTTGTAGGATCTCCAGGCCCCACGTGAGAGTAGCTCGCACAGGAGACCCAGGATTTCTGACGCCCTCTAAACAGAGACAGGGAAGAGATGAAGGCAATTACGATACGGAAGCCACTTAGGGAATCAGAGCACGTTGCCCTATTTAGTGGAAACAATGCTAAACTGGAGAGCCAGAGCCTGGGCACCGCCGTCTCACCTATGCCTCTTACGGGCTAAGCTGGGAGCCTGCAGGTAAACTGCTCCCCATCCCTGGAATTCAAGGTTCTCTTAGGAGCAGACTATATCGATCCGGAGCCCCCTAGGCTAACATGGGACAGACATCATTACCGAGTAAGATCCTAACAAGAATACAAAACAAGCAGTAGCCCTCGGTTTTTTTTTTTTTTAATTTGGTTATCCTCTAGGGAAAAAAAAAAAAAAAAAAAAAAAAGTAGCAACCAGTGGACAACATGATCCCTAAGGCCTGTTCAGAAACCGATGTGCCTTCCATGGTTTGGGGTCCACTCTCCATAAGGACACTGCAGAGGGGCATCTGCTCAGTGGGGAGCTCCTGGGGAAGAGGGGGACATGGAGGAAAGCCCTGTGCGCCTCCAGGACAGAAGGGATGGGGGGCCTTTCTCTGGCCCTGGGAGGAGAAACCTGCCCCTGAGTGTATGAGCACTAAAAGCTCACCCCAAACATTGTCCCGCACCCGTTTCCTTATTCGTGCTTCCCTGGGCCCAGGTGCACGCACAGGTCAGCCCAGAAGGGCCGTGGACTTTACTGCACCTGCTCGAGCGGGCCTGCCCCCACCCCCACCCCCCGGATTTCCTGATCACCTGGCGGGCAGGTTTGTGCTCCGCAGCACCTGTTCAGGGAGCAGTGGAAGGCTTGGCCCTGTCGAAGGAAAGGCCCTCGGGGGTGCGCAAAGTGGCTCAAAGACTTACAGCTGCCGGATTTTTCACTTCTTACTCCTTGAACTGTGGTCTTGGTCATCTAAGCTTGACAAGCGGCTCTCCCCTCGCGTGCATGCGTGTCCTGTGGTCCCTCGCTGCGGCGGGGAGGGCCACCTGAGAACGGAGTCCCCGGCACGGGTCACCTCTAGGTCCCGCTTGCCATCTGCAGGGGCTGCCCACAGCACTTCAGTGCAGGCCGGCTTATGCAGGCAGTGTCCTCGGGGCCACACCCAAGGCCTCCTCTAGGCTCGCCTTTAGGGACTCTGGAAGGGGGCAGGTCCCCCGCAGCAGCTAGAAGGGCAGTGGCCCCTTGAAATAATCTCAAGCGAGAGGAGGACGCTTATCCAGGCCAGGTCCAGAGCGCTCGCTGCAGACTCCCGGCCTCACCAGCAGCCCAGCACGCCTTGCCCACACCCTAGTGCTCGGGAAGAGCTAACGGTCCACACCACCAGCCCAGGGACTTTACCCCTCGTGACTGGTTTCATACACATAATAACCTGTAAGGAAGCAGGATGCTACCACCGTCCTACAGAGGCCAACACAGCGCTAACTCGCCTGCAGTCCAAGGTCTAAGCAGTGGACCCAAGATTCAAACCCAGGGATCCGGCCAGCTCCCTCACAGCACGGAAAGGCGGCCCCGCGGGGCGCTGGCGCTCGCTTCCGCTGATGTTAGTGCAAAATCACAAGCAAGACCCAGCTGCAAAGCCCTGGAACTCGGCTTTGGTTAACGCCTTCTCCCGCTGCTGACCTGCAGGCCGCGAAGTCACCACCAGACAGGAGGAGTTGGAAGACCCAGAGACACGGGGCTGTGGGCCCACAGGGGCCGCCCGTGCCGTGGAGCTGGGCCCAGCCCGGGCTGCGCGCCTCTTCTACCAGCAAGAGCTTTCCTGACCGGGACCACCTACTTCTCTGCGTGGGTTTTATTGCTAACTTGGAGACCTGTTTTGCTCCCAGCATTTGCAAATGAACTCTGAAAGGTCTGGTTTTCTGTCAGAATCTAACCCAGGGGGCAGCCCGGGTGGCTCAGCAGTTTAGGACCTGCCTTTGGCCCAGGGTGTAATCCTGGAGACCTGGGATTGAGCCCCACGTCAGGCTCCCTGCGAGGAGCCTGCTTCTCTCTCTGCCTCTCTCCTCTCTGTATATTCTCATGAATAAATAAAATCTTAAAAAATAATCTAACCCAGGGACAACATCCTTACACACACACACACACACACACACACACACACACACACCACCCACCCACCCCAGGTAAGCTGGGCGACTCCTAGTGCTTGCCTGTACTTTCCCGAATGTGCTTCCTTCACATAAAATGCCCTTAAACTACTATTAAGGCTCCAGCTCAAATGCCACTGATGCCAGAAAGCCTTCCTAGATCTCTCCAGGCAAAATTCCTTCCCCCTCTCTAAACTTTAAGAGCTCTTGGCTTTAGCGCCTTTTTTTTTTTTTTTTTTAAGATTTATTTATTTATTCATGATAGACCTAGAGAGGCAGAGACACAGGAGGAGGGAGAAGCAGGCTCCATGCTGGGAGCCCGACGCAGGACTCAATCCCGGGACTCCAGGGTCCCACCCTGGGCCAAAGGCAGGGGCCAAACCGCTGAGCCATCCAGGGATCCCCGCTTTAGCGCCTGACACCTTCATCCTGCAGGTGTGCTTCTCACCTCCCCCTGATCTCCCGGAGGATGGAGTACCTGGCTCTGCCCTCCATCTCCATAATGAATATATCAATACCCATCAATAGAGGTTTGTTGAATTTATTTTGATAACTCTGGTCCCCAGTGATGGCTGTTGCTAGAAATTAGATTGTGATTATCAGTCATGATCTCTGGTGATTGAAAACCATGAAAGACCCAGGAAGTTGCAAATAAAAGTGAAGATTTGATGCAAAACAAGAAAAATTAGCATCTCACTTCTCATACAAGATTATAAATTTGCATAAAGGACGGACACTATCAGATCAAGCCAAGAGCCTACTGGCATCTCCATCTTAACTGCTGGAAACAACCTTAATTCTTCTGGCATAAACCCGTTCATCGACCAAGTTTTTTTAGGGATGCCAACAGGAAAAATTATTTTAACATTCTTTCCTCACCCCTGCCACCCTCCAGTGATATTGGTAAAGGCCTTAAAATATGTAAAAATATTCAATGCTTCGATTATCCTCTGGGAATTTTAACTGTTGTTTTCATGTACATTAATTTCTTGGTGTAATTTTTCCCAAGAGGACGTATCAAAAGAAAGCGTGCATAGATTTACATATGTTATTGCTAATAAACCTCCCAAGAAGAAAATAGCCTCCCATCCAGGTGAAAACCATATCGCTTTAAATCAAAGCTTAATGACAAAGTATTTTTTTTATAGAGTTAACAGAAGAATGCTAGAAGTCAAAGGCAACTGGAAAATATAAATCGCAATTTAGACAAGTGGCTACTCATGTGATGGTCGTGCGAGCACGTCCCAACATCTATTGGGCTTTATCTACCATGGTCTGCCTGGAATACATACACCCTTATTGGGAAGGAATACCCAAGACAGATGGGGGGTCGGGGGGACGTCCATCCCTGTGGCATCCATAATGGAAGACGGAGCCGGGTACCTGGGGGGAGCGAAGACCCTAAGAGTGCAGGCATGCAAGGAGGACTCCTGAAGAGATGGACAGGAAGGATCTACTAAGGAAGGAGGGTCCTACAGAAGTTTATAGGAAAGACAGCAGCTCAAGTTAGGATAATAGTGTCATGGGTCAATTCTTTTTAAAGAGTCCTCTGATAAAGAGTCTACAAAATATTTACAAGGGACTTCTTGGGAGGTCTAGGAATGCTTCAAAATATTCCAGCCAGAAAAAAAAAAAATTTTAAATGGAGGATTAAATAAAGTTGGCAGAATTGTAAAATTGTAATAGGGAATCTAGGAACGGATTCATGGAGAGTCATTATTCTCTTATGATGTATGCTTGAAGCTTTTCATAAAGAGATCTTTTAGTAGAAGTCCAAGAGGGTCGCAGGCAGCGTCCAGGAGCAGCGATAGGTGTCAGAGGCCGCAGCAAGCACCTAGTGACCCCAGGGTCACCCGCCTACGGCCACACGCCCAGCTAATCCCAGTGGCTGTCTGCCTTCAGAGCTAGATTCTCCAGTCTTCCCAGATACTCCGTGAGCTCCCCAAGGCCCTGCAACGCGTTGGTTTTCTGCTTCACTTCCTACAGGCTGCATCCAAGGGCTCAATTGAATGGTAGGAGCCAAGGGATTTGAAACTCCGGGAGACTTTCAGGTCCTCTCATCCGAGGAGCAGCTACTTAACATGAAGTTGGACCCGGAGGCTCAGCGGTTAAGCGCGTCCGCCTTCAGCTCAGGGCTCAGGTGGTGACCCCGGGGTCCCGGGATCGAGTCCCACGTCCCTGCAGGGAGCCTGTTTCTCCCTCTCTTGTGTCTCTGCCTCTCTCTTTCTCTGGGTCTCTCATGAATAAATAAATCTTGAACAAAAACCATGAAGTTGGACCAACACGGCAGAGAGGATCTACAGGCAGCAGCTGCCCCCTCTGCTGACTCCCGCAGCTGGCCGTGATCCGTAGCGGCCTGCTAACAGCCTGCCTGCGGCCTGGGCCCCTCACCACCTGACCCAAACCAGGAATGGGGCGAAGCGGAACCCAAGCAAAGAGAAGAGGAAACTCTGCCACTTTCCCTCTAAACAAAGATCACAAGTTTAAACATGAGAGACTCCTAACTCTGGGAAACAAACTAGGGGTGGTGGAAGGGGAGGTGGAAGGGGGTGGGGGTGACTGGGTGACGGGCACTGAGCGGGGCACTGGCCGGGATAAACACGGGGTGTTATTCTATATGTTGGCAAATTGAACACCAATAAAAAATAAGTTTATAAAAATAAGTAGACTGAATACAGGAGAGTTTTTATTCTTCGCGTCTGCCCTCTCTTCCCCACCCCCCTTCCCAGGTGCAGAGGTGCAAAGGGCAAACCTCCGGGAGAAGCATGAAGTTCAGAAGCAAACTGTAAGGTGAACTCTGTAGGCCTGAAGGGCCTCCGTTAGCATCCCTCTTGTCCCGCCTCATCTCTGCACCTGTCGGTTCCTAACTCCAGGAGCTCCTTGGGGAGATCGGAAACCGGCTTCCAATGGGAGCAAAGACACCAGCTCGGTCGCAAGCGCCCCAGACCTCAGCCCGCACAGCCTCCGAGGTCCGCCAACCATGCACCAGGTTTGGCGGGTTAGAGCCCGCTGCCCCTGCTGCCCCTCAACCCCAAGCCTGCAACTCCGAGCACACCCAGGCCTCCTACCCTAACCCCGGCTCCAGCTCCAAGATGAGCATCAGGCAGCCAGACCACCCCCCAGGACACAGGAGTCCACGAGACCCCACTTGCTTCCCTCTGCTGCCGCCGCTTGACCCAGGCGCTCAAGCCGGCCAGGGGCCCCAGGGCACCCTACTGCTCACTGGGGCCCTCAGGCACCCAGGGCACAGGCCCCCCCCTCACCCCACACAGGGCTGTGGGACCAACCCAGGACTCACCTGGCCCCAGCAGGTCGTCTGAGTTCTCTGCTGCAACCACAACCCGAGGTCAACGCACCTCGTGCAGCCTTCAGGGTGGGGATTTTTAAGCCCTCTGCGGAACCCAGGGCCACCTGGGTGATGGGGCACCTCCCAGCACCTGAGGAGGTACTAAATAATTGCCTACTACAAAATTCTGGCTTCTGGAACATTCCTACTATAAGAGGCAGAAAGGAGTAAGTGGGATCAAGGCTAATCCACCCAGGCCGCGAAATTCAAAAAGAAGCCTCTGTGAACAGAAAACGTCTCATTTCTTTTTTCCAGTTGGTCTTATTTGTTTAAATATAACAACAATCACCTTTTCCTCTAAAGTTCAAGTAGGAAGCCCAGCTCCCTGCCCCAGCACTTGCCCCTGGGAGCTCCACACCCCTTGTTCCCCTTGTTGGGTTGGGGCATCTCTACACCAACTCCTGTCCCCCTGTGGTTGTTGGTTAGGGGCGGGGGGCACACCAACCCCCTCCATCCCCAGGCCTGAGCAGAGGAGTGGGCCCCTTGCAGGAGGCTGACACCGGGAGGGCCCAAGGGGGGGCTGTTTGCCTGGGAGCTCCCAACCCGCTGCAGCTGAAGGCAGAGGCAGGCCGAGGGCACGCAGCTCGGGACACCCTCAGCATCTGCTCCGTGCCTCCTAAATAATCAAGTTTTAACAGGTGTTAACTATTTATGATGTTCCCCGAGTGCCTCAGGAGACAGCCACGCTATCTAATCACAGAACAATTTTATAATTTAAAAGGGATTTGATTCTCTTCCCTGTCTAGACAGAAAATAAGCTGGGAGAATGACTCAGACCCTGTATATTTAAACAGAGCACTTCATGTGCCCCGCAAGTTAAGATATGTTAGTCTCTAGTGTGGAAAGTCAGATTAATACACATTACTTTACAGGGAAACTAATTAAATTTTTCTATCTTCCTTCTTGGCCTCTATCAATTAACTGTAATTTAAACTTTACCTGGGTCTTCCATAGAGGAAATAAAACACACAACCTAAGTCCTAGAAAGCAAATACAGCGTTCTTAGGGGGAAACCCGTAAAGTACGAGATAAAAGCTGAGAAACGTGGGTAGTTTGCAGTTCGGCCTGTTTCAAAGTCTATTATTCGAAGAGGATAAAGCCTAGATAGTACAAAGGACTTCACTAAGATGCCCGCGTTATCCATTTCAAGGAGGTATTTCGTAAATTTCTTATTTCTCAAAAATAAAGAAAATCAGGCTGAGAAATGGATCAAATTGCAGGACAAAGAAAACCATCACTCATCATATTGCTCCCTAGGCTTTTTTATTCTGTGAGTTCTGGATGTTTCTGCAGGCTAACCAAAAGGCTGGTTGAGGGAACAAGCAAAAGCAAAATGAGAATGAACAGAAAACATTCTAGAAAAAAAAAAAAAAAACAAAGAAAAAGAAAAAAGAAAACATTCTAGATATTTACCTAAATATCTAGATAAAAATTCTAGAAAGCTAGTGGGACTTTAGCCAGCCCTTCGTAGCCTGTGGGAACTCATGAACTCATGAGGTGGCATCAGCAGGAATGACCCGTTTTGCTGTGGGGCATGCCCCTATAGGGCACTTTAAATGTTTCTTAGAGTTCCCGGGTGTATGTCGGGCGTATTATGGACGTGTCCACTCCGTGTGAGTGCTGTGGTTGTCCCTCTGCCTCCCGCCAGATGTCTCCTCTCCCCTTACAGCTGAACTCCTGGACCCCCTAGATAGCCTCACCCTTTGTCTTTCCCTCTGTTGTGGGAGTGTCAAAGATGGGGGGCTCATGCCCCAATGTCTTAGAGAAACAGCCTTGTCAGATTTGATGTATGGCCCACGTGTTCTCCAGAGACCCCCATGTTCTGTGAAACTTAAGGAGCAAGGACCTGGACAAGAACTGAAATGACCAACACTTCCAAACCCCCCCAGCCACACCTCTGGGGCTCTGGATGGTTCAAGACTTAGCAGTTCCTTCTCCCTTCAGGGAGCTTTCTTTCCAGGAGGCACCATAGTCCCTCTAGATATAACCAGGTCATCCTGAACCTCTGTCTAGGACCCCTTTGATAAAGGAAAAAAAAAAAAAAAAACATTGTTTCATATGTTCTTTTTTAAAAATATTTATTTGAGAGAGAGACAGCACACAAGCAAGGGTAGTGGCAGAGGGAGAGACAGAAGCAGAGTCCTCGCTGAGCAGGGAGCCCGATGTGGGGTCTGATCCCAGGACCCCAGGATCACGCCCTGAGCCAAAGGCAGACACTTAACCAACTGAGCCTCCCAGGTGCCCCTTTATTTTCTATTCTCAATTTTTAATGAATCTTTTCCCTAATAAGCACTCTCTATACCCAATTGCTCAATGAATTGTCGTGTAACCTATTCAGGGGATCGTGTTAAAATGCAGATTCAGGGGATCTAGGATGGGGCTCAAGAGTCTACTACATTCTTATTCCTCAGCCATTAGAAACGACAAATACCCACCATTTGCTTCGACGTGGATGGACCTGGAGGGTATTATGCTGAGTGAAATAAGTCAATCAGAGAAGGACAAACATTATATGGTCTCATTCATTTGGGGAATATAAAAAATAGTGAAAGGAATAAAGGGGAAAGGAGAAAAAAATGAGTGGGAAATATCAGAAAGGGAGACAGAACATGAGAGACTCCTCACTCTGGGAAACAAACAAGGGGTGGTGGAAAGGGAGGTGGGCAGGGGGTGGGGATGACTGGGTGACAGCCACTGAGGGGGGCACTTGATGGGATGAGCACTGGGTGTTATGCTATATGTTGGCAAATTGAACTCCAATTAAAAAAATATGTAAAAAAAAAAAAAAAGCTAAATTTAATTTAATTTAATTTAATTTAATTTTTTTAAAAAAGGAGTCTACATTCTTAACAAGCCCCCAAGTGATACTCATGCTTCCGACCTTGGACCAACCCGTGCGAAGTGAGACACAAAGTATTTACAGATAAAGGTGACACACGCTGGCCTTCCAGGAGGTTACAGTATGACTAGAAAAATAAATTCATCCCTACGCAGTCAGTAGTACAAGAAAGTGTAGGTCTGAGAACAAGTACCTTTCCTCCCTAACCCCTAGATTGTGGTCCGTGACCAAACTCACAGAAACATGCCCAACAGCAGATGTCCTCCAACTTGAGTGAGCAGCAGGGACTCCTGGAGGGCTTGACGAACACGGGTCACAGGCCCACCCCAGGAGCTCTGGTTCGGTGGGTCTGGATCAGAGCCCAAGAATCTGCATCTCTAACACAGTTGCAGGTGATGCTGATGCTGCTGGCTCAGGGCCCACACCGTGAGAGCCTCGACCCCCAGTAACCCCAGGGCCGGAGCACCTCCCGCTGAAGGGACAGATGCCTTCTAGTCATCGGTGTGAGGATAAATGACCCCTGGATGCCTGCCCACCCCCAGCCCCAACCAGACTTTTAAATCTAGTCCAGACCTCCTCATACAGGCTCCCCTGGCAACCACGGTCACAAGAGCCTTTCAATATTAATCTCTGTCCTTTTATCTTTGAGCTGAGTCTTTGTGTTTAAGGATTTTGTGTGTGTGTGTGTGGATTACTTCTAGATGTTTTGGGTTTTACTACACTCTCCACTCTGACAATCTCTGTCTTTTGATTGGCACATACTGAGACCATCTCAATTTGAAGTAACTGACAGTATATTTGGATTAATCTCCACCATGGTTGTAACTGCTAATCTATTGTTGCACTTGCTCTTCGTTTCTTCTTTGTTCCTCTTTTCCTTCCTTCTCTGGTTCTCATTGTTATTTCACGTGATTCCATTTTATCTCCTCAGTGTATCAACTATGCTTTTTTTTTTATGCTTCTTTAAAAAAAAACAATTTTTAGTGGCTACCCTAGAGCATAGAATATACATATTTAATCCAAATCTACTCTGAAATAACACCATACCTCTTCATGTGTATGTGGCTTGGCTCCTGATAACGGAGTTTTCCCAATTCCTCTCTTCTGTCCCTTATGACATCGCTGTCATTCGTTTCGATTATCCATATGCTAATGATCACCCAATTGTTACTATTATTGCCTCCAACAGTTACCTTTCAGATCAATTAAGAATAAGAAATGAGGGGCGCCTGAGTGGCTGAGTCGGTTACGTGTGCAACTCTTGATTTGGGCTCAGGTTATGGGATCCAGCCCCACATGGATCTCTGCACTTAGAGGGGCGTCAGCTTGAAACTCTTTCCCTCTACCCCACACCCTACTTATGTGCTTGCGTTCTCTCTCTCTCTCTCTCTCTCTCTCAAATAAATAAATACATCTTTAAAAAAAAAGAATAAGAAAATAAATGATTTTACTTTATTTATTCTTTTGCCAACGGTCTTCCTTTCTTTATGGAGATCCAAGTTTCTGACTTATATCATTTTTCTTCTGCCTAAAGAACGTCTTTTAACATTTTTCACAGGACAGGCCTGGTGGTGATGAATTTCCTCAATTTCTGCTATTCTGAAAAAAGTCTTTACTTCTCCACTATGAAGTAACATTTTACTGGCAATAGAATTCTAGGTTGGGGGTTGTTTTGATTTAACACTTTAAATATTTCAGGGGCACCTGGGTGGCACAGTCGGTTGAGCATTCGACTCTTGGTTTCAATTCAGGTCATGATCTCAGGGTCATGAGATTGAGCCCACATGAGGTTCCTCACTCAGTGCAGAGTCTGCTTGGGATTCTCTCTCCCTCTGCCCCTCCCTCTTGTGCATGTGCATTCACTCTCTCTCTCTCTCTCTCTCTCTGTATCTCTAAAATAAGAAATAAATCTTTTAAAATATATATATATTTCATTCCATTCTCTTCTTATTTGCATGGTTTCTGATTAGGAATCTAGCATAATTTTTTTTAAGATTTTACTTATTTATTTATTTATGAGATACACACACACACACACACACACACACCCCAAGGCAGAGGGAGAAGCAGGCTCCATGCAGGGAGCCCGACGTGGGACTCAATACCAGGTCTCCAGTATCAGGCCCTGGGCCGAAGGTGGCGCTAAACCGCTTAGCCACCCGGGCGGGGTTGCCCCTAGCATAATTCTTATCCTTGGTTCTCTGTAGATATGTGATTTCCCATACCCACTGCCCACTCACTAGCTGCTTTCAAGATTTTCTCTTTGCTTTTTATTGTCTAGAATTTAAATATGATATGTCTAGGTGAGAAGTTTTTTGTTTTTTGTTTTTTTTGTCTGGGGGAGTTTTGTTTTGTTTGAAGTCGAGAGGGAGGTGCTCGTTTAAACTGCATGATGTTCTATGTTCCTGGATCTGTAGTTTGGAGTCTGTTGTTTATTTTGGAACATTAAATGGAATGCCATCAGCCGTTATTATCGCAAATATTTCTTCTGTTCCATTCTCTCTTTCTTCTCCTTCTGATGGTCCAGTACTGCCTTTGTTAGACCTTTTGAAATTGTCCCTTAGCTCTTCAATATTCAGTTCTGTCTTGGGTTTTTATTTGGTTGGTTTTTTTCATGTTTTTTTTTTTTTTTTTCTCTGTGCATTTCAGTTTGGAAAGTCTCATGTTGAAGCCCAGTGATTCTTCCTCTGGCTGTTTTGAGTCTGCTGATGAGCCTACCAGAGGCATTCCTCCTCTCTTACAGTGCTCTTTGTTTTCTAGCATTTCCTTTTGATTCATTCTTAGAATTTCCAACTCTCTGCTTATGTTAGTCCTCTGTTCCTGCATGTTGTCCACTCTTTATGTTAGAGCCCTTAGCATGGTAATCACAGCTATTTTAAATTCTATGTCTGATAATTCCAAAATGTGTATCATATTTGAGCCTGGTTCTGAGGACGGCATTTTCTCTTCAAAGTGTGTGTTTTGTTTTGTCTTGCCTTTCAGTATGCCTTGTAATTTTATGTTGAGAGCTAGATACGCGGTAGCAGGTCATAGGAACTGAGGTAAATCGATCCTTAGTGTGAAGATTTATGGTCTCTGGACTGGAATTGGTTTGTTTGATGTTTGCTTAGCTGTAGGTGCCAGAGGCTTCAAGTTCCCTTCACATCCTTATTGCTGTCTCTCTTTTGATGTTAGGCTTCCCTAAGTACTCCTCCTCCCCAGAGAAAGTCTGTACTTTCCAGTCTCTCTGCTGAAATCTGCAGTTATTACACAGGGGCCTCGGTGTGGTGGCAAATTGTGGAGGAGGGGGAATGTTCTATCATCTTATGATCAAATCTCGGCACGTTAGTGGGCCTAGGACCCAGTGCTGTGAATGTCACAAGTGTTTCTCCAAAGTGTAGCTTTCCCCCTCTGCCTTCCCTGGCTGTGACATTTCTAGTCTATTTCCCTGATGCCCTGACCTCTATGCACTGTGTTTTGCCATCTTAGGTGAGACAGGAAGGCTAGAGGAGAGTGGAGTGGAAGGAATATGTTTGTCCCAGGTGTGAGAAGGCCCTGGCAAAGTCTACACCTCTAGAGAGTAGGTATTTGTTATGAAGAAGACTGTGGGCACGTTTCACAATGGTCCTCTCTCCCTGCCAGAGCTGCAGCGGATCTTCTTCTGTGATGGACACATCACCAGAACCTGGAAAGGGGGAAGCCTGGCTGGCTCTGTCAGAAAAGCATGTGATTCTTGATCTCAGGATTGTGAGTTCAAGCCCCACATTAGGTATAGAGATTACTAAATAAATAAATAAACTTAAAAAAAAAAACTTATAAGGTTCTTGGAGCTTAAACCCATGAAATTGTGAGGGGGCCCTACCCCCTAAGACTGAAATCCCCAAAAGCTTCTCACTCCCATGCTAGTCCACACTCTACCTCTAGCAATTTGCCAAAATTACCACCGAAGTATGCTTACCAGTTTGTAGCTCCAGAAACTCCCAGGCCAGGTAAATGGGTCTTAGAGTTGTCTCTCTGGATGAGCCTATCTCTGCGGATTTCAGGGTGGTTTTCCCTGTGTTCTTATTTCCATAATAAATCCAAGAAAAGTCATTGACCTATCAGTTTGCAGGGCTTTTGTTGGTAAAGATAGGAGTGACAGCTTCCAAGCTCTTCACGTGTAGATGGTGAACTGGAAGTCCTTTCAATGTTAAACACATTAGTTCCCTAAAGGAAAGTTCTCGATAGAAAGAAAATACATCCATATGGCATTTCAAAACCAAAGACTATCCATACCACTGAAGCACCTTCCTCAGAGCTTTTGCTGGAAAACAGGACTAAGAGCATAAAAATTCAGGTGCTCAGGGGTGCTGTTTCTGCCCGAGACACCCACAGCCCTCTTGTAGAGGGGCCCAATTTGATCCCCAGTGCATCCACTCCAGAGATAACTTTTTCTCTTACCTGTAACAGTTATGTTTGAAGAGATTTGATTCCATGCTCAATGTGGCCGGGACCCTGGAATGATAAGCCATCACTGTGTTCCCTCTTATTTCTAAAGATGGAATGTTTCCAATAAATAATGGCCACATTTAAAGAACTTTAGTATTAGGCAAACATTCTTGAATTTAAAAATTGAACACATTAGTTTCGTGCTGACTCACTACTAATCTGGAACATGCTCACCTCCTTGTCTATGTGCACATTTTTCAGATGTGTAAATGATCCTGTTTTACCCAATCCCCAGTTCTTACATTAGTGTCTTATTCAAATATTAAACATGATTAGAAATTAGGAATATAAATTAAATGAAGGAATGAGGTATATTGGTACTCACACTATGTTCACAAAATTAGAAACCAGTGGAATGGAGAGCACCGAGGAGCAAAGCACAGGCGACTGATCACCTGACACGCCTGTCACTGTGTCATCTTAGAAAAGGCCCTCATTGGCTCCTCTCGAAGTTTTGGCATCCTTGCCTGAAAATGGAAACGATAATAGCACCTGTTGATGAAGATTCACCTGTTGTAATGAAGACTGAATGGGAATCCATGAAAAACTTAAGACAGTGTCCAACAGACAGTGAAAACTAAAGAAGTTTTCATTACTGCCCAGTCCAGTGTCATTTTGTGAATGTCTGAAACCCCCGAAATGTATCCGTTCTGCACAAATACAGCCTGTAACCAGTACAGGCTTCAAACGTAGCATCTCAGATTGCCTCATGCCCCTGTGGCTTTTCCCACCCCACTGTTTCTTCAGTCCTTTAAGTATCCATCAGACTTTTTGACCCCTTTCTTGACTTCCTATTTCCTTTTGTTTCTCCTATTTAGAAGTCCACCTCCAGTTTGAACCTCACAGTAGAGTTTCAGCTTCACTAACATTTATTATCAGCAAAACCCTAGATAGAATTTGTGTAGCTCTTCCACCTCTTTTCCCAGAGGGAGACCCATCCCGCCTGACCCTGCTCTGGCCTTTGGATCTCCCACCCACATGGCAAACCTCAGTAGGTGACATCATAATAAGTAAGCTCTTTCAAAAAACCAGTACAAAAGTACATCTGGAGAGCTTAAATATTCATCCCTCTGGCTTAGCAGTCTCACTTTTGAAAATATATCCTAAGAAAATAACAAAATATAGGGATAAAACCATGGCACACCACGTTTTTCAATATAGCCTTATTTATTAAAGTGATAAATTAGAAACAAACTAAAAGTCCTACGGTAGAGGAATGCTTAATTAACATGGCACAAACACTCCATGGAATATTATGTGGTCATTAAAAAGAATAATTAGAAAGAGTACATAGCAACTCAGAGTAATGCTTATGAGTCAAGTGAAAAAGCCAGGGACAAAACCATATATTCCGTGTGATTGCAATTATATAAAAATATGGGTGCATATAGAAGGAAATAAGGAAATACTCAAAGAGGATAGTAACTATGTTAATGAGATTAGTAATGGTTCTCTTTTCTGTTTTTTACCTTTCTGGAATATTATTACGTTGTTTTTAAAATCAAAATAAGTTCCTTATAAAATGTAAATAAATAGTTACAAGCCCACACCCAGCTTCCAGAATATCTTGTACTTTTAGCTCAAATGACTCATATTCCAGGCTTAATTTCTTATGTTCAAAGGATGTTCTGGAGGCAAATATCTTTCTTTCCAGATAGAATAAAGGAAGTAATTTAGTTTACTGAGGAAAATTTGACCTCTATGTTGAATTAATGTTATACAAAGATAATGCTCTTGCTCCTCTGTGAGCAGGGCATGTGTTTTGAATTGTTTTTCCCCTCGTGGGGATAGATTCAAGCTGAACTCTTCTATCTCCTTTCACCTTGCTCTCCATTCAGCTGATAATGAAGCATTTGTAAGGCTGGTGACGGGGGGCCACTCAGGAACCTGGCCAAGCAAAGCAAATTGACCTGTCCACTGAGCACATTGAGGCCTTGGCCAAATACTCAATTCAAACGAGCTGAACCGAGATACAAAAATCAAACGTTTTTAGGTGATTCTTTGCCAGCCAGGTGAAGCACATTCTTTGACAGTGGAATGATGGATTATCTTGGATACCACCAGATGATATTGTGTGTGTGTGTCTACATGTGTGTATTTTAATATAAAGCACCTGGAGAAATAAGGGTCTTCTCGTGCTAATGTACAAAGAATAAATATTATACTTAAAGCCAAAGTCTATGAGTGTGAAAAGGGAAGTGTGTCCAGTAATAATCTAAATTGGCTCCCCTCCCCTCCCACCATCCTATCTGTTTCCTAGCTCCTTCAAACCCTAAAAGAGGGATCTACACAGTCTTGCTTTCTTCACTTCCTGTAGGAATGGGCAGGGTCTGCCCTCACCACTATGCTGAAGTTACCCTGGTTAAGATTACACATTAACTCATAGTCGCCATACTGTTTGAGCCTTTTGGGTAACCCGCATGCCAGTGAACATTCCCTCCTGCATAGGATTTTTCCCCTACCTGCATTTTCCTATTCTGTTGGCTTTCCAGGTGCACATTTTCATTCTCTCTGTGTGAGTTCCTTTTCCTCTTTCTGCCTTTACGTTGGCGTTCCTTGACTTGCTATGACTTCTCTGTCTGAACATCCTTTTCCTGGACAGCTTCAAGCATTTCCAGGATTGCAACACTCACCCACCTACTGATGACTTAGAGGCCTATGCGTCTCTGGCAGACCTCTCTTCTAAGCTCCAGCCTTTTGTATGACGAACTTCTTAGACGATCCTCCATGGATGTTCTCTGGGGGTATCTCAACTCTGTGTGTCCATCACTCAATTTGTCTTGGCTCTCTTCTCCCAAAACCATTTATTCCTCCAATATTCCTTATCTCCAAGACAGAATCCTGATACAATGCTTGATACCTTCCTTGCTAAGAAGTCGCCATGTTGACTTCTTGATTCTACCTCTTAAATAAGCCTCATGCTAATTGCTTACCTGCATTGTCGTGGCCTAAGTTGAGGCCCTTGTCATCTCTCCTAAATTATTTCAACAGTCCCCTAATTAGAGTCTTTGTGCCTCCAACCTTGATTTTTTCCATCTCTCATCCATATATTAAAAGCTTGGTAATCCTATCATTACTCAAAACAATTAAGTGACTCTCCCTTACAGGGGAACTCCAACTAATATATGTAGAAGAAGTGGTAGAAATAGAAAATCACCATTTGAACACCACAGTAGTAATAGATCCAGGCAAGACCTGTGAGTAAACACTGAAATTAGTGTGCAAAAAATGAAGGAGAAGCTAGACATTTGTAAGGTGACAAAGAATGTCCCTCCAAAATATTTAATTATCACAAATGGAAAATAATAACTTCCCAGTGGATAAATCTGACATATACCACCTTAGCCATGTGAAAGAGGTTAGCATCACCAATAATAAGCATATCAACATCAAGTTCTGTCTCATATCACACACCAAGAAGGGCAAATCACTTCTGTAGTATTCTTGACAAAAAACTGTTAACGTCAATCCGATCTTGAGGAAATTTCAGACAAACCCAAATCAAGCGATATTCTACAAAATAACTGACCTGTACTTGAAACATGTGAAGGTCAGGAGAGACAAAGAATGGCTGAAAAAATTAAATCACAAATTAGAGAACACTAGAGACATCACCAGAAAATGCATGCAATGTGGTGTCTTGGATGGGATCTTGGAAGAGTTTGTTGTTCTTTTTAAATGTAGTGGAAAAACTGGTAAAAATCTGAATCAAGTCTCTAATTATTCATATTATACCAATGTAAATTTCTTGGTTTTAATAAATACATAAATTGTTGACATTAGAGGAAGTTTGGTGAATAGCATGTTGAATTTTATACTATTTTCACAACTCTTACATAAGCTTAACATTCTTTCTAATTAGAAAGTTTAGGGAAAAAAAGGAGTGTTTCCCAAGCACTAATAAAATAAACTCTAGTATCTTTAGCATGACATTTAATGTCCCTCATGGTTGAACCTACTTGTCACCTCTGTCTCCCACCACTGTTCATAACACACCTAAGGTTTCAGCTATACTGCATGTCTTACCTTGTACCACTTTTTATAAGCATACACATGCACACACACACACATAGTCATCATATACTCACTCAACACACATGAGGCCCAAAGACAATTATCTGATTTGGTCATTAATGGACATAGGGCTAAAATTTGGGTTCCCTGATTCCTAAACCCCTGTCTTTACTGAATCAATATAATTCCAGTCTGCTCACTGGGAAACCCAAGTGATGACATATGACATGTCATAGCTAAGTCAAGATAGTCAATTTAATTTTTCCATCAGCTTAATTGAACTCTTTGATGGGGAGTAATACCCTATAATGGTGTATGTCACATATGGAATTAAGAACTTTGAACTCATTCATCTCAAAAGCAAACACTGCAATCAATTCTCATGAAGTCAAAAATGGGCACATTTATGCACATTTACAAAGTGCATAGTTCTGCTCTTATCAGTCCCATTACAATCCTGTCTAAATCCTAAAGTGAAAATGAATGTCACAGGGAAAAAATTACTGGTGCATATAAAACAGCCTGGCCTAACTTTTTAATATATTCACAAACAGGGATTTCATTCTTTTATTAGTAGTTAGGAAAGGTTGCATTAATATTCAGTAGTTAAAATGTGCCGTTCTAAATTTTTCATAATTTCCCATGGGGGAATAAATTTTTTGGAAAATATTCCCAGTAGGTGAATGACTTTAATAACACAGTGTCTGTAAAGATGGCAAATAAAATGGCTCATAGATCTAGGCTTTGGCAAACAGTTGAAACAGCTCTTCCTTTATAGACAAGTGTTAGCCCTGCTAATTTGAGGTTGATTGAGATTGGCTAGCTTCTTTACACAAATGTATATTCACTTTTGGAGTCCTATTCATTTTTAAGGTTCCAAAATCCTTTCTTAAAATCTTTCAAAGGTGATGCTTTAGTAGAAAGAGCAGAGAGTACAGGCAGGCGGGCTTGAGGAAACTGAAGAGCTCTGAAATGAAAGAAATGAAAATGTTAAATGAAATTCTGTGTTTCCAAGGGCACCTGGGTGGCTCAGTTGGTTATGCATCTGGCTCTTGATTTTAGCTCAGGTCACGATCTCAGGGTCATGAGTTCAAGACCTATGTTGGGCTCCATGCTGGGCATGGAGCCTACTTAAAAATAATAATATAAATAAATAAATAAATAAATAAATAAATAAATAAATACACCTTTAGGACACCCAAGTGGCTCAGTTGATTAAGCATCTGACTCTTGGTTTCATCTCAGGTCATGTCTCAGGATCATGTGATCAATCCTGGGCAGGCTCCATACTCAGTGGAGAGTCTGCTTGAGATCCTCTCCCTCTGCCCTTCCCTCCACTCATGCATATGCTCTCGCTCGCTCGCTCTCACTCTCTCTCTCTCTCTTTCTCTCTCTCTCTCTCTCAAATCATTTGAGAGAGAGGGGAGGGGCAGAGGGAGAAGGAGAGTATCCAAGTAGACTCCCCACTGAACATGGAGCCTGCCCTGGGCTATATCCTAGGACCCTGAGATCATGATTGGAGCTAAAACTAAGTGTTGGTTGTTTAACTGACTGAGCCACTGAGGTGCCCCTAAATAAATAAATCTAAAAAAAAAAAACAAGAGAGAAAGAAAGAAAGAAGAAAGAAAGAAAGAAAGAAAGAAAGAAAGAAAGAAAGAAAGAAGAAAGAAAGAAAGAAAGAAAGAAAGAAAGAAAGAAAGAAAGAAAAGAAAGAAGAAAAAAAGAAAGAAAGAAAGAAAGAAAGAAAGAAGAAAGAAAGAAAGAAAGAAAGAAGAAAGAAAGAAAAAGAAAGAAAGAAAGAAAGAAAGAAAGAAAGAAAGAAAGAAAGAAAGAAAGAAAGAAAGAAAGAAAGAAAGAAATTCTGGGTTTCCAATCTCTCTTTTTCCTTTTCCTTTCTTTCTTGGTTGATGAAATAAAGAGTGAGCAACCAATCTCTATTTATTTAGTTTTTAAATTTTTTTTTAAGAATAGCAACCTGATGTTGCAGAAGGGGAAATTTCTTACTCAAGTGAGCAAAAGAGCTACTAGAAGCCACAGGAGCAAGCAGGCAATCATAGCTGGACAGAAAGAACTGCAATCCTGTCAAAAGCTAGTCTTAGATGCAACATTGCCTGGCCAGAAAGAATCACAGCAACTATACACGGGACTTGTGATAGACTCTTTTCTAGAATTTGCTCACAATCAGGTAACCAATGTTTTCCTTGAGGGTGCGGGTCTAAGGATTCCAACCTTTCAAAGTAGGAGCTACTTTTCTGTCTCCCAAAGTCTTGAAGTGGATTTGTAGATCTGGAAGTAAGTAGCTGGCAGTTCTCGGGGAAGGCTTTCTTTCATGGGCAAAAATATCAGAGATAATGGAAAAGGAGTGAGGGGAAGATCCAGGAACTGCCCCCCCACCCCCCAACAAATCCCTTCTCTGATGGAGAGGTCAGCAGAGTGTATGAAAACAGCAACTGTCCTAAAGATAGTAAAATGATATTGTGGACACATGTATATTGGGGAAACATGAAGAGGAGTCAAAGAAAGAGATAGATGGATCTACATTTATAGAAAAGGTCCCAGATTTCTATAACCACTGTATTAACGGTGCCCATCTCCGACCACTGGGATTATGGGTTGCTTAGTTTTAATGATTTTTTATTCTGTTGAGCATTTACTTTTTATATGTCTCTCAGATAATATTGGTCAGTCATTGGAAGCTCCAGCTCTAGGCAGCACCTTCTCTATGAAAAAGATCAAACCAAATGATGAGATGTTCCTCTCCTGGATCTAGGATTTAGTTACAAGGCATTAAAGAGGAAACAAAGAAAATCAAACAGGGATCTGGGTACCTTGCTTTTATTGAAAAGAAGAGTGAGCTTTTAGTATATATTTCTATGGAAATACTGAATTTATTTGACAATTACCTTCCAAATATTTACATACGAACTTCCTTTATTATTTTAATCAGTCTTTTAAGTGAGACTATAAAAATTACAAATGAATTGCTTTACTGTAAGAACAGGATTACACTTTACATTAATGGAACTCTAAATAAGGAAGACTGTATTAACCCTAGTTTTATTTTAGAGATATTTGTTAACTTACAACTGAAATTAAATGAAACCAACTGTTGTTCCAAGTTTCCTTTACTAACCTCAAGCTCTAAAAAATGTATAATTGAGTACCATGATCTCTGGCCGAAACGGTAGGATAAAGTATTGCTTTCTGGTCAATTTATTCAGAGATCTGATTCCTCATAAACGGTGTGTGTCATTCAGACTTCTGAACTGAAAGCCCACCTCTACCACTCAGAGGCACAGGTCAGGAGTACCCCCAGCCTGGCAATAGGAAGCAAATGCTACATTCCCACAATCTTCATAATTCAAATCTTGTGGCAAATGTGCAAACTGTTTGGCTCCCATCTGCTCTAGGGAACTTGACAGTTCTGAAATATATAATGACTTCGTTCCCTGAAATGAGCCTCAAAGGAGGTTCCGTATTTCAACTGGATACTAACAAACCAGTAGCTTTGAACAAATTCCTTTCTTTTTCTGGAAAGGTCACATTACAGAATGTTAAGATCTCTTTAGCTCCAACTGTCAAGGCCTCAATATTAGAGCGTTTGCCCAATGTAAACCTGCAAGCTGCAAATTTCTATTCATTTCTAAAGCAAGAACCAAAAATAAAATAGTAAATAGAGGTAAATGTATGAATGAATAATGAACGAAAATGCCTCTGCATAAAAAGGATTTGGATCTAAATATTATTCTGGTTTCTCTTAAAAACAAGGCTCAGAACCCCAACATGCTGAATATTCGAGAGGGGCACCTGGGTGGCTCAGTGGTTGAGTATCTGCCTTTGGCTCAATGCATGACCCTGGGGTCCTGGGATTGAGTCCTGCACTGGGCTCCCTGCCTGGAGCCTGCTTCTCCCTTTGCCTATGTCTCTGCCTCTCTCTCTCTGTGTCTCTCATGAATAAATAAAATCATTAAAAAAAAAAAAAAAAAAAAAACAAGCTCTTGGTGATATGGGTGCTGTCTCCACATGTTCCTGTTAAGATATTTATTATAAATGCTGCAATAGAGAAGTTGCTCTTATAAAATAAATACAATAATGTAAATATAATTAGCTGTAATAGGTAAGCCCCCAAACCCATAAACCACACCAGGAGAGGGGTCTAGAACACAGAGCAGGAAGCAAAGCCATGGCATACTCTGGTTTTTATCACAGATCTAACTTTTAAAACTTCAGTGCAATCCCACTCTAAGAAACAATTGTATTAAGCACAGACTCGTTTATTTTCTGCTGATGAGCACAGCCCTGTTAACAGCTGATCAAATCATCTCTCCCCGCAAAAGGGTGCCAGCAATGTAGTTATATGAGTTTCAGCTCCAAATTTCAGAACAACCCTATTTGCCAATGCAATTGTAGGTCTGTTGCCATCCACCAGGCTAAATATATAAGTGACTTAGTTCTGTTTTTGTCTTACTTCACAGGAATGGCAAGGAAACGTGCTCCGCCTACCAGGAAAAAAAAAAAAAAACTGTTTCATACATCCATTCGGGAGATGGATGCAATGCAAAGTGATATGAGAATTTCTGGAGAAGTGTCAAAAATCCTTAACCAAGAAAATTCTCAGCAAGGGGATGCTGAGTGTATGTTTTGGAATCTGGGTGAGTGAATGCTGGTACCTACTGAGGCTCTACAGAGAAGTCCCCTCCATGGCCCCTTGACAATGACCATGTGCAGGGACCATTTTCAGAGAATTTCTTACCGAGTATCCATTTCATTCAATCTCAGAACTATCTTGAAATATAGTCACATGGGGTATGGCATTTATTACAAATTTCTGCCTTCTAGCCCTGCAACGGTTTTTAAAGAGATTAAGCCTGCAGACGGGACGGCATACATGATTTGCCAGGTCCAAAGCGAAATGAAATTCTTAATAACTTCAACATTTTTAGAACAGCAAAAGCAGAGCTGGCTTCTTCTCAGTAGAGGGCCCTATGTGTCTGCGTAGGTCACACACTCGTGAAGACATCTCCGCCTTCTCCTACAGTCACGGCCATGTACTGGCTACACTTCTCTCCAAGAATCTATCATGAGAGGGACGCCTGGATGGCTAGTGATTGAGTGTCTGCCTTGGGCCCAAGGTGTGATCTTGGGGTCCTGGGATCGAGTACCACATCGGACTCCCTCCAAGGAGCCTACTTCTCCCTCTGCCTGTGTCTCTGCCTCTCTGTGTCTCTCAGGAGTAAATAAATACAATCTTAAAAAAAAAAAAAAAAAAAAGGATCTATTGTGATTTCTCTGATTTTACTCCCCTCTCAACTTCTTACATATAGACCATGTATGTTCACACATGTGTGTGTATGTGTATCAAGAACCCAGGAAATGCATTTTGCAAAAACCAGGAGAGAACACTGACTCTCATTTACTCAGTCTTATTGAGCTCACTGTCAGATTTCTTTAGGCCTTGGACTCCTGAGCCAAAGCACATGATACTCACCTTCAATTCCTTGCTGTAGATTATTTTTCAAACATAAAATACTGCCTTAAGCATAATAATATCAAATGCTCACATTCATAATACAAAAAAGAATATTGAAAGGAGAAATGTCAGCATTTTTACTTAGAGGTATAATAAAAATACAGGGAGGTTAGGCATGAAATATTATGAAATATGAAATGCTACTAGTACTTTCATTAATATTAATAATTACGATTCTGCGTTTAACCAGGTATGATTAGTAACTGAATTGTTTAAATTAATGCTGCAGCATAATAGATTCAGCATCTATAAATAATGTAAGTTTTTTTTTAATTATTGATATTTTCTTTAAAGCCTAAATTATCCAAAGAGGTTGCCCATGATCCCACGTTGCTGGACCTGGTTTTAATGAGGCGTATCTCCAGAACTTTGCTCAGGGAAATTCTCTAAGAGTAAATACAAAGAAGGAAAATGCCTGGGAGAAAGAATGAAAAACAAATGGACATTCAATGATGTCTAAGCAAGGTTAATTTGTAGCCCAATTTGCGGCTTTAACACGCGCAGCTAGTGCCACCTACAGAAACAACAATGAAAAAACCGTCCTGACAGCCACTAGGCTGTTTCTGCAACAATTGAACTGGATCCAACATCACAAAGGAATGAGTCAGCGTTTTAGTGAAAAACTATGGTCTTTGTTCAGTAAACAAAGAGCATTTCTCTAATGAGCCTCAGCACTGAGCTACTAAAAATTTGTTGGAAATGGAAAACGTGGTGGACTATCAAAGCTGCTGCTAAGTCGCACCCTGGCCCTATTGTAAGAGAAAAACACGAGTGAGACCAGTGGTACAATTCTACTGGAGAGGGAAGAGTATTGAGCCTTTTATTGTAATTAAGATAGCACATTGCTTGTCCTTTTCTTTTTGGACTCATTTGAAAATACTTTGGGGACAGCTACTTTCTGCCAGGTACTTGAAAATAAAATACTCTACGCTCAAGGTGCATGCAACCTAATTGGAATAATATACGCATAGGTACATAGATAATGGACTAGAGCATAGGAAGTAGCAGGCGTCCTAGGACTCTCAGGGCCCAGGTCAAAGCTGTCCTATGCTTCCAGCTACATGGGAAGTGGTAGGCGAGCTGGGCTTTGAAGAAAGGGTTTGATTGGGACAGAAGGGAAAATGGGAAATTTCATACAATTTGTGTATGAAAGACAGCAGACAGAGACATTCAGAAGGGCAGCCTGGAGCCAGACCCTAAAAGAATCCTGAATAGCAAAGACCTGCAAAGTGTCTGCAACGTGCCATGTGGCAGGCCACAAGCTTTCTATAGATTGACTCACGTCATGCTCACAACGGTCTTGAACAGGTCAGCACCACACTGAGTACCTCGGTTGTACAGACAAGAAACTGAAATACAGTGAAGCCCCCTAACTTGACAGAGATCACATAGCTAGGGAGGTTTGAACCATGTTCACAACCACCCCCACCACTACCAACAAGGAGTGCTGATTACTATTACTCTTGCGAATAAAGAGTATGGACTCAATTCCGAACAAGATGAAGAAAAGTGGAATAGTACTCTTTTTTTTGTTTTTGTTTTTGAGTAAATAAATACATTCATGAAAAAAAATAAATGCTCATTATACAGAACTCAAAAGATGAAGCAAAAATAAGGGGGGGGGGGATACAGTTTTCCTTCCCAGAGACAAACTGTTAACATTTTATTCCGTTTTATTCCAATGTGTTTTTAAAACTTCATGATAGATATTTTGTAAAAATACAAGAGAGGTTAGGCTGGAATGAAGCAGCCTACCCCACCATCCCTGCTCCCCCACCCCACCCCCTCAGACAGCCTTTTTCTAGATTTAACAGTTGGAGGCAAAATTTATGGAATTCAGGTGTGCTATTCCTTTTCTCCTAATGTTTGAAAATTACAGTATTGCTTTTACATCTATTACTATTAGTTATCTTAATCATTTTAAATAACATAGCAGTCCTCTTCTTATTCTATCAGCTTGAGATGGTTCATTCTTTCCTTTGCAAAATGAAAATATTAATGCCTCATTCATCCCTTCAACTGGCCTCCCTTGACCTTCTGTAACTGCACTTTTACTTTTATAGTACAAGGCTGTTAACGTTTATATTCTCTGCTGCAACCACAATCAAGTCTTTTACTCTTTGCATTTAGGTTGGCTTTAAGCGCTAAAAAGCCAATAAACAGCATTTACATTAATATGACTCTAAATAATTTTTTCAGCGCAAGGCCAAGTATAATGCTAGGATTATATTTTCTTTTCTACAAGTCCAATGTCACAATACGTGGGCCATGGAGAGGAGAATGATCCTTGCATCAAAGTGAAATGGATTCTCTTACGCTCTATCAATTGTGTTCAAAATTGTTGCATAGTTTATTTTTCTTCAAATTTGGATCACAGTAGCTTGTGATCCTCCTGTGATTTTGTTTTGAGGGATGGGTTTTAAATTGCCTTTTTTGGAGCCCTCCGTACTTCTGGTTCAAGCTGGAATGTGTGTCCCCAGCCCTCTGGCATAGCTCCTATCCTGGATTTGCCTTCCCTGCCTTCTTGGATTGGATCCACTGCTCCCTCTTGCCCTCTCAGAGCGGATCCAGCCTCTCTCTTGAGTTCCTTCCTTGTTTTTTAAAATATATCATCATGAAACTTCCTAAGGAGTGAGATGGGGAAACTGAAGAACTCCATAAAACTCTGTTTTTTTGTTCTTTTCCTTCTCCTATTCTTGCTAGGACATGCACCCCCACTTTATACGTACAATAATGTATGTCCTCCTTGTAAGGGCCAAGGAGTTCATGATTTCTTTGGAGTCTTCCAGCACGATAGATAATATCTAAGAAATGACCAGGCAAAGATGACCAGGCAAAGCCATCCTATGTGTATTCCAGACTGCCAGTGCTAGACATCTCAATGCCAAGACCCCCTGTCTTTAAGGAATAAGTGATCTATGAAAGTCACCTGGACCCATGTCCTTGTTCTGACCAGTTCCTGGATGCCTGAGAAGACACATACATTAGACCACAATCCTCAATAAAAACCCAAGACCTCAAGCAAAGACAAGATTCTTCCTTCCTTTCCAGGTCTCCTGGATGTTCTGTCTATATCTACATTCTCTCTATACCTTCTATAAACCCTGGTCTCCCTTCCTCCTGGCTCACATTTGGTTTCCAGCCTGTGCAAAGCCAAGGACCCTCTTAGCTGGCCCTGCAGGACACCCCCTCTCCCCCGGGTCCTGAGACCCAACCTGCCTACATCAGGACTCTGAGGGTGATAAGCTTTCTGATTCCATGAACTCCAAAAATGTCTTTATCTTATTATATATCACTCAGGTTCCCAACAGGAAAAGTGAAACCACTATAAGCATTTAAACAGAAGGAATTTAGTGGAGAAAATCGGTCACATAAATAATGGAAGAACTGAGAAACCAAACAAGGGAACAGACAGTAGACATTCACAACCATCCTTAGACTGGAGGGACAAAGCAAGTGGTATTAGCAGTTCCCAGGAGAAACCAGAACCAGAGAGAAGACACACGAAGGTCAGATTCCACTAGAAGCATAGGCGCAGAAGGAATTATACCCTGGTTTCCTCATTCCTTCTGCACGTTCACTGCTTGGACCTAATCAGAAGTCAATAAAATAGGAGCCTGAGAAATCCGGCCTACAGAGCCAGCCCCCTGCAGTTCAAAGCAGGAGCGGAGGAAAGGCAAGGAATCCATCCCAAAGCAAGCTCCCGCCCTCACTCACACTTCATCTGTTTTCTTCCTTTGTATAAAATTCTGGTTCCTCAGTTCTATTCCTTCAGAGCTTTGAAGGCATTACTCCACTGACACCCAGGATCCAATGTTATGGATAAGAAATCTGATGCCTATCTGATTCTTCTTTCATTCTACAGTGGCTTATCTCTTCTCCTGCCCATCAAGCCACCAGAGAAAGTGGAAGTCCCAAGTTCCCTATTCGAAGATAGTCTCGTCAACATCTTTTCATTTTCATCTCCCCTCAATCCTCCAGCCTATTGTACTACTTTACCTGAAGAACAAAGAAAGAAAGCTTTTGGAGCAATTCAAATTCCTGGTGTTTGAGAAAACAATCCACAGGATTCCCCAGGAGAATGCACTCACTTACCCGTAGTCCACCAAACCACACATGACCATGTCAGAGCCCCCTCACGGGTGTTGAATACATAAATGAAACTATTTGGAGGTAAGATAAGTAAGATAAGTAAGATTCTCACTTCTCTTCCTTATTTATCCAGAAACCCAAACTCTCCCAAGTTCTCCTTTAACATATCCTTGTAGTGGGTCTGGGCTCATCCCAATCTGATCCTATTTACTACCATACCCGAACCTCCCATCACGACCACTGGAATTCATGATGCAGAGCCTGTAAAATTCCTTCCTCCTTCTGAAACCCCAGCAACATTTAAATATCTGCACCAGGCATCACCCTCCTTAGTTCTCATTTGCTGTCCTAACTTCTACCCACTACCATCACCATCTCTAATTCACTGATGACTCTGATAGCTGCTGTTTTAGCAATCTGCAACAAATTACCACAAACTCATTGGCTTAAACATCAGAAATTCCTTATCTTACAGCTCTGGAGTCTAAAATAATTTCATCATGGCTATGTTCCTTCTAAAGTCAGTACCTTCTGGAGGTGAAAATCTGTTTCCATGCCTTTTTCTAGCTTCTAGAAGCTGCCCACAACCTTGCCAATGACCCCACATCATTGCAACCCCTGCCTACATCATCACATCTCCTTCTAGGACTCTGATCCTTTTGCCTCATATCTGTAAGAACACTTGTGATTAAATTGCCCCTCTTCCTGTAATCCAGGATAAACTCCATATCTGAAGATCTTTAACTTACTCATATATGCAAAACCCCTTTTGCTTCATATAGCAATGTGTTCACAGTTCCAGAGATTAAAACACAGGCATTTTAGGGAGCCATTATTGTGCCTACCACACCACCTCCCCTTCTACCCCTAGTCCTAGCACCATTCTTGGGGCATCTGCATCTGTTGGAAGAACCATCCAACACTTAGACCTCTCAGCTCTTTGTCATGTTAATCATCTTCCACCATATCTCAGTCACCTACCTCTCCCACACTCATACTCATGACCTTGACCTTATCAATAACCACACTCTCTCCAAAATCTGAATTTCAGAATATCCAATCTTTTTTTACCATATTTTATTTAATTGAAATCACCAATTCTAACAATTGTTCATATTCAAAAACTTCTTTCTCCCAGTTTCTTAGTTTCTTTCGTCTTGCTCACATCTACCCTGACCCAGACTAGATCCTATGACCCATCATCATAATCCCTCCATCGAAAACCTTTCATTTGTTTGCCATTTTTCACCCTGCTACACATTCACCTGGAAAAGCCTCATCCCCTAGTTAAATCCAGTCAAGTGATTTAATTCTTCTAGTGGTAGGATATCAGGAGAAAGGGCAGGGTTAAGCCTCTGAGACCATCTTACAAGAGTATACAATATAATAAATATAAAAGTATGTCTGCCCATAGTAGCATTCAATAAGCTGTAGCTATTATAAAACTATTCTTTTGATCTACTCTCTATATAATTGATAAAACAGTATAATCTTAATAACTATTTCACAACTGTTGTCCTTCTTTAAAAGGTTGGGGTGCCTGGATGGCATAGTCAGTGAAGCGTCTGACTCTTGGTATCAGCTCAGGTCATGATCTCAGTTTCCAGGAATAGAGCCCTCGTTGGGGGTCCTTGCCCAGCATGGAGTCTGCTTGGGATTCTCTCTCCTTCTCCCTCCGCTCCTCCCACCCATTTTCTCTCTTTCTCTCTCTCTAAGATAAATAAATAATTTTTTTTAAAAAGTTCTTTAAAAAATCCATATGGGCACCACACTTGTAGGTCTCTGATTATGTAACCGGTACTGAACTATCTGGATGACAGTGCTTTACTATAAGCACACAACCATTTCAGTAAATCTAAATGAATCCTAAAATATGGGGTTTTTTACCTGAAAGGATTTTCATTACATTTTTCAAAACTATCAGTGTGTTTGATGCCTGAAACTGACATATAAAATGACATAAAACGAATGCTTTCTGCCCATAAGCATTTATGTACTAAAAAGACAAGCAAGGCAAAATGTAAAACACAAAAGATAAAAATGAAAATAGTGTTGGGTCTGCTATTTGACAAGAACATTTTGAAACGTGGCAGGTGAGCTTCATCAGGGACTAATACAAAGTAATTCACTCAGAAAAAAAATATATATGTAATCTATATTTATAGAGTAATGAGCTCAGAACCATCTGTTATAAACCAGTATAGAAGACATTAGAAACTGCTAAAATGAGACACTAATCCAATGTGCTACAGAGATGGGGAGGGGGTGATAAGACGTTTTAAAAAGTAGATTATAAATAGAATGTAAAAAGGTATCCTAAACCACATATTATGCATAATGTATAAAGACCTACTGGTTCCCCTCAAGAAAGATAATTGAAGCTCAAAAAAGCCATACAGAGTGGTATCTGAAAATCATAAAATGAGACTCTCAGTGTTTAACTCTTAATACCCAAAATGAAAATAATAAATAGTTACTGTGCATCTACTCAGCTCAGAAACTTCACGCATGTTACATCACTTAATTCTCATGGGAGTCCCACGAGACACATGTCACAATTTTCATCTTGTAGGTGATGTGTTAGTCTTCTCAGGCTGCCATTACAAACTACCACAGATTGGGTGGCATGAACAACAGAAATTTATTTTCCCACAGTTCTGGAGGGAGAAGTCCTAAACAAGGGGCCAGCAGGGTTTGCATCAGGTGAGACCTTTCTTCCTGGCTTACAACTGCGTCCTCAGATAAGAATGAGTAAGAATGTCTACTACTCCTCTTATAAGGACATTAGTCCCATCAGATTAATGGCACACATGTATAACCCCATTTAACTTACCTACTTAAAGGCCCCATCTCCAAATAAAATCATATTCAGGGATTAGAGCTTCAACCTATAATTCTGGGGGGACACAAGTCAGCCTATAATACATGAGAAAGTCAAGACCCATTCTGCACACTTCACCCTGCCAATGGTCCTAGAAAACTAACCTCTGAGAACTGTATCATCCTAGGTTCCTCTGGCTTACAGTTGGGTGCAGCCATTGGGAGGCAATGTGATCGGAGGGTGGAAAGTTGGAGTATTTACCCTCCTGGCTCCCATCCTACCATGCCATGGATTTAATGATAATCACAGCTCATATGTGGTGATCCCCCTCCTATACCTGCAATTCTTGCCATGACCCACTGTAACCATTTCCTCCCCCTATCCTTCCAGGCCCAGGGTGATACCAGCTTCCCACTGCTGCTAATCCCAGGGTGCTTTACTACCCCCATGTAGGTGTTGCCCCAGTATACACATTGGCAAATAGTGACTTCATTAGACTCTCTTCAGTTGTCTCTTTAATGTGCCATCTGTTTTCTACTGGATACTAATACAGTAAGTGGTACCCAGGAGACAGACTCTCAAAATGTGATTCTGAAATGGCTCACGTATTTGATGAAAGCACATATAACCTCTTTTCCAGACACGAGGTGGAATCACAATTACTCAAACTATGACTGGTAGTAGCTAGGGATGGAAGTCTGAGTCCAGGGACAGGCATTGAAAGATAGCTGCGGCATTTAGTTGCTAAGACAAAAATGTGGCACATATTTGTCAAGGTAAGTGAGGTCATTATAAAGATGGTGGGGCCAGCTGGCTATTTCTGACTATCCTACACAGAGAAGAGGATGCTGAACCTTGAAATCCAAACCCAACTAATGGTTGTAAAAGCAAAATACCACTATGAGAGGAATTCCTTATCTCCTGTGACCACAGAACAAATATAGTTGAGGATCAAACTTGGGGCCTGATTGGATCATGAAGCTGCGGCATGAGTTTAACAGGGAAAATTGGCCACGTCCCCCACACTGAGGTGTGGGACACTGGTGCAGAGAGGATGGTGTGGGAACACAGGGGCAGATAACCCTAAGCCTGAGAATCTTGAACCCCCAACTACTCCTACTCCTTAATCTTCTTTACTGTCAGCAGTAGACACACACACACACACACACACACACACACACACACACACACACACACCTGGCTCTCATCTAAGGAAACCAGCCTTTGCATCATTTAAAAAATAAGAAGAGTCTACAACTACTCCTGAAGCGCTTCAGTCACGAGAGCTGCAGAATCTCATCACCCATGCTCACCCTTCATTGACTCTGGATCTAAAATAAGGGTTAGATTTCAGCATAGTCCAGACAGAGCAATATAAATCCTGCTCCTGGAGAGACATATTATATATCAAAGGGAGTGTTGGGATCTCACCAACTGGTATCATCAGGAATCCAGTTAGCATGTACAGAAGTGAAGACTAAGGGTATTACACTAAAGAAAATTAAATGTTTGGTTTAATTTTCAATATGGATGCACTTACCAATATGGAATTTGGGTTTTTTTTAAGATTTTATTTTTAAGTTATCTCTACACCCAACATGGGGCTTGAACTCACAACCTTGAGATCAAGAGTTGTATACTCCACAAACTGAGACAGCCGGCTGCCCCTGGAATTTGGGATTTAAATGTGTCAGGGTAAGCTTCTGAAAGTGCCTGTATAGTTTTCTAGTTGGCTGACTATAGCTTTGACTCAACAACAGCCTATATAGTCTATGAGTATGAGATGCCAAAGTCTCTCTGACATACTGTAGGAAAGTGATTTATACATTTCTACACTCATCAATATCCCATGGAGATGTGCTTAACTAGTTTCCCAGACCTCATACCCAGAAACTCTGATCCAGTAGGTTGAGGGTGTCCTTGAATTTGCATTTCTAACAAGCTCAGGGATGATGCCACTTCGGCCAGCACTGGGACCTGGGACTCCACTTGGAGAAGCCCTGCTGTAAAGGAATCTGAAGACTCAGGGGAAAAAGAACATTGGAGTATATCCATCATGTGCAACTGCTGGACCAACCCTTAGCCATACTCATGAGAGTACTTTGGTAAGAGGATAGCCAACATCCTTAAAATTCCCATGGTGGCTAGCCTCTGTAGGTTGGAGATGACAATTTTGAGATGTTAATAGGGGATTGTGCTCCTTGGTCTCAATGGGAATGACGAGATCCCAGTGCACTAGAGGCCAGATTTTGGTCCTTAGCTATTAGATAAAGAAGAGAATAATTACCATCATAAACCCAAAGACAGAGTAGTACTCACAGTATTTTACCCCAAAGGCAAATGTGACTGACTTAATGGACCATTCAGTCCCTGGAAATAAAATAAGTAGCCTAATGAAGTGCTATTTCATAATATATAAACAGAAAACGTCTTAGTCTGATAAGCAGACACCAGACTTAAGTTGTCATGGTGGAGATTTGCTCCTTACCTAGTTCTCAGACTAAACCCAGTAAACCAACTCAGAAATCTTTCTTTGAGAGGGAGACTGGGTCTCTCTGAAGAAGCATCTTAAAATACAGCCATAAGCATGGACTATGACTCTCCTTCCAAGTCTTCCTTGGAAAGATCTATGACCATTGACTAGAGAAACAAAAATACCCAGTCCTTCTGGAGGTTATTGGATACTGCCTCTGAAGTGTCACTAATCCCTGAAGAATCACAACATTTTTGTGATCCACTGTTAAGCGTGAAGACTTATGGAGGTCAGGTGATATGTGGAATCTTTGTCTGAGTCTGTCTTACAGGGAATCCAATGGCTCTGTAGACACATCCTGTGCTTATTTCCCAGGAAGTGAAACACACAGTGAAGACATTACTTATAAATGGAAATATCCCGGCATTACTTTCCTAATTATGCAAATTATGGAAGGAAGGGTCAAGTGGAAGCCCCTGGAATACTCCTTGCCAAATAGTAAACAAAAAGCCATATGCATTCCCAAAGGAAGGCAAAGATCAACGTCACTCCCAAAGATTTGAAAGATGCAAGTGTAGTCATTTCTTCACCTCTCCTTTTAACCTGCCAAGATGGCTGGTGCCAAAGTCTTCTAGGTCTTGGAGATGACTCTTACTTATCATAAATGTAATCAGATGGTGATATCAAGTACACCTGAAGTTCCAAAAATAATATCTTTTTTAATCCATTTGTAATTAACATCTAGTCTATAGTAGTTTCAAGTGTATGATATAGTGATTCAACAATGCTCATCACAAGTACACCTCCTGACTGGGTGACGGGCACTGAGGGGGGCACTTGATGGGATGAGCACTGGGTGTTATTCTATATGTTGGCAAATTGAGCACCAATAAAAAATAAATTTATATATAAAAAAAAAAACAAGTACACCTCTTGATCCCCATCTCCTGTTTCATCCATCCCCCCCACCGACCTCCTCTCTGGTAACATTAGTTTTTCTCTATAGTTAGGAGTCTGTTTCTTGGTTTCTCTCTCTCTCTCTCTCTCTTGCTCATTTGTTTCTTAAATCCCACATATGAGTGAAATCACATGGTATTTGTCTTTCTCTGCCTGACTTATTTCTTTTAGCATTACACTGGCTCCACCAAATATAGTATCTTTACTGGAGCAACCACAAAACACCCTGGCAGCTGGTATGTAGCAGTTAATGTAGGAAATAGTTCCTTTTTATCCCCATCAATAAAGATTGTCAGACAAATTTACCTTTAGGTAAAGGTGACCGGTCTATCTCTGCCTTAATACAGTACCATTTCATCCTGACTGCTCAGTCCTAATATACTCCAGAGCTGTACTGTCCAGGATGGTAACCAGTGGCCATATGTGACTGAGCAACTTGAAATGTGGCTATTCTGAATGAAGATGTGCTGTAGGTGTAAAATACACACTACTTTTCAAAGACTTGGTACCAACAAATGTAAAATACCTCATTAATAATTGTGTATGCTATATGCTGAGATGATAATATTTTGGAGATGTTTGGTTAAATAAGGTTATAAAAATTAATTTTACCTGTTCCTTTTTATTTTTTTTAATGTGGCTACATGGAAAAATTAAAATAATATATGTGGTTCATAGTAATTTCTATTGGGCAGCACTAGTTCATCAAACCTGGTGAACAGAGAGGAACAGGTACCCAAGATGCCTTAGTAAGATATATGGATGCCAGAAAATTAGAAATAAAACCTCCAAAAGTACAGAGGCTACCATATTTGGTAGTTTCTAGGAGTCTCAGAGGTCGACTAAGACATGTTGGATATCCACTCTAGAATAAGAGACAAGTTACTGCATCTCCTACCGCCCATCACAAAGAAGCACAACACTTGGTGGGCCTCTGAAATTTGGAGACAACATATCCCATGAGAACGCTGCTCGTGAAAATTTTTAGGTTCATGTTGTTTGGAATTTTCCCTTATTATCCCTCTAACATTTTCAACATCCCCTTTTTTACTTCTGATATTGATAATTTGTGTCTACTCTATTTTCTTGGACAACCTGGAATAATGCTTTATTAATTTTACTGATCTTTTCTGAAAATCAGCTTTTGAATTTATTGATTTTCTCTATTGTTTTCTGGCATCAATTTCACCAATTTCTGCTCTTCTCTTTTTTAAAGACTTATTTATTTACTCTAGAAAGAGAGCAAAAGCAGGAGGGGCAGAGAGAGAGGGGGAGAGAGAATCTCAAGCAGACTCCTTGCTGAGTGAGGAGCCCAAGATGGGCCTCAATCTCATGACCGTGAGATCACAACCTGAGCAGAAACCAAGGGTCATATACTCAACTGAGCGCGTCACCCAGGTGCCCCAATTTCTTCTCTTTATACTTTCCTTCTTTCTGTTTTTGGTGTGCAATTTAATTGCTTGCCTTTTACCAATCTCTTAAAGTAGAGCTTTGATTATGGATTTGAGATCTTTCTTCTCTTCTAAGTACTCCATGCCATCAATCTCTCTGAAGCATTGCTTTAGCTGCATCCACACAAATTTTCTATGTTGTATTTTTATTTTCATTCAGTTAAAAAATATTTTCTATATTCATTCTTTTGAGAATTCTTCTTTGATTCATGGGTTACTTGGAGATGTATTGTTTAATTTTCAAATATTTGAATATTTTCCGTATATCTTTCTGTTATTGGTTCCTCACTGAGTTCCATTATGGTCTAGGATATATTTCATATGATTTTTAACTCATTTAATTTCATTACAATTTGTTTTATGGTCCAGAACATGGTCTATATCTTGGTGAATTTGCATGTGCACTTAAGGAGAAGGTGCATTCTGCTATTCTTGGATGGAATCTTCTATAAATATCAGTTATATTACATTGTTTTTAGTGTTGTCCAGGTCTCCCGTAACTTCCCTGATTTTCTGTGTGTTCTATCATTTACTGAAACAGAAGACTTAATGTTTCCAAGTATAATCAGGGATTGCCTGTTTCACCATTCAGTCACATCATTTTATGTCTTTTGAATCTCTGTTTTGTAGTAGGGGCACACACATTCAGGACTGTTATGCCTTTTTGATGAATTTAGCCTTTCTTCACTGTGTAACGTCTATTTATCCCTGGTAACTTTCTTTACTCTGAAGTCTACTTTGAAATTAAAATAGTCACTTCAGCTTTCTTTGCTTAGTGTTTGCAAGGTATTTCTTTCCCCATCATTTTATGTTTAATCTACATTATTTTATTTAAAGTAGGTTCCTTCCAGATGGCAAGTAGTTCGATTTTCTTTCTTTAAAAAAAATCTGTATCTTTAATTAGTGTATTTAAATCATTTATATCCTGGTTAAAATTGATATGGTTGTATTTGTTGTACTGATATGTTAATATTGATATGTTTGCCCTCTCTGTTTTTTTTGTTGTTGTTGTTCCTTTCTTCTCCCTTCCCTGCCTTCTTTTGGAATATTTGACTATATTTTAGCATTCCATTTTAATTTATTTCTTGACTCTCTAGCTATATATCCTTATGATTTGCTGTTGTTGTTTTGGTTTTGTTTTCATTTTTGTTTTGGTGTGGTTGCTCTAGGGTTTACAATATATACATACCGAACTTTCACAATTGACTCAAATTTAGTATTTACCACTTAAAGTAAAATTAAGAAGATGTACAGCTATATGGATTTCTTGATACCCTGTGTTTATGTTTGGACTGTTCTGAGTTGTGATTTACAATAAATATATATTTTAGTAGCCATGATTCCTGGCACACAGTTCCTAAAACCCTAAGTGATAAGAATACTAAAGGTGAGGGCAGCCTGGGTGGCTCAGCAGTTTAGCGCTTGCCTTTGGCCCAGGGTGTGATCCTGGAGTCCCAGGATCGAGTCCCATGTCGGGTTCCCTGCATGGAGCCTGCTTCTCCCTCTGCCTGTGTCTCTGCTTTTCTCTCTCTCTCTCTCTCTCTCTCTCTCTCTCTCTCTTTGTGTGTGTACGTGTGTCTCTCATAAATAAATAAAGTCTTAAAAAAAAAAAGATACTAAAGGTGAAAGGGATGTTTTTTGTTATTCATAACAAGCCCCTTCCAACCACACTTGTTTTCATGTTAATAAGGTGGTTTTTGGAAAGCATCTAGATAACCACATGATGAGGACTAGTTGCCAGGAGAACCAACCATGTGATTAAAGGATTGAAATTTTCAGCCTAACCCTCCCACCCCTATCCTCCAGGGAGATAGAGGGACTGGAGGTTGAGTCTATCATTAATGACCAATGATTTAACCAACTGTGCTTTTATGGAGATAAGGAAACCTCCATAAAAGCCAAAAGGACAGAGTTTAGGGAGCTTCCCAGTTGGTGAACAGGTGGAAGGGCTAAAAAGGCAGTAACACCCAGAGAAGACATGGATGTTCCACGCCCCTACCCACATACCTTGCCCTATGCATCTCTTCTGTCTTGCTGTTCCTAGTTGTATCCTTTTATAAGTCAGTAATATAGTAAGGACACAGTTTTCCTGAGTTCTATAGGCCACTCTAGCAAAATAATTGAACCTGCAGAAGGGGTTTGGGGATGCTCCAGTTTATGTTTTGTGACTCTTCAGTGTTTCACTTGAGTCATTGTGACATAAAGCTATACTTTCTAGCCTTGGATTTGTGGGATTCCCCAGGAATGAAACATTTCTAATCCATTTCATAATTCTGGCTATCCGTTGCTTTGAGACTTTTTTTTTTAAGATTTTATTTACTTATTTCAAAGAGAGAAAGAGAATGAGAGAGAGTGCACAAGGGAGAGGAGTGGCAGAGGGAGAGGGAGTAGCAGGCCCCTTCCCTGAGCAGGGAGCCCAACTCAGGGCTCATCCCCAGGATTCTGGGATCATGACACTAGCCGAGGGCAGCCACGTAACTGAATGAATCACCCAGGTGCCCCCAATTTGAGACATGTTAGATGGAGATGTCCTAAAGCAGTTAGAAACAAAGGACAAATGATAGGGACACCTGGATGGCTCAGTGGTTAAGCATCTGCCTTCAGCTCAGGTCATGATCCTGGGGTCCTGGGATCAAGTCCCACATTGGGCTCCCCACAGGGAGCCTGCTTCTCTCTCTGCCTGTGTCTCTGCCTCTCTGTGTGTGTGTCTCTCATGAATAAATAAAATTTAAAAAGGATAAATGATAGAATTTTGATCAAGAAATCATAAAATTACATAAAATAACATCTCTCTGATAAAATCATAGAAGGAAATACCATAAACTTTTCCGCTGCACAGGCCTGCCATCAGAGTAGAACACCATAGTCTCAGACATCCTAGGTTCTAGACCAGTATTTCTCAACCATTATTTCATTATTGCTTCTCTAAAGAGCATTTTTAGGCATTTTCCTCCTAGTTTCCTTCCCCCATGAAGTTTTAATGCCAGAGATATACTGACCTATGTACCATGTGTAATATATACTATGTATATGTATTTCCTTATAAACTATATAAGTTTGTTATATATATGTGTATATATATATATACACATATATATATATAAAGTTTGTTATATATATGTATATATATATATATATACATATATATATATATATTTCCCCCCTCAAGAACCAACTTTTAACCCACATTGAGAATGCTTGTTCTAGACCAGATCTACCATTACTTTGCTATGTTTTCTTAAGCTATTATCATTTATGAGTTTTGGCATCCTCTTTGCAACCTGACCAGGAAGTGTGAGATTATTCTCAAGATCTCTCCAATGTTCATCCCTTAACAGATACTACCCCATTCATGAACTTGCTCTTTGGATTCACGTACAGCATTTGGTTGCATCTCTGTAAGGGGTATACATTGAAAAATTGCCAGTAAAATGAGTACAAAAATGAACTACGCCATTAATTTGATTTTTAGCCTCCAATCAGCCTAAAGCACATAGCTTAGTCTATTCCATTCTGGCAAGCTCAGGACAGTCTGACAACTCATCAGTCAGATTTAGGACATCTCACCATCAGTCACCTTCTAGTTCAAAACCCTTTCTCCTTTCCTGGTCTCCATATGGCTTAGAAACATTACGTTAAACAAGAGGAAACAGGTGTGGCCTGCTTTCTCTTCCTCCACTCTACGTTCTGGTCAGTGTACCAGCTCCCAGGTAATGCTTTCATTACTGAACTGAACCCAGAGGGAGCAGTTCCTTCTTAACTATGGCTTCATATTTCTTCAGTTGAGGTTGGCACAGTTTGATCTCTTACTTGGAGACAGTCAGATGCCAGCTCTGTTGTGTAGCACACACCATGGTCTGTTGGCGCCCATTTGAGCATCTTGCCCATGCCAACTTCTGGAAAGTGACCCCCTCATTACTGAGCAATGTCTTAAAGAGTACCAACAAGCTAGCCCACACTCACAGCTACACTCTTGGGTTTATCCAGGTCTCAGGGATTCTAGGAATCTGACACAGCAAATTTTAAATCCAAGGAAAAACAAGAAGGGAAGATCTTGACTCCTTCCCACCTGCTTTGTTTTCTGCCATTTAACAAACAAACACCATATGAGAAGCAGCTGCCAGTTGGCCCCCCATGTTCACAAACATTACCAACCTTTCAGGGAGAAGCACCTTCCCCTTGTTGGGAGACATAGTGAGCACCTTGGGTAGGGCAGTGGTAAAACCCTCACAAATGCCCCTTTCAACTCTCTCACTCACCCTATGTTTCCTGATGGAGAAGTTTACTGGGGGCAGAGTAGGGGCATTTATTTTAACTAAAAATGAAAATAAAATATTTTTTCTTCAGTCCTTGATTCTGATTTTTCTCATCTATAATCCAGGACTTTCCACTTAGCCAGCAGGTGGAGCATAAGGAACCAGTCAGCAGACTTCAATAAAAATGGTGGTGGATATACAGCATTAGAATTCATGATTCATGTCTTTTTCTGTTTTCTATCCTATGCTCCAAGGCCTTAGAAACAGGTAACCTACAATTTAACACTTTATACTGATGCTGGCAGGCCGGGTCCAGGGACTAGCGGGGGTCCTCCTGCAGGACCAGCCAAGAGAGGCCTTGGCATCTCATAGGATGGACATCAAATGTAAGCCAGCAGGAAATGAAAGTAGAGTTTATGGAAGATACAGAGGGAATGTCTGGGAAAGGAAAGGAAAGGAAAGGAAAGGACCATGAGTCTTGTCTTTATTCAGGGTCTGGGGGTTTTATTGAAGAGGGTGGTCTGGCATATGTGTCCCCTCAGGCATCCAGAAACTGGTTAGAACAAAGATGAGGGCCCAGGTGTTATTTCTGGTAAGCACCTGTCCTTCCTTAGATGTTATCTACTCTAAAGAAATTATTAACAATTTGTCCCTTGCAAGGAGGATATTATGAGGCTTGTATAAAGTGGGGTGGGGATGCAGGTCCTAGCAAAAATAGCAGGAAAAGAAGCAAGAACAGATATTCATGGAGTCCTTCAGTTTCACTATCTCAATACTTCTACTTACCTGCTTCCCCCACATCTGTATCTCTTTCTGTATCCTATCTCTAAATTAATGGTGTAATTATCCACCCAATTTCACTCAATTCAGAACATGGATTATCCTGGGTGCCTCCCTCATCCTTATCAGCTATATTCAATCAGTCATTAAGTCCTATAAATTCCTCCTTAGTCATATATCTCTGTCATAAACCCCTCTCTGTCCTTCTACTATCTTAATTCCAGCCTTCCACAGCTTTTGCTTGAACAATTGCAATAAATTCCTAATTAGTTTCCAGTCAATGAAATCTCTTCCCACCCCACACTTGAGCATATCTTCCCAATGATGTGACCAGGTAACTCCTTTTTCAAAGTATTTGACATCTGTGGAAACAATACAAACCCCATCCTTGAGAAAAGAAAATATGCAATCAGAAATTTATTTTCCTTTAGGAAAACAATAAGCTTTAATTAATAAGAATCTTATAAATCACTCAAAAGGGCATATTGTTTATTCAGGTACTGTGTTGTGAATCCCTTCTCTTTGGTGATAACAGAAGCTGTAGGGAGAAGAGAGAGAAAAAAAAAAAAAAAGAAACTAAGGGAGCTAAACAAAGAATCCATTTGCCAGCTAATCAAATTGGGTGAAGATCCAAAGATTGAATTGATCTTGCTTGACCTGTTCACTATCTTAAGTGACAGATTTCTCTGCAGTGTTTTCCTGCAACTTTCAGAGTAAAGAAATAAAAATTGTGTGCTGCCAAACTGTTTTATTACCCACATAAAATGTAAACCTTTATGTTTGTCAAGATTTACACGGTGAGAGGATTATCATAAATCACAATTAACAATAGCTGAGCAGATAAGGCTCATGAATTTTACATGTTGTTAATCATCTTATCTAAAATAGCATCCCTCCAAGGCTTTATGCAGCTTTAGTTCTCTCCATGGTACTTATCACCACCAAACATTTTGTGTATTTGTTGTTTCTGCCAGAAAGTAAACACCATCAGGGCAAGGACTTTGTTTTGCCCAAACAGAACTGGTTGTGTTTTATCCATCTGCATACATCCCTAGGTCAGTGCTTGGTACAAAGGGAGACTCAGCAAATATTTGTGTAATGGATGAAAGAGGGTGAAAGAAAGAAACAAAACCTCCATCGTGTAGCCAAGAAATGGCTTCTCAGTTGACAAATTCTGAGTATTGAAGACAGACCTTAACCATCCCAGGGCAAGAGGCAGAGGCTGTCGTATCATGCCTGTTACACATGTCTACACTGAAGCCTGAAAATGGGCCTTGGGGAGGTCACAGAGCAACCTGGGGGAGAGGGAGGTTGCACCTGCTAAAATCTGGCCGCTGACCTTGCATTGTCCTATATTTCATCAGCCAACCTTAGGTGTCAGGCCTAAGACCCCTTTGGCTCCCCTCTAAAAAGACCACTTTGGCACACTATTCGTCTCGCAATACATTCCTGAGAAGGAAGAAACAAGCGACATGAGGCAAAGAACGGGGCGACAGAATAATTTTTGGTTGTCACAGCGTTAACATTCTTTTTCAATTTTTACGTTATTTTTTTCTTCCTAACCGCCGCTAATGAAACTGTGGAGACAAAAACGAAGACTAGCTCCGCTACCCATAACCAACATGGCTGCAACGCCTTCACCGCCCACCCCCATAATGGACGCTCTCTATGACGCCCCCGACAATCCGCTACCGGCCCCGCCCCTCCAGCCCGGAACCCCTCCTCTCTGCTGTGCCCGCCCTTCCGCCTGAGCTGCGCTGGTGATTGGGCGAGCCTAGTGTTTGGGAGCGTCTCCGGATGTTGCGTCACGCAGTGCGTCGGGGAGGCTGCGCGCGCAGAGAGCGGGGAGCCGGCCGAGCGCCGCGGAGGTGGGAGCGTCTGCGTGTCGGCGGCCCGGCAGGGTGACTGCGCGGTCGAGGTGACCGGGACCCGAGGTGCGGCTGCTCGCGGAGCCGCTGGGCGCCCCGGGGAGAGCTGCGGGCGGGGGCGTTGACCCCGGGGCCCCGCGGCTTGCTGCGAGTTACCCCCACCCCCGGCCCCGAGCGGCGGCCGGTGCCTGCGGAAGCGGGGACAGTGCGCATGCGTGATCCAGCCTCGGGGGTGCGGGGTCACGGGCCCCTCCGTTAAGGCCGCAGCATCTGCGGTTTAAGGTGCCTTCCGGGGGGTTTCACTACCTTGCGTACTTTAGTCGTATTTTTTTTTAAGATTTTATTTATTCACGAGACAGAGGCAGAGACCCCGGCGGAGGGAGCAGCAGCCTCCCCGCAGGGAGCCCGACGCGGGACTCGAACCTGGGACCCCGAGGTCACAGCCTGGGCTGCAGGCAGAAGCTCCACCGCGGAGCCGCCCCCACCCCACCCCACCCCACCCCCCGGCTGCCCTTCTCGGCGTTTCTTCAATGGAAAGTACTATCTGGCACGTTCAGCGGAAATTCGTAATGTGTATTGTTCAGCATGGCCTTGGAGAGTCGTTCATCTCCTCCTTGGATGACGCTCAAAAGCAATGCGGAGCGTAACTTGTTTAAATGTGATTTAATTTAAATTTAAACTTGTTTTAAATTTCCGCACGAGGGCATCCGGGGGGCTCAGTGGTGGAGCGTCCGCCTCCAGCCCAGGTCATCATCCTGGGGGGATCGAGTCCCGCGTCGGGCTCTCTGCATGGAGCCTGCTTCTCCCTCTGCCCGGGTCTCTGCCTCTCTCTGTCTCTCTGTGTGTCTCATGAATAAGTAAAATCTTTAAGAATGATAATAAATACATAAATTTTCCCTTTGGATGCTGGTATGAATCTTCAAACCACACAAAGCCATCACACACCCGGTAATGGTCTTAAGACATCAACCTCTACTTTGTATTAGAGGATTCCGTGGGCGGCCTACGCCCTACTGTTTTTGACGCTGGGATTTGACTCTGTTCTGGTGATCATCCCACATCGGGTTCTGTAGGTGGGTTTCTGGAAGCTAATAAGGAATAAGCAGGCGACTCATCATTAACGTTTAAAAAACTCACTATTTCCGTTTTGCGCTTCCGTGTCTCTGTATCTTTCTGTGTTTACTTCCTCCACCGGTTAATGGGTTATGTCTTGTCTGCCTCTCAAACTAGCATTTCAGATCTGCTTGGTAGACCTGCTGCACCACCATGCTGGCCGCAAGACTTGTGTGTCTCCGGACACTACCTTCCAGGGTTTTCCAACCAGCTTTCACCAAGACCTCCCCTGTTGTGAAGAAGTCCATCACGAAAAATCAGTGGCTCTTCACACCCAGCCGGGTAAGGATCATCTGGTATCTTGTTCACGGGAACCTTTTTATTTTTTTATTTTTTTATTTTTTTTTTCTGTTTTTGAGCGTACAAAGCTCCCTGTTTACCATTAGTGATTTACTGAAACAGCCCTGATGTCCCAGATCAGCTCTTTCTCATTAGTTCTGTGTCAGTCTGTTCTTCCTCGTTGCATATGAAAGAAAGAGCTCCTGTAACTTTCTCTTTACTTACAGCTTTTGGAGTTTTCATTCAGAGTTTACAGTGATTTGTCTGAGACTGAGAGCTAGATGGTGCGACAGAGACTGTGAGCCTATAGTCAAAAGCTTAAGAAGCCAGGAATGTTAACATTTAGTCAGTAGCTTATTAATAAGTTACCAAAAATGCCATTGCAGCTCTTGGTTAGAGAGTGGTTAAATCCATCAGGTTAGAGAAACACGCATTTTCTTTTATAATCGATTACTCCTCCAACATTCAGATTAGAAGTATAAGTTTTGATATGTGAGGTAGACAAGCCGTTTTCCTCTTAAATGAACTGTTCTGTTGAAAAAGAGCTAAAATAGAGGTAGTAGTCATCCCTCCTTTGACTTTTCTGTTAAGGAAAGGTAACTTTCTTGAGCCCCTTTCCAGATGGGGGAAGAAAAGTAGCTAATATTGAATACATATTTTTTAAAAGTTAGTGTTTAAACTATAATTCTAGAGATAGAAATCTGTAGTTTATGAAGTAATTATTCTGAAATGTTAAGTTGTAAACTGCAAACTTCAGTGAATCCACTTCAAAGATCGACCCCAGGTAGGGTCTACATTTAGTTTCTTAGGTCGACTATCAAATCTACAGTGAATGTGTAATATGATTTTATTTGTTTATTTATTTATTATTTATTTTATTTTATGTGTAATGTGATTTTAGTGTAATGAGATTTTATTTTATTAATAACATTCTGTTGTGCTGTGTGTATTACGTGTCTTTGTTTTTGTGTATTTCAGGACTATGCCACCAAGACAAGAGTTGGGATCCGGCGTGGGAAAATTGGCCAAGAACTTAAGGAGAGAGCAATGGAACCATCAATGGAAAAAATATTTAAAAGTAGGCATCAGTCTTTAGTTTTTGAACTGGAGTATGTGAATATGTTTTAAGAAGTCCATGAACGGCCTTCTAAAAATTTGTGCAAACTTACATATGTGAGCATTTTCTGGGAAGAAAAACGATCATTCTTTGGGATCTTATGACCTAGAAAAGATTTATACTGGGTTCATTGGTTCCCAATCATATTTCTTCCAGAGAAAATCTTACTTTTACCTTTAAAAAAAAAAAAAAAGGACTAATAGTTAATATGCCATGATATAAAAGACAAAATCCTTAAGGAAGTCCATTTGAAGTTGCATAGAATCTTCATTTAAGCATATAATAATTATGTGTGTTTTAGGTCAAGAGAAAATCACTAAAACAGATATTAATGAAAGCCTAGCTATTCAAGAAGAGTCCTCTTAACTGGTTGTTTATATATGGCCTCCCTTGAAACAATACTTTAATGAAGTCAGTTTGAATTTCAGTTTTGCAAATTTTACTAGATTGCTAGTCTACCCAAATCTAGTCCTCGAATGCTATTCCTGGTCAACGGCCTTACAAAACGCCAATGTATTATAATAGAAAGAGCTGTAATCTGTATCCCTCCAGGCATTTCTGATTAGTAAGTTTACCCTAAAAAATAATGTGAATCATATAGCTAAGGCATAGTAATATTCGTACTGCACAAATTAAAACTCAAAGAAGATCTATACAACTAAGAGTTGTTAAATTCTTTCTCTTTCTCTCTTTTTTTTTTTTTTTTTCTTTCTCTTTCTCTTTCTCTTTCTCTTACATTAGAGCACACTCTCCTTGATTCTGCTGTATAAGCACATTACATTTTTGGTTCCTTTTTCTTTTGTGACAAACATCATCTTTGTTAATCGCAATTTAGACACCGGTATGACTATTAACATTTTTTTTCATCTTTATTTTCTAAAAATATAATGAGAACATAACTCAGGTTCCTTTTTCTTTTTTTATGGTTTTATTTATTTATTTGGCAGCTTGAGAGAGAGAGCGAGCACAAGCAGGGGAAGTGGCAGGCAGAGGGAGAAGTGGGCTCCCCACAGAGCAGGGAGCCCAATGCAGGGTTCAGTCCCAGGACCCTGAGATCATGACCTGAGCCAAAGGCAGATGCTTAACCAGCTGAGCCAGCCAGGTGCCCCCATACCCAGATTCTTATGAATAAAATAATATGTATTACAGAAGTGTCCCCCCATCAACAGATACATCGCCTCCTTAAATTTCTTTGGAGAGAAATTAGAGGCTAATCAAGTCTGATCCTTTTTGTACTATTATACCTATGTTTTAGCCGTGTCCTTTTTTACAGGTCCCCTAATTTTGAAGCCATTTATATTCCCATATATTCTAATTATGGTTGTTACAAAGGAATGTGGTATATCGTTTGATTTTCCCCTTAAAAAGTATTAGAAAGGACTTGCCATCAGCATTTTATTTATTTATTTATTTGTTTGTTTATTTATTTATTTATTTTAGCATTTTAATTTAGTCAAGACTTGACGGTATTAAAGTGCACTCCCTTTGTTCTGCAGTTGACCAGATGGGAAGATGGTTTATTGCTGGAGGAGCAGCTGTTGGTCTTGGAGCACTGTGCTACTATGGCTTGGGAATGTCCAACGAGATTGGAGCTATTGAAAAGGCTGTGTAAGTAAATCATTCCCAGACGTTTCCAATCTTCAAGATTCCAATTTTGTTTTCATCCTTCTCTTTTGTCACTTTTGGAATAACTTACATCTAATCATCTAACCAGAAATATACCTGAATAAAATAAAACTTCTTAGCATCTGTTCAAACTTAAATCTTCTAAGGTTATATGTGTTTAAGCAAGGAGAAAACATTTTGCTTTGTATATGTGCCAAGTGCTTAGGTTTATGTCATTTTATGATAACTCCAATGTGTATGTACATCATTTCCATAATAAATGAGGGGAATAAGATGGGAGCAATAAACTGCTATTTCCCAAAGTTTCCCGGCTATGAATGATTTAACCAAAATTTATATCCATACTTCTATAAATAAACCTTGTCATGTTTCTTACAGAATTTGGCCTCAGTATGTGAAGGATAGAATTCATTCTACCTACATGTACTTAGCAGGAAGTATTGGTTTAACAGCTTTGTCCGCCCTGGCAGTGAGCAGAACTCCTGTTCTCCTGAACTTTATGATGAGAGGCTCTTGGGTGGTAAGTCAGCTTGTCTTTGTTTTCCTTTTCCACTATCAGAAGATTAAACAAAAATATTGGGAGAGGAGTATTAAATGAAAGGAATCCCTTACTAAATTGAACAAGTTCAAATCTATGAATTAACAGTGCAACTGAGACAGTAGGAATTACATTCTGAAGTAAATCAGGAATTATTCTTCATTGAGTATTTAAATAGTGGCAAAGGGGTTGAAAACCAAACTTAGAGGAATATCCTACTTACCTAGCAACAGAGATCAAACAGCTCGTATTTTGTAGCAATTTAGTTAAAAGGGATGGGGTACAATGGCAAATGCAAAGCCATCTTAGGACTCAGTGGAAAATACTTGTTGCTAACACAACTTTCTTGATCCTTTGTAAAGCTTTACATTCCATGAGTTTTTTTTTAAGCATTTGTTATTTTGCTAGATAGAAAAAAATATTTCAAAAATGGTAGCTATTTTTCTACTATCTGGTTGAAGAAATGAACTTGAGTAAGTGGTAAAGGTTGTGCAATAAGAAGTAGAAAGTGTAAAATGAGTTGAAAGACTTTTTGTCTTGAACTAATAAATAGGCAAGTTCCACGAAAGAGGCATTTGTTTCATCAGAACTGTTGAAGGCCAGCATTTTTTATTATAGGAGAGGACAAAGGTAGTCTAGGTTTGCAGAACAGCTTGAGCAGAGGAGAAGAGGTAGTCATTAAAACTGGCTTCACAGTAGTGTCAAGAGTGGAGTTTAGAGTATGAAGTCTAGAGTGAAGAAGACACAGTTAGAAAGGGAATGTTTGACTGCCACACAGAGGAGAGTGGCTGACCTGTCCGAGGCCATTGCAGATACTGAAACTGCAAAAATATGATTTGTATTTGAGTTCTAAGTGCTCTAGTGGAAGAGACGAGCAGCAAGTATAGCAGCTGTGGCTTTGCCAGCTCTGAAATGAGGGATTGTAGGAACGTGAACTATGAGTGTGAGACTGGGAGGGAAGGAGGATGGGAAAGTTTATCATACAGATTTCCCATCAGTAACCAGATCTAACTTCTATCCAAAGCCATATTTCCACTGTACTTTCCAAAAGAGAACCATTTAGGGTAGCATGGCCATTTGGACACTTCAGTATTCTTAGGAGATCGCCTCTTATATGGATGTTATAAGTCTCCTAGCCTAGAAGTTCATGAGGACACAGAATACGCATGGTTCATTCTCACCAGGAGCAGAAGCTCTAATTAGATAATATAAAACAATACTTTTTAACAAAGCACCATGGCTATGAGAAAAATTAAAATATACAAAAGAGTTTAGCTCCTGAAATAAGATTTCAAACAAGTTTTGTGCTTAGATCATATTCTCGACTTCCTCTGGGTGTAAGTTCACTCTTACCTGCTGTTAGGGCTACTTAAATAAAATTGTTTGGAAAGTCAGGCAAGTGCTCCAGAGATGAAGATGAAACTTTTTGGGGAGGACAGACATCACATAAATAATATCAGAGTTGGTACCAAGTGATTTTGGAACACAGGAGAGGCTTCTGACCCTGCTGTGGCAGTTGGTGTCCCTCCCAGAATAACTTTCGGGTGAGGATGTAATCTTTAAATAAGTCAACCCAATAGAAAAGAGGTATTCTGGGGCACCTGGGTGGCTCAGCGGTTGAGCGACTGCCTTCGGCTCAAGGCGTGATCCCAGGCTCCTGGGATCGAGTCCCGCATCGGGCTCCTCGCATGGAGCCTGCTATGTCTGCTATGTCTCTGCTTCTCTCTGTCTCTCATGAATAAATAAATAAAATCTAAAATTAAAAAAAAAAAAAAAAGTATTCTTAGGCAAAATGAACAGAATTAAAGAGACATGAAATGGAGGCATGTTTGCATCCCCACCATTTCAGTGTAGCTGGACTGTGTAGAGTATGGAAAGGCAAAAAATACAGCTGGGTCATGAACATGAAGGATCTTAAAAGAAAAAAGTAACAATTGTAATAAATACCCTGAAAATGCCTTGCATTTGTATGAAGAATTGTATGAAATGGTTTTTAGTAATTATTTCTCCACTTGAAGATGATAGACTCTAGTGTACTTATTTATATTAATACGAGTGAAGGCTTTTTTTTTTTAAGATTTATTTATTTAAAAATTGTATTTACTTGAGAGAATGAGCAGGGAGGTGCAGAGGGACAAGCAAAAACCTCCCCAGTGAGCCGGGGAGCCGACATGGGACTTAATCCCCGGACCTAATATCATGATCTGAGCCAAAGCCAGGCGCTTAACTGACTGAGCCACCCAGGCACTCCCAAGATTTATTTATTTGAGAGAGAGAGAGAGCAAGAGCAATGGAAAGTGTGTGAATGAGCATGGGTGAGGGAACAGAGGCAGAGGGGGGGAGAGAATCCCAAGCGACTCCATGCAAGGCTCAATTTCACAACCCTGAGATCGTGACCTGAGCCAAGACCAAGTATTGGACACTTAATCAACTGAGCTACACAAGCGCCCCTATTGTGGGATTCTTAAAGAGGTTTTTTTTAAATCTCTGTGTAGGGACGCCTGGGTGGCTCAGTGGTTAAGCCCCTGCCTTCGGCCCAGAGTATGATTCTGGAGACCCGGGATTGAACCCCACATCAGGCTCCCTGCAGGGAGCCTGTTTCTCCTGCCTGTGTCTCTGTGTGTGTGTGTGTGTGTCTCATGAATAAATAAATAAAATCTTTATAAATCAATCTCTGTAGCAAGAATAAAATTAAAAGATGGTCGTTAACAGTCAAAGCTCAAAGGAACTCATTTGAAGGGGGTCTGCAAAACTGTGTGCCGGTAGGGGGCGCTCATCCTTAATCTTTTTAAACAAGGTTTTTGGGAGAGACCAGCTGAACTGGGAACGTTTGGGTTTCTACTTTGTTGTTGTATAGGATTGATTCTTCTCAGTAATATGTGTCTTCCAGACAATTGGTGCAACCTTTGCAGCCATGATTGGAGCTGGAATACTGGTACAATCAATATCATATGACCAGAGCCCAGGCCCAAAGCATCTTGCTTGGTTACTACATTCTGGTATGTTCTCATTCTAAATTCTCATTTAACAACCTTCATTACTATCTTTTTTTGGTGACTTCACAATTGTGCATAATGTAATAAAGCTTCGTGTTTAGAAAAAAACAGTTTTTTATACTATTAGTGGTTGCTTATTGCCAGACCTCTACTCTGAAAAGTTAATGGTTCTGATACTAAGATCATGGACACCCCCAATATTACATTTGGCCTCCTGTGACACTCCAGTATATGCAGAGATTTCCGTTACGTATTTTGTCTACTCCTGGGAGGGTTTCAAACGTGATACACATTACTTCATACTTGTTCTTGTGTATCTTTAGAAAAATGTAAAAATGAGGGTGGAGAAGAAGAGGTAAGACAACACATGAAAGAATAGGAGTGTAGAGGATCTTGCAGTGAGGTTTTGGAAGAGAGAACACAGTAAAAAAGGTTTTTGGAAATGTGTATCTGTGTCTGATACCGTTAGCTGGGTCATTATTTAGGTAGGTTTAGCACAAATACACCGTGGACAGGGCAAAGGCTGTCCTTTGGGACAGTACTAATATCCTTTTATAGGTGTATGTTGTGATCCCTCCCTTAGTTGTGGAGACACAAATATTTTAGACAAAGTGTTTTCCATCTCAGGTATCCCAGGATAGCTTGTCTGTGGGTTGAATTAAGAGCCAGCTAGACCCAGAAACAAAAGTACTTCTTAGATACGTGATCTCTACCACAAAACAAATTTTATTTTTTCTGATTTTTTTAATTTGAGTATAGTTGACACGCAGTGTTGCAGTGCTTGCCAGTGTACAACAGTGTGATTGAGCTTCTCTGTACGTTGTGCTCCACTCCCCGCAGCTGTAGTGGCTGCCGTCTCACCATGCAGCGCTACTGCAGTATCACTGGCCAGGTCCCCCGTGCTGTGCCTTTTACGCCTGTGACTTCATTCTGACTGGAAGCCTGTATGTCCCACCCCTCTTCACCCACTTTGCACACCCTGCCACCTCCCCCTGGCAACCATTTGTTTGTTCTTTGTCTTTATCTGTGTCTGCTTTTTAATAGCCTATTCACTTAAACAAGACAAATAAGCATTTCCCTGAAAATTTCAGGGGTACAGACTCTGAAGTGTTATTAACATTAACAAATGGAAATTAGGTATTTGGCATCCAAATTTCTGGTGTGAACTGTGTCATTTATTTTCTTCATGTGCTTTGTTCGGTCAGTAAGAGAAGGCATGACTTCACAACCTCGGCTTTCAAGTCTCTTTCCTTACACTTGAGGTTAACCATAGCTATTTTCCATGGAGCTTTACAGAATAAAACCCTGTGATGGAGGGAGGTGGTCCTTTATCTTCTAGTACCAATAACCTACTTTTAATTTAAAAAATTATTTAAAAAAATTTTTTTTAATTATTAGAGATATGTGAACTTGTGTAAATAAGAATTATTCAGCTCACCATCTGTTTAGCATCAGTATCTTGCCCAGTGGATGGAGTTCTGTTCCTCTTTCCCATTTTAGACACTGAGTTTGGTGAGAAAACAGGATTGTGCTTTTTTATCTCTGATAAGTAGTAGATACTTAATGACTTACTGAATTAAATTAAAATAGCTATATAGTTTGAAGTTAGAATAGGGCTTTCTTTCTGGGTTGCTTACTTGAGTCAAAGTATTTTGTGTGTTGAAGGGGGCTTGCAAGACACATACCCCCCATTCATTCATTTAGTGTTTCTTAGGAAGGAATCCTAGGACTCAGCAGATGTTTGTTACTCAGAGCTAAGAATTTATTATGATAAAAGGACACATGATAGCATCTGCAAGGGGGAAAAATAGAGGCAGAGTCTGGAGAAATTCATCCAGAGGCTTTCAGCGCTCCCTCCTTTCTTTGAGGGGACTTGGGGAAGTGAAAAGTGAAGTGAGATGGGAAGCCTATTAGAGACTTGGTGCCCAGGAATTTTCTGGCTGATCTTGTAAGCATCCTCCTAGCAACTACCAAAATACGAATTTCCAGAAGGAAAGCACGTTTTCAGCATAACATTGTTTGCACAAGTTGTTTAACCCTCCCACTTACAGAATGCTTCATGTGCCAAGTTCTTAAATAGCCAAGGACCAGCCCTGCAAGCAAGTCTTTGTAAAGATGATCTTAGGCCTGCTACAGTAACCCTTCCCTGCACAGCATGAATGCCAGTTTTTGCTCTATATTTCATACATCTCTTAAGCAGCTTTGTAGGCTGGCATTAGCATCTCCATTTCATGGATAGGGAAGTGGAGGCTATGTGAGGTCACACCAGCAGGTGCCAGGTCAAAACCGACACCTTTATTTCTTCAAGTCCAGCCCTCTGTTTACTCTTGCTTTCACTGGCATGATTGAGATGATACCTGAAGGGGGTTTGGATGACCCAGAGGTCATCCCTCACATTATTAAAGGGACATCAGAGATGGCTTTTGACCAGTATTAATATCCCAGTGCATTCCATTTTCTTTTTTCATCCAAATGTATAAGCACTATGTAGACCTAGCTGTGATCTTAATCAGGACTAAGTGATACTGTGCAGGAATTATTAAAATGATCATTGGAAAACTATTCTAATTGTGTCTTAAAGCTTTGGGAAGGCTAGACCACAGCTGCACACACCATCAGAAAACTAGGCCTTAGAAAACAGGCTCACCAAAGAGCCAGATGGTGGGGAACAGACTTTTGGGGGGACCTGCCCATAGCTGATGACAAAGTCCTGGAGGACCAGACCAGACCCTCAAAGGCCTCAAACTTAGGTGCAACTGTTATGAGAAGGCCAGGACTCAGGTGCCCACACTCTGTGAGGAGGGAGGACAAGTCTCTCAGAACACACACAGCCTGACTGCCAGAGAGCTCGGCCACAGAAGGTGAACCTCTCAGTACAGTGGCATCTGGAATGACACCTAGCAGAGCGGGGTGACTAAGCCAGCCAAGGACCAGACTCCCAGTGATGAAAGCTCCAGAGAAGACCTCCAGTGAACCTAGCCATGAAGAGTGGAAAAACCAGAGGACTGTACCATGGCCGTCAAGGCCACCTGAGAAACTGTCTTCGACAGGGTAGAAGAGGATCACTTGAGGGGCAGGCCATGGAAAACAGGACCACCAGGCTAGGCCCTGGATGCTATGAAAGGGCCATGAAGGAGGCAAGGCCTCATCCTTGCTCCATGGGACCAACTCTCCCTCCTGTCCCTGGCCATTGGTGGCTAATAGGGTCAAGAGAAACTGAAGCAATGAGCCGGCACATTAGTACAGGGAATGGAGGAGGAAGGACACTTTCATCCTCTGCCTTTGGCTTAATCCAAATTTCAGGACAGGGAATTACCTGGGGCAAGTAAAGTGGGAAGCCTGGTGGAGAATAAAGGTTTTTCTTGGATTCTGCCCCCAAAGAATGGTTTTTGGTTTTTTGGGTTTTTTTGGTTTTTTTTTTTTTTTTCCTAAAATGTTGCTGTTAGTTGCAAAACTGATGGGAATCTTGGTAGAAATGTTCTAGAGGAATTTTTATGTAGTATCTTTCTTACAGCAAAGGACATTTTTTATTGCTCACTATCATGAGATATATCTTACTACTTGATCCAGAAATGTTACTCTCACAAAAGGGACACACTGTTGAAATTACAGTATGGCAACAGCTATGCCTGTTGCAGGAGTTCAACATAGACCCTTAAAGAAGATAACTTGTTCTACTCACCTCTGAAATACTGCCTTGTCGAAGATTTTTTGTTTAATTAAGGAATTCTGTGTGCTTTGCTGATTAAATTATTGATGCCTTTCAGTATAATTTTTCTGAACTTGTTTATAAATATCTGACAACTAAAATTACCGTTTGCAAGCTGAGATGGCATTCCCTATTACACAAAGAAATAGACAAAAGTGTCCTTGAAGTTCCTACATTTTAGAATTAGCACCATGTACACATTCTCTCTCTTACCTTATTCCCTTTGGGCATCGGCAGGTTTAACCTATCAGTTACCCATTTCAACCCTTTTTATATCTCAATCCTTATATATGTGATCATTATTGCAAAGAATACCAGATGCTCACATCCAGATAAAGAACTACGTAGAATTTGTTAATGTCTAAATTAGTGTTTATTCTTTGAGTCGAGACAATTTAAGAATATGTTTGTTATTCTTGTGATTTTGAATTTGGATAGCCACAGGTTTGGGTTGTGGAATTGGGAGGGTTGGGGAGTAGAGTATGAAATAAGGGAGAGACTTTCCTCTTGTCTAACAACGAGGTATATGATGTTCCGATGGCATATTGCTAGAAGTGGCATTTTCATTTTTGGTTGTTATTTAGTACATACTTAATTACTTGCTCTTTCTCCAGGTGTGATGGGTGCAGTGGTGGCTCCACTGACAATATTAGGGGGGCCTCTTCTCATCAGAGCTGCGTGGTACACCGCAGGCATTGTGGGAGGCCTCTCCACTGTGGCCATGTGCGCACCCAGTGAGAAATTTCTGAACATGGGAGCACCCCTGGGAGTGGGTCTGGGCCTCGTCTTTGTATCCTCACTAGGTAAGCCGCTGTGCTCGGATACTTGGTTCTTAGTATCCTACAATCATTGATGTACTCAGTATCCTGATGGAGGGAATTTATTAAGAGTCATTTACAAAAGTTTAAAAAGGAAACAGTAATTAGAGTGTATTTTCTTACTTGGCATCATGGTAAACTATTATTTTTGGTTTTACCAAAATACATCTAAAGTGGTAAAGCCGATTTGGGAAACATCAAGATTGCTCTTGATGCAAGAGCCTTTCTGTAATGTGGGCAAGTGACCCACTATAGGAATGAGTATAATGGGTCTGGAACAAAATTACACAGTGCATATAGTCCTATTTGTTATTTGTGCAATACACCAAAAGGTTTTTGGGTTTTTTTTTTTGTTTTGGTTTTTTGTTTTTTTTTTTTTAAGTAAAGTTAATCATAAATCCAATTATAAGAGAGTCCATTTGTTTGATTTTTTTTTTTTTCTTCCCCTTCCAGGGTCGATGTTTCTCCCACCTACCACTGTGGCTGGTGCCACTTTGTACTCAGTGGCAGTTTATGGTGGATTAGTTCTCTTCAGCATGTTTCTTCTCTATGATACGCAGAAAGTAATCAAGCGTGCAGAAGTAATACCAGCGTATGGAGTTCAAAAATACGATCCCATCAATTCGTAAGTAGTCTTTAATGTCTTCCCTTTGTTACATAGAACATTTGTGTTATTATGGTCTATTTTATTTTATGGCTGTGTTAGTTTCCGAGGGCTACTGTAACAGACTACAAACTGGTTAAAACAATGAGAATGTATATTCTCTGTAGTTCTGTAGGCCAGAAGTCTGACATCAAGGTGTCCTCAGAAAAAAAATAAAAATAAATAAATAAATAAATAAATAAATTAAATAAATAAATAAATAAATAAATAAATAAATAAATAAATAAATAAATAAATAAATAAATTAAAAAAAAGGTGTCCTCAGGGTCGATACTTTCTGAGGGTTCTAAGACAGAGTGTGTTCCATGCCTCTCTCCTGGCTTCTCCTTTGGCCAGCAGTCCTTGACATTCCTTGGCTCGTAGACACATTACTCCAATCTCTACGTCCGTCTTCACGGCAGTCTTCCTGTATGTCTGTCTCCAGTTAGGTTGGATGAAGACCCACCCTGCTCCAGTGTTAACCTCATCTTAACTCCCATCTTGATTACATTTGCCTTATTTCCAAATAAGGTCACTTTTATAGGTACAAGGGTTAGGATGTCCACTCACAAGAATGAGTGGGTGGAGTTCTATTTTATTTCAGTTGCTTGCTGTTTCATCTCTTCAGTAAGCTACGTATCCACGGAACATTTGACTGGGTTGTAACAACTAAGTGTAATATTTAGGTGTTCAGTTAAGTCAGTATTTACCTGTTTTTGTTGATTAGCTTTATGGTGCAGCTGTTCTATAACCATGCTTTTCCCTTTTCTTGGACTCTACACCAAAGTAGGTTGTTTTATTTAAGCAACTTTGTTGAGTTTCGTGGTGTCTATCACATTTTTTTTTAAGTAATTTTTTTTTCCCTTGAAACTGAAATGCAGTGTAATTTTTTTTAAAAAAGCTGCTCTAACACAGATTTGTAACAGTTTTCTTTGGTTGGCAGTTGGGGGGGGGGTTGCTTTGAGGAGATACATCATATTTTAAAATGCCAGACTTATGTCTGACACATTTTTATGAAGGTGTTTCTTTGGTTTCTCTCTATTATTTCATTGTCTATCACCCAGGGTTTTTTTTTTTTTTTTTAATTTTTTTTTTTTTTTTAATTTATGATAGTCACAGAGAGAGAGAGAGAGAGAGGCGGAGACACAGGCAGAGGGAGAAGCAGGCTCCATGCACCGGGAGCCTGACATGGGATTCGATCCTGGATCTCCAGGATCACGCCCTGGGCCAAAGGCAGGCGCCAAACCGCTGCGCCACCCAGGGATCCCCACCCAGGGGTTTTTTTTGCAAGGATAGGATAATGATTTTTTAAATTGCCCTTTAACATTTCAAAAATTAATCTGCCAGAAGGAAATCTTGACTCTCTAGTCTAGGGCTTCCTTCCTTAGTTGGCATCTTTTGTTTCTTTAATTTCCATTTCATATACCTTTGACAGATAATCAGTGTTGCTTTTTCTTTTCTACATTAAGAAATAGTTTTTTCATTAGAATCACATTATCTATAACAGGCCATAATTTTCTTTTCCAGGATGCTGAGAATCTACATGGATACATTAAATATATTTATGCGAGTTGCCAGTATTCTAGCGACTGGAAGCAACAGAAAGAAATGAAGTGCCTCAGCTTCTGACTTCATTAATACATCAGATATCTTGCTTGTTTAATAGGGACAGGTGTTCATTAAATAGTTGTCCAAGCAGCTTTCATTGAAGTTTAGAAGATAAGACTCGTCAACATGTTTCAGATGTTCTGGAGATGTGATGCTTCAGGTCTGCTTTTTCTTCTGAAGAATAAATTTAGTTCTCTTCCAAATAAGCACACACATTTCTAGTTCTCATGTTTGAGTAATTCTAAAATATTTCAATGAATGTGAAAACTATGGTTTTTGTTGTGAGAAATTTATTCTATTTTAAAATTTATTTGATTAAGTGAAAATTAGCAAACTTTGTTTTGCTGCATATCTTTTGAAATGCAGAAATATTAACAAGTAATGTCACAAGTGATGTAGAGGTTTGGTAAAGGGACCAGAGAGAAGCAAAGGGTCACCTGCAGTCTTTCGTTGAGTACTTAGCACTTGTGTAATTGGTGGTGAGCCAGTGTGAGAGTTCTGGCTATTTGGAAACAAACAAATCATTGATGTTTTTATGTTCGTCTTTTGAACTTATCAAAAGCATTGAGCATTAAACAGATATAAGTGATTCATTCTCCCGATGTTCCTTTCCTTTTCAGTGCTATCTGTACAATGCAGGTGTGATTTTTTTTTTTTTTTTTTTTGGACTTCTCATTGTGAGACATTGCTAGGACAGTCCAGAATGTTAATCGTATGGAGAATTCCTGATAAGTGTTAAATGTGTTTAAGTTTTACTTTTGAACCACATAGAACAAAATATCCTTAAAACTCTTCTCAGGATAAAACATTCAAAGCATGAAAACTGTTGGATTCTCAAATACAAAAACACAGTGTTCCTAATTATTGAATTTTGTTTTGCATATTTATTGAAATGTTTAATACATGCTTACCTTTCTCATCTCTACAGGGTTTGAAGCTTTTATCAGTAAAGCCTGTTAGTGGTTCACACTTAAGATTATGAAAACAGTTTTTCTCCCTAAGACTTGGTTTCTTGTGTTGCTCTCAGACTAATAAGCACTTAAAAGGGGGGCATAGCTAGTCTTTCTTCATGATTATGTCAGTTAAAACTGTAATAGGCAAAGTGCTTCATTGAGAGTTCCCCCCGCAGACTTACCCTTCTCTCCTGCACAGACTATTACTTGACTCTTGTGACATTAAGTTTTTTGATACAGAGGAGTTATTTTTGGAAGTTCTTAATGAATGAAGTAAGTGTATGATTATTGAAATGATTGGTATTTTTGACAAATATTTATTACAGTAATCCAGAAATCACTATTCCAACCACCTCATGTTACATAGGATGCTCATTTCTGAAATAAAGGTTCCAGCCTGCTGTGATTGGTCTGTAATTTTTCCAGCTGAACACATGTATACTATATGAATAGAGGATTTGTTTCCTTTATTTTCTTCCTCACCTAGGGTGTAGAATACCGTGTGATTATGGCCGTGGTGCTTGTCGCCAGACTGCCCTTTATTTGAGCCCTGCCTCTGCCACTGATTGCCTGTGTGTCCTTGGGCAGGCAAATTACTTAACCTCTCTGTGCCCATTTTCTTATCTATAAAATGAAGATGGTAAGAGAACCTACCTCATAGGATTGGGGTGAAATGTGTGGACATTTAGCACTAAGTTTAAGCGGCTGTTGCTGGAGGTGAGGGGGGTGTCCTAAGAAAAGTCCAAGGGCCAAACTTGCATTTATCCCCTTGTCTACTTTAGTCTCTTCTGCAGTGTTAATGTGATTGTAAAGGTCCTCTTGTCTTCAGTCACATTTTGTATCCCTGTGTTTGGATGGTATCACACCAAACAGGGTTTCAACAATGGGTATCAGGCAACAGCTTATTTAGAAAAACCAGGTAGATTTTTTTTTTTTTTTAAATGACTGGGTATTTTATTACATCAGTTTTTCTAACTTTGCTAAAGACAGTGAAGACTTTGGTATAAAAAGTAAGTTATATAAAATGTGAATGCTTACAAAATAAAATATTTTAACCAGATGTAAAGTGATAACGAGAAAATCACTGGTCCCTAGGCTCACCGAGGTTTTTTTTTTTTTTTTTTTTCACATCACTCACAGGGAAGAGTGAGGACCGGCACATTGATAAGACTTCAGGCAAAAAAGAGAAATACCTACTTGTGGTTTTCTGAAACATCACCTGAAGTTTTACAGAATAACAGAAAATGTACTTAAAAAATAATCACATGAAAAATGAAGTCCCTTTTGGTTTGTTTAGAATAGTGTCATGAGCACTCAGGAAACGTGAGTGTAGCAGGCACCATGTTGCCTGAAGTTGTTCATCTGGACGGAGGGCGTGTGTCCGTGTTGAGGTTCTTGAAACTGGACAACCCTCGAGGTTTGTGTCTTCCCAGTACGGCAGGGGGTCCAGAGGCCCTGGTCATTGCTAAGGATTCGATTATTTGCATGTTGTGCTTGGAGTCCTTTGAGTTGTAACGTCCCCTGGAGCTAGGTGCTTGTAGTCTCCGTCCTGCTGAGGACTGAGCTGAAGCCCACAGGTTCAGTATTCGCACAAGGTCACGTGGCTGAGGAAGTGGTGCAATTGAATGTCTCAGCCAGTTATGTTGGATCGTTCGCGGATGCCACAGGGCTGAGATCCTGTTGAGAATCCAGAGCACTGCACAACTTAAAACAGGTTGAATTTGCTAAATGCAGAGCATTAGAATTTTAGTGTTTATCAAAGAGGATTGACCTTAGTGTCTGAAAAATAAATGATCACTTTTACTTCCCCAGCTCCTGCTGCTAATATATAGTGCCAGAAACTCCTTTTCTCCATTTCTGAGGTCACTTGGAGCTACAAAGGATTTTTTTCAGGTCCATGTGCTCACCAAGCTGGAGTCCTCCCCGAATGTGCCCAGCGTGGCTAGCAAGCTGGGGCTGGAAACCATGGACTCCTGCTCACCGGCGAGGGCGTGTCGAACAATCCATGAGCACTTCGTCGAGGTGGCCTGATGCCCTGGTTTTACACAGCAGCGCAGAGCCTGGTGAAACGAGATTCGAGGCACGATTTCATAGGAAAGGTGTTAGATTTCTTAATTTTATTTGCTTATTAGTCATGTTACCTCCGTTCCAAGATGCTGTATTTTTCACATTTCATCTCTGAAATGTGTTTAATTTCACTGGTCTTTCATTTTAATGTGTTTAATTTCATGATTACCATTTATCCAGATAACTAAAGCGAGGTGCTTTTTTTTTTTTTTTTGCAAAACTGAATTATCTTAAAAATCAGTGACATTTTATCATTTTAAAAATGTTATTTTCCAGTGGTTGGTTTTTGCATTTCTAATAGTTCGTTGATTTGTAAGAACAGGTACCTGAGGGATTAACTCTCCATAATTGTAGCAACTTTTACTGATGATTCACAGGGACTCTTCCCAGAAGACTGTGCAAACCTAGCCGCACCCAGCTGTGTGCATCTCGCAGGCGGAACCTGACTTCCCGGCAGCGCACAATGGTTCCCAGCAGGAGGATCGGTGGGTGGCGAGTAAGGGGCCCCAAAGCTGTGAAGTAGCTTCTGGTGAACGGAGCGCAGCCACCAGGGGAATCCCACGGCGAGCCAAGGCCCTGAGCCAAGGCCCTGACCCTGCTGCCGTCGCCGCAGTGAATGCTGAAGCCAGGAGCCCTTGGGGGGGGCGGGGGGGCCCAGACACAAGTCCCGCCAAAGAGATCCAGTCAACAGGTGTCTGTGGAGCCGTCTCTTAGGCACCCCGTAGTTAAAATATGAGAACCAGAGCTGTGACCCCAGGCAGTCGTGAAGGGTGATCTGGGAACTACAAAAAACGCTCCCGGACGCGTTGCCCTAGGAGTTGGGGGGAAGCAGCAGGTGTCCCCGGGGAGGCCGCTTGGGCAGCCCCCCAGCCGCCTCCCTTACCCTCCAGGGTGCCACAGGCGACAGCATCCAAAGTGCAAGAGTCCAGGTACAGAGAAGCCGGAGCTACGGCAAGGTCTTCGTCGTGAATCCTGGGGAGCAGAAAAATGGGTGTTTGGGAGGAAAACGGGCTGTTCTGTATCTTTGCCCCCAAGCAATTTCATTTTTTTAAAGGAAAGTACATACAAAGAGAGGAAACATGGGAATGCTAAAACAAGCTTTTCAGGTTTTAGGAAGGTAGCGGAAAGACCCAGAAAGCAAGACGTCTCTCCCCTTGAGAGCCCGGGCACGTCTCTCCGCAGGGTCTCGAAGTCCCCAGAGCCCGGACGCGCGGTGGCCGCAACCTCAGGACTGGAGTTCCCGGGGGGACAGCACGGAGGGCACGTTGTCCTCCGGGAAGCCTGCTGCCACCCCGCGGGGCGCCCAGCTCCCAGCTCTCCCCGCCCGCACCCTCCTGCACCCGCTGTTCCTCGCCGAGGCCTGCATTTCAGGGTGCTGGGTTTTTGGGTTTTTTTTTAACTTGCCCTGAATTGTGGCAGCGAAAGACAACCATTGTCCGCCTTAAGCGTCATACACCCGTGAACACGAGGGGGAGGTAGGTTTTGGAGACAGGATGCTGTGAACAAAGGCGAGGAAAGCTGTGCACCCTCTCCTGGCAATGGCGCCTGATCGTTTACTGGTTTTTTTTTTAAGATTTTATTTATTCATGAGGGGCCCAGACACACACAGGCAGGCCTGGATCCCAGGAGCCCGGGCTGCTCCGGTGCAGGGGGCAGGGCCTTCCCGCTGTCGGGAGGCCCCTCCAGCTCCAGCTCCTCGTTCCCAGAGGCCAGGCTGCGGACACGAGCAGTCGAGCACAGGCTAAAACGCTCGGTTAGAGCCCTGGATCCTGTGGCTGGAGGGTGAGGGAGCTAGGAGACAGAACCTGCAGACCAGGCCCTGGGCCCCCCCAGCCCCCCAGCTCCAGGCTGAAGCGACCGGCAGGTGTGAGCACGGGGGGCAAACGGCAGGGAAGCAGCCAAGAGGTCGCTCCCACCAGATGGCGTCGGGTGGCCACAGGCCTCGTCGCCCAGGTGCCTCTAGCATGAGGAGCTGAGGGCCCAGCAGGACCCCCCCCCCCCCCCGGTGACCCAGGGCAGGGGTGGAAGGGACGGCTGGGCAAGACCCAGGGAGCCGGCGGCCACGAGGAAGGTCGGGGGACCTCGTAGGGGACCCTAAGGGGAGAGGCTTGGGGAGGCAAGGCCAGGAGAGGAGCGGCCCGGGGGCCAGGCGTCAGCTTCCCCCCAGGAGGCGAGGGAGCCCCCACTTCCCTTGTGGCAAGGTCACCCTTCAGCACCTGCTGGGGGACGGGGGGCGCCCAGCGTCCTGGCTCCTGTTGCAAACGGATCACAATCCACTAAGCAAATAAAGGAAGGTGCATCCTGTGATGCGCTGCAGGCCCATAAGCCATCTTCTGGGGGAAAGCGCGACCCAGGCCGAGAGGGAGGCGGACACGGCGAAGGGCCCACCCATGCAGGTGGGGACTCCAGCCGTCGGAAGCTGGACCCCGAAAATTGTTCCCTTCCTCATAAGTCCCCCCGCGCGTCACATGGGCTCCCGGAGTCCCCCCGGAAGGCTCACCAGCGTTCAAGACCCGTCTTCAGAAACGATTCGGAGCCTAAGGTCCTCTTATTTTTATACCCAAAGTGCAGTCGCTGAAAACTAACAGGTGTTCCTGTTAAAAATGCTTCTCATTTTCACCTCTCCCGACTTTGTGACATGTCAAAGAGCCAAAGGTGTTTCTTCCTTTTTTAAAGTAGGAAGTCGATAGCTATCTTTGAAATGTTGAAAAAAGAGAAAAGGAGGTGAAATTTTGTGAACAGTGATTGTCTCCGGGGAACAGGAGTTTGGAGTGGAACTGGTACTTCACACCCTGTGTTAAATTCAGCAAGTTCTCCTAAGCGCTTAAAAAGCGGGGTGCAATCCGACACCCGGCTCCCTTCTCCCCATTTAATGAAACATGGTCCCGGGAACACCCGCCGGCCCGTAGCCGTGGGAGCCGACAAGGAGCAGATGTGCCGAGAAGAAAGCCGCTGACGACACGGTGTCGTTTGTGGCTCCACAGTTGAGCAGCGGGGTCCTGGGGACCCTTCCCGAGCCGGTGGGCCCAGGCCGCTCCCTCCGCTCCCCGACAGTGGGCTTCTGCACCCGTGAGCCCCAGGCCAGCGGCAAGGTGCCCTAACCCACAGGCAAGCTGCCCTACCCCGCAGGCCAGTGGCTCCCGTCTCCCCGGGTGATCCTTTGCCCAAAGCAAACCATGAACCGGCCGCCGCAAAGGACCTACTATGACAGGTGAGCAGCACCCGAGGGACCCCGCAGAGAAATAAAGTGGTGGCGATGGTGCTTGCTGTGGCCCTCGGGGGCGACGCTCATCTCAAGGACCGTCTTCAGGAAACGGGGCAGTTTGTAGAGCCGTGCCCTGCAAGCTAAGGGGAACAGCGGGGCCTGGCGAAGGCAACGCAGGCCCACCAGTCCCCGGCCTCCTGCCGGCGGGTGGCTGCCCGATCCCTCCTGGGCACCCAGTGGGCCCCGGGGCTTCCCACGCCTCCGCCGCCCGGTGCCGCGGCTCAGCACAGCTGGCAGGCTTCGCAGCGCGGCTGGGAGGGAACCAGGTGGCGGCTGGCCAGATGACCAACCCATGACTCGCCCTTAAGCCCAGTGGCCCAACCAGTTTCCTATGTGGTTTCTGTAAATGCACAGAAGGTGACTTTCAAGGAGCATCCCCCACCACTGATTTGCTCACCAAGCTCTCCGAGCATGTGGTTTAAACTGTATCTCGGGGGGCACCTGGAGGGCTCAGCGGCTGAGCATCCACCTTCGGCTCAGGCCGTGACCCCCGGGGTCCTGGGATTGAGTCCCGCATTGGGCTCCCTGCAGGGAGCCTGCTTCTCCCTCTGCTTCTCTCTGTGTCTCTCATGAATAAATAATTTTTTAAAATTTACAAAGGGCCAGAAGAAGGGGAAAAGGAAATAGAAAAAATAAATTCATAAACATTATACAATTCTATTCATGCTACATCAGTGCTTAAATTTTTATCTCTATCACTATCAACTAGTGTTAATCTTTCTGTTAATTTTTTCAAGAATACATAAAATCTTTAAAGAGCATCTCTGATCTCTGGCAAGAGAGGAGCGCCAGGGAGGTGCCCCCGGGGCAGGCCCGGGCAGCAGGCAGTGTGTGACCTGGCTGCCAGGAACCCGCAAGATCCCGGGCACCGAACCGGATGCCGACGTCTTCCCAGGCGTCCTTCTAGGCCAGAGACCAGACGGCCATTAGGTCGTTAGAAGGACGCACAGACATGCTACCAGGAGGACAAACAGACTGCATCTCCGCGCGGTGCCTCCCCAGCGCGCCCCCCGAGGCCAGGCACAGCGTCCCCGTCTCCAGGCCTAGTGCATGGCCTGCCCCACAAAACGGGCCCCGGGGCATCGGGGGACTCACCCCTGTGCCCACCCCCTAAGGTGTCCCCTTCCTCCACATCTGCGCTCAGGCTGTGCCTTTCTGTTTCAGCCTAAATGTCCCTACAGGCCCAGCCGCAGCCCTAACAGCTGCATCCCTAACCGCCGGGCAGGGCGCACACGGCCTGGCACACGCATCCTCCTTTCCGGGAAGCCCACGTCCCCGGGAAGCCCTCCCGACGGCGGGTTCGGGGTCCGGGCTGTGGGGTGCCCAGGCGGGACCGCAGGCCAAGCCATGCGGCTCCAGGCCCCGCGCCCCCAGCGTGGCCCCGGCCGGAGCCGGGGGGGGGGGGGGGGGGGGGGGGGGGGGGGGGGGGCCCTCCCTGCCGCACCTTGGGAGCCGCCTGCGCTTGGGGGACTATTACTGACACTAAAAGTTAACGTTCAACAGCGGGAGTGGCCCTTCCCTGGAGTTTCCCAGCTGCCGGCGGCCGGGCTCCCCGAGTACCCTCACCTCCAACAGCGGCTTTGCTGCTTCCTCCTGGGAGCGGCTGACCCTACCCTTTATGAGAATGCCACGCTGCGCCCTGCCCACCGGGAAACACCTCACCGCGGCGCCCCATAAATGCGGGCGGCGGCACGGGTTGCACTTGCACAGTGGGGTCCCGGGGTCGCCCCACCATGAGGCTGCTGGTCGTCTCCAGGCTGCTCTGCATCATCCTCCTCTGCTTCTCCACCTTCGCCGCGGAAGGTAGGGCTGCTCCCCAGGGCGCTGGCTCCTGAGCGGGGCCTGGGCAGGCTGGGAGCAGGAAATGTCAGAGGCCCGGCTGCACCCCGACCCCCCCGAACCCCGCGGGCGGGCGGGCCCGGGCCTGGGGAGACAGGTCGCAGGCACCTCCGTGCACAGGGGCAGCGCCGCACAGGGGCATCCACAGCCCCAGCTCCCCTGCCCCCCGACGTGCACGAGGGATGTAGGGGCGATGCGAGCCCACGGCCTCCCGGCAAGGGGGGGTCCGTACCCCTCAATCCTGCCCCACTGCAGGCGCGGGAGCCGCCCTCTTGCCTCAGTGCTCTCAGGACAGTAAATCTGCACTGAATGAATGAATGGGCGAGCGAGTGAGTGAACCGTGTGAGCCTGAACACCCCCGAGGCTCGTGCCCGGCAGGCGTGTGCCGCAGACGGTGCGTGTGAGGGCCGGGGCGTGCTTGGCAGCAGCGAGGCCTCGCGCCTCTGTGCCGGGCACCGCTCCGCTCTCCTGCCCTTCTTGGTCCAAGTTGCGTTTTGAGCTGCTTCTCTTGCCGAACCCTCTAGACACTGCTCACCTGTATCATCTTTCTGACGGTGATTTTGACACGTGCTGGAGTTGGGGGCACAGACATAGACGGGGCAAAAAATACCCATGACCCTCCTGACTCGAGGATAACCATGTCCAACGCTTTATGTCGTTTTAATGTTGCAGGCAAGCTTGTTTTTTGTTTTGTTTTGTTTTGTTTTGTTTTTTGAGATTGATGTATCTCTATATGGTCATGGTCATTATCTCTTTTTTAATGTTTAAATTTTTTTTTAATTTTATTTATTTATTTATGATAGTCACAGAGAGAGAGAGGCAGAGACACAGGCAGAGGGAGAAGCAGGCCCCATGCACCGGGAGCCCGATGTGGGATTCGATCCCGGGCTTCTAGGATCGCACCCTGGGCCAAAGGCAGGCGCTAAACCGCTGCACCACCCAGGGATCCCAATGTTTAAATTTTTTAAAAAAAATGTTAATGAATGTGATCAAGATAATCACACACTTTCTCTTTTTTTAAAAAGATTTTATTTATTTATTCGTGAGAGACATAGAGAGAGAGGCAGAGACCAGGCAGAGGGAGAAGCAGGCTCCATGCCGGGAGCCCGACGTGGGACTCGATCCCGGGTCTCCAGCATCACACCGTGGGCTGAAGACGGCTCTAAACCGCTGAGCCACCCGGGCTGCCTTCTTTTTTTTTTTTTTTTAATCATCATATTATTATAATCACCAAAAATACTTATGATCACGATTGTCCTGAGAGCACAAGGTCAGCAGTGAGCCTCTCCGAGCACTAGGGCTACAGGGAGTATTTGTCTTCTGCAGTTACTGCCGTGAGCATCGCTACGTGTCCTACGGAAAACAGTGATTCGGATTCCTCGACCCCACAGCACGAGGCAATGCAATTCCTTAGACCTCTAACTTGAGGGTAGGGGAGAGGCGGCCACTGCTACCTTATGACAACTCATTGAGGATAAATAACTCCCCCTGTAGAGTCTCCCATCCACCTAGGAGTGTCCCTGGCACAGGCCCCACAGTTGTTCATTTAAGTCATATTTTTAGGTATGACTTGCCATCAGGGAAATGTGCTATGATGCATCTCATGCTTGGACATGTAGGGGGCTCACAGCTTGGCACCATGTGAAGTGCGTGGTGAAAGCCTATGTGTGTATGAGGCCTGTCTTTGTGTTTAAGATAATTTTCTGAGGCTGGATTGCTGGAGGGAGGGTACGGGGTCCACAGGCGTAGACACTCTGAGTGACAGTGCTGATTTTTGGAGACGGGAATGTGACAAAGACAGCATCTGTCCGCACTGACTTTTGTCATTTCTGCCAAAAAAAAAAAAAAAAAAATCACCCCCGAGCCCACCCTTTCCCCAGGCCCTCTGATCCCCCGGCCTGTCCTGAGTTTCCTCGAATAAATAGCCCCGGGACCCTTGCATCTTGGGCTCCTTCCCAGACCCGGCCCATGGGGGCCGCCTGCACGCTGAGGGGGGTCTCGGCCCTCTGTGCCCACCCTCAGGGAGGAGGCTGTCCCAGCACGTTGGCAAGCCCTGGAGTGGCAGGCTCTGCTGCACCCGAGCTCCCAGGCTGGTCCTGACGACCCAGACAGGTAAGCCCCGCACCCCGCGGTGGGAGGAGGCTCCAGGGGATGGGACAGCTGGGACAGGTGGGTCAGGCCCCACCCCACTGTGGGTGCCCCGCGTGCAGGGGCCGCAGTAGTGTGGTCTGGGGCTCATGGAACTTCTGGTTTAATGGGGGAAACAGAACCCACCCCCAAAAAGAGTCAAAGAAGTAATCATTTTGGACTAAATTCGTCCTGTGAAGAGAAAGAACAGAATGCAGTTTGAAAATGGTACCAGGACACCCCCCACCTCACCCCCACCCCCCGCTGCCCCGTGGGAGGCATCGGACAGAGGCAGGGAGCAGGAGGGAGGGATGCAGAGAGGAGGGTTCGGGCAGGAGGAGCGGCAGGCACGAGGGGAAGGGGCGCCACGGAAGGCGGGGAGGCGGGTGAGCCTGCGGTGTTCACGGGAGCTGCTACCCAGGCAGGGCGGCCTGGGGGGGCACAGCCTCTGCGGGGGGGGGGGGGGGGAGGGTCCTCGGGGGGCGGGCCACAGGTGCTCAGCTGGACTCCGTGCCCGGGGGAGGCCTGGAGGAGCGAGCGCACCTGCCCACAGGCTGGGCCCAGGTGTGAGGGACACAGGCCCTGCTGCAGGCACCCAGTCCCCGGCACTGGCCCAGCCCGGGGGCCACTGCTGCCTGCTGAGTTAGCGCAGAGGTCCGCGGGCCTTGGGGGGCGCTGGGGCAGGACCTGGGGTGGGGGGCCGGGGAAGCTGCATAGCCTGGAGCCGCAGGCCTGCTGCTAAGGACGGGGACCCTGCCGCCCGCCCACAACCAGCCCCAGGGCCTCAGGCCACCCCCAGCTGACCTTCAGGGGTCGTGACCCAGCAGGAGCCTGGCTGGGCAGGGACAGCAGAGGAGCCTCAGGCCGCTTCCTTGGAGAAGCTGACAGCCCCTCTTTGCCAACCCCAGCAGCGCTCACACACCCCACACGCAGGGCTGGAGAGGAGGGAGCAGGGCCCGGGGCAGCTCTGCTCCCCACGGAGCCTGGAGGATGGGCCCATGAGACCAAACCCGGGAAGAGAGAGGCGTCCGGCTCCAGACCCGCCCCTGCATGGACTCATCCACGGGCCGTAAGAAGAGGTGAGGGCTGCACGCACGCACATGCACACACACACATGCACACACACGCACACACACACCTGCACATTCACACACACACATTGCACATACACACACGTGCACATTCATGCACACGCATGCACGCGTGCGCACGCACACAGTTCCCAGGAAACACCGCCAGCTAACAGCTGTTCTGTTAGTCACTCAACACTTCAGCCTCCTCTGGGCACATGGCTTCCGTGTTGCCTCTGGGTCTCCTGTTCGCACAGACTGTGACTCCATTGCAGAAACTTGCCAACGACTCCGAACAAAAAGGGCAAAACAAAACTTTTTATTGGGCCCTTCTTACGTGATCTCATGTAGATCCTGGGAAACACCCAGGGACGCGTTGTCACCGTTTTTACAGATTGGGAAACTGAGGCTCAGAAAGACTCTGAGGCCGAGCCAGGAGCCCAGGTGTGCCCGCCTCTCTCTCCACCACCACACGCTGCCCCCTCCACAGAGGGCAGGTTCCTGGTGGGGGCTCACGAAAACACGCACACGTCCAGGACCTCACACTTGCCCCCTGGCTTGCAGTCCCTGCCGCACCCCTGCCAGCTGCGCCCTAAGCAGATCCCCAGCCCCACTGAGCCGTCTCCTCGCCTGTGCAGGGCCGTGACCATGGAGTCCCCTTGGCAGGCTGTGGAAGGAGCCAGTGAGGCCATGCCTGTAAGGTCAGCTCTCAGCCGGGTGCCCTATAAGTCACCCCTCTATTGCCACTGAGCCGGCGGGAGCCCTGCCCAGGGCACCTGGAGCAGGAGGCCAGCGGTGTCCCCCCGGGGAGCCGGAGCCCCTGCCTCCTTGCCCAGGCCTCCTTCCAGCAGCACCCTCCGGCCTCACCCGGGGCTCACCTGGGGCTCACCCAGGGCCGTGTGCCAGATGCTGCAGGGCCCAGTGCGCCCGGCGGGGGCACCTCAGCCTCCGGACTTAGGTTCCCCAACATCGGCGCGTGTATGTGCACCTGCCTGTCCAAAGAGACAACGGCCGAGGGTGCCCAGAGGATGTCCCCGAGCTGCCAGCAGCTGCCACACGCATGTGCCCGCGTGGAGAGCGGCCTCTCTGGGCCTCGCTTTACCCGTAAGCGCAGGGCTAGGCCCGCGGGGCTACCCGAACCAGCACCAGAGAGCAACAGGCTGAATGAAGGGCCAATAGGCTGAATTTCCCAATTTACTAAAACAAACAAACTTTTCCAGAGGCTGTAAAAAGTTTATATCGATCTGAACAGTAGCACCTCATGGCGGCATTTTAAAAAAATTTTTAAAGATTTTATTTATTCATGAGAGACACAGAGAGAGGCAGGGACACGGGCACACTTGGTGGGGACTCTGCTTCTCCCTCTGCCCCTTGCTCAAGCTCTCTCTGTGGCCCTCTCTCTCTCTCAAATAAAATCTTTTTTTTGTTAAGATTTTATTTATTAATTCATGAGAGACACACACACAGGCAGACAGAGAAGGGAGGGAGGGAGAAGGCAGGCAGAGGGAGAAGAAGGCTCCATGCAGGGAGTCTGACGTGGGACTCGATCCCAGGACCCAGGATCACACCCTGGGCCGAAGGCAGGTGCTAAACCGCTGAGCCCCCCGGGCTGCCCTCAAATAAAATCTTAAAAAGAAACAAAAACACTCCCAACTCTAGTGGCTCAAAATAACATTTATTTCTTATTTGCCATGAATCTGAGGGTCAGCTGAGCAGTTCCTCGACTATTAGCCCCACTCCTTCATTCTTCCAAGGGTACGCTGCGCCATTGTGCTCACCTTGGCTGGGCTCCCTCCCATGTTTGGGGGTCAGCGGCCCGCAGGTCTGGGGCGGTCTCAGTCAGGCGCCTGGACCCTCCTCCACGTGGTCTCTCATCCTCCAACACGCTAGCCCACGCTTGTTGGCAGGAGCTGCAGGGTTCCTCCTAGGAGTGGAAGCACCCAAGGCCCCTCGAGGCCTCCGAACTGGCCCACTGTTATCTCTGCTGCCTTCAGTTGGCCAAAGCAAGCCACCAGGGCAGCCCAGATGGAAGGAGCAGAGGAAGAGACCCCATACCTTAGTGGGAGAAGCCACAAGGTCACGCTACAAAAGAGGGTGGAGAATTGCCATCTTATTTGCAATAAGTCAAACACCATATTTATGGTGAGAGCCAGAGAAGGGAGCCCTGGGGACCGGAGGGGGGCAGGGGAGCAGTATTCAGGAAATCGTCATCCTCCATCATCCTCCATCAGGATGATATCAATATGAAAGACTACTTTACACTGTAAATTACTGTGACAATCACATTTGGAAAATGAAAGCACTTGCAAATAGGGAGAAAAAAAACACAAAGCCAGGGGCAGCCTGGGTGGCTCAGCAGTTTGGCACCTTCAGCCCAGGGTGTGATCCTGGAGCCCCGGGATCAAATCCCACATTGGGCTCCCTGCATGGAGCCTGCTTCTCTCTCTGCCTGTGTCTCTGCTTTTCTCTCTCTGTGTCTCTCATGAATGACATAAATAAAATCTTTTCTTAAAAAAGCCCAAAGCCACACCAATATTAGCACTGATTTAAGATTAAGGTATGGGGCTATGAATACATTATGATAAGGACATTTATTTTTTTGTAGCCAGTGGTTATATATACAGCAGTTATGGTACTTACTCTGACTAACTCACAACAATTTTGAGAGTTAGATACTATTACTCTACCCACTTGTACAGGTGAAGAGCCAAAGCACAGAGAGGTTGTGGCACTTGTCGAGGGCCACCCAGCTAGTACGTAAAGGGTAGGGCCTGAGCTCTGAATCCAAAAACAGGCTCCAGATTTGCATTCTCAACCCTCACACCACCTTGCATATAGTAATAATCTGGAAACAGAAGGAGAAAAAAAAAAAAAGAATAATCTCATCACAGCAACTCAGCAACTCTTTTCACTCATTTGTGTCTCTTTTGGTTTTTTGTTTTTTTTAAATGCAACCAGGTGTACCCAGCTTTATTCTATTGTATCTTACTTTTTCTTTTTTTTAATATTTTATTCATTTATTCATGAGAGACAGAGAGAGAGAGAGAGGCAGAGACACAGGCAGAGGGAGAAGCAGGCTCCACGCAGGGAGCCCAATGTGGGACTCGATCCCGGGTCTCCAGGATCAGGCCCTGAGCTGAAGGTGGCGCTAAACCGCTGAGCCACTCAGGCGCCCCTATATCTTACTTTTTCACGTTTAAAATGAACACTTACATCCCGCGCACTTCTCTTCCTATGGGCACCCAGTCCTCATACTCACCGGGTTTCCTCACCGCTAGCCGCGTCCCATTGTGAGGTACCATTACTAACCTGCTATTTCTCCACCGTGGAATATTCAGCTAGTTTCCAGAAATTTCTTTCCGGTATTCAAAACTAAACTATGTAGAACCGTTTGATGCATGCAGGGTTCTTTGTTTTATTTTTGTTTTTCTTGTGGACTGTTCCTCCCATAAACGGGCTGGTGGGTCAGGATGCAAGCATAGCTTTGAGATGCGCCACGCCCGCGAGGTGCTGCCGGGGAGGAGGCAGCTGCAGTGGACTCCGTTCTTGGCAGAGCCGCTTTAGACCCTTAGTCACGACCCCCCCCCCCCCCCCCCCGCCAAAAAAAGAACCTTAGCCCCTTCTCTCCATCTTCTGCCGATAAGACCCATCTCTCCATCTCTCCCTGACGGGACTATACCCCGAGCCAGTCCCGTTTGCCATGAAAGGCCCCTTCTGGGCCTCCGGGAAGCGGATACGCTCGGATTCTCACCTTGACGTTTAAAAGCTCTTGGCGCCTAGAACCTTCAGCTGTGTTCTCTCGTCTCCGGGCCCGCCGTCTGCCCGCGTCCCTGGCTCTTGCCTGGCCTGCACCTTCTCTCCTTCCCAGGGCGCCCCGTCAGGATCTGCAGACCGTGTAAGTTCAAGCCGGAGCCCCACAAGTGGGTGGTGCCGGGGGCTCTCCCGCAAGTCTAAGGCCCCCCGACACGGCTGCACGCACGCAGCCCAGCCGCTCACGCCCAGTGGCTGAGGCGCCCAGAGGCCTCGCATCTTCCAGGATGCACCTCTTGCTGCTGGGCCCGATAGCAACGACGTCAAGAGCGTTGGCCCATGGAAGCTTCTGCCGGTGAACCACGAGCCTCTTCTCTTAAAGATGCACCATGTCTTGCCTGCCAGCCTGGACTGTGCCCATACTGCCTTTTAGAAAAGCCTGAACCAGAATTTTCTGGAAATCATGACATGAATACAAAGGTCCAAACTCTGGAATGCCTGTCTTGCCGTGTGCTCTTGAACCAGTAAGTTCGCCTCCCCGGGGTCGTGCTGGCCTCAGAGATGTAAAGGTCAGAGAGGAAAGACCCTTCCGTCACCAGCACCAATGGGTTTCACTGCCCTTTTCTGCCTTCATGGCGGTGAGCTAGGATGTTGGGGGGGGGGGGCTTCACCTTGGACAGGAAGGGCCCTGAGAAAGGTCTGCTATTCCAGATGCCAGGCCCCAATCTCGCCACCCACTTTCAGGGTTGTTCAGGTTCAGCCCACCCGGCCTCAGTCCCCACCCGGCCCCGAGAGGGCTCACGGTCAAGATTCCCCTGTGACTTGGGGCAGCTACAAATCCAGACACTTCTGGGGCTGCCGGGGTGCAAGGTGACGGGCCCCCAAGAGCAGCAACCGAGTCTGCAGAGGCTCCGTCGTCCCGAGATGCACGAAGCCTCTAGGCGTCCTATACCCGACGGCCCCCGAGGGAACCCCTTCCGAACTTCCCCCGTGTCAGTGCGCCGGAAAGAACATTCAAGCTCACAGACAGCGAATGAGTAAACAACCACAATGCGAGGCACGTCCTCGTTTGAGAAAGTCAGGACTGGGTGTGAGCCGCGGCTTTCCCCTAGGAGAGCCGGGCCCTGGAGCGCGTCCTGCAGGCCACCCCTTCATCCCAGCCAAGTCTAACCTTGGGAAGGGCCACTAACAATAGCAAGGGGCCTCGTCCCACAGCCAGGGCTCCCATTCCAGTCCCGCCCAGGATCTTCCCTGTGACCTGGGCAAGGTGGTTCCCTTTCCTGCAAAATGCAGAGCCCGGGACCCAGCTCACAAGTGGATGTGACGTCCCCACAAAGGGCCTGGCTTGGCTCGGTGCGTCCCTGCCTTCCCTACCCTCCCCCCCGGGGCTGAGTGTGTGCCCGCGTGAGCCAGGGCTGCGGCTGGAGGCGACAGATGGCCCAGGTCTAAGAGGCTTATCTGTCTGCAGAGCTTCCCTGTCAGCTGAGTCCCCAGCACTGGCACCCCAGGGTGAGAAGCCCCTCTCCACCGCCCCCACAGCAGGGTGCAAGGCTCAGGGCTTCCAGGGCAAGCCACAGCCCTTACCTGGTTCTAGGCCAAGCCAGTCACTTCCAGTCAGAGTCTGCACTCACGGGCTGGCTCACCACCCACTCACTCGTTCCCAGGGTAAGCACTGGTCACACGGCAGCCCTGGGTGACACTCAGCACGGGTCACACTCAGCCCCGAGGCTCAGACGTGAGCAAATGCAGTCCTCGGGGGCTGAGAGGCACCACGGTGTGAGTGCAGGGCACCCACAGAGGACCGGGCACCCGAGAGGGAAGGGAAAACTGAGCTGACACTTGAGCTGGACGAGGGGAGGAAGCTACAGAAGGGATACGTGTGTGCAGGTGCAAGCATGTGTATGTACATGTGTGCACGTGTGCATGCATGTGTGCATATGTGTGCACATGTGCATTTATGTGTATGCATGTGCATGTGCGTCCCCAGGTGTATGTGTGCATATGCATGTGTGTGCATGCGTGCATTTATGTGTGTGCATGTATATGTGTGCATGTATGTGTCCCCAGGTGTATGTGTATACGTGTGTGCATGCATGTGAATTGTATGTGCATGTATGTACACGTGTGTGCATGTGCATGTGTGTGTGTACTGCATGTGTTGGGGTGAAGAAGGGAGTGGGAAAGGCGGGGCGGACACCTGAGGTCACCGCGTAGACGGCAGCAGCTGGGGGCCGTCGGGACGCCCAGAGAAGGCGAGGGAAACACACACGCACAGCTGAACGCGTGTGCTTGCCCGCCGACCAGGGACACGACTCAGGTCCCTGAGCTACGTGTGGCCCTCTGCTCAGGCGAGCACAGCCCCGGGAGCCTCAGCTGCCGCCCTGTGTCGGTAGGGAAGTCTGGGTGCCGTGTGGGCGCCGTGTGGGTCCCAGAACACCCGCAGAGAGGAGGAGCCCACGGGTGGGAGGAGGAGGAGGCTCCCCCGCGGGGTCCAGACGCGGCGCCCGCAGCTCCGAGCCCCCGGCAGTCAGGACACCAGCCTCGGGTAGGATGGGCGGTGACCCAGGGGCCCTTCCAGGGTCGCCGGCCCCTCAGAGCAGCCCAGGCTAAATCGGGGAGGCCAAGGGGGGCTGAGGCGGCTACCCCCGTGGCCCCCCGCCCCTGCCCCACGCCGCTAGCCCCGGAAGCCAGCGAAAACCGGGGACCCTTCCCGAGCAGATTCCCGGGCGCAGCGCCAGCTGGCCAAGGCCCCAAACTTTCCTTCCCACTCGCCCCGTGGGATGTCACCCCCAGAAGCAGCAACACGCGGTTGTAAATGAGGGGCAGGGGACTTTACCCTCCAGGGTAGACTGAGTCTGCAGGGAACGGCCGACGGGCGAGGGTCATCCAAGGCACTGGGAGCCCAACGGCTGGGCCCCCGGGGCATCCCGTCTACACAGGCCTCGTGACAGAGGGGGCCCTCCGTGGGTAGGAGTTGGCGAGACGGGGGAGTGACTGAACAAACGAGTGCGTGGCGAGGTTACCTGACGACGCCCCAGTCAGGTCTTGCTCCCTGGTCCTTGTCAACAAGGAATCCTCCGCGTGCCCTGTCCTGGGCGCCCTGAGCGGCCCTGTCCACTTGCTGAGCTCCGGAACAACCACTCACGACAGGGAAGGACTTGTCTGGGGTGGGCCTGCGTACTGGGCTCGGAGCACGGGGTCGGGGGGGCCCGGTTGGCCTGGATGTACCCTGTCTGGACAGGACTAGGAGGCCCCAGGTAGCCCAGCCCAGGTTAGGTCCCGATGAGGGTCCCCCGTGGTGGTGGGCCGGGGGCACCCACCTGGCTGGAGGCGGGGAATCCCTTGCCACAAGCAGGCTCTGGGGCTAGTGGTCGGTGGGCCTGGGGGGTCCGGGACACCATCCACTCTGCAGCGTGGCTGTCCCTTGTCCCCTTGCTGCGCCCAGGCCGGGTGTGGGGTGGCTGTCTCATTGCCCTCTGACACGTAGATGGGGTTCGTCCCCTGTCTGTCCAAGGTCCTGTGTGTCCGGCTCACTGAGGTCCTGTGCAGGAACGTGCGGCTGCCACTGCTGCCCGGTGCCCACGTAGCTGGAGCTAGTACCCCGGGCTCGCCCCCGGGACTACCCATGGGCCTCACCCCGGGGGGGCAGAGGCTCCGCGCTCTCCCGGACAGCTAGGGAAGAAGCAGGGCGTGGTGCCCTTCCCCTTCCCCGTCCCCTTCCCCTTCCCCTCCCTCCAGGTCTGGGACCTTCCAAAAATGAGCCTGAATAGCAGGCACCTGCCGTCCAGCGCGTCCCCGGCCTCCCTTGGTACAGGTGTGCGTGTGCAGGCGCATTTACACGAGGAGATGGGCACGCAGTCACCCATTGATGGTCCACATGCGTGAGTGTGCAAAGGGGACCAGAGCTCGTGGGGGGGGGGGGCCGCTGAGTGTGTGCGTGAGCAAGCGAAGCACCGCAGGTTAGCACACCCTGGTGTGTTGGGGGCGCCCAGAGTGTGGAAGCGCCCGGCTGGTGTGTCGGGGGGGGGGGGGATAGGAGGCGCTCGCGTGCCGGGCTGGCGCCCACCTGACCCCCTGCCTGGCCACTGGCCCAGCTTCGAGAATCTACCTGGGGAAATGCCATCAGGGCCTGACCTGACAGAACTGATTTGGGGTGTCACTGCAGCAGCCACGGCCAGGGGCCCTGGGAGACAGGGAGCTGGGCACCTGGACGGTGACGGACACGTGGAGGACAAGGCGACGCGTGTCCGAGGCGTGGGGTCTGCAGGTGAGGGCCGAGCCCTGTGTCCCACAGCGGGCGAGCCCTGCCCGCGGGGACAACCGCCGCCTGCCACACAGTCTCTCGCTCCTCCGCACTAAAGAACGGCTCCTTCCCCCGGGTCCCAGGTGCTCTGTGGACAGGGACAGACCTCGGGTGAGCACCGTGTCCCCGGGTAACCCACACCCGCCCGCATCCGAGGGAACCCCGGGCCATACAGGCCTGACCGCTTGTCCCTGGAGCCTGCTGAGCCCGGACAATGGGGGGGGGGGCGTCTCTAAGGAACAAAGCTATAAAAACTACAAATACTCAAGTGAGGCTGCGGAAGAGACAGGTGGGCGAGGGGCCCAGGAGCTGAGGCTTTCGGAGCTTCAGGGTCCTCTCCCGTTGCCACAGTTTCAACCTTTTTTCGGAACCAGTGAAAACTGGATACGACCCTAGGCTCTGTCCCTCCCTGGCTCTGTTCTGTGCCTCACCTCTTCCTTCCTAACGCGGGGATGAGGGCCGCGGGGCTCAGTGGTGGAGCGGCTGCCTTCGGCTCAGGTCCTGGGTTCGAGGCCCGCATGGGGCTCCCTGCCTGGAGCCTGCCTCTCCCTCTGCCTGGGTCTCTGCCTCTCTCTCTGGGTCTCTCATGAATACATAAATAAAATCTTAGAAAAGCAAACAAAGCAGGGATGCTCACATCAGAAGGGGGTGTGCTGGTCACAGAAGATCACATGGGTGGCCCAGGAGTGCACGCGCAGGGCTGTGAGCTGCGCCCTCACATTCCCTCTCCAGTGCAAGTCTGTCGACCCAGGGAACCGAGAAGAGAGACCCGCGGGAGGGGCAGGTAGGTGGGCGGGACAAGGGAAAGCTGGCCTTGCTCGCACCTGGGAAGACGCTGCCTCGGGAAATCCTCGCTGCGGGTCGGGTCTACAGCGCCTGGGTGACTACAGAAGGGCCCAGGCTGCGCATCTCCGCGGCCACTCCACGAGCGCCTGCCCCGTCCTTGTCCCAGCATTTGGTGATGGGAAGATGCACAAGTGCCTGGGAGCCGAGAGCCCATTTTCCAGGACCACCTGGGTGGTTAAGCATCCGACCCTTGGATTCAGCTCAGGCCCTGATCTCAGGGTCCCAAGATGGAGCCCCCAGACTCAGGAGGGATTCTGCTCCTCCCCCTGGCACACCCACGCACACCTGCCCCCACCCCATAAATAAATAAATCTTAAAAAAAAATTAAAAAGTGCATTTTGCAGCCAAAGGGCCAAGGCTGCGGACCCCGCGGAGCCCCAATTTCCCAGGCCCCCTGCTCGGGGCCATCTGGGGGAACACACCTGCCCCCCCGACCTGGTGCTCCTCCGGGGCGCGCAGCCGGGGACCCCACCGCGCCTGCGCAGCGCACCTGGGCGAGGGGGGCGAGGAAGGAGGCGGGGCTGGCGGCCGCCCGCCTGGGAGCCCCTCCCGCCCCGCCCCGCGCTCCCGGGTGGCGGCGCCGGCTCCAACAGCGCGGATCCCGCCCTGGCATCCGCTTAGCGCACCCCTCGCCCCGCCTCTGCACGCGCCCCCCCGCGCCCTCCCGCCCCGCCTCTGCACCCCGCGCCCCCCCGCCCCGCCTCTGCACCCCTTGCGCCCCCCGCCTCACCTCTGCACCCCGCGCCCCGCTTCTGCACCCCCCGCCCCGCCTCTGCACCCCCCGCCCCACCTCTGCACCCCGCGCCCCGCCACTGCACCCCCCCGCCCCGCCTCTGCACCCCCCGCCCCCCTGCCCCGCCTCTGCACCCCGCGCCCTGCCTCTGCACCCCCCCGCCCCGCCTCTGCACCCCCCGCCCCGCCTCTGCACTCCGCGCCCCCCCCGCCTTGCCTCTGCACCCCCTGCGCCCCCCGCCCCACCTCTGCACCCCGCGCCCCCCTACCCCGCCTCTGCACCCCCCCGCCCCGCCTCTGCACCCCCCACCCCGCCTCTGCACCCCCCGCCCCGCCTCTACATCCCGCGCCCCCCTGCCCCGCCTCTGCACCCCCCGCCCTGCCTCTGCACCCTGCGCCCCCCGCCCCGCCTCTGCACCCCGCGTCCCCCCGCCCCGCCTCTGCACCCCGCGTCCCCCTGCCCGGCCTCTGCACCCCCTGCCCCACCTCTGCACCCCCCCGCGCCCCTCCTCTGCCCCCCCCCCCGCGCCCTCCCGCCCCGCCTCTGCACCCTGTGCCCCGCCCCTGCTCCGTGCCCCGCCTCTGCACCCCCCGCCCCGCCCCGTCTGCTCTCCAGCTCCCGCTGGGCTGCTGCTGCGGCGAGGGAGGCTGTGCCCGCGGAGCCATGGGGCGCGACCCGCGGGCCGCGGTGGCCGTGGCGCTGCTGCGCCTCTGCCTGGGTGAGTGGCCGCGGGGGCGCGCGGGGTCGGGGCGAGGAGCAGGGGCGGGCGCTGCGCGGGGGGTGCAGAGGCTCGGGGCGCTCCCCCGCCTGGGACTCGGGCCGGGCTGGTTGGGGGGCGGCAGGTACCCGGAGACCCGGAGACCCGGAGACCGGCTCTGGGGCCAGGACCCCTCAGAAGCAGGGCGGGAGGCGGGGCGGCTGATGGGGGGCGCTGCGGGGCGGGGGCGTCCCAGCTCCCAGGGCGACCTCGGGGCGCGGCCCCCTCCGCGGGGTTCCCGTCCCGGTCTGGGTGATGGGCGGAGACTGGCCGGGGTACTTGGAGCCCCGCCTGGGCGGGGAGGGGGCGGGGGGGGGCGGGAGTGAGGGGCAAGCCGGGGACCAGTGTGGGGTCAGCTGGGGGCCAGCCTGGGGCCAGCCTGGGGGGCGAGCTGGGGGCCAGTGTGGGGCCAGCATAGGGCCAGCATGGGAACAGCCCGGGGGGCCAGCATGGGGCCAGCGTGGGGCGAGCCGGGGCCCAGTGTAGGGCCAGCATGGGGCAAGCCGAGGGCCGGCCCTGAGTGTTCTGCGCCCACTCTCCCCGCAGCCCAGGCCAACTTCGCCCCACACTTCTTGGACAGCGGAAACATGGCCCTGTTCAGCCTCCCAGAGGACACCCCTGTGGGTGAGGAGCCCCGGCAGCCACCTGCTCCCCGTTACCCTGAGGGTGGCCCACGTTCCCTGGGACACCAGGACTGAACCCGTGACTCCCCGGAGCCCATGGGCACAGCGAGTGCCAGGCTGTGGGCCCTCCCGGGGAGCCCTGTGTGCCCTCTCAATTCCCTAGTGCGGTTGCAGGAAAGGAGGTCACGGCTGTCCTGCAGACCTAAGCCAGGCCAGTCCTGGTGACCCGGGGTGGGGGGCGGGGGGTGGAGATGGAGCCACCCCAACAGCAGGGGGCGGCTGGCAGCCTGATGTAACCGCTGGGCTCGGCCACGGCACTGCCCCTGACTCACCGTGTGACCTTGAACAAATGTACTTACCTCCCGGAGCCCCCCCTCTTTAGGCTCTAAAGAGGCCTAGGAACACTCACCTTGCTGGGGTCCACAGGCCGGAGGGGGAAAGACGAATTCTCCCTTCTAACCTCTCGCTGGCTGGGTGGGGAGCTCCGAGAGAAGGGCAGCGTGAGAGACCTACCTACTCAGACACTAATCCAGACGTGGGGACACCACGCTGCCCGTGGGTCACCCCCCTGCCCTCCTGGCTCCTCCCTTTCCTCCCATCCCCCACCCCTGGGACCCCAGGTCTTGGCTCCTGGGACAGGGTCAGTACCACACAGACGTCCTGGACTTAGACACCGCCGCCCAAGGCTCCTCCGTAACCTGTGTGACAGATTACAGTCCGTACAGTGGCTGCTTCTAGCTCCTCACTGACAGCGATGAAGAGTCACGATGGGGGGGGGGGTGCTCACTTCAGGGGGGGACCTCTAGCTCTGAATTGAACACCCGCTTTATAACCAAACGGCTGAATCCTTGGCCCTGAACAGATGCCACTCTGGGGAAAAGCTGGGTCCCAGATTCTAGTCCCCCTTCCGTGTCTCCTTCCAGGTTCTCACGTATATACTCTAAATGGGACAGACCCTGAGGGAGACCCCGTCTCCTATCACATCAGCTTTGACCCCAGCACTAGAAGTGTCTTTTCTGTTGACCCCAATTTCGGAAACATCACCTTGGTTGAAGAGCTGGACAGGGAGGTATGGACGGGGGTGACAAGTGCTGCCTGCCACGTGTGCAGACAAACCTCCGTGGGTTGTGGGTTTCCCTGGAGGTCGTCCCGGGAGAGACCCCGTGAGCCAAAGGAAAGGGACAGCAGATCAGGGCTGGAAAGAGTGTTTTTTTGTTTTTTTAATGTAAGCTCCACTCCCAACATGGGGCTTGAACTCACGACCCTGGGATCAACAGGTGCTCTACGGGCTGAGCCAGCCGGGGAAAGCGTGGCTTGGAGAGTGGGCCTGAGTTTGGTAAAACTCCACGCCTCCACGCCTCTGCCCCTTTCTGCACCTGCAGGCGCCGGGCATGGGCTACATTTCTCTTCGGGGGCCGCGCACCGGGTCGGTGGGCCTCGCTGGCCCCCTAACTGGGCCTCTGCGGGGGGTTCCGGCCAGCCCCGGGCCGGTGCTGGACTCCACCAGCTGCAGACCCAGGTGGAGAAGGAGAGGCTGGTGTCAGAGATCGCTGTAGGGACACTGGGGCGGAGGTGTGATGGTGCACCCTCCCCAGCACCCTGGGGACCTCCCTCGCCGTGGCCCCACCATGGACGGAGGAGAGCCTGATATACCGCAGACCTGCTGTGGAATCACAGAGGGGTGGGAGGGGAACCCCCTCCCCTGGGAGCCCAGCACACGGGCTTAGCATCTGTCCCCCTTCTCCAGGGAGCGCTCTCTCAGGGCACCTCGGTGGCTCTCTTGGGAGAGCTCCTGATGTGCCGAGACCCGAAGCAAGGCCCCAGGCACGGCCAGAGGCAGCCTTCCGCCCCCCGCCTTGCACCCAGCTCCCTCGCAAGGCCTGGGTCTGCTCCGGGGGGCTCCGTGGGGGCGGGGAAGGGAGAGCCCGGATCCATCAGGCCCCCACACCCACCCAGTCCTTCTGCCTTACAGAGGGAGGACGAGATCGAGGCTGTCATCAGCATTTCAGACGGCCTGAATCTGGTAAGTGCACCCCGAGCCGGCCCGGCCACCCTCCCTCCTCCAACCTCTAGGGGCTCGAGGGCAGCTCAGACCCGAGGCCCAGCAGGATGTGCTCCCCCGTGCACCCCGTGCACCTCGCTTTCCCATCTGCCTGCACCGACCTGCCCTGGCCGGGTCGCCCGAGGTGACCCCGCAGGCACCCAGAACTGGCTTCTCCGTCCCCTCCTCCCCCACGGCCAGCACTTCCGCCCAGCCCTCATCGGTGCTTGCCGGGGCGATTGTAGGGGCCCCCAGCTTCCAGGCTACCCGACCCCACTCCGTCTCAGCCAGAACCATCACCCGGAAACGTTAGACCAGCCACAGCCCGGCCCTGAAGGCGCCCACAGCCGCCCCCGCCGCCCCAGGATGCGCGCGGCCCAAGCCACCTCCCGCACCCCGGGCCGCCCCATCCCGCACCATCTGTCTCACCCACTTCGTCTCCCACGTTCACGCTCCCAACCATCTCGCCCTGAATCTACTTATGTTCCCTGAACCCACCACGCATGTCACTCCTCTTTGCCTTCCCGTGTGCTGCTCCTCCTTCCGGACGGGCTTTTCCGCCTCTGCCCCTCTCCCCGACGCACTGCTGCAGAAGCTCCTGCCGTCCCACCACGGCTGGGCTCCTTGCCTCTTCTCGGGGCCTCTGGGGACAGCTTCCTAGACCCATGGTGTGCGTTTACCTGTCGCCCAGCGCCCACCCGTGCCTGCCGCCGCCCTTCCCGCCCCGCAGGAGGTCACCACCTCCCTTCTCTGTGTCGGTTCTGCCTGCCAGCCCGGTCTGCAAAACGCACGCCATCAGCTTGTGCCTTCTGTCTCTGGGATGGAGCACAGTGCTTGGCACCGCGTGGTCGCTTCCTAATATCTGCTGCATGAATGAAGGCAGGCAGGAAGGCAGGAAGGCAGGGAGGGAAGAGGGGAGGGAGGAAGGGGATGAAGAAGGGGAGACATCGGGCAGAGACATCCCCCCAGGGCATCCCCCCCCCCCCCCGTCCTTTTATTGCCCAGAAAGTCGCACTGCCCCAACTCCTGTCCCTTTTGCCCCTTCGCAGGTGGCAGAGAAAGTCACGATCCTGGTGACCGATGCCAACGATGAGGCCCCCAGTTTCATCCGGGAGCCCTACATGGTCCAGGTGCCTGAGGTAAGCAGGAGGCCCCAGGCACTCCCACCCGGACCCGGGGTGACGAGCACCCCCTCGTCGCTCGCTGCCCTCCGGAGAGCCCCCACTTCGTGTCCTCCCCCCACCTCTGTTGCCGACCCCTCCCACGTTCGTTTTGATCCACGGGAACGTCCGTGTACTGTTTTCTGTTACGCTCATGACGTGTGTTTCCTGGGGAAACGTGAAATATGTAGAAAGGCAGGAGAAAAAGTTAAAAAATCAGCCCCGATCCCTCTGCCTGGAGACACCCTTGTCAGGTTCAGGTGATTCACGGGATCGCTTTGCTTGTGGTTGTTTCCGTTGCGGGGACGATGCCGGACCCCCGCTTCCTCTGTGCTGGTTTTCGCCTACGTACAATGTCAGCGTTCCCTCCGTGATCGTGAAGTCCAGGCTTAACTATGTTTTGAATCGCTTCCACTTGGTGCACGGTCCACCACTCACTGAACTCATCGTTTGCATTTGGGTATTTAAGATGCTTTAAGTTTTTGCTGTCGTAAGAAGCATCAAATCCTGAACCTAACACATAAACGTAAAACGGCCCTATAGCTAATTAGGGTGATTTCCCTAAGAGACAGGCCACGATTTGATATGGGCAGGTTGAAAGCATGGGTGCCCGGGGGAGGCGCCCACGTGGAGTTTGCTTGCCCTCTCCCCTAGGCTCTGGGGGGGGGGCTTTGTCTCCCATCCCTCAGCAACACTGGGGATTCTCGTTTTTTTTTTTTTTTTTTTGGTAAAGATTGTATTTATTTATTCATGAGAGACACAGGGAGAGAGGCAGAGACACAGGCAGAGGGAGAAGCAGGCTCCCCGCGGGGACTCGATCCCAGGACCCCGGGGTCACGCCCTGAGCCGAAGGCGGACTCTGCTCCACAGCTGAGCCACCCAGGTGTCCCGACTCTCGAGTTTTGTAATGTTTGCTAATCCAGTAGGAAGAAGATAACTTCATTTTGGCCTAAATGGTAGGCACGTGACCCCTGGCAGTGCTGAATGTGTCTATTAACCATTTCCCCCATTTCATATTTTCCATATTTAAACCCTTTGTCTTTTGGGAGTCTTGGTTTTGGAGGCCGTCTGTTCGTCCCTCTGGGTCCCCTGCCTTCTTCCCCGCCCCCACCCCGACTTTGGCACGTCTCCTCCACGGCTGCCGGGCCCCCAGTGGGCGGCTCTCAGGTTCATCATCACCTGTTACCTCTTCACCTCTTCTTAGCCCTTCATGCCCCGACTGCACCTGTCTCTGGCTCCCTCACCCCCTGCCCCCTGAGCGTTCTCTCTCTGCCCCGGGACTGAGCCCTCAATGGCTGTGACCCCTCAGGACATACCTCCTGGGAGCAGTCTCATAAAGGTCCACGCGGTGGACAAGGACACAGGTTCTGGAGGGAGTGTCACCTACTTCTTGCAGGTAAGGAGGGGCACACTGGGCACACGGGGCACTGCAGGGGCCTGGGCTAGAGGGGACACCTGGATGGCCCCCACCTCCATCGCCAAGGCCCTGAGTCGGGGTCTCTACTATTGCCAAAGATTGTCAGAGGGGTCCCATCAGATCCACAGGGCTGGGCTGGCGGGGACGTGACAGGGCCCTGGGTGGGAGCTGTCTGCCCTGGCCGGCCCACCCTGGCTTCCTCGGAGATCCCCTGCCACCCTGTCCCCAGATCCCCGGGACCCTCAGCTCTCTACGCCCAACCACTCCCCCGGGAGAGGGCTGGGCTCATTTGTACCCACTCAGGGTTGGAGGAAAGTCTGGCTGGGCCTAGGATTGTGGAGAGGAGGAAGGGCAAAGGGCGACCCATCAGGAGGAGCAGCGCCGTGACACCCCTGCCCACCCCTGTCCATCCCCCTGCAACCCCATCAAAGGCAGAGCCCCCTTCCTCCTCCTCCTCCTCCTCCCTGGGCTCTGCAGGAACCAGCCACTGCTCCTTTGTTCTCAGTCTGTCCCTTGCTCTCACGACTGTCAAGGCAGCCAGGACCTGGTGGGGGGGGGGGTTCTGGAGAATTCCCCGGGCGCCCCATGTTCCGGGGAGACCCTGCCCCCTCCTCGTGGGCCTGGCTCTCCCAGCTCGTTCCTCACGTGCACAGTGGGAAAGACACCGGCACCTGCCCACGGGCGGCGGGGATTAGCTGCCTGTAAAGCTCGGCTAACGGCCGTGACGCACAGTAACCCCATCCCGGCTGGGGGATCATCCCCTGCCCCCCCCACCCCCACTGCAGTGGCTTCCCTGCAGATGCAGAAGGCCTCCCCATCTCTGGCTTCTGAGTCCCCGCTGCTGTGGGTCAGGGCACCTGCCGGGTACCTGCGGGGACTCCAGGCCCGGCCGGCGGGAAGCACGCTGAGGGATGGGAGGGGCCCAGGGCCAGCGCAGCCGGGGCTCCCCGACGGAGGGTGGCACAGGGACCCCCCCTGGGCCGGCCTGGGCCTGAGTCCGAGGACCAGCGCACCCCCCGCTCTTGCAGAGTGCACAGGCCACTGTGTTTGCCGTGGACCGTCACAGCGGCGTGCTGCGCCTCCGGGCCGGGGCCACCCTGGACTACGAGAAGGCACGGGCCCACGTTGTCACCGTGGTCGCCAAGGTAACGGGGAGGCGTGGGGAAGCAGCCCTCGGATTGGAGCAGGCTCAGGTCCTAGGAGAGGCTGGGGGCACTTCGTGCGATGGGCACGGGGGTGCAGCTGCCACAACCCCTGGAGAGGCATGGACGCGGTCCCCAGGCTGCAGTCTGTGGGCCGAAGATGGCCCCTTGGCTCCTGGAGGGGGTGTCCACCCCGTGAGCACGACCCCCCCCCCCACGGCCTGGCCTCCGGGCACCTCCCTCCGTCTGCGGGGCCTTGCTCACCTCACCTCTCCCCGTCTGGGCCTCCGTTTCCTCATCTGCCCACCCGTGAGGCTCAGCTGAGCAACTCGGGTCTCTAAGGTGCGTGACGTGGGACCTGCAGTTCAGCAGGCGCTCAGCCCCCTGCGGGCGGGAAGCCCAGCTCTCCGTCTCGGCCCAGCACTTCCCTTTCCAGGAAAGGAGAGGCCCTTGCTGCTCACATGTTGGCTACAGGCCGTCGCGCTGCGGTCCAGACCACCCACCTGCGGGCCTGGGCTCAGGTGCGGGCCCGCTCAGGCCTCAGCGGGTCCCCGGGGCGTCTGAAGCTGGGTTCCCGGCAGGGGGGGCAACTGGGCTCTGACCCTCTCCTCCCCTGCCGTTTGTCGGCCGCGATTTCCCTGGAGACAGAATTCACGTCTCTTTTCCCCAAAGCAACACCCGTGGGTGCCTCGTGCATACCAGGTGCTGCCTAAGACTTCCGGGCATCAGCTTCTTTAAACAAGCCCCGTGAGGGGGAGATGGTCCCCAGGTGATGCAGGAGCCAAGAGAAATCAGAGAGGGCAGCTGGTCTCGGGCCAGGCAGCGGCGGGGGCGCCCCGGGGCGCCCCTGTCTTCATCACCTGCTTCTTCCGCAGGATGGCGGAGGGAGGCTGCGAGGGGCTGACGTGGTGCTGTCAGCCACCACCACAGTCACAGTCAACGTGGAGGACGTGCAGGACATGGCCCCCATCTTTGTGGGCACACCCTACTATGGCTACGTGTATGAGGACACCCTTCCGGTGGGTGGCTGGCCCCTCGGCCCCGGTCCCCCGTCTCCGCTGCCTCGGGAGCCCTGGGCCCCAGCTCTGGGCCCCTCCGCGCAGGGCTGGCCGTGGATGGGCCAGTGGGGGTGCAGGGGGGAGGCTGCACCTGCTGGCGCCGCCGCCGTGGTGGCCACGTCTTGGCTCAGGCGGCCTGACGCCTCCAGCCCCTGAGAAGGGCCGGGAGGAGAGGCTGTGGGGGCCCATCGCCGGGGTTTGGGTGCGGGAGGGGCCGAGGCTCCGCCCGGCGGAGGGGGGCTCGCTGGAGGCCACAGCAGGCCCAGCCTTCCCGCGAGGCTCCAGGGCTCTGGGCAACGGCGCTGCATCCTCAGGCCTTCCTTCCCCGGTCGGACGGTTCTAGACCAGATGAGACTGGGCCGCGATGCCCCGGGCCTCTCACGCGCTGGGCCCCGGCTGGGGTGCCGCTGGTCCAGGAGCCACGGCCGAGTGGTGGAGACGAGCGCAGAGTGAGGGACGCGGGCCGGTGCCCCTGCGGCTCCTGGAACTCAGGGTGGACGGGGCGGCTGAGGCACGGCCGTCAGGATGCAGCCACGAGGGCGCCTGGGCCAGGGAGAGGGGCCCGGAGGGCGGCAGGCTGAGGCCCAGGCCAGCATCGTTGTTCCTGGGCTTTGCCTTGGAGCCCCCGTGCCCGGCCCCTCTCGCCCGGGCCCCAACCCTCCCTCCACGTGGCCCTGAAGGCAGAAGGTGGGTGAGGCAGGAGGGCGAGGCTGCAGGGCCAGACGGTGGAGGCCGGAGCTGAGTGCGGCGTGTGGGAAGGCGAGCTGTGGGGACGAGGCCCGCTGGGAGGCCCGACTGTCCCCGGGTGGCCAAGCGCCGACCCACGCGGGGGAGAGACGGGGAGCAGTGGTGCCCCAGTCCCCGTAGACAGGTGGGGGCCACGCCGAGGCCTGGCCCTTTGCTTGGGTGGCGGTGGCACCCCCTGCATGGGGGCAGGTGTCTGGGGAGGGGCGAGCCCCGGCATCACTACCGGCCTCAGGCGCCACTTCTGTTCACCCAAGGGCTCGGAGGTACTGACGGTGGTTGCCATGGACGGAGATCGAGGCAAACCCAACCAAATTCTCTACAGCCTCTTGAACGGTGAGTCTGGAGCCATCTGGGGATGGGCCCGTTGCTGGGCTCCAGCTCCCAGCTCCTGGGCGATCGGAGTGACCTGCCCAGACCTCCCCGGGTCCCAGATTCCTCATTCGTACAAGTACAAGGTGTATGGGGGCGGGGGGCCTGCTGGGTCCCTCCAGGAGGTGACGAGCCTTCCTGGGCCTGTGCTCCACCCCTGCTGGCCCCCACGTCCAGCGACATGGAGAGAAGCAAGTGTGGGGGGCGGGGACTGAGAGCAACGTGGGTGGCACCGACTCCTGTCCCTCCTCCCTGGCCACACTTTAATTAGCAAAAGGGGGAGCAACATTTCTTACACTTTCTAAAGCTGTTTTTTTTTTTCTCATTCTTTTGGGGAGGGAGGGGGCAGAGGGAGGAGGAGGGAGAGAACCCCAAGCGGGCTCCACGCCCAGCACGGAGCCTGACCTGGGGCTCGATCCCGACCCTGAGGTGGTGACCTGGGCCGAACCCAGGAGTAGGAAACCGAGTTGAGTGAGCGCCTCAGGCACCGCTCCCATTCTTTAAAATCCCTGACCTAGAGCATATAGTGGAATTAAATGAATTAGATGCCACGATGAAACTGCACTCCCTACATTAGCGCTGCCTGTGGATGAGAGCGGCTCCGAGACGCCAGCGGGCCATCCCGCGTTCCCGTGGGGTTGGAACCCAAGTGTCCTGGTGCCAAGACTGTTCTTTGTACCACCGAGCAGCGACTGAGCAGGTCCAGGTGGCCCCGGGCGGGTTCCATGGCCCCCAGGGCCCGTCGGTCTGCGCAGTGCCGAGCCCCTGAGTGGGATCATCACTCCGGGCACCTGCTCGGGGACCTGCTCTCGTGGCCGTGCTCTCGCTCAGACCCCCGGGCCCACCCTCGCCCCCTGCCAGCGGCCCACGCGGGTGGAGCAGGCAGCTTTCCCCACCCCAGCACCCGCGTCCCCCCTGTTCTCCTCTCCCGCCTCTGCTCCTCCCCCTGCAGCCCCGGCCCCTTTCTCTCCTCTCTGCCCTTCCCTGTCTCCTTACTTCTGGGTCTGTGCCTCCCTTCCTTTCTTCATCACTCACACACACACACACACACACCCGTGCACACCCACATGCACACAGGTGGCCCATAAGGGCCGAAAAGTTCTATGAAAGCTGAGAGCTAGACTCAGAAGGGCGTTTACGCCCCAGGTCTACACTCGCTGTGTCAGCTTCAGAAAATTACTGAGCCCCTCTGAAATTCAGTTTCCTCACAGGCCAGATCCGGATGATAGAATTACATTCTAGAATAGGGGGGATGCCTGGGGGGCTCAGCGGTGGAGCGTCTGCCTTCGGCTCAGGCGGTGACCCTGGGGTCCTGGGATCGAGTCCCACATTGGGCTCCCCGCAGGGAGCCTGCTTCTCCCTCTGCCTGTCTTTGACTCTCTGTGTCTCTCATGAATAAACAAATAAAAATCTTTAAAATAAATAAATAAATAAATAAATAAATAAATTAAATAAATAAATCGTTCTAGAAGGGGGAGGGCACTTGATGGGATGAGCTATACTATATGTTGGTAAGTTGAATTTGAATTTTAAAAATGTAAAAATAAAGAAATAATAAATAAATAAATAAAAATAAAATTAGCAAATTCCTTCAAAAAATAAATAGGCTACCGGAGCACCTGGTGTGGCCCCCCCTGGGCCTCCCTTGGCCACGTGTGGAGCTGCAGGGCACATCTTTTCCCCATTAACAGGGAGTGATGGAGCCTTCGAGATAAACGAGACCTCTGGAGTCCTCTCCGTCATGCAGAGCCCTGCACAGCTCAGGAGAGACGTGTACGAGCTGCACGTACAGGTACCCTCCCCCTAGCCTGGCTGTTCCTCCCACCCTCCAGCCCTGGGAGATTCCAATGGTGATGAGACCCAGCCCACCCCCAGCACCCACTCGGCACCAGGGAGGGAGCTAGGTGTTGCCCCACGGAGCACCCACATCACACAGCCTGTGTGAATGCTGCAGACACCGCACAGCCCCTGGCAAGGGGAGATGTGAATTCACAAGGAGGCAGGACTGACTTGCAAGGCCTCGAGCATGGGTAGGACCAGCCGGTGGAGATGGGAAGGGCATCCCTGCAGCGGAGGGTGAGGGTGACTGGGGCGCTGTGGGCCAGGAAAGCCCCCTGAGCCAAGGCTGGCGGTGAGGGCACATGAGGTACTAGGGACGCAGCAAGGACGCAGTCGTGGGGCCAGAGCACAGTCCATGGGCAGCACGAGGACAGAGAGGTGGTTGGACGCAGGCTGGGCCCAGGAGGGTAAAGGCCCTGAATGTGACACACGGTTGTTTTCCTGGAACAGGCCCGGTTTTGTGGGCATGCGGTCTGTGTAATCACGCAGGGATCACCATTAGAAGGGTCCCCTGCTGGGCATCATGCTCTGCTCTTGCTGTCTTGAAATTCTGGATAATTTTTTAACCGTATTTTCAAACACTTTTTTAACGAAGGTGTTTGCTAAAAAATATTTTCATTTTTCACTGGGTCTGCAAATTATCAGGAGCTGGTCCTGCCTGAGATCAGTAAAGAGCCACTGAAGGCTTTTGAGCATGATTAGAGTCTTGTTTAAAAGCTCATCCTGTCTGCGTTAGGGGGGGGGGGGGGGGGGGGGGGGGGGCGGGGGGGGGGGGGGCCGGGGGCGGGCGGTTCCCAGGTCTCCAGACCTCGGCCAGCAGGATTTCCAGGTCCCGGTCCTTGCAACAGGAGCTTAGTGTGTCTGGGATAAACCCAGGACGCTGCATGTCCTGAGACCCCAAGTGATTCTGGCACAAGCCCCAGCCTAAGGTTTGAGAACCCTGGTCCCCACCTGAGTTTAGGGGGACCTGGGTGAGAAGCAGGGGGGCAGAGCCATTAGTCAAGGTGATACATGAAGGCCCTTGGGGATGAGGGAGGGGGAATCGCAGAAATAGTCAAATTGTAAAATATGAAAGAGGCAGACTCCACAGAATGTGGCTGTGAGGGGTGAGGGGAAGAGGAGGGAGGGGGCCTGGGGTGAGGGAAAGGGGAGGGAGGGGGCCTGGGGTGAGGGAAAGGGGTGGGAGGGAAGGGGATCAGGGATGAGGGAAGGGGAGGGAGGGGAGTGAGGCGGGGGGAGGGAGGGGGCCGGGGGTGATGCTATGGGGAGCGCAGGACGGGAGGCAGGTCCCAGAGGACCGGCATGCAGAGTGTCGCTGTCACCCTGACTTTGAAACAGGCACCCGGGGGTACGGGCTGGCACCTGGGAGACAGTATCGCCTGCAGGGCCTGCGGAAGGTGGGCTTGGGGGGCGGGGCTTCCCGGGGAGTGGCTGTGGGGACCGAGGGGCACTGGCTGAGAGCACAGCCGTGGGAGCTTGGGAGGCCAAGTGAGGAGGGCTGTGGCCCCAAAGGAAGCAAGCCCAGGAGAGGTCAGAGGTCGAGCGGAGCTGGAAGGTAGAGGAGGTGTCAGTGTGACATACCTCACAGTGTGACAGTCAGAGAGACGGGCCGAGAACCAAGGAGGAATTAGGCCGCGGAGGTGGAGGCTTCTGGAAGGGGGTCCAGGGCAGCGGCTCAGGCGGTGGAGGTGCCAGGGCATGGAGTTTCAGGGCAGGAGGGCCGAGCTTGCTCCCAGGGCAGGCGGGGGGTGGTGCAGTCCTGGGGAGTGCCCGCCACAGCAGGTGGTCCACACGGGGCCTGTGCTGGCCCGGCTGTGGCACCCGTGTTGGTGTCTGCTGCTGCGTCTCCACGCACCCCCCCCTGCAGCCCCCCTGGCCAGACGGACACCAGGACAGAACGTGGCAGTGTGGGGATTTGAACCCGTACCTGCCTGGCTGCAAAGAGGGGCCGGTGTGGGGAGGTGGGGGGAGTGCTCAGTGAGGAACCAGACACCTCTGAGCTCCTCCTGCCCCAGCCCGGCCTCTCAGCAGCTGCGTGACCCCAGGACTTCTCTACCCCCTGTGCCTCGTCTGTGAAGTAGGCTCAGTACTAATCCCTATAAGGTCACCTAGGGCTGCGGCAACGCTCCCGAAAACCTAGTGTCCTGAAGCAACACACGCTTATACCTCGCAGTCGCCGTGGGCCAGGACTCCAGGCTCAGCTTCGCCGGGTCCTCAGATTCAGGGTCTCTCGTGTAGCTGCCACCACGCTGTCAGCCAGGACTAGGTTCTCATCTGAAGGCCGGACTGGGGACGGACTGGCTTCCAAGCTCACATGATTACTGGCAGGATTTAGTTCCCAGTGTGCTGTTGGCCAGGGGTCACCATTAGTTCCTTGGGACCCAAGCCTCTCGTCTCATCAGAGCTGGCAAGGGAGAGAGTCTGCTAGAAAACACGAGTTACGGTCTGCGTGGTCTCAGGACTAAGTGTGTCTCGTCCCCTTTGCCATGTGCGGTCAGAAGGAAATCTGTAGGGCAGCCACACCTACAGAGGGGGAATTATGCGTGGGGACGAGTAACCGAGGCCGAGGTCCGTGGGGCCACCTTGGGGTCTCCGGGCTCACAGCAGTAGCCACCTGTCCCCACCCCAGGTGACCGAGGTCAGCTCTGCAGGTGTCCCAGCTGCCCAGGCCATGGTCCCGGTCACCGTCAGGATCGTGGACCTCAACAACCATCCACCTACGTTCTACGGGGAGAGTGGACCCCAGAACAGATTTGAGCTGTCCATGTACGAGCACCCGCCGCAGGGAGAGATCCTGCGGGGCCTGAAGATCACCGTCAACGACTCAGACCAGGTGCGGGGGCCTGCGCTCCACCCCGTCTTCCCAGGGCCCCGAGCTGAGCTCATCAGCCTTGGCCACTTGCATCCCAGGAGCTGGGGGAGGGGGGCTGAGTGGAGGCCAGCTGCTTAGCTGGGGACCCTCGCAATCAAGTACAAAGTGTAGCCGAGCCAAAGCGCCTGTGTGTCCGGCCGTGTCTGTCCCTCCTCGGCCCGGTGCGGGGCCCGGCTATATGAGTGTTGCCCCGCTCAGTCTCCACCGCCAGCCAAGTGGCTTCCTCCCACCCACCTCCCTGGCTTAAGGGCACAGGAATCTCCTCGCTTAGCCTGACTGTCTAAGGAGATTCTATGCCCATTCACCTCCCCATTTCCTCTCCCCCAGGGAGCCAATGCCAAGTTCAACCTGCGGCTGGTGGGGCCTGGAGGCATCTTCCGCGTGGTCCCACTGACAGTCCTGAACGAAGCCCAGGTCACCATCATTGTGGAGAACTCAGCCGCCATTGACTTTGAAAAGTCCAAAGTCTTGACCTTTAAGGCAGGTGACGCTTTGCACTGCCCTGAACGGGGGTGTTGGGGGGGTGTTGGGGGGTCCTCGGAGCTCCTGCTTCAGTCCTGCGGGGTCCCTGCTGATTCTGCCTCTCCTCTGCCCTCCTGGCCCTCCTTCCCCCTCTCAGGTCCTCAGCCCCTCCTGCTGACGGGGCAGCCGGGTGGAGGGGGGCAGGGGGAGGGCACAGGGGCCTGCTCCCGTTGCCCACACAGCCTCGCGGAGCCCCCATCCCAAACCGTGACTGTCCCTAGGAGTGCAAAGGGGCTCCATGCACCTGGTTAGCAGATTGAGGCAGAAAAGCGATTTGATTATCAAGATAAACGTATTTGTCCTATGCCTTTGACATCTGTGACATCTGTGACTGATCCTGATAAAAATTTTAGCAGAAGATAAAAAAAATTCCTTTGAATCTGTGATTAAAATTATACACATGTATATGATGCATGTTATATATAAACATACATAATTATTAATATAAAGGAAAAACAAATTCTTCACTGACACCCCTTAAACTATTATAATTATTTATAATTATACATACATTACCACCACTACAGCGTACATCATGCTTAAAAGTGGAATTCTGAAAGCTTCCTATGAGGTCAGGAACAAATCCTGGACACCTGCTATCACCGCTATTATTTAGCACTGTTCCTGGAGTAATGTTATTCCTGGATAAAGAAAGGAAATAAGAGGCATGAACGTCAGAAAGGAAGAGACAAAAAAAATATATCCTTATTTGTAAGTGGTTGTTATTGTTTGCTTACACAAATCTAAGAAATGTTGGAAAAACAAACACAGCAAAGTTGCTAACCTGACCGATGGCAGACTTAATACGCCAAATTCGAGAGTGTTCCTGCGTATGAAAAATTCCAAAGAGAATAATGAATAAGAGATTCTTTTTTTATAATAACAACCAAAGATAAAATTCCTAGGAATTAGGATAGTAACTATGCAGCATCTAAATAACAACAACAACAACAACAACAACAACAAAACCCATGAGAATTTAACAAAGAGACGTAAAGGAAGCAAGAAACATAAAGGCGCACCTTGCTTAAGAAAATGCAAATTCTCATCAAGTGAATAAAGGATCCAATATCATTTCAACCGAGTCTTGGGCAGCCAAGACTTTGGGGAGGTTGCGGGGGGCGGTTTGACGTAATCACACTGATTTTTCTCTGAAGAAAGAAACCTCTAAGTACAGCCAGGAAAACAGAAGGAAAGAATAGGAGTCGGGAAGCTCCCTAACAAATATTAAATTATATCATGTAACAAAATAATTCTTGAAATAGAGACCAGAAAGGAAGATGCAAGTCAACGAGACCAAGGAAGTTGGCCCCCTGGGAACTGCAAGAAAGCCGGCCTTTCAAGACCGTGGGCCTTCGGGGTGCCCGGGCAGGGGGTGGTGGGCCTGGCAGGCTGGCGGCCGAGCAGGAGGGGCAGGGCAGGTGGGTGTGGGGCGGGGAGCCCCGGGCCACTGCCCGGACAAGCCCTTAGGTTCCTTCCTCCCCCAGCTCCTGGCCATTGAGGTGAGCACTCCAGAGAAGTTCAGCTCCACTGCAGATGTTGTGATCCAGCTCCTGGACACCAACGACAACGTCCCCAAGTTCACCTCCCACTACTACATTGCCAGGATCCCCGAGAATGCGCCAGGGGGCTCCAACGTGGTGGCTGTCACGGTGGGTTGGGGGCTACCCCAGGGGGTAGGGGCCGAGGGTGGGGGCTCCCAACGAAGGGGCCTCCTGAAATCACCTGGCTCCCGGTTTGAATCGCAAAGCCCAGACTCATTAACTGTGTCCTGGGACAAGCTCCCGGGCCTCCCTGAGGCTCAGGTTCTTCTTTGGTACGACGGGTATGACTGTAAGGGGGACACGGGCATAAACCCCGAGCTCGGGGCATGGGCCCCATCTCCCTTTCCTTCCTCGTTTGTTTTATTTTATTTTATTTTATTTTATTTTATTTTATTTTTTTATTTTTATTTATTTTATTTTATTTATTTTATTTTATTTTATTTTATTTTATTTTATTTATTTTATTTTACTTATTTTATTTTATTTTATTTTTTTAAGACTTAATTTATTTATTCATGAAAGACACAAAGAAAGAGAGAAAGAGGCAGAGACGAAGGCAGAGGGAGAAGCAGGCTCCATACACCAACATGCAGGGAGTCTGATGTGGGACTCGATCCCGGGACCCCGGGGTCACACCCTGGGCCTAAGGCAGATGCTAAACCGCGGGGCTATCCGCGTTGCCCTGCCTCATTTATAAAGGAGGGGTGCGTGCCTTCCAGATCCACACCTGTTGCCTCCTCCAACAGTTGAGCCCTGGGCAGAGAACTAGGGCTCCCGGGCAGGCCTCCAGCTTGGCTGTCCCTAGTTGGTTTAACCCCGGGTCCCCTTGCGTCGCTGCCGAGAAGCAGCCCTCCAAGGGCAGGGGCCACCCGGAGCATTGTGTCTTCCAGGCTGTGGATCCAGACACGGGTCCGTGGGGCGAAGTCAAATACTCCATCTACGGGCCCGGGGCAGACCCGTAAGTAGATCCAGGATCCTGGGCAGGACCTTGGGCAAGGGATTTGAGAGGCAGGGGGCAGAGAGGACGGGTGCCCCACACAGGAGGACCCTGGAGAGGGTTGGACCTCAGGATGAGCCTGAGCCCAGGGTCAGGGTGGGGGGAGCAGGAGAGACCTGAGGCTGAGCTCCTGGGCTCTGAGAGCGATGGAGGGGCGGGCCCCGGGAGGACGGGGCAGGGCCTGAGGCTACAAGGGGTTAAGTTCAGGGTTAATAGGTGGGTGCGTAGGTCGGGGATAGGACCGGGGTGGGGGGGCCCTTTGGAGAAGCTGCACAATGCATGGGAGGTGGCTCAGTCCGACAGGGCTGCCCGCGTGCGCACATGCGTGTGTGCTCGTACAAGCAGAGCCCGAGTGCCCTGTGCCTTGCAGCTTCCTGATCCACCCGTCCACCGGGCTCATCTACACCCAGCCCTGGGCCAGCCTGGATGCCGAGGCCACCGCCAGGTACAACTTCTACGTGAAGGCGGAGGACACGGAGGGCAAATACAGCCTGGCCGAGGTCTTCGTCACCCTGCTGGACGTCAACGACCACTCCCCTCAGTTTGGAAAGAGCGTCCAGGAGAGGACGATGGTGCTGGGGACCCCGGTGAAAATCGAGGTGAGCTCCGAGGGCAGCCAGGCTTCCCTGAGAGCCTTGTTGGAGCTGCTGCAAGAGGCGCCGCAGGATAATAACTTATTTTAAAACACCACGTACTGGCTTCCCGGGACGAGCAGGGGTTTTAAGGCATGTCCCCATCCCCACCTCAACCCAGAAATTACCTCTACAAAGGAGGTATTGCTGCCCCTTCACACAAGAAACAGTCGAAGCCGGGGTAGTTGCCGTGTTTGGCTTCCCGCTGTCGCAGCAGTGCCCCGCCGCCCGGTCTCCCCAGTGTGGAAAGCCAGCAGACGAGGCTTTCAGTCCCAGCTGCCCTCCTTCCAGGCTCCTATCCCTAGACAGGTCGCTCATCACCCAAGCTTCTGGGTTTTCTCTTAACAACGCCTACTGCCTAGCCTCGTTCTGAGGGTAGAAGGGGACGACAGGCATAGGCGCCTGGCACCGGCCCGGCTTGCTCAGTGCTTCTCCCAAGTCCAGTGCATTCCAAGTAGGGGTAGGACCGCTTCCCATCAACCCAGCAAGCCACCCACATGTGACCCACCGGTGTGGCCAAGGTGCACAAGCGTCATCCTCGAAGCCCCACTCTGTCCGACCCTCCCCACGCACAGGCCACGGACCAGGACGCAGAGGAGCCCAACAACCTGGTGGACTATTCCATCACCCACGCAGAGCCATCCAACGTGTTCGACATTGATGCACACACCGGAGAGATCCGGCTCAAGAACTCCATCCGCTCCCTCGATGCTCTGCACAACATGACGCCCGGCGGGGACTTCACGTGGTCCCTAGAGGTGCAGGCCAAGGACCGTGGCTCCCCCTCCTTCAGCACCACGGCCTTGCTCAAGATTGACGTCACCGACACGGAGGTGGGCACCAAGGCAGGGCTGAGCGGGAGCTGGGAGGGCCAGCTGGGCCTTGCTGCGGTGTGGTCAGAGGAAGGAAGACCGTCCCCAGCCTTCCTCCGGGGGACACTCGGTGCCAGCACCGGCCGCCGGCGCCGTCGGACGTGTGGGCTTTGGGATCAAGTGGCAGGTGATCCAAATTTCAACACTTTTTATTTGGGCTTTGCCCAGCCCCCACTTCCTTTCCCGTAACCATAACCGGGGACAGTGATGGTGCCTCCGAACGGGCATTAAAAGGCAGACGTAAAGCCACTGTGGGCCGTTCTCAGCTCCGGGCTGCTGGGAATCTCACTAAGGGACTTGCTGGTACGCTCGCCAGGTGGGGCCCGGTCGCTGGTCGCTGGAGGGAAGCGGCCCCTCCTCCCAAGGGGCCCGTCCAGCTGAATCTGAGGCTGCTCGCATGCTCGACACGCTCTCTTGGTGCATTTCTCTGGAGCGCTGCATGGTCCGTGCGTTCCTTCCGGGTTGGAGCCCAGGTGCTCCTCCGATCCTCAAGGGGTGCCCGACCCCAGCAAGTCCAAGAGCCGCCGGGCTCCGGGGGGCCAGAGCAGCAGAAGGCGAGGGTGTGGCTCTGTCTTCCAGACGCTGTCGCGGAGCCCAGTGGCCGCCTTCCTGATGCAGACCAAGGACAACCCCCTGAAGGCTGTGGCCGTCCTGGCCGGCCTCATGGCCATCATCGTGGCCCTGACCGTCCTCATCTCCACCGCCACCTTCTGGCGCAATAAGAAGTCCAGCAGGGTCCTGCCTGTGCGGCGCGTGCTCCGCCAGCGGCCCAGCCCCGCGCCCCGGGCCGTCCGCGTCGAGTGGCTCCGGTTCCGGAGGACCAAGGCCGCCGCCAAGTTCGCGCTCAAGGAGGATCCGTCCAACGAGAACGAGAACGGCAACAACAACGGCCCGGGGAGCCCCCCGCCGCCCGCAGCCCCCGCGCCGCCCCCCGCGCCCGCAGCGGCTCCCAGGGCTCCCAGGGCGGGCCCGGCGCGCTGGGCTGTGCCTACGGTCTCGGGCTCCCTCAGCCCTCGGCAGCCCCCGCGCTCGCCGCAGCCCGAGGCGGGAGGCCCCACGCAGTCGGCTCTGGTCTCGGAGCTAAGGCAAAAGTTCGAGAAGAAGGGCGTGGGGAATAAGGCTCACTTCTAGCAGGTGTCCCGGTGGCCCCCGCGTCCCCGCCCTGGCCGTCCTCCTGCCTGCACCCCGCTCCCCGCCATCTGCCCCCTAGGGTCCTCTCCCTCCGTGCAGTGACATAAGCCCCTCGTCCGCGGCTCTGGACACGGACACACCGTAGACGAGGGAGTCCTCTGTTCATGGGGGGCGCCGGCAGATCCTTCCTCCTCACCCAGATCGTCGGCGCGCTCCCCATCCGCAGAGGCTGGGGGTCCTCCAGCCCCGCGGGTCCTCCTGGGGCCCCAGCGCCCTCAGGTGAGGACCAGGGCCCCAACCTCGTGTGGTGGGGCCAGCCGGGACCTGCTCCCGAAGCCCCCCGCCAGGGGCAGGAGCAGAAGGAAGCTGGGTTCTGGCCAAGCCTATGGGTAGGGCCCCCCGCGGGCTGTGGGGCAGCAGGTGCATTGCGCAGGGCAGGGACGCACTGACAACTCACGTGGCCTGCGGGGCTGTTCCCCGAAGAGGCAACTGCAAGGAGGACGGTGGTGTCTGGGCAGAGACGGGGCCCCTGCCTCACCCGCGTGGGACCAGGGGCACCGGGATGACACGGCCCCAGCCAGGGCGGTCCCAGGTGGGCCCAGAGGTGTCCGGGCTGCAGCGTGGCCGTAGCCGCCGAGCCACCCGGGAGAGCATCAAGCCCCGCCCGAGGTGCCACCCGGGGTCCCTGAGGGGACAGTGCGGGTTCTGGAGACACCGATTTGTAGCCTGCTCACATGGTATGACCCGGGGAAAGCCGCCTAAACCCCCGGTCGCTCACTCCTCGTTTGGAAAGTGAAGCGAGTCCGTCCCCACCGCCACTCACAGGCTCAAGGTGAAGCCTGGGACAAACACGTGGGAACAAGGGCTTCGGGCAAGTGCAAAAGCAGCACCAACACGCAGTATTTTCCTGCGGCCCGACTCTCCAGGCAGGGTGGCGGGGGGGGGGGGGGGCAACTCTTCCAGAGAGTATTGGAAGCCTTCCGAGCCATTCTGACCAGCATCCCCCGGAGGGCCTGGACCACGTCCGAGTGCAGCCCCCGGCCCCTGGCAGCCAGATCTGAATGATGTCATTGCCCTTGACCGAGGCTGTCCCGTCGTCCTCCCCACCCCCCCAGCGAGCGCCCCAGGGGGCCAAGGCCGCAGTGCCTCCAGCCCAAGCCTCTGTCCAGAGGACAAACGAGTTTCCGAGGGAGGAGCGATGGCCGGAGGCCACAGCAGGTTGGTGGCGGAGACCTGGTCTCGGGGCTCTGGGCTTCTCAGCGCTTCCCTCTGGCCGAGCACCCCTGGCCAGCCGGTGACCACCTGCCTGGAGAGTGGACCCACAGGCCTCTATGTTCAGTGCAAAGAAGTCCTGCCCAACTTCAAGGAAACCTGCTTTATAAGGAACCCAGACGTGTCAGGGAGAGGGAGGTGGGAGGCTTGTTTGCACCTGCCGCCCCTACTAACGAGCGCTCGAGTCTCCTCCGTGATCTTATTTAAGCAGATTCTATGCACACGTGGTTCCCTCCGTTTCTGAGTGTGCGTTTGAAGAGGTTGCTTGGCGGGGTCGCCGTGTAAGCCCCGTGGTGGGGCTTCTGCATCCCGGCCCCGGAGTGTATTCAGAGGTGGAATCCAACAGGCCGGGGCCCAGCGTGACCCCAGGGGCGTTTTGCAGCCTGTGTTTCAGGAGACGGCTGCCCTGGGCAGTGTGTGCCGTCCGCGGGGAGCGCAGCATCCTTACGCTGTGCGTGCCGTCGACCCCTTTTGTAAGTGGTCAATAAAGCCTGTTAAACAAGGGCGATGGGGCCCCTGCTCCCTGCTGACGTGGGCATTCGCGGGCTTGCGGGGGCCAGTCTCCCTGACAGCAGGCCCAGCCTGCCTCCTTCGGGGAGTTGGGGTTCCCCCAACCCCCAGATCTGACTCCGTGGGCGGCTGCGAAATTTAGTCCAGATGGCCACGTGTGTGCCTCTAACGGTAGCACGTTGGCAGGGCTTGGCTATGCGATCGTGCCCCACCACAGGCCCGGACTAGGCTTTTCTCCTGAGCAGGACAGGCCCCAGCGGGGTCGCTTGGGAGGGAATGAACGAGCCCTGGAGCTAGAACTAGTTCCCCCCCAACCCAGCCCAGGACGGCGGGGATGGGGAGACCTGGCACAGACACGGAAGCCTGGGGATGGTGTGGTCCCTGGGACACTGGTCACAAGAGCCTCTGGGCTAGAAGCCCAGGCCAGCATCCGGGCCCTGGGGGGGTCGCGGGCTCCTGGACAGATCCAGACAGAGGCAATCATGGAACCTGGGCATGTGGGGTGACCGCCTGTGCTGGGAAGTGTGGGGAAGTACCTGGTTGCCAGCAAGAGACATACCGAGAAAGAACAGGAAGGTCTGGCCTAACCTAAGGTTCCAGCAAATGTGGAAGTGACCGTCCCCCGGGGGAGTGAGGCGGGGCCACGTTCTACGGCATCAGGCAGTGGTGGGGGCCCGGGACTGGCTGCCCGGCCACACGGGACAGGCCCGGCCCTTAGCTGGCACCATTTTAAGCCTCTCACTAAGGAGTTGGGAGGCAGGGGTTTCAGCTTAGGCGGGATCCCTCTCACTTCTGGGCCCTAAACAGTGGATCAAGAGATGCAGAGATGCGTCTCTAGGGCGATCAAGAGATGTGTCTCTAGGGCAGCCCCGGTGGCTCAGCAGTGTAGCGCCGCCTTCAGTCCAGGGAGTGATCCTGGAGACCCAGGAACGAGTCCCACATCGGGCTCCCTGCATGGAGCCTGCTTCTCCCTCTGCCTGTGTCTCTGCCTCTCTCTCTCTCTCTGTCTCTCATGAATGAATAAATAAAATTAAAAAAAAAAGAAAAAAAAAGAGATGCGTCTGTAGGAAATCTGCAGGATGGTGTGTGTTTCCTCCCACGGTTGAGGTCAGACTTTCTAACTATATGAAATGAGGTGGTACTTGACAGTCTGACAGCCCTGGGTCTGAATCCTGGCTCTGCTGCCTACATGTGACCTTGGGCAAGAGACTAAGCCTCCCTGGGCCTCACTTCCCACATCAACACATGGTGCAAAAACTCATTGCTTTGAAGGTGACGAGAGCTAATCTATGCAAAGCACCTCGCACCAGCTCTGTACCTGCGGATTCAAGTTCAGGAGGCAGTTGCTATTCTTAGACGTACGAGAGGACGTTTGAGGGGGTCCGCGTGCTGCAGCGCCCACCCTGTCTGGAGGCGAGGACTCCTGCTCAGGCTTAACCTCCAGGATGTCTCTGCCTACTGATGGGCCCGGGAGCCTCTCTCTACCAGGAGAGGAGGGGAGACTGGGAGGGAAACAGAACAGGCCACAGCTCTGGGGCCTGTGCAGCCTGGAGCCTGTGTTTGAGCATCTGCATTCCAAAGGAGTTGGGAACTAAGGAGAGTATCCCCAAGAGAACCAGTGGGACTCTGTACCCAACAGCTGTCCCTCAGAGTCCAGTTGGCGAAATGTGACAAGAGCTGGGGCACAGCCGGGGCCCCCTGCCCTGCTGGGGTACATTCTGCAGTGCTGCTGCTTGAGGACTGGGGGCTTTGAGAGAAGCCGGGGTCAGCCCGCCTGGCATGGATGCTGGCAGGTGCTGGTGCTCCTCTGACGGTCCTCAAGGGCCCCGGCCGTGGCAGGATGGACGGGGAGGATGGGGAGTGTGCCATTGAGGACCACGGCTGCCAGAGTCCATGCAGACACGGGGCGGGGAGGGGGGTCCCTTAGGAGAGTCACAGAAGCAGCGCAGGTGGGGTGGGGGCCAGGGTTTGGTGGAGTTTGGCCCAGGCTCCAGAGTGAAGTGGCGATGGCTAAACCACCGTATAGTGGTCAATAAAGTAAGCGACTTTATTTTGTAGCCGCAGGCTGGTGATGTTGGGACATCCGTGTGACATGATGAAATCGTGCAAATGCACGTTTTTAGCTGAATGAGGTTCAGTCATTTGTTTATTCATCAATAGCACACCCAGCCGTTCTTTTAACGACACACATTCCGAGTGTACTGTCTGTGCCGGGCCCTCTTCCGGGTGTTAGGTCCCCAGGCTCCAACAAGCCAGAAGGAAGGAAGGAAAAAGAAAAAGCACAAAATCCCTCCCTCGGGTTGACAAGAGCAGACCTGTGGGGCGGCGAGGCCTTCGTTCCAGAAGCTAGTACAGATGCTCCTGCTTACAGATGTGTACAGATGTGTAGTACACATCTGTAGTACAGATGTGTCCTGGACCAAAGGCGCTCACCTTACAGTTACTTGGCCTGAGCTCTATTTAAATAGAGAAGATGGCCAAGGGCATGACAGGTGAATCCAAAATGAGAGCATCTTTTTTTTTTTTTAAGATTTATTAATGTATTTAATTTACTCAAGAGAGAGGATGGTGGGGAAGGGCAGAGCAGAGGGCGAGGGACAGAAGCAGACTCCTGAGTGCAGAGCCTAATGCAGGGCTGGCTTTCGGGACCCCGGGATCGGGACCTGAGGCGAAGCCAGGCGCCCTGGAAACTACAGCATCTTTTAAACATTAATTAAACAGAATGTGGGATGCCTGGGTGGCTCAGCGGTTAAGCGCCTGCCTTCAGCCCAGGGCATGATCCTGGAGACCCGGGATCGAATCCCACGTCGGGCTCTGTGCATGGAGCCTGCTTCTCCCTCTGCCTGTGTCTCTGCCTCTCTCTCTCTCTCTCTCTCTCTCATGAATAAATAAATAAAATCTTTAAAAAAATTAAACAGAATGTGAAGGGCATTAGCTTAGGCACTGTGCTTTCACACGCAGCCCGACATGTATCCACACATACGTAATCCTGGTGAGGTCTGCGGTTCCAGACGGCGCCGTCTGTAGGCGAGTCTGACCCACAGATCGACACAGGTCCTCTCGAGGGCGATGACGTTGGCTGGGGTGGCATCACTGAGAGCCTGTGAGGTGCCAGGCATTGCTCTGAGAGCTTTCCATGTGAAAAGTCATTAATCATCAGGAAAACCCCAGAGGTGGGTAGTATCATCCCCACGTTACAAGTGAGGAGATTAAGGCATGGGGAAAAAAAAAGAGAGTCATTTGCCCAAAGTCACAAAGTGACTTCTTACTGGGTAAGAAAAAGCAAAGGCAAAATTTAAGCCCAGGAAACTGGGTTCCTGGGCTCCGGAGTTCCAGGCTGTGCTCTTAGCCCTGCTGTCACACTGCCTAATCGATCTGAATAATGCACATCTTTACCCCCAGGGTTTTTTTAAAGGGTAATCTAAGGGTCTTAAAATAATCAGATTCCCAGAAATCCTCTCTGGACTTCTTTTTTTTTAATAATAAATTTATTTTTTATTGGTGTTCAATTTGCCAACATATAGAATAACACCCAGTGCTCATCCCGTCAAGTGCCCCCCTCAGTGCCCGTCACCCATTCACCCCCACCCCCCTCCTCCCCTTCCACCACCCCTAGTTCTGTCTCCCTTTCTGATATTTCCTACCCATTTCTTCTCCCTTCCCTTCTATTCCCTTTCACTATTATTTATATTCCCCAAATGAATGAGACCATATAATGTTTGTCCTTCTCCGATTGACTCTCTGGACTTCTCTCTCCCTGGATCGTGTTCATAGAAGCCGCCAGGCACCGCTGCTCACTGACGAGCTCCCTCTGTGGCCCTCTGGCCCCTCCTGTCCTTTCGGCTCCAGGCCTGCCCGAAGCTGTCTCTGCCAGAAGTGGAGACCAGAACATCCTCTCCTGCCTTCATGGCACCCCCAGTCCGCCTCGGAATCGCTGTGCCCTGGGCAGCCCCCATCCCGTGGAGGAAACCACACAGAGGCCAGGAGCAGTACAAGCTCCTGCTTTGCTCGGACCACTTTTTTTTTTTTTTTTTCCAAAATGCACCATGGGAAATTCCTCACGAGCAAAATCCCTGCTGCATCACGTGCACGTGTCGTTGGTATACATATGACCAGATACATATATATATACGATTTTTTAAAATGCATGTTCTTAGGTGTGATGATGTCTTTGTGGCTTTGTTTTCTGAAGCCTTGGAGGGCATGATGCATGACATGGGCCTGGCAGGGTAGGCAGGAATTGGTGAAGAAGGTGGCAAGAAGGGAGAAAATGTCCCAGGAGGCCGACTTATAATCAACAATCTTCGGGGGATTTTCCTGGGGCTGCTGGAGAAGCTGCAAAGACAGATGTGGGTTTAAATCCCCAGAGAAGGGACCCCTGGGTGGCTCAGTGGTTGAACGTCTGCCTTCGGCTCAGGGCGTGATCCCAGGATCTGGGATCGAGTCCCACATTGGGCTCCCTGCATGGAGCCTGCTTCTCCCTCTGCCTGTGTCTCTGCCTCTCTCTCTCTCTCTCTCTCTCTGTGTGTCTCTCATGAATAAATAAATAAAGTCTTTTTAAAAAAAAATCCCTGGGGGAAGCTCACCAGTGGCAGGGCTGCCCCGAGGGACAATGCGCTGTCTCCGGGGTTCATGCGGAAGCCTCCACTCCATGTGCACCCAGATAGGAGGAGACACTCACCTCTTAAGGGTTTAATAGGAGAACCTGAAACACTTAATAGGGAAGGGAGTGGAGCCTATATCCCCATTCATGGAACAAACACTTGTGCTCAGCTCCGAGATGCAAGGGACACACGGCTGGAACAATAAGCCTGAAGCTGAGAATCTCACGAGACCAGGTAGGAATCAGGATTCTTTCTGTAGCCCCCCTCTGCAGGTGACAATGATATGATGACAGGGTCGTACGATTTCATAGAGGTCCTATTCCTTCTGGTGGATGGCCCTCGCAGCTCTACTTTCTAACAACCCCTGGAGCGTGAGCCCTGGGCTGCAGCCACCCTCCTGTTCCTCACTGCTGGTGGCATCAGCTCTCAGGGGTACAAGGGATGCTCATGGGGACACAGACACCCACGGATCGAGGGTCACATCACCCACCAGGCTCTCACTGCCCCATAGGGCAGCTCTTTGGAGCGTCAAACATATGTGATCTCTTTGGGAGTTTCCAATAAGAGGAAGAGTAATACTTCCTGAAGGACACCCTGGAATACTGCGGAGAAGACAGTTAGAGGAAACAATGGAATTAGAGCCTCTCCGAACGGTGCTTGCGCCCCCGGGGAGATGGGTGGTGTTGGCCAAGTCACCATGATGTGCTGGGCTTCAGCTTCTTCACCTGTAGAAAGGCCTAGAACTCTTCCTTTCTCCAATTGGACAGCCCATGGGAAATGTTACATGTAAACGTCACAGGGAAAGGGTCACATTTATTGCTTCCCAGCCACTACCTATAATAAGATCATTAATAGGACAGGACAAAGCTCCCCGGGCACCCCCCGACCCAATCGCTGGGTCCAGGTCAGTGCCCGGAACAGAGTGGGTGCTCAGTAGATGGTGTTGACGAGACGGGCCAGGCCACAGGGGACTAGCGGGCCAGACCCCCCAGGGCCCCCCAGCCCCCCAGGGCCCCGTGCCCAGCCCCACCGGTCAGGCCCAGTCCTGCTCTCCGCCTCTGTGCGCCTCGCCCTCGGCGTCTCTGCAGCCCGGGCCGTCCCCACGGGGGGCTCTGTGGCCCGCGTAGGAGCAGTCCCGGAGCTGGGGCACCGCCCGGGGACAGCGGGGGCCCCTCCTGCGCCGGGGACAACAGTTCAGCCCCCCGGGCCGGCAGCGGCAGCGAGCCTGGGCGGCCCACACGTAGGCGCCCACGGGCAGGGCGAGCAGCGCGGCGCTCAGCACCACGGCCACATGCAGGAGGCGCTCCCGCGCGGCCAGCTCGGCCAGCTCGCCCTGCGCCCGGCCCGTCACGAAGACCACACAGCGGCCCCTGCGGGCGGGCCGGCCCTCCAGGCTGAGGCACGCCTCGTACTTCGTGCTGGGCCGCAGGTCCTCCAGCCCGTACGTGTTCACCCCGGGGCCGATGTGCACCACCTCGGGCCTGAGCGTTGCATCGGACGCGATGTAGAGGGTGAACCACGGATCCCGGGGGCCGTCGGCCACCACAAACCACTCGAGCAAAATCCCGCGCACCGTCTGCCTGACCACCCGCAGGTCGATGTAGGCCTCGCCCTCCGAGGGCAAAGGAGGGGCGCGGGCAGCGGCCGGGGCCTGGGTGGGCTGCACGTGGAGGGCGATGACCAGTGCGCTCCGGCCCATAGAGTTGGAGGCCACACAGGTGTAATTGCCTCTGTCCACCAGGTGGGCTGCAGGTATGACCAGTTCGGACAGGGCGGTGTCTTCTGCAGCCGACGAAGTCAACACTGGGTGGAGAGAGAGCAAAAGGGCTCTGAAGGGCACGTCCCTGCTAGAAAGCTGGACGGTGCCCAGCAACATCCGTTCTTTGCTTTTTTCTTGAGCCGGAGGTGACCGCCTACCAAGCTTACATTCCTGGTATTGGCCTCTCAGCAACCCCATAAGGTAAGTACCCCCTTTTTACTCTTAACAAGTTGAGGACTGGAGTGATTCAGCAACCTGCCCATAGGGACACATGCTCAGAGGCAGTGGCCGTCCTGGAACCTCATTCTTCTGCCTACGAAGACCACACTTCCAGCTCCACTTGCTGCTCCAACCAAACCACCAGAAGCCTCGCTGAGCTAACAGCATGGTTGGGGGCAGATCTCTAGCAACTGTGGGATGTTGTGAGCTTCGAGAATCACCTTCCTGGGGGCTCCTGAGTGGCTCGGTGGGTTAGGCATTCAACTCTTGGTTTTAGCTCAGGCCATGATCTTGGGGTCATGAGATCAAGCCCCAAGTTGGGCTCCATGCTCGGTAGGGAGTCTGCTTCTCTCCCTCTCTCCCCCTCTTCTGCTTCCCCTCTCTCCACTCATGTGCACGTGCTCACTCTCTCTAAAAAAAATAAATAAATCTTTAAAAAATTGTTTAAAAGAATTACCTTTTTAGCTCCCAGGTGCAGAAAGGCTCAGAGCCTTGAGCCAAATGCCTGGATTCTATCCCTTACTAAGTGCATGGTGCTGAGCCAGTTGCTTAGATTCTCCTGGCCTCGATTTCCTCATCAGTAAAACAGGATGATAAGAGTTTAAGTTTGTTAGTAAGCACTCAGTGTAAGCTGTTGTCATTACTGAGAGAATAATATAACACGGTACCAAAGGCACTGACTACAGACCATTAAAAGACATCTGCCTGCATATCACTGTTCTTCAAGATGCTATGACAATAAATCCTACATTAGTATTTAATCTCAACCCAATAAGATGTGATCAAAATGATAGGAAAAACTCAACAGTTCAGTTCCTTAGGTATTTTTTAATCTTCCAGCGGCTTCTCACCATGCATAACAAATATCTGGGTAACTGACTGTATTTCTCAAGCTTTACTCAGATAGGTCTAGCTGTCTTCTAGACAACTTTAAGATATCCCAAGGGAGACCACCCCTGTCCCAACCCTGCAGGGTAACATTAAAGGGGATTCCAGCTGAGGTATGAAAGCACACCATAGAGTTTCAGGACATGAGAGGCAGGTCTGAATCCCAGTGATGGGGCCTGTGGAGGTCACTTCCTCACCTGGGTCCCAGGATTACAACTTCAAGCCAGTAAGTTCTGAACAACAGAGTGGTGGGAAGTGTAAAATTCAGTCAACATCTAGGAATTCCCAACCTTGCCCAATGGTAAGAATTACTTGGGGAAAGGAGGAGGGGAGAAGAGAGAACACTTGTTAATAGGCGTTAATCTCAGGCCCACCCCTGGACACAGGAAATATGAATCTCCAAGGCAGGAGCCTGGAGATCTTATTTCCAACAAGTACCCCGGTTGGGTCTGCTCCAGCAATTTTAGGCAATCAATAATAGATAATCTCTAGAATCAGTCCTAGTCAGAAATTCTAGGACTTAAGAACATACAGTGTAGTATTTTGCATTTAGAACACTCTTAAAGAATCTATCTGTTCATATATAATTTTATAATATTTATACAATATGTTAAGTCTACTATAATATATTTACATATATTATATATTTTATATATAATTTATAATTTATATATAATATATATTATATTATATATAATATATAATTATATATTTTATATATATTTATATCCCATAGAGGTCTGTATGCAACCATTTAAAATCATTCCAGATGGTGGAACACTGTCTTGGAAACTTCCCCGTTGTGGTGGGTATAATTCAGGCCGAGCCCAATCTTACCTGCACCCTCACTTCACGATTGACCCAGTTTAGAACCTCTCTATTGAGGAGAGAGTTGCTGTAGACCTCACCATTTCCCCCAGATACACTGAGAGGGCTCACGTGGCTTACCATCAAATTCCCTCCACATGCTCAGGGGGTAAGCCCATGCAATGGTTGGTGAAGGGCTGGCCTGTGCCAGGCATCTCAGGGTCACATTATGTCCCATCTGGACGGTGACACTGGCACTGGGTGTTGAGATCTGCGGCTTCCTGCAAGCACTGAGCTCAGTTTCGTGAAAAAGCTGCCCAGCCTTGGAGAGAGGGCGTTGGCACATCAGGTAGTAATTCACCAGGATGACCGGGATGCTGATGGAATTCACAAATTGGACAAATCCCCTCAGGCGACAGTCACATAGCCAGGGATTGTTGTGCAGTGCCAGCACCAGGATGGGGACAGTCTTGGCTCCACAGCCAGGCTGCCTGTTGTTTCCGGTAGGCCAGCCAGTTCAAGAAGACACTCTTGGACACAACTGTAAGCCTATTGGAGGATAGGTCAAGGTAGGTCAGGTTGACCAAGAACTGAAGCGCTAGCTCAGGAAGCGCATCAATCCTGTTGTGCTTGAGATCCAACACCCTCAGGAGAGGGGTGGCTTGGAATGCTGTCCATGGTACTGAGCGGAGCTTGTTCCCCTCCAGTCTCAGCTCTTTTAGTTCTGACAGGTGCTCCAGGGCTCCCAGGTGTATCACAGTGATGTTGTTAAAATTAAGCCAAAGGTGTTCCAAAGTGCTCATGTTGATGAAGGACCCTCGAGGTAGTTCATATAAGGGCGAATTTTCAATCCTCAACTGCTTTAACTCTTCAAGAAGGTTCCTTGGGATCTTTCCCAAAGAGATAGACATACACTGCAGAGTCCTGTACAAGAAACCACAAACGCTTTAAGACGAACATCAGTGGGGCGCCTGGGTGGATCAGTCAGTTAAGCCACTGACTCTTGATTATGCTCAGGTCATGATCTCAGGGTCCTGAGATGGAGCCCCTGCATTGAGCTCCCAGCTCAGCAGGGAGTCTGCTTCACCTGTCTCACACTCTGACCCTCATCCCACCCATGCATTCTCTCTCTCTCTCTCTCAAATAAATAAATAAATCTTTTCAAAAAATATAAACATCAGAGAAGTGAGATTAGGTTTATTCTGGCATTAGAGGTATGAGTTAAAAGAAAAAAATATATGTTATTCACTTGAAATAAGAGACCCATATGGGTAAAAGTGCACAGTTCTCCAAAGTTCAGAGCCAACTAGAGATTTCACTGACTTCCTGCCACATCTAGGCCTGGTCCCACTCCACATCATCCCCAAAGAAGCCCATCCCCTACAACCCCCTGGCATCTTGTTAGCACAGCGCACCTGCCGAAACTGTCCTCTGAGCAGGTACATCCTGGCTGACAGGATGGCTGAGCGGCATTTGAATCCAGAAAGACCAGGACTAGCAGCAAATAGTGAGAAACTGAAGCCATACTGCTCTGCAAGAAACTACCTTGCAAGTTTTCAGTAAGTGTAGTCTAGGCTTTTGAGTGGCAAATCCTATTACTGGTAATCCGTGGTGATGCAGGTCAGCACAGCAGTGGCAAAGCCCCTGTATGCTCTGTTATGGCCTAGATCACAAGCTCAACAGAACCCACGAGGAAGGAGCTATATCTCTTAACTAAGGTCACAAAATTCACCCTTTGTCTGGTTCTTGAGTCTAGAAAGCAAACTCTAAGCCAGTTCTCCTACTCAGGACTGATACCACCTTCCCTCAGTTTCTTACAGAATGATCTGAGAAACAAGCAGGTAATACTATCCTGAACACAACGGTTCGGGTTATTTGGCCAGAATCCATCTAATACTTCATCTACACAGTTGACTTCTGAAAGCTAGAATTTTCTTTCTTTCTTTCTTTCTTTCTTTCTTTCTTTCTTTCTTTCTTTCTTTCTTTCTTTCTTTCTTTCTTTTTTTTTTTTTAAAGATTTTATTTATTTATTCATGAGAGACACTCAGAGAGAGGCAGAGACACAGGCAGAGGGAGAAGCAGGTTCCCTGCAGGGAGCCCCTGATGTGGGACTGGATCCCACAACTCCGGGATCACGCCTTCAGCTGAAGGCAGACACTCGACCGCTGAGCCCCCCAGGCGTCCCTGAAAGCTAGGATTTTCACCCACTCTCTAGAAGTGAATGCAGATTGGTGGATAACGAGATGTGACCACTCGCATCACTGGCTTTCTCCGACGCCTCATGTGATGGATTCACTCCTGTACTGCACTAAGACAGCTACCTCTGCCACTGGATGAGCGGGGTTAGAGAAGCATCACAGTACAGAGGTTTTCTGAATAAGTTAAAGTGTGTTTCTTATCCTGGATCTCACAACTTGCCCTGAATGCTGTGTATTTCACATGATAAAAATGAAGGACTTATGTTTTATGTGATTTGGGTACTTATTCAACAAATATTTGTTGGCCATCTACTCTAAGCCACACACTTTCTAGGTGCAAGGAATCACTGGTGGGCAAAACTTTATAGACCCTTTGCCATGGGGTCTTCTCTCTAGCTTATGCTTCCTTGTCTTGAAATCTTTGGAAAGTCACTCAACGTACATGAGTCTCAGTTTCTCTTATGCAAAGTAATGAAATTAATAAATAGTTCATAGTGTTTCTAGGAAATTTTGAGGCTATATAAAGTACCTAACGTACATGAGTTATGTTAATTCCCTTCCCTACACCAACAGACTTGAAGAGCAATAAAGTCGGCTTCCCTATTACTTACGGTACTTCCTGGTGAATATTGACATTCCTTGGATTCTCCTAATACTCATAATATACATTATACCCTACAAAAGGCCTAAAGGAAGAAAATCCGCTTAGTAGTTAGCCAGGGATGGGGGAAATGGGTCATCAACTAAGCTGATTACACTCCAGGCTTTTCATCCATGCCAGATGTATTTGAATTTCTTGTCAATTCCACAATCTGGCCAGATCTCTGGATTTCCTCTCAAGCTAAAAATCAAAACAAAGAGAGTGCAATGGGTACAAAGCTTGTTCTAGACATGGAGATGTGCAGCCTTAGACCCCTTTCAAGGCATGTGTTGATGCTCAGCTGCAAAGATTGCTTGCATGAGATCATGCCCTTCCCAAAACAACTCATATACAGCAACTGAGGGTGAAGAGAGCCCAAGGGCCCAGCTAGTTTGGCCTGATGGGATGAGGAGGCAACTCTGATCTCACTCCTGAGACTTGTACCATGGTGGCCAAGATTTTGTTAAGCTTGCTTTTTTTGGGGAAAAAAATGTGATTCAATTCACTGCAGGGCAACCCATTAATGAATTCTTTTCTCAGGTCAAACTATAAGGGCCTAAAGAGATCTCCATCCCCCACATTTTTTCCTCTGTTCATCCCACGCTATCCTCTTCAGATGAATCCAGTTGAACCTAACCTTCTGGTGATTTGCTGAAAGCTTGAGAAGAACATCCACTGGCATGTCGTCTCTGGAATTATGCTGGCCACTTCTGCACTGCTCCTTCCTTCTCTCCTGACCCCCTCATCTTCTGGTCTCCTTATTTGTTTTTTTTGTTTTTTTTTTAAAGATTGATTTATTTATTTATTTATTTATTTATTTATTTATTTATTTATGATAGACAGAGAGAGAGAGAGAGACAGACAGAGAGGCAGAGACACAGGAGGAGGGAGAAGCAGGCTCCATACCGGGAGTCCAACGTGGGACTCGATCCCGGGACACCAGGATCGCACCCTGGGCCAAAGGCAGGCACCAAACCACTGAGCCACCCAGGGATCCCCTGGTCTCCTTATTTGGCATATGAATGCAGGGGTGTAGCTGTGTTGTCAATTAAGGCAAGAGACTGGTGCAATTAAAGCTCGGTTGTGTCATTTACTTTGAACAACTAGTGATTAAGTGGTGTCCCTAAACTCAAGAGATTTAACAACAAGGGGAAGGGGTTTGAGACTATGACACACCCATGTCCCTTCCTGAAGGATGTTTTCAAGAACTTGGCTTAGAATTTTTGGTAGAGAAGAGCCGTGGGGGGGAGGTGGGGGATCACTCTGTTTATGACACGATTATATATAAAAGATAGAAATGGCTTCCTGGTGATGGCTCCTCGGCGCATCTTAATAGAACCTTATTAAGACAGTTTTCTATTCAATTGGAAAATGTGACCCCAGGGTTGGAAGAACTTTGGGGCGACTCAGACAGAGAGCCAGGTGACATATCGGGGAGCAGACGTGCTGTCTTTCCTCTTTCTCAAGCTGGTGCTCTTCCCTGGCTCCTCCCTCTGCTGCCAACCCCATCTGAGGTGTCCTCCTGGCTACGCATGCTCTGTGGCCTGCCTGGGATGGACACACAGGTGACTACGTTCCCAGCCCTCCCAAGTAGGCAGGCTATGTGACTAGCATTCTGGCTAATGAACTATTAGAGGAAATAATGTTTTAAAAGCCCCTGCGTGACATTCCAGCTTCTCTTCCCCCTTGCTACAGCAGTTGTTAGCATTCCAGGTGATGGAGTCGTCGTCAGCCTGGGTCCCCAGGTGAATAAATGGAGCAAAACCCTTTCTCCATCCACATTTCCCACAGACTCAAGAACAGGGATAAATCTTTCTATGGCAAGCCACCAAAATTTGGTAATTGTTAGCACAGCATAAGCCTAAGCTATCCTGACTACAATGTCTTTGCAATCAAATAACGTGTTCAAAGACTTTTAAATTTATTTTTATTTCTACTGGAGTATATGATAGTTAAAAATTTCCAGCTCTAGGAGCTCTAAACACACTGTTCACTGAGTCCCTTGATCGATAGCCTAATTTCAACAGCCCACATCCACTTTCCAGGGTATAATTTCTGTTACTTGCCTTTTGTACCCTGCAACCTACACATGGAACTTGAGATAAGTGACATCAGACCTGCCCCCTGCCCAGCTCAAAGGGAATATAAGCATGTTGCAGTCAGAAAAAAGGTATGATGGAGATGCGACAATCACAGTCAACATCCAGACAAGGTTTCCAAGGACAGCACACCGTAGGATCACCATGGTGCAGGATGGTCTTCACCACTGGGAGACCAGAAATTGTTTTCCCTGGACTCTAAGCAGATTTTCAGGGACCAACTTATACTAACCAGACTCATATACCAAAGACCAATATATAAACCAGGTATCATTTTATTTTTTCACAATGGGAATTCATTTTTTTTCCAGTTGTATGAATATTCATGAACATAATCCAGGATGATTCTTTACCAGAGCAAATCAGGGAAGAAAGAACACAGAAAGGAAGACTGACAGATGGATATTTGGAGGCTGACCATCTTGGGGGTCATTCCATCCAGACCACCAAAGTAGGTCTTAAGAAATCATTGAAAAGTTTGAATATTCTCTTTTTTCTCCCCCCACCCCACACACCTCATGATATTGGATAAATACTAACAAATCTTGCTTTTAAGTTCCTGAATTCTCGTCAAACAAGGTTTAATAAAACTGACTGGATCTTAGTTGTCTTTGGGCCTATAATTGTTCAACCTTGATTGGCTCAGTCAATCATTTAGAAGAAATATCTTAACCATTTCAATAGGTGGCCACTTCCATCTTGTTCTAATTTGGGGAGTGCCTGTCAATCTCATATATCAAACAATCAGAACTGAGTCTTGGGTTTCAACAACAGAAATGCCTTGATAAAACTACCGGCAGGGGTTGGAAAACGATAGCCTGGGAGCCAAATCCAGCCTGCCACCTGTTAGTGTAAATAACATTTTATTGGAACACACCTGTGCCCATCAACTTATATATTGTCTATGGCTGCTTTCACATTCCATCAGAGGAGCTGAGTCAGTAACAGAGCCTAAAATATTTACTATCTGGTTTTCTTTACGGCATATATGGTTGTTGACCGTGATGTAGCCAGTGGTTTTGTCAACTTCCAACCAAACAATTTCTCTTTTTAATGGCTATGGTCCATAAGTTATAGTCAGATGCACCCTCCAGATGATGGGCAGAAAATATCCACATATTTAAACTCCATGCTCGTGTGTACTGGTGGTCTTATGGTTCTTATGGCTTTCAATGATTTGAAAAAAAATCCATTTCCATAGTGGAGCTGCTATAGATCACATTGCAGAGATCAACACTGAAGGAAGATCCTCAACCTGGTCAGGAAGTTATCAAAGACTTAGACCCTCCAAGAAAAATCCATCACTACCCTCTATAAGTTATTCAACTCTTTGGGCTTTGGTTTTTTCATCTGTAAAATCAAGTAGTTCAGCCTCCATAATGGGTTGTTGTAAGGATCAAATGAGAGAAAACAGAACCATATGTTGTCAGATCTTTGTAAATATGAGAGGGAGTACAGTAACTTTAGAAATCACTGTATTGGGGCATGTGAGCAGCTCAGCCGGTTGAGCATCCAACTCTTGGTTTTGACTCAGGTCATGACCTCAGGGTCCTGGGATTGGGCCTGAGTCAGTCTCCACACTCAGCACAGAGTTTGCTTGTCCTCCTCTCTCTGCCTCTCATAAATAAATATAATCTTAAAAAAAAAAAAAAGAAATCACCACATCACACTGTTTCCTATCTGGCAAATGTTCAACACGATATGGGTCTGTTGGTTGATACCAGCAAAATTGTTTCCTTGCCGTCCCTGAATTTCCTTAGTTGGTATCTAAAGGCCCTGGCACCAAACACTCTGGAGCTCAGTCCTGCAGACAAGACACGACACTGACCCTGTTGTTGGGAACATTCACCTTTGCTTGTGCGCAGAGATGATATCTCAGCGGCTTCCCAGTGTTAAGCAAATTGAGCAAGAATCCCACTTTGAGGTGGCTTCCTGAATAACTGGGAAGGCTCTGAGACATCCTAGGAACCCAGCTAAGTTTCAGTCAAATTACAAAGGCCACTCTGTGGGGACAAACGAGCTGTGTGCCCTACAGCATTGAGTGTACGGTGCCACCCTCCATGGAGGGCATCTCAGATTCCTCCAGCCTGACATTCTGAGATAAAACAAGCAGGAGTCTCCTGGGCATCATCCAAGCTCTAGAATTTATTGAAAATCAAATGATTATCGAGGCAGAGCAGCATCCAGAGAAAAAACATTGGGAATCCCTAAGTGTATACAATGAAGGCAGAGACTGTATCTCTGTGTGTGTCTGTACAAATGTGGCTCATGCACAAGCAGGGGTGTGGGTGTCTATGTGTTAACATAAATGTGATAAGATGCAGGAGAGGGGAGTGGCAGGGACCATCAATTCTGGAACCAATTGCCTGGTCCAGAGTCCACAACTACCACTTCCTAGCCGTGTACCTCAGGGGCGGGGTAGATCAGATCACTGCTCAGCAGACTCTTTCCTGCCCCATCATCAGCTCCCTGGGAGAACTGTCCTCTGCTGCTCTATGAGAGTTGGGTTAGGCCATGGGACCTGCTTTGGCCCACAGAACACGGGTAGCCATGGTGGCATGCTGGTTCTAGAGCCAAGAACTTAAGAGATGTTGCATGTTTTTGCTCATTCCTCTGATATCATCCAAGCTCTTCAAGGAAGAAGTCTGCTCCAAGTCGCCACTGACACTCCATCCTGGGCCCTGCAGAGAACTCACGGAGCAGAGCCGCCCTGGTCAAGCTGCAGACCTGTAGGTTGTGTGAAAATAAGCGCTCACTGTTGCACACCACCAACATCTTGCTTTTAGTGGTTACACAGAAAAAAAAAAAAAATGACTGATACAGGCGAGTTGGTCAATCCCCCTGTTTCTTCTCCAGGAAAATGGGGAGAACACGTAGGGCCTGCTGCAAAGGGCTGTGATGAGAATTAATGAGGTCGATGACCATAAAGCCCCGAGGACACTGGCGGGCACACTGTAAGGGCTTAGTGAGCATTGGCTGCTGCTGCGGTGGGCCGCGCGTGCGGAGGCGGGTCCCCGCGGGCAGGACCCCGTGGCGTGGCCCCAGGTCGAGTCAGCGGGTGGGCCGAGCAGGTGTGTGGCCCGGGCGCCCTCAGCACAGGTACTCGTTGATCCGCCTGCCGCCGCGGGCGCCCGCCACCTGCGAGTCCAGGCTGGGCCGTGCGGAGAGGAGCCCGGCGGCCTCGCTGAGGCTGTGCTGGGACAGCTCCTCGGAGCCGTCGTCGCTGTGGCCCAGCCTGTCCAGGTTGACGTAGGCGCCCCCGGCCTCCGCGGGCCCCCCCGGGGGACACCTGCGGCAGCGCCGCCGTGCGGCCCCACAGCACACGAGCAGGGTGAGGGGCAGGGCGATGACCACGGCCACGCTGATCACCACCACGTTGATGAGGCGCTGGGTGGCCTCGGTGTCCACCACCTCGTCCGTGGAGAAGATGACACACTGCTCCTTCTGGGGCACCAGCTCCCGCATGCAGACGCACGCCACATACTTGGTCTTGGGCACAAGCCCGTGGATGGTGACGCGGGTCTTCCCGGGCTGCACGGCCACCCGCCGCATGTCGCGCTGCCCGAAGACGGCGTAGAGGACGCTGAAGGCGGTGGTGTTCCCGGCCTGAGGCGCCTTCCACACCAGCGTCGCGCTCTGGTAAGTGTCCCCCACCACCTTGAGGGACCTGAGCATCCGGGCCCCCGGGTGCCCCGGGGCCCCCACCTGCACCTGCTGCAGGCTCAGGTCCTCCTCGGCGTCGGGCCCGGGGGGCGCAGTGGCCGGGCCGCCAGGCGCGGGGCCGTCGGGGACATGCCGGGCCACCACCCTGTTGTAGGCGGCAGCTTCTGGAAGCCCACCGCGCTCCGTGGAAGCCGGGGGCTCCGTGATGGCCAGGGAGATGACGGTCTCCGAGACTCCCAGGAAGTTCTTGGCCTGGCAGATGTAGTCCCCAGAGTCACGGGGGGACACAGCAGGCAGGCCCAGCAGCGTCCAGCTGGCGCCGTCGCCGGACACCTCCTGGTGCACTGGAGGGACAGAGGCCAGTGAGTGGGCCCGGAGGCCAGGCTTCCCTCCTGGGCGGCAGGCACTCAGGGCTGCATGGGGGCACCGCCGTCCCAGGAAAACCCTGGGAGTCATTCAGCTTTTCTTAGAGGGGCCAAGGGGCTCAAGATCCCCTGGGCTCGCATTAGGGGGACCCAGGCTCCAGCTAAGTCTAAGGGCGACCTGCCTTGTAAATCTGAGGTGCTCAAGCCATGTTCATCAGGCCCCGGAGTCCTACAGAACGGCCTCAGGGCAGCAGGCAGCTCGAGGGTAAGGGGGTCGGGCTGAACGCGAGGCTTTGCCACCCCGTCCAGACCCACGGCCACCTCAGCCCAAGCATTTTCAACCTGGTTTTACGTAATGGAGCTCCTCATACAGCTTTGTAAACTGATTCCAGACCCCGGTCTTTGAGCAACACTCGCTGACCCAGCTGAAGGAGACCCCCCAAGCAAGTGGGGCGGGTCACGGGGTTTTCCGGTCCGGGTCAGGTGCTAAGGAACTACTCCTCCTGACCCCCCCTTCCGCACACAGCTGGGCCGTGGCTCCTGCAAACCCCACCCCCCGGGCCAGAGACGAACCATCTCTGTCTACACTGCACAAAGACCACCGGCTGCGTGCCAGGAGCCAAGCACTTAGCCTCTCGGGGCCTGTTTACTTATAGGACAGGGATAATCAAGTTGTCTTTTAAGTTCGGTGACACCGTGTGCACCGAGGAGCCCAGTAGGTGGTAACACACATGGTTATGACCCCTCGTGGCTTCACAACCACAACTGGGAAACTCACTCTAAATATTACGTCTACTAGGAGCACCCCTCACCCCAAACGGCAGCACGTTGTTCCTCCCAGGGTGGGGGAACTGGCGTCCCAGGGTGACAGAGGGGCTCCCGGGCTCCCAGAGGACAGGTTTGGAGCCACTGTCCCCAGACCGCCCCCGACCCGCCCAGTCCGCACAGTCCCCGGAGCTCACACACCTGTGCCGTTGAGTGGGTGCCCGTTGGCTCTCCTCCAGCTCATCTCTGGCCCAGGGACGCCGGTGGCCCCACAGCGCAGCAATACTGCACTGCCCAGAGGGGACCTGACGCTGGCCACCCCTGGACGGAGCTCCGGACTCTGGCACTTTCTCAGCTCCAGCTGGCTGAAGGCCACTCCGGCCAGGCTTTGCGGGCTGGCACACTTCAGCCTGGCCTCTATGAAGGCCAGATTCGGGGCCCAGCTTTCCAGGAAAAGGGCCAGGTCGTAGAGGCGGCAGTCGCAGGCCCAGGGGTTGTCCTGCAGGCCTGCGGGGAGGAGAAGGGAGGCCGGCGGTGAGCCCCTGATCTCCACATCCACTCGCGCCCAGCTCCTCATCCCCCTCAGGGAGGGCTCGGCATGTCCTGAGCTCAGGGTCAGTGGGACTGGCCTCCAGGTGCGCTCCTTGCCTCGCTAGCCGTGGAACCTGAAGCCTGTGCTTAATCTTGAACGCACAAATCAATGGCGTGTGACTTATTTATATACACGTATCTGATATATTTGGGAGGGGAAGCGTCAGGGGTTGAGGGGGCCACATCCACCTGCTTGTACATCCGTGACTCTCAGGCCCTTCTGCGCACTAGCTGCGGGGACGCTGGGTCCCTCTCCCGCCATCCTCCCCCCATCCCTCTGCTAGCTGCATTTAACCGCTGGCACAGGGTAGCAGATGCAAACAGCATCTCAGGTTTGCAGGATGATGATACATCCGGCCCCCAAGAATCATCACGGCGAGCCGGCTGGCCCTTACCGGTTATAACACAGACCCCCACGAATTACTGCAAACAGCAAAGTTAAATGACAGAGAAACGGTCACCCCTCAGACCGGCTGAAGTTCAGCGTTCCCACCATTTTCATTATTAGCCTCAGGAGGGAAGAGATTTCCGTGTGTCTTCGTCACGGCCTATGCCCAGCCCCTCGAACTAAGAGTCCACATCGACAGGCAGTTACCTTTCAGAGCGGGGATGCCTGCATGGCCGGTGTCCCTCCTACCCTACTTGTGGGGACCGAGAGCCCGCCCAACCACTTGGACACCCCTGGACCAATCTTAAAATGTCTAGGTGCGTGCTGCATGGCCTAGGAGTCCCCTTCTCAGGTCCTATCCTAGGGAAACATTTGTCTGCGTGCCTAAGGGTGCACGGTCAGGAATGTTCCCTGCGCCATCGTAGGGGTTGGTAAGATAATGGAAACAATCTAAAGGCTCGTTAGAGGGAGAGCGGCTGAATTAGCTGTCATGTAGCTGTATTCTGGAACATTCTGCAGTAGTTTCTCCAAAATGAGATCGATCCATTTGTAGTAACTTACAGAGATCTCCGAGACATACTATTGAGTGAAAAAGTCAGTGCTGTTGATATATACAGCACGGTCTATACAATATGAGATTTTCTATAAAACACAGAAAGAGGGGCGCCTGAGTGGCTCAGCGGTTGGGCGTCTGCCTTCGGCTCAGGGCGTGATTCCCGGGGTCCTGGGATCCAGTCTTGCATCAGGCTCCCCGCATGGAGCCTGCTTCTCCCTCTGCCTATGTCTCTCATGAATAAATATATAAAAATCTTTTTGAAAAACTCAGAAATTCTTTCTGTGTGCATATATATGTGACAGTGAATGCATCCTAAAAAGATAGGGAACATGCAAATAAACCTAAGAGTGGCTACCTGTTAGAAGGGGGTGTAGGAACTGGAATCAGAAGAGGGAACAAAAGGATTTTTGGCTTTCTCTGTAATATCTTAAACGTTTACATATATTTATGTGTGAGTTATGTAATTAGAATCAATATTAATTTTCCAGAATGAGTTAATGCCACGTGTCATCCTTGTGGCATGTGCCTTGGGCAGGAAAGACATCTGGTTCACCTGGTAAGCCATCGGTTCATTACGAGCAAGAAGGAATCAGAGAGAAGGGTCAGCCAGTATAACTGATTCAACTCTGCTTTGGGAAACTGAGTCTCAAGGAGGGGCCTTCTCCTGGCTGTGTGACCTGGAGGTCTCTTATACTCATTTGCCTTATTTAAAATACTCGTTCAACACCCCTACGCTGGCTGCCTCAAACCCTCGCATGGTTGTTGGAATATGTTATCAGTTCCATATATATATGAGATATGTCATATGTATATATTTTAAAAGGGAACTTAGTTAAATTTTACTTTGGAATCAATAATTTTTCCATCTGAGTTCTCTCCTCTACATTATCCTTTATCAGGTGAGAAAGTCTGCAGGGTGGATGGAGCTGGAATGGGGCTTGCTGTTGTCCCAGGCAACAAGACTTCCAAATATCCCCTCCTCACAGGATCCTCCTGGGCCTTAGGGCACGAGCTGCCCCAAACCATTCTGAGATTGCTCCAACCCGCCCCTGGCGCTGGAGCCCCTCTGAGCCAGGACACGCCGCAGGCACCAGGTCTCTCTTCACTCCTTACCTTCCACCGTCCACTAGCCCCCCGCTGTGGTGCCCACCCCCTCACAGCTGGAGGCCTTGGGCCTTGGGCCCTCCCGCCCCCCCCCCCTGCTTTCTACGATCCCCCAGGGTGTGTTTGTTCATCTGTAAAACAAAGGGCCTTGTGCTTGGGACTATTTGGACCAGGATGTGGTGAGGGCTAAGTTCTGTGGGGGGACAGGACACTGAGGGAAGCTTTGAGGCCACGCGGAAGCACCTGGCCAGCGCGGGGGTACCAGTTTGCAGGGGGACCAGTTAACAGGAGCTCAGACCGCCTTCCTTCCACATATGTGTTGGTGGTGCTCAGAGGAGGCTCTCAAGGGGCTGGGGTGCTTGCGTGGTCCGGGCATCCTTGGAAGCTGGGTGCTGGGGTGCAGCGCCTGACCCGGAGATTAGGCCTGCAGTGTGATTGCTGGGGTGCTCACATGCTCTGAACATCTTTGGAAGCCGGGTGCTGGGGTGCAGCACCTGACCCGGAGATTAAGGCCTGCAGTGTGATTGCTGGGGTGCTCACATGTTCCAGGCATCCTTGGAAGCTGGGTGCCGGGGTGCAGCACCTGACCCAGAGATTAGGCCTGCAGCGTGATTGCTGGGGTGCTCGCATACTCTGGGCATCCTTAGAAGCCCGGTGCCGGGTGCACCTGACCCGGAGATTAATGCCTGCAGCGTGCTCGCTGGGGAGGCAAGGAAGGCGTGGAGTGGGAGCAGACGCGCAGATGAGCTGGATGTGGGTGCAGGGAGCCCCGAGGCCTGGGCACTGACTCAGCCCCGCAGGGTCCCGCCAAGTGGCTGCGCCCTGAGGCTCCCCGCCTGGGATGAGCTCTTGGGATGGAGGCTGTGGCCAGAAAGGGTGGGTGGCCTTGGGCAAGGCTGCCCTGCAGGGGGAGATTGGGGTGGGGGGCCCGGGGGGACCGCGACCCGGGGTGGGGGGGCACGGCCCGTGCCTGCCACGGTGTCCCTCTGCGCCGAGCATCACCTTTGCACCCGACTGCCAGCTTCGGAGGCAGAGAGCATCGCCCCGGCTTCCCGGGGGCAGGCGCGACCCCCTTGGCCCCCTTGACCCCCGCCCCCCCCCGCCCGGGCCGCCCCGCCCTTACCGAGCACCCGCGAGGCGCGCTGGCCGGCCGGGAAGGGCCTGGCCCAGGCGGCCAGCAGCTCGGGCGGCAGCCTCAGCAGCCGGTTGCTGGACAGGTCGAGGAAGGTGAGGTTGCGCAGGAAGCGCGCGGCGTCGGCGGGCACGGCGGCCAGCAGGTTGGCCTGCAGGTCGAGCAGCCGCAGGCGGGGGGCGTCGGCGAGCGCGGCCCAGGGGAAGGCGGCCAGGCGGTTCCCGGGCAGCCGCAGCTCGCGCAGGCGCCGCAGGCCGCGCAGCATCAGGCCGCTGAGCTCGGCCAGCGCGTTGTAGGGCAGCCACAGCTGCTCCAGGCGGCCCAGCGGCCCCAGGGCCCCCGCCACGCGGCGCACCGACGTCCGCTCCAGGCGCAGGCGGCTCGTGTCGGCGGGCACGGACGCGGGCGGCAGGGTCATGTCGGGGTCGCTGCACACCACCGTCCTGGCGGGGAAACGGGGGGGGGGGGGGGGGGGGGGGTGGAGACGGTCCCGAGGGCCCCCCGCACCCCCACCCCCACCCGCCACGGGCACCCAGCCCCCGAACCCAGAGCCTCCCCAGGGAGGGGGGGTGGAGACGGTCCCGAGGGTCCCCCCGCACCCCCACCCCCACTCCCCACGGGCACCCAGCCCCGAACCCAGAGCCTCCCCAGGGAGGGGGGGGGGAGACGGTCCCGAGGGCCCCCCCACCCCCATCCCCACTCCCCACGGGCACCCAGCCCCCGAACCCAGAGCCTCCCCAGGGAGGGGGGGGAGACGGTCCCGAGGGCCCCCCCACCCTACCCCCCCGGCCTCCCCGGACTCCGAGCTGCGAGCCAAGGGGCAGGAGGGGGCATCCGACAGCTGCCCTACTGCCCTTGCAGGGGCTGGGGCGGCTCTTGCTGCCAGAGCCTGGGGGGGGGGCGGCCAGAGCCCCCCACCCCGATCTACCCTCCCCATCCCCCCCCCCGACCCGGGGCGGGGCACCCAGCCTCCGAACCAGGCTCTGAGCTGCTCTTGCTCCCAGAGCCCCCCGGGGGACAGGGGAGGGGATGGAGACTGTCCTGAGGGGCCCCCCCACCCCCCCACGGGCACCCAGCCCCCGAACCCAGAGCCTCCCCGGGGAGGGAGGGGATGGAGACGATCCCGAGGGCCCCCCACCCTGATCTACCCCCCCACCCCCCCATCCCCACCCCCCACCCCCACTCTGAGCTGTTCTTGTTCCCAGAGCCTCCCCGGGGGCAGGCATGGAGACTGTCCCGAGGGCCCCCCCACACCTCCACCCCCCACACACACACCCACCCCCGGGGAACCGAGCCTCCGAAACCGGGTTCCAAGATCCTCCTGCTCCCAGAGCCTTGGGGCGGGGGGCCTAGAGATGGTCCCGAGGCCCCCACCCCCCACCCCCCTGGGCACCAAGCCTCCGAACCCAGGTTCCGAGCTGCTCTTGCTCCCAGAGCCTTCCTGGGGGGGCCCAAGGGGCCCTGGTCTGGTCACTGGCCCGGGGACCTCCCGCTAACCTGTCCCTGCGCGCCCACCAGCTGCCAGGCTGCAGAATGGACAGGCCGGGCGAGCCCACGTCACCTGGGCCGCTGCAGCCTTGAGGGCGGCCCGTGTCACGCTGGGCCTCAGGCCCTGTGACCGCTTTGGCTCTCCTTCATCAAAAAGATCTAAGTCAGGGCAGCCCCGGGGGCTCAACAGTTCAGCACCGCCTTCAGCGCAGGGAGTGACCCCAGGGTGCTGGGATCGAGTCCCCATCGGGCTCCCTGCATGGAGCCTGCTTCTCCCTCTGCCTGTGTCTCTGCCATTCTCTCTCTCTCTCATGAATAAATAAATTTCAAAATCTTAAAAAAAAAAAACGATCTGAGTACCGATTCAAACCTCTCTCCGTCTATCTCAGTGGGGACCCGCCGTCAGGGAGCCTCAGGGACCACGAGGCGGGCCCGGACCTTGCGGGCCTGCGGCTGGACTCCCATCCGGGCGCCCTACTTGCTGGCCGTGGGTCCCTGAGCACCTTACACAGCCACTTCCTCTGTTTCCAGGAACAGACTCCATCCACCCTTGCAGGGGGGTTTTGGGGTGTAAACGAGCTCCTGCAACCAACCAGCTCTGCGTGGGTCACCAGCAGGGGTGCCACGCTCTGCGAGGACGACTCTCAAAAACTTTGGCGATCAGGCCCCGCAAGCTGCTGGCCACGATCCCTCTGCCCAGACAGCGACTTCCTAAGCCCTGACCTATTAACTTCGACAGGAAAGCAGAGGATGGATTGAGAGGAAAGGAAGCAGCCCTTGCCCTCCGGGAGCCTACGAATGAGGGCTGTGCTGCGGGCTGTCACCCAGAGCAGCACAGTCACGTCAGGTACACAGGGCAAGATTCTCCAAGATGTGAAACTTGAGGCTGCACGTGAGGCACGGTGACCCCCACCCACCCACCCACACTCTTGAGATGTGCATGGTCCCCCTACTGAGGGATGGGTGCTGTAGAGTCACGAGAACGTCACAGTCACAGCCCCTGTCGCCTCACAGCTTATTATCAAGCTAAGGAGGAAAGAGCGTGATATTTTCAATGAGAATGAAGGTTTGGATGTTGCAGAGAGGAAGGTCTGGATGGGGGAGGGAGGAAGGCAGTTGAGGGGAAACCACGTCCGGAAAGGTGGAGAAAATCATCAAGGGAAGGACCAAAGAAACCACTGAGGAGCCAGCACATCTGGCGGGGCAAACGGCATAAAGGACATGGGGACACCTGTGTCCAGGTGCCCAGACTGGGCCGCCCAAGGAAACCGCAGTACCCACAGGTACACACACCGTATCCATGACGCGGAAGCATGGAGTACGGGCAGGTCACTCAGGCGCTCAGGTGTAGGGACCGCCCCTCTGACCCGTGCTGGTCGGAGGTGGGCTGAGGGAGGCATCTGAGATGCAGGAGAGCCTCTGTCTGACCACGCTATCCTCCTGGGGCCCCTGGGACCTCGGGGCCTCCTATAGGCGTTGTCGCCCTCAGAGGATGCGCCCTGCAGACGTGCGGGTGCAGGTGAGCCGAGGGACTGTCAGGCGGGGGGAGGGGGGACTGATGTCAGGGCTCTGCCTTCAGAGGAGGGATGGCCACCAGCCGACATTCAGGGCCCTGAAAAGTGACCTTGGAATTTTATTTTCTATCCTAAGGCTAACCTGGGGAGCTCGCCCCGCATCCCTGCCTGTGACAGCATCACCGACGAGATCTGGAGATGGAGCTGAAGCCCTGGGTTCCAAGACCAGGTCTGTCACCGATGCTGTGTGACTTTGAGCCCTGGGCTTTCTCTGGGGAGCTGGAGAGGCTCTTTATCACCCTGGTCACACTGTCTTGGCCACAGGCGGTCTCCTGGCCTGCTCAGGGCTCAGCCCTGGCTTTCCTTGGGGGGAAAGATCCTTAAGTCTGATGATCCATATGAGTTGGAGCATCAGAGACTTGAGTCAAGAATGGACCACATGGGGTATCCTTTCCTGGACGTGCCTCTCCGTTCTCTCCATCCCCTCTCACCCTAATCGACCCAACGCCCACAGCCAGGATCGTTGTAAGAGTCACACTGGTACCTTGCTGCCCTGATCAGAAACCATCAGTGGCTCCCAGCACCCATCTGAGAAGAGGGAGAAAGAGAGAATGGAACTCCAAAATGTTGAAAAGATGGTAGGAAAGATGGCTCTGGCTCCTGAGCCAGGACCTAGAATCCCTGAGCAAGTCAGGAAACGCAAATAAATGGTCATTCGTGGATAAGTTGAAGACGTCAGAGAAAAGATGGTCTGGACACTGCCAGAGAGAAAAAGGAGAGTGAGCGACGGCGGAAGAGCAAGAGTCTACAACTCACAGTGGCTTTGGAGAGTCCCAAAGGAAGGAGAGGAGAAGATGGAGGTGCTCTCGGGGCTCAGGTGGGGCTTGGGGAAGTGAAAGAAAAGGCCGAGGATGGAGGGGTGCTTGCATGCAATGGAATGGGCACGCCTGGCCTTTCAGAGAGCACATCGAATTGGGTGCAGGCCAAGGCTTCCGGGCTTGGGCCAGAGGAGCCCCAAAGCTGGGGAAGCGTGAGGAGGCAGGGGGCTGCAGGATGGGTGGGGTGGTAGGAAATACCTGGGGTGCGGTTGTGTACCCTCAGGAGGCGAGGCAAGAGAATGAAAGAGGCCTGGGAGAAAGGGGGCTGGGGAGAGGCAGGGAGGATGGTGGAGTAGAAAGGAGGGAGAAGAGAAGAAAGAGGAAAGGGGGAGGCTTCCCCTGCCCTTCAGAGGGTTCCTCTCCCCCAGGATCCTGGAAGAGGACTCAGGACAGAGTCCCTGGAGGGGCCACACTCTTGCCCCATCCCCACCCCCATGAGTGAAGGAACTTGGTACTTCCGGCGCCCTGCTGGCTGGAAGACAACACAGAGCAGACTAGCGCCCTAGGATACCTGGGTCCCCAGGGCCCGGAAGATGGAGGTCCCACCCCCTGCGTCCAGCCGTCCCGACCCAGCCCAGCAGGGACAGGCGTGGGCTACCCATCCCACACCCCTGGTGCCATACCTGGCCTTGCTGCCATCACCCAGGACGTGGAGGCTGCAGCTGCATTGAGAGGGGCAGGAGCCCTGGGCGTGGGGGTGCCCCCAGAGGGCCAGGAGCCAGAGCATGCCCACTGCCACCCTCATGGCCCCTGGCTCCCCTATAGCCCAGGCAGGGCCCTGTCCCCGGACTGCTCTTTTGTCCCAGCCCAGGAAGCCCAGCAGCTGCCCACTGGCTCATCAGCACTCCCACCCCCACTCCTGAGGCCATCGGATAAACAGGGACAGACCGGGGATTAGGAGGGAGCCCTGGCCACAGCACTCAGCGGCTTACTGCTCCTGGCATCACCCAGTCCGGAGGGTGAGGGCGGGGGACCCTCTTCCGTGGCAACAGCCCCAGGCCTGGAGGGGCCGGGGAGCGGCAAGGTGGGGCAGACAGGCAGCCACCCGGGGGGCAAGCGGCTCCCGGACTGGCCAGCTTGGCTGTTCGCCTGCGAAGTACCCCCGTGCCAGCCAGGCGGGGGGCTACACAGACCCTGCTGGGGTGCCTGGGCTCAGAGAAGATGAAGACAGTCCTGGCCATTGGAAATTCTCTCCTGAGACAGTTTGATCGGGAAAAAAAAAATGAAATGAAGGCCATCAAAGCATTAGAAAAAGCCCAAAGCTGGGGAACCTGGCCAGGGTTCAAATTCCAGCTCTTCCATTTCCAGGCCGTGACCTTGCACAGTCTCTTCCTCATCTGAAAAAGGGATGTAACATTACTCAGTGTGTTTGAGTAAGGGATGGACAGGGCTAGGTGGGGAGAGATGGGAGGGGGCCATGGAGTCAGGACCACAGAAAGTCCCCCAAATGCTGAGATGTAAGGAAACCAGAGATCAGGGAACAGCTCAGACCACCCTGACCTACGTAGGGGTGGAGGAGACACTTTTTTTTATGAGAGTCACCTGGGACCTACAAAGAATGATCAGACCCAAAGGGGGACCATTACAGATGGCATCACCAGTCCTTATTCTATTTTTTTTTAAGCTTGATCTAATTCTCTTTTATTAAAAGGATTCAATGGGGGCACGTGGGGGGCTCAGTAAGTTAAGCATCTGATTTTGACTAAGGTCATGATCCCAGGGTCCGGGGATAGAGCCCTACATTGGGCTCCCTGCTCAGCAAGAAGTCTGCTTGAGGATTCGCTCTCTCCCTCTCTGTTTGTCTCTCCCCCTGCCCATGCTCTCTAATAAATAAAATCTTAAAAAAAAAAAAAAAAGAAGTCAATGTTTCTGCCATTAGCTGCTCCAAAATAATACTAGGAAAGCATCTTATTAGTTTTATATATCTTAAGAGGTGCTCTAGACTAGCATAAACATTTGGTGATAGGACGATGGAATAAATGTAGAATTATGTATAGAATACAAATAAAAGTTTATTGTACAAAATTGAGGCCTTCATATTTCATAGCTCAATAAGGCTAAAGAAAAACTAAGTTATTTTTTTAAATTCACAAAAATTTCTTTCACTCACCCACATCCCAACTATTAAAATGGCCTGACCAAATGTTATCAAAACAAACACTTTAAATAACACCAAGTCCTTTAAAGACAACTATGCCATATGTTATTTTTTGGCATATGTGATCTTCATGGCATGGGACGGTGTGATTTTAAATCCCTGTAAAGCATCTCCGGCAGCTCCAGCCTGTCCATCATTTTCAAATTCAACAAAAGCAATGTCATGCCTTCCGGGTACCAAACATACTTCTTTGAAGCCCGGAAACTGATTAAACAGCATAGACAACATCATCTTATTAGTCTCTTCTGGTAAATTGTTGAGGAATAAAATATAGTTTGGAGGGTAATCAGGGACCTGAGGATTTGGTGTTGAATTTCCTTGGGTATTTGCTGCATTTGGTGTTCCCTGACCAGGCTTTTTGTTTGCAGTGGTCGCAGTCTGTTCCACAGTTTTTGCTTTTTTCTTTTCCTTCTTCTTTTCTTTGTCAGCAAAAGCACCACACATTTTAGATATTATATCCGAATGTGTTTTTGCATACTGGATTCGCATTGGTTTACCATAAAATGGAAATCCTTGCAACTGTCTCAAGGCATTTGTGGATGAGCCCAGTTCCTTAAAAATAACAAAGGCTTGCCCCCTCATCTTCATGGTCTTTAAAGCTACAATATCTACCACATGGCCAAACTGAGAAAACAGGGCATATAGGGATCTCTTCAATTCTTCTTTATTAATTTTGTCATTCATATTGTTAATGTAAATTGTATGATTTGGTCTGATATCCATGTTTGCAGTTAAACTGTTCAAATTGCCTGAGGCCTGCGCTGGCCCCTGACAAACCGAAAACCGGAAACGGAGCCACTCCTTATTCTTTTTTTTTTTTTTAATTTTATTTATTCATGAGAGACACACACACAGAGAGAGGCAGAGACACAGGCAGAGGGAGAAGCAGGCTCCATGCAGGGAGCCCAACGTGGGACTCAATCCCAGGACCCAGGGATCACGCCCTGAGCTGAAAGCGGATGCTCAACCGCTGAGCCACTCAGGTGTCCCCACCAGTCCTTATTCAAACCAGGACATCCCAAAGACGACAAGGCCACAGGCTCCCTGGTCAGTTTTAAATAAAAAGACTGCCAGTAGGGGCCCAGGCTGGCAACCCTGCCGGGACCCCGTCGCTCGAGAGCCATCTCTGTCCCCTCACTCAGCAAACTTCTATCGCTTTACTCGCTCTCCTTTGTGCGCAAGACTCATTCTTCAACCCCGCGAGACAAGAGCCAGGCTCTCCCGAGAGCTGCGTGGTCATGAAGATCAGCCACCCCACGTTCCCCAGATCGACGGCCTGCGGGGGTACAGGCCCCCCTGCTAGTACTAAGGACCCAGTTTCCCGGGTACCTGCAGGCACCTGCTCCCACAGGTACTGGGCAGGTTCGGAGATGGGGGCACCCGCGGAGATGAGTCCCGGGGACCCGCAAGGAGCTGCCCCCCGGACGGCCCCCCAGTCTCAGAACTGGCCTGCCGAGCCGATGCCTCGTGGGCGTCGACATCAGCGCCAAAGGCACGAGGAGTCCCTGCGTGAGGGCGGAGAGCACGCCGGTCCTCTGCGGGTCAGGAGCGCCGGAGTCTGTAGAGAAAGTGCTCTCGGCGTTTGCTGCGTGTCCCCTGCCTCCCACCTCACCCCACACCTAGACGTGGACATCACCCTTCGCTCGTGCCTTCTTCGCCTATGACCCCACAGCTCTGCTCTCTGGTCCGGCATGCCCTTCCTGGCTCCCTCAGCTTTTCCAGAAGGTTCCTCAGTCCCTCTCACCTGTAGGCCTAGGCAGGCCCAGGCCAGGGAGGCGTGACCGAGCAGGTACGTCGGGCCCCAGGGCACGCATGAAATGCCTGCTTTGACAATCTTGGCTTCCAGGAAACGTTGGTTTCCTTCTCCTCCTCTCTTCCAATCCAGCCACTATGGCTTTCTCGGTGCTTCCCATCCATCCCTTCTCCAGCCCGAACCAACATCTCCGCCTTTTCCTCCTTCTGTTGGGGACGGCGGCTTCCTGCCTCTCTTTGGCCTCACTGAGCTCTACCCTGAGTCCCGGACCCTGTCCTGCCTTCCCTGCCGTCTCGTAGGCACGAAAAGAACCCTGACGCACGTATGAACCAGGGATGCGAGATAGAAATTAGGGAAATGCGGTAGCCGGGTCATCAGGAAAGGGCTCTGGGAGGATGTGAGCCATCGGCCCAGCCTTGGGGTGGTCAGGCTTGCCTATGTGGGGACCGGCAGCACGAAAAGCAAAAGGGGAATGAACATTCGTGCAGTAGAGCGAGCACCTGCCTGGAGCCCAAGGACAGGAGATCAGGCCTTTGTTTCGCTCCATTCACAAATCACTGTGTGACCTCAGGTCAGTTCTTAGCTGCTTTGAGCCGGTTCCCCCACATGAAGTGCAAAGGATGATGGACCCTAATTCACGGAGTTGCTGTGGGAATCATGCTAAGGTCAGGAAGCGCGGTGCCTGGCTCTAAGCAGGGCTTAAACCTGAGCTGCATTGCTCACAGGGCTCTGGGCCTTTGCTTCTTTGTCTGAAAACGAGTGAAATTCCTCTCGGTCAGTGTTCCCTGGATGTAACGTGCACTGTCAGCCAGAGTACGACTTCTCGTTTATAGGAGCCAAGGCTCCCGGGGGCCACGGTGTCAGCGCCCCAGGCTGTCCCCGTGGCCCACGCTGCTCGCCAGGTCTTGTGCAGGCCCTGGGAGGAGGCGCCCAGCTTGCTAAGGATGGAACAGAGGAGACCTCAGGGGTCCCACTCTGAGGCACGTAGCTGCTCAGTCCCCGGTCCGGGCTGGGATTCATTCGACGACCACGGCTGGCTTCTTCCCCCGATGCTTGTGAGGTCACGTGTGGAAGGGCCTGGCTCCTGCCCAGGCCTCAGGCACAGCTGCCGCTCCAGCCCCGCTCTGCCCCCCCCCACCCCCCTTGGTTATGCAACGCTCTTCTGACTTGGCTCTGGGCCACACACCGTTTGGATTCCGTGACCTTAATCCTGCCCGACGGGGCCGAAATGAATGAGGAGCCGTTGCATTCCGGCCTCACAAAGGCCGCACTGTCCTGCTGGTGAATGGGTTCCTTCTACTTGGGCCCGAAGCACAGTTCAGGGCCGGGGCCCCCAGAAGGAGCACCAGGTCTAGCGTGATCACCTGCGTGTGCCAGCACGTGGGACGGCCCTTTAAAAGGTGGGGCCCGGCTAGGAGAGCGGAGGAGAGCTGGGCCCGCCTGGGAGAAGGGTCCAGCATGGCAGATTCTGGGGCCCTACCCGCCGGCTTCGGGGAGCTGGAGGTGCTGGCTGTGGGGACGGTGCTGCTGGTGGAAGGTGAGCCAGGAAAGCGCTGGGTGGAGTGGGGACCAGGGGCCCCCGGATGCAGGCCACAGCTCTGGAGGTGACAAGGAGCCCGACTCCTCCGTGCCCACACCCATGGGGCACCCAGCGGGTGCACCTGTGGGATGCAGGCTGCAGCTGGGAGCCAAGCAAGAGAGAGAGAGAGAGAGAGAGGCGCCAGGCCCAGGGAGCAAGGGCAAAGGCCATCTGCCCGGAACATGACCATGAACCAGGGTTCAGGCCTTTTCATTCCCTCCAGCTGGGAGAAAGTTTAATCCACTCCCCGGAAATCCCACTAAGAATCCCATGTAAGCTCAGGCCTCCGGGGAGGCTCTGGGGACACGCAGCTCTGTCACCTGCTCTCTGTGTGGTTGCAACCAAGTCAGCCCGGTTCTCTGACCCCAAGTGGGGGCCGGGGGCGGGAAGTGCCTACCTTGATAGATGCTCGGGATTTAACTTCCTTTGCCCCCATCCTGTCCAGCTCCACCCTCCCACCCCCGCCCCCCATCTCCATTCCCCAGCCCTAAGCATTTCCAGTCCAGGGGCTACCTGGCTCCTTGAGATCCCTGCCTGGGCCCAGAGGTGGGACTGCAGACCTGGTGCTGGGTCAGCCCATGACTGGGCTAATAGGGAGCATGGCCCTTGTTCACAGCAGATCCACAGAAACAGCCCGCTTTGTCAGCCAGGCGAGTGGCCCCGGGGAGGCTGGTGGTGGGGGCTCAGGACGCCACTATCTGGGAGCCCTCCCTCTTTTTTAGGAACCCTACAACCTAGCATCCCTCTCATCCTCCAACAGGCCTTGAAATCGTATCACTTTAAATCACTGCACATGCCGTTCCCTTTTTCTAGAATGCTCTTCTCTCCCCTGTCCTCCTAGTAAATAAACACTGGGAGTTGCAAAGGCAGGATCCTTCCCGACTCCTCCCTTTGGACAGGGAGGCCAGGGTTCAGAGAGCAGGAGGAGGGAGGGACCAAGCTGAAGCTCGAGGTCAGGTGTGTGCCACCCGAGGTTGGGCCCTCAAGCTCACTCACCAGCTACCCGGCAGCTCCAGCTCACGCCTCGGGCCCCCCTCCCGGGACTCCCTTGGGGGCCCCCCTCCCAGGCCCTCCCTCGGGGCCCCTCTCCCAGGCCCTCCCTCGGGCCCCCCTCCCAGGCCCTCCCTCGGGGCCCCCTTCCCAGGCCCTCCCTCGGGGCCCCCTTCCCAGGCCCTCCCTCGGGGCCCCTCTCCCAGGCCCTCCCTCGGGGCCCCCTTCCCAGGCCCTCCCTCGGGGCCCCTCTCCCAGGCCCTCCCTTGGGCCCCCCTCCCAGACCCTCCCTTGGGCCCCCCTCCCAGACCCTCCCTTGGGCTGTCATGCAGCCCTCAGGGCGCTGTTTTGGAGCTAAACAGACATGAGTCTGGGCGCCAGCCCCGCTCCCCGGCTGTGTGCTTAGGGCAAGTGCGGTAGCCCCTCGGAGCCCGGGTCCCCGCTGCGCGCGGGGAGCACAGCGTCCAGGTGAAGGCCCGCCGGGGCGTCCCCGGAACGTTCTCGGCCCTGTGCCCAGCCTGTGTTAAGTGTCGGCAGCTGTCGGTGAGGGCAATCGTTCCAGCAAGAACCCTGCGGCCGCCTACTGGATCCCCCCTTCTTGAGGAAGGAGGAGGCGGGATGTGCGTCCTCGGCCAGGGTCTCGCCCAGCCAGCCCCTCCCTGCAACGTGATTGGCACCAGCCACGTCGCTGAGCACGGGGTGGGTTGGGGGGCAGCTTGCTGAGGCCCCAGGCCCTGCTGCGGCCCCCGGTGGCCTCTCCAGCCCTGACGCCAGCCTCTCCCTTCCTTCCAGCTCTCACTGGCCTCTGCCTCAATGGTCTCACCATCCTCTCTTTCTGCAAGACCCCGGAGTTGCGGACCCCCACCCACCTGCTGGTGCTGAGCCTGGCTGTGGCCGACACCGGGATCAGCCTAAATGCTCTGGTCGCAGCCATATCCAGCCTCCTCCGGTACCAGGCACCCCCCTTCCCTGCCCTCAGGGCCTGGCCTGGGGCCTGACCTCCAGGCACCGGGCAGCCAGGCCAGAGTCACGCTTCCCACCTGCAGAGCACTGCAGGGCCAGGACGGGCAGGCCGGAGGAGGCTGACCCTCAATCCCAGGCTATCCCGGCAGAGCCTCGGTTCTGGAGCACAGGGGCTGCTCACAGAGCTCACTGCCCGTGGGGATTCCCAGCGGGGGCCCTGTGGTCAGCCTCGATTGGAGTCCTGGCTTCCGTGTTGCTATCTCTTGACTTCTTCTGGAAGCTGACTATTACTACCAGACTCACTTATTATTGTTTGGAAATGACTTAAACCAACACCTGGCACCCAGGAAGCCCACCCAGGATTGTTTGTAAAAGCCAAAGGGATTTTGACAAGTGTCTAAAACCTCCTTACCTGCAAATCAGGATCTTTCTTTATTTTTTTTTAAGATTTTATTTATTTATTCATGAGAGAGAGAGGCAGAGACACAGGCAGAGGGAGAAGCAGGCTCCCTGCATGGAGTCCGATGCAGGACTCGAACCCGGGACCCTGGGGTCGCCCCTGAGCCGAAGGCACATGCTCATCCACTGAGCCCCAGGGGCCCCTAAACCAGGATCTTTCAACACGGTGTCAACCAGATTGCTTTCTGAAGCGCCCTGAACACTCCTGCCCTGATTCCAGGCACTCGAACGGGGGCTGGAGCCCACCGGAGGGCTTGGGCTCAGGCTCGGGCTCGGGCTCGGGAGCTGATGAGTCTGTGGGGCCAGAATCCGTGAGGATTCCTTGCCCTGATCTCCTCCTGCTCCTCGCTGGATTCGGTGAGGGAGGCAACGGGAGCTTTTACGCCTGCTTGGCCCAAGGGGCTGAGGTTGGGGAGCCCTGGGCCTCCCCTGTGACCTTGCCTCCGTGTGCCCTCTGACCTTGGTGCAGTGCCCCTCCCTCTCTGAGCCCCGGGGTCTCCGTCTATAAAGGCACAGGCTTCCCTCCCAGGATGTTCTATGTCCTGGGCTGGAGGCTTCCAACCACCCAGACACCCCGTGAGGTGCAGCGGAGCCCACAGAGCCCAGGGACTCTCCACCCATTCACCCCGGGGACTGGGCCTCTGGGGCCCCTGTTCCCTGCAGGAAAAGCAGATAACGAAGCCCTGTGTTCTGGGGAGCTGGGCGCACATTCAGGAGGGTGCCTGCCCTCCAGGCTTCTGCGGGGCTGGGCTGGGGCAGGGGGAGGGCAGAGCCGGTCGGCAGCGTCACTGCCCCGTGTCTCCGCAGGCGCTGGCCCTACGGCCCCGACGGCTGCCAGGCCCACGGCTTCCAGGGCTTCGCCACGGCCTTGGCCAGCATCTGCAGCAGCGCGGCCCTGGCCTGGGGGCGCTACCACCACTACTGCACCCGTAAGTCTGGGCGCCCTGGGGGAGGCATGTTTACGATGAGCGCAGCCGTCAGTCGGGACAAAGGTCCGCTCAGTGTTTCCCAACCCCAGGGACTGGGTGGACGTGAGTGTCCCTAAGCGTGGGGCGTGGGCGCAGGAGGGAGGGAGGCAGCTGCCAGCGCACCTGCTGGGAGGGCCGCAGGGGCCCCGACGCGGCCTCAGGCAAGGCAGGAGTCGTCTCTGAACCTGTGCCTCTTCTAAGAGCGGTTTGTGTGAGCAACCTCCCCGCTTTGTTCTGAAAGTCAAGTGAGATCATGGGTAGAGCGCAAGCCCCTGCAGACAGGAGCTGTTGGGGGCAGAGGCAGCGTGCACGTGCGGGGGGGACGTGTCCCTGCACCCACACTCCCGCGGCACCTCCCCCGTGCCAGGCGCCCGGAAGGCCAGGCCAGCCCTGCACTTCCCAAGCTCGCCCTCCCACCCTCGCCTTCATAATTGGCCGGATCACCGGATCACCCGCTCCGCTCCGTTAGGGACTTGATTTTTTTTTTTCTTCAAAGGGATTCATTTAAAAAAAATTTAAACATCCGCTCTAGTCTCATCCTAAACAGTGTCTCTGAGATCACGGCCTTCGTGTCCCTATGATTGTAGTACGTACGCGCTAGAGTAAAAGCCACGCTCACCCGGCGCTGCCCGGAATCCCGGCTGCCGTCGGGGCTGGGTGAACACACTTCGGGGAGCCGGGGCTCGGCGCGCCCTTGTTGCAAACTCCAACACACAGACTGGGAAGCGGAGGCTCGCGGCAGTTACGGAGCTTGCCCAGGGCTGCAGCCGCAGGGACAGTGGGCCCCGGGCAGCCTCCCCCACTGTGCAAGGCCTGGGCCCCGGGCACGCCCGGGAAGCCGCAGGTGCACCCCCGCCCCGGCAAGTCCCACACCCTCGGGGACCAGGACAACCGCCTCTGCCGTACGGGGTCCAGCGGCCCCGCCCCATGTGACCTTGGCACGCCTCTCCCTGCCACTCCTACCTGCCCGCCCGGTGCTCTGTGCACACATGCACACACACACAGGCCTGTGCGCTCACACACGCGAGTGTGCCCAGGGCCCGCCTTCTCCACCTCAACGCGCAGCTGCCAGTCCCCACGTCTTGGGCAGAGTCCGTGCAAACAGCGTCAAGATGAGGGAGCCATAGGCCTGGTCCTCTGTGCTGCTCAAACCCCACACCGAGTCCTGCCCTGTGCCCTGCGGCCGCACCCACGAAAGAGCAGGACCCGTAAACCACAGGCGGGCCGGGAGAGGAGGGGACACGGATGGGGCCGCTCAGCGCGACCGAGGCCTGCCATCCACACCCAGGTGGCCCCAGCTCCAGGTCAACATTCCTCAGGGGGTGTCCTGGCAGCGGGGACGGTGACCTGTGTCTGAGCAAGTGCTGGGGGCGATGGTGGGTCCCTCCCTAGCCACCCCCCTGAACCACTGCCCGTGCGCCTTCCCCAGGTCAGCTTTGGGAAGCGTGACCGACCTCCTCGTGGCTCCCCAGGCCCTGTCCCCGTCCCCGTCCCTGTCCCCGTCCTCCAAAGCAGGTGGTAGAGAGCATCTACTAGGAGACCTTCACCGCCCCACCCCCCGTCATCTCTTTTATTCTTCACGACAGTCCCCTGGGACAGGGATTTTCATTACCATTTTGTGGAGGAGAAACTGGGGGTTCACAGGACCTCATAGCTGGTCCGAAGCGCTAAGCTAGTCGCACCAAAGCCAGGATTCTGGAACGTTCTGTGAGAGCATGAGGTCCATTCTGGGGGTGCTCTGCCCAGCCAGCACCTCCTCCTGCCCCCCGCCTTTCTCTCCCGCAGGCGGCCAGCTGGCGTGGAACACGGCCATCTCCTTGGTGCTCTGCGTGTGGCTGTCCTCCGTCTTCTGGGCAGCCCTGCCCCTCCTGGGCTGGGGCCGCTATGACTATGAGCCTCTGGGGACGTGCTGCACCCTGGACTACTCCAGGGTGGACAGGTGAGGAGGGAGGAGCGGCTGCACGGCTCCCTCCCTTGGGAATCTTTGCTTTGAATCCTCACGACCCCAGTGTCACAGCAGGAAGTCCGAATGGGGAACTGTCAACATTTGCCAGACAATCTCAGCTCCTTGGTCTCCATACCCACTTGCACGTTGGCAGCGGGACTTGGGAAAATGCATTCGGAATGCTGGCCAAGCAGCAGGCATGTCATGCAAACTTGGGGGTATACAGTTGTGCCCAAGAAGGGATGTTCCCCAACGAGCTGTTGGCCTGCGCCGGTTACAACAGTCGCCAAGCCCCATGGCCCCTTCATCCCGGCTCCGACTTGAGCAGCTTCTAAGGAGAGTCGTGTCCCTTGTTCAGGACAGTCCAAGGATGTTAAGGTCTTTGCGTTGGGAGCAACCTCCTTGACTTAGGGTTGAGTTCTCTGAAGCTCCAGAGCATCTGCTTGAGGGGCCGAGCCCTAGGGAGACAAGACTGATGCATGTTGGCCCCCACATCATGGAGCCTGTGTCTATACTGCCCCATCCAGTGGCTCTGAGGACACCAGGGCTGAGGGAGACGCTTGAGGGGTCATCTTGGGGAGGGGCCACATGGGCTCCAGCCCCCCTCTTGCTTCTGCTCATCTGCTCTTACTCGTGAAGCTTCTGGCCCTGATGACAGGCTTTCCGGGGGAAGCCTACTTGAGAGCCCAAGCTGGCACACGTGTCCTCCCAGGGCACCCCCACAGGCATCCTCCCCACCAGCACCCAGGCCTCAGGCAGCCTTTCCCCTACCCCTCCCTACTGGGCAGCACCAGGATGAGGCGCGCTTCCCTTCACAGAATGGGGCTCAGCCGTCCTGTGACTCCCACCTGTTCCCAGTTTCCAGTGACACCCGCCCCCCCCCCCCACCGCCCCGGACCCCAGGTCCTCCCGGGATCCTTCCGATGATTTCTCCAGCGACAGTGTCCACTCAGATCCCTGTGCCAAGGACACTCCTTGAGCGATCCTCCCTCGAGGTCCGTTGACATAGCCCCCATTTGGCAAACATGTTTCCCAAAGTGACGCATCCTGTCCTGTGAGTGGGGCGCGTACAGAAGGCAGCCCTGTGCACCTGCGCTGCCCATCAGGGGTTTGGGGGGGCTTGTCCTCGACCCAGCCCTTGGGCTCCTAAAGGCAAGTTCAAGGAGGACCTGGTGGTCCCTGTCTCTGCGGGGCGTCTGCCTGGGACCCGGGAGCAGCTCCTCCCAGCAACGGCGGCTGCGCCTCCAGGGACAGCCGACCTGGCCGGGGACGCGGTCCTGACCCCGTTCCCACCCTGCCCGCAGGAACTTCACCAGCTACCTCTTCACCATGGCGTTCTTCAACTTCTTCCTGCCTCTCCTCATCACGCTCGTGTCCTATCGGCTCATGGAGCAGAAACTCAAGAAGCCTGGCCACCTCCAGGTGAGGACGTGCTCCCCGAGAGGGAGTCCCTCTGTCCCCGTCAGGGACCACCCAACATGTGAGAGCTCGTGCCTTGGGGTTTTCCGGGTTTGCGGTGGGGAGCAGAGCTTTCAGCACCCACAGAGCCCAGGGGTCCCCGTTGCCGAGCATCACCAAGCGCTGGGAGGAGGGGGCGGGGCCGCTCAGACTCATGCACCCCGGAACCTGGAGCGCGAGGGCCCCGACACCTGTCGTCCCTCCCAAGGGTTTCTTTTTTTTTTTTTTTTTTTTCCTCCCATGGGTTTCAAGGTTGGAGCGGAACCCCAGGCTTTTCCGACGCTCCTTTTAAGTTGCTCCGGGATGTTTAATTCCGTCTCAGGCGTGGGCTGCTGTGACCACAGCGTGAAATCGCACCCGCAAGCCCATCCACCCGAGGCAAACCAGACTGCGGAATAAGCCCTTCTGGCTGTTTCTGAGTTTCTGCATTGATAGTCCCTTTCCACAGGTCCCTTGTGTCACCCGGACAATCGCTGGCAGACGAGCCATAAGCGCCAAAGCTTTGATTACAAAAAAATCAGGGACTAGTACCATGGTCTGCGCACCTCGCCGGTTCATCTTTGCAACCGCTCTCGGGGTGGGAATGGGGGGGATTGTGATCATGCGATGAGCCCCGAACCCAGGAGTGACAGGCTAGGCTCACACCCAGGCCCGGGGCTGCAGGGCCCACGTGGTCACCGTGCGTAAAGAAACAATCTTTGCTGAGACACTTAATTTGCCATATTATTATTTTTTTCCTGTGACTTGGAAAAAGACGGTACAAATCGGGGGCTGCCACTGAGGAGCAGCCCTGGGCCCCAGGGAAGTCGTTTGCACAGCCCAGGGTTCCCCGAATAGAGCGCAGGCCAGAGACGGTGTGCCTCCTCCACCCCGTCCCTGCCTCCAGGTTGGTGGACATCATCAAGCCATTTTGGCAGACGTGACCCCTGGGGCCGGGCAGGCCGACGTGACAGGTGCCAGGGAGGCCGCCTGGCCCCGAGCCGCTCGGCGGGCACAGCACCTTCACCCACCTGGCCCCTGGGTCCGACCCCCCTCCGCAGGTGAGCACCACCGTGCCAGCCAGGACGCTGCTGCTCTGCTGGGGCCCCTACGCCCTCCTGTACCTCTACGCCACCGTGGCCGATGTGCGCTCCGTCCCCCCGAAGCTGCAGATGGTACGGACACCTCGCCTGCCCGAACTCCCTCCACCTTGGGGCCTCTCGTCTCTCCCCATATCTCTCTGGGCTCCTGGTGGTCTCTTCCCCTCTCCCTCCGGACACTCAGAGCGCCTTGGCCATCGGCTCATCTTGGGGGCCACACGGGGCTGCTGCTTGGCATTGCCTGGGCCCCACGTCCCATGACAGGGACAGGGACGGGGCAGGGACAGCCGGCCAAAGCCGGGACTGCTGCTCGGGACAGAGCGTGCTTCTGCGTCGCCAGCCAACCAGCAGGAGAAGCCTTGGGGGCTGCAGAACCAGCCCCGCGGAGATGCCAGGAGGCTGCGGGGTGGGGGCTCACCAGGGGGGACCAGGGCGAGGGGCCGAGGCTTCCTCCCTGAGCCCTTGTGTCACGACAGGTGCCTGCCCTCATTGCCAAAGCAGCGCCCACGATCAATGCCATCCACTATGCCCTGGGCGGTGACATGGTCCACGGGGGACTTTGCAGTGCCTGTCACCGCAGAGGAGCCAGCCGGACCGCGCGCGGTGAGGCTCTCCGCGGGGCTGCTTGGCCCTGGGCCCACGCCTGACGCCCTGCACCGACCCCTGTGCTCGGATGCTGCCCGGGAGCCCTGCCCAGCAGCCGAGCTCCACACCTGCCCCCCCCCCGCCCCGCCCCCAGGATGGCCCTGTTGGGCTTGGCCCTGGGTCGGACGCTGGGGACTCAGACAGCACCAGGCTGCATGGAGGACCCGGGACCTTGGAGCCAGACAGACCCGAGGTTCCATCACCCCTCCAGAGGCTGAGCGGCCTCGGGAAGGTCACTCCCTCTGCACCGGGCTTCCTGACCCGTGACCTAAGGGCTCCCCGGGGCAGCTGTGAGGTCTAAGCAACATGGTGTGTACTCGCCACCCACGCAGAAACTCACGGCAGCAGCTTCAGCGCTCGGGGTCCTACACAGAAAGGGGTGAGAGCCTCGTGTTGTGTGTGGAAGCGCGACCCAGGCTCTCAGCGTTCAAATGCCACGTATTAAATTGAGAGCTGGTGCAAGCGACGGGGCTGTGCATGCGTCTGTCCCTGGCTCGTGAGATGTGAAGGCAGAAATGGTGACTTCGCCGTGCGGAAGGGGCCAGGACGTTACCTGGCACATTAGGTGCTCACTGACACTTAGCCCCCAGCGCCCGTCGGTCAAAGACAGTGAGCTGCATGTTGCTCAGTTGCCAGCATTTAAAAAAAAAAAATCGGTAAAATTTATTTAAAAGTCCAGATGTCTGAAGAGGCCCCAGCAGCCTGGCGGAGGTTCCGTGGTGACCGTTTGTAGGACTCGGGGCAGCTCTCCCCTTTGCCCAGGGCTTGCCCCCTTCCACCAGCTGTGCATGTATAGTCCCTGCAGAGCATCTGTGTTTGTGACAGTGAGGCTGGGTCCCCATCCCTGGATGCACATCTGTGCTTCCAGCAGAGTCTGCATTTCCGCGATGAGGTGCAGCAGGTGCAGAGGCCCGGGTGGGGCCCGATACCCTGCAGGGAAATGGGGGTGGTTGGCAGGGTGCTGGTGGGCGGGCTCCGCAGGAAGTCTGATGACCAAGAGACAGCGGCTGCTCCAGGCACCTTGCATGCGGGAAAGATGAAGGCTCAGGCCCCAGATGCTGAGCGGGGAAGAAACAGGTCCCTGGGGGCAGGGGCAGGGTGGTCATGACATAGCATCTGGGCTCCCTGTTACCAAGACCTGCCTCTCAGCTTTGCGGATGCAAAAAATCAGGTCACAGAGATATAACTGCACGGGAGGCCGGTTCAGTCATTTTGCAAAACCCAGTGGCGTGAATAGGGCCACAACCTTCCCCACAGCTCTGTCTTCTAGTCTATTCCATGGGCTGGGTGCTGTAGAGACAAGATGCCACCCAGCCTCCCTCCAAGGCCTGTCGGGGTCTTAGGCCTTGCGGTGGGAGCTGAGAAGGCAAGTCCTGGGGCCGCGTGGCTACAAGGCGAGGGTGTCCAGAGCCCAGAGGTGCTGACCCTGCCCCACAGCCCGTGTCCTAACTGTCTTTACTGTCTTTACTGCCTGCCCTTCACCTGCCACTAGAGACACTAACCCCGGAAGGTGAGACAAGGAAACAGTGAGAAGAGGAGGGAGGTGACCCCCAGACTTGAGAGAAGAGGGGGAGATGAAGAGGCTGAAGATGCCGGGCAGGGTAGCCCGTGTCCCCAAACAGCCCGTGGGGACTGACCTGTGCCCAGGGGGCCGGGGGGGCGCAGGCAGGCGGGAGGAGGTCACCTCCAGAGCCAGCCCTGCAGCCCGAGCCTGTGGGGAGGCCAGAGTGGGCTCCAGGCCTGTCCACCCTGGACTGGGGGTAGCAAAGGGGGTGGGGGGACAGGGCCCCGGGAAGGATCGAGGCCGCGGCGGTCATTGGCTCGGGGACGCCTCTCGCTCGAGCGATGGCTTAGGGGGCCGTGTCGGTGGAGCCTCTCCGCCCAGGGTCCGGGCAGCTCAGGGGCTCAGGGCTCCCCATGCTGTGTGCAGAGCCTCCCCGCCCGCCTGCCGCCAGCCTCCAGCACCGGGGAAGGCGGTTGCCGGTCCCCTCTGATGCCCACCTGCAAGCCCGTGGCCCAGGCCTGACCTGGGGGATAGTCAGCACCCGGGACCCCCAGCCCGAAGCTCCTACTTCCTCCTGGGAACATAGTCGGGAAAACAGCAGAAAGCGGTGACTGCGTCTCCCCGTCTGTTCCCGGCCCCCCTGCTCCTTGACTTTGGGGAGCGTCCCTCCCTGGCCAGCTCTACCTCGTCCCCTGAGGGGACAGCAGCGTCTACCCGACTCTCTGTCCCCTTCCAATTGTGGGGCCTCCACCAGTAGGGACAGCCCCCCCCCCCCCCACGGGGATGCACCAGCCCAACCACCCATCCCCATCGCCATCCTGCCAGGGAACCTGGGCCTAGTGGCTGCGGAGGGAACGGGGTGACCAGACCCCACACCCCCATCCCACCTGCTGCAGAGGAGGGGATACAACCCCCAGGTCCCGTCCAGTCCAGGCCTCCTCATCTCTTCCTGGCTTTTGTGAGTAAAAACCATATCACGTGGCTCAGAAGTGGAAAGTAGGGACCAAGGTTGGGCTGTGGCCACGCTGGGGAGGAAGGGCTGTCTGCATGACCCAGGGGCGCCCTGTGGGACCTCTGCGAGTCCCTACCTCGAAACTCCGCTCTTTCCCTCGTCCCAGGTAAGTCAGACGTGTCCTGGGGCTTCACTGTAAGCCCGGCTTGGTCACAGAGGTCAACAGAATTGTCCCCCCCCGACTGCAGCGTGTGGGGTCCTGCACCCCTTCTGGATTTCCCTCCAAGCCTCTGTGGCCTGACCCGGTAACCCAGACGCCTCTGTTTTTATTTATTTATTTATTTATTTATTTATTTATTTATTTATTTATTTATTTAAATTACTTTATTACTTTATTACTTTATTTATTTATTTATTTATTTATTTTTTACGCCTCCGTTGTTTTAAAAATGTAACCTGTGGGGGGCCGGAGCCCAGGGTGAGGAGGCCCCAGGCCTGCCATCCTCTCGCTGGGTGGCACCGGGTGAACCACAAGCCCTCCCTGGCCCATCCCTTCCATCCCAGGGTGAACGGGCTCCAGCAAGGGCTCCAGGTTTTCCAGACCCTATTGAAAGTCTAACTCGTTTTCAAACGAGGTGCGTGTTAAGAATCGAGTATGCTCCTGTACCTCCTACAATTCATCTGTTGAAGCCCTAACGCCCAATGCCACTATGTTCGGAGTCATCTTTAAGAAAGGCTCAAGGTTCGGTGAGGTCATGGGGGGGGTGGTGACCTTACAGGACTAGTGTCTTTGTAAGAAGAGATACCAGAGAGTTCTCGCTCTCTCTCTCCTCCCTCCCCTGTGCATATGCCCCAGGGAAAGTCCAGGTGAGGACGCGGCGAGGGAGGGGGGTCTGCAGGCCAAGGGGAGAGCTCGCAGCAGACGCTCACCCCACAGCACCCGGATCTTGGGCTTGTACCTCCAGGACGATGAGCCAATGCGTCTCTGTTGTTCAACCCGCCTGGCGGGTTGTGCATGCATGCAGCAGCCCTAGTGGCTGCTGCGGGTCATCCCAAAGCATGTTGTTCAAGACATGACGACAGAAGGGAGGGGGCGTCCAGCTGCGGCCCGGCTCAGCGGCACGTGGGGCACCCACCCACTCTCACCTCTGTAGAGCCTGGAATTGTATGAAGCCCAATCGAAAAGGCACAAAACCCATCTTCTTAGATCACCTACCATCCCCAGGAACACTTATTCCAGAGGTTACTTTTGTAAAGAGACATAAGGACCACGGAATAGGATCCCCTCGTGCCCCGCCTGCCCCATCTCCTTGCTGCCCTTCGACAACTGAACTTGAACTAAAGTCACTAACAAGATAGCAAATCGTGTCTGAGGCATAGGAATGTACAGTCCCAGGCCTCTGGCGCCCACATCCCCGCTGGGATGGTTTTCCTGGGGCAGGGGAGGGGCTGTGCACCTGGTTCATCAGCAAAGGTGGAAATAGGAATTAAGTAGAGCCTACACCATGCCCATATTTTTGCTTAAAAGTAAGAGGGTTTTTGCACATTGAGAAGGGGATTGTTGCACATAGAGAAAGAACTTTGGTAGTAAGGTAACGGGCCTAATTTATTGATATCTTTCTCTTTGCCGCGAAACTGATGGGATTTCCGTTGCTTTCCCTGCTAGAGACGCTCCCGGTGCAATCTGCTCAAACACAAGCCCACCCTGCAGCCCGTCAAACTGCCTCCAGAATGGTTTTCCCCATCTCGGTGAATATCATGCCTCTGTCCCAAGGAAGAGAAAATGAGGGGGAAAGCAGAGATTTGAATACTCGCAGGTCAGGACCACGCGGTGCCGGCTTCCCCCGCCAGGTGGCAGTGCCACCTCAGTGATGGCTCCAGCCTGCCCCCGCCCCAGGCCTCCGGGAGAGCCGGGGAGCCCAGGTCCTGCAGGATCCCAGGCAGGCTTCTTGGCTGCTCTGGGTGCAGAAGCCTGATGTCTAGTGTTTTCTACCTCAAATGATGATGTGACTCTACGTGTCTCCTTGAGAGAAACACAACTGCCCGCCCATCAGCCAGAGGCCTCCCCACGGCCCTACGGAGCTCCCCTGTCTTTGCCTCCAGAACAGTCACTGGAAACCTACCAAATGTAAACCTCCAAAGTCTTCCAGCGCATTCCAAGCACTATGCTCCGAGAGGCAGCCCGAGCCTCAGCGAATGTGCAGGAAATGGCATTTGGTGATGGTGATGTTTCCACGGTAACGGGCACTGGAAGAGCCTTGGGCAGAGGCCAAATCCTAATCCCTGAATCTTCGCCTCCTCTTGGTGGTGGCAACTTGCTGTTCGCCTCCTAAGCTGTTCCCTGGCCCTGACAGCGCACACCTGTTCTTCCTCCATCCCCCCGGGCCTCTCCCACAATGGCCCGCTGTCTCCCAGCCAGGCGCCCTCAGCCCAGCTGCCCGTCCCCCTGCAGCTGCCCAAGCACACGCAAGGCCTTTGCTCCTTAGGTGAGCGGCAGCAGGGCAGCTCGGAAGGACGCTCAGGTTCGGGTAGTGGAGAGACCCGGGCATGACCCCGGGACGTGCCTTTCATTCAGTGTGGACCCCAGTTGGAGCAAGGCTCTTATCTCTGAATTTATTCCATGCATCCCCCCCCCCCCCAAATGAACTCACCGGGGCGGCATAACTTAAAGCACTTGGCACATAGTGGCTGTTCAACAAACACTAGACTCCCTCCATCAGGGACCTTACCGGCTATTTCTTGCTTCCCCCTGAATTTTCCTATTAGTCACTTAAGAAACGGGTATATAGGAAAATCGTGGTGGGGGAGTGACGATTATATGCAGCATCAAATCCACTACCTCAGTTAATTTCCCACACACCCTCAGAGTTCTCACACTTCTCTGCACATTTGAATCATCTGGGGCTGGGCGATTCCAAGTGTGGTCTCTGGACCCGAAACACCACTTTCGCCCAAGTGCTTGTTAGAAAGATAGACTCTCAGGCTCCGCCCCGGACCTCCCGAATCGGGATGTGCTTTTTAACAGCCCCCCATGAGGTAATCTGTGGGCACTTAGAGCTTGAGAAACGTAGCAGAGATTTACAGACTACTGACGTCTGGGTCCACCCCACCCCCCCGGAGACAACGGTGTAATTGGTCCGAAGAGCTGACTGAGCCTGAGACTTTTAAAAGCTCCCAGGTGGTCTTATTGTGCAACCAGGATCAAGAACCAGTGATGGGAGGTGGGGGTGGGGGGGTGGGGGGGTGGTTCGGGTAACAGCCGTCTTACAAAGAGTGATTTAGCTGAGATTTACTGAGTCATCTCCGAGGCCATTCTCTGCTGTTTTATATGCACGTCCACATCCACACATGTGCATATTAATATATGTGCACGTATGCATATGCAACACATAAACACATGTATATTAGTATATGCATATCACATATACACAAATAACACATACACACATGCATATTAAGACACACATGTGTGTATCACATATACACATATGCATATATAACACATATGCACATTAATATATGCACACATACATATATATGTGCACACACATGCATGTATGATATATAGACACACGCATATATAACATACGTGCCTATGTGTCTACAGCACACAGGCGCATACATATTGGTATATATTCACACCCATATTAATATATACACACGTGCATATATAATACACACGGGCATACTGATAAACTCACACATGCGTGTTAATATACATACATGTGCACGCACATTTTCCTCCAGAAGCCTATGATTTGTACTCTCCTCCATCCTGTCCTACAGCCTGCTCTCATCTTTCTCTTACTAATTCCCCAAATCCCAAAGATCGTAGACCAGCAGATCCTCAGCCCAAGGCTTTTTGTTTTATCACCATGATATCATTTACAAGCTCATAGGGTCGGGCCTTGTGAGTAATTGAGAGACCGGGGCATACAAAGGTTAGACACACTGCGTAAGGTCGACAGTGCCTGGGGAAGCTCCCTGGCTCGGGGGCTCTGGGCTATGGGTGCAGAGGGAGCCTGAGTCCTCTCATCATCAAGCAGCGTGCAGAGTCGTGGGGGGTCTTGTTAGGGGCAGAGTCTGGCTCGGCAGCTCTGGGCGGGGTGGTGGGGGGGAAGAGGGACGAGCTCCCTAGGCCGGGGATGGCGATTGGGCCTGTTCAAGGGACACGAGGCCATCGGGCCAGGGCAACAGGGGCTTCAGAGACGGCACCCAGCGGGGCTGCAAGGTGAGAGGCAGGAGGTGTGGACACAAGGATGGACTAGGCTGGACGTTGTTGCTGTTGTTGTGTTAAGAACAACCTAAAATCTTGGAAAGGTTTTAATCAGGAAAGCGGCCAGATCTGGTTGCTGTTTTTACCTCGTGTCTCTGTGTGGCGACTACGTGGGAGGAGGCAGCAGGGGAGGCGAGGGGTGCCGACGACCGCGAGGCCGGTTGGGCTGGAGGTGCTGCGGCGTGGAGGCCAGGACAGTGACGGTGGTGGTGGTGGCGGCGCTCATGGTAAGAACTGAACGGACACGACACAGGGTTTCGGAAGCAAATAGAACAATTGGCTAGTGGCGTGGATACGTTTATTGGTTTGGTTCTTTCGATTTCAGGAAACAAAACTCCATCAACTTTCTTCAGAAAATAAGGACGATTTACAGACTTATAAAGTGAAAGCTATGACAGATGTGGGCTTCAAGTAAGGTTTGATCAGGGCTCTAAATGTATTCTTCTGCTTCTCAGTCCCACTCCGTCTGTCCCCCACCCTTTCTGCATCCCTTTATCCTTATGCTGAGTCCATACCTGGATGCAAGTCCATACCTCTTGGCTTCAAGAGCAAGACCTATACAGGGTGGCAAGATGGTCCTATTTGCCTGGGGGAGGGGCAGGCATCGTTCCAACAACTGTAAAATAAAAATCCTGATCTCGGATTGATTGAGCCATCTCTGGACAAATGCCCATTGCCGGGAGAACGGGCCAGGGCTAGCTTCCTACCCCCACTATACGTCCATTGCCCGCAGCCTCGTTAGCTTAGATGGACGTTACCAGACACGGCGTGGATGAGGGATGAGATTACCCTTGTTGGCTTGGACCGGGGAAGGTATGGGAGTGAGCGGCCCTACCCAGACGGCATAGGGGCTACACGGCCGTGAAGAATCACATGGTGTGGAGGAGGAACTTCCAACTTCCGTTACTGTCAACTATATTAGGTTTGAGGGCATGAAAGAACATGCGGGTGACACCTGTGTTTCTGGAGGTGTCGTGCTGAGATGGGGAGGACCGCAAGGCTCGGAGGGGAATAAGCACAGGTATCTCCTAGACACTCAAGCATCTGAGTCCGGTGAACATTGGGACATATAAGCAGGAGCCAAAGGGTGTTGTCCTGGGTGGAGTCACTCACGTCACATGGCGTCCTGGAGGTATGGGACAGAGGGACAAACGTCAGGCCACGGATGCAGTGTCCCCTTGACTCCTAGCCCAGGGATTGGTAGGAAGAGAGGTGTGGCCTAGGATTCTGATTAAAGGTTTAGGGCTAGCGATCTTCCAAACCAAATAAAGCCGTGAGTATCCATATTATGCTACTAAGGGAATGAATGGTGGATCTTCATAAATGTCTGGATGAAAAAAATTAGAGTGAAGAATCTTTTCCATGTCTTTTATTTCTGTGCTGCTTAGAATAACAAGAGGAGAGAGAAGCAGGGAGGGGATTTGGAGCCCCATGTTTTCGATGAAAACAATGAGATTCATACAAGTTAACTGATGACACCAGGTCTTGTGTTTGAACCCCACCCTCTTGATTCTAATTTTAGCTCTTTAAACACTGTAGATCCAAGTGTCTATGGTCAGATAAACAATTATTGGAGATGAGATATGTACATGACTCAAGACAAGGGTCACAGCAGATAAGATGGGAAAAGTCCTGGACTCCCAGTCAGAACAACAGCTACCTTGGAGCTTTGCTGCTCTCTTCCTGTCTGATCTTGGGTGACTCATTGAATTTTTCTGCTCTGTATTTTTCATCTGTCTAATATGGGGTTTGGGTTAGGTTCATTGTTTTCAAAGTTAAAAACAAACAAACAAACAAACAAAACAAAACACTTTTTTTTTTCTCTCCAAGAAAAGCCATACTAGGAAGTGTCAATAAATTAGAGAGCTCTCAGCACAACTTGCCTTCCATTCTCTTCCCCCAGGACATCATCCTGGAAGGTCTGGGGACCCCTCTGTTTTGCTTTTTAGGAGTCTGTAGGGTTGCTTCTCTTCCTAGGTCAGTCCTGGAGTTCTTACCTCCCCCAGCTTCGAAGCCTCCAGTCCTCCAGGAAGGCTGCCTCACAATCCCTGACTCCACACCTGGCCAGCACCACAAGGCAGCAAATTCTTTCTGTTCGGAGCCCTGTCAGTACATGAGCCCCATTGATGAAGCACCTTGGTTGTTCTGCTTGCATGGGTTTCAAAGAAGGCCTTTGTGGAAGCTCAGGCATGAGGGAGTTGAAGACAGCATTGTTCATCAGTTGCTGTTAGCAGGTGCATTTGCCAAACCCTTGCTCAAATTAAGCAGGAAGTGATTAAAGTTTCCTGGAGTTAGGAAAGGCAAGAATAATAAACACTCATAATTATGAGCAGCATTGCCTTCCACTGTGCTATGGGCTTTATATGTGTCATCTCATCTAATCTTCTGAAACATACTAGGACCGCAATGTTATGATCTTAAGTATTATTATCCACGTTGCAAAAATATGGAAAACTGAGGTTCTAAATGATTACGAAAACTGCCTTAGGACACTCTGTTACAAAGTGTCACAATTGGGATGGAAACGACCAGAATTGTCTAGATGCAAATGCAAGAATAGTTTTTCCAGAATTCTCTAAGATTAAGAAATAAGACCATAGTACTCTAAGTTAACATAAACTTTTCCTCAGTGGTTAGCTTCCTTAGGAGTTCAATCACTCATTGCTTCAGCAACAGCCTGCTATTTTCCAAAGACCTGGATTTGCTCTGGAAGGGAAAAATAAGGAGGTGAATGAGACACAATCCTTTCCCTCTAGGAGCTTGCAGCCTAGCAGGGGAATAAAGTAGGTCATACATACCATTTGTTATAAGTGCTATAATAGAGGTTAATTCAAAATGCTATGGGGTGTAGGCAGATATGATGGAATTAAGTGCCTCTGAAGATCACCATGAAAGCAATGAGAACACTGGCAAAAAAAATTAGAAAATCAATGTTATTACAATCCTGGACATCAACCAAAATCTTCCAAGAATCCAAGAAGTGTTTATTAAGGAAATTTTCCTAAATCTCATTTCCAACAGAAAATTATAAGGCACGCAAAGAAACAAGAAAGTATGTCCCATACCTAGGAAACTAATACAAACTGAGAAAGCTCATATATTGGACATACTGGACAAAAACTTTAAATTGGATATTTTAAACATGTTCAAAGAACTGAAGGAAACTACAAGATCAATGTCTCACCAGGTATAGAATGTCAATAAAAAAATTATAAAAAGAGTTAAATAAAAATTCTAGAGTTGTGCAGCGCCTGGGTGGCTCAGTCAGTTAAGCGTCTGACTCTGGATTTCCGCTCTGGTCATGATCTCAGGGTTGTGAGATGGAGCCCCAGGTCAGATTCTGCTCTGACCATGGAGCCTGCTTAAGATTCTCTCTCTCTCGCTTTCCCTCTGTCCCTCTCCCCACCTCTAAAAAAATAAATAAAAATTCTAGAGTTGACAAATACAATGGCTGACATGAAAGATTTGCTGGGGGATGACTCATTGAATTTTTCTGGTCTGCATTTTCATCTGTCTACTAAGGGGTTTGGGTTAGGTTCGTTGTTTTCAAAGTTAACACAACAAATTTGAGAAGGCAGAAAAAAAAAGGATCAGTGAACTTGAAGATAGACCACCAGAGATTTTCAAGGGTAAACAGTAGAAAGAAAAAAGAATTCAGAAAAATGAACAGAGCCTCAGAGACCTGTGGGACAGAGTGAAGAATATCAACATGCACATAATGGGAGTCCCAGAGAGAGAGACAAAAGAGAGAAGAGGCAAAGAGAATATTTGAAGAAATCAAAGCCCAAATTTTTATAACCTTGATGAAAAACATTAATCTATCTTCTTAATAGACATAGAATAAGCATTTAACAAGAAGCCAAGACCTTCTTATGATAAAAAGATTCAACAAACTAGGAATAGAATGGAACTTCCTCCAACTGATAAAGCATATCAATGAAAAACCCACAGTTAACATCATACATGGTGATGAAAGGATGACATCTTTCTGCTTAGGATCAGGAACAAGGCAAGGGTGTTCACCCTTATAGCTTCTCTTCAATATTGTGCTGGAGGACGAATAGGCAAGAAATAGAATGCATCCAGACTGGAAAGGAAAAAAGTAAGACTTTCCTATTTTCAGGTGACCTGATCTCATATTTAAAAGTTCTTAGGATGCCCCCACACAGACACTATTAGAGGTAATAAACAAATACAGAAAGTTTGCAGAATACAAAATCAGAATAAAATTAACAATTGATTTCCTATACAACAGTAGAGAACAATCTGGAAATTCAATTAGGAAAACAAGTCCATTTATAATAGCAACTGAAATTTAAAAAAATATATACTTAGGAATGAATTCATCAGAAGAACTGCAAAATTTATACACTGAAAGCCATAAAGAAGTTGTTGAAAGAAAGTAAAGAAAACCCGAATAGATGGAAAGACAGACTATAATCATGGATTAGAAAACTTAATATTGTTAGAGTGGCAGTACTTTCCAAAGTAGCTTTCAAATTTACTTCAATCCCTGTCAAATCCTGGCTGACTTTTTTTTTTTTTTTTTTTTGCAGAAACTGACAGTCCGATCCTAAAATTCACATGGAAGTGCAAAGGACCCAGAACAACCAAAATGATCTTTAAGAAGAACAACATTGGAGGACTCACACTACCTGACTTCAAAACTTACTCTAAAGCGACAGCAATCTGAACTGTGTGCTACTGTCATGAGGGCAGGCATATAGATCAATAAATACAATCAAGCCTGGAAATAATCCTTACATTTATGATCAACTAATTTTCAACAATGATGTCAACATAAATCAAGAGGGAAAGAATAGTCAACAAATGTGCTGGGACAACAAGGAATCACACGCAAAAGAACAAAGTTGGACATCTGCCATATATAAAAATTAACTCAAAATGGACCGTTGACCTAAATGTAAGAGCTATAACTATGAGACTCTTGGAAGAAAACACAGACATGTATCTTTGTGACTTTGGATTAGGCTCTGGTTTCTTAGATAGGATACCAAAAATACAAGCAATGACAACAAAAAGAAATGGGCAAATTGGACTTCATGATTAAGAACTTCTGTGCTTCAAAGGATATTCAAGAATGCAAAGGCCTCTGCAGACTGCAATAAATATCTGCAAACCATATATTTTATAGGAGATTGGTATCCAGAATATATAGAATTCTTATAATTCAATAATAGAAGGACAAATAACCAATTTTTTAAAAAACAGGCAAAATATTTTTATATATATTTCCCCAAAAAAGATATACAAATAGCAAATTATTCCCCTGAAAAAATGCTCAACATCATTAGGTTTTAGTTAACAATACCAAACCATAATGAAATATCATTTCACACCTACTGGGACAGCTATAATAAAAAAGATCGACTATCACAAGTGTTCACAGAGATGTGCAGATCCTGGAACCCTCATATATTGCTGGTGAGAATGCAGCATTTTGGAAAACAATTTGGAAGTTCCTCTAAAAAAAGCTACACAAACCGTTATCATGTGACCCAGCAATTCTACTCCTAGGTATACACTCAAGAGAATTGAAAACATATTTCTAGACAAAATATTGTATGTTAATGTTCATGGCAACATTATCCATAATAGCTAAAATGTGAAAACAATCCAAATACCAACCAGCTGATACGTGGATAATGTAGTGTATTCAGCTAATGAAATATGGTTCAGCTATAAAAAGGAATGAAATAAAATAAATAAATAAATAAATAAATAAATAAATAAATAAATAAATAAGGAATGAAATACCAATATATGCTACAACATGGATGAAAGTGGAAAAAGCCAGACACAAATGACCACATTATATATTATTTCATTTAAAGGAAATATTCAGAATTGGCAAACACACAGAGACAGGAAATAGATTAGTGGTTGTCTGACTGGGGGAATCGTGGAAAGGAGAGTGACTGCTAATGGATACGTGGCTCTTCTGGGGATATTGAAGCTGTTCTGGAATTAGATAGTGGTATTGATTGCCCAACTGTGCGAATATGCTAAAAACCACTGAATCATACACTTTAAAGGGGTGATTTTTATGGTCTGTGAATGATATCTCAATATATATCTTCCCATATACCTTAGTTTTGGGGTATGCGAGTTGAAAATGCTACAGGAGCTCAGAAGAAAGTCAAAAGTTAAAGGGAGGATCCAGGAGGGCTTCCCTGAGGAAGTGATGCAGGTTGTCCTTTTCCTAGCTCACAGGTCTCTGACTATCGTTGGCTTATAATCATGTCCCAAAGCAGTGCCTCTCCAGAGCAGAAAGGTCCCACTTCGCACTCTGATACTCCTTCCTAGTGCCTTCCTTTCCTCTGTCTGGGCTTTATTTACATCATATTCACACAATTCAAGGCCCACTTGTCCATCCATTTGTCAGTGGACGTTTCTTCTACATCTGAATACATTTTTTTTTACAGTCATTTTTATATTTTTTGATTTTCCATCATCCTTTTTTGAAATTGAAGTCCAGGTGACACACAATATTTTATTGGCTTCAATTATACAGCACAGTGATTTGACATTTACATACATTATGAAATGATCACCATTATAAGTCCAGTCGCCAGAGTTGTTGCAATATTCTCTAGTGGAATTTGTAGCAAAGACATTTCTAGCAAAACAGAACACTTTTAGACAATGACTGGCCCCATTCAATCAAACACCATGGAAAAAAATTATGGTTCCCCTTCCTCACCCGCACTAAGAAAAAGTGAGCGAGGAGACTATACTCCCACTCTTGTGAGCCTGTAACAATGCACCCGACTGCTCCTGCCAAGGTGGTATCAGGAAAGGTCAGGTGGAGAGCTAGCACTTTCCTCCTCAACTAAGTTAATCCCCAGGGTATCAGCGGAGAACATGCTGGGAGCCTGAGCATCCACCTCCACCTGGCAGCAATGTAGAGCCTTCTCCCCACTTTGAACACGAACAGAGGCCAGACGGAAACCCTGAACTCCTTCCTCAACCTCTAAATAACGGGGAGGTGTCACCATCCTCTGCCAGAGAAAGCCAGATAAAACAGATCCAGAGGCTCCCAACGTAATATGAAAACGTCCAGCTTCCAGTTGAAAATCACTCATTATACAAAGAACCAGGAAGATCTCAAACTGAATTTAAAAAGATAATCAGGGGCACCTGGGGGGCTCAGCAGTTGAGCATCTGCCTTTGGCTCTGGGCGTGACCCTGGGGTCCCAGGATCGAGTCCCATGTCGGGCTCCCTGCATGGAGCCTGCTTCTCCCTCTGCCTGTGTCTCTGCCTCTCTCTCTCTCTCTGTCTCTCATGAATAAATAAATATTTTTTTAAAAAAAAGATAATTAGTAGATGCCAGGACCAAGATGAGAAGGAAGTTAGGATTATTAGACAAAGATTCCAAAGCAGCCGTGATAAAAATGTTTCAGCAAGCAACTAGACACACGCTCAAAACAATACAAATAGCTAGCAAACCTCATCAAACAAGCGGAAGATATGAAGAGAAACCAAATGGACACTTCAGAAGAGAAAAATAGAATGACCGAAATGACAAGTTTGGCAGATGGGGCCCACGGCAGAATGGAGGGGACAGAGGAGAACTTACTCGAAGGAATTCAGGAGGAGCTACATTAATGTCAGATAGAGTTTGGAGCAAAGAAAATGACCAGAATTCTATATCATAAGAAAAGTATAAATTCCCCAAGAAGACATAGCAACCCTAAATGTGTTCACAAAACCCCCGAGCTCTAAGGTACGTAAGGCGCAGACAGCTAGAACCGACAAGGAAGCTGGAAAGACACAGAGTCCAGCGGGAAACAGCCGCGGCTCCCTGTCCATGGTGGGTGGACAAGTGGGACGTTAGCCGGGATGCAGGGGAGCCCAGATGCCACCAGGGAACACCTCGGGTCCGAAGGTGCAGGGCACCCCACCCACCGGCAGCGGGATATAGGGTCTTTCGAGCGGTCACAGAACATACACCAAAGTAGACCATGTCTTGGGCCGTAAGATAAGCCTTAACAAATTTAAAGCAATTAAACTCCTATACGGTGTGTTCTCAGATCACAATGGAACCAAATTAGAAATCAGTGGCAGGAAGATAAGAGGAAAACCTGCAAATACTTGGAAACTAAACACTTCTAAATGATCCATGAGTCCAAGGAGAAGTCTCGAGGGAAGTTTTTATTTTTATTTATTTATTTATTATTTTATTTATTTATTCAAGGGAAATTTTTAAAAGGCATCTAACCCCAGTACAACACATGAAAATGTGTGATACGTGGCTAAAACAGTGCTGAGAGGGAAACCGACAGCACTAAGTGCATTTATTAGAAAAGAAGAAAGGTGGAATGCAGAGTAGAGGTCCCTCAAAAAATTAAAAATAGAACTGGTACATCATCAGCAATTTTACTTCTGAGTATTTATCCAAAGGAAACAAAAACACTAACTCAGAAACATATCTCTACCCCTATTTTCACTGCAGCGTTATTTATGAGAGCCAAGACCTGGAAACAACCTAAGTGTCCATCGATGGATGAACAAGATGAAGAAAATGTGGTGTATACACAATGGAATATTATTCAACCACAAAAAAGAAGGAAATCTTGCCTTTTGCTGCAACGTGGATGGAACCAGAAGGCATTATGCTAAGTGAAACAAGTCAGAGAAAGACAAACGCCATATGAGCCATATGAGCTCACTTACTTGTGGAATATTAAAAACCAAGTTCGAAAGAAACAACCCAAGCTCACAGATCCAGAGAACAAAGTGTTGGGTGCCAGAGGCAGGGGGTGGGGGCAGGCAAGATGAGTGAAGGTGGTCAGGAGGCCCAAGCTCTCAGGTATAAAACAGGTAAGTCACGGGGAGGCGATGTACAGCATGGTCACTGTGGTCAACAATACTCTGTGGTATATTTGAAAGCTGCTAAGAAAATAGAATTTAAGAGTTCTAAACACAAGAAACAAATCTGTAACTGTGTGCGGTGATGGATATTGAGTAGGCTTATTGCGACGATCATTTCACCATATGTACATATACGAAATCATTATGTTGAATGCCTGAAATGAGTGTAATGTGACATATCAATCATATCTCAATCTAAAAAATGAAGAAAGGTTTTTTTTTTAGGAATTTTGAGATTTTTTTCATTTGAAGGTAAATCTTAATGCTATATCAAATTCACACATATGCTAATTTAAATACCCAATTCTATTTATCTAAAACACACATTGCAAACATACAAATATCTATTCTCTCCACATGTCAGAGCCTATTCATTTCATGGTTTGGAAACGCAGAGAATAGATTTCCCCCTTAAACTGCAAGTCAGCAGGTATTTCTTTACAGTTCACTTTAGCAGAATTCATACAAAATAGTAATTAACAATGATCTTCTTTACTGGTTAACTCACAAAGAAACGCCTTCAAAACTGCATTTTGTTAAAGTTTCTGTACTAAAATGTAGAAACACTGAATTACACAAATATTGAAAAGTTAAAAATTCCTTAATTTTTTATTCCTGGTTCCATGACCACAATTTACAGGGCAATATACCTGATGTAATGAAAAGAAAAAGACAAAGCTACAACAGTTAAAGGACCTCGGGGATGCACATCTAATTGACACTACAGTGCATTAATCAATCGATGCACTTTCTGCAAACTGTGGCTATGACAGTCCTGAACAAGAAGGGCTCCTGTTGAAGCTGCAGTAACTTTTCTGACTATGGATCATCGTTCCTCCTGTGGCATATTTTTATGGTTCCTCTAATGCATTTGGGATGACTGTCTCAAAGTAACCTATAGCTTTCCTGACAACTCCTCACTCTCTCTCCTGCTAAGAACTGTAGCCCTTTTCTGAATTTTTTTAAGAGCCTTCTGCTACCATATCCACCACTCCCACCACCAGATCCATAACCACCACCATAGCAACTGCCCGAGCTTCTTTCACCAAAACTGCCCCGCTTCATGGGTCCATAATTTGATTGCTGTTGTCCGCTCTAATTTCCAAAACCATTATAGGTCCCACCACCACCATAGTTACCACCTCCAAAATTTCCTCCTTCATTGTAACCATCATATCCTCCACCACCACCACATCTGCCTCCTTGGTTTCCATATCCTGCTCCACCACCACCATAGCCTCCTCTACTACTATAACCAGGACCACCACCATAGTTGCCACCGTCACCTCCAAATCCATTAAATCCACCATCGCCTCCTCCATAACTACCTCTGCTGCCACCACCTCCACCACCATAGCCTCCTCTTCCACCAAAGTTTCCACCACAGCCAACATTACCACCACCTCCAAAGTTTCCTCCATGACCCATAAAGTTGCCAGATCCACCTCCGCGGCCTCTTTGTGATCCAGCAGACTGCATCTCTTGTTCAGAAAGGGCCTTTTTCACTTAACAGTTATGCCCATTAATAGTGTGGTATTTCTGAACAACAATTTTATCAACTGTATCATGATCATCAAAAGTCACAAAACCAAATCCTCTCTTTTTTTCCACTCTGCCTGTCTTCCATAACTTCTATGGTTTCAATTTTGCCACTTTTCAAAGTAGTCTCTCAAATTATATTCTTCTGTATCTTCTTTAATACCACCACCAAAAATTTTCTTCCCTGTTAGATGGGCACCAGGCTTTTCAGAATTCTCTCTAGAAACAGCTCTCTTTGGTTCCACTACACACCCATCAACCTTGTGTGGCCGGGCACACATTGCTGCATCCACCCCTTCAACTCAAGAGTAAGTCACAAACCCAAATCCCCTGGAAAGTCTTGTTTGGGGGACTCTCATTACCACACAATCTGTAAGTGTGCCCCCATTTTTCAAAATGTTCTCTTAAACTATCATCTGTAGTTTTGAAGCTCAAACCACCAATAAACGGTTTTCTCAACTGCTCTGTTTCCTTTGGATCATGGCCCTCCTCCCCCTAGCAGCAGCGGTGATGGCTGAGTGGGGCTGGGGGCGACCGGGCTGTGGTTTTACCTCCATTTTGAGACCAAGAAGAAAGGTCTTAACTCACTTATCTAAGTTCTCACCTCAAGAATCTACAAATAGAAAAGCAAAATAATCCCAAACAAACAGAAGGAAGGAAATAGTAAAGAGAAGGGCAAAATCAATTTAGTTGAAAACAGAAAAATCATACAGAAAATCCATAAAACAGATTTTTAAAGTCAATAACATTGACAAAACTCTAATAAAAATGACAAGAATAAAAAAAAGACACAAATTATCAATATCAGGAATGAAACATGAGTATTGCCACAGACTCTGCAGATAGTAGAAGAATTAATGTGGGAATACCACGCACAACCCCATACACATAATTTCACAGCACAGATGAAATGGGCCGTTGTCTTAAAAAGCACAAACTACCGCAACTCACTCAATATGAAACGATAATTTAATAGCCCTACAACTATTAAAGGAATTGAATTTACAATTTACAGTCTACCAGAAACAGCATCTCCAGACCCAGAGAATTCTATCAAATGTTTAAAGAAGAATTAACACTAATTCTATGCGATCTCTTCCAGGCAATAGAAGAGGAGGGAACACTTCCCAGTTCGTTTTATGAACCTATAATTACCCTAGTACCAAAACCAAAGAGAAAACTATAGACTGATATCTCATTCATGTAGATGCAAAAGCCCTTAGAATATCAGCAAATAAAAATCAACAGTAAATGAAAACGACTTTACATCATGATCCAAGAGGGTGAATTTCCAGATACAAGGCTGGTTCAATATGGGAAAATCTATCAATGTAATCCACCAGATTAAACTGTTGAAGGATAAAAAAAAATCACACAATCATATCAACAGATGTAGAAAAAACATTTGATAAAAATCAGCACCTATTTATAATAAAAACTCGCAGAAAACTAGGAATAAAGGGAACTTCCTTAACTTGATAAAGAACATCTAAAGAAACGTAGAGCTAACATCATATTAAAGGCAAAAAAACTAAATGCTTTATCCCCAAGATCAGGAGTAAACTCAATATAGTGCTAGAAGTTCTAGTCAGTGTAATAAGGGCCAGAGAAAGAAATAAACTGCATACAGATTAAAAAGGAAGACACAAAACTGCCTCTATTTGCAGTTGGCAAATGATCTACATAGAAAATTCCAGCAAATGTACAAATATACTCTTAGAACTAACAAGTGAGTTCAAGAAAGATCGTAGGATAAAAGAAAAACATACAGAGGTGTCTGGGTGGCTCAGTTGGTTGAGTGTCTGACTCTTGATCTCAGCTCAGGTCCTGATCTCAGGGTCGTGAGTTCAGGCTCATAAGTTGGACTCTGTGCTGGGCGTGGAGATTACTTTAAAAAAAAAAAAAAAAAAAAAAGAAAAAAAGAGAAACATACAAAAATCAATTGTATTTCCATATATTTGCATGTGAAATTAAGATACAGTACCATTTACAATTGCTCAAAGACAATGAAATACTTAGATGTAAATCTAACAAAACACATATAGGACTTACATGCTGAAAATCATGCAATGCTGATGCAAGAAATAAAAAAAAGATCTAAGTAAATGGAGAAACACATCACGCTCATGAATTGGAAGGCTTAACACAGTAAAGATGTTCATTCTCAGGTATAATGCAATTGCTGTTAAAATCTTAGCAAAAAATTTTTATAAATATAGATCTTTAAAAATTGTATGTGGAAAGGCAAGGGAACTTAAATGCCTTAAAATTTTTGAAAAGGAAGAATAAACTGGAAGGAATCCATTCACCCAATTTCAAAGCTTATTATAGAGCCACAGTGATCAAGACTGTCATATTGGCAGAAGTAGTCACGTAGATCAGTGGAACAGAACAGAGAACTCAGAAAAAGACCCATTTCAATAGGTCCACCTGATTTTTGGTGAGGGAGAAGTGGTGCAATCGGACATCCGTAGGATTCAGCAAACAAATAAATGAATAAAAATGAAACTTGACCTAAGTGTCACACTTCATACAAAAATCACTTAAAATGGATCATGGACATAAATATAAAGTATAACACTATAAAACTTTTAGAAAAAAAAAAAAGAAAAAATCTATAGCATATAGAGCCAGGCAAAGTATTCTTAGACTAGATAGGCACCAAAGGGATGATGCATAGAAGGAAAATCTGATAAATCTGACTTTATTGAAGAGACTGTCTTTCTTCCAATGGATAATCTTTCCTCCTTTATCGAATATTAGTTGGCCATAAAGTTCAGGGTCCACTTCTGGGTTCTCTATTTGTTCCATTGATCTATGTGTCTGTTTTTGTGCCAGTGCCACACTGTCTTGATGACCACAGCTTTGTAGTACAACCTGAAATCTGGCATTGTGATGCCCCCAGATATGGTTTTCTTTTTTAAAATTCCCCTGGCTATTCGGGGTCTTTTCTGATTCCACACAAATCTTCAAATAATTTGTTCTAATTCTCTGAAGAAAGTCCATGGTATTTTGATAGGGATTGCATTAAACGTGTAAATTGCCCTGGGTAACATTGACATTTTCACAATATTAATTCTGCCAATCCATGAGCATGGAATATTTTTCCATCTCTTTGTGTTTTCCTCAATTTCTTTCAGAAGTGTTCTATAGTTTTTAGGGTATAGATCCTTTACCTCTTTGGTGAGGTTTATTCCTAGGTATCTTATGCTTTTGGGTGCAATTGTAAATGGGATTGACTACTTAATTTCTCTTTCTTCAACCTCATTGTTAGTGGATAGAAATGCCACTGATTTCTGGGCATTGATTTTGTATCCTGCCACGCTACCGAATTGCTGTATGAGTTCTATCAATCTTGGGGTGGAGGCTTTTGGGTTTTCTATGTAGAGTATCATGTCATCGGTGAAGAGGAAGAGTTTGACTTCTTCTTTGCCAATTTGAATGCCTTTAATGTCTTTTTGTTGCCTGATTGCTGAGGCTAGGACTTCCAGTACTATGTTGAATAGCAGTGGTGAGAGTGGACATCCCTGTCTTGTTCCTGATCTTAGGGGAAAGGCTCCCAGTGCTTCCCCATTGAGAATGATATTTGCTGTGGGCTTTTCGTAGATGGCTTTTAAGACGTCAAGGAAAGTTCCCTCTATCCCTACTCTCTGAAGAGTTTTGATTAGGAATGGATGCTGTATTTTGTCAAATGCTTTCTCTGCATCTAATGAGAGGATCATATGGTTCTTGGTTTTTCTCTTGCTGATATGATGAATCACATTGATTGTTCTACGAGTGTTGAACCAGCCTTGTGTCCCGGGGATAAATCCTACTTGGTCGTGGTGAATAATTTTCTTAATGTGCTGTTGGATCCTATTGGCTAGTATCTTGTTGAGAATTTTTGCATCCATGTTCATCAGGGAAAATTGGACATCCACATGCAGAAGAATGAAACTAGACCACTCTCTTTCACCATACACAAAGATAAATTCAAAATGGATGAAAGATCTAAATGTGAGACAAGATTCCATCAAAATCCTAGAGGAGAACACAGGCAACAAACACCCTTTTTGAACTCGGCCACAGTAACTTCTTGCAAGATACATCCACGAAGGCAAAAGAAAAAAAAGCAAAAATGAACTATTGGGACTTCATCAAGATAAGAAGCTTTTGCACAGCAAAGGATACAGTCAACAAAACTAAAAGACAACCTACAGAATGGGAGAAGATATTTGCAAATGACATATCAGATAAAGGGCTAGTTTCTAAGATCTATAAAGAACTTCTTAAACTCAACACCAAAGAAACAAACAATTCAATCATGAAATGGGCAAAAGACATGAAGAGAAATCTCACAGAGGAAGACATAGACATGGCCAACATGCACGTGAGAAAATGCTCTGCATCACTTGCCATCAGGGAAATACAAATCAAAACCACAATGAGATACCACCTCACACCAGTGAGAATGGGGAAAATTAACAAGGCAGGAAACCACACATGTTGGAGAGGATGCGGAGAAAAGGGAACCCTCCTGCACTGTTGGTGGGAATGTGAACAGGTGCAGCCACTCTGGAAAACTGTGTGGAGGTTCCTCAAAGAGTTAAAAATAGACCTGCCCTACAACCCAGCAATTGCACTGTTGGGGATTTACCCCAAAGATTCAGATGCAATGAAACGCCAGGACACCTGCACCCCGATGTTTATAGCAGCAATGTCCACAATAGCCAAACTGTGGAAGGAGCTTCAGTGTGCATCGAAAGATGAATGGATAAAGAAGATGTGGTTTATGTATACAATGGAATATTCCTCAGCCATTAGAAACGACAAATACCCACCATTTGCTTCAACCTGGATGGAACTGGAGGGTATTATGCTGAGTGAAGTAAGTCAATCGGAGAAGGGCAAACAGTGTATGTTCTCATTCATTTGGGGAATATAAATAATAGTGAAAGGGAATATAGGGGAAGGGAGAAGAAATGTGTGGGAAATATCAGAAAGGGAGACAGAACATAAAGACTCCTAACTCTGGGAAACGAACTAGGGGTGGTGGAAGGGGAGGAGGGCGGGGGGTGGGGGTGAGTGGGTGACGGGCACTGAGGGGGACACTTGACGGGATGAGCACTGGGTGTTATTCTGTATGTTGGTAAATTGAACACCAATAAAAATTATTTTATTAAAAAAATCTGACTTTATCAAAATGAAAAACATTTGCTCTGTGAAAGACCCTGTTTCAAGGGATTTTGACAAGAACACATTGAACAGTCTCTGGAAGAGACAGGGAACCTTGCTTCAGGTCAATAGAGGTTGTCACTTGGGATCCCTGGAAAACGACCAGTTACGACGGTCTCTATGATAGCGCTCCGGCCCCCACCCCTTGCGTCTGTTGCTGTCGTAACTAGGAGGTGCTCACCTTGTGCCTCGCTGAAGGCCAGACACCACCGTGTGAAGCGCTTCTTTACTCCACCTGTCTAGTGATCCCATCACAAGTGGCTCGATGGAGTCTAGTCTTGTGCATGGTGTGATTTTCCACACTGTACACTCATAACAGGTGGATGGGACAAATGATCTAATTAATAAAGAGCTGCTTTCAAAGTCTTCCATCCCAGACTCAGTTATATGTCTGTTAGGAGGAAAACATATGGCATTTTCTAGTTGAGAATCCTTGGATTTAAGTCTTCGATATGGGCCTTGGAGGGCATACGGAGCACAAGCCGTGGCATCTTCTTTACCCAAATATTTTTACAAGGTGAAGGTTTGTTAACCACTTACTGTCTTAGGCTCTCCATATTAAAGTTTTGAGTAAAAAATACGGTCTGTGATGTGAAGGGCACCATATCTTCCTCCTTGGAACTCATTTGTATCATTGATACTATCAAGGAATCACTTGTCAATAATCAAAAGTACTTTGTTATTAAAAAAAAAAAAATGCCTTCGCCTCTCCTGCCTTCCTTGTATACTGCTCTGAAAATATTTCAAGTACTTCCAAGACAACTGTCTAGGGAGCAGTCACAGAACATTTTCCTTCCACCTGGATATTAACCCAGCAAGCAGCAGCTTCAGAATTATGCACCTGTGATCAGACCAAATGTAGTGGAAGCATTTGCCCTTGTCTCCTCAGGGGCAAAGAAACTCTTATTTTCCACATCAGCCTTGTTTTGTTTTGTTTTGTTTTTTTATTTGCTCTCTGCTCGGAGACCCAGCCCCACCCCATGAAAAGGCTTTCTATTTAATCAGAGAGACACAAAGTTGGCTTGTGCAAACCAAGCATAAAAGACACAGGAGCAATTTATTCTGGTTAATAAGCTAGGGAGACACATGTAGAGGCCAATTGTACGGTGGACACAAGAAGGGTTTCTTGTCTGGAGAGTGTATAATGTGGCAGACAGTGTCATTTGTTTTTGCTTATCCAATGGCCACCCTCTTTTTTATTGCTTAGAAAAATACTATTTGCTACAGACATCAGGCAGGTGGCCATGGGATTTAGGAGAAAATGATTTGCTACCAGTCCTCTTGGATGAGTAAATTACAATTTCTGTATACAAATTTTGGTAGGCAGCCTTCAAGAGCTTCAAGTAACTCTTGCCTCCTGCTATTGACACCCTCATGTAGTCTTCTTCTACACAGAATAGGGCTGATGTGTGACCCACAGGATGTTGTGGAAATGCAGCATTTAAATCTGACTTTCAAAGTTAAGTCATCAAACACATTGCAGCTTTTATCTCACTTTCTTGGATTATTCATTCAAGAGGAACCCAGCTCTCAAGTGGTGACAACATTCAAGCAATCCAGTGCTAAAGTCCCCCCATGGGCCAGGAACTGATGCCTCCTGCCAACAGCCAGCATGAAATTGCTGGCCATAGAAGTGAATCAGCTTTGCTCAGATCCTCCAGCTCTGGCTTCAGACTGGAAGTCCAGATGACATCTTGCCTGCACTTTTATAGGAGACTCCAAGCCACAACCATGCAGCCAAGTCTCTCCCAAATTCCCAGCCCAAAAAAACTATGAGACATAAGGCACACTATTGCTTTAAGCCAATAAATTTTGGGGCAATTTGTTATGCAGCAATAGACAACTAGTATACCAACCATGTTAATTCCCACTTCCCCTGTGTGGTATAGAGGTGGTTAGAAAAGCACAGACAAAAACCCAGAGGCATGAATGAGAGACTTTGACATTGCCTATGCCTTATTCTGACAGCCCGAGCCAGTGGTGTGCTCATATGCTTTATTTCTCCAATAATTTAGAAGCTCTGGGTTGTAGTATTTATCTTGTTCTGTGGTATAAATATTCCCACCATGGTGAAGCTCATGCTATCACCACAGTTGGGAAAAATTGCACATAGTGAGCTCTCTTGAGCCTGTATGAATCAGCTCTACCAGTGGTGGAAGAATTTTATTCCAGGTCTCTTTTAGTTCAGAGCTCCAGCTCCTCATACTCTGGCTGCTGCTATTTCCAAAAGTTGACAGCACTGCAGACCCTTGACTTACCTAAGAAGAACTAAAGAGCATTTGGATGAGGTAACATACTTGGGATTACTTCTTATTGTAGGGGTCTGATTGAAGCCAGGGGATACTTCTTCCTCCATAACCACTTCTTCAGCCCTGAGGGGAGCTCGTCTTGGTGCTACAAGGAGCCAGCAAGTAGTTACATCCCTACTCAGTGGGAGAAAGTAAGATCAGCCCTTGAAGATGTGGACTGGCAATGTCCTAAGACAGTGACTTAAGAGTGCCAGTGCTTGACCACAGCCTACGGATATTCTGGTGTGTGGTTAGGTTACCAGTGATTAGAATCGGCTTCACAAACTAAGACCAGGAACCCACCTTGAAGCCTGAGATGTGGTTGGTTCAGCAATCAACAGACATACGGAAAAACCTTTTGTGGTAAGATAACGTGGTGGTTAAGTGTCAACACAGATTGTCTGCATTCACACTGTTTCCACTAGGTGTGTAATTTGGGGGCATTTACTTTTATAAGCCTGAGCTTTCCCTTATGTAAAATGGGGATAATAAGGTTGATCGTGTACAATTAGGTATGTTATGTGCTTGGCCTATGGAAAGTATACAATAAAATGTAGCTATGAGTAGTAGTATTATTATCATTACCACGCAGCGATGCAGGTCACTGAAGGAAAGGTCGCAAATTTTTTACAATAAAAGGGAGACACTCCTTTATATGTCTCTATATTTGCTGAAGTGGAGCTGGAAAGACAAGATGGATAGGGCCTCACTGCTCCAGGCCCTCCCTGTTGAAGTGTCGGTGACATTCCTCTGCAGAGGCAGCCCCACCCACATCCTGAAATATTTCCAACTAGGACAGGAGGACATCACAGCCTCAACCACCAGCTGGGCCACAGTCAATGCCCACTGAATCCCAGGCTACGCCTTCTCTTGTCCTTGTCTATCTGACCTGGTTTCCAACTCATTTTCTCTGCTGGACACTTGTCTGGGGCTGGATCCCCACCTGGATCCTATGGTCTTTTCAAGAGGTTGGGGGAAGAGTGATGGCAGCTGAGCTCACTCCTATGTGAGGAGGTCAGAAGAAGGATGGCATTATCTGTTTAATGTGTCAGCTGTCCCTGTGACTCCCTCACCCAGATGAGCACTTGCCACTCCTCTGTGGATCTGCAGCTGCTTTCTAGAGAGGCTCTCCAGTCCTCGGAGACCTAATCTGGCATCCTAAGCTTCTCCACGATTTGATATTGCTAAAGTTTCTGTGGATCTTGTAGATGTCCTCACACAGGACATCTATACACAAAGGAAGCTTATTGAGATTAAACAGTCTTGTTCTTCAGTTCCTGGGCCCTACCTCACACCAGATTGCAGCCAGCCATCTGATTTACCCATGTGAGCCAAAGGGAGTCAGAAGCGTTCCCATCCATTAAAGCTACCACCTTCCATAATGTTCCACTCTTGAGCAGTTGTAGTAAAGCACAGCCTCCCCCCTCCCTCTGCTTGCCTTTCCCCTCCCCGGTGCCTGCTGCACCCCAGGCCAGCCTGTGTGCTCTTCTTGATTTTAGCATTTCTGGTTGCTATAGGAACACAGGAAACAGCAGCCATAGGAGAATCTGAGTTTGATTTTGGAATCTAAAATCCTTATAACCAGCCTTGGATTTGGGGCTCGGTATTGCTACAGAGGAATTACTCAGTGGATGCTTGTTAAAAATGACAAGACAGACTTTACTCAATACCATTGCAATAGAAGAGACTAAACTCAGCTCCGAATACAAACAGGGGCAAGTGGGGATTTATAGCCAGGGCGTGGTGATGGAGAAGACACAAACTCACTAGGAGATATTTGGTTAGGTATCAAGTGCAGAGGAAGAAGAGCTTGACTGGATGGTGGGTGGATTCTTTGGTAAAACTGGGCTGGGCAGGCCAAGGATGGGGTCTAGTCAAGAAGAGGACCCAGTCAAGGCTGATTAAGTTTGGCCAAGGAGGGAGTCTCTGCCACAGTCAAAATTCTCCAGAGAAATAGAACCAATAGGTTATATGTATATGGAGAGAGAGTAAGGAGGGTAATAGATGTAGGGCAATGGATGTCGGGGGTGGGGTGGAGAAGGAGGAAGGAAAGAGAGAGAGAGATTTGTCTCAAGGCATCAACTTACATAATTGTGGAGGCTGGCCCGTCAGAAATCTGTAGGGCAGGCCAGCTGCCTGGAAATCTAGGCTGAACTTTGGGTACAGCCCAGAGGCAGAGTGTCCTCTCTGGGAAATGTCAGTTTTTTGCTCGTAAGGCCTTCAACAGATGGGATGAGGCCAAGTCACATTTTGGAGGGTAATCTGCTTTGCTTGAAGTCAACGGACTATAAATGTCAATCACACCTACAAAATACTTTCATATCTAGACTAACATTCGCCCGGACAACTGGAACGGTAGCTTAGCCCTATTGACGTATAATTATCCATCACAGCGTCCAAAGAAGGTACGTGGAAGCCGAGCTGAGCGTGTCAGTCCACGTTGACTTCTGAGGGGTGCTCACCGGTCTCCCAATTCCATTTTTAGAGAGGACAATTCTGAGGAGTCCCTCCCCCTACGACACCCCTCTTTATAACCTAGAGATAAAAATGAGGTAGAAAGTATTTGCTTCTTGACCTCAAGTGGACTTCTTATACCCAGAGACCCATGGTCCAGGGACCCCTGCCGCCCTCATGCTGACTACTGAGCAATGATGTTTGGCAAAAATGATCAGAATACCTAAACAGGCATCACGAAGCTGTCTGGAGGGAAGAACAAGGACAAATTAGGCCACAGGCCTAACAATCAGGGATGATCGAAGTGGCAAGTTCCACTTTCCGTTACAGTTTTGTCTCCTCACCTTCAAGAATGAGCTATTATTAGACTTGGCAAGGTGGGGGAAAGGCAGAAACTGCACTGCCCTCCCCCCAAATAGGAATATTTAAGAGAGCATCCTGCTGACCGTGAATTTTAACACAGCGCCTGAGGCAGGGAAAGCTAAGTGGACTCAGAACTACTCAGCGGGCTCCCTGCCTCACCGAGCCCCTCAGCCCCCCTGGGGTGGGCTTCACCTGGCTTTGGAGGGGGGGGCATTGCCAGAGAGCATGTGTGGTCTTTGAAGAAGCAGGGCAGTGAACATACCTTCCCTACCTTCTGTGATGCCTGTTCTTGGTGTAGCTGCAAAGCAGGGGGTTGGTCTCCAGAAGTCCCTCAGCTTTACTTACAACACCCTGTTCTCCCGGAACTTTGGGTATTAAACACTGGGCTGAGGGACAAAGCTGAGGGAAGCCAGGCCTGGCCTCCTCCCGAGGATCAAGCTCCACCTGCGGGAGTTCCTTGCCTCTCACTCACTCACCCGTGCATTGTTTAATTTTAATTTTTTTTAAAGATTTTATTTATTTATTCATGAGAGACCCAGAGAGAGAGGCAGAGACACAGGCAGATGGAGCAGGAGGCTCCATGCAGGGAGCCCAACGTGGGACTCAATCCCAGGACCCCGGAGTCACGCCCTTGGCTGAAGGCAGATGCTCCACCCCCCGAGCCACCCAGGTGCCCCTCACCAGTGCACTTTAAAAACATACTTTGGGGGCCCGCTCAGCACCAGGCGCTGCTGTAGGTGCTGCGGGTTCAACAGTGGTCAGTCTGTGCCATCACGGAGCACTCGTTCTTGGGGAGTAACCTCTGCTCCTATCACCCACGTTGGTCAAACATGTCCAAGTAGACTTCCTTCCAACTCAAACTCAAGATAGGTTCTTTTACTCCTGCAACTTGATAGATTAGATAGATAGACAGACAAGTATTTTTTAATATTAAAAACATTTGTGGGATCCCTGGGTGGCGCAGCGGTTTGGTGCCTGCCTTTGGCCCAGCGCGCGATCCTGGGGACCCGGGATCGAATCCCACGTCGGGCTCTCGGTGCATGGAGCCTGCTTCTCTCTCTGCCTGTGTCTCTGCCTCTCTCTCTCTCCCTCTGTTACTATCATAAATAAATAAATTAAAAAAAAAAGAAATTTCTGACAGAATTGCCTTAAAAAAATTATTTTAAAAAAAACAAAACAAAACATTTATTAGTGGCAGTCAGGGTGGCTCAGCAGCTTAGTGGCACCTTCAGCCCAGGGCATGACCCCGGGTTCCCGGGATCAAGTCCCACATGGGCTCCCTGCATGGAGCCTGCTTCTCCCCCTACCTGTGTCTCTGCCTCTCTCACACTGTGTGTCTCTCATGAATAAATCAATAAAATATTTAAAAAAATTTTTGTTAGGTAGCATCTCATGGTAGATATCTTTTTTGAAAGAAGAAAATGCAGAAAAGTATAAAAAAAGAAAAATGATCATATCTATGTCCAGACCTGGAGATAACAACTGCTAACACACATATGCATTTCCTTCCAGTTTCTTTTTTTCCCACTATACAGAAAATTGGAAACATACCACACATCCCTGTAATGGGGAGAACTGGCCATTATCTCCCTTTCCTTCTTGGAAAGGACTTGGGGGACCAAAGACTCTTGGGTGAGAATGAAATGAAGGCATTTTTGGGTCATTTCACAGCCCCTCTTGGGATAACCCAGGGGCCCCTCCAAAGGGATAATACAGCTTCTCTATTTTTCAGGTCAGCCCCGAGAAAACAAACCAAATAGGACATCTCATAATGCAGCATAATGACTCCCCAGAAAAGGAGAGGTGTGCTACTAATTATAAGACTGGTCAGGGAAGAGCCCTTTCCTCATTGTAGGTTTGGGGACTGTCCCTGACAATTAACATTGGTATATGTCCATGGGACATGTGGGCGTTGGCGCTGGATTTAATGGGTGTATCATTTGAGGAAGCAGAAGAGCCCAAGAGCAGTAGGAATGTGACAAAGGAAAGCTGACCAGATGGTAGGCAGCATACACCTCTGCCACTGGCCTCTAAGGACCAAAGCCCCTCCTTGCCCAGGATTCACAGGGGACTAGGTTATAGGGTAGGAGTTCCCCATCATTTTGCAGAAGCCCAGGGGGCTGCTTGAGATGAAAGACCCAGACTTGCGCAAGTGCTGGAGCCATATAGGTTGGGCATGGGGAATGAGGCCTAGCTCCTCGGATGGGGGCTGTGTGGCTCAAATGGTGGGTGGAGGTTTGGAGAAAAGAGACCACAGGGAGGCAGGTGCAAGCAGGAGGCCCACGGCAGGATGAGGACCTGGGTCATGCCCTGAGTGGCCTCCTTCCTGAGGAGCTCATTTCCTTGGTGCTCTTTGGATTTTAGGGAGAAATGCTAATTACCACCTTCTACGAGACACATTTTCTTCCTCCACTGTCCTAACCAAAGCCTCTCAGTGACATCAGGGCAGCAGGCCCAGGTCAGAGGAGCCCTAGGAGAGGGCTCTGTCTCCTGGTCAAGGAAGGAGATGACTCCCTACTTGATACCATGAGGCCTTGTCTTTGTGGTTATTATTTAAGAAAAGAAAGCATGTTAGGACTGCAGGAGAGAATGACACAGAGTTATACAAGAAAGGGAGCGGAGTCATAACCCTCTCCCCAGCTCTACGAAGAACATTGTCAACGTAGACATAAGGTAGCCACCGTTTATTGATTTAACCAAAAATAGTAATAGAGCTATATTGGGAGAATGGAGGGAAGAGCAGGTGACGTAGGAGAGCTCAAATCTATAGCAAGTGAAGAGAGAATATCTAAAACTAATGTTGTGATTAAAAGTGGTTGTGCGGGGAGAGCTGGCGTGCGGTCAGGGGTCCTGCAGGGTTTTGCTTCATCACTGTCATCACCATCCTCTTTGCACTTGTAGCCACGTTTGCACAGGACTTTTATAAAACCTGTTAAAGCTCTGACGTTATTGAGGAAATGGACGTGCGCCTGATGAGGGAGCCTGAGAGAATTTCGGGAGTCCTTGCATCGCATAAGAGAAACAGGGGGACGGGCTGGGGGAGCGCTTCATCTGGCTGTCCCTCTGAGGGGCATCCCGTGCCCCCTCTGGGCCCCTAAAATGATGTGGGAGCTCCCTGTGAGAGGCACCCTTCTGCAGGACCAAAGGGGAAGAGCAACACCAGCTCCCTTTGCTCTAGGCTTCCTCCCTGAAGGGGGTGATTTCCCCCTGTCGTCTCCCCCCCACGTACACATTAGAATCCAAATGTGGAGACTGGTAGACCAAGAGCACGGGTACCTGACCCCTTACGTATCTCTCTCTCTTACCTCTTCCCCACGCCACCCCCAGAACCTTTCAGTGATTTCCCCTCTTGTCTGGAAATCACTTCTCCAGTGTTAACTCCTCCTTCTTCCCGTGGTGGACACTTGGCCACCTTCCCTGGAGCCCTAATGGCAGGGTGGCTGCTGGGGAGCCTGATTTAGAGGACATCTAGAGACACATAGTGCAATGTCTTCAAAATATTGTCCTTAATACATGCAGAAATTATGTTTTTTTTTTCTTTATTAAATTTCTGTACCTTCTTCTATGTGTTTCTGCTTCTTGACTTGGGTTTATTTATTAATTCTACCCTTTTCCTATTTTCAGATTGAATAATTTTGTTAGCTTTATGATACTTCCACCAATGATTCTGGTCATTTCTTTTCTGGTTGTGTATTATTATTATTATATAATTTTTATTTATTTCCCATTTTGAGTGGTTTGGGTTTTTTGTTTGTTTTTGTTTTTGTTTTTGCACAGGATATAATATTGACAAACTCTACAAGGGAGGGGTCCTTAGGTGGCTCAGCCAGTCAAACGTTCAACTCCTGATCTTACTTGAGGCTTGAACCTTGGGGTTGTGAGTGGAGCCTACCTGAAAAAAAAGAAAGAAAGACCACGCAAGAGTAGAGAGTGAAATAAAGTCTCTCATGCTACATCCCTCAGTAATGGAATCCCCCTTAGCGAAAGCAACCACTGTTAACATTTCTTGAGTGTATCTTTTGGGAGATGGCCTTTGAATTTACAAATATTTGTGCATATACATATATTTCTTTTTCTTTATGCAAATTGTAGCACACCCTACAAACTACTCCGCACCTGGCTTTTCCCTCTTTCCATCATGACTTGGAGAGAGCTGCTTATTCCTGTTAATGCCATTACGATTCTTTGACTTTGACTTTTGGGAAAATGTCTTAGGTCATTCTGAGGACCTCTCAACCTGCCGTCTCTGCTCCCTACATGGCAGCTTCCAGTAATAGGTACCCCCTGAGTTCTCCCAACCCCCAGACACCACCCTACCCCTCCCCACCCCCCACTCAGCGGCTGGCACCCTCCCTGCAATTCTCCCGCTTTCCTACCACTGGTGGACGAGAATGAAGCAGTTCTAACCACAGCACTTTAATTTCTCCCAGAACAGCTGAGCTGAAAAGGGAAATGGCTCTTTCTGGAAGGGAGTCTGTGGACCTTCAACAATGACATGCTGACGCCTGGCAAGGAGCCCAGAGTCACAAAACCTCCCCAGCCATAGCAGACAAATAGCATTTATACAGCGAGGGCAAGGCTCAGCAGTATCAAATCAGCAATCCTTTCTGCTTTATCAGAGTGTTTATCGTGTAATATAAACAAGGGGTCACTTTCCACAAGTCACGGTCAGCAACCTTCTCAGGACCCAGGGCCGCGAGATATCTCAATTTCCTTACTCCTTGATCATGCAGGTTATTGCATTATCACTTCCTAAAAAGTTAGCCTTTTACTCCCCAACTTAACTAATATTTTTGAATGCTTACTACATTACAGGTAATTCTAGGTACCAAGAATATAATTGTATAGGAAGGCACGGTCCCTTTTCTCAATCTAGTTTATGGTTTTTTTTCTTCTTAATCTTGCCTTTTATATGCTCTAAAACCTTCTGGTGGCTGCTTCTTGTATTCTAGTTCTATTGGAGAGCAACTTGATGGGAAGGATGGAAAATGCTCAGTCTTTCTGCTTGCTTTCTGTTCCTGTTCCTGCCCCCAGTGATTTCCATGGCTCAGGGGGAAATGGAGGCTCCTGCCTCCCCTGGCTTTGTGTCCTTGGTGCTCAAGATGATGCAAAGGAGTGAAAAGAGTGAAGGCAGAAGGAACCAGACACTGCACTGAAGTCATCTGTGACAGAGACTGCCCCTGATACACACTCTTCCTTTTTAAAAAAAAAAAAAAAAAAATTTATTTATTTATTCATGAGAGACAAAAAGAGAGAGGCAGAGATGTAGGCAGAGGGAGAAGCAGACTCATGAAGGGAGCCCGAAGTGGGACTCGATCCCAGGACCCCAGGATCACGCCCTGAGCCAAAGGCAGATGCTCAACCACTGAGCCACCCATGTGCCCCACCCTCTTCTTCCTTTTCTTCGGTGGTTATAGATTTTGTATCTGAGCACAGAACTGCAGAGAAGAAAGAACACATTTGCCAGGCTCTCATAACTAGTTGTGATCGTGAATAAAGTTTGGTGGAGGAAATGTAAGAGGAAGTGTCCTGTGGCCACTTTCAGGAACCCACCTTAAGACACTATGCCTTTTGCCCTTCCTTCCTTCCTTCCTCTCTCTGGCCTGCTGTCTAGAACACAGTTGCTGACTTAGACCTTGAAGATGAGGGCCACACCCTAGCGATGGTAGAGACTTGATGGAGCCACACTCCTCCTAACCAGCGTGGGCCTACACACCCCTGACTCTTCTACGAGGGAGGAATATGTTGCGGTTTAGTTCCAGCCTCTGTCAGGTTGAACTTTGCTGACTTTTTTCTCATCTCTACTCTATCCTAACTAACAAACCACCATCCTCTCAGAATTCTCAAGGGATAGATTTTACTGTCTATTTTTAAATTTCTGCTGTTAGTAATGGCAATGGTTAGTTTATAGATGTGGATTTTAAAAGCTATCAGCCATTCTCAGCCCTGCCTTTCCCACCGACGTGGTAAATCCTTCAGCGTGAAACCTCAGGCCTAGTCAGCGGGTGAGCCAAGCGGCGGGCATGCAGTGTGTATGTGGGGCAGGGCAGAGGGCTACAGGGCAGTTTGAAATTGGTCTTTTGGGAGGTTGGATTCTAACACGCTCATTTTTATGGAGGTGACGCCCTGGACACTTATGTATTCAGACCCTCAGCCTAACACCTGCCTGACCCACAGAGTCAGAGGCAGACTTCTTGCCTGTCTGTCACGCACAAACCACTTATTCTCAAGGGCACACATCCTCTTCTAATGTCTGTTAGAAGAACCGGCTCCTGGCCGGTGGTCTGGGATGGATATCCTCTCCATAATCGGTCCCCAGAACCAGGGAAACTGGAAGCAGATGTGGCATAGGAGCCAGCTGGGATGAAGCGAGAAAGGCCGCCCATGGGCCACTAAGCAGATGGTTTCCTATCACTGGCACCACTGTTGGCTGCTGATGCATGGGCATATTTACCCAGCACCCTCCTCAGCTCTAAATCAGAGGGGTCACTTGGAAGCGCTCAGCTGCTGCCCACAACTTAGGATGTCCATATTGCTTCAAGAAGCTGCCACTAGGCCAGACTGAGGTGCACACCTGCTCCTGCGTAACTCCTGCTACATACGCGGCTGCTCATGGAGACTCCTGTCCCTTCTTTGAGAAGCCCTGTCGACAATGTCCTCAATGACATAAGCTTTGGAATCACCCCTCATCCTTTTCCTCCCTGGCCCATTGTTTAACCACCTGCCCAGGATCACAGACACATTTCAGAGGGTCTTCTGTATTTGCAGGACCTAAAGAGAGACTAAGTCATCCAGGGAGAACTAGGGAGCCCCATATAAGTCAAGAGAACTGTATCTGCTGTTACCTCCTCTGCAATCCTCTGTGAGGGGGGCAGAGGAGGCAGGAGCCATCGTGTTTGAGGATCGAAACTCTTCCCACCACCGTGAAGTCTTGAAAGCTGTGGCCTTCCCCCTTGCCCCCATACCTTCCAAGATACCTTCTTAGAGAGAGAGAGGCAGGGAATGGAGAAAGCCATGGAGATATTAGGCCTTTTTACCCAGAATTGATCCAACTTCTTCAAAGGTATTGTTTAAAGAATCAGCTATGTCCAAGTTTTAAACAGTTTGATATTTTAGTAATTTTTTTCCTCCTAAAAAACATCAGGTAAGGACTCAGGAAAAAAAAAGGGTAGCTTAGTTATAGTCAAACAAAGGAATTTAAATTTCTCTGCTGTTATGGGCTGAACTGTGTCCGCTTAAAATTCACATGTTGGAGTCCTGACCCTGAGGACATCAGAGTGTGACTATATTTGGAGACAGGGTATTTTAAGTGGTGATGAAGTTAACATGAAATCTTTGGGGTGAGCCCTAATCCAATATAATGTGTGTGCTTATAAAAAGAGGAAATTAGGGCACAGGCACAGGCACAGAGGAAGACCATGTAAAGGATATAGAGAGAAGATGACCGTGTACAGGCCAAGGAGAGAGGCCTCAGAAGAAACCCACCCTGCTGACTCCTTGATCTTGGACTTTCAGCCCCCAGAACTGTGAGAAAACACATTTCTGCTGTATAACCACCCAGTCTACGGTACTTTGTTATGGTAGCCATAGCAAACGAATACATCTGCATATCTGAATAACAGTTTAAATGAATTTACAACCCTGTCACATCTTCATTATTTTTAAATATACTATAATATCTAGTTATTTAGCTTTTCCTATGTGGTAGGCATTGTTCTAAGGGCTTATATAAATGAACCCTTTTATTTTATTTTAATTTAATTTTTTTAAGATTTTATTTATTCATTCACGAGAGACACACAGAAAGAGAGAGAGAGAGGCAGAGACACAGGCAGAGGGAGAAGCAGGCTCCATGCAGGGAGCCCGACGACGTGGGACTCGATCCTGTGACTCCAGGATGATGACCTGGGCTGAAGGTGGCGCTAAACCGCTGAGCCATCCAGGGATCCCTCCCCCCTCCCCCCTTTTTTTTAAATATATAACAACTTCATTTAATCCCCATTTACAGGTATGAACACTGAAGGACAGAGAAAGTAACTTGCCTAGAGCTTCCCAAAGCAAAGTGTCAAGTGGCAGAGCCAGGATTCAGAGCCAGGTGTTTGGGCTCTGGAGCGACGCGCTCCATCAACACAGGGAAACTTGGGTTTTCACTTAAACTTCCTGGTGGTTTTCCATATCAGTACCCAAATAGTCACCGCATTTGTTTTAAGAGTCATATGGAATTCTGTGTTTTATTCCAGGGCATAAAAATTAAACCTGCATTGGTGTCTTTGCTGCTTTAGCAAGTGGCCTTGTGCCCAGCATCAGGAACAGTGACTCATCTAGAAAGAATTAAAGCATTTCCTCTCACCCCTGCAGGAGCAGAGTGGCCATTGTGTTTCTAAGGATTGGTAGGTTCTCCTTAACTTAGCAGACACTTTTGCATTGCTAACAGAACTCCTTTTTGAGAATTTTTGCCTGAAAGGACTTTAAGCCATGTTAGGACAGAAAAGAAGCAAAATGAGAGTTTTTGTTTTTGTTTTTTTAGGAGTGATACTAGATGGATTTGGAGTCAGCATCCTAAGAAATGGCTGAGGATAGAAGACAGGAAGAAGACCTTTGGGGCCTGGGGTCCAGTGCCTGGCCCATCTGGGAGTGGTCTCATCTGATTGGAAAGGGTCAGATCTAGTGTGAACAGGGGCAAAGGACCACAAGGGTTTGGGTTGGAGTGCCCAGGAAGGATACCAGACCAGTGAAGGGCTGTCCTGCACCCAGAGGCAAACATCCAGGTCAGGCTGCACAGTGGGAAAAGGAAACTACCGCTGGGCACATACCCTGCCTGCCCAGCCTCCTGGGAGAGCTTACTAAGCCCTTATCCCACAGTGAATCATCTGTGGTGAGGGGCTTCCTCTTGGTAGCTGAGGACTTTGGCAAACTTTAAGAGATCTAATTAAATCATTTTATCCCCTACACTCCATCCCTTTTTGTGTTTGTATCAGTTTCCCGGAGATATTTTTCAACTTTATTTTCCATCCTTTCTGTTGAGTTTTCAATTGTTGCTGTATCTCTTTCATTTTCAAGGGTTCTTTTGTGTTTTCAGGACATTTCTTTTTTATAATACCTATTCTTGTTTCATGGACACAATATTCTTTCTTCTCTGCACGTATTATTTATAGTTTTTTGGGAGGGGAGTATATGGAGGGGAGTTTTCTTCTTCCTGCAGTTTCTGGTTCCTTCAGGTCTTTTTGTTTGGGTCTCTGTCTTCAATGTTAAAGGTTGCCCTCCAGTGTCTTACAGTTTTGGTTTTCTGTCCATTATTAAGTGGGAAAGATAGATCCTATAAAACATACTGAATTCTGTACCTATAAAGAGAGAATATGCCTTTTTATGCAAGTGAATATGGAATATTCCCGAAAATTGAGCAAATGTTATGCCACCAAGAAAATCTCAAGAAATTCCAAAGAATAGAAATATACAAATAACATTCTCTAATCATAATGTAATAATACTTCTAGAAATTAATGACAGAGGGGCGCCTGAGTGGCTCAGTCAGTTAAGTGTCTGCCTTCAGCTCAGATCATGATCCCAGGATCCTAAGTTCCCCAGGGAGCCTGCTTCTCCCTCTCCTTCTGCCTGTTACGCCCCCTGCTTGTGCTCTCTTTCTCTCTTTGTCAAATAAATACATAGAATTTTTTTAAAAAGAAATTAATGGCAATTTCTTAAAATGTTTTAATTTTCTTTTCCCTGCTAAGTTAAAAATGTTTAAATAATTACTGGGATAAAGGGAAAATAAAAAATAAAATAGCAGAATTTCTTGAAGATAAAAATGAAAACACACACAATCTCTGTGATACTGCTAAAGCATGTATCATGTATCACAGGAAAACTTATAGCTTTAAATACCTGGTACAGTCAAAATGGAAACATAAATATAACTTAATTTAACATCCAAAATGAAAAGCTAGAAAAAAATTAGATAAGTCAAAAGAAAGAAGAAAGGAATTAGTAAAGATGAACTTACAAATAATAATTTCAAAAACAGAAAAGAGAAGAATTAACAAATCCAAAAGTTGGTTATTTGAAAAACACAAATACAGAAACCATTAGCTAATTTGAGCTTTAAATAGGGAGAAAGCACAGGGCGCCTGAGTGGCTTAGGGTTAAGCAGTTGGGTTCTGCTCAGGTCATGATCTCAGGGTCCTGGGATTGAGCCCCAAGACAGGCTCCCTGCTCAGCGGGGAGTCTGCTTCTCCCTCTGCCTCTGTCTCTCTCCCTGACTCATGCTCTCCCTCTCCCAAATAAATAAACAAAATCTTTAAAAAAGGGAGAAGGCACAAATATACAAAAAATAGAAATGATAAAGGGGAAATAGCATGAAAACAGAGAATACGATTTTTAAGAAGAAAATACTTTGTATAACTATGCAAATAAATGTAAAGACTTAGAAGGAATAGGTATGTTTTTAGGCAAACACAACTTACCAAAATTGATCCTAATAGAGAGACATACAGTCGAAAAAACTAGTTAATGTAAAAGAAATAAAAAGGCTGAAAGGTTATTCCCCCAAAAGAAAAACACAAAGCATATATAAAAAAGACAAGTGGTTTCACAAAGAAATTCTACATAATCTTTAAGGATCAGGTAATTCCACTGTTAAATTATCTTAGTGTTTCATTTTAGGAAGCATATAAAATATTAATCCCAAAACTGATAAGGATTGCCAGGTTTTTATTCTAATAAACTTCAAATTTATTTGGAAAAAAGTCCAAAGATTTTTATTCAAATAAAGGGAAACCACAGACCATTTTCACTAAAGAATGTCAATGAAAAAAAATATAGAATCTAACAGCAAATTTAAAAAATACCTTGTGATCCAGTGGGGTTTATTTCAAGAATGCAAAAGAAGGCAATATTAGAAAACCCATTAATACATAAGCATCTCCACAGATGTAATAAAGGCATCTGACAAGATTCAGCATCTATTTGTGTGTTTTTTTAAGCCAAAACACTTAGTAAACTAGAAATTGATACCCATATCCTTAACATGATAAATAAATATACTATAGCTCAAAAGTTATCTCCTTACTAGCTTTTCTGCTAAAGAAATGAACAAAATAATGTCATTATGTCTTCTATTATATAATATAAAGTTGGAGGCATTAACCAGGGATATTTACAGAGAACAAACTGCATATCTGGAAAACACCAAAGAATTAATGGGAAAAGTAGTACAAACAAGACAATTTAGTAAAGTATCCAAAAAAGTTATCAAACCAATGTATAAAACCTAAAGACCTTCACACATGCAAACAAGAAACAGAAGGAGTCCCCATTTATTACAGCACACAAAATACCAAGGCATAGATATTAGACATAATAACCAAAGAAGGAAAACTGTGAAATGACTAAGAAATCCCAAATTTGAATATGAAAAAATGGAAAGACATCAAGTTGCTGGATAGGAAGATACAACCTCATAGAGATGTCTATTCTCCCTAATTTATAAATGCAGACCAATTCCAATAAAAATATTATGTTTTTTTTTTTTATTTTCTGAAACCACATTAGTTGATGATAAAATTTGAGGAACAGAGAAGCAAAATTTGACAAAAACCCTCTGGAAAAAAGAAAGCAATAGAGAGACTTGGAGCTGATCTTATACAGCTTTTATATTTAAAACATTTTGGTAATGGCCCATTAATATGCAGGAAGATCGATAAAACAGAATTTAAAAATCCAGAAATAGACTCAATTCCATTTATAAAGGTAATATATGACAAAGGCAGCATCTCAAATTGATGAGGTAACAAAAGGCAAGCTGAGGGCAAAAGGCAAAGTGACACTCCACATACCCTCGGCCCACAAGATGGCAGTGGGATGTGTTTCATTCCCCAGGCACTCATGACTGCCCAAGAACAAAGAAAGAAAAACAAATGGCCAACTGATAAAGATCACAGTCATGCAGGACCTGAAATTCTGTCAGTTTGTCACTGCCCTAATAATTTACAAGAAAAACACAATCTTAATAGTAGCCAGACTTCCAGGAACCTATAGACTCAATTTCTTGGAGCCCTAACATCACCTTCTCCTTCCATAGGTAAGAAACTACATAATCAGTCATTCCTCAGACTTATAATGCAGCTTTTTCTGCCCACAGGTCCTGTCCTATGCTTGGTTAAAGATGGTTAATGAAACCATCTTTTTGCACTGGAAACATCTCAAGAATTCTTTCTTGACCATTCACTTTTGGACCCAAACATCAAAACTCATCATTCTGGTGCTCAACGTGAGGCTCAAGTCTTCTCACTTGGACTCGGAGCTTTGGTGCCAACTTGGTGAGTAATTCCTCTTCTCTTTCTCTCTGTCATTTCAGGGGCTATTCAAAGACTATGGGCTTATTGGAAAACTTTCATGTTGATTGTTCAGGCTGTAATCCTCTAGCCCATGGCTACTCTAGAGGGAGGAAAAAAACCTGCCTGTTGGCTGGAAGTTAGTACCATGGTACCGGAATGGTAATAAGACCTAGAAACTTGATGGCCTCTCATCGTTTCTGTCTTTATGCAAAGTTGTCTTTTCTTGGGCACAGGACAGCCATCTAAGTCACTAGGACAGCTGTCAATCTTAAGACTGAGATTTCTCCTAATTGGTCTAATCTGGTCCCCTTCACATCTCTGGTCTAACCACTTTTGGTGGCATGACCTCCACCTGGAGCCAGCTGAAATGAGTACCCAGTCGAGTTAAAACCCAACCAGGGACTATTTCCTAGGGAAGCCAGCTGTAAAAACTACATGTGTTGAAATGTCACTTAGATCATGGTGGATTTCTATCCTTACTGTTTTCTGTCCATGTCCCTTACTCACTACTTAAATTACAAAATTGGGTAATTTTCCCCTTGTAAAACATTTTTTGTGTGTTTTCCCTGGGTTAAAAATGGCAAGTTCTTCATGGCACAGCATGACATTTCGGACCATTCACTGGCACCATTTGCAGCCTAGGATGCAATCAGGAAGTGGGGGCAATATCCCCCATATCCCTCCTACAAGGCAGGGTGGTGATTATAGCAACTTCTTTTGAATGGACTGCTCCAGTCCTTTGATACCAGGAATCTCTGACATATCCTTCATGGGATGCCACCTAGGAGTTGGGGATGGATTTTTTTCTGGTAATGGACTTTCTCTACTTTTCTAGGAACATGGGATCTTCTTCTTCAGTTCCCAAGGGTTCTCCCTTGGGATGCCTTTTAACCCACTGGAATCAATTTGGATTGCAAGATTTAAGAAAAAACCTGGTCTTCTTCTGTAATACTGCATGGCCTCAGTACTCCTTGAGAGACAAGGAAAAACGGTCTATTGATGGGACATTAAGCTTCAGTATAATCTATCACTTAGGTCTCTTCTGCAAAAAGCAGGGCAAATGGACTGAGGTACCCTAGTCCAGGCCTTCATGGCCCTAAATCAGGACCCTGACCTAAGGCCCTCTTGCAGAATGTGTCTAGCTACCAACCAGGTTAATAAATCTCTCTGGACATACTGGATGATGATTGTCTAAATAGGTCCATTCCTCCTAATTCACTTTGGCTACTGGAGGAATCACTGGCTGGTCCAAACAAAGAGGACATTGCCTCTGTTGCTATCCTTCTTCCTTATAAACCTCAAGACCCCTCAGCTCCCAGTCCCGCTGGACATACCAGGAGCAGAACTATCATCTGGCAGTTCCACCTAAATCTGGATCACATCCTCTTAGGGAGGTTTCTATTGGAGAAATAGGCACAATTAAAATCCATGCCCCATTCTCCATGACAGACCTGACTCAGATAAAACAACAGAACAATATTCGGAAAACCTTTCTCAATTTATGGAGGGCTTTCAACAATGATCTATTAAGTTTGATTTGATCTGGCAAGATATATATACATCATATTAACCCATTGTTGCACTCCTGAGGAAAAGAATCATATCTGGGCAGGGGCTCAAGAATTTGCTGATGAGCTAGCAGCCAGAATAGAGGCTGTCATCAGGTGGGGGGGTTGTTTCCAATACTGAATCTCCCAGGAATTACCAAAAGAGACAGGGAAAGGAAAGACCATAATCACCTGTTTAATAGAAAGAATGAGAAAAGGATTCTCGAAACCTGTAAACTTTGATAAAATTTAGGAAGTCACTCAAAGAGGTGATGAGAATCCAGCTCTATTTCAGGGTCACTCAATAGAAGCCATCCATAAATATACAAATCTGGACACAATCTCATTTGAGAGAACAACCACACAAACCATGCATTTTTTAAGTTGGCACCTGACATTTGCCAAAAAAATGACTAGAATGACTTTAGGTCCCCAAACCCCCACCCAGTGCCTATTAGAAGTAGCTACTGGAGTCTTTAATAATAGAGGTATGGCCTTACAGCAGGAAAAGGACTGGAGAGCTAAACTGCAGGATAAAATACAGATTCAAATATTGGCTGCTGCTATTGCAGATTCCCTACAACACCAGACCAACCAGGGGCCAAAGAAAATGCCTCTATCAGACAAAGGATCGAGTAAGACCCCATGCAATGAATGTGGCCAAATGAGACACTGGAGCAAAGAATGTCCAGACAAATGCTTTCCACCAGGGCCGTGTCCTGCTTGTAAGAACAAAGGATATTGGAAGAGAGACTGTCCTCAACTCCAGAGAAAGATGAAGACAGGAACTCACTTCCCCACCCAAGAGCAGAAACTGGAGGGTCTGGCATGATGGGCCCCTCAAGCTGGTCTGGCTGCCTTTGACAGCAAGATTACAGAGCCCTGGGTTATCTTGGATGTGGGAGGTAAGTTTATCAATTTTCTTATTGATACAGGAACCACTTACTCTGTTCTTATTTAGCACTCTGGCCCTACTTGTCTTTCTAACCATAAAACTGTTAGCATAGAAGGGTAAACTAAAATGTGCCACCAGACAATGCTTTCAGCTTGCAAATATAGAAGTCCATTGGTTGTTCATATTTTTCTAGTCTTTCCATCTTGCTGCACTCCATTACTCGGACAAGACTTGATATATAAACTAGGGAGCAGGTTTGCTCTCACTAAAAAAGAAGGTGGATGACATGTTCTCTTTAACACCTGGAGAATTAAAACCTTACCCCAATATCTCTTCTAATATCTGGAAGGCAGTAACTCCGCAGGTCTGGGATTCTGACATCCTCGGATGGGCTCTCAAAGCCCAACCCATAAAATGACCTCAAAGGACTCAACCACTATACCTCACAAAAAACAATACCCCTAAAAAACCTGAGGCAAAAGCCGGCTTACAACCACTTATTGTTAAGTTTCTCAAACATGGTATTTTTAAGACCTTGTCAATCTCCTTATAATACTCCAATCTTACCAGTAAAAAGGCCAAATGAGGAATATGAAATGATTCAAGATTTAAGAGCTATAAATGAACCAGTTGTGTCTACTCATCCTATAGTGCCAAATCCATATACTATTCTCACCCAGGGCCCTGGTTATCCCAACTGGTTTACAGTATTTGACTTAAAAGCCACCTTCTTTTGCATCCCTCTAAATGAAGAAACACAGCCATTCTATGATTTTGAATGGACCTCACTTTTAAGCTCACAGGCTGCTCAATCAGCTTGGATAGTCTTGCTGCAGGGATTTAGAGATAGTCCTCACCTACTCGGGGCTGCACTTGATATCCATGATATCTCTCTGTCTCAAGGGACTAGAGTTCACTATGTGGATGATATTTTAATCTCTAGCCCTGCAAAAGAAACATCTGATAGTAATTCCATAATTTACCTTAATTTCTTGGCAGACAGAGGGTATCACTTCTCCCCTAAAAAGACATACGTATCTAAACAGAAAGTACAATATTTGGGATATGAACTAACACAATGTCACTGCACCCTGTCTACTGACTGGAAAAAAGCTATATTAGACCTTGGACCCCCCGTTAAGAAATAAACAACTCCATACTTGCCTAGGCATGCAGGTTTTTGCTACTTGTGGATTCCTGGATTTGGGCTCTTAGCCAAACCATTGTATGATTCAATTAAAGGCCCCGATGAAGAAACTTTACTCTGGACTAAAGCCCAGCAGACAGCCTTTCAAACATTAAGAGCTAAGCTTTCATCAGCCCCAGCTTTGGCTTTACTAAACCTAGAAAAACTTTTCATTTTATATGTAACAGAAAAAAAACAGGGACAAGCTCTGGGAGTTCTTATCCAGAAATTAGGAAGTGAAAAAGGACCGGTGGGCTATTTTTCATAGTCATTTGATAATGTAGCTCATGGGTGGCCAGCTGGTCTTCGAGCAGTGGCTGGAACAGCCCTCCCTCCTGGTAGAAGCAGCTTCAAAGCTTACCATGGGACAATCCTTGACATTGATGACTCCACATCAGGTTCAAAGTGTCCTAGAGACCAAAGGCCACCAATGGATGATGGGAGGCTGACTTACTAAATACCAGGCTATGCTTTTAGACACACCTAAATTAATATTTAAAACCTGTCAAACTTTAAACCCAGCTACTCTTATGCCTGTACCTGACCATCATACTTCTCTGTTAAAGCATGACTGCTCAGAGATTATTGATCTTGTTTATTCTAGCAGACCAGATTTAAAAGATTCCCCTATTGAAAATGCAGATAACAATTGGTTTACAGTCCACAGTTGCAGATGGCAGTAGCTTCATGAATAAGGGAGAAAGAAAAGCTGGGTATGTTGTAGTTAAACTAAGACCATTGAGGCAAAAGCCCTTCCAATAAATACTTATGCTCCAAAGGCTGGATTAATAGCATTTACCTGTGCTCTTCAATTGGCAAAAGCTCTACAAATTAATATTTATACTGACTCCAAATATGCTTTTCCAGTGCTAAGTGCCTATGGGGCAGTTTGGAAGGAAAGGGGATTATCATCAAGCCCTAACTCCCCAAACATGGGCCTGAAATAATTAATGCTTCTTGAGGCTGTACACCTAAGGAGGCAGCTGTAATTCTCATCCGAGGACATCAAAAGGATATGATCTTAGAACCTAAAGGAAAAAAAAAGAAAAAGAAAAAGAAAAAAAAGGACCTAAAGGAAAACAATTTTGCCGGCCATCCAGCCAAGCAGGTAGCACAAAATAAATATTATTTTACACTTATAAATATTAAGTCTTGACTCCAATAAAGTCCCTAACTCCAGTCTATTCAGACCAAGAAATTCACCTAGCTCAGGAGTGAGGATATTTAAAAATGCATAGGACTGGCTTTTTAATCATGAGCGAAAAATCTTTATACCCAAAAATAACACTCAACATTTAGAAGGGGTATCAGGGCAAACATGTTCTCAAACCACTGTACTGCAGGCCTGGTTTGCACCGATGGGATAAGGCCACCCAGAACCGGAGGGCAAGCTCCAGGTTGGAACCCGGGGGTGGGGGAGGGGGTGGGGTTCCTGTGGAACTAACCTAGGTCCGGGCTTTCCTCCAGCGGAAAGCAGGAACCAATTCCTGGCAAGAGGAACCCAGATTGACGGTGCCATGGAGATGCTGCAGATCTTAGCCGTCAGCCTCAGCAAGACCCCGCGGTCTGGTGGGTTCAGGCAGGCTGCAGAGCGCAGCAGGGCTGGGGGCGCAGGGGTGGACAGGACGGGAATGCTGCAGGCGGGAGGGGAGCCCCCATCCGTCCCGGAGCTCAACCCTCGAGCTTCCACGGGGTCGGAGGCGGAGTTAGGTCTGGCCGCGGTCACGCAGCGCAGGTTAGAGCACGTTAGAGCACGTTAGAGCAGGGCGCGGGCGCAGCCCAGGTCAGCCCCGCGGCCGACCCCCGAGCCCGGGTGCAGACAAGCAAGGTCGGGCGGAGGGCGGGGCGGCCCGGGGTGGGCGGGGCCTGCGGAGGCGGGGGCGGGGCCAGAGGTGGGCCGAGGCTGGCCCGAAGGCGGGGCCTGGCCGCGCGGGGAGTGCGCCTGCGCGGGGGGCGCCGGGGGCGCCGGGGGCGGGGCCGCGCGTGCGCGGTGCGCGTGCCCCGGAGGGCGGAGTCCAGGGCGGGCGCAGGCCGAGGGAGGGGGCGCGGCGCGTCGGGAGTCAGGCGCTGGCTCGGGCCGCGGACGCGATGCTGGCTGCGGCGGGCCGGGCGGCGGGGATGTGACGGGCCGCCCTCGCCTCACCTGCGCTCCTCGGGCGGCCCGCGGGCGGGGAGGCGGCGGCGTGACCTCCGCACGGTGAGAGCCGGGGGCGGGGGCGGGCCGGGCCGGGTCGGGGTCGGGGTCGGGTTCGGGGTCGGGGTCGGGGTCGAGGTCGGGTCTGGTCGAGGTCGAGGTCGGGTCGGGGTCGGGGTCCGGGTCGGGGCCGGGCGCGGCCGTCCGGGGGGGAGGGGCCCTGCACCTGCGGCGAGGCCGTGACCCCCGGCGCCCCCCGCGCCCCCGAGCGGCTCGAGGAGGGGCGAGCGCCGAGCCCGGGGCGGGGAGGGTCGGACGCCCCGCGCCCCGCGGGCAGTGACGGGCGCTGGGGCCGCGCCTTCCTGGAGCAATCAGGGCGAGGCCACGTCCCCCAGTGATTTCAGAGCCAGGATGCTCGTGCGGGTTGATGGGGGAAAGTACCCGGGTGCCCCGAAGGACGGCTGTTCTTTTTCTTTTTTTTTTCTTCTTCTTCTTCTTTTTTTTTTTAATGGGCCCCAAACAAAGACACACCCTAGGGCACATCCTGAGACCAAACTTCGGTGGACCCCACGGTTGCCAGAGGGTCCAGATGCTGCTTCTCGTCTCCTGTGGACACCTGCTGTCTTTAGACCTATCGGTGTTTTTTTTTTTTTTTTTTTTTAAATGCTCCTACTTTTTTTTTTCTTCTTCTTCTTTTTTTTTTTTTTAATCAAAGTAAAAGGAAGAATGGTGCCTCTGAGGTACAGTCCTTGGTGGCTAAGCCCGAGTTTGAATTGCAATAATTGCCAATTCATGTCTGTAGGGCTCCCCAGCCGGGGAGGCTTGCAGCCCCGAGACTAGGCCTTGGCAGTGTGGACCCTACTGACGCACGGACCTCGAGGTCCCAGAGTGAAATGTGCATGTCTCACTCCCATCCGTGAGATGAAAATTGAGCTCTAGTCTTTTCAGGATAGACGTTCGCGAAGGCATTCCTATTCTCCCGATTAAAATATAATGGAGCCTATTATTTTTGCCATTTTAAAAACAAAACAAAAACAACAAAAACAGCACATCATCTTTTGGGCTGGTTTAAAGATTTTTAACCTCTCCTTTAACCGAAAGGGATTCTCAAGGCACCCCCCCCCCCACATGCACAAAACATGGCTTATCTGCAATCCATATAGGATAAGGTCTTAAACGCTCCTGAATGTTTTGCCTTGAGTCCATCTTCTCAGACATTTATTCCTGTTTTGTCTTGTGATTTATTATGGCTCTTTAGTATTATTTGATGGTTTCCTTTAGTGTTCCCAACACCATTGACTTCAACACACACTTTCCTGAGTCCTTTAGCCATAATTCTTACTCTTTCACCCCGGTGTGATACTGATGTGCCTTGGTAAGAAACTGCTAGAAGAAGCATCCTGAGAGCAAGAAGTCTCCATTTGAAACAATAGCAACAACCAGCCATTTATCCTATATTTCCAGATGGAGACCTTCTTTTTTTTTTTGGTTGTTGTTGCTTTGGCTCAACTGCTTGGTGTGTTGGAAGAAGGGGACTTTGCTTCCATCAGTGACTCAGTATAGGTTGCTGAGTCCATCATGACTCTACATAATCTGTGTGTGATCGAAGTCAGAGTCCTTTACAGTGGCTGTTAACTTGCGTTTCTGATTCTGTTTCTACCATTTCGCCCACCTCTCCATACAAAGACTACTTAAGGGTTCTCGGAAGATGACATCTTCCTTTGTGATTTTACACCGTTCACTCTGTTGAGAATTCTTCTCTACCTCGTATACTCTTCAAGACCCTCCTGAAAATATCACCTCTGGAAGCGGTCCAGACATCTTATCCCCTTTGTCTTGACTGACCCAATGCACATCATTTGTTATGCATTTAGCATTTGTCAGTTAGTGATGATGTGTTTATGTGTCTGTCTCCATAAGATTTTTGGGTTTCTTCCGAAAGGACCTTTGCAACTCTCCCATGTACTCTTATGTGGTACAGGTACTCAACCGTTAATTGAATTTTTGAGGAATGCTCTTAATTCTGAATATAGGTTTAAGATAGGCAAACTTTGTTAACTATCTCTTGCAATATCGGAAAACATGGGAAAAATGAATATGCAAGTTGCATTGAAATTTCCAAGAACACAGTCAAAAGTGTTGCTGGTTGGGACTAAAAACCCCAGTTATGACAGCAAAAACCAATGCATTCTGTGATGCAAGACTAAAAAAGGCATGGCCGGTAAGGATTGCTGCTTTGTTAATTCATAGGACTTTATTTTGAGGCAAAGTAATTTACCCAAGGTCATGCAAGTAGAAAGGGACAGACCTGAGATACAGCTTTGACTGTATTTTACCTTTGTCCCCAGTTTCCTAATTCAGAGTCTTAATGATTGTTCTACAATCGGAGTGGAAGATTTTGAGGGGCATAGACATGTATTAGTAAAGGGGTCTATAAATAGAATGTTGAATTTGAAGGAATCAATAAATTACTTGGTTCAATTTTAAAAATTTTACCCATTAAACAACTAACGCTCGAAAGATAAGTGCCTTGTTTGAGGTTGCTTAGAGTCAGTCGTACCCCACATCTCCTGACCTCATGCTTGTGTCCTTTTCATTACTTCATGGTGCTTTTGGGGAAGATGAGGAGGCTGCCAATTTTCAGAGGGAGAACAAACCAGCTTGTATTTTCTCCCTCCTTGAATACTTAGCTGCCACTCTTGGGACCTCAGAGCCCTTGAGTGGTGAGAAACATGATTATTCATTTGGGGATAGAGGAGAAACCTAACCTTCATTACTCCGTTGGCCAAATAGTTTTTAACTTCAGTGCTTGGGGCCCTCTCCAGATGCCCCATCACAAGTGGCTTCTGCTTGCCATATGGGGATCCCACATATAGTTACGTTTTGATGGTAAAATGAGATTTTAATATAATAAGGTTACAGATGGCTGGTAGCATGGCTAAAATTACACGTAGGGCTAGTGTGTGCGTGAGAAGAGTCTATCTGATTACTCTTCCGTGATAGGTTTTGGGGGAAAGAAGATGGACAGTTGTGGTTTTATGCCTCTGAAAAGCCAGTTTCCAAGCGTGTACTTACTCTAGTGGGCCTGATCAATTCCAACAAGCTTTTTACTTTACAAACAACTTAATGATGAAAGAAATAAGAAAAAAAAAAGTTTACTTTTTCTTCTCATTTGTTTCTCACCAAATCTACGTGATTTTATACTATAATCAAAGCATAAATATAATGTTCAATATTTACTTTCATATATAATGTTTTCTTTTTTGCTGTGATTTTTGTACATTTCAATTATACAATGTTACAGTGAATTGAGTTACTTATTTTTAATAGTTGGACATACTAGTTTCTTGTTTTGCAAGGAATGCAGTTATCACATGGTTGTGCTATGTTTTGCTTCTTCCCTTTAGGATAAAGACCCGGGAAGGAGAATTACAAGGGCAAGGGGCATGAAGGTTTTTGTCACTTTTGAAAAATATTGCCAAATTTATTTCTGAAAGTTTTTTTTTTTTTTTTTTAATTGATTTTATTGATTTACACTGCCTCCTGCAGTTTGGTTGACCAGTTTCATCATACTTTTATAGGTTCTTAAGAGTTTGTTTTTTAAAAATAGGTGTAAGAGTACCTACTGGCTAACATCAGTGTCTACAATAGAAAAGCAAATGCAGTATTTTTCTAGTTTTACTTTCTCCTTTGTATGAGTTGTTTGTCTTTTGCCCATAAATTTATTGGAATCTTTTTACCAATTTTCATAAGCACTTAACATCATAAATATTTGAATCTCTTAAAATATGTTTCTGATCTGTTTTATTTTTATTATCGTGGACTTGGCAGTTTTTAAAATTATTAAAATCACTTACAAAAAATTTTTTGTGATTTCATCTTTTGATTGTGAGGTCCGAAAATGAATGTTAGTCCACCATCTGATGTACACTTTTATTTTCCTAAGCTTCTAGAGTTTATTTTATCATATGTATATATCTTTAGAAAATTATATATGCAATTAAGATTGAATTTAGTTTATGTGGATTTTGTACTATAGAGAATCACATTTTTATAAATATCTGAGTTTCCATTGGTAAGCAGCTGCTTTTTTTCCTTCCTGAGCTTGAATAGGAAACAACAACAAAAAAACTAACTTAGTTATTATTTTTTTTAAATGAATGGATACTTGTTTTTAAGTAAATTATAGTAAATTTTGATAAATGAAAATTTCAGGAAAGCATATTTTGGTTAATTGAAGTTTTTGTTGGTTCATGGTTAACCGGAAGGTCATTTCTGATTTAACGCTTATTGTTAATCATTCTAAAATATATGAAAGTAAAGCTTTGGTTATCTGCTTCCTTTGGGGAGTGAGACATTCTAGATAGATGAGCTATCCCAGGGTAATAGTTAACATTGAATGCTGGATACGGTGCTGGTACTTGGCATGGAGTTACTTACCTACTTATCTCTCATAACAACCATAGGAGGTAGGTCCTTTTTGTATCCTCACTTTGCAAATGAGGAAACTTAGGCAAAGTGACCTGCCAGAGGTAACACAGCTAGTGAGCAGTAGAACTGTTACCCAGTCAACTACTTTTAAAAGGCTCTGTTTGAGAACTGTATTATCTTATTTTCTGTGCTAAGGATTTGAACTTTGTCTTGTAGGCAATGGAAAGATATTAGATGTTTGAGAGCAAAGGGATGATAGGGTATGTTGTTTAGGGAGTTGGCTGATGTGGCAGTGTGGAAATATATTGAATTGTGTTTCTGATAGAAGGTGGTTGAAGTAGGTCATATGAGAAATGAAGCCTGAAATGCAGAGTGGATTTGGAGATCAGGGGATATTATGGAAAGATACAGGACTTAGTAACTCATGTGCAGGAGAGTGGGAAGCTGGAGTGTTCCCTACCCTATGGAGTAGGGTAATGACGAATGAATCTGTGCTTCCGACACTTTGTTCTATCTTTCATGGCACTGACTATGATGTATTGCACCTAATCTAGTGACACATTCACCCACCCTATTGGATTATGTGCATTTTTCAAGGACAGGGACTGTGTAGGAGGCATGAGCTAATACAGGATGAACTAATACAAGAAGAAGACAGAAGACTGAATTGGGGGTGGGGAAACACCAAATCACCTAAATCAAAGAGGGCCTGAAGGAGGAGGAGCTCTAGAAGGTGGCAGGTGTCAGGGAGAAGCAGGGAGAGTCATCAGTGCCAGACTGGGGAGGTGTGTTAAGGGGAGGGAAATATTAGCACAAAGGTAAATACAGGATGCTGTTGAGGCTATAGGCAGTTCTGACTGTTGTGTCCCAGTGGGATACGCTGCTGTCCGGCGCTTATGCTTACGTACAGCTACGTTGTCTTTGTTACTGACTTTTTCCTCCCTGCCTTTCTCAGTATCTTGTGGTTTTCCTGCGTTTAGCTTCTAACGCCTGCTACTGGTGCTGATGCTGGGATATGACTCAGCCTATTGAGAGCAACCAGTCAGAATCCTCCTTCCTTTTTAAGTGAATTGACAAATCAGAATATGTTAGATGTAATCTGTGAGTTTTCAGCTCTTCTCTGCTGAGTTGATTGCTTTTGAATGTTCCCCCTGAGTTACTTTTCTCACTTTCAAGACTTCTGATTGGTGGTTTTGAGATTTGGAACCATTGAGAAGCTAGAGGAGTCCTAAAGACTGGATCCATCCATGAAAGCTGAAGTTTTTCATCTGTTTACTTTTCCCTGTTGATCAGTTTGAATATAGCTGGATCATCTTCGAGGATTGTTGATCTTAAAAATGCCCTAAGGCCATCATTGCAAATATTTATGAATTTCTGTCCTGTAGTTATCTAAGGTGTGGGGCTTGTTTTAAATTTCCTTGGTCAGTTCCCAATTTATTTCATATGACTGGTTTCATAGAGCCACTTAGAAAAGGAATTTGTGTGTGATTTCTTCTGCTCTTGTTTGTTTCAGAGCATCCTTACTCTTCGCTCTGCTTTCTTCCCAATTTTCATCTGGCCGGTTTCTGTACTTGGTAAGTACAATAAAAAGGGGTAAAGGGCGTCAAAAGGATAACTACTTTTCTTTTCCCTTCTTTTCTGTAGTTTTTACCACACTCTTCTCCCCATTCACCGCTCCCAACTGTCCAATTTATCATGGTCCCCTACCCCATATCTTCAATTCTGGGTGTGGGAGTGGGAGATGCAAGACAGCTTTTTAGCTGAGGAATGCTGGATGTCTCAGGGTTTTGGTCCTTCTGTAATGTGATAATTTATAGCTTAGTAGATCCTTTCCATTCCCTGGCAATCTACCTCTCTTTAAAATACAAAAAATAAATTTAGGCCCTGTTTCTTTGAATTAATTCTCATTCATTCTCCTTCTGCCTCCCTCTCGCCCTCCCTCCTCTCTTTCCCTCCATCCTTCCCTCTGTCTCTTTCCTTCTCCCCCTCCAGCACCCTTGCCCTCCCGCCTCTTCTTCCTTTCTTTCTCTGTCCTTCCCCCAGCTTCCTCAAACACACCCCTCCCCCCATACCAGGATACCATAATCTTGACGATAGAGCCCCTACAGAATACACTAGGGACAGCTAACTTAGGCAGACACCAGAAGGTACTTTGAATTGTTGTTGTCATCATATTAATGATATTTGGTTGCAGCCTGAGTGCTTTGGGGAAATTTGAGAGCTTTCTCTGACCATTATGACTTGGCAGCCAGTGTTGGGGTTGGCAATTACAGTTTTCTCTGACAATCATAGTTTAGAAAAGCAGGAACTATTTGTAACAGTTATTTAAGTGTAGAATGGGTCTGGTGATATTCTGGTGATACTCTGAGTCCATAGGCCAGGTTATAGGAAACATATCTGGGGAGTGGGAAGGCAGGGATGGCCATTTTTTTTTCTTATTCTTTTATTTTTATTCTTAAAAAGTTTTTTGGGTTTATTTTCTTCATTTCATGGCCATTTTGCAGTCAGCATTTTCCCGGGAGTTGAGAAGTTCCACACTTTAAATCTTCTCAACCCAGGCTTTGAGACCAGATCCTCAGTCTGGATTTTCCTGATTCATGCCATTCATCCATTAAAGAAATACCCACTGAGCATGTCCTAATAATAGTGCAGTGAAGAAAACACATTTTTTGCTGTTGTGGAACTTTCATTCTAACGACAAGATACAGAAAAGAAGCAACAGTATATGTAATATGTCAGTTATTATAGTGCTGTGGAGAAAAAGCAGAATAAGAGAGCATGCAAGGAGGATGCTGCTGTTTTATATAAGATGCTTAGAGAAGGCTGCAATGATGGATGATATTTGAGCAGATATATGGAAGAAATGAGATTGTGATCTAATCTGCAGAGATTAGGGGAGAGAGTGTTTGAGGAAGATGAAAGTAATGCAAATATCTTGTAGCTGAAGCATGCTCATCTTGCTTGAAGAGCCGCACATAGATGATTGGAGGCAATGAGGGGAATGATTAGTGGAAGATGAGGTGGGGGACTGTAAGGGGTGCTGGGAGACGGGTGCGTGGTAGATCATACGTGGCCTTGGGTGCCAGTAGGACTTTGACTTTTACTCTGAAGGGGAGAAGCACTGAAAGATTTTGGCTTGATTTAAATAGACCTCTCAGCAGTTATGTAGAGACTATCTGAGGCTAGGTGTAATGAGATCATTCAGGAGGCTCCCGCAGTAATTCAATGTGGGAGACGATAGTGATTTTAGGCAGGGATTGGCAGGAGTGCTCGCGATCTGTATACATTTTGAAAGCAAATCCAACAAAATTTGATGGTGGATTGGATGTGGCTGTTTGTTGGTTTTATCCTAATAAGTGGAAGAATTGGAATTGCCATTTACTAAGATAGGGAAGACTTTAGGAAAAGCAGGTGGGAAATAAGTTTAATTTTGGACATGTTACATTAGCAGTCCAAGCGGAGATGTTGTCTGACACAATGAGGTATACATGACTCTGCAGTTCAGGGCCGAGGTCTGGGCTGGAGGTAGAAATTTCCGGTCATTGGCATAGAGGTAGTGTTTAATACCCTGGAAACTGATTAGGATAATCTAGGAAGTATGGCTGGAGAAGAAGCCCAGAGATTCTGCCTTAGGGTCCTGTAATGTTGACAGGGAAAGGGAAAAGGAGAGGGAGAACTAGAGAAGAGCTAGAGCTAGCAAAAGAGAGCAAGAAGCACTATGAGGGAGGGGGACTCAGAGTGAATGGTATCCCTGAAGCCCGTAAGTGTTTTAAGAAGGAGGGAGAGTGTGAACAGCTGTGTCAGATGTTATTAGATCCAGGACTAGGTTGTGACTGTTAGGTTTAGCAGTATTGAAAATCATTGGTGATTATAACAAGTTCCCGGTAGATTAATGGTGATGAAAACTTTATTGGAGGGAATTTAAGAGAGAACTGTAGAGAGGAATTGGAGACAACTGATTCTTTCAAGGAGTTTGCTATAAATTGAAGAGAAAAACAGGGTGATAACTAGAAGGGATGTGGAGTCAAGGAATTATTTTTTTTAAAGATGAATGCTTTTCTAGTATATTTGAACAAATACAAAAATGTTTATAGCCGATAAAATGATCCAATAGAGAGGGAAAAATTAAAGGAGCCATGTCTTTGAAAAATAAATGAAATTAATTCTAATCTGTGATCCCACGGTCTATCATTATCAAATATATATCCTTCTGTATTGACCTATTTCTTTCAAATTAAGACAGTAGCTAGTGGAGAGAGGTATTAAAGAACATCTCCTATTCCTAATTTGGTGAATTTTTATCAGTTCAAAACTAGTTTTTATTTGTGAGTTACAAATGTGTGTTTTTTGTTTGTTTTGCTAACCTGTTTTTGTCTGGTAACTTCTCCCTGTTTATCGTTCTCAGCAGTTTTGCACAAGTGCTTGCCCTGTGGTTCTAAAATCTGTTTTGGTAATCTGTGTCCAATATGGTAGTTTTACTGTGAAGTACCGTTTTTTAAAAAGGAAAAAAATTATTCAATTAAAAAAAAACTTAAAATGTAAGTGAAGTATTCTTAAGAGAAAGATTTGATGGCCATTCTTTTCCCTTTTTCCTAATGTACTTGGCCACACTTTTTCTGTAATTGCTTCTGATTATTGAGTTGATGTTTGAGATGAGTTTAGAAACTTATGTTGAAAGCCCATATTACAGTTACATTACTTTATATGCCTTCTTCTGTGGTTCATTTATGTTTGAGTACGTAGTTGTCAATATTTAGTGCTGAAGCATTACTGTAATCGCTTTTTAATCTTCTTCATTGGTCTTCTTCCAGATTTTCTTCCCTTAGCCACTTATCCATACTTCTGACTTGAATTTCTGAAACACAGATCTGGTAAGGTCTTATTGTTGCTTAAAAATCTTCTGTGGCTTTCTGTTGTCTACGGATGTTAGACACCTTTTTTTTTTTTTTTTGGCTTCTTGCTCACCTCCTGCCTGCACCAGCACTCTGTGGTAGAGGATTCAGAATGCTCCTTACTTGGTTCTAAGGCATATCTGATGTTTCTTATCACAGAAGAATGGTCAAATTGCTGTCTGTGTACAGAAAGTCCTCCACTTGATGTGGCCTTTATCTTCTGTCATGGTTCCATGAAGAAGGGAAACTCTGACATCTCTATGGTTTTGCACATAATATTCCTTTTTTCCAGAATACCATCCAACTTCTTAGCTACTTTGTTAAATCACCTCTTCTTTTTAAAAATCCAAATAAAAGTTTCCTCCCCTGGGAAAGCTTCTAGGCATATTTTCATCATGTCTCCTCTATCCTTCCTCCATTATATTCTCTGTTACTTGTATTCTTGTAACATTTGCACGAAGTTATCTTATTGTAGTATTTGCTGTATTTTTAATCTGTTTGCTTTCATGGCTGGGTCTTCCTTACCTCAACACTAAACTTAGAGTCTCTCAATAAATTTTTGTTGATTGAATAATTGAGTAAAGCAAAGGATTATTCAACGTTGACCCGGTTTTGATTGACCCATTTGGTTGGGCTTTTTGCATCAATATAATTTGTAAAGATTATACAAATGAGTAATTCAGATAGATTATGTATCTCAAATCTTTTTTTGTCTGAATATCTGAATATTTTTCCTTTGTGGTTTCAATTTTTTTCTCTTTGATGTTTCTATCTGGTTATCCTTCCCCACCGTCTCTATCCTAGACATATCTTAAACTCATTTTCTCTACTTGATCTTGACTTTGCATTAGTGTTTTCTGTAGCATCATCTTGTAAGTTACTTAGGTTTCTGTGTAGTATTTTTAAGTCTCACTTCATATCTTATTATTATTGAGTTCTATTATAATCCAACTAATCCAACAAACAGTTTTTGGCCACATCCTGTGTTCCTGATTTGTCAGTACTCGTGATGAGAGGCTGAAGAAGAGAAGGTCTCAGTCCGTGAACTATTGTGATATATGATGAGTATAGTACTTTAGTAATAGTGGAATATCTAGGGCACCTTGGGAGTAGAGAAATCTCTTTTTTATGTACTCCTTAATTCTTACTTTGGCTACTACCAGTCCTTTTCAGGCCTTAGATAATTTTAAGACTGCTTAATAGTTTGTCTAGCCTTAACTCTCTTGTCATTCCAGTTCATGAACACTGTCATCAGATTGCTTCATTGTCTTTAAGAGAAAAAAACAAAAACAACCAAGTCCTTCTTTCTGCTCATGGAAATCCAAAATAGAATATAATCTGGAATGCAAAGGCTTTGGCCCAGACTTCCTTTCTCCTCTTCTGCTACATGAACTCTCCATTCCAGCAAAACTCTTCTACGTTCTGTTCTGAACACACTTCATACTTTTCCTTTTTTGCTTTGTTTGAGCCATTCTGCCATCCGAAACAGTGTTGTTACTTTTGCTTCTTTTACTTACTGAAATTGTATCTATTCTTGGATGTAGTTCCTGGTTGTTAAATATGGTGTGAACCTTTTAGATGACCATGCCCATGTTCATAATACCTTGTCTGCCTTCCTGACATCATTCCTGTTCCCTTTTCTTACCTATTGTTTCTCAGCTGTCTTTTACCAGTCCCATCCTTTAATGTTGGTGTGTCCTGGGGTTTTCAGTCTGACCTCTTTATCTTCATTCTGTCATGCTTTCTTGGAACACATATTGTGTTTCATTATCTCCTTTGTGTTCATTTCTTCGGCCCTGTTTACCTCTTGAGCACTCCAGTCCTTAGGTTTGCTACTTAGAATGCTCACTTGATTGTATAGTAGAAAACCTGAAACTTAGAAACATCAAAAATTAAGTACATGTTTTTCTCTAGACTCATGTATTCACCTCATTTTCCTATTTTGGTTAATGATGCTGCCAGTCACTCAGTTACTCAAATTATAAACCTGGGAATCATCCTGACTTCTGGTCTCCTCGCCCTCATTTTCTGTTAGCTGGTAAGTTCTGCTGTTGGCGCTGTTCTCCATTCCCTTTACAGTTTCCTTGGGCCAGGCTCTAATATCCTGAGTAGACCATTGCAAAAAGTCCTTGAAAGTAAGTTTTCTGCCTGACGCTGGATATTGTATAAGAAATTCATGTTGAGGGCAGCCCTGGTGGCGCAGCAGTTTAGTGCCGCCTGCAGCCCAGGGCCTGATCCTGGAGACCCGGGATCGAGTCCCGCGTCGGGCTCCCTTGCGTGGAGTCTGCTTCTCCCTCTGCCTCTCTCTCACTCGCTCTGTATCTCTCATGAGTAAATAAAATAAAATCTTTAAAAAAAAAAAAAGAAATTCATGTTGATTCTATCTGGAGGAATGGCAGAAACAAAATAGCTTTTTGTCTTCTACCCTAAGTAGCACCAGAACCATGGAGTAGTAATCTTTATGTATCCATAAAAGGTCAATTTCCTAATATCTCTAGAAGATGATAGTAAGAAATAATTTATGCTTTGTATAAGAAATTTGTGGATTAAGAAAATATTATTTCTAAGGATTAAAGGGAAAAGGCAAGGAAAGATAGGGAAACAAAGGTCTAGCAGCGAAATGATCTTATAGGATATTTTTTTAATGAACTAGAAAAGAGTGGGTGGTTTGGCATGAGTGGAAGGCAGGGTTTGTTGGGTAGTGATGGGAGAGAACAGCTGCAAAGGAATACCATAGCCATATTTGGAAAGCCTTTGTAATCTTAGCTATATTTGCTTACTATCTGTGTGTCTGTGGACAGATTATGTGATTTCTGCATGTTTCAATTTCCTTAAATCTGCAAAATCAGAATAATAAAGTTATCTATTTTGTAGGATTGTTGTGAGATTTAAATGAGGTATTGCAGATACCTGGCACACAAATGCTCAGTAGGTACCGGCTGCTACTGTTAGTACTGCTTTAAGGCATTTGTTCTTTGGAGAGCCATTGGAGGATTTTAAATTGAAGAGTAACATGGTCAGATTTATAATTTTGAGTATTAAGTCTGAGATAAGTATAAAGGGTGGATTAACAGAAACAAGGTGAAGATAGGGAATTAAGGAACCTTATGCTAGAATTCTGGCTAATGATGGTAAAAGTCTAGATTAAGTGTTGTTGGAGAAGACAGGATGGATTTGAGAATTACTAAAAATCGACATATATGGGCCCCCGGGTGGCTCACTCAGTTAAACTTCTGACTCTTGATTTTGGCTCAGGTCATGTCTCAGGGTTGTTAGTTCAAGACCTGTGTTGGGTTCTGCACTGGGCATGGAACCCGCTTGGGATTCTCTCTCTCCCTCTGTTCCCCCCGCCTTTAAAAGAAATTGTCATGTGCGTTATATTTTATGAGTTGGGAAAATCTAAAGTTAACTAGGAAAATAGCAAGGATGTAGACAGAGTACCTGGGTAGGAGACATTGTATTTTTTCTTTCATTAATGGGAGAAGGCTGAAGAGGATGGTTAGAGGCACATACTCACCATTGTCAGGGGTCTAACGGCAGAGCTGGGCTGCCTACCATTCTCTAGGTGGGGCTGGAGTATTTGGGCCCCTCTAGGTGAGTCCAGAGCAATAACGTTGGGCAGCACACAGGGACAGTGTACCAAGTATCAGGAAACTCTCATGAGTGCAGGAAAGACACGATATAAACCACAAGTAGACCTAACCAGTATCAAGCTTGAAACAGAGGAAGAGCTAATTCCTAAGTGGCTGGAAAGACACTGACGGTTTTAAATTATATTTCAATTTGAATCTCTGGGTTCTGCCCTTTCTGAATGCTAAAAACAGATCAGGCCCTACTAGGGACTCACCTAAGTTTTGTTACTTTTATAAGTTCAGAAGTGTCTTTTAAACATTTGGTATTTTAGCATTTGATATTTGGGACATTTTGAGATGTTAACATATAGTCATTTTTCTTAAGGATGCATATCTGCTTTATAATTTTGTTTTTGGAGTATTTTATGTATATTCTCATTTAATCATATATTCTTTGGCAACATTAATTGTAGCATTTAAAAAACTACCTTTCATAGTAAAATGATTAGTAAAATAAATTTTCATTTATTTACTACTTTACATAATTTTGCTTAAAATCTCTTTGATGATATAGAACAAAGTTCTGGCTAGAATATTATGACATGTATTTTCTTGTCACCGAAGTGTTCCTTGCATTGATTGGCCATTAGTGAGTATAGGTTAAATATAAATGTACTTTGATTTTAAGGTGTGGTTGATTCTTAGGCCTCAGCCTACAGTATACACTTTTACATTTTATTAGTCATATTTTATAAAATTATAATTATTTGTGTTATTGAAGGAAACACTATTTGGGGATTGTGTGTAGTAAGTATTACTGGCATTTTCAGTTCTTTATCAGAAACACTTAGAAATTATGTCTCCCTTGCTAAGGAATTAGAGTGACTCTTTATACATACTGTTATGTCCAAGGGGAAGAAATAGAATACCTTCTAAGTAAAAGGGCAGTCATGCATATTTAGGTTTTTCAGTAACTTTCATTCTTTACTTAATAGCTTTCATTGGATGTTTTTTCTACATATTATGATAGTTTTTAGGAATTGAAAAAAACCAAATATATTGTAGTCCTTATTCTCAAGGAGCTCCCAGTCTAATAGAGACAGTAGAACACATGTAGATATGCTTTTAAAATAAAATGGTGGGACAGTTGCTATTCCCAGAGGTGTATGGGATCATAGAGGAGGAGCACTTAATCCAGGCAGGTGTCACATGAACATGCTGATTCTACAGTGAGTTTATTGCTATATATTACATGAGAAGTAAAACTACAAAACACTGTCATCTAGCAGACTGATACAGATCAGATCATAGGACTTAGTACCTTCCAGAGAGCAGAGATATAGATATTGTATGTCATGGGAGATTACAAATTCCAAGAAGCCTGTTGTTATACCCTCACTTCTTGTCATGCTCTCTTTGTGGAGCTGTTGTGTATGCTTCGTGTCTCCTGATGGGGATACTACTCTGGGTAATAGAAAAGACAGAATGACTGGTTGGGGAGAAATACAAAAGAAGTGAGTCAAAAATAATTAGAATTATTTAGTTTTAATAAGATAAGTGTAGTATTGACTGCTTAACATTTAAAAAAAATTTGGAGATAATTTCATACTCAGAGGAAAGTTGCAAGAATGAAAATAGTACAAAGAATATTCAAATAATCTTTATCCAGATTCACCTATTGTCAAAATTTAATGCTATTTATTATTTCCTTTCTTTCATATATACGTATGTACATATGCATGTACATACATGTCTGTATACATATATGTGGTCTTTTGTACACACATGCATATACACACCCCACCCAAGCATTTGAGAGTAAGTTGCATATGTTACCCCTAAATACAGCCACATGTATTTTCTTTTTTTCTTTTTCTTTTTCCACATGTATTTTCTAAGAATGGGGATTTAAAAAAAAAAAAAATCTAACCGCTATGCAGTTATGGACTTCACTAAGTTTAACACTGATACAATTAATCTACCATTTGCATTCCATTTTTTTTTTTTTTTTCAGTGACCAAGTCTCCTTTATAGCGTTTCTTTCCTTATACAGACTGCCTTTTAAAGAGCAGAAAATAAAGAATGAGATTTTTGGTTATTAAGGATCTAAAGAAAATCATAGAAACTTAAAGTTGGATTTCCCCTTTTACTCCAAATCTGTCTCTTCTCCAGTCTTTCCGTTTCAGAAAATGGCAGCACCATTTGACTAGTTTTCAAGCCAGAAACCTGAGAGTCATCCTTGATTTCTCTTTTCCCTTTTTCCTCATCCCTTGCATTTAATCTATCACCCAGTAACACAGTTCCCATTTCCGCCTGCCTGGATTTTCAACGAACTCTTCTACTTCTTTTTACCCATTTACTTGAACCTGCTCAGTCCATCATCATTTCTCATCCAGGCTCTTTCCTGCCTAGCTGCTTACTATTTCCCTGCTCCAGTGTTTTCTCCCTTCCAATTCATTTGCCACATAGCAAATGAATAGCACATAGCAGCCACAATGACTTTTTAGAAATGAAAATCAGATCATGTCACTCTCCTTATAACCTTCAGTGGCTTTCCTTTGGACCAGAGCACTCTGTCTAGTTACTCTTCTTTCTTTAGGTTATAACTTAAATACTTTTCCTCAAGATGCCTTCCTTGATGCCCAGTCTTGTGTTTTCTCCTATAGCACTTTGTTGTTTTTCCTTCATAGGACTTATGATTCATAGTTGTTTGCCTGTTCTTGTCTTTGTTTTCCTTCTCTTTTTCTCTGTCTCCTACACTGGGCTGTGATTGCAAAAGCGATAGAGGCCAGGTCTGTTTTGTCAACTTTTGTATACTTAGCACCTAGCACCTTGCTAGGATCATGGCAAAAGATTAAATATTTGAGTATGCTTAGTGAAAGGAAACATGAGAGGTTATCTGGTCTGTTGCCCGCCCGGTGTAAGAGTCGCCACTCTCTCAGCAAGTGATTATTCAGCTTGTTTTAGAATGTTTTCAGAGGCACACCTTAGTGTTTTATGTGACAGCACATTACCTTGTTGAGTAATTCTAATAGTTTGAAAGGCTTTCTTTATTTTGAGCTGACACTGCCTTTCAGTTATTTTTATCCATTAATACTAATTCTGTCCCTCTCTGACACCTTAAACTATATGATAGTAACATATATTCTATTGGATAGGCTAACACATTTGTAAATGCTTTATATTATGTAACATAGTTCTTCACTCTTAGCCCCTCTGTATATATCCATTTTGTCAGAGTAATTCTAAAAGTGGCATATTAAAGAATAAAGATGTTCATAACCTCTGGTCTAGTAATTTGTGGTTAAATGACTTAAGCATATTATCTTGATGTAATATAGTATAGCTATTGTAGCCATTAAAATAATAAATGTAACTGTAGTAATGTGGGAAATACTTTAAAATAATGTAAAAAGTAAAATGTTAAATTTTATCTAGTTATTATAGCCAACTGACTAGTTTATGGTTAGTTTCATAAGGGGAAAATGTAATGCTTAGAACTGTTAATGTCTTCCCAGCTGGAAGTGAGCCTTCAATAGTCTGCATTAACTCTTCTGATTTTGATATTATGTTCCGTTTAGTGTAGTAGTAAGATTGCTTGTTTTGTGGCCTTATCACACTGTTAAACCCTTTGAACTCATCAGTTAAAATTGTTAAACTAAGGAGCAAAATTTGGTTTCTTGAGATTAAAAAATATTTGAATTTTTCATGGTAACATATCAAATTGGGTAGAGACCTGAAATACAGTGAATGACCAAGGGATTGTGTAAGGCATTTTTTTGCTGTCTAAATTATTTATTCAAAGTACTGCTAGTATATTATTTGAATATTCTGTACCAATACTCTAATTGTCCTAAAATAGGTTAATATTTTAATAATATTATTATTTTTTAGAGATTTTATTTATTTATTCATGAGAGACACAGAAAGACAGACAGGCAGAGACATAGGCAGAGGGAGAAGCAGGCTCCCTGCAGGAAGCTCGATGTAGGACTCAATCCCGGGACTCTGGGATCATACCCTGAGCCAAAGACAGACACTCAGCTACTGAGCCACCCAGGCATCCCTAATATTATTTATAATCAAAACTAATAAGTAGTAATTATAACTAGAGTTTAGGCAGTTATTTCTGAGACAAAGCTTAATATGCTAAAATTAGCATATTTAAAAGCAATCTTAAAAATAAGTCCATACCTTATTTTTACAGAAAAATGTCTTTATCATTGAATTATTTAATGTCCAGGGGCAGCCCGGGTGGCTCAGCGGTTTGGTGCCGCCTTCGACCTGGGGCGTGATCCTGGAGACCCAGGATTGAATTCCGCATTGGGCTCCCTGCATGGAGCCTGCTTCTCCCTCTGCCTGTGTCTCTGACTCTCTCTCTCTCTCTCTCTCTCTCTGTCTCTCATGAATAAATGGATAAATATATTTAAAAAAAAAAAGAATTATTTAATGTCCAAACTTGGAAAGCTTTTTTCTTATGAAAGCATTATTTTATATTTGCCGACCAAGAATAATAGAAAATGACACCATTGGATGTTAGTAATTAAATTTAAAAAATAAAACTGGAATTGTTCTTTTAATTGGTACATGAAAAAAATCAAGTTTTATTAGATGAGATAGGTAGACACTTGGAAAGAATGGGAGCAGGGTTTCTTTCTTATTCTTTGTATCTAGTAATTTGTCATAAGTGGTTGTTGAGTGAATTCTGAAAGAATTGCTAGGCCTATCCTGTATGAGAAAGGCTGGCTCTGTGGTCAGCAGACTCTGAATGGCAATTCTCTTAACTTTTCTCGATTCAGTTTCCTGTATGAGCTGTAATTTCCCAATTCTAAAATTCTGCTTTATTGAAGTACACTGTATGACAGAGTAGCATTTTCAAAGGTATAGAAGTTAATAGCCCTTTCTTCTATTACATTAAAATATTTCATTTAAAAATACTGTTCTTGCTAAGAAGTTACTTTTATCTGGTTTATCTTTTTTTATGTCACTTTTGTATTTTCATATGGAGAAAGTAATAAGTTTGTGTGTGTGGAAAATTTTAAGTTTTCTTAAAGTCATAAGAGGAGACTCCATTTCTGGTTCTGATGAGCTAGGACATTCCAGCTAACATTCCTTCTAATCATAAATAACCATGCTGGACAAAATATTTTGATAGATTCATTCATTATTTTATTTTTAAGTTTTAATTCCAGTTATAATACAGTGTGCTATTAGTTTCAGGTGTACAATATATGATTCAATAATTCCATACATCACTCAGTGCTTATCAGGACAAGTGCTCTCCTTAATCTCATCACCTATTTAATCCATCCCCTACTCACCTCCCCTCTGATAACCATCAGTTTGTTCTCTACAATTTAGAGTCTATTTCTTGGTTTGTGTCTCTCTCTCTCATATTTTTCCTTTTGCTTATTTGTTTTGTTTCTTAAATTCTACACACAAATGAAATCATATGGTATTTATCTTTGATTGACTTATTTCACTTAGCATTATACTCTAGTGCCCCCCCATCCATGTCAATGCAAATGGCAAGATTTCATTTTTTATGACTGAATAATATTCCATTATAAATACACACTATATCTTCTGGGTTTATATAAATATTTGAAGATTTTATCTATTTATTTATTTTAGAGAGAGCAAGCATTCAAGTGCAAGTGTGGGGAGGGAGAAGGACAAGCAGACTCCATTGTTAGCACAGTGCCTGACACAGGGCTTGATCCCACGACCCTGAGACCATGACCCGAACTGAAACCAAGAGTTGGACATTCATCCTACTGAGCCACCCAGTCACCCTTATATGCTATATCTTTTTTATGCATTCATCTAATGATGGACACTTGGGATGCTTCTATATCTTGGCTATTGTAAATAATGCTGCTATAAGCATAGGGTGCATGTATCCCTTTGAATTAGTGTTCTTGTATCCTGTGGGTAAATACCCTGTAGTGTGATTGCTGGGTCATAGAGGTAGCTCTACTTTTAACTTTTTGAGAAACCTTTGTACTGTTTTCCACAGTGGCTACACCAGTTTGCATTCCCATCAACAGTGCTTGAGTGCTTCTTTTTTTCTACATTCTCACCAACACCTATTGTTTCTTGTGTTGTTGATTTTAGCCATTCTGACAGATGTGGTTTATCTATTTTTCAAGTTTTATCTGTCTTCCACAAGCACGCTTTGTTTTTGATTCATATCCAGAATGAAAATAAATAAAAGGCTTTTTTCCCCTGAAATAATAACTGGACAAGGATTTAAAAGACAGAAGGGGAGAAGGATAAATACTTTGTTTTTTATGTTTATATGTAAGACTGTGCTTTCCATTATAGTAGCTATTAGCTATACACATATAGCTTTTTAAATTTAAATGAGTTAAAATTAAATAAAAGTAAAAATTCAGCTCCTTAGTCACCCTAGCCACATTGAGTGCTCAGTAGCCTCATGTGGCTAGCGTCTACAGTATTGGATAGGACAGGCATCAAACATTTGCATTATCACAGAAGGTTCTGTGGACAGTGCCAGAATAAGAAATTGTATGGTATAGGATTACTTATGAGAGTGAAGATAGACAAAATGGTGACTTGTCTGCACAGTCCTTTTAAGACAAAAGAGGCTCAGTCTTGAAGGTAGAATGAAGGAGAGTAGGTATATAAGCTGGGTCCCTAGATATACATTTCTTTGCACTGGCCGTAAGGTGGCAATGTCCACTCAAATCAGCTGGTTATGGGACAAGCACTGGGGAAAGAGGAAGAATTAGGGGAACAGTCTTCTGGATGAGTGGTGGCCAAGGTGCAAGAAGATTTCTTTATATGCAGAAGTTTGTTGATAGTCTTTATATTTTAAGCAATACCTATGCAGAAAAAAAAATTTCTTAGACATTACATAAAAAGTTTTATCCTGTATATTTTAAGTCTTATGATGTTCAGAACATTTTACAGGCTGCACATGTATATGCACACATAACAAACTAAAGTGTCATGAAACACTTTGTAGTCCTGTTGCCTTCTTATGTTTTTATTCTGTTCTATTATTGTATGTGTAGCAAGGATATTGACTTACTACTAAATAGGAAAAGTCTGCTTTAGGATATTACTACAGTAAATCTAATTTCCAAAATATAAAATGACTGAAATGTTGCAAAATTAATTTTGAAAATCCAACTGTACATTATAGAAACTGCTGAAGCTATAACCATCTTAGGTTTTGTATTGGTTTTCCTTATAAGAGACACTTTAAAAGCAAAAACATTTACATAAAATAATTTTACTGTACTGCTTTAATTTTAAGAAACATTGTGAACAAATTTCTTACTCTAAGTCCACCGAATGTGACATGCCTTGGTTTTTTGACCTGACAATAAGACCAGTACCAGGGGGGTACGTAAGTGGCTCAGTCGGTTAAGCGCGTGCCTTCAGCTCAGGGGTCTTGGAGTCCTGGGTTTGAGCCTGGTTTCACAGGGCTCCCAGCTTAGCAGGGAGTCTGCTTCTCCCTCTCCCTCTGCCCGTCCCCCCCCCCCCCCCCCCCCCCGCCACGCTTGCTGGCACATGCTCTTTCTCTGTCTCTCCCTCTCAAATTAAAAAAGAAAAAAAAAAAGATCAGTACTATATACAAATAGAATCACTCCACGTGAAGAAACTGTCGGTAACCATGTTACAATCTTTAAACTATTTTAATCTTTCTTTCTTTCTTTCTTTCTTTCTTTCTTTCTTTCTTTCTTTCTTTCTTTCTTTCTTTCTTTCTTTCTTTCTTTCTTTCAAGATTTTTTTATTATATTCATGAGAGACTGAGAGAGAGGGGCAGAGACATAGGACCCTGATGTGGGACTCGATCCCAGGACCCCAGGATCACGCCCTGGGCCGAAGGCAGGCACTCAACCGCTGAGCCACCCAGGTTCCCTACTTTAATCTTTCTTTGACAGCTTGATTATAGAATTCAGATAAAGCCTTTTGAAGCAATTGAGAACTTCTGTTCTCCTTTGCTAGTGTTTTCTCTTATAGTGGCTCATTCCAGGGGTATTTTGTAGTTCACCCCAAGTAAGATAATTCTTTTTCACCCTGAGACAGTTTTGATTTTGATTTCTCAGTTACATCAGTCAGTTTCTATTTGATATTTTTCCCTTTCAAACAATCAATACCTACATGTATGTGTGTACTCTTCCAACATCTCTTTGCCTTCTATTTGTTCTTTAATAAGTTTTAGATTTCCCTGAACTTCACCTCTTTCCTCTTTACAAAAATATCAGTCTTCCTTCATTTGTCTTGTCTTACTGAAAATTTTTCAGTTGCCATTTTTATAGCTACTATTTTCCTTATTTGCTCCTTAGCTTCCTTAAAATGATGGAGCTGACTTGTTTTCAGTTCAGTATTTCTCCTTTTACTTAATATTTCTTTCTCAAACTGCTTTTCAGAATTTCTCTCTGCATCATCTGGATCAGCCACTTCTTCCAGTGCTCTTTTGCCATCTTCATATTTATTTATTATTATTTTTAATTATTATTTTTGTTTTAATACCAGTATAGCTAACATACAGTATTATATTCATTTTAGTTGTACAATATACTGATTCAACAATTCTACATATAACTCAGTGCTCCTCAAGATGAGTGTGCTGCCTCCCATCACTCATCTTTGTTCTCTATAGGTAAAAGTCTGTTTTTTGGTTTGCCCCCCCCCTTTTTTTTCCTTTGTTCATTTGTTTCTTAAATTCCACATATGAGTGATATCCTATGGTATTTATTTGTCTTGCTCTGACTGACTTATTTTGCTTAGCATTATACTCTGTAGCTCCATCCATGTTGTGGGAAATGGCAAGATCTTATTTTTTTTTTATGGCTGAGTAATATTCCTCTGTTGTGTGTGTGGTGTATATACACACAACATCTTTATTCATCTATTGATGGCAGTTGGGCTGCTTCCATAATTTGGATGTTGTAAATATTGCTGCAGTAAACATGGGGATGCATATATCCTTTTGAATTAGTGTTTTTGTATTCTTTGGGGTCATTTTCCAATTTAGAGCATTACTTTTCAATTATTTCTATGATTTCTTAACCACCTCTAATTTCTTTATGGTGAGAAGTATCTTCTTTGGGTTAATGTAGAAGAGACTTTAATTCTTTTCTTGTTTGTAGTATTCTTCTGATTTATATTTCATATTTCATTTTCTTAGCTTTAGCTATGTTTGCATAAAGAGTTATTTTAAGATACATGGGGTGCCTGTTTGGCTCATTTAGAATAGCCTGTGACTCTTGATGTTGAGGTCATGAGTCCAAGCCCCACATTGGGCGTAGAGATTACTAAAAAAAAAATAAACTTTTTAAAAAAGTTATTTTAAGATACAGTTCCTACCCATGTTACAGTTCATTGTCAAAAAATGAATTTTTTTCTTACCATGATAATCTTGAAAAAATTGCAGTTTGTATATTGTTTTCAGTTCTTCAAAGGGTCTGGTAACTGGCTCTTTTTTCTTTTAATTTTTCATACTTGTGTTCAGTGGCTATGTTTTATTTTGTTTTGTTTTTTATTAGAGTTAAGTTGAGCATCTTCAGCTTTCTGTTCTCAACTTCCTACCCTTTTCCTCATATTCTTCTAGAAGTTTCCCTGAGGTATTGATTTCTTTAAAAAAAAAGATTTTTTTATGTCTTTATAGTTAGTTTGAATAATCTTCAAACATTTTCTCTTATCTATTCTATAAAACTGTTACACTCATAAAAGAAGAAACAGATTTTCTGATTTGTGCTCCATGAATAAGTTCTTGAATACTTCACTGTTAAATTCATTTCCTTCGTCACCTGTTACAGAATTAAACACATCCATTACTTAATGCTTTTTCTGCAATTTGCCACCTTCAGGATCTCAGCCACCTTGTCCAGCACTAAAGAAGGTACTGGGAAAAGAAGGGCAGGGGGCTAGTCTTTTCATGTACAACAAAACTTGCTTGTCATAAACTAATATATTTATGTCATGATCCGCAGTTTGGAAAACATAGGCATGTTGAGTGTTAGCTTAAGAAAGTGAATTGGAGAGAGGCTATATAGGGTAATGGTTAAATTTGAATTCTAGCCCCACTACTACTAGTTGTTTGACTTTGGGAAAGCTACTTAACCCCTCTCTGTTTAGTTTCCTTGTTTGTAGAATAAAGATATTTACTTCTTAAAGTAGTTACGAAGATTAAATAGGTTAATATATGTAAAATCCTTAGAACATTGCCTAACACATAGTAAGAGCTATAAAAATGTTAGATGCTACTTCTGTTGTTCCTACTCCTACCACTAGTACTACTACTGTACTCTATATTGAGTACCACTGACTTGGGGTCAGTGTTCTTGGTCCCGTAATATCCATATGAACTTGCGCAGGTTACTTGATGTCTGCAAACCTCAGCTTCTTCATCTTTGAAATGAAAATAAATGTATTTCTAATGTGTTGTGAGGTTAAGATATGATAATTCTTATAAACTGCTTAACAGTACCATGCACATACTGTTCTTGATAAAAATTAGCCATTATCATTAAGGCTCCTCCTCCTCATGTTGTCCTCTCTGGTCTTCAGCAGGGACAATTAGGTCTTTCTACTCTCCTGGTCCCATAGGAAAAAGAGTTTCTTGTTCAAGTCATGGAAACACTGCAGAGTATACCTTCCACAGATTTCCCTCTCTTGAGATTTTGGCCTGAGGTAGCCCCAGAACATCATTCAGTTGTATGTGCTGATGTCTTTTATGTGTCAGACTCTGTGCTAGATGCTGAGAATTTTTTAAAAATGAGTCTTTTAATTAAACTATTGATTATATGCTATAGGCATTTTCATTATACTTAACATTTTTGAAGTTATTTGTATTGTGTAATTTTCCTGTGTGCTCATAACATTTAGTAAGAGCTGGTTGCTACCTTCCCTAGCTCCATTCAGCTGCAGGTATAATTCCCATACCCTACAGGTTCAGCCAGTCCGGACTAAGGTGAGCTGATGGAGCCTACAACTAGTGTGGCTATCATAGTTGCAGTGTTCAGTGTTCCTGGGGCTAGAGCCCTGAACCGTGTGCCTGTTACACTGCCACCTTCCTTGCAACACAGCTATAAATCAGAACCTTTGCCTTGTCTTCTTGTCTGACATTCCAAGCCTTATAATTGGACTGAAATCCACCTAGATTTTGTATCCTATGAGAGCTTGCTCCAGCTATTGTTCCCACCATTTTTAATTTATTTTTTATTTTTAGCTTTCTCTTTTAGCTCTTTCCTTGCATCTTAGAAACAGAAAAGAGAGCACAAAATTAGAAAAAAAAAAAAAAAAAAACAAACCCAAAACTATTGTATTTATATCCTCTCAAGTTATTGCCTTTTTCTTTCTTGTCTTTAAAAGAATGGGTTATATTTCTGACTTCATTTATCTTTTTTTACTCTTGCACTCACTGTAGTCATTTGTTTGTGCCTCAACTTGTATCCTGAAACTGCTCTGGCAAAAATGACCAAATTTGTAAACTACCAAGTCCAATCATTCTTTTTAGTTTTTAGATTTTCTTTCCTTATCTATAGAATTTGACACTACTATTCCCATTTAAAAATTATCTTCCAGTTCTTTTCTTTCTTCTTGGATTATATATTCTTAGCCTTTTCTCTTGCTTTTTTTTTTCCCCCCTTCTGTTCATTCCTTAAATGTTGATGATCCATTCCCTGGACAGTGCCCTTAGCCTTTTTCTCCTGTTCTGCATCTTCCCTAGGTGACCTCACTTGTTTCTTGTGGAACATTTGACCATATCTCTGTGCTCACAATTCCCAAATCATCATCTCCATTTAGATTTTGTCCTTGCTTTTCAGACTTCTTTATATAATTTGTAAACACCCCACCTGTACCCTCTGTAGGTGCTTCAAAGTTAGGTTGACATGCTAAGTTCATGATTTCTTTTTTCCAGACAATAATGTTTACCCTCAGCTAAAGGTACTACCGTCTGTCAAATCAGACACCCTGCAATTTTTGAACCCTATTTTTGATTTCATCTCCTACATTTAATCACAATTAGTTAGTCATCCATTTATTCCAGTTAAACAATGTACTCTCAGTTTGTTCCCACTGTTGTGATAAAATTCTTAAGGTTCAATATTGCCACAAAAAATACCTTTTGTGTTTGTACCTTTTCTCTAAGAATTTTGTTATAATTCTTGCCATCTTTCTCATGTCATAATCTGACCTATCTCCCCTTTCCTCTGGTCTTTCCTTCATACTGAAATCATTTCAGAATTTCAAAAATTTCAATATTGAGGTCAAATCAATGTTTTTCTGGCTTAAAACCCTTGACTTCCTAACTCCCATAGTAAAGTTCATTTCTTAGTATGGCACGTAAGGCTTTTTGTGGGCTGTTTTTTTCCTCTCTAGTGTTCTCCTTTCCTGCTGCATTTCTTTGAATTCTGCTCTCTACTCTTGTTTAATAATAGTTAATAACTGTTTTCTGAATGTGCAAATGCTGGTTCTATGCTTTTGTTTATGCTCTTAGGCTGTATTACTTTTCACATTCAATGTCTTTATTATTATTCGCTATTTATCATTCGAGACCCACCTTAAACATTGCTTCCTCTATGAAGCTTTTTATGATATCCCCTTCTCCCAATTAAGGAGTCTGTGTGTGTGTAGTCCCATGTACTACTCTATACACTCTCCTATGGCCATTATAGAACTTCATTGCCCTTTCCTTATCTATGTTTTTTTCTCTGTATGGAATGTCTTATTGTATCTGAACCTTCAAACACAGAACCTGATTTGTAATTGGCTTTCAATAAGCGTTTGATCAATGAGTAAATGTAAGTAATTACCATAATGAGACATTCTTTCCTTAGGTAGGAATTCCTTTACTAGATCTTAAGCTTCTCCTAGAAAGTACTATATCTTACCTTGTCTGCTTTTCAGCATCTTGTCTCATAGGTGCTTAATAAAAAAGTGTTGTAACCAGAGGTGTAGGTATGCAGTGGCTTAAGCGGGGTTTCCCTGCAGAGGGGAAAGTTGAATTGTGTTTGTCTTAAGCACAGTAAGATTATTCTTATATTTAATGGTCCTTATGTTTTATCCATATATCATAATTTATAGATGGAAACATTGCACCCAACTTTAATCATTATGATATTTGTCAAATCAAGAAGATTCTCACTGTCAGTACTCTAGGGATTGATTAAACGCTGTTAACCAGTTTGGGGATTTTTACTTTTTAAAAATGTTAAAGTGTGGATATCCTACTTGCTGTTAAAAGTCGTGGGGTGTAATTATCTAAAATACTTTGTAATTAGGGCCTGCTAAGTGGTGCATGCAGATGGTTAAGTGTCTGAGCCTTGGTTTTGGCTCAGGTCATGATCTCAGGGTTGTTGGATCCAGCCCCACTTGGGGCTCAGTGCAGAGTCTGCTTTGGATTCTCTCTCTCCTTCTGCCCCTCCTGTTTATGCTCTCTCTCTCTCTCTTTTAACTAAATAAAGCTTAAAAAGAATACTTCTAACTAAATCACGCAAGGGGTCAGCAGGTAAAAAGCACTCTCAGACTAAGATTGATTGTGTCATGTCACGTTTCTTTTGTAATTTAGTTTTTTTCAATGGTGTCTTATCCAAAAATTGTAGGTTTCTTCTTGAAAAAGACTAAAGAATTAGGCATCATGGATAGGAGTAGGGATTGATATTCCAAATTAGAATTAATTACTAACCAAGAAAGGAGCTATCAGGGAAGAGAATGGTTTGTTCACTGGGTTTCATAATCCATTGTGGTTTGTGGAAGGATGAGGAAAAAACCAATATCATGGATTTGGATTTTTGTTTGTTTGTTTGTTTGTTTTTTGCCTAGGAAAAGAGGAGCTTATAAACAGAAGCTTATAAGTCAGTTCTGTAGGACCTCAGATATTTGTTGAAATGTACTGCCTATTTTCTGTCAAGCTGTCTTAAGCTTTTTATACAAAAATGTTAATATTGTGGATTTGAAGTAAAACAGTTCTCAGCAAGACATTGTTAAGGGATATGCTGTTCATTTATAAACAACCTACGTTTATCAAACACCAGTTTTGTGCCATGCTGCATCCTAAGGCCAGAGTGAAGAAACAGATAAGTGAAAGGCATAGAGTCTGGTTTCTCAAAGAACTTGGCCTCCAGTGGAGGGAACATAAACCTGAGGTGGTCTGAGGAGTACTTCTTGGTTTGTTGACAAAATATAAGAGTCCACAACTTTAGCCTCATGGACTGGGCTCTGCAAAGGTTGCTTGATACTCTGAAGGGTGAGGGGTTGTGCATTCCAGCCAGAAGAAACTCTATGTTTAAACATATGTTAGTGGGAGACCATGATATTTTGTGGGAGCTGTGAGTCCCAAAACTCAACAGATCAACCATGAGCGCTTATGGGCAGATGACTACCTACACTATCCATAGAAACCCTCAAAATTCCCTCACCCCCCTTACCCTTCCATTGGACTTGATTCCTATTGTATGTCCTGATACCATCTTTTATTACAATGATTACACTTTTATGCATGTTTTACTGTCTTTACATGCATGTCCAGTCTTTGCTATATGAATGCAAGGTTTATGTCTGTTTTAGTCACATCTGTTTCCCCAGGACCTTGTCCAGTGACTGGCTTATAATGAGTGCTCAGTGAACATTAAGTCAGTGAATAAATAGTATTAAAGATAACATTGTAATAGTGTTATGAGAAGCATATAGTAATAGTTTTGTTGGAGAAGAGAGTGTGATTTAATGCATGTTTTTAGCTATGGGTTCTTTTCCTTTTAATTTCAGGTCAGATTTCTTCTCTTACCTGCTGGCTGTAGTCTAGCCATTTAGACTTCATAGAGAACACACATGTGATCTTAAATTGTTTGTCTTGATTTCTTCTGCCTCCAGTAATTTGGAAGACATACGTAAGGACAAAGGACATCTTTGAAATTAGGTTTTAGTTAGCATGTAGGTTAAAAATCTCGTAATGTCACAATTGCCCTTGAAAAGTTAGATGGTGACCTAAGACAACCTAGTTTGTTTGTTTGTTGTTTTTGCAGCTTTTCTGGAGCATTAGTTCAAGTAGTTAGCTGATGCAAGAAAAGTCTATCTTCAGATAGTATCATATTCATGGTAACATTCTTATGCTGATGGGCATGTACAAACAGAATTATTGAGGGAAAAAGATTTGTATCTTCTCTCATATCTTCACTTTGCTTCATTCTCACATGTATAGCAGCTTATGAATAGAAAGTGAGTAGAGGAGCCTTGGTATATAGGATCTGTGAACCTTCAGCATTTATTCTTGCCTTGTGGTCCCAGGAGCCTGATTGGCTGTGTGAAGCTTGCTCCCCGAAAGGACTCCTGTAACTTCCTCCCGCTATTACTGATTCAAATGATGGGGACATCTAACTCAGCTATAGACAGATTTTTTTTTTTAAGAGCTTTATTTCTAAAGGATTAGCTAATTCAGTTATTTCTAATACTATTGTATATAATTCAAGAATTACCAGAAACTTGATTTATCTGCAACTGTGAAGGAACTAGAAAATATAGATGTCCATTCTTTTGAAGTTATGTAGGAATGGAGGACTGCAATCCAGATATATATTTTTTAAAGATTTTATTTATTTGTGAGACACACAGAGAAAGGCAGAGGGAGAAGCAGGCTCCCCGTGGGGAAGCCTAATGCAGGACTTGATCCCAGGACCCCGGATCACTACCCGACCGAAGGCCGGTGCTCAACCACTGAGTCACCCAGGTGCCTCAGTCCAGCTATTTTAGTTAGAAATCTCTAATCAGTGAAATCTCTATTCCAATTTTTCACAATAATTGAGTTGTGATAACTCTGAGACAGAGCCTGTGGTCTTGAGGTGCTTCCTGAATCATTAGAGAAAGCTTACGTTATGGTGTTACTATAGCTCTTGCACCAAATGTATATTATTTAATTCCTTATATTACTCAGTATTTGGTTATCAGAACAATTTGTTACCTAGTTTACAAGATTAGTTTACTATTTAAGTATTTGTTAAGTTACATTTGAGATTAATATTAAAATATTAGCTTTATGATATAATATACTGTCTTGTATTAAATAGTTTTCTTTTTTAAACAGTGTTTTTAAAGTTTTAAACTTTAAAGTTTTTTAAATAGGGGAAGGGAGCTGGGAGTATTATAGAGAGGTTCTGTGCCATGCTGATAATAAAACTGAAAATTGATACATTGTTTGTGACCTAGATGTTTTGGTGGAAACATTTTGTTTTACTTAAAAAATAAATATTAAGGGATCCCTGGGTGGCGCAGCGGTTTGGCGCCTGCCTTTGGCCCAGGGCGCGATCCTGGAGACCTGGGATCGAATCCCACATCGGGCTCCCGGTGCATGGAGCCTGCTTCTCCCTCTGCCTATGTCTCTGCCTCTCTCTCTCTCTCTGTGACTATCATAAATAAATAAATAAAAATTAAAAAAAAATAAATATTAAGTATCTCACTTTTGTGAACCACAAAGTCATGTGTGACACAACCCTTTTTGCATCATTTCTGAGCTTTGTTTTAGGGTAGAACTCTAGTGTGTAAGGGACAAGGGTGCCTGTTGTTCTTTACTTAATAGTGTTTTCACTAAATATCCCTTTGCAAATGTTAAAAAAAACAGATCCAGACTGGCTTCATCAGATTAGATTGTTAATGTTAATCTAAAAACAGCACAGTCTAAGATAAAAGCTATGATTAGGTACTATTATTTATCTATCATTTACATATGAAAAACATTTAATGAGAGACCAAGTATTGTCCTGTGCTACACTTCTAGGAAGTGGTGAGTGTAAGATTCTAATCTGGGCAACTCCACAGCCCTCTTAACCATTACCCTTTATCACTTGGCAAGATAGTTTTTCTCTTGATAGAGTCTCTCAGGCCTTTGAGGCTTTTGGTGCTGCTAAATCAAGAGGCCTTTGTCGGAGAAGTTAAATGTAGAGATCTAGGCATTGGGAGTTCTCTGAATGGAAGTACAAACTGAGTCTTACTGGAGGAAAACAGAAAAGTACTCCTGAGGAGGTTGAGGGGGAGGGGAGGAAGAAAGAGAGGGGGTAGGAGGTTGGAGAGTAAAATGAATGCTAAGAGGAGGAGGGGAACATGTAGAATGTGCTAAACTTTATTATATCTCTCTTCCTCCAATAGAAACATCCTTATTTAAAGGTTACTTTTTAAATTCATTTATTTTTTAAAGTTTTTTTTTGTTGTTGTTTTTTTTTTGAGTGCACACATGGGTGCAATGGGAGGAGCAGAGGGGAAGGAGAGGGAGAGGGGAAACAATCTCAAGCAAAGTTTGTGCTGAATGCTGAGCTGGACTTGGGGCTAGACCTCAGGACCCTGATAACATGATCTGACCCAAAACCAAGAGTTGGATACTTAACTTACTGAGCCACCCAGGTGCCTCAATGTTTACTTTTTTAAAGAAAAAATTATGTATCGAGTATCAGATATACTTCTCTGTATAGTGACTCCCCCTCACCCCAGTGTCTTATCACTCAACTTTTAGGAGTTGTCAGTATTGTTTTATGTATAACACTTTTTTTTTAATAGAAGCATTATACTCTTAACACTCAACAACAACAAAAAATAAAATCTGTATGACCCATTGCCCATTTCATGCTCAATTGATGTTTGAATTGTCCCCAAAACAGTTACCATTGGAGGTTTGATTAATTTAGGGTCCATGCAAAGTCTACACATTGCATTTGGTTAATATATCTCTTAAACTTATAACATTTTCTTCCCATTTATTTGGTGATGAAAGAAACTAAATCCTTCCTCTTGTAGCATTTTCACACTCTGGATTTAGCTGATGATGTCCTAATGTTTAACGTATTTTTCTGTTCGTTGTCTTTCCTGTAAACTGGTAAGAGGCTTGAATAGATTCAAGTTGAGTTTGTTTTAGGAAGAATATTTCATAGATGTTACTGTGTCAGTCCTGTTGTCTCATAATAGGACATAAGACTGATTCAGAATCAGGTATCTTTTCACCTAATGGAGTTAACAGTCATTAATGATTGCTACTTGGATATATTTATTAGGGATATATTAATTAGGGATTGCTTGCACCCAACAACATGTATATTTGGTTGTCTTATTTTGTGATTCTGTCATTTTTTCTGCATTTGTTAAGATTCTTCTGTAAGGAAAACTTTTATCATCAATTATTTGATTACCTTGAAATATAGGAAATACTAGTGTAAAGATTTTTTAATTCTTTAGAGAAACTTTTTTTTGAGTTGTAACTTCCATACAATAAAATGTATATACCTTAAATGATGTAGCCCTTGGTGAATTTTTACATAAGCATTCACCTGAAAAACACCATCCAGATTAAGTGGATGTTAGCTGTTACCAATACCTCGGTCAGCAAATTCTCACAGAGGTAATCTCTATTCCAACATGTTAACTTCAGATCAGTAACCCCAATATCACCTAGGAATTTGTTAGAAATACATGTTGTAGGCAGCCCAGGTGGCTCAGCGGTTTAGCGCCTTCAGCCCAGGGCCTGATCCTGGAGACCTGGGATCGAGTCCTGCGTCGGGCTCCCTGCATGGAGCCTGCTTCTCCCTCTGCCTGTGTCTCTGCCTCTCTTTTTGTGTCTCTCATAAATAAATAAAATCTTTAAAATTAAAAAAAAAAAAGAAATACATGTTGTATTTTAGACATATTTTACTCTTTTAGACATACTGGCTTGGAAACTATAGGGTGTGGGTGGGACAACAATCTTGTTTTAATAAGCCCTCCCAGGTGGTTCTGATACACACCAACATTGGTGATCCATTGCTCTATTCTAATCCTTATTGTCAAAATTAGTTTGTTCTTGACCTTCCTTTTATATAAATGAATCAATTGAGCATTTTTTATGTTCCATTTTATTTCCCCAGGTGCACTGGATCTTTCTCTGTATCCTAGGGGTAAGAGGGCTTGCTGCCCTGTCCCCAGCAGTTTAAGGCTTTGTTGTATAAAACAGAAGGATGCATAGAAGCTAGTGGGGCTTTGTTCTTGTCCCAGCTTAGCGTCTTATCTCTGCTCTTTATAGTGTATTTTCCTTGAATAGTAGGTTGAGGCCCATGGAAAAGAATTTGCTATTCCAAACTGACATTTTACTCCACATTTGGCTTTTAAGCATCCATGAAAATGTTAGCGTATTACTCCTTATGGTGGTCACTTCTTTTATGCTCTGCTGAAAGTGAAACTTAAAAAAATATCATGTCTCTTCTTGGATGGTCTTGGCTCCATTTGGAATTTGGCTGATTTGGTTGTATTCTGATGTTGGCTCTGTGATAAGCTCAAGAAAAATTAGGATTTTGAAGATTATCTATTCCAGGTTATTAGGTAGTAGTGACATTCACTGCAGCTTTCTAAATCCTAAGTGGAAGTGACATTCTGATCTTTCTGTAAGTGGAACCACACTATATATACTCTTAAACATCTGGATTCTTTTGTGTAAAAGATCTTGCTGGATTCATCTGTATTGTTGCATGTAACCAATAGCTCTTTTTTTTTTAATTACCATATTGTATTCTATTATGTCAAAATTCCTACTAAAATTTATTTTCCTCTTAGAAAGTATTCTTTCAGTAAATCTTAATAAATCTTAATAAAATGTTTCATTTTAGGGTATTTAGTGCGTGCCATATACTGAACAAACTTAGGTTTGGGTAATATACACTGGTGTATCAAACTCAGTCTTTGCCGTCCTTGAACTTATAACCTAGCAATGATCCATCTGTATTAATGTTACCCCTGTCACTCTTCTCTCTGACACCTGATTCTCTATATCCTTGTTCTCATTGCCTTATTTAATTTAGAAACTTTACTTGAGCAAGTCCTAAATAGACCAAAATGCTAAAGGATTGCATACTGTGATTTTTCAATACGCAGTGTTTTATAAAATGTCTGGTTAATTGTTGTGCCTGTATACTATTTTAAGAGGCAGCACAACTGGGCAGCCCTGGTGGCTCAGGGGTTTAGCGCCGCCTTTAGCCCAGGGTGTGATCCTGGAGACCCGGGATCCAGTCCCATGTCAGGCTCCCTGCATGGAGCCTGCTTCTCCCTCTGCCTCTGCCCCACCCTCTCTCTCTATCTCAAAAAAAAAAAAAAAAAAAAAAAAAAAAGAAAAGCAAAAGCAGCACAACTACTCAGATATTAGGTTTGGTCATAATTCAAGCAGCTTGGCACCTGTCATCTTTACCTAGCCCTCAGCACCTTAATGTCATTTGCATGCCCCACATAGTTTTTAAGTTTTATCAGAACTAAAAGGTAAAATTTGGAGAGAATTTTTGTGGTTTGGTCAAGGGCGCTTCTGGTTCCTCTTTATCTACTAGTATTCTCCTGTTCCTTAAATTAAAAAACTTCAGAAAATAATATGCCTTGAATCTAAATTTAATAACATTATTTAATATTCCTAAGCCACAAATTAGTTTAAAGCCTCACTTTCACAAGTTGCTTTGATCTCTATATGCCTGAGTAAAAAGTTGTAGCTGGAGGACAGAAAAGTCGGCTTGATACAGTAATGGGGCTTTGTGTCGAGCTTTGTGTGCTCTTTTTAAAACCACAAACAATCTGGATTGAGGTACTGTTTTAAACCTTTACTTTTGGATAAAGGTGTCATTTTTGCTTATTTGATTATTGCGGTCAAGCCTTTGAATCAGTTTATGTCACAGATGAAAGCTAGGAGAAACAGGACAGAAGGAAATTTGGGGAAAGTGGTTGAGTAATACAAGGTCAAAAAATTAAATTAAGATACAGTTATTTGAATGTGAAAGTGCATATTAAGAAGTGACTGTTCAATTAATTGCTCTGGGTCTCAGTAGTGAATTTATGCCTATGTAAATCCCTAAAATGCAGGCAGTTCATACCTTCTAAAAAGCTATTTGAAAAACTAAAAAAAGAATGTGAGTGGGTGGTTTCTCAGATGATAAGGTAATGGATATGAAAGGAATTTGAAAAAATGAAAGCTTCTACTGTTGCTTTGCAAAACTTTTGATTTAATTATACTTTGGTTCTTTGCAGTCTTTATAGTTCCCAATCTTAGCTATGGAGTCCCTTGTACTTCTCAGTAATCCTCTCAGAATATTTCATTCCTGGGATGTCTGGGTGGGTCAGTCAGTTAGGCTCTTGATTTCAGCTAGGGTTATGGTCTCTAGGTCCTGGGATCTAGCCCCAAGTCTGGCTCTGCTGGGGTAGGAGGGAGTTGGCTGGAGATTCTCTCTCCCTCGGCCCCCGCCCCCCCCCAAGAGATCTCTCTTTGTCTCTCTCACTCAAATAAATAAGTTTTTAAAAAGAAAAGAATATTTTATTCCTTTGTCAGGAAGGCAGTCTGCATGGACTCTGGAATCAGGTAGACTTGAACCTGAATCCATTTCAGTAGTGTATGAATTTTTGGACAAGCATTTTAGCCTTTCCAAATATTGGTTTATCTATTTAAAATGGGAGGACATCCACAACCTTACAGCGTTATGAAGATTAAACAAGGATAGAATAGTAGGCATGATACCCATCAGGTAAATAAATGCTCAATAAAGTTTGCTTTTTCTTTCCCCTTCTCATCCAATTGTGGATTCCTTTTAAAAAGCATAAAACAAAAAATTAAAACTAAAACCAAGAAACTTTGATAGGTTTATTTATTTGAAAGAGAGAGGGAGAGAGAGGGAGAGAGAGAGAATGTGTGTTGGAGAGGGAGAGTGAGAATCTCAAGCAGATTCCCCGCTAAGCACAGAGCCCAACATGGGGCTTGATTCAGGACCCTGAGATCATGACCTAAACCAAAATCAAGAGTCGGGAGCCTAACTGACTGAGCTACTATCCAGGCGCCCCTGATTTACTAGTTTTTTAAAAGGAATTTATATGTAGTTTTGAAGATTCTTTCAAATGTGAAATACTGACATTATAAATGTGCTATACTGCAAAAATCATTTTACAGAAATTAAATCAGAAAATCTCAGACATTTCTAAGCCACGTGCCAGATATTATTTTTAGTTCACCATTAAATTAAAGCTCTCAGACAATATTGAAGTGTTTCAGAGAAGATGATATCATTAGATTTTGTAGCCAGCATGTACTTTTCAAATTGTTATGACTGCATTCTTTAATCACTTAACAGACTACATATCAGGGAAAGTTCATCAGAGGTACTATAGCTACTAAAATGAGGCAGACTCACAATGTCAGTTTTATTTCATGTCATAGTTATATAAGCAAATGTAGGAGAAAGTTTCATGAATCAACTAATGAAGTGACAATATTCATAATATAAGCAGATATGGAAGCTTTACAGTTGAGCCATCAGATTAGTTTTGACTTAAGAGCACAGCCCAAGATGATGGATTTCATTTATTACAATTGTTTGTGTGTTTAGAAATCAATATATACTCTTGATAGGAAATAGTGCATTCAGGTTCTAATCTTTTTTTTTTTTGTTGTTGTTGTTCTGAATGGCAGCCCCCCAAACACTTTGTAGCAGTAGTGTGTCTTTCTTGTGGGCTTATCTTATGCCTCCAAGTTATTAATACTTAAGATATTCTTGGGAGATAATATACATTATTCTTATTTTAGACAGTAAAATAAAGGAATAAAGAAGTGAAAGAATAGAATTTTCTGTCCTTAGTCTACATGTGACAGGGAAATGTTAAAGCCTTCCTGACTCACAGACAAATTCACCAGAGGACAGAATTTTTAATGTTATGTTATTTAGTGATTTGCAAAATGACCCTTAAATCTAATATCATTACAATCACAGGCCCAAAAAGCAAAGTTATTTTTCAGTCTTGACTTAGTATTTATTCAATTAACTTGCACTAAGAGATTGTCAATTTACTTAAAAGTTTAGGAGCTTTCAAATTTGTGGTCCTGTGGCAGGCCCCAGAGTATTTAAGACTCATTTTATGCTCTTAACAGATTTACTTCCTAATGGGTCAAATAGACATGCCCACAATTATAAGACAGACTCAGCTATATTAATGTTACAAAGGGAATAGAGAAGGATGTGAAATCAGTTTTAACCGGAAAGGTTTGTGGGTGTAGGGATTTTCAACTTTGAAAGTCGAGCCTTGAGGGTGGTCTTTATAATAGCAGAGGCATAGAAAGTAGAAAATACAGAATAGATTTAGGGGAATGACGAACAATGCATCAGCTTGAATGTATAGTCAGCAAAGATAGTGTAGAGTCAAATAGAGAAATTTGATCTCTGTAGTGGATTCTGGGTTTTATTTTGTTGTTCCTGAGCCATTGATAGTTTTTAATCCGTAGAAGGATATGATCATATCTGTGCTATAAGAGTGTAACTGTTGACAGTTTGAATAAAAGTCAGATGGGAGTCTTTATAACATAGGAAGGAAGCCTTTGTAGAAATATTAAGAGAGATGATGAGGGTAAGAACTAGAGTTATGGAATGGAAATCATGAGTTTCAAATACATTTTTAAAGGTAAAATTGATAAGTGAAACACTGAATTGAGGTGGTCTGGAGAAATAGAAATGGTAATTTATGAAGATGTTCTGTCTGTTGAATAAAAAATCCTTTGTTTCTTATTCAGACATCTTCTATTTTTTATGTCTTTTAAGTATATTTCACATAATATTGAACTGGATTTTGAGTAATTGTTTTTAGTTAAACTGTTAATTCTTGTTTTCATATTGAGGGGTGCCTGGCTGGCTCAGCTGGAAGAGCGTGCAGCTCTTGGTCTTGGGGTTGTGAGTTTGCGTACCACATTGAGTGTAGAGATTACCTAAATAAATAAATAAATTTTTAAAAAGACTTGTTTTCATATTGAATAAATGGGTGTTTTTAAGACGCAGTTTTGTAGTTAAAATTTTTTACATTGTAAAAATATGGGCATGTTTAGAATATTTAAATAATAAAGATGTAAAGGTAAAAAGAAGTCCTCCCTTCACCTGATTCTTACTTCTCTAATGATAACAACTATTAACAATTTGTTGTGTTTAAACATACATGTGCACCCACATCTTTATGTGATTTCTGTCACGCTGCCTTTATAAAAATGGGATCCAGTGTACAGTTTCTCAAAGTATCAAAACTTAGTGTGTTCATTTACCTGTCTCAAATGTATAGTCTTTCTGTATAATAACAAGAAGTTTCTGTAATAACAAGAAGGAAAAGCATGTAAACTTGAAATGATGCTGTGTAATTAATGTTTTAGTATTCTATCTTACTTAGAAATGATCTAGTAAGTTAATGATTATTCATTAGTTAATTCAATTTAATATTGGCCTAACATTTTAGGTTACCTTTAAAGTTCTTGAAAATTATCCCTAAAGCTGACACCATAAAACATAATTACTATTGAAATAAAACGTTTGTCAGGATGATCATTCAGTTTAAACACAGATTTACATTTTCATAATCTTAAACATTGTTTTATGAATAAGAATGGCTTATTTGATCACCAAACCTGTATGTATTTCATTAAATTTACTCTACTGGGATAAAAATATATGCTTACATTATATTTAACACTGACAAAAAAATCAGAAGACAGATTTGTTCCATTAAACTAGGTTTGTTTACCAGATACTTACCTTAATTATGTGGACTTGGTTCTTAAAACCTTTTTGACTTAGTTTCTGTAAGAATAATTTTTAAAAGTATAACACATTTTAAATATTAGAAGATCAATTTTCTTTTCTGGGAATTTTGGTAATATTCAATTTATAAATGCATATTTGTTTCTATAAGCTAATTGGAACAGAGCTACTTTAAGAGACTTTATAATCTAATTTATTAATACTCTTCAGGAGTAGAAAAAGTAATTGGTACTTGGGATGAGAAATAAAGACCTTTTTGAATTGTGGATATATAGCCACCCAGATACTGAGAGTTTATTGTTTCCAATTCTACAATTTTAGCTGTGGCTACAGAGTTAACACAGAAACATAAAACCTAACCTGTCCAGATACCAAAGAGCTATTCTTCTTTCTGGTCAGTGTGAGATTCTTAATTGATTTGAACTCAGAATAGGTAAACGGAAGAGATAAATGAACAAATGACTAATGGATCAAATTCTCCTTTTTCTCTCACTCAACACAGAATAGGTCTCTATAAACCATCAGGGATTATTAGTAAATGGCAGTCCATGAAATCGAACTCTCAGTCATTGTGACAAAGTGATTTTTTTTTTCTTGCATTACTGGAGAATTACTTCTTTATCCATCCTTGATATTTTATTAATTTAACCTAGATATGTACTTAGATATGTGGTTTAGTTTTTTAATTAAAATTTTACAAATTTTCCTTCTGTAGGTTGTTTTCCCTTTATTTTAGGGGTATTGCTATTATGTCGATCTGCTTTTTTTCTTCTATTTGTTTCAGCTATTCTGTCAGGGAGACTAATTATCTTTCCATTCAATCTCTGTCCTACATCTTCTTTGTCTTTTTTTCTCCTCAGTACTCAGGTTATTTTAAGATTTTTCTCCTTGCCCATTAATTTTCAATCTTTGCTTCTTTCCTTCCTAATTGATTTCCTTAGCTCATCTCAACTTCCCTGTTTTGTTCTTTTTATATTTGAATTCTTGTTTATTAAATGTTTGTTCTTCCTAGGTTGTTCTCTGTTACAAAGAACTCACTGGGAATTTTATTTTCTTGTGTTGTTGTTTTCTTTCAGGCTGGGTTCTTCCTTCGTTCTGCTTACCATAGTCATTATTTGTTACTTTACTTCCTTCTACTCTCTTGTTTATATGGTTATGGGGCCATTTCTTTTTATCTTTTTAGTTAGAGACTCGAATAGCTGGATCAAGACTTTGTATTTGCCCTGGTATAACAAGGGTGAATTCCCATTGGTACCTTTTTCTCCTTGACTGTTACTTTTTCTCCTCCTTTTATTGTACCCCCTCAGTATGCCTTTTGAGCTGTTGTATGCTGTTCTCTTTTTTGTTTCTCTGAGGCTGAAGGGTATAAGGTGGTGTGTTGTGGGAGGGACTCTTCTGGTGCTCCAGGCTCTCCTGTCTCCTTAGATTTTGTTAAGTGTCTGCTAGCCTCACTCCATCCTGCTGAGTGTGTAGTACAATTTTAGGGGCTTCAGACCCTTCCCTTAAGTCAGAATAGTGTCTTGGAAGTCAGTGGGTTCTGGTCCTACTGTGCCTCAGTTGAGATTTCAGAGATTCTGTGCTGAAGATGTTTTCCTGTACTTTTCTAAAGCATGCCAAATCATATATTTCTATCCAAACTGGAGGATGTTTATTACAACTTTGAAGTTTTATCAACTCACTTATTTTTCCCATTATTGCTTTTAGTCAGTGTCATCAGCCTAGGAGCCAGACCACATTGTACACAATCTTTTTCTGGCCGCTACTTTTTAAAGTTTAGAGGTATTTAGTTTAAACAATTTCTGTTTGACAGAGCTGGTGAGTTTTGGCTAAAAATTACACACACGCAGGAATATATATATATATGTGTGTGTGTGTGTGTGTGTGTGTATATATATATAAATAATTTTTTTCCCCTCTCCTTTTATTAGTTATTGGGGTTGGGAAATTCTAGAATTCTGCTTCACCCCTCTGCAAAGTCTAAATCAGAAGCCTCCAAACTTTGATTGTATGCTCCTATGGGCAGAACCACTTAGGATAAGCATGCCTGTTAGACATATTTTTATTCATTTAAAAGTTTTACGCATGTGCTGCTGCACCATCTTTACTTGAATGTATGAGTCCCTAAATATTTACTTTTGACTTAATAGCATGCATACTCTAGAAACTTTGAATTTTTAAAGTATAGGGATGGCTTAGAATCAGATTTTTTTAATCAAGAAACAAAACCAACAAATAACAGTGTTGTAAGATATATAATTTTAAAAGCCATCAGTGACCATAAGGCATATACTTTACTTTTATTCATATTTTGCATTTTTGTATGCTTAGAATTTTTATATAATCATTTTCTGTTAATGTTAGGATTGGGAGAGATTAGTGGACTAGTCAATTTTATCAAAACTATTATACTTTTCACCATGACACCTACTATAGTGTCTGTTTATATTACCAGTTGAAAGCTCTTTTGAGATGGATACAATGCAACTTAACATCAGAAGAATTTTTTTTGGTGCTACTGTGTTCTTTTCCTACATCCTACCACGATTTTAGTGATGAATTTTAAAAATGTATTGTTTTATAAGATCAAATGTGCTTAAAAAATAATAAAATCACATTTTCTTATTTTAAAGGAGATAATGTCCAAAGTGAAAAAAAAAAAAAAATTGGATTGAAAGTTGGAAGATAGGCGTTCTTTCTATAGAAGTGTTTCTTTTTTAAAAAATACAATAAAAATTGGCAGTCTAATTTTGTTAATTCCGGATTTTGCTATCATTATGCATAGCCCAGGTTTATAAAAATGTTCTTGGGCAGCCCCGGTTGCTCAGCAGTTTAGCGTCTGCCTTCAGCCCTGGGCGTGATCCTGGAGACCTGGGATCGAGTCCCACGTTGGGCTCCCTGCATGAAGCCTGCTTCTCCTTCTGCCTGTGTCTCTCTCTCTCTCTCTCTCTGTGTCTCTCATGAAAAAATAAATAAAATCTTAAAAAAAAATGTTCTTTACTTTCTCCTAATGACAATTTATTAATTTAATTAATGCATTCAATATTTATTAAGAGTTTGGTAGGAATCATAAGTAGGTTTTGAGCTTTGCTGCATTTAATTGTCTACAAATATATATTCTTATTATGTTATAACCCATGTAATTATGCTTATTTAAGAACAATTTATCTCCTTTTTTGTCTCCTCAGATTCTGTCAAATTTTAAGAACAAATGCATCTTATAGCTCATGGAAGAAAAAACACAAATCAAGACATTTTTGGGTTCCAAGTTGCCAAAGTATGGAACAAAATCTGTGAGAAGTACACTGCAGCCAATGTCAAATGGGACACCTGTTGATTTATTGGGAACTTCTAAGAGTAACAATGTCAAAAGTTACATCAAAAATAATGGCTCTGATTGCCCATCATCCCATTCATTTAATTGGAGAACGGCAACTAAATACCAGCTTAGTGCACAAAGTGTTGAAGAGCGGAACAGTATTCAAACTTCACGCGATAAAGTAATTGATCCTGAAAAACATGCACCTACTCAAGGAATGTTTGATAAAAATGGGATAAAGGGAGGCTTGAAAAGTATTTCTTTACTCTCATCAAAGTTAGCAAAGCCATCCACTATGTTTGTGTCATCTACAGAGGAGTTAAACCAAAAGTCTTTGACTGGACCACCTAGTTTGGGTAAATTCACCAAAGGCACATTATTAGGAAGGACTTCATATTCTTCAGTCAGTGCTCCAAAATCACAGTTGAATGGATTATATGGAAACCGTTCAGCTAGTAGCATACAAAGGCCTAGAGCAAATTCCTGTGCCACCAGAAGCAGTTCTGGAGAAGGCTTAGTACAATCCCTAGACAATATTAAATCTCTTACTTGTGAAAAAATGGTAAGGTCACAGAGTTTTTCACATTCCATTCAGAATTCATTCCTTCCACCTTCATCTATAACCAGATCACATTCCTTCAATAGAGCTGCAGATCTTACAAAGCCTTATCAGAACCAACAGCTGCCCATTAGAGTACCTCTGAGGTCAAGTATGCTAGCAAGAAATTCCCGGCAGTCAGAGGTACTCAATGGGAATGACCACTTAGGGTATGGATTTAATAGGCCTTATGCTGCTGGTGGAAAGAAGTTGGCTTTACCAAATGGCCCTGGTGTAACTTCCACTTTGGGTTATAGGATGGTTCATCCCTCTCTACTGAAATCTAACCGACCTCCATTTTCTGGCACTATCACAGTTGATGGTAATAAAAATTCACCTGCTGATTCATGTGTAGAAGAAGATGCTGAACTTATGGCTAAGGACAGAACTACTAATAAGGACCAAGAACTAATTGAAAATGATAGTTACAGAACAGAAAATGACCAGACCATGAAGCATGATGCTAAAATTAGATACTTGAGTGATGATGTGGATGATATTTCCTTGTCGTCTTTGTCATCTTCTGATAAGAATGATTTAAGTGAAGATTTTAGTGATGATTTTATAGATATAGAAGACTCCAACAGAACTAGAATAACTCCAGAGGAAATTTGTCTCAAAGAAGAAAAGCATGAAATTGTACCACCAAAGGATATGTTTGATTCCCCCAAGGAAAATGAAAAAAGTAAAACTGATGAGTGGATAGATATAAGTGTCTCTGGTAAATATTAATATCCTTAAGTTTGTTTGCTTTCTCCTAGATAATATAACTGAACTTAAATTTAGAATTACCTTTTGATTAATTCCAAGATACTGTCAATTTTGTGGAGGGATGGATCTAGATAAAATTGGGGCAGGGCAACTTTTATTTTCCTGTGGCTTTGGCTCTGGGTCTTATTTTTCACTATTTAAAACAATGTCAGTAAAAATACTCTTCCCCTAATGTTCTTGTTTGACTGTCATGCTTCAGAATTATTTTTTTTCCCCCCACTTCCTCGACAGTGGCATGCCAGTTTAGACCATCTATTCCCTTATGGTAATGGATGCTATTTGTTTAGAGTAAGGCTGTGCCAAAGGGTAAATGAACTGGTAATAATATAGGTTATGTCCAATCTAATGAATGTTTTTATCCTAGGAAATATACTTTTTTTTTTTTAAAGGAGGACTTGGTTTCTTGTTTAACAAACTTTATAGTTATACTTTCAGAGGAACTTTATATTTTTAACTGAGGAAAGTGAGATTAGTACCTGTTTAAACATTTTCCCTTATATTTGGTTATCCTGGCACTAAAAGTCTGGAGAAATATCTAGGTGCCTGTATGGCCTGAAAAAAAGAACAAACTGAAGGGATTGGGTGTAGGCCTGTGATCTGGTGAAGGGTCTAGGCCATGCTTAAAGATATACATAAACCCTTGACTGTCTGAAGGTCTTCTAGTTAGAAGTGAATACCAGAACAAGTGTTTCCCTTATAAGGAGGTAACTGCAAGGTTAAATGCTATATACAGGGTAAGGAGTTCATGGCCAGTGTGTAAAAGTAAGTATCTTAGGAAGTATTAAAAGAATATGAGGCTTTATTTATAATTCTAGAAATGTTCCAGAAGTGAAAGATAGCTCAATGAATTTTCTTTATGTGTATTGGAAAATATTTCAGTAGGTTATTTAAGATTGATTTTTTTTCTTGATTTTTTTTTATTGTTTGGGATTTAGAAAATACTGTAGTTACTAATATTTTTTGCCAGTTTTTTTGATTTAATAAATTATTAGAATTTATCTCTTCAGAACCTGAGAAATACATTTTTGTGAATTAATAACTTTTTTTTCTTTCTCTTTTTAAAAAATCAATTGAAGACAGGAGTGAATGTACAAAACATACTTCTGGGAATAACTTGATTTCACCAGATACAGATTACAGAGCTGGTTCTTCATTTGAGCTCTCTCCATCTGATAGCTCTGATGGAACATACATGTGGGATGAAGAGGGTTTGGAGCCCATTGGAAATGTCCATCCAGTTGGGAGCTATGAATCCTCGGAAATGAACAGCATTGTATGTATGGATTTACATGTCCTTTTGCAACATTTTGTTTACCTTCCTATGGAAAGACTTGTGATACTGATTGGACTTTTTTAAGTTTATAAATTAGCTCTCCTAGTTTAAGAAAGGAAATTCATATCTGTTAAGAGCCTATAAAACGTCTGACCTTAGTACCTAATAAAGCATATATTTGTGTCATATGACAGTTGAGTTAAATATACTCTCATACATATTAATATACATACGTATATGTATATAGATATACTGTATTCAGGTTAAGGTAAGCTAGTGGTTCTCAAATTTGGGGAGGAAGGCAATGTCTGGAGCTAATTTTGGTTGTCATATTGAGGAGTGCTACTGAAAAGTAGTGGGAAGATGCCAGGGATGCTGCTTAATGCCCGACAGTGGTACCCACAGCAAAGGATTATTCAGCCCGTGTCAGTAGTGCCACTTTGAGAAATCCTGGGTTAGGCTATGCTGAGGTAACAGTTAAGTGCCAACTCAGTGGCTTAACACAATAAAAGCTTGTTTTTCCTCTTCCCAAGTCTATTCTAAGTCTGAAAACTCTAGGGCAACTTTCTTCAGTGTTCTAAGTTGCTTTCATCTTCACCATCTCCAAGAAAAGGTGGCTTCACCATCTCTTTTGGAGGCCCCGTCCTGTCGCTATTGTAGAGGGAGAATGCAGCCAGGTCTCGCGTGTGCAGTTACTCGCCTTGGCATGCAGATGCCACATGGTACTTTAACTCACAACCATTGACCCTAGCAACTTTAAGTACTAACTGGGCAGGAAGTGTAATTTTCCTGTGTGCCTGGAAGGCAAATTTTAAGAGATACTGCAAGTAATGTGGCTAATACGCTGTATAAGTAGAGAATCGTTGGTGTGTTTGAAGTGACTCATTGTAATTACTCAGTGTATAAAATATGATTTTGCAGTAGTTGTATGGAAAGATTGGTAGTCTTCATAGATATATTAAATTTCAAGTGGATTTCAGGCATTGTAATTTTCTATACTCTCATAAACCTGTGACTTGAAAAGAATAAGCATCGTTACTAGAGGATTGTTTAATTCCACAAACATAGAGGGGACACATATTTAATTTAGAGAGGGTATCTCTATTTCATTAGATAAAACAAGTTTAGAAAAGATTACAGTTTAGGGCTTTATAAGCTTTCTCACTAGGACTTGTTAAAGCCAAGTATGATCGACGTGGGAATGAACATTGTGTCCAGCAGATGGCAGCAATAATCCACGCAGTACCTGACATTGTTTCTCCTATATCTTAATGATGCCTCTAAAAGAGTTCAGGACGCACCTGGGTTGACTATTGGTCTTGAAGACCTTAGATCTTCTGATTTAAGAGGAAAACAGTCTGAGAAAGGATGGAGGATTGGTGGCAAATGTTGAAAGTAGTGTTAGGATCTCCTACTGTGATAGTGGATTTACCATTTTCTGAAAATCTATTATTTTTTTGCTTTTTATATTTTGAGTGTATTTTGTTAGGTAGGTACTTGTTTAGAGTTGTTTTCTTGGTGAAATTGAACTTACAGTCATAATTTAGTGGTCTCTATTCCTCATTATGCTTTTTGTCTTAAGGCCTTTTCAGATACTAGTATATTTTATCAGTTTTATTTATGTATATTCCATCCTTTTGCTATGAACCTTTTTGATACATAGCAAAAAGGTTGTAATTTTTTTAAATTACAGTTTCTTCTTTTCTTTTAACCAATGAGTTTAGTCCTTTTATGTTTGCATATATTGATATATTTGGACTTCATTCTGCCATCTTAACTATTTTTATTTTATTGTCTACCTTTTTCTGTTTCTTTATTTCTCCTTTCTTTGCCTAGAGTAGTTTAAATACATATTTAAAACTTAATCCCAAAAGAACTTTAACATATTCTCATTTTTCTTGGTCTCCCCAACCCTCTCACCAAAGCCTGTGTCTCCTCTCCCCACACCCCTCCCATCCCACCTAGTTCTCCAATCACCATCATGGTTGTTCTCTACAGTGGTGCTCCTTCCAGCCCAGGTCAAGATAAGGAGCTTTCATTAGAATGTGAGTCCACTGTGTCACTTATTAATACGGTTTAATTCAACCCACTATTTAGTTTAGTTGATTGTTTTCATGGTAAAACTTTCTTTTTGAAGAAAGTAATGTGTTGATATTCATTGTAGTGCAAGCTCCTTATCTTGTTATGGACTCTTAACAGTTTGTAGACTGATTACTTTGCATATCACTTATCTAGAATCTAGGTGATTTTTTGTTGTTGTTGTTTAAATATGCATAGTGTCTTGTTGTGTATTTACTTTAAATTAAATGCACAAATATTTTTCATACAGCACAGAGAATTTTGAATATTTGTATATAATTGTTTTAAGTCATCCACATTGTGATAGAGAATATTTCTATCACCCCAGAATGTTTCTTGCGCTTTTCTGTCATTTTCTCAACCCCTCCCCGCAGAGATGCAACCTGTTTTGATTTTTATCACTATATATTAGTTTTACCTATATATACTTATAAAAGTAGAATTATAAACACGTCTATTTTATATGTCTTCTTTGACCCAATATTTGATACTTTTTGTAGTTTGCTTATGGTTTTGTTATATAATATTCCTTTGTGTGTAGATAATACAACTTACTTTATCCCGATATTGCTAGACATTCAGGTTGTTTCCAGTTTTTGGCAACTGCTACTGTTGGGAAGATTTTGTTACATACTTTTAGATGAACATTTATGCATTTGTGTTGGTAAAATATTCAGGAGAGGTACCACTGGATTAAGTATTTATGTATATAGCTTTAGATGCTATTAGTTTTCCAAAGTGGCTGTACAGTCCTACTGTAGTAAATGAGCGTTCTAGAAATTTCCACTTTCTTTTGGAGCTCTCTCTCTCTCTCTCTCTTTTTCTATTCTGGTGGGGGTATAGTATTGCACTGAGATTTTTGTCTTGTATTTTGTGATAACTGCTTATTGAGTACCTTCACATATGTTTATTTGCCCTTAGGATATACTCTTTTGTGACGTCTTATATTGGACTGTATGCATTTTTTCTTTTTCAGTTTGTAAAAACTTCATATATTTGGAACATAAATTTTTTTACACACACATATACATGCACATTTATATACATGTGTATACATTCCATATATATGGGTTATTTTTTTAAAACTCTTAATAGTGTCTTTTGAATAGAAGTTAACAATTTCAATATAGTGTAGTTTACATTTTTTCCTTTATTGTTAGCACTGTTTGGAACCGCAAAAGCTTCATTTACCCTGAAGTCTTAAAGATATATTCCAATGTTTTCTTCTAAAAGCTTTGTTTGTTTTTTTAATCTTTTGCACTTAGATATATGAGACATCTAAAAGTTACTTTTGTCCATAGTGTGAGATAGAGGTCAAGATTAATTTTTTTTTCTTTTTTTGAAAAGTTATTTCCCTACTCTGCTGCAGGGTTATCTTTGTCATAAATCAGTGACTATATCAATATATTTCTTGACTCTTTTAGTTCATTGGTTTCTTCCTTTATCCTTGTATTATGCTACACTTTTTATTTCTGTAGCTTTAAATATTGACATCTGGTAATGTCTTACTCTTTGTTCTTTTCCAAGGTTTCCCTAGCTCACTTTTTGCAATCTCTTTAATTATTAGAATGAGCATATCAATTTCTACACAGAACCTGCAGGGATTTTGAGTGGGATTGCATTAACTTTGTAGGTCAGTTTGGGGAGAATTGACACATTTACTACAGTATATCTTCCAATTCGTGAATATGGTGTGTTCTTCCATTTATTTAGGACTTCAGAAATATTTCTTGCTCATGTTTTGACTTTTCTATAAAAATTTATACATATTTGCTTTATTTTTAGGTTTTTGATTTCATTGCTATAAATGGTACCACTTAAAATTTTTTTTAAAGATTTTATTTTATTTATTCATGAGAGACAGAGAGAGAGAGAGAGAGAGAGAGGCAGAGACACAGGCAGAGGGAGAAGCAGGCTCCATGCAGGGAGCTCAATGTGGGACTTGATCCCGGGACTCCAGGATCATGCCCTGAGTCAAAGGCAGGCGCCAAACCGCTGAGCCACCAGGGATCCCCCACTTTTAAAATTTTAATAAGTTTTTGTTGTATGTACAAATGTATTTGAGTTTTGTATTTTGAGCTGTTGTTCCAATGATCTTGGTGAATTTACTTACTACTTTTAATAATTTGCCGTGGATGCTTTTGGAATTTCTACCTCTACGATAAAGTCATACCATTTGCAAAGTCTCCATGTCCCCATCCTCCATTTTATTCAACTTGTTAGGACTTCCATCATAATGTTGAAGTGGTGATAGAATTTCAGCAAGGTTTTAATAGTTCACCATTAAAATTTCTGTGTGTGTGTGTGTGTATATATGGGGGCGGGGTGATTATAGATAATCTTTCATCAGATTAAGCAAGTTCCCTTCTACTTCATTTGCTGAATTTTTCTTTTTATGTGAGTAGATGTTAATTTTTCTCCACATCTATTAAAATCATCAAAAATTTTTTTCCTGTTATATGTTATATATTTTGTTAGTGTGGTAGATTATTTTCTTGATTTTCAAATGTTAAACCACCTTCTATTCCTTGAATAAATTCATTTGGTTATGATGTGTTATTCTTTTAAATGTTGTTGGGCTTGATATCCTAATAGTTTATTCAGATTTTTCGCATTTATGTTCATGAGCAAGATGGCTCTATTTTTCTTCTCCTCTCCTCCCCTCCCCTCATCTCCCCTCCCCTCCCCTCTCCTCCCCTCTCCTCTCTTCACACTTGGTATTAGGGTTGTGCTGACTTCATAAATGAGTTGAGAAGTATTCTGTTTTTTTTTGCCCTTCCAAGGAATTTATGTACAGTTGATATTACTTCTTTCTTAAATGTCTACAAATTCACCAAATGAAAACTTTTGAACTTAGAGTTTCCTTTGTGAGATGTTTTTAATAACAAATATGTTTTAAGTAGATCTGCCCATTCTTTTTGTGTTGCTTTTTGAGAATTTGCCCATTTCATCTAAGATGTCATTTGTTGGTTAAAGTTATTCAGGAGTGCCTGGGTGTCTCAGTCAGTTAAGTGTCTGACTCTTGATTTCAGCTTAGGTTATGATCTCAGGGTCATGAGATAGAGCCTGGTGTTGGGCTCTGCACTGAATGTGGAGTCTGCTTAAGATTCTCTCTCACCCTCTGCCTCCCCCCCCCAACTCACACATGCATTCTCTCTCTGTCAAAAAAAAAAAAAAGGATATTCAGGATTTTATCTTATCTTTTAATATCTTTATGGTATTGTAGTGATATCTGCTTTTTCATTCCTGATATTGATAACTGGCATTTCCTCTCTTTTTGTTCATTTCAGAATCCAAATTGAGCTTTCCTAATTTCTTTCTATTGTTTTTTTTTTCTTTCTGTTTTATTGATTTTGGCTCATATCTTCATTTCCTTCCTTCTACTTTTTTTTTAAGTTTTATTTATTTAGTTTTGTTTTTTCCCCCCCCAGAATTCTTGACATGGAAATTACAGTATTGATTTTTCAGCCTTTGTTTTTTTATTATTATTGTATACATTGATTTTTCAAAAAGAGAAGACTTTATTATATGGTAAATAATGCATTGAATAGCACCCTAGTACTAAATTTAGCAGTGAGTTTTTTCTAATGTGCCTTGCTTTAAAGCCATGTTAGGTAGGTAGGCATGTTGACTGACTGGCTTTCTTCCTTTTCTTTTCTTTCTTTCTTTTTTTTTTAAAGATTTTATTTATTTATTCATGAGAGACAGAGGGAGAGGCAGAGACACAGGCAGAGGGAGAAGCAGGCTCCCTGCAGGGAGCCCAATGGAGGACTCAATCCCAGGACCCTGGGGTCACACCCTGAGCCAAAGGCAGTGGCTCAACCACTAAGCTACCCAGGAGGCCAATAATACTGCTTTGTAGGTGTTTTTACAACTTATATAAATGATACATAATGTTCTGCAACTTCTTTCTTTAGTTTTATGTTTTTGTGGTACAAGTGTATTATAAGTAAATTTATTCATTCATTTTTACTGCTGTATAATATGCTGTGCAATATCACTTAAATGACAGTTTTTTCTCTTTCCCTGCTAACGGACATTCAAGTTATTCCTCACTGATAGTAATAATAATAATAATAATAATAATAATAATAATATTGAGATAGTGCAGCAATGAACATTCTTACTCATATTGTATGTAGTGTATAAACCTAAAAATAACATTACTGGATCAGAGGATATTTGGATCTTCAACTTTACTAGATGCTGCTGAATATCTTCCAAAAATGATTTTACCATCTTTCTTAGAAGAAAGATTTCTGGGGGGGAGGGGCAAGATGGCGGAAGACTAGGGTCTCCAAATCACCTGTCTCCACCAAATTACCTAGAAAACCTTCAAATTATCCTGAAAATCTATGAATTCGGCCTGAGAATTAAAGAGAGAACACCTGGAATGCAACAGTGAGAAGAGTTCGCGCTTCTATCAAGGTAGGAAGACGGGAAAAAAGAAATAAAGACACAAAGGCCTCCAAGGGGGAGGGGCCCCGCGAGGAGCCGGGCTGAGGCCGGGCCGAGTGTCCCCAGGACAGGAGAGCCCCGTCCCGGAGGAGCAGGAGCGGCACCGACCTTCCCCGGGGCGGAAAGGGGCTCGCGGGGAGTTGGAGCAGGACCCAGGAGGGCGGGGATGCCCTCGGGTTCCCTGGGACAGTAACAGAGCAACTGCGCGCCCAGGAGAGTGCGCCGAGCTCCCTAAGGGCTGCAGCGCACGGCGGGACCCGGAGCAGCTCGGAGGGGCTCGGGCGGAGGAAGAGGCTCCGTGCGGAGGGGGCTGCGCGGTTCCAGGAGCAGCTCGCGGGGGGGGGGGGGGGGGGGGGGGGGGGGGCTCGGGCGGCTCCGCGGAGGGGGCTGCGGGGCGGGAGCGCGAATCCAACAGCGCAGGCTCCGGAGCACAGGGCGCCGGGACACAGCCCAGGATCCGGCCTCCCCCGGGACAGGCAGAGGCCGGGAGGGCCCAGGACAGCGAGGACGCTCCTGCCCCAGCTGAGCAGATCAGCGGCCCCGCCCGGAGCCTCCAGGCCCTGCAGACCGAGAGCTCCGGAGTTCCTGCCGGAGATGAATCCAGGGCTGCAGAGCTGGCCCCGCCACTAGGGCTGTTGCTCCTGGGGCCTCACGGGGTAAACAACCCCCACTGAGCCCGGCACCAGGCAGGGGCACAGCAGCTCCCCCAAGTGCTAACACCTGAAAATCAGCACAACAGGCCCCTCCCCCAGAACACCAGCTAGACAGACAAGTTCCAGGGGAAGTCAAGGGACTTAAAGTATACAGAATCAGAAGATACTGCCCCGTGGTTTTGTTTTTTGTTCTTTTTTTTTTTTTTTTTTTTTTTTTTGCTTTTTGATTTGTTTCCTTCCCCCACCCCCCTTTTTTCTCCTTTGTTTCTTTTTCTTTCTCTATTTCTTTTTTTTTTCATTTTTTTCTTCCTTTTTTTTCTCTTTCTCTTTTCTTTCCTTCTTTCTCTCCTCTCTTTTTCTCCTTTTCCCAATACAACTTGCTTTTGGCCACTCTGCACTGAGCAAAATGACTAGAAGGAAAACCTCACCTCAAAAGAAAGAATCAGAAACAGTCCTCTCTCCCACAGAGTTACAAAATCTGGATTACAATTCAATGTCAGAAAGCCAATTCAGAAGCACTATTATACAGCTACTGGTGGCTCTAGAAAAAAGCATAAAGGACTCAAGAGACGTCATGACTGCAGAATTTAGAGCTAATCAGGCAGAAATTAAAAATCAATTGAATGAGATGCAATCCAAACTAGAAGTCCTAACGACGAGGGTTAACGAGGTGGAAGAACGAGTGAGTGACATAGAAGACAAGTTGATAGCAAAGAGGGAAACTGAGGAAAAAAGAGACAAACAAAAGACCATGAAGATAGATTAAGGGAAATAAACGACAGCCTGAGGAAGAAAAACCTACGTTTAATTGGTGTTCCCGAGGGCGCCGAAAGGGACAGAGGGCCAGAATATGTATTTGAACAAATTCTAGCCGAAAACTTTCCTAATCTGGGAAGGGAAACAGGCATTCAGATCCAGGAAATAGAGAGATCCCCCCCCAAAATCAATAAAAACCGTTCAACACCTCGACATTTAATAGTGAAGCTTGCAAATTCCAAAGATAAAGAGAAGGTCCTTAAAGCAGCAAGAGACAAGAAATCCCTGACTTTTATGGGGAGGAATATTAGGGTAACAGCAGACCTCTCCACAGAGACCTGGCAGGCCAGAAAGGGCTGGCAGGATATATTCAGGGTCCTAAATGAGAAGAACATGCAACCAAGAATCCTTTATCCAGCAAGGCTCTCATTCAAAATGGAAGGAGAGATAAAGAGCTTCCAAGACAGGCAGGAACTGAAAGAATATGTGACCTCCAAACCAGCCCTGCAAGAAATTTTAAGGGGGACTCTTAAAATTCCCCTTTAAGAAGAAGTTCAGTGGAACATTCCACAAAAACAAGGACTGAATAGATATCATGATGACACTAAACTCATATCTCTCAATAGTAACTCTGAATGTGAACGGGCTTAATGACCCCATCAAAAGGCGCAGGGTTTCAGACTGGATAAAAAAGCAGGACCCATCTATTTGCTGTCTACAAGAGACTCATTTTAGACAGAAGGACACCTACAGCCTGAAAATAAAAGGTTGGAGAACCATTTACCATTTGAATGGTCCTCAAAAGAAAGCAGGGGTAGCCATCCTTATATCAGATAAACTAAAATTTACCCCGAAGACTGTAGTGAGAGATGAAGAGGGACACTATATCATACTTAAAGGATCTATTCAACAAGAGGACTTAACAATCCTCAATATATATGCCCCGAATGTGGGAGCTGCCAAATATATAAATCAATTATTAACCAAAGTGAAGAAATACTTAGATAATAATACACTTATACTTGGTGACTTCAATCTAGCTCTTTCTACCCTCGATAGGTCTTCTAAGCACAACATCTCCAAAGAAACGAGAGCTTTAAATAATACACTGGACCAGATGGATTTCACAGATATCTACAGAACTTTACATCCAAACTCAACTGAATACACATTCTTCTCAAGTGCACATGGAACTTTCTCCAGAATAGACCACATACTGGGTCACAAATCGGGTCTGAACCGATACCAAAAGATTGGGATCGTCCCCTGCATATTCTCAGACCATAATGCCTTGAAATTAGAACTAAATCACAACAAGAAGTTTGGAAGGACCTCAAACACGTGGAGGTTAAGGACCATCCTGCTAAAAGATGAAAGGGTCAACCAGGAAATTAAGGAAGAATTAAAAAGATTCATGGAAACTAATGAAAATGAAAATACAACTGTTCAAAATCTTTGGGATGCAGCAAAAGCAGTCCTAAGGGGGAAATACATCGCAATACAAGCGTCCATTCAAAAACTGGAAAGAACTCAAATACAAAAGCTAACCTTACACATAAAGGAGCTAGAGAAAAAACAGCAAATAGATCCTACACCCAAGAGAAGAAGGGAGTTAATAAAGATTCGAGCAGAACTCAACAAAATCGAGACCAGAAGAACTGTGGAACAGATCAACAGAACCAGGAGTTGGTTCTTTGAAAGAATTAATAAGATAGATAAACCATTAGCCAGCCTTATTAAAAAGAAGAGAGAGAAAACTCAAATTAATAAAATCATGAATGACAAAGGAGAGATCACTACCAACACCAAGGAAGTACAAACGATTTTAAAAACATATTATGAACAGCTATACGCCAATAAATCAGGCAATCTAGAAGAAATGGACGTATTCCTGGAAAGCCACAAACTACCAAAACTGGAACAGGAAGAAATAGAAAACCTGAACAGGCCAATAATCAGGGAGGAAATTGAAGCAGTCATCAAAAACCTCCCAAGACACAAGAGTCCAGGGCCAGATGGCTTCCCAGGGGAATTTTATCAAACATTTAAAGAAGAAACCATACCTATACTCCTAAAGCTGTTTGGAAAGATAGAAAGAGATGGAGTACTTCCAAATTCGTTCTATGAGGCCAGCATCACCCTAATTCCAAAACCAGACAAAGACCCCACCAAAAAGGAGAATTACAGACCAATATCCCTGATGAACATGGATGCAAAAATTCTCAACAAGATACTGGCCAATAGGATCCAACAGTACATTAAAAAAATTATTCACCATGACCAAGTAGGATTTATCCCTGGGACACAAGGCTGGTTCAACACCCGTAAAACAATCAATGTGATTCATCATATCAGCAAGAGAAAAACCAAGAACCATATGATCCTCTCATTGGATGCAGAGAAAGCATTTGACAAAATACAGCATCCATTTCTGATCAAAACTCTTCAGAGTGTAGGGATAGAGGGAACATTCCTCGACATCTTAAAAGCCATCTATGAAAAGCCCACAGCAAATATCATTCTCAATGGGGAAGCACTGGGAGCCTTTCCCCTAAGATCAGGAACAAGACAGGGATGTCCACTCTCACCACTGCTATTCAACGTAGTACTGGAAGTCCTAGCTTCAGCAATCAGACAACAAAAAGACGTTAAAGGCATTCAAATTGGCAAAGAAGAAGTCAAACTCTCCCTCTTCGCCGATGACATGATACTCTACATAGAAAACCCAAAAGTCTCCACCCCAAGATTCCTAGAACTCATACAGCAATTCGGTAGCGTGGCAGGATACAAAATCAATGCCCAGAAATCAGTGGCATTTCTATACACTAACAATGAGACTGAAGAAAGAGAAATTAAGGAGTCAATCCCATTTACAATTGCACCCAAAAGCATAAGATACCTAGGAATAAACCTAACCAAGGATGTAAAAGATCTATACCCTCAAAACTATAGAACACTTCTGAAAGAAATTGAGGAAGACACAAAGAGATGGAAAAATATTCCATGCTCATGGATTGGCAGAATTAATATTGTGAAAATGTCAATGTTACCCAGGGCAATATACACATTTAATGCAATCCCTATCAAAATACCATGGACTTTCTTCAGAGAGTTAGAACAAATTATTTTAAGATTTGTGTGGAATCAGAAAAGACCCCGAATAGCCAGGGGAATTTTTAAAAAGAAAACCATATCTGGGGGCATCACAATGCCAGATTTCAGGTTGTACTACAAAGCTGTGGTCATTAAGACAGTGTGGTACTGGCACAAAAACAGACACATAGATCAGTGGAACAGAATAGAGAACCCAGAAGTGGACCCTGAACTTTATGGTCAACTAATATTCGATAAAGGAGGAAATACTATCCATTGGAAGAAAGACAGTCTCTTCAATAAATGGTGCTGGGAAAATTGGACATCCACATGCAGAAGAATGAAACTAGACCACTCTCTTTCACCATACACAAAGATAAACTCAAAATGGATGAAAGATCTAAATGTGAGACAAGATTCCATCAAAATCCTAGAGAAGAACACAAGCAACACCCTTTTTGAACTCGGCCACAGTAACTTTTTGCAAGATACATCCACGAAGGCAAAAGAAACAAAAGCAAAAATGAACTATTGGGACTTCATCAAGATAAGAAGCTTTTGCACAGCAAAGGATACAGTCAACAAAACTCAAAAGACAACCTACAGAATGGGAGAAGATATTTGCAAATGACATATCGGATAAAGGGCTAGTTTCCAAGATCTATAAAGAACTTCTTAAACTCAACAGCAAAGAAACAAACAATCCAATCATGAAATGGGCAAAAGACATGAACAGAAATCTCACAGAGGAAGACATAGACATGGCCAACATGCACATGAGAAAATGCTCTGCATCACTTGCCATCAGGGAAATACAAATCAAAACCACAATGAGATACCACCTCACACCAGTGAGAATGGGGAACATTAACAAGGCAGGAAACAACAAATGTTGGAGAGGATGCGGAGAAAAGGGAACCCTCTTACCTGTTGGTGGGAATGTGAACTGGTGCAGCCACTCTGGAAAACTGTGTGGAGGTTCCTCAAAGAGTTAAAAATAGACCTGCCCTACGACCCAGCAATTGCACTGTTGGGGATTTACCCCAAAGATACAGATGCAGTGAAACGCCGGGACACCTGCACCCCGATGTTTATAGCAGCAATGGCCACAATAGCCAAACTGTGGAAGGAGCCTCGGTGTCCAACGAAAGATGAATGGATAAAGAAGATGTGGTCTATGTATACAATGGAATATTACTCAGCTATTAGAAATGACAAATACCCACCATTTGCTTCAACGTGGATGGAACTGGAGGGAATTATGCTGAGTGAAGTAAGTCAGTCGGAGAAGGACAAACAGTGTATGTTCTCATTCGTTTGGGGAATATAAATAATAGTGAAAGGGAATATAAGGGAAGGGAGAAGAAATGTGTGGGAAATATCAGAAAGGGAGACAGAACGTAAAGACTGCTAACTCTGGGAAACGAACTAGGGGTGGTAGAAGGGGAGGAGGGCGGGGGGTGGTAGTGAATGGATGACGGGCACTGGGTGTTATTCTGTATGTTAGTAAATTGAACACCAATAAAAAATAAATTAAAAAAGAAAGGAAGAAAGATTTCTATTATTCTTCATATTCACCCCACTTGCTATTATCTGACTAAAATTTTAGCCAGTCTGGTGAGTGTGAAATTGTATATCATGTAATTTGCATTTACATAATTATTATTTTTATCTTTTTTCCATATGTTTCTTGGCTGTTTGATTTCCTTTGGTGTGAATTACTTTTTTAGTTTGCTGATTTTCTGTTGTGTTGTTTTGCCTTTTTTCTTATCGATAAGGAAAGTTTCTTATGTGGTCTGACTTAATTCTTGTTAAATGTGTCACAAATAATCTCTTAGCCAGTGGCTTTTAACTTTGTTTTTTATACCTTTTACTATGTCTAGTGTTAAATTTTGATATAATTAAATTCAACAATTTTTTTCTTTATAGTTTTTACTGTGTGCATGTGTGTGTGTGTGTGTGTGTGTGTGTGTGTTTAAGACATCTTTTCCTATCCTAGGACCATATAGGTATTTTGCATATTGATAGGCAATATAGCACAGTGATTAAGAGCCAGGATTCTCTTGTTCCAGGGCTCTGGAACAAGCTAAATTAAAAATCCCATTCTGTCATGTTCTAGCTATGTATCTTTGGATTCTCTATGTTTATTCCTTTTTTTGAAAAGATGGAGGTTATAATAGCACCTACTTCTTGGGCTAGTATTAGGAAGTACATGCCTGAGTAGTGCAACAGCCATGTGATTGTGGTGTTGAGTATTTGAGCATCATATCTATCTCATGGGGTTGCTGTAAACATGAAATAAGGTCATATGTATACCGTAGTTAATGCCAGAATTATAGCAAGAGCTCAGTACATGTTAGCTATTTATTATTTTATTATCTTCTAGTTTTAATTGTTCTAAATTTAAGACTTATTTGAAGTTGGCATAGGCATAATAATTTAACCTTATTAATATTTCTTCATAATGTACATGGGGTACCGTGAAGAAAAAAGTTGGCAGAGCAGGCCTGATACTGCCTATCCTCAGAAACGCTGGCTCTTTCCTCCTAAAGGGTTCCCCTACAGTGATGTAAACCTTTCCTTAAGAGAGAAAAGTGGCTCACTGTGCCTGAAGTGTTTATACAAATACATAGTTTATGTTGAGCCCTTGCTTTCCTTTAGAGATTTTGGAGTTGTGGTACGTGCTGGGCAGAGGGTGCCCACATGACTAGCCCCCAGTTTAAATCACTACATTTCTTAGGAACATTCATAAGGGGCAACACTTTTCATGTGTTGTCACAGCTTGTGGACATTGAGAAATTAAGCACATCCTGTGTGACTGCAACGGGAGAGGGCTTTTAGACAACTTACATGTGATTCTCTCCAACTTTGCCCCATATTTGCTTATTTTGTTTTATGTCCTTTTTCTAGAACAAATCTTAGATGTGACTGTATATCGTGTCCTGTGAGTCCTTATGAATCATATAAGGGGGTATGGTCTTGAGGACTCTGACAGCTACTGATACAAAGTTATCTTTGTTCACTGAATGACAGTATCTTTTTATTCATCATCTTTTATATTTTTTTATTGGAGTGTAATTAGCATACAGCTTTATAGTAGTTTCAGGTGTAAAATATGATGATTTAACAATTCTGTACATTACTCTGTGCTCATCAAGGTAAGTGTACTCTTAATTCCTTTTATCACCCATACCCCTGCTCACTTCCTCTCTGGCAACCACCAGTTTGTTCTCTGTATTTAGAGTCCGCTTTTTGTTTGTTTGTCTCTTTTTTCTTTCTTTTTTTCTTTGTTTTGTTTCTTAAATTCCACATATGAGTGAAACTGTATGGTATTTGTCTTTCTCTGACTGGCTTATTGCAGTTTGCACTATACCCAGTCCTATCCATGTTGTTGCAAATGGCAAGATTTCATTCTTTTTTATAGCTAATATACAACACATCTTAATCTGTTCATATATGGATGGACATTTGGGTTGCTTCCATATCTTAGCTATTATAAATAATGCTGCAATAAACATAGGGTACATGTATCTTTTTGATTTAGTGCTTTCCTTTTCTCTTGGTAAATACCTAGTAGTGGAATTGCCAGATCATATGGTAATTCAATTTTTAATTTTTTTTAAAGATTTTGTTTATTTATTCATGAGAGACGAGAGAGAGAGGCAGATATATAGGCAGAGGGAGAAGCAGGCTCCCTGCTTGGAGCCTGATATTGGACTTGATACCAGGACCCCGGGATCATGACCTGAGCCGAAGGCAGACGCTCAACCACTGAGCCCCCCAGGCATCCCTAATTTTTAATTTTTTGAGGAAACTCCGTACTGTTTATACACACACACAGACACAGTTTTATATTTTTTATGATAGTCTTTTGGAGAAGCTATGGACCAATCACTAACCCTTGTTTCAGATTTGGATGAATTTCAGAGGAGTTGAATGAATTAATATTAGTAGGTTGGGAACTAGTTTACTAATTATTATATAGTCAGTCTGGTATTCTTGGTTTTCAGCCTTACATCCACTCAGGATAACTAGCATTTCTTTTAACTCAATAAGCTTAAATGATATTTAACTTTTTTTTTGTTGAAAATTAAATAGAGCAATTATTTCCTTAGAATTATCAGAATCATATTGTATGTGCATGATTTTAGGCAAAAACTTTTTTGGATCCCCTTTGTTGCAATGCCATGGCCAATATGCAAGCTCTTATTGAAGAGGGGTTTGTACACTGTCATGATGACTGATTTCCTAACACTGAAATAATTAGGAACTGATATGTTTTTGAGAGAGAGAGAGACAGTGAAAGAGTGAGCGTGCATGCAGTCGTGCCTGTGTGAGGTGGTGGTGGGCAGAGGGAGAGGGAGAGAGAGACAATCTTAAGCAGGCTCCATTCCCAGCATGGAGCCCAGCAGGGGCTTGATCTCACCACCTAGAGATCGTGACTTGAGCCAAAATCAAGTCGGATGCTTAACCAACTGAGCCACCCATCTGCCCCAGCAGCTGATAATTTTAAATCATCACATACAGTGCTTTTATTTTGGGAAGGATTTTTATAGGATACCTAGAAGTTTCTGAACCAGATAATCCTTGAAAGTGCCTAGCTTTGTTTTTCTGTTTTATCAGCCTTATCTTCACACAGAAGACAAGTTTAACCTCTTAAAATAGTTTTTTTTGGGGGGGAAGATGCTTGCGTGGCTCACTCAGTTAAGTGTCCGACTCTTCATTTTGGCTCACGTTATGATCTCGTAGTTGCAGGGGTGAGCCCTGTGCCAAGCTCTGTGCTTAGTGTGGAGTCTGCTTCAGATTCTGTCTCCCTCTCTCTGTCACTCTCTCTTTCTCAAATAAATAAATAAAATCTTAAAAAAATATATATATATTTTTTATTTTAAAGTGTATATTTAAATTTTGGCTTGAATGCTTTTGGTGCACCAATATGTAGTTGTGCATTCACTTTTCATGATACCACACTTTATTCCACATTTCTCTACCTATGATTTAGTAAGGGAACAACTAGCTAGATTTGGGTTTCTACTTCAGTGACTCACATTGCTAGACTTTGCTGAGACTTAAATGTGTGCTGAATATCATAAATGTTCTTAGATATAGTTTAGGGGAATAGGAGTTCTCTACTGAATTTTAAATTTTTCTGTAGTTGAAAATGTAGGAGAGGAATATCAAATTTGGCTTGTGTTTGCTTCATTTGGTTTTACTGTGAATTTTAGAGGAACTCTCAGGAAGTTTTAAATTATTCTCTAATTTTTGTGGTCTTACTCTTATTTAATTTTGCCAGCAGTACTTTTACTTAAGGGAGAGACTGGGGGTGTTTTAATCTTTTTAAAGTGTATTCACATAAATTATCTCAGGGGTGGTCTTGTCTCCATGTTGCTTGGTTTTCACCCTGTTTAACTGTCTTTCACATTACTGTCAGACTGTTTTCATTAAACTCCAGTGAGATCATGTTGCTGCTGCTGCTTTAAATTTGTATCTGTGTTCAGGGGCTGCATCGATATACAAAGACCATTTGAGTTTATTTATAGTTCTCTAATGCTCCTATTCTCTGCCTTTGCCTAAGCTTTTCTATAGCCTAGCATGCCTCTTCCCTCTTCCCTCTTCCCTCTTCCTCTGCCTATCAAGTCTGTTCACCTCCTAAGGCTTCAGACTTCCCCTCATGCCCTTTCCAGAAGGGTTAACTGTTCAGTCATGAGACCCTATAGCACTTTTTCACTCATATTCTGGTTTTCTATTTTTCTTTTTCCTGTTAGATGGTAAAGACTGCCTCTTTTCATCTAGTTTTGCCCTAATCTGACTTAATATATGTAGGAACAATGTAAATTATTTTTTCCAATTAGAATTAACTACTCTGTCCTCTCTTCTAACCGTACTGCATCTTCCTACTCCTAGCTTTAGCAACTTTATTTTGCCTTGAGGTATATAGCTTTTTATTGGTCTCCCCACCTATACTGAAGTACTTTGGAAGGCAAGAACCGGTCCGTCTCCTTTTTTTTTTTTTAATTAAAGATTTTTATTTATCCATTCATGAGAGATACAGAGAGAGGCAGAGGAAGAAGCAGGCTCCCTGCGGGGAGCCCAATGTGGGACTTGATCCCAGGACCCTGGCGTCATGCCCGAGCCAAAGGTAGAAGCTCAACCACTGAGCCATCCAGGAGTCCCTGGACTATGTCTTATTCACTTTTCTTCCTATCTTGAGGTAGAACTTGCTATTGTGAAGTGAAATGAGTACCCTAGATAAGTGAAGTGCCAGTGATGTGAGTTACATATATAAACTTTTTAATTTACTTTTGTAAAATTTTCATTTTCTGGTATTTGTACCCCCCCACCCCCCACTCCCAGAGGTTTTACCATAGATTTTGCGTCACTATTAAGCTCCTTGTTATTTATGTTTAAATTCTATTGTTTAAGTTTAGAATAAAGTCTCAGATTTTGGCCTGTGGCCCATATGCTGTTTGCATGGCTAAACTTTTGACCTCATTCATGTTTGTCTTTTCTTCTTAATAGATTTAAGAATTAATAGATTTCTTGAGATCTTTCATCATTCATTCATATTTATAAGATGATGATAAGAGGTTGGGATAAATGGTATTGATAATATTTACAAATGATCCAGAGACCATTTGTACATAATAAAAAGTGACAGCGTATAGTACAAATGATTTTATTTTTCTTTGAACCCTTTGAGAGTAAATTGCCTACCTACTGCCCCATCACTCTCAGATTCTTTAATGAAAATTTCTGAGAAACAGGAACATTCTCCTATGTAACCATAGTATGACCTTTCAGATCGTGATACTAACATTAATACATGACTACTCTCTAATCTTCAGATGCCACTCAGGTTTTTCCAGTTGACTAATAATATCTTCTATTAGCAAAAGAGATCCACGTTAGAATCACATGTTGGTTTTGGTTGTTGTGGTCTTTCTTTAGTCTTCCGGCCAATGTGTAGCTGACTTCTGTGTCCTTTTCTGCTAGATCTGTCATTCTTTGAGCAGTTTTTGCTTTCTTGTACAAAACATTTCTAGTTTCGCCTTACACTTTTTCTGCCCTAGTCCTGTAATCAGCCATTTCTCTAAAAGCCTTGGTTCCTTTTAAGGGAAAATGCTGTTTTTGATGCCAAATTCTGGGAGCTAGGTATACTCCTGCTGTTGAAAAGCTGCTGCTTCCAGGCATCTTCAGTCGACCAAGAACTAGGGAATATAAATGTGTGTGTTGACTTTATACATACACATTTACACCAATATTTGTTTCTACATTATCTTTATGTATTGAAAACCATGAGTTCATATTAATACCTCCAATTCCAGTCCAATGCCACAGGGTTCATTATAGTTTTCCCTTTTCTATATATATATATACTTTTTTAATAATTTATTTTTTATTGGTGTTCAATTTGCCAACATACAGAATAACACCCAGTGCTCATCCCGTCAAGTGCCCCCCTCAGTGCCCGTCACCCATTCACCCCCACCCCCTGCCCTCCTCCCCTTCCACCACCCCTAGTTCGTTTCCCAGAGTTAGGAGTCTTTATGATTTGTGACCTCCCTTCTCTGATGCTGATATACCTGACTTCTGTTATCGTTAAAATATTTACTTATTTGATCTCTTCCCCTGTGTAATGGATTTCTATTCTTTGCCACCACTTCCTCTTTCCCATTTATATCTTTCTCATCCTACTTGGGCTCTGAAGCCCTAAGTGGGTCACCACCATGCATGGATAATGTCTCTATTCTGTTTGGGCTCTGACTTACTACATCAAGCCATCCCCCACATATTTCTGCTTAAATTCTCATATCTCATACCAGGCCAACCTCCAGCCTCAGATGCCCCCTTTTCACCCATCTTTACTCCTGATGTGCTCAACCCCTGATATGCTAGGCCAACCTGAGCATGGATACTCTTTTCACATTACTCAGGTTCCAATTCCCCATGTTCACTGCTGCTCTGTATGTATGTCTTCCTTAGCTTGCTCAGTCTCTGACTCCTCATGCCTCACTCCTCCACCCCCAATCCTACCTGCCCATTTGAAAGAATATTTATGAAGATGCTCTTGGACATCTTAATCTTAATAATACAGTGCAGTATAAACATTTCCAGATCTATACATGTATCTGTTTTATTATCAAAGCTAATGACAACAAATTCATAAAAATCATGGAAAATGCTTCTATATGTAGCAAATTTTATAGAATCTGTTTTATTTTATGTGATTAAAATGGAAATTTGGGTGTAGAAGTGCCAAGAGAGCTAAAAGCTTCATTTTTCAAACACTGGTTACATTCAAAGTTTGACGTGAACTGCTCTGATTTTTAGGAAATGTGAATTAGATTATCATAATGTTCAGTAAACTTATAATCAATGAGGAAAGTGCACAGTGTTTTGTGTTGGAAGGTTATTTGAGAATCTGGGATCAACTCAACCGTTAAGATTAAAGAGGCATTTATTGCAAAACTGTTTCAAAGAGGAAAAATAATATTTATTTGGAAAAAATATAGCACATATAATACTATCTTTGTTGTGTGTTGTAGCAGTAAAGAACTACATAATTGCTATTCTTTAAAAGAAGAATAGGATTCATTATTAAGGATGCTAGGCATTCTGATTTTTATTGTTTTTGTAATCAGATTCAGACTTTAATTAAAAACACATTTATAAATCTATAGGTGTATTAGTTTGTTCTTATTGCTGTGACAAGTCACCAAAAATCTTGATAGGTTAAAACAACACAAACTTATTGTACTGTTTTAGGACCCAGGCTCTCAGTGGACTGAAAAAAAAATGGTAGGCGAGGCAGTGTTCCTTTTGAAAGCTCTAGAGGAGAATTTCTTTCCTTGTCTTTCTAGCCCCAAGGCTGCACACATTGCTTGGCTCATAGCCCCTTCCATCTACGGAGCTACAATGGTAGGTTGAGTCTCACATCATGTTACTGTAACCTTGTCTCTCTTCCATATAAGGACCCTTGTGATTACGTTGGGCCCAATTGGATAATCCAGACTGTCCCTATTTTAAGGTCTCCTCCTTAGCAATAGTAATTCATTTGTAACCTTAGTTCTTCTTTGCCATGTAATCTAACATTCACAGGTTCCAGGGATTAAGATATGGACATCTTTGAGGGGGCCATTATGCTTCTGCATAACATGACTGGAGACATACTTTTGAGTTTTTAAAAAAATAATATGGTTATTAATTTAAAGAAATTATTCATTTGACGTTGATAAATTTAGCTCTTGTACTATAAATAAAATAGTTAAGTTTAAGCACAGTTTAGCAAAACTCATTTTTTTTCAGTTTAAGTTATTCTAAACTGATGGCATAGTTATTGAAGTGGCCTTCACCAAGGTCTGTCATCACTGAAGCTAATCATAGGTTTTATTAGCTGGAAATATTGGAATATTTTTATTCTTAGTATTTGCTATCTTCCAATAAGTGGAAATAACTCACAATAGCTTGTGTGTGTGTGTGTATGTGTATGTGTTTGTATTTTCTGTAAATTGACGTGGAATTTAAAGATTACTGATTTCTAAGAGAGGCAACTAAGAGGATAATGGAATTATTGGTCTGTTAGATATTTTCAATTCAATTTTTAGGAAGAATTGTTTATAGAAATGACTTGAATACAGTGTCCAGTACTGTAAAATAAGTGTAACACGAATTAGCACAGTGTATAATAGTCTTTATTTGCTAACAGTGCACATGATAAATGTGTCTATTTGATATTATTGATTGCTTTACATCAATAGCTGCCTTAAATAACGACAGATCTAGATTTCTTCTGAGATAAAAGCATTTTTTGTTATTTATTCATTTTTGTTTTGTTCCTGTGGACTATTTTCATTCCTTTGATTGTTTAATTGTCCTGCATTTCCATTGTGTTTCTGTTGACATGTATCTATTCAGCATGCTAAGTGTGCTGCACCATGATTTTTTATTTTTACAAATAAAGGAGGATGGGATTACTTTTTAACTCCCAGTTTTTGTTTTCTTGGACATTGGATCTACATATATTGTGACAATTTATACATTCTGAATTTTCATTTTAGACCTATTGGTCATACTGATCACAATGGAGATTGTATACTACCCTTTCCTACCCTTTATTATTCAGTTTTATGAGATTTTGCATTTGTTTTCATTCATCTTCTTGGCTTTTATATATAGAAAAATTAGATACTCTGGAATTGAGGACGTAGAGATCATTTACTCTTATCCACTCATTTTATAGGTAAGGATACTGAAACCTAGAAAAGCTAAGTCACACAATCCCTTAAGAAACACAGAGGAATTAAAACTTGGAATAAATTGGCTCCCAGTTTATTATCTCTACTGTACTATGTGGGACCATAAATTTATACTGGGTTTCTTTAAGGTAAAGAAGTAGATGTTTACCGTTGTATTCTGTTTTCTCTTTGTTATTAAATGTCTGCCTTTTGGAAAATTGTTTCTTTTCAGTCTTACTCGAGAATACCTTTTTTTGACAATCAAAACATTCAGATTAATTGCTTCTCCTCTTGTCTCTGCACCAAACTATAGCAGACTAGAATAAAAAGGGGAAAGACTAATCTATGGTTGGTTCATTCGTTTGTTCAGCATGTGTTTTTAATTTCCACTATGTGCTCTGTACTCTGGTTATGAGACATACATATTAATAGAGACAGTTACTGCCTCAACAGGAGCTTTAAGATCCAAATTAAGAGAGGAGATAAACTTAATTTTGACCATTAAAGGAAGATTCCATGTATGCTTTTAATTAATGCTTGCTAACTCATTTTGAGTTCAGAGTTTGGGGAAGTTTGTAAGGCACTTCAAAAAAAGCTTCTTTATGAGTTTAAAATGAAAAGAGAACAGTTTTTATTTTTTGCATTTAATTTCTGTGTTCTGTTTCTTTGGGATATATTAATAGGGGCCAGTAAAGCTGTAGCCTGCAGGTTGCCTATTTTTGTAAATAAAGTTTTATTGCAGTGCAACCATGCCTTTTAATTTACATATAGTATATGTCTGCTTTCATGCTGCTATGGCAGGATTGAATAGTTGCATCAGACTGTATTGCCCGCAAACCTAAAAAAAGTACAATTTGGTCATCTTTGTTTTTTTGTTTGTTTTGTTTTTTAAGATTTTATTTATTTATATATTTTAGGGATGGGGGTAGGGTGACAAGCAGACTCTGCACTGAGAGTAGCAGAGTCCGATGCGAGGCTCGATCCCATGACTCTGAGATTATGACCTGAGCTGAAATCGAGAGTTGGATGCTTGACTGACTGAACCATCCAGGCACCCCTACTATTTTGGCTTTTAAAAAAGTTTGTTGACTCCTGCTTTAGAATACTACAAAAAATTTTAAAGATTCAGAAATTAAATTTTCAAACTAAATGTAAGTCTGTGTAAACTCTTTAGGCATTCACTTTTATTTCTGTTGTCATTCCTAGCACCATTCTTTCTCTGGTCCTCATGAGTCCATCCAACATATTTGAGTGACTGTTAGGTGCAGGATATTGAGGATGTGTTGATCAGGGAGCTAGAGCTTTTATTTTAGTGGTGCTAGCGTCCTAATGAGGCAGATGTAGTTGTAATACTTAGCTTAGTAACTATCTTCAGTTATTAAGTGGGGAAAGATCTACAGAGGAGAATTGCAAAGTATGAAAGTATGTAATTGGAAAGCATGGTGTAGTGTGGGTGTTAGATAAGGCATTTTTTGGAAATGATATTTAGGTTAAGTTGCCCTAGGGCTAAAAGGGTATGCATAGTTACAAGTATGTTATGTGTTTTAGTAAACAGCATGTGGGAAGGCTTTGGGGCAGGAAGGGATTAAGGAATGTTTGAGGAACTATGAGAAGGCTACTTACTGTAGCTTGAGCACTGACACAGAAGGGAGGAGCGGCAGGAGAGGAGGCTATAAGTACAGAGCTCTTATGGAGCTCAAAGGATTTGATCTTTGTCCTAAAAATTAAAAGGGAATTCTGGGAGGATTTTAAGCTTGAAAGGGACATAATTTGATTTACATTTAAAAAATATTCTTTATGAAGATTGAATTAGAAGGGAACTAGAAAAGATGCTGGAAGTTATTGTTCCCGAAAGGATGGTAGTAGCTTGTGCTAAAGTGGAAAAATGGAGATCTAGAGAGATGGGTGATTTTGAAAACAGGTTTAGAGGGTACAGTTGGCAAAATTGCATTATTTGTTGAGTGTAGGGGAGAATAGTAGTGTTAACCTCCTCACTTTTAGAAATTCTGACTAATATTGTTGGTTCTATTCATTCTGCCAAAATTATCCTGAATTGTTGGTTTGACTTGTTATTTTTCTCTTAGTTTTCCCATTACTTATAATGTCAAATCTATACTCCTTTGACTGGTTCTTTGTGGGTTGTTATCATCTTATGCTGGTCTGTCTAGTTGCTTTTAACCTCCTGTTATGTTGGAGAATATACTTGAATATACTGGATATTTCATCATCTCTCATCACTCTTAGGTTTCTGGCACTAAATAAGGGCTTAATATATTCTTGTTGAAATTGGTGCTATAATGACAAGCCATTTAATTTGAGATAAATAGAAAAACTAAAGGTGCTGTTTAATACTACTCAGTATTTTCCCATTCATACTGTGACATAACCTATTTACAAAGTAAGTTTCTAAGGTACCACGTGTCATAATAGCAAGGTACAAGTAACTAAAAATGTGACATTAGCACAGACGTCATAGTGGAGGGACAGCTTACAGAAAGTTGAGACCGTCTTAATATAGGTAAATGAAAATTTCAAACTGATACTTTCAGCTATGCTGTGATAGAGAATACAGAATTTGAACACATAGAAGGATCCAACTCATTTTTTGTTTTTTGTTTTGTTTTTACAGATAAGGGGACAAAATGAGATGAGGAAACTAAATTTCTTTTAATTTATATATATTTTTTGTCAAACTAGTAAATCTTCCATTTGCATTTAATTATTGTTGTAGGTTCTTTTTTGACCTGTTAATGTAACTTTTATATATGAAAAAGTTTAAATTTAACAAATATAGTTGTGGTGACCCTTGAAACATATTTTTCTTCACTCTTTATTATTTCTTAGAGATTGTTTATTACAATCTGAAGTTAAATTTACTAGTTATGTATTGAACTTTTACTGTGTTCCAGGCATACTGTTAAGTGCTGAAGATACTGATACGGATAAGGCTGTCTTTGTCCTTAGTGAATACAAAGTCTAGTATGATTGGCAGATATAAGTAATCATAGTGTAATTTTATAACTGATATGCACGCTATGATTAGTATGCATGTGGTCTCAAAATAATGCAGAAGGGAGTTTTAACTCTGTGTGTTCAGGTTTCAGTGAGCTGAGTTTCAAAAAATGAATATAAAATTGACCAGTTGGCCAAGGAAAAGAGAGGGGTGAGCATTCATTTTAGGCATAGAAAGAGGCATATTAAACTCCCTTTGATGTAATGTGCAAAACAAAACAAAACAAAAATCTGATGCCCAGCTAAAAGTGAGCACTCACTAATGCTGTAAGTTGAATGGTTTTAAGGACAGAAAATTGAATCTCAAAGAAGGAAATTCAGAATACTGAAGGAGTTGGGGCCATTAAATACATTAATTTTTCCATCATCCAACAAGAGTACTACACTAAATCATTACTGCATTTGGCATTTCAATTTGTTAAACATTGTTATGATTTTCTTAAATCAACATTTTTAAATAGAACCTCCAAGGTGCTGGATGGTGAGTCAAAAGACCACAAGAGAAACAAAGAGAACTTTTCCACTCACAGGCCCTGGAGAAAGTATACTCCTTGCCTTGAGGCACCACATAGGAAGATCAAGGCAGAAAGAGTGAGGAACTGGGGCACATGCCTTTATTAGGGTCTGTGAGTTAGAGGGCTTTAGGGTTCCTGGGCTAAGGTGGATTGCCCAGTTAGACCCAGTCAAGGGTTTTGGTAAGCTTCTCAGGGGTTTTGCCTATGGGCCACACAAGGGGAAGGTGTTGGGAGGCAAGGAGCTTAAATTTGCTTGTGACTGTGAGCTGTTATCTAGGGTTTATACTTGCACAAGGGATTAAGATCAGTTTAAGGCCCTTGCTGACAGTTTGTTTGAAAAATGTATGCTGAGGCAGCAATATGATGGAATAGCTCAGCTAAACTGTCAACAAACATACATGTTAACTGAAATCTGCCACCCACCATGATAATCAGTGTGGCTAAAATTACTCATCTGAAACCTGCAAAGGCTAAAGTAAATTTTAAAAAGGTTTTAAGTCAAGCAGAACTTGACTTGGATTTTTCGCCCAGGTGTGCAGTGTATTATAAGATTGGCAGGGTAGGGGATCCCCGGGTGGCGCAGCGGTTTGGCGCCTGCCTTTGGCCCAGGGCACGATCCTGGAGACCTGGGATCGAATCCCACATCGGGCTCCCGGTGCATGGAGCCTGCTTCTCCCTCTGCCTGTGTCTGCGCCTCTCTCTCTCTCTCTGTGACTATCATAAATAAATAAAAAAAATTAAAAAAAAAAAAAAAGATTGGCAGGGTAGAGACAGTTATCCGCCTCCACCAGAAATACCACACAAGTCACATACTGACTCTCTTTCCTTTTCAGTTGGGAATGTGCTTATGTGTTGGCCTTTCTTTCAGCCCTGGGAAGTATCACAGAATGGAGGGAACAGATACTTAAACTATGAAGTTTTCAGGCAATGGGAATAGGATTGGATTTAAAACAGAAGAAACTGAAATAAGTCTTATTATAGAATTTAAAGAAACAGTGTATTATTAGTTTACTCTAGCTGTTTTAACAAATTACCACAAACCTAGTGTCTTAAAACAATACTCATTTATTATCTCATAGTTCTGTAGGTAGGAAGTCAGACACAGATCTCCATGGGATAAAATCAAGTTGTCAGCAGGGCTGTGTTCTTTTTGGAGGTTCTAGGGGAGAATCCTTTTTTTTTTTTTTTTTAACTTTTTCCATTTTAAGCAGCTGCCGTTTAATGATGCTTCCCTCCCCACTTTCTCCATCTTTAAAGCCAGCAACATTGCATCTCTTTGATCATTCTTCCTCTGCCTCTCTTCTGCCTTCCTCTGATTACAGTGGACCTATGTAGATAATCCAGGATAAAATCCCTATTTTAAGGTCAGCTCACTGGCAGCCATAATTCCACCTGCAACCTTAATTCCTCTTTTGCTGTGTAACCTAACATATTCACAGGGGTTATTCCAGGAATTATTCTCCTTATCAGGAAAATTATTTCATTTCTCTGGAATTCCTATTTTTATTGCAGTAGAATTCTTAAAAATATTTCATGAGAAATCATAATTTCAGCATGGAGATCCCAAAATGAAACAGTGAGTAGTCATTTGTCATCTGGAGCTCTTAGATTTGTGACCCTGTATACTGTGTTTATTTTTTTAAGGTGTTCCTGGGAATTAAGGTAGGTTTGTTCCTGGGAAGGATGGAAGAAAATCTAAGATAAGTGTGTCTTGAGAGCAAAAGAAATTTATAAAGCATTGAGCTATAGCTGAAGTCTTTTCTTTCTAGTTACATAATTCACAGGGAATACAATGATGGTCATTTAATTTTTTTTTTTTTAAGATTTTTGTGTCATTGTCTTTGTAAAGAATTTGAGTAGACATGTCAATAGAGCCTTGTTGTTCTAGTCTCTTAGTCTGGGAACAAGCTCTATTTTAAGGAAATTTCTTCTGTAAAATATTTGTATTGTAGTGATATTTTACAAGCTTATTTAAACTTGGTCACTGTCATCACCTCTGGCCATTTGAGTTTTCTTTGGGGTTAGACTGTCTTAACCTTTATTTCTGGAAGAGTCTTGTAGAAGTATTATATCTGAAATCGCTCTGAGCAGAAATTTTTCAGTGTTCTGATGGGAGTGAGAGAAAAGGAAAAACACTGCTTTAGAAGTTACTGGGGCTAAGTATTAGTTTGGATTTATTTATTTTTGCTCACTATATTTTGGGTATCTGTGATATTATTACAAACTAAAATTTTTCAAGCCTTCTTAAATGATCCATTATCCTTTTCAAATCTGGAAAATTTCCTTTTCTTTTTTTTACTATTTTATCCCTTCCATTGTTTCTGTGCCCTTTTCCTAGAACTTCTAATAGTTGATTATTATATCCTGTTTCTCTATTTCTGCTCATTCTTCATTCATTTTTTTAACTTTTTTTTTCTTTTGTCCTTTATCCTTCTGAGGGTAGTCTTCTAGAGTCTTATCTTCTGGCTCTTCTGTTAAGTTTTATTTAGATCAGGCAGTTACTTAATTTTTTATACAAAGTTTCAGACATAGTCAAACCTAGAGAGAAGAGCCAAGGGGGTTCACTATATCAGGTATTCAACTTAAAGGATGATCAAAATCATGGCCTTTTTTCACTTACATCTGTATTTACCCACTCCTCTCCCCAAATGGGGTTGAGTGAGTCTTACACACATCATGATTTATGTGGTAATGTAATATAAAATATTTACATGTAAATGTACATTTGTACATTTATATGTAGGTATTTCAGTATGCCTTAATAATTAGTTATTTCTGAATGTTTTACTAATAGATAAGGACTCTTATTCAGACATAGCTAAATTTCATTATTGTACCTCTAAAAATTAAGTCATTTCTTAATATCATTAAGATCCCAGTAAATGTTCAATTTTTAGTAAACTTTTGAGTTTTAGATTTATAAAATTATTGCTGATATACCTGTATATCCCACATCTCCTATTCCCTTTTTAGCATATTACATTAATATGACATATTTGTCACATTAATGAACCAATATTGATATCTCATTAGTCAGTCCATATTATTTAGATATTCTTCATTTTCCCCTCCTTTCTCTGTTCTATGATTCCTTCCAGGATACTGTATTAGAATTAGTAGTCATGTCTCCTTTAGACCCCTCTTGGTTGTGACAGTCTCAGACTTTCCTTGATTTTGATGACCTTGAAAGAAGAATTTTGAAGAATACTAGTAGTCAGATATTTTCTAGAATGTTGCCTGACTGGGATTTATTTCATGCTTTCCTTATGATTAGATTGGGGAAATATGTTTTTGGATAGAAGACCAAGATGGAAAGGGACTTCTCTCATTTGTCACTTGCTTATTTATTCCATCATTTCTTTACATTAGTATGGACTTATATATTTTATACTTTTGGTTCTAATTTGTACCTGTATCATTGTATTTTTTTTGTGACTTTGGCTTTGGGTAACTTTTTCTGTTTTTAAACTTTCTGGCATTACAAGATGTTCCAAACTCCCCTTGTATTTTTTTCTGCCTCAGTATTAGAATCAGCCCTTTCTCCAAAGAGCCTTAGATTCATTCTTTCTTTCTTTCTTTCTTTCTTTCTTTCTTTCTTTCTTTCTTTCTTTCTTTCTTTCTTTCTTTCTTTCTTTGTTTCTTTTTTTTTTTTTTAGATTTATTTATTTTAGAAAGTGCATGAGCAGGGGGAGGGACAGAAGGTAAGAGTCCCAAGTAGACTCCCTGCTGAGCATGGAGCCCAGCGTGGGGGGCTTGATATCAGGATTCTGAGACATGACCTGAGCTGAAATCAAAGATCAGACACTCAACCAGCTGAGCTACCTGGGCACCCAAAGAGCCTGCTTCTAATTGGATAATTGTATTAGAAATGAAAATTTGCATCTGAGGTGTGTGGCAATGAAGGTTTGGGTTCTAGATTTTGTCAGCTGAAAGAGGAGATATATGTGTGCTAACCTGTATATATACACCTATCTATAAATATTTCTGTATGTAACCATTTACATTTTGAGCTAAACATGATTTCACATTACCATGCACATTACGATGTGCATCATTCTTGCTTTTTCCCCTAGCTTGTTTGAAACCTCCCACTCCAAGAGAAAGAAAACTGCTTACCTTCAATCATCCATTTGTATAATAATTCAATTCTAGTATATATGTATAGTCATTTCAGAGTTGTTAATTTATACCTCTACAGGAAACACCTTTATCAACTAGAGTACAGTGCTTATAGAATTTCATAGCCTTTAGTCTTAGACTCCGTTTCTGAAGTTACTTAGGTCAGCACCTTATACCACTCATCCCCTTCAGTGAGTTGTTTCATACACTTGTAATAAATACATTTAGATGTTTGTTACATTCTATACTTCCTCCAGAGATCCTGACTCCTGAAAGAATTTTAAATAAATTTGGATGCATTAAGGTTTACTCCTTGTGCTGTAAAGTTCAGTGGATTTGGACAAATGCTTTATGTTTTGTATTCACCATTGCAGTATCATAAAGAGTAATTTCACCATCCTAAAATGTTCCCTATACTTCATCTGTTTACTCCTCTCCGCAGTGAGCCCCTGGCAAACACTGATCAATCTCTGTAATTTTGCCTTTTAAAGAATGTCATATAATTAAAATCATACAATATATAGCTTTTTCATACTGGCAATATGCATTAAAGATTCACGCATGCCTCTTTGTGGCTTGATACCTCATTTTTTAAACTGATAAATTATATTACATTGTATGAATGTACCACAGTTTGTTTATCCATTCATCTATCAAAGGAAATGTTGCTTGCTTCCAGTTTTTGGCTATTATCAATAAAGCTGCCATAAATATCCACATGTAGGTATTTCTGGGAACAGATGTTTCTTTAAATCACTTGGGAAAATACCAAGGAGTGCAGTTGCTTGATCATATGGTAAGGCTATGTTTAAAAGCCTTATTTGAAAGAAATTGTCCAATTATTTTACAAAGTAGCTGTACAAAATTGCATTCCCACTAACAGAGTTCCAGTTGCTCTGCATTCTTATCAGCAGTTGTTATTGTCAGTGTTTTGAATTTTAGGCATTTTATAGGTGTCCAGTGGTATCTCATTGTTTTTAAAATTGCAATTCCCTAATAATAATGCTGAGCATCTTTTCATATGCTTATTTGTCATCTATATATCTTTGGTAAAGTGTCAGTTTAGATCCATTGCCCATTTTTTAATTGACTTGTTTTCTTATTGTTGAGTTTTAAGAATTCTCTGTATATTTTGGATATAAATCTTTTATCAGATATATGTTTTACAAATATTTTCTCCTAGTTTGTGCCTTGTCTTTTCATTCTCTTAAAAGTGTCTTTCACAGAGCAGAAGTTTTAATAAATTCCAGCTTATCAGTGTTTTCTTTCAAAGATAATGCTATTGGTATTGTAATTAAAAATCATTATTAAACCCAACCAAGGTCATGTAGGTTTTCTACTTTAAGAAGTTTTATAGTCTTGTACTTTACATTTTTGTCTGTGATCCATTTTGAGTTAATTTCTGTTTAATACTTGTATTTGGGTTAATTTTCTTTCATATAATTTTTTTTTTAATTTTTTTTTATTTTTTTTTATTTTTTTTTTTATTTATTTATGATAGGCACACAGTGAGAGAGAGAGAGGCAGAGACACAGGCAGAGGGAGAAGCAGGCTCCATGCACCGGGAGCCCGATGTGGGATTCGATCCCGGGTCTCCAGGATCGCGCCCTGGGCCAAAGGCAGGCGCCAAACCGCTGCGCCACCCAGGGATCCCCTCTTTCATATAATTTTAAGAGTTGCAGCACAGTTTGTTGAAAAGACTGTCCTTTCTATGTTGAATTGTCCCTCCCTCTTTGTCGGAATCAGTTGAGTATATTTGTGTGGGTCTACTTCTGAGTTTTATTTTGTTGATCTGTGTGTCTATTCTTTAGCCAATAACATGCTGTATTATTGTGTGGTTTTGTTTTACAGTAAGTAAGTCTTGTGTTGTGTAACAAAGAATTCAGCTGGCTTTTGTATACAGTTTGTGCATGGGAACCAGTGTACACCTTTGGAATTTCACAAGTGGTAGGAGTGTTTTGTTCATGATGGCCTTGATAGTTAATGCTAATGAGGTGACTCAGGATGGGGGTAAACAATACAAGAAAAACCACACCAGTGATTATAGGGTTAGGCCATTTAGCCATGTGGTATTAGTCTGACCTCTGAGGAGCAGAGGAAGTGGGCTGGAGATTAACTTTAGTATATGGCCAGTAATTTGATCAGTTGTATCTCTCTAATGAAACTTCAATAAAAACTTTGGACACTGAATCACAGATGAGCATCCCTGGCTACCAATATTCTGCATATTGTTAATCATCACTATACCAAGGAAATGACCTCTTTTGACTCCACAGAGAGAGAACTACAGAAGCTTTGCATTTGGGATCATCCCAGACTTTGCTCTATGTGTCTCTTCTTTTGGCTGGGCATGATTTATACACTTTTGCTGTAATAAAACTGTAATTGTAAACTATATTGCCTTCCTGAATTATGTGAGTTGTTCTAGTGAATCATTGAACCTGAGGGAGTACTGGGAACCTCTGGATTTGTAGCCAGCCGATTATTCTAGGGCTGGGGAACCCGTGAGTTTTAGCTGGCAGTGTCTGAATTAAGGTCAGCCTTTGGAAGACTATACTTTTAACCTATGAAGTTTGTTTTAACTCTGATTAGCTAGCATGAAAAGACATTGGAGTTTGTGTCATTACCCTGACTCACTGAAACCTGTAGTTTGAGAAGAGAAAGGATGAAGGGGCAAAAGAGTGAGGAATTTTTTATTTTTCAGTGGCTATATATATTCACTCATGATATGAAACTGCAGCTGTGCTGTGATCCATCAGTAAAGGCAAAAGTTATGGAATGGAATTTAGAAATGATGATAGATTCAACTCCCAATGAGATGGCTCACAGATACATACGTAAGAAAGAAACTAAACATACAATTCCCTGATTACTGTTATATGTAATGGCTAAAATGAAAGTAATGTAGAGTTCTGGAGCTGATTCTGATGCTGAGCTTAGATTTCAGTCCGTTTGAACTACAATCAGTAGTCTTGAAGCCACCTGCAATGGGAACAATTATCCTAGGACAACAGACAGCATTGCTATGACCCCTGGTTACTGGAAAATTAGTCCTGTTGGAGGGAGGGAAAAACCAAGAAACTTCTGAAACCAGTGGTTATAGGGCCAAGGGGTTGTCTCATTTTGTGGATCTGTTCATCGTTAGTTTCTTGAAGAATTTTTACTGAAATGGGTTGGACTAATTTAGGGGTAGTATCTTTGGTTTTGAATGCTATAGAGTGGAAGAGAATGCTTGGGTGATATAGAACCCACAGCTCACTATGTAACAGTCACAAATTGCAATATACAGTGGGTGATTCCCAAGGGAGCAGGTATCCTGGTAGACTGGATAAAAGCTCCTGTGAAGTTTGTTCACATGAGAAGAGAGAAAGTCTTTCCTCTATAAATGCCTACTGGAAAACCCCAGATGAAGTGCCTGTATACCTTACAGCAAGCCCTGCTGGACTCTCTTTATGGTGATTGGGATAATCATCTACTGAATGTATATCTCTTACCCAGATTATGGTACCTGCTAGGAGTAAGGGGGCCCTGTTTACATGGGCATCGCGTGTAAACATGCTGTAAATCCAAGCAGCTGTTCAAGAACCTTTGTTGTACTTGCTGTCTCGGTTTCCCTTATAGCTATTAAAGTCTCTAAAAACAAAGAAGAATCATTAATAAGAAAGGATGAGAAGACAGAAGGGGAGAGCCTGGAGACTTGTCCTTTCAGGGTGGATGTTTATTAGAAATGGGATGAATGTATCGAACATTGAGGAGGTTGAAGCAGAGTTGCCAGTCTAATACTATTGAACATTGAGTGTACCAGTGGGAGCCAGTGCTGGTTCCACGACCTTAAAAGGCCCTAAATAAGGCCACTCTCTATATATCCCAGTTTGGAAGAATGTAAAAGGTGAAAGGCAAAGATGCAAATGACCTGGAATCCCCTGGGACAGTGGTCTGGTAGATAAGTCAAAATGAAGATTGAAGTAGGGTCTGGGTCCCTTGGCTCCTAACACTTCCCCTCAGGGGACCTAAGGCCTTATATACACAAATAGGTAAAATGATGACTGGGTTTAAACAAGCCCTTTCTGGTACTCCTTAGCAGGAGCCGCGTATACTTCGGTATCAAAACTTGTAAATGATGTCCTAACTGTGGCTACTTTTAGACTGTGAGACTATAGTAATGTATGGATTGATGAGAAACTGGAGTGTTTAAATAAGCTTTATGTGAAATGATTGATTTCCTTTTCCTGAATGCTTTATGCAAAATAATATCATGCCTTACCTCATATTGTAAAACCAGAACTGCTTGGTGAGGCCTTAAATGAGAGAGGCTACTATTGGGGATGCAACAGTTGATGGGATTCTCCTGTTCTGTGAAAAATTCTACCACTGACAATATAATTATTGAAAACAGTTTGAGGACTTTTTTCCCTTTTTTTCCTACTTGAAATAGTTTCTCCCTGAGTGGTTAGTCCATGAACTTGATACATAGTTGGGTTTGTGTGTATAGTTCTACTTTGGATTTTTAGGGACTCATTTAAGCATTATTTATAATTGTGAGAAGATTGGAAACAGCCCAAATATCCAAATAGTATCTATTTTACATAAGAGCATAATATTATGGAGGCTAAGTAGTGGAAAGGATATGAATATATTTGTTTTTGTTTGAAATTTTTTAACTTACTTTTTTGTTACTTCAGTGATTTTAGAAAAAGTAAGCAAATATTGTGTATATTTACTTCCTTTCAATTTCTAAGCATATGTATTACGCTTTTATTGTTACAAGCAAATCTTTAATAAATAGCCTTGTCTTTCTGTATTTTGGGGGATAGATACTTAGAATTGTGATGTTGGACCAAAGGTTAAATGTGCAAGTAATTTTGTAAGATATTTGAGCAATAATTTTTAATTTCCAAAAGCTTTTTTTCCCCTTAGGTGAAATTCACATAACATAAATTTGACCATATTAAAACAAACATCTCAGTGACAGTACATTTGCAATATTGTGCAACCACCACTCTTGTCTAGTTTCAAGATGTTTTCATCACACGAAAGTAAACCTCCTACCCATTAAGTATTTACTTCCCATCTGCCCCTCCCCATCCTCTAGAAGCTTCCACTCTGCTTTCTGTATGTTAAATTTATCTATTTTGGATATTTAATATAAACAGAATCATATAATATGTGACCTTTTGTGTCTGGCTTCCTTTATTGCCAAGATGTTTTTGAGGATCATCCACATTGTAGCATGTATTGGTAGTATATTCTTTTTTAAAGCTGATTAATATCCATTATATATACATTCCATTCACCCGTTGATGGACACAGGGGTTAATTCTGTCTTTTGGCTATTGTGAATAGTGCAGATATGAACATGCATGTACATGTTTTTCTTTGAGTACCTGCTTTAATTTTGAGGGGCATGTACTTTGTACTAATTCTGTGTTTAATTTTTTGAAGAACTGCCAAACTTTTTATAGCAGCTGAATCATTTTATAAACCACCAGGAATGTATAAAGCTTTCAGTTTTCTATGTCCTTGACAATAGTTGTTTTCTGTTTTTTTCCTTTATTTTTTTTACCTTAAACATTTTTTTTTTAAATTAAAGCCATCTTACTAGATGCTAAGTGGTATTTATTGTGGTTTGTATTTACATTTCCCAAATGAATAGTGATGTGTTAAGCATCTTTTCATGTGTTTGCTGGCTATTTATATATCTTTTTTCAGAGAAATGTGTATTTAAGTCCTTTACCCATTTTTTTAAAAAATGGTGCTTGTGTTTTTAATATATTCTGGATACTAGACACTTATCAGATGCACAATTTGCAAATATTTTCTCCTGTCATATAGGTTGTCTTTCCACTTTATTGATAATATCCTATGATATACAATTTTAATGAAGTCCAGTTTAATTTCGATGAAATCCAATTTATATTTTCTTTCATTGCTTTTGCTCTTAGTGTCATATCTTAGAAATGCAAAATCCAAAGTTACAAAGATTTACCTCTATGTTTTCTTCTAAACTTAACATGGTTTTAGTTCTTACATTTAGTTTGTTGACCCACTTAATTTTGTACAGATTATATGGTGTGAAGTAATGGTCCTTTAAAAAGGAATGGAGTACACATACAGGCTATAATGTGGATGATCCTCAACTTCCTTCTTTTGCACGTGGGTATTTACCCTCTCTCAGCACCATTTTTAAAAAATATTTTATTTATTTATTCATGAGAGACACACAGAGAGAGGCAGACACAGAGGCAGAGACACAAGCAGAGGGAGAAGCAGGCTCCCTGCAGGGAGCCTGATGTGGGACTCTATCCCAGTACTCCAGGATCATGCCCTGGGCCAAAGGCAGATGCTAAACTGCTGAGCCACCCAGGGATCCCCTCTCAGCACCATTTGTTGAGGAGAGGACTCTTTCCTTATTGAGGGATATTGGTACCCTTGTCAAAAATCAGTTGGCCAGAGATGTATACATTTATTTCTGTTCTCTCAGTTCTATTCTGTTGATTTGTATGTCTGTCATTTTGTCAGTATCACACTGTTTTGAATACTGTAGTAATCTGAAATCACATGTTTTTGATTAATCACAAAGATAAATCTTAAAAGAAGGAAGTATGAGTCTTTCAAATTTGTTTTATTTTTGAATATTGTTTTGATACTTGGGGCATCTCACATTTTCATTTGAATTTTAGAATCTGTTTTTCCATTTCTACAACAAAAGCCATTTGAATTTTGAAAGAGATTTCATTGAATCTATAGATTGATTAGTAGCTATTTTAATGTCAGTTCTTAGTTTATGAGCACAAATGTCTTTTCATTTATCTAGGATATCTAGGATATCTATCCTTTTTAATTTCTTTCAGCAATATTTTGTACTTTTCAGCATATCAGTCTTTTACTTCTTTGGCTAAACTTATTCTAGACATTTGTTTGTTTGTTTTTTGTGTGCCATTGTTATGGAATTGTTTTCTTAAATTTTTTGGATTGTTCCTCTTGGTGTATAGAAAAAAATAGGGGTTGATTTTTCAGTGTTGATATTGTACCCTGCAACGTTTTGCTGAGTTTATTATTAGCTCTAGTAGTTCTTTAGTGGATGTGATACATATATATATATATATATATATATCATCCCAAAAATATATATGATATATATGTCAGATATATTATATGATACATATATGTAAATGATATATATAAGTAAAATCATGTCACATATATGGAAGTGATACATATTTATATGTAAAAAATCATGTCATCTGTGAAAAGAGATAGCTTTACTTTTCCAATTCAGATGCCTTTTAATTTAATTTTCTTGTGTAATTGTTTAGGCTAGAACCTTTAGAACATTGCTAAATAGCAGTGGTAAAAGCATACATCCTTTTTTGCTTCTGATTTTAGGAAAATAAACTTAAATAAACAGTCTTACTATCGAGTGTGTTAGGTGTGGATTTTTTATAAAGGTCCTTTATCATATTGAAAAAATTTCCATTATATTTCTGTATATTCTACTTTTCTGAATATTTTTGTTATGAAAGAATGATCAATTTTGTTGAATGCTATTTCTGCATTATTTGAGGTGATGCGGTTTTTTCCTTTCCTTCTATTAATGTGATATGTTATATTGGTTGATTTTCATATATGTAAGTATCCTTATATTCTTGGGATAAATCCCAGGCCTAAAATCTTTTTGCTATGGTGATTGGTTGAGTTTATTAGAATATATTTGTATTTTTATATCCATCTCGCAAGGATATTGGTTTATAGTTTTCTTGTAGTGTTTTTGTCTGGCATTTGTATTAGGGTAATTCTGGGCTCATGGAATGAGTTAGGAAATGTTATATTTTTTTGGAAAGTTTGAAAGGGAATGGTGTTAATTCTTTAAATTTTTGGTAGCATTCACGAGTTAAGCCATCTGATTTGGTAGTTTTTTTATTGGGAGATTTGTGAAGACTGATCATGTCTCTTGTTCTAAGTTTGTTCAGATTTTCTATTTTTTCTTGAGTCATTTTGGTACTTTCTATGTATCTACAAGTTTGTCCATTTATCTTAATTGTCTAATTTGTATACTGTTGTTCATAGTGTTCATAATATGCTCTTAAAATCCTTTTTGTTTTAGTAAGATTGGTAGTAATGTCCCCATTTTTGCTTCTGATTTTAGTTATTTTTGTTTTGTCTTTCTTTTTTTTGTCAGTCTAATTAATGGTTTGTTAGTATGGTTATTTTGCTTTACAAATAACCAACTTTTGGTTTCATTGATTTTTCTCTGTTTTCTGTTTTATTTTGTTCTGCACTAATCTTTCTCTTTTTTTTCCTCTGCTAATTTTGGGGTTTAGTTTTCTATTATCTTTCTAGATCCATACGCTGTAGTTAGATTATTGATTTTTATATTTTTATTCTCTTTTAAAAATTTATTTATTTATTTATTTTTATTATCTTCTTAAGGTAGGCATTTGCTGCAAAAAAATTCACTTTGAGCTCTGTTTTTTAGCTCCATCCCATAAGTTTTGGTATTTTATATTTTTGCTCTGATTTTTCTCTAAGTATTTTCTGATTTCTTCTTTGATTTTTCTTTGATCAGTTGAATAAGGAATATGTTGTTGAGTGCTTGCTTCAGCAGCACATACATTAAAATTGGAGCGATATGGAGAAGATTAGCATGGCCCCTACACAAAGATAACATGCAAGTTTGTGAAACATTCCGTATTTTTAGTAAAAAAAACTGTTGTAAAGTTCTTAACAAAATGCTTTGTTCAATCTCCATGTGTGTGAACTTTGCAGGTTTCTTTCTCTTATAATTTGTAATTTTATTACATTTGGACCAAGAAGATTTTCTTATGATTTCAGTTTTTAAAGAGTGATTGAGGATTATTTTGTGAAGAACATGTATCTTGGAGGAGAAAATGCCCTATGCACATGAAAATGTGTATTCTGCTTTTATAGGGTAAATTATTTTGTGTGTATACATATATATGTATGTTTATATAATTGAATTTTTATATATAACATGTAACATATATAAAAGTTATATATTTATAATAATTTGTATAAATATGTTGTATATATTTAAATATTATATATCTGTGTCTATACCTATATGTATACTTATCTTTCAGGTCCAGTTGGTTTATAGTATTGTTCAAGTTCTCTAGTTCCTTAACAATCTTCTGTCCAGATATTCTCTTCATTATTGAAAATGTATTATTGACATTTAAAGATATTATTGTAAAACCCTATTTCTCCCTTCAAATTTGTCAATCTTTGCTTTATATATTTTGCTCTGTTGATTGCTTCATACATGTCTGTAATTATACTTTCTTGATTAATTGATCTATTACCAATATAGAATATCTTTTTTTGTTTCTTGTAGTGATTCTTGACTTACAGTATTTTATCTGATATTAATGTAGCCACTCCAGCTGTCTTCTGGTTCCTGTTTGCATGTAACATATTTTTCATCCTTTTACTTTTTTTTCTCCTTGTCTATTTTTTTATAATAAATTTATTTTTTATTGGTGTTCAATTTACCAACATACAGAATAACACCCAGTGCTCATCCCGTCAAGTGCCCCGCTCCGTGCCCGTCACCCATTCACCCCCACCCCCCGCCCTCCTCCCCTTCCACCACCCCTAGTTCGTTTCCCAGAGTTAGGAGTCTTTATGTTCTATCTCCCTTTCTGATATTTCCCACACATTTCTTCTCCCTTCCCTTCTATTCCCTTTCACTATTATTTATATTCCCCAAATGAATGAGAACATACACTGTTTGTCCTTCTCCGATTGACTTACTTCACTCAGCATAATACCCTCCAGTTCCATCCAGGTTGAAGCAAATGGTGGGTATTTTTCGTTTCTAATGGCTGAGGAATATTCCATTGTATACATAAACCACATCTTCTTTATCCATTCATCTTTCGATGGACACCGAAGCTCCTTCCACAGTTTGGCTATTGTGGACATTGCTGCTATAAACATCGGGGTGCAGGTGTCTCGGCGTTTCATTGTATCTGAATCTTTGGGGTAAATCCCCAACAGTGCAATTGCTGGGTTGTAGGGCAGGTCTATTTTTAACTCGTTGAGGAACCTCCAGTTTTCCAGAGTGGCTGCTGCACCATTTCACATTCCCACCAACAGTGTAAGAGGGTTCCCTTTTCTCCGCATCCTCTCCAACATTTGTGGCTTCCTGCCTTGTTAATTTTCCCCATTCTTGGGGATCCCTGGGTGGCGCAGCGGTTTGGCGCCTGCCTTTGGCCCGGGGCACGATCCTGGAGACCCGGGATCGAATCCCACGTCAGGCTCCCGGTGCATGGGGCCTGCTTCTCCCTCTGCCTGTGTCTCTGCCTCTCTCTCTCTCTCTCTGTGTGACTACCATAAATTAAAAAAAAAAAATTTTTTTCCCCCATTCTCACTGGTGTGAGGTGATATCTCATTGTGGTTTTGATTGTATTTCCCTGATGGCAAGTGATGTAGAGCATTTTCTCATGTGCATGTTGGCCATGTCTATGTCTTCCTCTGTGAGATTTCTGTTCATGTCTTTTGCCCATTTCATGATTGGATTGTTTGTTTCTTTGCTGTTGAGTTTAATAAGTTCTTTATAGATCTTGGAAACTAGCCCTTTATCTGATACGTCATTTGCAAATCTCTTCTCCCATTCTGTAGGTTGTCTTTGAGTTTTGTTGACTGTATCCTTTGCTGTGCAAAAGCTTCTTATCTTGATGAAGTCCCAATAGTTCATTTTTGCTTTTGTTTCTTTTGCCTTCCTGGATGTATCTTGCAAGAATTTACTGTGGCTGAGTTCAAAAAGAGAGTTAGAACAAATTATTTTAAGATTTGTGTGGAATCAGAAAAGACCCTGAATAGCCAGGGGAATTTTAAAAAAGAAAACCGTATCTGAGGGCATCACAGTGCCAGATTTCAGGTTGTACTACAAAGCTGTGGTCATCAAGACAGTGTGGTACTGGCACAAAAACAGACACATAGATCAATGGAACAGAATAGAGAACCCAGAAGTGGACCCTGAACTTTATGGGCAACTAATATTCAATAAAGGAGGAAAGACTATCCATTGGAAGAAAGACAGTCTCTTCAATAAATGGTGCTGGGAAAATTGGACATCCACATGCAGAAGAATGAAACTAGACCACTCTCTTTCACCAAACACAAAGATAAACTCAAAATGGATGAAAGATCTAAATGTGAGACAAGATTCCTTCATCCTTTTACCTTTAACCTATATGTGTCTTTAGATACAATGTGAGTCTAAGGTGACTATATTGACTATAGAGTTGGAATTTAAAAAAAAATTTTTAACCACACTGATAGTCTCTGTGTGGTTTAAACTATTTGGAGTATTTAATCCATTTACATTTACAGTTGTCACAGATAAAGAATGATTTTGTTATTTCATTTTGCTATTTTATTTCTGCATGTCTTGTACTTTTGCTTATTTTCCTCAATTGCTACTTTTTTGAGTTTAATTGATTTTTTTGCAATATATCATTTTAATTCTCTTCTAATTTTAAAAATTTTATCTAAAATATTTTTTGTGTTACTTAGGAATTAAGATGAAAATCCTCAATTTATGACAATGTAGTTTGAATTGATACAAACTTAACTTCAGTAGTATATAAAAACTCTGCTCCTATACAATTTTGTTCCCCTTTTCTTCATGTTATTGTCACAGATTATATCATAATACATTGTATACCCATTAACATTTAATTCTTGTTTTATGTATTTGTCCCTTAGCAATCTTTGTAAGGCAAGCCTACTAGTTACAAATTTTGCTTTTTGTTTTTACTTTGTGAATAACGTGTTCACTGTTTTTTTTTTTTTTTTTTTTTTAATGTGTAATCTCGTAATTTCTCCTTCATTTTTGAAGGATAGGTTTCCTGGATAGAGAACTCTTAGTTTTCTTTCAGCACTTTGAAAATGCCATTCCATAGGCTTTTGGCTTCCATGCTTTGTGATAAGAACTTGGTTCTTAATCTTACTGTGGATCCCTTGCACATAGTGCATTGCTTTCCTCTTGGTGCTTTACATCTTTTCACTTTATCTTTGCCTTTTGACAATTCAATTGCAATATGTATTGATGTGCTGTCTGCATTTATTCTTTTTGTAATTCAGTTTGCTTATTTAATATCTAAATTCCTGTCTTTTTTCATTTGAGAAGTTTTTGGCTATTATTTTTTCAGATATTCTTTATGCCTGTTTTTTCATTCTCTTCTCTTTCTGAAGTTCTTATCATGCATATTTTGAAGTGCCTCTACTGTGTCTTTGGAAATCTCTTAGGCTTTAAAATTTTTTTTTTCATTTGAATTCAATTTAGTTAACATCTAGTATATTACTAGTTTTTGGGGTGGAATTTAGTGATTCATCAGTTACATATAACACTCAGTCCTCATTACATCAAGTGCCCTCCTTTAATGTCCATCACCCAATTACTGCATTCTCCCACCCTCCTCCCCTCCAGAAGCCCTCAGTTTGTTTCCTGTAGTTAAGAGTCTTTTATGATTTGCCTCCCTCTCTGTTTTCATCTTATTTTATTTTTCCTTCCCTTCCCCTATGTTCCCTTTCCCTTCCCTCCCCCTACATTTTGTTTCCTAAGTTCCACATATAAGTGAAATCATACAGTATTTGTCTTTCTCTGACTTATTTCACTTAGCACAATAACCTCTCATTCCATCCCTGTCATTGCAAATGGCAAAATTTCATTCTTTTTGAAGGCTAATATTTCATTGTATATATGATGTATATATATGATGTATATATAATGTAAATATGTGTATAGATAATGTGTATATATTATATATGTGTGTGTGTGTGTATATATATATATATATGTATATATATATATATATATATGCCATAACTTTTTTATCCATTCATCTGTTGATGGACATGTGGGCTCTTTCCATATTTTGGCTATTGTGGACATTGTTGCTTTAAACATTGTGGTGCCTGTGCCCCTTTGAATCACTATATTTGTGCCCTTTGGATAAATACCCAGTGGTGCAATTGCTGGGTCATAGGGTAGCTGTATTTTTAACTTTTTTGAGGAACCTCCATACTCATTTCCAGAGTGGCTGTACCAGTTTGCATTCCCACCAACAGGGTAAGAGGCTTCCTCTTTCTCTGCATCCTCGCCAATATCTGTCATTTCCTGACTTGTTAATTGTAGCCATTCTGATCCATATAAAGTGGTATTTCATCGTGATTTTGATCAGGCTTTTTATTTTTATTCATTTTTTTCTTTTTTCTACTTAGCCTGAATAATTGCATTGGATATATCTTCCAATCCTGCTCAAATCTGCTGTTGAAATTCTCGTGATCTTTTTTTCATGAACACTAGATCAAGATAATTTATTTGAAATGCTTATAATACCTGGCATCAAGTAGATATGCAGAAACGTAGGTTTACATACGTATAATTGCATAATGGTTCTTTCTTAATTTTTTTTTAATATTTTATTTTAATTTTTTTATTTATCTATGATAGTCATACAGAGAGAGAGAGAGAGAGAGAGAGGCAGAGACACAGGCAGAGGGAGAAGCAGGCTCCATGCACTGGGAGCCCGACGTGGGATTCGATCCCGGGTCTCCAGGATCGCGCCCTGGGCCAAAGGCAGGCGCCAAACCGCTGCGCCACCCAGGGATCCTGGTTCTTTCTTAATTTTTTAATTGTGACAAAAAATTACATAAAATTTATAATTTCAGCTATTTTGAAGTATAGCTCAGTAGCATTAACTATATTCATATTGTTGTGCTACAGACCTCTAGAACTCTTTTTTATCTTGCATAATTAAAACTCTATATCCATTGATCAAGAAGTTCTCCTTTTCCCCCCAGTCTCTGGTAACCACCATTTTACTTTCTGTGTCTATGAGTTTAACTATTCTAGTTACTTCATATATGTGAAATCATGCAGCATTGTCATTTTGTGACTGTCTTGTTTCACTTAGCATAGTGTCCTTAAGGTTCATCCATGTTGTTGCATGTAATAAGGTTTCCTTCTTTTTAAAAGAGAATAATATTCCATTATATGTATATACACCACAATTATCCATTCATCTTTTGATGGACATTTGGATTGTTTCCACCTCTTGACTATTGTGAATAAAACTGCAGTGAATGTGGGTGATCTCTCTTTGAGATCCTGCTTTCAGTTATTGTGAATATAAACCCGGGAGTTTCAGTGAATATTTCATTTGTTGTACCTTAATTCCAGAATTTTTTTTTAATTCCCTCTTCACTGATGTTCTGTACTTGGGTAGATCTTCTTTACCTATGGTTTTCTTGAGTTCTTGAAACATATTAAAGACAGTTCTAAAGTCTTTGTCAATAGACAAAGTTCAATGTTTGGGGCTTCTTCAGTGATCATTTCTTTTTTTTTTTTTTTCTGTGAATGGATGATACTTTCTTTGCGTGACCCTAATTTTTGTTGAAAACTGGACATTTTTAATATTTTAATGTGGCAACACTGGAAATCTTATTCTTTATTCTCAGGGTTTGTTTTGTTACTTGCTGTAGGCTGTAGGTGTTTGCTTTTTAAGTAGTTTTTCTAAACTATTTTTGTGAAGTCATTCTGCTTGTCATATTTGGTCTAAGAAGTTTATGTTACTTTAGCTTGTGTTTGTTTGGTGTTTTATACAGAGATTTCCTTGAATGCCAAAGACCAAAAAAAAAAAAAAAAAAAAAAAAAAGACAAAAGGAGGAGAGAAGAGTGAGAATAAGAAAGGAAGGAGGAAAAGAAAAAGAGGGTGGTAGAGAAAGAATGAAGAATTCAAAGCAGAGGAATAAAAATTTCTCAAAGTCAAAATTAAAAAAAAAAACCCTTCTCATCTTTCATCTTTGCATTTTGGCTCTGTGATGGGGTGCTCCTTCAGTGTTTAGCCTGTCTGATCATTTACAACTCTTATCTTAACCTTCCCTTACTACTTTTTTCTGAGCTTAGACATCAGCTACAGTTGAAAGCTTTGGGTCCTCTTAGGTTTTTACTGAGATGCATCCTGCCCTGGGCTTTTTTGTGGCTTTCTAAATTCCCCACAATAGAGGTATCTGGGTGGCCCAATCAGTTAAGTGTTTGACTCTTGATTTCAGCTTAGTTCATGATCTTAGGGTTGTGACATCAAGCGCTGTGTTAGACTCTGTGTTGGGTGTGGAGCCTGCTTAAGATTCTTTCTCTCTCTCTCCCTCCATCCCTCCCCTACCATGTACATGCATACACCACTTCTCTCTCTCTCTCTCTCTCTCAAAATAAAGAATAAATTCCCTATTATACATGGCACCTTTGAATTATCTAATTTTGGGAACACTCTCCCTGGCCTTTTTCTCAATCTTTCAGTATTCAATTATATATATCAACTATAATATTTTGCTCCAGGGTAATTGTGGATTGTTTGCCTCACAGTGGTTTTGAGCAATGCCCATTACATTTCCACCCTGTGTGCATTCTAAGTTAGGCAGAACAAAGACATACATTTTGTGTCAGTCATTCAGGTAATCCCAGACAAGTTAGAACAGAGAAACACAAGTTTTTGGAATAAGGTCTCCACTGAGCTCTATGAAAACAGGGACCAAGGTCCTAAACTGGGAACAAGATCTGCTGTTTTCAGATTTGCAGTCAAGCTGCAGAGAGGCATATAGGAAAGGCCAGACTCACTGATAATTGGAATGCGGAACCTTACAGCAACTCTGAGGAAGGGTTTAGAAGTTTCTTAAGAAGTTAAACATATATTTACTATGTCACCCAGCAATCCCACTCCTGGAGATGAAAGTTTATATTCACATAAAAACCTGTACATGAATGTTTATAATAGTTTTATTTATAACAGCTAAAAACTGGAAAAGCTGAAATGTTCTTCATTGAGTACATGGATACACAAACTGGTACTTCCATGTAATGGAATACCACTTAGCAATAAAAAGTAATGAATTACTTTATGTTTCGTGACTTAGGTGAATCTTAAGGGCATTCTGTTGAGTGAAAGAAGACAGTCTCAAAGAGTTACAAACTATATAATTCCATTTATATGACAATCTTGAAAGACAAAACTGTAGTAATGGAGAACAGATCATTGTTGGGGGTTATGGGTAGGAGGAAGGTGTAATTATAACTGGATAGTACAGGAGAGATTTTTCAGGTGAGGTGACAGTTCTGCCTCATAATTGTATTGGTATTTATACAAATTAATATGTGTTTTAAAATTCATAAACTGTATTCCATGAGAAAATAATGTTGTTTCATGATAATTACAGCAAGTAGTGATAGTGCTATTCATTTGTCAAAAATAAATTGGAGACTTTCTCCAGTTTATTAGTGAAGGAGGAATTCGTGGAAGGAAGAACTGGCTTACCATCTCATAGTTTGCTCTATTTGAATGGAAAAGTATTCTCAGAGGCCAAGGAAATTCTATGACGAAAAAAAAAAAAAATTCTATGACGATTCTGCTAATATGTATTCAGAGTTTTAATTCCAGTGAGGCTTATGGAAAGCCTGTAGGAGCCAGAGTGTACAGATTTAGGTTTTTGTTGTCATACTCCCAGCTAATGGTCTTATTAGATGGTCTCCCAAGTAAAATAGGTATATGTGGATATTGGCTCTCAAAAAGTGCAGGCTTGTCAGTTAGAGGAGCCTGGCAAAACAAACATGGGAACAGAAACTCTTTCCCATGTTAACCAATTTCCATGCTACATGGTTTTCTTTCTATAATGATACAGCTCCTAACCTGGGCAGATGACACATCTGTGAGCTGGTGAAGAAAAATAACAGTAGATCAATTTTTTTTCTTTCTTTGCCCAGATCCTTACTGAAAAGTCTTGATAATATCTCTGATATAACTCTGGAAACATAGACCTCCTATAAGGATGAATAGGGGAAAATCATCTAAAACAGATGTTAGAATCCAGTTTTCAACTCTGCACTGTCTCTCTTGTGAAACTCCTTATTCAACATCTTTCATATGGCATCTGTGTGGTGCTGACTTCCACACCTCAAATCTCTCTGCCAAATGCTACATTCATATATTGTCATCTCCTGAGCATGCCTTCTCTAAGATGCAGTAAGCATGTCAAAATTACCAGGTTCTAAAGTTAGATTTGGTTTTCCTTTTTTATAATTTATTTCAGTGAATAGGAATTATCCATTTGTTTCTTAAGCCAGAAACCAAGGAATTATCGATGGCTCTTTTCTTACTTCTCGGTGAGCTTTGGTTATATAGATCCTAACTACCTTGTATATTTCATAACTGCTTATTCTTCAGTTTCATTGACACTGATTAATGTCAGGCTACCATCATATATGTTGCATGGATTCTTCAATAGCCACAAAACTGTTTTATCTTTCCTACTTAAATTCATTTTGTACACAGCAGCCAAAATAATATTTCTTTAATGTAAATCTCAGTTTACCACTTGTGAAAACTCATCAGTCATACCCCTGTCATTGACATAAAATCCAGGGTCTTAATTTGGCCTAAATAGTTGTTCGTGATGTAGATCTACTTCTCTGTCTTTTCCTGTTACACTCTGTGAGTGTTGTCTTAATCATCTAGGGCTACTATAACAAAATACTGTAGACTGAGTGGCTTAAACAACAGTTATTTATTTCACAGTTTTGGAGTCTAGAAGTCCAAGATCAAGGTTTGGCAAATTCATTTCCTAGTGAAGACCCGCTTCCTGTCTTGCAAACAGCCACCTTCTCACGATATACTCACATGGCGGGAAGACAGAGAGTGTGTGCTCTGGTTTCTTTCTCTTCTTGTAAGGATGCTAATCCCATCATAGGGTTCCCACCATCATGAACCAGTCTAAAACTAATAACCTTCTGAAGACCCTATGTCCACATACCCTCGTATTGTGGGCTAGGGCTTCAATATAAGAACTTTGGGAAAATATAAACACTAAATCCATAACAGGTATTAACGAACTACTTCCAATTATTTACATTGAGCAGGTCAGCAAACTGTGTTATGTAAGTCACATCTGACCAACTACCTTGTTTTTCACCACCTAAAAAATAAGTTTTTTTTACATTTTAGGTGGTTACACTTTAAATGGTTATATAAGTACCTGTATAATACGCTGATTTTGTCTGTGGGCCTGCAAAATCTAAGTATTTACTTTTTGTCTTTGAAAAACAAATTTGGTAACATTTAGAATAGTAACATTATGCTTTTTACTTCCTTGCTCTTAGCATAGTGTTTATTCAGAAGGCATTCTCCTCTTCCATGTTCTAGAGGCCATATTTGCTTGTTCTTTAGATTTTCTCTGACTACTTGATTTTAGATTTTCTCTGACATTTCAAGACTTAGATATCCATCCATTGTGTTTTCCTAGTAATTGAGCCATTACCATATTGTGAAGGAACGGTCTGTCTGAGGGAAAACAAGTAGCCTTGGAGTGCTGTTGCCAATTTGTTAAATTAACATTTGTAAAGTAGAGCCCTGGAGTGTTGGATAGTGAACCCCAATTCAATAAAAGACCACAAGGGAAATTGAAATAGAGAAGTTTATTATTAACAGGTTCTGAAGGAAGGTAGTTGGCATGCCTGGAGGGGCCATACCAGTGCAGATAGGGAGAGTCACAGGATCTGGGGTATGTGACTTTATTAGGGTTGATGACTAGAGTGCTTTGGGATTCCTGAACTGTCTGGATTGGTCAATTCAAACCAAAAAGAGCAGGGTTTTGGTAAGCCCCACAAGGGTCTGTCTAAGGGGTGCACAAAAGGAAGACCCTGGGAGACAGGGTGATTATTGTTCACAAGGGCTGTTGAGGAAGTCATATCAGCAATTTACATTTGCTTCTGATGCTGGGGCATGCAGTCACTGGAGGGGTTGGCTTCAGTTCAAGGCCCCTGCAGATCCCTTGGCCACACAAAATGGATGCCAAGGCAGCGATATCATAGAGTAGTTTGGCTCTACTCTTGACAAAGACAGGGATTATTTTTTATGAGTATATCCCATGCCTTGCATATATAGGTTTTTATATGTGTTGAGTTACAGAGAGTGTGTCTTGCAGTTGCCACATGGAGGGACAGAGTCAACTTCCCTGTGTTTTTTTTTTTTTTTTTAAAAGATTTATTTATTTATTCAGAGGAAGGGGCAGAGGGAGAAGCAGGCTCCATGCAGAGAGCCTGATGTGGGACTCGATCCCCGGTCTCCAGGATCACACATCGGGCTGCAGGAGGCACTAAACCGCTGCGCCACCGGGGCTGCCCTCCCTGTTTGTTTAGATGTCAAAACTATTGGTGCCACATATGCACTAAGAAGATATGAAAAGATTTATTACTCACATAATGAGGCTTTCTGGGAAGAGCAGGACAGGTACCCAGAGTGGAATAGTTTGAATGAAGCTAAGAGGGGCTGGTAGCTTGGTTTTTATTGTGGTTAAGGGATGTGCTAGATTGATGGGTTCCAACACTCAGGCTATATTTGTGTGGTTTGAACCCTTGCTGATACCAAGAGAGGTAGACTTTTCCAGCATGAAGTTATGCATATTATAAAAGCTTACTACAGAAAAATAAAAAGGAATATAAAAAGCATAGTACATACTATTTCACATAATGGAAAATTATAATAATCCTTTGGTTTATTACCATCCTGATGTTTAAATGTATTTTTTAGCATGGAAGATGAAGTCATACTGTATATATGCAGTCTTCTTTCCCCTCCCCCCATGCTATAGACCATTTTCCCGTGTAACCAGATAAATTTATGAAACATATGCAATGATTTATTGGTGAGTGTTAACTTGAGGCATAAATCTGGATGGTTTTCTCTCCCTGTCTTCCTCCCTGTTGTAACTACTATTAACTATGTTCTCCTTCCTTTTCCAGTGGGCTTTCTTAGGACCTTCTCAGAGTGATATCATAATCATTCCATCACTTTTTTTTTTTTTTCATTCCATCACTTTAAGGCTCATTCTTTAAGACTAATTTTTTAAACCTTTCATTATAAAATGAAACCCACAGAAAACCACACAAAACAAATGTAGGGTTTAGTTAGTTATTAAAAGTTGAACATCTTTTTGATGGTGGTAGCAGTGCTGCTTTTGCTGTTTGGTGTGTCTCAGCAAGCCAAGACCTGCTCTGGATTTAGAAAGCAAGGTTCTCTATTGCCTTTGATTCTTTGCTGTGTCCTTAGTTATTAGAGCTGGCTTGGGGCACCCAGCATTTTTTGTTTCATACATACTTATACATACACAAAAGCCAAATGTTTATATAGGGGATATGATTTTTTTAGTACATAAGTCATTGCTTATTGCAGAAAATGAGAAAATACAGTTACTATTACAAAAATAGAAGAAAAGAAAGAAAAACTCCATAACCTATGTTGTGGTTTCCTTTCAGCTTTTTTCTATACATATTATACAATTTTTTTTCATGAAATGGATAATTCTGTATATGTTGTTTTATAGACCTAGTTTTTAGTTAATATCTAGGCCTTTTCAGTGGAAAAAATGTATTTTTTCACTTAAGATGAAAAACATTTTGTGTTCACACCAATACTTTGCACTTATATTCAGGAATGTAGAGTTTTTAATTTAATTTCATTGGTTTTTACATCCTTACATCCTTATTTCCGTTTTCCTAATATGAGAATCCACTTTTCAGCAAACACCAGTATAATTGTTTTCATTTATACTCATGTATGCACAACCAGAATAACACCAGTACTACCATCCATAATATAATTACTGAAAATAGTTTGAAAATTTTTCCTCACTTGAAATAATTTCTCTGAGTACAATGCCATCGACTTAATACATAATTAGACTTACTTATTTTATTTTTGACTTATAGGGATTTATCAAAGATTAGAAACAACCTAAGTCTGTTTTTTTCCCTGATTGACATCTTTCCATGTCTATATATTTTCATTATTATTTTTTAAGGAAACAGTATTCTATTGTATGACTGTGTCGTACTTTGTGTTTAGCCATTTTTCCGTTCTTGGGCATTTCTACTTTTTTGCCATCAAATAATGCTGCAATAACCATACTTTGCACATATATTTTTTTCATTTATCTATTTCTGAGGGATAATTTCTTAGAAAGGAAAATTTGTCTTTTTAAAAAAGGTTTTAGTTAAATTTTGACAAACTGTCTTCCTTAATGTTTATTAATCTAATCCCATCTGGAATATTAAAGAGTACTAGATTATTTTCAGTTGTGGTAAATCAGAATAACTGTTAGCATTTTTTCCTACATTATATTAATTAGTTGTTTATTTTATATATTGTGAATTATCTATTATGGCCTTTGGTTTTTGTTGTTGTTTTGTTTGCTTTTAGGACAGCTTCTATATTAAGGACAGCAGGTATTTTCATGATGGAAAGAGGTTCTGTGAAATAATCCCTTTATGTGTCAAAGTTAAATAATTATCCAGAGGTGTGTTTTTGTTTCTGCTTTTCCAGAAACAATTATTCCATTTGCTTTTAGACCTCAATGCATCCTGGAAGGAAGGCCAATAACACAAAATTGGAAAGCTATGTATAGAATACCCAACATAGGAAACAATTTCTAATTTTACTCATATCATCTGTAATAAATATTGTAAACATCTCCCTCTATAAGAGTTTTTCAAGTCCATAATCTCTTAGTTTAAAAATTTGTGGATTTTTTAATCTTTTTATTTATGTATACTAACAAAAGATCTTGCAGTATTGAATTGGTTCTTGGATTGGAAGGATCCATTAGTGAGCATCAGGTCAAACTGAGTTTCTGACTTTATTATTTATTGATTGATTGATTTATCGAAAAGATTTTATTTATTTATTAATGAGAGACAGAGAAAAAGAGAGGCAGAGACACAGGCAGAGGGAGAAGCAGGCTCCATGCAGGGAGCCCGACGTGGGACTCGATCCCAGGTCTCTAGGATCAGGCCCTGGGCTGAAGGCGGCGCTAAACCACTGTGCCACCCTGGCTGCCCAGTTCCTGACTTTAAACTTAGTTTTTGTTTATTTTGCTAATTAGACTTCAGAACAAGAATTTTTGAAAGCAAAACATTACTTTTCTCAGGATAGGTTGTAGCTGGCAAGGTTACAACTAGAACCCAGGAATGGCTGCTTATACCAATTTGACTAGTCCAGTCCTATTTGTCTTTTATAGAAAAAAAAAAAATTAAGGCAAATCAAGCCGAGTTAGTAGTGGTGCTGAAGGTGGTACTATAGATGGGCTTGGCACCAGAAATGAAATGGAATAATCATGTTGTTAAATGCTTTTATTATTTTACATGAGTGGTCCAATCCCTATATATAATAAAGCACAACCTCTTATACCAGATATGAATAAATTTTGGGAGGTTCTTTAGCATTTTTAATTACTCATGTTATCAAGGAAATTGGTAAAAAAAAAAAAAAGCATGGACTCAGGAGGTAGGCTTTTTGTGTTTGCATCCTACTTTTAGCTCTCTGTGCATTAATTTCAAGTAATTGTACTAGTCATTAAATCATAGGGTTATTTTGAAGATTAAATAAATGAATTAATATTAGTAAAGTACTTAGTACAGTATCTTGCAGACAGTGAGCATTTTGTAAGTTTAAAAATGAGTTAAAAATTTCTTGGTGGGAGGAAGAGTAGGAGAAGGATGTTACAAATAGTTTAACAAGTAAACTAACTGAATCTTTTTTTGTTAAAAATTTTATCTTAAAAGTTGATTTTTACAACACAAATATTGAGTAAATTAAGACTCACAGAGATGTTCTCAAAACTAATGATTAGATACATTTTTTGAAATAGGTTATAGCATTTATTACTGTTTTTGTTCACAGGATATTCTGAATAATCTTGAATCATGTGACCTTGAGGACGATGACCTTATGCTTGATGTGGATCTGCCTGAGGATGCACCTCTTGAAAATGGTAAGTGCAGACAAATTGAAACCCCAGGGAGCTATATATAGTTGGGCTGCTTGTCTATGGTTAATTTAATATTTGTTATTTACAAACTTCCTAATCTCAATGGAGGAAATCTTTTGAGACTGAGAAGCAGTCTTAAGTGATGTTAAATAGATTCATTTGCAAGCTTATTTAAACATTTAAAACCTTGGTTTTGTAGGTCTTAGATATAATTCTGTATGATCCAATTAAATTGTATATCTCTATCACAAAGTAAGTAGTAGATAGGATTTGTCCTTTTCCCCTCTGTGTGCATATACAACTTTTCTTCCTTTTGTTTATTTTGATTCTAAGAAGAAATACATTTTGAGAAACAGATATCATTTGACTTGTGAAAACAGTGCCAAGACTCGTTAAGTTGATATTTTTAAAAAATAAAATTTTAAAAATTTTTTTAATTTTTCTGAAAATTAAAAAAAAACTTTAATTCTGGGAAAATGGTGATCTTCTGAATGAATCACTCCATTTTTTTTTTTTATTCCCAAATCCAATCTGCCTTCCTCTCTGAATCCCAGTAAGTGCTGAAGTAGTGATTTAGACGGTCTGTATGTAAAAGGGGCTTAGGTACTCTTGCCTTAGTATTTGTAGGATTTTCTTTTTTTTTTTTTTTTTAATTTATTTTTTATTGGTGTTCAATTTACTAACATACAGAATAAGGACGGATCTAGAATCAGAGACTAGTTTAAAAAAGTCCCTGGGGCAAGGTTCTAGTTGAAATGGAAATCCTTCTGGAGAGAAGGCTGGCTCCAGAAGATTTGTGGATTCCCTGTCAGTCAACATTTGCCTGGTCTCTCAGGCCTCGCAGGGGTGAGAGATGAACGAACCAAAGAAGGTGATGAAGTCCTTTTTATACATGATGCTAGAAAAATGCAGGGATATTTCGGAGAGTGGAGGTGTTTGTTCTAATGCTATTGAGGGTAGTAGGAGCTCACATTTGTCACTTCTTTCCCCCCCAGTGCTGCCAGGATGCTCTGTAACAGTCTCAGAATCTCAGTGGCTTTCAAAATAAACATTTATTTTCCTTATTCATGGATCTGTAGATTAGCAATTAAGTAGGACAGCTCCAGCTGTGGAATTGAATTCAGGTCTACTCCTAGTTTCTTCTTTTGAGACCAGAATTACTTGGAGCAAGTTGCTCTCATGGCAGATGGCAGGACAATAGGTTGAGCAGAAACATGAATTTAATATCTCTTACAGTCTGACTTAGAACCAACATACTGTTCCTTCTGCCCACTTTCTGTTGGCCAAAGCAAGTTACATGGCCAAGCCTAATACCAGTAGGACTGGGAAGTGTATTCTGTTTGTAGTGAGAAACTCTGTGACAGGGGACACTGAATATATTATTCTATTAAAGGAGAGAATGAAGAGCTGAGAACATTATCTACTCTACCATAGGGGTAGAGACTGTTAAACCTTCTCGAGGTTTTGCTGTCACCTGGGGTACTTTGGTAACCAGAGCTGAGTTCCAGTCAACTGAGAAGGAAAAATCGAGCCAGCATCTGGGAAGAAGAACAGGGAGGAAAAACAACAGAACTCCCAGGATTAGAGTGGCCCAAGGAAATGATGAAAACACAAGGAAATAAAGTTGCAGCACAATGCTTTCTGGAGCTATAAAAGATTTCCCAACAGAACAGTTCAGTCGGGACGCCTGGGCGGCTCAGTAGTTGAGCGTTTGCCTTTGGCTCAGGGTGTGATCCTGGAGTTCTGGTACCGAGTCCCACATTGGGCTCCCCACATGGAGCCTGCTTCTCCTTCTGCCTATGTCTCTGCCTCTCTCTCTCTGTGTCTCTTATGAATAAATAAATAAATCTTTAAAAAAGAAAAGAAAAAAGAACAGTTCACTAGATGACAGAAACCATAGCTGGTGTTGAAATCTAAATTAGTGGCTTGGAAGATCAAGTGGAAAAATATTGTAGAACACAGAGGGAAAATATAAACCATTGACAATTATGGGGGGAAAATGAGATGATGATGATCTATAGCCATGACTCTCAGCTTAGAATGAGACCAACCTTATGGGGTTTTCTTCTTCTGAAAGATGTTTAACTTTAAAAGATGTAGTGAGCCTTTGAGGTTTCTTGCCAGCTTCAGGGTAGGGAAACAGGTCAAGGGAGAGATGGGGCAGAGCAAAATGGAGGAGCATAGAATGAGGGAAGAATAAAGGGAGAAAGGACTTTAGGCTTCAGTTGTGATTAGGAAAGATCTGAAAGACACAGTTGTTTTAATTTTCTTACTTTTTTCTTTTACCTTTATCAAGGGATCTCTCTCTCTCTCTTTTTATTTTTGGTTTTATTTATTTATTTATTTATTTATTTATTTATTTATTCATTCATTCATTCATTCATTCATTCATGGTAGACATGGGGGGAGTGCAGAGACACAGGCAGAGGGAGAAGCAGGCCCCATGCCAGGAGCCCGACGCGGGACTTGATCCTGGGACTCTAGGATCACGCCCTGGGCTAAAGGCAGGCGCTAAACCGCTGAGCCACCCAGGGATCCCTGCATTTTTTCTTATAATTTTATTTACATTTTATTTTCTGTAGCTTACTTTATCATAAGAACCACAGCATGTAGTACATATAATATGCAAAATATGTGTTAAATGACTGTATTATTGGTAAAACTTCAGTCAATGGTAGGCTATTAATGGTTAAGTTGGGGGGAGTCAAAAGTTTCACAGATTTTTGACTATGCAGGAGGTCCCATACCTCTTTCACATTGTTCAAAGGTCAGCTGTATAAAGCAGGACCCTTGAAGAGTCTTAGAGTAGTCATTTATCTGAAAATTTAGGCCCCTCTATCTCCATTTCTACCAATAGCCGTTTGTGGTCATAGCAAATGTTTGTTTCCAGTGTTTATTTGCCATTGTGCCTGTGGTTGAGCTCTTGTTTCAATACAGGTGCTTTAATTTGTAGCCTGTGTGTAGTATCAACAACCTCTCTAGTAAACACAAAAATGGCACGTCAATTTTAGGCACTCTAATTACCCACAGTTTTTAACCCCATCTCCTGGCCTATTTGCCTGGTTTATTTGCTTATTACTCTGCATATGCTGTGTTGGTGACATCCTAGTTGCATATCAGATTTTTATTATGACAGAATTTGTTTGGGAAGTGAGTAGAAGAACTTCACTTGCTTTGAATTAAATATGATCTCAGATAAAAGTAGATACAGATTAACCCTCAGCTGTATAGAATTGCTTAAATCAAAGTAACATTTTAATGCCATGAGAAATACTTGATGAGCTTAACTGAGTCTCTGAGTGTAATACAAATGTGAACTAAAATCGGTGTTAAGCCTTTTTGAGATTTTTTTTTAAAGATTTTATTTTATTTATTCATGAGAGACAGAGAGAGAGAGAGGCAGAGACACAGGCTGAGGGAGAAGCAGGCTCCATGCAGGGAGCCCGATGCGGGACTCGATCCCGGGATCCCAGGGTCACGCCCTGAGCCGAAGGCAGGCGCCAAACCACTGAGCCACCCAGGGATCTCTATTTCTGAGATATTTTTAAGTTTATTTTTCTTTTCTGATCTGATCTTCTACACCTGATTTTTTTCATTATTAATGGTCACCATGCCTTTATTTATCTAACGGTCAGGTTTTCTGTAATTGAACTTAAAAAAATTAAAGAAATAGATTATAATTCATCTCAATAAAACGACAAGAACTTGAAATAATTTCAAATGTAAGGTTTTTAAAAAATTTTTTCCTTTAAAAAATTTTAAAACTATAAAATGTATAGTTTTTCCCCAAAGTTGATTTCTCTAATGATCATAAACAAAGTTTCAGAGTCTTTTAAAAAGTTATGCAAAATTATTATGCATTTAGAAATGTTACAGTGAGTTTAATGTTTATGAGAATTAAACAGTTATACTTTATTTTAACTACTTTCTTGGAGTGGAGAACTTTGTTTTTATCTGGTGTACTGTAATGAAACACTTTCATATTTCAACTTCAAGTTTTAGGTTAAGTGAAAATAATCTTTTAAGTAATGAGTTTTTTTAAAATTGGGGATTATATTGCTTTCTAATGTCTTTATCAAGGAATTTTGAGCATTCTGGGTTTGAACTTTCTCATGTGATAATTCTCAGACTAGAGAAACCTTTCCTGTTCCTGGCTTGAGTTAGTGTTTGGTTGTATTTTTAGTAACAGTCCTAACTCAGTAGCTATGTAACCACTGAGCGAAGATGGAGTCACAGGGTAAACTGGGCTTGCTTCCCACAGGGAGGGCTGGGAGTTGAGCAGGAAGGAAGGCCTGTTTGTCAGAGCCTTGTATGCAACTATGTCTGAGTAGGCAGCCAGCGACACAATGTCTCCCTTGTACAGAGTAACTCTCCTAGTGAGAGCTCAGATATGTGAGGAAAAAGTGTTTGGGTAAGTGAAGAAGAGGCTTGGGGTGTTTCAAGGAGATTCTTTCCTTGTTTTTGTGGCATTTGGATTTCAGGGAGTGTACTATTTGTTGCTGCAAAGTACTGGCTTTGTTTTCAGTGGCATTTTAGACTTTTTGAACACGCTCTACTGTAGGCAGATTGAAGCCTCTTACTTTCTAAACTGTGAGCTTAATTTAAGAAATACGATCTGTTTGTGACGAAAACTTAATTTGTGCTTCTTGAAATCAGTGAAAGCTAATTGTAGCGTTCATTTTTGGGAACGAGTTCTCTGCTAGACTTAAAATCTTCTATTTTTTCAGATCATTCTCATTCTGAAGTCAGAACCAGCCAGTGATAATGATGAAAACCACTAAAAACTGATTACTGGTGTTTAAAATGTATAATGTTCATAACAAGGATAATTTGCTTGTTTTAAAACACTGAGGCCGTTGTTACTTAAGTGCCTGTGATATGAAAGTTTTATGATTTACTTCAGTTTGAATACTGTAGAGTTAAGTTTTCACCAAAAGAACTGGTTACTTCTCCTCTGGAAATGTTGATGTTGTAATTAGCCCATATAAATGGCTGGTATTTTTAGCATATCATTTTTATATTCTCTGCAGCATTTAATTATCAAGCTATAAGTAGTTAACTTTTATAGAGTGTGTACATGTTTATAGTGTTTTGCTTTTGAATCTGTTTAGTGGAGTGTGACAATATGAACCGCTTTGACCGGTCAGACAGAAATGTTCGGCAGTCTCAGGAAGGATTTTGGAAAAGGCCGCCCCAGAGGTGGAGTGGACAGGAGCATTACCACCTCAGCCATCCTGACCACTATCATCACCATGGAAAAAGTGACTTGAGCAGGTGAGTCTAATGTAGATTACATTTCCTATCTTTTGATTAATTTTGAATCATACTATTCCCCTGCCCCCACAAAACTGTCTTTTAATCTGGTTTTTAGAGGCACCAAAAAATACTTCAAGTTGTATGCGGTGCTAATTAGATGATATGTCTGATTCTTTCTTTTTGGCCCAAATCTTTTTTCATTAGCTTTATCATAACTAAAAATATTTATGTTTGCTATTTGGGCATCATGTTTTGGTGTGATTTTCCTAGCTCTGATTTGGGAATGATTATACGTTGAATTTGTTAAAGTTAATTATTTAAAAATGATGTATGAAATTAGGGCCAAGTGATTTGTCTTTTTTTTTTTTTTTATCTTCTTTTACTTATATAAATAAATCAAAACTTAGAAGGCAACTCAAAAGTTAATTTAAAAGTTCTCAAGTACAATCAAAAACAGAGGAAGATACTTTAAATGCTAGAATTCTTTGCCTTTTTGAAGCATTGCATAGTCTTTAATTTGATAAGATTTTATGGCTCTGTAGACAGTCAAACCTGGGATCAAAACCTGGCCTGACACAAATAGGTTTGTGAGTTTAAATAATTTATTTAAACCTTCTCTACCTCAGTTTTCACCTGTAAAACATAATTAATAATACCTTTCTCTCAGCGTTCAAGGGTAAGGGACACAAGTACTTGAGCAGTATATGGCTTAGAGTGTGCACCCAGTGGTGATAGTTATTAATTTTCTTCCTTTTCACTTCCTCATCTCATTTCACTGGGTTTTGAGGTCATTTTGAGACATAGGTACAATATAGATAATAAAATTGGATAAAGAAACAATAGAAGGGAAATGTATAACCCCATATAGTTCTTGAAGTGAGAAAAAAAAAAAAATTGGCTCTAAGACTCCTTGAAGCAAAAACAAAGACCAAATCTTGATCCATTACAAGATGTATACTATACATGAGGTAAAGGATGTGTTTCTCCTGAATTGATTTGCTTTAATGAGACAGAAACCTGAAAGAAGTTGCTTTGCATGAGTTCTTAAAAGAGGGATGCTTTGTGATATAGTGGACAGGTCTCAGCTTCCCAAAGTAGAAATAATGACAAATTCCTCAAGTCTGTTTTTTACTTATGTTCTTCAGTGCAAGCTACAAAGATCTCTACACTAGGTGAGAAAAGGCAGTGCTGCAGTGGGTCACAAAATAATGAGGTTTAACTAAAGATTCTTACGTTGGTATAATTTGGTGTAAGGATAAAATATAGAAGATCTAGAAGAATACATGGAGAATATATTTTTCTAGACATTATTTTGGCTTTTGTTTTTTATAGCTGGGATTTTGATAAGGAATGGACATTGGAGAGTTCTTATTATCAGGCAAGAATATGATGTAGATAGTCGTGATTGCAAATAATGAAGATTATGCTTCTCTCATCTTTGATGGTTGGTTTATAGAAGGTAAATTTAAGGCCAACTTATGAAAATTTAGAAGCCTAACTAAAATGTGAGCCATTGCTTATACTTATGATAAGATTTATTCATCCATTAACAGTTATTCATTGAGAACCTGTATGTTCAACTCTGTGCTAAATTCTCAAGCTGGGATGAATTTGGAGATAGTGTGAGAGGTGATAACTGTGGATTGGTAATGGCTTCTTAGAGCATTGTTCTGAGGATGCTAAAAATGCATGAGCTCAATTGGCTTCATTGCAGTTATTGGGTATGTAGAAGATTGATTTGCCTCTTCCATCCCATCCACGGTTGAATAGTAAATACCTCTTGGATGTTGAGTCTGTGGGAGAGGCAGATATGTAGGCAGTTATATTGCAGTATTAGTGCAGTACAGTGTTGATAGGTGCCTTTGTAAAGTGATTTATATAGATTCCAGAAGCATGCAACATCTGATGTTTGTCTAGGGTACTGGTGTGTAAAGGAAGTTACTATTGAACAGGTAAGTATGACTGTAGAGATTGCAGAGGAGTGGTTTCTATAGGAGAAGGATGAGTATTTCGATGGAAAAAATAGCATGTGCAAAACCATGTTTCTGTACTTTGGCATTTTCAGTGAACTGAGTTCATAGCTGGATTGCCAGGTCATTTGGAGGATTGAATAGATGTGATCTTTAACTCTTAACAGCAAAAGTCTCTATTTTAAGATAGAATAGCAAATTTCAGCCTGAAATGGAACGATAAATCAGACTGTCCCAAATGGATGAATTACCTGGATGGAGGTAGTAATCTCTGTCCCTGGGAATAATAAAGCTGAGACTGAGTCATCCTTCAGAAAAGTTAAAGAACACTTTCCAAAACCATATTCTTGGATGTTAATAGGTATAGAAGAGCAATTATCTGATCAAATAGTATAGGAATAAACAAATTAATGTTAAGTGAGTTTTTTTAATAGTGGGCTTTGCATTGCCTTTAAGATGTAAATATAGTACTACTATTTTGCAAAATGTAATAAAAGATAGAATATATAGCCATTTCACAAAACATAGGACCACAGATCCCTTTTAGACAGTGTAGTTTGCAGGACTAGTGATTTGTGGATCTTCCACACTGGTGATTCTTAGGGAGGAGAGAGAGATGCACCATATTCTTGGGGGTTGGTCATTTGACCCAATGGAGAACTTTTCAACAAGTGGGCACTGGTTCATCATGAATAGTTGTAGGTTAACCAGTTTATTGATCCCTTCGGGGGGGATGGCCCTTTAGGATGGCCATCTGGGTTTGGGACTTCTAGATCCCCTAGAGCTAGTTATGGGTTGGGTGGTACAGAGAGAAACCCCATTTAAGACAAGCATTACTCTCCAGTATACCTTAAAACTATTCTTTTCTCTCCATGCCTTGATTTTTAAAAATCTGGATGCACTAACCCCAGGGCCTTTTTAACATTACATATGCAAAAGTATCTCTTTCCCATGCAAAAGTATCTCTTTCCCATTCTGTGACTTCTTGAGTGTAAGTTCCCTTTCCTTTCTGTCCTTTAATTCTCATTGTCTTTTTTTTTTTAATTATAGAAATATGTCTTACCCATATTTCAGAGGACTGGTAGTTCAGAACCACTGTTTCCTTTATATTTTTTTTATCATAATACTATGCTCTCTTTTCATCTGCCCTAAGCTTTCACTCCTCTCTCTCCCCAACCTCATTCTTTTTCTATACCTTCCACTGTGCTATATGGAATTCTCTCACATCCTAAAAAATTCGCATTCTTGACCTCTGCCTACAGATTGTAGCTGAAATCTAACTTTCCTAAATGTATTAATTCCCCCAGTAGTATTTTTATATGAAGGATTCTTATTTTCCAATCACTTTAGTAGCTTACTGTTTAGAGGTGAGGTCTTTGTCTTCACTCCTTATTTGCTTCTTTTTTTTTTTTTTTTAAATTTTTATTTATTTATGATAGGCACACAGTGAGAGAGAGAGAGAGGCAGAGACACAGGCAGAGGGAGAAGCAGGCTCCATGCACCGGGAGCCTGACGTGGGATTTGATCCTGGGTCTCCAGGATCGCGCCCTGGGCCAAAGGCAGGCGCTAAACTGCTGCGCCACCCAGGGATCCCCCTTATTTGCTTCTAATTGTAGTATTCTTCAGTCTCTTTCCTTTGAGATGTAGGGTATTTGGCTGAGTCAAATCCTCCTTATGGTCCCTAACCCATGCTGACAAAAATCTTTACCCTTTCCTCCTCATCTTAAGCTTTGCTGCAATCCTGAGTGCTTCCACTGTTCATGCCATGATTCTAAAAATTGAGGATTTTCCCTTCTATTCATATTTTGTTGAGTGTTTTTGTCATGAAAGAGTGTTGGGAGTTTGTCAAATGCTATTTCTGTGACTATTGAGATAATCTTTTTTTTTTTGCCTTTATTCTCTTAACATGGTATATGACATTGACTGATTTACATTTGTTGAACCGCCTTTGCATTTCTTGGATACATTGTACTGGTCATGGTATATAATCCTTTTATGTGTTGCTGCATTCAATTTGCTAGTATTGTGTTGAGGATTTTTGTGTATATATTCATAATAAGTATTAGTCTATAATTTTCTTTTCTTGAGATGGCTTTTTATGTATTTTTGGTATGATGATCATATATATTGAATAGGGAAGTGTTTCTTTCATTTCTGTTTTCGGAAGACCTTGTAGAATTCACCAGTGCAGTTATTTAGGCTTGGACTTTTCTTTGTGGAAGTTTTTTTGATTACTAATTTAATCTCTATAGATGTTTTATAGATATCTGTTAGGTTTTGTTAGTTTGTAGTGTGGCTCAAGTCTTTTATTTCCTTGTTGACCTTTTTCCTCGTTCTATCCATTAATGAGGAGAAAGTATTAAAGTCTCTAACTACAGTTTATCTTGTAGGGAAGGTTGGATAGCAACACATTCTCTCAGTTTTTGTTTATATGGTGATGTTTTAATTTCTCTTTAATTTTGAAGGCTAATTTTGTGGGATATAGAATTCTTGGTTGACAATCTTCCTTTTAACATTTTGGACCCCCACGCTTTCTTTCTTTCTTTCTTTTTTTTTTTTTTTTAAGATTTATTTATTCATGATAGACACACAGAGAGAAGCAGGCTCCATGCAGGAGCCCAACGTGGGACTCGATCCCGTGTCTCCAGGATCACGCCCTGGGCTGAAGGTGGCGCTAAACCACTGAGCCACCCGGGCTGTCCGACCCCCCCATGCTTTCTGATGAAAAGTCAGCTCTCTTAATCTTACTGGGCATGTCTTTTGATGAGTCATATTCTTCTTGATTTATTCAGGATTCTCACTTTTTCTTTAGCTTTTGACAGCTTGTGATGTGTTTCTCTTAATATATTTTGGAGTTGAGCAAATGACTAGACAGCAGGTTTTTGTTTTGTTTTGTTTCGTTTTTAAATGCCTTAAACCAATAAGTATCCCAGCCTTTGCCAAGGGACTCTTTATGTGTGTGTGTGTGTGTGTTTAAGGATACTTTCAGCAACCTGGTAAGCAGTTTGCAGCTCTGCCTTAGCCTTCTTTTCCTACTTGCTGGGAGACTCAGGGTCAGCCAAGGGTGAGAGGTAAAGGCCTTCTCAGGCATTTCCTCAGCATGTGTGCAGCTCTATACAGGTGTATGGCCTCCTCTATGTCCAAGAATATGTTGGGGCTTTTCAAAGCCTCCTGTGGGCATCTCCTTCCTCAGTTTTTTTTTTTTTTTTTAAGGTTTTTGATTACCTTCTTGTTTACCCCAATTGCTATTGCTATTGCCATCTCACACAGCTTGAAATTTTAAGCAATTGCACTATTTTTTTTCAACAAATGTGCTAGAGATAAGGCTGTTCCCACTGAGAAACCTCGGAATTAGGTCAAATAAAACAACTGAGAATGGGCCTTTTCTAGGGAGGTGCTAGTTAGGTCAAATAGTAACTATTTTCTGGAAATGGTGCTTTTCAAAGAATTCTAAACCCAGTTTACCGTCTACCCCTCCCCCTAGTGATTGCTGCATTTCACTGCTATTATGCTTGTAAAGCTCTTGTTTTTCAAGCTAACACAGAGCTGGGGAGATAGGCATGGCAACAGAATAAATTAAAATCCATAGACTTGTTCTCACCACGATTAAACTGGGTTTCTTTCCTTTTCTTCTTCTTTTTTAATAAGTGCTCCTTAGTTGTGGCAAGCATTTGGTTGATTTCCATACTACTGAATAAGTTGATTTTGACAAATTTGCCAGTATTTTCAGTGCTTTTATGGAAGAATGGGCTTTTTGGAGATCTTTATTCTGCCATTCTAGAAATACCTACTCTCATTTTTTTTTAAATTAATAGACTTAATTTCTTAGAGCAGTTTTAGGTTTAGAAATATGAGCAGAACGCAGAGTCTCCTTGTATACTCCCTCTTTTATACAATTTTATACAATTTTTCCTATTATCAACATCTTGCACTAGTTGTTACAATCGATGAGTCACTATTGATACACTTATTAACTAAAATCCATAGTTTGCCTTAGGGTTCGTTCGCTCTGTGTATACATCCTGTAGCCTTTGACAAATGCTTAATGATCTGTATCTGCCATTACCTCTCATACAGAATAATTTCACGTCCTTAGACTCCCATGTCTTTGTATTATCCCTTCCTTCTCCCCCAGCCCCCATCAATACTAATGGCAACCACTGATCTTTTCACTGTCTCCATAGCTTTGTCTTTTCCAGAATGCCATGTAGGTGTAGTCTTTTTAGATTGACTTCTTTCACTCAGCACTATGTATTTAAATTTCCTCCATGTCTTTTCATGGCTTGATACCTCATTTCTTTTTATCACTAAATAAGTACATTGTATGGCTGTACTGTAGTTCATTTATCCATTCACCTCCTGAAACACATCTTGATTGCTTCCAAAATTTGGCCATTATGAATAAAGTTGCTTTAAGTATTTACATATGTAAGTTTCAAACTTGTTTTGATAAATATCAAGAAGTACAGTTGCTGGGTCATATAAATAAGATGTTTAGTTTGGTAGGAAATTAACAAATTGGCTGTACATTTTGCATTTTGTCCAGCAGTGAATAAGAGCTCCTGTTGTTACACATCTTCACCAGCATTTGGTGTTGTGTTTTGGATTTTAACCATTCTAATAGGAGCCGTAGTGATATCTCATTGTCTTAATTTGTAGTTCCCTAAGGATATATAATGTAGGACATTTTTTTCATATGCTTCTTTGCCATTTGCCATTCTTTAGTGAGATGTCTTTGTAGAACTTTTGCTCCTTTTCAAATTTGTTTTCTTGTTGAATTTTAAGAGTTCTTTGTATATTTTAGATACCAGTCCCTTATCAGACATTTTACAAATATTTTCTTCCAGTCTGTGACTTGCCTTTTCAAATCTCCTAATGAATTTTTTTTTAAAGAGCAGGTGTTTTAAATTTTAGGCAGATTTTTAAATTTTTTTTTTCATGGATTGTACTTTTTCTATTGTATCTAAAAAGTTATTGCCCATCACAGTGTCACCTGGATTTTCTTCCTTGTTATCTTGTAGTTTTACATTTTCCATTTAGATCTTTGATACATGTTGAGTTAATTTTTGTGAACTGTGTGAAAGGTCATTTTTTCTTTTTTTTTTGCATATGAATTCTAGTTTTTCTATTATCACTTTTTGAAAAGATTAGTCTTTTTTGTTTTTTATTTTTGTCTTTTCCTAGGTTTTCTTATCTCTTTATTGAAGTATAATTAATATACAGTGTTATATTCGTTTCAGGTGTACAACATACTGATTCAGCAGTTCTATACTCAGTACTCACCATGATAGAGTCACCATCTGTCACCAAAACAACAGTATTACAATATGACTAATAGTATTCTTTGTGCTGTGACTAATCTCTGTGACTTACTCATTTTATAACTGGAAATTTGTTCCCTTAATACCCTTTGTTCATTTCACAGACACCCCCCACCCCCCGATCCCCTCTAGCAACCATCAATTTGTTCATTGTATTTAAAAGTTTGTTTCTTTCTTTGTTTGACATATTTCACCTAGCATACCTTGTAGGTCCATTCATGTTGCAAATGGCAAGATCTTTTCTTTTCTTTTTTAATAGCTGAGTAATATTCCATTGTGTGCATACATATGCGCGTGCACACACACACACACACACTACATCATCTTCATTCACCTGTCAGTGGACACTTAGGTTGCTTCCATATTGTGGCTGTTATAAATAATACTGCAGTAAACATAAGCATGTGTATATCTTTTCAAATCAGTGTTTTTGTTTTCTTGGATAAATACTCAGTAGAGGAATTATTAAGTTAATATGGTATTTCTGTTATCCTGTCTCCTTTGAAATGACTTTGTTCTTTTGTCAAAGATCATTTGATTATATGTGTGGATACATTTTGGATTCTCTTTTTTGTTCCGCGGATCTATTTTTTCATCAGTACCACAGTCTCGATTACTGTCACTTCATGTAGTAAGTGGAAATCAGATAGTGTCAGTATTCTCTCTTTTTCTTTGGTATTGGTTATTCTGGCTCTTCTTCCTGTGCATGTAGACTTTAGAAACACTTTGCGGATATTCACAAAATAATTTGGTGGGATTTTGATTGAGATTGTGTTGAATCTAACATTGAAAAAATATAAGAACCATGAATATAAACATAATATATTTATTTTTAATACACAATTTTTATTAAAGATGAGAAAAGAAACATTAATGGTTTTGTGAAGTCAAAATGTAACTCAGATTAGGAAATAAAGAAGAAAAATTCTCTTTCTCCTTGTCTTTTACACACACACATCTCTACCTACTAGTCTAATGTGTGGGTCACAAGCCTTCAGATTAGCACAGAATCACACATTTTAGTAATCAAGAAGCTTGAATAGAAGTGAAGGATATAAGTATATGGGTATGGCCACTTTATTTGGGGAGATTCCTTTAAAACTGCAATAAGGAGGGACGCCTGGGTGGCATGGTGGTTTGGTGCCTGCCTCCAGCTCAGGTCGTGACCTGATCGAGTCCCATGTCAGGCTCCCTGCATGGAACCTGCTTCTCCCTCTGCCTGTGTATCTGCCTCTGTCACTGTGTCTCTCATGAATAAATAAAATAATAAAATGAAATGAAATAAAATAATAAAATAAAATAAAATAAAAAAATAAAACTGCAATAAGGATTATGCAGTGATGTGATTATTAGGTGTGTGGATTGAATATCAGGTGCTGCTAATGTATGGATTCAATTTAAATGGGTTTTAAAAAATGCTTATCTCTTAGAGATTCACTTTTTTTTTAAGTTATTCTGATCCCATTTTGGGGGGGATGATTTTATTGGCTATACTTACAGAACAATATTAAATAATATTGGTAATGGTGGACATTTCTTTCTCATGCTTCTGTAACTATTGAACTCATTTTTGCCTTAACCATACCTGTATTGGTTCAGTATTCAATAGCCTACCTAGCCTATGGTCAGCTACATAGAATCTGCCTTTGCTAACATGCTGCTAACCATCCAGTGTATTGCCCAAAACAGCATGCAGTCTTCTGTTGCATTCACCGTCTAAGTTCTCCACCAGAAATCCACAATTGTTAAAATCTGTATACAAATACAGATTAATGCCTGTCAACTTAATATGAGTATTGTGTCCAATAATTCCTCTATTGTCTCATGTTCATTTTTCTTTACTTTCTTTATGTATTCATCCCTGGGTTTGTGCTTGCACTCTTGGAAAGTGATTTTAACCTCTCATTCTGTTTCAAATGTTCAGATTCAAATGTGTGAACTGTATCATCCTTTCAGAATGTGGAATCTCAAAATCTTCATTATCTTTCTATCCTATTTTTTTCCTTTCCTGTTTTTAATAGTGTCCTCTTATTTCCTGAAAATAACCCCTGTTACCTATTTGCTTTCTGTTCCATCTTTGTCTTCTTTTGCCTCTTGATCTTCTCAGTTATCTTCTTTTTATCCAGCAAAGTTCAGTAAGGTGTTATGTTATTTCCAATGTATTGTCAGATGGTTTTACACCAAACACTCAAGTATAAACAAATCGTGTAAAATTTACCAATTTGGGAATATAAGTGAAGGTTATATGCCATATATGCCATATATGGCATAGTATTTTTTTGACATTTATATTAGAACATTTTTTTCAATATAAAGAAGTTGGAAATTATTTATAGTAATAATAATAATACAATAGCAATTAGTTTTTATTTAACATCTACTATATATCAGGCACTGTTCCACGCACTTTAACATATATTACCTCATTTTAGGCTTATATCAACCTAATGAGGTGTAAGTACTTTGGCAAGTATAATCATCATAATAGAGATCAAGAAAATGAAGGATATATAAAGTAGCTTGTCCGGTTACTAGTTAGTAAGTGACAGAGCTGAGATTTGAACTCAGGTTTCTGTGCAGGCAATATAATGGCCCTGCTTTCAGAGGGCTTGTGATCTAATTAGAAGTGTGATAGGTATATAGATTTCTTTAATTTGTACTAAATAAATTAAGGATCCTAAAGTGCTAATTTTATTTAGTTGAGGGAATCAGCAAGGGCTTTTAGAGGAAGTAACATTTTAGTATGCTGAGAACACGTAAGTTTCATTTTAGGTCTCATGGTAGAAGTATTTGAAATGCAACCTAAGGTAGATGAACTTTATTTGGTGTGCACTAGAAAACATTGAGAGTTAAAGAAATTATGGCCCAAAGGCATTAAGTATTTTCAGTAGCTAGTTACTGTCTAGTCAGGATTTAAACCTTAATCTTAGGCAAGATGTGCCTCTTTTATACCACTGTGGTTTTCTAGATACCAAATCTTTGATCCTGTATTATTAGTGATAAAGATTTGTGACTCTTCCTTTGAAAGTTTTTAATTCATTAGTTCCTTGCATGTGGTTGATATTTAGTCAACCTAAAATAAGCCTTATTCTGTACCTGATTCTCATATTTAGATTGCTGACCAGTCTCCTTCAGTCTCTTCCCTCTCTAATCTTTATTTTATTCACTTGATTACATAGAAAGTAAAGTTTAATTTGATAATTAACTATTAATTATTATAATCTAGATTATAATTTTAAGGTAGTACTTTTTATGTCACAGCTAAAGAACTTTAGAATTTCAGCAATGAAAGCTTGAAAAGAAACAACATAATGCTTAAAATCCATGTTCCTTAATCATTCAGTGAAAGCAATAACAGAGATAAATAACAAGTAAAAAACTACCTGGTCTCTGATACAGAGGAAAAGAATACATGGTCTGTGTCTTCATGAAGTTTATAATTTGGCACAGATTGCAAATGAACACAGTATACTATGTTAGGTACTATGGTGGGGCATACTAGAAGGGTCTGTGAAGGACACCTGTGGAAGTACCAAGCCCTGCTTTGGGGGATTAGGGAAGCTTTTCCTGAGGAAATGCCAACTAATTTAAGATGAAGAGGAGTTATCTTCTCCAGATCAAGTGTGCAGTGGAGGGCAGGCTGGGCAGCCTGGCCAGGAGTACAGAGAGATTGACGTAGGTTTGGAGATGAGGGAGATTGTAGTGTGCTTCAGGCAATCTCAGGTAATTGGCTGTGTATTAAGAAGTCCGTTTGAGGGAGGCAGATGTGTTGAAGGATGAAATTAAAGAATAAATTGGATTCAAGCTATCTGTGGCCTCATAAGCCATATTTAAAGAGTCTCCTTGTCCCTGGAAAACATGCCTTGCACTTTGTGCCATTGCTTTTCATTTTCTTTTTCCAGAAAGCCTTCACTTTTCATTCCATCATATTCAAACCTGATGCTTTTATAGTTCATTCCAGGTTCTTTCCTGTCCAAGAAAACCTTCCAAAGTATGTCAACTTTTTTCTCTGAAAACATCTCTTTATATGCCAGATGACTCCATATTTTTGTTTTACTGCCTTGCTAACTTATTATTGCTATTTTTTTTTTTATCATGCCATGTATAGCTTGGCCAATTAAAGTCAAAAGCTAAAGAGCAGATGATCTATTCAAACAAGGAAAATAAATATAATTTTTTTTTTAGGCAAGGCCTGTCCCTAGAGTTTTTGTTTCTCTTACATTTCCTAAGGAATAAGGTTTATTCATCAATGTGTAAAATATACAAAAAGGGGGAGGAGTACAGAAGATAATTGTGTTAATGAGAACTAGAACTGATTAGAAATTTTGGTAGAAACAAATTGAGTGTCTGAGTTAAGCAAAATCAAAGGCTATGTGATAATGATAAATGATTTGTAATAATCTCTGCAATAATTTCATTACCCTATTTCTTTCTGAAATTATATTGTATATCTTTTCCCTCCCAACTTTTTCCTCTGCCCTTCTAGAGGCTCTCCCTATAGAGAATCTCCTTTGGGTCATTTTGAAAGCTATGGAGGGACCCCCTTTTTCCAGGCTCAGAAGATGTTTATAGATGTACCTGAAAATACAGTGATACTGGATGAGATGACACTCCGGCACATGGTCCAAGATTGTACTGCTGTAAAAACTCAGTTACTCAAACTGAAACGTCTGTTGCATCAGGTGAGTATATATGAACATTTTTAGCTCTAATATTTTGAATTGCAAAATGGATGGACTTTACTTTTTTTTTTTTTAAGTTAATTGGGTTTCTAATGTCTTCAAATTTCTGTAGAAATAATGCATGTAAATAGTATATAACTTTGGTGGGAGAAAACAAAATGGGATTTTGCATAATGCTTTCAGTACAATCTCCAACATTTATGAAATGTGTGATATTTTTTAGTAACCCAATTTTTCTCCTATATCCTTTTTTTATTTTTATAGTACCTACATTATAAGGTTGTTGACAGAATTAGAAATAGTAGTTGTAAATTTAGAGATCTAATACCTGAAGTATAGTATTCAGGCAGTTAGTCATCAGTGGCTGCTACTATAATTTCAGCTGAGTAGGAAATAAACAGCAGTTTTTACTTAAATAATCATAGTCATATAATTTAACTTTTATTTGAAACCTTCAAGTTTAGTCTTCCTCAGTCTTTTCATTTTTCACAATCTAGACTCATAGCAGTGATAGGACTTGTCCAAAGATACAGGGTGAGCTGATGGTAGAACCTGGTTTCTCATTCAATAGTACATTTTTTGTCCAAATTTAGGTCAGATACATAGCAGAAAACTAAGGAATAAAACACTAATTTAAAATCATGAAAATGTTTTGGTTAGTTTTAAACCCATTTTTATTTGTTGTAGACTAGCCACATTTTGCTTAAAATTATGGTTGAGGAAGAACAGTCTAGCTTTTCTGCTGAACTTACTTTCTGGATTACCTTTGTCAGGCTTGTATGTTACAGCTTCTTAGGAGCAGGGACCAATTCTTATAATTTCTGGTGTCCATCAAAACTAAACTCTTGATATATGCTCAGTTAAGACTAGCCGAAGTGAAATACAGCCCCTGTGTTAGTAATAGTAATGATGTTTAGTATAAGTATCCTGTTAAAGTCATGTAAATTGTTTTATAGATACTTAATTATGGATTTTTTGGACTGGTCTTCTCCATTCTTTATGGATGTTGGATTACTTTTTGAAAAGAAACCTTTCTAAATGTTAGCTGGGAGCAAGAAAGGGGAAGATCTTTTTCAGGTCTGAGATTCTTGGACTTCTCTAGAGGCAGAAAGAGATTTTATGATTGAAATATCTAGACATAGAGCATAGAATTTTAACTGTAACTAGGAGATAGACTGGTTTATAGTGTTTCTCTGCTCATTAGTCTGGGGAGATTTTTCTCATCAGAAGCTTCAGAGTCAAAGGAAGAGAAAGCAGAAGGTGTGGGGAATGGCTAAAATATGTTAGGTATCTACTTTGAATCAGTCATTGTATATACCACATAGCCTCTTTTGTGTCTGGGTTTATTGCCCTGAAACATGAAGCATGATAAATACCAGCTAATCAGACCAGGCGTAATGGGAAAAGTAGCATGATTCAGGAGAGAAATACATGAATTGATAACCAGTGATAACCGCCACAAAAATAGAAAACTTTTTAAAGAAAAACTGTAACTCTCTTAATAGCTCTTTTCTGTCATTTTATGACCTCCGAAGTTTTATAGTAAACACTGGTCAAGTTAACTTTACTTTTTGTTTATGCAGTGAAAAAATTATGAGAAGAAAAGTTGCAGAATTTTTTTAGGGCACCTTTGAAATTTCCCAAAATGGTAATAGAAATTAAAAGCTGAATGAATCTAAGGTTTCATATAACTACCTCTATTTTTTCCCTATTCAGTATTACTAAATTTAAAGAAATTCAGTGTGATATAGTTTTTAAAAATTCACATAGTATTCAGAGACTTAATAAAAATGCAGTATTTTTGTCCTTCTCTCCATGTCAGCCAACCATTCTAGTCTGAACAGATAACCATCTGAAGATTTCTCTGGAGCTATCATGTAGGGCCTTATTTTTGTCCTAATTCTGGGATTGGGTTCACTGTTTTTTGTATACCTTCTTTTTTGTTTGTTTACTCCCTCATTTTGCGAGAGTATATCTTTACTTTCTAAGAGTGGGCAAATGGATGGTAAAATTTTTTTTTTTTTTTTTAGTTACTGCCTTATGGAAAATTTCTTTTGTCTACTCTAATATTTGATATTAATGGTTTGGCAGGGGTAGAAATGAATTTTCCCTTAGAAATCATTACTTTTCTAGGATTCAGGTTATCCACTGGGAAGAGTCTACATTCTGATCCATTTTACATTTTATGTTGCCTGTTTATGTTATCTATCTGAGGGATTTGTAATCTTTTTTTTTTTTTCTGGCACTTTAATCTTTTATTTCTGGCATTATGTAATTTCACAATAATGTCCTGAGATTTGAGTTTTGTTGTAGTTGTTTGTATATTTCCCTCTTAATATATGAGTAATTTAGTAGACTCTTTAGAGATTCATATAGTGTGAAATTTTCTTATTTCTATGATTTTATTTTTTACCCCATTTTCTCTGGATCTTTATGGAATTCTTATTAATTGCTAACTAGGACTTCTGAATTGATTCTTAGTCTTTTATCTTTTTCTTTCATACTTTCCTTTGGATTTGATTATCTTTTCTGGTATAGTTCTTCAATATCATTTTCCAGCTCTCCATTTCTGTTGAATTACTTATCTTGGCAATTGTATCCTCAGTTTCCAAAAATTCTTTATTATATTCCATTCCTTATGTATATAATTTAATTTTTGTTTTGTCAGTAACTATATTGAGTGTTTCTGTTAGGTTTTGTTAAGATTTCTCAGGTTCCTTGAGTTACATCTCTTTTCTAAGCATTTTGTTCTTTGTGTTTATTTTGGTTTCTTTTGGAATCTTTCCTCAAATATCTAATGACTATTTGTTTATTAATATTTAAAAGTGAGGAACTAAAAACTTGATTCAGGACTCTTTGTATGTGGACTGGGCTGGTCAGCTGGCTGGCTTGATTTTGTATTACTGGATGGATATTGGGAGACCCTCAATATCTAGTGAGCAGAGGATTTTTCCTTCTTAGTTCTGTTTTCTCCAGAAAGGCAACCTGATTTATTTTTTATTTATTTATTTATTTTTTTGCTTGGAGTAGAGATAGAAGACTGGAAGTTGGTTCTTGCCTTATGCTGACTTCCAGTTAATTCCCATCATAAAACACCCCTTCCTCCCCAGCCAGGCTCTGTGCTCAGTGGAGAGTGTGATTCTCCCTCTCTCTGTGTCCCTCCCCCCACTTGTGTGTGCTCTCTCCCTCAAATAAGTTTTTTTTTAAATCTTTAAAAAAGATTGAATTAAATTTATAGAAAGGAAACTAAAAAGAAACTATTAATGAAAATATAAATAGCATAAAAATGATTTCTGTAGCCTAATTCTTAAGTGGAAACAACAGAATTTTATAGAGCTCCTGAGAACTTTACATATAAATATGTAAAAGTCCTATTACCTACTACTCAGTAAATGTATGTTAGATTGATTTTAATCCAACAGTTTTATAATTGCCTTACCTGCCTTAGTTGCTGGTTATTCCTTAATCCAGTGACCTCTCATTGCTGTCTTTATTTTCTTAATCACCAGGACCTGATCAAGAGGCCTTGCTTGATAAAAACAAATAGGAAACCACATTTGCATTTTCTAGATTCCCCCTGAGTGTCTATTACTAGTTTGAAGGAATTGCCTTTGAAATTAGTCTGGGTTCTCCAAAGAAAAAGAACTGAGAGAGAGAGAGAGAGAGAAGAGGAGAGAGGAGATAAGATGAGATTTATTTTAAGGAATTGGCTCATGTGATTATGCTGGTTGAGAAATCCCAAGATCGGCAGTTGACAAGCTAGAAACCTAGGAGAGCTGGTGGTATATAGTTCTAGTCTGAGTCTGAAGGCCTGAGAACCAGGAGAACCAACAGTTAAGTTGCGGAATGAGTCTGAATACAAAGGCAGCAGAAGACTGCTCAAAGGCAGTCAGACAGAGTGAATTTTCCTCTACTCCACCTTTTTTTTCTATTCAGCCCTTCAGTGGGTTGGATGAGGCCCACCCACATTGGGGAGGCATTCTTTAAGTCCATGGATGGTAGTTTTGATAGAAGCATTGTAAGCAGAGAAGCAAATCCATATCTAGTGTCAATTCCAGTAAGGACAAAATGTTGTCCTTTTCATGATGGAAGTAGCCTAGTGCAATCAACCTTCCACCAGGTAGCTGGTTGATCATTGAAGGAGTGGTGCCATATGAAGGTCTCAATATTGATCTCTGCTGCAGGCGAGTTAAGCACGAAACAGTGACCATAGCCAAGGTGGCCATGTTGCTGACTCTGTGCATAACCTCCATCTCTGCCATCATTGCCATTTTTTTCATGAGCCTGTTGGAGGATGACAGAGGTGGCTGGGGAAAGAGGCTGACTGGTATCCATGGAATGAATCAGAGTATCCACTTAATTCTTTAAATCCTCTTTTGCTGAGGTCACCCATTGGTGAGCATTCGCATGAGACATAAATATCTTGCTATTTTTTGCCCAGAGTTCTGTCCATATATACTTCTTCCCCATTCCTTGTCTCTGGTTTTTCAGTCATATTTCTTCTAAGTCCCTGACCATGGCCTGTATATTGGTATATAATTGCATTTCTGGACATTTCTCCTTCTAAGCAGAGTGAACAACCACATGCAGTGCTTGAAATTCTGTCTACTTGAAAGATTTCCCTTCAGTGCTATCCTTCTGGGATGTACCTGAAAGGAGCTGTAGTGTTGCACTGAACACTTTGAGATGTTGTCTGCATATCGTATGGAACCATCTGTTAAATCAGACCTGAGTCTTCTCTTCCTCTGTCAGCTGATTCTAGGAAACTCCCCATGAAGCCATAGTGTAGTTTGGGAGAGAGAAGGCGGTGTAGCAGGAGTGGGGACAATGGGCATTTGAGCCACTTCTTTCATGTAAGTTATTTGTATCCTTAGGGCCTGTTTAGGCCCAATCAAATTTATACCACTTCTGATTGATGATAGAATGTTTCTGTGCACCCACAACTTTATGACTTTGTGTGTCAGATAATAAATACCCTGTTCATGATGGGCAGCTCAGGTAGCACGGTAACTTGGTGGCTCAAGATTAAGCATTCAGTCACTACTAAGACACAGTAACAGGCCAAAAGCTGTATCTCCAAAGGACTGTAGTTATCTGCAGAGGATGGCAGGGCTTTGCTCCAAAATCGTAAGGGCCTGCACTGAGACTCATCTTTCAAAGGCCTGCTGTAGTCTCCAAATGGTATCCCTATCTGTAACTGAAACTTCCATACCATACGATCCATGGAGCAGAGCAGCTTGCACAGCAGCCTGGACCTGTTGTAGAACCTCCTGGGTCCTACTCAAAACTAGCAGCTATTTGGGTCACTTGGTAAATGGGCCAGAATAACACATCCAAACAAGGAATATGTTACCTCCAAAATCCAAACATGCCTACTAGGTACTATACATCTTTTTTGGTTATAGAAAGATATAGATAGTGACTTATTCTTCACCTTAGAAAGGATATTGTGACATGCCCATGGTCCTTACTCCTTCTTGCTGCCGCCTTTTTCTACAAATAATTGTTTATATTCCTTTTGTGTTCCTGGCAGTTAAGGGTAAATTGATGATTGGACAGTGCTATTCAGAGTAGCTCATACAAGTGTTTGTTATTAGTCCATGGAGAATTAAAGTAGCTCTTGCCAGAATAGAAAACACATTTCATCCTTGTTATAGAAATTCTTGCTATCAAAGAAAAAACTGAACCAAAACTTAAACTGTGTTTAGTGACTAGTTGATTTATAGTTTGGTGCAAGCTTTTTTGCGTATCACAGACAGAATATAGTTTGTACCAGAAATGATCTGCAAATCAAACTGTAAATCACACTGGTGAAAGTTACTATCCTTACTTGTGGAAGAGAAGTCCAGGGAATGAAAAAGATATGCAATCAAGTATTACACTAGAGGTATCTTTACGTAGTATATGAAACAGAAAAATTGCTCTGGGAATGGAGATGAAAAAATTCACTCTATGGCATTATGGAGATGTGAAACTGTAAGCTGAATTTGTTAGGTGCAGAATTTGGGGGAGATAGTATGAATATAGTTATAGGTTCTTGAGAACATGATCTACATTTGTCATAATGACTATGGGAAAACCCATGAGTATGTAAGATAATAAAGAGAAAGCCAGAAAAAGCAGTGCTTACCTGATACACTTTGAGGTCACTATTAATACAACTTCTTACTGTAAAAATGTTTATTATTAAGAAGAATTAAGCATTTATACTGCATTTATATTGGGATCTGTATTTCAGTAACTAAATCCTTAATGAAATAGGGTGGAAGTTTGCTGAAGAATGCCAGCAAATAAATGTAGAAAGTGTGATAAAGTTAGAGAAACATTATTTTACAAACCCTAAAGAACTGTTAGATAAATGGGCAGTGGGTTCCTAGTCAGTTAGTGTGTCAAAATAACATCATATAAATTATTTGTAGTTACAAGAGAAAAATATACTTGTTCACTGAAGAGATCAAACTGTCATCACCCCAATCCTGAGATGGTTTTCCCATTATTGAGTTGAGTTATCCTGAGAGTATGTATCTGCTCATGTGATAAATGTAATTGTGCATACTATATTCTAGCAAAACCATTTAATTTTAATTCCTCAAGCCATTGCTTAACAACTTCCTTTTTATACAAGAAAAAGAGAGGAAGGAACCAGACAAATTCACATTTGGAAATTCTGTAGGAAAAAATAGTAATATTCTTTTTTAGCTTATTAGTGTCCAAAAAGTTGGTGCAGGGAGGTGAAAGTGCTACACTGAAAGAAATTTAAGGGACAACTAGATGTAATGTGAGATTCTAAATTGATATTTGTTTGACAGATCAACTATGGCAGACATTTTTGGCCCATTGAGGGAAGTTTGAATATGGCTTATGTCTTAGATGAGGTAAAAATTTTCTGAAATGGAAAGATAGAGATTGTTGACTAAAGACATGTTATAAAACAGTATACGCATTAGAATCATACATATTTACATATATCTATATATGTGTATCTCCAGAAGGAAATGCACTAAGGTGTTAATGGTGATGATACCTGGATGGTGAGCATGCGATGTTTTTTTTTTTTTCTAAATCTACATTTTCTCATTTCTAAATTTCTATAATATGTATTTACTATTTTGGAGAAAAAAAGTTATTGAAATAGTACACATCCTATTCAAAGATCAGTTTGTAATGGATTATGGTTTCAATGTAGGATGTTAGAGAAGAAGCAATAGTGATAGGCTTAGGGCAGATTGTAAAGGGCCTGTGGGCCACAAAAGGTGCTTGAACATTACTCTTTAGGCAGTAGTAAGCCAGATGAGTGGCCTGGCCTGCTTGGTATTTTAAAAATATTATTCGAAGGGATTTTCAGAAAATGAATATCAGAGGGAATGGGTTAAATCAATATTTAGGAGAATGTTTCAGAATCCAAGTTTTAGCCTAAATTTCAATTTTCAGTTGCTTTTGAAAATAGTTAAAATTGTGTTCTCTTTCATGCATATGTCCTACAGAATTGTGTATGTAAAACTTTTATGTAGTTGTCTATATTGCATACCGAGCATTTTTCTTTCTTTTTTTTTTTTTTTGGGATGCATACCGAGCATTTTTCTAATTAATGCACATTATCTCTAGTCCTTGAAAAGTAGGTGAAACTTGCTTTATCTCACAGCTGAGGAAGTTGAGGCTCAGAAAGCTAATTAGTGAGGCAGCTGGGTAGCTCAGTTGGTTAAGTGTCAGACTCTTGATTTCAGCTCAGGTCATGATCTCAGTGTCATGAGAGCGAGCTGCATAGGGCTCTGAGCTCAAGGAGAAGGAGGAGTCTGCTTCTCTCCTTAACCCCTCTGGTCCCCCCGCCCCCTCCAACAGGCTCGCTCTCCAAATTAAATAAATAAATCTTAAAAATAAAAGATAGCTAATTAGTTATAAAACTAGGATTTTTTTTACCTCAATCTTCATGATTCCAAGGCCTGTTGCACACAGTGGCATTCTTAGGCGATTCACTGGGGGACAACAGGGAGAGGAAGGAGAATGTGAAGGCAACTTCTCGCTATCACATCACCCTGCATCCCCTCAGCCAATCCCAAGGTTTGGAATCTTTATTAAATAGGCCTCTATATTTAAGCATTCACCTGAACAGAGTTCTCGTTGCACACAATGAGAAAATTTTAAAATTTAAAATGGTAAAACATTGTATTTCGCCTTTGATCCGGTTTTTGTTATATGTAGTTCAAGGTTATTTCACAGTTTAAGCAACACTTTCATGTACCCTATTTTCTTTATTACAATGACACTGTGGGACAGAGAGGATTGCAGTAATCTTATTTTAATGACAGAGCATTGAGATTCCCAGATTTAATTATTTTTATTAAGGTCACACAGTTGCATTCTAATGCAGAATGATTTTTAAACTAAGGGCTTTTGAAATCTTTTAGCTTAGCACTTACTGTGTTGCCTAATTTAGGGAATTTTAAATAAATTTTGATCTGATCTGAAGAACATGGGGACATACAGAAAAAATAATTTTTAGTGTTTTGTCTCCTTACTTTAATTCTGTATGTCCTGTTTCAAACACTTGAAGCATAATATGCATGTAGAGAAGGGTGTATAGTTAATAAATGTCTATTTCAGTTTTCACAAACTGAAAATATACATGTAGACAGCACCCGATAAGAAATAGAACATTACCAAAACCCCAAACAGAAGCATCCACTGTCCCTCATTTTTAATGACTATTGATTTTTGAAAACAGATTCGTTTCTTTATGTTTGAACTTTATATAAGTGAAATTATTTATACTCTATTGTATTTGGCTTCTTTTGCTCAACATTTTGTAAGTCATCCATTTTCTGCATTCATTCACATTGCTATAAATAAGAATATTACGTGATGTGAATATACACAGTTTATTTGTTCTACAGTTAATATTTAGCAGTTTTTTAGTTGGGATTATTATGAATAATGCTGCTATAATATTGGTGAACATATGTGATATGTGCACTTTTGTTGTGTCTATGTGAGTGGAATGGCTGACTCATAAAGTATGTAGATATTCAGCTTTAGTATGTAGTACAAAAACAGTTTTCCAAAGTGGTTATGCTCATCCATTTTCTTGCCTCTCATTTCTTTTTATTATTTTCCCTGTTTGCTTTTATCACATTATCATTGTCAGCATCTCTTTGACCCTAGGGTAGGAAGTGAAGACTCTTAAAATGGAATAATGAGAAGAGCATGATGACACCTCTGACATTTTCTTTGGGATTGTAAAATAATTGATCCTGATGATTCATACCCTATCTACCTGTTTGGGGGATAAAAATAAATGTATAATTGTGTTTTATGAACTGTCAAGTGTAAATACAAATGTTTTATTTAATTATTTCCTTTCACCTTCAATGTTGAGAATAAAACCAGCAATTTTTCCCTCATATAATGCTCCTGTCTGCCCTCTACCATCACTCTTGCTCTCTGTGTGAGTGTGTGTGTGTGCGTGTGTGCGTTTAGGAGCAGTGGTGGCAGCAGCAGCAACCTAGGTGAGTGTACTGAATTAAGGAGCTGCTGAAATAATGCCTTTTGATCGTGGAGAACCACAGAAAAGCCAGGGAACGCATGCTTCTCTATCTCCAGACTTCTTTCATCATTCCAGGAGAAAAAAAAAGTTTATGAAATCTACATGGAAAGCACATATACAACATAAGGGTACGGTTAAATGAGTAATGTGAACAGGTTTATACTTAATACCCAGGCTAATAAATGAGGCATTGAGAAGCTCCTGTATATTCCTTCCTGATGGCAGTGCCGTCTCTTCCAGAATCTAGCATTTCCCTTGTCTGTTAATTTTTAACCATCTATATTTGTAGTCCTGTGAATACTAGTTTTGCTTCTTCTTCTTTTTTTTTAAGATTTTATTTATCCATTTGTGAGAGAGAGAGCACACACATGAATGGGGAGGCAGGGAGAGGGAGAAGCAGGCTCCCCATGGAGCAGGGAGCCCAATGCGAGACTTCATCCCAGGACCCCAGGATCATGACCCCAGCTGAAGGCAGACACTTAACCAACTGAGCCACCCAGGAACCTCAGTTTTACTTCTTTTAGAACTTTATATAAATGAAATTATACTAAAAGTGTTTCTCTGTGACTTCTTTTATTTATCATTTTAAGGTTCATTTATACTTGTGTTCTGTTTCGTAAATTTTCATTTCTGAATTTTATGAACAAACAATAATTTCTTTGCCCATTTTACTCTTGGTGTACATTTTATTTCTTTCCAATATACTTTTTTTTTTTTTGCTGTCACAAATAATATGAACGTTTTCCTTGTACATGTGTGAAAACTTCTGAATAAATTAAGAGTGGAATTTCTGATCATGGAACACAGAAATATTGTACTCAAGAAATTTCATACTATTTCCCAAAATTGTTCAATGTGTTTCACTCCCCTTAAGTAGTATATACTGTTTTCCATTGTTCTACATCTGTTCAACATTTGGTATTATCCAACTTCTTAATTTTTCATGTGATGGGAATATAGTGATATTTAATTATGGTTTTATTCTGCATTTCCCTGACTAGTAATAAAGTTGAGCTTCTTTGTGTATTTATGGAATATTTGTGCTTGGTCATGCCTTTTATCTCTGTTTTAGAGTTTTTTGTATATTCTAAATGTAAGTATTTAGTTATATGTCTTCGCTTCTGTAGCCTCCTTTTTCATTCTGTGTTATCTTCTCATAAACAAATATTATCAATTCTAATATAATTGAGTTTATCAGACTATTTTTTGTGGTTTTCTCTTTCGGAAATCTTTAAGAAATCTCTTCTTCCCCTGAGATTATAGACATAATCTCCCTTACTTTTCTAAAAATAATAAGTTTTGACCTTCTCAATTAAATTGCAAAGACTTTGTATTTGATTTCAGTGTGTGTAAGTATGAGATAGAGATCGACTTTTTTTTTTTTTTAAGATTTTATTTATTTATTCATGAGAGACACAGAGAGACAGAGACACAGGCAGAGGGAGAAGCAGGCTCCACGCGGGGAGCCCAAGGTGCGACTCGATCCAGGGACTCCAGGATCATGCCTTGAGCCAAAGGCAGATGCTTAACCGCTGAGCTACCCAGGCATCCCTCATTTTTTTTCTATATGAATAATCATAGAGTGGGTCCAGTACTAAAACTATTAAGAGTCCACTCTTTTTCCTCTGACATGCAGTGCTGGTCCATATATGTGATACTATCCCTGTTTCAAGAAACACAATCTAACTTTTATAGTAGGGCTTGATAATGCATTATCATGGTTCCCTATCTTGTTCTTCTGCTTAAGTATCTTAACTATGCTAAAGTCTTTTGTTTTTTCATAAAATGTTGGAATCATTTTGTTGAGTCCTATGAAAATTGTTTTGGGATTTTAATGGGAATAACAATGAACTGATAATAGATCAAATTTCAGAAAGAATTAACATCTTACAATATTTAGACTTACTATCCAAAACCATGATATACAGGTCCATTGATTCAGTTTTAAGAGGTATTTTTAATAAAGTTTTATAGTTTTATTTTAAAAACTTGTATAATTTTTTTAGATTTATTTCCAGTTCTTAGAAGTTTTTGTTGCTATTTTAAGTCCTATCATTTTCTAATGGATTGTTACTGGTTTACAGAAATGCAATAGACTCTTGATATAAAGAGTTTGTATCCAGCAACCTAGATACAGTTATTACTTATTTGATAATTTATCCATAGATTTATTTGGAATTTTTTATTTATATTATCATATAATCTGCAATAATGACAGTTCTTTTTCCTTCTCAGTGTTTGTATTTTTCCTTGCTTTATGTGCTGGCTGGGAACTCCAGTTTAATACTGAATTGTTCCTGTTTTGCTTCAAACTTAACAGGAGTGCTTTCAATGTTTGAATGTTAAGCATGACATTTTACTGTATCCCTTTTTGTGGATACCCTTTATGAGGTGAAGGAAATGTGTTTTTTATTTTGTTTTTAATGTTTAAAAAAAAAACCATTCTCCTTCTTACAAAAACATTTTAAGTACTTTCTTCATTTCATATTTCTTCCCCTGAACAGTATGAGAGTAAGTTGCTTGCTGAAGTACATCACTGCCAAATATTAAATGTATATTTCCTACAAATAAAGATTTTCTCTTGTGTAGCCACAATGTAGTCATCAAAATCAGGGAGTGAACACCGATGCATTATTACCATGTAATCTTCACAGCTTGCCATTAGTTATGTCCACTATAGCAAAAAGATCCAGTTTAGAATCACATACTGTTTTTAATTGTCATTGTCTCTGGTTTTCTTCAAACTGCAATACTTCCTCAGTTTTCCCTTAGCTTTGATGACCTTGACATTTTTTAATATTATAGGCCAATTATTCTGCAGAATGCCCCTCAGTTTGGGTGTGTCTGTGTAGCCATATGATTCAGGTTCTACATCTTCAATAGGGATGTCACAGAAACAGCGCTGCATTGTTCTCATTGCCTTTTGCTCATTGTCAGGTGGCTCATGATTTTGGTTTTCTCGTTAGTGATACTACCTTTCATGACTTGATAAAGGTATTGTCTGCTAGGCTTCTCAACTGTAACATTACTCTTTTCCCCTTTATTAGTATTTTGTTGGGAAGAATTTTGAAACTATATAAATATTGTATTCCTTGTTATATTTCCATATAATCCAGTGACTTATTTATTATATTATGCATATACTCATAGTTCCTTATTTTATGTCATCAATCTGTGAATATAATTTATTTGATGCTCACACTGTCCATGATTTGGAATTTGAGAACTCTTTTGGGTTGGCTTCTTTTGTATTTTTGACTTGTACCCATCATTCTTTGAATACTTTTTTGGAAATGTAAGATATCCCATTCTAATTAAATATTTTCCCTATTCCGAGGATCCCTGGGTGGCTCAGCGGTTTAGCGCCTTTCTTTGGCCCAGGGCGCGATCCCGGGGTCCCGGGATCGGGTCCCGCATCGGGCTCCTGGCATGGAGCCTGTGTCTGCCTGTGTCTCTGCCTCTCTCTCCTCTCTCTATGACTATCATGAGTAAATTAAAAAATTCTTTAAAAAAATAAATAAATAAATAAAATCTTTAAAAAAAAATATTTTCCCTATTCCTGTCTGGAAACAGCCATTTTTTCAAGGAACCCTGGTTACTTCTAGTGGAGAATGATATTTAGAAGCCAAGATCTGGGGGCTAGGTGTGCTTATTGTTAATGACTTGTCAGTGCCCTTAAGCCCTCTCAGGGCCTGTGAGTATGCGTGGATGTATTTGTGGGTGTTTATATGGATACTTCTGACTATATTTCTGTATCTGTCTCTATGTATTGAAGCTGTGGGTTTATTCTCATAAGCTTAATTCCAATGTAAATACAGCATTTCTCTTTTTCTGTGTTTATAATTCTCTCCTCCAACAGTGAGAACTTTTTTTTTTCTTTAATATGTTTATTCATTTCATCAATCCTCTGTGTTCACCTTCCTTACTCTGCTTGGGCTCTGATGCCTTGTCATCCAGCCCCATGGATTTGGACACTCCTTACCAGTCTCACTCTCCATTTGGATGCTTCCTTACTCTGCTTGGGCTTGATACCATATGTCCATTGATACCTGCACATGGACACCTTTCTTGTCCTAGTTGGTTCTGACACCTGACACTAGTTCTTTTCCTGTAGATGCCCTCTTCATGCTGTTTGAGTTCTAGTAGTCCTCTGCCAGGCCACACCATGTGTGTGTGCCCACCTCAGTCTGCTTGGTTCCTGGCAGTCCATTCCAGGCTGCCCATTAGTGCATGTGCCCTTCTCATTCTACTCAGGCTTGACTCTGCTATCACATGGTCCCCTCCTCCCTCTGTGAATGTCTTTTTTACTCCTGTGGACTCTGACATGCCTGGTAAGCTGCCCCTCTGCAGGAACATATTCTTTACGTAGGCTCTTTTAGGGTAGAGACTTATCTTGCTCTGTCTCGCCTAATGGCTTGTTCAGGAAGGGAAAAGATAGTGAAGAGGAAGAAGGAGCAAGTTAGAAAAAGAAATTATATCAGCTTCATTAAGGTATAATTACATTCAAATAAAGTACACCCATTTTCTTTATACAGTTTACATTTTTAAAAAATTTTTATTTATTTATGATAGTCACAGAGAGAGAGAGAGAGAGAGAGAGAGAGAGAGGCAGAGACATAGGCAGAAGGAGAAGCAGGTTCCATGCACCGGGAGCCCGACGTGGGATTCGATCCCGGGTCTCCAGGATCGTGTCCTGGGCCAAAGGCAGGCGCTAAACCGCTGCGCCACCCAGGGATCCCTATACAGTTTACATTTTGATAAATATGTCTACATTTGTAGATAAAGGGTATTTTTATAGCTGCAGAAATCCTCTTATTTCCCTTTGGAGACTCTCAAACCTGTCCCAGGCAGCCATTGCTCTGCTTACTGTTACTAAGTTTGGTCTTTTCTAGAAATGTATCTAAATGAGATCATCCAATGTGTACTCTTTTTGTTTCTGGGTTCTTTCACGAACGATCATGGTTTTGATATTCATCTATGTTATTGAGGTTATCAGTAATTCATTCCTTTTTATTACTGAAGAGCATTTTGTTGTGTGTGTATACATATACACATATATAGATACTACAACTTTGATTTTACTCATTTACCTGTTGATAGACCTTTGAGTTGTTTTTAGTTGTGGGATAATTGGGATAATGCTGAATTTCTAGATATTAATGATGAAAATTAACAAAAATGAATGTAATTTCAAAAAATAATAATGTGAATTTAGACCAGTTCTTCCACTTGTTTGTTGTGTGGTCTTGGACAAATTACCTATAAAAGATACAGAGAATATAATAGCTCCTATTTTGGGACTGTTGTAAAGAATACATGAGGAAATTTGGACAAAGTGCTAAGCATAATCTCTGATACATGGAAAACAATGAATAAATGTGAGGTATTACTAACAATAATATATAAGATGTGTAAAATAAAAAATGTGAAGGTCAGGGATTTTTAATTGCTTGCATTGCTTAAAATTTTATGTGGCTACTCAAAAAGCTAATTCCATTTACTTTAGTATTCATTTAATTAGTGTTATTCCATCATTTAGTATATTTTATTAAGCATCTGTTGAGTACTAAGACTATAGTAATAATGAAGATAAAAAGAAAGGTGGCACAATTCTTGTCTTTTTTTTTTTTTAAGATTTTATTTATTTATTCATGAGAGACAGAGAGAGAGAGGCAGAGACACAGGCAGAGGGAGAAGCAGGCTCCGTGCAGGGAGCCCGACGTGGGACTTGATCCCGGGTCTCCAGGATAACGCCCTGGGCCGAAGGCAGTGCTAAACTGCTGAGCCACCAGGGCTGCCCACAATTCTTGTCTTTTATGTAGTGTTTTCTTCTTAAAATTATACATTACAACTGGCTAGTGGGTTTTGAAATAAATTTTGACCATTGTAACTAGAATTTTTTCCTAATAAAATAGTCTAGGCACTATCAGGGGGCATCACATGTAGCAATGACAAATATCGCTTTTGAATTTGTTTTTAATGTGATATTTATAACTGTCCACTATCTGTTCATACATCCTTATTTAGATATATACACACATACATGCACACATATTCATGAATATGTATACTTGGTATGATATAAATATACTTCTTATTGTGGGTTATGGTTTCCCCCAAAATAAACCTGTTCTAATACATAAACAATGCTATACTTAAAACTCCAAGATTATAAACCATAGATTTAAATAGAAAATAATGAAATGATTGCTGCATCAATAAAACATTAAATCATTGGTAAATACTCTAAAAGATGTTTGTGACATTTTATAAAGACTCCTGCAGAATTTTGTATAAAAGAGTTGAAGGAAATACGTATGTTCTATAAGAAGACTAAGTTTTGCTAAGTGTTGCAAAAATTAACTTACTCCTACGGATATTAATATTGTAACCAAGACAGCTACCTAATAGTCTAGAAAAACGTATAAGCATTAAATAATTATAAAAATGTTGTGTTACAAAGGACAAAAGATAAGTTACAAACTGAATAAATGGTTGGAACTTAATAGTTCTTCCCAGTACTATTTTTATAGATGTAATATCATTTTAGTCAAAATCAAAACACCTTTATTTGTGGTATTCATGAAAGTGGCTCCAAAATTGTTAACACCAAAGAGCTTATTCTTTGCATTCTTTGAAAAAGACATGAAAAAGACAAAAAGAGAAAGGGGGGTGGGAGGGAACTCTTTAGAGCAGGATATAGTACTGACACAAATAGAAACATAAAACAGCAGAAAAAAATAGAAAATGCAGACACATGGGCTGAAGGATCTACTAAAAAACAATTGGACACAGTAGGATTATAAAGTAAATGTTGAGGAAAAACTCATATAGAAGCAGTTATTTAAAAAAAGAAGCAGTTATTTAGTTCATGCTATAGTAAACAGATGATTTAAAGAGTTTATTTTTTAAATTAAAGTAGAAGAAATTTATAACTAACATTTTCAAGTGACAAAAGGAACATATAGGAAAGGATATCCTGACTCTGATACATACAATTTGGTTCAATATGAAAGTCTAAACAGAAGAAATTTGAAAATAGTGTTTGCTTACAATATTACTAGTCTATCCGTATATAACAATTTGAATGCCAGATTTTTATGTTTTAAAAATATCTTTTTTTCCACCCATTTGTTAGGATCCCCTCATCTCTGAAGCACTTATTGAAAATCAGGCTTTATACGTTTCTATTTTAGAAATCCTCTCAAATATAGCTTGAATGATTAGATGTTAAATCCCGTAGGTGAATTACAGCATAACTCAAAAATTATTCTCCGTGCACATTGTAGAGTCTATGTGATGTGATTGTTCATCCATATACTTTTGTTTTTAAAAAGAGCAACTTTTCAAAAAGAAAATGAAAAAATCAATCTCTCCTCTTCCTCTACTCCCTTTCCTAGGATGCCTCTTGTGATTATGTTGTAGCATATCTGAAAAACAAGGCAGCTTTGTTGACATCACTGATGATGCTTGTCAGCAGAGATTGGTCAACGCTGCCAAACTTTTTTGTTAGTCATTTCAAGTGTCTATGTCCATTGCAGCTGCTCTGGAACTTCTAGGAAGATCCCAGATTTTGCAAACTCATGGAAGAACCACCTGGGTAAGATGGAGTTTGTTATAGGGTTTTCCAATAAGTTAATATGTGGAAGATTCATAATATTAGAACAAAAGTTTATCTTGATGCTATGTCAAAACAGAAAAGTGGAAGATGACTTGCAGACAGCGGTCTCCTAATGCTCTTAGAATAAAGGAAAGTTTATTTATCTTTTTGAATCTTTAATAAAATGTGAATGGCATTTGAGTTAAGGTAAATTGTATTTAGAGTTCAAAAATCCTAACTAGAACCCATAGAAACTGCTGAGACACTTTACTCAATAAAGCAACCTAGTATACATGGACAGTCCGTTAACTATGAATTGCTTATTTTTTGTGTAGTAGTGTGTTATGGTTATTAGTATTTTGCATCTGTGCATTTGTTAAATATGTTTATGCAAAATATTAAGGACTGACAGCATTGTTCAATAAATGTTAGTTTCTTAGTGTATGTAATATGAAGCACAAACATCACATGCATGATTTTTACTCAGTTTTTTAAAAAGAGAAAATTTTCTATCCATTCCCCCTCTAATGCTTAAAGAAGCTCTTCCCAATTTTGCTTTGGACACTTTTTATTTGAGTCAAGGTTTAATAGTATTACCATTGGTTAGTGTCAGTTATTTGGAGGGGAGATGGTTTTATTAATTGATTCAGTTGGAGATTTTATTCATGATCTCTAAGCTCTTGTGCTTTGATGGAAATAAATTTTTCCCTCTTTGATTGCCTAAATCTAGATTGCTAGACAGTTTATGTTTTAAAAAATTGGATTTTTTTTCTTTGAGGCATTGTAAATAACTTAAACATTAGTAACTCTCAATTGTTTTGGCCTATATTATAAATTTATTTCATTTAGAATAATATTTTTTTATTTTTCAAAAATAGTGGTTTGTGTATGTGCTTTCATTTTGTATTGATTCCTAATCTTGGTACATTAACAATAAAGGATATTAACAATAAAGGATATCTATCTGATACAAGTTCTTTGGAATGTGTCGATGTTTGCTTTTGTATCCTAAAGCAGGAGCTAGAAAACTTTTCCTTAGAAGGCCAGCCACATTTTAGCTTTTTCCTTTTCTTTTTTTTATTATTATTTTTTAATTTATTCATGAGAGACACACACAGAGAGAGAGAGAGAGAGAGAGAGAGAGAGAGAGAGGCAGAGACACAGGCAGAGGGAGAAGCAGGCTCCATGCAGAGAGCCTGATGTGGGACTCCATCCCAGGACTCTGGGATCATGCCCTGGGGCTGAAGGCGGTGCTAAACCACTGAGCCACCCGGGCTGCCCCACATTTTAGCTTTTTTGGGCAAGAAGCAAAATTGCAGCTCTTAGTCGATATTTATAAAATCATTTAAAATTCAATCATTTAAAAATGTAAAAGCCATTCTTAGCTCATGGACTATAATAAAAATAGACCTCTGGCTGGATTTGTCCTGTGGACCATAATTTATTATTCCCTGGCTTACAGTATGCTCAATTTTTGTGACTTTCTATGTCTGTTTGTAAAGAACATATATTCTCTACATTTAAGGTAGCAGTATGTCTATTATATTAAGCTTTTTAATTGTATTATTTGCACCTTATCCTTACTAAAGTTTTCTCTTTGATCTGTGAGTTTCTTAGAGTAGTGTTAGTTTCCTGCTATAATTATAGATTTTTCAATTTATTCTTTTAATGCTATCAATTTTTGTTTTAGTGTCTTTAGGCTGTTATTTAGGTATATAAATGTTTGGAATTGGCACATCATCTTGGTGGAGTATTTCTTTGATCACTAAAATCTTTTTTATCCTCATTAATACTTTTTAATTCTACCTTGCCTCTTGTGTTATAGTAATATTCTATCAGGTTTTTTTTTTAAGATTTTATTTATTTATTCATGAAAGGCACAGATTGAGAGAGAGGCAGAGACAGAGGCAGAAGGAGAAGCAGGCTCCCTGCAGGGACTCAATCCCAGGACCCTGGGGTCATGCCCTGGGCTGAAGGCGGTGCCGAACTGCTGGGCCACCCGAGCGTCCCTGTCTATATTCTATCAGTTTTATTTTTCTTGTGATTGTTAAGATTTATCTGGTGTTACTGTCTCCTTTTGTTTGCTTTTAGTTTTTTTTTTTTTTTAAGTCTGGTCTTTTATTAATTTTCTAGGGCTGCCATAATAAAGTACAACAAGCTGGGGGGCCATATAACAACAGAAATCTGTTCTCACAGTTCTGGAGGCTAGAAATCTGAAATCAAGGTGTTTTTAGGGCCATGTGCTCTGAAGGCTCTAGGAGATGAATCTTTTTTTGCTTCTTTAGCTTTTTTGGTTGCTAGCAATTGAGGGCATCCTTTGCCTTGTAGGTGCATGACACCTATCTCTGCCTCCTATTTTCACATGACCTTCACATTACCTATATGTCTGTGTGTCAAATTTCTCTCTTATAAAGACACCAGTCATATTGGATTTAAGCTTGATGCTAATCCATTATGACCTCAACTTGATGATGACATTTGCAAAAACCTTATTTCCAGGTGAAGTCACAGTCACAAGTTTTGGATTGGCGTGGATTTCTAGGGGGCACTGTTCAATCTAGTACAGCTATTTTGAGGTGTAACTTCCATACACTAAAATCTAAAATTCAGCCTTTTTCATTGTATAGTCTGTAAACTTTGCAAATCCGTACAATTACATAGCTGTTACAGTCCCCCAAATTCCTTTTTTTTTTTTTTTTCAAACTTTTGCAGTCAATCCCTATATCCACTGCTAGCTCCCGGCAAGCACTGGATCTTTTTTATGTCTCTGTAGTTTTAGTTTTTCAAGCCTATCACATAAATGGAATCATATCTAGTCCCTTGACTCTGGCTTTTTTTCACTTACCATAATTAATTCTAAATTCATTTGTGCTGTCCTCATATTGCTGATCTTTTCCTGCTTTTTGCTGAGTAATATTCCACCATATCCATGTATCATAATTTGTTAATTTATTTACCAGTTGAAGGATTCTTGTGCCACTTTCCAGTTTTTGGCATTTATGAATAAAGCTGCTATAAATATTTCTGCACAGGTTTTCATGTGCACATGTTTTCATTTCTCTTGGGTAAATACCTTGTTGTAGGATTGTTGGGTTATATGGTAAGTATATATTTAACTTAAGAAACTGCTGAAACTGTTTTCCAAAGTGGCTATCTGATTTTATATTCCTACCAGCGATTGATTAATGAAAGTTGTAGTTGTTTTGCATCTTTGTGCCTGTTTTTCAAAAGCCATTCATGTAGATGTGCAGTGGTATCCACTGTGAATTGAATTTGCATTTGCCTGAAGACTAATGATGTTGAGCATATTTTCACGTACCTAATTTGCTATTTGTGTGTCTTCCTTGGTGTCTGTCATTTTGCCCATGAACAAAAATGTTGTCTTATTGATTTTTGATAGTTCTTTATGTATTTCTATGTAAGTACTTAAGCAGACATGAAAATGATGAAACAAACGAATATTGAAAAAAATGGAATTTGCTTTTTAGGTAACTAGAATAGTGAGTTAATGAAGTCCGTTATAAACCCTAAAGCTTCATATTATTATTATTTTTATTGTTACGATTGTTTAAAAAATAGCTAACAGTTTATATTCTTTTTTTTTTAAGGTTTTATTTATTTATTCATGATAGACATAGAGCGAGAGAGGCAGAGACACAGGCAGAGGGAGAAGCAGCCTCCATGCCGGGAGCCTGATGCGGGACTCAATCCCGTGACTCCAGGATCGCGCCCTGGGCCAAAGGCAGGCGCTAAACTGCTGAGCCACCCAGGGATCCCCAACAGTTTATATTCTATAAGTTAGACACTATGCTCATTATTTTACTTGAATTATTGCAAATATTTTCTTCCAGTTCATAGCTTCTCTTTTTATTATGTTAATAGTTTTTTAAAGAGCAGAAATTCTTCTCTTAAAGTCAGATATCAGTATTATGGTCATATCTGTGGTATCATATTTAAGAAATCTTTATCCAACCCAAAATTACAAAAATTTTTCTGTTTATTTGAAGAATTTTTGTGGTTTTAAGTTTAACATACAGGTCTACAGACTGTTTTGAGAATTTTTATATATGCTGTGAGGTATGAGTGAAGTTTATTTTATTGCATATGGATATTTTAGTACTATTTGTTGAAAAGGCTTTCTTTATTGAATTGCTTTGGTACTTTTCTCAGAAATGCCTTTAAACATATATGTGGGCCTATTGCAGAACTCTGATTTGTTCCTTTGATCAATGTTTGTCCTTTTGCCAATATCACTTTCTCTTGATTACTATAGCTTTATAGTAAGTCTTGAAGTAGTATGATGTCTCTCAACTTTATTTTCAAAGTTTGTTTTAGTTCTATTACCATACCATATAAATTTTAGAGGCAGCTTTTCTATTATTGCAAAAAATTCTAGGAATTTGGTGGAGTTGGGGTACTCATCTGTAGTTGAATTTGTAAAAGAATTGACATTTCAAAACTACTAAGTCTTTAAATTCATTAATAGAGTATACCTCTCCATTTATTTGTCATCTCTGATTTCTTCCATTGATTTTTTAAATAGAGAGTTTGTCTATATTTTGTTATATTTGTACCTAAATATTTCCTTTTTTAAAATTTTGGATTTTTATTTTTCCCCTTGATTTTATTTCTTGGATTTTGGTTTAATGTATGTAAATAGAAGTCATTTTTCTAAATTTCAATTTTCAGTTATTCTTCACCATAGAAATAGTAGATTTTTGTATATTGATCTTGTTTTGTGACATTCTTAAATTCATGTATTCTAGTAATAGTATTGTAGATACTTTAGAATTGCTACAGCTAAAATTATATTACCTGAAGATGGTTTCATTTCTTCTTTCCTAATTGTCTTTTGTATTTTTATTTTTCTTGTCTTACTGCACTGAATACAATTTTATTTATTTACTTATTCAAATAATATGCCATAAACTCCAGTACAACAGAATGCCTTGTTCCTGGTTTTACGGCTAAAACTTTCAGTTTTTCACCTAATATGATGTTTTTTTATTTTTTTATTTTTAATTTTATTTATTTATTTATTTATGATAGTCACATAGAGAGAGAGAGGCAGAGACACAGGCAGAGGGAGAAGCAGGCTCCATGCATGGGATTTGATCCCGGGTCTCCAGGATCGCGCCCTGGGCCAAAGGCAGGCGATAAACCGCTGCGCCACCCAGGGATCCCAGATACGATGTTAATTCTGAGGGTCATTTAGATGGATTTTATCAGGTTGAGCAAGTTCCCTTCTGTTCCTAATTTGCTGAGGTTTTGTCCATGAATGAATGCTGAATTTTGCCAGAAACTTTTTCTGTATCTTTTGGGATAATCATATAGATATCTCTTGATATGTGGAATCACATTGCTTTTTAACTATTGAATAAGTTTTACCTTCCAAAGATCAACTTAACTTGTTCATGATCGTTTTTCCCTTTTTATATATTGTTGAATTTTATTTAAAGATATTTTGTTAAGGGCTTTTGTGTCTATTCATGAGAGATATTGATCTGTAAGTCTTCTTTTTTTTTTTTTTTTCTTTTTTAGAGAGGGAGAAAATGGGAGGGGCAAAGGGAGAGGGAGAGAGAGAGAGAATCTTAAAAAGGCTCCATGCCCAACTCAGAGTTTGACATGGGGCTAGGTCTCACAACCCTGAGATCATGACCCCCAGACAAAATCAAAAGTTGGATGCATCAAGGCTCATTAACTTGATTTGATTGATTTTCTAATTTAATTTGATTTATGTTTTCTCTAAGAATATATAGAAATGATATTATTCCTTAAACTTTGGAAGACTTTGCTAAGAAAACATCTGGCCTTCAGTATTTCTTTTACAGAAAGCTTAAATTGTGAATTAACTTTATTAATAATAATCACAGATCTACTCAGATTGTTTCTTTTGGGTGAGTTTTGATAGTTTGTGGTTTTTGAATAATTTCTTCATTTGATGTAAGTTGTCAAATTTGTGTGTATAGAGTCACTCATAGTATTATTGCCTTATTTACTTTTTTTTTAAGATTTTATTTATTTGAGAGAGGGAGAGAGCGAGACAAAGGAGGAGTGGGGTTGAGGGGAGAAGGAGAAGCAGGGACTGAGCAGGGAGCCCAATTTGGGGGCTCAGTCCTTGGACCCTGGAATCATGACCAGAGCTGAGGCCAGATGCTTAACCGACTGAGCCAGTTGGTTTTCCACCTTACTTATTACTTTTAAAGCCTGAGACATCTGTAGTGATATCCCCGGTTTCATTCCTGGTATATGCTTTCTTTGTCCTGGTATGTATCTGATTTGTGCCTTCTAACTTTGTTCTTTGGCAGTTTTACAATTGTCAAATAATTAGTTTTTGGTTTCATTGCTTTCTTTCTATTTCTTGATTTTCAATTTCATTTAATTTGTGCTCTTTATTATTATTTTTTCTTTCTGCTTGTTCTGGATTTATTTTGCTTCAGTTGTGCATTTGACACCTTTGTTTTATTCTAAGCATTTCTACAGTAATTTTCCCTCTAAGCATTGCTTTAGTTGAATTCCACAAATTTTGATAATGTGGTAACTTCATTTTCCTTCAAATCAGAATAATACCTTATTTGTCTTCAGGTTTCTTCTTTGACCCATGGATGATTTGGAAATTTATTATTTGCTTTCTAAGAGTTTGAAGATTTCTAATTAAATTCCCTTGTGTTCAGAGAGCATGCTTTGTCTATTTTCTATTCTTTTAAAATGAGCTTCTCAAATATGTAATTTATGTCTTTCACCATATTTGAGGTGTTTTTATCCATTATTTCTTCAAACATTTTTTTCTGCCCCCGACCCTTCCTTCTGTGACTTTAATGGTGTGAATATTACATCTTTCCTTCTTGTCCCATAGCTCCTTCAGTAGGCTCCGTTTTATTTTTCTCCTTTTTTCTTTTTTCTCTTCATTGTTCAAATTGCATGATTTCTGTTGATCTGTCTTCAAGTTCAGTCTGTCATCTCAAATGCTGTTATTTAGTCCTGCTAGTGCATTTTAAAATTTAGTTATTGAATCTTTGTAGTTTTAAATTTTGTATGTGTTTCCACTTGATATATTGTTTCTTTGGTGAGACTTTCTCTTTTCATTTCCTTCAAGACTTCTTACTTTTGGAGAATTTTTGTAATAGCCCTTTTAGAATCTCTTTCAATGAATTCCAACCTCTGTCTTGTTTTGGCATTGGTGTTTGTTGATTGTCTTTTCTTGTGTAAATTGAGATTCTCCCTGTTGTTTGTAGGTTGAGTAATTTTGGATTATATCTTAAATCTTTGCATGGTTTGCTGTGAGACACTTAATTTTGTTTAAATGTTATGGAGAATATTGTGGTTCTTGGGGTTTTTGCTTTTGTTTTTTGTTTTTATTTTAAAGCAGGTAAATACTCTGGGTTCAGGCTAGAAGTTCCAGCTGGCCAGCCACGTTTGGGTTATGGTCATAATGTCAGTTCTATTTCAAAGGTTTTGTGCCATACTTCTCAGATCTGTTCTTAGTATACATCTTTCAGAGGCTAGATTGGGTCTGGGCAATGTTATTTCTCAGTCTTTAATATACTGTTTAGGATCAGATTCAAGCCAAGTGCTGCTGAGGTGTGAACCTAGAAATTTACATACAGCTTTCTGGAGTCACTTTCCTGTGCTGGTACTTCATGATCTCCCAGATATTTTTACCTGGGGTTCCCATTTTTGTTCCTCCACCCTTAAAGCTGGTGTTTTATTTTTCCTGTTCTGCTGCTTGCTTTCCACAGTTATACCCATGTCCAAGGCAAAAGTGGTGTATACTTGTGTTGTGTCCCATTCTTTAGGGTTCCTGCTTTGCAATGGGCAGGAAGATGATGGAGATGTTTGGAAATAAGTCAGATTTTACAGTTCCTTTTATTCTCAAATAAATAGTTAGATGTGGGGTTGTCTTTATAGGTCAAGTCGTTTACGACAGAGATGAACTTTTTACTGAGATGAATCTTGTAAAATTTCTTTCTTTTTTCTTTTAAACGTTTAAAGAGGCATTTTAAAAACATTTGTTATTCACTAGGACATTGCCTCCACTCTTATGTCAAATTCTTTGTCTTCATATAACAGCACAATAAAAATATATTTATTGTATAAATTTGACAGATCCTTATTTTTTGCTGTCAATCAGTATTACCTATTGAACTTTACTAAATACACATTTGTAGACCCCACACCTAGAGATTCTGGTTCATTTGGTATACAGTAAATAAAAAAGAAAATGACCTACATGATTATGTCTTATACTTTAGCACTCTTGTTTTAATACAGGACATTTCTATGGTCTAAGAGATTTTCTCAGGATAGTTATGTCTGAGGAAGATTGTGATGGCAGTGATCTTGAAGCTTGTTGATTCAGTAGGTGTCCCAAGGCAGCTGGATACCATCTGAACAAACCAGGTGTCCGGCCACATTTGTGCTGCCTTGGTCAGGGGCTCAATCCCTCACCATTATTCCAGACATATTCTTTACTGATCCATCTTTCTTGAAATTGTCTGTGAATTATTTAATATGTCATTTCTTAGTTGGTTATTACTAACCAATACAGCAAGAGGTAGACCTTAATTCTTATCTTGTCATTTTCTTTATTGCATTTAAGGAGAAGAAGTTTGATTTTTTTTTCAAATTCTGTTGAAGTATAGCGTACATCCAGTAAGGTACTTAAGGTATACCAATCTTAAGTGTGCAGCTTAAACTTTTCATATGTACCTACTCATATAACCACCATACAGTCAAGACATATCCGGCATCCTAGTAGGTTTCCTAATGCTGTTTCCCAGTCAATAGCCCCTTTCCCCTGAGTCAACACCTGTTCTGATTTCTAACACCATAAATTAGTTTTTTCTGCTATCAGGCTTTGTATAAATATAGTCCTGCAATATGTATACTCTTGTCTAATACTTTTGATCGAATGACTTTTGTGGTCAATCCTTGTTGAGGTATTGTTTCTGACTTAGAAAACAACATACTCAAAACCGTATCTAAACCAAAGCACATATAATTTGACTTTCATTTTGCTTTTTGTAGTTAAGATAATCTTCAAATTTTATAGGAAATTTTCCATATTCTTTTTCCTACTCTAAAACTTTCAAGGGCTTTTTATTTCATCCACTCATGTAGTGTCTGTTATTTATTTGCACAAATTATTCTTGCCCTAGCACTCTTCTTTCCCTCTTCCACATTGCCTTCTACCTCTGTGTAGGTATAAAAAGAAGATTTCTAAAATTTAATTCCTGTTCTTTGCCATGGTAGCATTTGGTCGGGGTGAATTCAGGTTGAAATGAGTGTCAGCAATTACTCTATTAATCTCATGTTTTCCTTCTCTTCTCTCTGTAGCATGATGGAAGTGGTTCGCTGCATGATATTCAGCTATCATTGCCATCCAGTCCAGAACCAGAAGATGGTGATCAAATATATAAGGTATAAATAGTAGTCATGCTAAATTTTTCAAAATTCTTTTTTATTACTAAAATTACAAAGCAGTAACCATTAAAACATTTAGCAGTAAATGTATCAAAACCTGAAGCTTTGCTGTGTTGAGTTTTAATCAGGTCTACTTTTAACTTTTGTTACCTTATAAAGTGTTATCACTGTAGTATTTGAATTTGAATTTATTTTATCAGTTGGATTATTATTTGTCTCTATTCAGGATTCTTTTTCTTAAATCAATAGTTATTACATTTTAAAATTATTTTTTATAATTATGAATAAGTTTTTAAAATATAACTACCAATCAAAATGATTAACAGGTACTTCTCACATAGAATCACAACACTGAAGATATAGACTGAAAATGAGATTAACTCATCTTTTTTCATGTTTAAAAATACAATTATAGGGATCCCTGGGTGGCGCAGCGGTTTAGCGCCTGCCTTTGGCCCAGGGCGCGATCCTGGAGGCCCTGGATCAAATCCCACGTCGGGCTCCCGGTGCATGGAGCCTGCTTCTCCCTCTGCCTGTGTCTCTGCCTCTCTCTCTCTCTCTCTCTCTCTCTCTCACTGTGTGCCTATCATAAATAAATAAAAATAAAAAAATACAATTATAGAATACGGATGCATTTTAGTGTTTGAAAGTATATTTTTATAATTCTCATTTTTTGTTTATTTATTTATTTTTAAAGATTTTATTTATTTATTCATGAGAGACCCAGAGAGAGAGGCAGAGCCAGGCAGCAGGAGATAGGCCCCCTGTAGGGAGCCCAATGCGGAACTCGATCCCAGGACCCTGGGATCACGACCTGAGCCAAAGGCAGACGCTCAGCTGCTGAGCTACTCAGGCACCCCTCATTTTTAGTTTAAAAAAGCTTTTTTTTGGGGGGGCAGTTATTTCTGAAGTACATGAAAGTATTCTTGATTTAATGTTTCCAAGTTAAAATTGATTCTTTTACATTCTATTTTCAGGGTTTGGTAGTCAACAAACAATCTTGAAGTACTGGTTGCTTACAATGACAAAACTGTATTTTTCACTTGTTATTTTTTAACATGTTGCATACTGGCTATAGATCAGCTGGAATTCTATGCTGCTGCTTCATTCTGGGACCCAGGTTGAAGGATTAGCCCCTACCCTGGGACATGTTTTTGTAGCTAAGGGAGAAGATCATTGGCATAACCACATTTGGATTCTGCTTGCATGTTACATATTTCACTTCCAAATCAAGTCAAGTAGCCAACCCTGGCATTAGAGATCAGAGAAGCATGATTTTCTCATAGGATATGGGGTGACTTACTGGGAACAATATTGTCTATAAAACAACCAAAAAATCAAAAGAATAAAGCATTAGTAGTCACGTCTGGTTTTGTAGTTTTGGTGTTTCAACATGTTATCTTACCTGTTCTTGCAAATTTCTTCCTGTCTCTGTGCTTTCTTCCATCCTATTGTGAGTATAGTATTCTAAATCAGCAAATCTGCAGTAGGACAGGTCTTTTTTTAAAAAAAAAAAAAAACAAACTTTTACATATATAGTGGTTGAGAACCATTGACTTAGGTGATCTCTGATCATCTCTCAATTTTAAGGTTTGTGACTGACATTTTCAAAGTAAAGTGGACTTTTTCTGCATTCTTTTGGGAAAAATTTTGCATATAAAGAAATAATTTTTAAAGAAAAAAATTTAATTCCAACTTTTTTACACAACTAGTGTCAATTTTTTTCTGTGTTCCTTTTAGTTTGTCTATATATTTAATGTTACGTGGTAGACATATCATTACATGATATTTATTTATTTTTCCTTCCAAGTCATTCCTAGTTTTCCTTTTCGAAGGTGAGATGCTGTAGCTGATTCTGCTCCAGTATACTAGACTCTCTTGCATGTCAAATTCCCAGTTATGTCCCCTTCTTGTCCAAGAGGGTTTAGCAGTGTAGTTTTAAATGATACAAATATGGTGACTTGTGTCATTGGAAATTTAGGGTCTAAAATCTCTACTGGACCTGCCATGTCTCTAATCTTTTTTATCTCAGGACAGCTCCCTCTCCCATTCCCCCTGATGAGCTAGTCTCAATATTGACCACTCTCTTCAAGCCTCATTATCGGCCACTCTTCTCCATTTCTGCAGGTGGCCTTGTGTTCATCAAGCAAGATCTGGTACATGCCTTCCTGCCCTCTGACTTACCTGTATCTGTTATCATTCTCATTCACTTTGCTCCAGTTACAGGGCAAAAATAGCCACTATATACTATAGAAGACCATTCTTTGTTAGGTTCTTGGCTATCTTCTGCTGCTATTAAGGACCTAACTACCTCCTCTTCTCTCATCTCTCTTCATTGTGCTTTCTCTACTTTCTCTTTATCCTCAGTTTATAAATTTCTGTATTTTATCTATCATAAACCAAATAAACCTTCCTTGACTCTCCTTAAACCTTTTTCCAGTTAACCTGGAAACCTGGAAAAATGAAAGCAGCTACTGGTTTTAATGCTATAGACATTTGGGGTGACTGTTGTCTTAAAAGCTTTATCCTTGATTTTTATGTCATTCTCTCTAAAACTCCTTATATTCCTCAACATTTTCCCATTTTCCCTTTTCTTTCTAGGTTCCTTCTCTTCTTTAGGATATAGATTTATATCTTTTATCTGGTTCTTTTTGAACTTTTTACTGTCATGATTTCCATATATGACATATCTTTTGATAACATAAAATTTCTTCTTCATACTTAGTAATCCAGTTGCCCTGTGGACATTTCCACTGTGTCCCACCCACAGGTATCTCTAATAGTATATCTAAAACTCACAGATATTCCTCTTTGGATATATTTCTCTTCTTTTATTCTCTCTCTCTTTCTTTCTTTTTTTTTTTTTTTTTTCAGTGACACAACTAATCACCATATCACCCTAGAAATAGAGGTAGGAAGCTAGAAATATATGTCTTACTCTTGACTGCCCCTTGTACTTTTTGTTTCACATGAAGAGAATCACCAAAATCTCCTAATTTTGATTCCTGCTCTTCTTCCTTCTTCTCCCTATTATCACTCTATCGGGTCAGGCTCCTTTTGTCATCTGGAGTATTACATCTTGGTAACAAGTTCCCTAGCCTAATTGTGTTGTCGCTGTCAAGTTTATCCTCCGAACAGCTGTCAAATTCATCTCCAATGCACTGGCACTCCCCTGGCTTATTAGGCCATGCTTGGTATTCATGGCTGTCTATGATTGGGCCCTTGCCTAATTTACTGATCACATTAGTACCTGTTGTTCACTACAGCCTTTGTGCAGCGACATCACTGCTTGTAATTCTCCAAATATGGTATGCTAGGCTTGCCTTCGTCTCTGTATTGTTGTATAATACAGAGGACTGTATAATCTCTGTATTGTAATACAACAATACAGAGTATCTCTGTATCTGAGAATCTCTTACTCTAAAATCCAAAGCCTGATACACTTCTGTGTCTTTGGAACTCATTCTCATCCTTTAAGGCTTCCCTGGAGTTACCCATTTCCTGATATGTTCTCCTTTGCCCATCATTATGTGTAAAATCCTTAGAGCAGTGCCTATACTCTATACATGTTGGCTCTTAATATGTTATCACATTGTATTTCGATTTTATTTTCAAGTCTATTTCTGCCAACACTGGCAGAACCTAGTAGTGCCTGAATGATGGCTATGTTGTATTTCAGTAGCCCCCCCCCCTTTGAGACAATTGTGAATTTGTAAACTTTTAGATAATACCTTGTCATAGGTTTTTCCATACTTAGGATTGTTTCTTTGTGTGAGATAATTGAATCAGAATGCAAGCATTTTTATGACTCTTCTGTGTATAGCCATGTGTTTCCCAGAAAGGCTAGTTTTGATGTCTGATAATGTACCATTCTTTTCCTGCAATTTTGTTAATCACATTGAGTATTTCTCCCCCCAACTTAATACCCATAAAATAATACCTTAATTCTTGAATTTGTATTTCTTCAACAAGTCAGATACAACATTTTGCTAATTATCTGTATATTGGTGAGTACTGGTTTATTAGTCTTGGGGCCTAGAAAATGATCCTTTTATGTTTGAACAGGCTCTTCATATACTTGAGTATAAATCCTTTATCATATAGGTTTTCACCAGCTTTTAGCTTTAACATTAATTGTATGGATGCTTTAAAATTTTATATAATCAAATATACTTCTTATATCTTAATAGCTTTGTTTGTCACATAGCTTAAAAGTGTATCCTTCATAATCTGCAGTCTGTCTCTTTTTTTGGTCTTGATTTATAATTAAAAAAAGTTAAACTCTTTGAATTGGAATGGAAATCATTTTTTACTTATAATAAACAGTCTTGCTCCAGTTGACAGTATATACATAACAGCATTACAAAAATATTTTCTTCCCCATTGTTTGTGATACTTATGTGATATGTTAAAGCCTTTGTGAAATGTCTCTTTCTGATCTCATTAAAGAGACTGAGATTTTGTGTTTGTTCCCAATGTATTTGCTAGAGTTGACATCCTTTGCTCAGTAACAACATATTATAATTATTTGCTTACATATTTTTCTCTCTGGAAATATATATCATTCACATATATATCCTAATTTCCTTGCTGGTGTTATTTCCTCAGTATATATTTCTGGATAATCGAATAGTAGTAAGTACAATGAACTAACTATAAGGTAATGATACTTTACACCTGGAAATGTAACCAGATTCCAGCTTAACTTGATAGTAGGTTTCCATTTAATACTATTAGGAATTTCTTATAAACTAAATTGACAGGGTATTTTGTCTTTGAGTAAGGCAGTTTTCAGGAAAGTAGCTCATGGAAAAAGAATCTCGCTATTACCCTGTTTATCCTTTTGCTGATTACTGAGCCAGCTGTGAAATGGCTCTTTGCCTTTAATTATGCTGTTCCTTCTGTTTGTTGTGCCCTGCATTGTTTTTGATAGGCAACTCTCATACATCCCTTTTAAATTTATCTGAAGTTACTGTTTTGTCTGTAATATATTTTACTATATGGCCTATGTCCCAGTGTCCTTATCTGTAAAAGGGGGATATAATACTATCTACCTCAGGGTCTCAGGTTTGTACTCAGGATCAAATGCTTAGATATTTAAAAGTACCTGATAAGTACTTAATGAATGTTAGCTGTATTGCTACTGTTACTCATTTTTTACATTTTTGAACTCTATTACACTATGAATTCTTTTTTAAAGATTTTATTTATTTATTTATTTGAGAGAGAGACAGAGTATGAATGGGGTGAGAGGCAAAGGAAGAGGGACAAGCAGACTCCCTGCTGAGCATGGAGCCCCACAAAGAGCTGGATTCCAGGACCCTGAGATCATGACCTGAGCCGAAGTCAGACGCTTAACCAACTGAGCTACCCAGGCTCCCCTACACTATGAATTCTTAGAAGACCAAAATGGGTTTTTGTTTGTTTGTGTATAGGTGAATTGCTGGCATATTTAAGAAAAATTTTCCTCTTCACAAACCATCCATTATTCACTCTTCATCATTGATTTAATGCTTATTAATTTTTTAAATATTTCAGAATGAAGATTTATTAAACGAAGTAAAACAACTTAAAGAGGAAATAAAGAAAAAAGATGAAAAAATCCAACTATTAGAACATCAGCTTGTAAGTATTATAGTGTAGTACATAAAAGTAGAGGCTTTTCAAACTGCACCATACATGTGTTTTTTTTTTTTTTTAAGGTCTAGCCAGAATTGAAATTTGACTTTATTTTTGCCTTTCAAAGTTGCACTATTGTATTATATTTAGATTATATGAACTCTGAAAGTATGTGATTTACTTCAATCTAAATACTAAGTATCAAGTGTAAAGAAAGTCTTCATCAAACAACCATTTTCAGTAGCCTTCATTTGGAGATTTTGAAATTCACCAGCTTATATTCATGTTATTGATGAAGGCCTGTCTTCCTTCATATATGTTTAAAGAAATGAACTGGTGAATTGAGAACAGGGCGTTTATTCTCTCTGAGAGCAGAAACTAAACTGGATAGTAGGCTTAGATTTCTGTCAGTAAGACTGTCAGAGTGAGTGGTATTCTAAGAAAATACTTCCTCCCCTTGGATATATTGCAGGATCTCTCAGAGTCATGTTTGGATCTTTGTAATTTTATAATTGTTACAATTTCAAGTGTCAGTCTCCTATAAAAAGAATATGTCGGGATCCCTGGGTGGCCCAGCGGTTTAGCGCCTGCCTTTGGCCCAGGACGCGATCCTGGAAATCCGGGATCGAATCCCACGTCGGGCTCCCGGTGCATGGAGCCTGCTTCTCCCTCTGCCTGTGTCTCTGCCTCTCTCTCTCTCTTTCTGTCTCTGTGACTATCAGAAATAAATAAAAATAAGAAAAATAAAAATAAAAAAAAGAATATGTGCAGCAGTTTGAACTTAATTATAATTTAGTTCGTAAAATCTGAAAGGCCAGGATAATAACGTTATGGCATAAAAATGACAACAGGCCAAGGAAAATCTTTGTTGCAAGTCAAAAGCATGTTTTGGTATAACAATGGAATTCAGCAATATGAAATATTAATCTCACTTAGAATATAAAGGTTATTATGAACTCTGAGCCACTGAGGTCAGATTACAGAAATCAGGCTGATGAATAAATAATGACAGATGAATCAGATGTTATGTTTTAAGTATATGAAGAAAACTTACAAATCTGAGAAACGAATGAATGAATATTGCAAATTGAGGGCCTACCAAATATAAAATTAAGAAGGAAAATAATAAGACCTAACACTTGTATTTTAAAACTAAAATAGGAACCTAGCTAGTTTTTAAGGAGAAGAAAAAAGCATCAGGAAATTAAGTAAGCTTCAGATTTTGCAAAAATGTATTACAGAGCACAAGAATTGTGTCTAGTACACTTCAGAAAAAGGTTATGCCCTTACATTTTATATCTAAACATATTTTTATTCATATACCAAGGTAAAATTTCAGACCTTTACTGTCTTGAAAACTATGCCATTCAGTTATCTTTGTAAAATTGCTTAATAATGCATTCCAAATACCTGAGGGAGGAACTTAAAAATAACTCAAGAATTGGGAGGTAAAGATTAAAATGCGTGGCTCAGTTGGTTGGGTGTCGGCCTTCACCTCAGATCATGATCCCAGGGCCCTGGTATTGAGTCCCACATTGGGCTCCCTGCTGGGGGTAGGGGGAAGCCTGCTTCTCTCTCTCCCTCTGTCTGCCACTCCCCCTGCTTGTGCTCACTCACTCTCTTTCTGTCAAATAAATAAATAAAATCTTTAAAAAATAAATAAATAAATAAAGGAAGCCATTTTCAGGTAGGATAGATGGGCTAAACTTCCCAACCAGTAATGGGAGAAAACTTTTTGCTCCTTATTTTATCTTATGTAATTATATATCATTTGAATGTTGGACTTTTTTGAATTTATACATTTTATTTTCTGAAATGAAAAGTTTTTTTTTAAATTTTTAATTCCTGTTAAATTCTTGAAAATGTTTAAGTAAAATTCAGGTTTGAGGAAGGAAATATGGAAAATCCTGAAGAAGTCAGAAGTACTGAAGTTTTTATCTTCTACAAATGGATTTTTAAAATTATTTTTATATACTTAAATAAATTATAAAATGTTTATGAAATGCTTTTAAGATAACTGTTAGGTTAGAATAATGAATCTTGCAAAAGATATTTAAAAAGACATAAAAAGTAGGAAAATACCAAGGATATCTAAAAACAGCAAAACCAAGGTGACAGATTAGATCAAATTTAAGAAATATAACAGTAAATGAAAATGGTCTTATCTCCCACAGTTTCATTGAGGATTTAATGCAAAATCCAGTAATTTTCTTTGTATATAAAGGAAATTTTAGATCACGTAAAATGGTATAATGCTGAACATAAAAAGGTTGAGTGAGACAGAATGAAATTATTCTCATCAAAATGCTGGGGTTGCACTAGAAAAACAAATTTAGGTTGGAAAAAAATTATGAAAAGAGCTCACTGTATATTGATATATGATTAATAAGTAATGAAAATTTAAAGCTTTTTATATTAAGTTTTAATAGTATTCTGTTAATATATTTCTTTAGAAAATAAGAACAGTTCATAGCTGAAGTATTACTGTCCTTAACCACTTAATAGTGAATCCTTAATGTCTTCTAATATCCTAACATCTTTAGGTTGCCCTAGTTTCAAAAATATCCTGTGCCTTTGTACATTACATCTGGTTACATCTCTTAAATCTCTTAATTTAGAACTGTTCTTTTTCCTTGTTGTATTGGCTTGTTGAAGAGACTGTACTGACTTGTTGAAGAGACTTACCTTGCAAATAATTTTTATAAAGATTGTAGAAATGTCTAAGAGAATCCTAAAGAAAGAAAACAGAAGAAAAGTTGAAAGCATTACTTCTCAGCAAAAGGTTCTTTGAAATTCTCTGTATTTGCTATATTAAACCTAGAAATTATATTTATTTTAGAAGAGCTCATTACCTATCTTTAGTTTAGTAATGGAACTCTAGGAAGTCACTTGTTCAAATCAAGAGAATTTAGAAAGATATAAACCACTGTAGGTAGAGATCAGTAGCAACATTTTTCACATTATGAAAATTAAAATTGTCTTTCTATTTAAAATACTTTTTCTTTCCTCACATCTCTAAACTATTTTTCTTAATAGCAAAACATCATCATAAATTAGAGGACTTTGTTTTGACTTCAGTATTAATTAGCTGAATAACATTGGCAGTTTCTACCATTTTCCAGTGCTTTTCTTATCAAAAATGTGAAGGTTTTGGATGCTGCGAAGATGGTGGAGTAAGAGGATCCTAAACTTAGCTTATCCCACAGGTGTACCTAGATAACACTCACATCAGTGCAAATAATACAGAAAATGAGCTGATGACAGGTGGAAGAAACTCCATAACTAAAGGTAGAGAGGAAGCCACATTGAAGAGGGTAGGGGGCAGCCCGGGTGGCTCAATGGTTTAGTGCCGCCTTCGGCCCAGGGCATGATCCTAGAGACCCGGGATCAAGTCCTACATCGGGCTCCCTGCATGGAGCCTGTTTCTTCCTTTGCCTGTTTCTCTGCCTCTCTCTCTGTCTTTCCCTCTCTCTGTGTCTCTCATGAATAAATAAATAAAATATTAAAAAAAAAAAGAGGATAGGAAGAGTGGAGATGTGGTGGGGAACAAAAGAGACTGCAGCCATCTGTGGAGAAGAGGGAGGCCCAGGCATGGAGAAGGGAGAGAAACACACTATCACACTGGGATGCCTGCTCAGGGAAGACAAATCCCCATAACATTTGGCTTTGAAAGCAAGAGGGACTGAATTTCATGAGTTCTTACAAGGAGACTTAAAGCCTGGAATTTTAAAAATCCGTGGGCTTGGATCTGAGAGAGCCTGAAGGGTGAGAGGAAGTGGAGTCCCTGCCCTTCAAGAGATAGCATGATGACCCACAGAGATACAGCATAAAAGCAGCAGTTTGAAAAACACAACAAACAAAAGGGAGAGTAGTTTACTCATTTTGGAGCATGTCCTTGAGGGGCAAGGATTGCTGAGGAATTTCTGCAGGAACAGAGGAGATGGCAGTGCCATCTGCCTCCTCCACTCCCCCAGCATAAACACATGGCCACCTGTGTGAACCAGCCAAGTACTGATATTCACTAACTAACTTGCTAACACCAAGCCCTGCCCACCTCCCCATGCTTTGGGATATCCATCCTTCCCAGTCATACTTGTTTCAACCCCCAGTACTGCAGGTCCCCTCCCCCAGAAGACCTATATAAACCTTGCCAACACTGTCTCCTGACCCAGGCATTTTGCAAGGGCCCATTGGCAGTAGGCCCTGTGGAAGCCCATGGTGTTAAAATTGTGCACTGCACCCTAGCCAGGAACCAAGCACTGCCCACAACAGGCAAAGAGAACCTCTGCAGACAAAAGAAAAAGTGAACAGGACACAACACCAGAGCATACACAACACACATAGAAGAAACTCCACCGTGAAATGCCTGGGGAACAAGGAGCACTGCACTGCAGGGCACTCTAGGACCTCTTCTTCATAAGAGCTTTATTTTTCAAGAGCAGGGGACATAGCTAAATTTCCTAACACTTGGAAACAGACACAGGGAGTTAGACAAAATGAGGAGACAGAGAAATATGTCCCAAATGAAAGAAAAGGACAAGACAACAATAAGAGACTTCTAAGGGAAACAGATATAAGTAATATGCCTGATAAAGAATTTAAAGTAATGATGATAAAGATACTCTCTGGACTTGATAAAAGAGTGGAAGACATCAGTGAGATCCTTAACAAAGAGATGAAAAAGAACCACAATCAGAAATAACACAACAAATGAAATAAAAAATACAACTAGATGAAATAAATAGCAGGCATAGAAGAAGCAGAGGAATGAATTAGTGGCCTGGAAGAGATTAATGGAAGGTAATCAATCTGAGCAGGTGAGAGAAAAAAAAAATTATGCAAAATGAGAATAGACTTAGGGAACTCAGAGACTCCATCAAGCATAATATATGGGGATCCCAGGAGAAGAAGAGCGTAAAGGAGGCAGAAAATTTATTTGAAGAGATAGTAGCTGAAAACTTCCCCACTCTGGGGAAGGAAACAGACATCTAGATCCAGGAAGCATGAGGATCCTCCAACAAAATTAATCCAAAGAGGTCCACATCAAGACATATAGTAATTAAAATGGCAAAAAGTAGTGATAAAGAGAAAATTCTAAAAGCATCAAGAAGAAAGAACACAATTGCATTAAAAGAGAAACCCCCTAAGGCTATCAGCAGATTTTTTCAGCAAAACTTCAGGCCAGAAGGGAGTGGCATGATATATTCAAAGTGCTGAAAGGTAAAATCTGCAGCCAAGAGTATTCTATCCAGCAAAGCTATCATTCAGAGTAGAGAGAAGTTTTCAGACAAGCAAAAGCTAATGGAGTTATTGACCACTAAACCAGCCTCACAAAATATGCTAAAGGAGACTCTTTGAGAAGGAAAGACTATAAGTAAGAGTAGAAAAAGTAGGACACATAAAAGCAGTAAAAATAAATGTATCTATAAAAATCAGTCAAGGGATTCGCAAAATAAAAGCATGTTACCTAAATGTAGAGAGAAGAATAAAGAGTTTGTTAAGCGACACATCAACTTAATATAGACTACTATATGCAGAAGATGTTCCATACGAACCTTGATTTGTAACCACAAATCAAGTCCCAGTAATAGATATGAAAAAGTAAAGAGAAAAGAATCTAAGTATCTCACTAAAGAAAGCCTAAAAGAGAGCAAAAAAGAAAAGATCAGAGAAGAACTGTAAAACAAGCAACAAAATGGCAATAAATATATGTGAGTACTTACATTGAATGTAAATGGACTAAATGCTCCAATCAAAAGGCATAGGGTGACAGAATGAGGACAAAAACAAGACTTACCTTTATGCTGCCACAAGAGACACATTTCGGACCAAAGGAAACTGCAGATTGAAAGTTAGGTGATGGAGAAACATTTATCATGCAAATGAGTCTGAAAAGAAAGTAGGGGTAGCAGTACTTATATCAGACAAAATAGACTTAAAAAAACTAGCAAGAGATAAAGGACACTATATAACCATTGAGGGGACAGGCCAACAAGAAGATATAACAATAGTAAATATGTATGCATCCAACATGGGAGCACTCAAATACATAAAATTGTTAATAACAAATATAAAGGAACTAATAATTCAGTAATAGTAGTGGGCTTAAACACCTCATTTACATCAACAAACAGATTATCTAAACAGAATCAACAAACAGTGGCTTTGAATGACACTCTGGGCCAGATAAATTTAACATATGTGATTAGAACATTACATCCTAAAAGCCAGAATGCACATTTTTTTCAAGTGCACATGGTACATCCTCCAGAATGTATTACATATTAGGCCACAAAACAAGTCTCAACAAATTCAGAAAGATCAAAGCCATACCATACATCGTTTCTAACTACAGCACTATGAAACTGGAAGTAAGCCACAAGAAAAGAATCTGGAAAGAGTAAATACATGGAGGTTAAATAACATACTATTAAAGAATGAATGAAAAATTACGTGGAGAGAAATAAAAATTGCTACATTAAGAAGCAAGAAACATCTCGGGACACCTGGGTGGCTCAGTGGTTGAGCATCTGGCTTTGGCTCAGGCATGATTCTGGCATACCAGGATGGAGTCCTGCATTGGGCTCCTTGTGGGGAGCCTGCTTCTCCCTCTGCCTGTCTCTCTGCCTCTCTCGGTGTCTCTCATGAATAAATAAAATCTTAAAAAAAAAAAAAAAAGAGGAATCAAGAAACATCTCAAATAAACAACCTAACCTTACCCCTAAAGGAGCTAGGAAAAAGAACGAACAATACTCATAACCAGCATAAGGAAGGAAATAATAAAGACTAGAGCAAAAATAAATGATACAGAAACTTAAACAGTAGAACAGATCAATGAGATCAGGAGCTGGCTCTTTGAAAAGATCAGCAAAATTGATAAATATCTAATAAGTCTAATAATCAGACTTATTAAGAAAAAGAGGACTCAAAATCACAAATCTAAGAGGAGAAATAACACCCAGCAGAACAGAAATACAAATGATTATAAGAGAATATTTTGAAAACTTTTATGCCAACAAATCAGACAACCTAGAGGAAATGGATAAATTCCTAGAAACGTCATCTTTCTAAACTGAAGCAGGAAGAATAAAAAATTTGAAAAGAGCAATTATCAGCAATGGAATTGAATCAGTAATCAAAAAACTACCAATAAACAAAATCATATAAAGACATCCCAAAAAGAACCATAGGATAAGATCTCTGATGAACATAGATGCAGAATTCCTCAACAAAATACTAGCAGATTGAATCCAACAATACATTAAAGCAATCATTCACCATGATCAAGTGGGATTTATTGCTGGAATGCAAGGATGGTTCAATATTTGCCAGTCAATCAACATGATACATCACCACAATAAGACAAAAGATAAGAACCATATCATTTCAAGAGATGCAGAAAAAGCATTTGGAAAAGTACAACATTGGTCAAGATAAAAAACCTCAAGAAAGTAGGTTTACAGGGAGCATACATCAACATAATAAAGGTCACATATGAAAAATCCATGACTAACATCATACTCAATGGGGGAAAACTGAGAGCTTTTCCTCTAAGGGCAGGAGCAAGTCAAGGATGTCCAGTCTCACCACTTTTATTCAACATAGTATTGGAAATCCTAGCCACGGCAATCAGCAACAAAAAGAAATAAAAGGCATCCATATTGGTAAGGAAGAAAAACCTTTACTTTTTGCAGATAACGTGATACTTTATGTAGAAAACCAAAAGACTCCACCAAAAAAACTACTAGAATTGACAAATGAATTTAGGAAACTTGCAGGATACAAAATCAGCATACAGGAATCTACTGCATTTCTATGTATTAATAATTAAGCGGCAGAATGAGAAATTAATAAAACAATCCCATTTGCCATTGCACCAAGAATAAAATACCTAGGAATAAACAACCAAAGAGTGAAAGACCTATACTCTGAAAACTATAAAATATTGATGAAAGAAATTGAATATGACACAAAGAATTGGAAGGACATCCCATGCTTATGGATTGGAAGAACAAATATTCTTAAATTGTCTGTATTACCTAAAGCAATATCCAGATTTAATACAGTTGCTATCAAAACACCAACAGCATTTTTTTCACAGAACTAAAATAAGGAATCCTAAAATTTGTGTGGAACCACAAAAGACCCCAAATAGCCAAAACAATCTTGAAAAACAAAACTTGTGGTATTTGAGATGTCAGGTTATATTACAAAGCTGTAGTAATCAAAACAGCATGGCCCTGGTATAAAAATAGACACATAGGTCAGTGGAACAGAATAGAAAACTCAGAAATAAACCTGCAATTATAAAAAAATAATAATAAAAATAAATAAAAATTAAAAAAAACCCTGCAATTATATGGTCAATTAATATGCAAAGGAAGCAGAAATATGCAATGGGAAAGATTGTCTCTCTTCATCAAATGGTATTGGGAGAACTGAAAGGGCTACATGCAAAAGAAGGAAACTGGACAACTTTCTTCCACTGTACATAAAATAAACTAAAAATGGATTAAAGACCAAGGCACCTGGGTGGCTCAGTTGGTTAAGCATTTGCCTTCAGCTCAGGTCATGATCTCAGGGTCCTGGGGTCAAGCACCACATCGGGCTCCCTGCTCAGTGGGAAGTATGCTTCACCCTCCCCTCACTTATGCTCTCTCTTCCTCTCTCTCAAATGAGTAAATAAAGTCTTTTAGAAAATGGATTAAAGACCATAAATGTGAGACCTAAAACCATAAAAAGCCTAGAAGAGAGCACAGGCAGTAATTTCTCTGACATTGGTCATAGTAACATTCTTCTGAGGCAAGGGAAACAAAAGCAAAAATAAACTATTGGGATTACATCAAAATCAAAAGCTTCTGCATGGCAAAGGAAACAACCTACAAAACTAAATGACAGCCTACTGCAAGGGAGAAGATATTTGTGTGTGACATGTTCAAGAAAGGATCAGTATCCAAAATATACAAAGAACTTAAACACCAACACCAAAAAGACAATCCAATTTAAGAATGCACAGAAGACATGAATAAGCATTCCTCCAGTGAAGACCTACAGATGGCCAACAGACACATGAAATAATGCTCAGTATCATTTATCATCAGGGATAATCAAAGTCACAGTGAGATACCACCTCACACCTGTCAGAAGGGCTAACGTAAGAAAACTCAACAATAAGTGTTGGTGAGGATGTGGAGAAAAAGGAACCCCTGTACACTGTTGATGGGAATGCAAACCGGTGCAGCCACAGTGGAAGACAATATGGAAGTTCCTGAAAAACTTAAAAATATAATTACCATACAATCCAGTAATTACACTACTGAATATTTACTCAAAGAATACAATAATTTGAAGGGATATACGCACCCCTATGTTTGTTTCAGCATTATTTACAATAACCAAACTATAGAAGTAGCCCAAGTGTCCATCAAAAGATGAGGGGATAAAGAAAATATGGTTTATGTATATGCAAGAGTGTGTATGTGTGTATGTGTATACACATAAATATGTATTCCATTAAGCACACACGTATATGTATATGTATTAGAATATCATTCAGCCATAAAAAAGAATGAAATCTTGCCATTTGCAACAACATGGGTAGAGGTAGAGAGTATAATGCTAAATGAAACAAACCAGTTAGAAAAAGACAGATACCATAGGATTTCATTCATGTGTGGAATTTAAGAAAAAAACAAATAATAATGGGGGGAGGGGAAACAAACTGTTGAGAACAAACAGATGGTTACCAAAGGGGAGGTGGATGGGGAGGGTGAAATAGGTGAAGGGAATTAGGAGTGTGTTTGTCTTGTTGAACACAGTAATGTATGGAATTGGTGGATCATTATGTTATACATCTCAAACTCATTTATCACTGTATGTTAACCACACTGGAATTTAAGAAATAAAAAGGAAAAATGTGAAGGATTTTCTCAGTGATTTCAAAGTCCTTTTCTAGTTCTAGCTTTCTATGAATTTTACCTTTTTTTTTTTGAATAAAAGCACTCACCCCTAGCCTGTGTGTGCATGCAGACTTTCAGAAAAGCGACCATATAAAGTGTTGAATTCATATTTTGTGTGAAATGTGCATATATAAAATCAGATTGCAATGCTCCCAGAATTTAACTGGAAAGTATAGAAGCTCAGCTATTTAAACCTTATTTAAAATGCTGAGAGTACCCTTTTATTTTCCCCTCAATATACTACTTAGTAATAGTTAATTTAGATACATTTTCTCATTGAGTCCTTAAAATAATCTGGTGAAGTTACTTGTGTAGACTTTCCTTTATAGAGTCATAGAAAATGGAACTCAGCTTAATTAAACAGGCTAACACATAGACAACAAAAAGGAAATTAATTCTGGAATTACAGTACTCAGGATAGAATACATAATGTGTTTGCATTAAGATAAATGTTTTAGGGCGCCTGGGTGTCTCAGTCGGTTAAGCATCTGCCTTCAGCTCAGGTCATGATCACAGGGTCTTGGGATTGAGTCTGGCATGAGGCTCCCTGCTTAGCTGGGAGTCTGCTCCTCCCTCTCCCCTTCTACCCTGCTTGTGATCTCTCTCTTTCTTTCTCTCTCTCTCTCAAAATCTTAAAACAAAAAAAGAGGTAAATGTTTTATCTTTACATACCTCCCATATATATTAAAAGTTATATCCTATTACAGTGAATTCTAGGAGACTTTTTTTTTTTAAGATTTTGAGAGAGAGAGAAAATGAACAGGGCAAGGGGCAGAGGGAGAGAGAGAATCTCAAGCAGATTCTGTGCTGAGCACAGAGCCAGAGTGAGATTCCATCTCAGGACCCTGAGATCATGATGTGAACCAAAACCAAGAGTCGGATGCTGAACCACCTGAGCCACCTGGGTGCCCCCATGAGACAGACTTTTCAGTTGTCTGCTTCTTTAGTGAATTCTGTTTCAGTGACTATCCCATTTCTTAGGAATGGGAAATATGTACTATAAGGAATGGAAAAATGTCTATACTACAGAGCTGTTTTTAATTAGATCTTTTATATATGGAAAAGGGAACAATCTGATTAAAATTAAGAAAAATTCTGAATTTTGGTAAATATTTTTAAACTAGACACATAGTTTTAATTTGATGCAGTAATCAAGAATTTGCTATGTGATGGGACGCCTGGGTGGCTCAGCGGTTGAGCGTCTGCCTTCAGCCCAGGGCATGATCTTAGAGTCCTGGGATCGAGTCCCGCATCAGGCTCCCTGCATGGAGCCTGCTTCTCCCTCTGCCTGTGTCTCTGCCTCTCTCTGTGTTTCATGAATAAATAAATAAAATCTTAAAAAAAGAAAAAAAAGAATTTGCTATGTGGGTTTTCCTACAAGAGAGTAAGTATGTTTACCTCCAGTGAGGTTGTTTAATACATAATATGGTTATAGTCTAACTTCATACTAGGGAGAAATTCTCATTATCATTGTTTTCATTCTTTCTTAAAAATTTGATATTTGAGAGACCAAAGTTCACACAATTAGGTACATTGCTTTGTGTTGTATAAATGACTAAATGAGTATGCTTTGAGTGAAACCATATGTAGAGGATTCATTTGTGAACTGAAATGGTCAGATGGATCTTATCAAAAGGCAGTGGTCCTTCAAATTCTTTAGTGCAGTAAGGTTAACACATTATTAAGGAGGCTTAAAAGCACTGCACATATAAATAGACAACCTAACTTGTGGACTGGTCGTATTTAATATCCAGTTTATTGCCATCAAAAATAAACTTAAGAAACTGTGGTGTAGTGTCTATTGTACCATTATAGTTTAGAGAAATACATTATATTTTGCAATTGTATTCTTTATAAACTGTATGTTGATATATATGTTTTACATTCATATACATAGTATTGTATATATTTATATACATAGGATCATAAATAATGCGTTTATGGACAATGAAGAGATTCCCAAAGTTCTTACTGTTCAAAATTTTAGCTTTACTGACTGACTCTAGAACCCAATCTCTGAATCAAATGGGAAACTACTGAATAGACCTGGCTGTTTGCCCTGTTTCTGTGGTGGTGGTCTTGTACCCTTTTGTACCCTTTATGAAAGCCTCTGATTACTTTGTATGTAAATATGTGTATATGAAATTACACCGGTGTCAACATTTGTGATTTTATTCAGGCAACCCGGTGTAACTGCCACCAGAAATCTAAAGAGGAAAAGTGCACATATGCTGATAAATATACTCAAACACCCTGGAGAAGAATTCCCGTAAGTAACATATGTCCTTAACCTCTTCGCATGTCATTTACTCTTTCAATGTTTATTTCACTCTTTTTCCTCTAACCTAATAATTTTGAATCTGCCATGACTGTAATTTTTTCTAGGTAAGTTGATTTTTCTTGTGTTTTAGGTGTTTATGTGCTTTCTAAAGCTTCTCTTGTTTGTCTTATATAAATGAATGTGCATTTAATAGCTTTTCTGTTCTGCACACTGTAGCCCATTTTGAGTGTCTAGTCTCTCATTGCATGTATTTATGAGAGTAGTATTTCCCCATGCCCTAAAAGAAACAGAAATCCACAGAATGCAGTCTTCCCTTTTTAGCAGCATGACTCTGGAAATACGTGATGTAGCTTATTCTTTTGTTGTTGTTGAAACCTTTCAAATATATTCTATTACAATTACTCAAGTATAAAGGCATTAAGATATAGATAGTAAAGGTTATGTTTAAGGCATGATTTGGGAATGATTTCTTCTAAACAGTAGAAAGTAACCATGCTTTCTTATTTTTTGAAATATATTTAGTCTAAAATACACTGACCATAATTTAACCTGAGTTCTGAAACTTAGTTCAGGGTGTTCCTGAGCCAGAGAATCATCACATGGCCATCCAGTCATCATAATCCTGTTGTTGGGTGCCAACTAATAGACATTATTTGTTAAGAAAATGCCTAATAAGCCACTTTTGACTCTTCTTTTGCCTTATTTTAGCAGTAGAATCCTAGTAACATAAATGAACAGGGAACCATAATGGTTAATGTAATCAGCAATCCAATTTTTTAAAACCTAACTATAGGCTTTAAAGTTTATTACTTTTTTTTTTCATTTTCATCTAATAAGTAATTTTTTGTGTGTGCTCTAAGGTAAAATGCTAATAATTAATTTATTAATTATTAATTAATTATTAATTAATTTATTCAACAGAAGTTTGTAAGCTCCAATCTCAGTGACTAGGCTCTTGAAGTAGAAGTAGGAATTGGGGAAGAAAATACACAGTCCAATAAGGATTCCTTCTACTAGCAGGTACTTATCAAAGGAACTGGTGATGTGATACAATTAAAGTGAAGTGAGTTCTGTTAGGTTCAAAAGATGAGGAAGGTCTAGTTGGAAGAATCAAGGAGCTTGTTGAAGAAGGTAAAGGTTGTGATTGAATTCTAGAAAGTGAAATATACCGGTAGACAGAGATGATGTAATATTTCTTTAAAGGAGGTGGAAACTTACTGGTTTGAGGAAATTGCAAAATAAGACTACCTTTTGCTTCTAGATAGGAGTTTGGGCCTCCCCCATTTCTCCAGTTTCCTCACAGATATTTGTGCCTTCTGATACTAAGTAGGTTGGTGATTTCTTTAAGTGTGAGAAGTTCCATTTTCCCATCCTCATGGGTGTTTTTATACCATCTCTGGCTTCTTCGATCTTATTGTTCTGAAAACTGGATATTAATCAGACAAAGGTAAATGGTGGGAAACAACCCCAAGACATTGCTTAGTTTACTATAATTTTGGGTGAAATGAAGGTCCGTTTTTCAGTCCAACACTCCTAACAAACCAGACTTTAGGCTTCCTTGCCATCTTCTACTTTAGAAATCACCTAGCTTAGGACTTTTGTTTTATACTTATCTAAGCTAACAAAAGGCAAGGAGATTAAGTGGGATATTAAAGTTTCATAATCAATCAGTGACTGAGATAATACTGTAGCTTCAGGCTGTTCACTGCTAGTTCAAGGTTCCTTCCCACAAAGGTACACTGAGGAGCCTTGAAGGATTGAGAGAGGTTTTGCGATTGAAATGGGAGAAATATTCTTGACAAAAGGAAGTACAAGTAAAGGTGATGATGAGGTAGAAAGATACATTTAGGCAATAGTAAGTACATGATTTCAACTGCAGCACAGTTGTATGTTTAGGGAAGTAGTTGAAGTTGGTATTAAAGCCCATTTGAAAGATAGAATTAAAAATTTTATCCAGGAATTACTGAAAAAGTAATTTTACTGAGTTGTATTTAGGTAAAGAGGTAGTTACATATATTTATTTACTTAGTTAATGTAATATAATACATGATACTAAGACAATTATTAACTATTAACATTAAATATTGAGTTTATTTTTAAAGTTGATTTTTATGTTTTTGGCACTTAAGATTCATTTGAAATAAAATTATTGTATCTTAGAAATCATTTTACAATAATAAAGATTTTCTTTTCTCTTCTAAAAAGTTATACTTGACTCTACATGTTCTTTTTTTAGCAGGAACTCAACATATTTAAAAAAGATATTGATGTTGGGTAGTGCAGTTGGGATTCTTCTTTGGCAACGAGTCTGTTAGGTAGTGATTTAGAGAATCAAAACATGTTGAATTTCAAAATCCCCAAGTTTAGCGTAGGCAACATTTTTTTTGATCTGGCTCATAAGAGTTTGGGAAGATTGAAAGTTATAGTCTGAGCCCTTGTTCTTTACCATTCCCTAAATATATTGAGAAATTTAAATGACACTCTCTGAGTTAGTTGAGGATCTGAAGTAAAATCTAAATCAGGTTTATGAGGCATATGTAAGCATGTCCTCAGAACATTTCCTGGCATCCGCGGAAGAAATCTGTTTGTAGTAGAAAGCATTGAAAGATGGTGGAGAAAAGAGAGATACCATCTATAATACTTGTTGGCAGCCATTTAGGAGGTGGAAAGAAACATGAAAAAAAAATAGACATTTTTGGAAGAAATGAAGGAAAATAAAGGAAGTGGATTTCAGATTTAGGGAGGGAAAGAAAGAGGGAAAAGAGATAAGAATGGGCTATAGGAAATTATGGTACCGTCGGAAGAGAATGGAGAAGTCTTACTTCTGGTGAAATATTCTCATCTGAGGGACAGAGTACCTGATAAAGTGGCGAGATGGGTAACCTGCAAAGAACAGCAGTGTGGAGCGTATCTAATCATTCACACAAAAGTAGTTGAAGTAAGACTAAGAATACTAGGAAGATGGTGATTATGTGAGAAAAGATGGCGCTTATGTGAAAAGATTCATTTAAAATGTTTTAGATGTATTTCCAGTATTGTTTCAAAACATTTAACATCAGTGTTTGAAGATTGCACATTAAGTAAATTCTAAATTTTCACAATATATACATTTAAAGCATTTGTTTAAACATCTTACCGAACTAGAGCAGCCAAAATACCAGAAAACCTTTCTAGACTCACACTATCAACCTTCTTATTATTTATCCCCTTGAATCTCCAAGAAGGGATTATAAGATGGACCCAAGGATCCACCTGACCTTCACATAATGGCTCACATGGATTACTCTTAAAATTGAGTGTAGAAAGAAATGCTGTTATATCAGTATCAGTGGGAAAGTTGTCTACCAGTTGAAATTCGGAATGTACACAATTAGATCTTTACTAGTTTTCTCTCGTATCTTAAGAACTCACAGTATTATATAGCAAAGAGGTGAGAAAAGATGATTTTATATACATTTTTAAATGTTCTCTTAGAATTAGTTTCTAGTAGTGAATCAAAGATTTAATCCATTTTATGGTGTATTTAATAGATATGTATATAACTAAAATAAGCTCAACAATTAGAATGTGGTCCACATTATCAGCAATTTTTGTGCTTAGAATTATGATCTAATGTCTCAGATTTACTGGGTTATGCATATATCTCAAAATGTCATAGTTAAGTATGTTCCTATCATAACTATTTATAAAATAGAAAAAAAATCAGAAAACCTTATCATAGACATATCACAGAAATCATGTCAACTGTACATAATTTCCAAAGGAAAAGGAGTTTGCCAGGGGCAGCATGATGTATGTACTGTTAAAGGACTCTGCTCCCTCCCTTTTTTTTTTTGCTTGCCTGGGAGATGAGACAAAATATTAAATGAAAGGAACATCATAACCCAAAGATTTGTTTTCAGATGACTTCTTCCTAAGTCCTTTTTCTTTTACACTATATGCCTTCCTGATTTGGGAGTGGGTAGCATTATTAGTTAATTTATGTGAGATTAACGTCCTGATTTTATTCTTCAGTATTCCATTTTATCCCAATTGGAGAGGTGTCCTTTTACTACTCATATATATTCTGAAGGGAATTAAATGATTTATTTCTTTGTGGAAGTGTTTATTTATATTCACTATTGTTTATATATAGCATATGCCACTAGAAGTATTTTAAGTGAAATACTCATATACTTTGGTGTTTAAACAAATAATAATTATAATGTGATTCATGTAATTATTTTTAAATTGTTAATGTCTAGTCAGTCATTTTTAGATATGGGCCATTGAATATGGCCTGTTTCAATGAGCTAAATGCTGACAGGAGCCATCTGTGTGGCTGAGCTATCACATTCTAGCTGCATGTATTTATGACAGCACAACAAGAATTCTGTTATATGTATATGACTATTACATGGCTATTTTAATCTAGAAGTTGAGTGACTTGTCTGGTCATAAATTTAAGGGTGTCTAAATTTGTGCCCTTCAGTGCCGAAACAAATAGGGCATTTTTAAAGCTTTGTATAAAGTATCCATTGAAAGAAGCAAAGTTTGTATCTGCAGTGTAGCTAGAAAAAAAAGGATAGCACCAAAGTTTTCTACTACTGGGATCCATTTCATTTGTGTGATATAGAATTTAATTTATTGACTTGTACATCAAGGGTATAGATATAGAAAGATTTTACTCTTAGAAATTTAATGATAGCAATCAGTGAGAAATGGATAATTCTATTAGCTTTCAAGAAGTAACTTGATCAAATCAGTCTTTCAGAAGAAATTAATCAAAAGTTAGGTGGAGATGTAGATTCAGAGTGTGGAGGGGACTTGAGTATATGAAAGACAAATCTTTAGTGATAGAGTTTCATCTACTAGGACAGCTCGTATTGTTAGTGCTAAGTGCCACAGGCCCTTTGCAAGCAAGTAAGACCATTCCAGGAAGCTCCCTAAAGTCTTCCAGAAAAGGGAGAAATAAGCAAACTAATCATGAATCAGGAAGTTTTAACAGTTCAGTGTTAAGTAAAAATCCCCACACTCTAACTTCAGGTGAAAACTGTCATCTGTTCTCACCTCTATGTTAAGAAAAAGCAGCTGTTTGAGGGAAAAGCTACAAGTGTTCTGGAGGAATTGGCTCATAGCTCCTTATCTTATCCCACACGGAGTTCACACAAATGTTTTTACATGAAAACTTGGTCTTGATAGGCTTTATGAAATGAAGTTGCCTCTAGAACCCTGAGTTCAGATGCTTTTATTTTTCGTGTTTTCTTTTTCCTTTATTTTGTTTTTGTTTTTGTCCCACCAACTTAAAGTATAATTAGAATATTTTGTATATTGTTAAAACTATATGTCAGATATCCCAGGTATGTTTTTCTACAAGTATATTTTATTTTTCCACTTGGATGGAATATATTCATATGCATACCTCCTGCTCTTTGTTTTTATATAAAACAAAGTGTTTTAGAGAAACCACTGTGATTTCTCTAACAGAAAGCACCTCCTATCTACCATTTCATCTAAAAAGTCATCAGAAGTTTAAAGTAGACTCAGAGGAGCAAAAAGATACTTTTCTGGCTAGAGCTAGAGAACTTCATGAGTTCATAGTATCAACTATGAAAAAATTAGGCACTTTGCCCTCTAGATTCGTGCTCCAGTAGAAATATAATGTGAGCTACATATATAAGGTAAATGCCCTACTATCCAAAATAAAGTAAAAAGAAACACACAGAATTAGTTTTATTTATTTATTTTTTAAAGATTTTATTTATTTATTTATTTATTTGAGACAGAGTGCACACAAATGGAGAAAGGCAGAGGGAGAGGGAGTAGTAGACTCCCTACTGAGCAGGGATCTGATTGAGGCTTGATCCCTTGACCCTGGGATCATGATCTAAGTTGAAGACAGACACTTAACTGACTGAGGCACCCAGGCGCCTCACACAGATTTAATTTTAATAAAATATTTGATTAACCCAGTCGTATCATTTAAACATGGAATCAATATAAAGAAGATATTGAGATATTTTACTGATATTTGGGTTTTGGGTTTGTCTGTGTATCTTTACCATTTGAGGGGTATTTTCCATTTCTACAGCATTTTATTTCAGACTATCCATAATTCAGTTCTGTGTGGTGGTCATTAGATTAGGCTTTATATTTTTTTTTTAAGATTTTTTATTTATTAGAGACAGAGAGAGAGAGAGAAACAGGCAGAGGGAGAAGCAGGCTCCATGCAGGGACCCTGATGCAGGACTCAATCCAGGGTCTCCAGGGTCATGCCCTGGGCGGAAGGCGGCCCTAAACTGCTAAGCCACCGGGGCTGCCCTAGATTAGGCTTTAAACCTGAACTAAGTATAAGTAGCTGGAATTGATGACCCCCTCCCCAAAAAAAAGTACATTCCTTCAGGTTTTAAACCATAAGACCATTCATTCATTCAGTGAACTTTGAGTAGTTTATTCTATGTTTCAATCCAATGTGCTAAGGGTTTTGGATACTAAATCAAAGACATTGCTTAATTCTTAGTTTATGAGGAAGAAGGGCAAGATGGCGGAAGAGTAGGGTCCCCAAGTCACCTGTCCCCATCAAATTACCTAGATAACCTTCAAATCATCCTGAAAATCTACGAATTCGGCCTGAGATTTAGAAAGAACAACAGCTGGAATGCTACAGTGAGAAGAGTTCAGCTTCTATCAAAGTAGGAAGATGGGGGGGGGGGGCGGGCAGTAAGGAAACAAGAGACATCCAAGGGGGAGGAGCCCCGCGAGGAGCCGGGCTAAGGCCTGGGCGAGTGCCCCCAGGACAGGAAAGCACCATCCCCGTCCCGGAGAAGCAGGAGCTTCACCAATTCTTAGTCTATGATGCTCACAAGCAGACAGCAAAGGTAAATCAGAGATGATAGGAGAGTTAGGCTGTTTCTGGACCAGAGAGTGGTAGACATGTGTTCCAAATTTGAGAACTAGACCTTCTGGCTCTCAGATCCATCCTAAAACTGCTGTAACTTATAGTATACTTGAGTTCAGGAGTGTACTGTGTTCCAGCACTCACCGCTGAAACAGAGCCATGCATCTGGGAACTTGTCTTGCTTCTGCGATCTTTTTTGCTGAAGGTCAGGTCTCCCATCCTTTGCTTACAAATTATAAATCTAAGTCTAATAAGTTTCTAAGTTAAGTTCTTTCCACAAGTTCTCTTTTGTTTTAGAAACACTCCCAATAGATAGGGAATCATGGGGAAGCAACACTTGCTCTTAGTGCTGCTGCTTAGTGTTGCTCAGATGTCCAGTATTTCTGAACTTGCCTGGTCTCATAGTTTAGTTAGTCATGTATTTTATAGCTATTTCCATTGTTTACTGTTGAAAGGAGTAAATTATCTTTCTTCTTTTTCATACTTAGGAAATAACCTTTAGTTTATAGAGATGAGAATTTTCTTAAATATGTTTTCCATCTCCTCCCCCCAAAAAATATGACCCTACCACTATAATCAGTGTTTTGAATAATTTTCCTCTGTATTCTTCTAGTGTGCATTATAGTTTTATTACTCTAATTTTTTTTTACTTTTTATTTTAAATACTTACAGGTTCATGAAAAGTTATAAAAATAGTACAGAAAGATCCTTTGTACGGTTCACCATTATCCCACAATAGTTTCATTTTATGTTAGCATAGTACAATATCAAAACCAGGAAATTGACATTGGTATATGTGTAGTTCTGTGCCATTTTATAACTGTGTAGATTCCAGCAACTCCACCATATTTAAGATGCAGAATTATTGTGCCATTACAAAGTTCTGCTATGTGTGCCTCCTTTTAATAGTCACAATAATTTCCTTCTTCCTCTACCATTCCTAACCCCTGGCAATCGCTAATCTGGTTTTTCATACTTATAATTCACACGTTTCAAGAATTTTGCATAAGTGACATTATATAGTGTGTGAGCTTTTGAGATTGTTTTTTTTTTTTTTTTTCACTCAGAATAACACCTTGGAAATTCATCCAAGAAGTTGTGTCTGTCAATAATTTGTTCCTTTTTATTGCCAAGTAGATTTCCCTGATATGGATGATCCACAGTTAGTTTAACCACTTCATCTATTGAGAGATATTTTGATCATTTCTAGTTTTTGGCTATTAAAAATAAAGCTGCTGTGAGTACTTGTGTAGAAGATCTTGTATAGATGTAAATTTTCATTTCTCTGGGATAAATGCCCAGTAGTGTAATTTTTGGGTCATATGATAACTCTGTGTTTAGCACTCAAAAAAATTCCCAAACTGTTTATCACAACTGCCAGAACAGTTTCTCATCAATATTGTATGAGTGATAGTTTCTCTGCATCTTTATCAGCTTTTAGTAGTGTTACTATTTTTAAATTTTAGCCATTCTGAGAAGTGTGTAGTAATATATCAGTGTAGTTTTAATTTCTATCTCCCTCATGGCTAATAGTTTTATTGTCTCTTTGTGTGCTTATTTGCCATTTTCTTGAATATATCTTCATGTCGTATTTTCTAACTTGATTTTAATTTTTTTTACTGTTAAATTTAGATTTCTTGATATATTCTCTGAGTCCTTTACATAAGAGTAAAGGCTGTAGTTTGGAAGTATTTTCCCCCGATAGTTTGTCTTTCCATCTTCTTCAAAGAGTCACTCAAGATTAAAAGATTTTAATTCTTAAGTCCAATTTATCAATATTTTTTCTTTTATGAATTGTGCTTCTTACATTATATCTAAACTCTTCACCAAGGCCAAGACACTGAAAATTTTGTTTTCTTCTGAAGTGTTTCTAGTTTTACATTCTACATTTAAATCTGTGATCCATTTCGAGTTAATTTTTATGTAAGATATGAGACTTAAGTCAGGGTTCATTATTTTCCGACAAATATCAGTTAATTTTTATGTAAGATATGAGACTTAAGTCAGGGTTCATTATTTTCCGACAAATATCCAATTGCTTTGAATCAATTTTTAAAAAGATTATCCTTTTTCTATTGAATTACTTTTGTGTTTTTGTCAAAGATCAGTTGATTATATATTTGTATGGATCTACTTCTGGGTTTTCTATTACATTGATCTATGTGTCTACCCCTCCACCATTACTACATTATTTTGATTGCTATAACTATAAAAAGTCTTAAGTTGAATGATTCCTTGTACTTTTGCTTTTTCATAATTGTTTATATATTCTAATTTATTTGCTTTTCTGCATAATTTTAGAATTAGCCTGTGTTTATCTAAAAAAGATCTTGCCAAGATTTTGACAGAAAATGTGTTATACCTAATATCCTTTTGGAGTTAGCATCTTTAGTGTGTTAGGTCTTCCAGTCCATGAATAAGGTATATCTCTCCATTAATTTATATCATTTTTTTTATTTCTTTAATCAACATTATCTAGTTTTCAGAATATAAGTTCTGCATATGCTTTCTTAGATTTATTAAGTATTTTATCATTTTGAGTGATTAAAATGATATTGTCTTTTAAATTTGAGTTTCATGTGTTCATTGCTGGTATTTAGAAATACAATTGATTTTTGTTTATGGATCATTTATCCTATGAACTTAGGAAACTCACTTCCTAGTTCTGGGAGTTTTTCCTGTAGATACGGATTTTTATATGTGGACCGCATGTCATCAAAATAGGAACAATTTTCTTATCTGCAAATAGGAACAATTTTCTCACATTTTTATCTGTATGTCTTCTATTTCCTATTCTGATATTATGCCACTAGCTAGGGCTTCCAATTATATGTTGAATAAGAGTGATGAAAGTGAAGATTCTTGCCATGTTCCTGATTTACAGGGGGAAAGGCATTCAGTCTTTCACCATTAATTAAATGTTAGCTATAGATATTTGAAAGATGCTTTTTATCTAGTTGAGGGATTTCCTTTCTATTTCTAGTTTGCTGAGAGTTTTCATTATGTATGTTGGAGTTTGTTCAGTCCTTTTGCTATACTAATACATATGAATGTGTCATTTTTTTTCACTTTAGTCTATTGATTGCATTGATCATTTTTGAATCAACCTTGTTGACCTAAATGCCACTTACTTACAGTGTATAATTCTTTTATATATTTCTGAATTCTAATCAATAGTATTTTGTTAAGGATTGTTTATGTTTGTATTCATGAGGAGTAATAATCTGTTGATTTCTGGTTTTTGTTTTTGTTTTATACTATCACTGTCTGGTTTTCTGTCAGGGTAATTCTAGCCTCATAAATGAATGGGGAAGTATTCTTTCCTCTAGTTCTATTTTCTGGAAGAGAATGTGTAGAATTGGTATTAATTCTTTAAACACTGGCAGAATTCTCCAGTGGACCATCTAGGCCTGGAGATTTCTTTTTGGGGGAAATTTTAAAATTGCTATAGACCTATTCAGGTGATCTCTGTCATCTCAGATGAGTTTTCTTAGTTTGCGGTTTTGAGAAATTTGTCCATTTCTTCTCATTTGTCAAATTTATGACTGTAAGGTTACTCAGAGTATTCCCTTTTAATGGTTGGAGGATCTGTGTTGTGACCCTGTTTCATTCATGATTTTGGCAATTTGAGTCATCTTTCTGATACTCTTTATCATTTGTAGTGGTTTTTCAATCTTATTGAACTTTTCAAAGCACCAGCTTTTTGTTTCCTTGATTACTTCTACTTTTCTGTGTTCAGTTTCAGTGATTTCTGCTCTTGATTGTATTCTTCTTTCTACTTACTTTTGGTTTATTTTGGTATTTTTTTCCTAAGTGTCTTAAGGTGGCAGTTCAGTTACTGATCTGGGTTTTTTTTCCTCTTTTTTGTTACTGCTATAACTGTGTTCTACAACTTTCGATATGTATTTCTTTTGTATTCAGGGAGTATATGACGTGTGTGTGTTTAATTTTCCTTGAAACTTCCTTGATCCATGAATATGTTGTTTAGTATCCAAGTGTTTGGAAATTTTTCTATTACTAATTTCTAATTTGATTCCCTTGTGGTCAGAAAACACATTCTGTGCAATTTCTGTTATTTTAGTTTTCTGTGGTTTGTTTTATGGCCTACACTGTGGTAATATTCTATGGTAAATGTTTTGGTAAATGTTCTATGTACTCTTGAAAAGAATGTATATTTGGCTGTTACTGGATGGAATATTCTGTACATATTGAATAGATCCTCATTGTTGATGGCATCCTTGAGTCCTATATCATTGCTAATTTAATTGCCTAATTGTTTTATTAATTAAGAGAGGAGTGTTAGGACTATCCAACTGTAATTGTGGATTTGACTGTTCTCCTTTCACTTCTATCAGTTTTTACTTCATGTGTTGTACAACTCTGTAGTTTGTTGCATACACATTTAGGATCACGATGTCTTTTTAGTAGATTGACCCTTTTATCATTTTATAAGATCACTTTTTGTACCTGGTAATTGCTTTGAATCCTCCTTTATTTGATACTAATTTATAACCACTCTTACTTTCTTTTGTTTTTTTGCATGGTAGAACTTTTTCTTGTTTTACTTTAAAACAACTATATTGTTATATATAAAGTGAATTTTTTGTGACCTGCATATGATTGTGTCATGATTCTTTATCCACTCTGCTAGTTTGTCTACTTGGTATCAGTACATTCTTTTTATTTAATGTATCAGTATGTTAAGCCTGCCATTTTATTTTTTGTTTTATTTCCTCTCTTCTGTTTTCTTCCTCACTTCTTTGCTGCTTTTTTTTTTTTTTCTTGCCTTTCTGTGTGTTACGTGTATCTCTTAGAGTTCCATTTTGGTTTATACATAAGTGTTTTGAGTGTATCAGTTTGTATGGAACTGTTATAGTTGTTTAGGTATTATACCTACATAACTTATGTAGTCTACTAAGTAGAGAACCTTACTACCCTTTAAGTCCCTTTCTCTCCCCCATTTGTAATATAAGTGTCTTAAATATTTCCTATACACACATCAAGAATGACATACGACAATATTAGAGCCATGGCTCACTCATTGGTCTTTTCTGTTGGGATTAGAGCTGGGGCTACAGTTTCTCCTGTGACATTTAGCAGGTCATTGTGTAGAGGTTATATGAACTGCGAGGCTGCCTCTTACCTGATTCTTTGACATGGTTCAGGATTCTCTTGACACTGTTTCTATTTTTGTTTTTGTCTTCACTCACTGGCATTTCTGTGTGCTGGCTTCTCCATCACCTAGTCTAGGATACATTAAGCAAAAAGATAACCCAGGCATTCTCTACTATGTTTATCCTCAGATTTCAAGATTCCTAGCTGGTCTATCTTCTTAGCTCCACCTTTCAGAGTTTCATGTTCATTTCATGTAAAATGTCCAGAGTTTTTGCCTGTACTTTGCAGAAAGAAAAGAGGGAAGTGTTACCTATTTCATCTTTTGATGGAACTTTCCAGAACTGGAAGTACTGCTCCTATTAAATTTTAATCAAAGTATATTTCTACTCTCTGAAAGTCACATAATGAAGCTGTAGCTGTAGTTGACACTCAGAAAAGTGAGAAAGCTATTCTCAGGATGGTTATATTTCATAGAAGAGAGAAATACTCAAATCAACACAATGAAAAGCAGAAGAAAAATTCCCTAAGACAAGTGCCCATTAAATGATGTAGATATTTATAAACAAGATTGATCATAATGAATTTAGGTAGGATCCAGAGAAGCTTTTAGGGAATGGGTTTGAAATGGGCTTGGGCTTGGAAGGTTTGGTAGGAATTAGGTAGATGGGGGTGGAAAAGTGAAAGGGAGGCTAAAGTAAAATGAGTAATATTCTTTGCCTTTCTAGGCATAAACTGAAATGACAGCTCTTCAACCAATTCAATAAACAGGTGCCCCTTGGCAGGAGCAGGCATAGCTATTTACGTATTTCTTTCACAAGATTGTCTCTCTTTCCCTCTCATACTCAAGCCCATCCCAGAGATCATGATTTATTGGTCTTGGGTGAGTAAAGATGGGTATCATTGTTTTGTTTCTAAAATTCTTAGGTGCTTGCAATGTGTATCCAGCCCTTGATGTTATAGCTTCATCTCTAGTTAAATACAATAATTTCATTTATGTTTTAATAGCTTTATTTAATTCAGTTTAAATCCATAAACAATTATTTAGAGTCTGCTGTATGTTAGGGACTATTAGGCAAACAAAAGTAGGACATTGAACATCCTTTAAAACTCCTGCCAGGTTCTAGGTATTGTGGCAGATACTTTGACTTAAGTTATTTCAAAGAACTAATTCAAGAACATTTAATACAAAGTTGATTGTTTTAAATGCCATATAAATAGTTATAAAATCAAAGGATAACCATGCTTGGAGTGGGAATAATGATTCTATGAACTTTCTAAGAACTGAAAGAATCTTCTTAGAAATGAACCATTTTGTCTTAGTCTCTTTGGGCAACTGTAACAGAACACCATAGACTGTATGGCTTATAAGCAATAGAAGTCTTTTTCCCACAGTTTTGGAGGTTGGGAAGTCCAAGAGTAGAGACACCAGCAGATTCAATGTCTGGCAAGGGCCTGCATAGACAACCATCTCCTTGTGTTCCTTTGGTGGAGGGGGCAAGAGAGCTTTCTGGGGTTTCTTTTATAAGGGTACTAATCCCATTCACGAGGTTCCACCCTGATGACCTACTTGCTCACCTCCCAAAGTCCCTACCTCCAAATACCATCACACTGGGGGAATAGGTCTCAACATATGAAATTTTGGGGAAACACAAACAATTCATTCTGTAGCACATTCCAATCCTGCATCTTACAAATGAGGAATCTGAGCTCACAGAAGATTAGTGACTTTTTCAAGGTTTCAGGACTTAGGGAAGATCCAAAGAAAAACAGTTCCCCGACTCCCAGTTAGTACTATTTTCACAAACCTTCAGAGAGAATTTATTTCTTGGAAAAGGAATCTCTGACTGCTAGTTTAGCTCATCTACAAAATACTCATCTGAAAGTGTGTTTACCCAGTTCAGTGGGTAGAAGCTTGGCCCTGGTGAAACTCATAGCAAAAGTGCATGTCCCTTCTTGGTTGAAGACTTGTTTTGTGTAAAACTTTTGAACTAAAACATTTCTGAAACAGTAAAATAGAATTGTATCATGCTTATCTTTGGAGAACACTTGGGATTATCACCCTATTAAATATTTTCTAAGCTCTTTTCACAAATATCTGTGGCTAAATTACTGGAGAAAAGACAATAATTTCAGAAGATCGGATTATGATATACTAGGATATTCTAAAAATAATTAATTCTACATGATTTCTTGGAGCTATTTTCCCCCTTCATTAACAGAGAAAGTGGATCATTTTGTTTTTTATAGTGAGCCAGTATAGCTACGATTACTCTTATATTTAAATAAGTATCTGATTATACTGAACTGAGCCAAGAAATATTGATACAGAAGTGGAAAAAAATTTTATTTGAACCAGTGTTTATTAAATCTGTAAACACCAATAAAAACTATATTAGTAATTTTCTAATGAATTATTTCTATGTCAGATTAATTCATCTGAAAAATTATGCTTACCTTCTTTTGCAAATTGAACTGGATATGATGATGATTTACAGCTTATTTTCCTTGACAGTTTTGTTAGTGTTTTAGTAGTTTTATTTGTGGTTATATTTTAGTTGGTGAGGGAGCTAGGAACCGACCTGAGACCCAATCTGGTTCTATTTATGAGACATTGAACACATTTTTTTCTTGATAACCCAGTTTTATCTGGAAAGTGAGGAAATTGAAGTAAATGCTATTGCAGACATATTCCAATTCTGATCATGTTATTAAGTAAATCTAAGAAGCCATAAGTTACTCATACTAAAAAGCATGCATGTTTAACCTGTGGCCTGTATGTCACATTCTTGACAATACTTACTCTCAAAACATCCTAAGTCTTTTTAATGCTGTGTTGGTTCTGCTATCTTCAGCCAATGTTCTTTATTTCACCTGCTAATCTTCTGGAAACCTATGATTTAAAAAGAAATGAAAATTTTTTGTATGATAGTTTTTTGTTGCCTGATTTATAATTGATGCAATTTCTGTGTTTGACGATTAAAACTCTATCTCCCCTTTTAAATGCTTTTACATTAAAAGACTGGGATCTGCTGTTTAAAAAAGAACTATATGATGATAAATGTAACCTATGCCAGAAAGAATATTTTATTTCTTATGTATTACTATAAATACTACGGGAAAATAATTTTTTCTTACAATATTTGAAAAAATACCTAGGTTTGGATTATGTTGTATTTTTAATCATTTGAACGATCTGTGTTTAAAAAAGAATGAAATCTGTCTTCTTATTAACACTATTGTTGTTATTTTTTTTAAAGTATGACTTTGGTTTCTCTATTTTTCGGTTCCCTTTTTTATTATACCTCCCTACCCCGTCTCTCTCTGCACAGGGTGGGTATTGTGCTCCCTCCTTCTCTTCTTGGCAGGGCTCCTTCCAGGGGATCCCACGGACTGTTCCGCCGCACCGCAGACAGAGTGAGTCTGTGTCTCTCACTCCTCTCCTGCTCTGGCTTCCCGTTCATGGTATTTCCCCTCTGCATGACCTGTCCCTTCCCCAGCACCCCGCCTCCCGTCCAGAGTGACCTGCAGGCATGTGCTAAACCAGCACTTCCTGGGCTCTCTCCTATTAATTAACCCTTCCTTTGACTGCATGTGAATAGACTTCTACTTAGAGCCTTAGGAGAACTACCTGAAGTTAATTTCATTCTAATGCTGTTTAAACCTATTGCCAGTGGCCCTAGACCTATTGACATGCATCTGCCTTAAATGTATTTTCTTTTTTTGTGACCTTGAGATATATGAATAACAATTTTTTTATCTACATCAAAAATATACATACTGTATACAGTGATATGAACAGATGCATACTGTTTGAGGGAGCAGGCTTACTAGACCATTGCACATTTCTTTAAATATTACCTAATCAAAAAGCTGTGATTGCGTTTCACTGTCATCTAAAAGAAGTCTTTAATCATTTAAAGGACTTTTTTTAACGACTAATATGTTTTTGTAATTCATCAGCTGCTGTACAGTCCAGAAGAAAATGGCTTCTGAAAATGCATGGTTTACTAACATTTCTAATGATTTAGTAATGGTTTGACTTAAAAAAAAAAAAAACAAAACTTTGTTTACATTGAATCTGCTTTCCAGAACAGTGTTTTATTATTTATATTATGTACTTAAGTACACCTGGTAAGTTGGTTATATTTTATCTTTTTTGAAAAGTCACCCAAAAAAAGCTAATATTAATAAAAAAAGAGGTATTAATATTGTCAGTCAGTCACTTTTATGCCTCCTCCATGGATTTACCTGATTTTTGATTCAGATCAGTTTTTCATAAATTATCTTTATCCATGTGAAGTATCAAAGGTCCCAAAGGGAGAAATTTTAAGCAGTTTAAAATTAAGAATGTGATTTATTTAAATAAAAATTCATTCATTGAATTAGGCAAAATTACAAGGTATCAGTGTGAATTTGAGACAAGGTTTGAGGTTTATTTTTTGGCTTTTTTGCCTTTGCTTCTTTTTTGTGCTTTTTGTTTTAAAGAAAAACAGAATAGAAAGTTTGTACAGGCTTTTATATCAAATTATTTAGTAGCAAGTTAATTTGTTGAGTGGAAGCAGTGAGAAGAGGGATTCCTTCTCTTCCTCCTTTTCCATCTCCTACCACTTTTGTAGGCTTCCCTTTTACTTCTCTTGTCTTCAAGTACTTCCCTTTCCTTCCTCCTCTCTGTAAGTATTCCTAGCACGTAAGAAATCACTTTAACTCGCTAGTGAACTAATCTTTCAAAGGCAGCTATAACACGATAATATATTTTTAGGCTTATAGCTAGTAAATTGCATTGTTTGACAGATTTACCTCAGATTAACATCCTTGCCTTGAATTTGCTCTAACCCCTTTTTAGTTCCTGTCCTCTTTCTCTGCCATTCTTCTACCTCATTCTTCTTACCTTCAGTTAGCTATAATGTGGAATTGAAGTTTAAGGTTGATTATTCTGTATTGCAAACAAAGATTTATGTTTATTTTAAAAATACGTCACTCATTTCACTAGTTTCTTATTTGTATAGCTTTAGAATTTTCTGGTCCTTTTGTTTAGTCATTGGCCCTCCATTTTCAAATGTTTCTTCCTTCTTGCCTCTTGGGTTAGAGTTGCCTTTTTCATTTCCCAACTATGAAGAATCACTGTCTTGCAACCCTATCAAGATCTGTCTTTCTGACTTTTGTAAATCAAACCTCCTTTCTCCTCATCTTCAAATTAGTAAGGAGAAAGTTTTGGTTCTCTAGAATTTGGATGTGTTAGCCACCTATCAGAAGATAATTCACAGCGTAGTCTTGAGTAAGTGCTAACGGCTTAGGTAAGAGAACTGTCCCTGGAACTTGATCATCGAGACTTGTAGACCTCCTTTATGGAAAGTGATAATTTTCCATAGTGTTCATGGCTTTCTGATATTTCTTACTGAGCTTGGGAAGATTCCTAAAGGAAAAATATGTTCTAAACACTACACTATTTTGGATTTATCCTGAGAACAGCTAAAGCAGTTTACTAATAACATTATTATTATTGTAATTTTAAAAAATATTTTAAATTTCTCTAAAATGTAGAATTTTTATAGAATGTAAAATATAGAATTATATATAAATTATATAAATACAGAATTTTAATTTTTAAAGAATATTTTGAATTTTTATAAAATAGAGAAAAGAAGGGTATAGAGTCCAATGGTTTTTCAGAGGGTTTTGGAATAGATCTCCCCTTCCTACACTAAACTTAGTGAAATAATATTTGTCTCCATATTTAGTTAGTATGTGATTCAAAGGGCTGATTTTTGGATGGGTTAATTCTGTAAGTGATGGTAGATAGTGGAGAAAGTTCTCCTTTATTATAATCTGTTTCATTAATAAGTTCTTTCTGAGGCCCTCTTAACATCAACATAAGTGAACTGCCTTTTCTTCTAAATGCAAAAGTCAGGCAGGCTTTAATAAGGGCAATCTGGTTTTGTTTATGTTTTTAATTATAAGAGTAGTAGATCTTCCAGCATAATGAGATAGCCTGTTCTGGATATGTAGAAAGTGAAATAATTAATATTTACAGGGAATGTTTAGCTCTGGTCACTCAGGAAAGCTGCACTGGCCAAGAATGTTCTTGCTGAATTTAAGAATAACTCTAGAAAAATGGAGAAAAAAGAAAATCCTGGTCTTCTTATATTTTTATCTTTCTCAGGAAATTTTGACTTCCATTTCTTTTCTTGAGTATATCACACTCTTAACTTGATGCTTGTCTTCTAATTTCAAATTAATTTTTTCTCTGGGTTAGTAGAAAATATCTACTTTTAAACATAGAAGGGGTCTTTTTCTTGTCCTGACTTCAGCTTTTGTCCGAATTGACTTAACTAACATTGGTTTAGTCTTTTTGATTTCCAGCTGTGTAAAATTAGGAAAGATAAATAACCTACCTCAGAGTAGGAAAATTGAATAAAAATAATGGCTTTTGGCAGGTAAAAAGCCCTAATCATAATCTCAAGTAGCACTTCTTGCCAGATCATATGCTTTTAGGAATACTTGACTTCTCCAAAAGTATATTTTAAGTAATACCTACTTCTTGTCATGCCTAAAAAGACTATTAAATGTGCTCTTTAACACCTTGAAAGAATTCAGAAATCTTATCAACCGTTACCTTTTATGTACAATCACTTAGATGAGACAAAAATTGTTTTTAAACAATAAAAATAATGTAAGTGCATCTACATTAATAGCTCAGCAGTTTCTTGATGTAGTGTTAGTATTGCCTGACTTCTAAATTTATGTTATGGTAACTAACTGCATTCCACCCAGAATTACATTAAGAATGATGATTACATTTTCTTATATCCTCCTCCTCTTTTTATAACCCTCAGAGAGTGTTTCACAAACCTTTTTGACAAATGACACTTAAGAATTCATTTTATATTACAACCCAATACATGTTTACTAAACTAAACTATGTACTTACAACCCCAGCACACAAGTGTATTTAAAATTAAGATAAAAGTTGAATGAATAATACTTTCTCTTAGAACATATAATACTCTCATATTTTCTTCTTAAACTTTTGTTTTTTTTCACATAGTATCATTATATGAACATTTTGGTTTAGTAAATATTGAAAGTATCATTTTAATGGGTACATGTTAATACATTATTATGTGACTGTACTATAATTAATCTTTTCCTATTGTTGGGCATTGATGTTGTTTCCATTTTTCCCCACTAAATAGAGATACTCTTGCAATCCCATTTATACTTGTGTATAGATCAGTAGCATCATCTCTCTTACGTAGATTCCTGGAAGGAGGTTGCTTAATTAAAGGGTTTGTGCACTTTCTAGAAACACTTGATGTGTATTATTGAACTGCCAAACATGTTCATAAGGCATATGTTAATGTGGCTCACTCTGATTGGCTCTACCATGTGACTATAATCAATTTTATATGTAAGGGTAGCATTAGCTTCAGTGCTTCAATGAGAAATTAGCTCTGGGAGTGACTTTTCATAAAAATAAAATATTTTCAGTGAAATGGAAACTGGGATAACTCAGTAAAAATTGAACAAATAATATAGAATATGACACTGTCCATTTTTGCAGCTAATTCCAAGTGCTGTTTAGTTTAGTCATTGGTTGATTGACTAGAAATGTGCATCAAACTCATGGTCCAGGAGGCTGTCCCATAAACTAGTTTCTCTGGGCACTTTGCAATGATGAGAAACACAGCAGTTGCTGTTTTTTGTATAAGCCTTTTACAACAACCTGCTCTGTAGATTGTGGAATTGTTTTGTTAGCTGTATTCGTTGTACCATATGCCTGCAGTATCTTACTCTGGAGAACTATATCATGTGATATTGATCACAGCAATGGAATGGTACTATTATGTTTAGTTTTGTTTTCTGAACTACTCTGAATCCCAGAGGTTAAATGCTAATGGGTTCTATGTCTTAGAGATAAGACCCATGAAAATTAAGCACCTCACACTGATTGTGCTTGGGTAATAAATGCTTATTACTTAAGTGAATGTTAATCAGTGTGATAGTTTTTAAACAAGTTAACTGATCAAATTTAAAAAACCATTGAACTCCTTATCTCAGAATTTGTTTATATGTAATTTCTATTTATCAATCAGTTATCTTCTCTAAATTCTCTGAGATCTAGAGGCACCGTTCTGAGGTCTAGAGGAATAAGAGCATTCCTGATTCCCAGAAAACTTTGGAAGTTGTGATGGGTTAATGTGAATTATACAGCAGAATTCCTTGAATCTTGTTATATTAGGGATCCAGTCATGTCTTCCATCTTTGTAGTGATGTGAGGATAAGTTAGAACATCATATTTAAGACAGACTTACGTGAAGATCAGATTATACTTTAATTGGTCTTTAATGCAGCAGTTAATAATAAACGTAAACTAATGTTGAATTATATTTAGCTTATAATGTGCAAGGCTTTCTGAAATTATTAAAGAAATTTCTACTTGATTTGTAAGGGATTACATGTGCTAAACCTTTTTAGATCTTTGGAGTATAAATATTGTGTCAAAATCCTTTCAATACTTTATTTGGTAAGATTCTTCAAATGATTCCTTTTAAGTGTGAGAAGTTTTATATATTTTGTTCTGTGATTATGAATATTTATATTAACTTGCAAACCTCTTTAGCGAGAGAGTATAAATTTATTAAAAATGTTTTAATTTTACATAAATATATTAAATAAAATAATACTGCCTGGAAAAACACAACAAAAGCTAAGCAAATACTGTTGGCTGCTATACCCAGTCATGGCAATTCCTTGGTGTTGTGTGTGGTCTCTGACAACCATTGTCCTGTCTTTTTCTTGTCTCTGCTCTCCCATTATGCCATTGGCAAGGAGTTGAGAAGTTAGTCCATTACTTCTCTGACAAAGCGTGGTACAGTACAATTTCAGATTTTTTCCTACCACCTTCCTCATAGTCACCTTTTGTTTTTGTTTTTTTTCCAATTTGCATGATGCATGTCAGAGCCTGCATGAAAATACAGGCATGTTACAGATGGCTCCATTTCCATCTTATAGCTTTTAAAATGTATTTAATGATAATAATAATAGTAATAAACTTATACGTACCAAGAAAATAATTTGAGGTAATTCCTGTGTCTGCTATGCAGTAGCATTATTATGCATTAGAACATTTCCTGCTTTCTACCTTACACACGTAGACATATTTTTCTCAGTCAGGACTTGTTGTTCCTAGCTGCCATCTTATCTTTGGTAACTCTAGAAGAAAATGTTTACAGAAACTGCTATGAGTATTTTTTCTTATGCTAATACTAGAAATCTTTCAAATGGTAGGACAACAATAAAGGTGAAGTTTTTCTCAGTGATGAATGCTAATTTGCCTTTTCTTGTGTTCAGTGTATTCCTCCAGTAGGGCACTTGGAACCATTTTTTTTCCCTCAAAATATTGTTGCATATTGTGACTTGAGTTTGGTGTCTAAGACTTAATCTATGTAGGATAGATCATCTGAGGAAGAAATAGGACATTATCCAGGAAAGCAGGAAAGTTAGTCCCTGAATGTTGGTATTGAATTTTCCTATTCTGTTTCTATTTTTTATTTATTTTTTTAAGATTTTATTTATTTATTCATGAGAGCCACAGAGAGAGAGAGAGGCCGAGACACAGGCAGAGGGAGAAGCAGGCTCCCCGCGGGGAGTCCGATGTGGGACTTGATCCCGGGACCCTGGAATCAGGCCCTGAGCCAAAGGCAGATGCTCAACCGCTGAGCCACACAGGTGTCCTGCCTTTTAAGTTTTTTAAATAATCACCGTGCTATACTTGCATATTCTGAACATCTGTGAATTCCTTGGAATTACCCAAATAACAGAATAATAGTTTTAGTGCCGCATTTTAAGTTCTCTGTTCCGTTCAAATTGTGGCTTTACTATTTGCTAAAGCATGTGAATTTCAATATGTTGCTTAATTTCTTTTAACTAAGTTTACTCATCTGCAAAAATAAGACAGTACTTTCTACTGAGTCTCTTGTGATAATCAGAGATCACACATGCAAACTTACATACAAACTTAGTGTTTGACTATTTACCCTTGGAAGAAGGGAAACTGTTCTGTCAGAGCCCAGAATATAGCATTTCTCAAGTATTTGTAATGTGTCAGGTACTATATAAAGCACTTTGGTAGGCATGTTATCATTTATTATTTACAACAATTTGGTAAGGTGTAAATACTGTTACTATCCTCATTTTATAAATTACGAAATTCCATCTCAGAGTAGTAAGACAATTTGCCAATATCTCACCAGTAGTAAGTGATGGAGTCAAAACTCAAACCCAGGTCAGTCTGATTTCAAAAGCTAAGTGATTCAATATTGTGTTGTACTAGCTCTGCCATATAACTGTATATAAATTCTTTCTATACTTTAAAGTGCTTTGCATGTCCTAGCTCTCTTTTATCTTCAGGAAGGCACTTAAGGAATCTTGACTTCTGTATCATATCAGATATGCCTGCAATGGGTTTAAAACACTTAGATATAACTGACATTACTGAAATACTTATTTGAAGCCTAGAAAGCTCTTACTGTATAGCAACTAGTTTTTATTCTGCTATAAAACTTGCCTTTTCTATTTCAAAACCCTGTTACAAAAGGACAGTGGCTTGAATTCATCATTCTCACACCTTTTAATAATCATAGGTGACATTTATTGAGCACTTTTGATATGCTAGGAAGTCCTATGCTAAGTGTTTTACGTGTATAATTATATTTAGTTATTAACATTAGAAATGGAAAATTGTTGAATGCTTGTTCAGAGTTTTCCCAACTTATTTCATCCAGAAATGTCCGTCTGTAGGTAAAAAATAGTTGTAGCTTAGCTAGTATCATGGGAGGTGCTGTGTCCTGGTTAATTTATAATTCTTCCTGCTGCCCTTCTAAACATTAATCATTATGCTAACCCCAAACTTGTTTAGAAAGAACATTTTTTTTTCTGTTATAAGATTTTTCATCAGTGTTTTTTTTTTTAACTTGTTTTTATTGGTTATTAGCGCTGCATCCCTGACCTAATAGGGAAAGTATTATTTTGATTATTTATTACCAAAGAAGCAGTTCTGGAATATACCAGTTACTAATATTCATTTATTTATTAATTTATCTAAAAAGTATATATTTAATCCCTGCTATGTGCCAAATACTAGGAACACCAACTATAAGAACAAATAAAGCTTGGTACATACCTATAAGGATCTCGTATCTCTGGTTATTTTTGTAAGCAGCCCAAAATAGACATTTAAGATTATCAATGAAGAGCCTACCAATCCCTTGCACAGTTACCCAGTAGTACCTGTGGCACTCTTGACCTTCATACCTGTAACCGTTGCCTCTGAGAATCCTCAGAATGGTGTGCTGAGGTGATGTATCTAACTAAAGTAAGACATGAAGTTGCTGAGTCTAGTTAGAAGCGCTTAGCTCTGCAAAGGTGGAGGACTAAAGCTCTACGTATTTGTGACTACAGGCTGTTTCCTGAAGTCTGCCCCACTCCCCAGTAGGTGGGATTCCTTTTGTCCTGAGTCTTCTGGGCTGCTGAGCCCAGGAAATGAATGGGCTGGTGGACAACTTTTTTGGATACAGATTAGTACTTCATCATGCATCTCCAAAGCAAGAAATCTGTAGCTCATCTTGAATTCCTTCCAAGTAGCTGCTTACTTGACCACTTTAAAAAAAAAAAAAAAAAAAAAAAAAATCTCTTTTACCCTTTTCAGTTTTGCTTTCAGTATATTAATTTTAGGCCCTTATAATTTTTCATCTAGGCTATTAGTAATAGCATACTGCCTGGCTGTTCTGCTTACAATCAACCCTCCTGTACATTGCTCACTAATTCCACCAAAATAACATCCTAAATATATATATATTGGATCTTACAATTCCTCTGTTTAAATTTATCAGTGTTAGTCAGAACCACTTAGCCTGACAGGAGTTTCTTTATGCGCTGTCCCTTGCCTATGCTTTCCCGCCAGCACTGGGATCTCCCAATTCAGTCTAACAATTTGAAGTTACTAGAACATACCATATTCTTTTTTTGCCTCTGTGTTTAGCATGTGCTGGTGCTCAGCACTGAATGTTTTTCCCTTCTTGTCTACTTGGCAAACTCTTAACTCATCTTAAAACTCAGTTCAGATGTTGGTGATTCTTGGATGCCTTCTATGACCCATACAATCAAGCATATTTTTTCTTTTGTTCTCATATGTTGTTATGCTTGAGACATGGTCTCATCATTTGTTTACGTATCTCCCTCACTAGGTCTTCTCAACCATAAGAACTGCATTGTATTCACCTCTGTATTTTTCTATACCTAGTACAATGCATGATGTATTGTAGACATTTACAAAAAAAATTAATAAATAGTCTTTGATATTCATTCCCGTTGGTTTTATCCATGAGAATATGGGATCATTTTTTATTTATTCAGAATTCGATCTAAAGGTGTCTGAGGGCATAGAAGCAGTAATGAATGTGGGCAGGAAGAATTGTTAATATCTTGCCTTTGTGTTAATATAGTTGAATGTTCAGAAATTAGGGAAAATTGTGCTGCAAGCAACAAGGTCTCAGAAATGCATCTTTGCTTTGTTTGGTAGAGGTTAAGAGGCAGTTTGTCATTTAACTCACCAGCAGGTAGCTAATGACAGTTCAGTCCTTAGTGGGTAACCAGTTCTATGCAGTCATCCACCTTGAGGAGAAATTGCCTTGGTCCTCACTATACTCATTTCTCCATCTTCTTCTCTTTTTTTTAAGATTTTATTTATTTATTCATGAGAGACACAGAGAGAGAGAGGCAGAGACACAGGCAGAGGGAGAAGCAAGCTCCACGCAAGGAGCCCAACGCGGGACTGGATCCCCGGTCTCCAGGGTCACGCCCTGGCCTGAAGGTGGCGCTAAACCACTGAGCCGCCCAGGGATCCCCATTTCTCTATCTTCTTTAAGAGACTTTTTTCTTATGGTAGTGGAATTGATTTCCAAACTAATTTTCAAATAAATAATAAAACAGGACATTTATTTGGGGATAGGGAAATTAGATCACACTGCTAAAATTAACTTTTAATAAAAATACAAAATCTGCATTATTTATAAAGCATTTAGAAACTACTAATTTATTCACTGTAATTAAGTAATAGGCGTCTTTTATATAATTGTTCAATATAACTCCTCAGATGACTCATTTTTATTATTTTAAAAAACCTTATTATTTTTAAATTCTTTAATATTTGATATGCAGCTTTATTGCATTTAGTACATGCAGTATATCTTCCTGCTATACTTCTATTTAGTTTTCTGATAAGCAGTAGTCAGTTGAGTAATAAAAGTACACTAGTCCTCTCTGCCCCCACCCCCATCCAAAGCTTTGCTTTATTTGGTTTCAGTTAACTGCTGGTTATTTTGGAGGTTTTTTTTTTAAGATTTTATTTATTCATTCATGAGAGCCACAGAGAGAGAGTCAGAGACACAGGCAGAGAGAGAAGCAGGCTCCCCGTGGGGAGCCCAATGTGGGACTCGATTCCGGGACCCAGGATCATGCCCTGAGCCAAAGGCAGACGCTCAACCACTGAGCCACCCAGGTGCCCCGTCAGTTACCTGCTGTTGACTGCCATGTGGAAGCAGATGATTGTCCTTCTGACATATTGTCAGATCAATAGTAGCCTAATGCTATGCCACAACTCTTACATCATTCACAACTCCTACATCACTCACCTCCGTTCATCTCATTATGTAGGTCTTTTATCATCTCACATCACAAGAAGAAGGGTGAGAGAGACCACATTCACATAACTTTTACTATAGTAATTGTTGTAATTGTTCTCTTTTATTATTAGCGATTATTGTTAATCTCTTATTGTGCCCAATTTATAAATTAAACTTTATCATAGGTATGTACGTATAGGGAAAAACATAGTAAATACAGAGTTGTTACTACCATGGTAGGTTTGGGAACATATTCATGCAGATAAAGGGGGACTACTATAATGAGAATAGGACTAATGGATAATTTATCTATAGTTCACAGTGCTCCTTTTCTGGAGGTTTGGCTGTCTTAATCATAAGTTTAATACTTAATTAGGAAATCATACCTTTTTGTGCTTTGAGCTGATAGCACATCTATACCTTTTTTTCATACCAGCAATAGGTATGCTACAATGAAGTCATTTTTAAATTGTTACTGATATTTTCAAAGGTCTTAAGTTGCTTTAAGATTTTTAACTCAAGATTAGAATATCTTTTGATATTTTTGAAGGTAAAAAGGGAAAGCAAATCCCCATTTCAATCAGCCTTTTGATGCTGCACCTTTCCCTTCTTTGGTTGCTTTTTTTCCTTTTGGTAGATTTTGGCTTGCTTAATATGGTCCTACTCTATATTTTTACTAATCTTTCTAAAATGTATGGTTACTTTGGCACTGTCATTTTTTTTCTAGGGATTCCCAGCCAATTGTAATTACCTGGTGATTTTGGTACCTTCCTTCTTGAAGGTATTCATCTCTGTGTGGTTTATTGTGAAAATGCGCACTGCCTTTGAAGTTTAGGACATAAAGCTTGAAGCTTGAATAAGACATTTAGCTTAAATAAACTGAGATGGCTTATTTGTTTTAAATACTCTAAAATAAGAGTCAAATGTAATACTCTATATGAATTTTGAGTAGTCATTGTCTTGATTTTACTGTTTTTTTAAATAGCCTGCTGGCCTTAAACCATCCTGGCCAGCCATCCCTTTACAAGTCATTGCACTTGGCTCTCCGTTATCTGTTATCCTGCCCTAATTGGCCTGACTCCTGGCTCCGCAGTCATCCTCCAGTACTGGTCGAGGAGGTGAAAAAGTGACAGAACACGAATGATGCAGTGTAAATAGATTTGCCCCTTTCATTGGAGAAATCAGATATACGGTGTATATTTATTTGTGGATTAGCATAGCAAAAAAAGAATATCAAAGTCTATATTTCAGAGCCCTTCGGCAAACTTTTTTATATTTTCAGTCCACATTATTTAATAGAGAATGTGTATGTATTTTGTTTATACATTGATAACAATAGGCTCTGCCCCATATGCTTTAACTATTTGGGCCATTGAAAGAGAACTTTCTTTACTGACTTCCCAAAAGTAATAGTAGAAGTTACATGTTTGCTCTGATTTGTATGGAATATGATCACACAGTGAGCTCCAGAAAAGTGTGTGTGAGGCACATTGGCCTAAAGAATTTTGCTATTATAAGCTTCTCAGCTTTAGTTCAGGTTAGAGGTAATTTCAAATTTGTTTTACTCTGAGTCGTTTATTCAAAAGGCTGATCATTTTAAATTTTAGATGGGTGTTCACTCTTGGGCAGGTTAACTGTTCTCCATTTACCAGAACCCTAGTTGACCCCTCATATGGCAGTGAGACTGAACAAATAAGCTGTGAAAACGTTTTATTCTGAAACTTTTCAACAAGAATGTTAAAGATAGGTTAATATTAGCTAAATGTATTGACCTGTTTTGTTTGAGTAATTAGAATTTCACGTCAACAAGAATATAATCAATCTAAGCCTTGTTTATCTGATGGTTGATTTTAACTCTTGATAGAAGTATAGCAGCTTGACACTTTTAAATTAATACTTTCTCTAGCCAAGTGTGTTAAAGTGTTATACAGCTTTCCTTAAAAAAAAAAAAAAAAAAAAAGTCTTCAAAATGGGTAATATTCCGAATGGTCACAGTTTTTATCTGTGGTTTATGAAGATTAAATCAAAGTGCTATAGAAATCATTCTCTCAAGCTATCTTACCTATAAAGTTTTAAATACTTAATGAATCAAGGCAGGAAATCTTTTTTCTACAGTAAATAAGTATTTTAATATTTTTCTTTTCCCCTGTTTTATTTTTAATCTTGTTTAGTGTTTACTGCTTGTATCATTTTTTGTTTGCATTATCACTCTTGTATGTGTGTCATGAATTCACCTGAATATTGCAGTTTATTTTTCAATTAAAAAAAAAACCTTACATATTTCTTATATTAAAACATAAGTATCAACAGCTTAATTGGAACTTATATTAATTCTGGGTGGCATATATAAAATGAATTGTTGCTTAATGTTGTTTTTAATTTTAATAGCCTCAAGTACTACAGCCTTCCAGCAGCCTTCCCAGACCCACAGACCACGCCCAGGGAAAACTAATAAAGCCGCAACATATCGAGGCCCACAGTGAACCCACAATCCAGGGCATACATCAGGGTGTTGCACATCTGGATGAAAGCTTTACACGTGGCTTACAACAAGAAAGCAGCTATGATGTGGAAGACCGGCCTTTTTCTTCAAGCCCACAATTCACTGAGGATGTGGCTGAGAGTACACCTTCTGAAGCAAACTTGAACATGACCATGAATGCTCAAGAGCCTTATCATTCGGCAAATAATCAAATTAGTGACATGCAATTTGTACCTACTTCTCTTCAGATGCTTCCCCAGTCAAGTGCAGTAGACCAGACTAAGAGAGTTGAAAGAAATCCGTCTTCACTGGAGGGCTACACATCCCAGCCCAAGTCTTTACCACTTTTTAAACCATCCGTCTCAAATTCTTTGGTACCTCCTCCAGTTTCTGAATCCTCTCCAAGTAGGACTCCCACTTGTAAAAAGTCACCAGTAATCACACCATGCAGTTCATCAAAACTTCAGCCAACATCTAGTCAGACAAATCTTGCAAGTAATCCGAATCCAAAAGCATCTAAGCTCCGCCCCCCTTCTGGCTCTTTCAGACAAAAACAAATAAGCAACTCCCAACTAGAGCCTCAAAACTTCCAGGCCAAGACAAGCATCCCACGGCCACTAATAAGAAGAAAGGAAATCATGCAGAATCTGAACGGCAATTTGAATTCTGGGGATTGTTTGGCCTCTAATCGATACTCCCGTCTTCCTAAACCAAAGATACATTAAGTACATAGCCATCACCTGCCAATTTGTTTTTAAAAAAAAAAAAAACAATCTGTTCTGTAATAGCTTTACGTGCAGTTTGCTACCATGACGGAGGTTCCATTGAAAGCTTGCAAATCTTAAAATTAAAATGTGGAAGCTTCTAATAGTTTGGCTCTTCCATTTTATATCCTGGTTGATATATTTGAGCATTTGAGCGTATTTGTCTCAGGTAAACACAAAAGTTTGCTTACCCATTTCAGCGGCCTACAGCGGGCTCTAATCATGTTATCCATCCCTCTGCACATCAAGAAGTCCCCGATATCCCGTGTAGCAGGCAAGCAATGTGCTTTGTTCATTTAGCCTTTTGAAGGCCTGTATTAATTGTGGTTCTCAGAGCCTAACCCCTTTTCACCTGTGTCTCCTGTGAATATGGTTACTGTTTTAACTAAAGATAGGGTGATAATTGAAGATGGTAGACTGTAAGTAAAATTCTGGCCAGTGATTTGTGTATTCAAAAGGTCTATGCAAAAGCTTTATGATGAATAAAAGATCAGGCTTTTAATGGGAAGTCTATGTAAGTTTTATTTTTCCTTGCTAGGATCAGCCAGTTAGTTTCAGTATTTATTTATTTACCAAATTCCCCTGGCTAAAAATGTTTCATGTGATGTAAAAACCAATTATATGTTGCTTGAATGTCTTGTTTTGCAGGCTCACACACACACACACACACACACACACAAAATTTCTATTTCTTTTTGCAACTCCTTAAGTTTCAGAAAGCCTGGGTTGCATCTTGAAGCCTGTACCTAAAGATGTATTCATTTTGTAACATGTATTGTTGGTGCTAGAGTTTTGCTGGTAATTGTTTTGAACCCTATAGGCTTATGGATCCAGGATAGCTGTTTTAAGGTTCCACAGCATATATTTTAAATTAAGTCTTTATTATAATATTTATATTTATTGACTTTCTGCTAATATCTGGAGACTGGAATAATGGACTTGAAATGTTTGCACAAACCTTTGATGAGATATAAATACCCTAAGGACAGGGATTGAAACTATTTTCTATAGCAAAACAGTTAAAGTATTTTGAGAATAATTATAAACTTAGTAAGACTATCTTGAGGAAGCTGGAACTCTTTTTTTGTTTTTCTGAGTTTTCCAGGTTTCCCTTTTATGTTGGTATGTTTGAATGGCAGTTTCTTGAAAAGTAGATTTTGGGATGAAAAATAGAATTGGAGAGGGGACATTGTGTTTTGTTATAAAGTATTAAAAGCTAGCTTAATGTTCTAGGAAGGTAGCTGGGGAACCACTTAGGGACCATATGCACTAACCTAATCATGCTGCGGGCCACTTGTCAGATGGTTCAGTGAATTTGACCTCTGTTCTCCCAAATCATGTCATCTTTAGGCTGTTCACCTGTTGCTGCTTTAATTAGAATTAATGCTTTTCTGACAAATAGCCTTTTACAAAGTTAATCTTTGTTGTGATCAGCTGACCAAAAATGTATCATAAGGGATTATGACCAAGAAGTTAGTCACTCAAAGTTCTTGAAATTTCACTTTAAAAAATGTACACTGGTGAAATTGCCCCTTTTAGAAAAAACAACAGCAAGTGCTTTAGTGGAAATTTTGAAAGAGCCGTTTACTGTCATTTTGGTGCAGTCTTCCCTTACCTACCAGAGGACCATTCAAGTGAATTTGCCATTCACTGCATACAAAAACCATTCTTGGATTTGGTAGCAGGTGAGCAACACAAATCTAGTCTCCTTCAACAGCACATTTGTTGGAGAAGCACTAAAGTTCAGAAAGGTTTTCACATAGTCCAGATATTGTTAAAGTGCTCAGACATATCAGCAAAGCTCTCTGTTCATAGAGGCAAGAAGTGATGGCTGGCAGCCGTAAGTGGGTACATGTGGTGTTGCATCTTGAGGAGAAAGAAAACTGATGTCATATATTGCAAATGGGGTATCACACTGTATTTTCCTAAAGTACACATTGATGAATTGATTTCTGGTTTATTTGGAAGTTAGTGTAGACTCTTGTGAAACATTATTTACAAATAAAAGTTTAAAACTTTATTTTTAAGCAAACCCCCTAGTCTGGGGGGAAATACCTTTGTTACATAAAAATGTTGACTCCTGCAATTTTGTTTATTCCAGTCTTTTCCCTGCTCGGTTTTTTTTCTCCCTGATGAATTTACAGAAACATTAACCCATCAGTTTATCAACTTCTCTGTGCTTTTGTTGAGCCTCAGCCTTGGCTCAGCAACATAATTATTGAAGCCTAATATATTTAAGAGAAAAAATCTAGGATGCTTGTGCAAAACAGGTTTTGCCTGCAGTTTGCTTTTAAAAACTGCATGAATATTTCTTTAAAAACTGCTCCATAGTCCAACGTTAAGTGAGAAATGAGGTGAGGATGTGTAACTCGCCTGGATAATCAGGGGTCACTCTCAGATTTGGCTTGATCTCTGTTTAGTGCTTCTATAAGTCAACTCTGTGCCAAATCCTCTACGGGAACTCGGATCACTTTTTTTTCTGAGTTCTTATGATTGCAATGTAGATGGCTGCAGTATATGAATTGTAAATCCTGAAGAAAAAGTTTTGTGGGGGTTGGTTAAGTTTCACATTCGTGAACGAGAAAAGTAATAGAGCATGTAGAGTTAGACATTTGGCTGTTGGTGGGTGGATGTTTGTCGAATTCTTTAGAGAAAGCTTGGCCTAAGGAGTTCATCAGTACAGGTGCAGATGATTTTAAGGCATTAAACAAAGGATTAAATAGTTGTGTATCATTTAGAATGTTTCTAATAACTGAGACCCTCTAGCATTTTTCTTTTGGAGTCTCATTTTCATTTGTGCAATGTTTTCAGGCATATAGACTACTGTTCATTGTATTTATATAGATGTTAGGGAATTTTAGTAAGTATTCTAACAAGTAAAAATCTGAATAATGAGAGAAAGTATCAGATTTGCACTTTAAATGAGCTTAATTGCTTGGAGTTGTGCCTGAAATATCGAAACGCCTCCTCTTGGGCGTGGCTTTCTTTGTTGAAACGAATTTCTCTGTAATTGTTGCTGTTTGAAGTACAGCCTTTCACAGAATTATATCCTCAGCATGTCACTTTACTCATTAAAGCACTAAGTTCTTTGAATGTTTCATGGTTCCCTGAAGTATTTTACTCAATGCATCAAAGAGAACACGATCCCCCATAGCTGTCACTTCTGGGTCTTCCTGTCGCATAGGTGATCGTTACAGACACAGAAGTGCACTTTTCATTTCTGAGCAGAGTTGTCACGATGATTTTCTGGTCTCTGGGGCACGGACGATGTGATTTGGAGTCACCGACTAAGCCTGCAACGAAGTTCACTAAGACTGCAGCATCGTTTCAGTTCACTCTTCACCTCACATAGTAGTTTTCGTGTTTATAAATTAGTTTGGGTGGTTACGTTTGCATGCCTAAGCACACATTCGAAAATTAATTATAGCTGTAGTACAAATACCTGATGTTTTTCCTTGAGGATGATGGCCTTGCTATTTTTTCTTAATTCTGATGCTTGAATTCTATTTTCTAATTTTCTTTCCACACCTCCCTTCAGTTTTTCTGCTGCAGCAGTTTGAAAGAATACACTCGGATAAATGATTATGATGGTGGGTGCCAATCTACAACTATGCTGTCAATTAAAGATACGTCATATATTTTAACTGTGTTGGGGAAAAGCTACCCACTTTCTCCTCATTAGAGCGTCACCATAACAAAATAACACTGACCCTAAGAATTTAAAGTCTCTAAGTCATCACTAACTAAAAACAAAAACGCCACAGTCTTTAATACCTGCAGTATTGTTTTCCCCATTGATTTTAAAAACCAGAGTAAATACTGTATATTAGAATTTGCTTGTAAAATGAGTTATAAAAACTGGATGTAAAGTCTCTTTCCTGAAAATGTTGGCATAGTAAATAAAAATAAAGTTCATAATTATAAAAGTTTTCTTGTCCTCACCACTGCCTTCCATAGTGTACTTTTTCTTGGATATCTTCTTCTCCACAAAGATCCAAAGTGTGATGTTCATTCGGTTGATTTTCAAACTCTGTGTCATGTTACACACTTCCTTCTACACACACATCACACTCCAAATCCTGATTGAGTAGGAGGTAAGCAATAGTTCAGCGTTTCCATAGACTCTATAAGTGATCAAATACATCACTTTCCATTTTAATCAAATGCCTGCTTTTTAGCTCAGAAAAATATTGGGATAACGGATAATTTTTACCTAAAGTAATATTAGCATCTTGAGTGAGGAATGCTGCATACAAGAGGAAGACATTGTAATTTTAATTATTTTTTAAACCTGTACAAAAAAGCTTGAAGCAACAAGACTGTTTAACGAAATTTTACATAATTTTTAGGAACAAATGGAACAGGGTCTTTATCGTTTATTTTCCAATTTAACTATATGTAATAGTCATTATATCAAAGATTTAGGAAGTTGACAGTGATAGGATTAATCCAAGATGGTTATATAAATGCAGGAAAAAGAATGAAGGAAATTTCATTACTAATAAATCTGATAATGGCATTTACTACCTCCTAAGACCTCTCTATCAGCTTTAGGGCCCTCTGCGTTACTAGCAAGTACTTTCTCAGACTAACTCCAGGTTCTTTTTTAGGCTGTCACCAAGTGTAGTAATTTCATTTGTTTCTCGTGCTCATTCCACATTTTCCATTCTGAACATCTCCCCCTCCCCCCAGAAAAGACAAGCACACGTTGAATCTGCTCCTTCTAGTAATGGGGTTTAAGGAAGTTTTGTAGCTGCCTGAGGATGTCCGTCCCTGTGCGAGCCGCCAGGTGAACTGAGGTGAACACCACAGGGTCCTCGGCTCCTGGAGCTGCGGAGCCACAGGTGGTTTTTACCTCACACCATCCTGCTCAGGAATGCCCTAATTCTCTTTTTTAGAGCATGACCCTAAAACTCCTCTCCGCTCACCTCACTTCATTCTGGGTTTTAACTGCCTTCCACCGTTCTCATCTTTGCTCCTGTATTCCTGGCTACATGCCTTCATTTCCCTTTGATAATCTGATTTAATTCAGGAACTTCTTCTTTAGCCATATCAGATATTCCTAAATTCTCTGCCTTTTCTTTCATAGGTCATTAGTCAGGATTTAATTTTGGGACTTCTCAGCTGTCTTAAGCCACCCTCCCTTTTAGACCTTGGCCCATAGGATCCGAAGTCCACTTTTAACCTTCAGTTCACATCCAGGCTTCGTTTTCCTTCTGTCCCGTTCTCGTATCTACTATGGCCTTGATAGTTGATGTTTTTGGTTCCCTGCCATTTTTTGCTGTGTGACCTCTGAGGAGAAATTTAGCTCATCTACCCCTCCCCCCCAAAATCCTCAAATTCTAAAAAGTGAAAGAAAAAGGAACAGTTCCTCACCGGCCTCTCTGATTTTCCAGCCGTAGAAACAGTATTGCTGTTGCCCACATTGGGGAACATGGCCAGTTATCTGATCTAATCCACCCATAAATCTGTTCAGGCATCCATTTTGAGTAGGAATAATGCTTCTTCGGTGATTTTAGGTGATTATAGTTTTCTGTAAAAGTACATCTCAAACGTTCATCTGCTGAAGTGAAAGGTACCTGCTTTTCTTTCATTCCTCCCAATAAATATGGTTAAAATGCTGCTTGTGTGTCAACCCCTGGGATTCGATCTTGTGGTTGAGGCTGAGTGAGACCGTCCTGCCACGGGACAGGCGACATTACAGCACAACAGACAGACGCCCAAACGATAAACCAACCTCCCTTGGCAAATACACATTTGTGTTAGAATTTTTTTATTATTATTACAGCTAAACGAAGATTAGATTACTGTCACATAATCTGGAGTGGGTAATGATACATCAACCACCTTGAGACCTTTTTAAGCCCATGATGAGCTCAAAATACTTTTGACTTCTAGGGAATTTTCACGACGATTTTAGTTGAAATGTTGCATTTGTGTAATTTAAAAGTTGTCATGAATTTCAATGAAAAGAACAGGATCTTTGATGAGTTAGTAATTCGTGTTCAGTTGTATTCCAGACTAATGCGGAGATGCGCACACTCGTACCCCGAGCACCTGCTACCTCAGTCAGGTTCAAAGGTCCAGGGCTGGAGGGAGCTTAGGAGCAATGCCTGGGAATGGGCTTGGGTCTGACCCCACGGCTCACCTCCTGCCCCCCTGAGAGGCCTGGGCCCTGGTCCCACGGCTCTCCCTCTCCAGGGACGGGGGGCAGAATGCCATGCCTGCCTGTCTCCCAGGGCCCCCTGGGACTGTAAAGGCCAAGAGGGGAGACCATGGACTTCTGGTCACCGGTGAAAGTCGCAGCAAGCATTGCCCACTGTGCAGAGCGGCCCAGCCGCAGACCAAGTGCCAACAGACAGGGACACTTGACCTTTGCTGGCCGAGCCAGGCGACATGGAACAGCAGCCAGCCACCTACCTTTGCATGCAAAGAGCTATTTAAAAGTGGAAAATAAATTTGACAGGAGGGGAACGATCAAATTACTCACGTGTGAAAATCCATCCTGAAAATCATACTATAGTCCCTTAACATCTTAATATTTCCTCAGCCGGTCACCTTGTGACCTTTGCTCCTTGCTAGTATGCACAGCGCGTGGGGACAAGAGCGAAGTAAGCAGCACAATCCCCTATGGATGGGCTTCCAAATCCCTGATAAGAAGCAGAGTTAACAATCCTGATAGGATTATGGGTGGGTTCACGTTATCTTCACCGTACATGTTTTCTTTTAGATTTTTTAATCTTTATTTTTTTTTAAGATTTTATTTATTCCTGAGAGACCCAGAGAGAGAGGCAGAGACCCAGGCAGAGGGAGAAGCAGGCTCCAGGCAGGGACGTGGTACTCGATCCCGATCCCGGGACCCCGGGGTCACGCCCTGGGCCAAGGGCAGGTGCCAAACCGCTGAGCCCCCCGGGGATCCCCCCCCCTTTTTTTTTTAATTAAGAGACTGCTCTTATCATCAGAAAAGCGGTTTTTGGCTTGTTTTAAATAGCGCGGTCGTGCCTACCGCCTAGGAGCATCCTCCCCTGCAGCGGCCCTGAGCCTGCAACCGAGGCCGGCGGGGGGCGGAGGGCGGCATCTCCGCAGCCCCGGGGAGGGGACCCCCTGAGCCCCTGCGCAGCCCCCCCGCACGCACCCCCCCCCCCGCCCCGCTCTGCCCCTCCGCTGCCCCCCGCTCCCCCCCACCGGCCGTGGAGCTGGGTCGGGCCGCAGGGGCAGCGTCTCCAGGGCAAGTCCCGTTGTTCCCCGGGGACGTGGCCGCGCGGGTCTCCGCGGGTCGGGGGGTGGCGGGGGGGGCCGCCTGGCCTGCCCTGTGCCCCGGGACCCGACCCGACCCGAGCCGGGCGGCCCCGCCCTGGAGCGCGGCCCCCGCCGCCCCGCGACCCCGCGGCCCCGCGGCCCCGCCAGCGCCGCCGCCCAGGGAGGGCGCCCCAGCCCCGCGCGCGGGTGCGGGGGACGCGGCGGGGACGCGCGGAGCCCCGGCGGGTGGAGCCGAGCCCGCAGGACCCGCGCCCCGCGCCACCGCCCCCCCCGGCCCCCCCGGCCCCTCGCCGCGCCCCGCCCCACTCCCTGCCTGGGACCGGTCCGCGCGGGGCGGGAGGAAGGGCCGCCCCAGACCTGCCCCGGCACCGGGGTCCAGCGCCCACAGCCAGGGCCCCCCCGCCACCCCCCCCGGGATGCCGGAGCCCGCAGGGAGACAGGGACGCGCAGCGCCCGGGGAGGGGGGATGCCGCACCCCTCCCCCTCCTTCCCCTGCCCTCCTCCCTCCTCCCCCTCCTCCCTGCCCCCTCCCCCTCCTCTCTCCCCTTCCCCCTTCTCTCCCCTCTCCTCTCCCGCCTCCTTTCTCCCCCTCCCCTCCTCTCTCCCCTCCCCCCTCCCCCTCCCCCTCCCCTCCACAGGCTGCAGGATTTGGGCCCCAAGACATGACACTCTTCGGAGCCCCTTGTACTCCCTGGTGTGTACGCCCCTCGCTGGGCTTCTGAGCGTTCGTTCCCAGTAGGCGCTTCCCTGGGTTCTCCGTGGTCCACGCTCAGCAGGAGCCTGTAAATCAGGTAAGGACGGAAAGTAGGTCGTTTTTCCCAAAGCTGTGTGGCCTCCTTTTCCTTTTTTGTTTGAATGCTACTCCATTGAGACGTAACTTTACATTTCGTATAATGCACCCGTTCCAAGCACACAATTCAATGTTTTGGGTTTTTTTATTCTTTTTATTTTCATCACATTTTCTAAGATTTAAATTCAATTTGGCAACAAACAGTGTAACACCCAGTGCTCATCCCGTCAGGTGCCCCCCTCAGTGCGTGTGCATGTGTGTGTAACACACCGGGTTGTGCAACGTCGGGTACCTCAGCTGCAGGACACGGTCCTCGCCCTGGTGAGCTCCCACGTGCAGTGTAATCTACTCCGGGCCCCCGAACTGTCCTGGGCATCACCACTGTGCTTTCTGTCTCTATAAATTTGCCTTTTCTAGACTGACTTACTTGAGAGAGCGAGCTAGACTTTTTCATATAAATGAAATCAAATAAGGGGGCCAGGGTGGCTCAGCGGTTTGCTGCCTGCCTTCGGCCCGGGGCGTGATCCTGGACACCGTGGATGGAGTCCCACGTGGGGCTCCCTGCAGGGAGCCTGCTTCTCCCTCTGCCTGTGTCTCTGCCTCTCTCTCTCTGGGTCTCTCAGAAATAAATAAATAAAATATTTAAAAACAAAAAAAGAAATCAAATAAGATACAAATCTCGGGTACCGTGTCGTCCCCTCAGCATAACCTGTCGAGCTTCACCAGGTGCAGCAGGAACCCGTGCATTATTGCTTTTTGCTGCTCAGTGATTTTCCATCCGGTGGAAACGCCACCTTCAGCGACAGACGGACAGACAGACGATATTGTTTCCAGCTTGTTGTCTGGTGAATCATGTTGCTAACTGCAGTCCTGTGTGCATGTGCGGACCGTGGCGTCCTGTCTCCTGGGCAGATGAAACAGGGGCCCTGCTGGGCCTCAGGACAAAATCTTTGCTTAAATGGCCAAGCTGTTTTCCAAAGTCGTTGCGCTGTTTATGTTCCTTCCAGCAACGGGCAAGGTGCTTGTGTCTCCACATCCTTGACAACAGTTGTTATTGTTTGTCCCGGTCACAGCCACCCTCGCAGGTGCCAAAGGGCGTCTCATCGTGGTGCTGCCTTGTGGTTTCCTCACGACCGAGCTGAGCGTCTTCTTCATGGGCCTTTTCACCATTCCTACACCTGCTTTGATAAAATTTCTATTTAAATCTTCTGTCTTTTTCTTTGGTGGGCTTGCTTGTCTTATCATCGAGGTATGAGGACCCTATTTATATTCTAGGTACAAGTCGTTTACTGGATACATGTTTTGCAGATATTTTCTCCCGATCTGCTGGCTTGTCTTCCTTTCAGAGTAATGTTTTTTGAAGTTCACAGGTTTTCCATTTAAAAGAGATCAACTCTGTCAATTTTTAAAAATATATTGTGCTATATTGTGTAATATATTGTGTATCGTATCTAAGAAATCTTGGCTTAATCTAAGGGCTTGAAGATTTCCCCCTCTGTCATCTTTTATTGTTTTAGCTCTTACGTTTAAGTCTGTGATTCATTTTGCATTAATTTGTGTGTAGGGTGTGAGTTAAGGTTTTAAGGTTTATCTTTTCGCATGTGGATATCCAGTTGTCCCAGATCCATTTGTTAAAAAGGCTATCCCTTACCCGGTGGATTATCTTGGCACCTTTGTTGAAAATAAACCATAAATACAAAGAACTTTTTGGGGGCAGTCCACTCTCTTCTATGGTCCATGGTTTCTTTCTTTCTTTCTTTCTTTCTTTCTTTCTTTCTTTCTTTCTTTCTTTCTTTCTTTCCTTCTTTCTTTCTTTTTTTTATGGCCTATGGTTTCATGTCTGTCCTTTTACAAGGACCTTGCTTTTACCCTATGGCTTTATAGTAAGTTTTGAAATAAGGAAGTTAAAGTTCTCCAAATTTGTTCTTTTTTTTAAGGATTATTTTGACCATTCATGTCCTTTTATAATTCCATATATAGTTTAGGATCATTTTGTCAGGTTCTGCAGAACACCCCTCTGAAAATTAATGCAATCCATTCATATATATATATATTTTTAAATTTTTATTTATTTATGATAGTCACACAGAGAGAGAGAGAGGCAGAGACAGAGGCAGAGGGAGAAGCAGGCTCCCTGCTCGATCCTAGGACCCCAGGATCACGCCCTGAGCCAAAGGCCGATGCTCAACCACCGAGCCCCCCCAGTGCCCCTCTTATACTTCCTTTGTTAAGTTTATTTTTTCTTCTTTTTGATACTATTACGAAAGGAATTGCATTCTTAATTTCTTTTCGGATTATTCGTTGTTCATATATAGAAATAACAATTTCTGGATCTTGCTCTGGAATCCTACAACTTACTATACTTCCGTATCCGTTCTCATAGAACCTTTCTGGGTTCCATGGGGTCTTCTACATATAGGGTCTTCTTCATGTCACCTGCAAACAAAACAAGCAAAACACAACAAAAACCCGTTTTAGTTATTCCTTTGCAATGTGGATGCCTTCTTCCTTCTTCTCCTTGCCTGATTGCGTAGCCCTCTCAAGCCCGGTGCCGCTGATGTGGGACACACTTGACAGACTCCCGTGGCCACAGACTCCTGCTGTGGTCTTCAGTGGCCTGGAGGACAGCAGCAATGAATCAACGCAGCCTTCGACCTTTGGGGGGCAAGGAGGGTAAAGCCCGTGCTCACTTGGTCAGCGGCCTGTCACGTAGGCCCACGGAGCCAGGAGGCACATAAAGGGTGCAAGGCCTCTTAGTTTGGGATTCCTGGATCGGAGAGCCCCACTGAAGGCTTTAAGCATTTCATTTCTATTTCATTCCTCCAAATACACGTTGCAGCAGGGGCTGACCACATAGGCCCCAAATGGTGGCCCTAAATTTGTTTTAATAAAATCCATCTCGTATTTTCCCTTACTGAAATACCTGGGATCTTAGAGATAAAGTACAGAGGTGTTTGAAAGCTGAAGCATGCCAGGGTGTAGAGCCTATGGCTTGGATATATGCTCCCCAAGCTGAATATAGAGCCTTGTGCCTGATACATATTTATTTTTTAGCACAGTAAGAGGCACAGAGATGAGGGGTAGGAGTGAGGGGAAGGAGGTTCCTTTTCATGGGAATTGAGAAGCTTCAAGGTAGACGGGGCTGCTTCAGTGGGGTACGTTACAATGTCTGACGGGTACACTTTAAGGAAAGAATATTCAATCCTATAATTTGAATTTTTGTTTTCCAAATCTGAACTTATTTTACTTCAATACGAACCAAAAAAAAGTTAAATTCAACAAAGTCATCTTCGTTACTGAAAACTGCAGGGAGTCTCAGAGGAAACATAGAATGTGGGGGTAGAGCCTACGCTGGAGAAATGCGGTTATTGTCTCCCGGGGTGGGTGCCCGATGAGGACGAGGAGGCTCGGCCCATAATAAGAGTTAGTGTTTGTTGAGGGCCTTCTGTTTGCAAGAATAGGATTAAATGCTTTATAAAGGCAAGGGTCCCAAATGAAGGACCCATTCGTTCCGTGTTGAGTCGAGGTTAAGTGGGAAACGCACAACACGGTCTGGCTGCCAAAAATAATCGTGCAATGGTGTGAATTCTTTCCTTGCCCTGGGAAATACTGTGACGGGATCCGAGTACAAGGTCTTGGCAGCAGCAGTGCCCCGGGGGTGGCTTCAGCCGCTCGGCCCACAGCCCGAGCCTTCCCCAAGGGCTCGAGCCCCTCAGGTGTCTTCCTGCCCTGATCCCCCTGCTCCCCGCCCCACGGCATCTCCAACCCCAGGCCAGGGTCGGGGTCCGTCCTGCAACCTCACACACACAAGAGCCTGTGGGCCGCAGGGAGGCCCCATTTCGAGCATGGGGGGGTGGGCACCGCACCATGAAGCTGGGCGTCCAAGGCCTGGGGTGGGCAGGGGGTCACCGGCCGCGATGAAAGCCAGCGCCCGCAGTCCCGCGTGTGCGCCCCTGCAAGCACCTGGGCTGCCCCAGGCCCTCCCGGAGCCCTCACGGGCAGGCCGCATGTCCCCTGGGCAGCGAGGAAGCGGAGGCTCATGACGGCCCGGAGCCCGCAAGGCCACCTGGCTCGGCCGCGGCAGCCCACCCCGGGCTCTGGCTGTATTTCACCGCGGGTCATGGTCACCATAGCCCTTCCTTCCTCGTAGGACAGACGGACCCTCGGGGCTTGAAAAGATCCACCCCCCCAACCCCCACCCCACCCCACCCCACCCCGGCCACACAGGAAAGAGCAGAACAGGCCCACAGGAGCAACCAACACATTCTGTTACCCGATGCTGCCATCTGGTGGGAAACCGTGCGACGTTTTGGGCAACGTCCTTAACCCATTTCCTACCCGGCCCACTCCCCAAAGGCTCCCAAGTTCCCTACAATTTCCGAAGACAGAAACCCTGAAAAATCCCCAAGGTATTGCCTAGTGCAACAGTGAGAGCACAACTGGATAAGACTGGGGGTCTCGCTGGGGTGTGTCTTGGCACTGAGAACACCCCTGACCCCGAGTTCCCTGGGAGCGAAGGCAAAGAAGGAAACCCGTGCGGTGGCTGTGCTCAGGGTCCAAAGCAGTAGGTCGAGTGTGCGCCTGATCTTGGGCCTCATCGGGAACTCGACGGCAGCAGCGGTAACAGACGGCCTCCGGGTGGACATTCACTAGCTTGGAAACGCCCTGGTCGGGGCTCAGTGTGACAGGTGCGTGCCCGTGTGCAGAGCAGCCGCCCGCCTGTCTCTGAGCCCCGGCGCCCCCGACGGGACCCCCGGGCAGGCTTTGGCAAACCCCGTTTACCCGGGCTTTCAGCCCCAGGCGCCCACATTCCTGTACTCTAGGCCCGGCCCTGGGGACCTGACGCCCAGGGTCGGACCTCGGGGCAGCCGTGATGCCGCCCAGTGTGCCCCGAGCCGGACCCGCCCTGCGCAGGCGGGAAGGCGAGGCCCACGGAGCTGCGGCGCGGGAAGCGGGCTAGGGCACCGAGGTGGCCCGTAGGTGTGCCGCCCGCAGCACAGCTCCTCTTGAAGGAGGGCAAATATTTCATTAACGATTTTCATTCCCATTACATTTCGACATGAGTGATTTCCTGAGGTCGATTAAATATGTGATGAAAATCAATTTCTCTTCCTTTTAAATTTTTAAATGCGTCCTCTACAAAGTCGTACGTGACCGACGCGGCTGGCATCGCATTTCTGTGAAGCAGCAGGTGCAGACCCTCTGCCCCCCTCGCCTGGCTCCCGCCCGAGGCCCGGTGGCCGAGCAGCTGGTGGCCGCGTGCAGTGCCCCGGCCAGAATGGGCTACGCGGTCGCCGCAGGAACTCTGTCCTCTAGACGGGGCGCTTCCAGAGCGGATTTTCTAGACCTTGGTAGGAACTGCAGTGAAGCTGGGCGAGGTTTGGAGTATTCAGCTCCGGTTTTCCTCCCAATAGCTGGGCTGCGTGGTCGGGACACCTGGTCGCCTGCAGGTGCACACCCAGCCTGGGGAAGGGGAGTGCTGGGCGGGGGTGGGGTGGGGTGGGAGGGGGGTCCGGGATGGGGAGGGAGGTCCAGGGATGGGGAGGGAGGCCCGAGATGGGGATGGGGAGGGTGGCCCTGGTTGGGGAGGGCGGCCGGGCATGAAGGGCCCGTGTGTCCCTCATGGGTCCCCTGTGAGGAGTCACTGGGTCCTGGGCACGTGACTCAGGGGCCGTGGCCGGTCTGGGCCCCGGGGTGGGCGCCCACCCGCCGGGCAGCCTCGGGGTGGCCACACCCGCTGCGACTTTCGGCCGTGGCCCTGCCCGGGGCCTGTGGGCTCTGACGCAGTGGCGGGCGCTCGGAGCGCGGGGTGGGCTGGGCACCCTCGGGCCCCACTCATGGCCGCGAGTCTGCGTTTCGGGCGTCATGTTAGGATGTTAAGAATCAGTTTTGCAGAAGTTCCAGCCCCTTCCTGTCGGCACCAGCGCCACGGACACCAGGCCGTCGGCCCACCGGGGGCGGCGCGTGTCCTGGGCACTGACCCTGCTGGCCCAGGGACCCAAGAGCGAAAGTCCTTTAGAGACAGATGTGCTGGGGCCCGGAAGGTCACAGGGGCCAGAGTCTCCCACGACACCCGGAGGGCGGCACGGGGCTCCCGTGTGCGTCCTGGGCACAGCAGGCACAGCGGGAGCAGTGGGCACCCCCGGGCACACCAGGCAGCCCATGACGCCGCGCACCTGCAGGGGCTTCTTCAAACCTGCACATTTGCTTCGGGTGCATGTGACGTCACACCTCAACTCGCAGGTGACACGGGTGGCAAGGGTGCTGTGTGCTGCCCACAGGACGCCGCCCGGGAACTGCCTCAGGGGGTGGCTGTCCCAGGAGAGCGGGTCTGTCAAGCGGCTGACACGGCGGGGGGGCTGCGGGCCCCAGCCTGGGGAGGCCGGGGACCCAGTTCCCAGGCACGGCTCCCTCTCTGGAGCAGCTTTATCTTGGGTCAGGATGGGGAGGGCAGGAAGATGGGGATGGGTGAGGGTACGGGGGTGCGGGGGATGACGGGGAGTGAGGGTGCACGGTCTTGCTCCCCCCAGCACCCTGCGGCCAGGTGCATGCTCGGTCCCCCCCAGCACCCTGTGGCCAGGTGCACGCTCCTGTTACCCCCCAGCACCCTGTGGCCGCGTGCACACTCCTGCCCCCCTACCATCCCCCCAGAACAGGCCGTGTAAAAGGGGGAACACAGCAAAACGGGCAAAAAGTAAACAAGAAGTGAGGAAAAGCTGAGGCATAACCGTCCTTTGCATGTGGGGAGGTTCAGCCCTGCTTGGGTTCAGGGCGCGGGTTGTGGGCGGGGTGACCGGGCCCCTGGGGGGCACCACGGAGAGGAGGCCCAGCTCCAGGGTGGCATGGCCACGGCCCTCCCACCGTAGCCCCCCATGGTCAAGGCTGAGGTCACCCCTGGGGTCCCGTTCCCAAGGCCCTAACCCCAGGCACAGGGGTTCCTTGCTGGTGAAGATTGCATTTACTTCTTGGAGAGCGCAGGCCTGAGCAGGAGCAGGGGAGGGGGGGCGGCGGCGGGTGCTGAGCAGGGGGCTGGGGCTCGGGTCACAGGGATCGTGTCCACACGGGGGATCGCCCCCCAGGCCCCCTCCAAGGACTCCCACCAGGGTTTTGGATTTGAGGTAAGACACGTGGAGAGGACGGAGACATTGTGTCTGAGGCGGGACTGGGGGTCCAGCCCTGCCGTGTGAGGCAGCCTGGGGGTCCCCATGGGCTCCTCCCTGGGTTTTGGGGTGCAGCCCGAGCAGGCGGCGACTGCATTACTGGACGGGCCAGGTGGGCCTCCGCGCCCCCCGGGGACACGGGCCTGTCCTCACCCCTCTCGCCCCGGCTCTGCCCTCCGCCTCTTAGGTCAAGCGAGGAGGCCACCCGTGCAAGGGACAGGCCACCTGTGACGTCGCTGTCATTCCCCACTTGCTCACTCACAACCCGGCCGCCGCCCCCGGGGATGAGTCCTTGAGCCCAGCCCCCCGACGGCTACCCAGCTAAACAGTTCATTTTCTGCACGATGCCTAGCTTCAAACTCCTGCGTCCTCGTGGGACTCCCTGGTTGTCCGTGAACCGCCTAGAAATCCCAGGATCTCCCCCAAGCAACCCCGGGAAGCTCCCCCCCACCCCGGAAGACCCAAGGACTGGTCCTAAATCTCGCCAGCCTGGGATAGGGTCCTGCAGGCACCTTGCTACGGCCTTGGCCTTGGCCCTGGAGTGCGAGCAGCCGGGAGGTTGGCAGGGGCTCCCTGGCCCGCGGGCCGCCCGGCTTCAGCGCCTTGTACCCTGGGGGTCACACGTGAGACCAGCGTCCCCAGGTACACGCTTGGCCCCAGAATGAGCACCCGCAGCAGGACGGGCCTGAGCCACGCTGGGGAGGGCGCGGGGGGGGGGGGGTTGCCGGGCGGGCCAGCCTGGCCCTCGGTGTCCAGCAGCGTCCCCGCGGGGAGTGGTCGCTAGATGCTCATTTTGTTTTCTTCCTCGCCGGTGGAGGCGGGCAGTCGTCCTGTCTCCGTGGCGAAGTCACAGAAGACCCCGCTGCCAGTTGGGCCAGAGTTTCCAGGTAGCATGAACGTCTGGCCCTCCTGTGATTTAGTGCGACGTGTCCTGGATTCCAGTTTGCCCTGAGTCTACACGCCGGGTAAGCGGCTTCCTATCCAACAGCCCAAAAGCACGTGTGGGGGAGCCGGCGGGGGGGCCTGCGGGGGGGACCTTCAGGGGGACCTGCGGAGGGGCGGGTGGGGGGACCTGCGGGGGAGCCGGCGGGGGGACCTGCGGGGAGGCCGGTCGGGGGGCCTGTGGAGGGGATCTGCGGGGAGGCCAGCGGGGAGGGGCCGGGGAGGGACCTGCGGAGGGAGGCCCAGAGCAGGTGCTGCACAGCAGCCCAGCCCCAGCCTGAAAAGTGGGCCTGGGTGTGGCGCTCAGGCCTCAGCCCCACATCTTTGCCTCCAGAAGTCAGAGAAACAGGCGGCAAAGGGACCCCCTGCTGTGCCGGGGGACACACAGACCCCCGCAGGCTTGATGCATGTGACAGCTGGCCTTTGGTCACCACTGTGGGCTCCCGCCCCAGCTTCTCTGCAGCTTGGATGCGGTGGGCGCCGGGAGGGGGGCCTTCCTGGCCATGGACCCCTCCTCCCCCTCCCCCGGCCCCTCTACTGCATCTTGCTGGGGGTTGTTTTGTGCAAAGACACACACACCAGGGACTTGTCATCAGAAAATGCAGCTTTAAGCAGGGGCCTCATGGAATCACTGCACGTGACGCCCAGGCTCCTGTTTTCATGTGCGGCTCCTAAACCCCAAAACGCGGGAACAGGCTTGGGCAGCTGCTCCGGTTCCTCCAGGTGAGGGACTGTGGGCTCCTGCCCCGACGTCTGGCACGGGACGCGTCCGTCTGCAGTTTACCCAGACAACCAGGTAGTTCCAGTTGTAGTGAGATGACTACTACGACTGGCGCGGCTCCGCGAGGCTCGGCGTCGCCGTGGGGCTGCTTGCATGTCAGAGGCGCCGGCGAGGGGACCAGAGAAGTGGCCGTCGCAGCTGGAGGGGGGCCACGGTGGGGCCGCGGCTATAAGGCGGGTGGCGCTGGGGTGCTTCCCGGAGAACGGGGTGTGGGCCCCTGAGCTCCTCTCCCCCCGCATCTGCCCAGTGAGGCCCCGGCGCAGGGCTCCTGGCCACGGCCCAGCCGCGATCTTGTGATGGTGCGCACCGCGGGCCACCCGCCTGGGCACCAGCAGGCCGGGAGGGGCCGCCGTGGTCTCGGGGGCCAGATAGGGGCCCCCAGCGATGGGTGCGGAGAAGCCGTGGGCGGACCAGGGGATGCCTCCAAGGAGGCCCACCTGGCTCGTGCGGGGCCGGGGGGAGGCCCTGGGGGGCTTGGTCTAAGCCTCGGGGAGCCAGGCAGGCCGTCTCTTGGGTTCCCCCTGGGCGCCCCATTTTCTGCCACGTGGGGCCTCGTCTCAGGCTGCACCTCCGGGCGCTGCCCTGGCATCCTGTCAGGCTCTGGGCCCCGGGGAGTGTCCCTTTCTGAGCACACACCGATGGGGCCACGTGTTCACCCTTGTGCCCGCCCCAATACTCGCTGTGCTCGCCCCATGGGGGCCATGGGCTCCCCTGAACCCAGGGGGTGGTCCTCCGTGAGTCCCCGTCTGAAGCCTGGCGAATCTGCTCACCCAGGATGCTTGCCGACGGGGAGGCAGGTTGGGGGAAGGGGGGTCAGGCCTGGGGCCACTGGAGGGTCTGGGAAGGGCAGGCCAGCAGGACCCCACAGACGTGGGGGGCCCTTCCCGACCTGCAGCGCTGCTTCGTGTACTTGGTTTTCTGCTGCTCTCCCTCTGGCGTCCCTATTGTCTGGGAAAGCATCGAGGAACACAAAGTGCAAGGGTGCCACTCGCGGCTGGATTCCCCAGTGGCTCCCACCCCCTAAGATGGGGCCCGAGGACCTTGGTGTGTCAACAGGGCCTTTCTTAGGGTGCTGCCCGCGTCTCCAGCCTTCTCGGACCAATCTAGGTCGCCTAAGCATTACGCTTTCCGCATGCTTGGGCTCTGCACCTGCATCTACCTGAGGAGCCCCGCCATCCGCCCTGCCCCCTGCCAGCCGGAGAACTTCTCTGTATCCCTCAGCACCCCGCTCGTGTCCCGCCTGCTGTGATGCCACCGTCACGGCCGCCCCAAACCTGTCTGCTGTCTGGCCTATGCTCTGGCTCTCTGTGCTGGCCCTTTATTTATCAGTTTTTTTTTTTTTTAAGATTTATTTATTTATTTATTTATTTATTTATTTATTTATTTATTTTTGATAGACACACACACACACACACACACACAGAGGCAGAGACACAGGAGGAGGGAGAAGCAGGCTCCATGCAGGGAGCCCGACGTGGGACTTGATCCTGGGACTCCAGGATCGTGCCCTGGGCCAAAGGCAGGTGCCAAACCGCTGAGCAACCCAGGGATCCCCTATTTATCAGTTTTAATTGTTGCCTACTTGTCTCATGTCCCCAGGAGTCCAGAAACTTCTTAAGGACCGTTCTACAAAATATTCCTTTAAATGTTTTATTCTGGAACACTTCAAACATTAGGAAGCCACAGAAAACAACAAACATGTATTTCAGAACCCAGATTTACTGGATCACAACAGCTTGCCGCGTTCGGTTCGCCAGAAAGAAAAATCAGAGGATGCAACTAAAACCTGAATTCCGCTTCCCCCTGCCCCCCCCCCCCCCCCCCCGGCTCCTAAAATCAGATGGAGTCTCTACTCAACCTCACAGTCTTGGGAACCGTCCGTGGTTTGTGTAAATGCTCAGTTCCTTTGTGCAGCGGGTGCCTCTGATCTTCCCAGCGGGCCCTGCTGGCCCTTGCTCCTCCCCACGAACGAACCCGTTGCGACAGACACTGCGGTGTGTTCACCAACTGGCCTGGCACGTGCCTCCTGGGCACCCGGGCCAGGCGGCCTCGCAAGTGTCCCCAGAGCAGCTGGGCCCGCGTGTACGTGGGGTCTGTGCACCCTCAACCCCGACAAACGTGGCCTGAGGTCCACCCCTTCATGGGCCCCACCCCACAGGATTTCATGTCTACACTGCCTTCAGATCTCACCGACACCTTAGTGTGGTGAGACTTTTCCATTTTCGTCTCCCTGGCTAGCAGGCAATGCGGTTTCATTTGCGTCTCCTCGGGACTGATGAGGTTCAGCCTCTTTTTCTTATGTCTGTCGGTCACGCAAGTTTTCTCCCGTGAGTTGCTGATTTTCCTACTGGCAAAAAAAAAAAAGTGCCTGTTTGGGAATAGCAGGGAATTGCAATTTTGGGGACGTGCACCTTGTGGCGAAACCATAAACGAGTCCAAGGAACAAAGGAGAAGAATGTTATTTTATGAAGAAGGAGGAAACTGGGAGGAGGCTGCTTTGGACGGAGAGCCATTGGGGGACCTCACAGGGAGGTGGGTGTCTCAGGGGCCGAACTGCAAGGGGATGCAACGTGCACCTTTCCTGGTTGGGACCCGACGCTCATCCCAGTCTGGGATTCTTCTGTTAGCGTCTGTAACTGCCACCGAGTGGTACTGCTCCCCCCTTCCAGGCCCTGGATTCCATTTTCCTGAGGTTTCCTCCTGTTAGTTTTCCCAGGGAGAAGGAAGGAGGTGAGCCCGTGGGCCCAGAGAAGCCAGTGGCCTCACCGTGCTTGCGGGTTAACCCGCGCGAGCTCAAGGCCGGCTTAGGAGATGGGATCGCCCGGAAGTCATATGCCGGCGACTAGGATCTGAGTGCTTAGGAAGGAGGTACTCGCCAGACGGGGCGGGACAATGGCAGTGGAGACCCTGGGAAGGAACGCGGGCCGTGGGCCGGGGGTAGACAGCTGTGCTGCTGGAGTGATCCGAAGGGGCACTTGCACCCCAGTGTTCACAGCAGCGATGCCCACAATAGCGAGACTGTGGAAAGAGCCCGGCTGTCCTACCCACATGATTGGATAAAGAAGATGTGGTCTAGATACACAATGCACCACCGCTCAGCCACAAAAAAAAAAAAAAAAAAAAAAATTCAAATCTTGCCGTTTGCATAGACATGGATGGAACTAGAGGATATTATGCTAAGTGAAATAAGTCAACCAGAGAAAGAATTATCATATTGTAGGAACTTAAGAAACAAAAACACAAGATCATGGGGAAGAGAGGAAAAAAATTAAACAAGATGAAATCAGAGAAGGAGACAAAGCATGAGAGGCTCTTAATCATAGGAAACACACTGAGGGTCGCTGGAGGGGAAGGGGTGGGGGGACAGGGTGACCGGGTGACGGGCATGAAGGAGGGCACGTGATGGGATGGGCCCTGGGTGTCATATGCAATGGACATAAAAAATAAATAAAAAATAAGAGATGTATTTTTTTTTAATTAAAAAAAAAAAAAAGGAAGAAAGCCTGTGTTGAGGAGCAGGCTGGGGAGGGGCGGAGCAGGAGCAGCTCCAGGAGGCCAGGACGAGAGGCGGGGAGGCTGGGGGGGTCTGCTGGCCCTTCACACGTTTACCCTCCATGAAGAGTCTCTGGGTTCACAGGTTATTTCCCAACTTCCTGGGGCGGCAGGAGGGCCAGGCTCTCCACCCCCTTCCTCAGGTGAGCCCCTCTGCGACAATGCTCAGGACTGTGATTTGGACACTATTTCCGGTGTCTGTGTCACTGCTGTCCCGAGTCATTAAACGGGCTCCTGGGCGCTCTCCACTGGATCACAGGCTCGAGGATGCGCTGGGTGCTCTCTGGGGACGGCGCCTAACAGCCCTGTCTTCCTGTAGGGGAAGCTGGGTCGTGAGTCCTGATCATGTGCTTTATTAGCCAAGCTCCCCGCTTTGCTCTCACAGCCAGAACTCAACTCTCACCCATGTGTGAATAATTCTTTAAATAAATATAAAGTTCAAAACAAGCTTTGAGAGGACGGGGATCAGAGCTGACAGTGCCCGGGTGCCAGCACCTGCCTTACACCTGGCACCTGGGAGCCTCGGTAATGACTTCCTCAGCCAGTGAACGAAGGGACCGGAACACTCAACGCTGTGAAGGTGGCAGTTCCCCCGGAGCCGAATATAAATAGGATTCCAGGTCAATTAAAAAATACTACCGGGGCCTCATTTTATTTTTTTGACTTTTAATGACGTTCGTCTAAAATAACGAACACAGACCAGCCAAGAAAAAAAAAATCCCGAGATGAAACATTTTCAGATATGAAGCTTCTTCCAGATATTAAACCTTATTACAAAGGGACAGTGATTGAAAGAATACGGTCCCGGGATCCCTGGGTGGCGCAGCGGTTTGGCGCCTGCCTTTGGCCCAGGGCGCGATCCTGGAGACCCGGGATCGAATCCCATGTCGGGCTCCCGGTGCATGGAGCCTGCTTCTCCCTCTGACTGTGTCTCTGCCTCTCTCTCTCTCTCTGTGACTATCATAAATAAATAAAAATTAAAAAAAAAAAGAAAGAATACGGTCCTGGCAGAGAAGTGGGCATATTAGTGAGCGACATTGAAATGCAGGAATGGACTCAAGTGACGCCAGAATTTTGTTCACAATCAACATGGCATCGCAGGACAGCGGACACATCATTTTCTTACCTGACGGTGTTGCAACCGCTGGCAAAATATTTGGAAAACAAGAATGTTGACATCTTGGCTTTGTCCCCTGCGCCAAAATAACTTCAGGCCCCGGGCGTGGGCTTTGTGTCGGGGAGAGCACGGGGCCAGCTGCGTCGCCCCGGTCCGGTCCCCGGCTTTCCCGGGAGAGGAGTCTGGGCCCCTTCCTTGGTCTGTCTGTCGCGGAAGGACGGATGTGGGTCCCTGGATTCACACTTGGCCTCTCCACTCCGGAGGCTCCTGTCTTAGGGGGGCCTGAGGGGCTGGGGGGCCGGTCGGGGAAGAAGATGCGGCCTCAGGATGGCACCGGGCCGTGAGCTTGTTGGGTGAAACCTGGACCCGGTTGCACATCAGGGAAAGCAGCGCCCTGCGGCAGCTGGGGTCACGACGAGGGGAGGGCAAGGCAGCTCGGAGGACAGAGCGGTTGGAAAGGGGGCCCTGGCCAAGGAGGAGCAGATCTCATCCAGCAGGTGGCAGCTGCCGGGGCAGGGCGCGGCCTCTAACCGGCGAAACACTTGCTCCTTGGGACGATTTTTAAAGATTTTTAAATTTATTTTTATTTAAAAAAAAATTTATTTTTATTTTTTATTTATGAGAGACACAGAGAGAGAGGGGCAGAGACCCAGGCAGAGAGAGACGCAGGCTCCGTGCAGGGAGCCCGACATAGGACTCGATCCGTGGACCCCAGGGTCACGCCCTGGACCAAAGGCAGGTGCCAAACCGCCGAGGCCCCCAGGGATCCCCCTTGGGACGATTTTTAAAACAATTGGGTGTGTGCCCGTGGGAGCTTGGTCCCTACATGCCCTTGAGCTCCGGGAGGGCTCGCAGGCTGCGGCGGGGAAAGGCGCGGCCTGGAGGCTGCTGCGCGGAGCCCACGACGTCCGGAGTGAGTCCTGCCTCAGGACCCTCAGTGGCTGGGGGCCGCGGGGTCACCCCCTCCGTCGCCAGAGGCCTGTGTGGAGCAGACCCCCATAGGCCCAGGAGCTCGGCGCTCAGGTGTCTCTCGGGCTCGCCGCGCTGGGTGTCACAGCCCTGTGTCAGCACCTGACCCCGCGGGTACCCGACTGTTTGGGGTGGGGCGAGGGGTGACGGCGACAGAGCTTTCAGCAGTGAACCTGGACCGTGTCCCCCGAGGCCGGCGGGCGTTGGAGGTCCTGTGACGCTGTGCAGGCCCCACGGGGCCAGGGGTGCGGGGCGAGGCCCTGTCTGCCTACACGCCCCACGAGCCTGTCCTGTCACGCGGGACACTCCCCACAGCCTCTCCTACTCCCTGCCCGCGACCCCCTGACCCAGGGCTGGGGTCCCCTGCTGCAGGCTGCCTGCAGAGCTCCTGCTCCCCCCAGGGCGTTGGGCCTCCAGGTTGGCAGACACGTGGCCCCGCGCAGCCTCGTAGGGCGGGCGGTGGGAGGTGGCCCTGTCCCGGGGACACGGGCCATCGAGGAGGCTGGACGTGCCCGCCAGAGCCCATGCAGCCCGCTGCCCCCCGCCCTGCGTGCCCGGCGCCCTGCGCTGTCCTCCTTACCCCTCGCACCTGCCTGTCAAGGATGGGAGGCACCTGCTGCGCGGGTCTCCGCCGGCCCCGCCCGCGCCTCCACTCAGCACAAGCCGAGCAGACTTAAGTGGCCGGGACTGGCGTCACCTCTGTCCTAGGGGCGAGGACACTGAGGCATAGAGCGGCCAGGCCACTCGGCTGACGCCGCCCGGACAATGAGACGCACCGAGCCTCTGCCCCGCACCTGGGCAGGTGGGTGGGCGCCCTCGCCCCTCGTTCGTGCTGGTCGTTCGGGCTCAGCTGTTTCCTCGGGGGCCCGTGGGCCTGCTGGCGGCCCTGCTGCAGTCCTTGTGGGCCAGCCGGGCGCCCCGAGGGCGCGGGAGCGGAGAGCACAGCTTGGCGAGGACCCTCGCAGGGTGCCCGGTTGCTCACTGCCTGGGTGCCGGGCTCGCAGGCTCTGGGGCGGCTCAGGAGAAGTGGTGGGGAAGCGGCAGCGCCCCCGGGGCTGGAGCGGGTCTTGGAGGAGCTGGAAGGCAGACGGCCCGGGGGCGGGGGTGTCAGGGGGAGCATGCTTCTCCTGCTTCTCCTCCCCAGCCTGTCCAGCTCCTTTCTGTCACACGTGCTTGCCCATGCGTGGCGCCGACACCTCCAGTGGAGCCTGACCTTTGCAAAGAGGAATAATTTGATTTCTCAGGGAGGCGGAGACCAGGAGGCCGACCTTAGCCACATCAGAGCAGCGTTTCAATTAGATACCTGCCCCCCCCCCCCCCATATTCTGAAAGGCTCACAGCAAATTAACCGCAGAGTCACTGAACTGAGGAACGTGCAACTACTGTCCCGTTGGCGCCGTACAGTGGAAGGGACTGCTTGGGCACCGAACTGGCCGCAGCCCGGTAATTAGTCATCAATTACCCGAAGCACCAGCCCACACCTGCTCAGCATCCTCACTCACAGGCCGGGTTGGCTCTGCCAAATTAAATGGCTGGGGGTGGGGGGGCTAGCCTCGGGGAGGGGTTGAGAGAGGACTGCAGGTGCCGGCGGCCTCCAGGAGGCAGGGGCTGTCCTTGGAATACCCCCCCACCGGCCGGACACCCCGGAAGGGTCCAGTGATTGCTTTCCGGTCTTGGGTTTCCTCCAGACGCTGCCCCTGGGAAAGGGAGTGGGCCTCCCGAGGGGACGGGTTGTGCCTGCCTCGGCCGCAGAGACTCTGGCCGTTTCCTGTCTTCTCAGCCCCAAGCTGGAGCCCACTTTCCACAGGCTCTAGAACCAGACCGATCTGAATGTAAGCCCGGCTCTACCACTTGGAGGCTACGGGCCCTGAACAATTCTCTGGGCTCGAGTTTCCTCCTCTGTGCAGCTGGGACGCACCTGCAGCACTGGGACGCTTGGGAAGCAAGTGCTGGGCACAGTTCCCAGCCCAGAGCAGGAGCTCAGTGGTCTGCACTCCTCTCCTTCTCCCTCCTCTCCCTCCCTTCTCCTCTCCCATTCCTACTCCCAGCCCGGCCCATGGCTTTGTTCCACTGTTGGATAGTGGCCCAGATGCCCTCTTTCCCAAGGGCCCATCTGCGCTGAGATCAAGCTTTGGCTTCCCCCAGAGAAATGGCGTGTCTTGGGCTCTGGATTTATTTGTTTGCTTGCTTTTAAGATTCTAATTTTTATTTATTCATGAGAGACACAGGGAGAGAGGCAGAGTCAAAGGCAGAGGGAGACGCAGGCTCCCTGCAGGGATCCCCATGTGGAATTCGATCCCAGGACCCCGGGGTCATGACCTGAGCAGAAGGCAGATGCTCAACCACGGAGCCCCTCATGGACTCTGGATTTATTTATTTATTTATTTATTTTTAAATTTTTATTTATTTATGATGGTCACACACACACAGAGAGAGAGAGAGAGAGAGAGAGAGAGAGGCAGAGACATAGGCAGAGGGAGAAGCAGGCTCCATGCACCGGGATCCTAACGTGGGATTCGATCCCGGGTCTCCAGGATCGTGCCCTGGGCCAAAGGCAGGCGCCAAACCGCTGCGCCACCCAGGGATCCCAGACTCTGGATTTAAATGCAGGTTCCACTACTCATTAGCAGTGTGACATGGAGCCAGTTAATTCACTTCTCTGTTCTTTGGTTGTTGGGGGGATAATAAGAATACTCACCTTCCAGAGTTGATGGAAGGGCTCGGATGATGTCTATACTCCTAAAGTTCTCGATAAATGTCGATTACTGTCATCATGAGACCCAGCCATCAATGTGAAGCCACTGAACCTGATTCTCAACCAGGTAACATGTTTATCTCTTTGCAACCAACTCTTGAATATATCTGGGCCTCCACAGCGCCTTGTCCCTGGGTGGCAGCATGGGAGTGGCCTCATCCCATCCCCTCCACCTCCCTTCTCCCGAGGACGGCCAGATCAGATAGACTCTGGCTGCCGCAGTGTGGCAACTGCATCCTTCGTTAAAAGAGTGTGTGTGTGAGTGTGAGTGTGTGTGAGCGCACTCACATGCTGGCTCTCACACTCATTATGCGTCAGTGAGTCCTCCTTCTCTTAGAGGATAAGAAAAATGTGACTCTTTCTTTGCTACCAGTTGGCATTTTGTTCTAAAATATCACTTGGGAACCTAGATTGCCAACGGAACTAGGTCGATTTGATGAAAGCTAATTTATTGAGTGGCTAATTGCCAAAGCCAATTCACCAAAAGTTAATTTGCTGAAAATAAATTTGCTGAATCATTAAATAACTTACTGACCAATTCACTGAATACCGTCCAGCCCTCAACCGTGTTTCGGGATGACTGGCTGCCGACGTTGTGTCACCAGAGCAGGAAGCACATGAAAAGAAGATTTAGATGCAAAGTAAGGGTTAGAGAAAGATACTTAACAAGAAGACAGGAGCCTAAATCTTTTTTTTTTTTTTCAAGATTTTATTTATTTATTCATGAAAGACACAGAGAGAGGAGCCTAAATCTAACCGAGAGTCCAACTGTTCAGAGTCAGACGCTGTTCATTTTAAGCAGCGCTCTGCCTCTGAACTGTGCGACACTGAAGGATCTCCCATCCGGTTGACCTGAGCACGCTGCTCCATCGTTAAATGGCTGCAAGAAAGCTATGATGCAACGAAGACGAAAATTAAATTAATTCTCAATAAGTCGGTGGCTCAATCGTTTACAGATTGGCTTTGGCAAACTGAACTTCAGTGAATTAGTCTATTTTCATCCCCACTACAGCTTAGCCCCTCAGGTATGCCGAGGATGAAGCAAGAGAGGCCAGCTGGGAGATGCCAGCGACCTGTCCACAGAGCATGGGGTGGGGGTGGGGGGGGAGGAGGCTTTCTGTCTCGGCTAGGGCTGGACAGGGAATCCTGAGGGTGGGATCGTGGTTCAACAGCTTGGGCCTCCGGGTGGTGGTGGCGTTGACGATGAAGTCAATAGCAGTTCCCTGTGCCTGGGGCTATGCCAGAGCCAGATACCACCAAGACAGGGATCTGTAAAAGCTTGGAGGAGGTGACCTGAGCCCAAGACAATAGGCAGGGCTCTGGGAGAAGAACACTTTTCAGCCCCAGAGCACCTATTAGAAACAGAAAAGAATTGGCAGGGACCCGGGGACAGCCCTGGCACACCAGGCTGAGCTGGGGACCTCGGGCTCCTCCTAGGGACCCCAGGATCCCTGAATGTAGGCTTGCTGATTAAGGAACGGAAATCTGTCGTGTGCATCTGTGGCAAAAAGAAATATTACCTGAATACATTGCATGTTCAGATTGTCCCAGAACCGTGCTAAGTATTTGGGTGCATTGTCTCCCTTCGTCATGGCAACCATTCTGTAAAGGAGTTGCTACTGTTACTTCCATTTTACAAAGAACTGAGGCTTAGAGACACGAAGTTTGCACAAATTCACAAAGCTAACAAGATTCAGAGACTGTTTTCACATCCAGCTCCGTCTGGTCCTAGATCTAGGCTTTGGACCCAAACCTCATCTGGCCTTCTCCTCAGGAACCCGCCATTGACCTGGGCTCTGGGAACAGACCAAGCGTACCTGTTTTCTGCTTCGTAGACCTTATGTTGTCACCAGACCTCATCCTGTGCCAGTGGGTCCTTTCAGGCATTCGTAGGCCTTGGGCAGAAGGGGGTGAGCCCTGAGGAGGACCAAGTATGCAGGGGGCTGGTCTCCCACATCTTACCTACTCAGCCTCATGTGACTTGTTTCCCAGCCAACAGTCTAAGTGCTTCTGGAGTACTGCTGGACAGGCTGGGCGGGGAAGTGCCCAGGCAGGAGCTGTGATGATCTAAAAGACTGGCCGAAAGTGAAGGGTCGATAGGGGAAACAGAAAATTGTAATCAGTAAATACAGCCTCATATCTAGTTGCAGAAGTGAGGAGACATACATATTCCTCTTTATGTGGATATGTGTAGATTTTTATGTGTTGATCAATTTTCTCTATCTTCTCTCTATACTAGTTTGTATTATACATGTTATTTGAAGTGAATCTTATAGTTTTAGGTCACCCACAAGAGCAAAATGGAATCGGGACTAGTGATATGATGCATAAATATCATCCAAATGTGGTTTTAGTAACCCGTGGGCTTTGGGTTTCATCTCTCTTTGGGGAGAGGGTTCTTGTGCCCTTCTTTGTACTAGTACACGACATTAGGTGGAAGCACGGTATTGTTTGGAAGTATAAATACAGGCACTTCCTCTTTGCAGCATCATAGATATAATGGTATATTGTAGCTAATTACATGCTTCCTTTGTCTTCCTTTTTTGGTAATTTTATGTAGGATTATTATGATGTTGAACTCTACTGTTTAGTCCATGATTTGCAGAATGTCAATACATGATTATCACAGGACTAGAGGAGGAATGGACATTATTTAGAAGCCTAGATAAGGGGATGGGTGAAACATCTAATAAGGTTTTGCATTGTCTGTTTTCAGGAAGAGCATGAGTACACTTTTTCTGGGGGCAGATAGTTTCATTATTTTTGATAGGATCATCATTGTTGTGATTTGGAAGATTAAGGAAAAAAGTCATATGTTGATGTTGGATGATTAAAGAGTGGACTACGGTAGACATTTCTCATTCTCTCTGGCTACCCAGAGCATTGAACTTATTTTCTATCTTTGAGGAATTTCCCATTTTATGCATCTATGCAAATTACCATCTCCCATATGGAAGTTTCCCTGCCTCCCTTGTAGCTGGGACTCAGGCACTTGACTCTGGCTTTGCCACTTAGTATATTGTTCCAGACTTTGAGTCGGAAGCTAATGACCTAGAAAGATGTACTAAAGAATTCCGGCACGGTTGGAAGGAGCTACACATAGTTTGGAGAAGCACATTTTCTAGTTGTGACATACAGTGCCTAGTACCCGTGGGGTTGCTGATGCAAGCTGTAATGTTTCTCCCAGCAATGGTGGCTCTATTGCTTCAGTTCTGTGAAATAATTTGATTCTGATTAAATGCCAAGCCTGATTCTCTGGCCCTCTAAGAGATTTCATATTTTTTAATACATTTACTTTCTGTTTAAACTAGTGCATGTTGCTTGTGTACATTAAAGAATTCTGACTGCACAGGCGAAAAACAGAACTAAACCATCTACTGATCTTTGTATAATTATCTTGTATCTAGCAACCATATCATATTCACTTATTTATCATAATAGTATTTTTAAAATAAAGTTCTTTGATTATCAAGGAATACTGTTATTTTATATAGGCGTTTAGATAATTTGGTGTTTTTTTTGTTTTTATATTTTATTTTATTTTTTTATTTTTATAAGTCATACAGTTAGTGAAAGTACAGATGGTAGAATTAGCCCAGTCACCATTCCTGTGTTCTGCTGGACTGACTGCAAATCCTAGGCTCTGATACACCTTTGCTTAAGGTCGTCCTGTGAGTAGGGTAGGGATGCTATGGTCTTGGAAAAAGCAAGTTCTGCCCATATAAAATCAGTACTAAAACTCCCTTGTAGATGCAGACTTAGCTTGGTGGTGGCCGAGGGCATTAGGACTGTGATTTGAGTCTTAAATAGTAGAGAGTGGTTACCTATCCAAGTCAGCTAAACGTTGAAGGAACCAAAGTGTTTAGATACAATAAAAGGCAAACCAAAAAAACCCAGACAGCTTTGAAATAATAAAAATTAGGTAAAAGCAGAGATAAAGCTAAGAAAACGAACCCAGAGTCAGGAAGGACTGGGATGAATCAGGAATAAGGTTAAGATCTAAAGAAGGGGAGTAGTAGCGGATGTGCACTGATGGGTCTGGGATTTCTCTGGATCACTTCTATTTGCCATCAGTAGAATAGTGGACGAATTATTTGGATAAATCATGGGCATCCAGAGTGTACTAAGCTGAACCCTCACTCCCTCTAAACTTGTGCTTTGACTCTCGGCTCTGCAGTTATCTTGGGGACCTGCTTATGGCAGGATTATGCTTCTGAATGGGATGAAACATTTCATCGCCCTGAATGAGCCTGTCCTCAGAGGTAGATTGGGCTATTATCTTAGTCATTGCCAGAATTAGAGCACTAGATTGATATTCTAAGCCCAAGCCATTTTTTAAAGGTTTATATATTTATTTGAGAGAGAGAGAGAGAGAGAACACACATGGAAGGGGGAGTGGGAGCTGGAGAGAGAATCACAGACTCCATACTGGGCACAGAGCCCAACATGGGGCCCAATGTCATGACGGTCAGATCAAGACCGGAGCCTAAACCAAGAGTTGGACACTTATTTTTTTTAAAGATTTATTTATTTATTTATGATAGAGAGAGGCAGAGACTATCTAGGAGGAGAGAGAAGCAGGCTCCATGCTGGGAGCCCAATGTGGGACTCAATCCTGGGACTCCAGGATCACACCCTGGGCCAAAGGCAGGCGCTAAACCGCTGAGCCACCCAGGGATCCCCAAGAGTTGGACACTTAACCAGTGGTGCCACCCAGGTGCACTCCAAGTCATTTTACAATAAATGTCAGCCAACATTTAAAAGTTTATAGTAACTTTAAAAAAAGGTTTAAACGTTGCAGCAAAGAGTGTCCGCATGAATGTGTTGTGTACATGTGGATGGTATATATGGGCTTGTACACACACAAGCACATGTGACGAAACCTATGCACATGTTACATTCAAACCTTGAATTATAAAAGCCTCCCTTGATCCTCAGTCCTATTCCTTAAGAGAAGCTACTACTAACCCTTTCATGTGTATATTTACAAAAGTTTATGTCCTTATAACTATTAATATATGTAAATATGTACACATACCTGTATGCTTTCATTTTTTAAATACGCATGAGATACTGTTCTTCCTTTTCCTCTTCTCATTTAAAAACAGGCGTTGGAGTTCTTCCTATATAAGTACGTGTAAATGCATCACACTTTTTAAACACCTGGGTATTTCATTGTGTGGATCTATCAAATCATAATTTATTTAAATGTATATGACAGTTCCGCTGGCTATACTTGACAACGCTTGGCATTGCTAATATTTTAAAGTTAGCTGTTCTGGCGGGTGTGAAATCCTATTTCATGCGGTTTTAGTGTGTAATTTCTTGACCACTATTGTGGAGGCTTTCATGTGTTTATTGGACATTAGTCCACACTTTTTAATGAAGTACCTTCTCTATTGCATTGTCTTATTCCTCTTTACTTGCGGCATCCTATTCTGGATTAAAGTCTTTTGTTACTTATATATGTATATTCCAGAAGTTCTCTTATTCTATGCTCTGTTTTTTCTTTTGTTTTTGGTTTTGACTCTTAATAATATCTTGTGGAGAATGAGTTCTTAATTTTAATCAGGTCCAATTTAGCAATTACTTCCTTTAAAGTTAGTGCCTTTTGGGTCCTATTTAAGAAATCTTTCTTTACTCCAAGATAATGATGAAATTTCCCCATATTATTATCTAGAAGCTTTATTGTTATATGTGTTTAAATGTGTAATCCAAATGTGTTTAATTTTGTGGATAATGTAGAGGTCAAGTTTTGATTTTTTTTCATATTTTTTTTCCTTTCCCCATTTTACCCAGCACCATATTGACTAAAGGACCATCATTTTCCCCTCTGGTGTAGAACATTACCTTTATTATAAACCAGAAGTCAAAGTGTATGAGCCTTTTTCTGGGCTCCATGTTCTGTTCTATTGGTTTAATTACTGCCTTAATTATTTTGGCTTTCTAAGTTTTCATGTTTGCTGGGGCAAGCCCTGGCCTGGGACTTGCAATTTGGGAAGGAAGGAGCAAAAGGAAGACTCAAGCAGTAATCTCTGGGTCCAGCTGGTAGCTCTAAACCAGCTAGGCTACATATATGTTAAGTTCCTGGATGGTCTACTCTAGCTAGAGTAGAGCTTTGAGGAAAGGGAAAATGAACCTCAGCCCATTCTTCAGGAAAAGTTGTTATTTAATAAATAAGTGAAGATGGAAAAAAAATCTCACTGGTTCTACTTCAAGAGGTTCTTCACTTTCGTTGGACATTTGCATTTCTATATGAATTTAAAAATCAGCTTAACAACTTCAAACTGAATTTGAAAATCCTGCTGTAATTTTGATAAGGGTTGTATTGAAAAATGCATAGTATGACTCAAGTTTTCTATTTTGTTGAATCTTTTAAAAACATACCCTTTTCATCTACATATTTAAATATATTGACAAAGGATTTTTATCATTTCCGATTATTTTCTTTTTAATGCCTGGCAGGTGTGTAGACATATCCCCTTTTTCATTCCTGGTATCGATTTATTTATTGTGCCTTCTTTTCTCCCCATCATGTTTAGCCTTCCCAGGGATTTATGACTTTTATTAGTGCCTTCAAAGAGAAAGCTTCGTTTTAAGTTTTCTTGACTTTCCTCTGTTCATCATTTGTTTCCTTTTTATTAATTTCTGCTCTGTTATTTTCTTCCACATTCTTAGAGTTTAATTTATTTTCTCTCTTTAGCTTCTTAAGATGGATGTTTAGATCTTTCTCTTTTGGTATTTTATCTTCTCTCATGTGTACATTTAATGATACACTTTTCCTTCTATTCATAGTTTTCACTGAATTGCAATACATTGTGCTATGCCACGTTCTCATCGCCATTCAGCTTCAGATATTTTCTAATTTCTGCTGTAACTTTTTCTTTCATTTATGTGCTGTTTAGAAGTATCCTGCTTAATTCCTAAATATTTGAGAAATTCCTAGTTATATTTTTTGTTACTGAGTTCTAACTTGACTTTCATTACAGTCAAGGAATATACTCTGAGATTTTAATCTCTTAAAATTCATTGACATTTGGTCTATGAATATGGGTTAATATTGGCGTATTTTCTACATGCACCTGAAAATAAGTATATTTTGCAGTTTGTGATACAGTGTTTCATATATCAGTTAGGTAAAGTGTGCTAAATAAGGTTAAGTATTCTGTATTTCTGAATTTTTGTCTACTTATTCTTTTGGTTATGGAGAGAGGTGTCTTAAAATTTTTCACACTAAAATCGTGAATTCATGTTTTTTTCTTTCAGTTTTGTCAATTACTGAATTATATATTTTGATACCATGCCATTAGCTACATACAATTTTAGACTTTTCCCCAATGTTACTGATGATTGTCTCTTTTATCATTATGAAATATCCCACATTATCACTTATCATATATTATCCCTGAAGTTTGCTTTATTTTTCTGGCATTATTATAGCTATACTAGCTTGCTAGCTTTCTTTCTTTTTTTTAAGATTTTATTTATTTATTCATGAGAGACACACAGAAAGAAGCAGAGACACAGGCAGAGGGAGAAGCAGGCTTCTTGCAGGGAGCCTGATGCAGGACTCGATCCCAGGACCCCGGGATCACGCCCTGAGCCAAAGGCAGATGCTCAACCACTGAGCCCCCCAGGCGCCCCTATACCAGCTTTCTTTTAGTTAGTGTTTGTATGGTGCATTTCCCCCTTTAATTCATATAAACTTTATCTTTTAATCAGAGTATTCAGTTAATTTATTTTAATGTAATTGTAATATATTTAGACTTAAATCTATTATCTTAATAGCATTTTTCTATTGATTCCAGAAATCCTAGGTTCCATTCCTTTCTTGCTTTCTTTATTCCTTGCAGTTTTTATTTATTTCCTTCTTTTTCTATTAGTTTAATAGCTTTATGTTCTTTTACAGTTTTTTAAAATGGTTACTGGAGACATCACAGTAGGCATCCTAAATTTACGAAAGTCTAAGAAATTATCTTTCACATTCTAGTTAAAGGCTTTAGAGTACTTTAATGTACCTTTGGCCTTTTGTACTATTTTCTTTTAAAGATTTATTTGAGAGAGAGAGAGAGAGAGAGAGAGAGAGAGCAAGAGCATGTGAGAGTATGAGTGGGGGGAGGAGCAGAGAGAAAGAGAGATCATGACCAGCCACCCAGGCACCCCCATATTATTTTCTTTATGTGTCTTAATTGCATGTGTTCTTTTGCATGTGTATTTTTAGGCCCCATATGATGTCATTATTATTGTTACTTTATACAGTCAGTATTCACTGAGATCTGTCTTTCCTTATATGTGTAATTCTCTTCATTTATTTTTGAAAATTCATGCTTCCATCTAGAATTATTTTTCTTCAGGCTGAAGAATTTCCTTTAGTGTTTCATCTAATGCATCTCTGTTTAGTTTTTTACTCTCTGGAAATATGTATTTTGTAGGATACAAAGGATGTTTATTCTGATGCAAAATTCTTAGTTGTCAGTTATTTTGTTTTAGCACTTCACGTATATCTTTGCATTATTTTAGACATTCTTTTGGTGTTCCCATTAGAGAGTGGCAATCTTTTTCCCCCTTGATAAGCAGCAATCTTTTTACCCCTTGATAATCTTTTTCCCCCAGTCTGTATCATTGGTTCCTCTTACTGCATGCTGCTTTACTGGCATGTGGAGCTCAAAATTGCCATGTGGGAATGTCAACTTCCAGCTGTCTCCAGTAGAATAATTTCTCCCTTTGTCATTATAAGCTTGAAACTATTAGAGCTCCACATTATGTCATATTTAGACTCATACCCCTGGGTAATGCTGGGATCTGGTCCTAGTAATGGGTGTTCAAGACAAGGAGTGGTGGGGAGTAGATCTTAAGGAGAATGAGACTACCCTTACAATTAGAATCCTCTTGATCCCCGATGAGTTCGAGTCTTTAAGGAAGGCAGAGTAGGCACAATCACTGAGGGGAGAAGGGAGACTTATTTTGGCAAAGGATGACTCAGAAGGATTGGGGAATCCCAGGTGGCTCAGGGTGCTTCACCATTATTACCCTGACTTTCCCATAAGAGACCTGGTAGGGGTGTGAATTTAACTTACATTGTGATTCTGGTCCTTGGAGCTACTGATGCTTTGAATCAGGAGACTGCAGGAGACTATTGCTTACCTTACAACAATTACACAGCCTTACGATGGATGAAATGGAAAGTTGTTTGCAAGTCTGAGGAGAGCAGAGTCATAGGCAATACCAAAAACCAAATGATAGGGTTAGCATGTGTGCAATATTTATGGTGACAGCAGCTAATACCTTTTTAAAAAATACAGTACTTCCATACATTGTTAAGTGTAGTAGGCAGACTCACGGGTCCCAAAGATACCCATGCTGCAATCCCAGGCCCACCAAGATACCCAGGGAACCTTTGAATTGGTTGGTTTATGTGACAAAAGGGCTTTGCAGATGTGATCAATGGACTTTGAGTTGGAGATATATGCCTGGATCACCCAGATGGGCTCAATTTGGTGAATCCTTAAAAGCAAAGAACCTTCCCTGGCTACAGAGAACCAGGTAGAAGGCAGTGTGAGAAGGACTTGATTTGTCATTGGTGGCTTTGATGATGAAGAAAAGGACCACAAGCCAAGAAAGGTGGTTTGCCTCTAGCAGTTGGAAAAGGCAAAGACACAGATTCTGTCCTAGAACCTCCAGGTGGGAACACAATGTGGTCACCACCTTGATTTTAGCTCAACGAGACCCATTTCTCATTTCTGACCTCCGTAACTGTAAGATAATGACCTTGTGTTCTATAAGCTACCAAGTTTGTGGTAATTTGTTATGGTAGCAATAGAAAACTATATGGTAAGAAAAGACAAATAACTCAACAGAAAAACAGGCAAAGGATAGGAATAGAAAATTCACAGAATTATCCAATTAACATTTGAAGAGATGCTTCATCTTGCTAATGAAGCAGGTAAAGGTAAATGAAAATGAGATACCATTCCTCATCCAATTGGCAAATGTTAAAACCATAGATGACACATCTTAATAGTGAGAAATGAATACTTTTAGATATGGCTGGTGGGACTGTGAATTCCTGTAACTGTTGGGAAAGTAATATAATGATATCTAGTAATATACATATTACACAAATCCTTTGATTTAGTAAAACTGATTTTGGCTACTGTTGTTACAGAAATTATAGCTTCATTCATTTTTCTGTAAATATTCAAGATGATTTATTGTGGTGTTAAAAAGCTGAAACTAATCTTAAGGTTCATTTGGGGAATGGTTAAATAAATTTTGAAAACATCCTGAGTATGAAATATTATGCATAAGGTAAAATTAACTACATCTCTATGCAGAGGTCTGGAAAGCAGTCCATTGTACACTAATGACTAAAAAAACAGGTTGTATGAATCCATTGAGATTAAAAATAATACAACCAAGCATTTGTGTACATATGCTTATAGACACTTTTGTTTGTGTAGAGAAAGGTGTAAGGAAACACACCAAGCAATTAACATTGGTTAGCTACAGGTATGGTGCCGGAGGAGAAGGGCATGTGGGAGAGCAAAAGAATTAACCTTTTCCTCACGTAGTTCTATTGTTTAACTTTTTAAAATGATCACCTAGAACTTCTATAAAATTAAACACTTTTTAAAAAGACTTTACTTATTTGAGAGAGACAGAGATACCAAGAGAGAGCATGAATGGGGAAGAGTGGGAGAAGCAGGCTCCCCACTGAGCAGGGAGCCTAATGCAGGCTTAATCCCAGGACTCTGGGATCATGACCTGAGCCAAAGGCAGATGCTTAAGCAACTGAGCCGCCCAGGAACCCAAAATCAAACATTTCTAATACAGTCTTTAACAAGGGAAGAAATCTTGCATTATTGAATGTACACATTTGCCCATTAGCTGATAAATGACCCTTTCAGCTGGTACTTAAGGCCCACCTGCTAAGGGCCTAGTTTTGGCGACAGCACACCTTCTTTGTCTACACAGCAGTGTACCTTTATGCAAGTACTTTAAAAAATAAAGGGAAGATGGTAAAAAAAAGTACAGATAGAAGTGTAGGTTTCATAAGTTTAAGGAAGTAGGATCCAAGACCCAAATCATTAGGCATACAAACGTAATCCATCTCTTACCTGAATCAGATACTCACTGGACTTGAACCAGCTGACTGTGAGTTTGGCTGTGAAGGAAAAGAACAAATTTAAGGAATAGAAGCAAAGAGGCTGTATCTCTGAGATAACTCGCTGGGGATTACCTAATATATTTATTTTTCCTCTCCAGGATGGAACTGCCCCTAACCACACCTATGTATTGTAGGTCTATTGCAGGTTTCTCTCACGTGAATATTTTTCAGGTATGTGTTTCGTGTGTATGATAGTGATTTGAAATATTATTCTTATTGCTTTCCCCTGCCATTTCTTTGTACACATTGCCTGATCTCTGCCTCTAGTCAATCAAGATGCTCATGTGGCCTTCAGGATGAATAAGATAAGTAGGAAGAAAGCCGGCAAGAAATAGTCAGATTGCAACTATATGATTCCCCAAACAGACTTTTAACGATTCAAAAGGACGAAACCAAGTGAAGGTACACAATTTGTACCACAATGCTAAGACTGGAAAGAAAATAGAGGAAGGTAGAAGCCACGTATCTCATGCCACATGGGAGCTGAGAGAAGGGTGGCCTGGGCTGGAGAAGAGAGGACTAGGAGGGGTCCTTCACAGGGGTCTCTGTGTGACCAGGCAGGGAGCTATGACAGCTGTTGGTCTTTGCTTTCAACAGTAATGAGTAATGTACTCAGTAATGAGTATGCACACACACCCTTTTTAAAACACAAACATCTTTGTTTACTTATCAAGAGGCAAATATGAGGTGCTCAGTAAGATTATTTATTCTTTAATATTATTTGCATTTTTTTCCATTTCATTCTACTATAAGCATTAGTGACCTTGTGACTCCTTTGCCTGCCTATACCCACCACATTCTCATATTGCTGATGGAGGAGTGACTAAGGCAGCCACACCCCTGGCTATCACCCTCATACATTGCTGGTAAGAATGTAAACTGGTGCAATTACTTTGGAAAACAGTTTGAAAGTTCCTCAAAGAGTTAATTATGCAGTTACCCTATGAGCCCCTAATTCCACTCCTATGTATATACTCAAGAGGAATGACACCATATGCTTACACAAAACCTTGCCATGACTGTTCATGGCAGCATTATTCGTAATATCCCCAAAGCAAAACCCATGGGAATGGCCATCAATTGAGGAATGGATAAGCAAAGCGTTGGTTACCCGCACAATGGAATATTATCAACAATAAAAAAGCATGAAATACTAACACACACTTCAGATGGATAAACCTTGAAAACATTATTCTAATTGACATAAGACAGTCACAAAAGACCACATATTGTATATTCCATTTATATGAAATACCTAGAAGAAGCAAATTCACTGAAACAGTAGATTAATGTTGACTGGGGCTTGGGGAGGATTCATGGATAGTGACTGCAGTTGGGCACAAGGTTTCTTTTTTAGGGTGATGAAAATATTCTAATATTAAATGGTGGTGATGGCTGTACAACTCTATGAATATATAAACCCACTGAAGTGTACACTTTGAAAGGATGAATTTTACGCTATGTGAACTGTGTCTCATATATACTTATGCACATACTTGGTGATATGAAGTGGAGGTAACCTATGTTCGAGGACGTCAACAATAAGTGAAACATTATCACTTCCTAAACATCTCTTCTAATTATTTTTTATTATTTTTTAATTTTTTTCATCTCTTCTAATTAAAAAAAAATTGAAGGCATACGAGTATTTCTACCAATACTTATTTCAGACAGTTTATTTCATCAAATAATATGTATTTTGAGAATCTATTTCCTCATTAAAACCCTTAAATATTTTAAGAGGCACTTCTTTTGCCACAAGGCAGCATCCTGAGAAACTATGAAACAAAAATGAAGTATTTGAGATGAAGTAAAATGAACCCAGACACTTGAATGAAATGCTGGAGTCGTGAGGATATGCAGATCACACTGAATTTGAAGGACAATCCCTGGGGAAGCGAAGAATGACAAGTCCTACAAGACCAACCAGGTGACAGCAGGCTGGAATGAGCAGAGAAGAGCAATGAGGGAAACATGTTCCATCCCAAGATCAGCAAGGGAAGGCGCTGCAGGTAGCAGTTGAACACAGCCGACACCTGTAGGACCATCTATTAGTTACGACTGGGATCTGCCGGAGCTGTTTAAGTCCTAGCACAGCTGGTGAGATCAGGACAGGCTTGGAGAGCAAGTATTCAATAAATGTTCTTTTCTCTCCCTCCTCTCTGTGCACATTTTCCTCCCTTGACTTCCTACAGATCATGTTTTGGGGCCTTAGGTTGTCCATGCTTTAAGCCATCGTCAGGGGGCTTGTTCTCTACTGACGACGTCCCCCGCACCGCCCGGCTTCAGCTGGGGAGACGGCTCACGGAGAGCCAGGTTGGCTGCCGCAGCAGGAGTCGAAGTGCTCGGTGGCTCCTAAAGCCTCGGTGAACGGACCTGTGTGCATTTTCACGTCTCCCTTCAAGCAGATTCATCAGAGATATATTCCGGAAAGCTTGGGCGGCTGCAAGGGTCACCCTTCTTTCTCATCTCTCAGGGCCACCCAGGTGGGCTGCGGTGCCGCTGCAGTCCACCTCTGCGATGGGCACAGCCTGGGGAATCAGCTGTTGGTTCTCCTCCTTGCTCTGTTCCTCCTCTTCTCCTTCTCCTTCTCCCGATCGCCTCTTGGACAGTGTTCACTATAGCGAAGAGCGGCCCCCGCATGAAGCCCACAGCACAGACGCCCTGCATGGGGGTAGAGTGGAGTGACGGTCTTGAGTGTGGCCAATCGGCGTTAATCTATTACCTCTTGACTGGTCTCCGGAAGGTCTGTGCCCAGTCCCTAAGGAGAGGTGTCCAGTCATCCAAAATGGAGCCAAGTGAAAGAGCTATAAGAAAAGGTTCTTGGGATGCCTGGGCGGTGGAGTTGGTTAAGTGTCTGACTCTTGGTTTTGGCTCAGGTCATGATCTTGGGGGTCTTGGGATCAAGCCCAACATCAGGCTCTGTGCTCAGCTTGACTCTTCTGGAGAGTTTTTCCCTCTTCCTCCCTCTCTCTCTCTCTCTCTCTCTCTCTCTCTCAAATAAATAAAATCTTAAAAAAAGATGTTCTTTCACTGGTCCACTTGGTTCTTTCACTGACCAAGGAAGAGAAAATCCAAAGCTGGTGAGTTAGAGTGCTTTTTCTTGAGTGTAATGATGGGAATTAGGAATGAAAGAATCCCAGCGGCAACAAAGCTACGGGTTCGGCCAGGAAGGGTGAGATCCACTTACTGGCCACCCAAGGGGACTGCATAGGTGGGGGCAGTGAGAGCAGGAGTGTGACAGCTACTGAGGAGCACCATGGGATGCCTGGCACCGACAGGCAGGATCTTGATTGATGGCTTTTGGGGATTTCACACTCAGAGCTAAAATCCGGGACCGTATTTCATGGTTTTGGTTTTCCAGCCTGGCTTGTGGGAACGGACACTATTTCTGGCCTTGTTGGACGCTTCTTCCTCTAATTCTTGAAGATGCCTTCCAGCCATGCCTCTCGTGGTTCACACTCACGTGTGTGCACACACACACACACACAGAGTCACATGGACACACACACAGGTTGATCAGAAGTCTGCCAAATACCCGAGGAGACCATCTGCACGTCTCCAGGGGTCTCTCCCTCTACCTGTGTCCTCACTAGCCTCTGTCATGTGAACTCCAGGCACTTGGGTCTTCCTTGGCTCTCACTGCTGTCTCTCCACTCCGAGAGAGTGGTGGGCTCTGCTGGGCCTTTCCCTGGAAGCTCTCACAAGGCAGTAAGCTCACCCTGTTGGTTGCCCATCTTTCAGGGACCATAGTCCTTCCCGGCCAGATAGCCAACATCTTGAAAGCCACTGTCTCATACATTTTTATCTGCAGCTTTTTTGGTTGTTTCAGACAGGAGAGTAAATCTAGCCCGGAAGCAGAAGAAACCAAGTTTGAACTTGAACAAAGTCTACACCCGGTGCATACCTCACCTACACAGTTCCTCAAGACCCTCTCCATATAGACTATTTTTGGAGCCAATGTCTGCCCAGCAAAGCTCAGTGGACACATCACCTCCCTAGGCTCTTCCTGGGCCCTGAGTTTGAGTTTGGCTTCCTCCCTCTGTGTCCCCACAGCTCCCCCTGGCCCCTGTGGGCTGCCCACTGATAAGAGTCTCCCCTGGCCTGAGCTCCTGGGCTTACCATCTCCCCTCACGCATTTAGCAAAGACTGGCCCATTGGATAGATAAATGAAACACAGCTCCCTGGTGAGGTGAGGCCTGGGCAGACTGGGCAGGAGACACTGTGGAAAGGAAATGAGCTGTTTTAAGCCTGACCTAGCAATCCTGGAAGAGATTCCCTCTGGGAGGCATAGTCTCCAGGCCGGTTGGCCAAGCCTGGGGAGCTGTACCTGTGAAAGCAGAGGGGCATTGAATAGAGAAGACTACGCCTTTTTTCGCCCAGCTGGCATGTTTTCAAATGGTAGGGCAACATCTAGTGGGGTCAGAGCTGTGGCTCATGAAAATAATCTGTGTTGGGGGCCACTTCCCTGTGGAGGACAGGGAGGTAGGATCAAGCTTGAGAATGTTTGGCACAACTCCCAATGTCCAGGAGAATGTTGGCAAAGGCATCACTCATGATGACAAAGCCAGGCTCCGGAGGGGCGGAGGTGAGGGAAGAGGGCCTGTGCGGAGTGGTGTGAATCGGGAAAATAAAGGAGAGAAAGACGAGAATGGTGTGTTTTTAGGCAGGGCAGTGTACTGTCAGACTCCTCATGACATAGAGGAGAGAGTGTGACTCATGTCGGACATGCCTGGGAGTAACGTGAAGAGCGTTTGGGCTGATTGCTCCACCTCCTGGAGGCTCGGTTTGCCCAGTTTGCCCGCTGCTGCGTGGGTTGCCTGCGTAAGGGGGACGACGATGGGAAGCGCCAAGCTTGACACCATATGAGTTCCCTTCCTCTCCCCATCTCCCGTCTCCTTCTCATTCACAGAAGATAGGGGGGAAAGGCGCCAGATGAAGATGGTTTCAGCTCCTTGAGGGATGAGTGACATGGGTGTGAGTTCTACCAGCCCATCTAGAGCCTCAGTGACTCAGTGACTGAGTCACTCTTCCCCCTCCCTGGCTGGCTACATACCAGAGAGGGTTACATACCCACAGGGCTAGGAGCAGGAGTGGTTTTATTTTTCCCCACTCACTTCTTTTGTCCCTACCTTGCTGCATCTCTTTCCCCTTCTTAAGAGCATCTTGGTCAGCTCTGTAGCTTTCAGATCCCTTTTGGGTATTAGAGTTTAATCCCAATTTATACCGTCAATGTCAACCTTGATTTAAATCTCATCTCTTTAGAATATAGAAGATGTTGATAGTGGGGGCCCTAATGAGTGTGCTTTGCTCCTTTGAGAGGAGAGAGCGGGGATGGGCTCCCATGGGGTTCTTAGAGGGGCTGCACCTTTCTTGTCGCCTGCAGCTGCTGGTGACTGCCTGAGGTGGGGGCGGGGTGTGGAGTCTGTCAGGTGTGGTTGTGTGTGGGGAGAGAACACTATCTCTTGCTCTCGTGCTCTATCCCTAGGCACGTGGCTCTCCATCTAGGAACTGGGCAACATCACTTAGGACTTATTGAAACCATCTCCACCCCGTGTTCTAACTAGAGAGTTCGGTTCTCCTCCTTCCTGGGTCATATCTTCTGCTGAACCATCAAGAAGTGTGTTTACCAAGTGAAGAGGTGTCTGGTTCATAGACCCACCACCCCTTTTCTTATCTGATGGTAATTGTAGGGTATCCAGTGAAGGCTCCCGGGAGGCCATTTGGTCCTCTTTTCTGCACTGTCGAGCACCCACATTCCTTCTTGAGCTAAAAACCACCTATCTTGGCTCCACAGGGGCTCCTGTCATGGTCCCTTGTCATCTGATCCATTCATCACTCCTGATGTAGTGTCCACTTGTCTTACTACCTCTCCAGGCAGGCCGGGCCCACACAGGTCAGGGCCTGGAGTCCAGAATGAGTCCAGTGGTAGTGTGCTGCCTGGGACCAAGGAGGGTGGTCCAAGGGCACAGTGCCAAAGGCGCCCTTATCTGCGGGCAGGGGGGAGAGTGCAATTCTGGATAAGACAGTGGGGAGACTCCAAGGCAGTTGGAAAAGGCAACAAAGCTCAAGAAAATAAAAAGGTATTTTTCTGGTTCTATGCCCCAGGCTGTCTCAGACGAGCTGGAACTGAGTGTGGTCAGGACCCTTCACTTCCTCTAAAGGTAGGACCACCCCCTCTTACCACCTACCAATTGACTTTAATGTTGGTAATACCATTTCTTATGGTTTAGGATATTGTAAATTTGGTTAAATATTCGGCCAAACTAGTAAGCGACCCCTTCTCTTTCTCTTGTCTTCCCCCCGCTGAGGTTAAATAAGTTTTCAGTGTGTGTTTGTGTGTTGTGCTGGCTTCGGAGGAAAGCTGCAGGTCGGGACTCAGGCAAATACCAAGAAGGCAGGGTCCTTCCCTTTGTGGATGATAGCTGGGCCCTTTTCAACTTGGCCATGGGCATTGCTGCCAGCAGATTGCTGGACTTCGTTCCACATGGGCCACTTGGAAACCAGCTACCTGACCCTGAACCTTCACATCACTCAAGAACCAAGACCTGGTAGTTCACCTGCCTGGCCACACTCGGACCACATGTCTACCCTAAGGGCCAGAAGGAATACTTACCCCCTTTTCCTCCACCCCATGGCTTCCAAGGGAGAGCCACCTCTCTTCTGTCTTAGGATTCCCCCAAATAGGACAGATGCTCAGATTCTGGGTGGCCAAAAGGAGAAATATTTTCTGGAGCCAGAAAGGGCCTGAGCTAGCCTTTGCCCTCCGGCCCTCACCTCTTTTAGCTCCCACGGGGCCTGGAGAAAATCCACAACAATTTCTCCACCCCTGGGAGAGGGGTGCAGAGCCTGGGCCGGCCGCGGACCATCAGCTGTGGTGTCTTCAAGGGCAGAGACCAGAGGCTGGGACGTCCCCACCGACCTCAACCGGGGCTCGCCTGCCACACATGCCTTCTGTCCATTCCGTGGGGCCTCCGGTCCTCTGTCAATCAGCGTCTTTTCTAATTCTTTAGCCAGAACTGGCTTCTTGGTTTGAAACCAATAATCCTGAGAAATGTGTCCACCAAAGATGGTATGGTGCCAGCCTCGATGCTCCCTGGGTCCCGTGTGGCTGCAGAGCATCTAGGGGAGAAGATTCCAGAATCTCAGGCAGAAAGTGGAGCGGCCTCCTGCCCTCTGCTTTCAGGGCCCCCTCAGTATAATCTAGCTCCTCAATCCCTTCAAAAGGACGCAGGCAGTGTCCCATTCTTTGATAAAATATTTATTTATTTTTAATAGTTTACGTATAGTTGACATATACTTTATATTGGTTTCAGGTGCAAAACATCGTAATTTGACATTTATGTACATTATGAAATGCTCACCACACAGGTGTACCTACCATCTGTCACCACACAAAGTCATTACAATATTATCGACTATATTGTCTATGCTGTACTTTACATCCCCGTGACTTATTTATTTTATAACCGGAAGTCGGTTCCTCTTAATCCCCTTTACCTCTTTACCCCTCCTCCCATCCCTCTCCCTTCCGACAGTGATCTCTGGCAAACCTGCTTGTTTTTGTTCTTGAGATTCCACATATAAGTGAAATCTTGTGTTATTTGTTTTTCTCTGACTTATTTCACTTAGTGTAATATCTTCTAGGTCCATGTTGATGCAAATGGCAAGATCATCTATCTATCATCTATCTATATCATCTATCATCTATCATTTATCTATATCATCTATCAATCATCTATCTATCTATCATCTATCTCCCACATCTTCTTTTCCCATTCATCTATATTTTTTAAAGATTTTATTTATTTATTCATGAGAGACACAGAAGGAGAGGCAGAAACATAGGCAAAGGGAGAAGGAGGCTCCCTGCGGGGAGCCCGACGTGGGACTCGATCCCGGGACCCCAGGATTTCAACCTGAGCTGAAGGCAGAGGCTCAGCTGCTGAGCCACCCAGGCACCCCCTCCTTTCACCTATTGATGGACACTTGGATTGCTTCCATATCTCAGCTATTGTAAATAAATGATGCCGCACAAATGTAGGGATGATATATGTCTTTCTAAATTAGTGTTTTCATTTCCTTTGGGTAAATACCCCCAGCAGTGGAATTACTGGATCATAGGGTAATTCTGTATTTAACTTTTTGAGGACCCTCCGCACTGTTTCCGCAGTGGCTGCACCAACAGTGCAAGGAGGGTTCCTTTTTCTCCACATCCTCACCCATACCGGTTATTTCCTGTGTTTTTGATTCGATTTTACGCTGCATTCACAGAGCTCTGATTCTGGATTATCCGAGTCAAATATATCCTTTGAAATTCAAAGGAAAACCTTCCCTTTAAAGGACCCAGCTCTAGAATGGGGCTCATTTACCTTCCCTCTTTGTTCCGGTCTAAATCTTACCTCCCTCCGCCAGGGCAGCGCTGGGAAAGAGCCAACGTTCCCAGAAAGGGGGGAGAAGGGTCATTGGACACACAGCCTTTTAATATCTGCAGATATTGTACTATTACATTTTACTTTTTGTTAGGTCACATTTTTATTAATTATCTCTGGAGGGCTTATTAAATTTTGAAGATTACGGTATGAAATCATTAAAGACGACTTTGTAGATGGTAATGCATTTTCTAGTCTAGATATTAAACTCAATCAAAGACACTCAGTCCCAGTTGGAGATGCATTTGTGGGAAAGTCAGCTGCACACGCCACTTGCCTCTGGGAAGCAAATGTGCTGGAGCCCGGTGTTCCCACTTGCCCTGGCCCTTCCCTGCAACGCCTAAACCAGTGAGCTCGAGGCTGCTGCCTCCATTGGCGGCACCCTTGTCACTCTGTGTCCCTCTTCCCCACCCCCCAGGGCCAGCCTCTGCGATTTACAGAAGTGGATTCAAGCAACGCAGCCACAGTGAAGCCGTGATGAGGAAGTGCAGAGCCCCTGTGTGGGAGACGGAGGGGCTGGACGGGGGGAGCAGGTGCCAGTGGATCAGAGGACCCTCATAGGAAGCTTCCAGGTCTGTCTCCTGTGCCCTCAAGCCACAGTAGCTGAGACCAGAACGATCTCTGGGGGGAGGTAAGAAGCTTCTAGATCTGCTGTTGAGGAGAGCTTTATGGGCTTGTAGGGCCAACCAGGAGCTTGCATCCTAAACGGTGTGAGGGGACCGAGACCGTGTGACCTGGGATGGCCTGGCCGCGGGGAAGCCCTGCCTCGGGCGGGGGTGAGAGACGTGACCCAGGAAGCAAGAGGGTGAGCTTTCTGGCCACAACGTCCAAGGAGCTGGTACTCCCCTGGGCAGAGGCCCCCATCCCGTTTTCCTCCCCGCCCTGGCTGGAGGGCCCAGAGATCGGTTCCCAGGGCTGGATCTCCGTGGGGTGTGGAGCGGATGAGAGACACTGGGATGGCTGGGCTGACTCACAGGAACAGGGGCGGACGGGGAGGCTGGGCAGGTGCGCAGGGTGCTAGGCCCTGTGTAGCACCCTGGCTTCTGGCTCTGCAAGGAACAGGGTGTAGGGAATGGAGAGAGGCACACGTCAGGGTCCAGCCCACCTCCTGCTCCGCTAAGAGGGGGCGTTTGCAGCAGGCCAGCCCAGAGGCCTCCCCTTTGCATGTAGGAAGAGGCAGGCACTGGACAGGTGGGACCGAAGGTCGAACCCCTCTGTCCGCGCCCCCATCCCTGGTGCCTTCAGAAAGTGGAAGCCCCCGAGGACTCTTTGGAAGGATCCAAGCAGGAGCTTCTGGTCTACACCTGTGTCCACTGAGAATCTTTAAAGGTACTAGAGAGCCGCTCGCACCCATTGAAATGAAAAGGAGGGGGGAGATGTTTGATCCCCCAGAGGCCACTGGGGCTGTCAACCCAGGTGACCTTGGAACAGGGGATGACGCATCCTGCAAGACTCAACCCTCCTGGGATTTAACCTGAGAAAGTCTTGTCTCTCAAGAGAGATGGACCCACCTCTGAGTGGCAAGCGTCACATCCGCTCCCCACCTCCCGCCTGTGTAGACGGGGAACTGAGGGGAGCGGCTTCATTAATGGGGACGGAGGCTTCAGGGAAGATGAGGACAGAGACCAAAACCAAGAAGGTGTTTTCAAATCTGTGTGGCGGGGCATGGTTTCTGACCCTGACCCTAAGCACAGGGAAATTGTTTTTAAATAAGGCCGGGCTCCGGAAGGGGGGGGCAGAGGCTGAAAGGCCCAGGAGAAGAGCCTCCGCCTCCGCCTCCCTCTCCGTCAGCTCGGTTGTTCCTTCATAGTTGGTCTTCATTTGCTTCGCGGCCCGTGGGATGTGAAACCGGTCAACCGCAGTTTCACTTTACTTTTTCTCCATTTTTTTTTTAAGATTTTATTTCTTTATTCATGAGAGGCACAGAGAGAAAGAGGCAGAGACACAGGGAGGGGGAGAAGCAGGCTCCATTCGGGGAGCCCGACACAGGACTTGATCCTGGGACCCCGGGGTCACACCCTGGGCCGAAGCCAGATGCTTAACTAATGGGTCACCGAGGCTGCCCCACTGTTTCTCCATGAAAAGCCCTGACTCTCTTTCTCCTAATTCTGAATTTTCAGACACAGACTCTCATCAGTTGGCTCCACTTCCAGGGCCATACGGATGCAACCGGCGCGGCGTCCCCCTGGGGAGTGTGCTGGGGACACGGGCTCTGACGTTCACAGGCGGCCTCATCAGTTCTGATCGGTTGGTCCCATGTCACAGCAGTGGTCACGTGTTTCAGCTGCGCCCCTGTGTGACTCTGAGTACACGTGTGTGTGTACGTGTGCGTGTAAGGGTTTAGGGTTGCTTCTCACACACTCACTCAGGACTCACCTCTGTGGGATTCCTGTGAGCTCAGACTTGAGATTTTCTGAGCAGCCGAAGCCTTGAGAGCCGCAGAGACCCCTGGGCGGCCCCAGAGTCACACGCAACCACGGGCGGGGAGGAGGAGGGCGGCCTAGGCCTGGGACATCGGGCCACGCTCCTCCTTGGCAGCGGTCCTGGCGGGGGTACGTCTCCTAGGTTAGGGTTAGCCCCCCCCCCACCATGTGGAGCAGGCGGGGTTCCAGGGCCCGCGTTGTCCCCCTGGCTCGCCAGGCCGGGGGCAGGTGGGCGGCCGAGGGGACTCCCTGGGGTCCCTAGGGGGCTGCAGCCGGGGCGACCCTGGGGCTCCAGGGATCCGGTGGTAGCCGTGGCTGCGCTTGGAGATGCAGGGTCCGTGTGTCCTCACCCACACCTGCGACGCCTCGGCCCCTCGTCTGCACGGAGGGTCCCACGATGTCCCCTCGCCCCACGGGCCTGAGAGGCGGGGTGGGCAGTGCAAGCCCTGAGCCGCACTGTCCCTGGCCCCTGAGTACCTGCCGGCGCCCCCTGCCCTACACGGAAGGGACAGCTTGGTCGCGAGGCGCTGGACACGGAGGACGCCGCTGGGCGCCACGGCCATGGCCCAGAACCCACTTTCCCCGAGGGTCCCGCAGCTGCTGCCCTCTCTGGGTGGGCCCGGGGCGGCCGGGGGTGACTGGGCCCGAGTGCGGGGACCTTGGCCGCCGGCCCCACTCTGCTCCTGGTGCCAGGTGGGCAGGCCCGACCCGGGGTCACCTGTGGGGGGGCGGGGGGGCAGGTGGGTGTGCGGGCAGAGGGCCTCGCTGGGGCTCAGATGCTCAGCATGGGCCTGAGGGGCTAGCAGGCAGCCCCCATGTCCCCCGTGTCCCCCCATGGCCCCCGTGGCCCCTCATGACCCCCCGTGGCCCCCATGTCCCCCATGTCCCACATGTCCCACATGACCCCTTGTGTCCCCCCGTGTCCCCTGTGTCCCCCCGTGTCCCCCTGTGTCCCCCACATCCCCCTGGCCCCCTGTGGCCCCCCATGTCCTCTGTGTCCCCTGTGTCCTCCCGTGTCCCCCATGTTCCCCGTGGCCCCCGTGGCCCCAGCAGCTCCCAGCACCCCGAGGCTTTCCAGCCACGCCGCCCACCGCCTGGAGCACCAAACGCCTTGAAACCAGTTTCACTGCATCAGAAAATGATGGAACCCTCCGAAGTTAATGATCTGGAACAATAGATTGGCCTTGGTCAAAAATCAATTCTTATTATTTGGAGAAGGGGCTGGAGAAAGTCTCCTTTCATGATCAGGGCCGCAGATGACAATCCTAAATTATGATTGTTCAAGGACAAAGCTTCATTCGGATTGTGGTTTGGGGCACATTCGCAGTTTTTCTCCTTTCATTAATTCTTAAAGCTTAAATCCATACTCGGTGATGACTTGTGTAAGTCTCACTTAAAATAAATCAGTTAGATTTGGTTTCCGCCTAGAGAAGGGCGCCCGGGCACTCGGGCCGCAGTCCTGACCGGCCCAGTGGTGATCAAGCGGGTTGTTGGCTTGCCCCCCGCGGCCCAGAGCAAGCGGGGCCTCCCCGGGCGCCCCCAGAGCCAGGCAGCGCTTGGAAGCCTCTCGCAAGTCGCCCCAGGACTCCCACCAACCACAGCTCACTGGGTCCTTCCATTTGAGGTGACGAGGAGTGGGGGCAGGTGGCTTCCCCCTAGCGGAGCAAGAGCTGGAGCTGCGGGGGAGGGTAGGAGCCTGGCTGCAGCCCACCCAGCCCAGGCCCCCCAGCCCTTCCAACTGGAGCACCTCTCCCCAGAGCCCGAGTCCCGTTTTGCACTATCGGGACTCAAAGTTCCCCCTTTCTCCCCAGCCCACCTCCCACCCCACAGAACTTCCATGGGCAGACCCCAGTTTGGGGTCTCTGTTGCACCCCCTGCCCAAACCGTCCCTGCTCCTTTGCTTTAAGCCTGGAACAACTGTCACCTTCTGAAGGCTCAGTGCCCCCCTCCTACCTACCTGCATGAAGGGCATCCCTGTGCCCCCAGCCCCCGTAGGGACCTGAATCAGAGAGATGGTCGCCAGGCCACAGTCACTTCTTCCTGGAAGGCCCTGAGCCCCTTGCGGGCAGCTCTGACTTCTGCCCACGTCCCCAGAGCTTGGAGCAATGCCTGGCACTGGAGCTCCATAAATGTTCAGAGAAGAGAACAAACACATTTTTTTTTCCTCCCTAAAATGCCTTCCTGGATTCCTCAGCACACCCTGACCTTGAGCTTCTCTGAATTTCAAATTTCTTGTTGTCTGTGCCATTCCTGTGGCCTTGGACTGTGGGTTATCGCCGGCCTCCCTGGCCAAATGTAAACTGTCCCTCCTGCCAAGCGGCGGCGCCCTTGGAACCACAGCTCGGTGCCTAGGGGTGCCTCTTGTCTTTGAATCTCCTCGAAGGGGTGCTCGCCTGTGAGTGTGCGTGACCTGAATGGCCCCAGGCCCGTCAGCAAGAGACCACAATAACTTCTGCCTTAATAACCCAAATGCCACTGGCTGAATTCTTCCCGTGGCCAAGGCGGGATCTCGGCCTCCTGATGGTGCTTAGAAATCCCGGAGTCCCCGGGGGGGTGTCCGATGTGATCTCAACACAGCCACTCATTTTCTTCTGTTCCGGGATCCTTATAGGGTCATTGTTGGCTGTCCCTTTGGAGAGAGCCCTCACCACTGTGACCCCCGCTGCCCTTTGTTAGAGCCTCCTTTTTGCTCTGCCTCCTGCCTCCCAGTGCCCTCCAAGTGGGGCTCTGCACTCTTGCATATGCTTCACTTTTCCTGAATCAAAGTCGGCCCTGGGCCAGGATGAAATGGAGCCCACCCTCTGCGCCACCTTTTCACCTGGGCCCCAGGCAGCGCAGCCTGTGTCTGGAGCCTCACGGATGCTCATGAAAGCAACTGTTGGCTTTTACGTGCAGTCACTGTGTCCCCGCAGTCTGAGTTAGAAAAAGACCTCAATCTAGCTTTCCTTCATCGTTTCCTCCCTACTTTTCTCTTTTGCCTAGAAACCCGAGTGCCAATTTATGCAAATAGGTCCTGGGGCACAAAAGAGGCCGGAGGGAACTGGTTTACTGGGAGTCTTGGCTTGTATCTGGTGAGGACCCTGGCTCTGTGTGGATGGTACATGCCTCTAGCTTTTGATCTTCCGAAGCTGCTTCCATGGATCCTTTGAATTGTTTATCGAAGCATTTTCCCTTCATGGATGAGATTATTAGGGACAAGGAGGTTGTGCCAGGGAAAAGTGCCAATCGGAGTCTGCAAGCAGCATAGGGAGGAAGGCCAAAGGATGGGACTCACTGGAGAGGCTGAGCTGGCCAAGCGCTCAACGGCATGGGGGGCAGTGCTGGGTGGCTGGATGTGAGGTAAAGGACAGGTGTGTGGACAGAGCAAGGAGGCCACCCCTTCTGGGACCTGGTGACCTACCCCGTGAGTCCACTAAGATTTCTTGTAGTCCCTACGTTACCCTCCACAGCTCTCTTTTTGTTGTCACCTTGGCCATTGTGTTGCAGCTTCGACACCATCTCTGGGCTCACTTTGACTCTGGGTCTCTTCTTTCTCACCGCGGAGATTCCCACTGTCTTTATTATCTTCCATTTCCAGCGGGAAGGAATTTTACCTCCTTGGGCCCTTGCCCTGTCTGGACCTCTTTTCAATATTTATGTACATCATCTCAAGCCTCATGAAGATCCTGTGAAGGGTAAGAGAGTTGAAATAACCTGCCCAAGGATCACCGCTGGTCAAAGGCAGAGTGAAGACCCGGGTTGGCCTGACAGCAAAGGTTGTGTGTCACCTCCGACTCCTATTTCTGCTCAGTGACTATCCACGCTTTCATTTACTGGGTGGGGCCAGCCGCACTTCCAGCTGTAGTGCTGCTAGGCTGAGGGATTATCAGGAGAAGAGTTGGGGAGCACCCAGCAGTTGGTTCCTTTAACAGGATGATCACACATTTGGAGGGTCATCTGCAACAGGTATGGGGAGGCAGGTGATAGGAGACACTAAGCAAAAAAGGAAATGGAAGTACATAGAAGTTTTTAGGTTAGGTGATATGAATGGGAGATTTCTCTCATCAGATGTTTGTGTTTACAAATATTTTGTGTATTATGCTTTTTTTTTTTTTTATAAAGGGGTAGAATTAGGATGTATTGATTCAGCAGAATCAGGCAAATGTATCTAGGTCAACAATATATTAGGAGAGTCAGACATGAGAAAGTGGAAGAAACTACCTCTCCTTTTATTTATAAGAGCCTTTCCATTTTGAAGGATTTTATACCCACACAAAAGCAAAGAGAAGAAACTCATCTCTATGTATCAATCACTTAGCTTCTGTAATTATCAACAATGGCCGACCTTGTTTATTCTGTTTCTGGATTCTTTTGAGCAGATCTCTGACAAATGATACAGACTTTCAAAAAAATATGTATATAATTATTACATCTAATAATTTAATAAGTTTTTCAACATAAAATTCCGTTAACACTTAAACTTCCCTGAATGTTTAAGAAACGTTAATTTAAAAATTTTTTTTTTACGTGACTTTTTTAATGGTTTATTTGAATCAGGATCCAAACGAGGTCCCTATTTTAAGATTAACTATAGTCTTTTTAGTCCTTTTTTATTCATTGCTTTTTGTTTTTGTTGTTGCTTTGTAGAATTTCCTTCAGTTGGTTTGGCGAATGGAATCCTCATGGAGTTGATTCCATGTTCCTTGTCCCTTACGTTGCCTATAAATAGATACAGACCAGCTCAGGGGAGATTTGATGGCAAGGCTCCTTCCTTGGGTGGAGTTATGACTTGTGTTGGAAGGCATGACACTCGTCTGGCTGTTTCTTTTTCGTGATTAGCAGCCATGATGATCGTAGCCCAAGCCCATTAATTCATTAGGGCTTACAACATAGTGTCATTCTAATTTCTTCATTTTCTCCATTCGTAAGCTGGAAAATATCTACAAAGAGAAAAAAAAAAAAAAAACTTCAGTTCATTGGCTGTTGGGTTACCCAGAAATCAAGTTTATATAGGAAAGAGAATTATGCTTAGTTCTTTCCCTTTACTTATAAGCTTTCAAAACAGCGATTCTATAATATCATTCAAAGGTGGCCAATGTAGCTCTTTCCCTTCTATGGAGCATTATCGTGGAGCCTAGTTCCATGCTGCTCTTGATGCTGTTGAGCACCATCATGGAACTCAACGGATTGAAACATATTTTGTTGCAGCTGTTACCCTTGCTGATGCTCAGATTGTCTCATCTTCGCCTGTGAGAACCTATTCAAATTGGCTTGAGTTCAGTTGGTGTGACCTGACTAGTCACTGATAATTTCCTTACTTTCCGGTTGGGTGAGATGTAATAGACTAATCTTGTTCATGTCCTGATCTGGAATCTGCCATTTCTCCTTGGAAATCTGACTCTGACTCCATTCATGGGAAATGCTATTTGAAAACCACCATCTGGGATGCCTGCGTGGCTCAGCGCCAGCCTTTGGCTCAGGACGTGATCCTGAAATCCTGGGATTGAGTCCCACATCGGGCTCCCTGCATGGAGCCTGCTTCTCCCTGTCTGTGTTTCTGCCACTCTCTCTGTGTGTCTCATGAACAAATAAATAAAATCTTAAAAAAAAAGAAAGAAAACCACCATCGGAGTGCTAGGGATGCTCATTGCCTTTGGATCAGTTGTTTTTAGATGTTTTCAGTAAACATGGCTAGGAAATGTATGTTTGTTTTTAAATAAAAGGCATCATGAAACATACTGCTACTTCGAATTCTAATCCAGGATTGTTGGGTTTTTACTTAACCATATATACCTGATATCTGTATTCCCTTTCTCTTATGTTGGAAATTCCAAGACCCACTGAGACCAACATAGTCATCTAGCGCATTTCCATGAAATGCACAACAGAGCCTGGGTTTTTAATTTTCTGGCAGTCATAGGAGATGAAGGAACTGGTTCAGAGTTTGAAAGGAGTCTACGAGAGTATGTTTAATGATTTCACATGTATGTGGGCCAGTTTGATTTGGGGGTAGAGGAAAAGGAGCGTGCTGGACCGGAGATACTGAAAGCTCTTAAGCACTGTCTGTCTGTGGTTTATCCTACCAGTTGGGCCTCAGGTCACTGAGTGTTTCTGAATGCACCTGTTCCACCTATCAGCACCGCTTCATATGGAAGCTGTCCTGGGAGCAGCAGAGCTCATGTTGCTGGTTATCAGCATGGGTTACTCATGATGGTGGTAGGTTGGCTGCCTCCATCAATCTTTTGTCCATGTTTCCACCAAAGGGAGTTGAACTTATTCATCCCTCAGGAGTAGGATAAATAGGATAAACTTCCTTCAGGCACCATACAGATGCACTCTCTGGTTCCCATCACCAGCTCCTTAGCAAAATCATACCCTTGTTGCCTCTCTGGGGGGTCCATGCCTATTTTTACATGTGACAAAGCACATTTGAGGCCCTTTTTATGCTATTAAAATAGTTGCAGAAACACACAGTTACCTTCCCATATGCCAAAGCTTTTCTGTGCTCACAATCTTCTTAGGTTTTCTTTGAGGAAGGAGAAGGAACGATGCTGATTTTGCCTGTTTTACTAGGGCACAGGGTCATCATTCACTAATGGTTATGCACAGAGTGGAAGAATTTTCTTTGGCACTTTCAGATTACACTCCAGAGAATCACTCACTATCACGGGAGTATCCTGACCATAGCTCCACATGATGACCAGACAATGATAAGGTCACAAGTTTTGCTTTGCGACATAGGAAAGAATTGAAGGACTGGCTTGTGCTCAACCTTAAGCCAAATATTGGAGCCAGACTTATCGGAGCTCTACTCTCTGGGTTCTAGACACTGTCCCTGCCAATAAGAAAGTGACGTTTTGGTTCCTGTCTCCTATTGTCATTACCTGGGTCTTCAGGATGCTAGGAGTTGGGCAAGACTTTCACATCTCCTATATCCTGAACATGATGTTATTTAACAGCTTCCAAACACTATCCTTCCAAATACTGTAAGGATATGCAAGGTTTGAATCTTAAAGGAATTGTCTAGTACACACCAAATCTACTTTATGGGTTGGGACATAATGAGCTGTGGAGGTGGCACCAATTTGTCAGTGGGGTGGTTTGAAGTAGGACAAAATGGAGATGGATTCTGACACTGCCACTTACTAACTGGATGACTTTGGATAAATCAGCTGACTTAATCAGGTCCCAGTTCTTTATCCATACACAGAAATGTTAGTATCTACTTTATAAAATCCTGAGAGCTCAGTACTATTGGCATAGTACAATTGCACACTCAGCAGATGTGAATTTCCTTCCCCATCCAGATTGCCACCTGAACCGTTGAATAAAAAGAGTAAAGTTTTTGAATAAAACACCTTCCACTTGTGAGGCTACCCAAAGCACACCAACCTTGCTCTGGAAGAATCAGATGAGGGCACCATCAGTCTTGTTCCTTCGTCCCTAAAAGTGCCAGGCAGGTCTGGGAGGTGAGTCCTTCTACTCTCTTCCCTTGCTTTGAAGCTGTCTTCCCCTCTGTCTCTTCCCTCCTCTCATTTTCTCTTGGCCCCCTCTCTCTGACCAGGTTATCTCTCTCCCTCCCTTTCCCTGCCTCTCTCTCCATTGAAGCTGAAATGGAACCATAGTATACACCGTGCTATGGCTCTTGATTAAACAGTAATGCTACAAGCTCTGGAAGTGCTCACCTCCAGGGGCTTTCTGGAATTTCCAAGATAAACATGATCAGTTTTCATCTGCTGCTTTTCTTTGTTAGAGAGTCAGTGAATTTGGCAGTATCACAATGCAGGATGTGCAGAAAGACCATATTCTACAACAAATCTACTTTGTTTGTGGCTTGTGTTGTAGGTTCCCTTCACTCTGTATGCAGGAACAGTGCCTGGATGCCCGGCAAGGTTGCTGCCTGGGTCCCCATGCTTTCTCTGTCCCTCTTCTAGAAAGACAATTTTTTTTTCACCCAGCCTTCTGGGGCAAAAAAGTCAGAGGCTTATCCACATATGAACTGGTAAAAGCTGAGAGATGAAGCTGAGAGATGAAGATGAAGACTCATGTCTTCTCAAGTTCAAGAAGCAGAAATTCCTTTTTAGTTTCTCCCTTTGCATATGTAAGGTATTTCAAGCCCTAGTCTTCACACTTACATAGAGATGTCTTTTCAAACACTAATTTGGGGTAGGCTCCATTCTTATCTATAGGCCTGAAAGACCAGCCCATCCATCCATCCATCCATCCATCCATCCATCCATCCATCCATCCATCCAAGTATCTACTTGTCTGTTCACTCACTGAACCATTCATTAATACATCGAACCAATATTTACTATGGATCTGTGTTGTACACATTAGTGTGAATAAAATTCATACTAATCATTCCTCAAGGAGTTTTCAATTTGGCGGGGAAGTGGGGACAAATGTACATTTCTTTATAATGAGACAGACCGTGATCATCTCACAGTGGTGTGGGCAAAGGTAGATAGGAGCACAGACTAGGGAGAGATCACTCCTGCCTGGAATCAGGATCCAGTCGTGTGTCATAAAATAGGTACCCCTTCAGCTTGAGGAACTGGGTAGACTTCCAACTGGCAGCAAAGTAATGAAGAGCGTTACATGCAGGGGAAATGAACTTGTAAAGGCACAAGTGAGAAAGGCATTCTGAGGCAGGATGTGTGGGCTTCATGAAGGTAGGGACCTTGCTGAGGCTTATGAGCAGTAAGAAGGATTAACAATAAATGAAGTTGGTGGTGAAGCTAAGTGGGCAGACGTTTTTAAATCTGCCCCTGGTCTGATTATCTGGCCTTCAGAGAAGCTTCTGGCGATCATAGTTGTGTGCTCAGAGGGGCTTTTCTTCTCTCCTTTCCTTCTGCCTTGTTCCTTCTTGCTTCTTGCCTTCCTCCCTGCGCTGTTCACGGTGTTCCTCCTTTTCCTTCCTTCCTCCTGCCAAGGACGCTTCCCTATCAGCGGATGGACGGATAGAAGGTACGCGAATTCTTCGGCTTCCGTACCGGCATAGGACCCTCCGTCGAATATCAGCTCATCTTTTTCGTATTCTTCATTCTCTTCCTTCTCTTCCTCTTTTTCTTCTTCTCCTTCCTTCCTTCCTCTTCCTCACTTCTTTCTTCTTCCTTCCTTCCTCTTCCTTCTCCTCTTCCTCTTTTCTTCTTCCTTCCTTCCTTCCTTCCTGCTTTCCTTCCTTCCTTCCTTCTTCTTCCTCACTTCTTTCTTCTACCTTCCTCCCTTTTCTCCTCTTCTTCCTTTCTTTCTTCTTCCTTCCTCTTCCTTCTCCTCTTCCTCCCTTCTTTCTTCTTTCTTCCTCTTCTCCTCTTCCTCCTTTCTTCTTCCTTCCTTCCTCTTCCTTCTCCTCTTCCTCCTTCCTCTTTCTCTCTCTTTGTCTGTCTCTCTGCCTCTGCTTCCATCTCTCCCTCTTACTCTGTCTTTCATAACTGAATTCCAGAACTTCTTGGCCAGGTACCCAGCCCCAGAGATACATAAAATTTCCATAACTTGGGGTTCCAGAAACACAATGGTAAGCTTATCGGTGGCATTGAAAACTGAGAATATCCTAGAAGGTGACAAATCTCCTGGACAGGATTTCACCAAGACCCTCTTTTGCTGCCCACCTTGGAGTGGGGCAAGAGCAAGGATCCTGAGAATGTTGACCAAGTCATAGGTTTTGTTTGCCTTTCTGTAGTTTGTTCTCAGACAAGACTTTCTCTGATGTGTTGTTTTACTTAATCTGCCCAACAAATCAGCAAATAAGGTGTTTTTAAGGACTTCCTCCTTTTTTATTATACCAACTTTGAAACTATAGAGAATTTAAGAGTTTATTATAGTGAATTCCTATATATCTCTCACCTAGATTCAACAATTGTTAACATTTTGCTGAATCTGCTTCTTGTCCTACCCTTTTTGTTCTGCCCTGAGCCATCTCACAGGAAATTGCAAGCCTCATAAAACTTCACCTCTAAATACTTCAGCATGCACCTCTGAAAAATAAGGATCTTCTCCCACATAACCATTATGCTGTTTTCACACTTGAGAAAATTAATAATACCTAGATATAATTTAAAACCCAGTTCATACTCAAATGTCCCCGGTTGTTCCTCAGATATCTTTTCTGGCCTTTTCATTGTTTTTTAATCAAGATCTAATTAAGTTTTGCGCATGAAGACATCCAATTTTTTTTTTTTTTTTTAGGATGCGAAAACTAATGTTTCCCCAGTTGTCCCCTTGAAGCAAATAAGCTTGCCTAAGGTCAAGCAGGTCCCCTGGGCAGTGAACCTGGAGTTTCCAGCATGGCTGTAGGAATCCAAGTCTATACATCCCCTAGGATCCAAGTCTACCTCCCCTATATTAGGAGTCTCCAGATCTGGCTTTCATAGGTATCTGGAATTTCAGATACCAACCCGATGTTGTCAACCTTTTCTTATGTCACATGTGGGCATTAAAAAAAAAAACCCCAAAACCCAAACCGAACAACAACCCATCATCTATTATTGCCATCACTTAGCCCAAATCATCACATGTTAATGCCCAAATCAAAGACTGAGTTCCAGAATATAGCAAGGTCTTGCAGGAGCCCAGTTACCTGGTGGCTGGGGAATCGAGAGCTGGGCTGGAGAAGACGCCACGCCCGCCAGAGGGCTGCGCTCCTGGGGAGGGTGTCTGAGGGCGGGGGGAGTCCGTTAGCTGATAGTTGGTGGTGGGGGGCTGCGGAGCCGAGGCCCAGCGCCTGAGGGATGTTCACATGGACTGCCGCTGCCCTGTGTCCCCCCTGCCCCCCCAAAGCAGCATTTTGAGCATCGTCTACCACGGCCATCTTATCCAGTGCTCTCAGCTGGAGCCTCCCTGTGTTTTTGCTCAGTTCCTAGTCCTCAGCCCCTCGGCTGTGGGGAGGCTCTGAGCCCAGAGTGTCCTGGGGGTTGGGGGCCTGGCTCTCACCCCGTGTCTGGGAGGGGGTGTGATGCTTCCAGGGAGCCTGACGCCAGCTCCTGTGTCACCCACACACTCCCAGGAGGTGAGACCACAGCCCTCTGCGAACACAGAGTCCCACCCCCTGCCAGTGCAGGGAGTTGGCTTGACCCCACAACGTGACCATTTGGCCGCCTCTGGACCAAAACCAGCAGGACATTCGTCGCATGTACCTGTTCTGCGTGGCTTTCTTCGCTGGAGGTGTTTGAGGGGCAGACAGACTCCGAGTCCTGAAGATGCGGGCTGGCCTGGAGTGGAAGGGGCAGCAGGGGCATGAGAGTCGGAACCAGGAGTGGGCTGGTGTGCGCTGCGTGCTCAGCAAACATTCAGTGAAGGCACAGGGGAGATGCTTTGCGAGAAGAGATGAAAAGGCTACTGCTAAAAAAAAAAAAAAAAAAAAAAAAAAAAGGCTGCTGCTGTTTGCAGCACCCGGCCACGCTGAGAGGCTCTGCACACACCGTCGGAGGACAGGGCCAGACGGTTTCACGAGTCCAGGGCCATCTTCTCGAAGCTCTGCAGTCTCGGTGGCTGCATGGCACCTGAACCGCGAGTCTGCTCCAGTAGGAAGCTTCGGGGCGCCAGTGAGCAAAGGCCTTGGGGGTCCCAGGAAGGAATTCCTGCAGCACCAGGAGAACTGGCCGCCCAGCCTCGCCCCGAAACCCCAGGAGAGAGAGGAGCGTTCCCTTCTGTTCTGCAAGAACGGGCGGGAGGCCCTTTCAGCTTAGGGAGGAAGAACCTTTGTGCCCCAACGTCCCCCGAAGCTCTGGTTGGCATCTAGAGGGGGAATCTGCTGCGAGCCTCGTGTCTGATGCTGGGGGGCTTTGTTGGGGCTGAAATGAGACGCTTGGGGTCCCGGTGTCCGGGTGCAGAGGCTGCAGGGCCGGGTGGGCCCCCCGGTGCCCCCCGGCTGCATGCACCTACCTGCCCGGCCGCCGCACCTAGGGTGCAGGTTTGGGTCAAAAGCGGCAGGACTACATCCATCTGGAAAGGCTCCACCTTTTCTGGGGTTTGGAGGCTGTTTCCAGAAGCTGCTGGTGCCAAATCGCGGGAGGCTGAAGATTGGCTGTGCCCCCTTCCCGTTCTCCTAAATGGGGCCAACCCATGTGCTGCTGTGACAAGGCCCGAAAATCCGGAACAGGTACAAAATCCGGGCCGGACATTTCATTATTTCATTATTTCATTATTTCATTATTTCATTATTTCATTATTTCATTATTTATTTATTTATTTATTTATTTATTTATTTATTATTTATTTTTAAGTAGACGACTTCCCCAAATCGAGCTGCTGGAGCGGGTGGAGAAAGTGTGAATAGAGAGGTTTCTGATGGCGGGGATAAATGACTTGTGAGTGACATTTGACAACACAGGAAGGGAGGGGGGAAGCTGGATGTGTTTAGTTATTTATTTTAAAATATTTTATTTATTTGAGAGCGAGAGAGCGAGCAGGGCGGGAGCCGAGGGGGAGGGACAAGCAGACTCCACCGAGAGCAGAGCCCAGCGTGGGGCAGCCCTCCCCATGGGCCCTTGTGCGGGGCTTCCCTGCTGGCTTTCCTGACTCCCTGTGCCCCCTGGCTCCCCCCGGCCGGCCTCTATGTGGTTAGAGCACACAGCCCCTTTGTGAACTTTCTAGATGCCCCGGGAGGGTGTGGGAAGGGGGCCATGTGCAAGCAGCTGAGCTTGACCAGGGGCCAAAGCAGCCGGTCTTCTGTCCGTCGACGTCATAACCAGCAGGGCTCCCCGATACCCCCATTCCCTTCAGCCCCACTATACCGCCTTACCTCATGCTCACACTTTTAAATAAAGCTTTATTATGAAAATTTTTTGTTTTGTTTTGTTTTTTTGGTTGCAAGTAACGGAAATGGAACTTCCAACTTAGCAAGCAAACAAAATCAGACTTTGCTTCCAGCCTTGTGGAACGCAAAGGAAGGGGTCAAGGGGGGCCCCAGAAATGGGCCAGAGCCCCGACGGCCTGCACGTGTGATCTCTCCCCTCTGTTTCTCCCGCATATTTGCATCATTTCTTTTTTAGATTTTTAATCCTGGGATGGGATCGTTAACACACAGGGCGACATTAGTCTATCTATCTATCTATCTATCTATCTATCTATCTATCTATGGACCCTTGGGCTGCCTCCATAACTTGGCTATCATAGATCATGCATGACATAGGAGTGCATGTATCCCTTCAAATTAGTGTTTTTGTTTTTTTTTGTTGTTGTTTTTTGTTTTTTTTTAATGGCTTGACAAATTTTATTTATTTTTATTTTTTTATAATAATAAACTTATTTTTTATTGGTGTTCAATTTACCAACATACAATTTACCAACATACCAAAACATACAATTTACCAACATACCAACCCAGTGCTCATCCCATCAAGTGCCCCCCTCAGTGTTCCCAGTAGTGCGATTATTGGATCATTGGGTGGTTCTATTTTTAATTTTTGAGGAGCCTCCATACTGTCTTCCACAGTGGCTGCACCAGTTTGCACTCCCACCAACAGTGCACGGGGGCTCCCCTTTCTCCTCATCTCCACCAGCACCTGCTATGTCTTGTATTATCGATTCTAGCTATGAGGTGACATTCTGACAGCTATGAGATGACATCGCACTGTAGTTCCCATTCGCGTTTCCCTGATGACGAGGCACGTGGACCATCTCTCCATGTGTCTGTTGGCCATCTGGATGGATGTCTTCTTTGGAGAAACGTCTATTCATATCTTCTGCCCATTTTTTAATTGGTTTCTCTGTTTTTTGGGTGTTGACCTTCATAAGTTCTTCATATATTTTGGTTACTAACTGTTTATAGGGTATGTCATTTGAAAGTACCTTCTTCCATTCTGTAGGTGGCCTTTTAGTTTTGTGGATTATTTCCTTCACTGTGCAGGAAGAAGCTTTTCATTTTGATGCAGTCCCAATAGTTTGTTTTGCTTTTATTTCCTTTGCCTCAGGAGGCATAGCTAGAAAAAAGTTGCTATGGCTGATATTAGAGAACTTAGGGCCTGTGGTCTTTTCTAGGATTTTTATGGTTTCAGGTCTCATACTTAGGTCTTTAGCCCATTGTGAATTTATTTTTGTGTACGGTGTAAGACAGTGGTCTAGTTTCATTCTATTGTGTGTTGCTGTCCAGCTTCCCAACGCCGTGTGTTGAAGACACTGTCTTTCCCCCCATTGGATATTCTTTTCTGCTTTGGCAAAGATTAATTTGCCATAAAATTGTGGGTTTGTTCCTGGGTTCTCTGATCCGTTGTCTGTCTATTTCTGTGCTGGGATGCCCAGAGCTTTGTCTCATTTCTTGCAGAATAGCTGTCTCTCTGCTCTGGTTTGGTAAGTAGGGCCACCAGCTTCTTCTAGGGTCACAGTCACAGACCCGGGCCTCCCGGGAGGTGGGAGCAACCTTCCCTGGTCCCCAGTGTCCATTGTCCAGGCATGGGACTCTCTGGCCGCTCAAGGCAGGTCCCCGGCAGGGCTGGGACTGGGAAAGGCTGGAATTTCTCATTTCAGGACCAGAGCCCAATAAATGTGCGGCTCTCCCTCCGCGCTGGCTGTCCAGAGCAGTGTAGGGGGCGGGGCCCTCCATCCTCTTGCCCCATGGATAGTCCCCCTTCACCTCTGGCTCCCGTGTGGCTGCGGTGTCCTGAGAACAAGCCTGCTCCTAGCTCCTGGGCGGAGGTGCATAAGGACCAGCAGGCTCCCTCTGGCAGAAGGAGGGACCCCGACCTCCTAGGCTCGGCAGGGGGGCCTGGAGGTGCAGCTTTAACCACTTTAGCCAAGCACCTCACATGCTCTCCTCTGCGTGCCCGTCCTTTGCTCGTGCTGTTGCCTTTGCACAAAACACTGAGTTGTCTCTCTTCTGCTCCATCACCCCTCGCCTGTGAGGCATCCAGGCCAGCCACCTTGTTCCCGGCCAGCCTTCCCTGGACCTGGGATGTGCCCCTCACCCTGACACCCTGGAAGTGGAGTCTATCCTCCCTCTGACCCAGAGTCATGAGTCTCCCCCCAAGGGAAGTGACCCCTGCCGGCAGGGGCTGCTCAGCCTCCCCCACCCCCCACCCTGGGGAGGCCCTGGCTAAATGCGTGCAGAGGAAGAGGTGGGTGAGCAGGGGCTGTCGCTAAGCTTCACACATGGTCCTGGTGACGGTAAAGGCCGAGAGGCAGGGAGCTGCTGGTCTCTTCTGCTCTCGGGGTTCCCAGGTGCTCCCGTGGGCACTGCCCTGAGAGAGGGTTGCACACGTGCCCCACAGGAGGGGCTTTCAGGGGCCCCGGATGTCAGGCTCTCGCGGGGGGCAGTCGGGGCTGGGTGTCTGCTTTGGAGGCTGCAGACCTAAGACACACCATGCTGCAGGGGGCAGGGGTGCATTTGGGCTGCCGTCTGTGCCTTCTCCGGGGGATGTTGGGGTGAGGCAAGAGAGGAGCACAGGAAGGGGCAGAGAAAGCAAACCCGGATGCCCACCCCCGCCGAAGGCCCGTTTCCCGGGTGCAGATGCCTGCTAGGGGGCTCTCTGCGGGGAACCGCTCCAGCCCCGGCCTTTGAAGAGCCCGGGAAAGGGGTGTCACACAGTTTCCAAGGCACAGTCGGGTATTAAGTACTCCACCCCGGCCTCCCCCCATTGTAAAGTCATGCATGCCCTTGTGGAGGCTTGTGAGATACAGAAAAGTCAGAAGGAGAACTAGGCACCCCGTAAGTCCATCATCTGGCAATAACCACCGTTAGCATTTGGTGGCTTTCCTTTCTGGCTTCTCCTCTTTGGATTTCTTTTCTTATGGGTGATCTCCTGCTATGAATACGAATATTTGTCTATTGTCATTATTAGTATTAGTTTCAGATACAAGCATTTGTTTTCGTGGCCACAAAAACACTTTACCTATGCTTTTTAAAGGCCCCGTAATATTCTATTTCTGGATGACTCACAATTTGTGGAATGATTTCAGGCCTGGATCTAAAAAGCATGTCTATAGGGCTGCCACCCCCCTTGGGCTGTGGACCGAGGGCAGTGCTCCCCGCTAGGCACGCAGTCAGGCGTGGGGCCCTGCAGGGGCTGCCCGTGGGCAGGGACATGGGGCCAGGCGGCCGCAGGTCACACTCCTGTCGTCACTGAGATGGAGATGCCTCCGAGGAGACGACCCAGGGGAAGAGGCACAATTCTGTGTTGCGGGAGGAGGTGGCTTTGCATTCTGTTCGTCACCTACCAGCTGCAGGACTTTCCACAAGTTAGCCCAGCCTGCTGGGCTTCAGTTTTCCCACCTGAAAAATAGGGTGAATAACTGATTCAGAAGATGGTAAAAAAAAAAAAAATATATATATATATATATATACATATGTATATATAAAACATACAATAGGTAATATGGGATACATGCTACATGTATTTATTTGTTTTTAAGATTTTATTTATTTATTCATGAGTGACACACGGAGAGAGAGGCAGAGACACAGGCAGAGGGAGAAGCAGGCTCCCTGTGGGGACCTGATGTGGGACTCGATCCTGGGACCCCAGGGTCACGCCCTGAGCTGGAGACAGACACTCAACCGCTGAGCCCCCCCAGGCGCCCTGGTTACATATAATATTTAAATTAGAAAAATTAAATGAAATTGTAATATATCACGTATGATACAGTTTCATCCCATATAACATGGGATCTAGAAAACACGGGGAGACTGTGGCCGACAGGTAGGGCCGGAGGGGGGTGGGTGAGGTCCCCACGGCCTGGTGGGCGGAGGCTTCCTTCCCCCGAGCGGGTGGAGGCAGGGGCGCCCCCGGCTCATGAAGCAGATTCACCAGCTGAGGCAGGGCGGTGGAGAGCCCGGCAGCGCCTGACGCCTTCTGGACACTTCTGCGTGGAGTAAAGCTCGTTGTGACACCCGCTGAGCAGGAGAGGATCGCAGGCCCCGCCAGCTGCCCCGGCCCGGCCCCCAGCTGTTCCGTGGGGGGACTCCGGGCCCTGGGAGAGGTGGCCCCTCTGGCACCGCCGGGCCCTGGCAGGTGGACGCCGCCCACCCAGGGCCTCTCACCCGGGCGCCCAGGCTGTGGCCCTTGCCTGGCGGGTGCAGGCCGAGGCCTCGGTGTGTGGGCTTGGCCCTGGGTGCAGGTGGCCCGACCAGGCTCCGTCGCCCTTGGCCGTCCCTGCCGCAGCCGGGTGCACAGTGGGCGTCACGGCGCCAGGGGACATGGGCCAGAGAGCACGGTCCCTTCCCCCCTTCCCCTCTCTCCCAGGGGACACTGCTGTCCCGTGGCCGTGTTCACCCGCAGACACTCACGTGGACACGCGGATCGTGGCACATACACGTTCAGGGGCAGCGCCTACTCCTGGCCACATGCGTGCACGCACGTGGGCACACGCACACCTCACACACATGCACACATATGGCTGCGCACGCGCTCACACAGTGCCACACACGCGGGGGCGCGTTCACGCAGTGCACCTGCCGACACGCACGCGTGCCGTGGTCCTTGCACATCTATCCGTTCAGGCCGCAACCGTGTGGTGCGTTGTCACATCCGTGTGCCTCAGAAAGGACGGTCTGTCACCAGGAATATCTCTTTGGCCCTTCGCCCGGCGCGTTCCTCGTCTTGCACGGCCCACGGCACATGTCCCAGCCCCTGGGAAGCATTTCCTGGCTTTGTCAGACACAACCACCGGCTCCTTCGTCGCTTCCCTGGAAGCTGTGAGCAGCCCGGGGCACGCGGCATGCCCTCGGGGTCCCCAGCCCCTGACGTGGAGCTGGGCTCCCGATGGCTGCTGAGTGAGGAGCAGGCAGCGATGACCTTTGCTCCATCAGATTCCTCAGTTGGGGATCCCCTTAGAGGTCTGGGGGCCAATTCCTGGAAGAAGTGCTGTTTGAGAAGCACTTGGAGGGAAAGGTCGCTGGCAGGACGCAACAGGTGGCAGGAAACAGGAGAGAGGGAAGGAGGACACGCTGTGCCCGGAATACTCTCCGCCCAGCCCTGCCAGGGCCAAGGGCACAGCCTGGGGGAGGGGACAGGTGGGGGAAGGAGGGCCGCAGGAGACAGGGTCGGGGCAGGGACAGAGACAAGGGGAAGAGGGAGCACCCGCTGGAAAGGCGCCAGGTGGACCTCCTGACGAAGGGGATGACAGAGGAGGACCGTCCCCTGCAGGTGCGGAAGCTGGTGGCCACCATGTCAGGGCCATGATGAGCTGGAAGTCAAGTCAGAGGTCCTCAAATTTTTTGGTCTCAGGATGTCTTCACACTCGTAAAGACTAATGGCAACCCCAAAAGGGTTAGTTCACGTGAGTTACATCAACCACATGAACGACAGAAATGCAAAATTATACCTATTTGCGAACTTATTAAAAATAAAACTGGACTTTATATATAATAACACTTAAAACGCCTAGACTTCCAAATTTAAAAAAATTAGAATGAAAACTGAGAAGAGTGCGTGGTTTTAGATCTTTGCAACCGCCCTGCAGTGGGATGGCAGGCACTGGGCCTGGGCTGCCTCGCCCCAGGGACATCAGGCCCTTGGGTATGCCCCGTGCTGTGCGCCATTCGCTTGACACTCATTTCAGACGTGACCGGGCGGGCGGGTGGCCTTCGGGAGGGTGCTCGGTGTGCTCACCGGGGAGGAGTGCCCGACGCCAGCGCAGCTCCGGACTAGCGCAGAAGCAGCTCACTCTGCATGGACTCGCAGCACAGTGCTCCCGGGGGTGCCAGGGCCCTGGACCAAGTGCGCGTCCCCGCCACCTCCTGTTGCAAGCCGAGCTCAGTCTCAGTGTGGCCGAGGGATGGGGTGACCCGCCACCACCCCTCCATCCCGGGGCCTGGCCGTACCCGCCGTGGGCTCCATGGAGCTGTGGGTGCCGCCGTGTGTGTGCCCTGGGGGGGGCTGCGGCTGCCGCACCGGAGTGAGCCCAGACCCGAGTCCAGGCGGGGCTGTGTGTCCTTGGCTGCGCCCTGGCCCTGGGACCCCGAGGTCGGGTGATGCCCCGGGTCCTCCCACGGTGACCCCCGCCCCTGGGACCCTGAAGTCGGGTGATGCCCCGGGTCCTCCCGCGGTGACCCCTGCCCCTGGGACCTGAGGTCGGGTGATGCCCGGGTCCTCCCACAGTGACCCCCGCAGAACCCCCAACCCTGGGACCCCGAGGTCGAGTGATGCCCCAGGTCCTCCCACGGTGACCCCCGGCCCTGGGACCCCGAGGTTAGGTGATGCCCGGGTCCTCTTGCGGTGACCCCCACCCCTGGGACCCCGAGGTCGGGTGATGCCCAGGTCCTCCCGCGGTGACCCCCGCTGTGCCCCCAACCATGGGTGTCCCGAGGTTTCCTGCCCCCGGGGTGGGTGGGGGGAGCCTGACCTTCACGGTGAGACCCTGATCCCGGAACTGGCGCTGTTCTCCCCTTCATTCAAGAGGGCGGCACCAGGTCATCGAAATAGAAAGATCAGGTGGACAGACAGACAGATGGGAAAGCGCGGCCAAGCACATGCCCCAGAGATGACCGCCGCCAGCGTGAGCGCGGGGACTGGCGCAGGGGTTCTTCTGCGCCCATAGGACACACTTTTTTTTTTTTTCTGTATTATTTCTTCTTTTTTAAAAATATTTCTTTCTTTTAGCGGGAGACTGAGTGTGGTGGCAGTGGCCGGGGGCAGGGGCACAGTCCCAGGCCACGGGCCCGTGTGGGGCGCCCTACGCCCCTGAGCGCACCTCCTGAGCCAAAGCCCAGGCTCAGGTGCCCAAGAAGTACCCCCGGGCGCCCCGCATCTCCTTAAAGGCAACTTTCCCAGGTGTGCTTCCCCCCTCCCCCGCCGGGAGCACAGCTAAGGTCTCTATCCCGGCATTCAGCGCTCTTTCCCTTCTGGGCCCCAATGATCCAGGGCCTCTTGGGGGCTCGTCCGTCCCGCCCGCACCTGCAGCCCGTCTGTAGATGCAGTCTCTTCTGGAAGGCTTGAGAATTCCGACTGGCTCCTCCTTGACTCCAGAGCATTCGTGGGCTCCGAACCCAGTGCCCGCCCGAACTCTCGACTTCCCTCGGGCTGCTCGTCCCTCCTCCTCTGAGCGTCCCTAAGCCCCCCTTGCCCCCCCCCACCTTCGTTGGCACCCTGCCCACCGGGCCTAGCGGCCAGCCTGTGCTTGCCACCTGGCTCAGGGAGCGCGGCGCATCTGCAAGCCTGGCCGGGACCCCACATGCAGCAGGTACGACGCTGGCACCTGGGTCACCGGAGTTCGTGCGTTGTGGGGCCTTGGCTGTCCTGCTGGCCCGGGGCCTCCTTGGGGCAGGGTCCCCCCAGGATGGGCCATCCCACCTGTGGGGCTGAGAAGGGCTCTGTGGCCTGCCCGGGAGGCTTTGGCAGCAGGTGGGACTTGGGGCCACATGATGGCAGTGTTGTCCCAGCCACTGAGCCACGGCCGCGCCTCCCGAGCTTTGGCCTGATCTGGAGGAAAGCAGAGTGCAGGCTGAGGGCGCAAGTCTGTCCCGGGAGGATGCCACTGAGGGGCTGGGGGCAGCCTCAGGTCAATGCGGGACATGGCAGGGGGGCCCACACAGGGAAAGGGCCACCAGGCCACCAGCCAGGTGTGAGCCAGATGTGAGCCCACAGCTCCCGGGGCTGCCCTCGAGGCACCCCCGAGCTCACTGTACCCTCACAGGCCACTTCCGTGGGGTGGGGGGCAGCCTCGGGGCCTGTGCGGGAGCCAGGGCCCAGCGCGGGCCTCCTTCCCGCTGCTGGAGGCCGCAGCTTGTCACCTGTAAGGCTGGAGATGGGAAGGACGGGAGGCGCCGCCCTGAGGGCTGGCTTCTCCTGTCTCGGTCCCCTGCTGCTGGAAACGTTGGTGAGACACACGCTTCTCCAAGCCTCACCCGCATCCATCCCCGCGCGGTCCCCCAGCTGGGCCCCTGCGTGTGACCGCCACTGGTCGTGGGGCCCGGACGACACACCTGCCTTCTCATGGTTTCTCCGAGCGGAGCGCGGCCTGGATACGAAGGCTTTAGTGCTCACAAGCAGCTGTGTGTTCCAGTGGATGTTAGGTCACTTCAGGACTGTTTCAAAGCTACCTCAAAGGTATTTTATTTATTTTTTAAAGAATTTATTTATTTATTTATTTATTTATTTATTTATTTATTTGAGAGAGCGCGCATGCACAGGCACAGAGGGAGAGGGACAAGCAGACTCCTCGCCGAGCGGGGAGCCCGATGCAGGGCTCAGTCCCGGGACTCCCGGGATCATGACCTGAGCTAAAATCAGCAGTTAGACACTTAACCGACTGAGCAACCCACAAGCTATTTTTATTTTGAAAGGAAAAAAGTGATTTCCAGTGAATCTGTTAATTTGCCTTGACTATTCTCTTGCAAAAATTGTGGCGCCCGATCGCTCTCCACGGGCCTTCCACCTCTATGCTGGATCTTAATGAGGAGTTCTCCAGGAAGCCCAGCACCTTGACATCTTACAAATCCTGTGGCTTTTGCGCGGTCGCTGTCGAAAATATCTTCATAATAAAACCCAGACTCATTGTGTCATCTAATAGCTTTTAAAGGCTTCAGAGATTACTTATTGATTTTCAAAATTAAAATTAAGAAGGAAAAGAAACCCACGCGATTATTTGCAATTCACCAGATGTTAGGATCTGGGATCCACCGGAGCGAGAGTCTCATTTTTAGAATGTTGAAAACATATTTCAATGCAAAAATCAATAAAATACATGACAGTAATGAAAAGATGAATAATGATCACAAACGGGCCTCTAACCCCTGAGTCAATGTTATTACAAAAGCATTGAAAGCATCCAAAATTTTACTTGCCCATAAGGTTAAGGCGGGGATTGGGAATGGGTAGGACCAGGCGGCCACAGGGATACCCTCAGTGCCAGGTGTGTGTTGGGCACTCAGGATTCCTGATTATTTACCATACGCTTGAGATGGGAATAGATGGTCTAATCCCCACGGCTGCCGGAGCGGCTCCTGGTACTGTCATTCCCACTTTTCACTCTCCTTCTAGTAATCCATTTGATTCTTACAGTAGCTTATGAGGACACAGCTAAACTGTTATTAGTATTTCCAGTCCCCAGAGCGGGAGACGGTGGCTCCGAGAGGCTGAGTGACTGGTTTACGCTCACACAGCCAGTGAGCAGTGAGTCAGGATTTGAACCTGGGGAGTCCGGCTCGGTGGGTTGTGCACCACTCTGCCGCTCTGCGTAGTGCGGGTTGGTCATCTCTGTGGAAGGAGAGTCCCCATCTGATCCACCATTTGGAGTATGTCCTCGGGTTCTGAGGAGTGGAGATTTTCCAGAAGCGTTTCTGTTTCCGGCAGATCCCCAATGGCCCAGGAGGAGCCAGGTTAGTCTGTTCAGTGGGGGAAATGGGGTCCAGCCTGAGGGAGTGACAAGGGCAAGGGTTGAAGTGACGTTGGCGGGTCCTCTGAATGGAGGACGACACATGTCGGGGGAGTGGGGAGTGAGGGGCTGAGTGGAAGGAGCGGTAGGGAGGAGGGTGTCCGTGCTCCGGGCTCCGGGTTCTTTTCTGAGCCTGATGGTCTTCAAACTGGGAAGTGCCATGACCTGATTGCAGTTTTCCAGCTCATCATCTCGGCTCCTGGGCCAGAGCAAGAGGAGACCTAAGCGGGGCGGCGTGGGTGGTCTCGGGGCTATTGTGCTGTTTCCTGTGGAGGTGATGCGCCTGGACCACAGCCTGGCATGACCAGATTCTTATTTTTGAGACTTTACTTTGGCGGCCGAGGACAGAGGCCTGGGGAGGAGCGAGGCTGTGGTTAAGGAATCACTTAGGGGTTCAGAGAGAACCGAGGGGCAAAAGGAACAGATTGCAATGATGCTTGGGCTGTAGAGGAAATGATTCACAGGCTGCTTCTAAGGGGACTTTGTCATCAGAGGGAGCCCCGATTCTGTAGGCAAAGGCGTGAGTGATGCTTGTCCAGACCCGCCTCTCCCTTGTCCTTCCCTCTCTGCCCAATCCGCACGCCCCTCCATGTCGAGTGGAAGGTACCTTCGAGGGAATACGCAGGAAGGTTGGGTCAGCACCCCATAGAGGACACCCTTGCTGCTGTTCCGGGCCTCCCCTGGGGTCCTGGTGGGCCATGTGGAGGTTAAGCCCCCCTTTGACAACAACTTCTCCCCTTGCAGTGATCTAGGCGGAGCCTGGATGTGTTGGGTACCCGTGAATAGTCAAGGAGAAGAGGGGCCCAGATGTTTTAAGTCCACCCCTGCGTAGGGCCAGGCTGGTTGAGGACTCCACAGCCAGGGCACAGGGGGCAGGCACTGTCCCTCAGGTCTCTGGAGCCCACTCTTCTCCACCAGGGAACCAGGGGGGCGGGACCAAGCCCTCCTCGGGGAGACTTGGGGGCGGCTGCTTACAATTCTGTTTTGTAGCCAACTACCAACCCGAATGTCCCGGGGTTAATTTAAGCAGATTCCTGGATACCTCCTCCTTGATCTTTCTTCCTGATGGGAGTTTTCAGACATGAGTTTTGCGTCAGAAAATGCTATTTCCTCATTCCGGACCAAGAAGAGCACGGGAAGCTTCGTGACTCTATGCGGGAATGAAAATGCCAGGACCTGAGGAGCATAGGAGAGCCCGAGAGAATTCTAATAGGTGATGAGGGAAATGTATTTTCAAGTTCTAGTCTCTCTTGGTAATTACTTACGGAGTTCTGTCCTCCGAGATGGAAGGGCGGCTCTGTGGATCTGGGTTGCAAACGAGCAGCAATGTCCACAATAGCCAAACTGTGGAAGGAGCCTCGAAAGATGAATGGATAAAGAAGATGTGGTCTATGCACACAATGGAATATTCCTCAGCCATTAGAAACGACAAATACCCACCATTTGCTTCGACGTGGATGGACCTGGAGGGTATTATGCTGAGTGAAGTAAGTCAGTTGGAGAAGGACAAACATTATATGTTCTCATTCATTTGGGGAATATAAATAATAGTGAAAGGAAATAGAAGGAAAGGGAGGAGAAATGGGTGGGAAATATCAGAAAGGGAGACAGAACATGAAGACTCCTAACTCTGGGAAACGAACTAGGGGTGGTGGAGGGGAGGAGGGCGGGGGGTGGGGGTGAATGGGTGACGGGCACTGAGGGGGGCACTTGACGGGATGAGCACTGGGTGTTATTCTGTATGTTGGCAAATTGAACACCAATAAAAAAATAAATTTATAATTTAAAAAAAAAAGTGAGTTCCTGCACCTGGCAAGGTAACTGACTGCCACGTAGTGCTGTCCTGAGGTGGGACAGGTGTGCCAGGACCCCTGACCAAGAAGGATGTCCCCACAAACCCAGTGAGGCAGGAGGTGCAGCGTCAAAACTAACTGGTGGGGAGGAGGGGGGAAGAGTGACATGAGGCGTAATCACTGAGCACGGAGAGGTTCCAACAAGGGAGGAGGTTTTCAGGAAAAGAGAGCTGGGAAATTTCTCTGACATCAAAGGCAGAGCATCCACAGCCCCAGTCCTCCAGACTAGTGGCCAAGTGGAGACGGTGTTCTGTCTCTGGTATTTGCCGAGCGACTTGGAGGGAAGTGTTGCTCCCGAAGTTGCCGTAATTGCATACATCTGTCACTAACAAATGGAAGATGGAAATAGCTCAAGGAGTAGACTTCACTTGCTGAACTTAGTGCTTGCAAGGCTAACCTCGAAGCAATTTTGAACAGTTTGAAGAGTCTCTGCATTGAGTATATCGCACCTGATAGAGAAAAGAGCCCAGTTCTGTATAGGTCAGTCAGCCTGTGTGTGCGTGTGCACGTGTGTGTGTGTGTGTGTGTGTGTGTTTGTGTGTGTGTTGGGCACGGGGCCATGCCAGGTATGTTACAGACTTAGGTATCATGATGCTCATTTGAACAGGAAGGAATGTGAGGCTCAGAGAAGTTAGCTGGTCCTTCACGTGGGCCTGAACCCAGTCTGTGCAGTCCAGGCCTCCCGCCCACTCGCAGGTGGGGGTGGCTGCGGGGTGGGTGCTGGGGGTGGGGGACAGGCTGACCAGGGGGCGCGAGCGTGGCTGGAGCAGGGCGCTGCTCGCCTCTGCCGGCGGAGGTCTGCAGCAACCTGCACGGCCGCCTTTCGCACACCGTGTTTGTAGTTTCTGACCGGACCCGTTGTGCTCTATGAAATGGTAGCGCGGGGCCTGGGGGAAGACTTCCGTGTGCAAAGAAACCTGTAACGGGAGGACTGGAGCCGCCTGAGGCTCTTGGGCCCAGTGAACGGGGGGAGAGCATATTGTTTCCTAAGTTTATGTGATGTCGGGAGCTCTCCTGGTGGCCTGCGGTCTCTATTTTCTGCAGCTGCACTCCTGTCACCTCCTTCGGCTGGTCCAGTGGTGTGTGCAGTTCATTTTTGGGAGACGGTTTAGGCCTTTTTATCTTTCTCTTGAAAATGGGCTGCATGAGGAGCTTCCATGCATTATACAGCTCAGAACTTCGTTGGGGCACCGGGGGAGCAAAAACGGGAAGGTTGGGCCACGGTCTAGGCCCCAGGCCTGCAGATCCAGCCGCAGGGGAGCAGTGACACCCCTGGAGAAAGAACGGCCTGCGGAGGGAAAACCAAGCAGAGAGGCAGGCGAGTGACGGAGAGTCCCCAGGGGAGCAAGACACGGGGGGCCAGGAGGGAAAAGGGGTGGCGGAACTGCTGTCCAGGAGGAGGATCTGCGGCCCAGGAGGAGTATCTACCTCCCAGGAGGGGTATCTGCTGCCCCAGGAGGGGGGATCTGCTGCCCCAGGAGGGGGATCTGCTGCCCCAGGAGGTGGAATCTGCCTCCTAGGAGGGGGATCTGCTGCCCAGGAGGGGGATCTGCTGCCCAGGAGGGGGGATCTGCTGCCCGGGAGGGGGATCTGCCACCCGAGGAGGAGGATCTGCTGCCCAGGAGGGGGATCTGCTGCCCCAGGAGGGTGACGGCCTACAGCCCCTCCTGGCCTGTGGCGCTGACACCAGGCCGAGCGTGAAATGAGCCCTGCAAGGCTGCAGAACCCACTTGCCTTCCAGTCCTGGTCCCCTGCGTGTAGGTTGAAGTAGATGCCTGCAGCCCCCTGGAGGCTTCCTGCATCGCTCTCCTCCCACCACCGCGCAGAACCAGGGAAGAGGGTCGGCGGGCACCCAGGGCAGCCCCCCACCTCCGCGGACACCCCTCCCCCCAACCAGGGTCCTCAGCCTTTTACTCTTCTGGGGATGTGGGGCTTGCAGTCCCTCTCCTCTCTCCACCTCGGACCTGGCCTTCCTGGCCTCGCTTTTCCCCCCAAGCCTCTTCCCTTCCCTGGTTTTGGGGGGCTCAGGGCTGTTCACACCTTGGGGACTCGGGATGCGTGGTTTCCCGAGGCCTGGGGCTTCGCCGTGGGGTCTGCGGGCAGAGGCTGGGCCGGAGGCAGCTCCTCACCCTGGGTGACCCCGGGTGACCCCGGGTGGCTCTCGGCCCTCGGGCCGCTCACTGCTTGTCCTGCTCCCCTGTTCCTCTGCGCCGCATCAAATCTGTGCCGAAACGATTTCAAAAGAACTTTTAATGCCAATATGATAGACCTACTGGCAGGGTGAGATTAAGAAATTCTTTTTTTTAATTTGGTGCATTTTTTTTTTCTTTGCAACTTGACTCTATTCATTACATATTCTTTTTCAAAATGTGAATCCCAACTTCCACAGTATACATTTTTTTCCCCTGCTATTATTGTACATGATGGTCTCTGTCTAGTACACCTGAGAGGGAGCCCTGGGGGGCCTGGAATGGCTGTGGTCAGCTTTCGGAAGTCCAGAGGGATGACGTCAATGTACCTGGAGGAACAATGGATTATTTAGGAGAGTGGCTAAGACCACTAACCTTGCAGAACATTGTGCTTTTAAAAATGTTGAATGAGTAAATTTAGAAGATTTATTACTTTCCCTCTGATTTGTAAACCGAATAAAGTTCATTGTGAAAATTAGAAATGCAGCAAAGAAAATTAACATCAGAATTAAAATTATGGCATATTCTTTCATTTCCAAAGTCTCTGTCTTTCATAAACTAATTAGCGATCGCACCGCATGCATGGGTTGGCTTCATTCACTTAATACTATATTGTGAAGAATTTCTTACCTCATTAAATAATCTCCCACTTATGATTTTAATAGCTGCTTCACCATGTAGATGTGCCACGCGTTATTCAACCTGCCTCTTACTGCCGCGCTCCTCTATTGTTGGGTATCTAGGTTGCCGCTTAATTATTTTGAATGAGAAATATCACCGCGATGATCACCGTCGTCCACACACCTCTGTGCGCATCTCTGGTTATCTCCTTAGAGTTATTTCCGAAACAGCATGGCCTGATGAAAGGGCCGGATCTGGGGTTCCGTAGGGACCCATTTACCGTCTCATCAGAGATTGGTGGCCATTCTGTTGGGCTTCGCTAACCTCGGTACCAAACATCACAAAACAAAGCAAAAGCAAACAAAACAACATTGCCAGTTTACTGCGTGAACCACATCATCTCATCATCGTGTCGTGTTACATTTCTTTGACTTCACACGAGGTTGACTATTTTATCTAGTGTCTGCGGCGGCCCCCCCTTCTCTGTGGTTTTGCTTTCCTCAGTTTCGGTGACACTCCGTCAACCACAGGCCGGAAGATGATCCTCCTCCCGTGAATCACATGGTCGGGAGGTCCGTGGTGGCCTGATGCTGCGTCCCAGGCCTTGTCATTCACCTCCCTCACCTCATCATGTGGGCATTTTATCATTTTACATCATCACAGGAAGGGTGAGTACAGTGCTGTAAGATACTCTGAGAGAGAGAAAGACCACATTCACATAACTTTTATTACAGTATATTGTTAACATTGTTCTATTCTTATTGTTAATCTCTTACTGCGCTTAATTTATAGATTGAACTTTATCATGGATACCTGTGTATAGGGAGAGACATAATATATATACGGTTTGGCCCTCTCTGCGAATTTGGGCATCCATTAGGGGGTCTTGGAATGTGTCTCCATGGATAAGTGGGGCATTACCTGTGTTTCCCATTGATTTTCTTATTTTATAAATTAACTTAGACCCTTTGCCCATTTGTCTATTGGAGCATTTGTTAACTTATGGGCGCTCTCCCTCACTCTGCTACATAGGAAGCATATTAATTCTTGACCTCCTATGTAGGTTATCCATATCTTTCTTACTTTGTTAGAGGTCTTTTAATTTTGTTTATGGCATTTTTAGATGTATAGAAGTTTAAAACTCCCCATGTGGTAAAATCAATCAGACTTCCCATCTATTATTTCTTCATTTGCTCTTACGATGACAAAGACCTTCCTTACTCTAAGATCAGATAGCTATTCTCTTCAATGATTTAATTTCTTAGATTTAGCCTATTGATTGTTTGGAATTTATTGTACTGCACGGTATGAGGTAGGAATCTAATTTATTAATTTTAAATGTTTAAATGATTTTCTCAGTATTATTTATAAAATAAAACTCTTGTACTGGTTCTCTGGTTCCAAATCCCTCTCTTATATAAGCAGTACTTAAAAATACTTGGGTCATTTTCTGAGTCTGTCAACTTTTCCCCTCATTAATATCTTAGTTCTTTATTAGTACCATGCTTATATGACCAGAAATACATAGTACCCTTCTTTAAGAAAAGTAGATACTTTCCTTTCTTTATTCTTATGATAAAATATATTTGTTTTAGTGAGATACTCAAAAACTCCATTGCAATTTTGATGGGCAATCCATTAATATTGAAAATTAATTTTGCTCTCCGGGGTGCCTGGCTGGCTTGGTCAGAAGAGTAGTGGTCTTGGGGTTGTGAGTTCAGCTGAGCCCCTCCCTATGTTCGGTGTAGAGATTACTGAAGATAATAAGCTTTAAGAAGCTTTAAAAAAGAATTTTGTTTTTAATTTTTCATGTATATTTGTGATATAGCTTTATTTTATTTTTACAAAATATTTAGTAAGTTTCTTCACAGTTTGTTAATCAAAGATCAAGTGTTTTGCACTGTTTGTTATGATTATATATGAATTTTTATTTCACATTAAATTATTAGGTATTTTCCTTTGGTGTATAAAAACCAAATGGTTTATGCATATTTATTTGTAATTATCTATCTTACTGAGCTCTCTTATTGGTTCTGATAGGTTTTTGTTGACCTTTGAAAATAATAAATTATATATATACTTATATGTATTATATTTATATATTTATCTATGATACTTTGTTTATTATTTATTATACTTATTTTTATTGTCTTTTATTTATTTTTACTTTATTTTTTACTTTTTTTTCTCATTCTGCTGAATAAAAATTCCCAAAGAGTGGCAAAATAATGGTGATCATGGGAAGTATTTTTTTTTGCTACTGATTTTAATGGAAATGTTTTTAGTTTTATTTTATTTTTTAAAAAGACTTGTTTATTTATTTTAGAAAGAGAGCAGAGGGGAGGAGGAAGAGAGTCTTAAACAGGTTCCTCACTGTGCACAGAGCCTGCTATGGGGCTCGATCTCTGAGATGGAGATCAACCCTGAGATCAGGGCTTGAGCCACAATCAAGCATCAGACACTTAACCAACAATGCCACCCGGGCATCCCTTTGGAAATTCTTTTAAATCGAATCATAAATAACAATGTCTGGTCTTGGCTTGACATATGTAATTTTTATCACATTAAAGAAATAAGCTTTAATTTTTAATTTAATAAGAAGGTATCCACACTGTACCCCCAGCAGAAACAGGATATTGATTTAATCAAACACTTTTCCTACTTCTACCTAGGTGACAACGTAAATTTTTAAAAATAACTTATTAATCTGCCACAGTATTTTAATAGGTTTATAAATATTAAACATTCCATGGATGATTCTTTACGTAGTTGTGTTGTATATTCATTTGGATATACTGTGTTCAACTGCACTGTTACTTACATTTATATTTGTAATTGATTTATGCTTTTCCTTTATTTCCTTTTCCAGGCATTTAGAAGGTAGTTGAAATATCTCGTAAGAGATTTGAAAGAACTCACCTGGAAATTTGTCTTGATTTGTTTTGGACTTAATTTTTTGACAAGTCTTTGACATTTTCACATTTTTTCCTGCCAGAAATTTTCAAAGTACTCATTTCATTTTGGGCCAGTTTTGATCATTTCTATTTACTTATTAAAGTATCTCATTCCTTTAATATTTTAAATCCATGTACATAGACTTTTAAATATATATATATCTCTAAAAAGAAAATTCCCCGCCTCTCTTTATTTTGTCCTTTTCTCACTACTTCTAATATTGCGCGTGCTAGGTTTCTCTCTCTTTTTTTTGTCACATATTTTAGGTTTTTCTTTCTCCCTCAAATTCAGCCTTTGAATTTATTGGTTAATTCTATTTTCTGTTTTATAAATAATTATTTTCTATTGTTATCCTTGCGATTCCATTAAAAATATTTCTTAGATACACTTTTATTCTAATTTCTTTTTAAAGATTTTATTTATTTATCAGAGACACAGAGAGAGAGAAAGAGAGAGAGAGAGAGAGAGAGAGACAGGCAGAGGGAGAAGCAGGCTCCATGCAGGGAGCCTGACGTGGGACTCGATCCCGGGTCTCCAGGATCACGCCCTGGGCTGAAGGCGGCGCTAAACTGGTAAGTCACGGGGGCTGCCCTTTACTCTGATTTCTAAAGTCAAATAATGCATTTACTTTTATCCCTTCTTTTCTAAAGCAGTAAATTTGAATGATTTGGCTACACCCCTTGTGTAGGTTTGTGCAGTAATATTTTCCATTGCATTGTTTAAAAAAATAGTTTATAATGGGGATTTTGATTTCCTTTTTGATACCATATAATTATTTCAAAAAGTTACATTAAAAATGATCAAGTCTTTTCTTTCCTTTTGTTTTTAAAAGGAATACTATTAATTTTCAGTTCCTTCTTTTGTGGCCGGGGTATTTGGTATATAAATTTTTACTCCTTAGGATTTATTGAAATCTCATTTGTGGTCTTAAAAAATAGCAAGGATTTTCAGTAGGGAAAAAAAATAAATCAATGTAGCTACTAAATCATTAAATTATTTAGGTCCTTAAGAACCAATAATATCAAAAGTGGTTTGTACATATTTCAGAGGATATGCAGACTTTAGGAAGTAAATAATAAAACATTTATTTGTTTTTATTTTAGTAAAACAAATTGAGTTTTATTAATATTTATTGTACCCTTGATATGGTCACCCCTCAGTGGGTTGATTATAAGGATCATCCAACTCTTCCCCCCTCCCTGCATCTACACTGCTGATACCCTTTCCCTCTGACTCTGAGCTCAGCCATATAACCTGCTTTGCCCAGTGGGATGGAAGCACACATAATAAGCAGAGTCTTACAGGACTGGGTTTGCTCACTCTTGCCCTGTCATTGCCATGAGAACATATCTGGGCATAACTGCTGGAAGATGAGAAGTAGAAAGATCTAAGCTGCTCCAATAATCCCAGCCAAGGCCACACCCTAGACCAGCTGATAGTCAATCAACCCACAGACACGTGAGCAAGCCCAGCCAAGAGCAGTAGAACCTCCTCGCTGACCCACAGCTGACCTCGGAGGTATGAATGAGCAAGCCCAGCTGCAAATCAGCTGATGCACTCAGATTTCTGCGTGAAAGAAGAGTTTGTTGTTATCCGTCATTAGGCTTTTGTGGTGGTTCGTCACACATTTTTATTTGGGCCTTCGGTAACTGAGGAAACGGAAATTTATCTGCTATGTGTTGTAAGTAAGTTTTCCTAAAAGATACTCCTGCACATTTCCAAACAAGAGGGTTGATGGCATCTCCATCCTGTTTTTATTAGGTTGCTTTTTTTTTTTTTTAGGATATTGTGATACATTACTATTTACCTGTTCCCAGCTAAGTAGATTGAAAGATTTTCCAGTTTTAACAAAACTCATTCTGTCCTCCAATTTGAAAGTGGATTATAAAGATTCTTGCAAAATGACCCTAGTACAAGTAAACAATAGCAAAAAAATGTCAAAACCTCCAAAGTGTCTGAGCTGCATTCCTTTTACTCCTAGCATAAGTCTTCATCAGTCACACCAGGAGGTTGAAGCAACCATGATGTAATCAGATCTTGCAAGAAGTCTAACTACATACTGTTCTGTGAAGTGCTCTCTGCGAGTAGTGTGAAGCCCTCACAGTAACGAGGCATTTAAAACTAAGCATCCAGAACCTGAAGACTAGGGTCTGTATTTTTCAGCCATATTTAGGTTCTATGATACGCCATCCAAATGTATTAAAAAATGTAAAATCTGTTCCGAGATTTCTGTTTGAAGAGTAAACAATAAGAAGCCACACATCACAGGGGATATGCTTGTTCTTCCTGTTGGGATGAAAGTCATCGAAATTATACGCAGAAAACTGTATCACAACAACCTAAAAGTATTTTCCTTTATTAGTGAAAAAGTGTTTGAAAACAGGTAAAATCCACTGTTATATATTTGAAGAGAGGAGTTTTAGAGCAAATTACTCAGCTTGAGAGGTTTTTGTTTTTTGTTTTTTTTTTAGGTTTTCTAAATACACTTGGATGAACGTACAGATGTCTCGGTTGAGAATGTCTCCGAGATGATCTTTCAGTAATTAAATGCACAGAGCACATGTGCGTGTACACTGAGCCACCCTGATATGTTCTCCGAGTGGGTCGAGAAGGTAGTTTCTCGACAGTACAGTACTTCTTTATTTTTTTAAATTTTATTTATCTATCTGTCCATCTATTTATTATTTATTATTTATTTATTTATTTATTTTAGTACTTCTTTAATAAGAATGTCCAAGACCCCACTGTTTTATGGAGGAGATGAGTGGAAAACAGAGTGAGCATAGTCACCCACCAAGCAGCTGCTTCTGCTGGAATAAAATGGGTCCTAGGGTGGGTCATGGATCACATCCCATGTAAAATCTATGCATTGCCTCCATCAGAGATAAGGAGATATACCACAGTGAAATCAGAAGTGTTTTTGATACAGTCCAAAAAAAAGTGGGAGACTCTTTATAACTAACTCAGAAGAGAAGGGCCGTGACTATTTTATTTTATTTTATTTTATTTTTTATTATTATTTTTTATTATTTGTTCCTCACGGAGGAAAGGTAGTTATCTCATGGTAAAATGTTTCAAAGACTCATCACATTGAAAAATAAAATGAAATACACTTTTTTTTTTTTCTCATGGAGAAAGAGAAGCATCCCAAATTTGATGATTTGTTTTCCCTCTGCTGACCCAGCAGACAGCAGACATTTTCAAAGAAACTAACCCATTTAGTATGTCCAAGGTTAAGGTGTTGTTTTAACAAGTTGAGAAACTGGTTTTTGACAGAAACTGGTGCTAAGGAAAGAGCGTTTTGAAAGCAGGTCTCTGGACTGTTTCCTCCTTACCTGCTTCTGTAGCTGGAAACAGTATAGGTGGTTATGATACTTCTCACGTACGCATCCCCAACAACCTCATTTAAAAATAAAATCTAAGTTGCTTTAAAAATCATTCAAAGAATTTTGTTGTTTTTGAGCTTATTTGGTTAAAAAAAAATCAAAGCACATCACCTTCCAATTATTTGACATGAATAACTGACTGACAGCTGGGATAATGGAAATTTACTAACAGAATTCTAGCAAAAAAAAACCCCAAAAAACAAAAACAAAAAAAATCCTTTGCAGAATAGATTGAGAGAGTGCAGGCAACGTTTGATTCTTTGATACGGTTCTGTGGGCTTTTGTAAGTAGCTTTTTGACCAAGACAGCCATTTAAACTAAATACTGACCTACTCTGAATTTAGAACCTGACTTTTGAATCAGTGTCACAGAAAATTTTAAAAACAACGAAGCGTATACAACCCCATTAGCTTCTCAAAGCTATGTTTTTCAAACGCAAGGTCTTATGGAATGCCGACCCATGAGGACAGATGGCCCAACCTGCCTTTTCAGTATCTTTTTTTTTTTTTTTCCTTTTCAGTATCTTTAACTGTCCCTCACCACACACATTTTTGAGACACAGTTTGAAAACCACCCCCTTAAGCCGTATTTGTTTCTTTTCTATTCTGCCTTTGAAAGACTCGAAGTCACATAGGAGCTAATATAATGTTTTTTTGTTTGGGGTTTTGGTTTTTTTTGGACATCTCTTATCTCCAGCAGATTTTACTTCATTATATTTAATGTTAACATTACCCTGCATATAAACTGTTTTTCTTTTTGTATCAGAATGCCATTGTAGATGGGCCTTCACCCAAAGCAATACGATCCTACTTGTTCAGTTTCACAATTTCTATTGGTTTGGAATTTACATGGTCTGATATGAGCACCGTGTCTCCACTTTTTTTGGTCTGGTTTACCTGTGTCCCTTCTTTCACTTTTAAACTTTCTGTGTTACTTTGTTTTAGATTTTTGAAAGCGGTGCACTTTCATTTTGATGCACTTTAGGTAGTCTTTTTGTTTTAGGATGGTATTTAACCAATTTACACCGATTGTCAAGCTGACATTTCAATCTCGTTTTTTTAATCTTTTTTTGTTTTGCCAAAAACCTATTCACAGCTCCTGTCAAAAATTCGCAAATAACAGACATAGAACCAGTTAATCGTGGAAGTAATAACTAGCAAAAGCTTACTGTGCAACCAGCAAAAGGAGTTTGCAGACAGGGAGTACTCAAACCAAAACATGAAGTGAGGCTCAGGGGTATATTGTTATGAAGAAGCTTATATGCTGAGGAAGCAGCAACTATTTATTCTTCACAGTGATTGGTTATAGTAGAATTTTCTTAAATGGCAGGGAATTGGGCAGTGGTTACTTCATATCAATCTTGGGAAGCAGTTCAGGTTTTGCTTATGATTTCCAGAAGCAAAAGCAAGAAATGACCCAGGTCAAGTCAGTCTTGCAAAAATAAGCTGGCTTCAGCTTTTTTTGTATGACTACATTGGTTTTATCTGCTCTGGGAATTTTGGAGGATGGTCTCTGGTTTGGTTTTGGCTTTAATAATCCCCCCCTTTTGGTCGTTCTCTCAGCGGGCTGAGAATATGACCAACAGGCATAATATTATTGTTGTTACCACTGTTGATGTAGTCAGGCTGAAGAATCACATATTTGCTGTTTCCATCAGTTGAGTTGTCAGGCCGGAGGGCCATGTCGTCACTTCTTCATTGTTTGTGGTTATTGGTGAATGCATCCGGTTGTCTGATCCTCATGGATATCACATGGCATGTGAGTGGCATTTAAAACCTTCCAGAATATGCAACACACTAGAGGGATTCGTATGGAGAGGACCCAAGGGGAACAGTAGCCAATGATTAAGAAATTCCCCAGAGCAGAGACTCTAGGATCCAAGATCTAGCAAGTTGAATAACTCCAATGAGTTACAGGCACAACATGATGTCTTGGCAAGCACATATCCTCAGGATTACTTAGGATGGGATGAATATGAGGATGTGTTAGCTAAGGAGGCAGTGCTGCAGGTGGATTTTCACCTTTGTGAGGTGAAATGATGTGAACGATTGAGTAATTTAATAAAAGGCATTTCTATGGAAACAGAAGAAAAGCAAAGGTTAACAGTTTAAGCAAATTATAAATTCAATTTCTAAGTTTGGAGAGCAGTCATTTGAGAAGATTCCTAGATGTTGGGTTCTAAGCATCTTTAGATGGAATGAGGGCAGGCAGTGGCGATCTGACGTGGATTCCTGGCTCACAGCGTGAATGTCTCTGGTGAGCTTTCAGAGTGGCTGCGTGGCAACAGCATGGAGATTGTCCACACGTGAGCTGTTGTGCTGATTTCTCTGAAAGTTATATCAAGTTGTCCAGCTTTAGTTGTGTGGCTTCAGGAAAAGGGCAGTGTTACTTTTATAGTGACTCCAAGTTAGAAGAGTGAGAGGAAATAGAAAATGTTAGTTTGGAGAAGTCTAGCCAAATGTTGGAGGAAACTCGGAAGAATTCAAGATGTAGTCCAGTTGATGGGCAAAGACAATTTAACAACACTAGAATCTGCTACCTACAAAGGTAGATTACTGAAACATAATTTTTCTCTTTAGAATCATCCCCATTTCTATCAAAAGTAACCACAGTAAGACTAATTGGTTTGCAAGTTAAGTCCAGTCTCAAACTTGGCCTGATTATTTACTTAAGTGCGGCAAGAATAGTGACCGACTACATAGGCTATTTTAAATCTGTTTTGTTGGAACTTTTCGTAAGGAATTTCAGATTGGACTTTCAAAATACTCTTGGGGCTAGGAAGCCACTCCCGGGGCTTGTCCAATTGTGTCCTGGTAGGAAGAGAACAGATTCTTTTTGAACTTATACAGTTTCATACATTGTCATGAGAAACAAGAATATTTAGTAAGAGTTTCCAAATTCTGGAGGGGTCAGCTAGGGAGCAAAAGATAAATGTTTCAAATTTTGTTCCAAAATTGCTTTTTTTAAAAAAAAATTTATTTATTTATCAATGAGAGACACAGGGAAAGAGGCAGAGACATAGGCAGAGGGAGAGGGAGAAGCAGGCTGCTTGCAGGGAGCCCGATGCGGGACTTGATCTCGGGTCTCCAGGATCATGACCTGGGCCGAAGGGAGGCACTCAACCGCTGAGCCACCCAGGCGTCCCTGTTCCAAAATTGTTTTTTTTTTTTTAATTTATTTTTTTATTGGTGTTCAATTTACTAACATACAGAATAACACCCAGTGCCCGTCACCCATTCACTCCCACCCCCCGCCCTCCTCCCCTTCTACCACCCCTAGTTCGTTTCCCAGAGTTAGCAGTCTTTACGTTCTGTCTCCCTTTCTGATATTTCCCACACATTTCTTCCCCCTTCCCTTATTTTCCCTTTCACTATTATTTATATTCCCCAAATGAATGAGAACATATAATGTTTGTCCTTCTCCGACTGACTTACTTCACTCAGCATAATACCCTCCAGTTCCATCCACATTGAAGCAAATGGTGGGTATTTGTCATTTCTAATGGCTGAGTAATATTCCATTGTATACATAAACCACATCTTCTTTATCCATTCATCTTTCGTTGGACACCGAGGCTCCTTCCACAGTTTGGCTATCGTGGCCATTGCTGCTAGAAACATCGGGGTGCAGATGTCCCGGCGTTTCATTGCATTTGTATCTTTGGGGTAAATCCCCAACAGTGCAATTGCTGGGTCGTAGGGCAGGTATATTTTTAACTGTTTGAGGAACCTCCACACAGTTTTCCAGAGTGGCTGCACCAGTTCACATTCCCACCAACAGTGTAAGAGGGTTCCCTTTTCTCCGCATCCTCTCCAACATTTGTTGTTTCCTGCCTTGTTAATTTTCCCCATTCTCACTGGTGTGAGGTGGTATCTCATTGTGGTTTTGATTTGTATTTCCCTGATGGCAAGTGATGCAGAGCATTTTCTCATATGCATGTTGGCCATGTCCATGTCTTCCTCTGTGAGATTTCTCTTCATGTCTTTTGCCCATTTCATGATTGGATTGTTTGTTTCTTTGGTGTTGAGTTTAATAAGTTCTTTATAGATCTTGGAAACTAGCCCTTTATCTGATATGTCATTTGCAAATATATTCTCCCATTCTGTAGGTTGTCTTTGAGTTTTGTTGACTGTATCCTTTGCTGTGCAAAAGCTTCTTATCTTGATGAAGTCCCAATAGTTCATTTTTGCTTTTGTTTCTTTTGCCTTCATGGATGTATCTTGCAAGAAGTTACTATGGCCGAGTTCAAAAAGGGTGTTGCCTGTGTTCTTCTCTAGGATTTTGATGGAATCTTGCCTCACATTTAGATCTTTCATCCATTTTGAGTTTATCTTTGTGTATGGTGAAAGAGAGTACGCCAATAAATTAGGCAATCTAGAAGAAATGGACGCATTCCTGGAAAGCCACAAACTACCAAAACTGGAACAGGAAGAAATAGAAAACCTGAACAGGCCAATAACCAGGGAGGAAATTGAAGCAGTCATCAAAAACCTCCCAAGACACAAGAGTCCAGGGCCAGATGGCTTCCCAGGGGAATTTTATCAAATGTTTAAAGAAGAAACCATACCTATTCTCCTAAAGCTGTTTGGAAAGATAGAAAGAGATGGAGTACTTCCAAATTCGTTCTATGAAGCCAGCATCACCTTAATTCCAAAGCCAGACAAAGACCCCGCCAAAAAGGAGAATTACAGACCAATATCCCTGATGAACATGGATGCAAAAATTCTCAACAAGATACTGGCCAATAGGATCCAACAGTACATTAAGAAAATTATTCACCATGACCAAGTAGGATTTATCCCTGGGACACAAGGCTGGTTCAACACCCGTAAAACAATCAATGTGATTCATCATATCAGCAAGAGAAAAACCAAGAACCATATGATCCTCTCATTGGATGCAGAGAAAGCATTTGACAAAATACAGCATCCATTCCTGATCAAAACTCTTCAGAGTGTAGGGATAGAGGGAACATTCCTCGACATCTTAAAAGCCATCTATGAAAAGCCCACAGCAAATATCATTCTCAATGGGGAAGCACTAGGAGCCTTTCCCCTAAGATCAGGAACAAGACAGGGATGTCCACTCTCACCACTGCTGTTCAACATAGTACTGGAAGTCCTAGCCTCAGCAATCAGACAACAAAAAGACATTAAAGGCATTCAAATTGGCAAAGAAGAAGTCAAACTCTCCCTCTTCGCCGATGACATGATACTCTACATAGAAAACCCAAAAGTCTTCACCCCAAGATTGCTAGAACTCATACAGCAATTCAGTAGCATGGCAGGATACAAAATCAATGCCCAGAAGTCAGTGGCATTTCTATACACTAACAATGAGACTGAAGAAAGAGAAATTAAGGAGTCAATCCCATTTACAATTGCACCCAAAAGCATAAGATACCTAGGAATAAACCTCACCAAAGATGTAAAGGATCTATACCCTCAAAACTATAGAACACTTCTGAAAGAAATTGAGGAAGACACAAAGAGATGGAAAAATATTCCATGCTCATGGATTGGCAGAATTAATATTGTGAAAATGTCAATGTTAGCCAGGGCAATATACACGTTTAATGCAATCCCTATCAAAATACCATGGACTTTCTTCAGAGAGTTAGAACAAATTGTTTTAAGATTTGTGTGGAATCAGAAAAGACCCCGAATAGCCAGGGGAATTTTAAAAAAGAAAACCATATCTGGGGGCATCACAATGCCAGATTTCAGGTTGTACTACAAAGCTGTGGTCATCAAGACAGTGTGGTACTGGCACAAAAACAGACACATAGATCAGTGGAACAGAATAGAGAATCCAGAAGTGGACCCTGAACTTTATGTGCAACTAATATTCGATAAAGGAGGAAAGACTATCCATTGGAAGAAAGACAGTCTCTTCAATAAATGGTGCTGGGAAAATTGGACATCCACATGCAGAAGAATGAAACTAGACCAAAATTGTTTTAAGTTCTAGATAGCATAAAGAGAGGAGAAAAAGGCATTCCTTAAATCTGGGAGACAAAACATTAATGAACTAGCAATGGGCTTTTGTTTGGTTGGTTTCTTGTGGGTTGGTTTGTTTTTTTTCCCCTTCAGAATTTCTTATCCTCGTGGAACTCAGTACAGGCCTATTAGAAGGCTCTCATCACAGAGAAAAGAAGCAATGTTTTAAATGAAGTCATAAAAATTATAATCTTCATCAGTTCAGCATTATGTAATTAATCCTTGTTTTGCTTCATCTTGGCTTAGCAGCTTTATGACTCAATCATTTTTCCATTAAAGGTTTAGAAATTCTTTACCCAATACAATGTTATAGTCTTAATGTCACCAGAAGCCTGCGCCATAAAGTACTTGTTAGGGTCTTTTCCCTGAATCTTTGAGGATGAAGCACTTTTGTTTGTCATTGATCAGAATTCTTTTAGAGAAGAATCAAGGGTAAAAGAATAATTGTGAATGACAAAAGCCTTAATAAGAGCCATGGTTAAAGATCTAAAGCAAGATACAATTGATTTAGTTATTCAACCAAAGTGACAATTAAAAGATTTCAAAGTCAAATATAGAAAGCTATGTAGTTGTAAAAAAAAAACCTTAACTCTTCTTTCTTTCTTTTTTTTTTTTTTTCCAGATTCACTTCCTGTTTCTAATTTATTTATTATTTTTTTTTTTTAATTTTTATTTATTTATGATAGTCACACACAGAGAGAGAGAGAGGCAGAGACACAGGCAGAGGGAGAAGCAGGCTCCATGCACCGGGAGCCCGATGTGGGATTCGATCCTGGGTCTCCAGGATCGCGCCCTGGGCCAAAGGCAGGCGCCAAACCGCTGCGCCACCCAGGGATCCCCCTGTTTCTAATTTAAATTTTACTTGGTGAACATACAGGGCAATATTAGTTTCAGGAGTAGAATTCAGTGATTCATCACTTACATACAACACCCTTACATACAACACCCCGCGCTCATCACAAGTGCCCTCCTTAATCCCCATCACCCATCTAGCCCATCCTCCACCCATCTTCTTCCATCAATTCTCAGTTTGCTGTCTATCCAGAAGAGTCTCTTAATGGTTTGTTTCCATCTTTCCCTCTCCTGTTTTTCCCCCTTCCCATATGTTCATCTGTTTTCTTTCTTAATTTCCACATATAAGTGAGGTCATATGGTATTTGTCTTGCTCTGAAGAAATTCAGTCAGTTATTTCACTCTGGTTCCATTCACATCACTGCAAATGGCAAGATTTCTTTTCTTTTTCTCTTTTTTTCTTTTTTTTCCTTTTATTTTTTTTTTTGATGATGAGTAGTATTCCATAGTATGTGTAGACCACATCTCCTTTACCCATTCATCTGTCGATGGACATCTGGGCTTTCTCCATAGTTTGGCTATTGTTGATAATGTTGCTACAAACATCGGGGTGCATGTACTCCTTCAAATCTGGATTTTTCATCCTTTGAGTAAATACCTCGTAGTGCAATTGCTGGATTGTAGGGCAGTTCTACTTTGAACATCTCAGTTATTTTCCAAAGTAATTAGAGACAATGTGAAGCACAGGAAATATTTTCATAAGATGCAGAGTCTTTTTTCCTAGGCAGATGACATTATAGGTAAAGAAATTTTATTTATAATTCCTAATAAAAAGCAGACCAATAATCTAAAAAACCCCATTTTATCCTTTTAACAGAGAGAAATAAAAACTCTAATTCTGCATCAGTATACTTTTGATATTAAAATTTTCTCTTAAAAAATAAATCCATCCCAATCTTAGCTTGACCACACATAAAATTCCTTTCTCAAGATTCTCTTTTCACAAACTTTTTACAACTTTCTATATCCACTTGGGTTTTGCTCTTTTCCTTTCTTATTCTGGATCAATCATTTTACTTTAGGACAAAATTACTTTCTTTTTTTCCTCTGCCAAAAAACAAGCCAAACCAAACCAAAAATCACCAAACAAAACCCCCTAAGCCTCATGACTTTCATATCTTTCCTTATCCAAAAAACCCACCATATTCTATTTTCCTTACTTGCTTTTCATATATATATACTCATTTTTACCTTTATTATTTCTAGTGGTTTTATTTTTACATATTGATTATAAATTTTAACCATTGGAAATTTTGCTTTCCAGTGAATACTAGGAATTAGGCAACTGTGAACTATCATATTTAGTATCTTGTAGTAGATTAGCAATTTTAAATACATTAACAATTCCTAGAAGTATTTTCTTCCTTGTAGTAAATATTTCAGTGTGGCACAAAACATGTTTATCAATAGACCCAAATATCTTTATTTCTCTATAAAAAATTAAAAAGCCAAAAATAGTTGAACTTATATTTAGCATTTGGTGTTTATCTTATTTGGAAATGATTTAGAACTTCCATGAATATCCATTAACTTAGTGTAAACTTTTATCTTACTTACATTTATTTATATTATTTGCTTTTAACAAGAATCAGCACCTGTTTGCTCACTGACCTGAATCATTGGGGTTTTCTTTGGATTCCACTTCAGATACCATGGAAGGTCAAAAGTTCAGAAATAAAAGAAGTAAAACAAATGAATCATCAAAGCAGTAATTAAGTAAAAGCATATTGTACACACCCCAAAAAAGACAGTTTGCAAACTGGGAGCACTTAAACCCAAGCACGAGGTTAGGCTCAGGGGTATATGGTTGTAAAGAAGCTTATGTGGTAAGAAAACAGTGACTGTTTATTCTTCACAGTGATTGGTTATAATCTTAGAATTTCTTTAAATTGGTTAGTGGTTACTTTCTGTCAACCTTGGGAAGTAGTTCAAGTTTTGCTTATGATTTCCAAAAGCAAAAGCAAGAAATGACCCAGGTCAAGTTAGTCTTGCAAAATAAGCTGACTTCGGGTTTGTTTGTATGACTACACTGGTTTTATCTGCTCAGGGAATTTTGCAGTCTGGTCTCTGTTTTTTATTTTAACACTCCTACTTCCAATCGTTTCAATCCTATATATACTGTTTTATTTAAAAATTTCTTTCTCTTGTAAAGATTTATAATTTATACAACGTGATTTAAATTCTACAAATGATTACATTTAATTAAAAATATCTCCTTATAGTTTCCTTCGATTAGCATCAACACATTTAATATATCTATTTTTCCTTAACTTTAGCATGAGGCAAATACACTTTTACTTTCCCTTAAATTTCATATACTTTAAAAAAAGCCATTTTGATTAAGATTACCATTATTAGTTTTGTTAATTTTTGTCTTCTCTCTTCAAATAAATTCTGACACTCATTTTATAGAAGGGACAGAGAGAATCTAAAGCAGGCTTTGCGCTGGCCTGACCCCACAACCCCAAGATCATGACCTGAGCCAAAAGCAAGAATTGAGCACCTAACCAACTGAGCCACCCAGGTGCCCCTCATTATTATTTTCTCCTCCTCCTCCTTCTCCTCCTTCCTCTTCTTCCCTCCTTCCTTCCCCCCTCCCTCTTCCTCTGCTTCCCCTGCTTCCTCTGCTTCTCCTGCTCCCCCTGCTCCCCTTCTCCTTCTCCTTTTTTTCTTCACTTTTAAGATTCTATTTATTTATTTGAGAGACAGAGTATGAGCAGGGGAGAGGGGAGAGGGAGAGGCAGAGAAAGAGAGAGAGGCAGACTCCTTGGTGAGCAGGAAGCTGGATGTGACTTAATCCCAGACCCTGAGATCATGACCTGAGTGGAAGGCAGACGCTTAACCAACTGAGCCACCCAGGTGCACCCATTTTGTTCTTTTAAGCATATTTACAAGGATTTATACAAAGCTCTGCTTATGGAATTTCATTGCTCACTACTAATATTTTATATTTTAGTCTGTCTATGTTTGAATTTATTAGTGTGATTTTTATTGAGATTGGCACCAGTGCATTTAAAACAAATGTTTTGCTAATGGGCATTCATGTGGTGTGAGTCAAAGGAAAAGTCTGAATCTGGCTTGATAGTTTATTCTGTTTTTGTGTATGTGTGTGTCGTCAGTTTTTCCCTGTCTTCATGTATATAGCATTTTTTCTTTATTCTTGTAATTTTGAAAGTCATCAGGATATATTTATGTGTTGGTCTTTAAGTTTTTATTTTAGTTCTAGTGTGTTTAACACTGTGCTCTATTAGTTTCAGGTGTACATACAGTGACAACACTTCCATTCACTGCGCTCATCAGACAAGTGCCTCCTTAATCTCCATCACCTGTTTATATGTTGTTCCTTATTAATTTTGCTTGGTTCTTAGAGAACAGCTTTAGCTGTTATCGCTGTTCAGAGAGATTTTCTTTTATTATATCTCTGATGATTGTTTATTTTCAATGTCTTTTTTTAAAAAGATTTTATTTATATATTCATGAGAGACACAGAGAGAGAGAGAGGCAGAGACAGAGAGAGGCAGAGACACAGGCAGAGGGAGAAGCAGGCTCCATGTAGGGAGCCCGATGTGGGACTGGATTCCAGGATCATGACCAGAGCCGAAGGCAGATGCTCAACCACTGAACCACCCAGGTGCCCCTATTTCCAACATCTTCTCCTTTTCTGGTGCATTGCTCATGTTTATGTGGCTCTTCATTTCATAGCATCCGTGGTTTTCACCTTTTTATTTATTTGCTCTTCTGTGTACTAAGGAAAGACTCCTGAGACTTTTCTCCTCTTCACTGGTTTCTCTTCTGCAATCTCTAAAGCAATACTACACTCAAGCACCACTTATTAATCCTTTTGTATTCTTTCCTTAACCAGGGCCTTGCTATCTTTATCTTTTGGTTTATAGATTCCATGTTTTCTTGAACTTAAATGAAAAACCAAAGTGTATGGTTTAAAAAATAAATATTTTTCTAAAACATAAAAAAATCCCTTCCTGAATTTTGGGTTTTGCCTTTCTGTCAACTCTGGGGCACCCAAAAATGCTGCCAGCAAATGTATTTTCACTTAAATTAACCGGGCAATTTGTGTCTTCATTCATTCATTCATTCATTCATTCATTCATTCATGAGAGACACAGACAGGCAGAGACACAGGCAGAGGGAGAAGCAGGCTCTCTGTGGGGAGCCCAATGGGGGACTCGATTCCAGGACCCCAGGATTACACCCTGAGCCAAAGGCAGACGCTTAACCACTGAGTCACCCAGGGATCCCTGTGTCCCATTTAAATAAGAATCTAACTGATGAATTCTACTCTTTGGGTCTCTGAATTTGCTGGTTTCTGCCTCTTTTTAACGCTTCTCCCCTAGCCATCTGCTATGTCTAAATTTCCTGTTTTGCTTAAAGTAATTATAATTGCTTTCCAGTTAATGCAGCCATGATCCCTGACCAATGCCATACATCTTCCTATAAACTGTGATGTTTTCCTGGTTTACTTAGAAGGTAAAAGGTCTATCCAGGTCTGCTGTTTCCTCATTAGCTGGTGGATCAATTTGCATTGACTGTTTCACATTTATTTTGTTGCCATTAGAGTCATCATCCCACATCTTCAGCTATGGGATGGCTGGCATGCACAGTCCCAACCACATTTGCTGATGTTTAGCAATTATTTATCATGTGCAAATCTATTGAACTGAGAACTGTCTTGCTTCCATTTCTTTGGTATTTGCTCTCAAGAGGGCTTTTTCTTAAAAAAAAAAAAGTGAATCAAAATGTATCTTTCTTTCTATAAGGCAGACTGAAGATCTCATGCTCACCACTTTCCATCTCTGCCTCCTAAATGTATAACCACCTGTGTCCTATGTACCGTTGCCTACTGTTGACCTTTCAACCATGGGTAAAGACTTAACCCCAAATCTACTTATACCTCTGGTTTATGTAGTTGGGAAATAGTGTCTTTGAACTAAATTGTCTAGAACTCTCTGGGGACAAAAGCTACAAACGTGGAGAGAAGCCTATAGATTCATACCTTGTAGCCTCACAGAGTGTCTCCTATCCTGTCTGGTTGTGTCTTTCCATCTGTTCAGGGAAAGTCTCTTCTTGAGGAAGAGGTATGCATGTAGGTGGGTGGGCATGCACTTTTCTTAATCTCCTATTGGCTAGTGGACAATCTTTTGCACATGTAGCAGATGTTTACCTAAACTACAATCTCAATACCTATTGAAAATGTACAAATCCTTTTATATTGTGTATTTTAGCAATAGTTAATAAAAAGGTGGAATAGAGCATTAGATGTCTCTAGCTATCTACTGGCATAATCTCTTCTATATTGCTGAGAGAAATTGTAAGCATTTTGAAAGTCTAATATTTCTAACTCTGAAAAAAAGCTTATAACAGTGCCTTGTGGTAGAGTATGAAAGCTTTTATTATCAAGGTACTGACTTAGGTAATAATCTGGAAAAAATAAAGTTGGATTTCTACCTAACTTTTTATCCCAAAATTAAAATTCTGGATATATTGAGTACTAAAAAAAAAAAAAAAAAAAAAAAAAAAAAAAAAAAAAGGAGAGAAAGGAAAAAATAAAAGAACTGGAAGGAAACATGAAAGAAAACTTTTATAAACTTAAAATAAAAAAGACCTTTGAAAGGACTTCATAAAATCCACAAGTCTTAAGAAACAAGATGGATAAGTATAACCATAAAATGAAATGATTCTCCATGGTAAAAAATACTACAAACACAGTCAGAAGACAAATGAAAAACGGGAAAAAATATTTGCAACACATATGATAAAGTGACTCATCCTATAACATATAAAAAGTATTTATAAGTCAAGAATATAAACATCACCTCCCCAGTAGGCAAAGAACATGATAGATAGTTCATAAAAGTGAATAAAAAATAGTCTTTGAACTTGTAGGAAAAATGTTCAACCTCACTCATAATAAAATAAGTGTAAGTAGGAACCATTGATTTGTGCACCCTCAGAGATTCATGAGTTACAGCAGGTTTTACGCTAATATTGACATCACTTAGATTCTGAAGGGATGCAGGGGACAAGCCTTCATCTCTTCAGAAGACCAAGCAACTTCCTAGGTATGCAAGCATCACTCTCTTTCATACCCTGTACTCATGGTAGCCTGAGGTTGCACGCCGGTTCGTAGTTCCCCCAGGCCAAGAGCAGTGCCAAACTGCCCGTGAGGCAGATATAACATCCCACATTTGCTTAACTTTGTACTTTCTTGAGAAACAAGACTGAGGTCCTTGTCCCATTAGCCCAGGGCTGAGGTTAACCCTTTACCTCCCACATCATAACATCAATTCACAAGGAGCAAAAGCACCATGACACACTGTGCTGGGTGAGAGTGTCACATAACTGTCACTCTCATGAGTTGTTGGTAGACTTGGGACGGCACTTTGAACCTACCTATCAAGACTGTAAATGCACATTCCCTTTAATATAGAAGTTTCAATTATAGGGGCTTGTCCTATAGATGTGCCCAAAGAACCCTTATTACATGCCTGATTATATTAGCAAAATAAGAGGAACAACCTAAAAGTTCATACACAGGGGTCTAATGAAATAAAATAAGGTAAATCAATCTAAGAAAATACCAAACAGCCATTTCAAAATGAGAGGTTGATAGATATGTGCAGATATGGAACAATCTCAGAGCTCTGTGAAGTAGAAAAAACAGGGTAAGGATAGTGTATATAGATATTAAAAGAGAACGCATATACCCGTATTGTTTTTAAAAAAGTTTTCTTGCCTTTTGATTGTCTCCATTCTGACAGGTACAAGGTAGTATCTCAATGTAGTTTTGATTTGCATTTCCCTGATGATGAGTAGTATTGAGCATCTTCTCATGTGTCTATTGGCCATCTGGATGTCTTTTTGGGAAAAATGTCTATTCAGATCCTCTGCCCATTTTTAATTGAATCATTTATTATTTTGGAATTGAGCTGTGTAAGTTCTGTATAACCTCTTATCAGGTATGTCACTTGCAAATATCTTCTTCGGTTTAGTAGGTTCCCTTTTTGTTTTGTTGATTTCCTTCACTGTGCAGAAGCTTTTTTATTTTGCTGTAGTCCCAAAAGTAGATTTTTGCTTTTGTTTCCCTTGCCTGAGGAGATGTATCTAGAAAAAAATGTTTCTACAGCTGGTGTCAAAGAAATTACTGCCTCTGTTTTCTTCTTTGAATTTTATGGTTTCAGGTACCACATTTAGGTCCTTAACCCATTTTGAGTTTTTTTTTGTCTGTGTATGGTATAAGAAAGTGGTCTAGTTTCATTCTTTTGTATGCTCACGCACTGTTGGGAATCCAAATTGGTACAGACACTGGAAAACAGTATGGAGGTTCCTCAAAAAATTAAAAATAGAAATACTTTGGATTCACTGCTGGGTATTTACCCAAAGAAAACTAATTTAAAAAGTTATGTGTACCCCTATGTTTATTGCAGCATTATTTACAATAGTCAGTTTATGGAAGCAACTCAAGAGCCTATTGACAGATGAATAGAGATATGATATATATAATGGAATATTATTCACCATAAAAAGAATGCGATCTTGTCATTTGCAACAACATGGATAGACCTGGAGGGTGTAATACTAAGTTAATAAGTCAGACAAAGAAAGACAAATACCATATGATTTTGCTCATTTGTGGAATTTAAGAAACAAAGCAAATGAACAAGAGAGAAAGAGACAAACAAAACCCAGACTTTTAAATAGGAAGAGGAACTGATGGTTGCCCGAGGACAGGTGTGGGGTGATGGGGAATGGATGAAACTTGATAAAGGGGATTAGGAGGTATACACTTTCAGTTACAAAATAAATAAATCACGGAGATGAAAAGTACAGCATAGGAAATATAATCAATAAGATCGTAGTAATATTGTTTGGTGACAGATGGTGTCTACACTTATCGTGATGAGCACTGAGTAATATATAGAATTGTTGAGTCATTACGTTGTACACCTGAAGCGAATAGAACACTGTGCATCAATTATACTTCAATAAAAATAAATAAAGTTACTGATTTTTTTCTTTATTGAGGTATAACCGACACACACGTTACATTAGTTTTAGAGTGGACAGCATAGTGATCCTACAACTTTATATGTTATGTTGTGCTCATGAATGTAGCTCCCACCTGTCACCATACAACACTATTACAATACCCTTGACTCTATCCCCTAGACTGGACCTTTTGTTCTTGTGAATTATTTGTTCCTTAACTGGAAACCTGTATCTCCCACTTGCTTCACCCATCCCCCTCCCTCCCTCCCCTCTGGCAACCACCCATTTACCTACATAATTGTGCATAGACTACCTCTGGAAATACTGGTAAGATACTGGTAACTGCTTTTAATGGGAGAATGAGAGACAAAGAAGTTCACGTCTTGCTTTGTATGCTTCCACACTCTATGAGCTTTTAAAGAAGTCATGTGTGTGTGTTAACTATTTGAAAAATAAAAACATAATAAATATATACATCAAGAAAAGATTTATCAGCTTAGGGTTACTGTGGCTGATGAGAAAAAAAACACATTTTTCTTTGAATGAAATAAAATATTTAACCTATTTTAAAAAAACAGAAGTAGGAGACATAAAACTGCTGTCAAAAAGTAGAATAATTTTACTTCCATCAAGTTGAATTATCATGACAACATTGGACACCAGGATTATGGGATGAAAATAGTACTGGTTGATGCTTTTAGTGGACTTGAAGCTGAGTAAACAATCTTTTTTTTTTTTTTTTTAAGTTTCTTTCCTCACATTTCCTACATAACCCATTGCTGTCTGGTTAGGGGTTTCTGAATTGCTACACCTAATCATCCCTTTCCAATATTTGATCTCTCAGTCTTCCTTTTTGGGGAGTTATCATTGAATATGATTTTTTTTCCTTAAAATGATCTTTTTCCTTGGCTTTCAACACATTGCAGAATCTCATACCTCTTATCCTCCACCTGACCTTTTGATTTCTGCCCTAGAAACATCTCTAGAATGTTCCTGCTTCCCTTTATCCTGGTGCAGTTGCCTTAAGTTCCATCTCAACCATGCACCACTGTTATTGAGAACCTCCTGGTTGCAAGTGGAAAAACCAGCAGGAGCTTGATTTATCAAGGACAAGACTTTATTGGAAGGATTCTGTGGCACCTCCTGAATGACCATGGAGCAGGTCAGGGAGCAGGGGGATGGGTGAGTAGTGGCCTCAGGAACCACCAGAGCCGTGAACAGAATGTGGTTGGGGCCCTTCCACTTCTTACGACTGTTCTTTTCTGGGGTTGACTCCTTGCTTCCCTTTTTATCTTATAGCTTCAGCCACTAAAGATGAATGGACTTTCCCTATCCCAAATCCAAATATCCCAGGAAGGCAATTCAATGGCTCAGCCAGGCCTAGGAGGGAAGAATCTGGAAAGACCATGGCAGCTTCTCCCCAACCACGTGATAGGGCTGGGGACATGTAATTCACAGTGTGTTTGGGTATTAGCATATATCTCCCAAACTGCTTTTCAACACATTCCTTCTCCTACCCAGACTCCCTTCTGCTTCCATGAAGTCGAAATAACGTTCCTCTTCCCAATATACACCAATACAAAGGTGTTGACCATTTCCTCTGCAATTTCATTGCTCCTTGTGCGTACTGATAATAGCACTTAACCACATTGTTTTCTAAAATAGTGGTTTATAAGTCTGCCTGAATCAGCTGACCACCAACCCTTCCTGGCATCTCTCTGGCTCCCATGCATCACACTGTCATCATTTAATAGAGGTCTATTGAATGAAGGAGCGGGGAGGAAAAAGAGGACCTCTTATCCCCCCAGAGCATCATCCTCAGGTCTGCTCTCCCTCTTTCTTCCTCTTGTCTGTCTGTTGCTTGGTGCACTGGGGGCTGGAGGCGGACCTGGAGACTTGCTGTCCCTCTGCAGGACTGATCTCTGAAGGACCGTGGTCTCTGTTATTCCCATGTGCTAAGAACAGCAGGCACTCCCAGCTAAGGGGGCCCGGAGGCGGGGCAGGTGGGAGTGGAGAGGCTGAACAGAAATCAAATTCTCCTGGGAACAGTGGAGTACATCTGAAGCCCAGAACTTCAACAGTGTTTCCTTCAGTGGGATCTGATTTCTATTAAAGTCATACCCAGTTCCCAGGAGTTAGGCCTTTGAGAGGAGGATTTCCCTCTTATCCGTCACAGAGAAGATTTAATGCTCAAAATGCAGCCAACTGAGCTACTGCTTTTGCAAGGAGGTTCTCCTTCAGTCTTGGTCATCACAGCTCATCCCGGAGGTGGTTCACCAGCACTAGGGTGTTCTCCATTGTTTTGTTGGGGCCAGGTGGCATTTAGCTATTTATTAGGTCCTTGGTCAGGTGCTCCCTTATTTTTAAATAAGTACAATTTTAAGGCTAAAAATGATTGCAAAAGTAAGATCCTGTGACACCCATTGACTTCTTGCTCAAAGCAGAAGAAACTCTGGGGCAGAGTTGAGGAACAGGGTGACTTTCACCTCCCAAAGTGTCATCATGACTCCAGAGAGGACTGGGTCCAAAGGGAAAATTAGGATCAAGCTGTTAGACCATAGCCAATTCATGGCAGCCCCAGTAACTGGGAGATCTGGAGGCAACTGATCCATGCAAGGCCTCGTAGTCTGGAAAGTCCTAAGCCATACCTATGTGTGGTTTCAGAGCTCCCCTGGCCCCTGGTCAGGCTCCTTGCTATCCCTGTCACCTGGACTCTGTGTGCCCATTTTTTTCCTGAAAGACCGAATGCCAGGGCCAGGGATCTGAGAGCTCACTGGGGCTCAGGTCCTAAGCTGGAGACCTCCCCAAACCTGCTCAGAGGCCCCGCCCCTGGGAACTGGTACTGAGGATACTTTCAGTGCAGCATTCACCTAAGTGATGGGGGGCACTCTGGCTGTCCTCCCACCCCCTTCCCAGGACCGCCCATTGCAGCGAGTGATACCCTGTTGCCCAAGCTGGAAGCCCAAGAGACAGTCCCCTTGTCCCCTTTCCTAGGTAGATGGGATTTCTTCAATTCAGGGACTGCGACTAAAAATGTCTCTGGAATCCATTCCTTTGAGGCCCCAGCTCCAATCCTGTTCATTTCTCATCCCCAACTAGGACAATAAAAGCCCTTTCTTCTCCCCATGGGCATTAACCCCCCCTCCTAAAGCCCCCAGGGGTAATCACTGAAGGACGCATCTGGCACTGGCACGGTGTTCCTCTTCTAGAAACCCTTTTGCTGCCTCTGCACCTGAGTGTTGAGAGCTTAAGGTGGCTGTGCCTATCTCGACACTTCCTTTTTTTATTCTCTGAGCATCTGTACATTTCTCAGGGCTCTGCGGGCTTGTGTGGGGGTATATGGCTTGCCTGGGTCTGGAACTAAATATCTATGTGTTTGAGGCTGCGTATGTCCAAATGGATGAGGCTGGTTTGTTTCTGAATCGAAGCATCTCTGCGAACAGGTACCTGAGGGTTTGTACGTACTGAGTGTGTGCTCACCGGGGCGTTTGTGTTTGAATTTCTGGGCGTGCATATGTGTTTGTGCCTGCATGTTCTCTATCCTTTGTTGTTTCTCTGAGCCTATCTCTTTGGGAGGGTGAGTGATTGCTGTCGATGGGGAATGTTCCAATAAGGCAGTGTGAAAGAAATCATTTCACACTCCCCATAGCGTAGACCATGTGCTCCATTCTTGGCAAGTGAGTGGTTGCTGAGTTACTGAAAGTCAGCTCCTTGCCACTCCTGCTATGAAGCATCGACTGGTTGCCGGCTGTTTTTAACACCGGCTTCCCTTCCTTTCTGTGATTTCTTGGAGGTTGGGAGCACGGAGCTGGGCAGGCCCCCATCGTTTTCTGAGATTTAAGAGGCAGGGAGAGCACAGGGCGGCTGTGCGGGGAGGGCTGGGTGTGCCAGGCCCCTGAAGGAGTGCCCAGGCACCACGCAGGATTTGAGGCCGGGAGCGACTTTTCATTGCTGTGGCTCTTCTGGCTTTAGGGCCATTTGTAACCGGGCAGACGAAAGTGAAAGCTTTATAGGAAAGTGTTTATTTGAAAAGAGCTGGCTGAGAGGACGTGAGGAGTGAACAGGTTCAAGCGAGCCAAGTGTGGCCAGTGAGGAGTCCAGTGGAGGTCCAGGCACCAGGGCAAGCAGCGTGGAGCTTGCCTCTCAGGCCCGTGTTTCTATCAGGGCCTCCCTGTCCTGGCTTCATCCTTAGAGGAGACAAATACAACCTGTTCTCTCTTCCTCTTCTCGTCCCCTAACCTACCACCTTATCAACCTTTGAGGTCACTTTCACAAACAAGTCTTGTCACGGGCACACTAGTGATGATGAGAGGTAAACCCTAAACGAAGAAGGTCTTTGACACCTTGGGCAGTATGTCCACCATTCCAGATCCTGCTCGGTTGTTGCGTAAACGAGAACAGAGCCCTAGTGAGAGCGCCGTGGTCTTGATTGTAGACCAGTCGCAGAACAGTGACTGTAACTCGAGTGTCCCGACGCCCCATTGAGTGTCCTCTCCATCACACAAAGATAGTTTTGGATGACTTTGGGGTGTTGGAGGACTTTTATTTTATTTAAAACCAGAAAATACCTCTACTTATGAGACCATCCGAGTGAAGTGGAAACTCGTATAACGAGAGTTAGGAAAAGAGCTTGTGACAGTGGAATAGAAGACTTTCATCTGGAAGGAATGTTCCTGCCTTTGAAGAGGCAGTTGCAGGAAGGTTTGATGTAGGCCAGAGATGGAGAGTTCTGAGAATGAGCGGCATAGTGGCCAACTTAGACAGTCAGTTCAGTTCAACTCAAATGTACTCAAGACCTAGCACAGGGCAGGGCTGGGAAGGTGCCAGGCATTCAGAGAAGGCTAGGCCATGGGCCTGCCTTCAGGGAGCTCACAGACTGGTGGGGGAGCTGGAAAGTAAAGAATTTTCCCAAATACAATGTGTGGTGAAAGCTCAGATGTTGGTATGTGAGGGTTGCTAAGGGAACACAGAAAAGGAGATGTACTCCATCTGCTAGGACTCAGAGGATGCACAGATTATAGGTGCAATGTACAATGTAGAGATGGAGCTTAGAGTACAAGGTGGGGAGTGGATGGAGGAAAATCTGAGTTTTCTACAAACCAGATGACATGGATCCTTGAGCCTGTGATAAGGTGCTTGAAAATGGTAATCACTGAAAAGTTTTGAGCAGGATGATAAGTGGATCGATTTTGTGTTTGGATATCTCTTATTATGACCATGCAAAAATGGGGAGGTTAGAACAATAATATCAGGTGGAAAAATCAACAAGGGGATGGTGACAATTGATAAGTAAGAGAGGAAGAGAGCTGGAACTAGGGCAACAGGGAGAGGGGAAGAGATGGATTTGGACAATATTTAAGAGGTAAGATTTAGAAAAAGTGGTAATAGGATGGTTTAGGGTTAGAGGAAACAAAAAACTTTGTATTCATGACTTAGGGGCAATGTGGGCGGTGATGTCATCAGCTGGGTAAGGGGTGTTGAGTTTGAGGACTCAGGGAATATGGAGAGGGATGATAAGGTGTGAACATATGTTTGAGATACTTCGGGACATCTAGATGAAGAATTCAAACAACCCACGAGATCTAAACTGTAGGGCAGAAGTAAAAACTGGAATTAGAGATGGAGGAAACACATACAGGATGATACAGTCACGCAGGGAGGGTATACAACATAGAAGAGCAGTGGGTCAAAATGAAAAATCTAGAAACCCCAACCTTTAAGGGAAAATCAGAGGAAGAAGTTTCCATGGACACAAAAGAGCAGAAAAAGTTGGAAAGGGAGCAAAGGATGCTCCCTGAAGGGATGTTGTTGTGGATGCTCAAGCAAGGAATGGGGGGTGGGGGGCAGGCAGAGGTGGTGGGATTAAAAGGGAAGGCCGTTCATGCCAGGAGCTTAGGGGGCTTGGCATAGAATTAGGACTGACATAGAGGGCAGTGGTAGGATGGAGGCATGGTTGTAGGAAGCTGAAGGATGAATGGTGTTCCGACCGAATTAGACCACAGTTGTAAGACATTCTAACTAGAGGGGGACACAAAGTCAAAACTAGAGCTTTCTTCTTAGGAGTATGGGGATGAGAAGAACATGCCTACTTCTTTTTAAGATTTATTTATTTAAGAGAAAGAGCACATGAGCATGAGTTGGGGGGAGGAGCAGAGGGAGAGAGAGAGGAGGGAGAGGGAGAAGCAGGCTCCCCGCTGAGCAGGGAGCCCAACACGGGCTCGATCCTACAACTCCCAGGACCATGACCTGAACCGAAGGCAGACGTCTGCCAACGGAGCCACCCAGGCGCCCCAGGACGTGCCTATTTATAGAGTGAGCACAAAAGCCCAGTGGAGAGGGCAAGTGAAGGTACAGGAAGGGGTAACTAATGGACAGGGGTCCTGGAAGGTGCAGAGGGTGGAAAGAGAGGCCCTTCGGTCTTGGATAGGATGGAGCTGTAGTTCTCCATGTGGCTCTAAGTTAATTCATGGGTTATAGGAGCTGGAAGTTGAGGGCAACTGTGCCTGGGTCTTCATTTTCTTGATGAAACAGGAGACGACGTTTTATGCTGGGAATGTTTAGGGGTTGTATAAACTGGCTTGAGAAAAATTAAGAAGATGTGGGTGAAAAATTAGGAAAAAAAATGAATGTGGGAGCCAACCACGGACAAGGCATTCCAGTGGAGCTGAGATTCCAGTGAGAACACTCATGTCTAATCGGAGGTGATTGGATCTTCTCAGGGTTATAATGTTTCCTTAGCAGCACTTGATTTCCTGGGTAGAGGATCCTAGGAGATGTGCCGCTGTACTGTTCATCTTGTGTTGAACCAGGATTGGGATTCTGGTGGGTAGGGGTGGGGGCGTGACAGCAAGAGTAATACCTCACATTGACTGAGGCCATGCTATGTTCTAGGCATGAGATCTAAGTTCCTTATGTAAATCATTTTGTTAAGTTTTCTTAATAACCCTAGGAGGTCAAAATGAATATTAGATTCACTCAACAAATGAGGAAAATAAGTCCAAAGTAAGGGAAATAAACCCATATTCTCTCCCATATGTGCAGAGACTATGCAGAGACAGGATTTGAAACCCAGGCAATCCGAGCTCCAGAGGGAGAAAATGACTCAGGTAGTCAATGGTGAGATTAAGATGAGTTTGGCAGAAAATGAGGCTAAGAACTAACTGAAAGTTTGGAAGAAAATTAAACCTTAAAGGGCCTGGCTATCATTATGAGTTGAAACACACCCATGAGTATGGAAATAATAGCTGGGAGAAGAGTTGATTGTAGCAATCATGTGGGTGGTCGGGCGGGTAGGGGATCGGAGTTCCAGTACGGTTGCTGAGGGTGAGGAGGCCAAGGATGTAACGCTAGCGTGTTGAGGAGAGTGAGGACATTGAAGGATCTCGAGATCCTAGAGCTGAAAGGCAATAGCTGAGTAAGTGACACGGCAGGGGACGGGGCTGACTGTGCTCGATACTTGAGGTGTAGACTGGATTTTGGTTTCTGAGCACTGTCGCGTTCTCTGCTATTCCTGGTTCTCAGAAACCATCCATTCCCAATGGCACGGTTGTTCCAAGGGTCTACCTTTCCCAAGTGCGCACTCCTCCCAGGAGATGGGACTGGAATTTCAGATGAGGACCTGGATCACACTCTTCTTGTAAGAAAATGACGATGTTCTAGTGAGCGTCAGGGCCTCATCTGGCAGCTGGGGGACTGAGGGGAGCCCTAGACCAGGGGAGACAACGGTGTCAGGTGAGCCATTGCTGCTTGCCCTTAACTGTTCTGAACTGGTTGGCTTGGCCGACACCCACGCAGGAAAGTGCATGTGGGTGTGCGTGTTGTGACTTGTGGATGACAGCGACCCTACGGAATGAAAGCGGTGCCTGGTACGCCTGTAGAGACTGTACCAGGCTATTCCTTAAATAGGGGGAGTCCTCTGGGTTTGCCTATGGAATAGTGTGGGAGGCCCGGGACACCGTCCCCATCATCAGGCTGGGGAAGGGACCCCACAGGACAGAGAATCAACTGGAAGGAGGGGAGGGAAGGAGCTGCGTCTAGGGGGGCAGCACTGGGAAGGCCACCAGGCCCGGAGCTGGCCCGGCCAAAGAAATGGCCTGGAGCTCGAAGTGGAAAAGCCTTAGGGGATTCTCTGACAGTTCCTATATCTCGGAGGGGCTTTTGGGATGGGTTTTATGACTACTGTAGAGCTGCCACTCCCGTGGTTTATTCCCAAAGCAGCGTTGTGGTTAAAAGAACCCAGCGTACACAGCCAAAAGTAATTTCAAAACAATTTATGTTTTTTTCTTGTACATCTGCGGGCCCATAAAGGGAAAGCGTGGTCTCCGGCAATACTTTCAAAATTCTCCTTTTCCTCCTCCTTACATTGTTCCCTCAGTGCGCTGGGCCTCAAAAGCCCTGAACGGGCCCCTGGGCTCTCCCCCGGGGCCTCATCCGCCGTGTCTGTCTCTTCCTCTCCGGTCTCCCCACCAAAGCCCTGGTCCTGCAGGCAGGGCTGGGGACCCGAGGGCATGGGGCTGCGTCGGGTGGGCCAGACAGCTGGTGGGGGCACTGGCTGGAGGCGGGAGCAAAGCTTGTTCCCTTAGTGCAGTTTAGTATTTTCATTCCGCACCAGAACAGTCTGATGAACTCGCAGGAGACGGTCAATCACTCAGGAGGCTCCTGGCCAAGGCCCTCCTCCCAGCTTCGCCTCCTTTCACTGGCTTGGGGACCCCTGGGCGGCTGGCTGACCCCACTCACAGTCTTGGTCCCAGCGTTGGGAGGTAGGGGGAGCTGAACAGGTCCCTAACACTGAGCTGAGGCCTTTCATCTCCTCCCCCAAGACCCATATCTGGAATGCGGGGGAGCTTAAAGGGACCCTGAGAGCCTGAACCCACTTGGCCCCCCGGTTGTGGCAACCAAAGCACCTGCTGGACCGTCCTCCCCTCCTGAATCCTTCCAGGACCTGCCAGGAGCCAGCGCCCACGTCTGCAGGATTTAGCCCTGGGGTGGGGGGGCTCTTGTGCCTCAACTCCTCAAGGGTGCTGCCCTGCCTTGGGCCTGGAGCCCCCGGGGTCAAACCATCTCTGAGGGGGAAACCGGGGGCCTGTCCCGGGCTCCTGCGGGGTCCCTTCCTTCCTCTCCTTCCTCTGTCCTGCTTCATCCGCCGCAGGGAGGGAGATGGGGTGGTTCCTGGGAATCAAGCTCCGCTGCCTATTGATTTCCGACGGGGGCTTACAACCCGCCCCCCTACATGCAGGTGCTTCAGAGCCTCTAAGACCTACTTTCTGGGCTCTATTGATCAGTGTCTTTCAGAAGAAGGAGGCAAACGCTGTTTGTAGAGGAGCTCCTGCAGGGACCTTGTGCAAGTTTTTAAATAATTGTCTTTTGCCCACGAGTGCCCCTCCTCTCCTGTGGTGCCACCTTGGAGCTGGGGCAGGGGCTGGGGCTGGGGCTGAGGCTGGGGCTGGAGCAGGGGCAGGGGCTGGGGCAGGGCAGGGGCAGGGGCTGGAGCTGGAACTGGGGCAGGGGCTGGGGCAGGGGCTGGAGCTGGGGCAGGGGCAGGGGCAGGGGCTGGAGCTGGAACTGGGGCAGGGGCTGGGGCAGGGGCAGGGGCAGGGGCAGGGGCTGGGGCAGGGGCTGGGGCTGGAGCTGGGGCAGGGGCTGGGGCAGGGGTTGGGGCAGGGGCTGGGGCTGGGGCAGGGGCTGGGGCTGGGGCAGGGGCAGGGGCTAGGGCTGGGGCTGGGGCTGGGGCTGAGGCAGGGGCTGAGGCAGGGGCTGGGTCAGGGGCTGGGGCAGGGGCTGGGGCTGGGACTGGAGCTGGGACTTGGCAGGTGCAGTCCTCCCTGCCGGCTACTTTGCGATGCTGGGCATTTCCAGGAGGGGGCCCTGGAAGGTCAGGGCGGGGCTGGGGGGAGGCGACCTGGCCCTTCTCCCCCAACCTTCCCCGGGGCCTGTTCACCCCAGCAGAGGCCGTTCCTCCTCTAGCAGCTGCTTCATTGGGTGTGCATCATCCCCAGTGACCCTCCGCGTGGCAGCAGGTGCCCCCTACTCCGAAGTCAAGTTCCAGCTCGAGGCTCTCCTTCTCTACTTTCCCAAGTGTTAGCAACTGTGGCCTCTCCCCTTGGTGCCTGCCGTCTGGGGACAGTAGCTGCTTCCTGCAGTCGCTGCACCTGGGTGACCACTCCACACTTAGGTAACGACCCTTCCTATTAAGTTATCTGTGTTCACGTGACCTGTGGGTCTGTCTCCCTAGTGCACACGATGTTCGGGCCGGGGCCTCAAGCCCTGGCCACACGCAAACTGCCAGTAGTTAGGGCCTCCGAGAACATCCCACAGGGCCAGGCCGCGTCTTAGGGGGAGCAGCTCTCTGTCTCGGGGCCTCTTCGTCTTTAGAGTGTCTCTGTGGTGCCTTCTACACATCACTCCAGGTTTTTTTCCTTAAAGTTAAAAATCACGTTTTTATTGGGTTATGCGTACCTGATTGATGTACAGGAATTCCTAATGTACTCCTGTGCTATGTGCTACGGGCGTTTTCTTCTGAGTGACCATTATTCTTGCCCTTGAAACTTTCTTTTTTTCTAATTTAAATTCCAATTAGCATAGAGTATATCATTAGTTTCAGAGGTAGAGTTCAGTGATTCATCAGTTGGATAGAACACCCAATGCTCATCCCATCATGTGCCCCCCTTAATACTCGTCACTCAGTGACCCCCTCCCCACCCTCCTCCCCTCCAGTGACCCTCTGTTTGTTTCCTAGAGCTAAGGGTCTCTGTCTCACTCTCTGTTTTCATCCTATTTTATTTTTTCCTTCCCTTCCCCAGGATCCTCTCTTTGCTTCTTAAATTCCACATATGAGTGAGATCACATGACAAATGTCTTTCCCTCACTGACTTCTTTCACTGAGCATAATACCATCTAGTTCCATCCCTGTCATTGCAAATAGCAAGATTTCACTCTTTTTGATGGCTGAGTAATATTCCATTATATATACATATGTATATAAATATATATACACACACAGGCCATGTCTTCCTTATCCGTTCCTCTGTTGATGGACATCCAGGCTCTTTCCGTAGTTTGGCTACTATGGACATTGTTGCTACAAACATTGGGGTGCGGGTGCCTCTTTGGATCACTGTGCTTGCATCCTTTGGGTAAATACCCTGTAGTGCAATGGCTGGGTCCTAGGGTAGCTCTATTTTAGACTTTTTGAGGAATGTCCATACTGTTTTCTGAAGTGGCTGCACCAGTCTGCATTCCCCCTAACGTTGTGAGAGGGTTCCCAGTAGTATAAGAGGGTCCCCCTTGCTCCGTAACCTCGCCAACACCTGTCGTTTCCCGACTTGTTAATTTTAGCCATTCTGACTGGTGTGAGGTGGGATCTCATTGTGGTTTCCACTTGCATTTCTCTGATGCCCAGTGATGTTGATCATTTATTTTTTTCATGTCTCTGTTGGCCATGTGTATGTCTTCTTTGGAGAAACGTCTAGTCATATCTTCTGCCCATTTCTTGACTGGGTTGTTTGCTTTTTTGGGTGTTGAGTTTGAGAAGGGCTTTATAGATTTTGGATCCTAGCCCTTTATACAATAAGACATTTGCAACTCTCTCTTCCCATTCTGTGTTCTACATACCGCGCCGAATCCTCTCCTGCAAACCCTGGTATGCTATCTCCCACTGGCTTCTTAAACTTCGTGCCAATGCTTCCCTACGTAGTAAGTGACGTGGTGACAGCCGGGTCTCCAGGGAATGGAGACCTGGCTGATAGGCCCAGGCCATGGCTTTGGGGGCAGGGGACAGGGTTCATTGGTGCTGACTAACTCCCAGCAGCCCCAAATAGTGAGTTCTTAAGAGCCTGGGTGTCTGTGGAGCTGGCCATTTACATGAGTGTTCTAGGATTCCCCTACTTTAGAGAATGCATGTAGTGTCCTGTTTTTCAGGCTATCGCTTTAGAGATCTGAAAAGGAATAACTTCAAGGAAGATTTATTTATTTTTCAGGGAGCTAGCCATCTGGGGTAAGAGTCCAGGTGTGGGGTGGCCCCTGCATGGTGGCCCCCATACCCCAGGCTCCTTGTCTCTCTGTTCTGTTGTTCTCTGCTTACAGATTTCATTCTCAGGCTCACCATTGGTGATGAGGGAGTCTGGTGGTGGCTTTTCCCTCCCTGGCCTCCTGTTTACATCCCGGGCAGAGAAGTGACTAGGGGAGAGTGGCCGGGAACATAAGACCTGCCCAGAGAGCTACTGCAGACTTGACTTTGTGTCCTATTGGCACGTGGGCACTGGCTGTGAGGGAGATTGCAGAATGACATTTTCTAGGGGTACCTTGCCACTCCAAGGGAGTCTGGCAGCACGAGAGAAGGGGTACGGGACGAGGGACACGCACATTGCATTGGCTGTCACGCATGTGACTGCTCCGAGCACAGAGTGTCGGCCTGGACGTCTCAACCTCCACATTTACTTCCTGCCCTAATGGGGTCTCTGCAGTGTTCCCGTGGCTCTGGGGGTGTCCCAGGAGCCCTCTTGACCGATGCTCGCCTCAGGTCTCTGCACCTTGGGGACTCCTGGAGGAGACAAACTTTCGGGCCGTGCAAAGTTTGGTGTTCTTCATCCGAGATTCACGTGTGTGCACCTGAGGCCCAAGCCCCCCACCGATCAGGAGCCCCAGAGCCCCCCGGCTCCATTCTCAGCACAGAGCCCTCCAGTGGTCCCTTGGGCCTCACTAGAACCCTTCCCAGCCTCCCCCAGCGCTCGCCTCACACGTGCTGTCACCCCCCGTCATACTCTCTCACAGGAGCCCGAGGACCAGTGTGGCAGAGCAGGACACTTGCGGAGAGCAGAGGGCGGGAAACGAAGAGAATCCTTAGCCAAGTCAGGGAGGGGCCAGATCAGAAGTGCTGACGGGCTAGCAGTCACTGTCACGTGCCTTGGGTTTGGCCCAAGGAACCTCATCCTGTGAAACAGCAAGGAAAGGGACAGAGGCCTGTCAGGGAGGAGCCCAGGGGGACAGGGGGTCCCTTCCTTCCTCTTTTGTGGTGAAGTCGGCCTGGCGGGGAAGGCACAGCATTGGGACATCTGGGGGACCTCCGCTCTCCGAGTCCCACCCAGTGGGACCAGGATCCCCCCCTCGCCAGGGCTGGGGCATCCTCTCCATGATGTCACCATGGCAGAAATCGGTTGGGGCCAGGCTCTCCGTGGCTGTTTCCAGTCTTACCTGATATCTGTTCATCCTTCCTCTCTTCCTACATTTCTGGGAAGTTCTTCAACTCCTACCACCTTCCCCGTGTAGCTTCCTGCTTCATGCTCTGGGTGTTTGCCAACTGGGGCCCGGTGGGCACTGCTAGGTGCCTAAAGTCCTTAATAAGATCTGTAAACACACAACTCCAGCATCATCAGTCTTGCCTGCCTCAGAAGCTTCTTGCTTAAGTGAAATCTAAACAGCATTTAATGATATATCACCTCTCAAGCACCATTTAAGAACCAAACCAGTATTTACAAATGGATTTGAAATTTTCTCAGTAAAAGGAATTAATTCTATCTGTTACCTCTTAGTATCTAGAAAAGCAAACAGAAGAGGAGGAAGGCTTATTATTTGTCCAACAAGATGGGCATTGGGGCTACTGGCTCAAATCAGGCAGCCTTAGGATTTTATCCAGTTGAAAACACAAACTTATAATGTATTTGATTAGAAGGGATAAGGATTGGTTCAGAGATGGTTATCGGTCCTCCTGCATAGAATTTACCCAACTCAAAGAAGCAAGGAGGCGGACAGCAGAAATGCTAGTACCTTCTTTCTATCATATGCCGATGGCATTATGGAGAGCCTGGAAGACTCATCAGAATAGTCCCTGAGCCAGGCCGGTGTCCATTATACCTGGAGTCATGAGGTCAAAGCCAAGGTGGCTTACATCGGGGGAGTCCTAAGCCCAGGGAGCCACAGGGGTCCCTCATCCCAATAATATGGGCTCAAGCCATGTCAGTGGCTAAAGCCCCTGTTCCCTTGTTAGTCCATCTGTGCTTTATTAAGCCTAAAACTGTACCCTGAATGTTTAACTTTTTTTTTTTTTTTTTTTTTTACCTGGGCCCCTGATGCTACCATGAACTTTTGCTAACTGGTACTTCTACTCAGCCCTCTAGAGCACCTCTGCACAACGGAAATCAAATGCAAACCACATATAGGATTTGACATTTTATAGCAGCCACATTAGAAAGGTAACAGGAAACAGGTAAGATTCATTTTACTAATATACTTTATTTAACCCAGTATATCCAAATAGTGTCATTCAACATGTAATCAATATAAAATTATTCATGAGCTATTTTACCCTTTTTTCTCGGGTGCTAAGTCTTTGAAATCTGGCATTTTGCTATTACAGCACTTCTCAATTTAGACGAGCCATATATCAAGCTTGCAGCTACCCTATTGAACAGCACAGCTCTAGACACTGGTGTATCGAAGCCCTCCAAATTCTGGCTGGGGTCCTCTTAGTTCCTGTGAGGACATGTTATGTGTCAGCTTGCCTGGGATATGGGGTACCCCAGACGTTTGGTGAAGCATTATTCTGGGTGTGTCTGTGAGGGTATTTCTGGATGAGATTATCATCTGAATGGGTAGACAGAGTAAACCACGTTGCTCTCCCTACAATGGGTGGGCCTCATCCACTCCATTGAAGGCCTAAATAGACTAAATGGCTAAGTAAGAGAGAATTTTTTTTCTCTCTCTCTCTGCCGGTCTTTAAGCTGGGACTTTGCTTTTCTCTTGCTTTTGGACTTAGCCTTGGGCTGGCATTTAAACCATCAACTTCCTGGTTCTCAGGCCTTTAGACTTGGACTAGAACTTATACTGTTAGCTCTTGGGTCTCCAGCTTGCTGGCTATAGATTTCAGGACTTGTCACCCTTCATAACTGCATGAGCCAATTTCTCATAGTACATTTTTTCACGTGTGTGTATGTGTGTGCATGCACATGCAGACATACATGTATATATATGTAAATAAATGTGTGTGTGTGTGTGTGTGTGTGTATGTATGTATCTCCTCTTAGTTCTGTGTTTCTGGAGAACAGACTAAAATAGTCCATCAAAGACCAAATACATGGAGCTGTAATGTCGATGCCTCAACACACTATGAAGATACCAGTTGGTGGATCCAATCTCCACATCTCAAGGTACAGCAGGGAAAGCTTTCTGAGCTACGCTGGGTCAGGATACAGGGAGAAATTAGTTGGCAATTCTGGAGCACGATCCAAGTAACAAGGTGGCATCGAGGAGCCATCAGCTGAAGATATGAACAGAGAGTGGGCCCAGCAGTCCAGAAAGCTGGAAATCTGAGGAATCGTGCCAGACCTGAACCAGAAAAGTGAGAGGAAGGTATTTGCTCTCTGGAAGTCAGGAAAATTAATATTTGTGAATATGGCTGAGCTTTGCAGTTCTGTTGAACCTGGGTGTGCCTTTGCTGAGAAGTGATAGGAGGTCATTACCTCTACGAGGCTTTTGTTCCTGAGGCTATCCCTCGAAAGCTAGCTCTGGGTAACTGGTATCTGCTTCCCTGGCTCTGACCTTTCTCCACCCTCCAGTGATCCTTACATGAGGCAAATAGATCATGCAGTCAGTCCCTGGCTTGTGACCAATTTGCCGGTGGTATGAGGTCCAGACTCCCAGCAATGCTTTCAAGAACCTTTATACCTGGGGCACCTGGGTGGTGCAGGCCAGTAAGCATCTGACTCTTGATTTTCGGCTCAAATTGTGATCTGAGGGTTGCAAGACTGAGCCCTGAGTCAGGCTCTGCACTCAGCACAGAGTCTGCTTGAGACTCTGTCTCCCTCCATCTGCCCCTTTCTACCCCTGTCACCCCCACTAAAATAAATACATCTTTAAAAAAAATAACAATTGCATTTTATCTTCTGCTTATCTTCTTAGGGCCTCCTAGTCACTGTTCCCAATTCCCACCATACACATGATTTTTTATGCTCTTTGCCCCATAGTGCTTTCTCTTTCATGCTTGTTCCTCTGCGAATGGTTTTCTCCTTGCCTGGAAATCACTACCCTTCCCATTCCTCAACTGGATTCTTTGATTTCCTCTAAGAAAGATTATGGGCATCACTTCCTCCAGAAACCTTCTCTGACTTTCTCTGTTCTCTTCATTCCAGGTTAGATGAGATACTGGGACCTTGTACTAGCAAAAACATTCTTGGCTCACCTCTACAACAGCCCTCATCTTACCACATTTTAATTACTAAGATGATTTTAATCATTACATGTTGCTTCTCACACCAGACGAAGATTCTTGAGTGCAGTTCTATATTTTCAGGATATAGCACTGGGCCCAGCCTGGGGTGGCCTCAGAAAAGTTTATATAATGATCAGTACATGGATCTACCCAGCTTCTGTGAAGACCATCGGAGCTGGTCTTCAAGGAGCTGGAGCTGGGGCCCAAACCAAACCTGCCTGCTCTGAGTTTCCTACTTGGTTCAAACTCTGCTTCCCCAGCTGCCTCGTGGCTAAGTCGGCGTATGCTGGGGCCCACACCTCTGAGAAAACAATTTGTCAGTATGTGTGCGGAAAGAGGCTGTGTGTCCAAAGATGTTCCTTGCAGCGTTGCCTCTGCTAGAAAAACAGAAGAAACAATCAAATTACAATGAATAAGTAAATTATAGCATGTCAGCGAGTTGGAATTTATGCAGCCTTAAAAACCATGATTATGAAGACAGCGAAAGAGCCTGAAAGAGGAAAGACTCAGCACTTTGTGTGCACCCCACAAAGAGAAAAATCCAACTCCACTAAACAATTCTTTGTTGATTTATTTATTAATCCAACAAAAATTTATTGAATACTTAGAATGTGCGAGGCCCTGCTAATTAGCAGGAAGTCTAGATTTTCACAAAGATCTTGAGGGGAAAATGGAAGATAACATTATGTCAGCTCTCACATGAGAGCATTTGATGTAGAGCCGTCCTCACCATCTCTCCCTTCACCATGTCCCTATTTATTTATTTATTTATTTATAAAAAAATTTATTATTTATTCATGAGAGACACAGAGAGAGGCAGAGACACAGGCAGAGGGAGAAGCAGGCTCCATGCAGGGAGCCCGATGTGGGACTCAATCCCGGGACCCCAGGGTCATGCCCTGAGCCAAAGGCAGATGCTCAACCACTGAGCCACCCAGGTGCCCCTCAAAGTTCCTCTTTTACATGCTCTCAAAACTTGGTCCTCCCTTGCCGGTCCAGGCTCACCTTTCTTCCCTTCCACCATTCCCCATCTTTGTTTCCATTCATCTGTGGAGTGAACCATTTTTTTTCTCGTTCTCCTAGTGTCTCCAATCTTGCAGCCCCACACCCATTACGTCCCCTCGGACAACTCAGGGGTCTTTTAGAATCTATTTGCCTTAGAAGATAGGGGAGAGATCGTAAGTAGCAAGTTCTGTTTTCCTGCCACCTTGCCCTTCAGTCCTGTCCCATGTACGTGAGGAGGGGGACACCTGTTTGGAGAGGCTGGTCACACTGGATGCTGGCCTGCTCTGAGCTCGGTGGATCCAGCAACCCCACTGCCCCCTCCCCTGCCCCGCTCCTCGGGGGATAGATGAGCCACTCCTCGTGAGTTTCCAGGAGGGTCTGAATGAGGCCTAGAAGGGGGGTTCTTATGGACCACGTCCTGGCTAAGGAACCCACTTGCTACAGCTTCTCAATCCCTCTCAGAGCCAGAGGGAGGAAGTTGCTGGAAAGAAGAGAGAGAGCGCCAGTTGGCCTAGTTCTAGGTGCTGCCCAATGGTAGGTAAATAATTCATATATTTAAAATAACAAAATAAATATTTTATGGCCCTTTAAATTTCAGGAATGAGCTGCATCCTTGAAACCCACAGATGAAAAACTAGCCTTGGGTCACAGTACTATTGTGCAGTAAAATGTAGCTATTAGTGGGTGCATGTAATTCTGAGTGGACAGGATATAATGCTCAGAAGGTTTGATTGCCTGGCCTGATCTCTCCTCCTGGAAGAGGCCTCTGTGTCCTTTGCACTAGGGCTGGGATGCTTGTCTCTGCACCCCATTATTGCCGAGGGAAAAAATTATAATTCATCCCTGACTGTCTTGAGTAAATTTTTTTTAATTTATTTTTTATTGGTGTTCAATTTACTAACATACAGAATAACCCCCAGTGCCCGTCACCCATTCACTCCCACCCCCCGCCCTCCTCCCCTTCCACCACCCCTAGTTCGTTTCCCAGAGTTAGCAGTCTTTACGTTCTGTCTCCCTTTCTGATATTTCCCACACATTTCTTCCCCCTTCCCTTATATTCCCTTTCACTATTATTTATATTCCCCAAATGAATGAGAACATATAATGTTTGTCCTTCTCCGACTGGCTTACTTCACTCAGCATAATACCCTCCAGTTCCATCCACGTTGAAGCAAATGGTGGGTATTTGTCATTTCTAATAGCTGAGTAATATTCCATTGTATACATAAACCACATCTTCTTTATCCATTCATCTTTCGTTGGACACCGAGGCTCCTTCCACAGCTTGGCTATCGTGGCCATTGCTGCTATAAACATCGGGGTGCAGGTGTCCCGGCGTTTCATTGCATTTGTATCTTTGGGGTAAATCCCCAACAGTGCAATTGCTGGGTCGTAGGGCAGGTCTATTTTTAACTGTTTGAGGAACCTCCACACAGTTTTCCAGAGTGGCTGCACCAGTTCACATTCCCACCAACAGTGTAAGAGGGTTCCCTTTTCTCCGCATCCTCTCCAACATTTGTTGTTTCCTGCCTTGTTAATTTTCCCCATTCTCACTGGTGTGAGGTGGTATCTCATTGTGGTTTTGATTTGTATTTCCCTGATGGCAAGTGATGCAGAGCATTTTCTCATGTGCATGTTGGCCATGTCTATGTCTTCCTCTGTGAGATTTCTGTTCATGTCTTTTGCCCATTTCATGATTGGATTGTTTGTTTCTTTGGTGTTGAGTTTAATAAGTTCTTTATAGATCTTGGAAACTAGCCCTTTATCTGATATGTCATTTGCAAATATCTTCTCCCATTCTGTAGGTTGTCTTTGAGTTTTGTTGACTGTATCCTTTGCTGTGCAAAAGCTTCTTATCTTGATGAAGTCCCAATAGTTCATTTTTGCTTTTGTTTCTTTTGCCTTCGTGGATGTATCTTGCAAGAAGTTACTATGGCCGAGTTCAAAAAGGGTGTTGCCTGTGTTCTTCTCTAGGATTTTGATGGAATCTTGTCTCACATTTAGATCTTTCATCCATTTTGAGTTTATCTTTGTGTATGGTGTAAGAGAGTGGTCTAGTTTCATTCTTCTGCATGTGGATGTCCAATTTTCCCAGCACCATTTATTGAAGAGACTGTCTTTCTTCCAATGGATAGTCTTTCCTCCTTTATCGAATATTAGTTGCCCATAAAGTTCAGGGTCCTTTTCTGGATTCTCTATTCTGTTCCACTGATCTATGTGTCTGTTTTTGTGCCAGTACCACACTGTCTTGATGACCACAGCTTTGTAGTACAACCTGAAATCTGGCATTGTGATACCCCCAGTATGGTTTTCTTTTTTAAAATTCCCCTGGCTATTCGGGGTCTTTTCTGATTCCACACAAATCTTAAAATAATTTGTTCTAACTCTCTGAAGAAAGTCCATGGTATTTTGATAGGGATTGCATTAAACGTGTATATTGCCCTGGGTAACATTGACATTTTCACAATATTAATTCTGCCAATCCATGAGCATGGAATATTTTTCCATCTCTTTGTGTCTTCCTCAATTTCTTTCAGAAGTGTTCTATAGTTTTGAGGGTATAGATCCTTTACATCTTTGGTTAGGTTTATTCCTAGGTATCTTATGCTTTTGAGTGCAATTGTAAATGGGATTGACTCCTTAATTTCTCTTTCTTCAGTCTCATTGTTAGTGTATAGAAATGCCACTGACTTCTGGGCATTGATTTTGTATCCTGCCACGCTACCGAATTGCTGTATGAGTTCTAGCAATCTTGGGGTGGAGACTTTTGGGTTTTCTATGTAGAGTATCATGTCATCGGCGAAGAGGGAGAGTTTGACTTCTTCTTTGCCAATTTGAATGCCTTTAATGTCTTTTTGTTGTCTGATTGCTGAGGCTAGGACTTCCAGTACTATGTTGAACAGCAGTGGTGAGAGTGGACATCCCTGTCTTGTTCCTGATCTTAGGGGAAAGGCTCCTAGTGCTTCCCCATTGAGAATGATATTTGCTGTGGGCTTTTCATAGATGGCTTTTAAGATGTCGAGGAATGTTCCCTCTATCCCTACACTCTGAAGAGTTTTGATCAGGAATGGATGCTGTATTTTGTCAAATGCTTTCTCTGCATCCAATGAGAGGATCATATGGTTCTTGGTTTTTCTCTTGCTGATATGATGAATCACATTGATTGTTTTACGGGTGTTGAACCAGCCTTGTGTCCCAGGGATAAATCCTACTTGGTCATGGTGAATAATTTTCTTAATGTACTGTTGGATCCTATTGGCCAGTATCTTGTTGAGAATTTTTGCATCCATGTTCATCAGGGATATTGGTCTGTAATTCTCCTTTTTGGTGGGGTCTTTGTCTGGCTTTGGAATTAAGGTGATGCTGGCTTCATAGAACGAATTTGGAAGTACTCCATCTCTTTCTATCTTTCCAAACAGCTTTAGGAGAATAGGTATGATTTCTTCTTTAAACGTTTGATAAAATTCCCCTGGGAAGCCATCTGGCCCTGGACTCTTGTGTCTTGGGAGGTTTTTGATGACTGCTTCAATTTCCTCCCTGGTTATTGGCCTGTTCAGGTTTTCTATTTCTTCCTGTTCCAGTTTTGGTAGTTTGTGGCTTTCCAGGAATGCGTCCATTTCTTCTAGATTGCCTAATTTATTGGCGTATAGCTGTTCATAATATGTTTTTAAAATCGTTTGTATTTCCTTGGTGTTGGTAGTGATCTCTCCTTTCTCATTCAATATTTTATTAATTTGAGTCTTCTCTCTCTTCTTTTTAATAAGGCTGGCTAATGGTTTATCTATCTTATTAATTCTTTCAAAGAACCAACTCCTGGTTCTGTTGATCTGTTCCACAGTTCTTCTGGTCCCGATTTTGTTGAGTTCTGCTCGAATCTTTATTAACTCCCTTCTTCTCCTGGGTGTAGGATCTATTTGCTGTTTTTTCTCTAGCTCCTTTATGTGTAAGGTTAGCTTTTGTATTTGAGTTCTTTCCAGTTTTTGAATGGACGCTTGTATTGCGATGTATTTCCCCCTTAGGACTGCTTTTGCTGCATCCCAAAGATTTTGAACGGTTGTATCTTCATTCTCATTAGTTTCCATGAATCTTTTTAATTCTTCCTTAATTTCCTGGTTGACCCTTTTATCTTTTAGCAGGATGGTCCTTAACCTCCACGTGTTTGAGGTCCTTCCAAACTTCTTGTTGTGATTTAGTTCTAATTTAAAGGCATTATGGTCCGAGAATATGCAGGGGACAATCCCAATCTTTTGGTATCGGTTCAGACCCGATTTGTGTCCCAATATGTGGTCTATTCTGGAGAAAGTTCCATGTGCGCTTGAGAAGAATGTGTATTCAGTTGAGTTTGGATGTAAAGTTCTGTAGATATCTGTGAAATCCATCTGGTCCAGTGTATCATTTAAAGCTCTCGTTTCTTTGGAGATGTTGTGCTTAGAAGACCTATCGAGTATAGAAAGAGCTAGATTGAAGTCACCAAGTATAAGTGTATTATTATCTAAGTATTTCTTCACTTTGGTTAATAATTGATTGATATATTTGGCAGCTCCCACATTCGGAGCATATATATTGAGGATTGTTAAGTCCTCTTGTTGAATAGATCCTTTAAGTATGATATAGTGTCCCTCTTCATCTCTCACTACAGTCTTTGGGGTAAATTTTAGTTTATCTGATATAAGGATGGCTACCCCTGCTTTCTTTTGAGGACCATTCGAATGGTAAATGGTTCTCCAACCTTTTATTTTCAGGCTGTAGGTGTCCTTCTGTCTAAAATGAGTCTCTTGTAGACAGCAAATAGATGGGTCCTGCTTTTTTATCCAGTCTGAAACCCTGTGCCTTTTGATGGGGTCATTAAGCCCGTTCACATTCAGAGTTACTATTGAGAGATATGAGTTTAGTGTCATCATGATATCTATTCAGTCTTTGTTTTTGTGGACTGTTCCACTGAACTTCTTCTTAAAGGGGAATTTTAATAGTCCCCCTTAAAATTTCTTGCAGAGCTGGTTTGGAGGTCACATATTCTTTTAGTTGCTGCCTGTCTTGGAAGCTCTTTATCTCTCCTTCCATTTTGAATGAGAGCCTTGCTGGATAAAGTATTCTTGGTTGCATGTTCTTCTCATTTAGGACCCTGAATATATCCTGCCAGCCCTTTCTGGCCTGCCAGGTCTCTGTGGAGAGGTCTGCTGTTACCCTAATACTCCTCCCCATAAAAGTCAGGGATTTCTTGTCTCTTGCTGCTTTAAGGATCTTCTCCTTATCTTTGGAATTTGCAAGCTTCACAATTAAATGTCGAGGTGTTGAACGGTTTTTATTGATTTTAGGGGGGGATCTCTCTATTTCCTGGATCTGAATGCCTGTTTCCCTTCCCAGATTAGGAAAGTTTTCAGCTAGAATTTGTTCAAATACATATTCTGGCCCTCTGTCCCTTTCGGCGCCCTCGGGAACCCCAATTAAACGTAGGTTTTTCTTCCTCAGGCTGTCGTTTATTTCCCTTAATCTATCTTCATGGTCTTTTAATTGTTTGTCTCTTTTTTCCTCAGTTTCCCTCTTTGCTATCAACTTGTCTTCTATGTCACTCACTCGTTCTTCCACCTCGTTAACCCTCGTCGTTAGGACTTCTAGTTTGGATTGCATCTCATTCAATTGATTTTTAATTTCTGCCTGATTAGCTCTAAATTCTGCAGTCATGAAGTCTCTTGAGTCCTTTATACTTTTTTCTAGAGCCACCAGTAGCTGTATAATAGTGCTTCTGAATTGGCTTTCTGACATTGAATTGTAATCCAGATTTTGTAACTCTGTGGGAGAGAGGACTGTTTCTGATTCTTTCTTTTGAGGTAAGGTTTTCCTTCTAGTCATTTTGCTCAGTGCAGAGTGGCCAAAAGCAAGTTGTATTGGGAAAAAGAGAAAAAGAGAGGAGAGAAAGAAGGAAAGAAAAGAGAAAGAGAAAAAAAAAGGGAAGAGAAAAAAAAACGAAAGAAAAAAAAGAAGAAAAAGAGAAAGAAAAAGAAAGGAGAAAAAAAAGGGGGGTGGGGGAGGAAACAAATCAAAAAGCAAAACAAAACAAAACAAAACAAAAAAACAAAAAAACAACAACAACAAAAAAAACAACCAAAAAAAAAACAAAAAAAAAGAACCACAGGGGAGTATCTTCTGATTCTGTGTTCTTTAAGTCCCTTGGCTTCTCCTGGAAGTTGTCCGTCTAGCTGGTGTTCTGGGGGAGGGGCCTGTTGTGCTGTTTTTCAGGTGTTAGCAGTTGGGGGAGCTGCTGTGCCCCTGCCTGGTGCAGGGCTCAGTGGGGGTTGTTTGCCCCGTGAGGCCGCAGGAGGAACAGCCCCAGTGGCGGGGCAGCTCTGGAAACCTGGATTCAGCCCCCGCAGGAACTCCGGAGCTCTCCGTCTGCAGGGCCTGGAGGCTCCGGGCGGGGCCGCTGATGTGCTCAGCTGGGGCAGGAGCGTCCTTGCTGTCCTGGGCCCTCCCGGCCTCTGCCTGTCCCGGGGGAGGCGGGATCCTGGGCTGTGTCCCGGCGCCCTGTGCTCCGGGGCCTGCGCTGGTGGATTCGCGCTCCCGGGCCGCGCAGCCCCCTCCGCGGAGCCGCCGCCCGAGCCCCTCCGAGCTGCTCCTGGAACCGCGCAGGCCCCTCTGCACGGAGCCTGTTCCTCTGCCCGAGCCCGGCCGAGCTGCTCCCGGGGCCGTGCAGCCCCCTGCGCGCAGCCGCCGCCCGAGCCCCCCGAGCTGCTCCGTCTTGAGTAAATTTGAGAAACCTCGTTAGTAAAACTTGGTTGGTGGAAGGTGTGTAGTCCTAAAGCAGAACAATCAGGTTGGTGGGAGTCGCATGATTTTTCTATTTGTCTATATTCCCCACGAGGATTTCAGAGATTATGTGCTTGCAGCAATACAACTAGAATATTTCTTCCAGAGGGCTGCAGATTCTCAATGTCCATTTTAGGTAAATTGATTTTTTTTTTTACAATTATAGAAGTAATGTATGAGCAATATAGAAAATTTGGAGAATATGAAAAAGTGTAAAGAGGGAAAGAAAAGGCGTCCATAATTGGTCACACAGAAATAAACACTCATTATTTTGCAGAAGCGCGAGGAGGCCTAATTTCTGTGCTTGAGAGTCTTTTCTCTTCTCTTTGTTCTCTTATTAGCCCTCTTCTGGTTCCTTTGTTACCTGGGTTAAAAGCAGCTTTGAAGAAGGATATCCCCTTCTACAATTTGCATTTTTCTCTCATCTATATCACAGATCCTGACTGTGGCCCATTTTTAGAATTAATTACAAAGATTTCTCTTCCCTTATCCCATGGAAGATAAAATTTGTGTAACTTGAGCTTTTGATATAATGATCCTGGAAGATTGATGAAAAAGACTTAAGGCAGCGTTTCTCAACTTTGGCACCGGGGACACTTCAGGTCAGAGGATTTTCTGTGGTGTGGCCTTTCCTGTGTGTTAGAGGGCGGGTGTGCAGCACATCTCTGGCATTTACCCACTAAATGCCGGTAACAAACCCCCTTCCTCCCGATTATGGCAACGAAAAAAAGTCTCTGGACTTGCCACATGTCCCAGAGGAGGAAGGGACAAAATCACCCCACGCAAGAACCATTGTTTGAACATGTCCTGCTAGGACTTAGGGACGCCACAGTTCCTGAACGCTCACTTGGCCATATTTTAGGGCATGAAATGCCAAGAAAATAGACATTTCGGTGAATATAAGCAGCTGTGCTGCTATTTTTCTGTCTAGCCAGTGCTTTTTTAGAAAGGGTGTGGATTGTTACGAGGACATGCGAAGTCTGGATTTGGAAGTCCCGTGGGTTAGGGGTGAGTCAGGGATAGAACGGTCACCCTGGGGTTTTTAATCAGAGAGAGAAGCAAGGTAGGGAACCGGGTGAGTACGGGACCCTTGGGTGAGCACGCAGGAGGGTGGAGGTCGGGGTAGGGGGTGCCGCTGGCTTCCAAGAAATCTGGGAAGCAGGAGTCCTGGAGGAGCCTGCGTGGAGGCCAGAGGCTGCAGGGATGCCCGGGGGCCTGGGGCTGGTGACCTGCGCCGCTGGAGGCTGCAAGGGGAGCCCTCTTGCATTTGTGGGGCACCACGCATCAGCCTGCTGGTGCCCAGGAGCCCGTGGGTCGCTGCTGGGGGACAGTCCTGGCTCGGCCTCATCTTCCCCGACCCCACAGCAGGGCTCCCGGGTGTGGCTTCCAGGCTTTCAGCCCCGAGAGGCAGGGAGGTGGCAGGAGGACCGTGCTCCGGGGGGACCCCAGGGACAGGCCAGGCAGGGGGCAGGGTGCCTCCATCCCCACGGCCCTTTTGTAGTATCAGACCCTAGAGGGCCAAAGCTTGCTTCTGTGATGCTGCACGCAGGGGACAACCTTACGATTCTTTGATCTAATGATTCTCCTGTCCTGCTCACTGCTGAGAGCTCCGGAGCCCAGAGCTGCGGGACCCGCGGCGGGATGGGGCTTCCCAGGGCCCATAAGGCAGACAAACCCTTGCATAGAAATATATAAAAAAAGTAGAGCGGCCCTGCGTAGTTTCACGTACCATCTATTTACTGTCGTCTCATGAGGTCCCCCTGTACCATCCGGTATGTCACGTGCTTGAGTATCACCTTTATCCTGAAAGACGAGCTTGAATAGCATGAGCCGGTAGTACTGTTGTTAAACAATCCCAAAGCACGATAGTTATTTTGTTGTACGTGGTTCAAAACTGTTATTTCGACTATTATTTATCTGGTCTTGGAGATGTACATGGGCACGTAAATCTTTGCCCTCAATTCTGGTTAACTCCTTCGGCAGAGGTTTCCAGAAGCGGGTCGCTCATGTAAAACTGTGGATTCGAAAAAAAAAAAAAAAAAAAAAAAAAAAAAAAAAACTGGATTCGTTGCTTTACCAAATGTTGGAGTGACTAACTACCGCCAGCATCACCCGGGCTTTCCCGTTTTCCGCCACTTTGCGAGCACAGCGAGCACACCGATCATCTGCAAGCAAAACAAAGCAAAAGGACTTTGCCATTTTTATAGGCAAGTATTATTCTGTTGTTGTATGACTTTATGTTTCTTCAGTTTTACCAAAGGGGCTGATCTAAGTGATCTTCTTTATTTAGTTCCTGAACATGCCGTTAAAAACAGGATAATATAATTTAGGCTCAAAATTAAAAATGAGCAAAAACATACATGGTGAAAAATAAGACTCCTTTCCACACTTCCGCCAGCCAGCTTACCTCCCAGGAGACAGCCCTTTGTCTATTTTTTAGTGTGTATTCCAGAGAGGCTGGACATGGATAGAAGCTGAAATATGTATTTGTGCATATACATGTGAAAAGATACAATTACATATGTACGTGTACATATATGGGTGCGTACACACATGAGTACCTGAATTATAGCATGTGTATTATATGTGAGGCAAAATATGTGAATTTGGGCAGCCCGGGTGGCTCAGCGGTTTAGCGCCGCCTTCGGCCCAGGGTGTGATCCTAGAGACCCGGGAGCAAGTCCCGCATCGGACTCCCTGCATGGAGCCTGCTTCTCCCTCTGCCTGTGTGTCTGCCTCTCTCATGAATAAATAAATAAAATAAAAAAATATGTGAATTCACATGTGTGCACACATACATTTATAACATACCAAAGGGGAGAATATTTTGGGTGTCATTCTGAAATTAAAAAAAAATGTATAATTATTTTCCGTGTATTAGGGCATAAAGATATTATTTGTTCTTTTTAATGGCTGTAATATATTCTATTTATGCATGTGCTATAGGATGTATTTAATGCATCCCCTATCGATGGGCATTTTAGGTTGGCTTTGATTACTCCAGACAATGCTGTAGTAAATAGCTTTGTTTTTTTTTTTGTTTTTTTTTTTTTTTTTTAGTAAATAGCTTTGTATCTGCAAACTTCGCGAGCACAGGTACATATCTCTCTAGGACAACTTCCTAAATTCAGAGGTGCCGAGGCATACGTTATATGTATTTTAAATTTTAATGGATATATGCAATTATTTCTCGTTTAATTATTTTTAAAGATAATTTTATTTACTTATTCATAAGAGACACAGAGACAGAGGCAGAGACACAGGCAGAGGGAGAAGCAGGTTCCCTGTGGGGAGCCCGACACAGGACTCGATCCCAGGACCCCAGGTCATGTCCTGGGCTGAAGGCAGATGCTCAACCGCTGAGCCACCCAGGTGTCCCTATTTCTAATTTAATTTTAAAGTCACTACTGTTCATTAGTGGTACAAAACAATGACCTACTTCTTTGATTTTGATGGAGACCCCAGCCTAAGAATTTGTTCTAAGAATAATGGCTAATGCTTATTATTTGCCAGGCACTGTTGTGAATACTTGATGTATAGAAAACAATTTAATGTTTATCACAACCATATGCATTAGGCCTTGTGGTTGTTAATGCTTCTGCTTCACCATTGAGGAAACTGAGGCTTCACAGTTTACATAATGTGCGTCGGGCCGTTAGGGAGAGTGAGCGGGAGCTGGGACCTGGGCCCACGCAGGCCGGCTCCAGGGCCCCGCACTCTGCTACGCCCGCTGCCAGCCTGAGCTATTTCTTTTCTTTTTTCCTCTTTAGTTTCCCACTGGTTTCTAGGGACTGTGGATACTGGTAAACTTAGGGACCTAAACTAGGGATCCCATCCCCTGAGCTGCTCAGTATAAGCAACGATCTCGAATCTTGGCCTAGTTTGTCTGCATTTAAGGCAGAAATCCTCAGGGAGGCACGTAGCGAGGGATCACTAAACTAAGTCTTGACAAACCCACGGCTCCACAAGTTTTGATAATTGTGACTTGGTCCTTTTTCATGACATTTTAACTTCTTTAAGTTTTCCAGATAGACATCATATAATCTACGGATGTTGAGACTTTGATCTCCTCGATGATATTACTTCTTCTATTGAGTTTTCCTTTATTAGGGTATTGGCTTGAGTGCCCAGGACACTGTTGTATAATTTTGATGTTCTTTCTTGCTTCAGATTTGAACATCTATAGTGTTTACAGAGTGTGCACAGTGTTGGTTCATATTTTGAACAGAGATTTGTGATTGTGTTCAGGGACTTTTTTTTTTTTTAAAGATTATATTTATTTGTTTGAGGGAGAGAGCGAGAGAGCACAAGCAAGGGGAGCGGCAGAGAGAGAAGCAGAGTCCCCGCTGAGCAGGGAGCCCAACGGATGTAGGGGGAGCTCAATCCCAGGGCCCTGGGATCACCGCCTCAGCTGAAGACAGGCGCTTAATCGACTGAGCCACCCAGGCACCCCCAGGGATGCTCTTTTTTTTTTTCTCACTTGCTAAGAGATTTTAATAAGGAATAGATATTTAAATTTATGAAACACCTTTGCAGGGGTCACATATGAATATTATCACATATTATTAGTTGATCCGATATGTTCTGATTGTTGCTGTGTAATGAACTCCTCAAAGCAAGGGGCCAAAGCAGGAACCATCGTTTATTTTCCTTATGAATCTGAGTTGACGAGGCCCACTCAGCTAGGCAGGTCTCACTTGGGGTAATTCACGTGTTTGCAGTGGGACCGACAGCGAGCTGGGCTGCAGCCGCGCTAAGGCCTCCCTACCCCCATGGCACTGGGAGTGATGGCGCCTGGACTGGGTGGACCCAGGGGGTGGAGCGTCTGGGGCTCTGTGGGCATCTTTCCACATGGGGGTCCAGAGTAAGCGGCCTTCTGGAGGCTTCCAGAGCGAGTGTCCCAAGAGAAACTAGCAAATCTGCACCAGCTTTTCAAACTCAGTGTCAGGAGTCATGGGGCATCATTCTGCAACATTGCGCTTGTGGAGGCAGACACAAAGGACCCCTGCCCGGGTTCACAGACCCCACCTCCGACAGAAGGAGTGCCAGGGAGTCTGCAAGCATGGTGTGAAACATCACACTTTACACATCAAATCATACACGTAGCAAATTTTGCTTGTTCCTGCCATCTTTCCCTTTGTACAACCAGACTTATTTAATCTTGACGTTAGCATGACCACATATTCTGTGATTTCTTTCAATGAACTGTGTTTCTCTGATTTTGGTACCTGAGCTGTGCTAGCTTTCTAACGTGTCTAATACAGAAGAGTTTAAATAACAAGGGAAAAAAAAAGAAAAAAAAAATAACAAGGGAATTGATTTATTTTGAAAAAAAAAATAAAAATAGGACTTTAGATTCTGTTTAGGACTCCTTCTTTACTCAGTTTCTTGCACGGTTAATGATCCATTCAGGATATTCACTTTTCTTGAATTATTTTGGTAATTTATTTATTTCCTGGGAACTCATTAAATGTTGATATTTCTCCAACTTTGCTAGTATGGACTTAAATATTTATGGAGAACTTGTAAATATCCTTTTTACATAATTGCCCCTTCTCCTTTGCAATTTTGGTTATATACATATACAAATATATATATATTATATATGCATATACAAATACAAACTTTGTATGCATATACAAAGACAAATATATATGTCTTGATTTGATTTTCCTGAAATGTTCTCTTTAATACTTGTCCCAAATATAGTCTCTTGGCTTTCTTTATGTTTTCTCCTTCTCCTGACTAGTAAAATTTTTTTTTCTTTTTTTGGATTATTTTTATTATGTTTCTTGGTTTCCTTTGGTTTCCTCAAAATCTCCTTAAGTTAATAATTAACTTAGTTATGCTCTTCATTTTCAATAGCAGACACATAGTTTTTAGATTATTTATTTACTTGAGAGAGAGAGAGCAGAGGAGCAGCGGGGAAGAGCAGAGGGAGAGGGAGAAGGAGGCTTCCCTCCATGCGGGGCTCCATCCCAGGACCCTGGGATTCTGACCTGAGCCCAAGGCCGACGCTTAACCGACTGTACCACTAGGCGCCCCCCCCAGACACATTTATGTTGAAAGAACTTGCTACTCCATTTTGCTTTGGCCTTCTCTGCATTTTGGCTCAGGAGACAGGAGACCTGGGAAGCACCAAGGATCTTGGAGAGAAGCACCCACACGTGTTGCCTTTAGGCCCTGCCGGGCTGCGCTCTCGCCTTGCAGGTGTAATACGGCCGAAGCTCTTGGTAAGGAAGTGGCTGATAGTTCAGGTATCGTGAAACCTGCCTCAGAGCCAGGGCGGGTGGGTCAGGTGGGAGTGGGGGTGAGAGTGAGGATGAGGGGGCACCAGCACGGGGGGCAGGAGGCGGGTCCTGCTGCAGTCGGGGCTCTAAGGCCGCCTAGGGCCCTGTGCTCGGGAGGCCCTGATCCTGGTAAGAAATCTTGGGTGGCCATGGGAAAGCAAGAGCCTAGCTCCCTGAGAGGCTGCTGGGAGCCCAGGGAAAACAGCATCCACCCCCCCACCCCCCCACCCCCCACCCACAGGGAGCCAAAGGGGCCTCCAGGCGTGAAACAGAGGCTTGTACAGGGAGATAGGGCTTGACAGGGACACGAGGAGCCTAGAGGTCCCCCACGCCAAGGGCTTCCAAAGGATGATGCTGGAAAGTTCACCCTGAAGTTCGCATTGCGTGCAACCCAGGAAGCCAGGACAGGGTTTAGGACACTTAGGCTGGAAGGGGTAAATGCAGAGCTGGTAGCTGAGCAAGCAAAGCCCCTGGAGGCTGGCACTTGCCAGGGTCCTGTGAGGGCTGCACTCCCAGCTCCTCTTCCCTTCAAGGACAAATCCCTCAGTTTGCTGCTGCTCCTGCTCCTGCTCAAGGGACGTGACCCCCTAACTCTGCCTCAGCTGTGACCTTGGGCGAGTGGCTTAATTTGTTTGTGCCTCAATCTCATTTAAAAAATGGGGACCAAGATAGAGCTTACTTGTGTAGTAACATGGGAAAGGTTTGGCTGAGTATCCGCCGTCCTGCCTGCCGGCCGGCCTCCAACACCACCAGGCCTGCAGCAAGCACGCCGACTAGTGTCCCTTCTTATTGGAAGGGCAGGGTCTGGTTCTCCTTCGGGTCCTTACGTATCCAGCCACCGAATCACTCAAGATGTCTCCTCAGAAAGTTCTTACCCATTCCGGCCACGTCTCATTGACCCTCGCTACCGCCATACGGTACCCCTGCAACCTTTGCTTGCCCTGACTCGAACCTAATTGCCTCAGTTTACCTTGTACGACTTTTCCCACCAACTATTTGAAAGCTCAGCTCTGCTTCAGTGGTCTCCGTATTTTACGATTCTTCACATCTGAACTCCTTTGCTTGACATTCAAGGCTTTTCTGCATCCTTTACTGTGGAGACACACATGGAGACACGCACATCTATGTACTCGTGCGCACACACGTGGAGACAGTTTTGTTCGTGCTTCCCCTAAATGTAACTTAGGCATCTCACGTAACTCCTCAACTTTCCAGTGTTTGTATATTGACCTGGCTCTTTTTTGGTTGTTTTGTTTTTTTGTTATGTTTTTGTTGTAGTGCTTGGGAGTTAGGGGATTGTGATATGAGAGGAGTCTGGGTGTAGTGGGAGAGGAGCGGATGGAGCGTGAGAGTATCTAGATTAGAGGGATTAGAATGGCGTGATTGCGATCTATATCCTGAATTGCTAAGATTCAAGGCCTTCCATCCCTTTCACTTACTTCCTCTGTTCTGTGCTTCTATTTGTCTTTTCTTTTCTTTTCTTTTCTTTTCTTTTCTTTCTTTTCTTTTCTTTTTTCTTTTCTTTTCTTTTCTTTTTTCTTTCCAAACCAGTGTCTTCCAGATCATGGGTTCCTGCTTTCTAAGGGTGTTCACCCTCTGCCTGCAGTGTGTGTTTTAGGGAAGATGGACTCAGTCCTCTGTCCCAGGAAGGTGGGTTTCAATTGGTCTATTATTGGTCATTTTGGTTTCCTTCCCCCAATGAAGGCCTGTGCAGATGTTAGAAAAGGCAGGCTCAGCACATGAAGATGTGAAAAGATAAAGGGGAAAATACTGCATACACACATGCTGTTGGTGACTGGTGTGGGAAGGAAGCACAGTTCTGACCAGTGAGATGTGCAGGACTCCTAGGAAAGGAACCTGTCCTCCTGCCCCTCCTCCTGCCCCCTCCTCCTCCTCCTTCTTCTTCTACTTCTTCTTCTTCTTAGCACAAGGAAGAGACCGTGCCTTTCCTGTGTCTGGACTCTGTCATGTGTGGACATGACACTTGTTGCTAAAGCTGCCTGGGGCCAAGCCAAGACAGGGAGGCGGCAAAGCCAAGGCCACCACAGAACAAGGACAAGGGGCCCCATGTGTCGACCGACTGTCTTGTGAGAACACATGTCCTTAGGCTCAAAGACATTCAATAGGGTTTCCTGTCACTTGCAGCTGAGCAGTTTCTAACTAATGGGGCTTCTTTACTGCACTTGTCTTTCATCTGGAGGAGCGTCGTTCCAGGCTGAGGAAGGGCAGGTTTCCAGGGTGCACTGGGCCCTCTGATCATGCTCGCCCTTCTAGCACTGCAAAGTATGGGTGTCGGGGAGGGGGTCTTCTCAGACTGGCTGATGCCTGGAACCCTTTGTTACATGTTTCTGCAATTTTTCTGTACTGCCATGGTCTTTTTTTTTTTTTTTAAGCTTTTATTTATTTATTTGAGAGAGAGAGAGAGAGAGAGAGAGAGAGGCTCCCTGCCGAGCAGGGAGCTGGATGCAGGATTCCATCTCCAAATCCTGGGATCATGACCTGAGCTAAAGGCAGATGCTTGCCTACTGAGCCACCCCGGCTCCCCATCATGGGTCTTAATGGCAGGTTGAGGGAAGCTGTGTTGTGCATTACTCACTGGCATTTTAGCTCAGAGTCCCTGGCATGCCCTCCCCTATGTGTCTGCAAAAACAAATTCATTTCCCAGGTCAGCCTTCCCTGCCTCTGAGAAGCCTCTTTTCTGTTTCAGGTAGAATGAAACCTTCCTTGTCTACATGGTTTTCTTCCTGAGCGTCCTTCAGTTTTTGGATGTATAGCATTGTTTGTAGGGCCAATCACTGTAATAAACTCTTTTTATAGACACATCTCATTTAATCCCTATGACAACCAGTTCAGCTGGTGTTATTATTGACATTTTGCAGTTGAGGAAATTGAAGTAGAGAAAGGTTAAATGACTTTTCCAAAATTACACAGCCAGGAAATGGCAGAGATGGTATTTGAGACCAAGTCTGTCTTGCTCTAAAGCTTTACTCAGCCATCATGCTGTGGTCTGTACCAGATAATCAAGCCATACAGATGTGTGTCCCTGGGAGCTTCTGGAAAGGGGAGGACTGCATCTTACCTTGGGCACCAGCTCTGTTCACAGTGTTTGGCACACAGGGGGCAGGGGGACATGTAGAGTGGGAATGTTGAACTCAGAAGGCTTATTTAGGGAGTGCTTTGGGATCAGCACCTGCGGAAAGGGGCAGGAAGGGAGACGAGGGTAGGGAAAAAGAGACATGGGGCGGGAAGGGGAGGGAAGGGTTGGAGGGGAGCAAAGCAGGATCGGCTAGAAGGATGGGTTGATCTGTGACAGACTCTCAGTGGAAACCTCAACTGACTCTACAGAGAGATCAAAAGGTGGGGTGAGTCTTCAGAGCTGTTCCTGTTTGAGGAGATAGAGCTGAGCCTTGATAGGGCTGTATGCATCGTTATTGGATATGGGCTGCTCTGAGAGGGGGGTCATGGCCTGGGCAAGATGGCTTCCTTCCTCTGAGTCCCTCCCTGAAGAGGACAGCTGAGGGAATTGGGTGGCAGGGGCTCCCAGCAGTTTGGAGAACAAGTTCTTCATTCCTGAAGGGACCTGGTGGTCCTCACAGCCTCTATGTCACCACCGTGTATAGTGACTTTTATAGAACACCCACCCCTGCCCATGCCACTACTGTAGGCATTTCTGGACCAGATACAGCCAGGGCATGTTTCTTTACCCAGCATCCAGGAGATGAAGCCTCAAACAATGGAAGCCCCTGAGAACATCTTGCTTATGGGGCTTATGCACCAGATTTCAGTGCTTCTTGGTTTGCTGTACTTTCTTCCCCATCAGGCTGTCTCTTTCTGCTTTGGAGGTTGTTGTGAGGCTCCCCAGAGACTGATGGATTGGAGTAATTCCTCACTCTCTGGCCCCAGCAAGTGTGCTCACTACTGCTCCCCCACCCTACCCGCATCACCCCATCACCCCATGCAGCAATGGCCCTGACTCACTCTCTGGGGCAGTTGTTGGTGACCATGGAGCATGGTGACTTGAACATGGCAAAAGCCTGACCTTGTCACAGCTAGAGGAATGCTAGAGCTGCCTTGTATCCCCCAGGCAGCCTCAGCCTTGGAAGGTACACACACCAGGTAGGCAGGCTCTGGCCCTGTGATGAAGATACCTGCAGGGAGGATTGGGACTGGAAGCCAGAGGTATTGAATGAGCCCATTCTTCTCTGAAATGCAGTATTTGCCTTTTGCTCACAAATCTGTGTTGCTCTAAAGAAAGCTTGTCCAGCTTCAAGCTGCTCCCATACAGAACAGGGCCAGTGGTCAAACCAAATGATAGGGAGGAGACCTGCAGTCACATGTTAAGGGTTAAAGCCAAATCCCTTTCTTATCAAACTGTGAGGTCAGCTGGACCTGGCTGGGAACTGAGGGCTAACTCGCAAAAGCAAGGAAAGCATTTGGAGCAGTGCAAGCCAAGGACCTGAGGGCATCCAGGAATCACAGGGTAGCCAGTTTGGTTTCCAAGGATTATAACACAGGAACTCCAGAGGAACCAGATCCGTGTGGAAATAGGCGAGACTCAAGGAAGCTGAGGCAGGAGCAGCATGTCCAACCCTGGCCTCCACTCTCCCGGAGGGCCCATCCATAAAGCTGGTGGCCATGGCATCATTGGTCTGTGGTCCAACAGTCTGGAGGGTAGGCAGCACTGTTCTGTGCCTTTAGAAGTGACCTGCATAGTTACTACTTCATCACTTCAAGAAACTTATGCTGAGTTTCTACTCTGTAATTGCTACAGAGTCAAAGCTAAGACTCAAATGTCCTCTGCTCTCTATCAACCCAAAAGCAGGGGGATGAACAGACAAGCTCATTGGTTTTGAGGAAATCTACAGAATGTTTTTATTATAGAGAATTTCAGACATGCACAGAGTAGAATAATTGAATGAAACTCCATGTACACATCTCTTATTTTAAATAGTTATAATGCCAAAAGGTGCTACCTATCTACCCCTATAGACTGTTCCTTCAGGCAAACTTGACTTAGTATCGTCAAATATATTTAGTACTCAAGTTTTCTAGATCGTCCTAAAATATATGTATTTCTGAACCATTACTTTGTTTAAATCAGTATCCAAACAAGAAAAAATAAGTGTGTTTACTTCCTACTAGGGGTGGTAGCAGAGGTGTAGACATTCATGGCCAAGATCATCAGGAAGCCCTCCCTGGATTTGCCTTCAGTGAGGTTTGCGGTGGTTATGAGCACTGTCTTTAGGATTCCAGCTGTGTGGACCTGAGCAAGCAAACCTCTCCGAGTCTCAGCCCCTCATCTGCATAACACAGTGTTGCCATAAATATTAAATGAGACAATCCCCCTATGATGCTTAATGCATAAGCCAGCCAACAGAGTGTGCTCAATAAATTCTGAATATAATCATTATAACAATAATTAAAGCAAAGAAGGTGATGTTTAGTTTAGATCTGTAGACATGTAGCCTCATGCAAAGTAAAGAAGAGGTAAGATGAATTTGCAGGCCAAGATCATAAACAGCTTTAACTGAAGGCAATAACTGGGAATCTGGCATATTTGATAAAGGGTGAGAAGGCTCATGAGTTGGGGGTGTCAGGAGACGAGGCTGGTGATGTAGGCTCCAGCCAGGCCATACATCAGGGGCTTTGTGGAAAGAGGGAAAGAGTTGAGGCTTAATCCTGGGAGGTTGGAAGAGGTCTGTGAGGGAAGCCGCAGGCTTGGATTCCTCTGGCATCAGAGTGGAGGGTCAGGTGCTGGAGGAGGGAGGCCAGGCATGAGGTAGCAAGAGCCCTGCAAGGAGACAGTGATGCCCTGAACCCACCAGTAAATACGGGGATGGAGAAGGAACATTGGTGAGGTGGACTGGCCAGGATTGAGTGAAAGATTAAATGTTGGCAGGTGAGGAGAGAGGGAGAATTTAAGAACGACCCCAGAGTTTCTGGCTCAGCTACCAGCTAGAAAGCGGTGCCTCTGACTGTGATCATAAACACGGAAGCCTGCGCAAGCTTCAGTGATGGAGATAATGAATTGCGCTTGAGATTGCCTGCAGCAAGAGCCGCCTGCAGGACACCCAGGTGAGACTCTGCCCTTACCCCTGACATCTTCAAATGCCTGGGGAATCACTTAGAAGGAAAATTGAGGAGTGAAGCTTACGACTGGTGTGCCTCCCCCATCTGATCCAGACCTTGCTAGGAAATCTGACAGCTCCTTGCACTGAGCAGGATCCAGGAGGGACTGCTGGCCTTTCCAAAGGCCACATCATAAATGCAGTGCTTGATGGCAAGTGAATAAAACCCAGACTGGTTTAAAATGTATCTGGCCACTGGACACCATGGTTCTGACAGAGGCAAAGGACCGGACAATCCACCATTGTCAAGAATCCACAATTCTTGGATTGTGGGCCTAAACCCTTTGATGATCAGATGACCCTAATCAGACAGTCTATCATTCTATCTTACTCTCCTACATTTCCCCCTTTCCCATCCTCAGCTCAGACCAGAGTGACCTAACACGAGGCAAAATAGCTTTCTTGAGATATGGACTGATTTTGTAAAGCAACTGTACAAATGTAAAAATGATTATTTTAGGAGGAGAAGGAACTTCCTGACATTGAAGGCTGGTTCGCTCTTCAAGTAAGGATATCTGATAAAGGGAGTTGATGTCTTGAGTTGGTGGGGCTATGGAGGCCAGATTCAATGACTCAAGATGCTCTTGGTTGTGAAACCAAACCTATGAGGATTGGCTTGGGGGTTGATATAAAAAGTGAGTTCAAATTCCTTGACATTCCCCCCATCGAGTGGTAGGGTTTATGTTCTCTCCTTCTGTACCTGGGGAGTTGTTACCACTTCAACAAGGAGGATTGGGAGGTAACGACACTATGTGACTTCTGAGGTTAGGTCATAAAAGGCCATGTAGCCTACATCCAACTCTCTTGTAACATTTTATGTGCCCAAAGTCTCCCTCTTGGAATTCTTCCATTATGCAGTGAGGAAGTTCCAGTCCTACAGAGAGGATACATGTCAATGTGCTGGTCAATACTCCCAGATGAGTCCAGACTTTGAGTCTTTCCAGCACAAGTATCAGGCAGGAGAGTGCAGAAGCTTCTAAGTGAGCCCCTAGCTCTTCAGAGTGTCCCCAGCCACTATGGTCTTCCAAGCCTGCAAGCCCTATGTCATAGAGCAATGCCTTGTCACAGTTCCTGATCCACAGAACCCGAGAGCAAAAGAAAATGAGTGTCGTTCTATGTCACTGTGTTCTGGGATTGGTTGATTATGTAGTGACAGAAAGAATAGTACGTGAACAATTCTCAGCAATGGGACGTAAGTGGTCATTCACTGGGGGGGGGGGGGTTGTGGGAAAGGTTTTCCTCTCATAAGAAGAAAGAGTGGTTTGAAAAAAATGCCCTCTACTTCCCACCTTTCATGTGTGTTGGGAGAGCTTTATGTTTTAAAGGACTGCAGCCGTCCTGAGACTCTGTGGGCAAAGTCAAGAGAGGGATAGGGAAGTTTTCTATGGCCCTGATCGTGTTTAGCTGGGGACTTCCTTCTTTGGGATTTCTTATTATGTACAACAGCAAATATCCTTTGCATTTAAGCCACTTGTATTTGGGTTCCCTATTACTCACTGGCTGAATTAATGACCTTTAAAAACTTCCTAATTCAGAACTCTGGTTCTATGGCATTTCTGCTTTCTCTCTGCTTTTATTCCAAAATGCTGTTCTGTCCCAGTTCTGTTAGAATTCTTTACACCCTTCAAGGGTTATAGGCATTGTGAAGACTTCTGCATTCATCTCCTTTGAAAGTGATCTATGTGTATCATGGTTTCCCATTACCCAATTCATGCATTTGCCTATAGATTTTTATACATTTTCTATCGTATTTTTTTAAAAGATATTTATTTATTTATTTATTTATTTATTTATTTATTTATTAGAGAGAGAGAGAGAGAGAGAGACAAGCAGAGGGAGAAGCAGGCTTCTTGTGGGGAGCCCAATGGGGGACTCGATCCCAGGACTCCAGGATTATACCCTGAGCCAAAGCAGGCGCTCAACCACTGAGCCACCCAGGTGCCCCCATTTACTCTCCTACTAAATGATATCTATACAACAGTGACTCATTCAATATGCACGTGTCTTCATTTATTCAAGCCTTTATTTATTTTTTTAATAAATTTATTTTTTATTGGTGTTCAATAACACCCAGTGCTCATCCTGTCAAGTGCCCACCTCAGTGCCTGTCACCCAGTCACCCCCACCTCCCGCCCACCTCCCCTTCCACCACCCCTAGTTCGTTTCCCAGAGTTAGGAGTCTCTCATGTTCTGTCTCCCTCGCTGATATTTCCCACTCATTTTTTCTCCTTTCCCCTTTATTCCCTTTCACTATTTTTTATATTCCCCAAATGAATGAGACTATATAATGTAGGTCAAGCCTTTATTTTATGTCCCTCATTATGTTTGGTAATTTTTTTTTCATATAGGTCATTTTATATTTTTTTCTAGATTTTATGCAGATGCATATTTTTAATTGCTTTTGTTGTTGCTGTTTTTGCTGTCCTCTCTCGTGGATATCATTCTGCAAGTCTTTGAGATCTATCCTTTTTCAAGGTATGCATCATACTTAATGAGTGCCTACTATATGTTAGAGTTAAATCCCCTGCATTTCCTGTTACTACAGGAAACAATGATAATTGCTAATATTTTTGAGCATTTGCCATATTCACATTAGGCATATCCTATTAGCTTTAGATGAACTAGCTCCTCGGATACACACAATACTATGAGAAAGGTATCATCACATTTTAATTCCTTTTACACAGAAGAAAACTGAGAAAGGGAAAATTGGAATAAGTTGGTGGAGGTTGCATCACCAGTAAGCAGCAGAACTGGTGTTCAAACTCAGAGGTCTGGGTCTTGAGCCTGGGTTCCTAACCAATGAACTATAGCCTCAAGGGACATGAGATTCCATCTTAGGGTGAGAGAAAGAGATTAAAGAAATGCAGAAATGAACTATTTGAAGCATTGTTGTAAATGTAGTCAAGGGAAAGTAGAAGGTTTTATGAGTTCTGATAGTCTCATTTACCTGGCCTGGGAAGGATGAGAAAGATCTCCCAAAGGAAGTGGCATTTCAGCTGTGACATGAAGGCTGATCAGGAAACAATCAGGTAAAGGCGGCAGGAGGGGAGCCCTTCAGATGAAGTCACCGGTGTGTGTGGGAGGATCTTGAGGATTCTGAGAGCCCTGGGATGGCTGCAAACCCAAAGTACTCAGAGAAAGCAGTGGGGACAAACAAAAAACACATCGGATAAGGCTGCAGAGGTTGAGGATCTGGACTTTCTCCTGGAAGCAGCAGGAGACTATTGATGGATTGAAAGGAGGAGGCAGTGATTCCTTTGGCTGTTGAACAGGGGATGGAGTGGAGGGTGGCGAGAATGGAATTGGGTTAGTTAGCTATTCTGGGAGTCCAGGAAAGAGTCTGATAATGAATGTAGAGATGCTCAGCTGTAGTTAGAGTTTAGGTATAATTTTTTTTTCAGGTAAAATATAAAAACCTTGATGATAGCTTGGGGGTAAGGGATGATGGAGAAGGTTGTATCAAGAATGACGTTCATGGCTTTTGTTCCCATAATTGGCTACTTGTCATTGCTGCTGTTTGCTAAGTTGTAAAATAAGCTAAGGAAGAAGATGCATTTGCTCAACATTCTTAGTAAGTATTTATTAAGCACCTACTCTATTTTTAAAAAGATTTTATTTATTTATTCATGAGAGACAGAGAGACAGGCAGAGGGAGAAGCAGGCTCCCTGTGGGGAACCCAATGCGGACTTGATACCAATACCTCGGGATCACATCCTGAGCCAAAAGCAGATGCTCAACCACTGAGCCCCCCAGGAATCCCAAGCACCTATTCTATTTAAGAAATATTATGAGATATTGGACAAACAGATAAAACAAGGCCAATATTCTTCCTGCTCTCATGGAGTTTATATTCTCCTGGGTGAAGAGAGAATTAAAACTAATCATGACTAACTAATTTCAATAGTAAAAAATAAATCAAGATGTTGAGAGGTGCCTGGGTGGCTTGGTCAGTTGAGTGTCTAACTCTTGGCTCAGATCATGATCTTATGGGTTGTGGGATTGGGTCCTGTGTCAGACTCCATGCTCAGCAGGGGATCTGCTTGGGGATTCTCTTCCTTTGCCCCCCCACTTTCTCTCAAACAAACAATTTTTTAAAATGTGCTTCTTAAAAAAGATGTTGAGGAACCTATGAAAGCTTATACTTGGAGGACCCTGACTTTATCAGGGAGGACAAAATTCATTATTTCCATGTGGAGGTGAAGGTGAAGCATTGTATGGGGGGAAAACAGTTGAGGGCATCTTGCAAGGTGGGAATTCAGAGTGTCATGGTAGAAATGGAAAGACATGGATGCGTCAGAAAGCTATTTGGTTTGTAAAGTTGACTGGAATTATGAAAACAAAGGGAAATGTCCAGAATATCTACAAAGTTTTCTTTTTTTTATAGATTTTATTTATTTATTCATCAGAGACACACACACAGAGAGGCAGAGACACAGACAGAGGGAGAAGCAGGCTTCCAGCAGGGAGACCGATGTGGGACTCGATCCTGGGTCTCAAGGATCAGGTCCTGAGCTGAAGGCGGCGCTAAACCGCTGAGCCACCTGGGCTGCCCTCTACAAAGTTTTCTAATGGAGAAGTTGGATGGATGTTGGTGCCATAGGGTAACTGCAGGAAAAGCAAGCTTTAGGGCAAAATACTGTGCCTCAAGTCCTTGTTAAATAGCCAAGTGCAGACCAAGTGTTGGTGTCTGGGCTTCAGGAGAGTTATAGGCTGCAAGTATAAGTGGAGGATACCCAAACAGAAGGCACTTAAAGGGGATCCCTGGGTGACTTAGCGGTTTAGCGCCTGCCTTTGGCCCAGGGCGCAATCCTGGAGTCCCGGGATTGAGTCCTGTGTTGGGCTCCCGGCATGGAGCCTGCTTCTCCCTCTGCCTGTGTCTCTGCCTCTCTCTCCTCTCTATGTCTATCATGAATAAATAAATAAAATCTTAAAAAAAAAACTTAAAAATAAAGAAGACACAAAATGAAAGGATCAGATGAAATCCTCTATGGGAAAAGTAGAGAGGAAGAAGAAAATTCCAGAGGAAATCTGACATCTAAAGATGGAAATTAAATGGTAAATTTTGGGTGATGCGAATTTCACCTCAATAATTAAAAAAAAACCCTCAATCATAAACACTAGAACTATGAGGAAGACCCAGTAATGGAGTCTGAAAAGTAGTGGCTGGAGTGAAAGGAGAAAGGTGCCCAGCAAGTCAGGGAGGGAAGGCATTTGCACAAGGAGTGGGCGGCCAGTTGTGTCTAATATGGATGTGAGTCCAATGTATGTGAAAGCCATAAAGAAAATGCAAAGACTGTGTATGTCTTATTTATCTTATTGTTTGTGTTCTATATCTTGTTCCTAGAATAGTGTTTGATACTGATGTTGGGTGCTCAATAATTGCTTGTCAAAAGAATGAAATGAAAATATCAGAGCCATTTTAGCTTCTTGGTGGACACAGAATACAGTTAAAGGGTCTCCTGGGTGGCTCAGTCCATTGAATATTCAACTTTTCATGATTTCAGCTCAGGTCATGATGTCAAGGTCATGAGATCGAGCCCTGTGTCAGGCTCTGCACTTAGCAGAGTCCGCTTCTCTCCCTCCACCCCTCCCTGCGTGCTGTCTCTCTCTCTCTTAAATCAATCTCTTTTTTTCTTTTAAAAAAGAACACAGCTAAGAATGGTTTAAATACTAAGTAGAAGGTAAGGAAATGGAACCAGAGCTGTAGCCAGACCTTTAAAGAAGTTTGGCTTGGAAATAGATGAATGAGGCATCTGCTGGAAGCAGGCTGTGAGGTCCAAGCTGGGTACATTAAAAAAAAAAAAAGTTAGGGACAAAATGTGTTCTAATGCAGTTGGAAACAATTCAGTCAAAGGGAAACAAGAAGACGCACGTGAGAAGAGGGAGCATCACTGGGGTAGGTTTCCAGAGGGACAGGAAGGGTTGTACAGGGATTGACATTTGCCGGATGGTTACATTTGACATTGTAACAGGAAGAAAGGAGAATATGGGAACGGATGTGAGATCTGGAGGTGGAAAGTAGAAGTTGTGGTCTGATATTATCTATGAAGAATAAGCCAAGATCATCCACAGAGAGGGTGGGGGTGGGGGGGGGGCAGTGAGAATGTGGTTCCTGAGAGGTGAAATATGGACTTAGGGCTCCCTGGAGGTTAATGGACGGCTGTGTATCATTTTACCAGTCGGTGGAGATTACGTCTCTTCACCAGCCTGTGCTGATGATCTTTGACTGAGCTCGTGCTGTGTGTCGCTATGACAGGCTCTAGGGAGGATGAAGCAGGACCAGAATGTAGATGTTGTCCTCATGACACTCAGTGACCAGGGAGGGAGACACACCTTCATAAAGAAACCACATGGGATGGTGTGAAACTCAACTATGATAAGTGCCTTAAAGAAGGTGAGCCAGAACTTCTGGAACAGTGGAGAGAGGACCTTTATAAATCTGTTCCTTTCCAAAAAGAGCAGAAACACTGGCAAAAATGGTCAAAATCCACTTTTGCAGAATGCTGGAAATCAACCAAGGATCTAAAGAAAGTCTGTTCAAGAAAAATGACTGACTCCCAGTACGAGCAGTGACCTCTGGGGCACGGGGCCTTGCCCTCTTCCCAGCTCCTTTCCGCCAGAGTCGCAGAAGCCTTGAAAGCAAGAGGCTTTGCAACCACAGTAGGTCCAAGCAGCAGCAGTAGGAGCCCCTGGAAGGAGCTCACTGGGGCGACGCACCTCCAGAGCCCCCGCCCTGGAGAACCGCCACCGTGTGACCTGTTGGCCAGGTCCCTGGAAAACACTCTTATACCTCTTCTGCCTTTTTTAAAAAATTGAAATAGAATTCCCCTGCTATAAAATTCGCCTCTTTTAAAATGTAGGATTCAATAGTCTTTAGTATTTTCAGAGTCGTGTAACTATCACCACAATCTGATTTTAGAACAAAAGAGCCAAAACCCCAAAAGAAGCATCATACCCATTAGCAGTCACACCTCATTCCTCCCCCTCTCCACTCAGACCCGAGCCAACAGTGATCTACTTTCCTATATGCAGAGGTTCGCAGAGGTGGAATCCTACTGGCGGTGATGTGAACAGCTTCCGCGTGAGATAATCAAAGTGAAATCATTGCCCAAATCCTGGTCACAAAGATCCTACGTTTTTATCTAAGAGTGTTTTTTTTTTTTTTTTGTAGTTTTAGCTTTCATATTTAGGTCTGTGATCCATTTTGAGTTGTTTTGTATATGGTTGTGATATAGGGGTTCAAATGCATTTTTTTAAAAATTGGGGATATCCAATTATTGAAAAGAGGATTATAACCATCCATTGAGTCATCTTGGCACCTTGTCAGGCATCAGTTGTCCGCAACAGAAGGACGTATTTCCCAACTCTCAATGCTATTCCATTGACCTCTGTTCTTAACCTGCGTCAGTACCACTTGGTCTTATTACGGTCGCTTTTTAGTAAGTTATAGGGTCAGGAAGTTTGAATATCCTAACTGTATTCTCTTTTTCAAGACTTGCTTTCTGAGACTAAAACTATTCTGAGTTCCCTGGGTTGTTGAAACTGTCCTCTGTGCTCCGGCCCTGAAATATAACAGGAAGGGTTTGGAGATAACGCGGAACCATGGTTTTATGACTTTGCCAGGCCAGAGAGGCTGCAGCAGGGCTCACGTTTTCACAACCGCAGACCTGCCTGGGGTAAGAGGCTGAGGGCTTTTATAGGCAAATGTAGGATCTGGGTGTTTTCGGTAGGAACCTGGCAGGTGCTGCTCACCGCATTGGTCATTGTTCAAGGTGGTCTGACTGTCTGGCCCTCTGAGTCTCATTCCTAAGTGTACAACGAGGTCAGGGAGGTGTCATGTCAATAGTGAATCCTGGAACAAAAGATTCTATGGAAATACAAGTGAAGGGGACGGGGAGGCTTTGAGAATGAGGAAGAGAAAGCTGTGTTCAGTTTAAAGGTCAAGCCTTGCTGAGGCACTAATGTGGCCTCTTTATTTCCACCCACTTTCATGTTTTTATAGTGGTTTCCTCTGCATTTTCATATGAATTTCAGGATGAGTTTATTTATTTCTGCAACTCCCAAAAAGAGCAGCTATAGTTTCAATAGGTATCATGTTAAATCTATAGTTTGGTTTGGGAGTGTCGCCACTTAACATTAGTAAGCCTTCCGATTGATGCATGGATGTGACATGTTGTTACCTTTATTTTGGCTGTCTTTAATTTCTTTTTAACGATATTTTGAAGTTTTTAGGGTGCAAGTCTTGTACTTTTGTTAAATGCATCCCTAAGTATTCTTAGTCTATGATATGTCCTAAGGAATATTATTCTTTTTTTTTTCTGTCATGGTAAGTAGAATTATTAATTTTAGTTTCAGATTGTTCATAGCTATTGTATAGAGATACTATTGAGTTTTGTATATTGATCTGGATTCTGCAACCTTGCTGACTTGTCTTTGGCTTTTGACAATTTATCGTTTGTCTGCATTTGGATCTGTTGGTGTTTAACTTGAGGTTTGTTGACCTGCTTGGATATGTAGATCAATGCTTTTCATCTGCAGGATCTGGATCCTCCTTTGAGTAAGCGTGCACAGCTACGTGCTGTTCCAAACATCTAACCAGTGATACTTTCCTAGAAACCTTGCTCCTTGTTTATTCCTTTCTTTCTTCCTTCCTCCCCCTCCATTTTCTGTCTTTCACTGGGCCTTTTCTCTTAAAATTTTATTTTGAAATGTTTGGGATATTCACAAGTAATACAAAAGGGTACAATGCATAGCTGTGTGGGGATAGCCTGGGTTAAACAGACATACCCTGTCAATTTGGTGTGTTTTTCTATCTCTTCAAGTTTTTATCCTCCAGAGTATTTAGATTTAATTTTATCTTGACTGCATTTTTCTCCACCCTCCTTAAATTTCAAATGCATGCACTTCAATTGGCTTGTTGGGTTTGGGAAAAACATTGTCTTCCCAAAGCTTTAGGTGCCCCTCATCTCAGCATTTTAATTCAGGTCTGATGGAGGAGGTTGTCGAGAGGATATGGCTTCCCGTTGACCTTAGAACTGGATCCTGGTGACTGGGGGCTCCTCACACCATCCCCTGTCCTTGGTTTGCATGTTCTGCTCTCCATTCCCATGGTGGGGGGCATTTCAGAGACATGGTTGGAGAGAGTAAGGTGTTAAGACTGACTGGATGATATACATACTTGAACCCAGTGAGGGCTTCTGCATAAACTTTAAGATTTGGGGGGGTCAGTGCAGAGATCTACTCCTCCTGTGACCACCTAAGCAAACATTATATGTGAGTTCCTTTGCTTAGTAAACCTGCCACCTGCCAACCTGGAGTAGACTGTCTCTTTCTTTGCTCCTTCCTTGCCCTCTGTGTATCCAACGGGATTGCTATGTAACTGAATCTGGTCCATCATGCCATCTAAACACCTAGTCATTGGCTTCCCGCTGCCTGATTTCTTTTGCAGGAGAGACTGTGGATGAAAGGCGAAGATACAACTTGTCAGCACTGTCCCATGGCCTCTCTGACTGAATCAGGATTTTGAGTCACTACAAAAATACCCAGGGTTGTTTTCCCTGTCCATGAAAAGTAGAGAACTGGTAGGTGTGGGGCAATACTGAGTCTTTGCAAATCTGAGCTCCTCCTCTTGCAGAGGTTATCCAGAGTATCCCTTGTTTTTTCAAGAAAGTCAATGGAGGTTCAGCCAACATGAGTCCAGTAGGAATGGTCCATACCTTGGTTCATACCACGTGGATAGGTAAGAGTTGTGGTTAGTCCTGATACCAGCATTCTTGTGTGAATATGGGCATAATCTCTGAAAATGGTGCTAAGGGAGATCAGTGTAAAAATGTGTGCGTGTCTTTTCCAAATCAGTGGCATATAACCTTGGTGTACCAATTAGAAAACTCGTTCATGAGTCCCACGGTTAAGAGGTCTGGTGCTGTACGAGCTCACACACAGAGAACACAGACATCATGGGCAATAATGTAGTCACCAGCGAGGAGCCCCTGGGAGGATGGTTCTGGGCACCTCCCCTTGGCTGGTAGGTTCTTCAGCAACTCCTGACCACTCCACAGCTTTGTGCCCTGTGGATTATTGTTCCACACCTCACTTTTGTGTGTCTTGCATGTTCTGGTGGTTATGCCTTGTACTCCTCAAGGCTGACACCTCTCTGGCTGTTCGCAAGGCCCTGTTTCTGTTGCCAACTTTGGCTTCTTCCTTTGGAGCTTTTATAGGGTCCTCCTCCCCACTCCTCCCAACCCCATTCCTGGGCTCAGCTGAGACTCCAACTCTTTGTCAAGGGAAAGAAATGGTCAGAGGATATTGCCCTTTGAGTCTGCCCTGGAATCATGCCTCAGGATCAAAGGGGCTCAGCTCTGGGAGTGTCAACCCCATGGGTCAGGATCAGTCCCCATGGGACAAACCCACCGAACTCTGGGCATCCTGGGGCTCCTCAGGTCACCCTATCCATGTGTTCTTCTCCTCTACGGCTGTGAAATGGGCCTTGCTGGCTCAGCACAATGCATCCTTCTGAAGCCTCAGAGGAGTGGAGTGGCTTTGCTCAAAACAAAGTCAGCATTTTTTCAAGGCTTGGCCAGTTGTGTAGCACCAAGGTCCTAATAGCATTTGGAGTGCCAGTTCTGTGCATTTAGCTAGACTTTCTGTCCTTTGTCAATAGCAATGGCAGCAGTGTCCTTTAGGGACAAAGCAACAGGAAATCTTTTGAGACTTGAAGCCCTTTTGAGTGACGAGGCAGGTGCGACAGGCAGAGCCATCCCTGAGTGCAGTGCCACCCTGTGCCCGGAGGCCCCCAGTGCCATGGAGGCTGGGGCTCCTCAGACTTCTGGTCTACCTGCTGCCACCTATGGCTCCCAGACAGGCCCTTTGCCTCCCTGGATGGCCCTCCCTTAGGGCTTAGCAGACGCTCTGTGCTTGCCACCCTCTTCTCTGGGTCCATCTGGGGCAGGAGCGTGGGTTGGGTACTTTCCAGGAAGGTAAGTTCCCTGAGGGCAGGGCTCTTTGCCTGTCATGTTCACTATTGTATCCCTCAGTTCCCGGAAGGGTGCCCGGCACATAGGCATTGGGCAGTTGTAAGTGATCCATTAGCTGTAGCAAGCCCCTTGCCATCTGATTCTCAATTCTGATACAGTGGCTATTTGGTAGTGTCAGCACTGACGCAGTGTTGTTAGCGCTGTAGTTACTATGGTTATTACTATTATTATGTGTGGAGGTCTTGAAGAAGCATCCAGCTTTGGATCCAGGCTTCATGTTATATTTGGAGGATTTGTAAGCCCTTGAAACCACCATAAATGACAGTTTTCGGTCATGTCAGAAATACCTGTGTAATGCTTATTTCTTCTGAGAATCTCAGGTCTGCTCGGGTGCCCCAGCTCAAAACTTCTCTCTCTGCTCGTGGAAAACCAAGCAGAAGGTGAACCTGGGTAGGGCCTGGGAGAACCAAACTGAGGCCTGGGTAATGGTCTCAAGAGAGATGAACCCTGGGGGCAAGCAGTGCTCTCCTGGGAATGGCAGTGACCTGAGTTTGCCTCTAGCTGTGGCTTTAGCCTGGACAGACATAGGCCTCAGAGACCAGGAGCTGATGGACTGGCTTGTAGGAACAGGCTATTCTTGAAAAGAAAAAAAATGGGGGTGGTTCATAAAAGAAGAACTGGAGAAGAGAGGGAGACAGAGCACAGACTGAATTTGTAAGCAAGTTATCTAATAGTTGAATTTGAAGGGCGGGTCGTGAGCCCAGCACTGGAGGGGGGTCAGCCTGGGGCAACACGACTTGGGCTGACAGAGGCTCACCTCGCTGGGAGCCCGAGCAGGAATGTCTGAAGCTGGAAAAGGTAAGGGCATGAGGAAGATGCCTGGAACCAAGGCCCTGGCTCAGACTAGCTGCGTTGCTTCTTGGAGCAGAGCACACGGTCTACACGGTGAATATGACTGGGAAGATGACCAACAGAGGGAGAAGAACTGAATCCTCCTGTGCTGACTTGGAGGGCTCAGGGAGACATGAGGGCAGAGGCCTGCCTGTTGTGTGGGAAGAAGAGAGAGGCAGGAGGGAGCTGGTTCTGTCTTGTCTAAAGCTGTCTGGCATTTGTAGCCGGCGCCCAGCCCAAGCCTGGGGTCACAGAGGAGCAGAAAAGGGGTTGCAAACAGCAGGAATCAGGGGGAACTCAGTCTTGTTTCAGCTGAAAAGTCACTAGTGTGGGCCTTGGGTATGTTGAGGGAGTCCAGCAGGCTTTACCCTTCTGTCTATGAAGGTTGGATTCTTGGTAGCTTGCAAGGTTGTGCTCGCTAGAGGGGACGATGCTCACTGTGACAGGTACCCAGCACACACTCTGTCAACAATCTGTACCTTTTTCCTGAGCTTATATTCTGGCCCTGCTTGGGCCAGCTGGTGTCTGGTGTGGACTCCTGGGCTGGTGGTGGGCAGAGATGCTGAGCTAATGTTGGGGAGGCAGGAAGGAGGGGTCTTGGGGGGGGCACATTTATCCAACCATCAGAAAGGCATCTGTTGATCTAAGCTTGCCAGCTCAGAAACCTCAGAAACCTCCCTCTCAGGGGCCTCCTGCTCCTGATACCCCTTCTACCCTGATCAGGGGCCAGTGGGGGCAGACCTTGCAACTGCCTCTGGGGGAGACACTGGGAGCCTCAACTCCAGAAGGCCTGACTCCAGCTCAGCTCATGCTGTCAGGCCCACTGTCTGAACACTGCCTGGCTGGTTGGTGGGCAAAACTGTCCTCACACAGCTGCAGGGCAAGGGGAGGCAGCCAGGGGGTTATGGCTACATCCTGCAAATGGAAGTGCTCTGCTAAATGTGGGGAGAGCTTGGTGCTGGCATGCCCCCCTACCACGACCCCCCTACCTGAGCAAGTTTTGCAGGCTCAGGCCTCTGCTCACAGGTGGGTCTGTCTCAGGCTGGCTCTGAGCTTTGCACAAGGCCGTGTCCAAGGTTTCACCCTGCGCCTGAAGCAGCATAGCTTATGCCTGGAGTCTCCCCAAACCTCTTAATTTTGGTCTCCAATTTCTTCAGCTTTTGGTCTCAAACCTTTTCACCCCAGAGCATCAAGAAAAGTGTGAGATTGTGCTCTGGGCTCAGCTTTGACCTCTCTTTCCTCTTCCAGGGGGGCCACTGTGCTCTCTGTCTCTACCCCTTTGGTCCCCAATTCAAAAATCCCCTGTTAAAGCAATCTATCCATCCATTCATCTCTCTTTTTAATTTTTATTTATTTATTTTTTTAAATAATAAATTTATTTTTTATTGGTGTTCAATTTGCCAACATACAGAATAACACCCAGTGCTCATCCCATCGAGTGCCCCCCTCAGTACCCATCACCCAGTCATCCCCACCCCCCTGCCCTCCTCCCCTTCCACCACCCCTAGTTCGTTTCCCAGAGTTAGGAGTCTTCATGTTCTGTCTCCCTTTCTGATATTTCCCACCCATTTCTCCTCCCTTTCCTTCTATTTCCTTTCACTATTATTTATATTCCCCAAATGAATGAGACCATATGTTTGTCCTTCTCTGATTGACTTATTTCACTCAGCATAATACCCTCCAGGTCCATCCACGTCGAAGCAAATGGTGGGTATTTGTCGTTTCTAATGGCTGAGGAATATTCCATTGTATACATAAACCACATCTTCTTGGTGACTTCAATCTAGCGCTTTCTACACTCGATAGGTCTTCTAAACACAACATCTCCAAAGAAACGAGAGCTTTAAATGATACACTGGACCAGATGGATTTCACAGATATCTACAGAACTTTACGTCCAAACTCAACTGAATACACATTCTTCTCAAGTGCACATGGAACTTTCTCCAGAATAGACCACATACTGGGTCACAAATCGGGTCTGAACCGATACCAAAAGATTGGGATCATCCCCTGTGTATTCTCAGACCATAATGCCTTGAAATTAGAACTAAATCACAACAAGAAGTTTGGAAGGACTTCAAACACGTGGAGGTTAAGGACCATCTTGATAAAAGATGAAAGGATCAACCAGGAAATTAAGGAAGAATTAAAAAGATTCATGGAAACTAATGAGAATGAAGATACAACCGTTCAAAATCTTTGGGATGCAGCAAAAGCTGTCCTGAGGGGGAAATACATCGCAATACAAGCATCCATTCAAAAACTGGAAAGAACTCAAATACAAAAGCTAACCTTACACATAAAGGAGCTAGAGAAAAAACAGCAAATAGATCCTACACCCAGCAGAAGAAGAGAGTTAATAAAGATTCGAGCAGAACTCAACGAAATCGAGACCAGAAGAACTGTGGAACAGATCAACAGAACCAGGAGTTGGTTCTTTGAAAGAACTAATAAGATAGATAAACCATTAGCCAGTCTTATTAGAAAGAAGAGAGAGAAGACTCAAATTAATAAAATCATGAATGACAAAGGAGAGATCACTACCAACACCAAGGAAATACAAATGATTTTAAAAACATATTATGAACAGCTATACGCCAATAAATTAGGCAATCATCTCTTTTTTCATTTTTTCATTTGTTCATTCATTCATTCTTCCTTTCTTTCACTCAATAAGATTATTTTTTGAATTCCTGATATGTACTGTCCTTTGCACTAGACAAATAGAGCAATAAAAAACACCGAAGTCTCTCCCCTCAAGGAGCTTACATTCCAGTGGGAAATTCAGAACATAAAACCTTGACTCACTTACCAGAAATATTGGAGTCCCTTCTCTGTTTCAGCCAATAGCCTCAGTGAGCCCGAAGGTGACATCATTAGGGCTGTGCTTCCCTGTCCCGCTATGTCCTGTGACATACTCTCCAGGTCTGCAACAAGAGACAGTTCACTGCATCCCAACCCAGGTGGGACCAGGAGACACCAGAAATGTGGGACCCAACAGTGTGGGTCTGTAGGAAAGAAGAGGTTGGAGGAATGCAATAGGGTTCAATCTATAATTAATCAAAGATAGGGGAATATTGGGGACAATGAGCTGGCTCAGAGCTGTGGAGACTTGTGGAGTTCCTTTTCTGCAGGGCGAGGCAGCTCCCCATCGGCTGAGGTTGGCCTTGGAAAGGCAGAACCACCCCAGGCAGGTGGAGAGGCTTGCCCATGGCACTTTCGTCTCCCCTGTCTCTTCATGTCTGTGAGCCTTGGATTGCAGTCTCTGTGGGGTGATAGGAGAGTCTGTGTCTTTGCAGCATCCCGGGAAGGAACTGGAGTTGAATATACTACCCAGAGAAGAGGGCTTTTCTCAAGAGTCTGTGTTCTCTGGGAAGCCCTGGACAATGAGTCTGAACAACTGGGAAAAAAAATAGAAACCCAAAGTGTGAAGAAGGGTCAGTTGGTTTCTGGATGTTCACTTGTTTCATCTGATGGGTGTTGACTGAGCCCACACTCCGGGCCTGGTCCTTGGGGGGTGGGAGCTCAGTACTCGCTGTGTGGATGTGGGAGCATAGTGTACATGCCCCTTAGTGGGAAAGCCTTCGGGACTGTGGGGACAGGGCTAGCAAAGACCAGAGGAGGGGTGAGGATGATGAGCAGGACCCCAATAGGGAGTGAGTAGGAGAGGCCGCTCAGAGGCAGCAGTGACACCAAGGAAGGCTCAGCCATGGGCCCCGACAGGACATTTCTGGGGGGTGGGGGAGATGGGAAGACGTGCAGATGCAGAGGAGAGGAGAGAGGCAGAGGGACAGGAAATGAGGGGCCAGATGGGAGAGGACCCTGTAGGCCAGTGAGGGAGTTTGCATGTCGCGTTTTGCCACCGTGTCCATGTCCTCGTGCCTCATCCGAGTCTCAGCTCTGTTCCAGCCAAGGCGATGTCCAGCCCCTAGAGTCCCGATGAGGGGCCTTCATGGCCTCTTGTGTCTCAGACTTGAAGTTGGCCTTCCCTACACGACAGTGGCCCCCAGGCCCGGGCTCTTCCTTGAAGGCGGTGCGGCATGGCAGGTGCATCATGGATACCTGGCTCACCTGGGCCCTAGTCCTTCCTCTGCCCCCATTAGCTGCGTGACTGTGAGCAAGTGCCCTCGGCTGCTGCAGCCTCAGTGTCCTCATCTATGAAATGGGGAAATAAGCACCCGGTCCTCACCTGTAACGGTGGGAAATGTCTATGTGAGTATGTCTGGGTGATGGAAACACTAATTCTCTGGGCTCCTCTGCTGCCATCTGGTGTGAAATGAACAACTAACTGACCTTGAAGTCTGCATTCGAATCTTTTTTTTTTTTTTCCCTTTGCCATGTTGGCCAGGGGCCCAATAATAAGGAGAGGAAGCTCACACGGGGAAATCTTCTAGAAACTGAATCCACAGAGGAAAGAATAATACAAATATCTGAGTGCCATGTATGCAATATAAATCTAGAAGGTATATTGCACATTTCAGAAACGTATCGCCATACTATATATTCTAAATGTCACATAATGGGCTCAGTTTTCTGATATCTCAAATCCATCTTGCAGACTGTCAAGTATATTTTAAAAATGAGTATCTTTTTAATGGTGCACGGTGGGTAACCTCAGCAGAATAGGAGGAAATTCATTATTTCTCTCCCGGTGCTAAGTGGCGTGTACATCCGGGGGTGGTCACGCAGAGGAGGAAAAAGGGACAGTTCTTCCCAGATTGGTGCTTAGGAGGGGCTGGGGAGGTGGGAGGCGGCCGGGCTCTGCAGGAAGGGCCTGGCTGGGAGGTGCAGAGCCTGTTAGGGCCTGGGAGGAGGGAGGTGGCCCGAGAGGGCGGCTTCAGGGGATGGGAAGGAGGGGGTGTTGTCGGCGACGACGGGAAGCAGGACGGAAGGCAGGAGAGGAGCTGAGCTGCAGGACAGCCACCTGGTCTGGGTGATCTGGCTCCATCATCCTCAGGTCCTGGCTGGAGGGCTGTGTGGCATTCCTGTCTCCGTTTTGCTGACAAAGAAACAGGCTCGGAGCTGAGGCCTGTGCTCAAGGCCAGCTGGCCTGGGCCTGCAACTCAGGTCGGCGTGAATCCAGATCCAGCCCCCTGGTTGAGGGGTGAGGTAGGCCCTTGCACACCTGCTGACGGCCGGCCTCCTGGCTGGGCCACCCTGGATCCTCTCCTGGAGCCGCTGGCCGTGGGGTGTCCTCGGGCCCTTGCCGGGGGGACCACCCCACCCTGTGGCCGCTCAGCCATGTGGGCTCTCCCAAACGCGCCTGCAGAGGCCCGTCCCCGTGTCCCCCTCTCGGGCAGGCTCGGCTCTGCCCTCAGATAACGTAGGACTGTCGCCAGAAGAGCAGCGGCGGGGCGAGGGTAAGAAGGCCACTGGCCTGCACCTGGGCCCCGTTCAGGTGGTTCCGCTTGATTAGGACGCTGGCTGGCTTGCTTTCTCTCTTTCTTTCTTTTTTTAAAACATTTTATTCCTGAGAGACCCAGAGAGAGAGAGGCAGAGACCCAGGCAGAGGGAGAAGCGGGCTCCCTGCAGGGAGCCCGACACGGAACTGGATCCTAGGACCTGAGCCAAAGGCAGACGCTCAACCACTGAGCCACCCAGGTGCCCCGATGAGGGGGTTTTCACCCAATCTTATCCCAAACAAAGAGTGGGATACCCGCCCCCCCCGGAAGGAAGCTGTTGACCTGGGAAGGTGGAGCCCCCGAGGCATTGGAGTGTCTCCTGCCCCAGGATGACCTAATGCCGAAGATGACAGGGCGGGGGACAGGGCAGTGCCCAGAGTCCCGCCCTCAGGAAGACTGGAGTCTGGAGTCAGAAGACGGTCATCAGTGAAGGAGAACCACGTGCCGAATGGGGGTTGAGCTGCACCCGGAAGGAGAAGGAAGGGTTGCAGGGGGCAAAGGGAAGGGGACAGGATGCATTCCAAAGCTGCAGAGCTGGAGCTCCTGCTTTTGTGGGTACAGCGTGCTTTCCCTGGGGGAGATCAGGGTCCCCGACTACGGCCAGATCCACAGTAACAGGTGGCTTTTCGGGGTGGGGGGTGGGGAATCTCACAGGCCTGTTTCCTCAATGGCTTTCCAAGCCTGAAGCCCGTCTGCCCGATCCCTCCACCACCACGCCCTGACTCTGTAGGCGGATGGGCTCCCCGGACAATGTGGACCTGAGCCAGGAGGGCTAAAGGACTTGCAGTCTCCTGGGGCGCATCCCCAGATCCCATGTGGGGTGGTTCCAGCTGTGCCCCTAGCCCCAGGCCCATGCAGGGCTCTGGCCAGGGTTAGCAGGTCCTGTCTTTCTCTGAGGCCTCTATCCCTTTCTTGGCAGGAGCCTCTGCCCAGGACATCCACGCCTCAGGGCGGGGGCCCTGCTCTGAGCTCCAGAAGGCTATGGGCATCTTTTCTCCAACCTCTCTGGCCAGTCTGCCCTCCAGATCCTCCCCCCAGCCCCCCAGGTCGGGTCCGTATCTCGAGGCCTCAGGATCGGTCGGCCAGGAGGGCCTGACATGCTGGTTGTGAATGCTGAGGTGTGTTTGCAATGGTCCCCGCTTGCCCGGCACCAGGTAGCAGCTGGTTTAGACATCGACGTCGCGCCATGCCCCGCTGGGACCAGACACCATTCACCTGCTCTGGAGGGACAGGCTGGAACCCAGCCGCTAATAATCATAATCGTGAATATTTATTGAGTGCTCCTAAGTGCCCAGCACTTTTTTTTCTGGGAACTTTTTATCATTTAACTGACTTAAGCCTCAAAAGAGCCCTCTGAGGTAGGGCTATGATAATCTCACTTTATAGATGAGAAAACTGCCCTAAATGAGGGGCAATCTATTTAAGCCCTTGTTATCTACTCCAAAGCCAACATTTGCAGTTGCTCCATTACCCTGCACACCAGTCCCAAATGTCAGCAGGGCCACGCGCTAGAACATTCAGGATTCTCTGAGTTGGGTTAGAAATCTAGACCCAGAGCAAAAAGATGTGCAGTCAAACCCAGGCTTTGGAATCACCAGCCTTGTGACTTGTGCAAGTTGCTGTGCTTTGAGCCTCAGGCTACTAATCTGTATAATGGGCCAAAGAATTGCTACTTGGCCAGGTTGTGTGCGTATTGTGAAGTGGAATAATAAACAGTGAGCATGGCACCTTGAAGGCCTGACGAGCTGTATTTTAGGATGAGCGAGAAAGCTCTTTGGTGCAACAGGCTTTGTAGCAAGTTGTTGGCTTAGGCTGCTTGTGCTTCTGCTTGAGGCAACCCTGGGAAAATGGCACAGACGTGGCTCTCCTTGTTAATCATAGTGATCACCCAGGGGCCGTGTCAGGAGAGCTGCTTCTGCACAGCCCCTCGGATAAAACTCTGCTTCCTGCACAGCTTCTGTGTGTTTCCAGCCAGCTGGACAAGAACCACAGGTTGCAGGATAAGGAGGAAGCAGGATCAGGCCTGTTCCACGAGGGCTTCCCAAGCCAGGCAAGCAGCACCATCCGGTTTGTGATAGGTTCTTACATGGAAAGTCCACCCTCCCCCCCCCCCCCACCGTCCCATGGAACACACCGTCCTGAATCCCTGCTCTTTTATAGACCCCTCCCACGCTGAGTCATGGCCAGGCCATCACTTTGCTTTGCCCAGTGGGACACCAACAAATGTGATGTGAGCATAACCTGAATCAATACCTGCTGCGTACGCTGGGATTTGTGTACAAGTTTGTGAAGAAGGCCACACTGGCCGTGTAGAGAGAGAACTGAGTGCCCAACAGCCCAGCCCACACTTGTCAGGCACATGAGTGGAGCCATCATGCAAGCCAGCCCCCCAGCTGACCTACCTGGACCACAAATGCATGGTGCTTTCCTTCCCCAAATTGAAGTGCTGGCAGTTTCCTCTGGTACCCCACAGAGACCTGGCTATTGAACCTCCTTTCTCCTCTTCTTTGCTCCCAAAAGATGCGATTCCTTTTTTTTTTTTTAAAGATTTTATTTATTCATGAGACACACAGAGAGAGGCAGACACAGGCAGAGGGAGAAGCAGGCTCCCTGCGGGGAGCCCAATGCTGGACTCGATCCCAGGATCCCGGGATCACACCCTGAGCTGAGGCAGACCCAGCTGCACTGCACGCAAAATTCACACCTGCCCAATTATTCTCACTTCTATATGCAGAGTAAGTTCTGTGCATTTACATACACTTTTAGAAACATCCACCCCGGGGCCCTGCCCAGCTTTGCAGCAGCTCATTTTCTATGTATGTCGAAGACAGTGCTTGCACTTGAAATTAGGTCCCCGACTCATTCCCAGACTGTAGAGGCAGACCCAGTAAGAATGCACAGCCCGCCTGATGCTCCTCGCTGCAAGGGATGTTAAATACTCACATACCACAGCTCCGCCAAGGAGCAGGGATAAATATGGCAGGCATGAAATGGGTCTAAATTGCTCCTGATGGCTCTATTCAATAATGTTGGTCTTCTCCTTACAGTGCTATATAACAATAGTCATTTTCAAAATGGGGTGCTGCAGTTGTTTTTAAGGAAGAATTGACAATTTTGACCTACAGGGTAGTAATTTGCAAAATGTTCTTTCTTTAAGCCATTCGCTGGGAAATACAGGAAGCCCGCAAAGTGCTGGACTTGAGGCAAAAACGGCTGTAACTAATGATAGCCCTAAGTGCGGAGGGAGAGTGTGGTGGTGCTGGTGATGCTCCAGAGTCAGAGCTGAGGCCAGGCAGAGGCAGAAACGAGAGTTTCATTACAGACAATTGGGCTCAGACGTCCCTGAATAAACCTTTTTTAGTTCACTTTGCAGGCACATTTTACATTGTTGGCTCTGCACTTTGCAGCCCCGAAATGGGATTGGATCCAGGGAAGTAACTGCATTAGACAACGGGACCACTTCTTAGAGGTACCTGTTAAATGCTCCAAAATCCACCAGAATATCTGCTGAGCCCTTAGATTCTTCACAAAGATTCATAAGAAATGGTCCAAGGAATTCTGTGTAGATCTGATTGCACTTGAAAATTACAGGTGCAGATCTGTTCTTTACATTCCGATCCTTGTGTATGTGGGGCGCTGAGTTGTATATGCATGTGTATATTTTATGTGCACTCATCTGAGGCACTCCTACCCCATTTTTCTCTGCTCTTTGGAGGGACCTGAATGCCAGGGTTTCCCTCTGTATTTCTCCACCTTTACCACCAGTTCATGAAGGTAGACAGAGCCCTGACTTGGTTGGTGGATGTAGGGAGTTAGGGAGACCGTGTATTCTAGGGCCTAAAGCAGGAGTGGCTTTAAGACATAGCACTCTATGGCTTTGACTTTCCCGAAGTCTGGAACATTGAAGAAATGTCCTTCAAGGCCTTTTAGGGCAACAGAAGGAGAGAGGGAATGGTTTTTTGCTCCACCTCCCTCTCCCTGCCCCTGCCAAGAAAAGAGGTCAGAGGTCAGGACATCAGTGGAAGGACTGGTGAGTGTGCAGGAATTCTCAGCCTCAGCAGAAGCTCCTTCAACCTGTCCTGTGCCATGGAGGGAAGTATTGCTGGTTCCAAAGGGTGCACTTAGGCCCAAAGCTGGGAAGGTGTCAATAGCAATCATGAAGGGAGCTGGAGGCCTTCTTGCTGTTCTACTAGCACCATTCATTGGTCCATTTGTTGCAAACTTGGCAGGGAAGGACAGCCCAGTGAGGAATGAGATTAAATTTTCTTTTTTCCTTAAATATTTTATTATTTTATCAAGACTAGATTTAAATCAATGTGAAGGCTGATTACTAGGATAAGGAAAGGCATTATTATTCCTGCCAGATGAGAGCATCCAGGCGGAGATCAGTTGAATGGGGCCCTTGGTTCGTTCAGTTTCCATGTCACTGAGGTTTTATAAAAGCACCCCTGGGAAAATCAGTGGGTGAGGCTATGTGAGGGGCTCAGGAGTGTGCATGCAGCATAGGGCACGGGGCTGGGCTGTAGTTTGAGTAAGACTGGCCATCAGCAGGAATATGGGCAGGAGGATCAAAGTACTCTCCATTCTCTGACTTTAAGTTCACATGACCAGGGTCTAGCTCTTGGGATTAGGACAAAGAAGAACACTTCAGCGGGGGTGAGATTGGTGTTCTGATGAAAGAGCTTCATCATCTCATGGTCCTGCCAGGTAAAATATAAAAATCTGGGTTTGGTTCAAAGGTGATCAATTCAAGAATATTTGAGAGCTGATAACAACAGAAGGCATCTTGGTGCTGACAGCCTCAGCGTATCTTCCTGTTGAATTATGTTGCTTCGGTCTGGGCTGATAGTTCTCTGCCTGGTGATAGCTGTCATCCTGCACATCAATCAGCATGGGCTGAGTTGCTGTGGTAACAACCCTGAAAAGAAGTGGCTCAAAACAATAACATTTACTTCTCTCTCACGTTACATCCTCATTGCAGGTTGCTTGGGGCTTTACTCTGTGTCCTCCTAAGATGGCTTAGGAAGGGCCACCCTTTCTCCATGATTCACGGAGAGTGGGGCCCCTGTCCAGGGTGCTGTGCCTCGGAAGGCTTGGCAGGGCCCTCTGAATCCAGACCTAGTCTCATGTGGGTCCCAGTTTCTGGAATTGCATACCTGGAAATTTCACAGGGGTATTTCCCCCGCCAGTGCCTGGACCTGACTGGGCCAGAACAGGTGGAATCTTGGTGTGCCCTGAAACTGGACCAGGACTCATGGTGGTTCCAGTTCCTGCTTCTCCTTTTGGTACTCGCCAACCTTCTAGCGACGAGGAGGGAGTCCACCAGATGCCCCAAGGAGCCTCTCACCTCAACTTTACATCCGTGGAGTTATCCTGGACTCGTTGGCCAAACTCAGGTTCCAAAGGAATGGCCTGGAGAGCAGATCGCTCCTGCTGGCTACCACAGTGTGTGTTTTATGGGATTCTGTGAGACGGGGCCACCAGAGTGGTATCAATATGCTGATTTTTGGCGACCTTCCCTTATGTTAGATACGGAATGAATTCATGTGTCTGGACCACTGACAGTCTACTGACGTGTGTGTTTGACCTGTGTGGGGGTCTGTGTATCATGATGTGTGTTCGATCTTCAGTGCTGCCTCTGATCTACAGTAGCTGGGCAGCAGAGGTGGTGGCCAGGGTCCTTTCTACTATGCACCTCCTCATCCCTGGCTACCAGGCAGTCGCTCCACCTCCTCTGCAGTCCTGGTGATAAGTGTGTGCTAGTCCCTGGGGTTGGCTGTGCCTATACCCACTGAGAACTTTTAGGACTATTGCTTTGCAAAGCTATAAGCCCTTCTTATCAGTGCCCTTTATTGGTGTGGTGGTGTGCTCTGCCTGATGGTCTGAAGTCATCCAGGATGAGGGGCAGACATTCCTTGTGGAGATGAGATGAGTCTTCTCTCCCTATGCATTGGCCTGTTTCTACTTCTCTGTGAGAGGTAGTACATGGAAGATAGATGTGTGGTCAATACCGATGGAGGTCCCACTTTAAGAATGCAGTGATTGCAGTCTCAGGAATTCAAGAGAACACATGGTTAGAAAAAGTGGTGTTCTACTTCTACACTATAAAATACCAAACAGTAAACTAAGCACGACTAGAACATGCATGATGTCTCCCATTCTCCTGTGCATTCTGGTTAAAACTTGCATCTGTGATTATTAGCAATGAAATCCAGTAATGACTTATAAGAAAGTCACTGGAAGCTAGTATATTCACAGATGATATAACAGATGATGCAAAGGCATGAGTAAGGTTGTAACTGGGATTGAATAAATAGAATTAGGGAACTTTAGGAGCAAAAATATCTATCATATTTCAATACACTTGAATTCCAAAGAGCCATGGCCATACCTTCTGAGTAATAACCATGTTGCTATCTTGGTGTGTGTTAGGAGATAATGAACTTAGCTAAAAATGGTGCATTTGACAATAAACAGCATGAAGAGATGCTTTCTGGACCTTCACAAGAAGAGATGGTATGCTGATTGGATAAGAAACAAACACATAAGTACAAATATACCTATGAACTTATTGCTACAATCATGGAAATGAACACATTCATTACTCCCAGAGGTTTTCTTGGGCTACTTTGTAATCCTCCCTTCTGCTCTTTTCCAACACCCATCCTCCCTGGACAACTACTGATATTCTTTTTATCATTATAAGCTAGAATTGAGTTTTCTAGAACTTTATATAATGGGACCAAACAGTGTATGTAAGTCTTTTTTATGGACACAGGCTGATTTTAGTTGTTTTAGGTAAATACCTAGGAGTGTAGTGGCTGCCTCATCTTGGAGCTTTAGCTGCATTTTATAACTCTTGATTTTTTGTATTTTCAGTTCCATTCAGTTCAAAATACATTCTAATTTACCTTTTGATCTATTCTTTGACCCCTGGTTTATTTAGAAGTGTGTTACTTGGTTTCCAAATAGTTGGTGATTTTACAGATATCTTTCTCTGATTGCTGATTTAGGACCATTATAATCAGAGGACATATGTATGATTATATGACTTAAACCCTTTAAAATTTATTGAAACTTGTTTTATTGCCTAGAACATGGTAATATTAGTAAATAGTATGCACTTACTTGAAAAGATTGTGTAACCTACAGTTGTTGGACAGACTGTTGCATAAATGTTAATTAAATCAAGTTGGTTGTTAATGTTGTTTGGTTTACTATATCCTTACTTATTTTCTGTATACTTGTTCTTTCAATGTATTGAAAGAGATGCCTTGAAATCTCTGACTAAAACTGTAGATTTGTTGTTTTCCAAGCAGTTCTATCAATTTTTGCTGTGTTTATTATGAAATTTTGTTATTAGATGGATAAAACTTTAGGAGAATTATGTTCTCTTGATGGCCTTCTATCATTATGAAATCTCTCTACATTGGTAATATTCTTTGCTCTGCAATCATTTTGAATAGTGTTAAAATGGCATTTTTTTGACCCTTTCACTTTTAGCCTCTTAATGGATATCTCATAGGCAGCATATGTTTGGTCTGGCTTTCTCAAAATCCAGTTTGGCAATTTCCACCTTTATTGGAGTATTGGAGCATTTACATTTAGTGTGATAAGTAATATGATTGGGTTTAAATTTACCAATTTTCTATTTGATTTCAATTTTCTCATCTGTTCTTTGTTCTTCTTATTTGTCTACCTTTTTAAAATTGAGGATATTTTAAAACTTCTCTCTTAATTTCCTTTGTTATCCCATTAGCTCTATCTCTGTTATTTTAGTTACTTCAGCATTTATAGTATATATTTATAACCTATAATATTCTATGTCTAGGTAGAATATTATACCATTTTATGTATTGTATAAGAATCTTATAGCACTGTATTTCCATCTTTCTTTTCTCAGCATTTGCACTTTGTTGTCAAACATCTATTTTACATGGGCTTGATCCCAGGATCTCAAGATCATGACCCAAGGTGAGGGCAGATACTTGACTGACTGAGCCACCCAGCCACCTCACAAGTTGCTCTTTTTTTCTGGTTGGTGTTGAGTTCTCTGTGTTCTGTATTAGAGGCTGTCCTCCCATGTCTGGGAGTCCTTGGTTCCTTTCTGTTTAGGAGTCAAGTGGTTTAAGAAATGACCATCAGCTCTGAATACTTGGATGTGGCTTTTGGACTATGAGGATTATTAGCTTGAAATATCTACTGGCAAAGTTCTGGTGTTGGTGTGGTCAGTTCTTTCCTCTTGGGCTTGTCAGCTTCTCAAAAATGCTATTCCAAAATTCCACTGGGAAGATGTGGCCTGGTTGCTAGAGTTCTGGGAGCCGAGGGGAAATAGGGTGGTCAGTATTTATTTAGAAGGCAAGAGTCCCTAACTGCCCTGTTTTCCTTATGCTACTCTGTCCCAAACTGTATATAGTATTTTTTTTCTTTTTGAAGCTTATTTATTTAAAGACTCTCTATACCCTGTGTGGGGCTTGAACTCACAACCCCAAGATCAAGAATCACACGTGCTCTTCTGGCTGAGCCAGCCAGGTGTCCCTCATGGTGTTTTTATATTCACATACAGTGTCTTTTGTTGTCTCCAGAAAAGATATCTCCACCTCCAGCTGAGGTGGAGAAGCAATTGCCCAGTGGTATGTAATTGAAGTGGTGATCTATCTATCTATCTATCTATCTATCTATCTATCTATCTATCTATCTATCTATCTATCTATCTATCTATCTATCTATCTGCATTTCTTTATTTGGAATTTACTATGTGCCAGTCTTGGTATGTGTATATTTTATAGATTTTATCTAACAAAGAGGGAAGAAGTGTTAATACCCCCTTTTTTTCAGATGCAGGAACTAATGCATAGAGTGGTAAAGGAACTTGCTCAAGATCTTCTCAGGCAGTAAGTGGCCAGCTGGGACTTGCAGCCAGACAGCTGGGCTCCTTAATGTGTCACCTTGACAACATTGCACTGTCAGCTTGGAATATGACAGTTACACAGCTTTCAAATGCTCTTCCTTTTCTTAGCCATCCCCACCATTCTACTTCACTTCTAGAGGTGATGTGGGGTACAGCCAGATCCTAAGCCTCAGAGGAGCCTGCATTCTTATTTAGATTGTTTCTTGATGTTCCCCACTGTTGGCTTAGAACTGCCAAGTCGGTTTCTGTTCACCCATCTGCTTTCCAGCCTCCCAAATTAGGTAGATGTTGCCTTTTCTCTTCTTCTTTTTAGGTAAAAGTACCTTTGCTATAGTGTTGTTGTTGCTTAAGATTTTATTTATTTATTTGAGAGAGAGAGAATGAATGGTGAGGAGGGGCAGAGGGAGAGAGAGAGAGAGAAAAAGAGAGAGAAGCAGATTCCCTTCTGAGCAGGAAGCCTGATACGAGTCTCTATCCCAGGACCTGGAGATCATGACCTGAGCCAAAGGCAGAGACTTAACCCACTGAACCACCCCCACCCCCAGGTACCCTGTTGCCTTAGTTTTAATGGCCTTGTGGGAGAGGGTGCTTTAGATGTTTATCTTGAATCCAATGTCTCTACCTGGAGATCTTGAAATAGACATTTCCACCACCTTGGTGGCACACGAATTTAACTTGATTTATAAATCATAGGCAAGCAACTGTTTCTTGCAACTGTAAGTTTTTGGATAAAACTTATCTCATGTTGACATGCTGTGATGTGTACATATTGTCATGCCTTTGAGGAATTCCGATGCGTGGGATGTCATGTGGACGTCTTGGGGACATGCGAATATTTCTTAAGCAGAAAATGGCCTCATCTCCCCACCACTGAGCAAGCTGATCCCATGAAGGCCATTAACCCTTATCGTTTCAGCTTCCTCTTTGGAAAAAAAAATCCTCTCTGCCTTTAGGATGAAGCTGGGCCAGGAAGCTGGCACCCTTCTGTCATTGGCATGCTTGATTTTGTGTCTGTAAGGTGAGTTGGATATGGTTTTCCCCCTTTTAAAAAATGTCCCCTGTTGTGGAGGTTTCCCATGTGCACCCTTGTATCTCCTGGTCGCAATCATAGGTCCTTGTCGGCTCCTTTTCATGCCATGGGTCCAAGTGGCCAGAGCCTTAGTAAGTCTGGCTAATTCCACCTCAGTTACAGCCGCCTACTGACGTTCTGCTCTATGACGGGCACTCCGTCATGCACGAGGCACACAGGGATGAGCTAGTCAACTGCCTACTGTCCTGTAGCCAGTGTGCCAGCAGGGAAGACACAGCACTGCCTATCATACCGAGAAATCTGTGCTTTGATACCAGTAAAAATAAAATGCGCGGGGAGGGAGCATGGGGAGTGATGAATTCTGGCTGGAGGGATGAGGGGAAGCTTCACACACTGACACATGCATCATTTCTCAAGGGAGAGCATGGCTGTTGTAGGCTCTGTTGGTATAGTGGGCGGCGATGGAGAAGGGGAGGGGAGGGGGCACAGCCAGCAAAACAGTGTGAACATGTGTTGTTATTTTCCTGCATGTCAGGGGCAGAGATAGGCTGTGAGTGGGCAGGGGGTTATTCAGACAGAGGGGAGAAGAGTGTTTGAATGCCATCCAGTGACCTGGCTGAAGCCGTGCTCTCTGGAGTTGGATTGCCTCATTTTCAAACTTGGTTGTATCACTTACCGATGCTGAGATCCTGGGCAAGTTGCTTAAGCTTTCCTCAGTTCTTTTCTCTGTAAAATGGGAGTGAGTATACCAACTTACCCAACTGATCCGTGTAAATAACCTTGTGTAGTATGTAGCACATAGGATAAGTGCTTGGATGTTAGCTCAAGTGTCATCTTCCTGTCTGTCTTTCCACCCTTCTTACAGCCATCCACTTCTCTTTGTGTCCTGCCTTGTTCTACAAAGGATTCAGCAGAAAGGAAAAGATATTGAAGAACTCTCAGGGAGAGTATGATGAGTTCAATTTTAGACATGATGAGTTTGCTCGGCCAGTGGGACACCCAAGTGGAGATGTCAAATGGAGATTTCAAAATTTGGTTCTAAATGCTCAGAGGAGAGGTCAGAATTGGAGCTATGGATCCGTGAGACAGAGGTAAAGGCAGAGGAGGGGATGAGATTAGAACTGGGGCGGGGGAGGGGGTGAATGCAGAGGACTGAGGCGTTATTACCTCGAGGACTCCTCCGTTTTGGAGCAGAAAGAGGAGGCAGGGATGTATATTAGCGAGCTCAGGCTGCCATAACAAAGTACCACATATTGAGTGGCTTAAACAACAGAAATCTATTTTCTCACAGTTCTGGGGGGCTGGAAGTACACGATCAACCTCTGGCAGGGTTGGTTTCTGATGTGAGCCTTCTTCCTGGCTTATAGATGGATCCGTGTCCCACCATCTAACCTAATGAACCTTAATGACCTCCATAAAGACCCTATCTCTACTATAGTTATATCGGGAGGTTAGGGCTGCAACATATGAATTTAAGAGGGGGTGCAATTCAGTCTGTAGCAGAAGGTGACGTGGAAAGATGGAACAAAGAGGTGAAGGAGAACTAGGTACAACAGGGAAGTAGGGAAGAGGAGCTGGTGAACACTGAGCCCAAGAAGGTCGAATAACGCAGTAGTAGTAACACTAATGTAAAGAGTAGTTAGAATATATTGTGCAACCGTGGTGGGCAGGGCTCTGCAGGAGTTATTTCATAATTCCTCATGTCGCCCGGTGCTGCCGGCCCCTTTCGGAGCCCAGAAAGCAGAAACTCCTAGGAGTCGAGGTAGCTGTTGGAGCTTCCCCAGCTGATGGGTGGGTGCGGAGATCATTATCAACCTTGCATCTCTGATCCCAGGGCACCCGTGTGCCTTTCTTGCGGAGCTCAGCAGCTTCTCTAGGTGGAAGGTTCTCGTTGAGAAGAGGTCACTGGCTTTGCAGGGGTTTGGGAGGGGTGAGTGGTGGTGCAGAGATGAGAAAGGAGGCTTCGGCCTGCAGGCTGTCCAGGCAGATGGGTGAGTTCAGAGAGCGGGTGAGCCTGGTTTGTCTAAGACCTTTGTAAGCAATGTAGGGACTCTGATGGGTTAGTAGGATACTTGTAAGAAAAGGTGACTCCATTTTTAAATACTTTTGGGAAACCCACAATTCTGAACTCACGTGTACCCCCAGATCTTTCTACTTCACCCCTCTTGTTCTAGCTGCACCTCTGGCCATCAGCTCTGCATGGATTCTGACCCAGGCGGGAGCCCCATCTCAAGCAGGCACCTGCACTTCCGCTGCCTGCCATCATCATGGGTCCCTACTCGGAACCCACACAGGCTTGAGGGATACATTTATCCCTTTTCTCGAGCCTGAGACCCAGCACACAGGACTGGCCCTGTTTGGTGGCAGCAGCTTGGCGATTCAACCTCATTTTTCCTCTTTGTTTTCCTTGCCTTTTCCCCCTTGTCCCTCTGTCATGCTCCCTGGGTTTGCACTTCCTAATAAAGTAATAGCATGTGAGACCTCTGCCTCAGGCTCGTTTTCTTTTCAAAATGAGGCTAAAACTCCCAGACTAAAATACCCATTCCTCTGGAGAGTCACAGAATGTATAAACATAATATGTTTTCTGAGAATTCTTCCACAACTTCTCTGCATAATCCAGAGGGCTCTAAACTCATTAAATTTTGAGACTTAAGAAAAAATCGTACCCTAATTCAACTTTTAGGATTGTAGTGTTCCATAGGACACAGATTAAATTTAGTTTCACATTCCCATAAAGAGCAAGATATTAAATATTTAGTATTTTCAGACCATAAGACCTCTGCTGCAACTACCCGGCTCTGCCATTGTAGCACAGAAGTAGGCATGCAGAGTGTGGAAACAAGTAGGTATAGCTGTGTTTCAATAAAACTTTATTTATAAAAATCAGATTACAGGCTGAATTCTGCCCACAGGGCATATTTTTCTGCCTACCCACCCTGCTAAGAGAAACATAACAGGAGGTGAGGAAAGAGAGAAGGGGGTTGGTGCCTGGTCCAGGACAAACAGTAGAGCTGAATAAGGGAAAAAATACAAGGTTGAGGGATAGCTTGGTAGCTCAGTTGCTTAAATGTCTGACTCTTGATTTCAGCTCAGTTCATGATCTTGAGGTTGTGAGATTGAGCCCTGCATTGAGCTCCATGCTCAGCAGGGAGTCTGCTTGGAATTCGACCTCTCTCCCTCTGCCCATGCTCGCTCCCTCTGTTTCTCTCTAAAATAAATAAATAAATCTTTAAAAAAATACAAGGAGGTTGAGGGTGTTCTCTCACTGCTGAATGTCTCTCACTTTTCTTCTTGTGCTCTCTGAATTCCTCAAGTTTGTTAATATAGCAAGCATGGAACACATCCTCTCACTTTACCCATAATCTGTCTTACGTGATCAAGGTAGGACAGGTGTTCAGAGGCAGCCTTGAGGGTAATAGATGCACAGCACTTCAGCAGTCCTACACCCAGAAACACCAGAGGTTAATGGAATCCTGACATTCTTGCCTATCACTGGCATTGATCTTATGGCTTTGCCCCCTTGAGCATGATGTTTGTCAGCGTAGTGTATCTTGAGGGGATCTATGGGGCCAGGCCAGATGGGAAAGGGCCTGAACAGTTTGCCCACCTCACCCTAGAACTCTGTAAGCAAACCTGTCTGGTGCAGAGTATCAAGGGTGCCTAGTATATCCTAATTCTTAACATTTTTCTTTCTATAGTCAAGATAACAGGAATACATCATTTGGCTGCTTCCAACTCAGATATATGAGGACAGAGAAGAGGAGGAAGTGAAGGGGGAGGTGAGGAGAATTCACAGGTAGTTAGTATCTGCTGATGCCAGGCCATTGGCAGGCACTTTCTACATGCTCTCACGTGGAATCCTCAAAGTCCATGAGTAGGAGTCATTGTTCTTATCTTTCCTATGAACCCGAGAGGATATGTATCTTGCCCAAAGTTATGCAGCTAGCGCAAGGGCTATCCAGAAATAAAATCCCAGACAGGCAACACTAAAGCCTGAGCAATTCTTGCTTTACTTCACTGAAGCCTACCTCCCACTTAGCAAGTCTGCCCATGACCTGCAAGTGTAATCCCCAAGGCACCATGGTCAGTCTTGCTCGTGGGTGAAAGAGTATAGGATACTGCCATCAAGGGTAGACACACTCTGAAATTTAAGGGCAATACCAGCCATGTTAGACATTACTTTGGAATATGAGAGAAGCCATGTCTCTATCCAGTGTTAACATGAGGAGGCAGGTGCTGGGGGCTGGAATGCTCCTGTGCCCAGAGGTCCACTGAAAGACTGAGAGGTTAACAAAATTCAGGGGCTTCGGCTCAGGTAGGTGGTAGGGAGTCCTGCCCATTATTCAGCAACCTGGAGCATCCCTTAGTGACAAAAAATGAAATAAGGTGCCTCTATGCTGAGCTCAGTGTTTGTTATGGATCTTTCCAGCCCCTATTCAGTTTCTGGTAGCTGAGCCAATTTACATGCTCCTTGCTGCTCATCTTAGGGAACAATCATAACCTTGGAGAGGGATCTTTAGAGGGGCAGCAGGGGAATGTCCATGAAAGTGCATGCTTAATGGACCAGTAGAGAGCCAAATTTTATGGAAATGGTTTCAACCAGCTCTTTCTTCATATGCCGTATGGGATTGTTTGCATGATCTATTATTGAAGTCAGTTGTGTTATTTTGGACCATTTGGTTGAGCCCAGGACTGACCAGACTTAAAGTGGACACAAAAGAAGCCATCCATGTATGGGATGTGCAGACGGCAGGCCTGCTGGCTGTGAGTTGATGGCTAGACCGTAATTCTGATGGTTCTGATGGAGTAATAGACATCAGATTTAGTCACATCTGCTCTCTTGGGGAGGATATATGCTAGGTGAGCTACAAGAAAGAATTTTACTTGAGTTCAGATTCTTTAAGGGTGTGAACCTCTTTCTGGCCTCCAAGAAAGCCAGCTTGACAGATTGCTGTGATGGAAGAGGTGGGCCAGGGGGCTGTGGCTAATCAGGTGACTCCCCGTGCTATTTGCAGTAAACTTCTGTCATTGGGGATGATTGTGATGTATCCAGTTACTACATCACAGGGACATATTACAAGATGGGACAGAGCCTGGCTCTACTCAGCCCAGATCAAAGCCTACTGGTGGGTTTCTCTTGTGACCTTGATGGTTCACTTCCCCCTGGCTAAGAGCCTGGAGTGGACCCTGACCCTAACATTCTGGGGTTGGCTCCCTGACACCTGCAGCCAGTTCTCCCCTGTTTTGACTGACATGTCAGTTGGCCCTTTGTTACCAACTGCCCTGGCTCTGCTATGTTGATCACTGATCTTGGACTCTGCTTTGTCTTGGGCTCATGGACCTAGTGGGAGATATCCACAGAATATCTCCATAAGATGCGAAATAGGAAACTGTGATCTATGGCTCCGCATCACCGTGAGGCTCCCCAATAACACATACTGAGCATGTTGGCTGGGAAGCAGCCAGGTGGCTGAGCAAGCAGGTGTACTGGAGTCTAGACATTTCTGCCTCATTGGTGTCCCACTCCCCGCCGCCCGCACAATCTTTGCTCTAGAGCTCCCTGATGAGCTAGCAGAGATTTTGTCCCTTTGGCATCACCATCTGACTACTTCCTTATCCCAGTTCTGCTTCTTCTCAGTGTTTTCCATAAGTGCTCTTCCCCAGTACATCTTTTGAATTTCTATCTTCATCTCAGGGTCTGCTTTCTACAGAACTCTAACTGGCCCCGTGGTTCCAACAGAACAACCAGTAACATAGAGTTTTAGATCTGGTCTTGGCCCAGCTGGCAATGCCACCCCATCCCAGGTTATCAGTGGATCATGGACAGGCTCTGGCGGAAGGTCATGGCTCACTTGTCAAAACTTGAGTGTGATAACTAGGTGTCACAGTGTAGGAGAATGCCCTGATCAGTATGAAGATCCAGGTGTCTGGAATACATGGGTGGAATGATAAATATCAGGATAATTGAATTGAGTGATTGTTACTAAGTTTCACTGACACCCTATAGATAGATAATGAAAGTCTGAGAGCAATTAATTAGCAATTATTGAATGCAAGAGCCAGATAGTTTCCTTAGTAGGAAAAAGAAAAGTTCTTTACTCATGCAGTGAACAAAGAAGCAGCTGAATATCAACCCAAGATCTATTAGAGTGGCTATATTTCAAAGATGGTTTAATGCTCCACCAAGGTGGTGCTTTTATGCTGAGGTCAGGTCCCTGGCTAGGAAAACCAAGGACTCTGACACATGGGATAGAGACAGTCTGGATGGATTCCCTCAAAGGATTTGCCTCCTCAGACTTCTATAAATCTTCTGAGTCTGTAGATGTGCCCTAACACTTTCTATTGAGCTACTACCCACTACCCCACTGTGGGCTCGGAGTACAGAGCTCTTTCCCCCATGAGGCAATAGTTGCCCTTTCAGGAGGTGACCTACTTCCTCTCCTGGGTGTCAGGCTTATAACCAGCAGTGAACTGTATTATAATCCAGTAGAGGACGTGCTGAGCCTCAGAAAGAAGGAAAGCATTTATACCTAAGGGAATTGAATGTCCTCGCCAGGGGCTGGGGGCATATCTGTGGGACTGGGTTCTGAATGTGCTCAAAGGGCCAAGAACATGAGATTGGATAAGGGACAGAGGGTTCAATATCTTGGAAGGAACCTAGGGGTTGGTGAAAAGTTGTTGTGAAGGTGATTCTTAGAAGTTGGAAAAAGCAATGGCCCCCATTGAGTAATGTTGAAATGCCTGCATGTCTGTGGCAGATGGTGCAGGAAGGGATTAAAAAGATCAAAACATGGGCCTGCTGGAATGGATATATTATCTGAGGCTAAAGGACCACCAGAGGATTATATTCTATCATAAGGCCTTGGACACATATTTACTGAGGTCACCAGGAATGCACTTCCCGAGAAGTGGAGCTCTAGCCCTCCTCTGAAGGCTGGGGCTAATAGTTGGAGAGGCTGTCACAGAGTGCAGCTCACTAACAGCTATGGGCATGATAGCCCTTCCCTTCCCCACAAAGCCATAGAGGCCAGGTGGTGGTGCTTAACTATCAAGAGTGGGTGTGTGGGTGTTGGGTGGGTGGAGTTGGGAAGAACATAATGGTTGGCAGGGTCACAGGGGCAACTAAGAGGACTTGGCTTGAAAAAAGAGGTGAATGTGGTTACTAGAGCATGCATCTCTAGGGCTAAAATAGTTGGGCAGCCAAGGAGGGGGTGGCTTAGCCTTGACAATCAGAATACAAGAATGGAGAAACAGGAGGCTGATAGTGGCCATTGCAATAAAAGCTCCAATCTTTTCTCAGTTTCTGGATCTGCAGCAGTTTTTAGACCTGGAATCCCTTTATGGAAAAAAACAGACCACCAGGGAAAGAACAGTGCAATACTACCGTAGTGACATTGTAATCAATTCTGTGCTCTTCCTAAAGGGTCTACGGCCATTTCCTTGAGTGACTATACTCTAAAGAAAGGGAAATACCTGAGCATTTTTGGGAATTCTGACTTGACATCGATACCTCAAGACCCAAAACCTCATCATAGCTCCACTTTAGAATAAGGACATCCAACATGGAAGAGGCACTAAGCCACCAATTAGACAAAATTATTCAGCCAGCTGATGCTAATTTTATTTGTGCCCACCACGATGCTGGCACACAGATGAAGAGGCCTCAGTGGCAGAGAAATGGAGGCTATCTAAGGTCCTAATATTATGCAGATTCAGCATGGCCTTTCCAGCTACTGCTGTTCTGAATGTCTAATCTGCTAGCAATAGAGATATAGGTTCCATAGTTGGATTAGTGCTATTCCCTGAAAAGATCAATTATTCGCTTGGTAGCAAGTTGACTTTATTAGTCCCTTCTACTCTAGAAAAGCCAGAATTTTATTCTCCCAAGAACCGATACCCATTCTGGCTATAGATTCATATTTCTAACCCATGGACCTCAGCCAGAATGATTATCCATGGGATCTCATACACCATAACAACTGAACTGACCAGGGAAACAACTTTATTGTGAAGGAAGTGGTAAGTAGATCCATGACCATAGGACTCACTAGTTGTATTTACATACCTCACCACCCAGAAGCTACTAGCAGGAATTTTGAAATAGCATTTCAAGAAGAATACCCTACCTAGGTGGGCCATTATCGTCCAGAAAGTGGCACAGGCATTGAAGCAGAGACTTTTACTTGATGCTGTATCCTTATTGTGAACAATAAATGAGCATAGATAACAATGTGTGGAAACAGGAGTGGTCCTACTTGGATTTCATTGCCTATGATCCGCTGGAGAAATTTAAGCTTCCGCTGCACAGCTCTGAGGTCTGGAGAGTTGGAGGTCAAAAACGGTACGTGTTCACCAGCAAGGGTCCATTGAAATAAAAGCAATGGATGGCTGCCTGGACTCCCTGGGTTCCTTGCATCCAGAAACCAGCAGGCAAAAAGGGGAGTTATCATCTCATAATCAACCTTGATCAGCAAGAAAAGTTACATTGTCAGGCAGCTGGGTGGCTCATTTGGTTAAGCACCTGACTCTTGGTTTCTGTCCAAGTCATGATCTCAGGATCATGGGATTGAGCCTCATGTCAGGCTCCACACTCAGTGGGGAGTCTGCTTGAGGATTCTCTCTCTGTTTCCCTCTGCCCCTCCACTCCTCCCCTGGCTTGTGCTCTCTCTCAAAAATAAATAAATAAATAAATAAACAAACAAATAAATAAATAATAAATAAATAAAATCTTAAAAAAAAAAGAAAGTTAAATCACCTGTTACCCAATGGTATGAGAGCTGAGGGCAAAAAGAATTTAGAGTGGGTAGTAGAGATGGAAGCTGATGAGTACCAGCAGCAGCCTTAAAACAAGCTCTAGGGATGGAGTCTGTAGTTTATCTCGCTATCTTTCCCTCTTTTAAGTTTCTTAAGGAAGAAAGACTCACCAGATCCTTGGAGGAAGTGCTCCCTGAACACATATAGAAAAGTGAATCTGCTGGTGGGTAGGGTAGACAATGGTAGATATGGAGGTGAGTCACTAATATTCCCATAAAAAAAAGGACTTGCTGTCCAGCTGAGGAGATTGTGGTCACCTTCAGAATTTTGGGTGTGAATCGTTGTTAAAGTAGATTATGGAAGGATAATGTCTACTGGATAATGTATACATACACAGTATAACATGCAACATATATACAAACACAATATAATGTATATGCTAATACATAACATACAATATAATGTATAATGAAGTATTCATGAAATTAAAACTCTCTAGTGTAAACTTCTCTGAATTTTGACAAATGCATGTAGCTATATAGCCACCAATAAAATCAAGCTGGAAAATTTTCCATCACTAAAAAATGTTATCTCAGTTCCTCTGTAGTCAAGTTCTCTCCATACCACCACACCCTAATAACCACTAATCTGTTTTCTGTCCCTACATTTTTAATTTTTAAAAATTTTGGAAGATTTACTTATTTATTTTAGGGAGAGGGAGAGGGAATGGGAGAGAGAGAATCCCTAAGCAGACTCTCTGCTGAGTACAGAGCCTGATGAAGGGCTTGGTTCCAGGACCCTGAGATCACGACCTGAGTGGAAACCAAGAGTCAGGTGATCAACTGAATAAGCCACCTAGGTGCCCCTCTATATTTTTTTAGTTCTAAGAAAAGTCATATAAAAATCCCCACACAGTATGTAACTTTTTGAATCTTTCCCATAATACATCTGAGATTTATCCATGTTGTGTTTATCAGGTTTTTTTTTTAAATTATTTTATTTTATTGCCAAGTTGCAGCCCATTGTTTAACAAACCATAGCTGGTTTATCTATTTTCCTTTTGAAGGGCATTTGGGTGTTTCCTGGTATTGGTGATTATGAAAAAAGCCACTAACAGTGGCTAGCAAATTCTCATCAGTGGTTTATGAGTGTTCTAGTTGCTTTATATTCTCTCCAAAATTTAACATTGTCTTTTTTTTTTGGTAAATATTAACCATTCAAATAGGTAGTATAGTAGTTTTCCATTGTCACTGTAATTCAAATTTCCCTCATAATGACTATGATCAAGCATCTTTTCATGTTGATGTTTGCCATTTGACCATTTTAGTGGCTTTTCTATTTAGAAACCTTGTCTTCTTTTTTATTATGCTATTTGGTTTCTTATTGTTGAGTTTTGAGAGTTCTTTATATTTTCTGGGTCAACTTCTTTACCAAATATGTGTATTTTCTCCAATACTGTGGTTTCTCTGTTTTTTTTTTCTTTTTTAATTAATAGAATTTGAGCAGTTGTAAGTTTACTGAAAAGTGAGCAGATAGTACAGAGTTCCCATATACCCTTTCCCCATTTCACAATTTCCAGTATAAACATCTTGTATTAGAATGATATATTTGTTAAGACTGAACCAGTAGTGAACCAGTAGTGATGCATTATTATTAACTAAAGCCCATACATTAGAGTTCACACTGTGTTGTTTATTCTATAGGTTTTGACAAATGCATAATAATATTATGTGTCCACCATTAGGGTATGATGCAGAAGAGATTCACTGCCCTAAACATCCCCTGTGCTCTGCTTATTCATCCCTCCCTGTCTTCTCCAAAACCCCTGGCAACCACTAATATTTTTAGTATGTCTATAATTTCGCCATTTTCAGAGTGTCATATACATACAAGATGTATTCTTTTCAGACTAGTTTCTTTCACTAAGCAATATGTAATTAAGGTTCCACCATGTTTTCTTTTTTGTAGCTTGATAGCTCATTTCTTTTTACCACTGAATAAAATATTACATCGTATGCATGTGCCACAGTTTGTTTACCCATTCGCTTCTTGAAGGACATCTTGCTTGCTTCCAGTTTTCGTCAATTAAGAAGAAAGCTGCTAAATGTTCTAGTGTTGGTTCAAGTGCCCATGTTTTTTTTTTAATTAGGCAGCTTTCTTTTTTTAATTGAAGTATATTTGATATAGAACATCACATTAGCTTCAGGTGTACAACATCCTGATTACACAACCATATAGGTTATGCTGTGCTCACAAGCGTCTGTCACCATACGACACTATCACAATACCATTGCCTCTGTTCCCTAGGCTGTGCCTTTCATCCCTGTGACTCATTTATTCCATAACTGGGAGCCTGTATGCCCCACTCCCCTTCACTTATTTTGCCCATCTCTGCTCCTCTATCTGGCAACCATTACTTTTTCTCTGTATTTATGGGTTTCTTTCTGCCCTTTTGTTTGTTTTGTTTTTTAGACTACATATAAGTGAAATCACGTGGTATTTGTATTTCTCTCTCAGATTTCTTTCATTTAGCATAATACTGTCTAGATCTATCCATGTTGTTGAAAATAAGCAAGATCTCAGTCTTTTTTTATGGCTGAGTAACATTCCATGGTGTGTGTGTGTGTATCACATCTTCTTTATCCATTTACCTATGGATGGATAATAAATATAAATAAATATCCTGGCCATTGTAAACAATACTGCATAAACTAGATAGTTCTCTTATTGAGTTTTTAAGAGTTCTTCATATATTTTGGACACAAGTCCTTTATCAGATATGTGTTTTGAAAATATTTATTACCACTTCTTATGTGGTGTGTATTTTTACCGTCTCTTTTGCAAAACAGAAGTTATTAATTTTTATGAAATTCAACTTATTAGTTTCTTCTGTAGTGGATTGTGCTTTTTGGTGTTTTAAATAAAAAGTCACCACCAAACCTGAGATTATCTACATTTTTTTCCTACTTTCTAGAGTTTTATGGTTTTGTGCTTTGCATTTATGTCTATGATCCATTTTGAGTTAATTTATGTGAAAGGTGTAAGGTCAGTTTTAGACTGATTGATATACACACTGCATGTGTATATCTGATAGATTCAGTACACATTTGTCAAAAAGGCTGTCTTTTCTCCATTGAATTACTTTTGTTCCTGTGTCAAAGATCAGTTGATTATCTTTGTGTGCGTGTTTTTTTTCTGGGCTCTCTCTTCTGTTCCATTGATTTATTTGTTTAGTCTTTTGCTAATACCACATTGTCTTGAGTACTGTAGCTTCATAGAAAGTCTTGAAGTTGAGTACTGTTGGCTATTCTGGGTCTTTTGTCTTTCCATATAAACTTTAGAATTACTGTTGATACTCATGAAATAACTGCTGGGATAGTGATTGGAATTGCACTTAATCTATAGATCAGGTTGGGAAGAACTGACATTTTAGCAATATTGTATCTTCTCATCAATGAACATGGAATATGTTTTTATTTATTTAAATTTTCTTTGATTTCTTTCATCAGGTATTTTAGTTTTATATAAATTGATTTTGTCTGTATATTGGTAGATTTATTTCTAAGTTATGTTTTTGTGCTATTGTATATAGTATTATATTTTTAATTTTAAATTCTAATTGTTCATTGCTCTTATATAGAAACCAATAGACTGTTGTGTATTAATCTTGTATCCTGCAATCTTGCTATAATCACTTATTGGTTCCAGGAGTTTTTTTGTTGATTCTTGAGATTTTTCTCCATAGACAGTCATGTCATCTGCACACAAAGACAATTTTGCTTCTCCCTTCTAAATCTACACTTTTAATTTCCTTTTCTTGTGTTATTGCAGTAGCTAGGATTTTCAGTGTGATGTTATACAGAAGTGGTGAGAGGGGACATTTTTTCTTATTCCTTAATAGGAAATTATCTCATTCCTTGCCATTAAGTATGATGTTATCTGTAGATTTTTTTTGGCAAGTGGTCTTTATCAAGTTCAAGAAATCCCTCTTTATGCATAGAGAATCGTCAACTAGTGTAATGTGTGTGAAGAGGCAGTAGGAACCTTTCAGGGCAAAGATGATCTATGTGGACCTACAGAGGACGATGGCTCAGTAGCAATTTCCTGTAGTGTAAGTGGGCCACACAGGGCTGACAGGAGGCATTTGGATACCTCTATGGACAGGAAGCCTTCAGGTGCTCTGTAGGTGGGAGGCCTTCATGTATCGGTACAGGTAGACAGCCCCAGCTGCTGACAGGCCTTCAAGTGTGAGGAAAGGAAGGAAACCTACAGGACATTAATTTCTATGTCAAGAAGACAGTGGAAATATTACTGCCAGACTGAGAGCAGTAGGTCACCAGGTGATCATCCATTCTGGGCCTGAGACTGGGACAGAGCTCCACGAGATGTACACAACACTTACATCCTCATTCTCTCCTTCCCTTCTACAGCAGCTGAAAACCTCAGGAGAGCCCCATCCTCAAGCACTGTCCCTCCAGTGTCCTCTACTGAGAAAATTGAACATCATGTTCACTTTAAAGGAAAAATGTTTAAATTAATTCTTTTATCACAGAACATACAATGAAGGGTAAATTTGGAGATGAGATGCAATAAATTGATAGCCACCATGCTTTTTTCTTGCAAAAGAATTTAATGCTGAAATTTACCTACAAATACAGTATATCCCACAAACTTTGATATACTGTGTTTTCATTTTCATTCAAGTCATAATATTTTCTAATTTCTTTTACGATTATGATTTCCATAGTCATTGGAATCATTGTTCCCTGTAAGTAATGCATTGCTGCAGTCAAGGTTCTGTTGCTTTAGTTCTCAGTACTTTGATTCTATATTCAGCATGGATTTCTTTGGGTTTGTCGTATTTGGGATTTGTTGAACTTCTCATGTCTGTAGGTTAATGTCTTTTGACAAATAGGAAACTTTTAGCCACTATGTCTTCAGATGTTTTTTTTTTTCATGTCTACACTCTTTGTTCTCTCCTTCTGGAACTCTATGACACAATGTTAGATTTTTGTTTTTAATCCCACATATCCTTGAGGTTCTGTGAATTTTTTTCAATCTATCATCTCCCTGTTGTTTACCCCGGATAATTTTTATTGGTCTATCTTTGAGTTTACTTATTCTTTCTTTCTTCTGTCATCTCCATCTTAATATGGAGATTTTTCAACGAATTTACTTTAATTGCACTGATTGTATTTTTCAGTTTTAATATTTCCACTTGATTTTTACATCTCCTATTTCTGGTTGTGACTTTCTCTTTCTTCATTTGTTTCATGAATGTTTGCATTGGTTGCTGCAACATTTTTATAATAGAGGTTTCAATTTTTTTGTCACAAAATTTTAACATCTGTTTTATCTTGGCATTAGCATGTACTGACTTTTATGCCCTCTGAATTGTTATTTTTCTGTTTTTTTTTTAATATGTTGAATAATTTCGGATTTTATCCTGGCCATCTTGAGTATGTTGTAAGGCTCTGGATCTTTAAAAAAGTTCTATGGAGAATGAATGCTGTTTTTGTTTTAGCAGGTGACTGACCTGTTTAGGTGCAGGCTGCACATCCCTGTCCATCTGTAGTGGGCTCTCGTTCCAAAGTTAATTCAGTTTTCAACTTTTTCAGCATTACTCGGTGCTATTGCACATGTCTGCTATCTAGTGGTCAGTTGGAGAGCTGGGCAATGACGTTAGTCCCATTCTCCATTTTTTGGTAGGTTAATTAAAATCTGATCCACACATAAACAGTTTTGGGGCGACCCAGGAATTAATTATAAACTCCACGTGTGTCTCTTTCCTTAGCTCTTCCCTTTCTGCAGTTTCTTGCCTGTTGCTTTCCACTTCCATGGGGCTTCCCATTTGTTTATTTATTTATTTTTAAATTAAAAAAAAAGATTTATTTATTTAAATACAAAAGAGAGATGGAGGCGGGGGGGGGGGCATAATGAGAGAGAAACCCAAGCAGACTCTGCACTGAGTGCAGAGTCTGACGCAGGGATCGATCTCATGACCTGAGCCCAAACTATGAGTCAAATGCTCAAGGGACTGGATTGCACCACCCAGGCACTCCTGGGGCTTCCCTTTTCATCCTTAGGACAGAATGCTGGGGCTCCAGTCACCCTCTCTGCCATATGCTTCTTCAACTGCTGCTTCCAGAGACATGCAGGAGGAGGACAGAAGGAGAAAAAAAAAAAAAGAGTTTGACCTATTCTTCTGGGACCAGAGCTCCATGGCCTGCAAAACATGGCTCTCTTGTCTCAGAGTTTCCGTTTCTATGGGCTCCTGTTGCCACCACAAGGAGATGGCTTCAGGCTGGGACATAAGTAAGTGGAGGAAAAAAGAAGAAAATCAATCCCAGAGGATTTCCACACTTTCTCTGAGCATTAGGAATTTCCTTTCCTGCTTAGTGAGCTGAACTAAAGGGCTTCCTCTGCAGCTCTTTCAATATCCTGGGGCCCAGTTTGAGATACCAGGTCCCTCCCCTCCCCCCGCCCCCAGGCTGATGAAAGGTCAGAGGGGGACAAAAATATAAATTTATCAGCAGTTTGGTAGCACTTTGAATTCTGGTCTTACTCAGCTGCCTGCTGTTTACTTTTCAGATTTCTAGAGTAACTGCTCCATGCATTGTCAGGTTTTATAGCTGCATTCATGGCAGAGACAGGGTGGACCATACTTAGTCTATCTTATCCAGAACTGTAACTCTTCTATTGAATTTTTTATTACAGCAATTCCATATTTTGTTTACTTTCAAAATGTCCTTTTGTTCCCAAACCTTTTATTTTCTTTGCTTTCTTTCTTCTGTTAATAGTATGTAATATTAATAAAATTCCTTCAACCAGGTAAAGGCTTACTTATGCAACTAGGACATGAAAAGAGAAGCCCTTTATAATTTTAAAAGTAATGTTTCTTTTTTCTCCTGAAGAGATATGCTACTGTCTTTTTTATTTGCATTGTAGTATTTCTGCAGTTTTCTATTTTTTTAATAGCTCATTTACTACCCCCACCTCCTAATGGGACCATTATATTAGAAATGGTAAAAACATTGACAGTATCTATCCTTCTGTCTGTGTATAGTTGGATTTATATCTCACAGATTGTCATATACAGTTTTATAGATTTTACCTTTCCTACCACAATAGACTATTGAAGCATTCTTTATTTTCTTGTAATTTTGGAGGCTGATGCTCAGTTTCTAGATTTTTGGGTCGTGGTAGAGTCTGTCCTGAGAACAAAACCTATAAAATTTCTTCTTTTTTAAAACTGCATTAGAATATTCTTGGTATCTTATTTTTCTCTTTCTTTTTGTTTTTGTGTTTTTTTGTTATTTATTTAATTTATTAAAAGATTTTATTTATTTATTCATGAGAGACACACCAAGAGAGGTAGAGACACAGGCAGAGGGAGAAGCAGGCTCCATGCAGGGAGTCTGATGTGGGACTCGATGCCAGGACCATGGGGTCACACCCTGAGCCGAAGGCAGACGCTCAACTGTTGAGCCACTTGGACGTCCCTCTTTCTTTTTGTATAGCATCTGTTGATACTATGGAAAAAAAAATCGGTATTTTTGCAGTTCTAGGGTGTAAGTTGGTTTCAGTTAATAATATCTGAATTATTACTCGTTTAATTTCTTTTCCTCCCTAACTGGACTGTGATCACTTCGAGGGCAGGTACAAATGGCTCCTTCATTTTTGTATTCCTATGATCCAGAAGAGCCAGGAAGAATGTGGGTATAAGAAACATTTGCTCACATTCTTCCCATTATGTTAATTTCTTAGACATTTGTATGTGTCTCAGACATGTTTTCCATTTTACTAATTGATTTTTCCAAAACAAAATCTATTATTAATCATGCCCAATATTGATTCAAATTGTTCCATAGTGATAGCCAAGTGTATTTTGTTCCTCTTTTGAAGGTGTTATGGAAATAGCTCCTCTAAGATCTTAAGCTTTTTTCTTGTTTGCCCAAATGTTCTCAGAGATCAGGTTTCCTAGGACGATGTTTTGATGTTCTGCTTTTGTAGCTCATCCAGTGAAAGGGCTTGGATCACCCAAGTTTGGGATCTGAGGTTGGGTAATTCTTGGAGGAATGTTCTCAATCCTCATGTCCAATCAGTGTTGAGTGATGCCGGCTTCCTAATGCTGCTGAAGTTTGCAGTCTCAGTTTGCCCCACTGAAAACGTCTATTATTTCTTTTTTTTTTTTTGAATAGTAAATATTTCTAAATATAAAATATGGTTCATTACAAAGAGTTCTCTTCGATTTGGAGTGAGGATCAGAAACAAATCCCTCTAGGGGCACCTGAGTGGCTCATTTGGTTGAATATCTGACTCTTGATTTCAGCTCAGGTCATGATCTCATGGGTTATAGCATCGAGCCTTGAGTCAGGATGATCACTAAGTGGGGAGTCTGCTTGGGATTCTCTTCCTTTCCCTCTGCCCCTCCCCCAGCTTATGCATGCATGCTTGCTCACTCTCTGTCTCAAATTAAAAAAATAAATCTTTAAAAAATTCCTTCTTTTTGTAATCATATCATCAGAGTACTACTCCAATAATAGGATCGGGGTTGGGAACTCAGGCCGGTTGGTCTATGGTCCTCCTTAAGCTTCTCATAGGTGAAGAAATAAACTATCACTAGATCATGGTTTAAAGTGTGAGCTCACTGTTGTGAGATTTCTTAATCCTGTCCTGGTTGTCATGGATATTTTAAGAGGAAATAGGGAGAGGGGAACTTATATGAATTCTCTCACAGTGCCTTTTTTCTGGAATGATGATATATTTATATCTTAACTTCCTTACCTATTATTTAAATCTGAGGATCATGTCTGTGTCAAGTCTGGTGACTTCCAGTTTCTACTTGCATAATTTTTGATGAGGTTTTCACCTTCTTTGACAATACTGCAGATCATCATCTTTGCTCCTATTTTTAAGTCTATCATCTCACATTCTTCCTTCTCCTGATAAAATCCCCTCTGTCCTTTGCCATGACTCAACAATTCTCTTGTGCAAAGCCCCAAGTCAGGAGACTGACTCTTGTGTTATCTTCTCCTTTCTTGATGCTGCTTCTTTGTTTCTTTCTTTGTTTCTTTCTTTGTTTGTTTGTTTCTTTCTTTGTTTCTTTGTTTGTTTGTTTCTTTCTTTCTTTCTTAAGATTTTATTTATTTATTGAGAAAGAGAGGAGTGCACGCACAAGCAGGGGGAGGGGCAGAGGAAGAGAGTCCTGAGCAGACTCCATGCTGAGCGAGGAGCCTAAGTGGTGCTCAGTCTCACAGCCCTGAGATCATGACCTGAGCTGAAACCGAGAGTCTGATACTCAACTGACTCAGCCACCCAGGTGCCCCCATATTCCTTTCTTCTACAAAGTTATGATCTTTAGAAAGAAGAAGAAAATTAAAATATGATCATTTGCTCTATGTTCTTCATTTTTCCCCACAGGTCTCTAAAATCTCTAGACACACAGCCCATTGTCTTTTGGTTCTACTTGCTCCTGGGTGATGTGGGTGAAATTTGTTGTCCATGTATTGGGAACATATCGTAAGACTTTCTTATGTTCTAACTCACGTTTCAGGAGGAGAGCATGTGTGTCAAAACAAGTTGTGGTCATCTAAACCAGGCATTTTGGTTATTACTTCCCTCAGCTCAGTCAGGCTAGTGTAAGCACTGAAGGTGAGATTCTCAGAGGACCTGTAGGAAAATCTCAGGGCCACGCGGGAAAAACGAACAGAGGAGACTAGAGTCCAGACCTGAGGGAATATGGACGCAGGTTTATTCTGGTTTTTCAGGGCTGAATCACTTCACCTCTGTGCCTGTCTGTCATCTGTGCATACCCTTCTCTTTGGCGCATGTGAATAAGGCCAACTATGGCCACCTCCGGCTTAGTTTCTTATCATTTCCTCATTCAGGTATATAGCAGTCAACTCATATCTCCAAACTCCGAACTGCTGTTGAGGAAAATCCAATGGCCCAGATCTGGTTCAATCAATTATGTCAAACAGGAGTGCAAAGGCTGAGGGGGTGTTTTCTAGAAAGGGGAGTCGTCTACAGGCTGGAGAGAGATCACAAAAGGGCTCTGCTCCACATCTCCTTTGTAAGACTGCAATGATTACCGCACTCTCCTGGACATGGTAAGATAAGTTTCCATCCAGTATGTTCATCTGACTCCTTCTTTGACTCCAGGATCGATCCATCTATCATCTTTTCTTTTCTTTTCTTTTCTTTTCTTTTCTTTTCTTTTCTTTTCTTTCTTTCTTTTCTTTCTTTTTTTCTTTTCTTTCTTTTCTTTTCTTTTCTTTTCTTTTCTTTTCTTTTCTTTTCTTTTTTTTCTTTCTTTTCTTTTCTTTTCTTTTTTCTTTTCTTTTCTTTTTCTTTTCTTTCTTTTCCTTTCTTTTCTTAATTTCTTTCTTTCTTTCTTTCTTTCTTTCTTTCTTTCTTTCTTTCTTTCTCCTTTTTTTTTAAAAGATTTTATTTATTTATTCATGAGAGACACAGAGAGGGGGGGCAGAGACACAGGCAGAGGGAGAAGCAGGCTCCACGCAGGGAGCCCGACGTGGGACTCGATCCCGGGTCTCCAGGATCACACCCTGGGCTGAAGACAGGCACTAGACTACTGAGTCACCCGGGATCCCACTTTCCTTCTTTTATAGAAAGAGAGTGAGCACATGAGCAGAGCAGGGAGGGGTAGAGAGAGAGGATCTCAACTCTACCTGGGCCCTGAGCCCCACATGGGACTCGATCCCAAGACCCTGAGACCATGGCCTGAGCTAAAACCAAGAGTTGGATGCTTAATCAACTGAGTCCCCCAGGGGCCCCAACTCTGGGCTGTTTCTACTTTTCCAGAATGTCAGGTGCTTATCCTTGAAGGGCAGAAACCTGAACGTCCTTGGAATGGGCCAGAAATTCCCCATTCTTTGATCTTTTTCTCTGCATACCAGTTCCCTCATCTATACAAAGTGGACATAAGAGTACATATGGCCCTTGGGAAATTAAATACACTTATGTATTTAAAAGTATCTAGAATGGTACTTGGCTCATAGAATATGATCCATAGTTTCTCATATTTTTTTGCACTGGACATTGATTTATCCCCCCTTTTCTTAAGAATGTTTTTCTTTTTTGTGGTTTCTTTTCTTCAGTGACATTTATGACAGCACACTGTCTTTGCCAAGCCCCTGTCTTTGGTTTGCAGAATTCTGCTACTTGAAAATTGGAATAGCACTGGCCCATTTCCAGTCTATGAGAAACTTTCCATCTTACATTGGCTTCCCAAAGATCACTGACAGAAGCTTGTTTGAAAATTCTCCTTGTTCTTTGAGCTCCAATATGTTGGCCAAGAGATTTGAAAACACTAAGAGAACATGTGTGCCTTTACAATCTCCTAATAAATGTAAGGCTTTTATTCTCTCATGGCGGGATAATTCTGTGCTGCTCAGTTCACCCACCATGCTCTCAAGGCAGAGAAAAGCAAATGGAATGTAAGGAAATTCACTTTTCATACCATCCATAGTCACAGTTAATTCTGTGTTTCTCCCTTCCTTGGACTTTTCCAGGCTCTCAGAATAACTGAGAGAGCCTTATTGATAGTCTTAGCATTTTGCAAACTACAGCTTGCCCTGGCCCCTGTTTTTCATGTTTCTGTTCATCAGCCTTTTTATTTTTTTTAGATTTATTTATTTATTTATTTATTTATTTATTTATTTATTTATTTGAGACAGAGAGAGAGAGAGAGAGAGAGAGAGGGAGAGAGACATCATGAGTGGGGAGAGGGGCAGGGGGAGAGGGAAAAGCAGGCTTTCTGCTGAGCAGGGAGCCTGATGCAGGGCTGGGTCCCAGGACCCTGAGGTCATGATCTGGGATGAAGGCAGACGCTTAGCTGACTGAGCCACCACAGCGACCCCTGTTCATCAACTTTGATATTTCTCCTAACCATCCTTTGAGTGTTTTTTTTTTAATAATCTGAATTAGTTACTGCTCAGTGGGCAGATCCAATGTTTTCTTGAGATACCAGTTTGATTCGTTGACTGACAAAATAATTAACTTATTCCACATCTAATTCCTGGGAGGGTTTCAAGCAACTATAGTTACATTGCACTAATCATTACCCATTGCATCTTAATTATTTAAAACAACAGACAATTGTTTGAGGGGAGGGAATAAGGGGAATAAACCTCATCCTTTTATGCCTTCTTTGCCTAGAATGGAGGCTGGCCAGAAAAGATCACAATAGCTCTATCTATTGTGCTTTACTCAGTGCCAGGCACTTGAAATATATTATCTTATTCAATCACCACAGTAATGGTGTTACATATCCATTTTTTATGGTTGATACAATTGTAATGTAGCAATGTTAGTTCATAGGCTTAAGATTTCTGTTGTAAGGGGTAGGGCTGGGGTTCAAATGTCATTGGTCAAACACCAAGGCCAGGCTCTTAGCCATGACACTGTTTTGTCTTGCCTATTGGGGACCCCAAACATGATGGTTGAATGGAACATTCTACCTTTTATTTCTCACCAGGATCATTTACAAATGAAAAATGAAATCACATTTTTTTTTTGAGAATTATCTTCCTTCCTAAAAAAAGCATCATGATTTATAATCCTGGCCACTCTTTCTCTTGAATTTCTGAAGTCTGCCTTCCCAAATCTAGTACCTACATTCATCTACCCAACTGTTCCTTTCTTCGCTATCATGAGATGATATGATAATTTTCTCTCAAGTTTCTGTGATTTACACTTCATTAACCATTTCTTCTTGGTGGTCAGAAGAGAGTCTAAGGTGACAGTTCTGACCACGTCCTTCACCATCTGCCATTTCTCCATCCAATTCAGGATCTTTTAAGTAGGACAAACTCTTCCATCTGTTTGTTCCCAACTTGAGTTCTTTCCTGTTAAGACTTGGTGATACCACATACACATAGTTTCTATACTATTTTATCTTAATACGTTATGTGTTTTGTTTGTTGGATGATTTAATAAATATTAATTAAATATTAAATAATTAATACAATTAATAATTAAATAAATATTTATTGTTTGTTATTAAATCAACTATTTATTGGAGTAAATCATGACCTCTGTTATTGAAAAGTCCTAACTGCTCCCTGGTACAGGTACTTTCTCCATGGGCTTATTAAGGCATGGGCTTTCTTCCTTGGTCCTAGACCAATAATCATTTAAAGCACTTATCTCCCTCCCCTTGAGTTTTCAGACTAAATTTTTCCCTGTGGGATTACTGAAAACAACAGTTTCGACTACCTGTGACTAAAACCATTCCAAGTTTACAAAGGAGTACCTGACAATGGCTCAGAATCAAGGCTGCATGGATGATTTTCTCCTTTCTTCTCTAAGTTGGAAATGGGTAACTTCAAGGTATCTGGTCACTCAATGGCAATCTAAATGGTCATCAAAAAGTTATCCTTCAAACCAAATTTTTTAGACACTTGACATAGAGAAAAGGGGAAAAGACCAGTAAGCACTGGGGTTTTATGATATTTCAAGGTTAGAATTTAAGGATCGTGGACATTGGAAAAATAGTCACAAAGATGGCTGAACTTCTGAGTTCTCTCTGTGCTATCTGTGCTCTGAGTTCAGCAACAGAAATGATGGGAGGACCGCAATTGTGTTGGAAGAGAACAGATCTGCTCTGTGTTGTGGGGTGTGTGTGTGTGTGTGTGTGTGTGTGTATGTGTGTGTGTACATGACAGGATTTGCTGTTCACTTCAGCCATTTCTGTTTTCTAGCTTAAAGCCCTCTTGCTGAGACCAGTTGGTCTCTGGACACAGGCTTGGGAATTAAGTATCACTGTGCCTAAGGGCTCACAATTTTGTTATCTTGAATTTTGCTCTGGAAGTCCAAATCCAATTAGTTTGGACAGTTCCATGTCCTTCTTTCTCTCCTAAATCAAACTTTCACTGGGGAGATAAGTAGGAAATTGCAACCCAGTCTTGTAGACCAACCATCTTCCTGTTGCCCATCCTCCTATCCTATGAGTCCTTGTTTTTCCTGAAGCTCTGGCTGTGTTTCTGTTCTGTCTCCTGGTGGCTTGGAGTTGTGATTTCTTCTCTAGAATTCAGAGTCCAGTGTATGTTCTCTCCATTCTATTGATGTCAATGTTAAGTTTTATTTATTTTATTTATTTTTTAAAAGATTTTATTTATTTATTCATGAGAGAGAGAGAGCGAGAGAGAGAGAGAGAGGCAGAGACATAGAGGGAGAAATATGCTTCCTGCGAGGAGCCCGATGTGGGACTCAATCCCAGGAATCCAGGATCACGACCTGAGTGGAAAGCAGACGCTCAACCGCTGAGCCATCCAGGTGTCCCCAGTGTTGAGTTTTAAAGGTCACGTAGCTAGTCACTAGAGGAGCTGGAATTTCAAACCAGGTGGACTTTACCAAAGGGCAGCTGTTTTCATGACCCTGTGCAGCATTACTGTTGGCTGTGGTGGTGGTGGTGGGGGAGGTGCACAGCAGGGATGGGAGGGTCTCACCATTGTTCTGAGCACACGCTGTTGCTGTTTCTCCAGGATCGGTTCTCCCTAGTAGAGGGTTTCTCTGAATGCACAACTCCATCTGGGCTGACCTTTGAATTTCATTCCTATGTGAGGCACGTGTTAAAGAGATTCTTTATTAAGATGCAGGCTTGAGTCCTGCACACTGCCAGGGACAAAGCATATTTCTATCCTGTTTTCTACGATGTTTCCTTTAGGACACATTTCTACTTTGTCTGAAAGGGAGAGGTGTCATGTGATGGTACCACTCCAGTACCTGCAGGAGACATCAACAGACCCAGAAGACAGAGAAGATCAAGATTGTCCTGGACTGTCCCCTGGCTTACCCACTATATAGGTCCCTAAAGATGAGACATCTGTGGAAAGGAGCTGGTTTAAGGAGGATGCCTAAGTGAAAATATGAGAAAAATTGGCTGTTTTCAGCTCTGTTATGCTTTAAAGCTTGGAAAATGAGGAGCCACAGAGAAGATTAACCCAATCTGTTTTCTGCTGTGCTTCCACTGAGACAGACCCTCTGAAGTCCTTGCCGTCTGACTTTCATTAAGAATGTCACCGTCATCAAGTTCAATCAGGCCCTGACTCTGGGGTGGGATTGCTTTGCAGGGATATGTTCTGAGAGGCTCTGTGGCAGGCTGGTTGCTTTAGACACAGCCAACGAGGGGAATGTGGTTTTGTTTGGTGATAAAATGAGATTGTAGCTATCAGGGAAGAAGAGGAAAGGAGAGAATTTCTGATGAGAGCTTTTAGGATGGTGTCAAGACCCCTAAAGCTACAGCCTATGAGTGACTAATTGGATCAACCCCAGGAGTTGGGACATGCCTGGGTGAAGCTCTGAATAATGCATGAGGACAAATGGCTTAGTCTGGCGGTCCTGGGCAGGCTTGCCACATTTTACACATGGGAAACAAGGAGAGAATTCAGAATTCACGAATCACAGACTAAAGGTGCTTGATGCTTTAATTATGTTATTTTATTTAACCTTGACAAACCCTTTGAGGGAACGTCTGGATGGCTCAGTCAGTTAATCGTTTGCCTTAGGCTCAGGTGATGATCTCAGAGTCCTGGGATCGAGCCCTGTGTTGGGCTCCATGCTCAGCAGAGAGCCTACTTCTCCCTCTCCCTCTGACCCTCTCCCTACTTGTGCTCTCTGTCTCAGATAAATAAATACCATGTTAAAAAAGCGGTAAATTATATAAAAAAACTCTTTGAGAATGAATACTGTTATCATCTCCATTTTATAAAGTAGGATACAGCTGCTCAGAAAAATTCAGTAATGTGTTTAAAGTCACATAGCTGATCTGATGTCATGGCCCATGATCTGGAGATGGGAGGTCAGCATTTATTGTCTTATACATAGCATTATCCAATGGTCACCCTTAACATAGACTCTGTAACACACACATGCACACACACCCCCCCCCCCCAAAACACACACACAGCACATAATGGCCTGTAGAGAAAGCGTGATTTACCAGGACACAGATGAGTATACTGAGAACACATTTCTGATTAACCTCATTCCTTTTGGTGATAAAGTTACTGGATGTAATAAGTTGGGAAGATTGACCTTAACAATAGTTGCCACTCACAGACTGATCACCCGTGGAATATTGCACTGATGCCTCATTTTTGCATTCATGTCCTGACTTCATGTGACCCTTGACTTCTGCTTGTAACCCTGCCTAGGTTCTCACATTTTGATATGATGGCCACAGCCCCTGATGCATCACTGGATGACTAGCTCTAGGTTACAGTTTGCACCACCCCCTCTCCATTTATAACTTGCACAGAGTCCCTCAAATTTTGGAGATCCCCTTCATTTTAGTCTTCTCAGAGGGTGGCTTGAATTGCAGGTTTTTATGGAAACCTGACAACCACATCGGACAGGTAAGTAGATGACAATTGGTTCCTGAGAGGCGAGTAGAAGCAAGGCAAAGGGAGATAGAAATATTACAGCCTTGAAAAACCACTGATTCATGCTCTCTCAGGTAGTTAAGCCGCAGGAAGAAAATCACATATTTAAAGTGACATTGGCAAGGATTAGGCAAGGCAAGTGTGGAAATGAGTCGGTGGGCAGAGCTAAGTTTTGTACCCCTAGAGGACAAATCACATTTTGATTCAGAGCAACGTGAGTGGGTCAGACATACCCATACCTGGCCAACAGAAGGAGACGAAGAAGGCACCACCTTGACTGTGTGATAGGGTGTGCCTGAAGAGGAAGAGGCAGCAGGTGTTTGGGTTAACTACCATTGTGTAACAGGTCAGCCCTAAATGCCATGGCTCAAACTAATAATCGATTCAGCTCAAGAGCTTGCAGCTTGAGTAGGGCTTAGTGGGGGAATCACCATCAGCTGGAGTGACTCTGCAGGGCTGTGTGCTGGGGGCCTTGGTTCATTTCTCCATAGGCCTCTTTATGTAGACCCCACCCCAACCCCCAAGGGCTTGTTCCTTCACAGCGTGGTGCCAGAGGGCCAGCCCAGCTCCATCACCTTTGAAGACTAGCTAGCCGCATGCAGCATCACTTTCACTGTGTTCTGTTTGTGGAGTCACAGAGACCTGCCTATGTTCGGGGAGAGGAAACATAGACCTCAGTTCATGATGGGAGATGTCTCAACATCCTGTTGTGAGAAGAGCAGGTGGGATAGAAGACATTGTTGTGGCCATTTTTGGGAAATATTGTCTGCCACTGAGGCTGTCAGAGAGGGTGCTAAGGAGAGAAGAGCTTATAAAATGCATTCCCAGACTTCAGCTGCAGGCTGTTCAATCTAACTACCTCGGAGGAATAGGTCATTCCTAGCAGGTGATTCTGGGAATGCTCATAACAAAGGTAGTGTGTTTTGTTCCAAGAGTATTGAAACTTCTGGTGATACAGGTAGCCTAGTACTGGCTTATTCCTGCCCAGGTACACCTTTGGTACAGTTAGTACCATTTGTCTTCATTTGGGTAGGATCTGAGGCTTTGAAGTGAAAGTCTCATAACTGGAGAGATGGCAGATGAAGGCCCTCAAAATCTGTGTAGAGCTTCGTGTGTGTGTGCCTGGGCATGTGCATCCATGCCTTCCAGAAAATAAGTGGCACCACAGACCAGCTAATGCATCTGTAGGCTAAGAGGCAATGTAATCTCGGAGTCCTTAGGGCCTCTTCAACAGTGTGGTGGGTTTTGGCATTGCCCAGTGATGGGATAGAGCGGCCCAGGCCCTGAAGCCTACATGGCAAAATTGTGTTTTAGACAGAACTTTATAAGGGGTTCCCCATGCTTATGAGCCTGATGGGGTTTGTCTTAGGCAGAAAGGAGCCTCGGGTAACAGCTATATCCCTATTGTCTCATCGATCTACCTCCATATGGATTTAGCAAGCCAAAGCTCCACTAAGGTAAGGATGAGGTAAGGTTTAAACCCTTTAAAATCGTTGACTGTGTATTTCTGTAAACATAACTTCGTGTGTGTGTGTGTGTGTGTGTGTATGTGTGTGTGCTTTAAGTGTAGGAGAAAAAGTCATATGGTGAAGAATATTGGGTTATAGAAACACACTGCCCTGAAAATGATAAATGTTCAGCGAATCCGTGATTATATGGTCTATTTGTTAAAGGAACCGATACCTCTCCTAAATGGTCACTGTGTCTCGAGGGGAAAAATTGGCTTTCAGGGCTGTTAAATGTGTCTGTACCTGTGAGGACTTGCACCTGGTCGGGATAAATATGTGTGTATGCAGGGTCAATGTCACTTTAAATATGTGATTTTCTTCCTGCGGCTTAACTACCTGAGAGAGCATGAATCAGTGGTTTTTCAAGGCTGTAATATTTCTATCAGAGAGCCAACAAAATTAGAAAATTCAGGCGTTATCTGAATATAAAATAATCTCATAAATTGTAACATCCTTAGGATTAGGTGTTAAATTAACCGACTTTACAATTTATTACATTTTTACATTTGTCAGTCAGACAGTAAGTATTTATCGAGAGCTTACTCTGTTTTCAGTGCTGGTTTAGATGTTAGGCAGATAGTAGAAGGATAACTAGATCTCTGCCCTCCAGGAGCCAGTGACTAATTTGGTGAGAAAATAAACATGCAAATAGATAAAGATAGATGGATGGATGGATGGATGGATATAGATATATGCATATAAATCAGATGTTCTGAGGAATTGATAAGTGCTATGAAGAAAAGTATTAGAAATTGGAGAAAGGGGCAATTTTAACACAAGTCACCCAGGAAGGTGTCCCTGAATGATAACATTTGAGAGGAACACAGCTATTTGGAGACCTAGCTGAGGAGCATTCCAAGATCTTGATGAGAGGAAGTGGGCAGCTTGGAGTGTTGGAATGAAGGCTACTAGCTGGTGAACAGAGCAGAGGAGCAAGGGGAAGGGAAGGATTTTGGAAACAGAAGCAAAGGTGTAACAACAAGGGGCCTTTTGGCTATGTTATGGAGTTTGGTTTTACTTTAATGTCAAGGAGAAGCTACTGGACAATTTTCAGTAAGGAGATGGAGCAATCAGGTTCACAGTTTAGGATGATCACTCTGGCCGAATGTGAGGAATGGGCTGTAGGATAGCAAGTGTGTCTGCTGCCTTAGTCCAAATGGGAGTTGCTGGTGGTTTCATCTAGGGTGTAGCCACAGAGATGGTCAATAGTGACATGATTCCTACTACATTGTAGACATTGAACCAGGAAAACTGTTTTTTGGCCTGAGGAGCCGAGTGGATGGTCCTATCATTTTCTGAAAGGAAAGGACTGGGGAGGAGCAGCCATAGGGGGTAGGTGTGGAAATGAATGTTTGGCCAGTCTGAGTTCAACGTGGTTCATGGACATCAAAGTAAAAGTAAAAGTGTTTGATGGTTGGCTACCTGGCTCAAGGTAGAAACCGAGGATCGGGTGATAGGTTTGGAAGTTAAGAGCCTGGAGGAGGCCCTCACACCAATGAGATTTGATGAGATCACTTAGGCAGAGAGGAGAGATGCAGAGAACAAGAAGGCCAAGAGCAAAACTCTGTCAGTGGACGAGAAGATTGCAAAGACACTGGGATGGGGTTGTTATTGAGGGAGGAGGAAATCCAGGAGCCAAGCTCCAGGAACCAGGAGAAGATGGTCCTTCAAGAAAGTCTTCAAAATCAGCCTCATGAAGCATTGCTGAGATGTCTCATACAAAGAGAACTGAGCATAAACCATTGGTTTAGCAGTAGGAGTATCTTAGATGCCTTGATAAAAAACCATTTTGCCAAGTAGTGGGAAGAGAACAGCAGGCGGGAAGTGGATATAGTGGGTGAACTTTTCTATGAAGGCAGGCTGGGACGTGAGCAGAAGCTAGAAGGTCACTTGCATGGTCAAGTGAAATTGCGTTACTCTTTTTTAAGATGAGCAGTATTAATGTATGATTGGAGAAGATAGAAGAGAGAGGTGATGTAGGAGACGGAGACGAATTTAGTGATGCAAAGTGAAATTGCTTTTATTTGATCGCAGAGACATTCTGTCTCTGTTTTGAGGTAAGGTCATCATGGTGAGAGTGGGGGCAGGTAAGATATACTAGGGAACGCAGCAGTCATGACTGTTAAAATTAGATATTGACTTGTGTTTCGAAGACATAAACCAAAAGTGAGGCCAACAAGCCTTATTGTGGATTGTTTTAGAGAATAGTTTGACACAGCATTTGGCAAATTTCTTCTGTAAAGGGATGGGCAAGAGAGCAGTTTTGGTTCTGTGAACCATATGGTTTCTGTCGCACTATTCAACTGTGCCCTTGTGGCATGACAGCAGAAATGGACGATACCTGACTGAATGTGGCTATATTCCAATAAAACTACAAAAAGGGAGTGGCCCACCTTTGGTCTGAGGATTGTAGCTTGCCAGCTCCTGTTTTGGCTGCCTGGGTGGGCGTGTGAAGGCAGGAGAAATATGGAGAGTAATAGAAAGATCTTTATTTTTCCCCCTAATGAATATAATGGAGTAAAGAGAGGTGCCAAGAGATCAAGGGTGTCTACAAAAGATCTGGGTAACTGTGTTGCGATATGGGCTCAAAGTCAGGCAAGGGGCAGAGTGCGGCCATGAGGGCCATGATGGGAAATGAAAAGGGGGAAGGATTGGGAATTCCAGATCCCGGTAAGATTAGAAAATGGCAGGAATGGTGATACCAAAAATTAGCAAGCTGAGAAGAGATTTGTGAAGTTGGGATTGTTCAGAAGTGGTAATAGTAGCATGAAAGGAAAGATGGGTGGAGTGAAGGATGTCTAGAAACTGGGAGGACAGACTGTTGCTTGGACCAGCTACGTGTCTCCCAAGAATACTTATGTAAGTAGTGTTGAAGGGGAAGACTAATCCAGGACCTGAGATCTTCAATGAGGAGCGAGCACAAGTCGGCAGATGGCTACAGTGATGGAGGGCATGGGGGTCTGATCATTTGGGCTTCAGTAGAGCTGGAGTTTTTGAGGGAGAAGAGGAGGTGTTTCTGCGAAGAGAGTGAAGGGTACTGACCCCACCTCCAGCCACAGTGGCACGAGGACTTTGTGTGTGTGGGGGGGAAGGTGGCCACCCCTGAGAGGGCTGTGCGTCAGTCTGTATGCACAGTGAACAGGCAAGAGGTCCTGTTAAATTAAGAAAGGGGAAGGGAACCAAGAAAGGCAAAGGCCAAAACCTTTGGGGAATTTCTTGGTGATGGAGTATGAGTTTCAGGGTCATAGAGGCTGGTCTCTCTAAGAGGATGCTGGGGCTCTAGGAGTACACGGTGCTGAACCCCTTCCTGCAGATACAGGGTGTGGGTGGGTAGTGTGGCAGCCTGGAGAAACCAGGCACTGACAGCTCGGGGCAACTGTCCCTTCCTTGATGTATAAACGTAAATGTGTTCAGTTCCTTTTGTCCAAGAAAATATGGCGACCGCAACCCATTAAATTGGGATGACTAGAATTCTGTTTAAATAATACTTTTTAAGAATTGAAATTTTTTGAAAATTGAAAAATTTTGAAAATTGAATTGAAAATTTTTATATCTTGCTTAAATTCTGGGTAATTATCTCCTCATAACGTTTCTAGAAGGGAGGCTAAAGGTGTTCCACTCTATGAGGGTTTTCAGCCTTGGGGTGGGGCCAGTCAGACTAGTTGATGGCAGGCAACTCCTGGCCACGGGGAGAAGAGTTGGCTGGGTGGCCCATAGCCTCAGCCCTGAGGAGTCCTCTGAGGGAAATTCTGGGTCTACACAAGAGAATGCATTTTAGAAGTGTCTTCGTGCTCAGGAGAGGGGCATCTGTTAGGACCTGGGCCCTGAGGCTGGTTATCCTTCTACTGGCAGAGCCATCCCTGGTATGTCCAGTAGAATAAGGCCCCGCAGGGGAGGCCACTCCAGGACAGGTTGCTGCCGAGTGCATCCTGGGAAATGGGGCTGGGTTTTGCACCCTCTGAATGGCTATGCTTTAACTCGGCATTTCATCTGCTCACAAAAAGGAGAAGGAAAAAGAACAATGCCATATGATCAACTGATACGGGACACTTTGGGAATGGAAATTAGGCCACATTAATAAAATTTTAATTATATAATTACATTCTTCAGTTGGGTGATTGCCTTAATTGTTCTTAATTTGGGTGAGAAAGATTTTTTTTTTTATGAGCAATTATTGTGAAATTTTATTTACTCTTTGGCGGGCTGTGGGTGAAGGCAGGATGGAATTTAAAACTGTGCATGCAAGGCCTCAGGCTGTCCTGGAAACACTTGCTACTAGACTCTGATAGAATTTACTAAGGAGAACCAGGCCATTTTGATTCTGTGATTTTTCCTCTGTGCAAATAATGTGTGTGTTTGCTGTATTGGGAAAAGACTCTGGAGTTGCACCAAAGATGACTGGGAACCGATTTAAATAATTTGAGGGAATGCTTGGAGGCACTGAAACGTGGAGATGCTTCTAGAACTGCAGAGGCCAGCAGGCTGCTCCCGCTTCCTCCTGGAATGCCACCGCAACGGCACTGTCTGATTGGAGGGCAACACTTTTCATTTACAATTGTAACTGATGTCTGCCGTTGGTTTTCTGCAGAGACTGGAGGTTGCTAATGGGTTCTAAGAAATTGTCAGTTTCGAGTGGTCTGAATTTTATTTTATTTTATTTTTTCCTTCATTTTTACATTTTATTTATTTATTTTTATAAATTTATTTTTTATTGGTGTTCAATTTGCCAACATACACAATAACACCCAGTGCTCATCCCATCAAGTGCCCCCCTCAATGCCCGTCTCCCAGTCACCCCCACCCCCCATTCTCCTTCCCTTCCACCACTCCTAGTTCGTTTCCCAGAGTTAGGAGTCTCCCATGTTCTGTCTCCCTTTCTGATATTTCCCACTAATATTCAACAAAGGAGAAAGACTATCCACTGGAAAAAAGACAGTCTCTTCAATAAATGGTGCTGGGAAAATTGGACATCCACATGCAGAAGAATGAAACTAGACCACTCTCTTGCACCAGACACAAAGATAAACTCAAAATGGATGAAAGATCTAAATGTGAGACAAGATTCCATCAAAATCCTAGAGGAGTGGCCTGAATTTTAAAAGATGCCAGAAATCTCCAAGAAAATGACGTAGAATCGAGAAGCAAAAGGACCGAAGCATTAATTCAACAATTGCTTAGCATTTATGAGAAATTTCTTCTTATTCTTAGCTGTTTGCCGAGCATCATTTTAGAAGTTGGGGCAAAGCAGTAATGAAAACGGAGAGATAGCCTTGTCCTCCCAGAGTTTGCAATACGGTGAAGAAAGACAGGCTGTAAGCAGAATAAAGGGGAGGCACGCGGTGTGTTGATAAATGCTGTGGAGAAAAGCAAAGCTGGGAGGGCGAGGAGGAACCCGGGGTGCGGGTCCGTCTAATGCAGGGTGGCCGGGGAGGGCTTTTCCGAGAGGGTGTCTCGGCAGGAGGGTGCTCAGGATGTGAGCTAGTAGGCCGCCGCTAGGCATGGCCCAGACAGGGGAAAGGGCAGGTGCAAAATCTGCGTCTGTGGAGCCTGCTTGGAGAGGCTCATTGCAGCCAAAACACTGAGGCAGGATGGCAGGCCAGCAAGTCTGCAAGCAGGGGGACCCGCTCAGGGGGTACCTGGCTGGTGGGCGCGCAGGAGGCTCGGCCCGCAGGGAGCACGGGCGGCTCTGTAAGAGGACGCCTCACTGGCCTCTACCTCCGAAACTAAGAGTCCATTACGTGGTAATTAATTAAATGTAAATTAAAAAAAAAGAGAGACCATTGAGATTTTCCAAGTGATCGCCCGTTGGACAAGGGTGCTAACAAATACATGTGGGAGGAGGTGTCAGATTCTGGGGATATTTGTAAGGAGAGCTAGCCAGGTTTGCTGGGAGATGGGGTGTGGGAATGAGAGCAACGGAGGAGTTGAGGATAAGGCCGAGGGCCTGAGCTACTCCGGGGATGGAGTTGCCCGGAGTCGCCCTGGGAGGGCTCCGTCCTGGCTCAGTTTGCGCTGCCTCTCAGGCATCCACGCCTCGCAGCCCAGTGGCAGTTGTAGGTTGGGGTCTGGAAGTCGGATGCCTGTGGGGCTCAGGGGTTGAGCATCTGCCTTTGGCTCTGGTCATGGTCCCGGGGTCCCGGGATCCAGTCCCGCATCAGGCCCCCTGCGTGGAGCCTGCTTCTCCCTCTGCCTGTGTCTCTGCCTCTCTCTCTCTCTCTCTGTGTGTGTCATGAATAAGACCTTAAAAAAAAAAGTGGGTCTGGAAACCGAGGAGATCTGGGCTGGGGCTGTAAATATGGGCAGAGTCTAAATCCACAGCCTGGATGAGAACACCAATGGAGGGGAGCAAACAACTAAAGTCGAGTAGGATGAAGACTGGGACTTGACCATTGCTCTCAGCGGCCTGGAGGTCCCTGGTGACTTTAACAAACTGGTGGGGGTGGAAAGCCTGATTGCAGGGGACCGGAAAGAGAACGGGAGGGAAGAAATGAGAAATGGTAAGTAATACAATTGCTTTTGCTAGTTTATTATAAAGGACAAGTAGAGAAATAGGGCAGTGGTTGGAAGGGGAAGTGGAGTCATGATTGATTCATTTATTTTTTTGATATGGGAGCAATGACGTTGTGTTTGTGAACAACTTAATGGCAAGAGAAGTGATGATGCAGAGGAGAAGGAGGAGAATGGTGAGGCTCCGCCTGGGACTAGGAGGGTCTGGGGAGGGAGGCCAGGGGCGGCCTCTGCTGGGGCTTGGAGCCCTCCCTCTGCGGGGCAGCAGCCAGACTGCGGGTGGGCTCTGTCCCCGTGGAGCGTGGGCTCCTGCGGCTGCTCACGGTGCTGCCGACTGCGTCTGTTGACTCGGGGAGCACTGGGGAAGGGTGCAGGAATCGTGGGGTTGGCCAATGTGCCACACTTACTGTCCGTCAGTGAGCTGGGGTTGGACTGGCTCTGACCTGAGATACAGTGGCTGGTGGATGGGGTCAGTGAGCAGGGTCTCCCGTGGCACCCAGCCCACCTCTCAGTGCCATCAGGGTCCCCTCACTGATGTGACCCGGTGCCCGGCCCTACGTGATTCCTGATCCACATGTTCCAGGGTTCTGGTAAACCCTGGCATGGAGGCGAGGGGGTTGTCCCGAAAGTGCTTGTGTGAATAATGGGCCTGTAAAGTTGTTTTTAGTTTTCTTATTTATTCAATCAGCCCGTATGACATACACAGGTGCAGACGCAGTGTGCCACGATTCATCAGCTCCACTAACACCCAGTGCTCGTCCCACCACGCACCCCTTCATGCCCGTTGCCCAGTGGGTCCCTCCAGGGACCCTCAGTGTGTTTCCTAGAGTAAGAGTCTCTCTTGGGTTCTCTCCCTCTCTGTTGACTTGTAAAGTCAACATCGTTGTTGTTGTTGTTGTTGTTTTAAGGTCCCGGTCGCCCTAGAGTCTGTAATAGACACTCACGGCTGCCCGGCGGCCGCTCCTAAGTGCACCTGCTTCACAGGCCGCACGGTTGCCTCGCAAGAGATTTCCAAATTCCTCCATCCTGTCCCTTCTAATGTCGCTGTCGTTTATGTCACTTCTCCATAAGGTATAATCACCCACTGTTTTATTGTGGCTCTTATGCTTTTGAGCCAAATTTTATCTGTTAGATCGACTAAGAAAAATAGAAAGTTTTCTTTTACCTTCTTCCTTTATTCCTAAATGCCCTTCCTTTCCCTGCGTGGGTCTGAGTTTCCCACCTCTGTCAGTTTCCTTTCTTCTGAAGAATTTCTTTTCAAATTGAACGGGTTGACTGGTGACAGATTCCCTCAATTTTTGTCTGAGCAAGTAATTCCCCTTCGCCTTTGAAACATGATTTCACATTGGGATGCAGAGCTCTAGCTTGGTGCTTTTCTTGCAATACTGTAAACTCCTCTGTTTTTGCACAGCTGATGAGAAGTCCCGTGTGATTCTTATCCTGGTGGCTCTGTCGGCTGCTGTCCTCCCAGTTCTTCCCGTATGTTCTCTTGGACTTTGATTTCTACATTTTGATTATGACATAGCAGGTGTGGAATTATTTTTTAAAGATTTTATTTATTTATTTGAAAGAAAGAGAGAGAGAGAGAGAGCGCCAAGAAGAGAGGCAGAGGGGAGATGCCAACTCCCCGCTGATGCAGGGCTGGATCCTAGGCCCCCGGGATCATGACCTGAGCTGAAGGCAGACGCTTAACTGACTGAGCCCCCCAGGCGCCCCACAGATGGATATAAATATTGTATTTATTATGTTTAGCGTTCTCTGAACACTTGGATCTGTGGTTTGTCACTAGTTTTAGAAAATTCTTGGCTGTGATATCTTCACACGTTTCTTCTGTTCTTTTCTCTCTTTGCTTCTGGTATTCCCATTACACATATGTTATACCTTTTATAGCTGCCCCATAGTATTGGATATTCTCTTTCCTCATTTTTTTTTCAGTCTGGGAGTTTTCTGTTGACATCTCTTCAAGCTTGTTGATGCTCTTCTTGGCTGTGTCCACTCTACGGATGAGCCCCTCAGAGGCATCACTCATTTCTGTGACAGTGTTTTTGATTTCTAGCACCACCATTCAGTTCTTCCTTTTCTATCCCTCAGCTTACATGACCCCTATGTTCTTAAACATTACCCACTTTTCCCTTTAGACTCCCTAGCATATTAATCACAGACATTTTAAATTCCCAATCTGATAATTCCAAAATGTCCACCATATGTAAGTCTTGCTCTGGTGCTTGGTTTGCATCTTCAGACAGGTTTTTTTTCTTTTTTTTAAGCTTTAAGTATTTTTTGGCTTTTTAGAATGCCTTGTTAATTTTTTTTTTTTGAAAGCTGAACATGCTATATTGGGTAAAAGGAAATGAGGTAAATATGCTCTTACTATGAAGTTTATGTTTTTCTGGCTCGGGGTGCAGCTCTTTGTTTACTACGTGCTGTAGTTTCAGGTGTTGGAGGCTAATATTCCCTCTGGTGTCCTTGTTTGTGTTCCCTGATTGTTTCTGAGTTTCCCCACAGACTCCATCAGGAACGGAACCTGAGCCTTGGTGTTCTTCTCAGCTCTAATCTCCTATTATTATAGATGAGCCCTGCTGGTGTGTGGTGGGGGTGTGAGGGGCAGGAAGAAGCCTACCAGTTGTTTATGAGAAAGTCTCAGTATTTTGATGGTCCGGTGTCACAGTGCTGTGACCTTTACACATGCATTTTGGCTCCTTCTTTCTCCCCTGGGTGACGCAGGAGGACTAGAGGTGGCCAAAGTTGGATATTTCCCTTCCTCCTTGCTGGTCAGGCTTGGGTAAACCCCATGTTGGTGAGGATCTACTAAAATAGTTTCCCTTGAGCGCAGACCTTTGTTAATAAGAATGGAAAGCTCTGGGTGCATTTCTAAATGATCACTTTCCCTTTTCCCGCTTGAAGCAGGAGGAGATATTTCTCTGATTTTTTCATGCTGAGAACCTGGTAGAGTTCCTGGAGTTCAAATTCATGAAGGTGTCCCCACCCCATCCCCCAAAAGGTGGGCCCCTGGGAGGTTTTCCTTCCAGCTTGTCCACACTAAGCCTCCAGAAACTGATCGAATCACCCTTTAAGTGTTCCTACCAGGTTCTGGCCATGGCTCCTTCCTGGTAAGTCTTCTTTCTTTGTATTTGCTCATCTCTCTGGATCTGGGCAAATAATTTGACCCATGCCCTGCATTTTCTGATGACTCTAAGAAGAGTTGCTGATCTTGTTTGCTCAGCCTCTTTCTTGTGAGGAGAAGAGCACCAACTTCCAAGCCAAGCTCTTCATTATGTATTCATAATGTATTCATAAATATACAATTAATCAGAGTGTATATTCAGCTTCACTGGAAACTGGAGTCCGAAGACCTTTCTTTCTTTCTTTCTTTCTTTCTTTCTTTCTTTCTTTCTTTCTTTCTTTCTTTCTTTCTTTCTTTTTTTTAAGATTTTATTTATTTATTAGAAGGAGAGAGTGAGAGAGAGTGCAGGGGGAGGAACAGAGGGAGAGGGAGAGGCAGACCCCTTGCTGAGCAGGGGGCCCGATGCAGGGCTTGATGCCAGGACCCTGAGATCATGACCTGAGCCGCATAACCGACAGAGCCACCCAAGCATCTGTGCAATGACTTTTCAATGGGAAGTGATTCATACCATGAGACTCTAAACCCAAAAGAAAGCAAAGATGGTGTCACCAACAATTCACTGCTTAAAGAAAGAGAAGGAAAACTCTGGGAAACGAACAAGGGGTGGTGGAAAGGGATGTGGGCAGGGGGTGAGGGTGACTGGGTGACGGGCACTGAGGGGGGCACTTGATGGGTTGAGCACTGGGTGTTATTCTATATGTTGGTAAATTGAACACCAATAAAAAATAAATTAAAAAAATAAATAAAAATTTGAAATGCATTCTCAAAAAAAAAAAAGAGAGAAGGAAGATGGTCATTGGGATGATGTAAAAAGGAAATAAGGAAGAAAAGAATAAGGAAATAAGGAAGAGAAGTTATCAGCTCTGACAGTGGTTTATGATTATATTTTGATCCGAGTGAAGATCTCTTTCCTCCTCTTCTCCTTTCCATCTTGTGTCTTTCTTCCCTCTGCTCTCATCTTCCTCCTTGTCATCCTCACCCTCTGTTCCTTCCTTCTCTTTTTCTTCCTTTGTGTTAACAGTATGGCTTCAGGCACATCAGCCCTTGGCATTGCTCCCAGTGGGAAGACTGCCCTGTTTCAGGCTGGATCTGCTGCAGGTCAGTCAGCCACAGAATGTTGGGGGCCCCTTGACGCTCACATTGAAGCCTGTACTCGACCTTTTACATAATGAGTCAGGTGAACTCTGCCATGATTTTTACTGCACATTTTTTTCCTTTAAGCAAGTGAGTGTGAACATGGCAGGGGAGGGGCAGAGGGAGAGCGAGAGAGAGAATCTCAAGCCAAATCCCCGCTGAGTGTGAAGCTGAAATCAAGAGTCAGACACTTAGCTGACTGAATCACCCAGGCGCCCAGTGCCTTTTATTTTTGTGAACAGCAGGGCAGCCAGAGGGTGGCTTGGATCTCATGAATTGTCTCTACAGGTTCCTACTTGAGCCCACAAGTAGGATGATTTACTTACTTACCTGGTGTTGAAGACAACTGTTGTAGGAGGCTGGTTAGAAGCTACCAAATATCCTCTCCACCTACCATGTTAGAGTTGATGGAAGTGCTTTTCACTGGTTTTGTTTGCTATGTTTATTCTCTTGGGAAACATTTTAATTCCTTAATTTTCATGCAGCTTTTGCTGTAGATAGAGTGAACGGCTAAGCCCTTCTTTTTGGCTTCTATGGGGGGAGTTATCAGGACAACTCCCACAGCCTAGAGAGTCAGCAGCCTAGGGCTTTTGAGGTAGCAGTCTCATGCCTGTGTGGAGCCCTGCCCAGGGCTGGATAACAGACGAAGCCATAACAGTTTGTCCAGGGACTATAGATGGGTGTCTTACCACATTGGTGATGCTGTTAATGCTGAGCTATGCACATCTCCTTAGAATCTCAGTTACTGGGGTAACTGTTTCGTGGGGGCTGTAAACCTATAAAGGTTAGGGAATTATTATATGACCCTTAGCCCTCCAAAGATCCCAAGAGTCTACTTATAAGGTCAGGAATAACTGTACTTTCACTCTGTCCCAGTCTAGTCAGTTTGCTCAGAGTTTAGAGAAATCTGTAAATGCAGTAAAAAGCATTCAAGACCCTTTAGAAAACAGTGAAAAGCAAGGACATGGCATTGACCTTGGGTGGAAGAGAACAGTGGCAGATATGTCTTGCAAAGGGGCGTAGAAAGAAGGGCCATCCTTGGCATAGAATGTATAAAGATGGCAAATGAGGCTTGTGAAGAGGGACAAACAATGCCTGTGCTAATGGGAAGGAACCTGGATGTCATTAGTTGGACTGGAGTCATGTTTAGGTGAAGGTAGCTCAGAAGGAAAGAGGCAAGGCTGTATCCTCAGGATTTAGCATCTCTATCTCAGGCCTAATTGGCTTTAAGGCCATTGACTTGGGGCACCTGGGTGGCTCAGCGGTTGAGCATCTGCCTTCAGGCCCAGGCATGATTCCAGGGTCCTGGGATCGAGTCCCACATCGGGGTCCCTGCATGGAGCCTGCTTCTCCCTCTGCCTGTGTCTCTGCCTCTCTGTCTGCATCTCTCATGAATAAATAAATAAAATCTTTAAAAAAATAAAATAAAGCCATTGACTTAGCAGCCAGATGGCTGGAGTTTGAAACCCTATTGTGCTGTTGACTAACTGTTTGACTTTGGGCAGGTCACTTAACCATTCTGCACCGAGAGATGTTATAAGAATGAAATGAGGCTCCCCGCCCGCCGCCCGCCGTCGTCCGTGGGTTCTCTCGTTAGTTGGCCGCGGTCTTCTCAGCCACCCGCCCCAGTCTCCGACTCGCGGACAGGGCACTCGGCGCAGAGAGGCCGGACTGCGAGTTGTCGCCTGAGTGCCTACATCTGAGAAGTTAAAGGCACCTGTAGAACTTCTGCCACACAGCCCGTGGGGCTTGCAGCACATTCGTAAGCATGACTGCCATCCGGAAGAAACGTGATTGTTGGTGATGGAGCCTGTGGTAAGACTTGTTTGCTCATCGACTTTAGCAAGGACCAGTTCCCAGAGGTGTATGAACCCACAGTGTTTGAGAACTATGTGGCAGATATTGAAGTTGATGGAAAGCAGGTAGAGTTGGCTTTGTGGGATGCAGCTGGGCAGGAAGATTATGATCGCTTGAGGCCTCTCTCCTATCCAGGCACTGATGTTATACTGATGTGTTTCTCTATTGACAGCCCTGATAGCTTAGAAAACATCCCAGAAAAATGGACCCCAGAAGTCAAGCACTTCTGTCCCAACATGCCCATCATCCTGGTTGGGAACAAGAAGGATCTTCGGAATGATGAGCACACAAGGCGGGAGCTAGCCAAGATGAAGCAGGAGCCGGTGAAACCGGAAGAAGGCAGAGATATGGCAAACAGGATTGGTGCTTTTGGGTACCAATTTTTTTTGCTTTGTCTTCAGCAAAGACCAAAGATGGAGTGAGGGAGGTTTTTGAAATGGCCACGAGAGCTGCTCTGCAAGCCAGACGTGGGAAGAAAAAATCTGGGTGCCTTGTCTTGTGAAACCCTGCTGCAAGCACAGCCCTCATGCGGTTAATCTTGAAGTGCTGTTTATTAATCTTAGTGTATGATTACTGGCCTTTTCCATTTATCTATAATTTACCTAAGATTACAAATCATAAGTCATCTTGCTACCAGTATTTAGAAGCCAACCATGATTATTAATGATGTCCAACCCACCTGACCACCGAGGTCCTCCTGACACTGCTCTAACAGCCCTCCTCTGCACTCCCACCTGACACACCAGGCGCTAATTCAAGGAATTTCTTAACTTCTTGCTTCTTTCTAGAAAGAGAAACAGTTGGTAACTTTTGTGAATTAGGCTGTAACTACTTTATAACTAACATGTCCTGCCTGTCATCTGTCAGCTGCAAGGTACTCTGGTGAGTCCCTACTTCAGAGCTTTACTCCTTAACAGATTTTATTGGCATAGCTCTGTGATGGTCATCCAGTTTTTTGAAAATGTGCTTATCCAGAAAGGCTCAAGTCCATGCAGCTGTGGCAGAGTTACAGTTCTGTGGTTTCATGTTAGTTACCTTATAGTTACTGTGTAATTAGTGCCACTTAATGTATGTTACCAAAAAATAAATCTACCCCAGACTAGATGTAGTATTTTTTGTATAATTGGATTTCCTAATACTGATATTTGTCATCCCTGCAGAAAGTGTATTGGTTTTTTTAAAAAAGAAAGTGTATTTGAAAATAAAGTCAGATGGAAAATTCACTTTTAAAATTCCCGTTTTGTCAGTTTCTCTGATAAAAGATGGCCCGTTTCACCTGTTTTCAACCCCACATATCCCAGTACCCTTCCCCAGAGCTGGGCTAAATAAATAAGAATTTGGTTTCATGCCTGAGACACTCAGACACTTCAAAAGGTGGCATAACCTCTCACTTGGACTGCAGGGTCTGGCTCTAGTTCACAGTGCTTTTTCCTCACTGTATCCAGGTTCCCTACCAGAGGAGCCACCAGTTCTCTTGGGTGGCACTCAATTTCTTCTCTCCAGCTGACTAAACTTTTTTTCTGTACCAGTTAATTTTTCCAACTACTAATAGAATAAAGGCAGTTTTCTAAAAAAAAAAATAAATAAATAAAAAAAGAATGAAATGATTTTATAATAAAGCTCTTGGAATACTGGCTGGCGTGTTGTTGTGTTGTCATGTCGTGACAAGCAGCATGAAGGACATGAATCCTTTATTACGTAAGTGTGGGTTGTTCCCTCTGAATGATGGCGTGACTATGGGATACACATTGTGTGTGTGTTGGTGGAGAGTTTGTGTCACCGAGGAGGTTTTCTGAAGTTCAGTGCCCAGCAGCAAAAATACTTTGTTTGGTTTAATGAAGACCTTTGGTTGGGCCTCCTAGGGGTTTCCCAATGGACAAAATTGAAAAATACCTGTTGGAGCCAGGATGGGAAGGGGACTGCGCTGACTCTCCACTCCTCATGGTTGACATTAACTGATTGAGGTCAGCTTGAAGGAAGGCTTCCCAGGGCTTTGCACACCCTCTGGCTGCGGCTATCCTGCAGTCACACTTTTTAGTGACTTTGGTGAAGATGTAAAGGGCAAGCTCACTGGAGCTGTGCAGGGCGTACAGTCATCTCGGTTGGATGAAAGGATTCTGATCCCCAAAGGTGCGCTTCGGGTCAGGCCCTCCTTGGCTCCCTGTAACTCCTAACATCCCTTTTCTTTCACGGCTGTGCGCTGCTGCTTGAGTGTCCTCGTCCGCGCTGCTGGTTCCCACCTGCATACCCGCTCCTCATGCCGTCCTTTCTTCTCACACACGCGGAGCGTGCTTTTTTTAGATGATCAGCCCTTCCTCTCTAGGGCGCTTTCAAGGCTATCATGCTTTAATCAAAGCCCCAGTAACTGCCTGCAGCTCATGGAGGCTCAAGATAGACCCGGGGCTTTGTTGGCAAATCCTGGCTTTGCCTTGAATGCGGGATGGGAGAGGCACCTGCCCCTATGGACTCAGAGGACACACGTGGCTTTATTTCACACTGTGCAAGCTGCTGTGGGCCTTGTTAAGGGAAGGGACGTTGCCATGCCAGCGGGGACCTGCTTGTGCTCTGATCTGGTCGCGACACTTGCCTCCACACCATCTCCGGCACCGGCGGGGAGGAAGGGCACCTGGTTTATTAAGTGGACTGCAGTAGGCAGGGAGCATACGAAATTGCTTTCGGGCTCCCCCGCCCCCGTGCCCTTGAAGCTGTTTGGCCGACTGCCTTCCCTGCCGAGGGGTCCTATCGAGGGAAGGCCTGCAGCCTTTCTGGGCTGTTCGGATATTCAAATAATCTCATCTTCAGATAGTAAGAAGTTGAGATCAATGTAAATCCAAGCCTCCTGCCCATATACAGGGAAGCCTCTCTGCCCTGCTCAGGCCTGACTCTGCTCACCCATCGGTGTTGGGTGGGGGCCGTGCCTGCTCATTGACCCCTCGTGGCATTGCTCTGCCTCCCCGATGGTCACGCTGCCTCTGGGTCTGCCCGGGTCCCAGCATCAAGGCCAGAGTTACCATTTATTCAGCCTTTATCCACTGTGTTCTTAAGTTGTGCCAAGAACGGTTCTGGGCTTTGGGTATGAATCAGGGCAATAATGCTCCTCCTTTCGGGGACCTTATGTTCAAGCAGGCAAGGCAAAATATATTAATAGAAATATAACACATCTGAGTATAATCGGGGCTGTGGAGAGAAGTAAAGCAGGAAGATGAATAGGATTTCTGGGGACGGGTTTGCTAGTGCAGACACCAAAGGGCTTTTTGGCAGTGCGACGTGTGAGAAGAGACCTAAGGGAAGTAAGGGAGCGAGCTGTAGGGAGATGCGGGGAGGGACGTCAGAGCGCAGGAGACCAATCTCCCAGGAGCCGGAACCACCCTGCGTGGCTGCGGAGAGAAGTGAAATGGAGAAAAGCAGGTGTAGGGGCAGGGAAGGCGTTTGGAGGCGGGGACAGTCATGGTAGGCCTCAGTCACGGCAGGGATGTTAGATTGTGCTTTGGGAGGTGGGGAGGCCCCTGGGGAGGTGCATGTGGGTGAAGGATGTGATCTGACTTGAATCTTGCCGTGACCTCTCCGGCTGTGAGTAGACAAGTGATGGTCAAGGTTGCAAGTGGGGAGACCCGTCGGCGGACGATGGTGGTGATGTAGGTGACACATGGTGGTGGTTCAGACTAGGAAGGCGGGTGAGCAGTAGTCCTCTTCTGGGTCTACAGAAAGTAAGGACAGTAGGGTTATATCTGGGTAGCATCTGAGATGAACAAGCAAGGAGGGACTCCAGAGGCACTCCACTCGTCACTGGGAGGATGGGTCTGTCATTTACTGAAGTGGGAAAGGCTGCAGGAGAAACAGGGATCATCTCGGGGGTTGGTGGAAAGCAGAAGTTTGAATTTTGGACTCACTAAATCTGAGCAGTGGAGTTCAGGAACCTAGGCTTGAAGTTGGGCCTTATCACCGGAGCTGCTCAATACAGAGGAGTAGAGGGACCCTGGCCGGGCCTGGCGCTGTGCCCCACAGGTGCCAGAGGTCCCCAAGATGACGGGGAGGGGGCGGGGAGGAGGGACTGGGGATTGGGACTGCAGGGCTGCAGTGCTGTCAGTCCCTCCATCCGTGAAGGAGCCTCCTGGGGACTCTTGCCAGCTTGCCGGTCTACCCTCTCGTTCAGAATCCTTCACAGTGACTTAGGATTATTTTTATTTATTATTTTTATTTATTTATTTATTTATTTATTTATTTATTTATTTATTTATTTGCATTTCCCAAGACATCCAGTTGCCCCGGGCGGGGGGGGAACACTTGCATGTTCCCTCTGTTGTGGGTGGCTATGCTGCCGCTGAGCCACCGTGGTCTTCTCTCCCACCCGCAGCTGTTCCGACTCATCTAGGTGACAGTTGGCAAACTCTTCTCCGCCCGCACTTTAGGGAGCACTTTCTGGCAAGAACCTCGGAGCCTGCGTGTTTCTGCAGCCCAGAAGGTCTCTAACCAGAGAAGCCGATGGCGGCTTGCTCTTCCCACAGAGCACAGTCTCTGTGCTCTCTGTGCTCGCTCCTTTCTGAACACTTTTTATTTGGAAAGAAGTTCAAACCTACAGAAAGGCTGTTAGAATGAGAGTAAGTGTGAGAGTACAGGATGCCCTCTGCTACTTCCATCTCTTAGCTTTTTGCCCTCCGTGCTGTATCACCTGCATGGTCTCATTCTATCGATGGTTAGATAAAGAAATGCTTCTCTCGCTCTCTCCTCGATTCAGTATGTACTTCCAGAGTAAGGAGATTCTCTCGAATGATTACAACACAGTTGTCCGCTTCAGATACTGACATTGATGTAAGTATTTCATCTGATCCATCACCCTCATTCCAATTAAGGAGTTGATTTAATGTGCCTGCCTTCCTTCCTTCCTTCCTTCCTTCCTTCCTTCCTTCCTTCCTTCCTTCCCTTCTTCAAGATTTTATTTATTTATTCATGAGAGACACACAGAGAGAGGCAGAGACACAGGCAGAGGGAGAAGCAGGCTCCATGCGGGGAGCCCGATGCAGGACTCGATCCCAGGACCCCGGGGTCATGACCTGAACCGAAGGCAGAGGCTCAGCCGCTGAGCCACCCAGATGCCCAACCTACTATCCTTGAAAGCGTTTTCCCTGGCGTACAGGATCCAGTCTAGTATCAGGTATTGCATTTAGTTGTTATGCTTGCTCATCATTCTTTAATCCACAGCGTTTCATGACGTTGACATCTTTGAAGAATACATTCCTTCCCTTACAAAAATAAAGCATTTCTAATTTTGCATTTGTCTAATATTTCCCTGTGATTAGATTTAGGTTATTTAATGTATTCTTTTTTTTTCTTTAAGTTGAGAGAAAGGTGACTTACCATGAAGTTTATATTTTGACATGTGCAATTTATGACTTTTTAGTAGATTCCCAAGGGTATGCAACCATCGCCACTATCTACTTTTTGAAAATTTCTATCACCCCCACCCCGAAAAGAATCTTCATATCTATTAGTAGTTACCCTCCATTCCTTACTGCCCTTAACCTCTGGGAACCATTTATCTACTTTCTGGCTCTAGGGATTTGCTTGTTAGGAACATTTCTCATAAATATTACCATACAAAATGTGGCTTTTCTTTTTTTCTTTTTTTTTTTGGATCTGGCTTCTTGAGTTTAGTATAATGTTTTCAAGGTTCATCCTTGTAATAAGTATCAGTTGTTTTTTTTTTTATGTCTGGATCTCATGTCATTGTAAGCATATACAACATTTATTTCTTCATACGTCAGTTGATAGACATTTGAGTTGTTCCTACGTCGTGGTTATTGTGAGTAATGCTGTTATGAACGTTCACGTAGGTTTATTTGTGGATATATGTTTTCATTTATCTTGAGTGATATCTAAAAGTAGAATTGCTGAGTCATATGGTAACTTTATGCTTACTTTTTTGAGGAGCTATCAGACTGTTTTCTAAAGGGACTGTACCATTTTACATGACTACTAGCGATGAATGAGGATTTCAATTTATCCACACCCTTGCCAACACTTGTCCTTTTGATTATATCCGTCCTCAGGGGTATAAAGTGGCATCTTGTGGTTTGGATTTGCATATTCTTAAATGATTAATGATGTTGTGTATCTTTACATGTGCTAATTGGCCACTTACATGTTCTCTTTGGAACAATGTTCACATTTTTTACCGACTTTTTAATTGGATTGTTAGTCTTTTTATTGTTGAGTTTTAAGTGTTCCTTCTGTATTTTGGATACTAGATTTCTCTCAGATATATTTTGCAAATGATTTTTTTCATTCTGTGGGCTGTCTTTTCACTTCCTTGATGCTGTCTTTTGATGCACAATAGTTATTAATTTTGATGAAGCTGAATTTATCTTTTTTTTTAAGCTGAATTGATCTAATTTTTGTTTTGTTGCTTGTACTTTTAAAAGTATATATAAGAAACTACTGCCTATTCCAAGGTCATATCGATAAGATACCCCTATGTTTTAAGAGTTTTATAGGGTTTTTTTGAGTTTTATAGTTTTAATCCTTTTAGGTCTTCGATGTATTTTAAGTTATATTTTGTTTATGGCATGAGGTAGGGCTTCAACATCACCCTTTTACATGTGGATTTCCAATCGTCTCAGTCCCATTTTTTTTTTTTTTGCAGAGTCTATTCTTTCCCAATTGAATTGCCTTGAATTCATTCAGCAAAAATTGGTTGACTATAAATATACTGGTTTATTTATGGATTCTGAATTCTATTCCATCAATGTATTTTTCTATCCTTATGCCAGTACTACACAATCTTTATTTCTTTAGCTTTGTACTAAGTTTTGAAATTAGGAAATGCAAGTTCTAGTTTTTATCTTTCGTTTTCAAGACTGATTTGCTATTCTGGTTCCCTTGCATTTCACTATGAATTTTGGATCTGTATGTCAATTTCTGGGGAGATAAAAGGCCACTAACATTTTGATAGGAATTATATTGAATCTGCGATGCTTTTGGAGAGTATTGGCATCTTAAGAATGTTAGGTCTTCCAGTACATGAACACAGATACAGGTCTGATACAGGTCTTTACTTTTTTTTGTAAATGTTTTATAGATTTTAAGTTTCACAGTTTGCCTTTTTTGATAAATTTATTCTTAAGTATTTTATTCATTTTGATACTACTGTAAATTGAATTGCTTTCTTAATTTCATTTTTGGATTATTCATTGTTAGTGTATAGAAATGCAATGGATTTTTATATTGATCTTTTATATTGATTTTTTTTTATCTTGCAACCTTTCTGAACTCATTTATTAGGTCTAATAGTTTTTTGTCAGTTCCTTAGGATTTTCCATATGCAAGATAATACCATCTGAAAATAGAGATGATTTTACTTTTTCTTTTTAAAGATTTTATTTAAGAGAGAGAGAGTGAGTGAGAGAGTAAGCATGACTGGGGGAGGAGCAGACTGAAAGGGAGAAGCAGACTCCTCGCTGAGCAGGGAGACTGATGGGGGACTTAATCCTGGGACCCCAGGATCATGACCTGATGCTTACTGACTGAGCCACCCACGCACCCATACTTCTTCTTTTCCAAACTGGATGCCTTTTATTTCTTTTTCTTGATCAGTTGTCGTGCCTAAAATCTCCAGTGCAATGGTGGATAGAAATGATGAAAGCAAATGTACTTGTCTTGATCCTGACCTTTACAAGCAAAGCTTTCAGGTTTCCATCTTTATGTATAATGTTAGCTATTTGAGAGGTATATATATATATATATATATAAGCTCTTTGTCAGGTTAAAGAATTCTGTTCATTGTTGAGTGTTTTTTTGTTGTTTTTATTTTTTTATTTTTTATTTTTTAAAGATTTTATTTATTTATTCATGAGAGACACACAGAGAGAGGCAGAGACACAGGCAGAGGGAGAAGCAGGCTCCTCGCAGGGAGCCCGACGCGGAACTCGATCCTGGGTCCCCAGGACCACACCCAGGGCCCAATGCGGCACTAAGCCGCTGAGTCACCTGGGCCTTCCCCTGTTGTTGTTTTAAATCATGAAACAGTATCAAGTTTTGTCAAATGCCTTTTTGGAGTCTATAGAGATAGTCTATGGTTTTTTTTTGTCCTTATTGTATTAGGATATTAATATGATTTACTATTTTGATTGATTTTCATATATTAATCAATCTTGCATTCCTTGGATAAATCCCAGTTGCTCATGGTATATAGTCATTTCAGTGTTCTGCTGGTTCAATTTGGTAGTGTGTTGAGGATTTTTGAACTTATATAAGGGATATTTGCCTGTAGTTTTTTTTACTTGTGATATATATGCCTGGTTTAGCATCAGGGTAATACTAATACTAGTCTCCTAGAATAAGAAGGGAAATTTTCCTCCTCATATTTTTTCAAAGAGTTCGTTAAAGATTTATTTGAATCATCTCTTAAAAGTTTGGGAGAATTCATCAATCAAGCTATCTGGTCCTGGGCTTTTTCTTCATGGGATTTTTTTTTTATTACTAATTTATTTACTAGTTATATGTATATTGAAATATGCTGTTTCTTCTTGAATCAGCTTCATCTATGTTATGTTTATTGGCACATAATTTTTCATGGTTATTCCCTTTTAATCCTTTTGATTTCCATAGAGTTAGTAGTAATATCCTCTCTTTAATTTCTGATTTTAATAATTTGAATCTTCTCTCTTTTTTTTCTTGTTTATTCTAGTTAAAAGTTAATCAATTTTGTTGATGTTTCCAAGGAACTAATTTTTGGTTTCATTGACTTCCTATAATTCTTTTTCCTGTTTTATCTCATTTATTTTTTCTGATCTTTATTTTGCTTCATTCTACTTGTTTGGTTTGTTTTCAAGTTTTGCTTTTCTTCTACTTTGTTGAGGTGGAACTTCAGTTTATGGATTTGATATCATTCTTATTTTTAAATATATATATATTTACAGCTCTCAGTTTTCCTCTGAAGTCTACTTTTACTACATTTCATTTGGTTTGGTATGTTGTATTTCAGTTTCATTCATTCCAAACTATCTTCCAATTTCTGTGTTGTCCATTGAAAGATGAATGGATAAAGAAGATGTGGTTTATGTATACAATGAAATATTCCTCAGCCATTAGAAATGACAAATACCCACCATTTGCTTCAACGTGGATGGAACTGGAGGGTATTATGCTGAGTGAAATAAGTCAATCGGAGAAGGACAAACACTATATGGTCTCATTCATTTGGGGAATATAAATAATAGTGAAAGGGAATAGAAGGGAAGGGAGAAGAAATGGGTAGGAAATATCAGAAATGGAGATAGAACATGAAGACTCCTAACTCTGGGAAAAGGACTAGGGGTGGTTGAAGGGGAGGAGGGTGGGGGGTGGGGGTGACTGGGTGATGGGCACTGAGGGGGACACTTGACGGGATGAGCACTGGGTGTTATCTGTATGTTGGCAAATTGAACACCAATAAAAAATAAATTTATTATAAAAAAATAAAAAAATATTTTTTTTTCAAAAAACAAAAACAAAAAAATATTTCTGTGTTGATTTCTTCTCTGATCATTGATTATTTAGTGGTGTTTTATGAAATTTCTATTATTTGTGCATTTCCCAAGTTTCTATGTTGGTTTCTAATCACATTCCATTGCATTTGAAGAACATGGTTTGTGTGATTTCAGTACTTTTAAATTTATTAAGACTTGTTTTATCACCTAAAATATAGTCTACCCTTGAGATTGTTACATGTGGAGTTGAGAAGAATATGTATAATGATGTCACTGGATGGAAGGCTCTATAGATGTCTTTTATGGTCTGGTTGGTATTTATCCACATAAATATAGCCACCTCTATGGTTAGTATTAAGTGTTGTTCAGTCTTATTGTCTTTGTCAATTTTCCATCCATTGTGGAAAGTGGGGTAAGTGGGTCAAAGCACTTACCATGACTAAGCTAAGCTAAGTGGGGTGGCTCCTTATTTGTTCTTCCTAGGTTGTGGGTATTTTGTATGCCAGCCAAATTTAATTTAGGTTGATTGATTGATTGGTTGATTGATTGATTGCCTTTGTGTAGTTCTTAAAATTCTACTTGGGAGACAGCACAGTGTGATGAAAGCTTTGGAACCATAAACCTTGAGCATGCTTACCTCTGCCATTTATTGCAAGTTAGGCAAGTCATTAAACTTCATTGCACACACACACACACACACGTAGTTATGCAAAGATGTGCACCTATACATAGATGCTTATTGTTTAACATACATGCAAAAGCATAGATGAAGCTAGTATTAAGTTATTTTTAAAGTGCAAGTGCCATATCCAGTGATCAAAGAACAGGAATTCTTAGCATCTTCTCCTTCTTCCCCTTCCCTCTGCCTGTGTATGCATCAGGGTGTGTGCAAGGAAGAGAGAGAGAGAGAGAGAGAGAGAGAGAAGAGAGCATGAGAGAGGAGAGTGAGAGAGCAAAGTATCTTACTCAACTGGAAAAGCACTAGGGTTCTGTCGCCCAGAGAGACCTTCTGGCTTTAAGCAAGTCAAACAATGGACTTAACTGTTTCGTTCCTGAAATGATTTCTTTTAGGTAAAATAACTCGATGGAATAGAGGTTTTGACATTAGGTGGAAAAATTGGTAGAAGAGTATTACTACTGGCAAGAGATTGTTTTACTTGTAAAATAGGTGGGAGTGTTCTTAGTCTCTCCTGTGCAGGATGCAGTGAGGACAGAGGTAGATTCTGGACAGACCCCAGGATGCATGCATGTCAGAACCTCTTCCCTTTTGCCCTCTCTGCTCTCTATCCTCATAGAAACACTAGTTGTGCTGCTGCACCTGGGTTTTGTTACCGTGGTTACAGATGCAGTCCCTGGTGAAGGAGGGGGGAGGGAGCTGTGTTTTTATAAGGGCAAATTGTACTGACATTTAAATTGGAGACATCACAGTGCAGTACAGCTGCCAAGTAATGGGAAAGTGCTTTCCCTTTACGATTGGGATCCTTAGAAGACTCTCTCTTGGTGCTCGTGTGTGTGTTGGAGTGTGTGGTCTCTTCCCTTAGCCTGTACTGTGTTCAGAGGACTGAGATTCAGGTTGGGAACAGAAAGGGAGCCTTTTTAGTGAGATTTTGAGGAGGTCATGACTGAGCTAGGGGTTTCTCAACATGCTCCAAGTGATGTCAAACAAAACAAGAGAAAGAGTCAGAATGTGAGCAGAAGCCAAATCCATAAAGCCTAAAGGATATTAGAAGGGCAGCCAGATGGAAAGAGCTGGATGTGATACAGTACAGAGGAGTCAGCAGTCTGAGGATGAGAAAGGTAGGAGCATCATGAGGTGAGCAGACCAATACCTTGCCTTGAGTGGGTACCAATGTTTGTAGTCAGCTTCTGGAGAATGGTGCCTGTGTGGGTTGGTGGAATTTACCGGGTGGATCTAGCTCAAGGATGCCCATGCCATCTGGAAAGCTGGAGAGCCAACCAGGCTGCTGAGCCAGAGCCTCTTGCCTATCCTTAGGGAAGATGATATGTTTAAGGATAAATTAGTTGCAAATGTTTTCTTCTGAAGAGGAGCAGGTTTGAGATATATAAACCGTCTCTACCCACAGAAGTGAGTTTGCTGCTAGAGCTGCTGATTTTCCTTGTTGGCGAGTCAATTGGTCAGCCGCTCAGTAAACCCCTACTGAGTGTCCCCTCGGTGCCAGGCTAAAGGTGTCTGAAGGCCAAGTGCTGCTCTTGTGTTCCACCCCCACGTCCGACCTTAATCAGTGTTCTTACTCAGAAGGTCAAGCATACTCCCATTGCAGACAGGCATTACGTTCTAAGACACTGGAGAATGAAAAACACAGAACCCTGAACAAGGCTTTGGCCACAATCTAGCTGCTGCCTTCAAGCAGGCAGATGTTCAAAGCCTCCTTGGGAGTCACGTGCCAACCGTTAGCTCAGGGAGCCAAGAGTCCAAGGCAGTGCAGATAAAAGGCCTGCTTTGCCCACTTTCCCAGCTTGATTTCTGTTATTGGGGGACTGTGTGGAACCCCTTCCCCATATGAATACTTCAAGAGACGAAGAGCTTCAGCCTTCTATGTTCCCATCATTCAGTCCAGAGAGAATGTGTACGCAGATGGATTTGTATATACAAAAGCAGATAGACAGACTTCTGTTTGTATTTTTGCCCTCTGTGTGTACCTCTAAGTGGACACCTGCTTGTGTCCCTGTGTGCCAGGATGTGTGTGTGTGCATGCGTGCATGTGTGCATCTGTATGGTAAAAGGGCTATTGGTGTAGTCATTTGGCAGAGAGCTCTGGGCTGGAGGGTTGAATATTCCTTTTATTAGCTCTGTAATTTTGAATAAGTAATGTTAGATATTTCAGCTACAATTTTCTCATCAGCAAATGGAAATAATCCTATTCCACAGGCATCTTTCTGAGGGTTGTATGCAGTGATTAATAAAAGCACCTGGCATGGTGTCGGGCATAGAAAAGGCAATTAACAACTATTTCAGGTCTGTAACTTTCTACAGGGGCACCTCAGAGGTACTGCAAGTTCAGTTCCAGACCACCACCATCAAGACTGCAAGAAAGGGAGTCGAATGAATTATTGGCTTCCCTATGCATATGAAAGTTATGTTTACACTGTACTGTAGCTTCCTTAGTGTGCTAGAGCGTTCTGTCTAAAAAAGCAATGTATGCACCTTAATTAAAAAATACTTTATTGCTAAAGAATGCTAACCATCATTTGAGCCTTCAGCGAGTCATAATCTTTTTGCTGGTGGAGGGTCTTGCCTCCACGTTGGTGGCTGCTGACCGATCAGGGTGGTGGCTGCTGAGGGCTGGGGAAGATGTGGCAATTTTTCAAAACAAGACAATAATGAGGTTTGCCACATTGATTGACTCCTGCTTTTACAAATGATTTCTCTGTAGCATGCAGTGCGGTTTTTGATAGCATTTGACCCACAGTAGAACTTCTCTCAAAATTGTGTTGTGTATATAGACCACATCTTCTTTATCCGTCATCTGTTGAAGGACATTGTGGCTCCTCTCACAGTTTGGGTACTGTGGACATGGCTGCTATGAACATCGGGGTGCAGGTGTCCTGGTGCTGCACTACATCTGTATCTTTGGGGTAAGGCTGACCAGAGGGCGGGCTTGCTGACTTTCAGACCCTGCTCCTCACATTAGATGCTCTGGATGCTCTTTGTTTTGTTTGCTTGTTTTAAATTTTAATTCCAGTTAGTTAACATCCAGTGTAATATTCATAATATTAGTTGCAGGAGTACAATATAGGGTTTCAACACTTCTATAGGACACCCGGTGCTCATCATGAGTGTGTTCCATCATCCCCACCTCCCACCCCCTCCCCTCTGGGATCCATCAGTGTGTTCTCTGGAGTTAAGAGTCCATTTCTTGGTTTGCCTCTTTCTATTTTTTTCCCCCTTTGTTCGCTTGTTTAGTTTCTGAAATTCTACATAGGAGTCAAATCATACGATATTTGTCTTTGACTTATTTGACTTAGCATTACACTCTCTAGACCCATCCATGTCATTGCAAATGGCCAGGAGTCATTATTTTTTATGGCTGAGTTATATTCTGTTGTATGTACACACCACACCTTCTTAATCCATTCATCAGTGGATGGGCACTTGGGCTGTTTCCATAATTTGGCTACCATAGATAATGCTGCTATGAACATCGAGGTCCATGGATCCCTTTGGATCTGTATTTTTGTATTTTTGGGGTAAATACCCACTAGTGCAATTGCTGGGTCATAGGGAAGCTCTATTTTTACCTTCTTGAGGAACCTCCACACTGTTTTCCAGAGTGGCTGCACCAGTTCACATTCTCACTAACAAGCAAGAGGCCTCCCCTTTCTCCACATCCTCACCAACATTGGTTGTTTCCTGTCTTGTTAATTTTGCATTCAAAATTGGAGCAAATCCTCCCAAGCCTTGCTCTGCTGCTTTGTCAACTATGTGTACAGAATATTCTAAATCCTTGTTGTCATTTCAACAATCTTCACAGCATCTTCACCAGGAGTGGATTCCATCTCAAGAGACTACTTGCTTTGCTCGTCCATGAGCAGCACCTCCTCATGTGTTCAAGTTAATCATAAGATTGCAGTAATTCAGGTCATCTTCAGGCTCCACTTCTCATTCTAGTCCAATTGTTGTTTCCACCACATCTGCAGGTTCTTTCTCTGTGGAAGTCTTCAATCTTTCAAAGTCATCAAACTCAAAAGCTTGAAGCATTGTGAGAATTACCAAAAGGTGGCACAGAGTCACAAAGTGAGCAAATGCTGTTGGAAAACTGGGGTTGATAGACTTGCTCAGTACGGGGTTGCCACAGTCCCTCAACTGGTAAAAAAAAAATGCAATCTCTGCACAGAGAAATAAAATAAGTGTACCTGTATGGCTGCATACCTTCCCCTCTCTCTAGCACAAGAAGGCGTGCCTCAAATTTTATGTTATTATTCCCAACTGATGGAGGAGGAAATGGCCCTCAGGGAAGGCAGATCCAGAGCTTGAATGGTAGGCAGCTTGTAGAATTTGTAAAAGCATATTCATACAGTTGCATCTCGTTATACACATTAGCTAAAGTAAAACAGTCAACATCATCTTGGTTGGTGGCCTGCAGAAGAAAGAACGAGAAAGCACAGTTAGAGGAACTGTCATGACAGGCAGTCCCTTGGCGCATGGCTCTCAAGCATGCAACATGGCTGAAGGAGGTTAGTGCTGTCCACTCACAGTGACCGTCCAGCTCAGAGGAGAGCACCCTCTCTGCCCACCTTTCTTTGTGTTCAGCCATGACTGGTGCATTGACCACAAGTCTTGGAATAGCACCCTAAATTACAACTGCACACATCAAATTCCCATTCCTTCCCGAATGAAGCAATTACCGGCCTGTCATTTTATACCAAGCAGTGCAAGGGGTGTGAGGCAGGTGTGAGAGGCCCTCAGGGCGCATCCCACCTTGGTCTAGAAGTGAGCTCAAGGCCCCACCTGATGCCCCCTAAACTGGCAAGCAATGGCTTAACATGGGCAGGAACCTCTAGTGGGTTCCCTCTGGGAAGTGGTTTACACTATTCTTAAGGCCACCACTCTGTGTTTGGGACTCAGAGCTTGGCTGTGACAGGGATTCAGGCACATGCGTGGTGCTCACATCTTCTGCAACACTGCAACACTGAGCACACACTGGGGTGTACAGCCATTTGGCTTGGGTGCAGTTGATGCTTCGTTGAACCCAAGGGGACGGGGTTAATAAGGAAAGCTGTACCTGAAGCTGCACAGAGCAGGGCTTAGACATGGGGAATAATTTGTCTCGCAGGCTGAGTTAACATGGAAAACTCGTTCTGGAGTGTTGGTTCATCTCTCTTCACGGCATTTCCTGCAATGCTGTGTCTGGGCCAGGGTTACGGTGGCCGAGGGATGAGGCTGAGGTATGGTTGTTATTAGCATTATGTCAGTTTCAGGTGTGCAACATAATGACCTGGAATCTTTCTCAATAAGTCCAGTTAACATCTGTCATTATATAGTCACAAATTTTTTTTCTTTCTTTTTCTCAAAATGAAGACTTTTAAGTCCTACTCTCTTAGCCCCTTCCACATATGCAGTATGGTGTTCACTATGGTCACCCTGAAGAACATTTACATTCCCACAACTTATTTTATAGCTGGAAGTTTGTACCTGTTGACCATCTTCGTTCATCTCTCCTGGCCTCCTCGGCAACACCAGTCTGTTCTCTGTATCTATGAACTTGTTGTTGTTGTCGTATGTTTTATCTTTCAGATTTCATATATAAATGAAATCATATAGCACTTGTCTTTCTCTGCCTGACTTTCTTCACTTAGCATCCTGCCCTCAAAGCCCATTCGTGTTGTTGCAAATGGCAAGATTTCATTCTCTTGCACAATGTGGTAGTATTTTCCATTGTGTGTGTGGACCGCATCATCTTCATTCACTCATTGATGGATACTTAGGCTGCTTTCATAGTTTGACTATTGTGGGTAGCACGCTGCAATGAGCATGAGGGTGCATATATATTTTCAAATTTTGATAGATACCTAGAAGTAGGATTATTGGATCATATGGGTATTAGAAATATCATATTTCTATATTTAATTGTTTGAGACACTTCCATACTGTTTTCCATAGTGGCGGTACCAACCATGGGTTTGCTTTGCATCTTCCTGGTGACTAGTGAGGTTGAACACTTCTTAATATGCCTGTGGGCCATGCGTATGTCTTCTTTGGAAAAATCTCTATTCAGCACCTCTGTCCATTTTTATTATTATTATTATTTTTTTGAGCTTGAGGTTATTTTTTTAATAAATTTATTTTTTATTGGTGTTCAATTTGCCAACATACAGAATAACACCCAGTGCTCATCCCGTCAAGTGCCCACCTCTGTGCCCGCCACCCAGTCACCCCCACCCCCACCCACCTCCCCTTCCACCACCCCTAGTTTGTTTCCCGGATTTAGGAGTCTTTCATGTTCTGTCTCTCTTTCTGATATCTCCCACTTATTTTTCTCCTTTCCCCTTTATTCCCTTTCACTATTTTTTATATTCCCCAAATGAATGAGACCATATAATGTTTGTCCTTCTCTGATTGACTTATTTCACTCAGCATAATATCCTCTGTCCATTTTTAATCTGATTATTTTTTTGATGTTGAGTCCTATAGGTTCTTGATATATTTTTGGTATTGACTCCTTCCTGGATGTATCATTTGCAGATATCTTCTCCCATTCACTAGGTTGCTGTTTTTCTTATTGCTGGTTTCCTTCACTGCTTAAAAGCCTTTTATTTTGGTGTAATCCCGATAGTTCATTTTTGCTTTTGTTTCCCTTGCCTGAGGAGACATATCCATAAATATGTTGCTAAGGATGATGACCAAGCAATCACAGCTTACATATTCTTTCAGAAGTTTTATGGTTTCAAGTCTCACATTTAGGTCCTTAATCCATTTTGAGTTTATTTTTGTACGTGGTGTAAGAAATTGGTCTAGTTTCATTCTTCTGCATATAGCTGTCCAATTTTCCCAACAGCATCTATTGAAAAGACTGTCTTTTCTCCATTGTTATATTCTTGCCTTCTTTGTCAGAGATTAATTGACCATAAAAACGTGGGTTTATTTCTGGACTGTCTATCATGTTCTATTGATCTATGTGTCTATTTTTGTATCAGTATCATACTGTTTTGATTACTACAGCTTTGTGGTACATCTTGAAGTCTAGGATTTTGATACCACCAGCTTTGTTCTTTTTTCTTAAGATTGTTTCGTCTATTCAGGGTCTTTAGTAACTCCACACTAATTTTAGAATTACTTGTTTTTGTTCTGTGAAAAATGCTATTGATGTTTTAATAGGGATTGCATTAAATCCGTAGATTGCATTGGACAGTTTGGGTATTTTAGTGATACTAATTCTTCCAATCCATGCAAGGGGTATGGTTTTCCATTGTTTGTGTCATCTTTAATTTCTTTTATTGATGCCTTATAGTTTTTAGAATATAGGTCTTTCACCTTCTTGGTTAAATTATTCCTAGGTGTTTTATTATGTTTGGTGCAATTACAAATAGGATTATTTTCTTAATTTTTCTTCCTGCTACTTCATTGTTAGTGAGTAGAAATGCAGTATATTTCTGTGTATTAATTTTGTATCCTGTAACTTTACTGAATTCGTTTATCGATTTGGATAGTTTTTTTGGTGGAGTTTTTAGGGTTTTCTATATATAGTTTCATGTCATCTGCAGTCTCTCTCCTTCTTTAGAGCTTCCTGTGTCCCTGGCTCCTGCTCCTATGGGGAGTTCCTGGAGCAGGTGGTGTAAAATAATTTCCTTGGCCCAGGTACTGAAAGATCTACAAATACTAAAATACCACATCAGGTGTTTTAATGTCTTCAAGTCTCGGAAACAGAATTACGAAAGGTTTTGATTCTGCTTCTAATTTCTAACTCTTCTTTGCTTCTAAATAGTTATTAGTGGAGATTTCAATATAAAATGAATACATGCTCATTAAAATATTTGTCAAATATAGTAAATTAGGGAGGCAAAAATAAGCACCAGTAAACCTACCATTCCAAAACAACTACTGTTAATATGTTGGCTTATTACCGTCCTGCATTTTTATTATGAATAGCTGTTAAAATTTTTTGTTTGCCTTACATAGTAGTAATCATGCTGTATACACAATTTTGTATCCATTCGTATAAAATTATAATGATAAGATAGCAGAAGCTTTTTCCCATGTTATTATAAGCAGTTCATAAATTTCAATTGTGTACACTGCAGTTGATTTAATCATCTCTCTACTATTGGGCATTTAGGTTGTTTACAATTTTTGAATAATGCTGTGATGAACATCTTTGTAAATAAAACATTTTCCATATTGGGCATTTTTTTTTTTTACTTTGTGTAGATTCCGCAGAGATGGAGCCACTGTGTCTATGTATATAAACCGTCCTTGCCAGTGGGTGATGGAGCAACCATGTGCACATGAAAAAGAGGTAGCCCTTCCTTTGGTCACTTGACTACTATCTTCCAGAAAATTGTCTCACTATGTGCATTGCAATTCTTGCAAGGTCACAGTACCCCTTGGGGTTCTGCAAAACATGGCTTACACAAACATTAAGGGCAGACCTGGTGTAAATATTTCTAAGATTCCTAATGTCTTTCCACAATTTCTACAGTAGTTTATTCTCTTAAGAGTTATGTTGGAGCATGCCATTTTATCTCACCTGAGTCAGTATGGAGAATTACTTTAATTATTATAATTTGATGAGGGAAAATGGCACTTCATTTTTATATTTATATTTATCTAGATTACCTACGTGTTTTAAAATGTCACTTTGTTTTAGTTTCTTCTAAAGAACAAAAAACTTTATTTTTCCTGGAGATAGAAATCTTTTTCTTTCTTTTTCAATAAATATATGTTAAGCAGAAGTTGATAGCTGAGCCCAGATCTGGCTCCCCAACTAGACAGAAGGTGTTTTGTGGCACATGCCCAAGACTTGTGCTTTCAGTTTCCGTGGCTGGGAAAACATGTAATTGGCTCTTTCTGCTTCCAACCTTCCCTTCCAAGAAAGGTTTCCTCCTGCTCTTCTGTTCACTTCTGGACTTACCCTGTGAAGTGCAGGGGATATCCTCTAAGGGGTCCAGGATGAGACGGTCTCAGCATGATCTGATCGGGTGGGAACCTCTCCCCTTGCTCAACTGCTTAATCAGAGACTTTGAGAGATTGTAGAGGCATACCAAAGTGAATTCTGTGCAAAGCAGCTCTTACCCCTGAGCTCTGAGCCACCTGCCGAGACCTCCTGTCTATGGACCTGTGTTAGTTGGGGTTCTCCAGAGAAAGAATCAATAGGAGACTCCTAAAATATTATATACACACACCCATATTATTATAATATATATATGTAAAAAGTATATATTTGTATAAACTGTATATATGTGTACACATATATATGTGTGTGTATGTGTGTGTGTGTGTGTGTGTGTGTGTGTATATATGTAATACAATTGGCTCATGCAATTATGGAGGCCAAGAAGTCTCTGGATCTTCCACCTGCAGACTAGAGAACCAGGGAAGCTGCTGATGTCATTCGGTCAAGCGTGAGGGCTTGGCAACCAGGAATGCTAGTGTCTGAGGGCAGGAGGAGAGGTACGTCCCAGCTCAAGCAAAAAGAGCAATTTTCCCCCCCTCCACCTACTGTTCTATTCAAGCCCTGAGATTGGATTGTGCCTGCCTGCTTTGGTGGGGGTGGTCTCTTCTCCATCTACCGATTTAAGTGCTAATCTCCTCCATAAGCAGCCTCAGCAACACACCCAGAAATAACATTTTTTACCAGTTCTCTGGACATTCCTCACCTGGTCAGATGACCGTATGCAATCAATCATCACAGGCTGAGGTGAAGCATCACTGAAGCCTGGAGCCCACACCGAAGTAGAGTGTTGGTGCCTCTCGCTCTCCACTGTGAGATGTTCTCAGCTAGAGCCCCTGCTTTGACTTCATCGGTTCAGTGGATGTTTATGAGTTCTCTGCATGTCTCAGGAAATGCTGTATACACTGCACGCAGGGGTCAGTGAAAGCAGATAAGCTCCCTGCTCTTACAAAGCTTGTAGGAATCACAAGACAGAAAACAAGCAACTGACCAAATAGACGAATGGAAAAATAACGTTGAAAAGGTAATATGCTCATGGCTGACTGAGGGTTGAGTGCTGTAGAGGGGGTGGTCAGGGAAGACGCTTTGAGGAAATGACACTTGAGCTGAGACCTGAATGACTTCATTGACTTGGTATAGGATGAAGGAAGGAATGATCTTAATGCTTCTTAATAGAATTTAAAAGAACTTACTATCTCTTAAGACGTGACCAGGTGTTTGGGGCTACAGCCATATAAAGCCCACATGCTAAGGTGTCAGATAGAACCTAATACAGAGATCAAGTGACTTGCCCAAGGTCTTGCAGTTTGTGAAGGTCAGAGCCAAGTTCATGGCCATGTGGGTATGGATTCAAAGCTAGTGCTCTTTCCATGAAGCCACATCACGTATGATGGGGAACTTATAGGCCGGGGCAGAACAGTTGCAGTTTGGGAACTGGAGAGGGAGGGAGAAACCAAGGACAAGAATTGGTCCCTCCCTTTTCTTCTTGGAAGCTCTCTCCGATTATTACTGGAATGACTCTTAGTGGGTAAGGCTGGCACAGTTGATAGAAAAACATATTAGTTCAGGAAGGTCTCACATGTGACCCCCTCAATCTCTAGAGACAGTCATCCCCTACTGAGGAGATATGTGATGAATTTCTCTTTATTACCTTGGCCATCAAAACACAGAAGTGTCTCCTTGATAAAGACCCACGTTGGAGCCGGGAAGGAACCTCACGAAAGACATTTCAATGTTGGGATATCTGGGAACTTTTGGCTATAGGCTGACTCCAGAGTTTGCTTAGGTTAGAAATACATGATTCTAGGAGGATGGGCGAGGAAATAACTATCCTAGAGATTATCAATGGAACTCTCAAGTCCTGATCTTTTTGCTAAGTGCCCTGTGTCTTTACTGAATTTTCTGACACTAAATGTGGCAAGGAGAGCGGTAGGACCCTTTGTACAGGTTCTGTGGCCAGCAGAAGGGATGGGCATCCCTGAGATTTACTGTGCCCAGGCCCAGCAGGGATCACTGGAAACTCTGACAGCTTAATTGTGTTCTTATTCAATCACCCACAACTAATGCATCTTCCTGGCAAAGCAGGTGTCTTCCATAAGGAGAACAACAGTGCAGATTGGTATCACAAAAGCCTGCCAAAATCTGCTCTAAATCGTCCCTGAACCAGTGATAATAAACCAAATTGCTACAAATAGACACCAATTTGCAGAAATGTAAGCTGTCCAGGGGATGCTTTTGACTTAGGAGTAGAGGTGAATGTGAGATAAATAGGAGATTTGCAGGGAAGGAACTTATGGTTGTCTTGTGGCAAAGCAGTTGAGTTTACCCCGAAGATACTGATTTGCTCCCTCCTTTGAATGACCAAGAATTTGTCTTCAGTCTATCCAGATCATAGTTAGTATTTTTGGCAGTATGCTTCAATGGACTGCACAGGTTGGCAGTCCAGGGGCTCTCAGGCTGTTTGAGAGACTGAACATTTGGGTTCCCTGGTAAGTCAGCTGGGAGGCAGCAAGAAATTTTGATCTTGTCTTGCACCAGGGATGGACAGTGAGTACTGAAACTGAAAGTCCCTTCGGAAAGAACAGTTGGAATCAGGCCTGTGTGGGTTGGTCTCACTCTGCTTCGTTCAATATTTATTAAGTATTCAGATCCTGTTCCCTGTACCGGAGCCAGAAAACAATACAGTCCTATCCCAGCTGGCCAGTTCTTAAGAGTTTAGTAAGCCAGGGATGCCTGGGTGGCTTCATGGTTAAGCATCTACCTTTGGCTCAGGTTGCGACCCTGGGGTCCTGGGATCAAGTCGCACATCGGGCTCCCCGCATGGAGCCTGCTTCTCCCTCTGCCTGTGTCTCTGCCTCTCTCTGTGTGTGTCTCTCATGAATAAATAAATAAAGTCTATTTAAAAAATCGTTTAGTAAGCCAGATGTGGAGGGACGCTGAAACTTGGTGAGGTACCCACAATGTGTAATGCTTTTCTTGGGATAAGTCTCTTGAGTCAGGACTTTTCAAGGGTCAAGAGGAGGAGCAAGGAGAAAGTATATGTCCTCTTCTTTTTCTTCCTTTTCTCCTTTAGTTCATAGACTTCCATTTTTTAAAATAAAAGCTATTGTTTCATTTAAAAAGTCTTTATAAAAAATAAAAATAAATAAAAAAGGTCTTTATTTTATAAAATTTAGAAAAACAAAAAAAGGAAGAGGAGAAAAATGTTACCTATAGCTTCCTATCCCAAGACTAGTCATGATAACATTTGAACCAGATTTCTTTGTTTTTTACTTTGCCTAGTTACTTTTTCATAATCATGATTTTTTTTAGCCTACATTAGTTTCACCTTATTGTTATAACTCTTTATAAAGCAACTTCAGTGGCTACATAATATTCCAATAGATGGGGATAATATAAATTACTTGGCAATTCCCCATTGTTGAACATTTTGGCTTTTTTCAGTATTCATTTTTATAAATAAGAGTATGATAAACATCCCTAAAATAAACACTGTTCTCTATTTAAGCATATTTCCTGAGGTTGCAGTGCTAGGCTTGTAATTAGGTCAAAGTAAATAAATATGCCTAATACTTTTGATATAACAAGAGGGGCATGTGTGTGTGTGTTTGTGTAACCAATTTTTTTCTGAATGCATCACATTAGTCCACACAAATTCATTTTCCTAAATTTTGTGGATGACATGAAATACCCACCATGAAAACTACAAGCTTTGCTAATTTTAAAAAAATATTTTATTTATTTATTATTTGTCTATTGTTTATGAGAGATTGAGAGAGAGTATGAGCGGGGGGGTGGGTGGTAAGAGAGGGGGAAAGGCCTTCAAGCAGACTCTGTACTGAGCTCAGGGCCTGGGGCAGGGCTCGATCTCACGATTCTGAGATGGTAACCTGAGCCGAAACCAAGAGCTGGATGCTTAACTGACTCAGCCACCCAGGCGTCCCAAGCTTTGTTAATCATACAACATTTGATTTTTATGTTGGCAAATAAGTGAAATATTTTTCGAGTACATTTTTCCAGTGCAGCTGAGAGCCGAGTGCATATGTGTGTGTGTGTGTGTGTGTGTGTGTGTGTGTGTGTGTGTGGTGGCAGCCAGCCTGCTTTGTCTGGTGGTGCTGAAGCAGGAAACCCCTCCTGACTTCTTAGGGACCCTGGCTTATCATCCCCGTTGGTGAATCTGATTCCCAGACTGGAGCACAGTGTCCTTAAAATCAAACACAGGATGTGTTTCATTTACATTAATTCCTGGCCTTGGAGAACCGTACCTATGATACACTTTATTTTTTTATGATTTTTATTATTCATTTATTTATTTATTTACAGAGAGAGAGGCAGAGACACAGACAGAGGAAGAAACAGGCTTCATGCAGGGAGCCTGACGTGGGAGTCGATCCCGGGTCTCCAGGATCACAGCCTGGGCCTAAGACAGGGGCTAAACCGCTGAGCCCCCTGGGCTGCCCTATGATACACTTTAAAGAATCCACAAATTACTCCTGGTTCCATATGCAGAGGATCACATTGATATAAAGCTTATGAATAAGAAGCCAGAGTAGCAGTTCTAGGAACCTTGAATTCTGGGACCCTAAGGAGATCCTGCCAAAATGTTATTTGTATTTATATCTATATTAATCATATATTTACAAATATTGAATTGTGTTATATTTACAGGTAGATATATACTGCTTTTCTTTTCCTTATTCCCCGAAGCACGTTACTTAAGGCTTCCCGTTTTTCTATTAGATTATGTTTGTTTTTTCAGGGCTGTTGCAACTACTCCATAGCTGGGAGTGCATCAAAGAGTGCCTGGGAACCCTGTCTGAGTTTGGCCACCACCACCACCACCACAATAACAATAATGTAAAGCTCACCTTCATTGCTTACTAAGTGTCAGATCCTATGCTGAGTGTTTCACACACAGTTGCCCATTCAGTCATCGTGGCAATTCAGTGAGGTTGATCTTACACCCATTTTGCAGATGAGGAGCCACGTCTGGAGAGGTTAAATGACTTGCCCAAGCTCACACGGTGAGTCAGTGGGGGCTTCATGGAATTCTCAGTGTGCAGGAAAGATGGAATAATTTTGTGGTTCCATCCCTGGCTGGGTTCTCTTGCTTCAGAAATTAAGGGGATCTTGCTAAGAGAAGCTTTACTGAGTTTTGGGGCCTGATCCCTGAATGGGGCACTGGGCTTTGTATGTTCAGTACTGGCCTTTTATCTCTTGGATTAAGCCAGTGCCCACCTAGGGCTGGTGCAGCCCAGGGTTGAGGCCTGGGGAAGAAGAGAAGAATTTGCTTCATAATGAACCCAGGTGTGAAATACCATCCTGGAGGAGATGCAACAGGGGAACCTCTCCTAAAACGTTTAAAAAGATAAGGAACTATAGGTGGAATTTATTTTATTTTATTTTATTTTATTTTATTTTATTTTATTTTATTTTATTTTTTAAAGTAGTCTCTACACCCAATGTGGGGCTTGAACACACTACTCTGAGATCCAGAGTCACAGGCTCTACCAACTGGGCCAGCCAGGTCCTCCAGAATTTTTTGTGTTTTATTTATTTTTATTTTTTAAGGATTTTATTTATTTATTCATGAGAGGCACAGAGAGGGGCAGAGACACAGGCAGAGAGAGAAGCAGGCTCCATGCAGGGAGCCCGGTATGGGACTTGATCTCAGGACCCCTGGGTCATGCCTTGAGCTGAAGGCAGACGCTCAACCACTGAACCACCCAGGTGTCCAATTTCTTGTGTTTTAAAGGTGTATTTATAGTTGCAATATGATAAAGTAAAGATTCTTTTAAGGTGTAGTGAGAGTGGCTCTCCATTGTCTCTCTCATTCTCATGGCCCCTGGCAAACTATGTTCTCTTGCAAGTACTAGCAGGTGCACCACAGTGAGCTGAGCCGTCCCTGCGCACCAGTTTGGGGTTCACTCCCAGGGCAGGAGAACTCTGGAACAAGATGTGAAGACTGATGTCTGCCTGTTAAAGGAGGATCTCCGGGGAGGGACCCACACAATGATCTGCCAACTGCATTGTCTGGGTGTTTTATGATGAAAACCCACTAGCTGTGTCTCTGAATGTTGTAAGTCTCATTTTCTAAAACTCCATTTCAGGCCTTTAGATTTTATAAGATTTTTGTCTTACAAAAAAATCCAGCTCAACCAATACTTTCAACTATATCCTGATCAAGAATAGAAATTTTAGTTAAAAAATTAATTATGGGGGCAGCCCGGGTGGCTCAGTGGTTTAGCATCGCCTTCAGCCTAGGGCGTGATCCTGGAGACCTGGGATTGAGTCCCACGTCGGGCTCCCTGCGTGGAGCCTGCTTCTCCCTCTGCCTGTGTTTCTGCCTCTCTCTCTCTCTCACTCTGTGTATCTCATGAATAAATAAAATAAGATCTTTAAAAAAATTAATTATGGGATTTGACAGGAAATACACATGCCACTGCAAACTAGAAAGCAGGGATAAGAGCATATCATGGTGAGGGGCACCGGGGGGCTCAGTTGGTGAAGTGTCTTGGTTTCAGCTACGGTTGTGAGATCAAGCCCTACGCTCTGCGCCCAATGAGGAATCTGCTTGAAGATTCTCTCCCTTTGCCCCTCTCCACATTCTCTTTCTCTTTCTCAATCGCTCAGATAAATAAATCAATCTTAAAAAAAGAAAGAAAGAAAGAAAGAAAGAAAGAAAGAAAGAAAGAAAGAAAAGAAAATAAAAGAAAAGAAAAGAAAAGAAAAGAAAAGAAAAGAAAAGAAAGAGAACATATCCTGGCGAGATCTATGATAGATAGCCAAGTCCGTACTTTGAGGAAATTTTATAGCCCCAAACATCATCATCTTTAAAAAACGAAGGCAAGAAATAAAATTATCACCATCTTAAAAATTCAAGAATGACAACATGATAAATCAAAACGAAATGGGAGAGGAAGCATTGAAGGTGTGAGTGGAGGTGGAGGCCCAGAGAGTAAATAGGAGTTGCTTGAAGCACAGTTTGCAAAGAAGGAACAAAATCTATTTTGTGTTGAAGTTTTTGTTTTGTCTTTTCTTTCTGCGGTCCTGGGGTACCTTGTCCAGACTGTGCAGGGCACAAAGAAGGACCCATTGCAATCAGATGCACATCCCACTCCTGCCGGGGGCTTCCCTGGGTGTCTGAACCTGCTTCCCTGCCAAGCTGGGTAGTAATCATGGCCCCAGCAGTAAGTGGTACCTTTCCTGGATGCTTCCTGGTGCCGGGGCCTTAGGGCATTAACGCACTATCCTTCGCGCATCTCTAGTGGGAGATACGTTGTCTGCTACCTTAACACTAGGGAGTGAGGTTTAGCTTAGGTAAGTTTCATTTCTTCAACAAAGATGTACTGAGTATGAGTACTACCTACTTACCTTGTACTAGGTAGTTCTCTCAGGGCTGAAGATACAGGAATGAAGAAAACAGATTAGACTCTGCCTGCGTGGACTTTCATCTAGTAGCAGTTGCCCAGAGTTACCCCACTTAGAAATTTGAGACTGATCTATGCTTTTGGTCATCGTGCTGCACGAGGCACCAGCGGGAGGGGTCAAGTCTCAGAGCAACAGACCAGCTGACCACATGGCCTTATGACCCTCACCCCCACACCCTGGGGAGAGTATCGGCCCCTGTTCCATCGGAGGTTGCTCCCCTGGTGGGGTCCTCCATTAAGGGATGTAGCACAGGGCCTGACACGTGGAAAAACTTAGTAAATCCCGGCTAGTGAGATTCACTTCATTATCACCTGGCCCAGATCTCTTCAACTCTGCAGACACCATTCCTGATCTGTAGGTCTAGGGCCTCCATGCAGTAAGGAACTTAATCTAGCTGAAAAAGAGATCTGGCTTCTGTCCTCTTAGAATGTCATACCTGGTAGGAATGCCTTTGTTTACTCTGGGGCCTTGGGTCTGACAATGTGACTTAGATTGGGAGCTGACTACACCCTAGACCGTCGTAGGGTGGGGACTGCCACCCATGCTAGAAAGACCAACAAGGAGATATTGGTCGGTAGGGGCTTTGGGACAAGCAGGGACTGGAGATGGAGATCAACCATGTAGGCAGTCAAATGACGGATCCCAGTGAAGGGGCTTGAGTAAGCTTCCCTGGTTGGCCATACTCCATTCACACTGTCACACGTAATTGCCAGAAGAGTCGTAGTGTCCTGGCTCCATGGGGAGAGGACGGGCGGAAGCTCTGTGTTTGGTTCTTCTCCTGGACTCTGTCCTATGTGCTTCGTTCTTTAGCTGATTTCCACCTGTATCCTTTCCCTGTAATGCACCGTAAGTGCAACATCTGTCAGTAAGTGCTGTAGGTCCTTCTAGCAAATTATCAAACCGAAGTGTGGTTTTGGGAACCTCTAAGATTTGCAACCGGCACAGGAAGCAAGGCTGGTCTTCCAGACTGTTCCCTCTCACCTCACTCTTGTCTGATTTCAAAAGGGCAAAACCAAATCTTCCCAGGTCTCATCTTGGAAGATGTTAGGTTAAGAAGAATGATCCAGAATTCCTGTAAGATACGGACAAAACTCACCCCCGGGAGGAAAAATAGTGAGGTAACGTTCAAATAGTAATGAAATGTTCCTCCTTCACCCCCAAGTCAAAGGCTGATGAGCTATAAGGTTTCATCCGTGGCCAAGGCAGGCTGTGCCTCTTGAATAGAAATCATAGGGTCACGGAGAAGGTTCTACAACCATCACCTAGAAGGCTTGGGGCTCTGCCCCTGGCCAGGGCAACAGCACCATTGTAGCTAGAATGGCTCCTTCCACAGACTTGGAAGGTTTTCCCCTTTACTTACTTGATTATGTTTCCCATCATTCTAAGGGGGTTTGGAGTAACCTGGGTAAATATATGCTCTGAGTAAGTGAGGAAACCAAACCAGAAGCAGCGGAAAAGGAGGAGAAGGGAGTGAATGGAGTGAGAAAGGAGAAAGGAGGAGCCCAGCTCGGTCCGATCACTTCCCGGAGTGTGTGCCCTAGAAGCCCTCCACCTACATTCATCGGGTTGTTTAGGATCATCGTGTCCTTCTTGTTTATTTACTTCCTTTGTTTTCAGCCTGCTTTCTCTGCCTTTGACATTGGGTAGCCCCAAAGCCTTCTAACAGGAATTGTTTCTGTCAGTTTTCTCCTGCATTCCTAATGGGTTTTGCCCTAAACCTTGATACTGTGTGATTCACTGACTTACAAAAGTTCACGATTGCTAGATTCTTCATTATAGGCTCTAGTTTCTATTGGTGTAAAATAACCTTTTCTTTGCTTAATGCATCTTGCCTTGAATTCTCCTTTGATAGTGAAATGGCTGCCTACCTTGGGTATTTTCATTTGTAGGCGGCCACTCTAACCTCGAGTAAACTTTTAATTTTTGTTTTCCAACGTTATTTGGCTTTGGTTGTGTCATGGAAAAGCACATACTTGTATTTTGTTTTTAATCAATCAGAAAGATTTTGATCTTGAGAGAAGAGTTTAAAACAGTTGTATTTTTTTTTTCCTCCAGACTTGGTGTTTGATGGTTTCTGATACGCACGGTAGCATGTCTAAAAGAGAACCCTGGATTTCCTCTGTCCATTTCCCAGTCTTTGTCATCTCCTGCAAACTAATATTCCCCTCCTCTTCCTTACCTCTGTAGATTGCATTACCGTACACCTGACCTGTGGCACATTTATGAGTCAACATGGGTCTGTTTTCCAAGCCTCTCCTTTGCCTGGACAGGTCAACTGTGGTGATGTTTTAAGTGGGAGAGGCATTTGCATCGGCTGGCTACTTTGTTAGGTTAGTAGGACTGCAGTAGGCTGAAAGGCTGGGGACCCCACATGATGGCCCAATTAATAAGAGGATCCTTGCTTGGGAGGTGGACTTTCTCCAGCATAGCCGTTCTGCTGGTTTTCCTTTCTTTATCAACCCTTTACTTAGTGTCTATTAAAAAGTTCTGGAGTTGGTTCCACTCTGTTCCGCTTCTCCTTCCAAACTCACCACATTCATTGTAGGAGGTGTTCCCCCCAGAACATCAACTATTTTTTTTAAAGATTTATTTATGTATTTGAGAGAGAGAGACAGCTAGGGCAAGAGTGAGAGTGAACATGCGAGCACAGGAGTGGCAGGGGCAGAGAGAGAGGGAGAGATAATCTCACCCAACTTTGCCCTGAGCACAGAGCCCTATGAGGGACTCGATCTCATGACCCTGAGATCATGACCTGAGCAGAAACTGAGATGGATGCTTAAGCAACTGACCCACCCAGTGCTCCTCTCAACCACTTTCTTTATAGGGCACTTCTTTGGTTTTTGGCCTCAGGTCAAAGACCTTTGATTCCAGAAGCTGTTTTATGGGAGGATAATGGGAAAGAATTATCTTTCCAGCTGTGCAAGATCAGGTTTTAAGTTGATTACTTCCATACTTCTCTGGATTGATATTGGACTTGGTTGCTGGAGGAACCCCTGGTTTCAACGAACTCAGTGCCAAGCATTTTCCAGAAAGATCTCTAGGGGTCACTTTCAGATAAACTTACCTATTACTCCACATATTATCATTCCCTAAGGACTGTCAAAATTTGGTCAATATAAAAAAAAAATCTTTAAATTCCCAGGCAACTTTGAGAATCTACGAATATGTATATTATGACAATCTGTGTCTATCATAGATGATCACGCAATTATTGCTGTGCTTTTAAAAGATTTTATTTTGAAATAGTTTTAGACTTACAGAAACATTGTAAAGATAATAATACAGATGGTTCCTAAATACCTGTGGAGAAACAATGATGCCCCTCCTCCAATATGTCCAAGTCTGATCTCTCATACCTGGGACTATGTCACCTTACATGGCAAAAGGGACTTAGCAGCTATGAATAAATTAAAGATATTGATATGAGGACATTATTCTATAGTATCCCTGGTGGGCAGGGGTCCTTATAAGGGAGAGAGGGAGACTGGAGGGCCAAAGAGAGATTGGATTGCTCTGCTGGCCGTAAAGATGGAAGTGGGCCATGAAACAAGAAATGTAGGTAGCCTCTAGAAGCTGGAAAAGGCAAGTAAACATATTATTTAGTGGGTACAAAGTTGCGGTTAGGGGAGATGAAAGCGTTGTGGAGATGGATGGTGGTGATGGTTGCCGACAATGTGAATATACTTAATGCCGTTGAACTCTACACGTAAAAATGGCAAAAATGGTAAATTTTATCCTAGGTGTAATTCACCGTAATAAAAAGAAGCAAAGAAACAGATTTTCCCCTAGAGCTTCCAGAAGGAATGCAACCCTGCCAAAATCTTAATTTTAGTGCAGACTTCTGAGTTCCAGAACTGTCAGGGAGTAAGTTTGTATTGTTTCAGTCCTAAGTTTGTGGTAATTTGCTATAACAACAATGGACAACGAACACAGTACCCTTCCTAAACTTGGCGTTCCCAAATGGTAACATCTTACACAAGGTACAATTACTAAAACTAAGAAGGGAATGTTGATAAAATATTATTCGCTAAGCTTCAGACTTTATTCAGATTTCCTCCAATTTGTCACTCATGTTCCTTGTCCTGTGATCCAGTCCAGGATTCCACGGGGCATTTTGTCACCATCCCTCCTTGGGCTATTCCGGTCTGTGCTCTGTGATGGTTTTCAATCTTTTGCCTGTATGACCTTGACACTTAGGAAAAGTACCAGTCAGGTATTTCGTGGAATATCCATCAGTGTAGGTTCGTCTGATGTCTTCTCATGATTAGACTGAAGTCTGGGCTTGTGGGAAGAATATCGTGGGGATGTGTCCTTCCCATCGCATCGTGTGGGAGGACAACACATCATATCATGGGGCGTCGCCATCAAGGGCCATGTTCACCGTGGGTGAGGGAGTGTCTGCAGAGTTACCAATTTTCCCTTTCCTTACTCTATTCTTCCAAATTGCTGCAATTCTGTTCCACAACCTTTATTCGTGAAGACACACCAAGGGTCAACAAAACTGATTTTGGATGCTGGATATGCCACTTCCTCGTCGCAAAAAGTTGAGAAAACCTATTTCATCTCCATGTGTCTCCATCATCTACAAAATTGGGAGACTGGTATCTCGCCTGGCCGTCCTGAGGATTAAATGAGATAGCACATCTATTTACCCAGCAAATATTTATTGAGCATCCATAATTTGGTAAGAATTATGTTAAATGAAAGGGATACCATGGCAGTTATCAGCGATGAACACAAGATATAGACTTTACCCATGGGCAGTTCATGACATGACAGGAAAGATAAATTACTGAACAAGAAGTCAGAGTAAAGCATTACACATGTTCCAGTCGGGGAAATACAGGGTGCTGAGCGAATGCATAATGAGGCCTTGCTGCAGACATCAGGAAAACCACTTACCACAGTGTCTGGTATATATGTGGAAGGCCCTGGGGGATGGAGGGATGGATGGATGGTCCCTTCCTTTCCCATACCTGGACCTCTACCCCCACCCACAGTCTCTCAAGCAGGGTAAGAGAACAACAAGATAGCTTTCCTTTTGTCCTTGTAGGATTCAGCAGAGCCTTTAAAGTGCTAATGGCCATGATGACTCGCTGAGCAGAGCCCATTGCATCTGTTTCCTAAGTGTACACGACAGCGGAACCGTTTCTTGCTTGGAGCCTGTCATAAGCCTGGTGTCGTGCGGCAGAGCTTTAGGGAAATGCTGTTTTAGTATGTTGGTCTCTTCATCACACACAGGTGGCCCGAGAGGAAATTCACCTCAAAAACATCTGAGCTTTCAGCATGTTCAGATTTTCACAAGCATTTCACAGGGGGCATTGTGGTTACGTGCATTCCAGATCATTTCTCTTCTAAAGGAGAGGCCAGTCTCTCCGAGGATTGTTGCGGTACATAGGCATATCTACGTGCAGTAGATGAAGGAAGATTTCAAATAATTGAAAAAAACAAATTTGAAAAATCAGAAATTTCACTTGAGAAAATTTAAAAAATGAACCCTCGTATTCCATCACCAAGTTTCAACAATTACTGAGGTATTGCCACATTTGCTTTATCTCTCTCTCTCTCTTTCTCTGTTTCGCTGAAATATTTTAGAGTAAATTCCACACACCATGTCATTTTATTCCTACTTTCTTTGGTTGACAGGCCTAAAGTACACAGATCTTGTCTTACACAACAGCAAACCGTTATCCTACCTGGTAACAACAACTACTATTTGTAGGTACCCTTTAAAAGGAATGAAGTGCTGGGGAAGGCCCAGCAATCCCTATTCTAGAATTAGGCCTAATGTTGACCTCCAATTGGAATATGGGCCGTGTCTTTCTCACATACCTTCTGGCTGTGGAAAATCACTCTTCAAAGCCTGACAGGGCCTCAGTATCCCCTCCATCTATCACAGCTTTGCAATGAAGGGGTTGCTTAGCAACTGTGGCCCAAACTGAGGCAGTTTGGGGAAGTATATTCTGAGTCCGCAAGAAAGAGAGGTCCCGGAAGGCAAGCAACATTTTTATAATGGGACAAATGCAGGGAACAAATGCCATTCTTTTTTAAAAAAATCTTTACAATTTGACTATTTGACACACGATGTTATGTTAGTTCCGAGTGCACAGCATCGTAATTCAACAGAGCATTATGCTGTGTTCCCCACAAGTGTAGCTGGCATCTGTCACCATACCACACTATCTCAGTACCATGGGCTATAGTATCTCTGCCCTGTTTAATGGGCCATCCTGTGGATCCTTTGGGTGACAAAGTGGTGGAAAACCATAGACTGGCCAAGCACTCATATCTCAATGTGTGCAATTTGTCTCTACATTTTGCTCTTCCATTTATGATTCCATGATACTCCGTGATTCTATGGCTCAACAGAGGTTAGAAATCCACTGGTCTGGTAGGTGACTATTGGACTGTTGGTTCAGGCGGCTCTTGTTTCCCTTCAGAGGAGAGTGACGGGGACGTATGTCCCTTTCCCTCTCTATGGTTCCGGGCTGTCCACACACACGGTGGAACCTGTGACAATCAGACCAGTCTCCTACGAGAGGCCTCATCGCAAGAGAAACACGAGGCTGGATTCCCAACTTGGAATTTACACCCCGAGGAGTCCCAGCTCCTCACCTTTCAGCAGGAGGGGAGAGTGCAATGAATGTTGCCCGGCGGAGAGCCTCCCCTTGGAGCAGGACCCACGATCAATCCTCCCATCGAACTGACAGCTGAATAAGCCTGTTAAAAAAATTCCCAAAGTGCTTACTGTCTGGGGCAAACAGGAAGATCATGGCTTTTATACATGTATACTGATAGTTTCTTCTGTTATTTACCTTAACAATGCAGCCCGATGTAATTAGTGCAAACTACTGAGGGTTCCTGGTTATATTTAGCTAACGGATTCCGTTTAAGGAGCAAGTAGCTAATGATCTGAAGCCCAGACTGCTATCACAGCAGCCCTAATAAGCTGGAAATCACACAGAGAATAAGCCCTGAACACTCGCCTGGTGGGGGAGTAATTGAACTTTGAAATGCACCGACATTTTCCGCTCGGTCTCCTTAACTTTTACACAGGGATGCTCTGAAATCAAGAGACCAGAAGTGAACTTTGCCCCTTTTGTGGTTAACCCATCCTTTTTTTTTTTTTTATGGTCAGCTCCCAGCTGTGGGCTTCCCCAGGTTCAGGCCAAAAGTGGTCAGCAGAGCCCTGAAAGATCTCAGAAAAGGATCACAGGACCCAAGGGCGAGGAAGGGACTGACTCAGTGTGTCACGCTCGGACACCAAATTTGGAAAACAGGAAAGCATCAGTGCAAGGAGGGAGCTTGGAGATTTTTTTTTTTAAGATTTTATTTATTTATTTATTTATTTATTTATTTATTTATTTATGAGAGACACAGAGAGGCAGAGACCCAGGCAGACGGAGAAGCAGGCTCCGTGCAGGGAGCCTGATGCGGGACTTGATCCCAGGACCCCAGGGTCACGCCCTGGACTGAAGGCAGACACTCCACCACTGAGCCCCCCAGGTGTCCCAGAGCTTGGGGATCTGAAGAAGTGGGAGCTGAAGGAGTCACCCGGCAAGCACGCCTGGTCACACGGCAGGTGGAACGTGGACACAGGCGCAGACAGCAGAAAGTTGGCAGGGAGCCCAGGACCGGGACACTTAGTGCAAGAGGCAGAGCAAAGCTTTGGGGTCAAGGTACAGGCTGATTCGAACTCATCAAGCCTCCTCACTTGGAGAAATCCTTGAACATTGTCAACCTCTGCTTCTTCTCTGTACAGGACGGAGCCAATCGTGTCCACCCTGTAAGATTGGTGCACCACATCGTGTCATCACGTTAAAAAGAGAGAAGTGCGGCGCAGCACACGGCCTGGCAGACGGGCCCCGTGCCCCATTCCAGGGCCTGACCAGACTTTACCTCCCAGCAGAGCATCTGCCTCAGCCCACCGCGTCCCTGCCCTTAGAAGGAGGAGCGATGTGGCTTCTAGTTCTCTGCTGGGTGTTTTCTTGGGTCAACTGGTTGGATACTTTGACTTTATAGCCCGGCTCTTTGTGAATATTTTGGGCAATGCTTTGTCCTACGCCAGATAGCATATGGAATGACATTTTCAAACTCGGTGTCTTTGTGGTGGGAACACACGCAGGAAGAGCCAGGATCAGTTTTACACGTACATGTAAGACAAGGGTCTTTGTGAACGGATGCTCCTGGAGAATTATGTGTCAGTCCCTGTGACATGTAGATGTATTTAATTCTCAAGTCACTTAAGAGAAATTATTACATGCTCCCTTTTATAGGAGAGGAACCGTGGCGACATGCCCACAGCCGTAATAATCAACATAGGTTGTTCACAGATGTTCTAAATATTTTGTCTCCATTCAGAGTTGGGCAGTTACCTATTTTGTAAATCTGCCTTTCTAGCAAAAGAAAATCTTAAGACCGCCACCACCTTCCCCTTACATCTCCCACGGCCCTTGCTCTAGGGCATGGATAGGCAACTAGTTTCCACGAGTCAGTGGTGAGCCCTCTGGGCAACCAGGCAGGATATGGGGCACCCACTTTGTGGTGGGAGGAGAGTCAAAGGTGATGTGGTTGTGGGTTCAGGCGGCAGCAGCTTTCTAACAGGAACCAGATGGTTCTGGGAAGTATTTCTCAAAGCTTAGCCTAGGACCCGTTGACCTTGCCTTTTCAAAGAGCACACGATTTTTCCAAAATTCCAGAAGAAACTCCCCACTGTCTACATCTCAGAACCTTGACTGAGAATCTTGTCTTTATTTCTCCAAAATTTGTTACAACTGAGAAAAATTATTGAGTGCTGCCCAAGTCCTCCTCCTCCTGCTGCTTCGCTGGACTTCTGCGCAGACTGGGGTGGAACAGAGCCCAGCAGTCTCGCCACCACGATCCATCTCCTCAGGCTGGTGACAGGACAGGCATGGAGAAGCCTGGGCTGAGCCAGCTCACCAGCTCCTGCCACCTCTTTCCTGGTATCTACGTTCCTATGCTTGATAAAACCCCAAGAGGGGCAGCCAGGTGGCTCAGTCGGTCAGGCATCTGCCTTCAGCCTTCAGCTCTGGTCGGGATCCTGGGGTCCTGGGATGGAGCCGCACACTGGGCTCCCTGCTCAGCAGAGTCTGCTTCTCTCTCTGCCTCTGCCCCTCCTCTCCATTTGTTCTCGCCCACCCCAAATAAATTCTTTTAAAAAAAATCCCAAAGAAGCTTTAGGGTTCTAGGGCTGAGCCGGATAGTAGATTATACCCCGTTATGATGCCTCATCTTGCTTTTCAAGGACACTGAGCCACATTAAGTATCATGACCTCTTGCTGTGAGTTGGGAGGAGGAGAGGTCCTTTTGTGGCTCGGTGGCTGTGCTGGCCCGGCCTCATCACCTGCTGTATGGCCAACCACAGCTCTGAGCCAGGGAGAAACCCTTGCAGGGATTTCCCCAGTGAGCCTTTAATTACTGTAAGCTGGTTGACCCCTTTGGGTGCCCCAGCTTCCTGGGGCCATTTACCGGTGTCTCTTTAGTCTTCTCTGTACCTGGCTTGGTAGTAGTATGTTCACTGGCGGAGAAAGTCTGTGACCTCTGTTCCCTCCACGGCCTCTCCTCCTAGAAGCCCGAACGCCCTTCAGCGAAGGCACCTGCCCCGTCTGCCACCACTCGGAGGAGGGCCAGGTGTAGACAGCCGGTGTGCAGGATAGAGGAACACAGGCCTTTCCCTGAGTAATCCCTCAAAATTTTTCCAATTTACCTATCAATTTTTAGCTTATTCAGATTTCTACTTATTGTATCAATTTTTGTAGTTTATAGTCTTATGGGAAATTATCCTTTTCAGTGAGCTTTTCAGTGATAGAATTTTACAAGTGTGCAGGGTGTTAGCTTAAAATTTAAAGCAGTCTTTTGTACATGGCTAGCTACATCTCTGTCCTTCTTGCACATTTTGTTGACTTAGGCGTTTCTTTCTTTGTCTCATTTGGTTCCAACACAACCTTGTCTTTTTCATTAGTATTTCCAGAAGCCCGGTTTTAGATGTATTAATTTTACCATCTTTCTATTTGTTTATGTATATTTTGTTATGTTATTAGTAGTCTGCATTATTTTCCTCTTTTTTTTCCCCCTGAGATTTTTAAACGGAATGCTTAGCGTCATTATTTCTGCTTTTATTTTGTAACAGAATCATCTAATGCTCTAATTTGACAAATGTGGTCTGCTGGGTCACAGTCCTGTAAGTTCCCATTTTTCTAATTATCTTCGAACATTATGGTTGTTGTGCTATGCTTTCCTCCTCTGGTCTACATACTACAGTTCGGCACGAAAGGGAAAAGCTAAAAGGGGGCTTTGGGGTGCCTGGGTGGCTCAGTGGGTCAAGTGCTGGGCTGTTGATTTCAGCTCAGGTCTTCATCTCAGAGTCATGAGATCAAGCCTGGCATCTTTCTCTGTGCGCTGGGTGGAGTCGGCTTGAGATTCTTTCTCTCTCCCTCTGTCCCTTCCCCTCTCTCACCTGTGTGCGTGCACACATGTTTTCTCTCTAAATTAAATAAATAAATAAATAAATAAATAAATAAATAAATAAATAAATAAATATTGTTAAAAAAGAAGTTAAAAGAGAGCTTTATCATAAGATTGGCTGGGTCAGAAACCCAACTCCTACACTAACTAACCAGCACGTGACCATCTTCACAGCTGTGTGGTGAACACTGCGGAGATAGTATGTTCCAGAGGAGCGTGTGTGTACGTTGTTAGCGAAGGTGCTATGGGCATCGTCCAGGGTCTCCGAATGCTTGGGGGCGGTGGGCGAATTGCCCGCAGGCTGGGCGTCTGGTGCGGGGGAGACCTCAGCTGCACGGCCCTCATGCATTTCCTTCAGGGCCACGTGCCTGCACTGGAAGCCACTATTCTGGGCTCTTCTGTGGGTTTCCTATTTGTCCAGCTGCCCTTCCCCTACCTGGACAGCTCCCTTTCTTTCTACGGTCTCAGTTATTCACCTCATCAAGCAGCACACATCTTCGTATCGTTTTTCTTTTATCCAATCTTTTTGTGGTTTGGGCCCCGTTTTCTTTATTCTTATTAAAGGTTGGAGCATAAATCTTCTTCTTTTTAACAATTACAGCGATTATTTGAAGGCAACAAGGAGCACGCTCATGTAATCATCCAGGTGTAGTGAAATGCAGTATTTTAAACTCTTGATGGAAGATGAAAAGTTCTTGCATTTTGGCTTCTTTCTGTAACTTTTCCTTTTCTGTTCTTCTTGAATTTAGCCTGTGACTTCATTGGTTCCACTGTTAATATAACTTTGTTTAAAAATTAGTATCGCGTATTTACTAACATACAGTATGTTAGCAAAACCCTTGCCCTCTGTTTATGCTCATCTCTGTCTTGTTCTCTATTAGATACTTTCTTTACCTACTTACAGATAGTCACTGGAGCAGCCGTGCTTTAATTCGGCTCTTAGGCTTCTGGATAAAGCCTTGTTCTTTCAATTGGTTGGATAATTGGTGGACATATTTCTAAAGGTTTTATGTGGAAACTTACCTCTCTGTAAGCTTCACTTACCCATGGTAGCTTGACTGAGGCAGTGTAGACCTAGAGTCAATCTTTATAAGTTTTCTGAAAATGAAATTAGATCTCAAAATAAAAAATAAAAAATAAATAAAACATAAATAAAAAATAAAAAAAAAAGAAATTAGATCTCTGGGGCAGACAGGGTGGCTCAGTGATTTAGCACTGCCTTCAGCCCAGAGCATGATCCTGGAGACCCAGGATCAAGTCCCACGTCGGGCTCCCTGCATGGAGCCTGCTTCTCCCTCTGCCTGTGTCTCTGCCTCTCTCTCTGTGTGTCTCTGTGTGACTCTCATGAATAAATAAATAAAATCTTAAAAAAGTAGATCTATTAGATCTGTCATAAATTTTCATGTCCCCATCCCCTTTCCCCCTTGTTGATGAGAAGAGAATTGCATTCCTTCTACTGAAAGTCCCTTTATGCAGCCTGGGACCCATGACACCACCAGGTAGGAGTGTTACTTTTTCAATGGACCAGAGGGGATTCATGGACTGTCACTGTTTTTTTTGTTTGTTTTGTTTTGTTTTGTTTTTTTGCCAGGCCCTCTGGAGTCTGTCCCTCTAATTATAACATGGAAGAAGAGCCTATAGGGTCAGCTCCAGGCTTCCTAAGCAACTCTGCTTAGGAATTAGATTGCTTGAGTCTTGCTTTTCTGTCCAAAAATAAGGAGAGGGGCACATGGGTGACTCAGATGGTTAAGTATTCGACTCTTGGTTTTCGGCTCAGGTCGTGCGATCAAGCCCCACATCAGACTCCACACTCACTGGAGAATCTGCTGGGATTCTCTCTCTCTTCCTCTCCCTTTATCCCTCCCCCATGAGTTCTCTCTCTCTTTCTCTTTCTCTCTCTCTCACAATAAATAAATAAATCTTGAAAAAATGAGGAACTCACTTCAAGCCCCAATAATAGTTTCATGGTTGGAGGACATCTGTCATCCATTTTATTTCATTTTTCTCTACGACGGTGTTAAAAGTTTGAACCATATTCCGCACAGGTCCCCCCCTCTGAGTAGAGTCCCCGGGTCCCTGGGTTGTGCCAACAGAGACTCGACTGCAAAGTTTTGGCAAGTCTGCTCTTACCTGTTCTTGTCGCCAAGGAGACTCACCAGTGGGGAGGCTTTTTCAAGTACGTAATGAATCCACCTTTTGGTAGAGGACAGAAGTGTGGCAAGTAATATGTGAACGTCAATGGACACTGATTCTGAATGGGAACCAAAGCGCAGTGATGTCTTTTGGTTGTTTTCTTCCTTGGGAGGGGAGCCCATCCAAATGTCCAGCGAGCCCCCAAATCAGCAGCTTTATGACGTCTATGGGTACCAGCCGCATCTGGGAAACCCGGAGCCATATGGAGACCCAGGACCAAGCCTGTGGAAATGCACCTGGGCTGCTGGGTTCTCTGGGAGCTCTGCAGATGGTTGCGACTCACCCCAACCCCGACGACCACTGCCCCAAATGCGAAGGAGGTCTGTTCCCTTCTCTTTTTCACAGCTCTGTGATGAATGTCACCTTTCCTGACACCCCCCATGACCTACCTTCTAAGCTGTCCTGAGAACCCCCGGAGAGACTCTAAATCTCTATTTTCTTGCCCCAAACACACTAAAAAAGTTTATTTGAACCTCTGATTCATCTGCATGGAAGGTTTTCCAATGCTTCTCCAGATGTGAATGGCTGAGCCTTAGCCTCCTGTCCTCTGTCTAGATCCGCTCTCTGCCTCCCCTTCCACCCTGTTTTGCTGCTGACAGAGGCTCCCCACCAACACCTGGTGGTGCCATGGCTGCCCTTCATGAACACTCATTTTCTTTCTCTTTCACAGTTTTTGTTTCCTTTAAGTGCTGTACCAGTGATGGGATTATTCTTAACATTCCACCCCCGTGGTCTGTTGCCAGAATGTTCCTTTTAAAATCTAAGTCCCCTCTAATCCTCTAGGGGGGGCATCTGGGCAGCTCAGTCAGTCAAACCTTTGCTGTCAGCTCATCTCAGGATTCTGGGACCTGGGAGCCTGCATAGGGCTCCCTGCTCAGCGGGGTGTCTGCTTCTCCCTCTCCCTCCACCCCTGCTCCTCTGTGCTCTCTCCCTCTCTTGCTCACTCTGTCTCTCAAATAAATAAAAAAATCTTAAAAAAAAAATCCTCCAGTGACTGCCCATGGTAAGCCAGACTTCTACCTGCAGCTTTGAGATACTCTGGCTCCTGGTGTATTCCTGTGCTTGCCCGTGCGACACTCTCCCCCTTGCTGTCGAGAATACTCTGGCTGGTGTGGCACCTGTTCAGGGGTCAGAGAATCATTTCCTGCAGCTTCCAGGCCCCAGTGGAAATTGCCAACCAATGGTGAGAGCTGCTTCTCCCAGGTCGTGGCCTCTTCCTGGGGAGCCTGCATCTGATGACGGCTGGATAAGTGGACGTGGAGCCTAGCAACCCTGAAGGGCTGCCCCAGCCTGTCGGCAACCTGCGGAAAGGCCTGAGTTTCTCTATCAAGATCACATTGTGGCACAACCTCTTCTGTTTAATGTTGCTTCCTCCCCTTTCCTTTTGTGCGTGTTGATCCTGAGCTCACACGCTGCATGCACTTCCCTGGTGATCCCCCCATTCCCAGAGTCTGCTCCTAGGGATCCCAGTCTATAACCTATGATCGGTTCCCGCAAGCTCTTTGGCCCCCTTCCTTGGCTCAAACAGTGCCGACTCGGACAGCAGCTCAGGGCTTTTGCATGGGCTCTTTCCTCTACCACGTTGCTCTTGCTTTTCAATACCCAGAGGGCTTGCTGCCTCACTTCTGGTCTGTGGTCAGGTGCCATCTCATCAAGCAGGGCTTTGGGGCATCCGTGTATAAAATAACAACCCTTTCCTCATTACCCTATTTTATTTTCCACCACTCCTTATGGCCGCCCGACAGAAATATTTCTGTTTACTGTGTCTTCTCCTACCGCTGTGTGTGTGTTCCACGGGAATATATTGTTTATTGTTCTGTCCCCAGTGTCTGGCACAGAGTAAGAACTGAATAAATATTTGTGGAAAGAATGAATAAATGAGTGGATTCTATCTGCTTTCCTGTGCTAAGCCTACAAGTATGTTGCCCCTCATGCCTCCTCCTGTTTGGTTGCAGCCGAGTGGCTGGAATTTCCAACCAGAGAGAGCACATTCTGAAATATGTTCTTGACCAGATGATTTAGTTGGGGGGTGGGGGGAGATAGGATTCTTGGAAGAATGCCTGGAAAAAAATACCCCTCTTTCCCAAGGGGAAATGAAGAATAAATAGTCTTCTGGCTTCTTTTCTTCTTCTTTCTTCTTGAATTTTTTCCTTTGCTGTATTTGAGCTGTCACATTTCAAAGCATTGGACCCTGACCTCTGTGTCTACAGCCCTTTTGCCTTTAACCTCATCACAGCCTGTTGTGTATGAATTGCAGGGGAGGTGCTGAGGTGCTGAGCTGTCCCTCACGGTGCCCAGCACCTCTTTGCTTGGCCAGACGTTAGACAGCCTCGTTTCTGAGGCCCGGTTAGTTGCTGGTGAGTCTCCCCAGTTCATCCAGCCACTGACTTCATACTTGTGTACTTCCCTTACGAATGAAAACACTCCTTTATTAAAAAAAAAATAATGAAGACAAGACCCTTGTGACATGGAATTTCAATTAAGAGAAGCGACAGTAAGTCCTAAATGAACCCTGACCCCGTGCTTAACAAATACTTTTTATTCCCTCCCTAACAGAAGAGGATGAGTCCTGAACATTCCTTTCCCATTGCAAGCAGGTGACAGTTTGAAGGAAGCCATTCACGTATCCATCTAATTTCCAGAAGACCTGGATTGGGAAGGGCCATTTGTAGATCCCGTCAGGGGCGCCCACGTAAATGAACGGTGACTGATTCAATTAACTGATAAGAATCTATTAGCCCGGATCCAACCGCCTTGTCTGAACACACCGCATTATGTGCCAAGAGCCACCGGGGTGGCTCCCTTCGTCTCAGGGAGACGTGGCGGCCCTGTGCGTGTCACGGCCCAGCGGGTGGTGGTATACACGTTGAGGGGACAGTGGATTTTTAAGCGCCCGTGGGTCCCTGCAGGGAGCAGTTTGTGAGAAATTCCTCGAGCTGGGTGGCTTTAGGGCAGGGCCACCGTCCGTGTGCAGCAGCCCCCTTCCTCCCCCCGTGTGCAGCGGCCAGGGCAGCCCGCTGCGTGCTCTTTCCCACTGGGGACCCGTGGGCAGGTGCGGGGCAGCTGGAGGACCGACTGGGGCGTCCCGGCCCTGCCACTCGGGCTCCGTGCATGGTATAGTACCCGTGCATCATCCTTAGCCTTGGTTTTGCTCAGTATGACTCAGGATGGGTATGACTTCTGTCAACAGGCCCTGAGGACGAAATGAATGAAGGTCTGCGAAGTGTGTCCCGTGGGTCCCCTTCGCTCGCATCAGGAAAGGGGCTGGTCCTGGGCGCCAGGGCCCCCCGGCAGGGGGTGGCGGGCAGGTGGAGAGCTCGCTGGACCGCAGCCTCGGGCCTTACCTCTTCCCTCCTCCCGCCCTGCGGACCTGTGGGCCTGAGGGCCCCTGGCCTGGTTCACCTGGGTGACTGAACACGGTGAGTGGCACCTCCCAGAAGAGAAGGTGTCATGCAAGTTCATCAGAGGGAGATGAAAGAGAGTTAACCCAGACGCTCGCAGCCTCGGCCTGTGCAGCACGTACACTGCAGAGCAAGGCTGGAAGGGACAACGCAGCACCGACATTTGACCAAGAATTCTTGGTCCTGAATTAGAGGCTCAGCCCCCAAAGCGGGAAGTCTGACCTGCTGGGGAAACTGCATTTGGTGACCCTTGGGATATTGAAAGTCCTGGATGACTTAACCGAGCGTCTAGAATGTGGGGTCCTGTGAGCGATGACTGGGAGCACCGCAGCCCCAGCAGTGGGGACACGTTGCTATGGAAACCCCGAAGCTGGAAGTTCCTCCATGCCTGGGAGAGGCTGTCAATTAGGTCTGTGCACTTGAGGAGTCTAATGGAAACAGACACTTGTCATTTTTCCAGCAGCCATCTCGCATTATATACATTTAAAATATGTCCGTGGAAAGAAAAGCCTGCAGTTAAGTTTCGCTGTTTATTTTAAGAGAATTCCCTTGTGTGGCTTTGACGGGGCAGGTTTTTTTTTTTTTTTTTTTTTTTTTTTTTTTCTCTCTCCTAGCACATAACAGGAAAAAAGTGAGGCCCTCCGGTGTTGAGCAGAAGCACAATTAGGAGAGGCGCTTTGGGTGGTTCACGTGAGGCTCTGTCCTATCCGTCCTACAAGCCTAGCCACCTCGCAGCAGGGTGGCTGGGACCTCTCCCCAGATGTCCCCTGCTCCTCCTGGGTCCCAGGGCCTTTTGGTGTTGCAAACCCACCCTGACTGATGGATAGCGACTCTTCTTTCATGGGGTAGCTCAGAAAAGAAACCTTCATTAGACCTCACTCTCTTTAAGTGTCAGATGCTGAGGAATGAGGGATCGTAGTTCCTGCTTAGCCTGACTTGCATCTGAGGCCAACTGCTGGGATGTGACTCTCTCTGAGAACACAAATCAATAGTCGGTACAGAAACCGCAGTCAGAAGAAGAGCTGCTTCCAAGATTGGCTATTGCTATTTGCTTCCAGTTGAAAGCATGCGTGTATGTATTTGCTTATTTTCACCCAGACGTGCTATTTTTGCGTTGCAATTTACAGAAGAGACACTTATCCCTCTTATAAGGGGTATCATTAATAGCAAGATAGGAATTATTTTTTTTTTTTCAACTGAGGCCCCAGTGGCCGTGAACCGCGTCAGGTACACACAAAACCGGAAGTGTATACTGGTCAAGTCCACCTTTGCAGCACCCATGAGATGGCCCGGTGACAACTGAACACCGACTTCCCCACGTCGAGAGTGGAGACTGGTGCCTCCGTGACTTCTGAGTTCGCGGCATCCTACTCTTTATCTTCTTCTGGATGTCAGGTCATAAGGAGGTCAACAGAAACCAGTGTTCGTTCTCAAGTGAAGTTTGGTCTCGTCAGAATGTACGACGTTTGGTTTTCAGCGACATCTGAGAGTTGCATTTTATGTTCGGCATCTGATTGCATGTGATAATCATCGCATCTCTGCTTGTGGCAAAGAAGCTAATGACATTAATACGGAAAGACACGGATATTGTTGCCCTCGCTGATGGAACTGGGAGGGGCCGCTGATGATACATATCCCAAAGGTGATATACTCTCGGGCTCTGTATGAAGATCATGCTAAGAAACCAGTAACGGTAGTCATCAGCACAGTAAAAACAGGAAACAGCAAGCCTAAGTCAGATCTCTGCCCCCCACGGCCGTCTCTTCTAATAGATTTTAATATCTGACCCTGCAGATGGGTGGCTGGCAGCATGAGCTCCCGCATCAGAGGTATTGCAGTAGGAAGTATAGTCGGTGTTTAGGGCATTAGACAGAACGTGGGCTCTGCCGTTAATTGACTCTATAATCTTGGGAGGGTCACTCCCTCTATCTGGTTCTCAGCTTCACCACCTGAATCACCAGAGTTGCTGTAATGGAGCACACGTCTCCTGTTTTGATTCTGCAAGTGTAAAGCCCGCCACGTGGCCTTCAGGAGCTGAGCGCATGCCTCCCTCCTGGAGGGGCAGGGAAGACCCCGCTCCGGGGTGGCAGGAGTCATGCTAAAGCTTTCAAGCCTACCCGCAAGGAGATCTGAGCACCAGGATGCTCGGCCTGCTTCTGCATGGCCTCCGCAAGAGGCTGACCACCTTTCTCAAGCAGCCAAGGGTTGCCCAGGTGGTGCACTCACCAACACACTCTCAACTGTCTTGCCTGAAAAGAAGAGCTGTGTTGCCCGGTGGTGGGTATTTTAGTTAGCATACGTAAGGTTGTAAAGTTGTGGCAAGGTGATAGTAGCTCGGATTCTCTGTGGTTCGCTACTTGCTTTGGTCGCATAAAATCAGAACTTTGAGAAGAGCGAAGGCGTGGTCATCTTCCCTATAAACTCTGTTAATGATGATCATTTTATAGAGAAAATTGCTCCTCTCTGGGTAGCGCCTCCTCTGACTCCATGCTCTCTGCCAGCAGAAGGTGAAAATTATAATTACAAACTTGATCTTGGCTGTGACCCCTGAATTGGCCCTTTGGAAGAACTTGGATTATGTCTGAGTCTGTTATCTCTGCGAGGAGACAAGCTGTCTTCAGAATTGCTTTTGGGGCCCCAGCATGTCATTGTGAAATTGCAGTTAGTAATCTTGCCAATGTTTTTCAGATTTGGTGTGGATAAGCTTGAACACATCTGGTTCCCTGGTTTCTAATGTTATTTGGGGAATTGAATGATTTAAAGCACTTGTTTTCTTTAACTCAATTCTCATCATAATCCATCAACATCACACACTTTTATTCTCCATTTCACTTTTATATGATCCTATTAGTTGCAAGTAACCCAAGTGATATTTTTCTTCACTTTGGCCCTGTCTCCTCTTTGCCTTTGCTAGAACTCGGGGACTGTATACCTTTTACTAAATCAGAATTCAGCCATCCTCTGGCAAACAATTTTCATAACCCTGATTTTCTTCTTTGTGTTTTTGCTAGGGATGGAATGAAGGCAGTTCATGCTGCCCCATGCAAATGACATTTACAACAATGTCCTCAAATCAGAGACCTAAAATGCCTCCCTTCGATTATTGAGGCAATCAGCTGCACTCCATGGTGCTTTTGTGTTGCTCATGAAAGTGGAAGTGGGTTTGGGGATTGAGAGTGAGTCAAGCTTCCAGGGCCAAAGGAACTGTGGCCCTGTTGTGACTACTGTGGGTGACTCAGCAGAAGTCTAATCCGCGATGGGTGAGGGGCATCATTCCTGGGCATGGGGCCATCTTTCATTAGGCTCCCAGGTCAAGCTGACATTCCCTGTTGTCAAGGAGCCAGAGGAACCGAGCGAGTTTCCACAGAAGCTGGGGATGCCGGCCGGCTCAGGGGGCATTTCTGCCTTTTCCTGAATTGTTTCAGCCTCCACTGGAAACCCCACAGCTCGCAGGCCAAGATAGGAGTGCAAATTTCCTCTTTCTATTCGAGGTCATATAAGGAATGCAGATTCCTCCTGCATGACTTTTTCGCCCTTCTGCTGTAGCAGGAGAGGGAAACCTGATGCTCAAAGTACCATTTGACAAAATGCTCACTGAGGGTCTGCCACACTGTGATTAGTGAGATGAAGAAGCCATAAGATGGTCCCTGCTCGTGAGATGTCATAACTTCAGTGGATTGGGTTGTGGGAAATGCTGGATTTAGTGACATAGTCAGTAGGGACAGGGAGGAAATTGGAACTGATTGTGGAAATGAACCAGCCCTGGAACCTTCCTCTCTAACCAGGTGGCCAGCCTTGCAATATGCCGCATAGAATGAATATTTAGTAGCCGAACGAATGTGACTCTAGGCCAGGCTAATTCTTGAAGCTCTGTGGGTGGAGAACCTTGGGCCACGCCATTTGCCAGAGCAGATGGGGTCCTCATGACTGCTTCGGGGGAGCAAGTCAGGACCCTGATACCTGAATGAAGAGCCAGTGTGTGTGAAGCATGCCATCAGAGTCCTATTTACAGAAACAGGAGTTGAGGCATCGCCACATTTCCCGCACTGTACTGATCACCTCTACTCTCATTCGTACCCTTACTTAGCTTGGCTTTAGGGACACCAGGTGGCTTCATTTTTCTTCTACCTCATTGGCTACTCCTCCCAGTGTCTTTTCCTTCTTCCTCCTCCTCTCCTGACCTCTTAATGCTGGAATGCATTAAGTGCATGGTCCTCTCTACTGACACCCCTTTACCAGCCCCTTGGCACTGAATGGCACCCATATCGTAATGACTTTGAAATGTACATTTAGGTCTCTATTCTAAACTTCGGATTTGTGTATCCGGCAAGTCCACTCAACATCTCCACTTGGGCCTCTTGGACTCAACAGGTCCACCATGAGCTCCTTTCCACCTGTTCCTTTTGCAGTCTCCCACATCTCGGTTGATGGTGAATCTGGTCTACTGGCTGCTCAGGGAAAGAGCCTTGAGCCACCATGGTTCCTCTCTTTTTGTCGTGTATGAAGTCCATTCCGTTAGGGAATACCATTGGCTCCCGACCTTCGGAACATATCCAGGGAACACCATGTCTTCCACCTCCTCTGCTGCCCTCCTAGGGCTCAAACCTTCCAGTCTCATGAACATTCTAGAGCACACAAATCATTTTCTAACTGCTTCTTGCACTGCCTCTGCCCCCACAACTTTCAACACACTAGCCAAAATGATCCATGTAATAGCTAGGCCAGATCACGCCACTCTTTAAAAACCCGGCAAGGACTCCATTCATCGTGAAAGCCAGGGTCCTTATGAAGAGCTATGTGGTCCGGCCTCAGTGACTTATCAGACTTCATCTCTGAGGCCCGGTGCATAGTGGCTCCACTGCACACCTCTGGCCTTTCAAGCACCCAGACAGCCTCCTCCTAGTCTCCACACTAACTGCGTCCTCTGCTTTCCTTCCATTGTCTGCATACTTTCCTTCCTCACCTCCTTCTAGTCTTGATTTAGTTGTCAGCTTCTCAATAAGGTCTGCTTGAATCACCATCTTTTATTTTGTATTTTTTAAAGGCTTTTATTTATTTGAGAAAGAGGGTGGGCAAGAGAGAGAGAGAGATTGAGAGAGTGCATGAGCATGGGGGTCATGGGGAAAGCACAAAGGGAGAGGCAGAGGGAGAAGCAGACTCCCAGCTAAGCAGGGAGGCTGATGTGGGGCTCGATCCCAGGACCCTGGGATTGAGACCTGAGCTGAAGTCAGTCACTCAACCGACGGAGCCACCCAGGTGCCTCAAATCACCCTGTTTTAAACTGAAACCTGCACATCCTCCCACCACCCACCTCTGGCAGGCATTACTAACACTAGTTAACTTGCTTTGGACTTTTTTTTTTTTTTAACCACAGTAATTATCGCCCTCTAATTTACTATGGTTTCACCTATTTACTATGTTTGTTGTTTTTCTTCCTAGATTCTTTCCTCCACACCCGTGCTAGGATGTAAGGTCCCTACAGATGGGGATTTTTATTTGCTTGGTTCCCTGCTGTATCACCAGTACATTGAAAACTGTCTGGTAAATGGTAGACACTCACTAAGTTTGTTCAATGAATGAATCCAGAAATTCCATGCCTTCTTTATATCTCTTTCAAATACTGGAAGGTTCAGAGTTTTAATTTGAAAGGGAGCGACCAATGCGTTCTCCACCTACTTGTTGGTTTTGCTCAGCTCTGTGACCTTCTACTGCAGAACTTAGCTGTAATTTCAAGATGGCATCATCATTATCCCCCCTTTGAGAAAAAGAAGTACTCAGATATTTTAGGGAGAGTCTGTCTCTTGGCGATCAAGGGGCTTGCACCACCCTCTGGTCTTCCTTGGGAGTTCCTGGGTATATCATTCTCCAGCATTAACCGTCAGCTATTGCAGCAGTGACATGCCAGGTTCAGGGTATTTGAGATAACTGACTCTATCACTGAGATATGCCAGTTGACTAAGCCACCTGAAATCAAAGCAGTTGTCTTTGCTGGCATTATCAGTGCCGTTAAAACACTGCTTTTATCTCTTCTTTCATTTTGAGGACTCGTGTGTGCGTCTTTATCCTTGAAAAACAGAATCACGTACTTTGTCCTTTTCTTCATAGAGAATACTAAACAGGCACGTACTTATGGGTTGAAATCATCAAATGCATTTTTTCTTCAACAGAGAATCCAGATCAGGAAATAATGTTAACCTCAGCCCTTCTCTAAGAATATAGCAAAATGAGGCTAGGTGTTTAAGTGCAAATTCTTGCACGATGCGTGGCACCTGGGGGCTCTCCAGCGGGGACATCACACCTACACAGCTTCCTGGTAGATTTCGGTTTTGATGTTGTCAGATGCCTTTAATAATTTTTTAACTCTTTGACAAAAGGAAGATGATTGATTCTTTTAGCTATCTTCTACACCAGGCTCTGCACTAGCTCTTTATACCCTTCTGGAGAAAAAAAAAAAAAAAAAAGACAGAAAAAACCACATTGGTGTTACCTCTGCCCTGTGAACAGAAGGGAGGTAAAAAAGCATGCCACCCTCCTGAACCCACATTCTGCTTTTCCGAGAAAATGTTTCCTGCGATTCCTAGCAATTCTCTCAAGACTGAAGGATAAAGATTGCTTTGTAGGTGTAATTGTCTTAATTAGTAAAATTGACAAGAAAATACTTATCTCTTTATATTGAATGACAGAAAAACACAACTTAGGGAACTTGTCACTTAGGATTGAACAGAATCACATTTTAGTCTTACATATTTGTCTCAACCTGATTAGTTCACAGGCAGGTTTTTGTTTAGTTTCCTGGATCATGAATATTCTGAATTCTTAGCTTTTCTTATCAGCAAAGAAAAGCAATTTATAACATGGGGTCTGAAGCAAACAAAGGACTTTAGACTCTATAATTTTCCTACTATAGAAGCTGATTCTCTGCTTAGAAAGTAAACTCACTATTTTTTTTATTTCATATATATATAATCAAAGAAAGGATGTTTTATTATTTTATTTCCTAATTATTTTATTATGGCCTAACTTATTTTTTTAAGGAAAGGAAAGCTTGCATTTTTAAAATTCCATAATAGTAATTGTAAGACACTTTTTCTACCCATATGCATCTCCTAAAATAATCATTTATGTGAACAACTACCCCTTCTAAAAGAATACAAGAATTTGTCTGGCATTCCTCCACTATAAATACTATACATATGCCAAGAACCAATTCATCCTTTGCAAACTTCCAGTTTCATCTAATAGTGAGGATGCACATGTCCTTTCATGTGCTGGTATTTGCTATAGAAAATTTACCAAAAGCTTGTTCTGATTCCCTGTGGGCACCATATATTTTTCATTAATTCTGCATTAATCACAGGAGTCTTACCAATAAATGGTGTAGCTTGTTCCTTATATGGAATATAGTTTTGAAAAATGCCTCCTTTCTTTCGGTTTCTTAACATGACTTAAGTGACTAGATTAATTTGGGGACACTAAGCGTTATTACTGTTATTTTTTCCACAGAAGACATTGAGCTTTTGAAAATAAACCCAAGGCATTAATCGCTTCATACCACCACTAGCTGAGGTTTGCTCACAGCAGCAGCATGATTTTTCTGAGTCCCTGGGGAGCTGGAGGAAGGCGAGGAGAGGGGACAGCTGGCACTGTTCCTCCTTTCTAACCTTGATGAGCATGTGGCCATTGCAATGCAATGACTTCAGTTCAGCAATGAGGACAGTATAAGCAGGTTTGTAAAAAAATGTAAATATTTCCTTCAAAAAAGGGAAAAGTTCCTCAGTGTATGTATTTGTTCAGAGTGGCAATGTAAGTCCAAAAAAGAAAAGAAAGAAAAAGTGACAAAAACAAGTATTGGCTTCTTTGTACTTCTGGCTGGGCCCTCCCTGATTTGCATGTGTCACTGGAGACAAAGGCCCCAGGAACAATAGAGGACTCCATCATGAATTATGACAGGCCACTTCTGAGGTTCTGTTAAGGTCCATATCCTTTGCCAAAAACCTTAGAGATTTGTGTAGGTGTATGGGTGTGCTCTCTGCCCACCATTTATAACCCATTTTTTATGGAATAATGCACTGAGGACTAGGAGTTAATGAAGTTATTGGTTCAATCAATTCAGATAGTCATCATTATATTTTCTAGTCATGTTTTATTTTTTAGGTCCTTGTGCTAAATCACTCGAGGAGCAAATTCACTTGTACCAGCACACAGAGTTTATGTTCCCACTTAAGTTCCCTGTTTATTTATATTTATAGCATTAGTATGAATGGTACTACATGATCAAGCTTTTTAATAGTTTTATTGGTGTGACTTGATTTACAGTAAACTGCACATATGTAGAACATACAATTTTATAAGTTGCATAGACCTATACATCTGTGAAACCATCAATAAAATATTTTATAATCAAGAGAGTGAACACATCCATCACCCCCAAAAGCTACCTTGTGCTTATTGGTAATTCTATCTTCCAGCTTTCCACCTCTCCATCCCCAGGCGGCCACTGATCTGCTTTCCCTTATTGTCAATTAGTTTGCATTTTCTGGAATTTAAATATAAATAGAATCATATAAGACAAGCTCTTTTTTTATCTAGCTTCTTTCACTCACTATGACTATTTTAGATTCATCTGTGTTGTGTGTATTAATTTTCCCCCATTTTTATGGTTGAGTAGTAGTCTATCATATGGACATACACCAATTTCCTTATCCTGCTGTTGGACGGTCAGACTCTTTCTAGTTGCCGGCTACAACAAAGCAATTGATAGCACTAATGTCCAAGACTATATCGGCAAATGCTTTGATTTCTCTTGGGTAAATACTTAGGAGTGGATTGGCTTGATCACATGGTAGATGTATCTTTAACTCATGAAAATTCCGATCTGTTTTATAGAGTGTTTGTACCATTTTACATTCTACCAGCAATGAATGAGAGTTCTAGTTTCTCCATATTCTTGATGACAGTTTTTATGGTCAGTCTTCTCATAAGTGTATAATATGTAGTGGAATCTTCTTGTGCTTTTAATTCTTATTTCCTTAATGACTGATGATGTTGAGTTAATATACTATTGACTAACGTGTCCGTGTTTATTTGCCGTCATATATTTCCTTGGGTGAGATATCCATTCAAATGTTTGGCCCATTTTGAATTTTTTTATTATTTCTTTTTTATTGGTTATTTATATATATTCTGGATGTAATTTCATGCATTTTGCTCTATTGATCTGTTACCTATTTCATTGATTTCAACTGATTTTTTAAATTGTTTATTTTGTTTACTTTGCTTTTAATTTGTTCTTCTTTTTCTAGTTAAGATGGAAACCTTGGTCAATGAATTGAGAACTTTTATTTTTAAAATATCCCTGTGGAGTGACATAAACTTCCCCTTTACTACTGTCTTGGTTGCATTCCACAACTTTTGATATGTTGTGTTTTCATCCTCATTTTGTCCAAAATACTGATTTTCCACTATAATTTCTTCTTTGACCCCTGAATTATTTAGAAGCACAATTCAGAGAGGGAAGTCAACGTAAATGGAAAAATAAGAACTCACAGTGAATCTGGGTCTGGAGAGCATGTCAAGTGGGCAGGGAGAGACTGAGCACTGAGCAGAAAGACTGGAGTGCAGTGGATCCCAGCGGTGGTGAGGCCCTGATAAAACTGCTTCCAGAAAGAGGGTTTTACTGTAAGTGAGAAAATGCAGGAATGGGTCCGAGCCTTCATAAGTTAGAATGCTGGTTACTGAAGAAGTGAAACACAGAGATTTGAGCATGTGCAAAACCAGAGCAGCATCTTGGGAAGGCGCCCCTTTTGTAGGTCCCTTGAAAGGGGGAGGTGTCTCTGGGTGACTAGGTGGTAAAGATAAAGAAGGAAGCAAATGGAGGAAATAAACCATGCTACATAAATGAAAGAAGATTGATGAATCAGAAAATACGTATGCTAACCTCTGGATTCATTCCCCAAAGAAATTGTACTTCCTGCATCAAGAGAGGGAAGGGTGCTCTTAACCTAAGAAGCCCAGTGGACTCTCTGAAAGTTTTAACTCCCTACATAGAAGGAGGTCAACTGCTGACCTAGAAAAATAGAAGACATTTTAAAATGAAGGAAAGGGGAAAGCAATATTCATACAAAACAATTTTAAAAACCCCAAACCGGAAAGTCTGAATGCATATTATTAATTAACGAAAGCATTCCCTACCATGAAAATGAAATAGGAAAAGGGTAACACAATGCTCCAACAGGAGGTAAATAATATGAAACACTTTGAGATGTGAAAGAACACTTTGATTCAGAATTTAAAACTTTAACTCAAAATTAAAAATTCTTAGGAGAAGTGAACCAAAACAATTTAAAAACAACAAAAATGAAAGGACAGTTGATCAAATTTAGGAAATTATTTAAAGAAAAAGAACAAATAACCTAAGAAATTAAGACTGAATTCTATGTCCTCACAGCATAATGTAGTGAAATAATAAAACAGAATTCTTGAAAGAAGTAAATACAATTAAGAAAGAGGTTAGAGCAAAAAATGAAAAACAGTTACAAAAGCCAGGCCAGGAGGATCCAAAGTACTTACTATTGGAATCTCTGTAGAAGAAATATCATTAGTGGGATGAAACTAATACTTAAAATTATAATCTAAAAAAAAATCTGTAAATAAAAAAAATGCTCTCTGTCTATCAAATCTTATACTGTATGTTTGGAAAGTTGATCAGTAATGATCAGCTCTGGGACATATCCTGGTGAAACTAAACTTTAAAGATAATGGGAAAAAAAACACAACTCTGGGCCTCCAGGCAAAAAAAGATCATATAACTGATGAAGGCAAGAGAATCAGAGTGGCATCAAATTTCTTTCCAGCAACCCACAAAGCATGAACAAAGAAGAACGTCATTTTCAAGAAATGCAAGGAGAGATAAGAGATAGCCAAGGACTTTATGTCCAGACAAACTGTTTTCAAAGTATCAGAGCTATAGAAAATAATTTTAAATATTCAGAAACTCAGGGAATACTGTATTCAGAGCCCTTCCTGAAGAATCTATTAGAGATGAACTTCACCTCTACCAGGAGCATCTGGGGGGCTTTGGCAAAAGGCTAGTGTTGGCTGAGACACTGGAACTGCTTCCACTCCTCCCCTGCCCTGAGGAAGGAAGGAGTTCGGGCCCCCACCTGCCCTCCATACTAGCTTGACTTTCAGAAATGCAGCCCAGAAGGACAGACCTGAGATCAACCGGGTAGAGCTGTTTTCTATGTAACTACTGCCTGGATGTCAGTGGCTAAATCCTAAAAAACAAACTGAGATTATGTTGCTCATTTAAATAGGAAAATGTGGTCTCCATGGATTTCTTCCACAGTTGTGGTTCCTTGAGAAAATAGACAACAGAATGACAGAAATGAAAGGCAGGAAAGGGCAGGAGGCTGCAGTGTGTCCATGAGAATTTGAAGAGGAGAATTAATGAACTTGAGTCGTACAGATGAGAGCAGCCTGTCATGCATAGAGGGAGCAAGAAAGAAGGTGAGCAGTTCTAATTGTTTCCAGCGTTCCTCTCTTGGGTAATTGGATGCCTCTGTTGGTTAACAGAGAGGGTGCTCTGTGTACTTCCATATTATGTTAAATTTTCAGAGGGTGTGTGTGTGTGTGTGTGTGTGTGTGTGTGTGAGTTTCATAAACATGCTCAGCCCACATAGCATCCTTGGTGCCATTAGTAGGATATGGGCATCCCCAAGTGGTTTTAAGGCTTCTTCTCTCTGTTTACATTCCGTGTGATAGGGACCCTGCTACTCCAACTGTGCCTGGTACCAGCAGTATTGATATTATAGAGGAGCTTGTTAGAGATGCAGAATCTGTCTGATTTCTAAAATGTGTCTCCAACACGAGTACACATAAAAATTATCAGGAGATGTTATTAAAAGCGGATGTGGGTTCAGAAGTCTGGGGTGGGGCCTGAGGTTGTGCATTTTTAACAAGCTTTCAAGTGATTTTAATGCTTCCGGTCCTTGCGCCGCACTAGATCGCCTATGCTCACCTTTCTTCTGGAAGGTGTTTTTTTGCAGGAACCCTTTCTGACATCCCCTGGCAAACTAGTGTCCTGTGTTATCCTACAAATATTGAAAAAGACCAGTAAGGCATCATAAGTGGAGAGAATCTCCTGCTAATCTCCTGAGGAACCAGGAGTAGGTTTGTCTACACCATTTATCGCTAGACTAAATTTCCTGTTTCTCATCTTCTCAGGAAATTACAGTCACGACTCATGGGTATCTATACTTGTCTTAAAGATGTTAGTGATCTCTTCCCATTGCATAGGTTCATCAAATGACGGGCTCTTAATGGAGATTGAGTTTATTTTGCAAGTTATTGGTAGGAATACAATCAAGTGAAATCCAACAAATAAAAAAAAAAATCAGAGCTGCTTGATCTTGATTGTCCATTACATTCACATGGGGCTTTTAAACAATGCAGTTTCCTAGGCCTGACTGGGAGAGATTCTCAATTAGAATGAGAGCAGGCCACAGGTATCTGCATTTAAAAAAACCTCATTGGTGATAATAATGCAGCCAGTTTGAGAAGACTGCTCTGTGTAAACAATTACCCTAGAGTTGTATAACTTCGTGGTACAAGGTCAAACACACTACAAATAGTCAAGGATAATTAGAATATTGGGGATTCAAATAACCCACTTAACAAGCTTGGTCTAATGGAGAAGTATAGAACTGGAAAATATGCATTTTTTTCCCAAACACAATGTAATAATTATCAAAATTGTCCCTATTACTCAAGGCTCAACAAATGTGAAAGAATGAGTAGTGTACAGATCATATTTTCCATCAACATTGCAATTATAATAGGTTTCAATAGTGTTTTTTTTTAGTGAAAAAGCCCTGCATATTCCTAAATTAAAAACATACTCTTCTAAATAATACATAAGTCAAAGATAAAATTGTAATGAATACTAGAAGATGCTTAGAATGGAAAAATAATAAAACCACTAAATATTGAAGTTTGTGGGATGTAGAGAAGTGGTAATTCAAGCAAATGTTAGGAAGGGGGGCACTTGAAATCCTGTAAATTAAGAATCCTGTTTAAGAAATTTGAAAGGAGACAGAACATGGAAGACTCCTAACTCTGGGAAACGAACTAGGGGTGGTGGAAGGGGAGGAGGGCGGGGGTGGGAGTGACTGGGTGGTGGGCACTGAGGGGGGCACTTGACGGGATGAGCACTGGGTGTTATGCTATATGTTGGCAAATTGAACTCCAATAAAAAACAAATTAAAAAAAATAAAATTAAAAAAAAAGAAATTTGAAAGTGAATAACAGACTTAAGACAAAAAAGAACAGAAAAAAGGAAATATAATGCAAAATTGGTTCTTTGATGAGGCCCCTGGGTGGCCTAGGTGCTTAAAGTGTTAAGCATCTGCCTTCAGCTCAGATCAAGATCCCAGGGTCTTGGGTTCTAGGATCCAGACCTCAGCAGGGAGCCTGCTTCTCCCTCTGCCACTCCCCCTGCTTGTCTCCCTTGCTTTCTGTCTCATAAATAAAATCTTTAAAAAAAAGTTGATTCTTTGAGAAGACCACTTGAAAAATATTCAGAAATATTGAATAAAGAGAGAAGGGGAAAAGCCTAATGTGCAACAAGAGATTAAAAATTTTATGTTATACAGAAATGGAACTTGTTTATAGATTTGAAAATTGATTACCATAAAATGTAATTTATCAAAATTGAAACAAAAAAAAATAAAAACCAACACAAATTAAGCCAGAGGCTAAAAAAAATATCTCCCCACTTAAAAAACAAAAGCAACAACAACAAAATACCAAGGTGGTGTTTTACATTTGAATTATGACAAACACTCAGGTAAAGAGATGATTCTGATAGTATACAAATTCCACCAGATAATATAATCTTATTTTGTAAGAAAAATAACAAAACCATATGACAGTACAAGAAAGAAAATTATAGGCCAATCTCACTCATGAAGATAGATGCAAAATCTTAAAAATATTTGTTAAATGAATCTGGAGTATTCCAAAAAGAGAATGTACTGTGTCTTATATGACTTGTCCAAGGAAAATATTGATGGCCTAACATTAGATCATTATTACTATATTTCACCACATTAAAGAACTAAAGAAGAATAAGTGATGAGAACCTATCCATAATGTTCACACACAATGAGTAAAATAACTCCTAGAAAAATCAAGAGTAATAGTAATAGCAAGAAACTTTCTGAATCCAATAAAGGGTATTTGTCAACCACTAACTGCATATAACATATTCAGTGCTAAAAAAAAAAAAAAAAAAAAAAAAAAAAAAAACATATTCAGTGCTGAGAGTCTAGAGCCATTCTCTTTAAAATCAGAAGTAACATAAGTAGTTTCAGTCTTGTTGAAGAGACCCTAGCCAGTGCAGTAAGGCAAGAAAAGAAGAAAAAATTTAAAAGTAGAAAAGGAGTGACACTATTTACATTGATATGAATGTAAATGCAGCCAACCTAAAAGATTCTAAAGGCAAATATTTATAAATAATAAGAATGAGTTGAAATTTGCTACCTTTAAATTTTATATTCAAAAATAAATCATATTTCTGTATGCCAGCAACAAAGAATAGAAAATGTCATTATTTTAAAAGTCGAATTTAATAACAGCAACCAAAAATATAATGGATCAAAGAATACATTGAACAAAGGGTAAATAAGACCTCTACTGAGGAAATTATAAAATTTTATTTTATATTAAAGAAAATTAAAATTGATGGAGAGATACACCAACTTCATTGGAAAGAAGCATCAATAATTTTAAAATGTCAATTTGCTATCCTCCCCAAAAGGACTCCTTTGATTTGAATAATAATCCTAACAAGATTTTTCTTGGAACCAAACAAGCTGATTATTAAACTTATTAAGAGAATGATGTCAAGTAGAGTCAAAAGACACTTAAATAGGAAGAAAAAGTTGAGGGAAAATTTCCTACTGGATGTCATAAAAGCTTGTTACAAAGCTGTTATATATTAATTGGTTAAGGAATAGATAAGCAAAGCAAGAGAACAGGACTCAAGAGTCCAAAAATGAAAAAAAACAAACCAAAACCAAAAACTTGAATTGTGATGGAGGCAATTTTGAAGACTTTTATGGAAAATAACTCATTTAAAACAATTATGTTGGGATCATTCATTATATATATAGAGAATGGAATATGACTCATAGAGTTCACAAAAATCAACTGTAGGCATATTAAATACTTTTATCAGAAAGGAAATACTTGGGATCCCTGGGTGGCGCAGCGGTTTAGCGCCTGCCTTTGGCCCAGGGCGCAATCCTGGAGACCCGGGATTGAATCCCACATCAGGCTCCCGGTGCATGGAGCCTGCTTCTCCCTCTGCCTGTGTCTCTGCCTCTCTCTCTCTCTCTCTCTGTGACTATCATAAATAAAAAAAAAGGAAATACTTAAAAAATTCTAGGAAGAAATATAAGAAAATATTTCTATGACTTTGAGGTAGGGAAGGATTTCTTAAGACACAAAGCACAATCTATAAACCTGATTAATGTGACTATGATAAAATTAAAGGTCTGCTCATCAGGCCATAAGGGGGGGGGAAGACAAGTTATAGACTATGAGAAATTACTTTTTTTTTTTTTTTGAGAGACAGAGAGAAAGAGAAAGAGAAAGAGCATGTGAGAGTGGAGGAGGAGAGGGAGAGGAAAGAGAGAGAATCCCATGCTAGGCTCCTTGACCAGCACAGAGTTCAATGTGGGGCTTGATCTCATCACCCTGAGATCATGACCTGAGCCCAAAATCAAGAAAGAGTCTGACACTTAACTGACTGAGCCACCCAGGCAACCTGAGAAATTATTTTTCATGGATATAACAAACAAACTATTGGTATCTAGAATATAAAAATAACTCCCCAAACTCAGTAAGAATTAGAGAATTCCATAAAGTAAAATGATGATCAAACGACAGTCCTATTACAAAAGAGGAAATACAGTGGCAATAAACAAAGGAAGATATACCCAAACTCCCCAGTACCAAGGAAATACATATTAAACATACTATCAGATAACAATGTATATAGCTCCTTGAATAGCAGAAGTTAATAAAGTTGATGTCAAATGATACAAAGAATTGCTGAGAATGTGGAACAATGCTAATTTTTATAAACTGTCAGAGGAAGGTTGATTTTTTTTGATATTTTATAATTTTTATTTAAATTCAATTAATTAACATACAATGTATTATTGGTTTCAGAGGTAGAGGTCAGTGATTCGTCAGTCTTATGTAACACCCAGGCCTCATGCCATCACGTGCCCTCCTTAATGTCTATCACCCAGTTACTCCATCTCCCCCCCACCCCCCACTCCTCCAGTGACCCTCTTTGTTTCCTATGATTAAGTTTCTTATGGTTTGTTTCCCTCTCTGATATCATCTTGCTTTATTTTTTCCTCTCTTCCCCTATGATCCTCTGTTTTGTTTCTTAAATTCCACAGATGAGTGAGATTATATGTAATTGTCTTCCTCTGATTGACTTATTTCATTTAGCATAATATCCTCTAGTTCCATCCATGTCGTTGCAAATGACAAGATTTCATTTTTTTGATGGCTGAGTAATATTCCATTGTATATATATACATCTCCTTTATCCATTCATCCATCGATGGACATCTGGGCTCTTTCCATGGTTTGACCATTGTGGACATTGCTGCTATACACATTGGGGTGCAGGTGCCCCTTTGGGTCACTACATCTGTATCTTTGGGGTGAATACCTAGTAGTGCAATTGCTGGGTTGTGGGGTAGCTGTATTTTTAACTTCTTGAGTGGGAATGCACCAGTTCACATTCCTACCAACAGTGTAAGAGGGTTCCCCTTTCTCCACATCCTCACCAACATCTGATGTTTCCGGACTTGTTCATTTTAGCCATTCTGACGGGTGTGAGATGGTATCTCATTGTGGTTTTGATTTGTATTTCCCTGATGCTGTGTGACGTTGAACACGTTTTCACATGTCTATTGGCAATTTGTATGTCTTCTTTGGAGGAATGTCATTCTTCTGCCCGTTTCTTGACTGGATTATTTGTTCTTTGGGTATTGAGTTTGAATGAGCTCTTTATAGATCTTGGATACTAGCCCTTTATCTGATGTGTCATTTGCAAATATCTTCTCCCATTCTGTAGGTTGTCTTTTGATTTTGTCAACTGTTTCCTTTGCTGTGCACGAGCTTATGAAAGACTTAAATCCATCAAAATCCTAGAGAAGAGCAGCAACCTCTGTGACCTTGGCCACAGCAACTTCTTTCTAGACACGTCTCCAAAGGCAAGGGAAGCGAAAGCCAAAATGAACTATTGGGAAGGTTGATTTCATGAAAGTACTTTGGCAAGCAATTTGGCATTAGGTAGCGAAGCTGAAACTGAACCTTTCCCTATGCCCTGGACATCCCCTACAACACAGGGACACTCTTGTGCAGGTGGAAAGGGAATCATAAACAACGATGCCATATCGTTGTATTATCTGTAGTATCAGAAAACTGTAAATAAATGTCAATTGAGAGAAAAATGGGAAAAAGTAGTGTTATGATCATATGAGGAAATATTATAATACTGTATTATAATATACAGTTATTATAATACTGTAATATTATACAATATTATAATACTGTAATATATAGTTCTTGCTATAACAGTGAGAACTAAATATATTGCATAGAGCAATCTCCAAAAAAAGGAAAAGAGAAAAAAAAGTTTAAGAACTTATTTTGAATAATACTTTAGTAAATTAAAAAAACAGAATAAGAGCAAAAAACATTAGGATGACTGCATATGCATGAAAGCTATTTGAAAAAGCAAAGGAATGATAAATTTAAAAATTCCGGAATGTGGTTACCTTTAGGTGGGAGAGAGAAGGATATAACTGTAGATTTTCACATAGAAAACTTCAATAACCCTGGGAAAGTTCTAGAACTTAAGTCAGGTGATGAGTTCATGGGTATTTGTTATGTTTCTATCTTACATATGATACAATATTTAAACGAATCAAATATTTGATTGGGTTACGGGGCGGGGAGGCTGGGTGGGGGGAGCCGGGGTTACAGGGCTGGACTCTGAGGCCTGAGCCTGCGGGGTCGGGGTGAACCTTGAGGGGACCTGCCCCGCCCTGCCCACCCCCGCAGTGCCCCGGAAGGCCTGAGGCCACCCAGCTGGCCCAGGGTGGGGCAGCTTGGACAGCATCATCGGTTTCCCCGGGGCTCTGAGTGGAGGACCTGGGTCTTTGGATCTGGAATGGTCCCTGGGTACACCCGGACCGCTGGCCTTCACCCAGCAGGCCTGCCCATAGGCCCGACGGCCCCCGGGTATGCCCGGACCCCTGGCCTTCACCCAGCAGGCCTGCCCACAGCCCCGACGGCCCCCGGGTACACCCAGACCCCCGGCCTTCACCCAGCAGGCCTGGCCACAGCTGTGATGCACACTGCTTTGCACATCGACCATGGCACCAGCTTTTCAGTAGCTCTCCCTCCTTGGGTGTTTCATGCCTCTCAACTCCTCACACAGAAGCCTAAGTGATCTTTAAAAATGATAAATGACATCATGTTACTCCTCCATGTAAAATCCGTTGGGAAAAAAGCAAACAAACAAACAAAAAAAACAAAAACAAAAACAAAAACAAAAAATAAAATAAAATCTGTTGGGCTTCCACAAACAGGACCAAAAAGACCTCTAAGAGCCCACATGCCCTGGACCCCACTTCTCTGCCCTCATCTCCTACGGCTCTCCTTTTGGCTTGCTGCCGTCTCTCCTTACTGGCCCGCCACGCTCTGCCAGTGATCCCGGCTGGCCCTGCTCATCGGTCAGGTGTTAGCATAAGCATCACTTCTTTTTTTTTTTAATTTTTATTTATTTATTCATGAGAGACAGAGAGAGAGAGAGAGAGAGAAAGAGGGAGAGAGAGAAGCAGAGACACAGGCAGAGGGAGAAGCAGGCTCCATGCAGGGAGTCTGATGTGGGATTTGATCCCGGGTCTCCAGGATCAGGCCCTGGGCTGAAGGCAGACAGTCAACCGCTGAGCCCCCCGGGCTGCCCATAAGCATCACTTCTGCCCAGAGGTCTTTTGTCGTCTGTGAACCAGCCACCTCGCCTTCTAGTTACTGCCTGTTGTGTCCCACTGTTTATAGTCGCCTATTACTACTTGCATTTGAAATGTGTAATAGCTAACCTCTGACCTGTGTTTGGGAGGGGACGGTATCTGTCCTTCAACCCCTGTATCTCTAGGATTTGTAACAGTGTCCGGCACATAGTAGGTGTTTAATAGATATTTATTGAATTAATTAAGGCTATGAGAGCTGTCCCGCTTTCAACCATGCCACGCTCATGGTTCAGGGTGAATTTAATAAAAAGTTGATTAATTCCCACCATTGATTTCCCCCCAAGATGTGATGGGAATCTCCTGATGATATGGCAATATGTTCGATTTTTTAAAGATGAAAGTGGCATAAAATCTCTCTTATGTCTCAAAAGTGGCTTAGGAAGGGTTGTTCTGTAATTAGTGCTCCAAGGACATCATCTCCTACCCAGGGATATTTGTACCTTTGAACTCCTGCTGGCCACCCCCCCGTGACCCCCCCTCCCCGCCAACCAGAGCTGCTGCTGAGAACCAGCTTCCCGAAGCCAGGTTGCCCCCCTGCCTCCGGACACAGTTCAAGGTCTCCATCTGATTAACAGAGGACGCGCTGACCCGATTGCTGACGGCCCCTTGACATTGATGGTTTCCGTCCTTTCCCAAAGGCAGCCTACCACGTGGGTCAGCGGACACACCCTGGGTCTGACTGACTCGGGTTGAAATCCGGTTTTCCCTACTCACTTACTTGGCATCTCTCAGTTCCAGTTTCTTCATTTGTAACGTGCCAATAGTAATATTTATGTCATGTTTGTGAAGATTAAAATAAATAAAATGTGCAAAGTATCTAAAAAAAAAAGTATCTGGCACCAAATAGGAATGGAATTGCAAGGAATTAGGTAGAACTATTCTTGCCGTGTTTAGAATCTAGGACTGCTCTGTGAGCACTGGCTTACCTCTCTGGCTTCTCTTCGTATCCCCGCAGAGGAACAGGCCTCCTTCCCTGTGCTAACGGTCTCATCTTTGCCCACCATGATCCTGTCTTTGCCCATGTCTACCTTGCTTTTGGCCAGGGAGGCGGTGCAGGCTGCACCAGGACCCCTGTCCTCGGCCGGGCCCACACGGAGCAACTGGCCCAAGTGAGGAGGGACACGGATTTCTCAGCTCCCTCCCGGTGGGACTGCCAGTGGGGCCCTGGCTCTAGACACAGGCCTCAGCACTGACGCAGAGACGTCCTTTCTGCCTCTGGGTTGCTGCGCCTGTCCCTTCCTCTTGCTCCTTCGGGTCTAAGGGGAGGCCCTCTACTAACTCAGGACACTGTTTCCCTCAGTCATCCCCCTACGTTCTGCACAACACCCTTGTCAGTAGTCCCTCTATTCAGCACTCTAGATTTTTCTGATTTGGGCATAACATCTGTTTCTGACAGAATTGGGCTGATAATATTGCTCTTGAGAGCCGATAGCGGGGTCTCAGACCTAATTCCACACTCTGTCTGGTCTGAACATGCGTGGCCATGCGCACACACACGAGTCCTGTGCTGGTTTTTGGCATTTCCTCCTCGAGAGGGTCACTGAGTCCTCCAGGGCTCCACTCCAGCCGTGTATGTGGTCCACTGTGGCCCCCAGCCAACCCAAGAGGGGCCCAGAAGGCTTTCTGCACTGCTGCTCCCACCCCCATGGAGGGCTGTGACTGTGCTCTCCAGTTTCATCTCCAATTTGTCACTCGACACAATACCTATTCTGAGCCGGTGTTTCCAGCTTCCTCTGTCTGGGGACAGCACTGACACTCTGAGCCTCTGACTTTTGAGGAATAACATGTCAGCCACTTCCCCAGCTGAAACACTGCCCTGAGCTCTAACGACTTTCTCATTCTGTGCTCCTCTGCCAGGATGGGGAACAAAGGTTTTGTTCACTTGCTGGCTGCTTGCAGGGTTGCCAGGTGTGCAAAGCCATCGGGGCTCTCCAGCAGCAGCAGAGAGTGAGTGGCAAAGAAGCTGTCACAGTGGGACTCAACCAGGCTGTCTTGAATAGATGGAGGTCTCTAACAAGGCCAGGTATTTGGTGGCAAGATACGTGGGATGCTATTATTTAGTAAACCCTGCACTCGCCCAGAGATGACTCTAATGCTTAAGCTCAACGCATTATTCATAGTTACTTATAGATCCCAAAGTGCTGATTTTTTTTAACATTTGAAAAAAATATTGAAGAGGTTACTAAACTATGTGTATTTTTATTACGCCCAAGACAAATTCTTACCTGTAAAACAGAGTGAAAGGAGAACATCTATGTCTCTGGCTTGACTCTATTTTTGGCTGTCCCCTAACTTAGTTCACTTCTCCTTAAACTCCATCAGCTATAAACTTTTGCCCTTTCCCAGACTTATCATAGCATATATGAAAAGGAGTTTTGTGAGGTTAATACATTTTTTAAAAACCCTGTCTTTGATAAATCAGGGAACTATAGTAGACTAATGAGACTATTTGACATGGTCTTTAAAGACAATTTGGAGAAATAAGAATGGGCTTAGGCTATGGTTAGTTGCATTATGACTGGTGGTGGCCCAATGGTATCCAAAGGCTATTCACTAAGTAATAGACATGATGTGGAGGGGGAAACCTCTGAGAAACTGGCCCACCGGTTTTCTTTCTATCCTATCTTGTTCAAGACTATCACAAAAGTGAATAAAAGATCTAACAGGACCATTTGTACATATTACCTATGACAAAAAACTACAAGGGATAGAAAATATTGGGTGACAGAAATAGGATCTAGATATCTTCCACTGACAGTAATAATAGGCTGAAACTTGCAAGAAGAAATACTTCCAAAATATCAGTTGCAGACACATAGACCCATAGACACATGCACACAGAGACAACAACTTCTAACAGGGAGGCAGGATCTGATGGAAATTTCCACTAACCACAAAGTGAAGAAAATGGTTTTGAAAAACTCCTGCTCATGTTGTCTTTGGGATGTAATTGCTTGATAAGGATAAGACTCTATACTGTCTCCAGTATCAGCCTCCTCACTCTTATCCTGGATTTTGACAAAAGTTGAAAACATTTTAATGGTCACCATCAATTTTCTGCAAGGAGGCTGACTCCATGTGGTCCAAGAGTCAGAAATTATTGTCGTCTCCTTATATCTTTCTATATGAGGGGCCATAAACCCAGATGGCTCAGGGTCCAGGCAGACAATATGCTGAGCACTATAAGGGGTTGGGGGAGTGGGAGCAAGCCAAAGAATTTGTGATCCTTGATCCAATCTGACAACCACTGCTCATTTCCAATTGTCACTGTCTGAATCAAGGTACGTGATCATCAGATCGTCTCTTCTTTTACTTTATGTTAAATCTCTTGATTATCAAATGTTAGCAATACATTCAATTCCTTTTTTGTTTTTTTCTTTAAACCACGTGTAACATATAATTTACCATTTTAGCTCTTCCAAGTGTGCGGTAACATTAAGTATATTCGTGGTGGTGTGCAACCATCACCACCATGCATCTCCAAAACCTTATTCTCAACTGAAACTCTACCCATTAAGCCATAAACCCCCAATTCCCTCTCCCCTATTGTAGCCCCTGGAAACCAGTATTCTGCTTTCTGTGTCTATGAATTTGACTGCTCTAGGGATCGCGTGTAAGTGGAATCACACAGTAATGTCTTTTTGTGTCTGACTTACTTCACTAAGTATAATGTCAATCATCTATGCTATAGAATGTGTCAGAATTTCATTCCTTTTAAAAATTATTTAAGAAAATTTATTGTGGTAAAATACACATAACAAAATTTACTGTGTTAGCCATTTTTAAGTGCATGGTTCAGTTGTATAAGTATATTCACGTTGTTGTATGATCAACCCCCAGAACTTTTTCATCTTGCAGATCTAAAACTCTGTGCCCATTAAATAACATTTCTGTTTTATCCTTATCTCCCACCCTGGCAACCACCAGTCTACTTTCAGTTTCTATGAGTTTGACTACTCTAGATTTCTTGAATAAGTGGAATCATACAGTATCATTTTGTGAGTGGCTTCTTTAGCTTAGTATAAAGTCCTCAAAGTTCATCCACGTTGTAGCATATGTTAGAATTTCCTTCCTTTTTAAAGTTGGGTAATATTGCACTGAATGTATACATCAAATTTTGTGTTTTCATTCAGCCTTCCATCCTTTGGCTATTGTGAACAATGCTGCTATGAACATTGGTGTACAACTATTTGTTCAAGTCCCCACTGTAATTCTTTACTTCTATACCCAGAAGTGGAATTACTGGATCATGGGGGTAGTTCTCTGCTTAGTTTTTTGAAGAATTATCATATTGTTTTCCACAGGTGCTGCACCATTTTACATTTCCACCAATGGCGCATAAGAGTTCTAGTTTACCCATGTCTTCACTAACATCTGTTGTTGTTTGACAATAGCCATCCTACAAGACATGTGAAGTATTATATAATTGTGGTTTGATTTGCATTCCCCTAATGATTAGTGATATTGACCTTTTTCATGTGCTTATTCACCATTTTAAATGTCTTTGGTGAAATGACTATTCCTTCCTTTGTTTTTCTTTTCCTTTTTTTTTTTTAAATTGAGTTGTTTGGTTTTAGTTGTGAGTTGTAGGACTTCTTGATGTATTCTGGATATCAATTCCTTATCACATATAGGATTGCAAATATTTTCTCCTATTCCGTGGGTTACCTTTTCAAACTGTTGATGGTATTCTTTGATGCACAATAGTTTTTAATTATGATGAAGTCCAATTAATCTACTTATACTTTTACCCCTTGTGCTTTCGGTGTCATATATGAGAAATTATTGCTAAATCCAATGCCATAAAGTTTTCCTTCTATGTTTTCTTTGAAAAGGTTTATAGTGTTGACTATTTTTTAATAATAAATTTATTTTTTATTGGTGTTCAATTTACCAACATACAGAATAACACCCAGTGCTCATCCCGTCAAGTGCTCCCCTAAGTGCCTGCCACATTCACCCCCATCCCCCACCCTCCTCCTCTTCCACCACCCCTAGTTCGTTTCCCAGAGTTAGGAGTCTTTATGTTCTGTCTCCCTTTCTGATATTTCCTACCCATTTCTTCTCCCTTCCCCTCTATTCCCTTTCACTATTATTTATATTCCCCAAATGAATGAGAACACATAATGTCTGTCCCTCCCCAATTGACTTATTTCACTCAGTATAATACCCTCCAGTTCCATCCACGTTGAAGCAAATGGTGGGTATTTGTCGTTTCTAATGGCTGAGGAATATTCCACTGAATACAGAGACCACAACTTCTTTATCCATTCATCTTTCTATGGACACCGAGGCTCCTTCCACAGTTGACTATTGTGGACATTGCTGCTATAAACATCGGGGGCAGGTGTCCTGGCGTTTCACTGCATCTGTATCTTTGGGGTAAATCCCCAGCAGTGCAATTGCTGGGTCGTAAGGAAGATCTATTTTTAACTCTTTGAGGAACCTCCACACAGTTTTCCAGAGTGGCTGCACCATTTCACATTCCCACCAACAGTGTAAGAGGGTTCCCTTTTCTCCGCATCCTCTCCAACATTTGTGGTTTCCTGCCTTGTTAATTTTCCCCATTCTCACTGGTGTGAGGTGGTATCTCATTGTGGTTTTGATTTGTATTTCCCTGATGGCAAGTGATGCAGAACATTTTCTCATGTGCATGTTGGCCATGTCTATGTCTTCCTCTGTGAGATTTCTGTTCATGTCTTTTGCCCATTTCATGATTGGATTGTTTGTTTCTTTGGTGTTGAGTTTAAGAAGTTCTTTATAGATCTTGGAAACTAGCCCTTTATGTGACACATCATTTGCAAATAGTGTTGACTCTTATGCTTACGTCTTAGACTTAGGTTAACATACAGTATAATGTAAGGGTCCAACTTCATTCTTTTGCATGTGAATATCCAGTTCCCACCCCATTTGTTGGAAAGACTATCATCCTTTTCTCATTATTTTTTTATTATCCTTTTCCCATTAAATGGCCATGGCACTGCTGTTAAAAATCACTTGACTATATACATACATGAGGACTTATTTCTAAGTTCTTTATTCTATTTCATCAGATTTTTAAAGAAGATTTTATTTATTTGAGAGAGAGAGAGCATAAGCAGGGGGAGCAGCAGAGGGAGAGAGAGAAGCAGGCTCCCCGCTGAACAGGGAGACCTGTGCAGGGCTTGATCCCGGGACTCCAGGATCATAATTTGAACTGGAGGCAGACACTTAACCGACTGAACCAGGCATTACTATTTCATCAGTTTATATGTCTATTGTTATGCCAATACCACACTGTTTTGATCACTGTAGTTTGTTGTAAGTTTTTAAATCAGAAAGTAAAAGAATTCCAATTTCATTCTTTTTCAAGATTATTTGGCCATTAGAAATGACAAATACCCACCATTTGCTTCGACGTGGATGGAACTGGAGGGTATTATGCTGAGTGAAATAAGTCAGTCGGAGAAGGACAAACATTATATGATCTCATTCATTTGGGGAATATAAACAATAGGGGAAGGGAGAAGAAATGCATAGGAAATATCAGAAAGGGAGACAGAACATGATGACTCCTAACTCTGGGAAATGAACTAGGGGTGGTGGAAAGGGAGGAGGGCGGGGGGTGGGGGTGACTGGATGACAGGCACTGAGGGGGGCACTTGATGGGATGAACACTGGGTGTTATTCTGTATGTTGGCAAATTGAACACCAATAAAAAATGAATTTATTATTAAAATAAATAAATAAATAAATAAATAAATAAATAAATAAATAAATAAAGCTACAATGAAAAAAAGATTATTTGGCTATTTGGGGTCTCTTGCTGTATGGATTTTAAGATGAATTCTTCTATTTCTGCAAAAAACATTGTCAGGATTTTGAAAGGTATTGCATTTAATATGTAGACCAGTTGGGTAGTATTCATATCTCAACAATATTATCATTTTTTAGGCACTGGGAAGTCCAAACAAAACCCATCTGTGACAGATAATGACCTCTGTTCCTTAGCTATTCAGTGAAAGCAAATTTTAGAAGACATCTGTGTACAAAGTGGTGATGGGGATGTCCACAGTAACACTTTATATCCTGGAAGGTGAAGAGCTCTGCAATTTATTTAGATTATCTGAAAATAGGAGAAATCTGTGTAATAAAACAAATGTATGATTGACAAGAGGCTGTTGGCTAATGAAAACTAGAGTTAAACAAAGGCTGTATCTGCTAATCTGGCCTTTAATTTATAGTTCAGGGAGACAGAATTACTGTCTTCTTAAGCAAACAGGAAACAGGTCAAAGGCTGTTCATATAGCCTGCCTGTTGTTATACAACCCTACATAGGTAGGTCAGAAAATGAAGAGTAGTCAGTTAGATAATTAAAGTAGTAAAAGTAATAGATGTGATAATCAAAGGCATAATAGAAAGCTTCCTGAAGCAAAGAAAACAAACAAACAAAATTACATGTAAAAGGACCATCGAGCTCATCAAGGAAGTCAGTGAAAAAACACGCATAAATAGAAACTCTATGGAAGAACATACAGATAGGCATATTTTTAGAGGAAAAAAAAAAAACCTGATTAGTATCTAGCCAAGAAATTATAGTGGGTTACTACAAAGAAACGAGGCTTAAGCTATCATGATTCTCTTCAATATCAGCGAAAGTCAAATTATGGAGCAATTTCTGCAAATATTGAAGGAAGAAACATTTTTACCCCAGAATTTCAAACAAAAGCAAGTTTTCTGTCAAAAGGGAACATAGCAGAAAGACATTTTTAGATATGAAAGTTTAAAAAAATTCTACATACATATAATTTCATGGAGGGAGGACTCCCTTCACCCAACTAAAAGATGAAGCAAAACTAATAACTAAAAATGGAGAATTCATAGGATAAAGGTATTAAAGGGACATCTGACTTGGACCCAAACCAGCTGGCTACCAACAAGAGCCATTGCAAGTCACAGGATAACTAGGAATTGAGGGAGATAGGCTCCGTGCCCTCAGTGCAACGAACTCTTGGAATTCTCCAGTGAAGCAGTGACATGCAGCTTTGTGCAGTGCTTATTTGAGAGACTTGGGTTCATGCTTTCATGGCTGTAGAATAAGCCAGAGAGTGATATGGCTGAAAGCTTGACTAGAATTGATCTTGATTTTCTTACTTGTGTCATAAGACTATTACTTATCTCAGAGTGTTTTAAAAAAATGTACATAATATGCTAAATGAGGTTGAATGTTAATCAAATTGAAAACATTAAATAAACATTTTTATGGTGTTAAATGTTGACAACAGGCGGCTGTTCAAGTACAGAATGTGAGAGAGCTCACTTGTCAGCTTTTCCTGGGAAAGAATGTGAGGCTGATCGCAGCTCATTACAGGTTAGCAATTTGAAGGGCTGTTTACGCACTGATTTGATCTCAAGCAGCAAAATGGGATAAAAGATATAGAAATGGAGAGGAGATGGTCTAATTTTATCCTGAGCTGCTAAGATCACATTCGAACAGAGGATTCTGAAGCCAGCACTGGCAGGGGTGCCATGGGGCTAGTAGCAAAATGGTGATGCACGTTTTCCCTAAACCATGGGTTCTGGGGTCATGTGGGTCTGGGGAACTGATGTGTGGCCAAGTTTCCCAGTGCAAGAAAGTGAACAGCAATTTCTCATTTGAAGAATAGAAAGATACAAGGATTGAGTAATAAGGGACCATTACAGGAAGTACTGGTTTGGTTTCAGATGGAAAACTTGATCATGGAGAAAGAAAGGAGTATTAAAAAGGTTTATCTTTAAACCTCCATATCATTATATATTTTTGATGACCTATTCATTCTGCAGAGCAAGGGTGCCATCTCCCCAATGGATGTATGTATCACACCCTTCATGCTGATTGGATTCAGGCCTGGCTAGGCCCCGGGAAATGCCAGCAGGAATCTGAGCTGGAGAATGTACTCATATCTCCACTGCTGTCGAAACTTCTATGATATTTTTGACCTGGTGAATGAAAGAACAAAATTTGATTTTGACACACAGACACACAGTTCACAGTGTGAACTGTAACACGCTAAGGTGAACAAATTTCTAAATCAATCACATGTTGGTTAAGTACTCCCTAGGTCATCTGTGGCTACTCCAATGGAAGCTTGATCTGTCTCTACTAGGCAGTCAGCATGTTAAGATTATTCCAATAGATTGTAATTCTTGCCTAAGAGATGAATCCAGGAACTCTGAACAAGAAAACATTTTCCCATCCAATTTTTATTTTTATTTATTTATTTATTTTATTTTTTTTAAAGATTTAATTTATTTATTCATGATATACATAGAGGGAGAGAGAGAGAGAGAGAGACAGAGAGGCAGAGACATAGGCAGAGGACGAAGCAGGCTCCATGCCGGGAAGCCCGACGTGGGACTCGATCCCAGGACTCCAGGATCACGCCCTGGGCCAAAGGCAGGCGCTGAACTCCTGAGCCACCCGGGGATCCCCTCCATCCAATTTTTAAAGGAAAATGCAGATGATTCCTTGTGATCTGCTTTTGAGGTTATCCATTCTCCCAGCCCCAGCATGCATGATCAAAACTGGGACTATTTGGAAGTAAGGTATGAATTCCATTTGAGTTGGTTATAACACTTGAATGAGTTGGCATGTCCTGTGTATGCTGAGGGAGGTTCAACAGGTCTTGATTGGGAAGAGATGCTCAATCTGAGAAAAATGAAGTAATATTAAAATTGTGCTCTTACAAGGTGCCAATTGCCTTATGAAAATAGGTCATTTATCAATATATTCTCAAAATCCATGGGCGGGAAGAAGGTAGGTAAGAACTAGTGAGGTTAAAAGCTTGTGTGCAAATGTATAGTTGAGTTTGCTCCATAGGCAGTATACTTCAGATTATCTAATTGTTTTATTAGCTGGGTGCCGTAGCTCAGGCCAACCCTTGGTCTAGAAGCTGCTGCCTTCATTCACCTTTCCCTTACTCCTCATGCCTCTCACCCCAGTCCCTATCCCCTGACCCAGGATGCTACCTGTAGGAAGGACTTGAGTAGGACCATACCAGGGGGATGTAATCATTTTGATTTTTATTGCTTGTCTTTAAGCCTGTGGCTTAGAGCTGCTTTCCATTCATCAAGGTAATGATAGCTCTTCTGAATTAAACATGATTTTTCCTTCTCAGGAAAAAAAGCTCAAAGGAAACATCGGAGTTAATTAGAGAAAGTGATATTGTAGCTACCGACAGAAAGAAGCCCATCAAAGGCAATATTAAGGGGGATCCCAAATCATCAAAGCAGAGCCATTCGGTTGCAAATTGCTTTCTATTTCAGCTTTGTAGGGCAGAGGGTGTTCTGGGATCTTGTTGGTCTGCAAACACAGGGCTACAAAAAAAAAAAAAAAAAAAGAATACCAGAAGCCCCTTGGGAAAAGGAGCTTAAAGTGCAGATGGCCCCTCTGTGTGATTTTGAAGGAACTGAGGGTTCCTTCATGGTTCAGGGTCTTTATCCAAATGGTGACAACTAGAATGATTATTCTCTGCTGTCAGCAGAAGTTCTTCATTTCCTGGGCTTCTGATTCAGATTCACCAATGTGCTATGTGCAAGAGTTGGTACTCAGTGCTGGCTGGCTTTGTCCACCTCGGATACTCTGACGAGGCCAGACTTTGATACCCAAAGTGATTCCAAAGACTGTGGTCCTAAAGTTTTTTGTTTTTTGTTTTTTTTTTGGTTTGGGTTTTAATTGGTAGATTTGACACCACATGAATAGACAACATTCTGCTCTTGCTTTGGGGCCATGGCGCCCACGGTCAGCTTCCTGTAGGCCTCTCTTAGCATTCTGAAGCCCGCTTCTTTCTCCAGGGGGCCAGATCCTCCCTCTCCTTTCTCAACTGCTGAAGCTCTGACAAGAGCAATCTGTATTTCTTCCCTTCAGGAGAAAGTAATGCTTCTGTACTTTGGGGTTCTGCGTTTCCTCCCCAGCTTTATTGGGATATAAATGACAGATGACATTATATAAGCTTACAAGCTAAAACCTGGCTTCATATGTGCATATATTGCAAAATGATTTCCACAGTAATTTTAGTTAACATCCATCACCTCACATATTTTTTTTCCTTGAAATGGGAACTTTTAAGGTCTACTCTCCTAACAACTTTCAAATATGGAAATATTGTTGGCTCTAGTCACCACGCTGTGTTATTATGTCCCTGGAATTATTTATTTTATAACTGGGAGTTTGTACCTTTTGACCACCTTCACCCATTTCCCCGATGTGTCACCACCAACCCCTGACAACCACCAATCTGTTCTCCATATTTATGAGTTCAGATTTCGTAAATTCCACATATAAGTGAGATCACACAGTTTTGTCTCCTTCTCTAGCATAAAGCCCTCACATTTCATCCACACTGTCACACATGGCAGGATTTCCTCCCGTTTTATGGTTCAGTAACATTCCATTGTATGCGAGTGTGGGTATGTGTGTATATAGATTCACACATTTTCTCTCCCTTTCCTTATCGGTGGGATGATTGCAAATAATGCTGAACTGCCATGGGGAGCTGTAGGTATTGCTTTGATGGTGATTCCATTTCCTTTGTCTATGTTTTGGTTTCTACTTCTATGGTTTCTCCTTCATTACTCCCCCTAAGCTGACTCAGTGTATCTCCTCACCAAATGTACGGGGGGTTTTTTGGATTCATCTCTTCTTGGCTTCCCAGCAGCAGTTGTGCTATGACCACATAGTCCTAGATCTCTTAATGCGAGTGCCTAGTACTCTTGCCTCTCCTACTGGTCAGACTCACATGTCCTTTAACTATCATTTTCTGATCCCTTTTGTTTTTCAAACTCTTCATTTGGATCATAACCAAAATATGGTCCACATATTATAATTATTTGATACATCATTCAAGAGTCTTTAATTAGAGGATTAGCAGATGTGCCTAGGTAGTTCAGTCAGTTAAGCATCTGACTCGTGATTTTGGCTCAGGTCATGGTCTCAGGGTCATGAGATCGATCCCCACGTTGGGTTCTGGAGGGAGTCTGCTTGAGATTCTCTCTCTCCTTCTCCTTGTGCCCCTCTCCCTGCTCATGCTTTCTCAATAAATAAGAGAAATAAATAGATAAATAAGTAAATAAAGTATTAAAATATAAAAGAGAAGATTGGTGATTTTTTTTTTTTTTTTTGGTAAGAAGGCCAGATGGTAATTATTTGTTTTGGGGGCCTTGTGATCTGTCACAACTCCTCAACTCCAACATTATATTACAGCAGAAAAACAGCCATACAATAATTCCTGACTGAATGGACATGATTATGTTCTAAAAAATTTTTGTTTACAAAAACAGTGTGGTGGCCCAATTTGGCCTATAGACTGTAGCTGGCTCACCCCTGTTTTAGTCTTATAGGTGTTCTGTTCCTTCTCTGTTTCCCCTGTACAGTTGGTGAAGGACGCTACGTCATTTATTCTATAAAACAAAACTAGATTTTGCTGATTACATGGTCCTCTGTCCCCTGTACTTCCTGTAAATTTGTGGTTAGATCCAGAGATCTGATAAGACTCAGTTTTTATTCTTTTGGCAAGACTGATTCAAAGGTGGTAATGTGTGTTTCTGTCCACTGGCATGTAATATGAGGTCGACTCTCTTTTTATGATGTTAACAGCTATGGATGATTATTGCCTACATCTGTCATTTCATTAGTTTTGTAAGGTGTTTTGTAAAAAAAAAAAAGAGAGAGAGAGAGTTATTTATTTATTTTAGAACGAGAGTGTGTGAGTGGAGGGAGGTGTAGACAAAGAGGGAGAGGCACTCTCCCGCAGACTTCCCACTGAGCGTGGAGCCTGAGGCAGGGCTCAATCTAAGGATCCTGAGATCGTGACCTGAGCCACAATCAGGAGTCAGATGCTTAACCAACTGAGTTACCCAGGTGCCCCAAATTGTGCTTTTATCGTTACATCATGCCTTTTTCATTTATGGGCTAGAACATTTCTTTAAAGAGAAACTTCCCCTTATCAACTCTTTTCTTGCCCAGAGATATATTTTGTATAGGAAAGGTTAAATAGGTGTGCAATTTTTTTTTCTTCACTTACCAGGTTTCAAAATAGTGAGTTGGTTACCTTCATCTTCCAAAACTGACCAAAGAAGGAATGTTTTTCCTTTAGTGTAACTTTGAGTGAATGGGCTTAAGAATATTTGAAGTGTGATTTCAATCCATAAATATCCTCTTGATGCTCAAATTGTGCTGTTTTCGCCCGTGGGATATTCTTCAAGGTGACTCCTCAGTCATTTTGGCAGGCTCTCAATGGATTTTAAGATATTCTTTGGTTTCAGGTTTGAAGAGATATTCAATACATCTTATATATTTCTTGATCAAGACCTGGAGTGAGTGAGTCCTATTTCCTTTTAGTGAGAGATAGTATTTTGAGACCATAATCTGGACACAAATAGTATTCATTATTGCTGGATTAATCTTCATTTCTAAGCTTTTTAATACATGTAAATAGCAATCGAAAATATTCCAAGGTTGAAATCATCCTGGGCTCACATTGACCCATCCATTCAAAAGGACCATGGAATTTTACACAATTGTGTTTATTTTGCATCTATTGAAATTACTTTGTTTTAAAATCACAAGAGTATTTTCTTTGTGTTATCCCATGATAGTGGTATGCCACCATAAAATTGTGTCCCTTTGTTTTGTTTGTTTATCCTTCCATTTAAAAAATAAAACCAAATAGTTTTATATCTGCAGCCCATCCTCTTCTTAGATGAATAACATGCTAAAAATACTTCTGCCTGCATTGCCTTTTTCAGACAATGATATATCCTAGTGATCATTTTATAGCAGGATTGGGCTGTGTGGTACACCACTGTGTAGATGTACCATAATCTGTACAGCTCTCTCCCATAAATGGACATTTGGGTAATTTCCAGGCTTTGTTGATTGAATATCTCTGCAGCTAACTTATGCAATTGTCTTTTTTTTATCTTTTGCCATTGTACCATCCAGATAGATTCCTAGAAGTTGGATTGCCAAATGAAAGGTTAAAAGTGCATGAAGTTTTGCTAAATACTGCCAAATTACCCTCCACATAGGTATTTTTAGTCAGTATTCCCACCAACAATTGATAAAAATGCCTATTGCCCCATAGATGTTTCAAGAGTATGTTATCAAACTTTTTCGATTATGTCAATCTGAAAAATTTGTATGTGTAGTTTTGATTTTCATGTCTCTTATTAATGGTGAGATTGAACATCTTTTCTTATGTTTAAGGGACATTTCTTTTCTCTGAACTGGTTCTTTGAGTCTCTTGCATTATTCTGTGAGATTTTTCTGTCTTTTTTTTATGCTATGGATATTAACCCTTGGTGATAGAAATCACGACTCTTTCAAATTGCCATTCAGCTTTTGAAATTTCATATAATATTTTTGCCTGGAGTTTGTTTTTATTGTAATACTAAGCATATAAATCCTTTTCCTTATTGCATCTGGGTTTTAAGTCATAGGTAGGAAAGCTTTCCCTACTCCCAGATTATGGAGGCATTCACTCCCATCTCCCTTTTTTTGTACCTGTAAGATTTTATTTTATTTTGTTTACATTTAAATACCTGATCCATTTGGAATACATATTTGAACATGATATGAGGCATAGATCCAGTCTTACTTACGTCATTACGTCATTGTTTAATTATCTCAACAGCACTTACCAATTAGTCTATTTTTCCTTTCTGATTTGAGATACTGACTTTATTGTACATTAAATTTCCATATAAAATTGGGTCTGTATCTGGATTTTCTATTGTCCATTGGCCTATGTTATTTATGCATCAACATCACAGTGTTTAATGATAAAAATTTTTGTAATTAATTTTAGTATCTGAAAGGGCTAACCATATCTCTGCCATTCCTCCCCACCCCCAATTCCTTTTCAGGATTTTTCTGGCCATTCTCGTGTGCTTGCTCTTCCAAATGTTTGTTATCATTAATGAGCACAGGTCCAGAATGCAATCTGATGCTATTTTTTTTTTTGCTAATCTACCAAATTTGTCAATTAATTTTAGGAAAATTTCTGTGATATTTATTACTTCTGTCTGAGAACATGGTATGTCTTTCCAGTTGTTCATAGCTGAGTACTTTGGATTTTTTTCCTTTTCGTCTTCAGATTCTTCTTTGGCTAGCCAACCTTTCTACTTTACATCCTCACACTTGAAGACTCGAGGATCTTGTTGAATCACATTTATTTCCTTTAAAATAGAGATGCTTAATCTGTGACCCATCCTGTTCCTCCTTCGAGCGCCAGACCCATAGTTGCACATGTCCTACCTTTCTGTCAACTGTTTTTCAAAAATGCTATTCGTTTGCTATTTATATCTGCACTGGCCATGTGCTTGTGAAGCTCCTTTGGCCTCTTGTTGAGGGTGCTGTCGCAGGGCTCTGAGGCTGCTGGTCAGGAGATGTGCTGTAACATCTTCTATATAATCATCTTCTGCTTGCAGCAGGTGAAAGCCCATTAGTCATGGGAAATATTTGGAGAGTTGGATTATTCCTAGAGTGTATTAGTTGGTAGAACTCCACTTTCAAGTTGCCAATCATGTTTAAGAAAACTAAAATCAGAAAGGCTGAGCTTGCAAAAACTGTCTCAAAATGACAGGCATCTGTCATTGTTGCCCAAATTTTATGTAATCCTCTAAAACTGACAGTGGCACAGAAAAAGAAACAGCAACAGAGAGACCCCTTTGCTATGAATCAGAACACCCCAACTCCCTGACTCTGCCTCACTCCCCGGGGTGAAATTGGAGCTTTAAATGGGTCCTTAATAATGGAACAATCTCTAGGTTTTATTGATTTCTCTTCAATAAGTTTCTTAACCTACTCAGGTCAGGCATCTTTTTGTTTTCCAACATAAAGCAGAGCCTAATTCTAAGTGCTTGATGTTAAGTTATTTGAAGTATTGAAATGAACACAGAAGTTAGCGGGAAACTAATTCAATCAGCTCTGGCCAAAAGTTTTACAAAGGGAAAACAATAAAAATACCCATTAGACAATATTTATTTATTTGATGTTACAAAAAGTAAGAGTCAACTTTCAAAAATATGAAAATGAAGTTGGCGTGCTATAAGAAAATCAATCCAGGGATCCCTGGGTGGCTCAGCAGTTTGGCGCCTGCCTTCGGCCCAGGGTGTGATCCTGGAGACCCGGGATCGAGTCCCACGACGGGCTCCCTGCATGGAGCCTGCTTCTCCCTCTGCCTGTGTCTCTGCCTCTCTCTCTCTGTCTCTGTCTCTGTCTCTGTCTCTCTCTCTCTCTCTCTCTGTGTCTCTCATGAATAAATAAATAAATAAAATCTTTAAAAAAATCTCTACTTTAAAAAAAAAAGAAAGAAAAAGAAAATAAATCCTAGGACCAGAACAATTTAAATCAGGACACAAGGTCCAGATTTCTGGGTGGTGGTGGGGTGTGTTTCAGAATCCATATGTAGAGACTGGAGAATCTTGAATATTTACTACTGATGAGTTGAATATTTATTTCTAATATTCCGGGTAACCAAGCTAAAAACAAAAATAAAGTAATCAACTTCGTTTTCTATGTAGGAGATACTGAATGATGGGCCAGCAGTGTCCTCATCAAATTCTTTATGGAATATACTAACAGGTCTTTATCACTCTTTTTTGTGGTAGCCTGAACATGAGGCAAGGCTATGATGCCAAAGCATAAAGTGCGATTCAGAAGGAGATTCTGAGACAGAATGATCCCAAGCTCATGGTTGAGCTAAGCCCGTAGCCTCAATAATCATTGTGTCAAAAAAAAAAAAAATAATAATCATTGTGTCATGCTTTTGTAGCGGGGGCCTGCAGGAGAGGAGAGCTTAGTTTGTCTGAAAAGGAAGAGTGGGGGCTGGCAGAGATGTTGTCATTAGCCGCTTCAGATACTAAAATGAATTATAAAAACTTTATCATTAAAACTCTGGTGAAGGGGATCCCTGGGTGGCTCAGGGGTTGAGCATCTCCCTTCAGCACAGGGCGTGACCCCGGGGTCCTGGGATCGAGTCCCCTGTCAGGCTCCCTGCGTGGAGCCTGCTTCTCCCTCTGCCTGTGTCTCTGCCTCTCTCTGTGTGTCTCTCATAAATAAATAAATAAAATCTTTAAAAAAATAGTGTGGTGTTAAAATTATTCTGAATCATAAAATCAGAAGTTTATAGAGTTAGGGGCACCTGGGTGGCTCCGTCAATTAAGTGTGTGACTCTTGATTTTGCCTCAGATCATGATCTCAGAGCTGTGAGATCAAGCCCCACGTTAGGCTCTGCATTGAGCATGGGGCCTGCCTAAGATTTTCTCTCTCTCTCCCTCTCTCTACCCCTGCACTTGTGTGTAGACTCTTTAAAAAAAAAAAAGAAGAAGTTTATATAGTTATATTTAAAGGGAGACAAGGGAGACATTTTCAGACTTGCCAATGGAAATGTGTGCTTCACTGTTTCTGGAGAACCAACATTCTTAAAGCTTATTTTCTACTTCTTAGACACATCACAGATCACACATCTCTGGTCAGAGTCCTACTGAACAGCTTTCTTTAAAAGTACAGTTGTTGGTGTCACACGGGTGGGGCCCAAAGCCCACAGTGGTGAAACCCAAAGGATGGCTTCCCCACCTACGTCACCCACAGAACTGGGAGGGGAGTCTGCAGAGCTGCCAGCTGTTGGTGAAAACGCGAGCTGGATCAGACTCTTCTGGGGAGTTGTGAATGGGAAAATATTTTTCTGATAAGAGTGGCCGTGCAAATTTATTGGCCTCATTAGTAATTAGTGAAGGTTTTATGAACAAAGAGATGGCACATAAACATTCGGCTTATGCTGTGTGTGGTTTCCAAATCACAGTACTTGCTGTGATTTATGAGCGGAAGTGAGACTGGAGAGACGTGGGCTATGGCACGCATCTGCAGTGAAGGAAAGCAATTGCCTTCCTTGCATAGTGCACGCTGAGCCTCTCGGTAACAACCAGAACGGGCTTCGATCGGGCACCTAGATCATTAATGCATCTTGCCACCCTTTGCTTGCTGGGAACCAGGGTATGGGGCTGCATTCAGACAGTGCAGGTGTACTTCCTCTCTGGCATTTGGGTTCCCACAACACCCCACAGGTCGAGGGAGACCTGGGAACTGACGTCTCCAGATGCTGAGGATGACATGAAAGCCTGGGAGCCCCTTTCTTGCACCCTCTCTGCTGTTTGGACTGCTCTGTCTGCCATTCCTCCCAGAAGTGCAACTAAAGACAATTGAATATACCCAAGTTAGAGAAGAGGAACATACTTTAGTCACTCAGGTTTGCTTTCCCACTATTTCCATAGCATTCTTTATTACTGGACTGAAACATAACCGATTATTTGCATTGCTGTTCTTACTCCAAACAGGGGCAAGGGTGTTGTTCTCAGAGTCAACTGGAGCTGGGTTGCCATATCTGCCACTTAGTTATTTGAGCAAATTACGTAAGTTCACTGAGCCTCCCTGTCTTCTCTGTAAAATGGGGGCAATGCTACTTACCGCAGGGTGAGTAGGGTCAGTGTAGGGATTAAATAAAAGAAATCACATAAAGCACATTGCCCGGTGTTTGGCATGCAGTGGAGCCTCAGTAAAAGTTTGTGTTTTGACCTTTCATGTGGTTAGATGCCAGGTCCAGGCTCCTTCAAAGACAGAGTCATTCTGTGGACAATAGGAAAGCAGATAGGAGCTTTAGGAAAGCCATCAATTACTCTCAGAATAGTTCAGACTTTTTATTGCTGGCTCTTCTTTCCAAGACCCCACATGGATAAGGCTTGAGACCTTGCAATCCTGGCAGCTGAGGAAACAGAGAATCCCAGAGCCATGGGGCTGACTGTGTGGGGGGGAGGGAGTGGGCACTCCTTGGGAAGTGGGGTTCATTTCCTCCAGAGACAGGTGTTTTCTTATAGAGTTACACAAATATGAGTGTTGGCAGAGATGTCAAAGCATGGAGGACTAGCTGCACAGACCTGGCCCGAGGAGGGGCAGGCCTCATGGGACTCCTAGGGCTCTGTCTGAGTCCTGACAGTACCATGAGGGCTACCATATACAATCAGCCTTGAGACTCACTCATACTAACCAAACTCACCAAAGGCCAGACTACTTTGTGTCATGATGGATATTCCTTCCACCTAGATCACACCCTTTCAAATATCTGGGAACTCCATGAGCAATTGGAGATCATCATTATAATCTTCTGAATCACCATTCGTTGAGCATCCCCTGTGTACTGAGTACAAACATGTTCTGTTTTTTAAGATTTTATTTATTTATTTTAATGAGAGAGAACATGTAGGGAGAGGAGCAAAGGGAGAGGGACAAGCAGACCCTGCATTGAGTGCAGAGTCCATCGTGGGGCTCAATCCCATGACTGGGGATCATGAACTGAGTTGAAACTAAGAGTCAGATGCATAACCAACTGAGCCACCCAGGTGCCCCTGGACATGTTCTTAATCTTAGATTGGGGTTTCCTGCTTCAGCAATGGCGAGGCCAAAGAAGTAATCCGAGCAGATGTGAGAGAGGGGGCAGACGAGATGTCTAATGCAAACTTCAATCCTACAGCAGCCCCACGAGGGAAATGATGCTAGTGTCACTTCACTGATGGAGTATCTGAAGCCTGGAGAAGTGGATAACTGACTTACGGTCACATAGCTCTAAATGGCAGGGCCAGAATTTAAATGTTGCCTCATGTTAACTTTAAAACATATGCTCGATTGCTCTGCTATGCTACTAGGTTAGACACTTTCCATTTGTCCGTCTAAATTCTCCCTCCAGCCTTTTCTGCCCAGGGAAGATGATGTGTAGGAATCACATCAAAGTGCTCTCTTTCCCACTGGCTTCTGGTTGGGATAGTACAATGAGGAGCACCATTGAGTGATCAGAGGGAGGAGGGTGTGATTAGGGTAATTATTTCTTTGGCTCCTTCCCTAAAGGTTGCCTGGGAGTGGCTACGTCCCACAGCGATCATGGTTTTTCGTAGGATGTACATTCATACTTTTCTTTCCCTCTTGGTTCTCGTGAGCACCCCCTTTCCTTGCCCCTTCAATCCCAGGGGGACAATGTCATTAGTCAATTGTGATTTCCTTACTCTGCCCACACACCTTCGAATTGTTCTGGTTTGAGTGTGCTGTGCTGTGTTGGTGGGACCATGGTTAACACAGTCGCCTCCGAGATGTGTCTGGCAAAGTGGAAAGTCATACATGATGGTGTCTGGTTAGGGCAGCCTCAACGTCACTTACACGCGGCAGAGAGCAATCTCTCCTGTGACCAAAGTGAGTCAGGCACTAGATGCCCTCTGTCTACCAGGCAGTACTGAGGAACGTTAATACGTTGTTGCTCACGATTTCTCCTTATCTAAGTTTCATGCAGACAAACTTCTTTCCATACATACAATTTTTCTCAGATATATTTATAATTTGACAATAATAGCTTCACCTTCAGCTCTGCTTTGATGCCCAGGCCCATGTCTGCCTTCTTCAGCTGGGGTGACAACCATTCTTTCAGGTGCTCCTGCATGTAGCTAATCTCTTTAGTTCTGGGTGGATTACACTCATTTTCCTCATGGGGGATCAGAGTATTTCCAAGTGTTTGGGAGACAGAGAAGAACTATCAATTCAAATCGTCAGGTGGTAATCCTGTTGCACATACGTTCCAACTTCCTCTTTGGAGCCTGGATATCTTCCCTTTGATTACCAGGACTCAGCTGGGAGGAGAAGGGGTGCATGGCTGCCTCCTCTCTGCAAACTCTAGCTCCACTTTTATGCCTCTCAGTACCTCTAAGGTGTTCAACTGTTCGCTGCATTCATTTTGAATAAAAAAAAAATACCAGCTCTGGGTTTGAACAAACATGTTTTTATTCAGGGTTTAAAGCATTTCTTTTATGGCTCCCCTGCGGTGCCTCTGATTGTTTCCCTTTCCATGGAACATGAGTGATTGTTTATTAAACATAATAATAATAATAAAGTGGAGGTAGGGTCTCTTAGCTGGCATTAGTTCAGATTCCAATTTAATCTTTCCCTGGCCTCGCTTCATTAGGACTCTGTTGGCCTGTATATTTCATAAGCAGCATGTGTCGCAGTGAAGGAAGTCAAGCTTTAGAATAACATGTCAGGAAGATGATTGTTCATGGAACACACAGTACCTCTGGTCTATAATTAAAAAAAAAAACTGACTCAAAAAATAACAGTAAGAAACTTGCTTCATTGCATTGAACCCAGGAGCTTCGGAGTAGCAAAGGTTGCCTTCCAGAGCCAAGAGACCAGTCCCTATGAATGTTAGGACAGGGAGAGAGGTTTGCTGGTCTCTTAGAAGGGTGAACAGGGCTCCTCTGGACCACGAAAGGCTAGGAAGGGCATGAACCTTTAATATTTATTTTTCTAGAAACAGTGTGCTCAGGGCAATGGGCTCTGCCTCTTTTAGCAGTATGGCCTCAGCTTCTTCAACTATAAAGTGGGAATGCTAGTAGCTGTATCCAGCAGCTTTTGTACAGATGACAAAACATTACATACTGCAAGTGATTAGCAGAGTGCCTAGCACACAGCTGGCGCCTAATGTATGGTAGCTGTTCTCGTTATCGTGCAAGTTTATGTCACAAATAACCTTAACGATTGTCAGAAATAATGATTGTCCCCCAGGGTTTTGGGTCAGGATTGGAGGAGACGACGATGCCGTTCAGATGTGGGTCTAGGGGAATACATAGATTCAGAAGGGAAAGAAATGGTCTTTGTTTATAATGAGAAAAGAAGACATCCTACGTGTCTGGAGCCGGAGACAACTTCCTAAGAATATGCTCAAGTTACATAAAAAACAAAAACAAAACAAAACAAAAAACAAGACACAAAACAAAACAAAACATCACTGGTTGCCTAACAAAAGAAGATACGCAGGTGCAAATAAGCATATGGAAACACATCCTCTGTCATCAGGAAAATGCAAATTAAAACAACAGCGAGATACCACTATACATCTTTTTCAATGGTCACGATCCAGAACACTGACAACACCAAATGCTGGTGAGAATGTTTAGCACTGGGAGCTCTCATACACTGCAGGTGGGAATGCAAAAATGGTGCATTTTGGAAGACAGTGTGGCAGTTTCTTAGTGAACTAAACATCCTTTTCTTTTAAAGATTTATTTATTCATCTTGAGAGAGGGAGTATGCATAGGAGGGAGGTACAGAGGGAGAGGGAGAGAGTCTCAAGGAGACTCATGCGGAGAGCAGAGCCCCACATAGGGCTCAAGCCCCAAACCCTGGATCACTACCTGAGCCAAAACCAAGAGTCGGTGGCTTAACCAACTGTGCCACCCAGTCACTGCCCAAACTAAACATACTCTTACCATTTGATCCACCAATTATGCTTCTTGATCCTTGTTTCAAGGAGTTGAAAACACACATCCACACAAAATCCTGAACACTAATGTTTATTGCATCTTTATTCATAATTGCTAAAATGTGGAAGCAACCAAGATGTCTTTCTAGGTGAATGGGTAAATAAACTGGTGTATCCAGACAATGGAATGTCATTCAATGGTAAAACAAATGAACAAAACAAAAGAAAAACAGAGCTATTCAAAGACATGGAGGAAACTTAAGTGCATATTACTAAGTGAGACAAGCCAACCTGAAGAGGCCACATACAGTATGATTCCAAATGTATGACATCCTGGGAAGGACAAAGCTATGAAGACAGTAAAAACATCAGCAGTTGCCAGGCTTTGGAGGGGAGTGAGGGGAGGGATATGGGTAGAACCTAAAGGAGTTTTAGGGCAGTGAAAACACTCTGTGTGACACTATAATGATATGGATACATGTCATCAGATATTTGTCCAAACCCATAGAATGTACAACACCAGGAGTGAAGCCTAATTAAACTATGGACTCTGGGTAATTACGATGTGTTACTGTGAGTTCATAGCTTGTAGCAACTGTACGGATCTGGCGGGAAATGTTGATACTGAGGAAGGCCGTGCGTGTGTGCAGGACAGAAGGCATAGAGAAAACCCCTGTACCTTCTCCTCAGTTTAGCCATGAACCCAAGACTGCTCTTAAAAAAAGTCTTTAAAAAAGGCAGTTGCTGGACTGCTATACAGAAAACAGGATGGGATTGAGGAAGAAGCAAGAGCCTGAAGTCTGGGAACAAGAGGCTGAGGTGTTGCGAATGGGACGGAGTGTGGGCCCAAGGTTAAGGACATCCCAAACTTGGGAGAACAGGAATGCCCATGGGGCTTTTAAAGCTTTTTGTTTGTAGGATCTGTGATGCGAACAATCCCTTCTCTGTCCTCCAAGATAGCCTATGGGGCATCCATCTGGTGTACAAATTCGTTTGTTTTGACTTTTTTAGGGGAACTCAAAATTTGCTGAGTTCTACCAGTTGGTTGTTGTAGGTGAAAACAGGGAGTTTTATGAGACATTGGAAGCAGAGAAAGATTATGCAGTTGGCCCTGGTTTATAGTAAGAAACACATCTTAGATGTCCTCAGAGGATGCCAGCTGGGGGGGGGGGGTGTCCACACGGGGATCTGTTGGTCTCCTGAGGACAGGTACTCAGCCAAGCTCACATGTCCTAGTTTGAGGTTGGTCAAGTTGGTTGCAGTAAAGCAAGTGCACTCCTCCCACCATAAGTGGTGGTAATATTTCAAAATGAGGTCATTTTATAGAAGTTGTATTCTTCAGAATGTTCACTGAGGCTCCTGTTCTAGTTAGGTTTTGAACCAAAGAAACTTACTCAAGGAAGAGCTAAAATCAGATATCTTTATAACACCATAGATAGTTTTAGGAGGAACAGAAGAGTAGTCTTTATAATATCATAGCTAATTTTAGGTCCTAACCATCCACGTCATAGTCGATTAAGTCTACCCAGTTACTTGTAGGTGACAGACCTGGCACTGGGCCCTTGGGAACGGATAGGGAAAGCCTGTGGAAGTAGGGAGTACATTCCAGATCTTAGATGTCGCCCTCTTTTCTGATTGCATGCATGTTGTCTAACAAACCACAGTATTCCTAGATAACCTGAGACGTCTTTGTATTCTGAGATTCTAAGCAACTTGGGGCTGGCCACAGGATCTGTGGTGATTTCTAGCTAACCATGTGGCATACAGGCACATTCCTTATTCTAGGGGAAGTGCATGCCCTGGAGAATTATCCATGGCCTGCAGAATTTTGTTCTGGGCTACTCATTGCCCTATAATTTCTCAGGATTGATATTTTTTTCAGAGTCAAGCTCAAAGGCCTGATGTCAGGACAGCCAGGTTATAGGAACTCCTTCATTTCTCACCTAGCCTATCACATGACCCGACTGCTTAGCTGGACTCTTAGAGGCCCAGGCAAAGAGATTGGGACCTGAGTATTTACATCCTTAGAGAAAGTTTTGATCCCTCTTTCCTTGAAACCATTTTTTTCTCTTTTGATTTTTATAATATTGCACTCTCTGGCTCCCTCCAGTCTATTCACTGTCCCTTTGCTGGTTCTTCCTCATTGTCTCAACTCTCATCTTCTCTCCAGCAATGTTGGCATCCTCACTGCTCCTTGAACACAAACAGACTTCTTTTACCTCCAGGACTTTGCATTTGTTCTTCTCTCTGCCTGGATTGATCTTCCCTCAGATATACTCATAGTTCAGTCACTTAGTTCACCTAGGCTTCTGCTTAAATATCCCATTTTAAGAGAGCTGCCAAGGGCCACTACATCTGAAATAGAGCATTCTATTGCTTTCTCTCCTTTCACTTTTTTGTTCATGTACATTTTATTCAGTTATTCCTACATGTGTGTATATTACATGCTGATCTGTTTGTTTCTACTTGATCTCCCTTCACTAGGCTGTAAGCTTTGCTAGTTTGTTCACACATATATTCTTTTTTTTCACACATATATTCTAAACACCTAGAATGGTGCCGGACACAAAGCATGCACTCCACAGATATTTGTTGAATGAATGAAGGTACAAGTAAATTAGGGACTGAGAAAGAGTGTGGGCTCCCAGGGCAAAGAACATACAATACCCAGAAGAATTGGATTCATTCAAACTTTTCTAAGAGGCAGTTACTCCTTTGGGCAAAGAGCCCCCTTTGATACTTGGCAATGTCCCTGAACATTGAAATGGGTAGAGCATTACAATGGTGGAAGGTTGTGGACAAATTGCTATAGGTGACTCCCACTTGCTCTTTTTCTTTCTTTCTTTCTTTTTTTTTTTTTTTTTAAAGCTCATTCTAGGGTCTTTGGGATATTAAAGGCTCTATGGGTATGAGGCTCGACTCTGACATGCAGCAGCTATTTGTTCTCAGGAAAGTTACCTAACTTTTGTGATTGCCTGCCTTGGTTGTGCATGCACATGGCACAGAAAGAGTGGGAATAAAAAAAGAAAGAGTGGGGAAGAGCCCCTTCTGTTCAAACACCCCTATGTTTTTGGAGTGATTGATTCTTTCTTGGTCATATGATGTAGCTCTAATGAGGGTTGTCTATCATAGTATTCCCACCTCCATACACGCAAGGCTGAGCATGTGACACAGAGACCAGCCAATGTCTTTCTGGAAATGGCTTTTTTGCTTTGGTATAGATGTGGAACTGCCAGCAGCTACGTCCCCTGTCCCATGTAGAAATCAATTCTATAATGGAGAAAATAGAGCTGTGCTCTGAGAGAAACAGAGGTAAGGGATGACTAAAAGGAATCCTGGTGGCATTTGCATTCTTGGTTCTGCATCTTGGGCCAAAATGATCCAGATTTCTGTCTCCCCAAAGCTTGTTTATTGGCGTCTTCTTGAAATCCAGCTTAGCACATCACCGAGAGCCTCCAAAAACCTTCCTTTTTTGCGTAAGCCAGTGTGGGGTGGTCTCTCTCATGTATATTCTGATGGAGTGGCCCAGTGAAACTGGCCGTATTAGAGCTCTCTGGAGAAGCAGAACCAATAGGGGGTTAATTTCCAGAAATGAAATTTATTGTAAGGAGTTGGCTCGGGTGATTATGGTGGCTGAGAAGTCCCGTGATCTGCCTTCTCCTGGCTGGGGAAGCAGGAAGGCTGGTGTGCAGCATGAATGCTTGAGGGCCAGAGGTCTGATGGTGTAGATTCTAGCCTGGTCTGAAGGCCTGAGAACCCGAAGTGCTGAGGGCAGGAGAAGATCCCTGTCCCGGCTCATGTGGTTAGACAGAGGGAGAGTCTAACCTTCTTCAGCCTTTTTGTTCTAGTCAGGCCCTCAACAGGTTGGATAATGTCCCTGCACATTGGGGAGAGACATCTGCTCCACTCAGTCCACCAATTCACATGCTAATCTTTTCCAGAAATGCGCTCGCAGAACATACCTAGAAATATTGTGGCATCCTGTGGTCCAATATCTGTTTAGCCAGATATTGGGGCATCCTGTGGCCCTGTCTCAAGTTGACATATAAATTAACCATCTCAGTGGCCATGAGGCTGCATCACGTGCTCAGCTGGGGAGCAGGTCTCTCCCTCCTCATTATGTGTCTGCTCTGCCACCTACCTGCTGTGTGACCACCTGTGATATATTTACCTGCTCAGCACCACCCCTCCCCCCCAGAAGTTCTCTTGGCCTCTGAGTCTTACCTTCAACCTGTCAGTTGAAAACATTGAACTAAGTAGTCTCTTGGGGTGTTATTCCAGCATGAACATCCTCCTTGCAATTCCAGGAGGAAATAAAAGCATTAGAAACTATAGTAGAAAACATCTTCTCCATTTTCTTCTCAAACCTCTGAGTTGCCAAAGGCAGCATTAGTCTCCCTGTCTGCATCTGTGTCTCCCTCCATCCGTAACTCTGAGTGAATATTGGAGATATACCCCCACCCAGCTCCATGAGACAGCTTCCTCCTTGCTCTGGGGAGCCTTGGGGCGGTGTTGCAGAGCTGAGGAGAGCAGGAGGGAGCAGAGGTAGAGAGTATGAAGGTCCTGGGAATTGCGGAGACCACAAATGGGCATTCTCCTCTCTCAGGACCGTAATGGACAGTCTTTGTCTCCAGGACCAGTTTCATCAGTCCAGGAAACAGAGTCTGAGGCATTAGATGCCTGGCTGGGCCTGACAGATATCCTACCTTCCTCTCATTCACAGAGGGTCGCTTCAGTACTATCCCAAATACAAGAGTGTAATTTCATGGCTTGGACTCTGGGTCAGACGGTCATGGGTTCCAGCACCAACATCACTATGATACTCTGTTACCTTGAACAAATTACTGAACCTCAGTTTCTTCATCTGTGAAATGGGGGTACTGGTACTTACCTCTCAGTGTTGCTATGAGAATTCAATTAAGTGTTTGGTACTTGGTCAACATTTAGCATAAAGGCACATTAATATTCGTGTTAATCAGTTACTTTTTGGAGCATGGTATTAAAAGGTAGATGAATCAGAGTCCTAATTCTGGTTTTGACTTAAATTTTATTTTTTAAAAAATTATTTATTCATGAGAGACACAGAGAGAGAGGGAGAGGCAGGGTCCATATGGGGAGCCCAATGCGGAACTCGATCCCGGATCCCAGGATCATGCCCCAAGCCAGATGCAGATGCCCAACTGCTGAGCCACTCGGGTGTCCCGTTGACTTAAGTTTCAAATTCTGACTATATTTCATAGATGTGATAAGCCTTCTCTGACCACTAAACTCACTTAAAGAGGATGTATATAACAAAAGCAAAACAACTCTTATGTTTTAATTTCATTTATATATTCTTGGAACACGTTTTCTTATGGATTTCCTTTGTAGTTTTGATGCAGATCATTCATTCGTTTTGAAGTATTTTTTTAGCATTAGACCCACCCTCCAGAAATAGGCATTTTGATACTTCCCTACACAGTTTTTGGGAGACAACTTTCCCCCAATTTTTTTCATGAATATTTTAAATAATTGCTATTGAAAATTGCTCACAATATCCAAAGGAGTATATTCAAAGCCTTCACTCTCTATGGTATCTGACAGGAAAACTGCCTGCCTGTTGGAACAAACAAAATAAGCTTGTCAATGATTTCTATAGAATTTTTCTATTATTTCCCTTCTACATAAAATCCTATAAAACAACTTTTTTTTTTTTTTGTACAGTGACTTAAAAAAAGAGAAAAAGGTTTGAGTGGATACAGCTATCTTACTGAATGAGAAATAATTTTTCTACTCTCCAATTACTTCTGTTCTGCTGCTCTCCTCCACTGTTGGGAAACAGGGAGGCAAAATACTCTTTATTTCAACTTATTGTGGTAATTTAGATAATGACAACAATTATAAGACAGAAGAGTTTATAAAGCAACCCTCTCCTAACTTCTAAAGAAGAGATCAAAGAGAGTAAAGGAGGAAGGAGACAAATTATTACACAAGCCCTATGGTGAGTGCTTCAGAGCAACCTAGAAAAACTACCAAAAAAAAAAAAAAATCCCTGCAAATGAACACATGCCCAAACTATCCTCAGAAGCACCGGAGACTCCATGCACATAAATGTATGCACACTTGTCCAGAGTTATCTTAAGGGCTTTAAGGATGTGCCATCTGGAGCCAGAGGGAAACTTCTCAGAGTGGAACGGTCTCTGAACTGGGATTTGGGGGAGGGCTCTGTTTGTCTGGACTTGCCCCAAACCCTCCCGGCTGGATTTCTACATCTGTGATTGGAGAAGTTTGATGGGCTCTTATCACATCCCTTTCTCTTTTAATGTGGCTGCTGATAGGGAGGTTCTCTGGGAAGCCAGGTGTCTAGAGCCAGGCTGGCCCCAGGTGGCCCGGATGCGCCAAGGTGCTGTCCGTGGTGCCGAGAGGAAATCATTAGCAATACCCAACCCCGGGTGGGGCTGCCTGTACCCCAGGGCTCCTCATGGTAAGCCCCCGGGGAAGGTCATTTCCTTCAGCTTTAATTCAGCGGAGACAAGAAAATACCTCTGTTTAAATTTCATGTTAGAGGGAAGGCCAAGAACCATGCTCAAGGGCTCCCGTGTCAGTGATCCCACATGGATAATGACATGGGCCTCCTCTTCCATCACCGCTTTTCTTGGAGCCTTTGGGGAGTGAAGTAACCAGTCACCCTCTCCATATGGCTGGACACAGGAAAATTGGGATGGGAAAGGGACCATGTGGCAGCTTTGTGACAGCACCTGAAGGAATGGTATTATGTGGTGAGCAGTGGGGGTGGTGTGAGCAGCCTGAGACTCCTTCTTGGGCCGAGCTGTCATGGCATGGCCTTCCTAGGCGGGCAGTGAGCATCTCTAGGGCACTCTGCTGTGAGCCTGGGCCTGTCCTGCTTCCCTTAGCACGGGAGTATCTGTGGTCCCCTGAACTACAAGCTGCTCACGAGAGATGACCTGGTTTCTCCTTTGGGGTATGGAGGATGGATGGGAGCTTGGCCAACAGGTGGGGCTCTGCAGGCCTCCACCAGCTTTCTGGGGAAAGGGCCCAGGAGACAAGAAAAAGAGGGAGATCATTTCAGAAAGATTCAAAGCCAGAGGGAGGGCAAGTGACAGGGATAGGGACAGCATGGGAAAGGAGAAAGGGACAGAGGGAAGGAGGGAGGGGGAGAAGAAAGAGAAGCGGAATAAAGGGAAGGGGGCGTAAAGAAAGAGCTGAGAGAAAGGCAGAGAAGTAGTACAAGAACTTAGAGAGAGGTCTGGGAACTCACTTCGGGAGGTCTCAGGTGCCAGTGATGGTCATGTCTGTGCCCCTCCCCAGCAGCACCTGCCCCCCAGCGTCCGACACACATGCTCTTTCCTCAAACTCTCCGAGGCTGGCTCCAGTTCAGGAGGAGCCTGAATGTAGTCTGTGGCTGCTGGACTCGTGACTGAGATGGAGAACCCATTCCAGCTGATAAGTGGCCCCAGGAAGAGGCCTTGTCTGCCTGAGGCTGAGCTCTGGGGCAGGCCGAACAGAACTATTTAGGTTCGTCGGAATAAGGGTGAAGGGGCACTAGGATGCTGCCCCATTTATAAGGCTGGCCTCTGGTAAGGCTTCGGGAAGCATCCCAGAACCAAAGATCGGAAGGTGACATCTACGTTAACCTCCGGGGGTCCTGGGCATTAGGGCTCAAACAGGAACAAGAGGCAGCAGGTGGCCGGACAGTGGGGCCAGGACAGAGTTCTCGGGGAACTGTGCCCGCGTGTTGTGATCACCTTCGCTCAGGTAGGGCCACCTCCCCCTAGTCTTCAGCTTCCTGCCCTCTATCACTACAGCTTTCTTCCCAGCCCAGGAAGGCCCCGCCATGTAAATGAAAGAGCTGCAGTTTGAGCCCAGGTCCATCTGAGGCCGAAGCTCATCAACTCTTTGGGGGACAGGGAAGGGATCCATGGCGGTGGAAGCTGGGAATCGGGAGACGGACACCGGGGAGAATGAGGCTCACTGTCCCCTCTGTGACCGTGCCTTGTGCCACACGGATGCACATGCAGAGACCGTGCGTACTCAGCACGGAGACTGTGGGGACAAGAGGGGGGACGTGCCATGGGAACTGTAATCAGGTTTCAGGGCGTGCGGGTCTGTAGATGACAGGAAGAGCCCGGCCCCAAGGAGCCTGGAAGAGCCGCCCTCAGCCTTCCTCAAGGATGGATGCACATCATTATTGAATTCAATTCATCACCCCTTTAATTTAGGGTTCCTGCCCCTGACTCCACTGCACCCCAATGCCAGGCTCAACGACCTGCCAGGGGCAGCTCTCAGAAGCCGGCATTGCTTTTGCAGCCAGTAGGCACTGGGGGCTTCATCCTGCAAATCTAGTCACAACTAAAATTACCTTTTCAGAAAGCCAGGCATCTGTTTCCACGGAAACATGTACTCTGGGCGGGGGGTGGGGGTGGGGGTGCCAGTGGGGAGGACTAAGAAGAGCCAGTAGGTACGGTAGGCTTGGAAAGAACCTTGTAAATACGTCTCAGTTTATTCTGCGCGTGCCCCCGATTCACATGATAAATTAAACACCTCATCATGCAGTAATGGTTCTAACTGGGAGTCATTATGAACAACTCCAGCAGCCTGGAGCCCAATCAAGACCAACAGTGATAAAAGCTGTCTTTCCCGGGAAGATTCTGTGAGGGAGCCAGCATTCCCTTACTTTCTCAGCTAAGTGACACTGCAAGCTGCTCATGAGGCAGCCAGGAGCTGTCCTTGGTAAGGTTGTCTTGTCAGCAGACACACAGGAGCCTCTGGGGGCAGGGGGGAGGGGGGGAGCCCTGTGCTTCGGTTTCAGACAGACCTGCCTTTTACTCCCACCCCAGCCATTTAGCATCTGTGTGCCCCCAAAGATGTTGCCTTAGGATCTCAGTTTCCTTATTTTATTTTTAAAAATTTTATTTTATTTATTTATTCATGGAAGACACAGGGAGAAAGAGAGAAAGAGAAACAGAGAGAGAGAGAGGCAGAGACACAGGCAGAGGGAGAAGCAGGCTCCATGCAAGGAGCTCAACGTGGGACTCGATCCCGGGTCTCCAGGGTCATGCCCTGGGCTGAAGGCGGCGCTAAACTGCTGAGCCACCTGGGCTGCCCTTCCTTATTTTTTTAAAACAAGATTTATCTGTTTATTTGGGAGGCAGAGAAAGAAAGGGAGCCTTAGGCAGACTCCCCACAGAGCACAGAGCCCAACACAGGCTGGATCCCATGACCCTGAGATCATGACCTGAGCCAAAATCAGGACTTGGACACTCAACTGATGGGAGTCACCCAGGTGCCCCTGCTTCCTTATTTTCAAAGTGGGTTCTGTAGAGCCCACCATACTATATGGCATTTAGTATTGCTGATTGCACTTCCTTTGATATCTGGCTTTGCTAAGATTCTCTGAGCTTTTGCTCTGATTTATTTTTAGAAAGGCATTGGACAGGTCACTGTAATATAATCAGAATATTTTGTCTGAAGTGACAGAGACCCAGTTTGAATTAGCTTTCTTGTTAAGAGCGTCTAGGAAAATCCTTTGGTGGAGGGGACTGGAATCGCTCAAGAAAATGCCATTTTGTAGTAAAACTTATTTTTTTGGATCACAGTTTGTTCCTTAAAGTGATTGTGTAGTTTAGGCCTTAAAGAAATTCAGAGGTCATGTGACAACAAGGCAGCAATGGCAACGTTATGTGCAGAGAGTGTCATAGGGTGACTTCCTGAGCTTCGGTAGGATGGGGCACTCATGGAGAGCCCCTCAGGGATTGTTTATATAATTGTGGGAAGGCCAGAGGTACAACTGGTCCCCAAGTCAATTGGAACCAGAGACTTGCATGTTGCCAGAGTCCTCTCTCTGTCCATCCCTGAATTTATTTCCTTATTCTCTCCTACTAAAAACTGGCTCTGTCCAGATCATGAGAAATTAAGTTCCTTATAGTACCCGATCTCCTGGCATTCTCTTGATGACCTCCATTTCTTAGTTCCAGTTTGAAAATTTGCAAAGAAAACTACTAATGACGAGCCGCTCACCCCTGGACCACTGCATTATGACCAAGGAACCAGGGTCATATATCTGGCACGGGCACAAATGCAGGGGTCCTCCCCATGTATTTATAAGCTATTTCTTAATGGAGATTGGGATGGGGGAGTTTTGACTTAAGTAGTGACCCAACTGGTGTCAATTCCAGACCTTCACTAGGCATTCCCGTTCCTGTATACATGCTGACACTTGGTGTAGGGGGAATCCAAACATAAAACAGAAGTCGAAGCCAGGTCCTTAGAGAAGGAATCCAGTAAGATCCCATTAGGCATGTCCTAGGCTATACAGATCCCAGGAGAACCTGGTTCTTTTCTTCTAACTTTTGCTCATTTCCACATCATCAAGTGGTCACTTCTTTAGTTTAGAAAATAGTTCAATGAGACCCCTGGCATTTCATGTCCATCTACATAACCTCCTTGGAGAACCTGTCTGATTCCTGACTTGGAATGGGCAGCCCTATAGATCACGTAATTTCATTATAGCAGCAGAGGTGCTTGGATGAGGGCTGGACCCTAGAATGGAGCTCAGCCAAACAGAATCTTGCTTCGGGTGTATTATTAGCTAAGCTTATTTTGGTCCATAAAAGAACCAAAGCAAGTTTGATTAACTCTCCACTTTTACCCTCACACTAAAGAACTATAGCACAAGGTTTTGAGAAAATAGCATCTGGAGTTTGTGGTCATTTTCTATAGAACAGCATATTTTTACCCTTTTGAACCATGACTCATAGTAAGAACTACATTTTACATTTACCCTAGAGAGGACGCATATGAAATTGAAACAAAGTTTTATAAAATAATATTTATCCTTACTAAGTACAAGGCACTATAATATTTTCTCATATCTTATATTTTATTCTATTTAGTTTTTTTGTCAAAAGTGATAGTCATCACGCAGTAATTTTTTTTCATGATCTAATGAAAAATATTGTTGTCTATAATTTGAAAAACACTTCTCGTCTAGAGTGCCTCATTTGACATCATTCAGCGTCAACTCCCAATCCTTGATCTCAATTTAGATTCCAAAATTCTCAAGAAAGAGAATATGTTTAGTTCTTTTTAGGTCTGGGGCCTTCCCTTGTCCCAATCAACAATGGCTAGATTCTACATGTGGATACTGGTGCCCAAGTTTGCAGATCACAGGGCATGTTCTAACTCTAGATAGATACTTCAGATGGCTTCTACTACACACAGATGTTGGGAATTGAGACAAAGAGCCTAAGCTGGTCAGATAGTAACTAGGACCATAGCTGTGAGGTCAGGAATAGCTGGGGCTAGAGGAAGCCCTGGCAATCCAGACAGACACACATACAAGAGGACTGCATGAGGGAATAATGATGTTCAACAAAGAGGAAGAGAGCAGAGGGCATCCACATGACTTTGCAGGCTATGCCGCAGGCTGAGCTGTACTTACCTGAGTTGAACTCACATTTCCCTGTTGAAGTGGGGGAGTCACTGAGTATGTTGGATCCTGATCATCTTTCTTAATTCTTGATTCTCTTAATGCTTGTAGAATTTTGAATTACGCCATGGACAGGAGGAGAAGCTTAAAACATTTTTCTTAATTCTTGATTCTCTTAATGCTTGTAGAATTTTGAATTATGCCATAGACAGGAGGAGAAGCTTAAAACATTTTTGTTATAAAACTCAGTTGGAAAATTTCTCTAATTTTAACCAACATCTTTCCCCTAAAAATGTGGGGGGGGGGGGGACTTTGTGTTTGAGAGATAGAGCATAGGAAGACACAGCTCTGTCAGGACCTTGGCTCCTTGGAGCTGAGGATCATTCCTTCTAGAGCTAAATCTGTGCCCAGTAGTGGCCGAGTGTGGACAGAAGACAATCAGGTTTCCATAGCATTAGGATCCCCTGGAGTGAATAAAACAAAAGGCCCCAAATACTTTTAGTGCTGGTGGTGGAGGCTGGGATGGAAGGCAGGGTTGGCAAAGTTCAGGACTGAACCCTAGTGGAGTGTCCATACAACAGAATACTATTCAGCAATAAAAAGGAATGAACTATCAAGCCATGCAAAAGCTTAGAGGGATGATCTTATTGATAAGTGCAAAAAACCAATCTGAAAAGGCTCTATAGTGTATGATTCCATGAATGTGATATTCTGGAAAAGGTAAAACTGGAGAAGAGTTTTTTGGGAGAGGTGGCCAATGTATATAGTTCTCATTATGGAATATTTTACAATAGAAACTCATTTTTAAAATATTAGGGGCATACTCATATTTAACAGAGACAAAAACTAGGACTAGCATAGATTCTGTGCAAGGGTTTATATTTGTCTCAATTCCGGCACAAATCCTAGGAGTTCAGATATACTAACATATTTAGAAATACTGAGGCTTAGAGAAGCTTTGAGGCTCAAGGTGGTTCTTTGAGAGGTGTTCTAGACCAGCTGTAGAAAACTGAAGTACTGAGCAAAAACCCCAGTGGTTCTCTGTCCTTCTCTTTCTCCTCTGAGAATCTCTTACCACCTTAAAAGGACAAATGCATGACATTTGATATTGCCTCAAGAATCTTGATTTCCTTTAAACGATTGTGACATGATTTTGACCTTCATTCTCTTATTTAACAATGTATAGCCAATTTGGAAATTACTCTTCCTCTATTCCTCTTAAATTGTTAATCATTTGTTTTCATAATTTTTTGAGCTTAGTATGTTCCTTTAATCATTAAGTATCTTGTTTATGGATATATGGTTGGCACTGCTACTGTTTGTCCCTCCTTACCATGTTGTAGTAATTCTTTTTTTCTAGGTTATTATGCTGTTATTATTGCTGTCATTATTCAATGAAATCCATATATTCCAGTCCATACCAGCTCATGGGTATAATGGAATCACTGCTATCAATGCATTTTTTGTTCCCAATCTCAGCATCCATCTGAATAATGAGAACTTCTACCTTAATTCTCTCTCCCAAATTTCACCCAATTAGAACAGTAGGTATCTAGGAAGTGGCTCCTGTGTCCTTGCAAACTCAGCCTTCTTTGTTCTTAGTGGTATTTACAGCCTTCTGTCATTGGCCCATGGCTCTCTTCATTCCAGGGAGATTTATTTGGTGATGTCTTTGGGTTCTCCCATGCAGGGATGCCTCAGCTGAATCTTGGATTCTTTCCCAGCCATCACCTGTCTAAATGGAGATGTATGTTTGTATTCAATCCCATGCAGACTAAATTAGGAGTGTGGGGCTCTTTTATTAACGTCTTAAAGAGATTTCAGTTATGTACTTTTTGTGGTTTTTACTCATTTCAAATTCTGCTCTTCTCATTGTGTCTTAGTTGTGAGTCTAGAAGAGGTTGGGTCAGCAGAGAGCTAGAGAGCAGCCACTTAGTGGAACGTCATGTCATGCTTCAATACCACCTACAGTCTTGGGATCGTTATATACTTCAAGCTCTCTATATCCTTAGAGACACTTCCCAGGAGGCTCCCAGACAAAGGTTCTTTGGTGGGATATACCCTGCCATTTTTTAGGATATCTACACATGCACAAGTGTGTGCACATCACAGAGACATGCATATGCACATACATATGTGAAATCCTATCTTTCCAAAGGATTAAGTCTAATTTTAAAAAAGTGTATGGATTTTATTCTCAAACTATTAAAGGTTCTGCTGGACACATATTAGAAAGAGGTCAGATGGAAGGGCAGTCTGTACTTGAGCAAAGTAGGCCACACACCTGTGCCCTAAGTTGACTCAGGAGTAACTGTCACAAATCCTCTGAATGGATCTTCGTTTTCCTGCTAATGTGGAATGCTGGAAAGAGGAGGAATTTTAAATCTACTAATATGTTAATAAAACATCTGCATTGGTGAATAAGTACCATTGCTTCAGATCCTGTATTGTCTTATACTTCCATGAGAATGGCCTAATAAGAAATATGTGATCTCTATCTTACCTGATCACTTCATTGGCAAAGATGGGTACATAATAGGATGGGGCAGATTGTACTTTGGGTTGCACATGATGCTCAAGGGTTAATTTTCTAAAACAACCAGGTGGTCTTGGTACTTCTGATAATAGTCCCTGGAAGGTGATTCAGTGGGCTTCTGAAATGTTATACTTTGAAAATTCACACTTCCATTTTCCAGGATTGTTTTAGCATGAAGATTGTCCCAAATAAGGGACACTCCTATAGCGTCTGCCCCTGCTCATGCTGTCTCTCTCTCTCAAATAAATGAATAAAATCTTTAAAAGGAAAAAAGAATTTGGTCAATTTAAATTATATACAACAGATTCTTTTCAGATAGACTTGTCTTTCCGTTTATCAAAGTTATTCATGCTCAATTCAGAGAATAGGAAAACAGAAAGAATCACACATAATCATATCACCAGAAAATGGGATGATTCTTATGGGGGACCATTTTCATTATTTTAAAATGTTCAGACTCAGCCATTGGACATCCTGGGTGATTTTAGGCAGGCCTCTTAACCTTTCTGAGATTTAGTTTCCTCATCTTAAAAATGGGGATTATTATACCTAACTGTGATAATAAGGTTGTTGTGAGCATCAAATGAATCAGTGTGTGTAAAGCACAACAATGCTTGGCATATAGCAAATGCTCAGTAAATGCTAGTTACTAACATTATTATCATTGTCCTTACAATGGCTTCTATTATTTCTTTATAGTTTTACTCTTTTTTTCTATATATATTTTTTTACATAATTGAATTCATGCTGTCTATATAACTTTATCTACTGCTTATTCAGAAGTGTTAAAAAAATAAACATTGCCCCAATTTACTGCAAACTCTTTGTATACATAATTAAAAATAGTGAAATAACATTCTACTTAGATGCCTAACCTTAATTTACTTAACTATTGTTGGATATTTATGTTGTTCATAATTTTTCAGTATTACAAATAATGAGACAAGAAACATCTGTGTGTAAGCTTTTGTGCCTGTGCTTAAGCTTATTTCTTTAGAGTGGAATTACTAGTTCAAAAGTAATACTTGGAATATATCATGTAAAATTATTTTCTAAAAGGGTTGTGACAAATTATATTCCCAAGAGCAGTGTATGATTGGGGATATTTCACTGCCCTTGACAAGATTTGGAATTCTCAGTAAGATTATTTCTGAATTTTATAGGCAAGGGCATGATAATTCAAACAACACATATTTTGAGGAGCCAACCATGTGCCAGCCACTGTGCTAGACACTGGGATCAAATGGGGAAGATGACAGACCCAGTTCATATTCTCATGGAGCCCCTGCTACGTAAATAAGAAACAAGTGGTATCTCAAACACTCACTTAACTGTGTGTATGATGAATGCTGTAAAGGAGAAGCAAGTGCTGCTATGAGGAAATCAGGGAGTGGATGGACTTAGTCTTGAAGAATCAGAAAGACTTCTCTAAGGGAGTAATGCTTCATCTGATACATAAGGATGAGTAAGCATAACCTGGCAAAGGGCAGGTACAGGGAAGGGCATTCCAGGCAGAGGGAATGAGATGTGCAAACACTTGGAAAGAAAGAGAGGAGGATGGCTTGCTGAGACATGCCAGGAGATTGCAAGGCAGGGAGGGAGCCAGGCCAAGAGTGGACTGAAGAGGTCATGAGGGCCAGGGCCTTATCCTAAATATTGTGGGAACCAAGTGGCTTCATCTTTAGCATGGAGGTAACATTACTATGTTAGTGTTTTAAAGAGTCCAATTTAGTCAGAATGTGTAAAGAATGGTTTGAAGAGAGGATAGAGAGAAGACTCTTTGAAGTATGTCTGTAGAGGGATAATGACAGCTTGAGCTAAAGTGGCTGCAGATAGAGAAGTTTTTTGTATATGTGTGTGTGTATACACACACACATATATAATATTTAGGAGGTAGAGTGGGTGATTGATTGTCTCTGGAAAGTAAAGGAAAAAAGAAGCATATGTTAAATATTATTTTCAAACCGCTGGTATGGGCAGTGGGTTAGGTGATTATGATGAATGGGAATTCAGTGCGGAAAGCAACGTTGAGGAAAGAGATTTGGCTCCAGGTGTGAAAGTGCTGAATTTGATCTGAGGGCTCGAAGGGGAAAAGTTATGGCAGCAGCTGAGTGTCTATGTGTCTGGAACCCAGATGAGAGGTCTGACATAGAATAAATTTGGCAGACATTAGTACATAAGTGATAGGGCTATGTATTAGTATATAGATGGTGTTTTATATTGTGAAAGTTGGTGAGATTTCTTAGGAACAAGTATAAAGTGAGATGAGAAAAGAGCCTGGAATAAAACCCTAAAGTGTTCTAAAGTTTCATTATTAGATAGCAAAGGAGAATCTAGGAAAGGATGGAGATGTAATAGCCAGAGATGTAGAGGTAACTGATGAGACAGCAACCTCTTTGACTTCGGCTGTAGCAACTTCTTACTAGCTATGTCTCCTGAGGCAAAGGAAACAAAAGCAAAAATGAACTATTGGGATTTGATCAAGATAAAATGCTCCTGTACAGCAAAGGAAATAATCAACAAAACTAAAAGGCAATTTACAGAGTGGGAGAAGATACTTGCAAATGACATATCAGATAAAGGGCTAGTATCCAAAATCTGTAAATAACTATCAGATTAAAAACCCAAAAAACAAAAACTCTAGCCAAGAAATGGGCAGAAGACATGAATAGAAGTTTTTCCAAAAAAGACATCCAGATGGCTGACATCTGGATGTCTTCCAGAAGACACCTGATGATACCTTCCAGAATGACACCTGAAAGGTGCTCAACATCATTGACCATCAGGGAAATGAAAATGAAAATGACAATGAGACACAACCTCACACCTGTCAGAATGGCTAAAATCAACAACACAAGACACAACAGGTGTTGGCGAAGATGCAGAGAAATGGGAAGCCTCTTATGCTGTTGGTGGGATTGCAAACGGGTGCATTTCCTTTCTGGAGAACAGTATGGAGGTTCCTCAGAAAGTGAAAAATAGGACTACCCTGTGATTCAGCAATTGTACTACTAGGTTTTTACCCAAAGAATAAAGAATACAAAAATACTGATTCAAAGGGGTATCATAGCAGCATTATCAACAATACCAGGTTATGGAAAGAGCTCAAATGTCCATCGACTGATGAGTGAATAAAGATGAAATGGTATATATGATGGAATATTACTCAGCCACAAAAAAGAATGAAATCTTGCCATTTGCAATGACATCGATGGAGCTAAGGAGTATAATGCTAAGGGAAATAAGTCAGAGAAAGACAAATGCCATATGATTTCATTCATGTGTGGAATTTAAGAAACAAAACAGATGAACGCAGGAGAAAAACAGACAGACAAACCATAAAAAGACTCTTAACTGCAGAGAACATACTGAGAGATGCTAGAGGGGAGGTAAGCAGGGGATGGGCTAGATGGGTGATGGGGATTAAGGAGGGCACTTGTGATGAGCACTGGGAATTTATGGAAGTGATGAATCACTAAATTCTACTTCTGAAACTAATATTACATTACATGTTAACTAGCTGGAATTTAAATAAAAACTTGAAGTTAGGAAAAAAAACCAAAGTCTATTTTGTCTGATTAAAAAATAAAGAAAGTAACTAATGAAGCAAGCCCTGGCAAAGGTAGGAGGCAATGTGGAAGTTGGGCCTAGGCACCGATATAGCAAAATTGGTCTTAAAATAGGAGGAGGGGCACTTTCTCATTGTGTTAGGAGGAAGGGAGGAGAGGACAGGTCTACATGCAGATAACTTTGTGAAGTTGGTGTTGGAAATCTGAAGGAGGTATCATGCTGGTTTAAATAATTTCAGTTGAGGCAAAGTCATTGATTGGGTGGGGCAGACAGACAAGTTGGGTATTTATGAAGTAGCAGTAAGATATTTTAAAAGCTGGTCATAAAAGGGGACCTGGGTGGCTCATTCGGTTCAGCGTCCAACTCTTGGTTTTGGCTGAATTTTAGGTGGTGATCTCAGGGTCCTGGGATTGAGCCCCAAGTACAGCTCCCCATGCTTGAGATTCTCCCTTTCTCCTTCTGCCCCTCTCCCATGCTTTCTCTCCTTCTCTCTAAAGTAAATAAATAAATCTTAAAAAAAAATAAAAGTTGGTCGTGAAAACACAATTGGGTCACCCCAGTGAGTTGTAATTGGTGATTATGTGTTGATTGTTCACTTGCCTACAGTATAATTTTGCTAATCAAGCTTGGTTTTGTATAGGTGTGAAGAAAGTGATAGATTCATCAATACCTGTGGTTTTGCCTGGGAGCTTGATGGAAGATGGGAGGAGCTTGGAAGTGTGGAGGATTTGAGAGAGAATGGTGGGCTATGGAATCTAAATTGGAGGAGAGGGAAATGGGGACAGGGGATGGAGAGAAGGTGGGAGGTCAGTGGGTTGAATGTCATATGGAGGAAAGTGCAGGTTCCCTGAGGACTGTCGCATTAGTGGAAAGTGGATTGTAGCCTTTTCACTAGAGACCTTGGAGGAGACATTCTTGTAGGAAAATCAGGGTATATTTAGGGACTTTGCAGACTGACATGGATATGTGGGGAGTGTTCTGTAGAAATAAGGAAGTCAAGGAAGCAAAAAGCCATAATGTTCAGTGAATAGAACATCTCTGTGGAGCCTTAGGAATGATAGATGTTAGTAGTTGAGCCAGAGAAGGAGCAGAAGGAGCAGGTGCCTGTGGGGGACCATAGGGAGTGATCAGATGTCAGGAAATGATGATAATGAACAAGAAGAGATAGTGGTGCAGCGGGAGAGCTGAGCCTCATTATTTCCGTTTGTACCTCTTCAACTGGTACATTTTAAAGGTGTAAAATTTGTACATTTTAAAGATTAAGCAGATTCCATGTGTTCACACTTGTTATCGACAATGCATTAGCCTCTTGTGACTTCTTTGTTAATGGCCTTTCCCCATTTATTTGCTGAAGTTTTAGTATTTCTACTTATCTATTATTGTGTAAGTAATTTATACATTAGGATTATTAAGCTTTGGTGTACTATTTGTTACAAATGTCTTTCTAAATTTACTTATTAATTGTGGATTTGTAAATGAGTTATTAACACATAAATTCAGGTCAAACACAGAACTTGCAAGTTGTTTATTGATTTTTTTTATATTTATTTGTTTTATTTTCTATTTTGCTTTTTTTTATTAAAGTGTAGTTGGCCAGAACTTGTAAGTTTTTAAGCAGCATATCTCTGTTTTTTTTCCTTTATTTCTTTCATTAGTTTGAAATTTAGAACATTCTCCCAGAGCCAAATATTTGATTAAAACTGATGATGTTAAATTTTATTATACATTTTAAAGTAATTGTGACATTTAGTATGTTATTTTTTTGTTCCTCCAAATTATCTGTTTTATTTGGTGACAGGAAGTTTTCTACAATTTTCTTTCCAAATGGCCACCCATAAGTAATTAACTTTCCCATTGAGTTCAAGCTACTAGTATGACCTCAATCAAATCACAAAATTCCTGAAAATTTAACAATATGCTCTTGTCAGCTGATACAAACCACTCCAGCACATCACTGCCTCTTCTGATTCATTACTCTTTTTAAAGAACTTCATTAGGCTTCATCTTTGCTTTATTTACCTTGGTGAACTTTGGGATCATTTCATCAAGCTCTCCTCAAAACTAGTCAGTTTTATGGTAAGAACAAATTAAATCCACATGTTAACCAAATAATTACAAATTATGTTGTATACATGGAGCATCTCTGTCTTGAACATTTTAAAACCTTTGCATAATGTTTCATAGATTTTTTTCCCCTTATACCTTTCCACATTTCTCATCCTAGGGTATTTATGATTTCATTCCTTATATTTTTATTATTTATATAATTTCACGAAACTGGTTAGTCCTAAATATGAGGAATAAATGGATTTATTTTGTCTAAACCTACCTTGCAGGACCAATGCTTACACTCAGTATAGAAATCATTAACAGGTTAAAAAGCCATTTCTGCATTCCCAAACCATGTATTTTTTTAAGTTCTTGAAAACTCATTTAAGACTAACAATACATTGCAAAAGTAATACAAAAAGTTCTCGTGTACTTCACACAGCTCCTCCCAAAGATAACATCTTCTATTACCATAGTACATCCTCAAAATCAGGAAATTGATACTAGCGCTACTCACATATAGATTTCATTTGGTTGGCCTCACAACCAGTATTCCCCTAAAGAATTACGTAGAGGAGAATAGAAGGGATTAGAAGGAATAGAGTGTGTGAGGGATAAGGACATGGGTGGAGGGACATAGCTGTATGAACATACATGTCATTGCTATGATAAAAAAGTCTGAAAAATATTTTACTAGACTTTCTTATTGTAATAACTTTTTATATTTCTGAATAGGTTTTGCATGAGGTCTGTTGTTGTAAAAAGATTTTAAAAATAGTTATTCCATTCTGTTTAAGAGGCACTAATCCTCAGGAAGAAGGTACATCATTTCCTGGCCAGACATTCCTGCAGCATTTCAGTTTGACAGTATCTTTAGTTCCAAATATTTTAGATGCTGGGCAATTAGGATAATTATTCCAGAATATACTAATGGAGAATTGGTGGGGCTATGAGACAATTTAGACTGAGAGAGTTAGGTATCTGGCCAATGTCAGGTCTTTCTGATTCTGAAATTCATATTTTGGCATATGACAATGTTTGGACTGAACAGATAGTTCCTCTTCCTACTGTATAAAAAGAATCTAGGATTAACAATTCTTTTTTATTATAAATTTATTTTTTTATTGGTGTTCAATTTGTCAACGTATAGAATAACACCCAGTGCTCATCCCATCAAGTGCCCCCCTCAGTGCCCGTCACCCAGTCACCCCCACCCGCCGCCCACCTCCCCTGCCACCACCTCTAGTTTGTTTCCCAGAGTTAGGAGTCTTTCATGTTCTGTCTCCCTTTCTGATATTTCCCACTCATTTTTTTCTGGTGCAGCCACTCTGGAAAACCATGTGGAGGTTCCTCAAAGAGTTAAAAATAGACCTGCCCTACGACCCAGCAATTGCACTGCTGGGGCTTTACCCCAAAGATACAGATGCAGTGAAACACTGGGACACCTGCACCCCGATGTTTATAGCAGCAATGTCCACAATAGCCCAACTGTGGAAGGAGCCTCGGTGTCCATCGAAAGATGATGGATAGAGAAGATGTGGTCTCTGTATACAGTGAAATATTCCTCAGCCATTAGAAACGACAAATACCCGCCATTTGCTTCGACGTGGATGGAACTGGAGGGTATTATGCTGAGTGAAGTAAGTCAATTGGAGAAGGACAAACATTTTATGGTCCCCATTCATTTGGGGAATATAAAAAATAGTGAAAGGGAATAAAAGGGAAAGGAGAAAAAATGAGTAGGATTAACAATTCTTAATTTGTCTTCCTGGTGGCTCCCAGTGGGGAAGGTGTTTGTACATTTAAAACAATGGCACTTGGGTGTGATAATGGTTATGAGGGATGGATTTACAGGTGTTACAGGAGGTGCTCAGCGTGGATCATCTGGACAGAACCAGTGGTGGCCTGACAAACCGGTGAACGACCCCTGACCTGCATCTCTCAGGCCATCTGGGATTGCTCAGATGGAAAACATGGAGACATCTGAGTGGAGAGCACCACGAAAAGCTCAGAGAAGTGAGAGACTGTGGCATGGAGGAATTAAGAGGACATTGGGACTCTCCTTCTCTTCATTGGTGTATTTTGGGGGAAAAGTTATACAAACATTGAGGAAAATATACACTCTTTTGCAGTAACAAAATGGAAGAAGGACCCTGGAAGTCAGAAGAGAGCCTGGTCTGGGAGGAGAGGGCTGCCCTGGGGTGTCTGAACCGAGCTCTGGAATTGCCACTTGACCAGGACAGAGGCAAATTCAGGGATGGGAAGGGCCCATAAACCTCCAAAATCTTACAAGTGAATCTTCTAATTGTCATCAGATACTCACTGGGAGCTGCCAGTCTGCACTCCAGCCTGGGCACCAGCCTGCCACTGTGCTCCCTCTGTGCCAAGCCAGCATCAGTCAATAGTAAGCACCTGGGGCAGAGGAATTGCTGGAAGTTCGGCTCACGCTGAGAGCAGAACAAACCGCAAACCACAGGCTTGCCCACAGTCCAGACCCACAGGCCTCTCAGCTGCAGAGCCGCTCCAGCCCTCTGTGAGGGCCATGGCTAAGGAGTAACACAGAGAGCTAGTCACGCTTTAATCCTTCACCACCCACAGCTCCTGAACACCTCAGGCAGTAAAGGGAGCTTTTTAGGGACTCTTGTGGGAGGAATTCTGATAAAGCCACGTGCCTCAATCTGCACGATGAGGCCCCGTTCCCTCCTGTTGACGCTACCTCTGTGTATCTGCTAGGGTAGGGCATGGACCCAAGGGTTTGGCTGTTGATGCAGCAGGCTGCAGACGATGCTGCCTGGGGGTGACAGAGCATTTGAAGTGCACATTCTTCTTCACCTCCTGCTAGAACCTAACCCTGTTCCAGCACGTGACTGGAGTTTTTAAAAAAGAAATACCTAAGACCGTAATTCTAGTGAATGTTTTATAAAATCACTTGAGGAAAGTTTATAAATTCCAAAGGGTCCTAAAAATACTCTCTTTATATCCTCTGTTGGGAATATCTTTGGGGAATATAGAATTTTTTTTCCAGATGATGGTTATAAGTCAAGGACCTGGGAAAAGGAGCACAGAGCTGGCTAGTGACCTCACCTTTGGACTGATTACTCCTGTCACTAACCCTGAGTCAGCAGAACTTAGTTCCTCACTCTTCTGAGTCAAAGGGTTGAAGACCTTAATGTCGGTGTTCCTTATTCTCCTGCCCCTGAATTTGCTTTATGTCAAAGTCTTGATGTGGAGAAGTTTCTCTCCACGGTACCCGAGGCTGCAGAAGGGTGCACTGCAAGCATGTAGACCAATATCAAACAGGAACCCGGGGGTGCAGAGTCTGGGAGGAAGAACGGTTGGGTCCAGTCAGAGAAATTTAAGGCTTACGTGAGTACCCTTGTCTCTACTCAGTAATTTACTCTTGGACTTTGCCTTCCAGTTTTGAATTTCTGTCACTGCTCTCTTCAAGGGTCAGCCACCTTGCTAGGGCCAGAATTGCTGCTTTCCTTCCTCCTGATTAGAGCATCTTAATCTAGTTTGAGGGTGAGACTCTCTCTGTCAGTGTTTCAAATATTTTGTTTATTGTGTAAACATTGGACTGAGATGCTCAAAACTCAGGCTTTTGAAACTGAGATGACTCTTAACTGTTTTTATGGGTTGCTAGTTTTCTCAACAAGGTAATGCTGCTGCCAGCTGAAGGGGTGGAAAGTGCAAGGAGTACAAAGAGCTGTTGAAAGACATTATCTCAAAATACTCTCCCACAGCAAATTTGTAAGTGCTTGGATGCCTCCAGTTCCCAGTAGCGGCTAAAATTGTTTTGAAAAGTTTTGTAATAAGACATGAAAAAAGAAAAGAGACATAAATGTGGAAATAAACTAAGCTAAAGTGATGATTTGCTGGTGACGTGAGTACCTAGAAAATCTCAAGCAATCAATTTGGTAACTATTATTATTATACTTAGAAATGTAGAAGAGTGGCATAATAAAAAGTAGATGAAACTCAAGAGAATTTTCTTTTCCTCCAGCCACCATCAATAAGAAGATGGGAAACTTACCCCCCGCCAAATCTATTCACAGTAATAGAAAATAAGATGGATCTACATCGGTGGTTTCAAGGATTTCATTTCATTTTTTCCTGTTAGCTCTCATGCGGCACATGCAATATTTATTATCCTTATTTTGTAATAAGAATCTTGACTATCAAAAGCCACTTTGCTGCTAAGTTGCCATGTTATCTCATATTGGAATTAATAGAGCAACAGAATCTAATATATACATAAATTCTTTTTTGAAAGCCCCTGTACAATGAAACATAATAAAATTGACAGAAAAAAAAGACTATCTGCTTAGAAAATGTTTACATCAAATCTGACAAGTTAAGGAGAAAAGATAAAGCGTTTAAGAGCTTACTTTTCAAATGCACAAGCATTCTGAAGAAGATAATACTTTAATATGAAAGAGATATGAACAAACAAAAGAACATATACAATTAGCAAAGAAATGATTGGAAAGTGCCCATCATTCTTAGTATTCAAAGAATCGCTAATGTAAAATACCTATAGAAATCATTATGCAGCTATTAAAGGAGCAAAATGAAAATTTATGGTAATAAAATTGGAGATTGTCCAGTGTATGATCCTGCTGGCATGATTATTCATTGCTGGCAGAGTCTGAAGTGGAAAGAACTATTCTGAATAGCGTTGAGGAACTATTTAGTAAGAGCCATAAAAGTATTCACATTTCTTGACCCAGTAATTTCAGACCCTATGAATTTATTTTAAGGAAAATATTTGCCAGGAAAAAACTATATTTGCACAGATAGATTCATTACCGCAGAGGCGGGTGGGTGGCAGTTTGGTGCTGACACTGAGGAATGGGATTCCCTTGGACTCCTGAAGGAGCTTTTCCTCCTTAACTGCCTGATGACCGTGGGCAAGTGACATGACTTCCCTGTGCCTGCGTGTCTTCATGTGGGCAGTAGTGTTGCAGCCTACATTGTAGGCTGTGGTGAGGATCAAATAAATTAATAAATGTGGGACACTTAGACAATGTCTGGCATGTTACAAGCATTCTGCTGTATAAGCTATAATTATAGCAAAAACATTTTTAAAGGGAATCGACTACCCTACATCGGGGAGATTGTTTCTAAAAAAACAATTGCTCTAAAAAAAAAATTGTATTGCTCTGACATAAAGCCATTTTAGAAAACCACGAAGATGGTATTTCGAGGACTCTGAAACTGAAAACCAAGTTGATGATGGAATAATCAGTAAGGTAAAGACTGAGCAGTCTGGGTTCACTGCAATCACCACCATGCAAAATAATGTCTGAAGGAGGAAAGAGGAAAATAGCTTGGTTAATGTGGGTTGGGTTGCAGGTGGTTTGCACGCATTTCCTTTCATCCCGTATTGCCTTTTTTAATTAAAAAAATAAAGCAATCCTGCAACAAATTCTTTTTAAGCACTGCCTTTGGCTTTGTCTGCTCTGGTTGCAAAATCAAGTTCACCTGGACTGAGGCCATTTGGGAAGCGTCAGGAGGGCGCCAATGACAGGCCAGGCGCTGGCAGCTGCAGCAGCAGCGGGTCCTCCTCTTCACCTGCGTCCTGGGGGCTTCTCTTGTCATTCCCTTGCTTCCATCAGTCACCTGACCCCTCTGGCCAGATCCCCTCCCTGTCAAAGTGAGGTTCTTTGCTTTTCCCTTAAAAAACTTATAGTTGTATCTTTTCAAAAAACAGATTTATTTAAGTACAGTTGACATACAAAAGTCTCCACATTTAATGTGTACGGTTTGGTGAGCGTAGATTTGTGCATAGGCCTGTGAAGCCCTCACCACAGTCTCGATAATAGACGTAAGCGTCACCCCCAGAAGTTTTCTCCTGCCCTCTCCCCGTTCCTCCCACGCTCTCTTGAAATTATTATGGTAAGAACGCGGAGGGGGCAATGCTAAGTTGTCCAAAAGGTATGAAGTTTCAGTTATGCAAGATGAATACGTCCTGGAAATCTGCTGTACCGCATAGGGCCTGCAGTCAACCATCCTGGGTTATATTCTTAAAATTATATTCTTAAGAGGGGAGATTCTTTGTTTTTCATCATAAAGATCTTAAGGGCCTTGGGAACCTGCTAGCCTTAGATGTTTAGGTTAAAAAAAGTTTTCCATTGACGATAGTGGCAAATACTTTCTAAGATGCTTGACTGACAATGAAAAGATCTACATAAAAGTACTACGATGTGGTTTCCAATCCTGAAGTTTCTAGTTCATATATTGAAACTGGAAATCTATCTGATGTTGTGGAGCAAGATGGAAGAGGATAAGAAAATATAGGAGAAATAGGCAGAGGCACAGCCTGTTGGTGAGATTCTGGCTTGAGGCCCATAGAGCAAATTGAGGCCAGGCATTAGGCCAGGTCACCCCTCTCTTTTACCACTGAGGTGGATCTGCATCACAGCAAATTTACTACAGAAGAGGCATATGTTGCTTGGTATGTTAAGAGCAAGAGTTGTGGCCCCAACAAGATTGATTGAATGAGTTCACTGACACATTTAAGAAATATTTGAGTGTCGACTACGAGTTAGGGTCCTTTGAAGACAAAGATCAGCCCATGTCTTAAAGAAAAGAACATTTTATTTGGAGACATGAGCAATTAAGAGAGAAACAAAATATATAAAAAATGTGATTTCAGGCACTTAAGATGGAAAGTAAGCAGGCACGAGAGGACTTGTTCAGGTGGAGTGTTTGGGGAACATTCTGAAGGTATTATATTTGGGTAGGGGGCTAGACAAAGAGAGGAAGTAAGATTTGACATCAAGGTGAATCACAACAGAAAATCAAGTTGCCTTCACCTTCCAAATATATCTAAAATCCAGACACTTCTTACCATCTGCACTGCTAACTCTTTGGACCAAATCCCCATTGAAATCTCATTGTGAGTTGCCCAACGGCCTCCATAATGGTCTCCCTTCTTCACCCTCCCCACACCACACAGTCTAGTCTCAACACAGCAGCCTGGGTACAACTTTAAGTCATATAATATCATTTTGGTGCTAAAAATCCTGAACGGCTCCCCATTTCATTCAGTGTCAAATTCCAAGTTCTTACCATGGATTATATGGCCTGGCATGAGCTATGTCTGTTCCCTATGAGTCCATGAACAAGGATGAGTGCCTTGCATGATACAACAATGAACAGTTCCCTCCGTTGTCATCTTAAACCCTGAAGGAACAGAGGCTTCTGTTGCTCCCTGTTCAGCTGTCTGGGCCTATTGTTGATTCTGGACAGATTCAAGGAGAATGGAATCAATGTAGACTGTAACCTGAGTTTAGGACTAAGAGGAATGCCTATCCCCCAATTTCATTCCTGGAAAATTACAAGAGAGTTTGGTAAATGTTAAAGGGTCAAAGCAGTATATTAGTCAGGGTAGCTAAAACACACAGCCCCCAATCTTAATATTTCAAAACCATAAAAGTTTAAAGTTTATTTTGGACTCATGTAAAATCTAGGGATTAGAGATGTGCTCATTATACCATGTATGACCTCTGCTAAGGCCCAGAGATTCTCTCCATCTGTGGTCTGAAGAAGGAAGAGGGAAAACATGGAGGATGGCATAGAATATTTTGGGCAGTTGGCCTGGAAGGGGCACACATCACTTCCTACCTACGTTCTGTTGGCCAGAGCTGGTCGTACGCTCCACCTAGATGCATAACAGCATGGAAGCCTTTCCTGTGTGCCTGGGGAGAGGAAAGTTTGATGAGGATTTGGCCATGCTTCACCACACCTGAGAGAGTTGGATCCCGGAACATGAGTTGGTTCTAAATGTTGAAAGTTCTAGGCTGAGCAGATGGCATATAACAGGGTGTGGTCCAGTACAGATCCCAGAGAAATCAGGACATATTTTGGGATTTGAAAGATGTTTTTTTGTTGTTTGTCATCTTGGTTTTTTGTTTTATTTTTACTTGAGAATAGGGCATTTGTGGGAGAATGTTAAGAGTTAACACTTGAGAGATAGTGGGACTTAGACTGCCTGGGACCTTCTGATCCATGCTAGGCTGGTTGGATTTTGTCTTAGATGAGGGAGAGGCCATGGAAAAACTTTATATAAAGGATTATCATGTCTAGATTGGCAGTTGGAAAAGTCATTATGGAATAGAGGACAAGAGTAGAGGCAAGGACCCTGGTCAGGAGGCTCTTTCTTCCAGTACTCCCTAACTCAAGAATTCTCAAAATTGACTCCTATGTTTCACAACTTAGGTCTATATTCATATACATACGTACACACGTGTATACAACAATTAATGACATTTTATACTCAATATATTTCATTTATTTTTTTAAAGATTTTATTTATTTATTCATAGACACAGAGAGAGAGAGAGAGAGAAAAGCAGAGACACAGGTAGAGGGAGAAGCAGGCTCCACACAGGGAGCCCGACGTGGGACTCGATCTCAGATCTCCAGGATCACATCCTGGGCTGCAGGCAGCGCTAAACCGCTGAGCCACTGGGCTGCCCAGTATATTTCATTTAAACAAGTAGTTGTTGCCACTTATTTGATTGAATTATCCACCTTCTAAGAAGATCACAGCACACGTTTGGAAACCACTGCCCTGTCTAAAAGAACACATTTTACAGATAGTCCCCAGGCCCAATCTGCATGTCATGTGAAACCCCTGACTTACCCTTACCACCCTCACAGTTCATTAGTCACATTATTTCTGGTCTATTTCTTAAATATTTCTTGCTCAATTTCTACCATTTTAAATCAATGGTTTGTGGTATGGGGATCCCCAAAGCTCCCTAAGACCTTTTTATGGAGTCCACAGGGCCATAGACATTTTCATATTTTTATGACAACACTAAGATGTTACTACCCTTTTTCACATTTATTCTTTCACAGGTATACAGTGGAGTTTTCCAGAGGTAATTTCATAAGCGATGACATCACTTGTTCTGATGCTTATGTTTTTAGTTTTAATTTCTAATATGTTAAACATTGATAGCTAGGACCCTCCTGATCAAAATCTCAGTAAGTTTTAAGAGTGCAATGGGATCCTGAGGCCAAGGAGCTTCAGAGACCTTGGTGTAGACCCTTGTGATTCTGTATCCTCTTACCGCTAGTAATAACTAGACATGATTTTGTGGCCTTAAGCATCTCCAAACAAACACTCTTGTTAGATTATCTGGTCTTGAACTTCAGTAGGATTCTCATGTCTGATTATCCAGAGGCATGTCTGTGCTGTGATTCATGGAGCTTTGATACCTAATCTGTCCTTGATCCTCAGCCTTTTGTGCCAATTTTAGAACACTAGGACTCTGGGTTTTATGCCTCTAAATGTTGGAATACCCTTTAGCTCAGTCATTTGACTCTGTGACATAGTAGGAGACATATATTTATATTTATATATTTATAGATATTTTTGTCTCTGCCCAGGGGATACAGAGCTCCCAAAACCCTTGTAATTTCTTGAGTGATAAATATGATAGGAACATCTTACACAGAGCTTCTAAATCTCTTAGAGTTTCCCGGGTGACAGGAGTATCTATTCCAATGAGGTGACTCTGTGTGGGCTCCAGGGTAGCTTGAGAATGGGAGCTGGCTCACAGAAACACCAAGCCGTGATTAGAAGCTTAAAACTTTTAACCCATCCCCATCCTCCAGCTGAGGAGGGGGGCTAGAGATTGAGTTAATAAACTATCATGCCTCCATAAAAAAAAATATCCTGAACTTGAGTTTGGAGAGCTTCTGAATTGATGAATGCATCCATGTGTTGGCGGTGTGGCATATCCCAACTCCACGGGGACTGAAGCACCCGTGCTGGGAACCCTTCTAGATCTCACCCTATCTGCATTTTCATCTGACTATTCATTTGTATCCTTTATAACAAACTGGCACATGTAAGTGAAGTGTTTTCCTAGCATCTGTGAGCTATTATAGCAAATTATTGAATCTAAGGAGGGGGTTCTTAGAACCTTCAATTTGTAGCCAAGTTGGATAGAAGTGTGGGTACCCAATACATGTGACTAGCCTCTGAAGTGGGAGGCAGTTTTGTGGCACTGAGACTTTAATCTGTGAGGTTTGCATGAACTCCAGGTAGTCAGTGTAAGAAGCATATTAAATTATAGGATATTCATTCGGTCTGTGCAGAGAGTTAGAGAATCGCTTTGTGTGGAAAACTCAGATATTTGTTGTTAGAAGTGTCGTGAGTAGAGATGTGTTCTCTTAGGTCCCTTTGCTACTCTGTGTTCTCCTGCCCAGGTCATCTCATCTAATCCAATGCTTTGAAACAGTCTCTGCGGCCTGACAGCTCAGGTGTCTGTGTCTTCAATTCTGACCTCCCTCCCAGACTCCAGATTTGAATGTTGTATCCAGCTACCTGTAGCACATCTCTATTTGGATACTTCACATGTAACTCCTAATTAATATTATCAAACCTTAGCTCCTAATTTCTTCCATAAATGCTTCTCCCTCAAACTTCCTCATCTCAAAAAAAAAAAAAATTGCATTCTTTAATGTCCTCAACCCAAATCCTTGACTTCCTCATGGACTCATCTCCTTGCTAATAAATCCAACTCAACAGCAAATTTTGCTGGCTACATCATCAATGTAGCAACATTTCCCATGGATTTACCTTACCTCCGCTAGTGCCCCCTAGACTTCTCTACCATCCTCTTTTGTCTGGACTTTGCAATGACCTGCTGATGGATTTCCTAGCTTCTACCTTGCCCCTTGACATTTGGATCTTTATATAGCTGATAGGTCTTTTATAGAATTTTCTTAAAAAAAGAAATCATATTTTCAGTGGTACATGGTTTTGAAAAGACTTTTCCAGGACCACCTCCAGTCTTTTTTGGACCAGGACCTCCAGGCTGTGTGTGGGAGAGATTTAAACTGAGACCAGAAAGGATGATCCCTTCTACTTTTTCAGGCAACTGACCTCAACATAACCAAATCTTTCTTATTAAGGCCACATTCTAGGGACGGTGCACATTTTGGAGGAGTCTGGGCACTTTGGTGCTACCAAAGTCTACCATCAAAACTTAAAGCATATGGTATACAAGATATCCCAGATTTTCAAGATGACCTTGGCAGGATAGACCAGTCGTGCCTGATAAGGCAGGTTCCAAATGAAAGCATTAGGCTTCCTGGAGTGAAGGTGAGGGCCATGACTCAAAGAAAGTTGCATAATTCTCTGACCACAGAGCTCTGATCTACCTAGACCTTGTCCACATGCCCAGTCACCTGAACTTTTTCATCTGGATCCAGAGCCAAGAGCACTCTCCAGTCTTGTTTCACTCTAAGGCTGAGACAGAATAAATGGTTCCCAATGTCTGGGGATATGTCCAATTAGATTAAGAGGCAAATTAATTGAGAAGTCACACATGAATCAGTGAATCAAAACTCATTACTGGGGCCACAGAGGCAGAACTGATGTAAAAAGGAGGGGGGGGGCAGAAAAACCAGGCCTTTCAGTACTTCCATAGGCCATGGGTGACCAAGTAGAAAACAGATGGGACTCAGATATAGGGAGCTGAGTGGGATAAGACTGGGGCTCAGCTGAACAAGGAGGAAACAGGAGCACAAGTCTCAGCAGGTGCAGATTAGAATGGTGTCGACATCCACCGTGACTTGACAGTGAAACCTTTAAACCCCTTACTATTCTACCCAATTAAGTTTTCAGGGTAGGTGTAGATGGGGACTAGGGCTTGCAGCTGCCAGCTTCCTTCTTTTTGATGTCAGCTGTAGGCAGGCAGCCTGGAGGACAGGAGCCAAGAAAGAAAATGCCTCTTATTCACTTGCTCTGTGTCATGTCTGGTGTTTGATGCTGCACAAGCATTTTCTGATCGATTCTTTAACAGCCTGTTAGGGAAGAATTATTATCCCTATTTTAAAGGTGGGGAAAGGTGGGGAAATTGAGTTTCAGTGACATCAATCAAATCATTCACAGTCACACAGCCAGGGAGCTATAGATTCAGAGTTAACACCTGGTGTTTCAGATTCCACAGCCCATACTCTTAGTGATAGCACCTGCGTTCTGACCCACCAATCTTGAGGCTAGGGGCACAGTCTTGTCTGAGTAGCAGACAGTGAGTAGGTTGAGGGCAGGGACCAGCTGCTTTCTTCCGCATGGCCTTTGCATCTGGCCCAGTATCTTGCAGGTGCTTAGTGAAAAAGCATCACAGGAAACTGGACTCATCTCATGTCATCTTTCAAAGACTTAAAGAAAACACATGAGAGTGATTTGAGCTTCTAATACTTTGAAAATGGGTCATAGAAGTTGGTGTTTCCATTTTTATCAGTTGATTTTTACTTCGTTGAACCCGGACTTTCAGTATTATCCTGCATCTTGCACTTTATGTGTTGTATCATTATTCCCTTAGCAACACAACTCAAATTCTATAAAACCATGGGCCTTATTTTCACTATGCCTAATATTTCCCCGAGCATCAAAGTTCATTGTCATGGCTACCACACCACAGACACACGTTGTCAGGTACTGTGTCCTTAAAGGCACAGGAGGACTTGGGCATGGGCCATATTTGGATCTGCGTTTTAGTAGTCCTGATCATCCAGGAGGCATCCCTCTGAAGAAAAGGAGCAGCCTAATGGAATCCCAGCATTAAAGAGGATGCTTTGTGTTGTGAAAAAGTGATTCATGCTAAACAGAGTATCTGAGCCTCCACTCAAGGGTTGTTAGAACCAACATAAGCCATATATTTCGCTGGGCTGGGGGCACTGTGCCCTCTGTGAGAAGCTGTTAAATCATGATTTCTGCTTTGGGCACTAGGGATATCCAAGGACTTTACACTGATGTCTAGGTTCCCAGGATCTCTAGGATGCTTTCTGAGATAAGAAGAGTGGGGGGTGGCCTTTGTGCCAACTCCCCGACCCTATTCCTTTTCACCCATGGGAGAGGCTGGGAAAAATGGATGTCTTTTTCTCCCCCAGAAGAGTTTGAGGGTACCTTGATTTCTTTCCTGGAGGGCTCTACACTCCTTTCCCATCCTCTTAACCTACAGACTCTCCTTTATCCAAAGAGCAAGGCCTTTTCCTCAAAAGCCAAGCCTCTCTACTCATGGTGCTTAGACTGTGGTCCTGGGGCCAACAGCATCCTGTGGAAACTTGTTAAAAATGTAAATTTTCCACCCTCACCCTAGATAAATTCAATCAGAAACCCTGGGGGTAAAGGGCCAATAATCTGTGTTTCAACAAGCTCTTCAAGTAATTCAGATGCACATTAAGTTTTGAGAAGCACTGTTTAAAGCCCTGGAGGAAGCTCATTTTGATATTCCCAGGACTTTACAATAAAGGGGGAGGCTGGCATTCAATTTTTGCTTCAAAATCTCTTTTCACCAACCCTCCCTACCCAGCCTGGTCAAACCCAATGTTCAGAGTTCTTCAGTTCTCCAAGTTTGTACACTGAGCCTTTGTCCTGAGTGCTCTATCATTGTGTTTCTTTGCAAGGAGTGTTCTTCTCATCATAGGTGGACTCCGATGCCTCTTCACTGTACTGAAAGGTAATTGGTGCAGTGTCAATAGGGACTAGTCTTTAATGTGGGGAATTAGTCTAGGCATGGGGCAGGAGTTAAAGTAACCTCAGAGAGGTGAGGAGGGACAATGGTCCAGCTTGTGTTGGAACAAATTCTCTTGCTTAAGGATAGTGGGTGGATGCACACTCAGGGTTAGTGTGAGGCTGGTTCTGAAGCAGGTAGCTGCACCCACTGAGGATGGGGAGAAGTCATGTTGCTAGTGCTGGAGGTGTCTGAGCTCCTGGAACAGAGTGACCCAGGGCAGAGGGACACGATGAGGACCATTCCTGACAATGAAACCTCAAGGAAGGCAACACGGAGCTTGCACAGAGGTGGGTGTCACAGGAAGAGGGAGGCAGTAGCTGTAGAGGTAGAAGTGATGGAGAAAGTGCCTGCACAAAGGGCAGCAGCAAGGTTTGCTCCTGCGGACTCTCCTGAAGCTTCTATAAAGGAGGATTCATCTTGATGAAGTCCCAGTAGTTCATTTTTGCTTTTGTTTCTTTTGCCTTCGTGGATGTATCTTGCAAGAAGTTACTGTGGCCAAGTTCAAAAAGGGTGTTGCCTGTGTTCTCCTCTAGGATTTTGATGGAATCTTGTTTCACATTTAGATCTTTCATCCATTTTGAGTTTATCTTTATGTATGGTGAAAGAGAGTGGTCTAGTTTCATTTTTCTGCATGTGGATGTCCAATTTTCCCAGCACCATTTATTGAAGAGAATGTCTTTCTTCCAATGGATAGTCTTTCCTCCTTTATCGAATATTAGTTGAAGCTTTTGCACAGCAAAGGATACAGTCAACAAAACTAAAAGACAACCTATAGAATGGGAGAAGATATTTGCAAATGACGTATCAGATAAAGGGCTAGTTTCCAAGATCTAAAAGAACTTTTTAAACTCAACACCAAAGAAACAAATAATCCAATCATGAAATGGGCAAAAGACATGAACAGAAATCTCACAGAGGAAGACATAGATATGGCCAACATGCATATGAGAACATGCTCTGCATCACTTGCCATCAGGGAAATACAAATCAAAACCACAATGAGATACCACCTCACACCAGTGAGAATGGGGAAAATTAACAAGGCAGGAAACCACAAATGTTGGAGAGGATGCGGAGAAAAGGGAACCCTCTTACCTGTTGGTGGGAATGTGAACTGGTGCAGCCACTCTGGAAAACTGTGTGGAGGTTCCTCAAAGAGTTAAAAATAGACCTGCCCTACGACCCAGCAATTGCACTGTTGGGGATTTACCCCAAAGATTCAGATGCAATGAAATGCCGGGACACCTGCACCCCGATGTTTATAGCAGCAATGGCCACAATAGCCTAACTGTGGAAGGAGCCTCGGTGTCCATCGAAAGATGAATGGATAAAGAAGATGTGGTCTATGCACACAATGGAATATTCCTCAGCCATTAGAAATGACAAATACCCACCATTTGCTTCAACGTGGATGGAACTGGAGGGTATTATGCTGAGTGAAGTAAGTCAATCGGAGATGGACAAACAGTGTATGTTCTCATTCATTTGGGGAATATAAATAATAGTGAAAGGGAATATAAGGGAAGGGAGAAGAAATGTGTGGGAAATATCAGAAAGGGAGACAGAACATAAAGACTCCTAACTCTGGGAAACGAACTAGGGGTGGTGGAAGGGGAGGAGGGTGGGAGATGGGGGTGAGTGGGTGACGGGCACTGAGGGGGGCACTTGACGGGATCAGCACTGGGTGTTATTCTGTATGTTGGTAAATTGAACACCAATAAAAAATAAATTTATTAAAAAGAAAGAAAGAAGAAAAGAAAGAAAGAAAGAAAGAAAGAAAGAAAGAAAGAAAGAAAGAAAGAAAGAAAGAAAGAAAGGAGGATTCACCAAGCCTCTTGCTTCCTGGTAGGTGTTCTATTGGAGGTAGGAGTGTCCTTCACGGTGTCAGGGGGGTGGGGTGTCTCTCTGGGGAAGGATGGAGGGAGGTGACAGGATTCTAGGGAGGGGTGAGTGCTTCCGCAGACATGATGGATGTGTTAGTACGAAGGTGAGGAAGAGAGATTATTCAGTCCATGACCTGGAACTCCGTACTTGCCATGTGCCAGGCAATGTGCCTTTTTAGGGCCTAGGAACAAAGAGTTATATTTCTTTTTTCTCTTTGTAGTTCTAACAAGACTTTCTCTTTTTCCCCCACTCTCTCCTAATTCATGAGTCAGGTCTTGTTAGTGTCTGTGGATTGCTCTAGTATGAGGTACCTCATGTCAAGCTGAGGTTTCCGTAGAAACAAATAGAGACCTTGCTTTCTGAGTCTTGCAGAGAGTATTTCTGGCAATTTATCAGGAATGGCAGTATGTTCTTTTGGGCAAGGTATTTGCACTCCTTGGAGGAAAAACATGATAAACAAAACATTATCCTAGAACAGAGCTCTTCTGTTTTAGTTTTTATTTTTTTTTTCCTTCTCCGCCATGTCTGGCTCTGCCAACCCACCTCCAAATGCTTCCTGAGCATTTCTGGCTGAGATATGTTGGACTCCAGCTGTTCTCCATCCAGTTCTGGTGCTGTCTAGCCTCCTCCAGACATGGTCCAGAGGGGATCTGAGAAGGGAGAGGAAGGGAAGGTGTGAAGAAAAGAGCAAGATTAAGGGCATTCATTGCAACAGATCAGGGGGCTGGGGGGCAGCAGGCTCAGATAAAGCTTTTAATTGTGCTCTTGAAATTTTTGGTAGCTTGTGATCAACTCGTAATTGCATATATGCTACAAAACCTTGGGGAAGCTTGAATTTTGATCACAATATTTAGGCAGTGGTCATGACTGTGATTGGAGAATAACCAGATTTTAGAAGTAAAAGGAAGATCAAAAGATAATCAAAATTCCATAAAGGACATGTCAGAAGGGCTTAAAGAGAGGATATTTAATTAGGCTTGGGATCAGTAATGGCATTAGGAGGAGTCTTTAATAAGAACAAGTCTGAAGTCAGCAGATATTCCAAACTGCGTTGGCCTTTATGCTCACCCCATTGTCCCTGTGGACAGGCTTTGAACAGCCCACAGTTTGTTATCTATTGGTGGTGCCATATGGCGATAATCCACAGCCTCTTATTTTAGAGCACACTTAGAGGGTCCATTTGTGATGCAAACAGAGCTAGATAGTGCTGGGATTCCTTCCCATCCCTTTATTTAATGTGTGGGGTTCATATAAGTTTACTCTTTTATCAAAATCTCTAATGTGTGGCTGCTGGACATTGTGAAGGCCATATCCAAATCTGAGTGATGCCTTCAGCAGGAATCTCCAGATGCATAGGAAATCTGCCTGTGGATTTTTTTCTAGAACTAATGGGTGACTTCTGCAGGTTATCAGTGGTTCCTGGTAGGTTATTATGATGTCACAAGACTCCCTAGGACCAATGTCTCTTAACCAATGGTAAGGCTTGCTTGTCTTGGCTCCCTCCACCCACCTTGTCTACTGATGACCCTGCTCTGTATTGTGGGATGTGCATCATTTGGAGGATGTGAGGCGTTAAACTTGGAAGATATTTTAAAAGAGGATGCAATGTGGAAATGCACCGTAAGTATCATCATTTGTAAAAATGGTGTTTTACATCTAGGGTTGAAATGTCCCACTGCCTGCAGCTGTATTTACAGAGGGTCCTGCATGATCAATGAAACTACCCAAGAGTTTGGGAAGCAAACAGTTCTTTATCCTTCTTAGGTTATCCTAGTGCCCTCTGGAGCCACAGCTAGTGCAAAGTCTGCACAATACTGATGGTGCAACAAAAAATGACATTTAAGAAAGAAGGGATACATTTATTTGCATACTGTTTCCCAAGAGAATGGTGGGTGGTTTTAAGACAGGCGGTTTTAAGAATAATACTGCTTATTCTTTGAGAGTCTTCCCATGGCAATGGGTTTACGTCCCCTGCCTTGAATCTGGGTGGGCTTCCGAATGCTTCAACCAAGAAGCTATGATAGAAGACCTTCTGAGTGACTTCTGAGGCTAGGTCACGATGGCCATGAAGCTCCTGCTTCATTTTCTAGATCATTCACTCTTGTGGCCCTAAGCCACCATGTAATGACTTCAGCTACTCTTAGGCGGCTATGATGGAAAGGTCACAGGTAGGTGCTCTGTTTGAGCCAACCTTCCAGACCTATGAGTGAAGAAGTCTTCAGATGATACCATCCTGGATGTTTCAATCAATCCCACCCTTTCAAGTCTTCCCAGCAGGGCCCCAGACATTATGGAGCCGAGACTGTTTTTCCTCATCCGAAGACCTCACCCGCAGACTCGAGAGCAGAGTAAAAAGTTCATGGTCTTATCCCGCTGAGTTTACAGTAGGTTGGTGTGCCACAGTGAACGACTAGAATAGCAGGTTCAGTTGGAATTCGCTCAACATCACCAGCCGTACTCTGCACAATTCCTTATTCTACGTTTGGGAGGATAAGGAAAGCAAAGTATTTCCATTCACTGGGAGTAGGGGTGGAGTAAATAAATGCTTAACTATGACTAAGCATGCCTTCACTCAGAGGCAACCATGTTGGGGAGGGCTCAGTTAGGGGTAGTAACCCCGGGGAATTACCAAGCTGGGGACTAGTCATGAAGACAGAAGCAGTTGGGGACTAGTCACAAGGACCGGAGCTGGCCTCTCCCCTGGAGAACCATGTACCTATAACATGGCTTCCCTGTTAAGTTATTCCTTGTGTCCCTTACTTTGGCAGAGGTAGTTGGTGTATTAGTCAGTGTCTGAAAGGAAAAAAAACCCAGATTTTACAAAGGAGGCTTAAATTGGTTATGAGGTTGTAACCATTATCTGTCACCACGGTAATACTGGACCCCATGCTCCCCCACTAATAATACCTGGTGGCTTAATAGAGAAGCATAACTTCATCTCACAAGTCTAGGCCTAGGGACACAAGAGAGAAATAGTGATGACACCACAACTGTCCTAGGAGCTTGGAGAGGGGTCCCTGCAACACTGGTACTTGAGCTGCTCAGGGGGTCGCAGACTTCCGGTGGGGCACCCCGTTCCAGCCACCAAGAGGGAGCGGCACAGCTGCTAATGGCACCACTGAAAGTGGCGAAAGCGGGAAGACTCTCTTCTTCCCTCCAACTCCCTTATAATCTCCTACCACTGCCTCCCCTTAGCCAAAGCTACGAGGAAGATAGTAGGCAAGGGATCCTGGGAAGTGTAGTTTTTAGACTCCCAGCTCTAGCGTCGCAGAATGGCTGAGGGATGGTTTTAGAGATGAGAAACAGAAGGGACCTAACTGATGCTGTTGGAAATTTTAATCCCTGGGATCTTCAAGAAAATCCTCCAAGATACCGTCCACATATCACAATAAATTAGGATTTTTTTTTTGGTTGAGAATTAAAAGAATATGAACCCAAACTAACTTAAGCAAAAGGTAAATTTTAATTTAAGTGAAGAGCCTTCAAATGGCTAAGTTTAGGCAAAGGATCAAACATTGTCATCAGGGTCTGATCTCCTACCATCTCCATTCTGCTTTTCTTTATTTTTCATTCTTTGGCAGGATCTCATAATATGGCAGCAGGATTCCTCCCAGGAGTTTTAGTGTGGTCATGATACAGCTACAAGAATGATGGAAATATGGATCTTTCTTTCTCTTTCACTTACTTCACTCAACATCCAAAACTACTCTTCTTCTTCTTCTTCCTCTTTTTTTTTTTTTTTTTGGTGAGGACATCAGATTTTCTCAAGGCTCCGTGGACAGCATCACATGACAATGGTCTGGTTGCTCGGTACACACAAGGTGGTCTCCACCCACAGCCGGTTAGTCCAGGGGTGGTTTGGTGCAGTCTCCTGCCTTGTGGCCTGTATTCAGCTGGATTCTTGCCTCCTGGGCAGCTGAGGGAGGGGGCTTCTGGGGGTTGGCCCCAGGCCTAGAAAGAAGGAAGCAGGGGAGTCTGGGGCAGGCTAGGGTCCAGGAGGGAGTCTCCTGCCCTCAATGGAGAGATGGCAGCCTGAGCGACTGTGTCACCACCTACATCTGGCTGGTCTCTCAGATCTCGCCAGCTGGGGACATCTCATCCAGGACTGTGTGAACTTCGTAGAAGGTGACATTGTGGAGATACTCATTTAAGATTTCCACAAAGTTGTGGATGGCCTCAAGGTTGGCCAGATTGCTGTCACTGATGCCCATGTACATGCAGACACAGGTCAGCTCTGATCGGTTCTAACATGTCATGGTCAGGGTGTGCGAGGGTTAACCACAACCTTTGGCTTGGGTTCAAGGACTGGCAGAAATGTCAACTCGGGCTCAGTTCAAGTAGACTTTGCTTTACCTCCAAAGCATGGAGTGAGCAGGACAAAAATCACACATACAGATAAGAACAGGTGTGAGTGTGTGGGTGAGGTTCCATGTTCCTCACAGACAGGCCCGAAGTCTTAGCAACCCCGATGGAGGAGATGTTCACTAGTCAGAGGACCACGTGCCTTTTACTCACCCAGTCACTTCAGTCCCAGAAGAAACTTCTACTGTGATGCAGGGCAAGAATTCTGTTACTCGGCAAGCAGTGATCCAAACATCATATCAAGACCTCGAATTCCTGCTATCCCAGCACTCGAGGAGTCTCCTCTTTCCTTTCACAGAATCTAGGGAGTTTCTAGTCATTTACTCAGGGTCTTTCCATGATCATTGCCTGACGATGGTTTACAAACTCCTCCACCTCTGACTTTGAGATCATAGTTATACAGATGCCATGCCCTCCTTGGACCTGATGTGAGATCAGAACAACCCAATATATATATTCAAACTCCAGGGTAAGGGTGACTTTATGCAAGAAAATACTGGGTGCTCTTTAGAGAGAGAATAGTACTGCGAGGGGGAGGGCAGTGGCAAAAGCCGTATATGTCTACTAGAATGATTTCTTCTCATTCTGAGTACAGGAGACCCCAAGCCAAGGTCCCTGCCTGCCTTCAACAATTTCAGTTCTGGGAAAAGACAGACCCTCCATTCTCCCTCCAACTCCGGCTGTTATTTTCCAATACCCAGCATAATTTATTCTTTTTCAGCTGCCACATACGAATTGAGAATCACTGTCAACACATCTCTGAATGTCCTGCCTACATCTCTAGCCATTGTCCGTCTGTGTTTGGCAGCTGTCCACTCTTCTTCAGTATATACTGACTTAGCAGTGCTATTCTGAGTGTAAGAAGGCTTTTCCAGGTTGCTTTCCTTTCTAGCAATGTTCTGAGTTCCTTCCAACGTCTGTGTTTTCCAAGATGCAATGCATTCTGTTTCTCTGCAGTTGGGGAGTTCCCTCTAGCCAAGAATTACATTTTGTTAAATCGTCCCTTCCAAATGTTTTCTCTACAACCACTGTAATGAACTGACAGATGGGTGTCTGATCTTCAGAAAGTATAATGAAGATTTATTTTCTAAACTGTTAGGACAAGCCAAGGTTATCATACAAAAAACTGAACACACTGCAAATTATGCTCAATTTAAACCAAAAGTGGCAATTTCATTGGCTATGGCTTTTCCTGCTGAATCATGTTGATAATATAGATGCATTTGTACACCCAGAGCTTAGATCATCGTGTTGATTGCCTTGGTGATAGACGCTAATTTTTGAGAGGACTGGAACTTCCATGAATTCCCTCAATCTTGTCATACTCAGGATAACATTTTATACATGTTAACTCAGCAGGGGCAATGGTTCCGGTGTTTGGTTACCCTGTGTCCTTCAGAAAGGAACGACTTGGGTATCTTATCTGGGAAATGTGAAGAATAATCTCCAGACCTGCAAGATCATCAACGCACAGTGACTAAACATAGGCTCACTTTGTGCCTGTCCATGGACAACGAACTTCTAGAAATAGAAATATTGCTAAGAGATATCATATTAAGATGAACAAATGCATCTACCCCAAGAATCTCCCAATTTTCTGGAGTCCAACATAACCTATTAGCCTCACTGAGCTACCTGACTTTCTAGAGTACTCCATTCTCTTACCCACAATGCAGCTCCCTCCCCCGTTCTTCTGCTAAAGGATTGTTGCTTAGGAGTTTTCTCACAGGTTCAAAGCAGACGTATTCCTATAGATTGCCTCTCTCTCTCTCTCTCTTTTGAAACAGTAAAGGAAAATATAATGCAAATTAATACCACAAAATAATTGGCCTCTCTCCATCTGAAATCTACACAGAGGCTGCGGTGCCACTGCTCAGTGGCCAACAATTCACACTGAACGCTCTGGTGGATGAATTGGCTCTATACCCAGAGAGAACAGTGCAAGCAAACCATAAAAAAATAAAATGTACTAAACCACCAACTGACATTATGGAAATAAGACACTGGCTGGCCAAAAACCACAGTGTATCAATTAGCAGGATCTTAGTATTTGGCAGAGAGAACTCTGGGTTCTGGGAACAGAATGCTGCATGTTTTATGCAGTCATATAACATCTCCCTTGTATTCAAAGAAGGCAAACACCTGCAGCACATCCTGGGAAGGGTGAGATTACGGTGTTAAAGTTTGCATCAACTCAGTCTGACGCTTCCATCAATTAAGCTTGGTTGACACAATGACTGCTATAATCACCTAATGGGTTGGTCCTTTTGCTTTTCTCTCCATAGCTCCCTGTAGAAATTTCAAGGACATAACTTTCTTTTTTTTTTTTTTTCCATCTGGTGGAAGGGGAGATTTAGGACATCGTGACTCCCTGATAATTTCAAACAAGACTTCACATGATGGCTGAATCTTGGCGGGGGTCCCGAAGGCAGAGGGCATATGTAGGCAAAAGCTGTTGGATCTGTCAGCACTGCCACAGCTGAGAGGGGCAGGGAGAGAAGTTCCCACTGGTCAGATTCACAGGGGCCTGGTCTTGTGGAAGACTGGAGACTATGTGGTCTTGGCTCAGACTGACTAGGATCAGAACTCTGCCTTGGCATTTGTTGGTTTGTTGACTTTGGGAACAAACCTTTCCTTTCTTAATTTCAGTTTCTTCTTCTGGAAAATGGGGACATTGGCTCCCTAATGAGATTACTGTGAGAATGAAGAATAATAGATGTAAGGTACCTAGCCTCCTCCATGGCCTACTGTGGTATAGGTGTCAGGGTAGAGTAGTGTTCACTTAGCGGTAGTGGTAAACTTGAAGGGATGCCAGTGGCTGGTTGTCTGCCCAGGCAGGTAACATTATACCCCAGTTCGGTGTTTGTGTCCATAAATTCAGAATAGAGATTTCTGGCTACCCTTCAGGGGGTACATTACAATGGTAGCATCGTAATCCACCCCCCAAAGGCCATCTCCACCAAACAACCTGCTGTGATAGACCCAGATTCCCTGTAATCCCATATTCCTAACTTATTTGACACATAACAAAACAAAAATTCCTCCTTATTCCATACTGGGCATGGCACCTGACCTATGGCAATCAAGCACTTAAAGGAAAAAAAAAAAAAACATCAAGTTTTCTTCTTCTAAACAGAAATATGTTAAAACCTGGAAAAGGTGTTGGGTACAGCTTGATCCAACTTTAAAAGTCTTGGGCCAGTGTCCCTAGAATGACCTTCAGCAATCAGCCAAACTGCTAACTATAAGCTTTATCCTGATGCCAGGACTCCAGTCTTGGTTCCGCGTCCTCACAGTCTGGTGTTAGTGGAAGTCCCTTCCAACCCCTCGAGGGCTCATCTTCTGATGTCATTACTACCACAACCAAGCGCTGATGAGAAAGGGAAATTAATAACCCAAACAGTAACTATTACAACAAACATAGCACTATCTTTGCATCAACAAGGGAGAAGATTTGATGTTAGTCTAAGGCAAAATTAGTTTCCCCTCGACCACTTTGGAAAGATACAAATCTTACGTGTGACTTTTGGAAAGTTACTGGATCTTCCTGAGCCTCAGTTGCTTTGTAGCAGAATGGACACAACACTCCTGTTTTTTTTTCTTATTACTACAAAATTAAATAGGATGATGTACGTAAGATACTTAGCATAGTACCTGTACCTTTGTAGAACAAGTGTGGTAATCAATAAATAAATATTGGGGGCACCCAGGTGGCTCACTGGTTGACCGTCTCTGCCTTTGGGTCAGGGCATGACACCGGGGTCCCAGGATCCAGTCCCACATCGGCCTCCCCACAGGGATCCTGTTTCTCCCTCTGCCTGTGTCTCTACCCCTCTCTCTGTATTTCTCATGAATAAATAAAAATAAAGTCTTAAAAAAAAAACAAATATTGGTCTTTTCCTCTTCCTTCAGTTTCAAGGGCGTGCTTTAATGATATTGACTCCAACCTCTGAGGGATACCGTGTGCAGTTCCCCAGGTATATAGGCACAGACTCTCTCTCCTAAGTGACTGGGCCACTGTGCAGGCACAGACCTGCCCATTTGCCCTTATTAGTATGTTTCAGGGAACAGGAATAAGGCTGAAGGTAGAGATTGGGATGTTTTATCACCCAATCAGCAGTGTTAGTTGATGATAACTTCTTCGACCTGGCTTTGGTAAGAGTTTAAGAAATGTATTTTTTTGTAACCAATAAAAACATTCTACATCCTCAAAGGTAAGAAATGGAGAAGGTGGGAGAAGGAAATGTAGTATAAGTTGTAAATCTAAAAAGTTAATTTATCAGATTCAATGTCAACTTTGGTGACATTCCAGTTGGTGCTTCTGCCCAACTGCAAACCACCCTCGCGCTTCCTTTTGTGGTAGTTTTCTACTGCTGTTGTAACACTGCCCCAAATTTAGCTGCTCATACAACACAAACAGTTAGCGTCTTACAGTTCTGCAGGTTGGAAGCCTAACACAGTTCTCACTGGGCTGGAGTAGAGGTGTTGACAGGAAGGAGTTAGTTTCTGGAGGCGCCAGGGAAGGATCCATTTTCTTTCTTATCCAGGTTGTTGGCAGAATTAAGTATGTGCTTTGCTCTTGTGGGATCCAGGCCCTGGTTCCTGCTGGCTGGAAATGGCAGACCATTCTCAGCCTCTAGAAGCCACTGCCTTCTTGGGCTTGTGGCCCAGTTCCTCTGTCTCAGAATGCATCACGTCCCTCTCACATTGCAACTGTCTGACTCCCCCTTCTTTCTCCCTCCTCTTCCACTTTCAAGTGCTCACGACTTGAGATTTGGCCCGCCTGGATAATCCGAGGTAATCTCCCCATCTCAAGGTTTTTACCTTAATCACAACTACAAAGTCCCTCTGCCATTTAAGGGGACATATTCACAGGGTCCAGGGATTAGGATGTGGATGGCTTCAGGGGTCATGATGCTGCCGAGCACATCTCCCGACAGACCTGGACGCGTAGGGAGAGCAAACTGAAATAAATCTGAGATTTATTGGTTTTTCCCTATAAGTGATTTGAATGTTCCTGAGGGGAAAAAACACTGCAAGGGAGACTGTAGCACTCAACAGATTAAGGCATTTAAAAGAAAAAAAAAAAAAAACAAGCTTTCTAGTATGTAGTTATAGATCCCATTAACTACAGTTTAAATCATTCTTTAAGGAATTTTTGACAGATTGGTAAATTGCAACCTACACATTCCTAATTAATTTTGTCATATCTCCAATTTTCTCAGATTGCCCAACTTTCTTTACTTCCACATTTTACTAGTAACTCTTGGTTCAGTTGTTCTCCCAAGAAAATTGAGCAAAATAGAGTGAACGGCTATGCAGTGTGTGTGTATATGTGTGTGTGTATCTTTCATTCAGACTCCACTTTTTGGCTAAGTTCATAATGGCATAGAATTATAGAATGGACTGCGTTAACCTAGAAAAATAACATGGAACAATAATGTGGGACAGTTATCGCGAAGTAATAATGAGATAGTAAGATGGGACTGCAGGTTAACTAGCACTTAGAACCCCAAATGCAAAAGCTTCTTCTTATGGACATTTTGTTAGATAAGAGTGGCCTTAAGAAAGATTAGTATGGCACAGGCGAGAGGCCCAGAGGAGGTGGAGCAGGAGAGGTGAGCCCCGGGAGAGTGTGCCTCAAAGCTAGCAGCTGCACATTAGGAGCTTTATGGGAATACGATACCTGGGTCCCTACCACAGAGATTCTGATTTAGTTGGTTTGGAGATTTTTTTTTTTTTTTTTTTTTTTTACGGCTCTCCAGGTGATTCTAATATTCAATGGGGATTGAGAGCCATTACCTCAGATTATCCTCCATGACACCGGTGACAGTTATAGAACTCCTGTGACCAGGCATTGAAATAGGAGGCTCTCAAGCACAGGGATAGAGCAGCAGAGGCGACTGAGGCTGGGGTTCCAAGCACAGCTCTCCCGAGGTGGGCCCCTTCTACATCCCTGCATCCCTACTTTCTTACCTATCCAACCAGACAGAGATGGGGTTTTGTGATTCTGGACCAAAAGATCAAAACGGATTCCTGCTTCCAAGGAGCCTGGGCGCTGGAGCTCCTCTCATGAGTTTGCAGAAGAAAGTCACTGCAATTCACTCCTGTGGGTCTACCATTTGGGGAGGAAGTATGAAGACTTAGGCCAACGCTAAATACTGTGGTAAGTAAGGAGCATTCCATAAATTCCCTGCTCTTTTCCTCTCAAGGATCCTGTCCAGCTTCCTGGTGGAAAGTCATTCTCCTTAAGAGCCATTCGGTTTCTGCAGGATCTTAGGCCCTTCATCCCTGCTGCGTGCCACATGATTTCTGCACGGGTGCCGTCTGGTCTTGTCCTGGCTGTGGAGCTGACACCTACCCCTAGACTCGGGGAGAGCTTGGTTTCTGTCTCATGACTTGCTAACATGATCATTGCTCCTCGTGTACAATCTCCCTCAGGGCTGCTGCTGGGACAGGGTTATAGAACTTAATCAGGATCTCAACAGTGAGGCCCTTTAAAAAATAATGGCCCTTATATTACAACAGTCTTGTTGATTTTCAGGCCATTTTAACCCTTCTTCCTCACTGCATACAGAATTTGGCACGACTTCTGTTGGGGTTAAGGCCAGAGCAGTCATGCACTGACTCTGAGCTAACGGGGGCCTCAGCTGCGGGCCTGGGCCGGTGGAGCATGGCTATTCTCATGCTTCTTCTCATTACTAGGTTGTACAGTTCCACGCCCCTCGGTTCCCCAAAGCCCACATCATAGCTGGCGCGAGTCAGAGCCGAATCCCCCACATTCCACTATGCCAGGAATAGGAGAGGGTCTGCCAGAGGGACACTCATGCTGCAGAGATGGATATCATAACCGACAAGTGTTACCTTCCCAGGAGCAGAGGCTGACAAGAGATAGGTGGGAGCGAAGCCTGAGAATTAAAGCATTTCCATATAATTCATTATCCTCTGAGTATTTTTCACATGACATCTCATGGCAGCCAGCTTGGTTAGAACAGAAGGGTCCACTAGCTGGCTGAGTGGGTTGCACGGGGTTGTCGAGGGGGGCGCTAAATCCTCATCTTCCATCAACAGCTGGAATGAGGTTGGGGCGATTATGTCAATATTTTTACAAGCTATTTCCTTTTCCTACCGCCGGGATCCCTTTCTTTCTCACACCCCCAGTCCCTTGCACGGTGAGGCAATGAGGCCGAGGATTTCAGCAGGCTTTGATTATAGTGTCTTTTGAATCCCAATTTTTATTTACAACACTTTGGGTACCACATTTCCCAGATTACACTGGCAACGTCACTGTCTTGTAGCTACAGTTTCCTTCAATGTTTTCTTGCAAATTTGCATTTTTTGCCTCTGTGTTAAAAACACCTGGCGGGGTGAAGGGAAATTGGATCTGTGCTCAGCCTACTTTACAGAGCACCATTTTCTGTGGAAAGACTTGGTTTGTTTCCCAGTTTTCCGGTTGCACTCAGGTCTCTGAATGGAACAACAAACAGTAGAGAAGGTGCTCATTTCCTTCCTAGGGTTTTGAAGGTGGCCTCTCTTTTCTAACATGAAAGTGGGGTTTTCCTTTGATGAGCACCTTAGGATCTTCCCAGGTCCACTTTATCTCCAGCAACATTAGAGACCATTCTCTTCGGCCTAGCACTGGTCCACATGGCTTTGTTTACCGTGTTGTGTTTCCACGTCTTCCCCGAGTTCTGATCTCTATTTCAGTGAGAGGTTGGAGGACGCTGCACACGAAGCTGCTCTCAGCCATCATTTTCAGCCAGAAGTCTTCAAGGCTGTTTATCATTTCTCCTTATTTCAAGCTGCCTGCCTCATTTTTTTCTCACTCGTACTCTCCCTTTCACGTCTGACTTTTGCCTGGTGGAAATAGAATTTTTGTGCTTTATGTGAACTGTGATTATTGATGTTTGGAATGGTTCTCTGCTTAGGAAGATAGTAAAGGCACAGAGTGCATTTCTCTTCAAAATAAGATAAGACAAAGGATCCTCAGTGTTACTCTCTACCAATATGGATCCTCTACTTCGTTCTTCATCATCCAGGGCTGTTCTGAGGACTGTAATGATGCCGAAGGATGACATATGCATCCTTCTCTGGCTTCTGAACGTCCCAGGAGTCCGCTGGAAAGATGGGCCCCAGAGGGCAGGGATCATTCAGGCTTTCCCCCATCCCCAGACATAAAGATGCTACTTGTTTCCTTACATGGTGCCCTGATGAAAGGGCAAGAATCAGTTCCCAAGTTTTAGACATTGAGGCAGAGAAAATTCTGGGTGGAACAGGAGTGTGGAGTATCTGTCTCTATGTAGACAGAGAAGGAGTCAAATCACTTCAGGTGCAGGGATATGATGGAATTGGATGGGGGGTGAGTTTTCTATAGAAAGCAGATGTGAGGATAAGGAAGAGGAGTAGAGGGATGGGGAGGGGAGGGGAGGGGGGATAGGCTATGAGATGGGGAGGGGCTACTGGAATAGAGCTGGAGGAAGGGGGCTGAGGATGACAAGAGGGAAGGGGGACAGAGCGCATGAGCAGGGGAAGTGAGGTGAGGGTAGAAGAGGAGAGGATGGGGAATTAGAGGAAGAGGAGGAGAGGATGGGGAAGTAGAGGCAGAGGAGGAGAGAATGGGGAAGTAGAGGCAGAGGAGGAGAGGATGGGGAAGTAGAGGAGAGGATGGGGAAGTAGAGGCAAGAGTGCTGGCTGTGAGTGGGGAGAAACTGTGTTGATGAGGGGATGGACACAAGGCCTGGAAAGGGCCTCAGATAGAGACGGACGTGCGTGACAATGGATGGATAATGGAACCAATCATACAAGAAACTCCAAAAATCAAGGACCTAATCAACATGCAGGCGACATGGGGAGGAACAAAAGATATTGATAGCTTAGAAAATCAAAGGACATTTTAATTACACTGCTATTGATAAGCTGTGGTGAAAAATAGTCCATTTCCTCCCTGCTCCTTGGCCCTGCTCCCCGTGTGGACATTCTGAGGGTGAAGCAGGCTGCTGGGGGAGGTGGTGCACCCCTTGTCACCCGAGGGAGTCCCGGCAGAGGGAAACAGCTGTCTGGCCAGGATATTCTGGGAACACCAAGCCATTATCCTTCCAAAGGCCCTCAGCGGTCAGTCCCAGCCAGTGGGGGCATTTGTCATCAGGGGCATTTGCTCTGCCCTCTGCACCTCCTGGACCAGGGTGGAGCCCCTTCAGTCACCCACACTCTGGATCAAACTACCTTCTTGTCCCAACATGATATCCAGACAAGATCAGATTGCACCGGCGCTCACGGGACACCTCTTTCTCTAGCCCCAAGATGACCCAGCTGAGGACTTCTGACTTTGGCTTGAGGTGAGTTCCCTGCTCCCTCCCAGGGCCTACCTGCTTGGCCAAGTGGGTGACTTCATCCCTCGGAATTGAGGAGCCACTCACCCCTGTGCAGGAGAGATGGATAAGCCAAACACCAGATGCCGTCTCCAGTGAGGCCATCCTTTTCTCAGGCTACCATCATGCCTTGCCCCCCACCCAACCCACCCGGCCAATCTGTCACGTTTGGAACACAGCAGGCCACAGAAGGATTCACACAGAATCCAATTCTGCTTCTGCTTTCCTGAAACAAAAATAGTCTGGAGAAAGGCTCAGAGTCATATTTCACCAAAGACTCTGACTAAATTAATTATAGGCAACTATAATTCATCATACTTTCAATTAACAATTAATTACGTACAAGAGAGACAAATGTTTTATTGAGACCAAGAAACAACATGTATCATTTGTAGTGTGGTGTTTTCTCCTTACACCGTAGGGAGGGGATTTATGTGCTACAGATTGCTTGAACCAGTTTTGCTCTGAAAAATACAAATCCACCTGGACTCACTAGCAGAATGGATTCTGGAGTTGGAAAGACCTGAAGTCTGGCACTTGGAAAATTTAGGACTTAGACCTTCTCCTTTCACACCGCAGGAGGAAGGATCTACACGGGGGATATGCGTGGTCCCAACGGAAACCTCAGAAGGCAGGGTCCCCTCCTGCAGTCTACAGGGGCATGGCCAAGTTCAGGTATATGGGGAGGACTGGGTAAGAGGAAAGCAGGAAAGTGGAGCGACAGGCTCCCCTGCTGCTCCATCCGTGTCCCATCTCTGCCAAGAGCACAATCAACACACAATGAGATGCTCAGAAGAATCTCTTGTGCCAAATCAGATCAATTGAGCTCAGCCTTTTCATGAATGGCCTTTGGGGGAAGATAATGAGGCATTCCCTAGGTGGGCTCAGCAATATGGCAGTGGGCCCCGAGTACCAGTCTCTCTTACTAGGGGATGTCTGTTGCCTCTCTGGAATCCATCACCTTCTTTTCCCTTCCTGGCGGAGCAACTCTTTCCCACCCTTGCAGGACTCACCTCACCCTGGCTTCAGGTGTGGCTCTGAGGCATCTTGAGTCAATCAGTGTATCTCACCTGTGGGGCCTTTAATGCCTTCAGAAAACCCAAAGGGAGCCGAGGAACCTCCAAGAATGCTAGAACACAGATTCTCTTTTCTCTGCTGTGCTTGGATAGTAGGAGAGACTACTGCTGCTGCTGCTGCTGCATCACTAACCCTACCACTACCAACAACGCTACCACTTGTAAGGGCCTTAATCAATGATGGACATAGTTTTAAGTACTTTATGTATATTTGCTCCTTGGATACTTACAACAATCCTATGGGCTAGCTGCCATGATTGTCCCCACGTTACAGAAGGGAAATTAAAGCCAAAGTTTCCTTTCATCTTGCTGAAGGTCACACAGTTAGTAAATGGAGGGGCCAGAATTTAAGTCTTGGCATAACATTGGTTAGTCCCTGACACCTGTAACTGCTGGAGACATGAAGGTAAGTCTGAAGCTACTGGGAGCCCAGTCTAGAGATTGAAGAGGAAATGGATCCATAGGAGGCGGAGGGGCTATCTTGTGAGTCCAGTATCAAATCCTTCACGGAGCCAGAAATGTCTGAGTCTGTCCTTTTTGAGTTATGTGAACCAATAAGTTTCTCTATTGCATCAGCCATTTTGTAATGGGTCTTCTCTTCCTCTCAACTGGAAGGACCAAATGTAGACTTTGGTACCAGGAAATAGGACTCAGAAGTGTTCACACTGATACAGAGTTGACCGACCTGCTATATTAGAAAGGGTCCTGATTGGGAAATCATGTATTTCAGGAAGTGGGATTAGCATACCTTGTGATGCAGCCATGAATTAACTGGTTGCATTGTCATGTGTTTGTTGTTGTGATTCGGATCTCTTGTCTTTCAAGATTATAACCCCGGGGAACTTGAATTGAATATGGCCGCTTGTAGCCTTTAGAATAAGGTCTGTTCTGGTTGTCCAGTGTATGTACAACCCATTCCAAAGCTCAGTGGCTTAAAACACATATTTATTATGATCTGTCATGGTGCTGTGGGTCGTCTGGACTCAGCCTAGTGGTTCTTGCTTAGGCTCTGTCAAGTTGCAGTCTGAAGGTCATCTGAAGGCTCAGTGGGTTGCACATGCAGACAGCTCACTCAAGGGCTGAAGATTGATGCTGGTTGCTTTCTGAGAGCTCAGCTGGCCTCTTGACCAGAGTGCCTTCATATGATTTCTTCATGTGGCTTTTGCTTCTCAAAGCATGACTTCTGGCTTTCAAGAGGCCATGTTCAGAACATTTAAAGAGGCCCAGGTATAACTTGAAAGGCTGCTTGTAATGAAGCCTTGGAAGTCTCGAAGCGTCATTTGCACTGCATACTATAGGTTAAGAGAGAACCAGATGGACAGCCCAGGTTCTAGGGTAGAGGCCCACATAAGGGCGACAAGACCTGGTGAAACGGATTATTGCCAGACCTGTCTGGACATCAGCTACCACAAGACCCTACAATAAAATGAAGTGCCTGGTTTGATTCTGGCCTGAGGAGAAAGAGAGAGTGCTCAGGTAGGAAGAATTATGAGAGACTCTGTCTGAAGCCTGCAATCCAAAACACCTGGGAGTAAAATAACCTGCAGCCTTGCAAGGTTGGAAAAACTTGTCCCCAGGCTAAGATGATTAGATGAAGCTAGGAAGCTAGGATGTGGGAAAGAGGATAATATTGGGTTACAAGATGACCCTGACTGCCTCCTCCAGGCTTCTCCAAAAATACAACTCCCCTCCCAAGCCTGTGCTTCAGACGTGCTGGGACAGAGTGTGAGGTGGAACCTCAGTGCTGTGGTGGGGAGGGATGGGCAAAGCACCTACATCTAGTACCCGGAGGCTAATCACCCCCCACCCCGCTCATCTCAGTGGGTTGGACATACTTGGCCAGATCTTGACTGAGGCAGGGAGCAAATAGACCAGAAACTCAGAGCCTTTAAAAGAGCTCTCCTGAGAGGGACACCTGGGTGGCTCAGGGTGTGATCTTGGGGTCCCAGGATCAATCCCCACACAGAGCTCCCTGCATGGAGCCTGCTTCTCCCTCTGCCTGTGTCTCTGCCTCTCTCTCTGTGTCTCTCATGAATAAATAAATAAAATATTAGGAAAAAAGAAACCTTCTCCTGATAAAGAAGCCAACTTCCCCCACACTTGGCCTGTGATTGCTCAAGCCTGGATGAATGGTTGTTACTTTAACCTGTCTTTCCTTTATGCCTACAGTGGTCACATAGACTTGATATGGTTGTTGATGTTTGCATTTTCTCTTTTGTGAATTTCTTCTTCATATTTTTCTTTTTTTAAGATTTATTTATTTTAGAGAGAGAGAAAGAGAGTGAGCATGGGGGGAGGGGCAGAGGGAGAGAGAGAGAGGGCAAGCAGACTCCCCACTGAGCAGGGAGCCCCATGCAGGACTTGATCTCTTGACCCATGAGATCGAGACATGAGCTGAAACCAAGAGTCAGGCTCTTAACCAACTGAGCCACCCATGCATTCCTTCTCCTTCTTGTCTTTTATTTATGTTTCTATTGGATATTTGTCTTTCTGTTGTAAATTTGAGAGAAGTTTTATCACATTATAGGTATTAACCCTTTATCACATACCTGGTTGTAAGTAGCTTTCCATTCTGTCCTTTATCTATTGACTATAATAATCATATAACTTCTATTAAATACATAGTAATTAAATATATCAATATTTTAAAATAACTTTTAGGTTTTTTTAAAGTTTTCTGTAATACCTCCCGGCCACCCTCATGCTACTCAGTCTGGGAGCCACCAAACGCTTTTTGCATCAGCTTGGAATCCTCCCAGACCCCAGGACCACATCAAGTCGAAGTTGCTGCTCACTAAATGCAAGCGGAAATTTAAAACCAAAAAAAAAAAAAAAAAAAAAGGAAAAGGAAAAGATGCTGGTTTGAGCCAATCAGTGTTGTAAATGGGACACAATTATTTTTTGCTCTGCCTAGGCTTTTGGTGGCAGCTGGAATCAAAGGGAACACCCCAAAAGGCAGATGTGAGTCTGAGGAAGACAGCAGGCATTGTTTTGTGTCATCTCATAACCACAACTTAGCTTGGCAGAGTAGAGGGTGAGTACTCTGGGCTAATGCGAAGAGTCTGAGCCGAGAGGATACCAGGGTTTGACCCCTTCCTGGTCCGATTGTTGCCCTCCCTCTGTCTGTCATTCCATATCACCATCTGTTCCTTTCCTCCTCCTCCTGGTCTTATCTCCTGTTCCTGCTGCATCTCTTTCCTTCATTGAGCTGTAGCCTCATGAGCCTGGATTCAGAGGTGACCTGAGATCAGACCGGCCTTGGGACTGCCCTACAATGGAGCCCAGCTCCTGTTTTGTCTCTCAAAGTCCCCAGCCCATTCTTCAGCAGGCAGCATGCCCTCTTTCTGTTGTAAAGTTTGGGGACAACAAGGATATTGTCTGCCCCTCACACCCTGTTTCCTCTGAGGAAGGCATTTCTTCTATGAAGAGTTGGAGCTTCCCTCAGAGAACACAATTCTGATTCTGTTTATGTCCCTAACCCTTCCTCTCACTGCCCTACCCCTCCTCAGTTACAGCCTGGCTTTAATCAGGCACCTAGACAACAGAGTTGTGCTCAGAACAGTGGCCTCGAGAGGAAATGAATTATATTTATGATAATCGCTAAGCATATTTTCCCAAGATGGATAAAATAGTCATTACCTAACCATACGATCAATGTAGTTTACTTTACCATTTATTAAGCTACTGTTTATATTAAGACCTGTGCCAGGTGCTAAGAACTTAATCTGTCTTTAGGCAAAGACAAGGCTTAAAGTCTACTGTGAGAGGAAGACAATTTCAAAAAGCAAAATACCTTTAAGCAGAATATAATTAGTGTACAAATCGAAGCACTAAGTATTATGGGAACAGAAGTATGGAGAGATTAATGATAACTGAGGAAATAATACTGCTGTGAGTAATAGTAGTGGTAATATTGAGGAGTCCGTATTTGTTGAGTACTTACCATGTGCCGTGCATTGTGCAAAGCACTTTAAATGTATTCGCTCAATTGACTTTTGCAATCAGTATGATGTAGGTGTTTTTATGTTTCCTATTCCATGAAAGTAAAATAAAAACAAAACAAAAGCAAATCACCCCCCCCAAAAAAAGTAAAATGATTTTCTTAATTCACTTGGGGAGCAAGGATTCAACCCAACTGTACCTTACACTGACCCTGGGCTCTGGAACTGTTTTCTCAGGAAGGCAGCATTTTATTTGCACGTTAAAGATGGGGAGGATTTGGACACAGAGCTTTTAACAGCATAGGGAAGTGGAAAAACAGAAGCAAACGCCCGGAAGATGTTAAACACAGGATGTGTTCAGCTGTTGTCCAAATTATAATGACCCTGAGAGCTACAAGACGTAAACAGTACTGGCCCAGCAACACAAAGATAAACTGACAAAACAGAAGACACTTAGATATATGAGATATTGGTTTTGGAAAATCATGGCATTTTAATCAGTGAACAATGATGGACTATTCTAAAATAAATGAGATTAGGCCATTTTTGAAGACCAAATAATTTTCTTAATCTATTTGAATAACCTCAAAGGTTATTTAATTATATGTATAAAGAACTAAATAAAAATCTACAAAGAATAAAAAGAAATCTATAAAATATTTTAATAATTTGGTGGTGGGCAAAGCTTTCTTGATCTAGACCCAGAATTCGTCAGAAGCTGCAAGGATAAACATCTACACATTTGACTATTTCTAATTTAAACCATTCGGACAAAAAAATTACTGCAAACAAGTTAATTGTTTTAAATAAAATATTTGCCACACAAATATGCACAGGATTGACCTTTCTAATATACAACAAGCTTCTTACCAATCAGTAAAAAAAGTAGACCTTGACAGAACAGAAGGTAAAAGATGAACAGGTTAGTCAAGCCAAAGAACTACAAATGGCTGATACACATTTGAAAAAAGCCAGCTTGACTAGTAATCAGGAAAATGCAAATTCAAATGACAGTGTGGCACCATGGACTTCCTATCACATGGACAGTACAAGAAACAAACCTGAAAAGGTCTGACAGCACCCAGTGAGGAGGAGAGTATGAGCGAAAGGGACTAGGGAGGAGAGGTGTTGGTTTGTCTATCCTGCACCCCCTTGATTAGGGAAATCGCCCTCCTCTGCATTCAAGCCCCTGGGATCATCATGGTCTCATAGGGCCTTGTCAATCCTAGAGAGCAGGAAAATTTATAGGGGAAGATCATAAAGCCACATAGCCTTTTAAGTTGTTGGGTTTTTAAAGATTTATTTGGGGGTGGGGGAGAGAACGAGCAGGAGGGGAAGAGGGAGAGGGAGAGAGAGTCTCAAGCAGACTCCACACTGAGCACAGAGCACGATGCAGGGATCACTCTCGGGACCCTGAGATCATGACCTGAGCCAAAACCAAGTACCAGATGCTCAACCGACTGGGCCACCCGGGCGGTCCCTGTGGTTCTTTGATAGCCACACCCACTGCCTCTCAAGCCAACCGCCTCTTTAATCACAGCCACCAGTCATCGTCCTCCATTTGTGTAACTGTGCTGTCTTGAGCTTGTCACACAGGTGGAATCCTACAGTATAAAGCCTTTGGGGATTGTGTTTTAATTCAGCCCCATTCCCTGGAGACTCACCCAGGTTCTTGTGTAACAATGGTTCATTCACTTTTGTTGCTGGGTAGCGTCAGTGCTGCGGATATACCACAGTTTCACAAATCACTCTTTGAGGGGATAGAGTGGTTTCCAGTTTGGGGCTCTGATGAATAAAGCTGCCATAGACATTTATGTACAGGCTTTTGTTTTCTTCGGGTTTTCATTTTCTTTGGGATACATGTCCAGGAGAGTGATTGTTTGCGTAGTCACCACTTCTTGATTTATTTTTTTAAATTGCCAAACTGCATTCCAGAGTGTCTGTACCATTTTACATTCCCACCATGAGTGGTCCAGTTTTTCCATATCCTCACCAGAATTTGGTGCTGTCGACCATTTTCTATTTTAGTCATTCTGATAGTATCTAATGACATACCCGGAGTTTAATGTTGCATTTCTCTAACAGCTAATGATGCTGCACAACCTTTCATGTGGTGGACTTCTTGTGGATATCATTAACAGATTTTAGCATTCCATTTTCATTTATAGAATTTTTTGAGTATATCCCTTTGTATATCTCCTTCAGCAGTCACTCTAGGTATGACTATCTCTATCTATCTCTCCATATATCATAGTCTACTTATTTCATCGTTTTACCAACTGGAATAAGATCAAAACATTTTACCTCTTCTTATGACGTTTTATTCTTCCCTCCTTTATAATATAATTGTCTTAAACATTTCTTCTATTGACATTTAGAGCCACATCAGAGAGTGTAATGATTTTTGCTTCGATGGTCAAACATCGTGTATTTACCTGTATTTTCTGCTTACCACATTCTTTTTTTCTCCTTGATCTATAATATTCCTTATTTTATCGTTTCCTTTCTCTTCAAAGAATTCCTTTAGCCATTTTCCTGTGTAGGTCTGCTGGCGACAAATTCTGTTAGTTTTCCTTCATTGGTGAATGTCATGATTTTCTCTTCATCCCAGAAAGATATTTTCAGTGGGTATGGGATTTTGTGACTGTTCCTTTCTTTCTGTACTTGAAAAGGTGTGCCATTTTCTGTAGCCTCCATAGTTTCTGATGATAAATCCACTGTCATTGGAGCTGATTTTCCTATAGGTAACTGCTGTTTTCAAGTTGTTTACGTCATCTTCAGTTTTCAGAAGTTTGATTATGATGTGCCTTGCTGTGGATTTTTGAATTTCTTCTCTCTGGGGTTTTCTCAGCCTCCTGAATCTGTAGTTTCATGTGTTTTATCAAATTTAGGAGTTTTTTGACCATTATTTTTTTCTAGTATTTTTTTTTTTTTTCAGAACTGCCCTCCTCTTTCCTTCAGGGATTATAACAGGAATGTTAGATCTTTTGCTATAGTCCCACAGGTCCCTGCAGTTCTGCTTATTTTTTATTTCAGTCAATTTTATCTCTGTTGTTCAGACTGGGTAAGCTTTATTGTTCTATCTTCCATTGCAGTTCACCAGTTGTTGCCTTATTCCCTTCATTCTTCTGTTGAGACCATCCATTGAGTTTTTAATTTCAGTTAATATATTTTTCTGTTCCAAATGTCTGCTAGGTGATTCTTTATAGCTTCTATTTCTTCTCTAAGACTTTCTGTTTCCTTCATTTTCTCTGAAGCTTATTCATAATTGCTCACTGGAGTATTTTATTTTATTTTTAAATTATTTATTTGAGTGAGAGAGAGAGAGAGAGAGCATGAATAGGGGAGGGGAAGAGGGAGAGAAAGAATCCTCAAGCAGACTCTGTACTGAGTGTAGAGCCAGATAGTGGGCTTGATCCGAGATCATGACCTGAGCTGAAATCAAGAGGCAGATGCTCAACTGAATAAGCCATCCAAGCATCCCTCACTGAAGCATTTTATTTGAATCATTTTATGATGGTCGTTTTATGATCTTTGTATAATTTTAGTATCTCTGCCATCTTGGTGTTGATTGCCTTTTTCATTTACTTCAGGATTTTCCTGGTTCTTGATATGACAAGTGATTTTCAGTTGAAACCTGGACATTTGGGTATTATGTTGAGACTCTTCACTTTAGTTAAACTCCTTGTTTTAGGTTGGGTTTGTCTGACATTGTACCAGCAGGGGAAGGGAATGCATTGTGTAGTTGCTGCCAGGTTAGGGTAGGTCTTCCACACAGACTCTGTGAGCACCCAAGTGAAGGTGGTGGGATGCTACATGACTGCCATGTGAGGCTGGAGTTCCAGCTCCTCACTAGGCCTTGGATCATTTCATCCTGGCTGAGAGAGTAGGAATGCCTCCTGAATGTTCCCTGGACATCCCCCACTGACATCCCAGGCAGTGGCCTCATTATACTCAGCAGTGGTAGGAGTCCTGATGCTCCACTTGGCCTCCCAGTGGGAAGTGGGAGAGATGTTTCTTTACTGCCAGTTGAGGGGTGTAAGACCAGGCTTCCCACAAAATCTCCACTGACACCGTAGGTGAGATTGAGGGGGTCACTGCAAGCTTCCTACTTAGTGTTTTCTAATAACCATGATGGCAGTGGTCATGGGGGAATGGGGGCATCTCCTGTATAGCCTGGCAAGTTTGGAAATCTAGCCTCTCTGCATTCCTTGGTGAGGGTTGGGTTTTTTTCTATAGTGTTTGGTGGGAATAGAGCAGTAGTTGCCTAATACCTTCTTTCTTTGCCAGTCTTCCCCTTTCCCACTCCTTTGGCTAGAAAAAGCAGTCTTGGTGGGGGTTGTCTGGGTTTGTTGGAATTTCTGGGAATTTCAGGCTCCTTCAACTTTAAATCTGGGGTATATGAAGCAAAAAGGGAATGCAGAGAACTCCACTGTATTATTCTTCGAATAAGGTCCCTAATCCATCTGGCTTCTTTTCCCTGACTTTCTCATGTTTGTTTTGTATATAGTGTACACATTTTTTAGCGAGAGAATTAGGGAACATATGTTGGTGTCTTTCTTTGTGTACATCAACTTTATAATGCCTTCTGACATCTTTGAAGCAGGGTCCTTCTCATTAGTCCTCCTTATATACATCTTGAATACTATTAGCCTTTTCCCCCTGTCATCTAGAATATCATTTTACCTTGTTTCAAAAGAACAACAACCAAAAAATTAGAGTTTTAATTGGAATTGAATTAAATATAGTTATTACTTATTTTATATTAATTATGGGATAACCATGCTTTTATCAAATTAAATATTACATCCAAAAAATATACAGTGTTTCATTTATTCCTATAATACTTACATCCTTTATTATATAATAGTTTTGTATTATAGATATAATGCTTTTTATTGTCAATTTTTCCCTAAGAAACCTATTTTATCTAGTTGCTACTTTAAATTGATTACTTTTCCTCCATATATGTCTAGTTTATAAAGACACTATTGACTGTATACTTGGTTTGTACTCAGTCACCTGATCAACTACTCATGAATTTCATTCTTTTTGCTAAAGTGTTCTGGATTTTCCAGGCATACAAACATATTATCAGCAGAAACAATTTTTATCCTTTTCTTCTAATATTAAAATGATTTTATAAATGACGAAAAATTTTACCATTTTCTTCTAATTTTCAAAGAGACATATATTGCTCATTAATCTAGTGACCAAACAAAAAGTAGAGAAAAAAGTGTCTATCAGTATGGGAATGGTTGAATAAATGTTGACTTGTTCACAAAATTGAATGCTCACTGACTGTGGAAATAACTTAACTTGGATAGATTTCAACTCTGAAGGGTGAAGTGAGAAAAGCAGAGTACAGTAATGTGATCCCATTTTCTAAAACAACAGAAAAACTATCTGTAGGCAGTGGTATATATAATATATATGTACATGATTATCTAAATAGAGGGAAAGTTATGAAAGCTATCAATTGGGTTATATTGGCAGTGGTAGATGGCAGGAAAACGAAAGGTAAGCAAAAATAAACAAAAAGACTGTCTTCAGATGTTATTAACCATAGAAATAGCACATGATCCCATTCACGGTGAATTACACAGAGCTGTATGAAGAGACACGTGAAGAGGTGGCCGAAGCACTTTAGTGGTATTCGTGATGTCAGGTGGGATTTCAAAAGATTTCATTTTCGTTTTAACGTATTATGAATTATTCACAATGTTTATGACAAGAATATATTATACGATCATAAAAACACAAGATAATTTTTTTTCATGATGGAAATTGAAAAAAAAAAAAAAAGCAAAATGCAATAGGATCATTCCAGCTCAAGTATCAGCCCGAGCCTTTTGCAAATCTGTGCTATGTTGGTTAAATGGGAAACACCAGAAACTGGAAGACTAATGAGAAAAACCAGAGAACTAATTTGAATATTCTGAGTCGAAGGGGGAAAGCTTTTCATTAGTTCTTTGGAAGGCCAAGGGCGTACACAGCTTCCAAAGTCTAGGAAGTGGAAATTATTGAACAATGCCCCAGTACCTCAAGGTGAATCATCTCTGAGAGTTTTCTTTCTTGGGGTCACTGTGGGAAATATTCAAAGTCTTAAGAGGGAGTGTCCAACTGTAAAGCTTGGATCACAGACTCAACACTTGGCTAGAGGAGGCTGGATGCTGTTGGTTCAGTCCTGCCAAGATTAAATACAAGAGAAAAGGGGAATTATTTCCAAAAAGGGGTTGGGGTCCATAAACCCAAAGAAATGGGGATACAGTCTGGAAGGTTTAAAAAACAAACACCAAGTGTCCATGCACAGGCTGAGAGTCCGCCCTGAGCCTGGCTCCTCGGATGGGACACGCACGGCTAAGGCCGTGGCTGTCTGACTTCCTCTTCCCTCCCACGGGCCCTGGGGGCTCTCCTGCTTTCCTCTCCACCATGTCCATTCGTGGGACTCCTTTTCCTTCAGGCCTCACAGACTCTGCCACCACTCTTCCTTCACATCAATCTTGTCTGTCGGAATTCAGGTGCACTCCTTTAAACGGACACATGAGACAGTAATAAATCAAAGTGGAGTAACCAGATGAAGATGCATTATAAACTGTCTAGAAGGGATAAATGACTCGGGGAAAGTCAAGTTAAAGGAAGTTACTACTGTGAAGAATTAAACTTTCCTGGACCACCATGGTACCCTGGGAAAACAGAAATATGACTGGTGGAAGAAAACAGCCCTGAGTCCACCCTAGCAGGGGGCACGTCTACTGAGATGAGTGCTACCCACTCAAGAAAAGTCAAGGCGACGTTAAGAGAAGAGCGTCTTCTTCCTGACATGAAGTTGCCCATCAGCACTGGTCAGCATCTATGTGGGCACTCTGTCTGGAGGTACCTTTCTGTGTGTGTCCTTGAAGACCAGTGCTCAGTGGCTTAAAGCCACAATCATTGACTCTTTCTCCCGGGTGTGGTTCTGCTGGGGGACGTCTGTTTCCCTGTTCCTGTGGGAGAAGACCAATCTGTCCCCAGCAAGCCCCTTTCCAGTTCTTTTTTGCAGCTCATCTGCTAACCCCTTGTTGGTTAAAGCAAGTCACCTGGGGAGCTGCACCCCAGGGGTGGAAATTCTCACGTCTATTGCAGGTGTGGTTGGGGAAGTGGATGTTTTTGAACAAGTGATATCACCTCAGTTTCTACAAGATCTTGCCTGGGTGTGCAGGGCAACAACCAGAGCAGTCGGACTGGGCAGATGTATTAGGGACTGGCTCCTTTTTCAGTGGGCTAACACCCGAGTAAAACAAAACACAACAAAACTATTAGAAGAGAAAAGGGGAGAGAAGAGAGAAATCTGGAATTATCTAGAGCTATCATTGTTTTGGAGTGACAATACAAATACATGACTAGGATTTTCTGTATCATTTTCAGCATTTTCCACATTTTCTATAATGGATATCTAACGTTTTCATAATCAGGAATAACACACATACATGCACACACATGCATGAAAGAAATAAAATGTCCTCTGAGGAGTCTTTTTCTTCTCAGCTCATGGAAGCAAGAACAGCACAGTATTGATGGAGGGGGTGGGAGAGCATTTGTTTTTTTTTTTAATCTCTAGCTTTTGAAGAGAAGGTGAATGCTGCAAAACACCAGTTTCTTCTGCACTAGTTAAATTTTGCACTCAGGGCAGAGGCTAAAGATCACATTTTTATAAGGCATTGATTTTTTTTCAGAGGGCAAAAGATAGAAGACCTTTTAAGGAATTAATGTCCATTCTTGGTTCTGTTAAAAGGGTGATTTATTGGGTCAAAGATTTTCTTCTCTGACTTTCTTCTCCTAAATTTCCCTGTTTCCTCATCTGCAAAATGCAGGGACTGAATGGAGTGGTCTGGAAGGTTCCTTTCAGATCTCACTGACAGTCATTCGGAGAGCATGCCTACAGCTCAGCTACTTGCCATTTGACAAATCATGCTCCAACGTGCAGGCTGAATTCTCTACCCTGCCTTGCATGGACATTTTTACAGTAGCTAGCACCTAAGTAACGTGGGTAGTTCTATTATTACTGGCTTCCAGTTATATAAATATTAATTTGTATTGCAGAAATTTAAAAATCTAGAGGAAAGAAAATAAAAATTACCTATAACCCCACTAGTATTTTTTCACAGTATGTTTCCAGTATTTTTTCAGTGCACATATATTGCAATTTATGTATAAAAATATTGATCTAATTTTTAATTTTATTTATTATGACATATCCCTATGCAATTATCTTCCAAGCAGTCATCTGTAATGGCTAGGTGAGATTTAATAATCTAAAAAAAATTTATTTACAATCTGTATTTCCAATAACCTATATGTTGATCTTTATGTTCTTTCAGTATGGGTTAAGGGTAAATTCATGGGCTCTGAGGGGCACCTGGGTGGCTCAGTCGGTTGAGTGACCCACTCTTGATTTCAGGTTGAGTGGTGATCTCCAGGTCATGAGATCGAGCCTGGCTTGTGCCTAGAGCTCAGCATTAGGAATCCACTCCGGGTTCCGTCTCTCTTCTCCTGCTGTCCCTCTCTCTCTCTAAATAAATGAATAAATTAATTCTTTAAAAAAAAATCATGAGCTCTGAGATTGACAGCCTGAATTTGAAATCCAGGAACTATTCCTTATTGAGTGTGTGACTCCAGACAAGTGTCTTGACTTCCTTAAGCCTCATTTCCCTGGTCTACAAAATGAAAATGAAGCTTGCACTGTCTATATATGGTTTGTACGAAAAGAAAACCATCTACTGTCTATCTAGGGTTTTTGTGAAGATAAAGTGATGGTTGTGCAGCAGAGTAAGATCTCAAGTCATAATCATATGCCACCCCCTCGATCCTGCCTTCCACCTTCATTGAGTGTCTTGCTGTCATTTTACACTGGCCCCTCCCACCTCCGAGTGATTGGCACCCCTCACTCTCTATGGAAAACAAAGACTGTAAATAATTGTAAATTAAAGTTCCAAGATTCGTAGAATAAGTAAAATAAAGACAAATCTGTTTATATACTTGTAGAGTAATTGCCCCTTCCTCCAACGTGGGTGACTGTAACAAGGGAGAAGGGCCATCTGAGTGTCCCTGTGTTGCCAGTACCACTACTCTACTTTGCAGAGTGTCCCCAGGGACCACCTGTCCTCCTTTGCTGAAAGGTGAGGATAGGCAAGGGATGGTGCACAGCAGAGCACCCACAGGCCATCCTTCTCCTAGTGACTCTGTGAGCCTGAGACTGCCCCCTTGCCAGCACCCCTGCCCTGTAATGCATCCTGTGTGAACAAGAGTCTGTTTGGCAGACAGGAACACTCGTAATCCCCCAGGCCCTGTACTCCTAGAGGGCTGGTGGTGACAGGACAGGCAGCATCCGACTCCACAGAAGCAGGCCAGCTCTCACCCTCCGGGGCACTGCACCTGCCTAGCCATGCACGCTGCCCACATAGCACCTAAGAGCTCAGGGCAAGTGAGCGAGGCTCAAGATGGCCAACTTTTCACCCAGTGAATGCTCAACATCTCTGATGGGCATTTTTAAATATCCTTTTATTGTTTCCTTAAGAAAATTTCTTACGGGTGCAATTATCCATTTAAGTGTGGACATTTTTTAAGACTTTTAATAAATGTAGATGAAGCTGCCCTCAGAATGCTTTAACAAATTTACCCTTTAATGAGATGGTATGCTTTCTTATGTTTTTGCCAGAATTAGTAAAAAATAAATAGCTAAGTTCTGGTTTTCTCATTCTAAAAGTAATATATTATTGCAAAATCATCTGGAAATTCTGAAAAAGCAAGTATATTTTTTGACAAAATTAGCTCTGCACCATTATTTTTACGGCCTGCTAGCATTAATGGTATGGCTGTATTTTATTTAGCCAGTCCTTTATTAGTAGGCTTTTAGGTTGGATATCTTGTTTTGCTACTTGCTAAATTTTATAACAAGTCTCTTGAACATGTATCTTTGTGACTATTTCTAAATATGTACTAATATAATATCCTTATCCATTCTAATACCTCTCAGTTTGATATTTTCAGTTTCTTCTAGATAAGCAGTCATATTGGAAAATCATGATGCAAATTGAACACCAATAAAAAATAAATTTATTATAAAAAAAAGGAAAACCATGATGATTTTGACCCTTTCAATTTATTAGTACATTTTTTTCTTTATGGCATTATTTAGAAGTTCTAGAAAAATAAAAATTAATTACAGTGATGCCAGATTTCCTTATTTTCTGATTTTAATGATAATGCTTCAAGGTATGGGCAATATTTTCTATTGATTTCAGATAGCTATTTTTAAAATCATACTAAATAAGTAGTTTTCTATTCTGAATTTTTCTAGATTTTTTAAAATTAGAAGTGAATGTTGAAATTTATCAAATGCTTTCTAGCATGAATGAGATGTTCATGCATTTTTTTCTGCTTTTACCTATAAGGTGGTGAATTAAATAAATATATTTCTAATGTTGTACTCTTCTTATATCCCAGAATAAACTATGTAGGACTTCTTTGAATTTATTTTATAACATATGCCAGGACTTAGTTTCCTGTATTTTATTTTTGGTGTCTCAGCAATTCTACAACAACTATCAGTATCATCACCATGCATTAGCAGGCATTAGCAGCTGTAAACTGAATGCATAGAATATTTTTTTTTTGCATAGAATATTTTTAAACTTATTTACATCATGTCTTAATCCTAATGGTTTTTCTTTTCTTTAATTTTTTTCAGGTTTATTGAGGGTATAATAAAAATTCGAAAATATTTAAAGTGTGCAACCCTCACAGTTATTTTTAAGATAGGTATTACAATCCCACTTTACAGAAAAGATATAGAATAATTAAGTGTCCAAGTACTTCTTTAAAATACAACAAGTATTTAGCTATAAGTCTATTTATCTCCCAAGCCTACAATTTTAATCATTTTACATGTCTCTAATCTCTTTACATGTCTCTAAATTGAGTGGAAAGATTGGCCTGTAGATTATTTCTTAGTGCTTTATTTGACAAATTTTGCTATCAGGGTCATTATGCTAGTTTAAGAAATTGAAATGTTTTCTAAATTTTTAAAAATGTCATTAAATATTTTACATAGCACAGAATTAATTTTTTCTCCATATCTGCGAATATATCTGTTTTATTCTTCTAAAATAAGTGTATTTCTGTTTCCTTTTATTTTTCCTTGCTTAGCACTTGTTTGATTTGATACACTTTGTTGGTCTTGTCAAATTAAAAACCAATTTATCTATCAACTGTAATGTTTCCTCCTCCTAAGTCTTTTGTTTCATTTTGAGGACTTTTTATTTTTTGGCTTATTGGATTGAATGGTCATTTCATTGATTCTCTAAGATGACGTCAATACTATGACCACAGCTCACATTTTGTCTTTCTCCAGAGCACTTCCAATGTCCTGCTGAAATGACCCTATCAATGTAACAGGGAAAAATCTAAACAGTTGATGAAATACAAAAAGTGTAGTACTTAACATGCCAAAAATATGTAAGAACTTCAATAATAAATTGGGTATATTACGGTAGAGGGATTCTTTAGGTTGGGGGAGGGGAGAGTAGGTGGAAAGAGCCCACTAAGCCATAAGGAGAAGGATTCTACCTCACCTCCACTAATACAGGTCAAAGAATGAATCAATTAAAACATGGCATAAATGTTTTCTGAATGAATCTATTTAAGCTGTCAATAGATCACATTGACCATGAGTTTCTGCAATGAGTAACCTCTGAGAAAATAGAAATAAAAAAATAGCTTTATTAGAAAGTTTTAAAGGTCTAAGCACTATAAAAAATCTGAGAACAAGAAAATAATATCCTGTAGATGAAAAAAAAATCATTAAATTAAACTACAATTTCAGCAGAGGTAGTAGGTGTTGCATAACAAAGGAAAATGAACAAAAACTAAATCAGATAGCTACAAGTCTGATATGTTACTACGGTTCTACCAAAAACACCTCTTTGCTTTTCTGTGGGGCCCCCTGAGGATGGTATTTCCTGCACACTAGGTTATACTTCACCCCTGTCATCAGGCTTGGACATCTGATTTGCTTTGGGGAGTGAAATGTGAGTGGAATTGTCACTTTCGAACCTGAGCTTCCAGAGCATAATGTGGGTCACCGTCCATCCTCTCTGACCCTCCTTCTCAAGATGGAGATGTCGTCCTTGATGGGGCTGTTCCTTCAGCCCTGGTCCCTTCCCAAAGATAATATGGGGTCTCAGCCTAACTTCGATGCCCAAGTAACATGATGAGAAAAAAATAATCCTTTCTTGTTGTAAGCTCTGAAGTGTTGGGATTGTCCTCTGGTGATGAGGGAGCCCAAGCGCACATTTCAGCCAGCTGCCTAATTATCCTAGAATTCAGAACAAGAGAGAAAGGTAGAAGTTTAGAGATTAAGGGTGCAAGATATGGGATAGCTTTGGGAAATTCAAAGTGCATACAAAAGGAATGCAAAGTATATTGTGATTGGACTAGAAATACATTAAAGATGCAGGTTAATCAGGGCAGAGTTGCATTTTTTACAATATTGAATTCTTCCTTGGAGGAATGTGTCCTCTTACTTTCCTGTCAGGGGGTTGGGCGGGTTTGTTCTCCTATAGTTCCTGAACATTTTCCTTTCCCGAAACTAAAAGGAATATTAACTTTAAACATTGATTGTTTTAAGATCCACCAAAATCAATCTGCAATTTGTAAATTTAGATTTAACCTTTTAGCTGAATGCCTTCCAAATTTCCCATGTGAACATTCTCAGACATTGGTGTGATGTTCCGCCCATTGACGAGCGCCTTAAGAATGAAGATTCCTGGCCTCTCTCCCTGAGATTCTGATTTAGTTGACCCAGGTGGGACCTAGGAATCTACAGTTTTTTATTTTTATTTATTTTTCATTGAAGTTCGATTTACCAACATATAACACCCAGTGCTCATCCCGTCAAGTACCCCCCTCAGGGCCCATCACCCAGTCACTCCATCTCCCCGCCCACCTCCCCTTCCACTACCCCTTGTTCTGTTTCCCAGAGTTAAAAGAGTCTCTCATGTCCCGTCACCCTCGCTAATTTTTCCCACTCGTTTTCTCTCCTTTCCCTGATAATTCCTTTCAATATTTTTTATATTCCCTGAATGAATAGACCATATAATGTTTGTCCTTCTCCGACTGACTTATTTCACTCAGCATAATACCCTCCAGGTCCATCCACGTGGAAGCAAATGGTGGGTATTTGTCATTTCTAATGGCTGAGGAATATTCCATTGTATACACTTTATCCATTCATCTTTCGATGGACACGGAGGCTCCTTCCACAGTGTGGCTATTGTGGACATTGCTACTATAAACATCGGGGTGCAGGTGTCCCCGTGTTTCACTGCATCTGTATCTTTGGAGTAAATCCCCAGCAGTGCAACTGCTGGGTCGGAGGGCAGATCTATTTTTAACTCTTTGGGGAACCTCCACAGTTTTCCAGAGTGGCTGCTCCAGTTCACATTCCCACCAACAGTGCCCGAGGGTTCCCCTGTCTCCACATCCTCTCCAACATTTGTTGTTAATTTTCCCCATTCTCACTGGTGAGAGGTGGGATCTCATTGTGGTTTTGATTTGTATTTCCCTGATGGCCAGTGATGCGGAGCATTTTCTCGTGTGCTTGTTGGCCATGTCTATGTCTTCCTCTGTGAGATTTCTGTTCATGTCTTTTGCCCATTTCATGATTGGATTGTTTGTTTCTTTGCTGTTGAGTTTAATAAGTTCTTTATAGATCTTGGAAACTAGCCCTTTATCTGATGTGTCATTTGCAAATATCTTCTCCCATTCTGTAGATTGTCTTTGAGTTTTGTTGAGTGTTTCTTTTGCTGTGCAGAAGCTTTTTATCTTGATGAAGTCCCAATAATTCATTTTCACTTTTATTTCCCTTGCCTTCATGGATGTATCTTGCAAGAAGTTGCTGTGGCCAAGTTCAAAAAGGGTGTTGCCTGTGTTCTCCTCTAGGATTTTGATGGATTCTTGTCTCATATTTAGATCTTTCATCCGTTTTGAGTTTATCTTTGTGTCTGGTGTAAGAGGGTGGTCCAGTTTCATTCTTCTGCATGTGGATGTCCAATTTTCCCAGCACAATTTATTGAAGAGACTGCTTTTTCCAGTGGATAGTCTTTCCTGCTTTGTCCAATATTAGTTGACCATAGAGTTGAGGGCCCATTTTTGGGTTCTCTATTCTGATCCATTGATCTATGTGTCTGTGTTTGTGCCAATACCACACTGTCTTGATCACAGCTTTGTAGTACAACTTGAAATCCGGCATTGTGATGCACCCGACTCTGGTTTTCTTTTTCAATATTCCCCTGGCTATTCAGGGTCTTTTATGATTCCACACAAATCTGGAGATTATTTGTTCCAACTCTCTGAAGAAAGTCCATAGTATTTTGATAGGGATTACATTGAATGTGTAAGTTGCCCTGGGTAACATTGACATTTTCACAATATTAATTCTTCCAATCCATGAGTATGGAATGTTTTTCCATCTCTTTGTGTCTTCCTCAATTTCTTTCAGAAGTGTTCTGTAGTTTTTAGGGTATAGATCCTTTACCTCTTTGATTAGGTTTATTCCTAGGTATCTTATGCAGTTGCACCCAAAGCATAAGATACCTAGGAATCTACAGTTTTAATAAAATGTCAGAAAATTTGTATCTTAACTAAATGATTGTCCATACTTAAAAATTTTTTACTTTCAAATGGCTTTCAAATATTTTGGCTGTGGCTTTGTGTTTTTTTTTTTTTTTCTTTTTAATGGAAAACAACAACAACAACAACTTTAGCTACATTAGAATCAGAATTCCCCTCATCTTCTCATCTTTCAAAATGTCAAACAGCTAAATCACTAAAAAATTAAGCTTTCCAAGGTCAGGGACTCTAATTTCTTGTTTACCTCTGGTCTTCCCTGTTTAAAACATTGTGTGGTACAACTCAGTCTTGCTGAATGAGTACCTACTGCTCTGATACATGAAAATTATTATTTTCCAAGATAATTTTAGAAGGCTGTGGCTTGAAACAATTTATCTCCCTACTCTCTTAGTGGTCCTCTGCTCCTAAAAATTCAGAAAATATAAGCCCTTCTTTTCTAAATTTAAAAATTCATGCCATGACAACCTTAGAGCCTTGATCTTCCCTGTATAAATAAGTGTGGATTTTTACTCCCTTCTTCTATTTTTTTTCAGATTTTATATATTTATTCATGAGAGACACACACACAGAGAGAGAGAGAGAGAGAGAGAGAGGCAGAGACACAGGCAGAGGGAGTAGCAGGCTCCATGCAGGGAGCCCCACGTGGGACTCGATCCGGTGTCTCCAAGATCATACCCTGGCTGAAGGCAGTGCTAAACCACTGAGCCACCTGGGCTGCTCCTACTCCCTGCTTCTACGTAAGAAAAGGGAAAACTCATATAATTAATCATGATTGAAAAATCAGCTCTTTTACTTTCTGTAGTAGTAATATAATAAATGTCGAAGAATCAGTTATTTAAAAATAGAAGCCAAGTCATAGTACAGCTTGTGAGGACAAGAGCTCTGAAACTCTTATTTCTATTATTTGAAAATGTATCACACACCATCATCTTTCAGCTGAGAAAGAAAAAAAAAAATAACACTTGATTTAAAACAATAAAAACACCATGTTCCCAACTAACACATCACAGAGAAAGACATGAAAACTTAACCTCAGATACCCATTCAAAACTAATATCCATCATGGACGCATACCTCTTTGTTCCCCATCATCTTATCCATGGTTCAGTTTCCAAATTGAATTTCTGGATTCTTTTCCTCAAGAACAAAAATTGTTAATATGTATTTCAGCTACATCACAAATATGAATAGAATAATACATAGTAAATATATAAGTTCTATGGTATAAGTCATATTTAGTGAACAACAGAGCACTCAGATAATAAATAAACTTTACTCCCAAATAATTCACTATCATTTTTTTCTGTGTTTTTTTTTTTTACATAATTGAGATCATACTGTATATATAATTTCATGTCCTGCTGTTTACTGGATAGCTTAAGAATAACTCATATTAATAAAGAAATAAACATAATTTGAGGAATAATAAATATGCTGATTGAAATTAAAGTGAATGTTTTGAGGTTATATTTCTTATCCATACATTATTTAAAATTCAAATATCAAGGGCAATTGCTTTTTGAAGCTACTCTTGGTTTATAGTGATTAAAACAAACAGTGTTTGCCTGCTATTGCTATAAAATGCGGTACAACCACATACTCAGGAGTTTGCAGCGAGCATTGACAGGCTTAAACTCAGAACTGATAAACTGTCATTTCTGTCCACATCCATAATGAAAACAGGCAGCATGGTTAAGTTCAACATCAACTGGTAGAAAGGAGACTTCCCCACAGAGGCTGGGATGGGGAGAGAAAGAGAGAGTATTTTCTGAACAATAGTCTTATCTCTACAAGTGGCAAATGTGGCACATTTATCCTGGTATTCGTTTTGACAGGAGCATGCTCTGGGTTCACGCAAAAAAATGGCTTAAAATTATTAGTCAATAAATTTAAAAGAAGAGGTACTAAACAGTCCTAATTTATAATACTTGAAATTATTTGATTTGCCAGAAAGATTCTGCTGCATTCCTAGCATCCTGCGGAAGACATGTGGTGCAGATTTTATGAAAATGATAATGCATGAGATATTACAGTGTGTCTGCAGAATTGAAGGTTAATAACAGTTACACATATTCTTACAGTCCAGATCTCTCCATGCTCTGATGGGGGTGGGAGGGGGGGCGTCACTGTGCTGGAAATCAGGCTCTGCTTTGATACGATGCTGAGTAGAGGAAACTGCATCTGAGAAGAAAACTGGAAGTGTCAGGAAATTTCTAGGAAAACTAATGTTCTTTTATGGGTAAGGTTTATGGTTGTGAAAATGAGGTGGACTAGGATGAGCTGATCTAGGGCGGTGGATGGGGTAAGCTGAAGAATATTCCCCAATTATATTTAGATCCTTATCCCTGGAAACTGTGGTGGATATCTTATTTGGCAAAAGGACTTTAGAGATATGATTAAATTAAGGCTTTTTGGATGAGAAGATTGTCCTGGATTATCTGGGTGTGCCCCGAATGTAATTCCAAGTGTCCTTATGAAACGGAAGCAGAAGTGGACATATAATTACTTACTACAGAAGAAGAGGCAATGGGATGATGGAAGGTGGGGACTGAAGCAATGCATCTTGCAGATAGAAGAAGGTCAGCCAAGGAATGCAGGCGCCCCCCTAGAAGCTGCGAAAGGCAAGGAGACAGACTCTACCCTAGAAGCTCTGGAGGGCATGTAGCCCTGCCAATATCTTGATTTCAGCCCAGTGAAACCCATTTTGACCCTTCTGGTCTTCAGAACTCTTAAGAGAATACATTTATGTTGTTTTAAGCCACCAAACTAGTATAGATGGTACCACAGAAAGTTTCTAAGTTCCTAAATTGACCTGTGGACTGGACTACTCTGTTCTGAAAAAAAAAAAAATTATCACAGAATTCTGCACAATGGGCAATATCCAATTAAATGAATTCCTATTGGAATGAAATGTTTCTGAACTAAATGAGATAAAACTAAAGGAAATAAGGTCATACTCACTTGAGGAAGTTGTTTGTGTGAGGAATGGAGGCCTCCAGCTTCTCATGGGTTGAACTGTGTCCACCAAAAGGATGTTGAAGATGTTGAAGTCCTAACCCTCAGGACCTGTGAATAGGATTGAACTTGGATAGAGGGTGATTGCAGATGATCAGGCTGAGATGAGGTCACGAAGGTGGGTCCTCATAAGAGGGGGGAATTTGGACACAGAGACAGATGTGCACATGGAGTGATGCCTGTGAAGGTGGAGGCAGACCGTGGTGGTGCGACAGAAGCCAAGAAATACCAAAGCTCGCCAGCAAAGCACCAGAAGCAAGGAGAGAGGCAGGCGGACAACAGATTCTCCCTCATGGCCCTTAGAAAGAATCAACTGTGCTGACCCTTTGCGCTGGGATTTCCAGCTTCAGAACCTGGCCTGGACGCCCTGCTGTTGATGAGGCACCCAGCTTGTGGCGTGGTCTCGGCAGCCCCAGGAAGGAACACACGGAGAGCAGTGAGGGTTTGTCCATCACAGCTTTGTTCCAAACGGTATCATAGGCAGCTATGCTCCCAGGTCCTCCTAATAATTAGTCCTAGAGTCTAATGCCAAAACTTCCCTTTGGAATTAATTTTAATCGAGTTTTGTTCTGTTTGGATTTTTGTTTATATTTAAAATTTAAATGCATGAATTCCAAAGTCGCTAATTCTATGTTTAATTTGGCAAGCTGCCTTCTAACACATCTCTTTCTCTGTCTTTAGGTTTCTCTGTCTCTGTCTTGTCTTTCTCCCTGTGATTCCCCACCCCCTCCATTCTCTCTGTCTCTCTAGGAGAATTATCACAAGAAAGTCATGGTGGAATGTAGGAGAGATAAGATTGCTTTTCACACCCCTTGACTGGTTCTGAACTCTAAGTGAAGCTTCACTTAGAGCACAGCCCAATGGATAATCGGGTCACAAAAGGTAAGTCATAGAGTTAGAAAGCTCTCCATTCCTTCTCTCCATTTCCCGTCCATCTATATGTTGCCTCAAAGCCAGAACTAGAATATCGTATCTTCTATGAGGGGCTGAGTGGGCTCCTTTGGCTTGTGTTGAACCTGCTGGCCTGTTGAGCCTTATTTGCAGGCTGGAATACAGCCAAGTGCACTGGGGCTAAGGCTATGCATCCTCAAGGATCGATATTAGGGAGTCCTAGGGCTTGAGCCTCCTTCCTTGCATCTATTTGTTCATGGATCTCTTCCTTCACAGAGGACCACCCTCCCAGGCCAAGGTTTGGAGGTTGGAGGCTGCCCTGTGGGGACCTTCTGAGGCTAAGGTGCCTTGCTAACACATCTGATTAAGTTTCTCTTTCTCTGTCTTTAGGTTTCTTTGTTTCTGTCTGAGAGGGTGGTGCTCAGAGCAGTTGCTCCCAGTGCTCCCAGTGCTATGGGCATGAGGGTTGGGGCCTGTGTGACCCACGAGGGACAGCAAAGAAGGCTGCCACCAGGGCCAGCATTTGTCTTAGTCTTACTCTTAGGGAGTTGATTTCTGAGGCAGGAATTGGCAAGGCGGTGCTGGTCAAGTGGAGGTAGGCCAGTGAGAGGAGGAGAGATGCTTATTAGTTTGGATTCTCTGAAAGGTGTAAAGAAGTTTTACTCACACCTACTACTGAGAAATGACATTCTTGGGAAGGTGTAAAGAGGTTGATGGGATTTAGAGCGGACAAAGGTTCCTGTCATCTTGTTCACGCTACCATTGTTCAGGAGTCGGATAAACTCAGTAGCTAACGGTTTTAAGAGTTTACTATGTGCCACATACTGTTCTCTGTATTTTTCCTGAAATAATTCACTTAACCCTCTTATAAGAACCTCTTAGGCGGGTATTATAACTATTTTTATAGGTGAGAAAACTGAGTGAAAGAGGGCTTGAGCCATCCCTGAGCCAGCAAATCAGAAGCGAGAGAGAGCTTAACAAGTTAGCAAATAAGAAAATGGTTTTAACATGGGTTTTAAGTGCTGGTAGCTTGTTTATGACTGTGGCAAATCAGTTAAAAAAGGGATGCAGAGCAACAATATCCCTGTAAAACTGAAAACATATTGCCTGCACCTTCCTTCAGAATCTGGAAAGTTGCTGGAACTGGGGTGTGTGTGTGTGTGTGTGTGTGTGTGTGTGTGATGTGTGTGTGTATGCACACATGCATGTGTGTGCATGTTGTTTGTTTAAATCTATTAACAGTTGACATGATGACAACAGTTTGTTTTGCCATTATAAGTATATAATTTCTTTTTGGACTGAAACTCCTTCTCTGGAATGTATTTATTTGCTTACTTACTTAATTCCACACTTAGTGATCAAATGCCTACCGTGTGCAGACCTTGTGCTCTGAGGACACATTCTTTGCCATCACAAGCTTTATTGTCCAGCTCTATTTTGACTGTACCTACCATATTATGAAAAATTCAACATTTATGCCAGAGAAAAAATAAGAAAGAAAGGCAAGGATGAAGGAGAAATGCAGTTCTGTAGGGAGCCACCCCAAGGCCCCAGAAATCAGGGCAGAGGCTGTGCCAAGCCCATTGCTTATCTCAGCTGTCTTTCTCTGGTTTCTTTCTCTTTCTTAAGTTGGATGAACAGATGCAAGTAACACCCAGTTAGGCCAGCCAAAGGGATTCCCTAAAAGCTTCATGCTTGGGGAGTGGAGGTTGGGCGTCTACTGGGCTTGAAAGGTCTCTGGCTTATCTAGGCAGCTGCTAGAGCCCTGTCCCTGTTTTTATCACAGACTTTATCCTAAGCTGCAGCCATTTGCTCGTATGAATGCAGATGTGAGGCTTTTATTTTTTTTTCTCTCCATCCACCGCTGAAATACAATTAAAAGGTCAACCAAGGATCCTGAACAAATTGTGCAGGGGTTGAGGGGAGAGGAAGCAGAGGGAGTGCTCTGTTTGAGGATTAGCTTGTTTACAACAGAGTTAAAAAACATTTTGTTTCAAGCAGAGTTGTATGCATTTGTCAATAAAACCAGGCTTGGAAAGGGCAAAAATCAGCTTGTTTGTCACAGAGTCCCCGTATGCTTAAGGATCCGGCCCCAGATGAGGAGCTTACAAATGTTGGTACTCATCCTACTCACACTCATGCCCTGGCCAGTCACTGAAGGGAATTGTGTGATGCTTTGTCCTGGGACCCGGGACAAGGTCTTGAGTGTATTTGTGCCAGGATACACTAGTAAGGGATTGAAAAAATGAGATTAGGTAGGGCAGGACCTCAGTGTAGGATGTGTTAGTAAGTAGGTTACTACTATTGGTAGTTGGGGCTCAGTCTAGCTGGGACCTCTGGGAATGGTGTAGAATGGGCCCCAGGTTGTCCCACCCAAAAACCAATGACACTGACATATATACGTATCAACTCCCTTTGTCACTGGCTCTGGGTTGTTCCCAGAGGTTCAGAATCCCCTGGACTTCTAGCCATGGACTCTTTTGCATGCAAAAGAGGCCTTGCAACAGAAAAATACAGTGCTTGACAATAGTGTGGGCAGAGGGTCTATAGGAAGACTACCAACCTTGTTGCCATGAGCTCTAATCATGATAGGAAAGGAAAAGAAGTATCCAGTTATATCATTGGACCCCAGACCATATCATCTTGTCAGAGTTACAAGGACCTGGACCCAGGAATGGGCCATAGTTTATCTTCTGAGGATGACTAATGGACAAGGAACAGTAAGGAAAAGCAGGATGCCCTGGGGGTGTGGCTCCAGGACTGGAAGTTTGAATCAGGTTTCCTGAAAAGCAGGGACTATACAACATCTGTGTCAGAAGTTAGAACAAGCAGGCCATGGGCTGCATCTTCCTCAAGTTAGGTTTTGTTTTAACCACAGTATCTGTGTTTTTGTTTTGCCCAGAGTATATGTGTTTGTGTTACATAAATCGCTTGCCAAACTATACAAATCCAGAGAGCTCATATAAAAATCAAGATTTCTAGCAGCCATTTTAAAAAAAAAAGTAGATTGTAGCTTCCTTTGGTTACAATCTCAATTACCACCTGAACTGTTGTTTCTGGGTCATGGAGATGGACAGTGGGTTGCATTTACCAGAGAGCTTGTGCTTTTGCTTTTCTTATATCCTGCTTTACTCATGTGCATTTCCTACCTGGCTGCTGTAGGCATTTGAGTGGGTAGCTTCTTATTTTTATAATCTGGTCCCTCTAACACCATACCCTAAGGTCTGCTAGTGGACAACTGGTTTCCAAGGATTTTACTGGTCGTCTATGTCCCCATTCCTAGAGTCAGGAAGGTATTCAAACTCTGGACTCTCCTATTTAAGACCTTTAGGAACTTTCTGTGGTCTTGATCCAAACCCGCTTGACCTTCATCCCCCTGCTTTCATGCCTATGACACATTTTCCAGGCACATTGACCAAATCGTGATGACCAGACTGCTTCACAAGAGTTAGGTTTTCCTGTCCTAAACCAAATTCCTCATTTTTTCATCCAAACATGATTGTCCTTTCTTATAAATGGCAAATGAAGACACAAAAGACCCATTCTCACTCACTGTTTTTGTCACAGAGCACATCCAATATATCAGCAAATTCTTAGAGCATTACCTTCAAATTTTACCTTAGTTTCCCATGCTATATTCTGGGTCACCTCTAAAGCTACCATTGTGGCATAGGCCACCATCACTTCTCTTTTTGATTATGCTGATGATCTCCTGATGGGGCTCTCAGCATCCACCATTGATCCCCAATGGTCTATGCTCAACACAGCAGCCAGTGTGGTTATTCTGAGACTTAGCTCACATCATGTCATCCTTTGCTCAAAGCCCTCCTCCCATTTCCTCTTGAACCTCACCTTTTACTGCCTTCCACCCCACTACCTCTGATCTGCCTTTTTCAGCTGCACTCACTTCCTTAACTTTTCCCTGAAAACCCCAGATGTGCTCATTCCTCAGGACCCGTGCACTTGCTCTTTCCTCTGGCTGGGATGCTATTTCCCTGTATACCTGCAAAACGTACAATCTTGTCTCCTTTAGGACATAAATCAAATGTCATCTGAGTGAGGCCTTCTCTAACCACCCTATTTAAAATTGTGACCCACTCTTCAAACCCTAGAAATCCTTATTTTTATTTTTCTCCAGCTCTTATCACCATCTGACAATATTTTACTTATTTACTCCCTTCCTGTCCCCTGTAGGACTTTTGTCTGTTCTGTTCACTGATTTATCTATATTCCTTAGAATAGGACTTGACCCTGAGTAGCTGCTCAATCATGTTGGGTGAATCAATCAATGCCTTTCCTTGCCCGATTCTTCCTTCCCTGGACAGGAAATTTCCTTTCAAAATCTAACTAAGTCTAACCCATTTTCGGAACATCTCCATGTCCTCCAAGTAGCCGTTCTGATTATTCTTGTCCAGCCTGACTATTACGTTTCCTGAGCTAAAATTATAGATGAAAAAGACCATTATAAATGATCACATTTATTCAGAAAATTGACAAGGAGATTGTGTGGTATTCATGACAACCTCAGCAAGTATTTGGAGGCAGAGAGAGTGACTGAAAAACAAAAAACAAAAACAAATGTGTGTTGTAGTACCATCTGTGCTGTAAAGCTGTTATCTCTGAACTTGCTGAGCTGCTCCCCCAGACTCTAGCAGGCTGGAGTTAACACACTCATGAATTCTCTCATTAACCAGGGCAGACAAAGATGCAGGAGAAGAGATGAGATGACCACAGATTTTAGTGTATTGGTTACTTGTTACCATAGAGCAAACCACCACGCACTTAGTGGCTTAAAATAATGTGTTTATTATTGATGACATATCTACGAATGAGAATTTCTGTTGTTCTGCATTGGGTTCCCCTGATGTTTGTTGGGTTTTCTTAGGAGGCAGAAGATTAGCTGGTCCAGGATGCCTTCATGCTCATTTCTGGTGGTTAGCCATCTGTTGGGTGGAGCATGGGGACAATTGGGTCACATACCTGTTGCTTGCCAGTGTGCTAGTCTCAGAGAGTGCATGGAAACACAACATTTGTTTAGGGAGAGGAAGCTTACAGTTGTATAGTATTATCATATATACTGCTTTAAGAGTTTGCATTTTAGTATTTCAATTCTCATAGAAAAGCTGGGGACAAAAGATTAACCATAAAGCCAGCATCTTGGCATCTATATAGATGTATTAACTGAAACCTTCAAACATAGAACAAAAAAGCTTTAGGGGACAAGATCCTGCTTTGCTTAGGAAGAGCATGGAATGCCTTGAGTGCCATGTAGCATAAGCAAAGCCCTTCAACCTCGAGGAGAGGAATCATGAGCATCAAAAGGAGTGTGCTCCCTCCAGCAGTCAGAACCCTCAGGGGTCCTCAGATTCTCTAAGCTTCGGGCTTGGAGTAAAGAAAAGGCTGCGCCTTGTTCCTTGTGCAATGAGGCCAAAGGGAAAGACTGGAATGAGTGTAAAAGAAGAAATAGGACCGCTGATGAATCTGAGGACTTTTTGGAATGAGGAAATTCAGTGCAGGTCAGCTGAATGGTGGAGAAAGTAAGGCTGAGACCCAGTGTGTTCAGAACCTTCTGGTTTTGGAGTTATTTGGTCTTGCTCTGTGAAGGTGTTGATGAAACACTGCTTATTCTACAGGGTTTGGTCTCATACCTCAGATTGCTAAATGGGGCTAAATCCTAGGGTAGTAGAGTAAGATTCTCATATGACAAGTTTGAGAATCTATTTTCTCCTCTCCTCACACTTTAATATTTTACCAAATTGCTTGATATCAGCCATGTTGTGATTTAATTTTCTCCAAAATTAGCATGTTTCACTTTGTTTTCTTTACTTACTATTTTGGAGACAGCCTGGTTAAAACCTTCCCACTCATGGAATTGTTAGTCAAAATATTTTAGGAGGAAGCTCAAACATTCATTGTTTGCCTTATTAATAATTAATTCAGGCAGATGGAGAAGAATACAATGTGTGTACTCCCCTTAGTATTACTTGTTATCTGTCCCTATCTTCATCTGCACACCAGGCCTCAGGTAATTTCACCCCCCAAAGGCCATGGGGTCATGCACAAGAGTAATCTTAGCTGCATTTCACAGGAATAAGGATGAAGTTAAAATATCTTGCTAATACTCACACAGAGAAGAGGAATGGAGTCAGAGGGAGAGCTGAGGTTATTTGGGCAAGACCAGTATGGCTCCCCAAGTACAGTGGAAGGACAAGCATAAGGCCTCAGAGCTTCCTTGTGCAAAACACTGAGAAAGCTTATCTACTCTAAACCCTAACCAGCTCTCTGAAACTTGGAGAAATTATAGGTTACCTTTGTAGTTACTCCATGACATGAACTGAATTATTATGTTCAGGGCAGATGCCACGTTTGCACACATGTGGGAGAAAGGCTGGTACATAGGCTGATCCCTTGTAGAAGTGAATGCATGACTAAATTAAAGCAAAGGGTTCAAGGGATTCCATAGGCAGGGGACTCAAAAACAGATGGAAAAGGTTTGCTGGGGTCCACAGAAGACCCATTCCAGGCCCACCTCCTAGTGGGAGGAGTCTCTGAGCAGACAACCAGGCCCACCTAGGAACTAACTAGAACCAGTTAGATCTGGAACTCAAAATTGTTATTGTGACATTGAACAGGCTACGGTAGACTACGAGTACCCCTCAGTGCAGAGACCTGCACCAAAGTGAGGCAGATCTCGGAGCCCCTTTTCAGATTATGTCCCCAGTTGGCCACGGTCCCAACGGTTGGGTTTCCTTTCTGCAGGATGAATTCTATGATCAAGACTCTCTTTAGATTCTGAGGGAGGAGAGAATCAGCACCCCCTGCTTTGCTATAGCTCTTACCTTAGGAGCTCTCTGTTGATTCCTCACCCTGACTTGGAATACATAGAGATTTCTTTGCACTGCTCTAGATTTTAAACTTTGATTCCTTCTCCAATAATCCTGCCCTAAATATTTAATCTGGATATTTGGCAAAATCACTACCCCCCAGCTGTGGACCACTGCCTGTAAAAGGGACACACTGGGGCTTTGGGCTTGGGTCTCACAAAGCGGCAGAAAAACATGAAGATTAGAGCAAGATAATGAGCAGCATTCTCCCCCTCGAGGAAGTGAATGCTTCAGCCTGAACTCTCAGGCTCTGCTTCTCCACCTGCTCCATCTACTCTTTGTGTGGACACCTGGGAGGTTCCTAAAGCTCCCTTTTCTGGGAGCTCCTGTATCTCCCTATTATGCAAATCATAGAGTCCAAAGCAAGGCATACACTCCCAAGACGACTTGGAATGTAAACTTCTCTATTATCAGCTAATATTGATTTCAAAGTCAAAGCTATTTTTCTTGCCTCAGCTCAGCTCTGCTGCAGTGACACCCCCCCTCCCCCAAGCTTGCTTACTCCTGAGTGGATCCTTCAGGCATCCACCTCCAGCCATTGTTCATGTTATTCTCACTTCTTGAAAGGTCCTCCCTGGTGCCTGTCTTGGAACTGCCCTTCCTTCAGAGACCACCTTTCACCATAAAACGTTCTTTTATGCTTCCCAGGAGAGTATAAACTTAATGTCTTTCATATTCATAAATCTCTACAATAGCCTTTGTTATGCCCCTTCTTATGGTTTGCTTTTTACTCTAGTGAGTCTTCCCCACTAGATTAGGAGCTGCTGGAGGGCAGACGAGACTTAATTTTGCATTCTGTGTGCAAACGTGGCGTCGGCCCTGAACATAATAATTCAGTTCGTGTCATGGAGTAGGAACGGCAGCCTATTGCCAGACCTTCTCAAGCAGCTTCCTGGGCCGACACGGGGTGGGCGGGGCCAGCAACATAATGGACTTTAGATTCAGACGAGGTGCAATGCTGGTGCAATCACTTACTGCTTTCGCGTGACTTATCTCTTAGAACCCTCAATTGCCTCCCATGGAAAGCAAGATTATAAATCCGTGGTGAGAGAATGCCAGGATCTAAATGTCTGAATACTTAATCACTGTCCTGACACTTCCCCCACTGCGGGGGGCAGGATGTATGTACAGGGAAATGCCAGAGACACTCTTGATTTCCAGCAGGAGCTCTAATTCCCAATACCCCGTGGCTCCTACTTTCATGACTTGATTGGCCCTCATGTGGATAAACAGGATAGCTGTTGTCTCAGTCCAAGATCTACATTTGAAGGCATGCTTCAGGGTCTTGCTGCATAGACATTCTTTTTCTGAAGCTCCTTCCTAGCTCCCCCTTGATTATACCAAGACAAAGGCTGAAGGCTGAATGTAGTATGGAGTCTCAACTTATTAACCAGATGCCGCAGATAAGACCCTCCCTTTACAAAAAAAAAAAAAAAAAAAGAAAGAAAGAAAAAAATTTTAAAAAAGGAAGATTTTCTGCAGTCTGGTTCTGTTTTGGATCATTTCACTTTTTCCACAAAAATTCCTACCCCCTGGACCAGCCTGTTTGACTAAATCTATGTTCCTGATTATGCCATTTTTTTTTTACATTTTTTAATTTAAATTCAATTTGCCAACATATAGCATAACACCCAGTGCTCATCCCATCAAGTGCCCACTTCAGTGCCCGTCACCCAGTTACCACATCCCCCTACTCACTTCCCCTTCTGCATCCCTTTGTGTGTTTCTCAGAGTTAGGGGTCTCTCATGGTTTGTCTTCCTCTCTAATTTTTCTCACTCATTTATCTTCTTTCAATTTCAAAGCTCCCCCTTGGTAGTGATGTAGTAGGCGTGTGTGTGTTTGAGGGAGGTCCCCTCTTATAAACCATTCATGTGAACATTCACACTGACCTTAATTAGGCAGATGTTCAGTGGGGATAAAGGAAGAATATACTGATGTTAGGGTCAAGTTTTGCCTCTTACCAACTGCAAGAGACTGGGAAGTTTTCTTAATGCCTTGGAGCTTCAATTATAAAATAGAGATGATGAGGTATGCCTAGGTGGCTCAGTCAGCTAAGCATCCAACTCTTGGTACCAGCTCAGGTCTTCATCTCAGGGTTGTGAGTTCAAGCCCTGGGTTTGGCTCCATGCTGCATGTAGAGCCTACTTAAAAAAAAATTAAAATAGAGATGATCATATCTACCACCTAAAGCTATTATGAGCATTAAATAAGGTAACCTGTGGAGATGGTATCATAGTAACTGGCATGAAACAGGTGTTTGATACACTCTGGCACCTTTCTTTTCTCTTTTGAAAGTTACCTCAATAACACACTTCCCCCATTTGGCTACAAGTTGTCAATTTCATATGAAAGAAGCCTGGGAACTTGGGAATACAGGCTTGTGCTAATTTTATTATCTCATCACTTTCTCTTTTTTTTCTTAGACTTTTAAAGTTTTATTTTAAGTGAACTCTACGTACATCACACTTGAAGCTTGAACTCTCAACCCTGAGTTCAAGAGTCACATGCTCTACCAACTGAGCCAGCCAGGTGCCCCTCATCACCTTCTATAATCAAAAGGAAGAGAGCAATCAAGGTCTAATTCTTTAGGGCTCAAAACTGCAGAAATAGATTTTTAATGATCCCTTGGTGTTCTTAGAGCCTTGTTAGCCTACTTCCCTGTCCATTAGACAAGGTAAAGGTTCTCAGATAAATGTGGTTGTACTTGTGCCAAGTTCCTCAGATCATAGCAGCTGATCTTTGCCCCTTCAAAAGTCATGGTCACTATTGACCCAGAAGGAATATTTCAGATTTTTTTTTGGTTAAAATGGAGTCATTGTTATTGTCATGACCTATTGTCCTAGCTACCAGAGGGTCCTACCTACTTAGGGTCATAGAACCTAGTGACCTGCTCCCAGTCACTCTTTCCCAGAGTGACTAATCCTTGTTCCTGGAACAAGATATGCCCTCCTACTCTGGTAGATGGACTTGAAAGAGAGTTCAAGGAATCATTCAGTCCAGAAGACCACCTCTCCTTGCTTTCAGGTGTGTGTATTAAGTTCCTATAGTTTTGCTCAAAATACACTAAGGGAACAGGAATGATGGAACAAAGTCAGAAGATTTTTCACCAGCCCCAGGGAACCAAACTAAAGTTCTTCCATGCTCATGTTCTGACCCCAATGATTCAGAGAGGATGGGTAAAGAGCTTGGGTAGTTTTTCCTTTAAAAGAACCAGTATAGTGCAGTTATCATAAGCATAGATTTGGGGGTCAATTCACTATAGCTGTGAGTTGAAATCTGCACAGATGTGTGGCCATGGCCCAGTTTTAAACTTCTCCATACCCTACTTGCCCCCCTTTGTAATGGGCATAATAATACTGCTAATTCAGGTATTATGAAGATTAAATAAGGCAATGCATGGAAAATGCAAATGGAGGGTTTGACACTACTCAGTAAATGCCACAAGTGAGTTAAGAGTGAGAGCCTCCATGCCACTTTATAAATTCCAGAGTTTAGAAATTACTGAATGATAGGAACCCAAATGAGTTTGGATTGGATTCATTTATCAAAAAAACCCAAATGAGTAATAATTTGCCTGGGGCAGATATTAAGTAGGGAGAAAATTGAGGAATTTCCCTTTCCATTTAAGCCATAAAAAAGCTTTATTTATAGTTCTTAACTTCCTATCTCAAAGGAGATATTGGACCAGTTAGAGCCTGGAGATGATTGAATTTGCTGATCGGATTCCCAGGCTTGCATTTCTTTATGGGTCCATTTCTATTTGCTGTCTTTATGATCTTCCCCAACATGATGGCCATGACAGGGAACCAATTCACTAGCCCCCAGACAAAGGTAAAGCTTCCCCTCAGTGGAGGCATTTAAGCAGTGTACTGGCTCAACAGATCGCTGTACCATGATGGTCCCATTTCTTTCCCTCTGGTTTGTTCCTGTCGCCTTGTATTATGTCCTCTAGGTACACAGAGAACCGTGGATCATTATCAGTCACAACCTGCCCAACCACATGTGTGTACATGCATGCTTGCCTCCACAGATAAAACCACATGAATACAGAGGAAAATACATAGACAGACATCCACACAAATATACATAGACTAAGTCAGGAACACTCTGATAATCATAAATACACATACAGAAGCCGCATTTAATCAGTATGAAAGACAATCCTTTCAAGCACCTTCACCCATGCTTGCTGTCACAAGTATGCCCACACAAGCATCACGTGCACACACTTTGATCATGTGACTAGTCTGTGAGCATATGGAGTATATAGAGTACGGTTTGTCTTGTTCTAATCACATTCTTTTTATAAAGAGCTTTCTATAGATCCCTATATCAGCAGGACAATTTCATATCCTATTACAATCTGCCAAGAAGAAATAGATAAATCTATTAGCCTGTTCTTTGCTTGTTTCATCATTGTGACAGTCTCTCATGGGTCTACATCCATCAGGCTCCCACACCACCTGACAGCCGAGTCTCCACCACCAAGCTGCAGGTTAATAGCTCTTTAATCTCTATTTAATTGCTCATTAATAATTCCAATACTGCTTTCTTCTGTTAATTGATTAAAAAATGGTTTCAGTGGAAGTGAATAATGAAATTTGGTAGCAACCAACTAGAGAATGAGTTTGCTTGTCATCTAGATAATCAAGAAGAAATAGTGACCAAAACACTCCTTGCCTCATTTGCAGATTTTGTGAGTTTTTTTTTTTTTTTTTGAATGCTAGTGCTGGCAAGGCCTTTGGAACTCAACTACATCAGCGTTCTCAAACTGATTCACAAGTGATTAAACAGTATTCTAGGAAAAGCAATATTCTATGATTAAATAAGTCTGGCAGACATGGTATACAAATCTCTCTCACAATTTGGCATTTTAAATCAATGTTAGCATATTCAAAATTCTGACATTCCACTTTGAGAAACCTATTTACATTGTTCAGTTGATCTTCACTCAAACTTATTTGATAGTAAAAAATCACATTTCTATTGAATACCATTTCAGTTATCTATTGCTGTATAATGAGTGCCCCCCAAATCAGTGGCTTAATTAAAATGATGGGTTATTTCTCACAGTTCTGTGGATTTCTGTGTTGGCAGGTACAAGACAACCTGGCAGTTGGTGCTAATGGAGTGCCTTACTTCCCCTCCACATGGTTTTCCATCCCCCTAAAGGCTTCCTTACAAGGTAGGTTCAAGGCAATTTTTCAACAGAACAAACAACAGAAACTACAAGGGTTCTAAAGGCCTAGACTTAAGGTCAAACAACATCATATCTGCTGTATAATATTAAACAAAGCAAGTCACAGGGCCAGGCAAGACTCAAGGCACATATAAACTAATATCCACTCTTAATGGAAAAACAGATGCAATTCAAAAGAGCACATGGAATGGAAGAAGGAATTGTTGTGCTTATCATTGAGTGTCATCTATCACAAGCCACAGAACAGATAGTTTTTGGAAGGCTGTTTACAAAATGCTAGTGTAGAACAAACTCCACATTTCCTAGGTTCAGATATTGAGATGTATACGTGGAATTTGTTCAAGGACACATATCTGGTCATCACAGAGATGAGATTAGAATCTAGACTTCAGACTCAGAGTCCTTTGTCTTCACCATTGTGCTTCTAAAAGATTCTGAACTGGCCATGATTGACTTGAATGATACCAAAATGCTTACTCCCTAGATTTAGGGAGTCCTAGATCCTGATCCTGGTCTTCTAATCAATTCCAGGTAGGCTTATCAGATCACGAATAACTCAGTGCACCAGAGACTGAGCTTCCTGTGCCTTCATTCTGTGAAGGATAGGCTCTGGAAACAGACAGACTTAGGCATTCTAAATGGCATGAGCTAGATGAGCTACATCTCAAAAGCTTCCTTTGAGATAAAGTAACCTGTTTGTTTTCAAAAAATTTTATCCATGTTGTCTGGATATCCACTGAGTCCTGTACCTTTATGATCCATAGTTAGATTTCCACCTAATCCCATATGTCTCTTAAACCACAGTTCAGCCCGACCCTTTGACATCTCATAAACGAATTTCTGTAATGCTCCTCTGACTTGGCAACTTATCCCAAACACATTCTCCATGCTATTCCAATACTTGCAAATATTTCCTGAAATAATAACTCTTCCATGGATTCTTGCTGAACTGGTCAAGATAAGCATGAAAACTTACCTGTTTTTAGGTCTGCAAATTCAGCTCAAGCCTTCACTACTTAAGTATCAGTATGGCCTGTATTTTGCATACTCTGCAAGACTTTATTGAGCCTACTATCAATATGTTTGTTACTTGAATATATTCTACCTAAGTTCAGCCTTTTTCTTTGTCTTTCTCTCTCTCTCCCTTTTATTTATATGTAACATGCTTGTTTTTACTCTATTTTATTATAATATCATGCCAGTACAGTAACTCTTGGACTCTAACTTATTAGGTGGAAGGGGTCACATTTGAAATGCTTCTTGTAAATGCCCAAAGTCAAATCCGCTGCTTCAGTGCCAGAGGAATACTTGGTGGTGATGACTCGATCAATATCCTCAGGACACTGGCTCCTGGTAATATTGCTTAAACATGTTGCATTAACTTGGCTTTAAGTGTTCCTGCTTTCTTTGCCCAGGAGAGCTAATGAAAGAGAAACATTAAAATGAAGGCTAATAATCATAGAGAAAAGTTATATAGTACACTTCACAGGGAATATATGAGACTGTAGCTTCATCTTCCTTCTGTAACACGTTTATTATGATTAGAACACAGCCTTTTTCTGCATGTCATTTTCAGCTGATGTGTCACAGCATGAAAGAGTCTCAAAATTGCATCTGCTTTCCATTCTTAGCTCATTACAAGGAAGGAGGAATAGAAGGGTGAGGGATCTTGTGGCCGCGATTTATATACAAAGAGCAGAGGTGGTGTTAAGTCCCTAGACCAACACTTAAATCTAAGATTATCTGGAAACTAAATAGGAGGGGGGGGGGAGGCTATATAAAAAACACAGCCAGTATCAAACTCTGTAAGATTTCTCTGGAAATGCTGTTGAAATTCTACTCAAACCTTTATTTATTTATCTGTTTGATTTTCACTGAGGCTGAGGCTAGAGGAAGCAGAAAGACAAATACCCCACGTGGTATCTGTATTTGAGAACTACAGAGAGGCTGGCTACCTAATGAAGTTCATGTGTCCGGGAGAAAATCCCCTTTGAGCCACTTCAGATCTTGGGAGGTGCCAATCTTCCTAGGCCTTGATATTAAAGTCCTTTGAGTATGAAACTAGCTCTGGTTGGCAGGATAGAGCAGCAAATGACATTTTGGAGACTGGCCTAATCTGACAAACAATTAAATCACAGTTCTCTGAAATTTGCCTTTCCAAATATTGTTTATGCCCGTCAGGATGAATAGTTAAGTTGTGAAAATGTATCAGTTTAGAAATGAAATGACCTCTAATATGATTTGAAACAATCCCTCTGCTCACTCAGTCACTTTTCTAGAATTCTCCATATGTCACCTAAAGCCTCTTTTCCCTCTAAGCCACCAGCTATCACATTCTCCCACTCTCCTTCCTACCTGGCTTTCCATTTATTGACTCACCAGAATTAGTCATGCATTTTGGTTCTATTTCTGCTTCAGGGTTACCCAAGTTAATGTATATGCAATTGTGGCTTACTTGTAGTTCCTTGGAGATGGATAAATCAGAGACAAATGCAGAAGCAAAGAGGTAAAGGGACTCCTAAGGAGAGGGCAAGGTTACTACAACCTCAAAATAAGGAGACTTTCATTTCACTGGGGAGTGGGACCAGTTCCTCTGAAAATGTTAAATTTGGTGGAATCTGATTCATGAAGGAACTAAGATTAAAATGTGTGTCAAATTGTACTTTCAAAGAAGTGGAACATCAAGGGGAGAGATGTGTGCAATCCTGGGTGAAGAGTTGTTCGATGGCATGTGTGAGGGAGTGGGTGGGAGGACTATCACAACCTAGATGCAAACTCCAATGATAAAATCCATTGAGCCAACATGTCAGGAGGCAACCTAAGAAGGAGATTGAACAGTTAGAACTTTGGTTAAATAGCCACTGACCCAAATGTATATATATATGTATATAAATAGACACATACACATATACATGTAATAGAGTAATATTAGTAAATTAGTATTACTTGGAATATCACTAAAAGAAACTAAATAAGATATATACTCAAACACACTAAAGACAAAGCAAAATAGAATTCTAAAACTGTTCAAGTGACCACAGAAGAAAACAAAAAAGAAAAGAGAGAAAAAACATAAAACAAAAAGTAAAAAGCCAACTTAAGTCCCAACAACTCAATTATTACATTAAATGCAAATTATTTGAGTATGCCAATTAAAATATAATTTTTAAGAAAGTACAGCAGATTAAAACATGACTCAACCATATGCTGTCTACAAGAAACTCACTTTAAATATAGTGATATAGGCAGGTTGAAAATAAGAGGATGGAAAGGATATATCATACAAACATAAATTACAAGAAAGCAAGAGTGGCTATATTATACCAGATAGAGTAGAGTTCAAAGCAAAGAAAATTGCCAAAGACAGTGAAGGGCATTATAAAATGATGCACTCTTTTCCTTTCCAACTGGCAAAATGGCTCCCACAAAGAAGCATGGTGAGAAGAAGGGCCATTTTGCCATCAATGGGTAGAAACCAGAGGACACACTATCAATATTCACAGGCATATCCATGGAGTGAGTTTCAAGAAGTGTACCTCACTGGGCTCTCAAAGAGATCTGGAAAGTTGCCATGAAGGAGATGGGAACTCCAGATGCATGCATTGACACGAGGCTGAACAAAGCTGTCTAGGCCAAAGGAATAAGGAATGTTCCATACTGTATCTATGTGTTCATTGGGAAAAAGCACTGAGGATAAAGATTCACTAAACAAGCTCTGTACATTGGTTACCTATGTACCTTTCACCACTTTCAAAAGTTTACATATAGTTACTGTGAATGAGAACTAATTGCTGATTCTCAAATAAAACTGCAAAAACAAATAAATAAATAAAATGATGTGTCAATATACAAAGAGATATGATAGTCTTAAATATTATGCACCAAACTATAGAACTGCAAATTTTTGAAGCAGAGTAGAACTGGAAGGAGAGATAAACAAATGCATGATTATAGTTGGAGACTTCAATACCCTTCTCTCAACAACTGATAAAATGGAAAATCAACAAGGGCTTAGAAGAACTCAACCACACTGTTAACAATAGAATCTAATCGACGTTAATTGAACACTACACCCAACAATAACCAACTATACATTTTTTCAAGTGTTCCCAAAATACATACCAAGGTAGGACATATCATTGGTCATCAAATCAACCTCAACAAATTGAAAAGAATTGAAATCACCCGGAGTGTGCTCCTCAAGCACAATAGAATCAAACTAGAAATCAATATTAGAAAGATAAAGGGAATGTTTCCAAGTACTTAGTAACTAAACAACATACTTTTAAATATTCAATGGATCAAAGAGGAAGTCTCAAAGAATATAAAAAAGTACATTGAGCTATGAAAACAAAAGTACAGAACTTGCAAAACACAGACAAAGCAATAATGAGAGGGACATTTATAGCAACGGATGCACATATAAGAAAATAGGAAATTTCTTTATTTTTTTTAAAGATTTTATTTATTTATTCATGAGAGACACACAGAGAGAGGCAGAGACATAGGCAGAGGGAAAAGCAGGCTCAAGGCAGGGAGCCTGATGCAGGAATCGATCCTGGGATGCAGGATCACGCCCTGGGCCAAAGGCAGGTGCTAAACCGCTCAGCCACCCAGGGATCCCGAAATAGGAAATTTCTAATTAATAATTGAAATTCCCATCTCAAGAACTTAGAAGAAGAGTAGAAAAATAAACCTAAAGCAAGTAATAAGAAGGAAAAGTAGTATAAAGGGATAAATCAAAGAAATTGAAACAGTAGAGAAAAATCAGTAAAACAAAGGTGGTTCTTTGAAAAACTGAGTAAGATTGACAAACATCTCTAAGACTGACAAAGACAGCGAGAGAGATTGAGAGATCGAGAAAAAGATCGAGAGATTAAGAGAGAGAGGACCCAGATTACCAATATTAGTGATGAAACAAGGGATATTATTACAGACCATGCAGGCATCAAAAGGACAATAAACTGTGGTGGGCTGAATGGTAGCCTGAAAAATACCATGTCCTCATCCCTAGAACCTGTAAATATTACCTTATTTGGGCAAAAGTTCTTTGCAGATGTGTTAAATTAATGACTGAGATGGAGACATTATGTTGGATTATCCAGATGGGCCCTAACTGCCATTCCATGTACTTTTAAAAGAAGGAAGCAGAGGGAGATTGGATACACCGAGAAGAGGAGTAGACAAGACGAACACAGAGGCAGAGAGGGAGTGATAGGGCCACAAGTCAGATAATGTCATCTGAAGCTAGAAGAAGACATGGATTCTTCCCTAGAACTGTCAGAGAGAGAGAGCATGGCACAGTTGTCAATTTATTTTGGTCTGGTGAAATTGATGCTGAATTAATTTACTCCAGAAATATGAAAATGTAAATATCTGTTGTTTTGAGCAACTGAGTTTGTGGTAATTTGTCACAGCCATGGAAAACTAATGTATATGGGTATACCATGAACAGTTCACACACATAAATGTGATGACTTAAATGAAAGGGACCAATTCTTAGAAAAACACAAACATCCATACTTCACCCAATATGAAATAGAAATTTGAATGACTTTGTATCTATTAAGAGAACCGAACTTTTTAAAAGATTTTATTTGAAAGAGAGAGAGAGAGACGAGCACAAACAAGCAGGGAGGAGGGGAGAAGCAGAGGGGGAGGGAGAGGAATCTGAAGCAGACTCCACCCTCAGTGTGGAGCCTGACACGTGATGCAGGGCTTGATCCCACCACTACGAGATTATGACCCAAGTCAAAACCAAGAGTTGGATGCTTAACCCACTGAGCCAACCAGGCACCCCAAGGAAATTGAATGTTTACTTTTAAAGTTCCCCTAAAAGAAATAAGTAGTGACAGATGTCTTGCTGGCAAATTTTAATAAATATTTGAAAGATAGTTAACACCAGTGCTACATACTCTCTTCCATAAAATAGAAAAAGAAAGAAAACTTCCCCATATATTTTATGAAGCTAATATTACCCTGATACCAATACCAGCTAAAGACAGTAGAAAAGAATACAAAACCAGTATCAGTAAAGTCTGGTATTTTGCCAGGTTGGTCCACAGACTACCTCCATCAGATACTCCTGATATACCCATATTTGAGGGACCAACAAGTCTCTGAGATTCTGAGAGTAGAGACTCATCACTTGTAACAAAATCCCCAGATAATTCTTTCTTTTTTTTTATTTCTAGAGAGCAGGGGAGGGACAGAGAGAGGGAGGAGAGAGAGAGAGAGAGAATCCCAAGCAGGCTTCATGCTCAGTGTGGAGCCTAACATGGGGCTTGATCTCATGATCCTTTGATCATGACCTGAGCCAAAATCAAGAGTCGTATGCTCAACCCACTGGGCCACCCAGGCACCCCTCCCCAGATAATTCTTGTGCAAACTAAAAGTTGGAGAAGCATTGCCATGAGTCATGTTGCCAAATGGCAGTCTATTGGCTAACCAAAGCTTTGTTCTTTGTCTATGGGGTTTCATTCCTGACTAGATAATAATTAGCTTATTCTTCGATCCTCACCTACGTGTGGGAGATGGGCATAAAGTGGAGGTTTAAAGTGATCATTTCTTTCATAAGCACTCTCTCTCAGTGAATATTATGACCATGAAGAACATCAGACTGGCATGATGAGGTCATGGAATCCAGAATGTTGAGAATCCACATCTACTGGTTCCTAGGAAACACTGGCACCCTTGGTTCTGTGCTGCTAAGGTCCCGGTGGGCCTGGAGAAGTGGAAGGAAGCGGGCAGATCTGGGGGGAGTGAGGTGCTAGTGGGAGGGCTGGAGAGGTCAGGGTGAGTATGCAGTGCTTAACCATGGGAAGAAGTTAATAACTGCAAACCATGATCAAGCAAGAGCTCTGCAAATTCGGGCCATTTCTCAAAAGATTTTTGAAAAATGTGAAATCTTGTGAGGAAAACAAGTGGGTGTGTATTGGAAGTACAAGGCAGCGTGGCAGAAATATTGGGCAGAACAAGGTACGATGTAAGTAATTCTACGTTGGCTTCGCTTGCCCTCACAAGTTGAGATGGACCCTGTGAGCCAAACCAGCTGTGACGGCCCCACAGGGGGGCCTGTTACTGAAAACGCTACTCACAGACTGTCCTGCCCTACATGGAGTGTTCCAAAGCCATCTAAATTGTCTCCGTTTTAAATTTTAATTATCCCCTGGGGAGAAAGGATCATTAGTCTGCTCCTTTGCAAGAGTGAGGCTGATGATACACAGGTAGATAGATAATATTAGTAGGAAATTTTAAGGGGAAACAAAATATCACTTCCAACCTTTGTTCTTTTTTTTAAAAAAATTGAGATATAGCTGGCATATAACATCGTATTAGTTTTAGGTGTAAAACATGGTAATTTGATATATGTTTATATTGCAAAATGATTACCTCAGTAAGTTTAGTTAACATCCATCCCCTACACAGAGTTACAAAATTTTTTTTTCTTGTGATGAGAACTGTGACCATCTATTCTCTAGCAACTTTCCAATATACAATAAAGTATTGTTAACTATAGTCACCACACTGTACCTTATGTCCCTAGGACTTATTTATTTTACACCTGGAAGTTCATGTATTTGACCACCTTCACCCATTTTACCCTTCGTTCTTCATTTTATTTTATCCTTCATTCTTTCTTTTTTTTAAAGATCTTATTTACTTGTTCACGAGAGACACACAGACAGGCAGAGACACAGGCAGAGGGAGAAGCAGGCTCCCTGCAGGGAGCCCCATGTGGGACTCGATCCCAAGACCCCGGGATCACAACCTGAGCCAAAGGCAGATGCTCAACCATGGAGCCACCCAAGTGCCCCCCCATCCTTTACTCTTAAGAGAGTCCTAACATGCTCTCAGGAGCAGGATAGAGTTCTTGAGCCCACAGAGGGGCTTTGGTGGAAAATGGCTGGGACAACTGGGCTGGAGAGACTACACTATTCCTCTCTTAATTTTTGGATCAACTCATTCTGCAAATGTTTTTCTATTTATTCTTTAACAAGGATATTCTTGTATCCTAAGAAATAGGTCTGAGAATGCCTCCCTCTTAAGAGGAACCCACAACCAACATCAAGAAATAACCAGAGTGGGGTTCAAGGAAAGGGGAGCATTAAGCAAGCTCCTTGGACAAGTTTTTAGCCAAGACCTGAACTGGAGGGGCAATGAAGGTCATGCAGTTCTAGAACCATGATGGGAGAACAGCTTGGGACACTTGGAAATGGAGCCCTGGTCAGTGGCTACAGATGGCATTGCATGGTGTTTATTCTTGGTCGTTGCCAAGAGTAGATTACTTCATGGTGGCCATTTGAGGATTGGGGAATTGGAGTTCTAGGCATCCCATTTCCACCTTGAGATCACATTTCCACCTTGAGACACAACTAATGGGGTCTATGAAGGCATGTGGGACAACCTGTATGGAATATACTAAATAAGCACCGTGGTTACTTTATCTGAGGTTCCCGCATTTTGCACATAAATGAGTCTGAGGCCTCAAAACAGCAGTAACAACATATTGGAGGCGAATGCAGAGAGGAGGAATGTTACTTCAGTGAAGCATCAGTATATTCAGATTTCTCAGTGACTGTAAGTAGAAACCGATGGGATGGTCTGAGAGACTCATTGGCGCTCATTGACAGTGCTGCCTTCTGGAGGCTATGCTTCAGGCACATTTCCTGATGTCTCAGTATCCACTGAGCATAATACTTAAAATTATGTCCTAGAGAACTGGATGCTTCCATCACTCTGCCCAGTGTTTTGTTCAGTTGACTTTTGTGTTTGGTTCATGAACATGGCAATGTGGAGATGACACTTACTTGTTGGCTGAATGCTGTGAGGACCTTGTCTTTCTACTACAGTGGATAGATGAGTGTGTAGTTAGGAAAATGTCCTCCTCTTAAGAGTCCATTCTCTCTCTCTCTGTACACACACACACACACACACATAATGTTTTTCTAAATGCCCCCAATTATAATGACATCCTACAAGAATTTCTATCAATAAATTAAGATGTAGATTTATCATGTAGATTATGTAGATTATATTATATAGGTTATTACATGGACATATTATGTAATAAATGATTATTATGTAGATTAGAAGATTAGAAGCCAGGGATTTCACAAAGTTAAGCAATTTTTATTAGGTTGCGCAGCTCCATAAAGTGGAAATATGGAGCAGATCCCAGACCTTCTGGCTCCAAGGGGTTGTGTCCAACAGACATGACAATTTTATTTGCACAGTGTCTGGCACATTGTAGGTGCTCAAAATATATTGTTGGGTAAATGAATAAATGTCTAAAAGTCTTTGGGTCATGACCTGATTACCTCATTCCTTTTTTCTTTGTTTTGATCCACTGTGTCAGCCTAGTCAGGTACTCAATTTTTCTCATGACAAAGTCCCTCAGTCACCTTTTGCCCCCTTGGGGACTCTCTATAGTTTCTCCATCAAGCTCTTTACTAGCCCTGCCAAGGAGCAAATGTTTTTATTGGAACAGTATGAAATGTGACATTACTCATAGTTTCTGTCAGAAAATTAGTGGTAGTGAAAACGAGCTCAACACAGCTGGGCAAGATTGCGCCTCCTCCCTGGAAGCAGTAAGCTGAGGGACTGTGGGGAGCCATAATGGTCTAATGATGGCTAATGGTGGGGAAATGATGGGCCTGAGGCCCATAAATCAATCTGAACACAGGGATGGCTAACAGAACACTCAGGAGATGCTTGAGCTCGTCTGAGCATTGTTCCTGCATATGTGTCTCTTACTGGACCATTATTTTTGTGTTACATCAGGGGAAAGTATGACAATTTGTATGTGAAAAGTCCCAGAAGGCTTAGATATTTGCAGGTTGGCAAATGGCTGGTGGGGGGACAGGGTTGGCGACAACATGAAGCTCATCTTTGCATTCCAGAACTCCAACGCCATGGTTCTTTCAGGGCCTAGAATTTATTCCTTGTTCTAGGTATTTGCCAAAATCAGGATGGCTCCAGTTTTTAGTGTTGGTCAAAGTTTTCTTTGTATGCAATGAAAAATGAGGTAGACTTAAGAGAGCAAGAAATTAGCATTTAGTTAAGAGCTCATATGATTGTCTTTGTACTTTCCAATCCAACTGATATTACTAACATTTCCACTAACTCCCACATCAGTTTCAGTTTTCCCTATACTTGCAATGTTCTTTCATTTCAAATATTTATTTTTTAGGAAGAGTCAAAATGGGAAATTTGACTATAACCATTGAAAATTTCAACTGGGATTTTTCCAACTCCTTTACTAGTTTCCTCTGGAGCAGAAATGATTGGCAGCAAAGCTGTAAAATCAAAACTCCAAGATTCACTTGAGGCAGATTCAAGGTGTAGCTCCTTCTTTCTGTTCTTTTATAGAGATATTAAACAAGGTGTTAGCACACCTTTAAGCAGACATTTCAAATGTTAATTTTGAAAGCATGACATGTTATGTTTGTAGAAATAATATCAAACACCTTCTGGAAAAAAAGGAGCACCCATATCTTGAGGTGATTTACTTGAAAATGATAGTTAACAGCATGACTTATTATTTTTATTTTTTCCAAAACATATTTTTTTTCCTTCTTTTATTGGAATGATAATGGTGAGAGTCAGAGCTTTCATAACTGATAGGGCCATTTACCCAAGGGATTTCTAGAAGATATACCCACATATGGAATTACCTTTTCATGACTGAAGACGATGGCAGTGAACATGTGAGAGACTCCATTAATGCCTCCCTTGTGATCTCTGCATTGGAAAAAGTCTTCAGAGGTGTGGCTCCCTATGTTCCTAGAGGGAGGTACCGAGCAGACAAGCTGTTACACAGAGATCGAAGTGGGAAATGGGAACATCTTAGGACAATTATGACTGTTTTCAGGTGCTAGAGTAATGTACTGGTTTTCAGAAAGAGGCATACTTAACATTATTTCTCTGTCTCCAATGCAACAAAACCAATGATTCTTGTGACAATTTACTTCATGGTAGTGTGGAAATAAGTTGTAGCCCCGGATGTTAAGACTAGAGGGAGAACAGGGTCGTGACCAAGAGAAGGGGGCGTGCTTACCCTAGAAACAAAGCAGAGCAGAAGAATAAACTATCAGAAAGGAAAATAAGGCAGTGGTTGCTACAAACTCCTATTCTCACAGAAATACTAATTAGGGGAACTGTCTGTGATCCTTTTAGTCAAAGTTGCTCCAGAGATGGCCTTTTCATTTTTACCAGTCTTGACTTCTGTACTTCAACTCAGAATCATTTTATCCTGTCAGCTGATTTTGTCCTGACCCCTTTTCGTGCCCAACCATTTAGCCTAAACCCTACTGAGAATATCCTACCAATTTGAGTGACCACACATTTTCCTTTAAGCTAAGTGGAGCATTGGCTTTGCCCTATTCCCAGACTTTTCTGTTTTCTGCAATTATTTACAAATCCACTCCATCATTACCAGAAATAAAAGTAGAAGATTTGAAGAGAATGTGGCTGAGATGTTCACTTCTAGGGCTCTTACTTTTGGCTGCACGTTGCTCCAGGAAGTGAGTCTCTGAGCATGCTGCAAGTGCTTTTCCTCAGATCTGGGCAGAGGACTTCCAAGGGAGAATGACTTCCATGGTGGTGAGGGCTAAAATGAGTGCTTTCAGTCTCCTTCTGCAGCAGTGTCTACTTGAAAAATTCAATGGATATTTGACCTTCTTACTTGTCATTCACTCATTGTGGGGGTTTGGGTCAGTATTATTAGGTCTTTGATTTGCCCCGTGACACAAAGGAAGGTGATGGTTACTTAAGATATAACTTATATGTCGAATCATTGACCTGCTATTCTAAAACTGAAAATGAGGAGGGGATCTCAGAGGAACTTCCCAGATCTAAAGATGTATACATCTCTCCTCACAGGGGGACAGGGTTTTACTAGAAAGGACCATTACCCAAGGCTTACTCGGAAATTTGGGTGAAATGAAAGAGTAGAGTTGAATAAGCAAATTTTCAAATAAAAAAGTCTTACCTTAGGTAAATAAGGGCTTCTGGTTATTTACCCATTACTCAAATGACCAGAAAGAAGGTGTCAAGAATAATAAACGTTCCCTCTCTTCTAGCTGGTAAACAAATGCCTCCTTTGTGTTCTTTATTTATAAAGAAATAACTACCTAATATTTCTATCAAAGTGAGGTTGTCATGTTCTAACAAATGCCAGGATCATAAGCCAAATATAGCAGAATCTTTTATCCTGCTTTAGAGTCCTACTCCTGGATGACCTGGGCCATGTTTTGAGAAATGTCTGGCAAACCTAACTAATAACTGGAGGTCATAAATAAAGACATTGCCACTTGCTAAGGCACGTACCTCCTTCCTTGAGTAGCTGGGAATTGGTGATAACAAACCACAATAACTCTGAGCTTAAAAATGGATTTGAATTTTGTTATTAAACATTTTGCAATTTTGGCAGTTTTGAAGGTAAAAATGTGTCAAAGGGTAATATATCTCAAGGACAGTCAGTGTTAAATCAATATTAATTAAATAGGCTTATTCTTATTTAACAAAGCACTGAAGTGTGGAGGAAGGGATCTGCTGTGACTATTTTCTTTAATTTTCTTTTGCCATATGTCAGGTAAGGTAAGACCTCCAAATCCCATACATCAGCATTTTTAAAATATAGCCAATTTTCAGCTCAAGTTGCTTACCTAATGATGTATTTACTATGTCTCAGTTATGATTTATCAGAAATAAAGCAGAAAGGAACTAGGAGGAGTATCTATAAAGACAGTAGAACTTTTGAAATGAGAAAAAATTGGGGTCATTTCCTTCAATCAGTTTAGAAACCCCAAAGGATGTAGCAACATCCTGCGAAAGGCAAAAGACCATCCTGTCATCTAGTTGTACCCTTTCAAGGGTGTGGATATCCTAATGGAGTGGTCATGAAGACCTGACCTTCATGTCTGATGAAGATGTCACTAAAAGCTGATAAGGTAGGGTGGTGGGGAGAGTGGTGAGGACAGATCCAAAGAGCCATGAGAATATGCTTGTCAACCATGGAACTTTAGAAGATCATTTATTGTGGGATTTTTTATAGATAAAAATTTATTTCAAATATTATGAGAGCCACCCCATGGCACTATCCAGGGTGCTGGGTTAGCTAGTGTTAAACCCTTGTCTCAATTGAGAACTCAATCCCTTACATCTCTATCTCCTTTGACCTTGGGTTCAAGCCATAAAATGCACACGAGTTTTGAACTCCACTATATAACTTCAGAAAATCAGCTATTTTGGGACTAATCCAGGAACTATCTTAATGTCTTGACTCCTATCACCATAGCAAAGAACAATAAGATACAGTGCTTATCATCAAAGACATTATTATCTGGCAGGAGGTATCAGGCAGTTAAACCAATAAAGAGAAGCACTTTGGTGGGGGCATGCATAGAATATTTTGTGACCTCAAAGGTAAGATTTTTCTGATGTGGAAAGGATAAATCACAAGCAAACATTCTTCAAAAATACAAGGTTTAAGTCACTTCTAAGTTAGACTTGAAATTGAATTAGGACAGAGATGAAGTTGTCACTGTCAAGGCATTAGTTTTCCCACCTGAAAAAAAGTGTTTCTGTAGGAATATCAACTCGGGACATCGATTCCATCCATGATTTTCTGAGAGTAGATTGTTTAGCAGCAAAAGAAATAGTACAATTCTTTGAGAAAGACTCAATATGTACCTTTATACAACTACCACTCTATCCTTACCCTATGTAGGGTTTCTAGCTAGTAGTAATTTTCTCTTATTTCTACTTTAAACAACCACCTTAGTAATCAAAGGTGGTTGTCTATTTTTTAAAAAATAAATTTATTTTTTATTGGTGTTCAATTTGCCAACATACAGAATAACACCCAGTGCTCATCCCATCAAGTGCCCCCGCTCAGTGCCTGTCACTCAGTCACCCCCACCCCCCGCCCTCCTCCCCTTCCACCACCCCTAGTTCGTTTCCTAGAGTTAGGAGTCTTCCATGTTCTGTCTCCCTTTCTGATTATTTCCCACTAATTTTTTCTCCTTTCCCCTTTATTACCTTTCACTATTATTTATATTCCCCAAATGAATGAGACCATATAATGTTTGTCCTTCTCTGATTGACTTATTTCACTCAGCATAATACCCTCCAGGTCCATCCACCTCAAAGCAAATTTTGGAGGGTCACAACACTCCATATCGGAATCGGTCAGTTCTTAATGTGGACCTAACATTTATAAAATTTATTGAATCCAATGGAAGTGATAATAGAGCATGATAATTTCTACTATATGCATGCACATCTATAATACTGGTTTTGAAAGAGCTATAGTTGTATAGAAGTTTTGCTTTAGGACAGAAGAGTGAACCACGATGATAAAGTTATGTGGGATTTCCCACCCAAAATTTTTGGAAAATTTAAACCCTCTTTCTCCCCTTTTGAAGCAAAACCAGGAAGACAGCTTTAAAATGCTGAAAAAAAGTAACCATATTCTTATGTTGCCCTCAACATCCAACATATTACAGGTAGAAAAACATAAGAGAGCCAAAAAGCTTATAATTGTATGATTATTTGCATATCTCATTTGCATTGTCATTACTGCCAATAAGAAATAATTTCAGATTTAGTAAGAATTCAGAGAAATGCATTTAAGGAATGATATGATTATGAGAAACAATATTTAGTAGTTAGCGTTCAAATTAAACACACCACTTACTGGATAGTATCCATATCTGTTGTCCCCATTAAGGAACATGAAGATACTGAATAATTATAGATGTTCACACCATCATGTGAATTCCTTTCATTATATTACCTTGTATATTACCTATGACCTTAAGTGTGTTTGTGTCCCCAAAATTCATATGTTAAAGTCTTAACTACCCAATATGGCTGTATTTGGAGATAGGGCTTTTAGGGGTTAAGTGAGGTCATAGGGTGCGATTCTAATCCAATAGGATTGGTGGCCTTATAAGAAGAGCAAGAGAAAAATCTCTTTCTCAATATCTCTCCATGTGCACACATCACATGGCCATGTGAGAACACAGCAAGAAGGTGGCTATCTACAAGCCAGGGGGAGAACCCTCACCAGAACCTGACCATACTGGCACACTGATCTTGGACTTGCAGCCTCCAGAATTGCCAGAAATATAATTTCTATAGTTTTAAGTACTTATAGTATTTTGTTAGGGTAGCCTGAGCTAACATGCTTTATCTTAGGAAACACAAACCACTTCTACGGAAACAGAGTCGCACCTGGATTTTGATAATTTGAGCATGTGCTAATCCAATTTATGGTATAAATTAGTCTTCTTAAAGCAATACACCTCTGCAATCCCACAGTCACCCCGGAAAAATTTTACTTATCCTTCATTGACCTGACAACAGCTTAAGTGTCTTGAATGTATGACTTTTTGCCCCTGCCTTCTCCCTGTTCATGAATAACCACTGAGAGGTCAGCAAAGGCTACAGAGAGTCTTACGTACTCTTTACAAAGATCAGGGAGTTAAATGGCATCAAAGTGAGCAATAGCAAAATCTCTTTATTTGATATTTGGCAGCTTCCCATGTGCAATATTGTATGGAGAAATGTCACTTTCTAAAAAAAAAAAAAAATAGTTGAGAACATATCCCACAACTTGACAGATACGTGGTTTGAGAGAGTTAGAAGGCTCCCGTCAGAAAAATATATACCTTTGAATCTTTTTGCAGTGCAGCATATATTAAAAGTAATTAAAAATAAATACTTTTGCCAAGATTAGAGCAATTTAAATTATGAAAGCCTTTAAAATGACAGTGGAAGTTAACTCCTTTTCAGATATATGATTTGCAAAGGCTTTCTCCCATTCTGTAGTGTGCCTTTTCATTTTGTTGCTGGTTTCCATTGTTAACGCAGAAACTTGTTAGTTTGATGTAGTCTCACTTGTTTATTTTTGCTTTTGTTGCCTTCGCTTTTGCTGTCAAATCCAAAAGATCATTGCCAAGACCAAAGTTACGGAGCTTACTTCATAATGTTTTCTTCCAGAAGTTTTCTGGTTTCAGGTCTCACAGTTAAGTGTTTAATCCATTTTGAGGTGTGTTTTTTTTTTTGTATAAGGTGTAAGTGATCCAATTTTATTCTTTTGCATGTCTGAACATCCATATATATATATAGTTATATATATAACTATATATATATATGTTAAGGAGTTAATGTCCAAATTATATAAAGGACTTGTGTGACTTAATAGCAAACTAATAAAAAAAGCAAAAAACAAACCCAAAACCCCCAATCTGATTCTATATGTTGGCAAATTGAACACCAATAAAAAATAAATTTACAAAATTAAAAAAAAAAAACAAGCAGGGGAACTAAATACACATTTTTCCAAAGAAGACATAAATGAAAATGTGTCTCTGCCTCTTTCTCTCTCTCTGTGTGACTATCATAAATTAAAAAAAATGAAATAAAACAAGATAAGATATAAGAGGCAAACTCATGGTGATTGCCAGGAACTGGGTGGTGGGGATAATCGGAAGAGGTTGGTAAAAGGGTACAAACTTTCAACTATAAGATGAATAAAGTCTAAGGTTCTAATGTAAGACATGGTAACTATGGTTGATAACACTATATTGTGTAATTGAAATCTGCTAAGATAGAACATTCTCAACAAAAAACAAAAAAGATAAATACGTAAGATGATATAGATGCGTAAATTAATTAGATGGAAGGAATCTTTTCAGACTGTGTATATACATCAAATCACCACAGTGTACTTTAGCTTACATTTTTACTTGTTAGTTATACCTCAATAAAGCTGAAATATAAACAAACAAATAAATAGCAGTGATGGAATGAATGGAATGAATATGATCAAAAGATTTCTTTGATTTAAAGTATTTGATCCCAGGATTTATGGGTGAGAAGTTTACTACTTTAAGAGCGGAGGGTATTTTTTTCCCTGGGAGTGTAACTCTGAGCTAAATATGCCTCTCTGCTACTACTAAGAATCTTGAACTTAAGCTGTACTAATTATCTCTAAATCTACGTTTTTAGTTTTAATTACACCCCGAAAATCACCTGGAATTTGAGAAAGAAGATTCAGATGGTAGTGAACAGTCCCAAAGGTCTACTAGATGAAATGAGTGGGATGTTTAGATAATGAGATTGACATTAATCTGTGGTTAACCAGCATGGAAGTTCACAACCCAACAGATGATTTCCTTCCTGGTGCTGAATTTCCTCCTTCTCAATGAATTATCTACCTAATTGTTCATCTAGTTTCTCTGGTGATTCCAACAGGAAACCATCAGTCTTAACATCTCAGTCCTCATGGATGTCAGTCCCCAATCTTGGTGATTCCATACGTCAGTCTTCAAATCACTCCACTGCTTTTCATCTGTCCTTTACTCCCAGCCACCATCGTCTCTTGTCCTGCGTTAGGTGTCCCTACCACAGTTTCCATGGCTACTCCTGCCCCTTCCACTCCAGGCTCTCAGTTCCAGCCAGCATGGTATGGTGTTCCCTATCAGGTCAGCCCCACACTTGTGGCCTTTTGGTGTCTTTCTGGTCCTCCAAGTTTGCAATGCAAGATTATTAACATAAGTGACTGAGCCCAGAGAATCTATTCATTTATCTCCCTAGAATTATTCCAAGTCCTTCTAAATTAATTAATTAATTAATCTTTTTTTTTTTGCTGTGATCCTCTAACAATCAAGTATTTGAGAGGGCCAAAGTTATCTGTGACTTGGACTTTGTGTCTAAGTGCTTCCTCTATACGTGCCTCCACTATCCCCATACCCTTTGCTAACAATGCCTTATTTTTCAGCTTTCAAATCAATACTGTCTAAGAGAAAGCATCCACTGAAACCCCAGACTAATATCAAGCAGTTAATTTTTAGTATGTCGAATCTATTGCAGCAGTATATATAATTGTAATAACATAATTTTATTATTTAGTGGTTACATATAACATTCAAGTATGTAGTGTAATACTTTGTATGTAGGAGAAGCGAATTAAACAAATATTGACCAGAGGAGATTTTGTTTTATTTTTTTGCTGTCACACTTATTTTAAAGGGCTTCACTGTGACCCAGAATGGGATCAAGTTCTCCCTTTGGAATGTGGGCAAATGGAACCCAAGAATCTGTCCTTAAAAATCTGTCATTCTTATAAACAGGTAGTGCTTAGTGTGACATTGAGACCCTGCGTCAGGGGTGAGGTTGGTGTTTAATTCCTAGGGTTATGTGGTATTCTAAGCAAGCAGGCTTTGCCTAAGGAGAGTTATGGTTTGTTGATGAGAATGATCCTTAGGATGTGTCCCTATCATTACTCTCAATGTTCTTTGCGAGATGACCCTAAGACTAGCTAGTTCTCCTTGACTCCTATAACAAAACAAAGGAATTGAGGAGACATGGACATTTAAGAGACTTCTGGGAAATTATGCTAACACTCTAGAAGTTGATTTAACCTATGACATGTGGTTGTCCTGGGGAAAACACTTCACTATCATAGTTATGTTTTGCCTCCCAGGCAATGATGACTGAGATACTCATTTATTGTCTCGTATTGTAGGAATAGAGGAAAACAACCAGAAAAACTGACCAGCTTTTCCAAGAACATGGAGTGTTCCTAGACCTATCCACATTCTGCTCTTTTGAAATGTTAATCAGCTAAGAAATTAAAGATGAGTGGAAAAGAAAATCTTTTGTAAAAAAAACTTAGAGATAATTTTCAAAGAAAGAAATCAAGGGAATCTGGGTGGTTCAGTCCATTAAGCATCTGGGTCTGGATTTCAGCGCAGGTCATGATGTCAGGGTTCTGGTATTGAGCCCCGTGTCCGACACTATGCTTGACAGCAGGGAATCTGCTTGCATTCTCTCTCTTTTCCTCTCCCTCTGCCTCTCCCCCTTGCTTGTGCGCTCTCTCTCTCTCTCTCAAATAAATAAATCTTTAAAAAAATAAAGAAAGAAATCAAGACAAAAGCTTGGGCATTAATGAATTATTAGATGAATCAAAATGACTGTGGGGCATTGACTCAAAGACAATAGAAGTCCAGAGCCAGCTGTGTGTGGGAATGCTCCTGGAGAGCAAGCAGTAAGAAGAGTGTAGGACCTAAATACTCTCATCACACATACAAAGGTGACTTTGAAGTGATGGAAATGTTAATTTGTTTGTGCTGATATTTCACAATGTGTATGGATATCGAAGCATCACACTGTATACCTTATATACAATTTTTATTTGAATTATATCTCGATAAAGTGGGAACAAAAAAAGAGAAGTAATGTTATAAATAATTACAAAATAAGATTAATAATGTAATGCATGGAACTTGGGAGGACCTTGGGGAAAAATTAGGGGACCTAATTTCCTTATCTTTCATAGAAAGGGCACAAACACTACTGTCTCAAACTTAAACATGTTATCAACAAATGACTTCAGCTTCTTTGTTTTTTTTTTTTTCATAATATTATTTCTTAAACTAAAAAGGAAGCTTTTATAAAGTAATATTCTTTTAGTGAAGAAATATTTGAAGTTTGGCAAGCCTTTTGATTTCACATTAGCATATTTTTTCCTATTAAATTCAAGTAAGAGAAATTTTCTCTTTGTTTTTATGGCTACATTTGTGCAAATAAACATCTGCTGTGATAGGAAGCTACTATTAATAATGGTTTTAGGGGATAGTGTGTTGAGCTCTTGCAAAAGGGATGTAAATGGACACAAGATAGTTTTAATTTTTATTCTCTAGTTTTCTGAACTGTGTTCTAATATTCATACTGTGTGAATATTTGTCAACAGGGTTTATCTGAGCAGAGCTGATAGCCCACGTTTTATTCTTCATAAAATTTGACATATTTGCATATGTCAATAGGTCTTATTTGGATTTGGATATTCTTAAGTATAAACCCATATAAATATAGAATATGATACAAAATAAGGTGATAAAACTACAGTTAAATAATACATGTGTTGATAGGTTTAAAATAAAAAGTAGTTACAGTAACACAGATCTAAAATGGCTAGAGAGAATGAGTGGAGAACTAATACTTTTGAGCATTCAATATTTTATGTATGTAGGAATATTAAATCTCTTTTAAGTTACTGCTATACAAATGGATAAAATGACCTAAGTGCAGAAACGTATAACATAGAAATAACAAGTAAAGGCAGATGTATAATTAGAATATATTAAAATTCAAAATAGGATAAGAGCAAATAAGACAAAACAAGAGAGGAACTCTGAGGATTATGAGATTTAAAAGATTAAAGAGTTAAGATAAGCTAAAACAAATAAAAGGGAAATGTTTTACTCAAAGAATACAGTGCATATTTACACAAAAGAAAATTAAATTTACTTAAATAGAAAAATTTTTAAATATGAAAAATTACTAGAAAAATTTAAAGAAAAGGCTAGATCAACATAGAGTATGCTAAGGAAATATATGAAAAGTACTGAACTTATGAAATGGCATAAAAGGGAACAATTAGATAAAATTTTAAAAGGAAAATATAAAAGAAAAATAATCCAAAATTACATCTTTTTAAGATTATATTTATTTATTTATTCATGAGAGACACAGGGAGAGAGAGGCAGAGACACAGGCAAAGGAAGAAGCAGGCTCCATGCAGGGAGCCCGATGAGGAACTCGATCCCAGGACCCTGGGGTCACGCCTTGAGCCAAGGACAGATGCTCAACCACGTGGAGCCCCCTCACGTGCCCCACATTTTTTTATTGATTGTTAAAGTTAAGTGAAAAAGAGCAGGTTCCCCAAATCCCAGATTTGCATTACACATATGCTAGTTGTTTGCTTCTCGCACTGATGATAAAGGAGGACAAATTCGATCTAGACGCTTTCTTCTGTGTTGCAGTTATTCCAAAATACAAACAAGTACAAAATGCATATAAGGGAGAACACTTTTGTTTTAAAGATTTTATTTATCTGAGAGAGTCTCAGAGAGAGAGAGAGAGAGAGAGAGAGAAAGCAAAGGGAGAGAGGCAGAGAAACAAGCAGACTCCCCACTGAGTGGGGAGCGTGATATGGGATTTGAGCCCAGGACCCCAAGATCATGACCTGAGCCGAAGGCAGATGCTTACCCGACTGAGCCACTCAGGTGCCCAGGGGAACACTTTTCAAATAAAACTGAAACAACAGCAAAAATCAATGCCTGCTTCTCTGCTAATTCTAGAAGTTCTGATTCAGGTTACAATCAACACTCTCACCAGAGGAGAAGAAAAGGAAGCATGCATAAGAAAAATAAAACAATATTTTAAAAACCAATAGCATAGTAAGGTATTGTGACAGGTAAAAATATTAAATCACGAAGGAAATGAGATAATGATGATGGGAGCTTGCAAAACAAGCTAATTTACCAAAGATCAAATAATGGTAAACAGTAAGTGCTTAAAAATAAATAGGCGACAGGTGGTTGAAAGTAAAACATTAAATGAGGCATCTGGGCAACGTCCAAATTCTAACAGCTTCCTAGTAGGAAAATAACAAGACAAAGAATGTGTTATTTTAATTTCCCTTTACTTCTGTGGAGGTTAATGGAAGCCACGGGTGTAGACTCTCGGGACTGTGGGGCTGGGATGGAATTTCGTTTCTCACAGTAAGAACGGATTGCGGAAGAATGGGGAAGACTGTAGCATGAGGCCCGAGCTGCATAGGATTTAGGTCTGCAGGTTTGGGACTTGCAGTCACTGGAGCTGCAAACCCTCACAGCCAAAGAAGGACTTGGGGGCGGGGGGAGGGCAGCTAGATCTGCTGTTAGGTTTATCAAATTGCTTGTTTTATGGTGTGAGATGGAACCCACTCGTCTTCACCTTGAGCGCTCACCTACAGATCGCCGATGATCTGGATCATGGGGTTGGTTTGGAGACACTTGCTTCAGTCCTAAGGAGTTCGGGATTCTTACTTTCCCATTTTGCAGATGAGGAAACTGAGTCACATGGAGGTTATGTGTCCAGGATTCTGGCATTGGAGCACAGCAGACCGTGCTGCACACCTATGCAGTCTGTGCCAAACCCTCTACTCTCCTGTGTCAAGGTCTTTGACTAAGGAGGTTCAACGCCAGAGGCTTTCCATGGGAAACCAGTCCTATCAAGCTGGGGGTTAAGAATTTGAAGATTTCTCTATCTTTCCTCAGCATTCAAATGAATAAGCACCTTATTTTTCATTTTAAACTGAAGATGAGAAGGTTTTCAATGTCTCCTTGAGAATATTTATACTAGGTCTTCAGATAAATATTTAGAAGACATTTATTGTGTCATTGTTTTCTCTTGGATTTCTCGGTCATCCTAGGAAAGGGAATGGTCCGCCTCGCTAGGATACTGCAGTGGGGCTTGGTGAAGCAGGGGTTAACTCTCAGCAGCTCGCTTCTTCACTTGGCGTCTTCCAAAGCCTTTAAAGAGAGTTTAGCCAATTAGCCAGAATCAGAAAAGCCCCAGTGATTTGGTGGCTCATTTCATTTCAGATCAACAACCGCCTGTGGTTGGAAGTCATTTGCCCAAAGCTTACCCAACTCGTTGGCTGAGGAGATGGATGTTTTCCTCTGTAGGGAAGTGGCTGTTTTCTACCCTGATAGCTGGTTCCTTGACCTGCTCACTGGGGGTTAAGTGACTCTGTCCCTGCAGATTCCTGGGCCCTGCTCACTTGTTCCATGCTGATGTTTAATGAGGTGTGTTAAGGCAAAGTAAGGAAAATGAATTGCATTGGAAAACACAGCAAAAGATGTAGCATAGGAGGAGCTAAGTTCTGGCTCATTGGAGTGCTTTCTTATTTTTGCTTTATTTTTATTTTTAAATTGACATACAGTGTTATATTTGTTTCAGGTGGACAACATATTGACTCAACAGTTCCACGCATTACTCAACGCTCATCATGGTAAGTGTGGTCACCATCTGCCACCCTACAATGTTATTACCAAATTATAGACTATATTCCCTATGCTGTATTTTTCGTCCCCATGACTTATTTATTTTATAATTGACAGTTTGTATCTCTTAATCCCCTTTATTTATTTCACCCATCCCCCTACCTCCTCTCTGACAGCCATCAGTTTGTTCTCTGTATTTAAGAGTCTGTTTTTGTTTGTTCATTTGTTTTGTTTTTTTTTTTTTACGCTAAATAGGAGAGATATGTGCACCCGTATGTTAGCTGCAGCTTTACCCACAGTAGCCAAGATGGGGAAGAAGCAACCCAGGTATATGCCTTGATAGATGAATGGATAAAGAAGATGTCACACACACACACACACACACACACACACACACACACACACACAGAGGAATATTACTCAGCCATAAAAGAAATGAGATCTTGCCATTTGTAACAACATGGATGGACCGAGAGGGTCTTATACTAAATGACAGAGAAAAACAAATGCCATATGATCTCATCATAGTGCCTTTTAATCACAGCTAAGTATCCCGCACTTGCCACTGTCCATAAGTCAAAATGTGGATTCCTTGTCTTGTCCTCCCCTGATCTGTTGCCCTCCTTTCCACTTGTACCACTTGATGATCACACTTTTCTTTTGCGTGTGTTTCACTAGCCAGATGGGTGTCTTGTACTCTGTGGATTCCCCAACCTTTCCCCACCTCTCTGTCTTCACCCTATTCCACTGGCATGATCCACTGCGCAATTTTTTCTTCATCTAGTTTTTGCTTGAATTATAGATCTAGTAGCTCATTTCTGGATGAGGACCTCATAGTTGGCAGAAGAATAGCTTGTTTAAAACAAGAGACTCTTGGGAGGCCTGGGGGGCTCAGCAATCGAGCATCTGCCTTCGGCTCAGGGCGTGATCCTGGAGGCCCCAGGATCATCGGGCTCCCTGCAGGGAGTCTGCTTCTCCCTCTGCCTGTGTCTCTGCCTCTCTCTGTGTGTCTCTCATGAATAAATAAATAAATAAAATCTTTAAAACAAAACAAAACAAAACAAAAAAACAAGAGACTCTGGTCCCGGGCCCACATGTACCCTTGTTTCTGGGCCACTAAGGCCGCAGAAAGGGAATTTGCAGTTCTCTTTGCCAAAGGTAGTGGTGGAGAAATAAGCATTGCTAAATTGTGACTTGGAAACTAGTGTCACAGCCCTTCCTGCTCTGTGGTCCCCTAACGTGGGGAGTAGGACCCATTAGCCAAGAGGATCCCGCTGTGCTTTCTAGGTGTGGCCTCCCTTGTTGCAGCCTAAGTGGTGCATTAAAACCAAACATCTGTGCAGAAAACTAGTTTCCAGGCCAGAATGAATTCCCCTTTGATGAGAGGTGCAACTAAGCTTTCAGAGAGCTTTTCAGAGCTTTCAACTAAGCTTAAACCACGCTCATAATGTCCCGTCTTGTCCTATCTTCTTTTCCTTTTCCACTCATGACCTCATTCGAAGAGGACCTGCTGACTTTCTGTTTGGCACACCAATGGAACACATCCATCTTAACAAACTTTTCACCTGCCGTCCTCTGGTGGTGACCATTCCAACCTCTCTCCTACCCATGGCAGGGGCATCATCCCAAGTTCCAGAACCTTACTGAGTGATAGGAGTCAAGCTGTGGTGAATGTGGTAAGATCCCACATACAGTCAAGGCACTGAGATTTTTAAAATAGTAAATCATGAGAAACTTTATCCATATAAAAACATAGGGGAAAATATAATAAACACCTATGTGCTGTGTATCCAAGAAGCAGAAAATTAGTTGAGGCCCCCTGTATACTCCTCATCAGTTGCAATGTTTGGAGGTCCTCCTTCCACGATGTGCCCCGTATATATTTGCTGTTATCATACTCATTTCTTTATGCTATTACTACCCACCTAAGTATCCATAAAGAAAATGTGGTATTCATTTTCATGTTTTTCAACATTATGTGGATTGCATTATACTGAATATATATTCTTTTACAAGTTGCCTTTTTTTCCTCAACACTCTGTTTTTAATTTTTAAAATAAATTTATTTTTTATTGGTGTTCAATTTGCCAACATATAGAATAATACCCAGTGCTCATCCTGTCAAGTGCCCACCTCAGTGCCTGTCACCCAGTCACCCCCACCCCCCACCCACTTCCCCTTCCACCACCCCTAGTTCATTTCCCAGAGTTAGGAGACTTTCATGTTCTGTTTCCTTTTCTGATATTTCCCACTCATTTTTTCTCCTTTCCCCTTTATTCACTATTTTTTATATTCCCCAAATGAATGAGACCATATAATGTTTATCCTTCTCCGATTGACTTATTTCACTCAGCATAATACCCTCCAGTTCCATCCACATCGAAGCAAATGGTGGGTATTCGTCATTTCTAATGGCTGAGTAACATTCCATTGTATACATAGACCACAGCTTCTCTATCCATTCATCTGTCGATGGACACCCAGACTCTGTTTTTAAGACATTTATTCATGTTGATTTTTCTAGATCTGTCCATTGACTTTCAGAACTATATGGTATTTCATTATGTGAATATGTTATAATTTACTTATCTATTATGCTGTGAACATTTTTATATACAGCTCCTTGTGACACCATTTTAAGATGATCTGTAGAATATGAATGCTGGATGGGTTGTTAGGTGGTGTGGTATCTACATTTTCAATTTTATTAAATACTTCTTAATAGTTTCTAAAGTGGTGGCACCTGGTCACACTCCCAACCAGAGTGTAGTCTGTGTCTCTATGTCTCTACACCTTCATCATTACTTGGAATTATCATATTTTTAAATTTTTGCTGATTTGCTGTTGTGGAATAATATGGCATGTGGCTCAAATTACAATTTCTCTAATTACCAGTGAGAATGGGCATCTTTTGTATGTTTCTTGGACATTTCAATTTTCTTTTCTGCAAATTGCTAAGAATAGTAACTCTTTGTCCCTCTCTGAGCCCTCAAGTCCCCTCTCCATCTGGATTTGCACAGAAGCCTAAAGTCTATCAATACACAGAAATTTGCTTCATTCCTGTCTCTCCAACAGGGCAGCAGAGTCTTGGCTCTTGCAGTGAAGTTTTTATTCTACTCATTAGCAGAGGTATTGAGAGGGTGAGAAAGACAAGGGAACTGAAGTTCCTGGGTGCTGAGGACAGACCAGGGCTGCTGTTTGTATTAGAATAGAGAAAGGATAAGGTCCCATGAAACATGAAATGATTAACCATGAAATGACTTTAGTTTCAATAAGCAGTTCTTTCCTACTACAATCTAGCATTGTCTGAATTAGATGATTTCATGAACTATATAAGAGGAAACTGAGGACTCTTAGTGGCTAAGAAGAAGAAGTGGAATGTTTTGATTTACATGCAAGGATTTTTTTTTCTTGTTTTTGTGTCCCTGTGATGTACCTGTGTCTGTAGGATAAATGCACGGGCCACCAGAAAGAATGCAAAATTCTCTTCTTTATTATTCTCATTCCTTTTATTTGTATGTTGCCTTTGGGTTGATTTTAGGAAAGAAGTCAGAAGTATTTAGCCAGAAAGTTTATGTCAGTAAACACAACAAGAAATGGTGGTAACAGAGGGAAGTAAATAGCCATCCCTTGAGTTCAAGGAAGGGTGTTAGAGCCTTACTCAGATGCTGCTATAGAGTAGCTGTGGATTCAGGGATTTCTGAGATAGAGGTCCCTATTGTCATCAGAGGAACTGCTGTGAAATATTACCTGGATCCCTCTTTGTGCTCTTTTGAGATATACAGAGGAGAATATAGATTCGCTTTTATAACTACTTTGATTATTCATGACTTCAAAGAAAGACAGATCTTATAGGAATCTGATGTTTGTTAAGACTATATAACTATCCCAAACTTATACCACCCAAGACCCTTTGAAAATTCTACCTTCTTATATTTGAAACCTACAGACTAAATTGAGACTTCTTGTCAAAGTGTGATTGTAGGTCCATTAATGTTGAATTTGTATACTCTTAAATTTGAGACACAGTGTCCTATCATGGAATAAGCACTGTAAGTTTATTTAAGAAAACTCTACAAGGTCTGAACTTTCTTAGCTACTAGCATATGACATAGCTTTCACCTCTTTGTAGATGTCTTTGCTTACATAATGTAATACTAACTTCCCACTCCCTGTCAACCTGATAGGGTTGTTGTGAAGATCAACAACTGAAAATATTTATGCGAACCCAAAAGTATACAGCAATATTACAGTTGAGCTAGTTATTTTTTGCATAATCAACCAATTTTACATAACTAATCACTTGTGGGTTTTGCTGTACTAACAGGGAAAGATATTTACTGGTAGCCCATAGCCACTCTATCCTCTAACAGACCCTGCACACAAAATTAGACCATAGAAAATATTGAAAAAAGAAAACCACCTATAGATATTACTGTTTTATGCCCTGGATTGGGAAATTTATTATAGGAGAGTTTTCTGTGCACATTTCTCAGGAAATTTGGTAAAGTCTTTGCCTTCCCATTTAAGACACTTCTTGTGTTCAGAGAATGGCTGTAAATCACTAAAGGTGACAAAGGGACCAGTGTGAAGCATGGACTCAAGTGGCTGGCCCTGCTGTGGGCTTCTTCTCTCAGCTGCAAATGTCTTCCACAGGATGAGGGCACATGAGCTTGGGAAGATAAAGTGTTTTTTCAGGGAGGAATATGACAAGTGTGAGGTTGCTTTATTTAAAAAGAAAACTTGCCTTGTTGGAGGCATCTCATGTTCTTGGGACACAGACAAGATAAGCATACACGCTATTGCCATTAATGCTCCCAGAATGAGAAATGAAATGTTTCTTTTGTGTGATAATTTGGGCCAGCAGCTGTGTTTGCACATAGATAAATAGAAAGCCTACAGAGGGACACAGGAAATGGGAAAAGAATAATTCAAATGTAGTAAAAGAAAGATTAAAAAAAATAGTTGGGGCTTCCTAACTCCTGAGGACAAAATCAACTAGTAAACCCTATAAACTCCCAAAGAGTGACAAGCTATAATGTCCAAATGTGCTTATGAGAGGTGAATTACTTTGTATAACATCCACAGGGTTGATGATTCCCGAGATCCATCCATGTGCCTCTCCCAGGACTCCATCCTGCCTTCCTCCTCATCTGTGTATAGACACGACATGACGTGATGTGACATGACATGTCAATAAGGAAACATTGATTGGGTTGAAGACATAGTTCTAAAGTGCATGGGTACATGAAGACGAGAGCTTTTTAGAGGGAGACCTTGGTCTGGGAGAGTTGTCTTTACTGAGCCTTGGTTCCTGATTCTTATTCACAATTAAGGGAGAATATATTTCAGAAGGAACAAGAACATCTATTGCTCTGTGGTGTCCAAATACCAGGCATCACCATGTGCCCTGAGACCCAAACATGGAACTGTCATGGCAGCCCTGCAGATAGTGAGGGACACCATTCATCTAAGTTTTAGTATGATGAATGTTGGCTCCTGGGATAGTCTAGGATGGTGGCCACACAAGTATCTCCTCCTACAGGACTTTCTCACCATTAGGGGCAGACAGCAGGGCTACAAAGATCTAGGAATGACCACAGAGGTCTTTGTCTAGTTCTCAGGCCTGGGCAGGAGCAGGTCAGCATGTCATCACACAGAGAAGTCCAGAGCAGAGGGTGGTTTCCTCTGCAAAACAAGAACCACGAACAGACCTTTAGAGTGCTCACAAGGAAGGGAAATACTTTTGAGCTGGACCCAGTGGAATGGCCAGAGGGAACGTGCACATGGTTTGGGGGCTTGTATTTCCACACTGTGGGTCACTGGGTGAGGAAAAAACACATGGAACACCTGGCACAATACACGCTGAGAAACAAGCCAAGCTAGCTCCATTCCCTTCCTAATGGTCTTGTCAGAGCGCAGTCAGCACACACACAGGCAAGCACAGGACTTCGGAGCAACCGAATGACCTCAAATGCTGATGTCAGTGCCCATCAAAACTTCACACAGGGCAGCTTTTGGGGGGGGGGGGATTCTTGTCTTTCTAACAAGAGTTTGCTTCTATCTGTAGAAGTGCTCATGGCAAAACCAGCCAGAAACCATAAGGTGAATGACCTTGATGTCTCATTTCTTCTAATAATTGGATCACTTACTCTGAAATGAAAACACTCCTCTCCAGAAAGTACACTGGAGATTTCTGGAACTCCTACGATTCCATAAAATGCCTTTTGCTGTCACTCAGGTAACTGCATTGACACCCTTAGAACAGCCAGGTTTGGGTTCTACTATCCAGAAATTCTTGGGGCCCAGAGAAGGACAACGAGCACTTACTGGTCACCTGCTTTGTTCAGCTTGCACTGACTACCCTTCCTTCTCATGGTTGTTAGAGGGCCATTAGTCTAAAGGGTAATTCTCCATCATTTCTTCTTAAATTAAGTGCTTTAAGTCTCACTGGCCACTCTCTGTTTAGGACCATTTATTAGAATTCAAACCTACAGGTCCTTCATTGTGGAGAATAATTTGGAATAGAAAGTGAGTTTCAGAAGTGGGCAGCTTGGGTGTTTGTGACAGTGACACTGTTGTGTAAAATGTCAGATTTATGTCATGGGTCTGAGGTACCAGACCCTCAAGGTCCCTATTGATGTTTGCTGTTCCACAAAATGGATTTTATGTCCATTTTCCATTGCTACCCAGAGAATAATAATAGAGAGCTAGAAGTTCCCTTAGCAACAGCCAGGTCACCAACTGCAAGCCTTCCTCTGAGAATGTCCAAAAGCACTGGACTCTGGAATGTGGTTTCACGTACATAATCCTATACTTTTCTCTGGAGTTACCAATGGCTTTTTTCATCCATTCCCTCAGACACTGAGAGGATATTCATGAGTGCTGTCACCCCAAGATTTGGAGACAAATATGATAAGTATCCTGTCCTCTAGTAGCTCATTGTCCATGAGCATGGACATAAATAATTACTGAACAAAGGGACAAAAATGCAGTGAAAGAACACAATCTGAGTATACTGTGTGCGACTATCCTGGAGAATTAGGGTCGGGGGCTTCCAGGGGAGGTCATGTGTGAGCTGTTGTGATGGCAGGGGGAAAAGTGAAGCTGGCAGGAGCATCATGAGAAGAGGTGCTGTCAGGGCACTCAATGCAGTTGAAGTCAGGGTTTATGTGTAGGGAGAGTAGGAGGTAATGCCTGAATTGTGTGTGTGTGTGTGTGTGTGTGTGTGTGTGTGTGTGTGTGTGTTGTGAGGCAGGGCATGGTGTATCAGAAAGCCTTCTGTGTTTCATTCTTCAGCTTTGGTTGCTTCGTCCCTACTCCTTAGATCAAAACACACATCTTACTGGGAAGAAAAGGTAGACAGATATGGGAGGTGGAGAAGATTGTATCCCCAGAGAGCCTGATGGGGCTGAAGAGCTGCTGCTGGAGTGAGGAGCCTTGCCTTGTTCAAGAGAAGATGGCTCAGGATTAGTTTTCAGAACAATACCATTAAGTGGATTATATTTTGAGGTGGACAACAGAAAGAACTTCTAAATAGAAGGAGTATACCATTTGGACTAGTATAAGGCAAAGAGGAAAAAAAATAAGGCAAAGAGGGTTTTTTCTCTATGAGACCTAAAAAGGGAAAATGGAATTTTACCTTTCTGGATTATTTTAAAGTAAGAACTACACTAAGGCATAATTCCAACAGAACCTGTTCAGCTTCTTCAATTTTGATTAATATGATCACATTTATCTAAAATTGGTAAGGTATGAATATTGACTTCACTGGGCTATTGTAGGGAATAAGTAAATTACATATGAGAAAGTGCCCATCCCAGGATCTGGTGCATAATAGAGAATCAGAAAATTGCTTCCTTTCCCCCCTTGTCTCTTTACTTTCTTCTTTTTTGATTCTTCTTTTCTTAGTTATTTTGATGGCGAAGAGAGATATCCCTCTAGATAGGGGTTTTCACAAGCAAGCTGTTGAATTTGTATCTACCAAAACTCATGCATTGAAATATCAATGACAGGCTCTTTCAAATTTTTTCAGCTCATTTTCACCCTTGTGATTGTTGATGGTAAACCCCTGGAAGTGCAATATGTTTCCTGACCACATTTCCCCTCCTTGTCACACATGGAGACCGTTATTTGCTGTGAGAGCCTCTTTCTAAGTCTATTACTGGGAGGACTGATGCTAATGTAGGAAAACAGGTGCAAGCTCTTTCCTTTGGAAATAAAAAGAGGCACATGGTAGGGAAGTCTCCAGAAGCCTGGGAATTCAGTATGTAGTCATAGAGTCTTGACGTGAGCTTTTATTTCCTTGGGGACTGTATGTGGCCCCGTCATGTAGGACTGTGTGGTTATTCCAGGCCTACATAGGGGCAGCTGATAAAACCAGATGCTATATAGAAGACTAAAACTGCTGACCAGACAGCTTGTACTTTCAATGGGGCACTTAATTAAACACAAGGGATATGAGAAACTCAGGAAATAAGAGTGTTTCAAGAGAATGAACTTTAACCATTTGGCATTCTCTCAAGAAAGCCACTACCAGAGCTGTTTCTAAAGCATAGGTCTGATTATGTCATGCCCGTGTGCACAAACCTTCTTTACCTGCTCATTGACTTCAGCATAAAGTTTTAAATCCCTTTTTATATTAGTGAAACTCATGCGTTCAGAGTTAATTCCAAGTACCCTAGACACAGGAGTTAAGGACCGATGTTGACTTCCCCTGAACCTTCTCTGTAAGGTTAAGATTTCTGTATAAAGCTGACACTGGAAATGGAAGCACTGGTGACTTTAAGAGAGAGTTCTTATTTTTCTTTAAGATTTTATTTATTTATTCATGAGAGACACAAACACACACAGGGAGAGAGAGAGAGAGCGAGGGAGAGAGAGAGGGAGAGAGAGAGAGAGGCAGAGACACAGGCAGAGGGAGGACCAGGCTCCATGCAGGGAGCCCGATGTGGGACTTGATCCGGGAACTCCAGGATCTCGCCCTGAGCCACCCAGTCATCCCTAAGAGAAAGTTCTGAAGAGGACTGTTATTTATCTGCTAACATGCCTTTGTGGTTGGCTCATTAGAGTGGCCCATGAAGTGTTGCAGATACTCTGCAACAGTTAGTGTAAGGGTCTCAGTGCCACAGGGAACCTGGAATCAGGCCTGTGCATTTTCTCACTCAGGTGCCACTCTGAGAACAGCCTGGCCATCCATCTTGTGTTCATGTCTCTGCTTCCTAACTACTGGTCAGCTGACCCCAAAGATACTTTTTTATCTTCTTGTTCTCATACCCTGCTGAGGTGCATAGTAATGAACTCTGAGTATAGAAGTCAAAACAGTCCTTTGGGTTCTGGTTTTTCAAAGATACTACCTAGGAGAAAAAGACAAATTTTCTAGCTAGAATGCTGGCTCATAGGTGCATTGTATACACAGTTTTCAGCCCCAAACACATTTCACAATGGATGTCATGGAAGAGTGGAGGGAGCACAGTCATTGTTTGACAGCCAGACAGGGGCAGTGGACCAACTCAGGAATTGGTAGAAGACAAAACTATATTGTCTTCTTGGTCCATGAACTACCTGGTAAGAAGCAATGTTCTTGACCAGTGGCTTCTAAAATGGGTTATATACACTCTGGCATACTCAAGATCAAGATCATCCATTATTATTTGGATTGAAAACATTAGGACTTATATATTTCATCAAAAAATGACAAAACTGAAGTTTTGATAATGCTTAATATATGGGCCAACACTGATGTCTTTCCTAGGTCCACATGTCAAATGATCCCACCTCGAGTTTAGCTGATGAACTATCAGGCTTGTAAAATAGGAAAGTGCTGTCAGTGGTGACTTACTCTTTGTTCACTTTTGGTATATGGTGATGTTTTGCAGTTTCTGTGTGCCTAAGTGAATTTGCTACTTATCTAGTTTTGACCAAACTAACTTTCTATAAAGGACAAATGACTTTAAAAACTCCCATAATGAAACTGCAGATTAAGTAAAGGTGAAAGTACTACTTAGAATGCAAGCAAAAGAGGATGGTGATAAGATGATAGTGTGGACATTGCCACTCATAGAATGAACTCTTGGTAATCAATATTAAGAAGTAAAAGCAATGGGGTATTTGGGTGGCTCAGGTGGCTAAGGGCCTGACTCTTGATTTTGGCTCAGGTCATGATTTCAGGGTCATGAGTTCAAGCCCCTCATAGGGCTCCATGCTCAGAGCACAGTCAGCTCAAGATTCTCTCCCTCTTCTTGTGTTCCTCCCTTTGCTCATATATGCTTGCTGTTTCTCAAAATAAATAACTAAATAACTAACTAAATAAATAAATACCTTTTTTAAAAAAAGAAGTAGAAGCAGTGATGATACAATAGGATCTGAAATGAATCAGCCAAAAACAAAAAATAAAAAATTATCCAGGGAGTTATTTTAAATAGTTTTTAAAACAATATTATCTAGAGAAGCTTTGCCCTAGGTCTATATTTTGACTACATATTAGCTAATGACAGCACAAAGCCCACATGATAGGCAATTTTTTTAAATTTATTTTTTATTGGTGTTCAATTTGCCAGCATATAGAATAATACCCAGTGCTCATCCCATCAAGTGCCCGCCTCAGTGCCAATCACCCAGTCACCCCCACCCCCGCCCACCTCGCCTTCCACCACCCCTAGTTCGTTTCCCAGAGTTAGGAGTCTCTCATGTTCTGTCTCCCTTTCTGATATTTCCCACTCATTCTTTCTCCTTTCCTCTTTATTCCCTTTCACTATTTTTTATGTTCCCCAAGTGAATGAGACCATATAATGTTTGTCCTTCTCTGATTGACTTATTTCACTCAGCATAATACCTTCCAGATAGGCAAATTTTAAAAAATATGGTTTATAGCATTGTAACTTTTTAAAATTTACATTTTGTGTATATTTTATGATAGCTGTCACATAGTAGCAGAGGAATGCATTCTATACATATACATTAAAACACACACATACAGATGTTGAGAAAATGTTCAAAGAATTTTACTGATGGAAAGCATCATGAACACATTGCTCTAGGAAATTATGACAATGAGAAGACAAAACAACCAATGTCAATGGACCATGGTTCTTGTTATTCCACCACTCTGTCATTGTATCATGCAATGGGGTAAGAGATATTACTTTAATCACTTTCTTCATAAAACCTCATAAAAGTGAAGTTTCACAGCTGAATAAATTCATATTCTTCAAATGGAAATATGGCCTCTTTATGATGTCTTGGGACATTGGATTATGTTTGATATAGGACTTTATTTACCACTCTCGGATGGCAGATCTGTTCTCCTTCCATGCTAGGAGAAGTGGGCATATCTTATAGTGTGTAGGAGCTTCCCTCGAGATGGGCCAGTTGGACTCTTCAATACATGCTCTGGAGGAGAGAGGCCTCAGTGAAACTATAAAGTGTTCAGGACATGTTATCTTCTCTAGAGACTTTTCTTATTGGGAGAAGAGGGAATAATAAGCTTCACTGTGGATGAGAAGAAGGTGTTGTGTCTCACAACATCACAGATTAACCTGCATTAAACAGTGAGCTTGGAAGGATTAGTTTTAATCAAGAGTGAGATATGAAACTCAGAACTATAGAGTTCTTAGTGGCAACATTAATTTTAAGTGATTTAGCCATAAAGGCCAGTAAAATGTGAGAGACTGTCAAGAGGGATTCAAAACAACTTCTGTCATTAAATCTAGATTCAGCAAATCATTAATTGAATACCTGTTATGTGTCCTCTTATTGGGATAATACACATCTGTTTACTATAATTAATAATAATTAATATAATTATAATTATATAATATATAGAAAGGTGAAGGTGGAAGGAGGAGCAGTGACTGAATGTCTTTCTTTCTTTCTTTCTTTCTTTCTTTGTTTCTTTCTTTCTTTGTTTCTTTCTTTCTTTCATTAATAAGATAAAGAATGAGGTAGGGATGTGGGTGGGAGGTGGTGGGAGAACATGTAAACTAGTTGAGCCAATTATATTTACTAAAATACAATGATAGTTTCCTGCAGAAAAATCACTCAAAGTCATATGTGGAAAGAGCGAGGTATCAACAAGATTCCAGATCTTTGTTCCCAGAAGAATAGATGAAGTCCCACATGTGTTTTCTCCTCCTCCCAACATTCTCTTCTTCCTAAACCATTGTCCTCACCCTTGTCTCAGATGGGATTGTGATCAGTTAAAACAGAAACCACTCTCAGCTTCTAAGCAGGGAAGTATCTCATACAGAAAAGTATTATACCATTAGATGGAGTTGGGGGGTGACACAGAAAGCTTCTAATGGCTTCTAGGAAATCAATACATGCTAGGATAACCAGAGACTACCAACAATGACCTCACAGGCATGTAGCACCAACATGGGGGGTTTGCTAAAATGTGTTCCAAAGCTCTGGGATACTTCTACCTTCTGCTGAGATCCAGGTATCTGCCTGTGTCTACCCCAAAAATGATATGGCTTCAGCTTCTCTTCTACCTTCCATTTCTCCCATGAGTGGCCTCTCGCTGATGGATTCCAAACCAGGACCTGGCTAGTTAGGAAATTTAGCCCCGAGGCTTGCAGGCCTTGTGACATAGGAGTGAGCAGAGAAGAAGGCGAATGGTGCTGAGTCTCTAACAGGTGATCTAGCACAGTCATGCTTTCTCAGTTGAGGGAACTAATATCTCCCAGCTCTGCTGGTGGTCCTGAGTTTCAGTACAAGGCCACTTAATATATAGAACTATTGGGTATGGGCCCTTGACAGATACTGTGTCACTAATAAGTCGATGTGAGCTGATAAAATGGAGTTAAAGTTCAAGAAGCAAAGGCCTCTTCTCTTGCTCCAGGTGAGGCTGCCACACACTGTGTGCTGATGGCTTGCTGCTACCCCAGGGCGACTTTCATTGCCCTTCTCCTGCAACTGACTCTCTGCAAACTCTCTTGCTCTCTTTCTCTCTTGTTTTTCTGTCACCAAGGGTTATTCTGCTGTCCCTTTGAGAGGGCCAGTAACACTCTCTTCTTGTCACTGGGCCACAAGATAGGCTTTGCACTCAGACTTTTAGAGGGGAAAAAAAGCCAGAAATTATTGTTGAGTCTGATTCAACCTTTCACTTTATCCCTAGGAAACTGGAATATCTTCCTTTAAGACTGAGGACATGATGGGACACTGGGGTGGTACAGTCCATTTGTCAGCCAACCCTTGGTTTCGGCTCAGGTTTATGATCTCAGGGTTGTGAGATTGAGCCCCATGTCAGATTCTGCGCTCAGCCTAGAGCCTGCTTAAGTTTCTCTCTCCCTCTCTTCTCCTCCCCCCCCCCTCCATAAACAAATCTCAAAAATAAAAAGACTCTATGAAAGAAGATGCCCTGGGTAATGCCCCAAATTAATGATCATGGGCAAAAGTGGTTTTCCAAGACTTGTTGCCCAGGGAAAGAAGCTGGGGCAGAGAGCAGTTTCTTGTTTACTTTAGTGACTGCAGTTAAGAGAAAGGTGTTTATTCTTCTCCCTTTTGTGCAAGAGTCCCAGAGTGAAGCAGGCTTTCAGCTTCAATTGCTTTCTTATCTCTTCCTTGTAAGGAGGGTAAATACCATGGTATGAAACAGTCCCAGTGACTGAGAGGAACAGGATGTGGCATGTGCAGACACACCTGAATTTGAGCAGGGGTGTGCAGATTCACTCCCTTTCTGCATCTCATCAAGGAGACCTGCATTAATGCTTGGAGGGAGGAAATTAGTAAATAAAAAACTAGACATTTACTTAAGCTTCAAGGTCAAATTATTATTATATGCAAAGTGTCACATTATGTTTTAAGACTTTTCAGTCAATCCTGAAATTATAACTGAAGGTATAGAGCAGTGATGATCAGCTGTGTCTGCTTTCTCCCCATCCCCTGGTAGTTGTGAAGGCTGGAGACACCCTGGGAGCTAGGTAGAGGACTCCTCTTACGGCAATACCATGGACTTCTCCTTATTAGCCGTTGTGGATCATCAGCACTGGAGACCCATGTCCAAGAATAAGGAGATGCCATTTTGGCTCTGTAAGTCTCCTCATAGTGCTCTGGAGTGTAATATTGATCCGAGAGGCACTGGTCACAATTGACATTTCCCTCCTCTAAATTAAAAGCTAAGAGCAATTTTTGACGAACCAAACAAAGTCTAGATGCTTTATCTTGTGCTGACATTTTGATTTTTTTTTAAGGAAATGCATTTCCTAACTGTATCCTGCAGATAGATAACTCTATTATTCCACTCATTTGTTGGAATTGTAGAAAACATAATCAAACTTGCCAGCATGCTCAAGTCTTAGATTTTGCAGCTTATCATAATTCATGCAGGCTGTGCCACAAGGTCTGCTGGAATGACAAGAAGAGAGAGGACAGAGAAGAGCAAGCCAGAAATGGGCAGAGTTAAACCCCAGGTATTCATCTGTTTATTAAAATTAAATTCCATGGAAGGTGGCCAGTATACTGAATTAAAATCTCCAAATTGGTGACCAGAAAGCCATAACATAATATCCTAAGACACTGGCCTAGAGGCTGCAGAATAATGTCTAAGGAGGATGGTCGTGAGACCTCATTTTCATGTTCTAAGCAGCAATCAGAGGCTAATTTCCAGATTATAATGTCATGGCAGGGTAAGGAGAAATGATCGTGAGACTACATTGTAAAGTCCAAAGTTATGATCTTAATAACATTATAATCTACAGGGTATGTTTAAGGGAGTCAAATGATAATTTCAGAAGGTAGAAGCCAAAATACCATATTGCGATTAGGAAGATACCCAGAAACTGCATATTAAAATGTCTTAGGCTGTGACTAGAAAAATCTGTTTTTCTAATGGCCTACTGCTTGGCTAGCTGGTAACAGCACAGGGCTCAAGGACTGGAGGGTGTTAGTGTCGACATTTTCTGGTTTGTGGACAAAAGTAGAGAAGCAATCAGGGGTGAGCATCAGGAGTGAAATTACTGGCTAGTCCAAGGGAGGGCTTATTTGGTTTGGAACCTCCCCTCTGTAATACGTTTACAGAGTTTTACAGGGCTGGGCTGGGTGGAATGGGTAAGGGCGGACAAAAATTCTCATGACAGATCAGAAGCCATGTGCTTAGGCTTCCTAGGCTCCTATAACAACATAGCATAGGCTACAGTGTTTCAACAGCAGACACTTATTTTCTCACAGTTCTGGAGCCTGGAAGTCCAAGATGAAGGCGTCATTGGTTTGGGTTTTGGTGAGACCTCTCTTCCTTCCTTTATTTGACTACCTTCTTGCTATGTCCTCACATGGTCTTTTCTCTGTGCTGAGAGAGAGAGAGAGAGAGAGAGAGAGAGAGAGCTTTGGTGCCCCTTCTTTATATAAGGATACCAGTCCTATCAGATTAGAGTCCCGCCCTTATGACCTCATTCACTATAATTACCTCCTAAAGACCCTATCTCCAAATATAGTCACTTCAGAGCTTGGGGCTTCAACATAATGAGTTTGTGGGAATATAATTCAGTCTATAGCACTGGGTATTGCTAGATCTCTTCTCTATAACACTGCGTATTGCATATCACTCAGTTTTTGGTTGGCCAGGTTAGAAACTGGTCTTGCATTGCAGGAGAACCAATTCTCTCTGAAGAAGACATTCTAAGAAGGATCCGAATAAAGGCACAAATATGCTTCTGCTCTATTAACTTTTTATTCAAATCTCTTATAGCATTTTTATAAGCTTTAATATGCTAAGCCTTGTGGTGTATAATTATATTCATAATTGTTTTTATACATGTGGTTCTCAGGCTGTTTTCTCTTACTTTCCAGATCTCTTTTTCTTCTTTTTTTCTATACTATTTTCTGCCTTGAAAAGTTACCAGGTACAATTTTCTTGCTTTCCTATGGTTTGAAAGCCACAGCTGGAAAAAAAAGGTGGAGGAATAAGGCCAGGACATTAATCCTTGTACCTCCCTCACTGCAAGTTTACGAAGGCTGTCTACGTTGTTCAACTGAAGCACCTGTTTTTCTCTAGGAAACTTTCTCTACCTGATTCTCTCCACCCTGGGTCTAAGAACTACTTTCCCCCTCATCATTTTGTTACCACAGAATCCCTGATACTAAACCCAGGTCACTGCACTATCCCTTGTAGTTCCTTTAAACCCAGTAGACACATTTGTCAGTAGTCCATTATTCCAAGATTATTTGTTTATAAATCTTCAAAGTAGCCTGAAGATGATATTCGTTTTATGCAGAGACACTGAACAAAAATCTATTTTTCTAATGGCCTACTGCTATAAAAATCCATCACTAAGCCAGATTTCTATTCTTGCTTATTCTCTTTAGGTCAATTTGCATGACTTAACCTCCCAGGAAAATAATTTGTATTAACCCGTTTGATGTTGTTACAACTTGAGATGCTTGGCCACAGAGCATTGTAAGCTCAGAAATATGTAGGGGAATGGAGAGGAAGCTGAGATGACTGAGAGGAATGGTTTCCATTGGACTGTGATGGGAGGAGCCCAAACCATAGTGTCCAGAAGTCTGTGGTGAACCTGAGCATGATTAAGTCTGAGACTGGTATCCAAGGAAGTGAGAACTGCTTCCAGAGTCCATCCACTTTCAGGACAACAGATTGGAAATAAGCGTCTCGCACTCACACATAATCAAGCTAAAAATGTGTTCCTGATGCTAAATATATGTATTTCCCCTGTGGGATTCCATAAAGTTTTCTTTATTTTGAATTATTAAGTAATGCTTCTCATAAACCCTTCATTTCTTCCCCCTGAATGGCCCTTGTGCCCAAAAGTTGCCCACCCTGACTTTAAGCAGTTTCTTTAGTTAAGAAGTTACCATATGGTGGCCAAATGCTTGGATTTGAGAGCCAGAAAGAGTTACACTCAAATACAGTCTCTGTCATGTAGTAGTTATACTACTTAATCTTAGTTCAGTTACTTTGTCTCCCTGAACCTGAATTTTCTCTTCTATAACGGGATACTCTTAGTATTTATCTTGAAGTATTGTTGTGAGACATGAATGAGATCCCTTTGATAGGATGCTTAATTCTATTCCTTGCATAGAATGAGCATGGAATAGATGCTGGTCACACTCTTCCCCCCACTGCTCAACGTTAGGCAGGAGACACTTCATGTCCTGGGTAGCCAACCTGCCTTAGGAGCCTTCTTAATTCATATTGGCTAGCATAAAGGATGGGGTCCAACCTACATGAAAAAGAGATTAAAAGATATATGCAGAGTAGTAGTGCTTAAATCAGGCTGGAACTCAGACATAGTTCAGTTCCAGAAAGGTAGTGGATGGGGAAGCTAAGGAGGCAGACCAACAAAGTAATGGGCTTTAACAGCATGGTTAAAACATGGCAATCCACCCTGGCTAGTATTTTTTTTTCTGGAGCTGAGGGCAAGGGGTATCATGGCTAGTCCTGATAGCTGGAATGGGAGAGCACAGGGTTGATAGCCCAGAAATGTAGGTCGATTTTTCCATTTCTGATGTTATTTATCATTGAGTAGTGGTGGAGTGAGTGAGAAGGCATGGTCCCAGAGCATTCAGGAGAAAACAGATTTTGATCAAATAGGGCAGATGTTGATCTGTGATAGGTGGTTCCTATTTGATATTAGGTGTTCATTCAAATGCATTAGAGGGGGATCCCTGGGTGGCTCAGTGGTCTGGTGCCTGCCTTCGGCCCAGGGCATGATCCTGGAGTCCCGGGATAGAGTCCCACATTGGGCTCCCTGCATGGAGCCTGCTTCTCCCTCTGCCTGTATCTCTGCCTCTCTCTCTCTGTCTCTCATTAATAAATAATAAAATCTTTAAAAAATGCATTAGAAATAGACTTCTTAGTTCCAACTGACATATATAACACTATATATTAACAATAACAGCTGAAATGTGTTGAGTGTATACCATGTGCCAGTTGTTGTGCTATTTTGTTTTTTTACAACTCAGTCACAAGAGATGTATGGCTATTATTCTAGTTTAGAGATGAGAAATGGGCACAGAGAGGATAAATAAATTGATAAAATTCTGCTAGCCAATAAATATTGGGGTCAGTATGGAATCTAAGTCAGCTCTTAATGATAGTTAGACATAGAGAGGGACTTAGTGAGCATCATAGTTATAGACAACTAGACCGACTCCTCGTCTATTGCTTCTACCTCAAAACAAATATTTACTAAAGACCAATAGGGTCCACAATAGGCAAACCATTGGCTATTGTGGAAGGAGCCTTGGTGTCCATCAAAAGATGAATGGATAAAGAAGATGTGGTTTATATATACAATGGAATATTCCTCAGCCATTAGAAACGACAAATACCCACCATTTGCTTCAACGTGGATGGAACTGGAGGGTATTATGCTGAGTGAAGTAAGTCAATCAGAGAAGGACAAACATTATATGGTCTCATTCATTTGGGGAATATAAATAATAGTGAAAGGGAATAGAAGGGAAGGGAGAAGAAATGGGTAGGAAATATCAGAAAGGGATACAGAACATGAAGACTCCTAACTCTGGGAAACGAACTAGAGGTAGTGGAAGGGGAGGAGGGCGGGGGGTGAGGATGACTGGGTGGTGGGCACTGAGGAGGGGCACTTGACGGGATGAGCACTGGGTGTTATTCTGTATGTTGGCAAATTGAACACCAATAAAAAATAAATTTATTATTTAAAAAAAGAAAATAAAATAAACCACTTATCTACAACAACAACAACAACAACAACAACAACAAAAGACCAATAGGGCTAGATTTCTACTTCTGGCTTCTCACTCTCTAGCCATGTCACCATAGACAAGTGACTTTGTTTCTCTAAGCCCCAGTGTCCTCATCTATGAACTGGGAAAATAATATCCACCTCATTGAGGCATATGTTAAATGATATAAGATATGAAAAGTCTTAGCATAGAATAGATTCTAATTTGGGACTATTCCTAGTTTTCTCTTTTTTTTGTTACATTTCCCTCCAAAAGGTCATCCATTGTCTTGGATATCTCTAGTAACACAGATCTCACCACTTTACTAGAACCTATCTGGTCCATTCTAGAATAACTGTGATTATTAGACCTGGATTTTTTTTTAAAGATTTTATTTATTTATTCATGAGACACAGAAAGAGATAGAGAGAGAGAGGCAGAGACACAGGCAGTGGGAGAAGCAGGCTCCATGCAGGGAGCCTGACGTGGGACTCCATCCCAGGTCCCCAGGATCATCCCCTGGGCTTAAAGCAGGCACTAAACCGCTGAGCCACCCAGGGATTCCCCTAGACTTGGCTTTTTATGATGAAATGCTTGTCTGAAGTCAGTTCTCTGAGTTGACATAAACTATATCTAATCTTTATTTTAAATTATTGAACTTTTCACATTATCAAGATAATGATCATGGCCTCCTTTTTCTTTCCAAAGTAAACAGCTATAGTTACTTCAACCATCTCTCAAATGTGAAGCCTGTGGATTCTTTCACCAGACTTCTCAGTTCTTTGATAGTGACATTTGTTGATTTCTCCTTTCAATTTTTCTTATTTCCCAAGAAGTGAATGTTTACTAGAAAAAAGGAAAAACATACAGACTTAATAAGATGAAAATAATGACTTCTAAGGCAATATTTGCTCTTTCACAGTCTACCCCGGGGATCTTCATTCTTTTGCTATCATGAGTCATCTGGCACATGCCGCTGGTACCATCTTGATACAATAGCTCTCCTGGCCTGAAATTAGGTGACAAAATATAAATCTTCTTAAGTTGCTCATTAGAGATAATTGAGAAATGGAGGAAGAAAGCAGTGCTGAACCCTGTAGAAGATGCAGATACCTCATTAATCTGCCTCATTTGGTACTACCATTATCTCAAAGTACAAATTCGCTGTACTTTCATCATACTTGTACAAAAGGAGATTGTCTGACTTCAAGGAATTAGATGTAATCTATAATTTGTCCAAGAACAACATTCACTCCCCAAATCTTAAGTGGTAGGAATCATAGCCTGTTCTGTAAGGTTAGTTCATCCAAGTGTCGTTTCCCATGACAATCTTCCTTTTAGAACTTCTTTTTGGAACCCCAGGAATTGTCTTGTTGAAATGTGAACTGAAATCATAATATCTTTACTTCTCCCAGTGCTTAAAATTCCAAGGTCAGTCATCTCCTAGCTCCCTGTTCCCAGTTTTTTCATTACCCAGAATATCTTGGATATTTTAGAAAGAAAAGCTGTGTAGCCTATATGGTCATGGAAGATGGGCACTCCCAAATGTTGAAGTTATTTTCCAGATTTCATCCACAAAGCATGGTTTATACAGTTCTAAATGTGTTTTCAATAATGTCATTCTGCAGTATATATTAGGAAAATGTATGGTCTCTATTAGTGCCTTAGCTACCCTAATGCACACACCTGCACACACACATAAGGAAACTGAGGAAAATTTGGTTTTGAAGTCTAGCTTTCCTTATTTCATCCCCAGGATGAATTAGCTCCTATTCTTTCTAACCTCAAATCCTCCTTTTGTGAACCTAAACATCTTTACTCACTGCTAGAGGCCTTGTTTCTAAGTGTTTGTTGAGTAGATTATAGAGTTCCAAATTTGTGGCTGACAGGTAGAACAGTCCACCCTGCCCCTCCCAAGGTGTAAAGCTCCAGCATTCAGCAGCTCTGCAGCTCACAGTTAAAAGTGGCAAGGACTGACTGGAAGGAAGCTGGAGGAAAATCTGAGCTAGAAGCTCTTGGGTATTTAGGATTAGATGCCATGTCATGGGACAGCATTGTCTTCCTGGACTTTGTTGTTCTTGGAAAAGAGTATGAAAGTGCAGAGGAGTTTGGAGCCCTGGAAGCAAGGGCCAATGAGAGATCCACAAACCTCTGTAATATAAACCCAAACTGTTGCTGTACCATCAGTTCCACAAAGGCAGGAGTTCTGTACTGCCCACCGCCACGTCTCCAACTCCTGGCACTTAGTGGGTGCTCAATAAATGCTTGCTGAATAAAGCATTGAATAATGTGTGAAAAGTTGAATAACTTTCTTTTGCTTTGCATCTTCTCTATGATTATTTCTTTTCCTCTTCCTCCTTATTTTTTGCCAAGTCTTTTTCAAAATTCTGTGCTGTCTCATATTCTTAGGGGTTGAGTGTTAGAACACTTGCATTAATAGTTGGTCAGAGGTTAAAAGTGACATATGGAAGTGACACATCACTGGAGCCATTAATGAGGGTGTGTTGGGACAGAAGTTTGAATGGAAGAAAGAGAAGGAGGCGCCATGAACCCAAACCCAGGGATCTAGGTTGTTCATGGCTGGCATTTAGTCATGATCTCACTTTGAGCTTTGAATGACAACACCCGTGTTATTTATTTCAATAGAATTCATTAACTTAAAGGGAGGAACATAGTACAGGGGAAGAAAACAGGGACAAAGAGGGGCATGATCCTCCAACCCCCAAATATCCCAATATAATTTCTTTATCCTGATGTTCAAGAGGGAAATATATGTTAACTGCTTGATGTATGACAGTTCATGAAAGGACATACTGGAAAAGAGTCATTGTTTCTTTAAGTAAAAAATCAGAGGCAGAGTGAAGGTGGTTGAAAAGTAAGCTTCCTGGAATCTGAGGCTGATAAAAGGTGAAAAGTCAGAAAGTTTCACATGAAGAGAAGGAAAGCACCTCAGGAAGAACCACACTGGGACCTGTTTTCATCTTGTTGACCCTGCACTAGATCTGGCTGACTCTAGAAAACATCCTGTTTTCCAAGTTTTAAAACTATGTTTGCAGAGGGTTGGCCCTCTCGGACTCAGTAAATAACACTAGAGAAACACCACAGAAAAGAATGAGTGAGGGCTGCCTTAAATCTGAGTGGACTGCTTTATCCAAAAAATTTTACTTTATGAGGTTGTGACCTGAATATGGACTTGATTCTGGAAAACTGCACATGTCTGAGAGGCCCCCGTTCCAGGTACAAGACAGATCCTGGACCTGGTCATCCGGATTCTGTCTGGGAACCCAAATCTTCACTTTTGACCTCAAAGATTCTTCTTTTATCTTGACATAGAGCATCAGCTGACAGGCATTGTTTGCTGAAGGACTGACCAGGCACAGCAAGAATCAGTTTATCAAGAGTCTTCCTCACCCCCTTTGTCTAATCTCAGTGTTCTTCAGTCTCTTACCCATTCTCCCCCCTCCCCTCACCATGCTGTGTGGTCTCCTCATTCTGGTTGAGTCCAAACTTGTGTTCATGGGGAAAATCATATTCTTGTCCAATGACAGAGATGAAATTAGCATGGAATGTGTTTCTTTTGCAGTCAGAAGACTTCCTGATCATGGTTAATCTGTTGGGAGACTTTCCACACTTTTCTAGGGATGAATATTCACACTGACTCCCTCTGGTTAGAAGAGCGGCTGGTGTGCCCTCCCTACCTATACCCCTCTCTTCCTCAGTAACTCCATGCATGCTGCTTTTTATAAGAAGGGGAGAAGTCAGGCTAATGGTGCCAAAGCTCTGTAGAGCCAGACAAAGACTCTCCAAGGGAGCTGAACATTCACCTTTCTAAAATTTGTTAACAGAGAGCAAAGGAAAGTGTACAATCAGAATTAAAATGAATTGCTTTGGGTAGCTAGAATGAAAGGTAAAGGATTTTTGAAAGATTTTTCAGGTCTTTCTTTTTTGAAAAAGATAACAGCCCTTAAAATAAGTAAGACTATCTTCAATACCATGATCTCACTTTGAGCTTTGAATGACAACACCCCCGTTGCTTATTTCAATAGAGGCCTTCAGAATTCATTAACTTAAGGGGAGGAACATAGCATGGGGAAAGAGAAAAGGGACAAAGAGGAGCATGATCCCCCCAAAAATATCCCAACATAATTTCTTCATCCTGTTGTTCAAGAGGGAGAAATATGTTAACTGCTTGACATGTGACAGTTCATGAAATCAGTTTTTATTTTTATGTTTTTTAAGTATTTATTTATTTATTTATTTATTTATTTATTTATTTATTTATGAGAGACACAGAGAGAGGCAGAGACATAGGCAAAGGGAGGAGAAGCAGGCGCCATGCAGGAGCCCGATGGCGGGACTCAATCCTGGAATTTCAGGATCACGACCTGAGCCAAAGGCAGAGGCTCAACCACTTGAGTCACCCAGGTGTCCCTGAAATCAGTTTTTAAATCAAGAAACAAGTCACTGTTATATTGCTCAATTTTGCGAAATGAAGAAACAAATACCGAGTGCTATTGCCTGGAGAAGCCAGATAGTGTCACATCAGCTTAGGTCACATCAGATTGGGTTCTCCCTTGGCCCCACACCAAACATTTTAGCCTCTCTCTCTCTCTCTCTCCTCAGAGAGACTTTAAACATGCCACAGTGTGCTGATCTTTGGGAATATAAGCACAAGTTGAAATCTTGGGAAACCTCCAGAGGCACCTGGGCCATTCAGACTGATTGGTGGTATAGTAAGTACATTGAGACAACGGGGGAGCTGATTGCTTATTATGAGATAGGAGTTGTTACAGTGATGGTCGGGGGAGCAAGCTGGGAGGAGCATGGAGATTTTGTTGCGTTTCGACAGCCTAATTCCTACTGTCTCAGCGAAGCCTGGCACACCCCGAGCTCACTTCCCCACCTTGATGGGCTTAAACTAGGTGACAAGACACTCTACTTTCTGGTAGTCAAGGTGACCTCTTCCTTTACTTCATTTCCATGGTGCCTCAAACGAGAGTGAGTACTGATGCTGGAGAGAAGTCCATAAGGTCACGCGATTCTAGAAATTCTGAGCATGTAGGTGGTCACCCCACAAGCATCATAAAACTCTTCTCTGGTTGGCAGGTAGAAATACTCTTTAGTTTTGAAAGCTTTACCTTTTAGTACTTTCTATTCTATTTTCCTACTTTCTCCATGTCACAAGTCCCATGGCAGAGAGAGGAACATCAGATACAGAAATGAGTAGGTGAGGGAGAGAGAGCAAGAGAAAGGAGTTTCTGATTTTAATTGGGGTTAGCAGACATCAGTGTTTGGGTGTCATACGGTGGAGGACTTCTCAGTTACTGAAGTGTGGGTCCTTCAGCTGCACAGACCAGGCTGCCTACCTGGACATGGTCTATGTGTCTGGGGGAGGGGAGTGTGAGGCAGAGAGAAAAGATGCATGAAAATTCCAGGCAGAGGCTTGGGGGGGTGGGGTTGGAGCCTATACTCCAACTCCCCTTCAGGTCACACATTTTGTGCAGCTGGGATGAGACGTTTTGGGCTGTTGTACAAGATCCACAGGCATCCTAGAGGGGGTGAAAGAGCCTTTCTAGAGAAATCATTACTTTTTGGTGTCAGAGATTTGCCTAGAAGAGACTGAAAGTGAATTTAGCAAAGGTTTGTAGCTATCTCTCTCTGAGATGGGCTTGCCTTCTGTGGAAACACCATCCTAAGGCCATCCCCCCAGTAATGGGGGAAGCTTATTTAGCAAGAATGCAGAAAAACATCTTTCAAAACTTGAGGTAAGAAAAAATTTCTTAGCTGGGCTACAAAACACACATGAAAATGAAGTGATAACTTTGATAGCATTATAATTACATTTTGTTTATTAAGAAATTCACACATGTACAATGACAATTCAAGAACGAGAAGGATATTTACAACACATGTAAGCCCCTCATCCTCCAAATAAATAATATACAGAATAATATTAAAATCTATAAGACACCACAAAATCATATAAGCTGGGCAGAGCAGGGGATCAGCAAAATGTTAAACAGAAAATTCACAGAAGAAATCTGAATAGCCAGTAGCTATCTGACAAAATACTCTAGGTCATTAGCAGTTTGGGACATTCTCATTGAAACCCACGGATTTGACACTAATTAGGCTGGCAAAAACTAAAAAGTCTGGCAATATCCTGTTGGCAAGGATGTGGAGCCACAGAGATACTTACACTTTGCTGATGAACACGTAAATTGGTACAACTTCTTTGAAGAACAGTTTGGCAATAACCAGTGAAGTTGAAGTTGTCCAAATTTCCCAAGCTGTTAATTTTATTTCCCGGTATATACCATTGCGATATCCTTGAACATGCATGTTAGAAAAGAACTTATAACAACCTTGGTCCTAAAAGCAATATTGGGAATGAATACAATTGTCTATCACCTGGAGAATAGATAATTCAATTATTATGCATTCAAACATCAAAATAAAAAAGTAAATACAATACGAGTAAAATGAAAGAACTAGAACTACATATATGAAACATAATTGAAAAAAGTCATAATAAACATACATATTTCTTTCACATAAGAAATATATTTGTATACGTGAAAAATATATAAAATAATATTACCTGTTGCTTAGAGATTCATAAAAATTTTAGTTAAAATATGAATACAGGCATAGGAATAAAAAACACTAAATTAAAAATAGTGTTTTCCTAACAGAGGAAAGAAAAGAATCGGGGAGAGGTCCAAAGAGGGTATTTAGTTCTTCTGGCAATGTTTTGTTCCTTATTAAGGATGTGAGTGCATAGATATTCAATGTATTTCATATCCATTTTGTATGCCTTAAATATAGCAAATTAATTTTAAGAAAGAAGTCATGGTAATTGATGGCCTATGGTAACAAGATTGCTTTCAGGAACATCCTCCACACTTTTTCCGACACTATAGAACCCAAAGATGTATCAAGAAAACTGAGAAAAAGTAAACAAACAACAAATAAGAAACCCATTTCACCCTGGGAAGACGCTATGCCATGGCTAAGTGCACCCAACCGGCATATAAAGAGGACATTTGTTTTTGTCATGTGTGCATTTAACCTTTTTTATTAAATACCTTCGCTTCCCTGGGAAGGATCCTTCCTCTTCCAATCACAAGCCATGTGTTTGCATAGACTTGCGTGGGATGTGACCTAAGTCAAAGCTAGCCACCAGGCCACAGTTCCTGACTCAAAGATGTATTGTCTAATCAAAGTCAATGATGGTCAGAAAAACTTTGCAAGGAGTCATTGGAAGGGGACTCTTGCTTTTTTCTCTTCCACTAGCTGAGGCCAAGAGAGAATGCAAGCTCCAGAGCAGCCTAGAAGTCTCTCCAGCTCGTCTGAGGATGAAGGTAGTGAGGAGGAAATCTAAGCGAATAAACAGAGGGGAAAACTAAGTCCCAGATGATCTATCAGATGTTCCAATCAAGCCATTTGACACCAGCCCCTCCTCCGAGCTCTTCAAAACTGAAGGTGAATACACCCACCTATGAATATGATTGGACTTTTCCCTTTCCTGCAACCAGAATGATCCTGATAAACTGTTCATTACTAATAAAATATCAAGATGAACCCCACTCTTCGCGATACAAGCAATCACAATTCTGGCTGAAAGAACACTCTGCCCTCCATGCTTACCTGTCTCCCACCTGCCAGGTCATCAGTTCCCCTGAAAGCCTTTCGTAACCCCCTCAGCAGCTAATAAAGGGAACACAGCTGGTTCCACTCAGATCCAATACCTAGTCCTTTTGTCACAGAATTGCCTAATCAAAACAACTAAAATTGCCTTCCCAGAAATTAAACCCTTCTTTTGACTGGAGACACTTATGCCAGCCAAAAACACTTGATGAAGACCCAGTGAGGGGGTCATTGTTATCCTCACTTTGAATATCTGAGAAAAATGAAGGAAAAGGAGATGAATCCATGAGGAGGTAATTTGTTTCTTCTGTCAGATGTTTCACAACACAGGTGATGGTCTAAATTTAAAGATTCTTTAAACAGCATGTACCCAGACTAATGAAAATCAAAGTTCAAGGGCTTATTTCAATTCTGATGAACAATCCACCCATTTGTAAGGATTTATTGACTAGCTGGGGAATATTTAAAATTTGCATTTCACTTGCCACTTTAGATTTTTTTTCCAAGAGCATTTAATCTTCTTTCCTCTTTTTCTCTTCTTTAAAAGGTCTTGACTTGCTATTCTTAAATGAAATTATCCTTGTCTGCTTCCTCTTCAGTGAAATGAAACCAACTTTAAATAACTCACCTAGACAGCTGAATTTTAAAACTTTTTGAACAAATACTTTCTCTCAAAGTCCCTACATGTTGTGATGTTCTATTCTCTCCTATTCCATTCCATTCTATTTTAAAATGTCTTGGTCAAGACCCAGTAAATTGGCTACTACTGAAATAACTTCCCTCTTTCAGAGTTGTTTGATATTTGTTTAGGAAAATCTTTGAATCAGAAAAATCTTTTTTTTTTTTTTTTTGTTAGCTTCCTTCACCTTCTACTCTAAGAATATTTTCAATCAGAGAATGAAGGTAATGGGGCCTAGGAGTCTTGTGAGTTCAGTTTCCCAGCACTTGGCTCTAAAGGGATTTTTTCTTTTTAGAGAAAAATCACTTGCACTTAGGTGCCTTTACTTTTGCCTTTTGCACTTAGGTGCATTTACTATCCTTCTTCTGCTCTGTACAAAGAAGACTGGTTCTACATTTCTCAGACTCTTTCCTCAACTACCGGTTAGTTTTATCCAGAAGCATGCATTACCAAGGCAGGAAGAAAGTCTCATTTGTTTCTCTTTTCTTGGTACTGGCTACATCTCCCATGTGATCCCCACTCTTGTTGGAAGCCTCCGTTCTGATTCTGGTGTCTACCTGCTAGACTTGGCTCCTGGCCTCTGCAAATGCCTCCTCACATTGTTCTCTTGCTTAAGGAATAGAAGCAGCTTTCTGTTGTTGCTAATTTCTGGTATGCTTTCCCATCCCCTATTTGGCTTTATGAGAGTTCCAACAGCTTTCTGAACTCATACTGAATTTCTTCCGTAGCATTACTGGATATTTTCTTTTTCTTTAGTGAAAGAAATTCACTATATCAGGATTGGGTTATACTCTTATTAATTCGACCCACATCTTAAATTTTAGTTCTGAGAATGGGTAGATTTGAAGGTCCAAAGTCCTGGAGAGAAGGGTATCAGAAAAGTGAGCCCAACATTCTGCATGAAGTTTTCTTTTGAGGCATTTGCCAATTCCTAATGGGCTGAGAAGCCAAACAGATATTAAAACATTAAAAAGTTATGAGATTTATGTAATCCCAGCGTGCTTGAGAGAGACACACACACACAGAAGAGAATTTTGAGGACTGCCATGGACAAGGCATCTTGGAAGCAACACAGACATTTAGCTGAGGCCATTGAATGCTTCCTCTTAGGAATAAGAGCAAACACAAAGAAGCAAGCCAAGCCTCACAAAGCCTGAAACAAAACCTCAAGCCACCTTAATTCCTAATTAAATCAAGGTAGTCTTCCCAAGGTAGCCTGTCAGAAGAAAATTAAATTCTGTCTGGAGGCATATAAATCATCCCAAATCTCTACATTTTAAAAATATAAAATAAAACTAACTACATATGACAGAAAAAGTAGCCATATGGCTGAAAATCAAAAGAAAAAAGAGAAAAGGAACAGAGCTATAATGTAATAAAACAACAGATACGCAGTGAAACTCCAGAATTTAGAATTATTAGCCAGATATTTTTAAGAAACTATCATTCACTTGTTCAAAAAAATAGATAACAAATTTCAATGGGTATGTGGAATCTATAAAAGAGTAAAATAGAAATTTTGGAACTGAAATAATTCCTATACATGGGTTCAACAGAAGTTTGGTTGCAACAGAACTAATAGTGAACTAAAATATGTAGTAGAAAATATGCAGATGGCGTTATGTAAGGAGAAAAAATGGGACATGCCAAAAAGTCTAAATATGTGTAAGGGAGGGATGCCTCAGGCGGGGAAGGAGAGAGAGAGAGAGACAGAGAGACAGAGAGAGACAGAGAAAGAGAGAAACAGAAAAGACAGAAGAAATGTTGGAAGAATTATAGTCTAAGAATTTTACAAAATCTAATGAAAGACCTTAAGATCAAGTTCAAGAGGTTCTGCAAACCATAAGAAAATAAAAAAGAAGAAAAGAAAAAGAAATCTACACTTGAACACATTATAGTAAAAATATGCTATAACCAAAGTCAAAATGAAAATCTTGAAAGAAACCAGGTGAGGGGAAAAAGGCTCATTAGCTGCAAAGGAGCAATATTTGACCAACACACAAGGTAGAACAAGAACAAATTCTGAAAGAAACATTTGCTAACCTAGATTTCAAAAATGATGGTACAATGCATTTCTGATAAATAAAAAGAATTTATTGCCAGTAGTCCCATAGTAAAATAAGGAATATGTCATAATTTAAAAAATTATTCAGAGTGTCTGGGTGGCTCTGTCAGTTGAGCATCAGACTCTTGATTTTGATTCAGGTCAAGATCTCAGAGTTGTGAGATTGAGCTCCTTGTGAGGCTCTGCTGCTTAGGATTCTCTCTCGCTCTCCCTCTACCCCTCCCCTGCTTGCATTCTCTCTCTTGCGTGTGCACACTTTCTCTCTAAAAAAATAAAAAAGAATAAAATATTTATTCTGCACATAATAAGATTAATAATATAAGCTTAAATATATACCTAAAGCAAAATGAAATATATAAAAGGATATCAATGAATCCAAAATCATAGTTGGAGATTGTAGCATTTCTTTCATAGTAACTAATAAAAAGATAGTAAGTTAGTGGAGCTATAGAAGACTTTCATAATACAATAAACACATGCCATTATATATAGATGTATAGATATATACATATCTCACTATACCAAAAACCTCCAGAATATATTTGAATATATTACCTTTTATTTTTTAAAGGTTTTACTTATTTATTTGAGAAAAAGAGAATGAGAGAAAGAGCATAAGGAGGGAAGAACAGAGGGAGAGGGAGCAGGGAGCCCAGTGGGGGCTTGACCCCAGGACCTTGAGATGATGACCTGAGCTAAAGGCAGACACTTAACCAACTAAGCCACCCATATGCCCTGAATATATTACCTTTTAAAGTACACATGGAATTTTTATCAAAATAGACTGTATGATGGTGTTAAGGCCATATCCACAAATTTTAGATTTGAAATCATACAGGGCATGATTCTCTGACCAAAGTGGAATCCGTCTAGAAATAAATCTCCAAATACTTGAATATACTGCAAAACATACATAAAGAAACCATGGCCCCCAAAATAAATCACTATGGAAAGTTAGAAAACATAGTTATTCAAGTAATGAAAATATATCATATCAAAACTTGTGGAGTGCAGTTAAAGCTATGCCTAGAGGTAAATTTGTAGCTTGAGTTGATATGTTATAAAATAAGAACACTGAAATAGATTTTCTAAGCAGGTACCACAAGAAGTCAGGAAAAGAGATACATAACATATGAGTATTTTATTTGTAATATTTAAATAAGAATCAATGAAGCCAAATATTATTTCCCAAAAAACATCAGTTAGATATATATTCTTCTGGCAAGGCAAAATCTAAGAGTAGAGAGAAGGATTATATTACCAACATCAGGAATGAAAAAGAGTGTATTACTGTAGATTCCACAGCTATTAACATGCTAATAAGAAATACAGTGTAAAGTTTTTTCCAAGGATGTCTGCTAACTTCACTTGTATTCACCATTGTACCTACCCAGTGAAATAAGGTAAAGGAAAAAACAAAATGTATATGAGTTGAAAAAGAAATGGAATTTATAGTCAATTTCTATATACTAATAAAAATTATTTGAAAGTAAAACTGTAAAAGATGTCATTTAGTGTCAAAAATATCAAATACCTAGGAATAAATGTTATAAACTATATGCAAAATCACTATACAAAAAAAAAAAAACCCTAAACGCTGATAAGAGAAATCAAATAAAACAAATAAAGGACGAATATACCATGCTATGGGATGGAAGAGTGTCATCCCCCCCCAAATATACCTATAGATTGCACCACTAAGCAATCAGTTAAAATCATCAATCAAAATCACCAATAGTTTTAGTGATTTTAGTGATTTTTTATGATTATAAAGCTACGATAATTAAAACCTGTAATATTGAACAAGGATAGAGAAATGTACCAAGGAGACAGAATGGAGAATTCAGATATATGACTCTATTCCCTAAATGATGATGAAATGAAAGCGGGGACACCTGCACCCCAATGTTTATAGCAGCAATGTCCACAGTAGCCAAACTGTGGAAGGAGTCTCAGTGTCCATCGAAAGATGAATGGATAAAGAAGCTGTGATCTATGTATACAATGGAATATTCCTCAGCCATTAGAAACGACAAATACCCACCATTTGCTTCGACGTAGATGGACCTGGAGGGTATTATGCTGAGTGAAATAAGTCAATTGGAGAAGGACAAACATTATATGGTCTCATTCATTTGGGGAACATAAGAAATAGTGAAAAGGAATAAAGGGGAAAGGAGAAAAATGAGTGGGAAATATCAGAAAGGGAGACAGAACATGAGAGACTCCTAACTCTGGGAAACGAACTAGGGGTCGTGGAAGGGGAGGTGGGTGGGGGGGTGGGGGTGACTGGGATGGCAGGCACTGAGGTGGGCACTTGACGGGATGAGCACTGGGTGTTATTCTCTATGTTGGCAAATTGAACACCAATAAAAAATAAATTTATAAAAAAATAAATGAAAAAAGCACCTCTATTGCACCTATATAAAAAAGAATTATGGATAGACTGTAGCCAAATATGAAAGGCCAAACAAGAATTCCTTTGGAAGATGATATAGAGATGTCTTCAGGATCATTAGGAAAGCTAGGATTTCTTAAACAGTATTTAGAAAGCACTAACCATGAAGGTAAAGATTGGAGTAGATTCATTTAATTAGGAATTCTGATTTACAAAATACAATATAAGGAAAGAAGAGAGTGAAAAACAAATCAATATTTGTTTTTAATATTATCTCCTACGTATTTCAGATGATGATAGATAAACGATGATGATGATGATGAAGAAGATAGATAGATAGATAGATAGATAGATAGATAGATAGATAGATGATAGAGTTTATGTATAGGTATATATATATATTTGTGTGGATATATGTGATATACATCTTTTAAAAGGGGTTGGATGCTATAAGCTTGAAAACAGCATGTTGGAAAAGAAGACTTACAATCACCAATGGGTATAGGAAAAAATTATTTATATCATTAGTCATCAGGGAAATATAAGTTTTGGCACAAACCTAAATGTGCAAATTTGTATATTATAGGTGGTACCTGTGAATCAAGGATAGAAAAATGAACTCATAGTGTGTTAGTAAAATATTAAGTAACTTGCATGTGAATGCAGTTCAGGTGGACATAGATATTTGTAAAATACTTTAAGAAAATCTTTGATGACATTTACTAAGGCTAAGGTTTTGTATACCCTTTTGACCGAGTCATTCCACATCTAGGTTTGTATCCAACAGAAATGTGCATGCATGGAGACAATGAATAAGACATGAACAAGTGTTCCATTAGCAACAATAATCACAATAGCCTCAAATGATAAAGTGCAAATGTCCATTAACAATGGAATGGATGAAGAATGTAGTATATATTTAAAAGATTTTATATATATATATATATATATATATATATATATGTACACAAATTACAGCTATATAATGTATCTGATAGATAAAACATTGAATAAAAGAAATCAGATACAACAATAAGTGTCATATACTTCTTATTCATGCAATGTGCAAAAAAAAAAAAAACATAAAAATAATCCACTATAATAAAAGTCAAAATAGTCATTATTTTTGGAGATGTAATGATGTGAGTGACCATGAGGTGGATTTTTGAGGTGCTGGTAATATTCTATAATAGGTTGGCAGCTTTTTCTGTAAAGGACTTGATAGTAAATATTTTAGGCTTTGTGGGTTATATGATCCTTGTTGCAATAACTCAACTCTTCCCTTTAGTGTAGTAGCAGCCTTACATTATATATATAATATAATAATAATATGTAATATTATTATTATATAATAATAGAATACTAAATAATAATATATTATTGTATAATAGAATTATTATTAAGTATTAATAATAAGAATTGTTAATAATAGACTTACTAATAGAATATTAAATAATAAAATATGATATATATTCTTATATTTATATATGTGTATAATATGTGAGTCATAGATGTAATGATTATGAATATTGGACTTTGAATTGCATATAATTTTCATGTGAATTTTGTGAAATATAATTCTCTTTCTGATATTCCCAACCATTTAAAAATGTTCCCAACCATTAAGAAATTTCTTAAATTGCAAGCTGTATAATAACAGGTGGCAGGCCAGATCTAACCCCAGGTTATAGTCTGTTTTTTAAATTTAGCTTTTATGTAAGTGGATATTTTCACTCTATACTAATGCATTAAGCTAAAAATTTAAGATTGGTGTGCTTAAGACTCTATATTGTATTTCGATAAAACTCTTCATTAAAAAGTGCTGAGAAAATCTAGGTGACCTTGGGTTTGCTGATTAGTTTTAAGATACAACCCCAAAAGCACTATCCTTGAAAGGAAAATATTGATAAGTTGGACTTTATTAAAATTCAAATTTTCTGCTCTGTGAAAGCTTTTCACAGAGAATGAAAGGATACACCATACTGGAAGAAGATATTTGCAAAACATATCTGATAAAAAATGTGTGTCCAAAGTATACAAATAACTCTTAAACTCAACAATATGAAAACGAACAGCTCTTTTAAAAAATGGGTAAAAGATCTGAACAGATACTAATCAAAGAAGATAAACAGGCAATTTTGCACATAAAAATATGCTCGATATTATGCTACTAGGGGATTGCAAATTAAAAGAATAACGAGGGGCCACTTGCACTATTAAATGGCTACTTATTAAAAAATGTGACAAAACCAAATGCAATAGAGGACATGGAGCAACAAAAACTCTTACTCATTGATGATGGGAGTGCAAAATGATGTAACTACTTTGGGAGACCATTGGGCAATTTTTTTTAATAAAGCTGAGTATATTACTACTATACAATCCAGCAATCATGCTGATATTATCCAAATATGTTAAGACCTGTGTCCACACACACACAAAATCTGCATACAAATATTTTTAACAGCTTGATTCATCATCACCCCAAACTGGAAGCAACCAAGATATTCTCTATTAGGTGAATGGATAAACAGACTGTGGTACTTTAATTCAATAGAATACCATTCAGTGATAAAAATAAGTGGGCGATCAAGCCATGAAAAACCATGAATGAATCTTAAATTCCTATTACTGAGTGAAAGAAGGAAATTTGAAAAGACTACATACCATACAATACCATTTTTATGACATCCTAGCAAAGGCAAAACTCTTGAGATGGCAAACAAATCTATAGTTGGTAATGTTTCAGGGGTGAAGTACAGGGGAATTTATAGGACGGTGAAACTCTTCTTTATGATACTGTAATACTATCCTATTCTATAGGATACATGACATTTGTTAGAACTCACAGAACTTTGCAGCAAAACCCTTAATGAATCTTCATGAATGCATCCTTAAAAAATTATTTAGGAGATCACGTGACCCCAGATGAGCTTTAAGTCAATGACGAAATAATCCAACTGTGTTATGAATGCATGTACAAATTCACCATAGAGAACAGGATGGGAAAGTTTCTGACATAAGTAACTTTGGAAGTGAGTGGAATCTGTAGGACCAAAGGTAAAAGGAACTCTGTATAAGCACTGTACCCTAGCTGATCAAAAAATTTCCCAGAGGGGTATAATTTAACAATTATGAAAGTGTCTCACACATAAACTGGAATAGAATAATTGAGTAAATGGACGACAGATGGCGGGAACCAGGTTTCTGACTGTTGGAGTTGGGACATTAAAGTAAGTAAGGAGAGAAGTTGGAGGATGTCCTCAGCCATGCTCCTTTGCTTCATGCTTCTGGGTGAATGAATCATCATAGCGAGGCAAAGAGACACATAGTGGGAAGCAGAACAATTTTACAAAAAAGGAAATTCAATAATTTCCTCATTAGTTAATGCTTTTTGTGTCTTACTTAACAAATATTTGCCCCTTCCAAGTCATGAAAATATTATCCTATGTTATCTTACAGAAGATTTATTTCCTTTAAATTTTATAGATTTGTTCCTTTTATATTTTGACCTACAATCTGTGTGAAATTATTGTAAATTGTGTAAAATGGGGTCAAGATTCATTTTTGTTTTTTTTAAAGATATGTATTTATTTATATAGAGAGACTGTCTGTGAGTAGGGGAAGGGGCAGAGGGAGAAGGAGAGAGAGAATCTCAAGCAGACTCCACCCTGAGTGTGTGAAGGCCACACAGGGTTTGGTCTCTTTGAGATCATGACCTGAGCCAAAATCAAGAATTGGTAGCTTAAGCCACCCAGGTGCCACAAGATTCATTTCTAATACATATGTTGAAAATTGTAGGCATCGTTCATTAAAATGCATATGTTAAAACATGAGTACAAAGCTGCATTTGAATATAAAAATTCACAAATGTATGTAATTAGAATATATCGGAAGCATTTATTTCATGCATTTATAGCTATATGTTTTCCTATAGTTACAGATTTTAAAAAACATTAATACTAATACACCTACATTTATTATCACTTAGTTCATAAATTTCTCCTCTGATTTCTTCTTTTGCCCTTGGGATATCTAGAATAGTATTATTATATATTTGAAGTCAGCAGCCTTTCTTATTGCATTCTCTTGAAAGTAAGGAGTCTTTCTTATCTGGTTGATTTTAATCCTATTTTCCTCTGTTTTGAGTAGCTTTACTATCATGCATTCCAGGATGGTTTTGTTTATGTTTATTCTGGTTATGCTTGTAATGCTTTTTAAATCTATTGCTCTATGTCTTTCATATATTTTAGAAAATTCTCAGCAATTAACACTTTATAAATGGCTACTGCCTCATTTCCTCTCATCTCTTTCTAGGATGACAATTACACCTATGTTAAACTTTTACTATCCACTTTCCACTTTTCTTTCCACTTTTACTATCCACTTTTACTATCTGCTTCTTATTGTTTTTGTTTTCCATGCTTTTGAATATTTATGCATCACTATATTTTCTTTTGATCTATCTTCCTTTTCCCTCTTTCTGTCTTCACTGTGTCTAATTTGAAAGTAGCCCTATTTGTTGTGTTCATAATTTTTAGTTCATATATTTTGCTTCTGGTTTTTGTTTTTTACATTATCCATTATCTGTCAGTAAATATTCTCCATCTTGTGTTTTTATTTCTAGACTACATTAATCACAATTGATACAAAACACTTGCCTAACCACACTCATATTTGAGTGTCTATTTATTTACGTGGTTTGAGGTTTTTTTGGGAGGGGATACAAAGCTATTTTTCATACAGATTCAGTCATCTATAAAAACTAGGAAAGATAATGTAAAGATCTGGACAATATGTTCTTCTTTTCCTCTATGTGCTTCTCTATTATCTAGATTATTGAACTAACAAAACTTAACTGCTTTGGTAATTAATTGTCTCATTCCACTGAGAAGATTCTTACATATGTTGTCAAGATTTTCTAGTTATTCTGGATGAGATTGATCAAAATGCAGCTAATTCCTCATTGTTTGTAGTAGAAATAAGCTGATTTATTTTCCAAAAGTGGATCTAGTTCTAGATTGTCCTTTACTGATATAGGTTTTGTTATTTATAAAGAATAATATTATTTCAATTATTATTGGTTTATAATACACTATGTATAGGAATTGGCCACAAATTTTCTTATCTCTGTTGTCATGATTTTTTTTAGTGTGACTTTCAAACTCTTTCCACTAAGAAATGAAACCTGTCTGCATCCATGAACTCAGGGTTGGCCATATGAGCTTCTTTGGCTCATGGGACATTTCAAAAAACATAATGCGAACAGAGATTTGAAAAGTTCTTGTGCACTGTAATGTCCTGTCTTTTGTAATCACCACCATTCATCATAAGATTGAACCTGGGGTATTTTGCTCAACGATGTGAGACATGGCAATTATCACCCTAGGTGACGTTGAGCCAGCCATCAGGTATTTATCCAAGCAGTCTCAACTACCTAAGAAGAGAATATTAAAAAATGCTTATTTTTTGCTTTAGACCCTTGAATTTCATAGGATTTAATTATGTAACAGAAGCTAATTTTTATAATAATTAGTTCCTAGAAATAGGTGGCTACCATGATACAAACAGAATATTTAGCATTGCTTTTGGGGCTGGGTGATAGGTGGAAGCTAAGCAAAGTGACATGAGACTAGGGCGGGAGAGAAGGCTGGAGGAGTTATTAACAAATCATTAGTGGAGAATAGGAAATTTAATGACAGGAGACTATTACAAGATGGAGTAAGGTAATACATGTCACATAGCAGCATGAAAATAGGCAAACACTATTGTTTTGGTAATAAAAAGATAGAAAATACACTTAATGAAATCTAGGTTATATGCACTTGTAAGACAAAATGTAAAAAGTGTCAATTATCTTATTTTAGCTATATAAGGTAAGTTACAGGAAGAGAGATGAGCTAAGAAGCAAAGTAGTCTGTAAGAATTTAGAAGAAATGGAGAGCTCTTGTTGAGTTTTAGAATAAAACTTTCTTCTGGTTTCTAGTTTATTCAGGCAGCAAAATAAGGTGAGGAAAGACCTCAATGTAAAATCAAATAAATGATGTTAAGACCCCGTGTGAAGATCGTAAGTAGATAAGGTAGTGCCTAGTTATCCTCTCCAAGATTTGTTACAGTGTTCTCATACAGTGCTCCGACATGCCGGAGAAGAGAGAAGCCTATCCCAAACAGGATTGTAAGTGTGGTTTCACTGGATGTGGTCAGATACATAGGAAACCCACGAAGTTGTCAAAATAATTATGATGCCTCAAGCAGTGACAGTTTGAATTAAAAGGGGTTGTGATTGTTCATATGGAAAAAAGATTTTGGGCCTTCAACTTTCTACGGGTTAATAAGAAAGCCCAAAACCTATGCATCTGCACAGAGAGGCTATTATATTTAGAAAAGGAAGATTTTTCATATCCAGGGCAAGAGCTGACAAGAGCAATATACTTCTAGGATGAAATAGTGTAATGGAATAGTGAACTACTGGGCCCTTTCAGCTACTACTTCTCTTTCACAGACCCATTAACCCTTTTGCTTTCATAATACACCTTCCAACCCTCTCTAATTCCTAACTACCGTTTGGCCTATGAGGCTTCTGGTAGGAGACTATTATCTCCCATCATGTGTCCTCCATATATGATGCTTATGCACAGACACTATTACACCACCGAAGACAAATGCTAAGAAAACCAAAAGCCAAGAATTTGGCCCTGACTCTTTCCCATTTTGTCATCTTATCACATTGTTTTCCCTATACCATGAACACATCTACCTGCTTGAAAGAAGAGGGGAGGAAAAAGTGATTTACCTGGAGGAAAGAAAAATGATTAACATCTCTTTATTAATGGCTTGACAGTACCTATTTTCAAATCTTGTTTTATATCTTTATATACAGTTAATATAGAGAGTTAATTGATTTTATACATTTAAATAGAGCTCCTGCTGTTTAGTTGATAGAGTGTCCTTAATATGATTGTGATTCAAGAACTTCTTCAATGAAGACACTATGTGAAAACATTTGCCAGCAAGATAATAGTATTTGGAGACTCATATTTAATATGAGTCAAGCCAGATATTTTGTTAATCATCCTTGAATTTCAAGAAGATTTTGCTTGTTACTTTGCTTCAGAAGATTTTATATATGTTTCAGTGGGATTTAAGGGGAAGACATTCAGGACATGTATTAAATCCATGATTTCTGGTTGCTTTCCTAAATGGTATTTTCTCACTTCTCCATAATTAAGAAGCCTCAGTAGTGCTAAATTTTCCTACCAAGAAACATTTTTCAAATGCCTTCGACTTTAAAACAAATCCTTACTCTGGTCTACCTCTGTTTATTTTTATAGAATTATTCTTTTATCCTGAGCTAATTAGAAATGTAATTTGAGTTTGTTATTGCCATCCATGTATGCCCTAGGCCATATTCTCATTGATTGCAGTGAGTACTTAATTTTATTGGATCAGTAGGACACAATTCCTATTTTCTATCTCAGAGTCCTAGTCTGTTTACTTTGGTCTTTAGAGTTAAGATGGTATGGTGATTACAGTATGCGGATGGACATTAAAAATGCAGAAACTTTTATCCCCATCTCTTATTTTTTTTCATCTTTCCTAGATGCCAGATAACAGTCTGCACTTAGATATGAGAAAGGCTCCTGGTATCTTTCTGTCCTAGCCTGCAGATATAATGAATCAAAAAGCTAGGCTTCCTCCTTTTTCATCCAGAAGCCTTTTTGGTGACATTCTACATAGCTAAATAGCTTCTACGAATCTCCTTCTTGCTAAGACTCTACAAAGCATAGAGATGTTTGAGTCTTCAAATCACCTTTCTCAACCTCCAAGGATTATGGCACAGAGCCTTCTGAAGTGAGAAAGCCAGACAGTCTTCCCAATAAAGGAAAAAGGATCTGCTATCAAAAATGGATGGTGGGACCCTTGGGTGGCTCAGCAGTTGAGCGTCTGCCTTCAACCCAGGGCCTGATCCTGGAGACCAGGATTGAGTCCCACATCGGGCTCCATGCATGGAGCCTGCTTCTCCCTCTGCCTGTGTCTCTGCCTCTGTGTGTGTGTGTGTGTGTGTGTGTGTGTGTGTCTTGTGAATAAATAAATAAAATACTTTAAAAAAATGGATGGTAATGTTCTGACTAGCTTGTCTAATCTTCATTCCAGTATAGTTTCACCATGGCTATGTATGCTTCATATCTCCAATGGCAACTCAAATATAAAAGTTTAATTCCAGGCACACAAGATGAAAGCTTCAAATGAGAATTCTATTGGAGTGTAGTTTTCCCTGGAGCATAGGACAAAAGAAATATATTTAGGTAAACAGATGTACCAGGAAAATCTGCTTACTATGGCCCATCTAAAACTATTCTAGTTACCACAAATTACCCTAAAACTTAGTAACTTAAGACTACCTTTTAATTTTTCTCACAATCTTTTGTGTCAGCTATTTGGAAGGGGACTCATATGAGGTTCTTTCTTGTTTGTCAAATGTTGGCTGGCACTGGGGAATTTGCTAGACCTGCAAAATAGCTCACTCACAAGACTGGTAAGTTATTGTTGGTTTTCTGCTGGGAGACCATTGAGCCATATTCTCACCCAGATGTAATGCAAGGGGAATTAGAATCTACCTCCTGATGGTGAAAGGCAAGGTCAGAGAGAGGGATGTGGGATGAGAGTGTTGCAATCAACTTTGGGAAATACAATCTACCTGAAGGTTAACACAAGATTGGAATCTCCAGGCAAGCCAGGATGTGCCAGCAAAGCCACTGCTGAAAGTATAACTTAAGAAGGCAGCTGGACTCCAAAAAACATACACAGAGGTGAAATGGAAGCTGAACATGGATCCAGAAGGATGGCTGAGGCTTCCAGGTGTGATTTCTCTTTCAGAAAGTACTTAAGCACCAGCAGGTCAAGAAGTTCTCTTTATCTCCACCTTCCAGTCACCCTTGAGGATCTAACCAAGAGGGCTTTATATTAAATATCAAAACAAAGGGAAAAAGCACTCATTTTATCACCAGTAGCTTAGTAGAAAATATTAACTAAGATTGGTACCTATAGACTAGAGCAAAGGTTGTGCTTCCCTGAATATTCTGGAAATTAATGGAGAGAACTGGGTAGATTCTTCATCAAGTAACCAGGAACATATCATTGTGAGTAGAGAGAGGGAAGATAAGACTTGTAACAAAGGTGTCCAGTCATGGGGTGATACAGTTTCATTGTGTTTTATTTTCAGACGTTATCTTACTAAGTAGTATTTAGACATTCTCTCAGTAGTATTTACAGACTCTCAATCCCTCTACAGTAGGAAAAACATATTTTCTGTACTCCTTAAGACCCTCCTCCACTGGGTCACTGCACAGGCAAGAAGAGAAATTTCCTGAAGACTTCTACTCCTTCTACAACTGGAGATAAAGAATGAGCTTTAAAGACCACAGAAGGAGTGAAATTAATGTCTTTTTGAGTGAGACACTGTTTTGGATGTGTCCTATTATCTCTTTTAATCTTCAAAACCATTCTAAATGTTAATAGTATTATTCTCCCTTGACAGATGAGTATATACTCATCTCTAAAGGATTAATTTTGAGTAAGCTTCTCACCATGCACTGAGTCATAATTTTAAAAAGGTGTGCCAAATGCCAAAGCTCTAGTCTCCATACTGCTCTTCCGTGCTTTTTAGGATCTTGGTGAAATTCAGAGGAAATTATTCGCTATTAATATTTTTCTTATTCTTGGTCTTCTCTAAAGTGCTATTTTTACTTTCTCCAACCCACAGAAGAAACTTCAATGTGAAGAAAAACCAAGCCTGTGGCATTAGGGAAGCTACAGACATTTCTCCTTGTAATCATTCTGAGATCCAAAACTGGGTAGCCAATCCCTGTAGTCAAAGGTGTCTTAAAACAATTTGAATGAGATAGTGCTATGGTTGTACTTCCAACACTCCAGTGGAGAGACAAAAGAGAAGGGATTCAGGCTCTTTTACAGACATTACTTCTGTGTAGATGAAAACAAGTGACAGCACATGACAAATGGAACTAACACAAAGCTCAGTGAACAGAATAATTTTAGGCTGAAAATGGCAGAGAATGGAAAGAAAACATTCTAGGATTCTCTACATCTGTACTCATATATCAATTTACAGTATCTATAAAATTAAATATTAGAAAATGAAATTTGATTTAGCTCTACCCATCATTGTATTCCATCACTGATTTAGTCATATATACAAAAATGTGTATTGAGGTTTTACTATGTACCAAGCAATGAAATATATTGGTACCCAAAGAAGATGTGATCTCCATCTTCATGGATAGTCTAATTGGGAAAACCTATGATACACAATTGAAAAAAAATTACTGTGAAGTTACCAATTCCAGTAATGAGTAAAACTCATAGAGTGCCATGATGGGGATTAATATGACCTATTCCAAGAGGATCAGCAGAAAGTGTCTTGCTATGAGGCTGACAACTGAGTGATAAGAGGAGTCGTGAGAATAGTGATCTAAGCAGAGATACAAGGTCTGTGACAATGGAAAGTCCAGAAGTGGGAAAATGTGTGTTGCCTTTTAAGAGCTAGAAGAAAGTGATCATATTGGATCATGGAGCATAAGAAGGAATGTGGCAAGGATGGGCTGGAGGAGATAAATCCGGTCCGGAGCATGCAGTGCCTGTGAGCCATGTGCAAAGTTTTGATTATATTCTCAGTGCAGCAGGTAGCTGATACAGACTCCTAGAAAAAAGTGATAAGATCTGATTTACATTTAAATAGTCATTTGTGGATAAGATGGGTGTTTGATCCTCAGCACTTTCTGAAGGCTTAAATAATAATGAAATGTACAGGGGACTCTTTCCCAGAGAGCCAATAATGGAATATCACCTATTTCCTTCTTCTACATTTTTTTCTGCATTTATCAGAATCTCTGATGAGCTAGGTGACAGGAAAAGGAATTCTTGGGAACCATTGCACTCAAATTCTGAAACACAGTCCTGCTGTAACTGGGCTAGCCCAACCAGTGGTATGATGGAGTCTCCTCAAGACAGAAGACAGCAAGCTGGGCTCAGAGAGGTAGAGCCTGAAAGAAAGAAACAGGAGTTGGGGAGAAGGAAACATCCAAATCCTAACTCAAGTTCAGTGAAATTGAAATTCATATACCAGAAGTTATAATCTATAGAAGCAGTCACTTCTCAGTGTTGGGTGGAATCCCAAGACCATAGAGCATTGTCTACATTGATGCATTGGTGTCAGATGTGAAACCCACCCCTTGGTGGCAGTAACTGGCAAAGTTAAGGCTGCCACTGGCTAGATAAGTGCGAGGTCAAGGCTTCTAGCTCAGTGAGTGCTGCTGTGAGCAGAGGAGGAAGGCAAGGGGCCATTCTGGTGGGCGAATTTCTTCTGTCATGGTTTTGGTTTAGAGGCAGCAACAACATCAAGACCAAGTGGACATTTGACTCCTTGGTCCAAACAGTCACAGTTGCAGAGGTTGAAGACTACTTCCTGCCCCAATGAGTGGTGGGAAGAGAGTTCTCCATTTACTTCTAAGCCAAGGTCTGCTTGGCTCAATATTGGGTCCAGAATGAGCCTGCATATAGTGAGGGCTGCCTTGCTGGCAGCTGAGTGGGGCTGGCATGAATTGAGTGTGGTCCTCAACCTTTATCTTTCTGAAATGATCCTCCTTAGGAGAGAATAATACTAATTCTTTCTGTTGTTCTCCTTTTCCTTCTCCTCCTCTCTTCTCCCTCCCTCTCCTTCCCACTTCTTTGTCTTCTTTTCTTCCATTCTAATTTTACTCCTCCACCCCTCCTCTCCTTTCTCTCCTTCCTGTTTCTCCTTCCTCAGTAATATACTCCTTGTCCCAAGTAAATGAGGGTAACAAAGGATGATTCGTATATAGATATACATGCTCCTTATTCGGAGAATTTATTCTGTTAAATTTTTTTTTATCAATTTCAAAAATGGATGTTTTAAGAGAAGAAACTAAGCTAAAAATGGCTCCTAGGAGCAGAGTTTACCATTGGCTCAAAGAGCCATCTTGCTCTTGTCAGCTAGATAAAGTCCCCGAATCTGCAGGAAGTCTATGGGACTGCATGTGAAGTCAGAATTAGGGTTTCTTCTTAAAGTTCAGCCAGGTTTTGGGTTAGAGACCAACTGGGATGATCAAGTTGTGGACAGGATTAGGAAATACTTCAGATCGAGGGTTAGCTATCATGTGTTTTGCTGAGGATCCATCCCCTTTGGACATGTCCTCAGTGTGTTGTAAATGTGAGAGTTAAGTCTGGGCTATAATCTTCAAGTTGTGGAGCCAGTGTTCTGATGATAGGATAGCACTGATGTTTTCCCCTCTGACCTTGGGAGGAGATCCAGTGCTTGCCTTTGCTTGCCTAGTACATTTCAAAGTGTCAGGTCAAAATGTCTCAGAGGACAAGAGGGTGATGACAGTGTTTTTTTTGTTTTTGTTTTTTTTCTTTTTCCTACAATGGTGCAAGGGTCAGGGCAGGGGGATGAATAACAATCCTGTGTGTGTTCATCAAAATGTGGATATCTGGTAGGCTCTTTCCAGCTGGTGCTTTTTGTCATAAGGTGCATATAGATGCCACTGATCTCTGTGTCTGGGGTAAAACCTACAACAGAAAACAGCATGGTGCTGAGGTGTCACTGGGACACCCCAATCCCCCAACAGGGAACTTCCTGCTCAAGAGAAGAGAGCAAGTCATTCACAGGTGGGATATGATGCTACATGACACAACTGCTGAAATAATCAACCAGACTGCTGCACTGGGACTGCCCATTACTCAAAGAAATAGGGTGAGACTGGACTCCAGAGAAGCCCTCTGTAATCATAAGCACCACAGGAGAGAGCTCCCTGACTATCAAAGTCTTCCCTGGGGTAACAAAAAGGTGATCTTATCTGCAGTGCTGATTTCTGGGGCAACGATGGCACAGCACAGAGAGGGAAGATGCTGACTCCATGCTGGCCAGGGCTCAACATGCCTTGCATCCCACCTGAATGGGAGAAATCTTAGGTATTAAATAGAGCTTATTCCCGAGCATCTTCAGCTACCCATTGTATCACAAAACAGGTTTTCAATGTCACAGACTCAAATGACCATGAGGGATGAGATGAAAATGATATCCTAGGAAGTGGTGGCAACTGAAGAACACATGACGGTTTAAAGCCCAACAATTAGCATTTCCGGCAAACTTGCCATGTTTAAAACGCAGGGCCAGTAATACCGTATCTTTCAAGGCTTAAGAATAGCCATGTAGGGGTGCCGGGTGGCTCAGTTGGTTAATCATCTGACTCGAGTTGGGCTGAGGTCACGATCTCAGGGTCATGAGATTGAGCCCCATGCCCAGCGTGGAGCTTGCTTAAGATTGTCTCTCGATTCTCTTTCTCCCTATTCAACCCTGACCTCACTCGATGTTCTTTTTCTCTCTCTCTCGAAAGAAAGAAAGAAAGAAAGAAAGAAAGAAAGAAAGAAAGAAAGAAGAAAGAAAGAAAAAAATAGCCATCCAGAATTTAAACTGCATATCCTGTTTTTAAAGATTATTGTGTAATTTTGTTGAAAACATCAGGGGGCCAGAACCTAATGCATCTGCAGTGCTACACCTGTCCTGGGGGCTATGGTTTATAACTTGGAGCTTTGCGAAGATAATGGTAATGTATCGTGGTTTTCCTGTTCACCCTAATCCAATCCAATCCTCTGTGGGACTCTAGATCGGCTGGTACGAATGGCAACAAAGTGAGTTTTATGCACAGCAAATGAGATTGTGAATAGATGACCTGGCTGCAAGCTCCTTAGATATTAGAATAATGTGACAAATGTTCATCCCTGGAGCTACTTCTATGTGACTAAGGTGTGTCATCCCTGGGGCTTCAGGGACCAACCCATCTTGCAAGATCTGGAGCGTGCACGGGATCTTTGCTTCAGAATTTACAAAACAGCCATGTATGATGAGCACAATCGAGTGTGTTCTCTGTAATCTCAGTGTCATCTGATCCAACCCCTCATGTCTACAGGCCAGGGCTGCAATTGCAACAGACAGACAGATGATCCAATGGTAAGGACGGATTTCACAGGCTGGGGAGGACGAAGCTGACGCTCCATGCAGGGATGGCAGGACAGGGGCGAGGGTTAAACATCACACCGAGGCCCCAGCTCTGGGCTTCAGTCGCTGTGGGCTCTGGAAAACAGTTCTCGATTTTACCCATTCATTACAGCCCACTACCTTGGGAAAATGTCTCTAAATATTTCATGGGCAGCCTGGTCCTTCTCAGAGCCTCCACAGGAAGCTTAAGTCCTTTTTCCTTGTCTCATTAATTCACAAAATGTACTTGGTTTCACTCGCTGGAAAATTCTTTTGTTAGAAAAGAAGAAGAGGTATTGTTGTGTTGAGGCTGGAATGCAAAGCATCACCGCAGCATCTGTCTGAGGCCAGACCTCAGGGAATGGCAGGAGGCAGCGGAGGCCGCACTGGTCCAGCCCGCGGCCTTGAGGCTTGCTTCGGTAGTCTGAGAGGAGTTGGGGGGTGGGGGGACAGCCTCGAGAGCCGAGGTCCCTCACATCCTGTGGGGCTTGATTGGAGTCGTGGGAATCTCAAGTCTAAATCCTGGAAGTCTGCATTTTGAGGAAGCCCAGGCAAGAGGGACACGCACGCCCACCCCCACGGAGGCCGGAATCTGGAGTCCTGGCTGTGGAGGCCGAGCTGGGCTCAGTGTGGCCGGATGTAGCCTTCAGGATGAAACCGCAGCTGGGTGGGGTGCACGCCTGCCGTGCCCCTGGCATCGGCTCTAGTCCCCGCTCCTTTCTTGTGCAGCCCGGAGGTTGATGGAAGCCTCTTCATTCTGCTCTGCATCCCGACAGAGCGCCTGGGCCTGGGCAGGGGCCGTGGAGCTCGTCGGCCGGCTCTTCTCTTCTCTGGGTTTTTTTCTCAGAACAAGGAAAGGGTAGGGGTCTCCGGGTGGCTCAGCGGTTTAGCGCCTGCCTTTAGCCCAGGGTGTGATCCTGGAGACCCGGGATCGAGTCCCACATCGGGCTCCCTGCATGGAGCCTGGTTCTCCCTCTGCCTGTGTCTCTGCCTCTCTCTCTATGTCTCTCATGAATAAAGAAATAAAATCTTCAAAAAAAAAAAAAAAAGAACAAGGAAGGGCTAGTGGCAGGTTTGGAAATTCAAGGCAATGCATTTTGAATGGGTGTCTGCATCACTGACCCGGATTCACACGGTGCAAAAGTCCAAGTCCAGGAGTCACACTGCCTGTGGAGAATGACTAAGGCCCCAAAGTGGCCCCTCTTCCTGTCCCCTTCAGGTTGGAGAGAGTGTCCCCCAAAGAATTCCTAACCAGGGGACGCCTGGGTGGCTCAGCGGTTGAGCATCTGCCTTCAGCTCAGGATGTGACCTCGGGGTCCTGGGTCCCGGGATGGAGTCCCGCGTCGGGCTCCCTGCAAGGAGCCTGCTTCTCCCTCTGCCTGTGTCTCTGCCTCTCTCTCTCTCTGTCTCTCATGAATAAATAAGTAAAATCTTAAAAAAGAAAAAAAAAAAAAAAGAATTCCTAACCAGGACAAGCACGCTCATTCAAGAGAGCACACGCTCCCCGAGGTGAGAAGGCATCACGGGCACATCCATGGGCCGGCGAGCGTCCCTCAGTGCCCCTCCGTCAGGAGGTGCAGGCACCAGATGCTGCTGCATAACAGGCTCCTCGTCTCAGCTTACGGCACCAAACCTTTATTTCTCGCTCATACCCCGGTGTCTTCCATGGATGGTGTGGCTGTGTCCCACATTTTCTTTATTATAGGGCCCAAAATGAAGAAGCTCCTGTTGTTTTACTAAAATGAGCTATCAAGGGTTCATTACCTGCGAGGAGAGTAATGGGGAACCCCAGAGCAGCTCCTGGTGCCTCAGCTTACCAGGGGTACCACTGACTTGCTCATCCGCGCATCTTGTTGGCCAGGCAAGTCGCCAGGACACTGTGGGCGTGCTGGGGAGGGGAAACACAATGCTCTTGCAAACAGAAATAGTGAGTACTTGGGAAGGACAGCGCTATTTCACCCCCTGCCTTGGGAGACGGAAGCATAAACCTCAGGGAAGTAACCTATTTATTAATTTAACTAATATTAATTGAATAGGTGCCATATATCAGCCTAGGCATAAGGGGTGAAACAAAACAAGACAAATTCCTACTCTTATATTCTTCTTTTTAAATCTTTTTTTTTAGAACTATATTTATTTATTCCTGAGAAGGCAGAGACACAGGCAGAGGAGGAAGCAGGCTCCCTGCAGGTAGCCGGACGTGGGACTCGATCCCAGGACCCGGGGTCACTGCCCGAGCCAGAGGCAGGTGCTCAGCCACCCGGGCGCCACCCCCCTCCCCCGTGGGTGTCCCTCCTACTCTTACATTCTAAGAAATATAAGAAAATAAAGAAACATGAATCTATAGCATATTTTTTATTGGTGCAGTGGAAACTAATAACAGACAAGTAGGAGGCGAAGGCCAGTTCAGGCAGGTGTACGCACAACTGTGATGCCTCATTCTGGCGAGAGCTGTGGGCTGCTGGGCAGGCGGGATCCTACTGATGGTGGAAAGCAAGTGCGCGGCAGGCAGCGGAAGCAGGTAGTGGAGGCAGGTGGTGGAGGCAGGTAGGAGACTGGTGGTGGAGGCAGGGCCGGGGCCAGGTGGGGCCATGGTGGGGGTTCAGGGGTTCGGGCTGGGCCAAGGCGGTGGTGGATCCCGAGCGCCTTTAGGAAACATGGTGGGTTTGCAGGTGGATGCGTGTGAGGCCAGCAGGCCTGGGCGGGAAGGGACAGCAGCCACGGCCTCCATCCCATCAGTGGCGAGGACGCCCCAGGCCCAGGCCCGGCACTGACCGTCCGACCTGGACACCTGCACCCCAGAGCCCAGAGCTCGGCACCCTCCACGCTGTGGCTGGATCCTGCAGGATCCCGCAAACCCAGTGAGCTGTGTCCCAAGGAAAGTCAGCAGGACATCCAGAGAGCCCCGGGAGCAACTCCATTCTGCCCTGGCAGCTCCTGAGGGCACCTTGGGGGCTTTGTGGCGTCTTCCCCTCTCTAAGCCTTCCCCTCCCTAAGCCTTCCCCTCCCTAAGCCTTCCCCTCCCTAAGCCTTCCCCTCTCTAAGCCTTCCCACCTCTAAGCCTTCCCCTCTCTAAGCCTTCCCCCATCTAAGCCTTCCCGTCTCTAAGCCTTCCCCACTCTAAGCCTTCCCCCATCTAAGCCTTCCCGTCTCTAAGCCTTTCCATTGAGGGGAGGTCTCGCCTCTCGGGCCCTCCCACATCTGCAAAGGACAGGGGGTGCGGTTGGCATGGCCAAGCCTGGTCCCTCCCTGCTGCCCCAGCCCCTTTGGGCCCACGGGTCGCAGGCACCCACTCTGCTGTCCCACATGGCCTCCTGCACTGTGTACCGTAGGTGAATGCAGCCTTTCTCGCCGTCTTTCCCTTTTTTCCTCCACTGTTGCCCAGATCAGTGAAGCAAAGGCCAGAGAGTGGGCCAGGCAAAGGCAGGAATCTCCTCAAGGGGTGAAATTTCCAGGAAGAGGGGGTGCAGGTACTTGTCACCTTTCCTGCCTATCCTGGTCACGTCTGTGCGTGTTCTCCACTCTGTCCCACGCCGGGAGCCCCCAGGGCCCCCCAGGAGCCACACACCCTTCTCCGGGTCTGCACAGGGGTCTCTAGTCTAAAGCCTGCCCCCCCTCGAAGGTCTGTCCACTGCTAAGCAATTAGACGTTGCTTCTGTTTCAACTTATTTCTCCTCCCTTTTGGGATAAGTGGGTTGATTTTCCCTTTTGAGGATTTGCCAAGAGGAACAAAAGAAAAGAACACTCACTCTCAACTGCCTGTCACTTAAACAAGAGGAGATTTATTAGATTTATCAGAAAGCACTGAGTGTGACAAAGATGAAAACCCAAGGCTAACCGCAGGCCAAGTGGGCTCAGCTCCTGTCCAGTCAGGCCTCCGCAGGCCATCATTTCTTGGGCACGGAGGCGGCCTTGACGGGCCCGGCCTCGATCCCCAGAGACCATCCAGGAGGAGGAATCGGAGGCTCCCAAGGAGCCGGGGCACAACCTGGGGGGCTCCCCGAGACTCGCGGGCCGAAGTTGACGTTGGAGCTTCGGTGGCCTGAGGGCCTGTAAGTGGTTGCAGCCATCTCCTACCTGCACTTCACGTGTTGCTGAGGGGCACGGGGGCTGGTCCGAGCACACCTGCCGTCAGCTGCAAGGGCACGCAGCCGAAGTCAGCCTCTTGACTGGACGTGGGCGCTCGGAGGGCAGGCGCAGAGCCGCTGCCGCTTGGGCCCCCTTTGGAGCGCGAGAGCAGTGCCCAGATGAAGCTGCACGCTCTGGAAGAGCAGCAATCGAGGCTTACTTAGTATCTCCTTAAACACACAACCCTCTATCCCCTTGGGCTGGAAACAACAGCCATTTCCATGGTTACGGAGACCCATTTTCTAGGAAAAAAAGAAAAATGTTTCAAAACGAGTGGTCAGAGGAGGGAAGGATGTTTGTGCCAGTGTAGACGACGTGCCTGTGTGCCTGTGTGTTTATTCTCCTATGTGCCTGACCCTTTCCAGTGTCCTGTCCCAGAACAGGGTGATGCACTGCCCTGTGACAGCAAGCGCCGGGATGCCGGGCGTCATGGTCTGACGCCCCCTTCTGTACCCCGCCAAGGGCTCCTGCCGGGCTCACGTGTGTTGAACTGATGAAAGTAGAGGGGATCATCAGGGTCACTGTGGCTCCATCTGTGGGAAGAAACACTCACACACTCCCTGGCCGTGCTTCCCCCATGATATTGGGTGATCTAATGCCAAGACTGGGTTTGAGCTCGCTGCGCTTCCTGAGTCGCCTGGGTTGGGACTGCAGCCCCGACCCAGCCTCAGCTCCAGCCGCGCTTCCACCTTCCTCCCTGTCCCCGCTCAGCGCCAGGTGAAGCCAGAGGTACCGACAATGGTAACAGCGGAAAATGGCCCATGAAACAGAAGAGCCTCCTGAAGGTCTCAGCGGCCACGATATGGAGACGCTTCTCACCTGCATGAAGCATTGCAACATGTACTACGATCTCTTAGGATAGATTTCTAAAATTTGAGGGTGCCTGGGGGGCTCCGTGGCTGAGCGTCTGCCTTTGGTTCAGGGCATGACCCTGCGGTCCTGGGATCGAGTCCCAGCAGGGAGCCTGCTTCTCCCTCTGCCTGTGTCTCTGCCTCTCTCTGTGTCTCTCACGAATAAATAAAACTCTTTCCTATAATTTGAATCATAAGGTCATCAGTGAAGGTGTTTTTAACTAAGGCAGACATCGCAAAGTTACAACCTGGGAACTTTACAGCAATTTAAACTCTCATCAGCCAGTAAATGAAAGCCCTTCGTGGTGCTTACCAAGAGTAGGCATTAACATTAGATAAAGGAGGAAAGACTATCCACTGGAAGAAAGACAGTCTCTTCAATAAATGGTGCTGGGAAAATTGGACATCCACATGCAGAAGAATGAAACTGGACCACTCTCTTTCACCATACACAAAGATAAACTCAAAAATGGATGAAAGATCTAAATGTGAGACAAGATTCCATCAAAATCCTAGAGGAGAACACAGGCAACACGCTTTTTGAACTCGGCCACAGTAACTTCTTGCAAGATACATCCACGAAGGCAAAAGAAACAAAAGCAAAAATGTACTATTGGGACTTCATCAAGATAAGAAGCTTTTGCACAGCAAAGGATACAGTCAACAAAACTACAAGACAACCTACAGAATGGGAGAAGATATTTGCAAATGACGTATCAAATAAAGGGCTAGTTTCCAAGATCTATAAAGAACTTATTAAACTCAACAGCAAAGAAACAAACAATCCAATCATGAAATGGGCAAAAGACATGAAGAGAAATCTCACAGAGGAAGACATAGACATGGCCAACATGCATATGAGAACATGCTCTGCATCACTTGCCATCAGGGAAATACAAATCAAAACCACAATGAGATACCACCTCACACCAGTGAGAATGAGGAAAATTAACAAGGCAGGAAACCACAAATGTTGGAGAGGATGCGGAGAAAAGGGAACCCTCTTACACTGTTGGTGGGAATGTGAACTGGTGCAGCCGCTCTGGAAAACTGTGTGGAGGTTCCTCAAAGAGTTAAAAATAGACCTGCCCTATGACCCAGCAATTGCACTGTTGGGGATTTACCCCAAAGATTTAGATGCAATGAAACGCCAGGACACCTGCACCCCGATGTTTCTAGCAGCAATGTCCACAATAGCGAAACCGTGGAAGGAGCCTCGGTGTCCATCGAAAGATGAATGGATAAAGAAGATGTGGTCTATGTATACAATGGAATATTCCTCAGCCATTAGAAATGACAAATACCCACCATTTGCTTCAACGTGGATGGAACTGGAGGGAATTATGCTGAGTTAAATAAGTCAATCAGAGAAGGATAAGCATTATATGGTCTCATTCATTTAGAGAATATAAATAATAGTGAAAGGGAATATAAGGGAAGGGAGAAGAAATGGGTAGGAAATATCAGAAAGGGAGACAACATAAACACTTCTAACTCTGGGAAACGAACTAGGGGTGGTGGAAGGGGAGGAGGGCGGGGGGTGGGGGTGAATGGGTGACGGGCACTGAGGGGGGCACTTGACGGGATGAGCACTGGGTGTTATTCTGTATGTTGGCAAATTGAACACCAATAAAAAATAAATGTATTATTAAAAAATAAAATTCTTTCATAGTTCTGCTTCTCTGATAGGTGACGATCAATATGTAAATATTTTGCGTTTATTTTTTAACAAGTACTCTATCTTTTCATCACTGATTAATTCTTAATATATATTTTAGGGTACTTTTAGTAAAATTGCTTACCCTTTTTACTTATTGAATTGGTATTGGTGCTTTTTTTTATTTTGTAAGAATGCTTTGCATATAACGGATAAGGAGTATGGGTCTGTTATATGTATTCAAAATTTTTTCTAAGACAGAAATTGTAATTCTTTTTCACGTGGTAGTTGTTCTATCAATTCACACAGGTGCTTGGGCCGGAGTGGGCACTCACAAACATACGTATTAAAGGGATGAATAGATGCACCACACCATGGAGGTTATGAATGCAAAGATCCTGCTCACCTTGCAGCCTTTTGGCACTGACTTATTGACTGTTTTCAACCTCCTTGTCCACCTGAGCCTGAGTATGTCTTTTTCCACATTTTAGACCAAGACATTTCCTCGTTGGTAAAACTCCAGTCTCTCCTGAGTGTGAGCCTCTTAGCTCATTTATGGACTTCTTACTGATGTGAGCACAACTTCTCCCCTGCAGCTTATTGATAGAAAATGATGATTGACCAAAGAATGATCTCCAGTGATGAAATGCAGGGTTACTTGCATGTGTCAGCTTTGTTCGGTTAGCAGTGATTTGATGATTAAATAAGATATTCAGTCTTATTTCTCTGGGGCCTAACTTATCATCTGTGGCCTCTGGCAATTATTTGTAAGTTGGCTCCTTCGAGTGAGATATCCCCTTCATACAGCGGGACGATTTTTTGAAGGTTGGTTTAACTTCAGTATAATACAGTAATCACAACATACGTATGATGATTCTCATATGTTAACCACCCAAACCACTGAGAAAGACCATAATACAAACAAATGTCAAACTACATCTTCTTCAGTGGAAGAACTCAATCTTGAAAGACAATCTCAGCCTTATTCTTTTTTTTTTCTTATTTTTAAAGATTTTATTTATTTATTCATGAGAGACAGACGGAGAGGCAGGGACACAGGCGGAGGGAGAAGCAGGCTCCATGCAGGGAGCCCGACGTGGGGACTCGATCCCAGGACCCCGGGGTCACGCCCTGGGCCGAAGGCAGATGCTCAACCACTGAGCCACCCAGGTGCCCCAATCTTAGCCTTGTTCTAACATTCCTAGGGAAAGCCAGAGTTATAATCTTCTGTCCAAAGACGTGAGATGTCTTGGCACTGATAGAAAAAAGAGCTATGACTACGGCTGGATACTCGGAATTCGATGGCATAGCTATGCTATCATTTTTAAAGCACTGAGCTGGACACTGAATCTCCCTAGGGCTACTTCACATTCTGGAGGCCTCATGGCAGATGAGCCCAGCCTTTTTCTTCCCCCTCCCACATAATTTGCAGAACCCCAACCTATATGGGCCCCGTGAGATAGGAAGATAAACACAAATCAATTTCTAGAGATGTGTACCTCTAGAGCAGGAGGCTTGTGAAAGAGGAAAAGATTCAGATTGATTTCTTCATATCACATATACTACACTCAATCTCCAAGGATTGAGGGTGGGAAACCCTCAGTGGGTCAGGAAAGTGAAAATCGTTGGAATACCAGCACACATTTTCTTTTATTTTTTTTAATGATGTTATTTATTCATGAGACACAGAGAGAGATAAAGAGAGAGAGAGAGAGAGAGGCAGAGACATAGGCAGAGAGAGAAGCAGGCTCCTTGTGGGGAGCCCGATATGGGATTTGATCCCAGGACACTGAGATCATGACCTGAGCCATAGGCAGATGATCAATGCCCCACCAGTACACATTTTCTTCTTATTAAAGCAAAAAAAGAAAGAAGAAAGGAAAGAAAGAAAAAGAAAGGGAGAGGGAAAAAAAGAAGAAAGAAAAGAAAGAAGAAAGGAAAGAAAGAAAGAAGAAAGAAAGAAAGAAAGAAAGAAAGAAAGAAAGAAAGAAAGAAAGAAAGAAAGAAAGAAAAATATCGCACACACACACACACATTCACCACCAAACTTCTGTAGAAGAGGTCAAATATATTCATAAAGGTTCTGTTTATTTTGATTCACCCAGAAATTCTTACACAGCCAGTATGTGCCTAGAACTGCACAGGATAGAGGAAAAGACAGATTTTTCTGCCTTGGGAAAGCAGGGATCTGAAAGCATGTAAAGCACGGTGCTAGTTTCAATTCCATTTGAACTCGAGAACCAAGTTTTCACACGCAGTGCCTGCAAAGTACTGTGGGCTAGAACACACAGAAAGCGAGTGCCCGTGTCCTAGAGGTTCACCATTAAATTGCATGGTGTGTACACACACAGTAAATGCCTAGGAAGTTCACAAACATAATAGGATCCATCAGCAAGGGGAGAACATGATCTTATAACAGAATGGGACTCTCTCCAGGGGAGTTAGCGAGCATAAGTGTTCCAAAGCACATTTTTTTAAATTTAAATTTTAATTTTAATTTTTATTATTTTATTTTTTAAAATTTTTTTAAATATTTATTTATTTATTTATTTATTCAGAGAGAGAGAGAGAGGCAGAGACACAGGCGGAGGGAGAAGCAGGCTCCATGCAGGGAGCCTGACGTGGGACTTGATCCCGGGACTCCAGGATCACACCCTGGGCTTCAGGTGGCGCCAAACCGCTGCACCACCGGGGCTGCCCTGTTTTTATTTTTTTTTTCAAAGCACATTTTAAAAAACATCTCCGTATGCCTCAGTTTCCTTGGCAGGAATGGTCTCTCCTGTTGACCAGTGGGCATGAAAACATCACTGCCAAGAGTGAGCAGCTGGGACACTGCAGGAGTCCTTGTGATGTTGTTCTCTTAGTGGTAACATCGGGGACGTGCAGGAGGGGACAGGATGCCTGGGTCCTGGCTTTACTACTCTTACATCAAGGACGATAGCTCCTACCTGGCTCAACCACCTAATCTCTCAGGGACTTTCCTACCTGTTTGCCTACTATTTGGTCTTATTTTGGGGACCAGCTCTCTTTGTGACCTGCACCAAGACAATCCGGAGAACCAGGGACAGCAGACGACGTACAGCCTGACTTATCAACGAGGGTAGTAGACGTGCAACATGTGAAGTGAGGAGAGCCGTGAGCCAGAGGCTGGGCCGGCACCCATGCATTGAACACAAGTGGACGTCAGGACCTTTGGGGAAACTGCCAGATGGAAGGAGATCAGAACTACAGTTATATTTTCCAGCTATTACCATGAGATTTCTATTTTTTTTCCTAAATCTATCCTTGCTTTGGTTTATTTTGACCTAACAACTAAAGGCAAAGAGTTATTAAGAAAAATCCCTTTGTTTTCTATTTGATCAGATACCATCTGATACTGTGAAATTTTTTACTTCAAACAAACAACCATGCTCATCAAGGAGCCATATAAAAAGTTGGCTTCCAGGAAAGCAAGCCACTAAAGTCAAATAAGAATCCTTTTTTTTTAAACATCTCACCAGGGATGCCTGGGTGGCTCAGCAGTTTAGTGCCTGCCTTTGGCCCAGGGCGTGATCCTGGAGACCCGGGATCGAGTCCCATATCGGGCTCCCTGCAAGGAGCCTGCTTCTCCTTCTGCCTGTGTCTCTGCCCCTCTCTCTGTGTCTCTCATGAATAAACAAATAAAATCTTTAAAAATAAAAAAATAAACATCTCATCAGGTAAGTGCATGGCTCAGGATTCAGGCTGGGCAGGAGCCAGGAGGCTCACGGGGAGACATAGGCCCGTGTGAGCTGTAGGAAAACCTAGCTGCCTAAGGTACTGCCCTTTGTCTTGGAAGCTGCCCAGGACACATGGTTTCCTTGCTCCGACTTCTGATCTTGCCACATCTAATTTTCCTTTCATCTTCCTGATTCTGGAAAGACGATTTTTTAAGCTGATATTAAGGTATAGACAAAGGCAATGGGAAAATCCGCAGTCGCAGCATATTTATAATTCAGGGACATCCATGTATTATGCAAAAATGGTTCTGTTTTTTTTTTTCCAAACCAAAGATGATGAGGGACAACAGAAGGCTTCCCTGTGGTTCTGCTGGGGAAGAGAAAAGAGAATCATTTAGGACAGCTGACAGGGAGGGATGTAAGCCGCATCCCCAAGCTGCTGCCACTCATTTTCTTGATCTGTCCACCGTCTCCTCGGTGGAAAGCCAGACAAGAGGTGGGCATGGCCAGGGGGACCCTGGAGTCCTAGAGAAAATGGCATATCTTTCAAAGACCAGAGAGCAAACACCAAATTTATGTTATTTGAAGGTTGTGAGGTTTAATCCAGATAAGCCATCCTAAACACGCTGTCAGGCAAGGGGGCGGGGAGAGCAGGGAAGTGGTATTTTTGGAGAAATACTGGAAACCTAGCAGGGGGAAAGGGGATCTTAGAGAACCAAGAATGTTAATATGAAGAGAAGTGGATCTAAGGCAGGTAAACAAAAGGTGGTCACGGAATTGCGTCGCCTGGGGTCCCACGTACCTGGCTGGTTTGTTAGAGTTTAGTAGGTTGATGCAAAGGCCTAGGCCAGAGAGCTCCCTGCGTCCCACCACTGACAGCTCACGTCTTCCTTGCTCCGTGGTGTCAAGCGGAGGCTTTAGCTGTCATTCGCTAGGAGGAAGCCAAGGCTGGTGGGAGGAAACCCAATAATTACATGCAAAGTAAAACCCAAGTTCACCGAAAAAGAGAGTAAAGGACTCTACCGGTCTGGCAACCTCTGACCTCCCAATAATGTTTATTCAGAGATATGAGTTGTGTGTCTGTCTACTTGTCCATCTGGCTTGGCTGCTGCCACTGCTACTCTGGATCCCGAGCCCCTGCAATCTTCAGGCTCCTGTGGCTGAGCACAGATTCCTCTGGATATTAGCTCAGTGAAGAGGAAACGGGCATGAAAACACCAAAGACTGGAATGACAGGAGGCTTCAAATAATATGTTATTCCTGGTAAGAAAAGTGTTCTATCCTGGACGCTGCTAGTATACCCGCAAACCTCGTGGGGCTCGGACCACTTCCTCAACCCGGATTCTCAGACCCCGCTATTCGGGCAGTTTGAGGTGAGCACTGCTTCGAAGTCTCTGGGGTCCTGTGTCGTCCATGCTTCCTTCTGGCCGTGTCCCTCGAGATCCTCACTCTGGCAGGTGCTGTCTCTGATGGAGACTTAGGCTTCTATCAACCTTTTGGAGCTGCTGTGTCTGCCTGTGACCCTAAGCACCAACCCTTTCCCTATGCCCTACTGTGCCCATCTGAAGCATCTCCAGCCAAGCTTGGTGGTAAGGCTGTGACCCTCCTCATAGATTTCTGGCTTTTTTCATTTGAGCCTAGACAGACATCTGGGACGGAGCAACCCAGGCTTTTGAAAATACCATAATTTTTTGGGAGAGGCTTGTATTGAAATGTACTTCCCTCTTAGGACCAACTTTGCTGTTTCTCTAAGGTTTTGAACAGTTGTGCTTTCATTCTCATTCATTTGCATGAATCTTTTTTTTAAGATTTTATTTTTATTTATTCATGAGAGACACAGAGAGAGGGAGAGAGAGAGGCAGAGACACAGGCAGAGGGAGAAGCAGGCTCCATGCAGGGAGCCCGATGTGGGACTCGATCCCGGGTCTCCAGGATCATGCCCTGGGCTGAGGGTGTCACTAAATCGCTGAGCCACCCGGGCTGCCCTGCATGAATCTCTTTAGTGCTTCTTTAATTTCCTGGTTGACCCATTCATTCTTTATTAGGATCTTCTTTAGCCTCCACGTATGTGAATTGTTTCCTAATTTCCTCTTGCGATTGAGTTCAAGTTTCAAAGCATCATGGCCTGAGAATACACAGGGAATGAACAGTGTGGAGGTTCCTCAAGAAGATAAAAATAGAGCCACCCTATGACTCAGCAATTGCACTACTGGGTATTTACCCCAAAGAGACAGATGTTGTGAAATGAGGGGCACCTGCACCCCAATGTTCACAGCGGCATTGCCCACAGTAGCTAAACGTGGGAGGAGCCACGATGTCCGTTGACAGGTGAATGGATAAAGAAGACGTGGTCTGTATATACCATGGCATATCCCTCAGCCATCAGAAAGGACGGATACCTACCATGTGCTTCGCCGTGGATGGAACTGGAGGGCATTATGCTGAGTGACGTAAGTCAGTAGGAGAAGGACAATTGTCATATGGTTTCACTCATATAGGGAATATAAGAAATAGTGCAGAGGGGTCATAAGGGAAGGGAGGGAAAACCTAATGAGAAAAAGTCGGAGAGGGAGACAAACATGACTTTTAACTCTTGGAAATAAACTAAGGGTCTCTGGAGGGGAGGTGGTGGGGGATGGGGTAACCAAGTGAGGGGCACGAAGGAGGGCACCTGATGGGATGAGCACTGGGGGGTTATACACAACTAATGAATCATTGAACATTATATTTGAAATTAATGATGTTGGCTAAACTGAATTTCTTTTAAAAAAGAAAATACCATAAATCTCTCTTGTGTTTGGAAAGGATTCGTTGACCCTTCCTTCCTTCCTTCCTTCCTTCCTTCCTTCCTTCCTTCCTTCCTTCCTTCCTTCCTTCCTTCCTTCCTTCCTTCCTTCCTTCCTTCCTTTTTAAAGATTTTATTTCTTTTTTTGAGAGGGAGCACATGAGAGAGCAGAAAGAGGTGCAGAGGGAGAGGGAGAAGCAGACTCTCTGTTGACTGGGGAGCCCAATGTAGGGCTTGATCCCAGGACCCCAGGATCATGACCTGAGCCAAAAGCAAACGCTTAACCATCTTAGCCCCCTGGGTGCCCCTTGTTGCTCCTTTCTAGAAGAGCTATCTACTCTGACCACTCCTGCCCTCCCTTCCCCTTCCCCCCATAGCCCACTGTGCTCCAGCTGCCCTTCCCAACACCTCACAGAAAATTGCTCTCTGGCCCCTGACCCCCAGCACAGGTATCCAAGACTCCTCTACTGCCTTTGACACAGAGGTCTGGCCCCAGAAGAAACCCTCTTATCATTCGCTTTTCTTCACATTACACTCTTTGGGGTTTTCCTCTGTGGCCCCCATGGGTTTCTCCTCCTCCACCTGCCCCACAAACATCTGCTGTCCCCAGGTTTCTTTCTTGCCCATCTCTGGCTGAGGGTAACATCTGTATTCTGATGCCAAACTGCTTGAGCGTGACTCCCAGCTCAACAACTTCCAGGCCTGGGCGAGATTTTAGACTCTTTGTGGGTCAGATTCCTGTGCAGAGGAAAAATGATCGCAGCACCTAACTTGGAGGAGGGTTGGAGGAATTAAACGAATGGCTGTATGCGAGGTGGTCACTACCCTGTGTTGGTTATTAGGCCCTCCCTCCCCCTCTCTGCAAGCTCCAACTTCCAGCTCTATACTCTTGAATCTCAAATCTATTTCAGTAACTTAAAACTCACCTCTAAGCCCTAGGCCCCTATTTCCATTTTCTGCGTTCCCGGATACACCAGACGAACATACAAATCAGCGTGTCCAAAGCGAACTCGTTATCTCCGTCCTAAAACCAGCTCTTGGCCTGCATTCCCTATCTGGGTTAATGATGCTGCGTCCGCTGCTTGTCATAATTAGAGTTGTCGGAGTCCTTATCTATCCCTCCTTCTCTCTCACCATCCACAGTCAATTTTGAACCGAGCCCTGATTATTCATCTCTCAAAATATTTCTTAAATCTTTTCATAATCCTTCCTTAAGCATTAAAGCCCCGGTTTGGTCCCTTATCATCTCTCACTTGGACTATTACAATAATTCCCTTTCTCTATTCTTACTCCTTTTCTTCGCATCCATCCATCTTTCTTTCTTTTTCTTTCTTTCTTTCTTTCTTTCTTTCTTTCTTTCTTTCTTTCTTTCTTTCTTTCTTCTTTCTTTCTTTCTTTTCTTTTCTTTTCTTTCTTTTTCTTTTCCTTTTTTTTTTTTAAAAACAATGATCATGTGTTATCCCTGTTCTTAAAAAGGAAAATAAATAAAGAAAAGGCAGCTACAATGGGAGCACCTTCCTGGAGTCTCTAGTACCTAAAGGAGGCAGGCACAGCTATGCCCCATCGTCATCCTAGCCCCAAAACTGCCCCTGACGCCTCTGAACTCTCAAGTACCACTTTACACCCAAAGTATTGAAATATCTGGTACTGATGAAAAGAAGATTTATGATTTACAGACAAGCCATGCCCTTTGACCTCTCTTTATTCTGTTTTTTTCCCCTTTTTCCTGACAAAAAGCTTACTTGGATTTAAGGCCCAGAATTAAGATGCCTCTTCGGGCAGCTCCCCGGCCAACTCCATCCGCGGTGCCCAAGGGAGATACTCTGCTCACTCCTCTGGGCTCCGTCTGCCTCTTACGTGGACCTGGACAGTGACCTTGTCATGGTGCAGTTTCATGCATCTCTGCAGGTCTTGGTGCGGCGACTGCTCGGTGATCTCTCATCCCCCACATGTGACACGGCCTCTGGCACCTACTGGCACTAACTGAATGTCTGCTGACCGTGTTCTTCCGACAGTGTTTCCTCTCGTTGGCTTCCCTACCAGGGCGGCCAGGTGTGGTGACCCCTCCTTTTCCACTTGGGCATTTTCTGGTTTTCTTAGGAGGATCTGTGCACTGGCAATGGGTCCTGTCAGCTGGCTGGTGGCACCACGACGGGCACTTGTCCGGGCAGGCAAATTTGCCTACAGGTCATCTGAGTAAAATTAATTTGGTTAATGGAAACTTTCCTAATAACATTCACCTTAAATCCATATTTACACAAAGCGTTTTAGGGAGCGTACGTTTACCACTGTTAGAATGAGTGCTTGCATCCTTTTGGGAATCTTGTGATCCATTTGGTCAAGTATTTTCAGATTCAAAATCTTCCACTTGTGAATTTACGTGATGTCATAGGCAATTCGTCAAATGCAACCCTTTTGGTGTCCTAGCCTACATTTGGCTCCTTAGGGACTATTCTAGGAGAGTTTATGACCTTGTGGACCTGTGAAGTAAATCAGCTGAAACCCACTGGCCATTTTAGTGGGGCATCATACTTTGTCACTAAGACTGAAGAAGATCACGGAGCTGCGTTCCTCTATTTTATTCAACAATCTACATCACAAACTAACACTTACTTGGTCAACAAAGTGACACCCTACAAGAATTTAAACTAACACTTAGAAATTTGTAGGCTACTGCTTTCACTATCAACATAGTATATATTCATTAAATAAAAGATGGAAAACATGACAGACGTAAGAAAAAGAAAATTTTCTTGGTTATCATTTGAAAAAATTGGTAATAGTAAGATTCTTTCTATGACCATTGTTGCAAGTTTTATTTAATATTTTATCATTTACTGTGTGTCATATTATTAAACATTAAATGACATTTTTGTTTCCATGTATTAGAGTTTACATGGAAATTATGTTTATTTAACATTATATAAATAAAAGCATTTATAAAATATGTGATTTGTATATTTCCCCCTGAGGTTCCTCATGTAGTTTTAGTTCATTCACATTCCCTGCTAAATAGTATTCCATGTCGTAACTAAAGGAACTGGTTATGTGTTCTACTATTGATTAATATTATTTTGCTAAGAGAAAGATTTGTTCTAGGAATATTAATGTTTATTTAATGTGTGGGTATTACTCAGTTACATATTTTATATATACACCTCTAATAAATACTATCTTATATATAAATATATAATATATTATCTATATGATATGTTGATATATATTATCAATAAATATACACATGTAATGAGAAGGATCAGAAGGTAGACTTTTTTCCAGATGCATGGGTCAGAGGGTATGCCTTTTTTCAACTTTGGCAGTCAATGTACAACTTTTTCCAACAACAACATAACATTCCACAATTATATAAATATACCGGTTATTCTACAACTTTTTCAATATTTATATTTTTTCAGTTAAGTCCAATTTAATTATGATTTTGTATAATTGACATTATGGTTTATACAATTGCACAAAACTGCACATCAAGTAATAATTTTATTGAACACTCTGTGTATTATATTTCTATATAATTGACATAATAAATTGCACATAAGCATATAATTCGATAAGTTTCAGAGATGTATATACACCCATAAAATTTTCAAAACTAGCCACAGAATAAGCATCCATCATTGCTCTTTAAAAAAGCATTTTCTCATGGCCCTAATCCCTCCCTGATGTGCATCCCAGCCTTTCCTCCCCATCCCCAGTCAACCACTGTCATTATAGATTAGCTTGGCTTTTCTAGAGTTACATGCAAATGGAATCATACAGTATGTGACTTTTGCATCAAGCTTTCTTCAGCACAATTATTTAAAAACTGTTGTTGCTTATAAAGAATTGTGGATTCCTTTTCCACAATATAGTGGAATAGTATACCATTGTATGGAGATATATATAAAAATATATACATAGAATCCATTGGTCTGGTGATGTACATTTAGATTCTTTCCAGATTTGGCTATTTCTAGTGAGTGTATGAACATTCAGATACAAATTCCTGTGTGTTTATATGCTTTCTCTAGGTGTTAGGTAAACACTTAGAGATGGGATGACTGAATTATAAAGTGGTGTATGTTAACCTCTTAGGAAAGTGTAAAAATGCTTCCCAAAATGTGCCCTTTCTACATGCCCGCCGCTGTGTATGAGTCCCGTTGCTCCACATCCTTGCCAATATGTGGTATGACCAGACTTTCAAATGTTGCCTATCCTAATAGATGTGAAGTGGTATCTTATTGTAGTTTAATTTATTTTTATTTTTTTATTATTGTAGTTTTAATTTGTAATTCCTAGAGGCTAAGGAGGTTGAGCATCCTGCTATCAATATTCTTGCTAGCGTACATTTTCTTTTTTCCCTGAAACATTTTGCCCATTTTCTTCTGGGGCTGTTTATTTTCTTCTCATTGAATTTTGAGATTTCTTTATATATTATGGGTATGATTCACTTATCATGTATATGGTTTGCAAATATTTTCTCCAGTCTGTGACTGTTACCTCATTCTGGTAACAAATACTATTGAAGAACAGAAGTTCTTAATTTTGATGACATCTAACTTATCATGATTTTTAAACATTTTATGGACTATATTTATGGCTTTTGTATTAGTTTCCTAGGGCTTCTATAATGAAGTACCACAAACTGGGTGTCTTCAAATAATAGATGTTTGTCATCTCACCATTCTGGAGCCTTGAAGACCGCAATCAGAGTCAGTGGGGTGGCTTCCTTTGGACAGCTGTTAGGGCGGAACACGTGTATTCTTCTCTCTTAGCTTCTGGTGGTGTTCTGACAGTCTTTGGCCATCCTTAGCTTGTCTCTCTGTCACTCCAATCCTCTGCTTTCACCTGGCATTCTCCCTGGGTCTCTTCTTCAAAGCCTCCCTCTTTGCATGTCTGCCTATGTGTCCACATTTCTCCTTTTTATGAAAACACCAGTCATGTTCATTATCTCATTTTAGCTCAACTAACACTGCGAAGGCCCCATGTCTAAATAAGGCCACATGCTGGGGACTGGGATCTCAATATAACTTTTATTTTGCAGGAGGAGGATACAATTAAATCTGTAACAGTACTATATGTAAGACACTTTCACTGAGTCTCAGTCAGTTGAGGGTCCAACTCTTGATCTTGGCTCAGGTCTTGATCTCACGAGGGTGAGCTTGAGTCTGCCCAGCAAGGAGCCCGCTTAAAAAATAAGTAAATATATAAATAAAGGGTACTTTCACCTCACCTAAGTCACAAAGATTTGTTTCAGTAGTTTTTTTTTTTCTAGAGGTTTTATAGCTTTATATTTTAAATCATACACCGACAATCCATTTGATCTTTGGGTGTGCTGGGAGGTATGCACTAAAGTTCTTATTCTTATATTTTGCATGTGATTATCAAACTGTTCCACCACCACTTTTTGAAAAGACTGTCCTTTCTCCATTAAACTGCCCTTGCACTGTTGTCAAAAATTGGTTATCCATATTTGTGTGGGTCTGTTCCTTGATTCTTGATTTTTGTCTGTCTTTACACCAGTCTCACACTGTCTTGACTGCTATCGCTTTCTTTTTGAATAGATTCTCTCAGTATCTCTCATTTTCTCTGGAACGTCAACAGATCTTATGTTAGACCTTTTAATTTTGAATGGTTATCAAATTTCTCCCCAAATGTCTGTGTCTTTGTTACTGTTCTACATCCCTTCTCATTTTGTTTGATCCCACCCTTTTAATTATTTGACTCTTCAGCTTTGTTGAATTAGCTGTTGAACCGAGATATTGCATTTTTAACTTTAATTACTAATTCTGTTCCACTTCTTGAATTTCACTTTGATAATTTGAAAAATATATTTTAGTTATATTTTCTTGTTCTTTAGTTTCACTTTTTTTCTTTTTCAAGCTTATATTTTTAATTGATAATTCCAATATTGGACATTTTGCAGATCTGATTTGGCTATCTTATTTCTATTCTTCAATCAGTGTAGGTTTTTTTCCTTTACCATTTTTTAAAGATTTGCTATCATTATTCATTCATTTTTTAAAATTTGAGTGCAGTTGACATAATGTTACATTAGTTTCAGGTGTGCAACATAGTGATTTAACATCTCTATATGTTATGCTACATTCATCACGAGTATAGCTACCATCTGTCACCACACAATGCTATTACAATATCACTGATTATATTCCCTGTGCTGTGCCTTTTATTCCCATGAATTATTCCTTCCATAACTGCAAGTCTGTATCTCCCACTCCCCTTTACCTCCATTTTGCCCATCACCCCATCCCTTTCCCTCTGGCAACCATCAGTTGGTTCTCTGTATTTGTGGGTGTGATTTTGCTTTGTGTTTGTTTGTTTTTTCATTTGTTTTGTTTTTTCGGTTCAACATATGAATGAAATCATATGGTATTTGCCTTTCTCAGTGTGACTTATTTCCATTAGCATAACACCCTCTGGGTCCTTCCATGTCGTCATGAATGACAAGATGTCTTTTGTTTTCATCGTCTTTAATTTTTTTTAATTTTTATTTATTTATGATAGTCACACAGAGAGAGAGAGAGAGAGGCAGAGACACAGGCAGAGGGAGAAGCAGGCTCCATGCACCGGGAGCCCGACGTGGGATTCGATCCTGGGTCTCCAGGATCGCGCCCTGGGCCAAAGGCAGGCGCCAAACCGCTGCGCCACCCAGGGATCCCTGTTTTCATCGTCTTTAACCAAGAAATCTCATTCTTTATATAATGAAATTCTTTTATGCTTATTTTGAATTTTCTTTGTTTTTTTATTTTTTTATTTTTTTTATTTTTTATTTTTTATTGGTGTTCAATTTACTAACATACAGAATAACCCCCAGTGCCCGTCACCCATTCACTCCCACCCCCCGCCCTCCTCCCCTTCCACCACCCCTAGTTCATTTCCCAGAGTTAGCAGTCTTTACGTTCTGTCTCCCTTTCTGATATTTCCCACACATTTCTTCCCCCTTCCCTTATATTCCCTTTCACTATTATTTATATTCCCCAAATGAATGAGAACATATAATGTTTGTCCTTCTCCGACTGGCTTACTTCACTCAGCATAATACCCTCCAGTTCCATCCACGTTGAAGCAAATGGTGGGTATTTGTCATTTCTAATAGCTGAGTAATATTCCATTGTATACATAAACCACATCTTCTTTATCCATTCATCTTTCGTTGGACACCGAGGCTCCTTCCACAGCTTGGCTATCATGGCCATTGCTGCTATAAACATCGGGGTGCAGGTGTCCCGGCGTTTCATTGCATTTGTATCTTTGGGGTAAATCCCCAACAGTGCAATTGCTGGGTCGTAGGGCAGGTATATTTTTAACTCTTTGAGGAACCTCCACACAGTTTTCCAGAGTGGCTGCACCAGTTCACATTCCCACCAACAGTGTATGAGGGTTCCCTTTTCTCCGCATCCTCTCCAACATTTGTTGTTTCCTGCCTTGTTAATTTTCCCCATTCTCACTGGCGTGAGGTGGTATCTCATTGTGGTTTTGATTTGTATTTCCCTGATGGCAAGTGATGCAGAGCATTTTCTCATGTGCATGTTGGCCATGTCTATGTCTTCCTCTGTGAGATTTCTGTTCATGTCTTTTGCCCATTTCATGATTGGATTGTTTGTTTCTTTGGTGTTGAGTTTAAGAAGTTCTTTATAGATCTTGGAAACTAGCCCTTTATCTGATATGTCATTTGCAAATATCTTCTCCCATTCTGTAGGTTGTCTTTGAGTTTTGTTGACTGTATCCTTTGCTGTGCAAAAGCTTCTTATCTTGATGAAGTCCCAATAGTTCATTTTTGCTTTTGTTTCTTTTGCCTTCGTGGATGTATCTTGCAAGAAGTTACTATGGCCGAGTTCAAAAAGGGTGTTGCCTGTGTTCTCCTCTAGCATTTTGATGGAATCTTGTCTCACATTTAGATCTTTCATCCATTTTGAGTTTATCTTTGTGTATGGTGAAAGAGAGTGGTCTAGTGTCATTCTTCTGCATGTGGATGTCCAATTTTCCCAGCACCATTTATTGAAGAGACTGTCTTTCTTCCAATGGATAGTCTTTCCTCCTTTATCGAATATTAGTTGACCATAAAGTTCAGGGTCCACTTCTGGATTCTCTATTCTGTTCCACTGATCTATGTGTCTGTTTTTGTGCCAGTACCACACTGTCTTGATGACCACAGCTTTGTAGTACAACCTGAAATCTGGCATTGTGATACCCCCAGTATGGTTTTCTTTTTTAAAATTCCCCTGGCTATTCGGGGTCTTTTCTGATTCCACACAAATCTTAAAATAATTTGTTCTAACTCTCTGAAGAAAGTCCATGGTATTTTGATAGGGATTGCATTAAATGTGTATATTGCCCTGGGTAACATTGACATTTTCACAATATTAATTCTGCCAATCCATGAGCATGGAATATTTTTCCATCTCTTTGTGTCTTCCTCAATTTCTTTCAGAAGTGTTCTATAGTTTTGAGGGTATAGATCCTTTACATCTTTGGTTAGGTTTATTCCTAGGTATCTTATGCTTTTGGGTGCAATTGTAAATGGGATTGACTCCTTAATTTCTCTTTCTTCAGTCTCATTGTTAGTGTATAGAAATGCCACTGACTTCTGGGCATTGATTTTGTATCCTGCCACGCTACCGAATTGCTGTATGAGTTCTAGCAATCTTGGGGTGGAGACTTTTGGGTTTTCTATGTAGAGTATCATGTCATCGGCGAAGAGGGAGAGTTTGACTTCTTCTTTGCCAATTTGAATGCCTTTAATGTCTTTTTGTTGTCTGATTGCTGAGGCTAGGACTTCCAGTACTATGTTGAACAGCAGTGGTGAGAGTGGACATCCCTGTCTTGTTCCTGATCTTAGGGGAAAGGCTCCCAGTGCTTCCCCATTGAGAATGATATTTGCTGTGGGCTTTTCATAGATGGCTTTTAAGATGTCGAGGAATGTTCCCTCTATCCCTACACTCTGAAGAGTTTTGATCAGGAATGGATGCTGTATTTTGTCAAATGCTTTCTCTGCATCCAATGAGAGGATCATATGGTTCTTGGTTTTTCTCTTGCTGATATGATGAATCTCATTGATTGTTTTACGGGTGTTGAACCAGCCTTGTGTCCCAGGGATAAATCCTACTTGGTCATGGTGAATAATTTTTTTAATGTACTGTTGGATCCTATTGGCCAGTATCTTGTTGAGAATTTTTGCATCCATGTTCATCAGGGATATTGGTCTGTAATTCTCCTTTTTGGTGGGGTCTTTGTCTGGTTTTGGAATTAAGGTGATGCTGGCCTCATAGAACGAATTTGGAAGTACTCCATCTCTTTCTATCTTTCCAAACAGCTTTAGGAGAATAGGTATGGTTTCTTCTTTAAACGTTTGATAAAATTCCCCTGGGAAGCCATCTGGCCCTGGACTCTTGTGTCTTGGGAGGTTTTTGATGACTGCTTCAATTTCCTCCCTGGTTATTGGCCTGTTCAGGTTTTCTATTTCTTCCTGTTCCAGTTTTGGTAGTTTGTGGCTTTCCAGGAATGCGTCCATTTCTTCTAGATTGCCTAATTTATTGGCGTATAGCTGTTCATAATATGTTTTTAAAATCGTTTGTATTTCCTTGGTGTTGGTAGTGATCTCTCCTTTCTCATTCATGATTTTATTAATTTGAGTCTTCTCTCTCTTCTTTTTAATAAGGCTGGCTAATGGTTTATCTATCTTGTTAATTCTTTCAAAGAACCAACTCCTGGTTCTGTTGATCTGTTCCACAGTTCTTCTGGTCTCGATTTCGTTGAGTTCTACTCGAATCTTTATTAACTCCCTTCTTCTCTTGGGTGTAGGATCTATTTGCTGTTTTTTCTCTAGCTCCTTTATGTGTAAGGTTAGCTTTTGTATTTGAGTTCTTTCCAGTTTTTGAATGGATGCTTGTATTGCGATGTATTTCCCCCTTAGGACTGCTTTTGCTGCATCCCAAAGATTTTGAACGGTTGTATCTTCATTCTCATTAGTTTCCATGAATCTTTTTAATTCTTCCTTAATTTCCTGGTTGACCCTTTTATCTTTTAGCAGGATGGTCCTTAACCTCCACGTGTTTGAGGTCCTTCCAAACTTCTTGTTGTGATTTAGTTCTAATTTCAAGGCATTATGGTCTGAGAATATGCAGGGGATGATCCCAATCTTTTGGTATCGGTTCAGACCCGATTTGTGACCCAATATGTGGTCTATTCTGGAGAAAGTTCCATGTGCGCTTGAGAAGAATGTGTATTCAGTTGAGTTTGGATGTAAAGTTCTGTAGATATCTGTGAAATCCATCTGGTCCAGTGTATCATTTAAAGCTCTCGTTTCTTTGGAGATGTTGTGCTTAGAAGACCTATCAAGTATAGAAAGAGCTAGATTGAAGTCACCAAGTATAACTGTATTATTATCTAAGTATTTCTTCACTTTGGTTAATAATTGATTGATATATTTGGCAGCTCCCACATTCGGGGCATATATATTGAGGATTGTTAAGTCCTCTTGTTGAATAGATCCTTTAAGTATGATATAGTGTCCCTCTTCATCTCTCACTACAGTCTTTGGGGTAAATTTTAGTTTATCTGATATAAGAATGGCTACCCCTGCTTTCTTTTGAGGACCATTCGAATGGTAAATGGTTCTCCAACCTTTTATTTTCAGGCTGTAGGTGTCCTTCTGTCTAAAATGAGTCTCTTGTAGACAGCAAATAGATGGGTCCTGCTTTTTTATCCAGTCTGAAACCCTGCGCCTTTTGATGGGGTCATTAAGCCCATTCACATTCAGAGTTACTATTGAGAGATATGAGTTTAGTGTCATCATGATATCTATTCAGTCCTTGTTTTTGTGGACTGTTCCACTGAACTTCTTCTTAAAGGGGAATTTTAAGAGTCCCCCTTAAAATTTCTTGCAGAGCTGGTTTGGAGGTCACATATTCTTTTAGTTGCTGCCTGTCTTGGAAGCTCGTTATCTCTCCTTCCATTTTGAATGAGAGCCTTGCTGGATAAAGTATTCTTGGTTGCATGTTCTTTTCATTTAGGACCCTGAATATATCCTGCCAGCCCTTTCTGGCCTGCCAGGTCTCTGTGGAGAGGTCTGCTGTTACCCTAATACTCCTCCCCATAAAAGTCAGGGATTTCTTGTCTCTTGCTGCTTTAAGGATCTTCTCTTTATCTTTGGAATTTGCAAGCTTCACTATTAAATGTCGAGGTGTTGAACGGTTTTTATTGATTTTAGGGGGGGGATCTCTCTATTTCCTGGATCTGAATGCCTGTTTCCCTTCCCAGATTAGGAAAGTTTTCAGCTAGAATTTGTTCAAATACATATTCTGGCCCTCTGTCCCTTTCGGCGCCCTCGGGAACTCCAATTAAATGTAGGTTTTTCTTTCTCAGGCTGTCGTTTATTTCCCTTAATCTATCCTCATGGTCTTTTAATTGTTTGTCTCTTTTTTCCTCAGTTTCCCTCTTTGCTATCAACTTGTCTTCTATGTCACTCACTCGTTCTTCCACCTCGTTAACCCTCGTCGTTAGGACTTCTAGTTTGGATTGCATCTCATTCAATTGATTTTTAATTTCTGCCTGATTAGCTCTAAATTCTGCAGTCATGACGTCTCTTGAGTCCTTTATACTTTTTTCTAGAGCCACCAGTAGCTGTATAATAGTGCTTCTGAATTGGCTTTCTGACATTGAATTGTAATCCAGATTTTGTAAGTCTGTGGGAGAGAGGACTGTTTCTGATTCTTTCTTTTGAGGTGAGGTTTTCCTTCTAGTCATTTTGCTCAGTGCAGAGTGGCCAAAAGCAAGTTGTATTGGGAAAAAGAGAAAAAGAGAGGAGAGAAAGAAGGAAAGAAAAGAGAGAAAAAAAAAGGGAAGAAAAAGAAAAAAAAAACGAAAAAAAAAAAAAGAAGAAAAAGAGAAAGAAAAAGAAAGGAGAAAAAAAGGGGGTGGGGGAAGGAAACAAATCAAAAAGCAAAACAAAACAAAAACAAAAACAAAAACAAACAAACAAAAAAAAGAACCACGGGGGAGTATCTTCTGATTCTGTGTACTTTAAGTCCCTTGGCTTCTCCTGGAAGTTGTCCATCTAGCTGGTCTTCTGGGGGAGGGGCCTGTTGTGCTGATTTTCAGGTGTTAGCACTTGGGGGAGCTGCTGTGCCCCTGCCTGGTGCCGGGCTCAGTGGGGGTTGTTTACCCCGTGAGGCCGCAGGAGGAACAGCCCCAGTGGCGGGGCCAGCTCTGGAAACCTGGATTCAGCTCCGGCAGGAACTCCGTCTGCAGGGCCTGGAGGCTCCGGGGCGGGGCCGCTGATCTGTTCAGCTCGGGGCAGGAGCGTCCTTGCTGTCCTGGGCCCTCCTGGCCTCTGCCTGTCCCGGGGGAGGCCGGATCCTGGGCTGTGTCCCGGCGCCTTGTGCTCTGGGGCCTGCGCTGGTGGATTCGCGCTCCCGCCCCGCAACCCCCTCCACGGAGCTGCCGCCCGAGCCCCTCCGAGCCGCTCCTGGAACCGCGCAGCCCCCTCCGCACGGAGCGTCTTCCTCTGCCCGAGCCCCTCCGAGCTGCTCCCGCCCCGCAGCCCCCTCCGCGGAGCCGTCGCCCGAGCCCCCCCCTCCCCCCCCCCCCCCCCCCCCCCCCCCCCCCGAGCTGCTCCGGGTCCCGCCGTGCGCTGCAGCCCTTAGGGAGCTCGGCGCACTCTCCTGGGCGTGCAGTTGCTCTGTTACTGTCTCAGGGAACCCGAGGGCATCCCCGCCCTCCTGGGTCCTGCTCTAACTCCCTGCGGGCGCCTTTCTGCCAGGAAGGTTGGTGCAGCTCCTGCTCCTCCGGGACGGGCCTCTCCTGTCCTGGGGACACTCGCCCCGGCCTCAGCCCGGCTCCTCGCGGGGCCCCTCCCCCTTGGAGGCCTTTGTGTCTTTACTTCTTTTTCCCCCCGTCTTCCTACCTTGATAGAAGCGCGAACTCTCCTCACTGTTGCATTCCAGCTGGTCTCTCTTTAATTCTCAGGCCGAATTCATAGATTTTCAGGATGATTGGAAGGTTTTCTAGGTAATTTGGTGGAGACAGGTGATTTGGAGACCCTACTCTTCCGGCATCTTGCTCCTCCCCCGTGAATTTTCTTTGTTTTGGAGCAGATTGGTCATTTTTTTTTCTATCAAACTTGAGGTTTTCTTTTTTTTTTTTTCGTTTTGTAAACCACTATCATTGATAATTATAAAAAGAACTTTTGCTATATTCAGCAAGAACTTTTACTAGTATTCAGCAATTAGTTCGTTAGGCCATCTACTTCTTTGACCATCCAAAATAGAAACATCTAGGTTTTTGTCTATAGCAATATGCCTGATGATCCATGTGCCAAGAATGCAATGATATAGTTAAGACCTCACTGAAAATATGCATATTTAAGCCTCTTTCTTCACTAAATGCTCTGGTGCTTATCACTGATGTTGCTAGATACCCTGTAAATATCAACTCTGAGATTTTTTTTCATGATAAAAATAGTAATGATTTAATATTAATATTTTCCAAATCATTATTGGCCTTTAAAATTTTTATTATACATGTGATATTTATTTTGGGGTGGTCAAAATTGTCTTTTATTCCCCCTCTTCATCATTTCTTCTATTGAGTTGTGGCTTCAAAGGTCCTCTCTGCAGAAGTTGAAGTATACAGTTTTAATTTTTAGAGATCTATTGTTTTGTTTATTAAACATTTAACTACTCAGCTATCAGGAATTCATCTTTTTGTGTTATGTGAGTCTCTGAGCAAATCCCTGTTTACAGCCTCCTGAGGAAGGACCCATAGTGATGCAGCCCATTCCTTTACTCTTCACGTCCCGATTATTCATTCTTCTCAAAGTTCAACAGAAAGTTAAGACAAATGTGTTCACTGAGATAATTGTTGTTTTGCTCATTATTGAAAGATAATGCCACTTTTTTGTACATTTACTTTACTTCCTCTAGATATCTCCACTTTTGATTATTACACTGACATTTGCTTTTCGTTTGAAATGTTTAAAAAATAGGCTAGATGGGAAAAAATTCACCTAAAAGACTATAAAAAAGGAGATTCTCATTAGCTGTTTTAAAATCAGACTATCACATAAGAAATAAATTTGATGCACAGGCATTTCATATGAAAGTCTCATTTAACAAACTATTACCAGAATTTAATAAAACTAGTAGAGGTAAATTGGCATGGAGCCTGAATTATCAGCAACTCCCAAGGTTCACAAATACTCTTTGACTTTTCCCTTAGGAAATGGTTTTGCTAAGTCCAATCTCCATGAATTTCCCTTTAAAATCCCTGTGGCCAGGGATCCCTGGGTGGCTCAGCAGTTTGGTGCCTGCCTTTGGCCCAGGGCATGATCCTGGAGACCCGGGATCGAGTCCTGCATCGGGCTCCCAGCATGGAACCTGCTTCTCCCTCTGCCTGTGTCTCTGCCTCTCTCTCTCTCTCTGTGTGTCTATCATAAATAAATAATTCTTTAAAAAAAATCCCTGTGGCCTGTAAAGTCTTTGTCCTCTGTAGTAGGAAGCTGGTCATACCACTTCTGCATTGATGCTGCACCTGTGTGTACAGGCTCTGGGAGCCACCTCTGAGAACACTATTTCAATATTTGATGCATAGACCATTTTTTAATACACATTGCCTAACAGATTCTTATTAATAATAATGAAAACTATCCATATGTTGATAATAGTTCTATGGAAGGTTTCCAAATCCCTAAATCAAAGTGGGTTAAATTATTTCATGGGAAGTTGCTAGTGTTAATCACTTTGAATAATGCCTAATTTTATTATATGATTTTCTTTATTTACTAAAATGAGAATTAGGAATTGTTCAGTTAGTTCATTTCAATCCATACCTTTCCAGCTGCATAGGGCTCTGGGTATTAGCCTTGAAGCCTGTGGCTGTAGCCTAACAATCCCTGTGGACAGGGCCACTGGTTGCAGGAGAGACTTTCTGATGCCTGGGGAATGGCTTCTGCCGACACCAGGAAGGATATCTTTTCTTCCTGCCACATATGGCCTGGCCCATTGGTCGCTGGGGCCTTGTGTTGGGGCTTTGCTATTATGTGGCTCCAGGTTCATTAGGAAACTCTTCCTTTACCTACATAGAGATTACTTTTTAACTTTCTTTACTCAACACAAGGGGTTTTCACCCCCTAAATATCTCTTTTGTCTGTCTACTGTCATCCATGCCCATCACTTCTCTCTTGGTTCAGGCCTTATCACAGGAACCTCTTTCTTTCAGCTCTGGTTTACTAGTCTCACCCATGACCTGTTTATCCCACTCTACTTTGAATGAGTTTCTCTAAGTCAAAATGTGCCTGTGACCTTCTGCAACTGCCTTCTAGAAAAAGTTAGGTACTTATTTCCACAGTACTAAGGTACAGTCTTGGTACCTCTACAGCCTAGACTGTGCCTACATCACCAGCCCCTCCTCTTTCCTGCTGATTTTCACAATCCATGCTCTAGCAAGCAAGACCAAACTGTCTCTATTTTCTGATGTTCTCATCCTTTTGTGAAAGGAGCCCCACCAGATCCTCTCTCCAGTGACTATTATTTATCAAACCTCAACCAAACACTGCATCTTTTGGGAAACCTCCTCTTTTGCCCAACATGGCCTTTGACTCTGGTGGTGACCTGTGTGTGTGCCTTAGTCATGCATTCCCCAGTGTTGTCTTTCCTTTTCTTGTGCCTACCCCGTTGCATGGTGTAGGGTTGCAGCTAGCAAAGGGAGATTTAGAGCCATTCTGAAGGCTCATCCTCACTGTGCTGTGTACCAGCCATGCCACCTTGAGCAGATTGTGCACTCTCAGCCTCTCTCACCTTCCTCATTTGTATGACAGGGTTACTGATGCATGTATCTCATGGACATCACCTGCTTGTTCATTAGAAAGCAGATAAAGTCCTGGAGAGTCTTGAAACAGAGTAAATACCCAATAGTTGCTATCTTTTGTGAATGTCAAGAATGTCATTGAATGAATTAGATACACATTCTGCATAAGATGATATAAACGACTAGCCTGTGACTGAGCAATGCCACTGTGGCAGAGAATAAAACAGTTTATCCAGTTAATTTTTGCAGAAGAATTGTGAGAGAAGTGCCATTATTATTATTATTCCCATTTACATACTAAGAGATAAGGCCTAGAGAGAGGCTAATAAAAATGTTCCAAGTCATAAAACAGATATATGGTGAAGTGGGATTTGATTCCAAGCAGTTTGACTCCAGAGCTTTCACTCTTAATCACCATCCCAAACCCTTCCCCAAAGCACTATGTTGTTTCCCCAATGTATATTTCTTAAATTAATGAATTTTAAAAATGGCATGTAGATTGCCTCTCTCCAGATGATCTAGATCTAGATATATACAGTGTGAGAGATTATAGGAATGTCTTGACCCAAAAGATCATGAGAATTTTGCAATTTCTGAAATTCATCATGCTGGGTTAGGAAAACATCATAGTCATGGACCTGGAGTGATGGCTTGGGGATACCATAGGTAGAAAGATGTGCATTATAAAGTAAAGTTCCTGGAGAAGGGTCATATGCCCTGGAACAAGAGACAGAGAAGTGCTGACAGGAGGCTACAATGTGTAGGGAAGCCAGACCTAGGGCTGAGGCAGATCGCCGTTCTCATTCTGCTTCTGCCAACTATTAGCTGGCTCATTGAGTCAAGTTTATCTACATCTATTCAATGTTTTTACACTCCTGGTATGTTGCAGGAACTGTTATTTCCTTCTTTTTTTAAAAAAAAAATTAAGTTATTTATTTGAGAGAGAGAGAGAGAGAGAGAGAGAGGAAGAGAAAAAGAAGAAGAAGAGAGAGAGAGTGCTATTGGGGGGAAAGGAGGAAAGCAATCTCAAGCAGACTCCCTGCTAATAAGGAGCAAGATGCAGGCCTGACATGGGTCACAATGCAGGGCTCCTGCAATGCAGGACTTGGGCTTGAGTCTATGAGCCATGAAGCCTTGACCTGAGCTGAAACCAAAAGTTGCATGCTAACTGACTGAGCCATCCAGGTGCCCCAACCTTCTGAACTTCAACTTCCTCTCTCTCTTTTTTTGTTTAATTCACAGGGAGAGAGGCAAAGACACAGGCAGAGGGAAGAAGCAGGCTCCCTGTAGGGAGCCCAATGTGGAACTTGATCCCTGGACCCCAGGATCATGACCTGAACCAAAGGCAGATGCTCAACCACTGAGTCACACAGGCACCCCACTGAGCCACCTAGGCATTCTCAACTTGCTCTTAAATAAAATTATCATGGTAGTTCCTACTTTGAAGATGTTTGAGAAAAATCAGTAAGAAATATGGAAAGGTGTGACCCAGGGAACTTCTCTGTGTGGCTTTCTAACCTTTACCAGGGGCCAGAGTATGGGCTCAGTAAAACAGGAGGAGTCAGAAAAGTGATGATAAAACCCAGAAGGAGAAAGGAGTGAAGCATCCAGTGGAGGTCCAGGGTAAAGTTTGGGGCAAGTCAGTAGGACCAAAGACAAATATCTAAGTCAGGTCGGGAAGCCAGGGATTTGAGGCCTGGTACCAAAGGAAAGCATGTTGTGGTGAAGTTAAGGGATGGGCCAGGATGTCTTCCTAATTGTTACCTTGATCACTTCCTGGTGTTTGAGGTTCATAGGTGTGTCTGGCTGGAGTCTGAGAATGTATCCTGTTGGAAGAAAGAATCTGTCCTCCGTTCATGGTATCTTTGAGGTTTTCCTCAAATTTTGCTTGGGAAAAAACTTTTCCCCAAGCAAAACATTCTAAGCATGAGGTGTGAGATTTTATTCTTCCTTCTCCAGGAGCAATGGGACAGTGACCTGCCCCAATGAGTCTACTTTACAGACTCATGTTTACCTCACATACGCTGCTTGCAAGTGGAGAACAAAGCTTCTCACCTTTAGCACTATTGACGTTTCGGGCCAGATGATTCTTGGTTGGGGGCAGAGTATGGTTTGAGAGCTCTCCCGCACATGGTAGGATGTTTAACAGCATCCCCGCCCTGCCACCACTTGGTGCCTAGAGCATCCCCACAGTTGTACTAACCTAAAGTTCTCCAGACCATTCCTCCCTCCTTAAGAACCTCCGCTCTAGAAAAATGTGGGGACTTGGTAGACTGGTTGACCCGACGCCAAATCATGCCCTCTAGCTTAGCTTCATCAACAACAAAGCTGATGTTTGGGGCTCTATTTTTACTCTTCCTTTAAGCACTTTACAATTTATTCAGCACCAAGGTGAGGGTCTCTTCAGACAGCTCCGGTAGTTGCTTAGTGTGGGTGCACACGTCCCAGTTGAAGTGGGCTTCTGACCCATGAGTGCTTCACTCCTAGGATAATTATTCTTCTTACAGACAGTGTTTGGTCAGTTACAAGTAGAAAGGGCACTGAGCCCTCCCAGTGACCCAACATCTGTGGCTAAAGCTCAAGGGGAGGCTCGTTGGTTTGTCTAAATATCCAACTCCCATGAGGCATGTAGCTTCAAAAGCTAGGTCAAAGGCAGGTACTGACCCCTTCACAGGTTAGCAGCTTCATCTCAGTAGCCAGATGGTAGGTGGACTAGTTGGCTCTGGTCCCAGGTACATATTCTGGAAAAGCAGAGATAAAATATTTTTTGAGTCTGAAGAAGTTCTCCATGAGGCTTCCATGAGCAGTCAAAAGCCAAGACCAGGCCTGTGAAGTTTGGATTGGACATTCCACAGGCTGTTTGCCAAACTTGGGCCATGTTCCCAGCTGAGCATCACCCATGGGCACTGTGCCCCAGACAGGCTCACAGCAGAAAGGCTTCGTTTTCAGCTCTACAGAGGCAGCAGCCTTTAGGCTAATTAATAAATCATCAACGCATTTGTGGTGTGAAAAATGAAATATTTATGCTCGCCAGAGTAATATTTCTGTCTTGCAGCTCCATGCTCTGTTGATGCCTGATGGAGGATGAAGTAAATACCAGCTGGTGTAGAATGAGTGGAATATAATTACTCTCCACAAAGTTAAGTGAATATTAAAACACAGAAGTCACAGGCACTGGCACTCATTCCTCCTCAACTTCACTGCCCAGCAAGTAGCATCCTGACCCGATGTTGGCTTCACTATGGCTTCCAGCAGGGTTCTCAATACTGGCCTTGGTTGTCAGCAATGTGGAAGCAGCTGGGACACAGGCTGTTGAGGAAGGCAGGAAGTCGACCACCTTCCAAGAGCATGGAGAGAATTCCCTGAGGCCTGAAAGGCAGTGTGATATTGTGAGAAAAATATGGCTTTGGAGCTGGAGAGACCAAGTTCTGTGTCTGAAGTTTACAAGCCACGTGATGTAGTTCAAGGTCTTTCACTTCTCTATACCTCAGTTTACTTACCTAGAAAACAAGGGCAATACTTCACTCTGTGATAAGAGAACTGTGCTTCAGCAGTTGATGGACAAAGTTTTTGCATGGCCACATGGAGGCGCAGATAGAAGGTGGGGCCTTAAGGAAATTGAGTAGGTAACCCACAGACCTCAAGGTGATGGTGGCGGAAATGCAAAGAGAGGAACATCTGGGAAAGGCAAGATTGGCAGGTGATTTTATGACTGGAGGGTTGAAGGATACTCAAGAGTTTGTGAACCTATGGGACACGTGGCACAGTTGGTTAAGAGTCTGACACCTGGTTTTGGCTCAGGTCATGATCTCAGGGTTATGGGATCAAGCCCCGTGTTGGGCTCCATGTTCAGTGTGGAGTCTGCCTGAGATCCCATCTTTCCCTCTGCCCCTACCCCTGCTCTCTCTCTCTCTTCATTAATTAATTAATTAATATTTTAAAAAGAGCTTATGAAGATGTAGATGGTCTTCACAGAGACTGGGAAGCCCCGAAAGAGACTGTGAGGGGAGGTTGTGGAGATGTGGGCTGTATTTGGGGTGGGATTAAAGTGGACAGTCTAAGAGGACAAAGTTATCAGTAGGATTCCTCCAACCTTGGTATTTGCTCAGTGGTGTGTGTGTGTGTGTGTGTGTGTGTGTGTGTGTGTGCATACATGTGCCAGGGTTTTGAGTCTCCTCCATAATTCACCGTGACATATAAGCACCACCTCCACTCAACAGAATTTCCACCATGCAAAGACTACAGGGTTCTGTAAGTTCCTTTCTCAGCTCCAGTTTGTCCTTCATTTCCCATGTTGAGTGTCTCATAACCAGTCCAGCTACTTCTGATTAGGTCTGTTTATGTTTTGAGGACTCACTCCCACCATAGTAATTCTTGGGCCTCACTTCAAAGGTCCATCCTCACCTCTGTGTAGGATCACTGTGCCGTCAGCCTTGCCCAGTGTCCAGGACAGAAGGTACATGATGTCCAATGAGCGTGAATGTGGTATAAAAGATACTCATAATTTTTTTATGAAATCCCACAAGATCCTAAAGTCTCTGCCCTTGAACAGCAGCAGCTCTCCTTAGGGTACAACATGGCATCCATGGAACAAGTGAAGAACTATATATGTGCACTTGAATGTTTTCATGTTCAATAGGCTGTGGGCATTCTAGGAAGAAGAAAATACACTTTATTTAGCACCTATTGTATGAAATCACCTAAGAATATGACCTAAACGATCTCATTTAATCCTACAGCCATTTTGTAAGATCGGCATTCTATATTTGGGAGAACAGCCTCAAAGAAACTAATTTGCTTTCCATCAAAAAGCACGAGAGTGAGGACAGCAGGATTCAAACTCAACCTTGTCTTCAAGTTCTCTCTCCACTCCATCTTTTTTTCTATACTCATCCACTTCTCTTTCCCTCTTTTCTACTCCCCTACTTCTTACCTTTCCTTTTCTTTATTTTGAAAGCATTTTACATATGGCATAATTGTTAGCCGCCCACCATTGTTTGTATTCAAGTTGGGGGATGCGGTCACTAGATGATGGACATTAAGGAGGGCACGTGATGGGATGAACACTGGGTATTATATGCAACTGATGAGTCACTAAATTCTGTCTCTGACACTAGTAATATAGCATATGTTAATTAAGTTGAATTTAAATTTAAAAAACCTTTTTTAAAGATTCCTTGTAGTGGGATGCGACTATGTGACATAGCTCTGGTCAATGAGATGTAACTAGAGAGGATGAGCTCGGTTTACCTGGTACCTGACTGTCCTTCCCCTCCTTGGAAGGAAGACTTGATGCTCCGAGTAGAGCAGCCATCCCATGAGCACTAGGTGGTGGGCACAGGAGACTACCTGAGATCAAATACACCACCTTGGTCTTGGAAGACATAGTGGACCTGCCATCCTAGCCCTGGATTGCCTGTCTTTGGACATGCTCATATCACCAGGTTCAAGGCTTTGTTACTTGCAGTAGAATGCAATTTCTAACTTCTTTTAGTTAGAAGCACTAATGCATAAAAAAAAAGAAAAAAGGAAAAAAAAAAAAAAACTCCCAAACACCTATTTTCCACTCAGAGCAAACCACTGCCAATTGGAGATTGGAATACCTCTTCCTATACTCACTTTACACTTGCTTCATTTGCAAACATTTTTATGTTCATCTCCGTCTTTTTGGTGTATGAATCATGTGCTCTATCTTTCTGCAACATGCTATTTTCACTTGTGTGAAACTATTATTTGGAACCCTAGTGTTTAAAACACTTTGAGATTTACTAGGGGCTCTCCTTTGTCTATTGTGGAACTGTGATTTTTTTTTAAATGGGGATAATTTTGCCCCAGCTCCATAGGCTCTTTTGGCTCCCATGTCTAGAAGCATGTTGTGATTTGGCAACGTCTGGAGACACGTTGTGATTTGGCAATGCCTGGAAGCATGCTGTAATCTGGCAGTGTCAGGAAGCATGTTTGATTGTCACAACTGTGGGGAAGGGGGAGCCAGGAAGGATAGAAGCCAGGGATGCTGCTGAACATCTTACAATGCACAGCCTCCTACAACAAAGAGTTATGCAGTCCAGAATATCCAGGTTCGGACTGAAATGTCAATGCTGTGATTGAGAGCCCTTGCTAAGGAGTATTCCATAATACAGTTGTACCAAAAGTTGTTTAAACAACCCCCACTAATTAAAACTAAGATTGTTCCTAAAATGCTGAAAATACCACCATTGCCTATGTGTATTTGAAATTATGTATTAATATGTCTTAAAATAAATATTTATGCATGGAATTGCTTAGGCAAGGAACATGCATAATTAGTGTTTAGATGCCACTAACGAATCACATACCAAGGAAGACTTCCTTCATTTACACACCCATTGAAAGTGCAACAGACAGTGACTGTTTTCCCTGAACCTTCACCAACATTAGATATCACTAATATTTTTCATCATCATGAACCAATGAAATTATTGTTGTTTAATTTACATTCTCTGATGTGAAGAAGGTTGAGCATCATTTTGGCTGTGAATTCACCACTTTATTTCCTTTTATGTGAAATACTTTATCTGTACTCTATTTTCTTTCTGATTCTTGAGGTTTTTTTCCTTATTGATGTAGGAACTCCTCTTATCTCTGATTTTTTTTTGTATTAAATATGCCAGAGTTCTGTTTTGCCTGCTTTTCCTGCTACATAATCATTTAAGGAAGACAGGGGAAAAAAAAAAAAAGAAGAAGACTGTAGAAGTTAGGAAACGTTTCATTCATCATTAATTAAACCTGATTTATCTGGGGGCCTCCTAAGGGTGGTGGAGGTACTGTGGGAAATGAAGTAAGAGGAGAGCTCGTCCCTGTCCTCAGGTGGCTCAGTCTAGATGTGGTTGACAAAACATGCCCGTGTCGCCTTTACTTTAATCCTGATTAGGAATTAAGTGCCTAATAATAGCATCTCACCTTCATGCACAATTAACTGAATCTATTGAACATGAAGACAAACAATTAGCAGAAGGAGGTCAAAAAAACTGCTCTTCTTTTGCCTCTACTAGTGGCCCTGGAGAGGGAGGCAGATATTTGCGGATCAGGGCCCTAGTCCTGACCCCCCCCCCCCAGGAATTCGATAAGATAGGTCTTCCCATTCCTTGGGAGGCTGGCCACGTGACAGGGCACCCAGGAGAGCCGGTACCCTGTGCTTGCAGAGGAAGAGGGAGGCCCTGACTTATAAACACGGACTTTATTATTTTCATCTTTACCAATAAGAGAAGTTGCTCCATACACCACGGGGGAGTAAATGAAGGGGCAGGGAGAGGCCAGCAGTGTCCTGCCAACGATGATCTTCCACTTGGAGGGAAGAGAAAGGATGGGCAGTAAATGCTGGCTACCTCTCTGTCAGAGAACAACCCCTTGAGACGCTTAAAATGTGTCCCCTTTACTGGCTCCACCATTTAGTTTTCAAACAGTCCCTCTGGGAGCATGTCAACTTTTCCATATCACCTCCATCGTTCAGCGTATCGCATACTCTTCCTTCGTCCCCTTTGCACTGATCATTGACGTGGATGCAGTAGCAGAGTTCCAAGTTCTCAGGTTTCCATATAGGGCTTCCCCTGTCTCCCCGCCCCCCATCTTCTGCCTTCAGACTTCTGGCTGAGATATTTCTGCACCCACGGGGATTTAGGAGAGCTTACGAAGAAGACTCTTGTAACTTTGTTTGGCTTGTAATTTATTATACTTTGTTGGAGTCCATGACCATTCCTCCCTCCATGTTCTAAGGGACCTTTTCCTTATTGTCTATTCACCATTTATTGTAGGTATTTTGTCGTAATTCTTCTTCCTTGACCCTCTCCCTGCTCCCTCTCACTATACAAAATGTTGGTAGTCTCTGGAGCACCATCCTCAGCTCTTTCTCATCCTCTATCCTCTGTAAATGCATGATTTTAGCAGCCAGTATATAATAACGATTTCAAAATTTATATCCCCTACCTTAAGCTGCACACACACACACACACCTGCATTTCCAAAGCCTTTTGCATATTTATACCTGGCTGTCATGCTGCTGTTTCAGACTCGACATGACCCAATCCCATTTTTCTTTCTATATTTGTCTCCATTAATATCATTAGCATCTGTTCAATTAAAATTTTCAGCATCAATTGCAGTACAATTTTATGTATCTTATGTATCAGAGGTTTTATTATAAAACTTTTCAAGGGCTCTGTATTACCCAAAAGATAAAAACAAAATCCTCCAAATTCTAAACACATCTCTTTATGGTCCTGTAAGAGTTAATTGTAGATGTCAACTTGGCTGGCCGCAGTGCTGAGACATTTGGTGAAACACTATTCGGAATATTTCTGTTGAGGGTGTTTTTTTGAAAGATATTAACATTGAAATGGATAGAATTGGAGTAAAGCAGATTATCCTATATAGTCTGGGTGGGCATTGTCTAATAAATTGAAGGCCTGATTAGAACAAAAATTGACCTCCCCCAAGCAAGAAGGAATGCTGCCAGTAGACAGCCTTGGGCACGGGTTTTTCTCTGGGTCTCCAGACTGCCAACCTACCCTGCAGATTTTGGATTTACTAAACCTTCACAACTGCATTGGCCAATCCTTTAAAATAGATCTCCTTCCCTCCTTTACTATCTCTATCTCTCTCTCCACTGGTTCTGTTTCTCTGGAGAACCCTAATGTAGTATCTGATCCACTACCTTTAAAGGAGTGCATTCTGAATATTTATTTAAGAAAGGAAAAGACAGTAAGATAAACAATCAAATAGAAATAACCAATCCCAAAACCAACAAATAGAAAAACAATTCAAAAGAGCCACCAACTCAAACTTGTGGTATAACATTCTTTCCCTATTTTATTTGGGCAGCTCCCACACTGACATCATTATTTACCTCTGCCTTCCTCACTAGAGCTCGCAACCCTAGCACCTAGTAGATCCTCAACCAATCATTGTGGAATGGAATATCCTTAATATACAACTAACTCCTCCCCATTAAATCCTTCCTGTATACAGTAGATATAATCAATTCCTCAAAAAGAACTCAAGTCCTGTTTTGGTAGTTTGTGGCTTTCCAGGAATGCGTCCATTTCTTCTAGATTGCCTAATTTATTGGCATATAGCTGCTCATAATATGTTTTTAAAATCGTATTTATTTCCTTGGTGTTGGTAGTGATCTCTCCTTTCTCATTCATGATTTTATTAATTTGAGTCTTCTCTCTCTTCTTTTTAATAAGGCTGTCTGATGGTTTATCTATCTTATTAATTCTTTCAAAGAACCAACTCCTGGTTCTGTTGATCTGTTCCACAGTTCTTCTGGTCTCGATTTCGTTGAGTTCTGCTCGAATCTTTATTAACTCCCTTCTTCTCTTGGGTGTAGGATCTATTTGCTGTTTTTTCTCTAGCTCCTTTATGTGTAAGGTTAGCTTTTGTATTTGAGTTCTTTCCAGTTTTTGAATGGACGCTTGTATTGCGATGTATTTCCCCCTTAGGACTGCTTTTGCTGCATCCCAAAGATATTGAACGGTTGTATCTTCATTCCCATTAGTTTCCATGAATCTTTTTAATTCTTCCTTAATTTCCTGGTTGACCCTTTCATCTTTTAGCAGGATGGTCCTTAACCTCCACGTGTTTGAGGTCCTTCCAGACTTCTTGTTGTGATTTAGTTCTAATTTCAAGGCATTATGGTCTGAGAATATGCAGGGGATGATCCCAATCTTTTGGTATCGGTTCAGACCCGATTTGTGACCCAGTATGTGGTCTATTCTGGAGAAAGTTCCATGTGCACTTGAGAAGAATGTGTATTCAGTTGAGTTTGGATGTAAAGTTCTGTAGATATCTGTGAAATCCATCTGGTCCATTGTATCATTTAAAGCTCTCGTTTCTTTGGAGATGTTGTGCTTAGAAGACCTATCAAGTATAGAAAGAGCTAGATTGAAGTCACCAAGTATAAGTGTATTATTATCTAGGTATTTCTTCACTTTGGTTATTAATTGATTTAAATATTTGGGAGCTCCCACATTTGGGGCATATATATTGAGGATTGTTAAGTCCTCTTGTTGGATAGATCCTTTAAGTATGATATAGTGTCCCTCTTCATCTCTCACTACAGTCTTTGGGGTAAATTTTAGTTTATCTGATATAAGGATGGCTACCCCTGCTTTCTTTTGAGGTCCATTTGAATGGTAAATGGTTCTCCAACCTTTTATTTTCAGGCTGTAGGTGTCCTTCTGTCTAAAATGAGTCTCTTGTAGACAGCAAATAGATGGGTCCTGCTTTTTTTATCCAGTCTGAAATCCTGTGCCTTTTGATGGGGTCATTAAGCCCATTCACATTCAGAGTTACTATTGAAAGATATGAGTTTAGTGTCATCATGACATCTATTCAGTCCTTGTTTTTGTGGATTGTTCCACTGAACTTCTTCTTAAAGGGGAATTTTAAGAGTCCCCCTTAAAATTTCTTGCAGAGCTGGTTTGGAGGTCACATATTCTTTCAGTTCCTGCCTGTCTTGGAAGCTCTTTATCTCTCCTTCCATTTTGAATGAGAGTCTTGCTGGATAAAGTATTCTTGGTTGCATGTTCTTCTCATTTAGGACCCTGAATATATCCTGCCAGCCCTTTCTGGCCTGCCAGGTCTCTCTGGAGAGGTCTGCTGTTACCCTAATACTCCTCCCCATAAAAGTCAGGGATTTCTTGTCTCTTGCTGCTTTAAGGATCTTCTCTTTATCTTTGGAATTTGCAAGCTTCACTATTAGATGTCGAGGTGTTGAACGGTTTTTATTGACTTTAGGGGGGATCTCTCTATTTCCTGGATCTGAATGCCTGTTTCCCTTCCCAGATTAGGAAAGTTTTCAGCTATGAATGTGAACTGGTGCAGCCACTCTGGAAAACTATGTGGAGGTTCCTCAAAGAGTTAAAATTAGGCCTGCCCTACGACCCAGCAATTGCACTGTTGGGGATTTACCCCAAAGATTCAGATGCAATGAAACGCCGGGACACCTGCACCCCGATGTTTATAGCAGCAATGTCCACAATAGCCCAACTGTGGAAGGAGCCTCGGTGTCCATCGAAAGATGAATGGATAAAGAAGATGTGGTCTATGTATACAATGAAATATTCCTCAGCCATTAGAAATGACAAATACCCACCATTTGCTTCAACATGGATGGAACTGGAAGGTATTATGCTGAGTGAAGTAAGTCAATCGGAGAAGGACAAACATTGTATGTTCTCATTCGTTTGGGGAATATAAATAATAGTGAAAGGGAATATAAGGGAAGGGAGAAGAAATGTGTGGGAAATATCAGAAAGGGAGACAGAACATAAAGACTCTTAACTCTGGGAAATGAACTAGGGGTGATGGAAGGGGAGGAGTGCGGGGGGTGGGGGTGAATGGGTGATGGGCACTGAGGGGGGCACTTGATGGGATGAGCACTGGGTGTTATTCTGTATGTTGGCAAATTGAACACCAATAAAAAAAAATTTATTATTAAAAAAAAAGAACTCAAGTCCTGCATGCTCCCCACTGAGGCCCCAACATCCAAGCATTATTATCCCATCAATTCCTTCTGCATTTAGAGTGTTGTCCTAACCTCCAGCATGAAGTCCAGGAGACGGAGATGGCTCCCTTGGACACCCAGAGTCATGCAGCCCATTGCCATCCCTCAAGATCTCACAATAGCAACAGCCAGTGTGAGCACAGGCAGGAGCAATGGCAGAGGAGGGGGCTGCTTTTTGCTGTCTTGAGAAACAAGTGCAGAGATCATCATGCGGACACCATTCCCTGACTTCCTGTGCATGTTGGAGAAGTGGCCAATTCTCTTAATTTTAGATGGGGGGCTCCTTGAGAGCAAGGGCTGATTTCTCTTCCTCTTATGTCTCCCTACCATATACAAAAATAAACGGATGTGTAATTGCTTGTTTTTTTAGTAGTTGTCTGCAAATACTGCCTCGGGTTGATTGATATGATAGAGGCCTCTTGGTTGAGGAGGCTGGTTTATTGAAGTAGAGTAAACTCATAGATGATGAGTTTTGAGGGAAGCTAGGAAGGACCTTTCCCGTCCTAAAGGCTGCATCTATAAAATCGCAAGTTATTACCTCATCAGACTTCATAGGAGTTAGCATGAGATATATGAGTTTACATTTTGACTTTAGCATCACTATGTGGTACTGAGCAATTATTTTACCTCCCTACTCTCAATTTCCTCATCTGTAAATTTGGTCTCACAAATCCCTCTGCACAGCATTATTGTGGAGAGTATCTGAATTAAAATATGTCAAAGTGCCCATCACCAGAAGTCCCTCAATAAAATGGCTGTTGAGCCTGAGTCTTCGCCACCCTCTTTATTACAGGCAATCACGACTCCTTTCCCCCTCACTCTCTGAGCGGTAAACCTTGCCAAAACACTCAGACTGTATTAGCCCTGCAGTAATAAAGAAAAACAGCAAGCTAATCTGGGCAACTTCCAATAGCAGAAATGTCTGTAAGGATTTGAAAATGGTATAAAAACTATATGACCACAACGGCCTCTTTCTGTTTCGCTTGGGAACCAGAGGTGCGCGTCCCATTTCCGGATCTTGCCTTTCGTCGCTTTGCTTCCAGAAAAGACAATTTAGGTGCCAGTTATTAGAGCCTGTCAATAAATTTCAGGAGTGAGGCAGATCTCACTGAACTGACCGACAGCTGCAAATTAGTCCTGCTTGCTTTAAACAACGAACCGGCCTGATGCTTGTGCAGCTGACTTGCGTGACCCCGGCCTGTGCGCTCTCTTGGCCCAGCGCCGCGTGGCCTGGACGTCTCCAGGGAGGGTAAGTCATGGGGCCTTCCCTCAGCTTCTTGGTGGGGAAGACAGTGCCGTTTATCCATAGAGGATGGAGGGTCCGAGTTCTCCCCGTTGAGAAGTCCGCAGCCGCGCTCGTGGACGTTTGCAGCTGGAGGGCCCCGCACGCACAGGGGCCCACTCGTTTCTATTTGTGATTTTTATTGCATTCGTCTGGCAACATTGGACCAGACTCTGTGTTAAGTGCTGGGGATGAAAAGAAAATGCTTCTCGATCCTTTTTTCACAGGCTAAGAGCAAAAGAGACACAGATAAGGAGCATCTGTTGGAACTGTAGCTATAACAGGCCGTGGGAGCGTGAAGAAGAGGGTCACTGATTTTATGAGCAGAGGTTGGGATGTGGCAACCAGCTGAACATAAGATATGCTTCCCACAAGCGTCACCCCCCTGCTGGCGTTTGCCTCCTTCCGGAGTGAGGTGTGGCACACAGACCCTCACTGGCCAGCGGGCATTTCCATGTACCTACACGCCCGTGTAATCGCCCCCCATTCCTGTACGTGTGTGCCCACATAATTACCGCCCTGACCAAAGTCTTGGACGGGGCATTTCTCTCTCCCAAGTGGGCTTCTTTGGAGCCCCCTAAGTCAGCTCTCTGCACTTCCATTTTATCACTATGGGTTTATTTTGCCTGGTTTTGAGTTTCATATAAGTGGGTTTTGTAGGGTATGTTCTCTTTTGTGACATTTTTCTTTAGCTCAGCATTCATCTGTGAGATCCCTCCAGGTACAGTGTGTACCTGTAGCTCTTTTTATCACTATGAAGTCTTCTGTTATAAACATTGGTATTTGAAGGGCGGATACAAGTTGCTCCCTGGTGGATGGCTGGGAGGAGGCATGGCATACATTTGAGCATGGTGTGTTTGGAAGGTAGCTCTAGTGACATTACAGGGATTGGGGGGTTCATAGAGGAGACTGTGCTAAAAAAAAAAAAAAAAAAAAAAAAAAAAGGCCAAAGCTACACTGGAAAGGATGCAGAATGTCTGTTTCTGTAGATCACCCCCAACAGATTCAGAGGTAAGCGGGAGGTGTGGTATGATCAGACTCGTGTCGGGCCCGTTCTTCTGATGTAAACATGAGGAATGCATGGAAGCAATGAGAAACCAGCATTAGGGAACCAGAGGATAGGCCATCAGGGCGACCCGGGGGGCTTGATTTGGGGTCAAGGGAAGGAGAAAAGAGGACTAATCAGAGGGAGCTCGAGATGTTCAGAGGTGGGCACAGGGAAGGGGTCAGATGCTGAGCTGTGTCATGTGAGACAGAAGCAGCTGAAGAAGCAAGAAATTAGCTCCCACTTTGGGTGTTTATTTGAAACTGGGGTGTGAGTGAAGGCATCCAGGCTGTGCTGTGACACCTTCTGTCCTTACCAGTCTGCACCCAAATGACCCCTGCCAGCCCCACTCTTACCTTAGCAGCACGGCCTTTAAGAGAAGATGGATCAAAACCCCCCAAGGAATTATGCACATTTAATTTGCATCTGAGTATGAATTCCTGCGCCTGCCTTTCTGTCATTTTGCCATTTCAAAGAATAACATACCAGGGCTTTTTATTCCAGCCCTGTGGTGGTGCCCTTTTTGAGAGAATAAATCCCAAGTAGTGTTGCCAAGAGCCAGTGACATTTGCCATGTTTGAAAAGGCCTTATTTTGAAGAATGATTATTGATTCTTTTTCACATTTCAGATCATTCCTTTGATGCTGCCTTTCACTGGCCCTGGTGAGCAACCCTCAGCTGCGTTCATGGCTCTTTGACACAGCAGTTCACCCGGAAAGAACGCAGTGTTCTTCCAAGTGGCACTCACCCTGAGCCTGACCACCGGAAAAGTCACTGTTTCTCTGAATATTTAATCACATAGAAGAGCTTTTCCAAGCCTCAGTAAGGTTGTTGAAAAAACATAGATCTGCTTATAAATAAGCACAGGTAATGATGGGATGTGTGCAGGGAGGAGTCAGAGGGAGCAGGGCCTTCAGCGGAATGAATGATGGCAACTTTGGGACTATATTATTGCTGCAGGGCTACAATTTCCAGAGAGAAGTTGAACTGGAAAGAGAGGATAACAAAAGGTAGGCCAGGAGAAGATGATAAATAAGCCACCAAAATTGCACACAAAATATTGACCCCAAGGAATAAATACTTACCAGTGGATGTCCTGTGACAGAAGAAGGCCTTGATTTTTGCATTTTGGAACCAGAAAGCCACTGATCCATGTAGTCTTGACATCGTCTATGAGTGTAAGAAGTGAAACCTCACACTCAAGAGCAGTGGTTTTGTGAGCCTAACAGCAGCAGTAAAAAGGAAGAATGAGGCTTTGAGTCTGGATGCCTACTCTGCGTATTTGAAACTTGTTTATTCTCTATTACCTATGCCCCTTGATATTATGTTGCTTTTAGGGTATTGGCAAGGAGAATGGACAGGATGCTGCATATCAATGAATTTCTGGGACTAGAAAAGAACTTTTATCAAGTATTGATTTAATTCATCTAGGGAAGGATAGGGCTAAGAGCCCAGATATTCAAAAAATATATATAAATATATAGTATAAGTATATACCTTGAATTACATATAGTAGAGCACTTACCTTTGGAAGGTGAAGTCTTACATTGTGGATGAAGTATTCAGCATAATGCGGAGAACAAGGTAATTATTATCCTACCTTTTCCTTCAGACCAACTCTGGGTAGTAGTATGGATGCTTATAGTTTAGACCTGAAGTTCCATATCTATGCTCATTTTAATGACTCCACTGCTCCACCACACTAGATTTTTCCAGTAGAGAGCTTATAAAACCAACTTAGCATCGGGTTGAAATGTGTCCACAAAGGATGGACAACCCAATGGCACTCATCCTTTTCTGGATATACTCTTTCCTTATGCCAGTGCCATCATGCATTGTGATACTGCTTCAGGATTTAGCCTCTCCCTTATAGACACTTATTCACCCATTTAAGAGCCTACAGTGGAGTGTGTTATCTCCATGGTGCTGAGGTACCTGGGCAAGACTCTGTGGTATAGGACAGGACCTATAATTCATGTAGCTTCTAGTAGGTTATATGTGATGTGTTTTTCTTCTTTAAGAAGCCGTATTTAAAAAAAAAAAAAAGAAAAAAAAAAGAAGCTGTATCCTTCCATTTCCTATTTGATGTTAGAACAAAATAATTTTGTTTACGTTTTTGTATCAGCCATTATACTAAATTTTCCTGGCTGCTTATGTATTACAACTTACAGCAAAATAGTAGTTCTCAACTAATAGTAGTTCTCAAGTGTTAATGTATATTATAAGCACACGGGAAATTGGTCTAAACTGCAATTACCCAAGTCCAGCTCCAAACTTACCCAAACAGAGTCTCTAGATGATGAAAAAGACAAAACAAAACAAAATAATCACAATAATTCTGATTTTGATAATCACCATTGTCTTTATCAACTTGAACTCTTCTTTATTTTTATTTTTTTTTAAGATTTTATTTATTTATTCATAGAGATAGAGATAGATAGATAGAGAGAGAGAGAGAGAGAGGCAGAGACACAGGCAGAGGGAGAAGTAGGCACCATGCAGGGAGCCTGACATGGGACTCGATCCAGGGTCTCTAGGATCACGCCCTGGGCTGCAGGCAGCATTAAACTGCTGCGCCACTGGGGCTGCCCTTGAACTCTTCTTTAAAAATCATCCTGACTTCATTCAGTCCTGGGACCAAGCATATCCTATGAGTGGGCTAGGATCTGGTTCTCCAAGTTCTTAATTTTTTTAAAAGATTTTATTTATTTATTCATGAGAGACACAGAGAAGGAGGCAAAGACACAGGCAGAGGGAGAAGAAAGCTCCCTGTGGGGAGCCCAATGCAAGACACGATCCTAGGACCCCAGGATCACGATGTGAGCCGAAGGCAGACGCTCAGCCACTGAGCCACCCAGGTGCCCCTGGTTCTCCAAGTTCTTGCTGTTCTGAGAGTTGGTAATGGCTTTGTCTGCCTGCCTGCAGTTTATTTGCTTCATATATTTTGGATGATTAGAGGGATGGCTTTCTGGCCTGTGTCTCAGCGAAAGTGCTGACTGTTGCACGTATCATGCCTTCTATACACTGGGGAAGAAATAATGAGCTCATATATGGTGACTCTCTGGTCCCCAATGTCCATTACAGGGCATGAAGTCAAGGAGCCAAATGTCAAAAACTAAAAAGTGTTGTAAATTGGTAACTGGTAATATTACAGAAATGGTTATCAGAATCCCAAAGTGTGACAAAGTCAAAAAGACCAGAGAAATTATGTGAGTAGAACAAACATGTGCCAGGGATAAATCTTGTCGCATATTAAACACAGAGCTGCCTCTTTATAGAATTTGGATCCCACTCACCCTGTCAGATGTTTCCACGTCTTGGATGACTTCAAGTTCTCAAGAACCTTTTAAAAAATATATGACTTTCTTTCCTTTTAAAAGCATATATTAATTGGGACAATGTTAACTGCTATAATAATTGCTCATAAAATTTCAATGCCTTTAGACAAGAGAAATGTATTTTTTACAACGCGACAGTACAGTGTGGATGTTCCTGGTCCGTAAGTGGTTTTTCTCCAGACACTTATTATAAAATCCAGACTCCTTCCAATTTGTGGTTTCCCCATCCCCTCAGATTCTTCAGAAAATAGGTAACAGACGGGGAATAGAGGACAGAGACAGCATCCCCACTTTGTCAATGTTCCTGCCCCAAAGGAATAAGAAGCACTTCTGCTCATTTGTCCTTGGTGAGGCTCGGTCACTGCATGACCTCATCTAGATTCAAGAGGTCAGAGAGTTGGCAACTGTAATCCCTGCCTGAGGATCAGCTTTCTAGCATCAACTCGATGGCAAAGCTGGGTTGTTTGTTTTGTCTTGTCTTGTTTTTTTTCTCCTTGTTAGGTAGTTCCAAACCCTGAGACTAGCTTCAACGTGAAATTCCCTTTTATATGCATATAATGTATTTGTTCTCCATAATGATGGAGATTGGCCAAGAAGTTCTTTCTCCTAAACCATCTCTGTCTGAACAAATCCTGCCTTTGTCTTCACAGCTATTTAGCCATGGTTTTCTCTCCGCCGCACTACTTGATATTTTATTATTAAGTGAATTCACTTAATAATAATAGTTGACCCCATGAACATTTCATTTTTACCTTGCTTTCTCCCCCTCCAAAGTTTCTCAGAGGTTGTATTCTACAAGGAACAGTGCTCTCTTCCTGGTACAACATAATCTTCGACAAGGTTTAATCAGAGATGAAAGATTATTAAATAGACGTTTAGAAAAGGTTTTGTTGTGCTAATGTAGAGGACAAACTGCATCTGAAACGGAAATGTTGGAGAGGCTGGGTTCCAAGGAACTGGATATTCCTGTGTTCTACTAGACGGTGTGGACTCCTGGGGGTGGGAAAGTGTTATGTGTTGTGAATTTAGATGTGAAGTCTAAGTGTCTGCCCAGACTGTGTGTTACTGGAATATTCTCTTCCTCTTGTGATGCTGGCTAGTAACTAGAAGTTGCTAAGGTGATGAGTATAAGATCCTGTCGAGCCCTCCCAGAAGGAGAGACACCACCCATCATGTTAAACAATGTAATTGAGGGTCAGATTTTGGCTCTGTCTGGAAAGCCAGCAGCTCTCGTGGGAGAAGCTGTGCGATGCCACACCCCGAATGATGACTTGTCTCTCAGACTACGTGTGAAGAGGCAGATGAAGGTCTTCTTGTGCCGTATCAGGATCCTCATACTCTTGATCAGCTTTGAGGAAGATTTGCTGTTCACTCAAGTGACATCAGCTGTTTGGGTTTTAGTGGCACATGCGCAAGGCCCAGATCATGGACATATTTAGATCCCTATTTTAGATCCCTACAAGGAATAGTAGTAGTCCTTGAGCACTGATGACTTGTCGAGTGCTTACTATGTGCCAGGCACTATAATAAGTTTTTGTGAACATGACACACCCAAATTTATATCTTACAATAAACTTGGGAGGGGATAATATAGCATCTCTATATTACAGAAGAGAAGACACCAAGGCTTAGAGATGTTCAGTTTCTTGCTCAAATCCGCAGGACAACTAAATAGCAAATATATTTTTGTACCCAAGCCTGGGCCTCAGCCTTAAGGTGAGTCAGCTTTGGCTTCTTCTACAAGCTTCCTCACTTATTTACCCAATCCATAAATATGTATTGAAGAGGTACTGAGTTAGATGCTGAGAATAATAGAGCAATAAACTAAAAGATACAGTATCTCTCAGTATGAAAAATACATGTTAATAGGGATGGCTGAAATTAAGTTAAAATTATAAATAACCACTTACTGTTGACCCTTGAACAACATGGGTTTGCACTGTGCATGTTTACTTGCATGTGGCTCTTTCACGGTGTGGTACTGTAAATGGATTTTCCCTTCCTTATGCTTTTCTTAACATTTTCTTCTATGTAGCTTACTTATTATAAGAATACAGTATATAATACATATAACATACAAAATAGGGATTCATTGACTTTATATTATTGGTAAGGCTTCCCATCAACAGTAGGCTATTAGTAATTAAGGTTCTGAGGAGTCAAAAGTGATACATGGGTTTTCAATTGTGCAGAGGATTGGTGCTCCTCACTTCTCGTGCTGTTCAAGGGCCAGCTCTGAGTGCATTTGTGATACGGACTATGATGAAAAGCACAGGGTGCTATAAAAAGATTGAGGAGGGTAATATTGGTACCAGAGGTGTCCCCGAGAAGGAGGCACGTAAGTTGGGACCTAAACCCAGGTAGACATTAGCTTCAAAAGAAGGGGAAAGAGTGCCAGGCAGAGATCCAGAAACCAGGAGTAAGGAAGGCCAATGTCGCTGGACCATGGAGACAGACAGAGAGGGAAGAGAGGAGGATGAGGCAGAGAGTCTGCACTCCTGAAGAGCCCAAAATCCACATAGATGGAGAAGAACTCAGACAGGATCCAGACCATGTGCACCATCAGAGATTCTGGAAGGTGGAAAGCTGCCAAAGGCTCTAGTTTGGTTTTGTCTGTTTGTTTTTTGAAGATTTATTTATTTATTTGAGAGAGAGAGACAGAGAGAGAGGAGAGAGAGCACAGGGGGGAACGGCAGAGGGAGAAGGAGAGAGAGAGAGAGAGAGAGAGAGAGAGAGACTCAAGCAGACTCTGCTATGAACATGGAGCCTGATGAGGGGCTCAATCTCATGACCCTGAGGTCATGACCTGAACCAAAACCAAGAGTCAGTTGCTTAACCAACTGTGCCCCCTCCCAGATGCCCCTGGTTTGTTTTTTAAAACAATTTTATAAACATAGGTGTTGACAGTGCCTTAACTCTTTGTGACAAGGCATTTAACATAGGAGTAGTCCATTTTGTTCTTTCATTTAAATGTTTAGTGATAATAAAGTGCTCAAAATGTCATCAAGTCAGAAAATCAATTAAGACATTTCCCAGAATACTGAGTAAAGAAATGTGTGATATTGTGATTTATAAGAAATATAAAATTGGTCATTCAGATGACTAAAATAAATGTACCTCTCAAATTTATTTGGTCTTTGACCACAGTTCTTGGCTGGCTCACAGCTCCCCAAACCCTTGGAATTTCCAAGTTGGGTTTCCAACTCTCAAGTGTTGAGAGTTGTAGAGCTGTAACGTCAATGAGATGATTTTTGGAAATTACCTGGAGACCCAACCAAGTGATTGGAGGGTTGGAACTCTCAGGCTAACTCCAGACCTCCAGGGACAGGAGAAGGCCTAGAGGTTGAATCAATTACCAAGGGCCAATGATTTAACTAAGAGTGCCTCTGTAACGAAGCTTCCATGAAAACCCAAAAGGACTGGTTTGGAGAACTTCTAGGTTGGTGAACACCTGGAGATGTGGGGAGAGTGGTGGCCGTGGAGAGGGCTTGGAAGATCCACACCCCTTCCCCACCCATTTTGCCCTATGCATCTTGTCCATCTGGGCCTCTCCTGAGTTATACCCTTTTACAATAATCTAGTCTGTAAAATGTTCTCTGAGTTCTGTGAGTTGCTGCTGTAGCAAATTGATTGAACCTGAGGAACCCACTGCCATCTGAAGTGTGTAGGGGTGTGTGTGTGTGTGTGTGTGTGTGTGCTTGTGACCATGTACACACATCCCATCTTGTAGGACTGAGCCCTTGACCTGTGAAATCTAAGGCCATCCTCAGGTAGACAGTGTCAGAATTGAGCTGAATTCTCAGACTGGTATCCTGAGACCTGCTTTTTGGAAATTGTGTGCTCAGAACACCAGACAGAAAATGCAATTTGTAGATTATTAAATATATGGAATATACGAGCTATGGCATTTTGGATGATCAAATTGCAAATAATTAAAATATAATTAAATACTTTAAAAATCAAAACTACAGTAACATAGCTTCTCTGAGGCTCCCGTTAAACACAGCATCTTACTAGATAGTATATAACTTTCTGTGGGTCAACTTCTCCTAACTTCCTGCCAAAACCACAACTGATGACATAAGAAAACGAAACATGCCAAACAAATACAAAAGTGACCTAAAATTAAAAACACGCATTTCTGGAAATCCTGCAATCTGCAAACCCTCCACATAATAACTGTGCATTGAACACCTACTAGGTGCTGGTTAAGCACCTCATACGTTATGTGCTACATACGCTTTCTAATGCCAATAACCCTAACAGCGAGGACTTTTCATTTTTAAATTTTACATGATAAAACTAAATGTTAATCATTTAAATAGCTTGTTCAAGATCACGAGGTCCTCAGGGGTGGAACTAACCTCTGCAGCCTATGCCTTTACCCACACTCCTTGCTCACCTTGTAAGGGAAGCAAGCTGGAGACCCCAGGGGTGTTACAGGTGTGGAAGGGCAGCTCAGCATGGCAGGAGGAATATGGGACGGTTTCTGGCAGGTGCTTGGAGCCAAGGCATCTTATTTAGGTGTATCCATGCCATGGGCGTTTCCTGTGGGTGTCCAAACAGCAGTCGGAAGAAGAGGTGCAGCGCTGTCCCCGAGCACTGCCTGCTGCCTTGCACCCCGCCCTACATCCCAGCCCTGTCATGGCCCGGCTCCCTGAGCTGGTCAGTGTACAGCGGGGGTCAGTCAGGCGGGGCATCCTGCCCTCAGGTGTGGCCGCCTCGGGCCCTCCCGCAGGCACACCCACTGCCTCCTCGGCGGCTCACCTGAGCCCTCACCTGTTGCCAACAGCATCCTGCTTTCAGGTGTGGCTGCCTTGGGCCATCCTGCTGGCACGCCCACAGCCTCCTCGGAGGCTCGCCTGAGCCCTCACCTGTGATGCCCCGTCGCTAGGTCCAGCGACGCCGGTCAACCCCGCGGGGCCCGCGGCCTTCGTCCCTCTCAACACTCTCCGTCCTCTGGGGAAGGATCCTGGTGTGCGCCGTCTCCTGCCCCTCGTGGCCTGTCCCCGTGCAGGGCACCCGCCGCACACGTCCTCCTGCCACCCTCTTCTCCAATGGGAGAGTGGCTGCAGCCCTGCAGGCGGGCCCGGCCCCACTACGGTTGCCTTTTGTGCAGGGACAAGCACGGGCAGGGGAGGCAGGTCCGGAGGTGGCTTTGAGATGCCTGTCGCCCACCCTCTGCCCGACAGGTAGAGCTGCAGGACCGCAGCCGCCTTGTCCGGCCGCAGGAAGATGTCCGGGGAAGAGTGCAGGGCCCAGTGGCCCAGGGACAGCAGAGACCAAGACAGAGAATGACTGCGCGGGCCACGCTGGCCGGCCAGGGCCCTGCGGCCAGATCACCTGAGGACGGGGGAGGACACCTGGTGGCCAAGTTCAGATACTCTGCACAAAGGCAGGTGCATGATGGGAAGAACAGGTGTTGCCCACACCGGGCCTCACTCAGATTTCTCCTCCTCCTCCTCCTCCTCCTCCTCCTCCTCCTCCTCCTCCTCCTTCTCCTTCTTTTAGCTTTCATGGAAATCCCGTAATATCGGTATAGATGACTAGACTGGGTGGGATTCGTACACGCGACGCCAAGTATGTGTGTCCACGCAGACAACCGGAGCTGGAAGAGGTCTGGGACCGAACCTGCCTCCCACACTGCCTGTGCCCGCAGGTTGGCCAACACTGACTCTGCCTTGATCACTGCTTGCTTTTCGCTCCCTCCTCCTCCTCCTCCTCCTCCCTATTCTGTCTTCATCTCCCTCCTCTCTCACCTACTCTCCCTCCTTGACAGAACAATCTTTGTTTTTGTCTTTCAACAGACTCTTACCCAGAGATTTAACATATACTCAGGCCTTTCCTGGAAGAGATGGGAAGGGAAGCCAAAGCCTTACTCTCTTCTCTGGCAAGTTCTTGGTCTTGGTTAGCAGAAAATACCACGTAAGCTGCTTTCTAATCAATTGCTAATCAATCAGTACTGCTTCTCTTGAATTTTGATTACCAAGGTGAGACATCATATAAAATTCAAATAAATAAAATGCGCAACACTGAGTATAACCGAACCTCCAGGTCTTTACCAAGTCGGTGGACAGGAAGTGATGGAGCTTTACATTTTTGATTTGCATTTTTAGATTATCCGTATTGGAGAACAGAATTTCATGTATTTCTGGGCCTTTATATTTTTCATCTTTAAGTTGTCCGTTTCTGTCATTTACCCATTTTTCTGTCTGTTTGCCTTTTCTCTTAGTACAAAGGAGCACGTTGTAGAGTACAAGCTCAGGAGTGCTTTGTGGGTTGCATGTGTTGCAAATCATTTACTTCAAACTGTGATGCCTTTTAGACTTGTTTACAGAGTCTTTTAAACTCCCTGGAATAAACAAGGAGAGGTCACTGTGACAGGATAGGAATGTCACTGTCTCGATGTTGGAGGAAAGTCCGGATTTGAATCCCAACTCCTCTGCTCACTGACTTTCTGGAGGTTGTCTAAATCTCTCTGAGCTTTTATGTCTCTTAGATTAAAAAAAAAAGGTCGATATTATCTGACTAATAGTTTTGAGAGGATTAAATGAGATAACACAACTGAAGGCTCTGGGCAGGAACCAAAGCACCATTCAAATTTAAGTGGCCCTTTGTGATCACAGGGTTTCCAAGAGGGCCTGGTGTGTTTCTCAGCCGGAAATAGACACAACCATCTATCTTTCATGTAAGCAAAACGTTCTACATCTGAACATGGATGATCTCAAGCTCTAAACCTTAGGTCGTTGTTTTCAATCTTGTCTTTTTCCATAACTGATATGATACGGATTGTGTGGCCCGGTTAGCTTTTCCCTTGTGCGGAATGTCAATAAGAGTTGCCTTTTGTGTGAATTGACCCGCTCATTTAATGAACTCCATTCTTCAGTCTAAAATGAGCTCTGCCTCAGTCTATTTGGATCTGTTATCAGATCCTTTCTTCTTATTCCTCCTGCCTTGTATTTCAGAGGACTATATTTTCTAGGCTTCTTTGCCTGCTGGTTTTGTTTATTAAATCCTCTGTAAAAAAAAAAAAAAAAAAAGGAAGAAGAAAAGAAAAAAATATTAAAAGTGTATATAATCAGATTTGTCAATCATTCACTTTGCAGCTGCTGAAATTTTTTTATATTGATTAGGAAAGATCTTACCCTTTCTGAGAATCTGAGAATATTCTCTGATGCATCTTATAGTGTATTTTATAGTATTAAAGAAGGGAAGTTATTCTGTCTATCTAGAATCTGTTTCTCTGTGTGGTGTGAGGTATTTATATCTTGTTCCTATATGAATAGTGAATTGTCCCAATGCCATTTATTGAATAATTGAATAATCTACCCCTTTCTCACTGATTTGAAAAAGCACCTGGTGCATGTATTTAACTGGTGTATATACCTAGGCTGTCTTGTTCCATTTCAATGACCTACTCGTCTATGTCTATACATTTTTGTACCTTTTATGTTACAAGTTTAGAATTCTTTTTGATGCTCTGAAATACCTTAAACAATACAAAAAGACTTGTTCTATCATTCAAGTGCCACCATCAAAACCTTGGCACGTTGGCTAGTGCCATGTTAGTACTACGGTTTGGTTACTACATAAGTTCGTAATAACTCCTAATATCTGCGAGGACCTGTGTGCCTTCATGCATTTCACACGTGGCCAGAGAGAAGAATGAAAATCACTCTGAGGAACTTTCCCAACGACAAGGAGGTAGTTTTCACAAAGCCTGCGCAGCCAGATTTTGTTAGTCCTATGAACGAGTGACTTATCTTTTCACAGTGGAAGTGTTTATTATGGATACGGTGTGCCTTCTCCACCTTTGTGTATTAGAGAGAGCAGATAACATATTATTTTTATTCATAGATCACTGACCCATGGGGAGCTCCAAACAAACCTGATGGGAGGAACGAGAATCATCCGGAAATACTCAACTTTGAACCAGATTCAAGGACTGGATGGGCATTTGGGTTATCTCCTTGCACAGGGGAAAGATAAAATTAATATTTCATGATGAGAAAGGTAAGATGTACCAGATAAAATGCTATGCATTCATCAATGTCCCTTTCTTACTTTTCCTGGCTTCAAAGCTGCACTGCATTTCCCATCCTTCTTTGGAATATGTTGTGTGTTTTCTACCTAAAAGAACGTGAGCAGAAATGATAGATGACACTCAATAATCATGGTGCTCATTTTGGATTTTATATGAGCAAGAAATAAACTTTTATCAAGTTAGAGTCATTAAAAATTTTAGGGTTTCTTTTTTTTTTTTTCAAATTTTTTTAATGTATTTATGATAGTCACAGAGAGAGAGAGAGAGGCAGAGACACAGGCAGAGGGAGAAGCAGGCTCCGTGCACCAGGAGCCCGATGTGGGATTCGATCCCGGGTCTCCAGAATCGCGCCCTGGGCCAAAGGCAGGCGCCAAACCGCTGCGCCACTCAGGGATCCCAATTTTAGGGTTTCTAACAGTAGCTACACTCAGATAATCATTTTTATTTTTCCTGATTAGGATTTGTTTTACTGCTAAGATTTGAAGAGCAAGGTATTTGATTGATCCTAGAATGAACTCCTAATATATTATTTTTTCTTCACTCTCTCTAATCTCTTTTTCTAGACCCCAGTTGCACGTAGTTGATCCTTATCAGTCTAGCCACCATTTGTCTCTCAACCTATCTTTCATACATTTAATTTCTATGCTGCCTCCTGGGTAATTTCTTGAGATCACTCTCTTATTTGACTATTTCTCTATCCAGTTATCTATTCTGCTTTTCAACCTCTTCACTGAATTTTTATTTAAGTGAATATAAGTTTTAATTTCCAGGAATTTGATTTGGCTTACTTTTCACATACTCATGTTCTTCATAAACAGAATCTTCCCTTGCATATTTTAGATTCTCTTTTATTTCTCTAAACCATTTAAGTAAAGGTTTTATGTTCTGTATCTAATAATTTCTCTGTCTGAACTCCTTGGAGATTTAATTCTCTTGATGATTGTTTCGGCTCACTTTAGCTCAGAGTGACTTTCTATGTGGGAGCTCATTTTTACCAGGTATTTATTTCTGACAAAGTTGAGAAGGCTACCTTCTTTTTCCTCCTGGAAAGGATATCAAGGACGTAGAATCACTTTAAGTTAATATCCAGAATTTGTACTTTCTGAAACATTAAAATAAATTTAAACCCCTTACCTGCAAATGGGCAAGGATAGCAATTATGACTTTTTGGAAGGGACTGGTTTATTTACCCAGCACCATGATCAAGGCAATCAAAATTTCTTGTTATTTATCTTTCAAAACAGGTAACTGTCTCTGAAGTGTAAACCCTCTGAGGAATTCATACACTGGATTCAGTCAAACTCTCATCTATATGCACCGAAGGCATTTTCTCCTGAGGTTAAGGGTCAAACCTGGGCTTATTATTACTGAGATGTGTTCTTAGAAAAGCCAGGTCTTCGATTATAGCTTATGATCTCTATAGTGTTCCACTTAGATGTTAGAGCATGAAGATTTCTCTAATGTTCTTGAGAATTCAGCTAAGCAAATAAACTTGATTGCATTTTTTCTGATATTTCCAAGTGGTTTTATTTATTTTTTATTTATTTTTTTAATTTTTATTTATTTATGATAGTCACAGAGAGAGAGAGAGAGAGAGAGAGAGAGAGAGAGAGAGAGAGAATGAGAGGCAGAGACACAGGCAGAGGGAGAAGCAGGCTCCATGCACCGGGAGCCCGACGTGGGATTCGATCCCGGGTCTCCAGGATCGCGCCCTGGGCCAAAGACAGGCGCCAAACCGCTGCACCGCCCAGGGATCCCCTCCAGGTGGTTTTAAATGAGAGTCCTTTCATCAAATATAATCAACAACATTTCTGGATGCAGGAGATATGTTCCTTCTTTATCAGGTTTTGTTCCATTAAGTTACAATGGATTCTTGTTCCTTCACCTGAGTTTTATTAGGTTGATCCTTTTGCTACTGTTTTCACGGACTAGGCTCCACATATCTGTCCTGCTAGTTGTTACGTTAACTTTTAAGCAAATTCATTTGAACTTAGAATTTCCTGTCGACGTGAAAAGTGGGTGGTTAACTATAGCCACCCCGTAGGCTCCTGTAACAAGGTTGGAATTCTAGTATGTTTTGAATTTTTCTCTTCCTCCTGGACCCTTATTTTTTGGAAAGAGACCATTTACTTAAGGTCCATTGCTTCATTATCTATAACTAAAGTTAATGATTTTTGTCTTTATATATCCTCCACATACAAAGATTCATTTCTCAGTTCATATATTAATGAATACGTTTTTTAAAAAGTCAGTGTAAACAATACGTAGTTTCTTTCCATTGGTGTCTAAAACGTCCATTTCCCCCCTCATAGTCAGATCAAAGTTTTGATAGGGGTAGGATTATCGCATTCAAACTCCTTTATTCTTGTTTGCTATTTTCTAGACTCCAGGGTTTTAGATAAAATGTTGGATGTCAGTAGGAATCTTAAGAGGCCATTGGCTATTGTAGATCTAACAACCATGTCTTCTGCTTTGTGTCTTTTAATTCTTATTGGTTTGACATTTACACTGTACCATGGAATCATTTTTCAGTTTTATCTTCCCAATCACCAAAATAATCTTCATTGGTGACAATTCTGCTATCCAATCTTTGTATTGTTGTTGTAATTTTTAATCTTAGTAATCATGTTTTTAAAGAAACAAATAATTACTTTCTATTTTTCTGAGCAATCCTTTCATCTCTATGAAAATATGAATATAAAATAGTCAAAATCTTTCTGTGTTCAGTGCTGACTCTGATCCTGTTGGTATTAGTTATTCTGTTTGTTTATTTTGATTTCTCCCCTTTCATGGTATTAAGTTTTTTAAATTACTTTTTCCTCCAATGTCTGATATATATATTTTTTTGCTTCCTCATTTCCATGTATTACTGAGCTTTATAGCTTCAGCTGTGATCATTGCTTATAGGAGTTGCCTAGGTACACGTGACACTTAATACTGCCGCAGCAACAAGTGCTGAAGCCAACTGTGCCCAGTGGACAGGAGGGTAAAAGCAGACTCGCTTTACTTAGAGGTGCAGAGGAAGGCTATTTGGACAATGTAAGTGGCCCTGTCTCCCACACCAGGCCCCGCAAGTCATGCCCATATAGGTCCCTTTGCAGACTTCCCACAGTCTACAAAGAGTGGTCCTGCAGGCTTTATCCACTTGGAAAATTCAGCAGACAGCAAGACAGAGAGCAGGGTTTGCAGCAACTACTTTGTAATCCTGTAATTACACAGTAAGGATGCTCACACTCTCCCAGCTCCTTGCTCTTGATCGCTATCAGCTTATCTTTGAGAGACCTTTTTTTTTTTAAAAAAAAACTCAATTTCAGAAGATTCCTTCTTCTATTTTATAGATTTCAAGGTTTCTCGGCTGTATGAATTTTAAGTATCAATATTATTCCATTAGCATAATATATTCTAATAATCCTCTCTATTTCTTTGATTTTTGAAGAGATCCTTCTTAATATTTGTTTCATCACCATTTTCCCCCATCTCGGAGTAATGTTGTTATTCTCAGAAGATTCTGAGAGAAAGAAAGAGAAAATATGTATGCATAGTGAGTCATTTACCTGAGAACTCAGGTTCATTTTTTTCCTTTAATATTTTTAGGTTCAGAAAGTTCACTGTCATCCATTTTGGATAGACCTCTTTAATAACATTTTCAATGTTAAGTCTCAATCCTCGACTCAATAGAATTTGTTTTCTTTATCTATTGCTTATTCATGTGTTCTGCAGTAGTCTTGGATGTGTGTGTCTTTCCACAGAAATACTCTGTCTTTGTAGATTCTCTTCTTGAACTTAATATTTTTCTTCTTACCATTTCTGGCTGAGCTCTTTCTGACATCCTACAAACTAGATTTTTTTAAAAAATATTGTATTTATTTATTCATGAAAGACAGAGAGAGGCAGAGACACAGGCAGAGGGAGAAGGAGGCTCCATGCAGGGAGCCCGACACGGGACTCGATCCCGGGTCTCCAGGATCAGGCCCTGGGCTGAAGGCGGCGATAAACCACTGAGCCACCCAGGCTGCCCACAAACTAGATTTTTAATCCACTATTTATTTTCCACAGTTTCTAACCTGGTGTTTCTGACCTTCGTTGACTTTATACTTTTCAGATAATCTCATTTTTTCACCTGAACACAGTACTTAATGATTGTTCATTTTTTCTTTCACACATTTATTTTGAACTCAGATCTTGATAAATACAGGAAGCAAAATACTTCCTCGGGTTTTTTTCCCCTTAGAATACTTTGTTTTGGAAAAGAACCTTTTACGTCATCTCTCAGTTTCTTGAGAAATCATGTGTTATTTTGTTTTCTGTTCATTCTCATTCAAGAGGGATCTCAGTGTCTGACATTGGAATTCAAGATGGACATGGTTAGAGGTGATGCAGAGCATCCTTCAGGTTTCTAGGGCTGGATGATTGAGGGGAACATATTTAGATTTGCTGACTCTTTCTTTTGTGCATGGATGGATAGTGGTCTGAGCACATGAGAGAGTGACAGAGAGAAAAGTGTATCTGCACACTCTGGTGAAGGACTTCTCTGTCTCACCCCTGCCCCTTTCCTTGTCATTCCTGTTATTGTTGCTGGTGGTGCTGAGAGCTCAGAGATTCCTGGGTTAGCATTCATGCTTTGGGAGGAAATAGATCTTCCTCCAGTAGGAGCCAGTTGGAGCAAATTCTCCTTTCTTTGGTGCAGCGTCGACAAGAATAGTTCTGGAGTGCTGCTTACCACTGGCTCTTGCAGGGCTGCATTTGAACTGTGCCAGGTACGTAATGGCCAAAACTTGCCTTCAGGCTCTGCTTCTTGAAACTTGGAATTGACGATGGGAGTTTGCTGGAGGCTTCCACCCACTCCCAAGCACAGGGAGCTCTGCAAGAGCCAGTTGGCCCTTTATTTTAGCCAGAGCTTTTGCACGCTAGTTCACAGAGTCTTTGAATTTTTGTTTTGCCTTTGAGTGCCATGTTTCCTTAGTTCTAAGTGGCGATACAGGTTTCTCCCAATTTTATATTTCATTATGCATTCTAGTAAGGTTGTTAGGAAGGCAAGTTAAATGTGTGGTTTTTAAATTGCCCTTGGATCTGCAAGCCCTACTGATGTTATGTTCAAGTATTTCAGTTCGGCTCTTTTTTATTCTCTACCATGGATTTTAATTTCATTGTTTGGTTGTTTAGATGCCTTGCAAATCCTTCTCTGATCATCCACTTCCCTGTAAACCTCACCGTCTTCATTCCCTATCTCATTCTATTGAATTTCTGTCTCTATTTCTCATTGGCTTCACGTTTTCTACACTTGTTTCACTGAAGATACGTCTCCTATTTTATTGAAGATGCCAAAATGTTCTTGATATTTTATTCTCAACTCATTGTTGATAATTTCCTTATCATCCCCAGAGCATTGTTCCTTTTCTGGATCCTTGGACTGTCTCTTCCTGTTTCACTGTGGTGTTTTGTTAGGTGCCCTTGTTGTGTTTTCTTTTTCTCTTTTATTTATTGTTAGAGTCACTTTATAGGTTATCATCCACAATAAGACAATTTTGAAAGAGAAAGAGGGTACCTACATAATAAAACTACATCATTTAAAATAATTAATTTACATCAATTAAAATCTTTTTATTAATGGACAAGTTGGTTTTATCATATTGTATGTTTATAAAATAGTTCTAATACAAAAACCCTAAACATATGACAGCGAATCAAATTCAGTGGAATGTTTAAAAAGAGTATTTGTGGTTTTTCTCTCATTTTGTTTTGAAGCTATATCAGAGTTCATAGTTATTAATTTGGGGTACATCAGTTTGTTAGGAGTACACTCCTCATTACTGGAGGCCAACCCCAGACTTTTTCAACTGTCGCAGCCCAGGAGCAAAAATCTATGCAATCTTCCTGCCATAAATGATTGCTCGGTACTAGATTTCTTGTTAATCTCAGGAAGTGGGACTAATCCAGACTTGAGATGATTTAGAAGAAACATTTGTGTACTCTCAACTATGCTATAAGCATTTGGATGAATTTCCATGTAACGGGATATTAAAATAAAAATTTTAACCAAAAAACCAAAGTACTAAGGCTGCTGCTTATCAAGTGAATCATGTCATGCTTAAAGACAGGATTTCGCAATGAACAGCTGGTAACTGATTTCATGACTCATGGTCATCTTAAACAGCAAATCCTGACAAAGATCTAGACTATAAAAGACTGAGAAAGTGGAGAAAAAGTAAGATTTCATGATGAACTATTTGGCAAGAACCGACGTGGTACCTGATTTACCTGGTACCCACGGGGTGGGCGTGGGGGTGTTAGGTTCGTGAGGACACTGCGTCTTTTCACTTCGAGCTGGAGATGGGACTTCCACAGGAACCTCACACAGGGCTTGAGAAGTGAGAGAGGCAGAGAGGAGATTGAATCCTGTCAAGGTATGTTAAGGGCAAGAAAAGAAAACTGCTCCACTAGTAGCAAAGGAGGTAAGTTGCTGTCGCTTCTGGGAAGCAACGGAATTCACCTCTGCTGGTGAGTCAAAGAGGAAGGAGCATGTTCTGGGAACTAGATGCATACTTCACGGAAGAGGGGACCCTCCCAGAGCTATTTGGTGGCCCTCTGAGAACACTGTAAAAAGGCGGTGGAGCTCCAATAGCAAGAGTGAACGTGGATCTCTAAAGACAGTGGACTGGGGAAAAGTGCAGGAAACTGCACGTGGTGTGCCTCAGAAGGGGGCCTCGAACTGTGCACAAATACCCAGGGGCGTCACTGTCGACATCTGCTGGGGCCTGAGATGGCAAAGACATTTGGTAGAAGTTCCCGTCCTAGTAAGAACTTCCTTGTCATGTTTTCTTCTTCGAGTTCCCTCAAAAGATCAGTAAGAAGGGAAGAACCATGGTGATTTCTTCCATTGCAAGGAGCCGATATTATCTTTGAAGATCATTACATTTTTGGAACTTGACATTTCTAATTGCTGAATTAAAGCTATGTTTGCAAACTAAAGAAATGCGAGAAATTATTATTACCTAAGATTAAAGCAGTCAGTCATGGAATCTAACCAATATTGAGACACGGGAGTGAAAAACAGTCCTTTTTCTAGTTATACACCACGGTTTGTGTTTGGGCAACTGTACATGGAGAAGAGGTGAGCAATCGATTTTGTTTGAGGATCTTGAAGCACAGCGGAAAGGATGTGACATTTGAAATGGGTCTTAACGGTGTGGGATAGTAAAGAAAGAAAGCAATATGAGCAAAGACACAGAGTTTTGATGTTTCACAGCTTGTTACAGGCAATGGGGAGAATTATGATGCATATAGACAGTAGGGTTTGCAGGAGGAGAAAGGTGAGTTTGCAAAAGCAACCGCAGACCAGTGTATTAAAAATCCCTTGTGCCATGTAAATTTAAAACATGATAATGAGGTAGCGGGAAGCTATCAAATTCCTAGTTATCAAGGAGTTTTATGAAAGTATTTGTGTTTTAGAAGGATCATCTTCTCAGTACATTGGAGGAGATGTGGGAGGGACAAAGAGAAGAGGCAGAGGCATATTTGGGGAGCAGCTGGGGCGGCGCTGTTGAGAGGCGATTCTCATCTGGAGCAGGACAGAGGCCACTGAGATGGGTTTGCTGCCTTGGGACTGAGCAGAAGGTGAGGATAACCAAAAAGGAGTAGCTCAGAGCAGCACTCAGACTGCCTGGCTTGAGGACCTCATGTGGCTCACGAGACCACTTTCACAAAGCCAGGCCAAGGATGAACTCTGGGGCTGAGGGGAAGAACATGAAGCTGGCTTTAAAGTCGCTAGTGCAGCTGTTCGGGAGGTAAGAGTTGGGGAAAGATTTGTATTATTAAGGTTAGTTCTAAGGAGGTAGAGACAGATACTGAAAATCATTTTAGAGAAGTAAAAGGAAGAGAGCTTGATAAACAGGAAAAAAAAAGAGCTGTCAGAGGTATCAGAAGCAGGAGAGAATGACATCAAAGGAATCAAGAAAGGAAGGAGAAGTTTTCTGAAATGATGGGGTCGATACCAGGGTCAACTTCTGCAGAGAAACCAAATAAGATGGGAACTGAAGAGTCCACTGCATTTGATCATTAGTCAATCATAAATGGCTTTTTGCCCGAACTGTTTAGTGGAAAGAGGGGCTCAGGAGTCAGGATGCCACAGGGAGTGAATGAAAAGCAACAAATTAAAAGCAGGGAATCCTGTCTCGGCTCCTAAAATATTGCAGAAGGGACGGAGGGAGGCGGAGGGCTGGATGGGAAGAGAGGTGCCAGTGTGGAATGGAGGAACTGAAGGAATGTGAGGTGCCAGGGATAATAGGAATAGGAGCTACTGGGGAAGCAGAAGAGAAGTCAGCTTGACACTCCCCTCCGAGTCTCCCACAGCGATTGAGAGTCGCGCTGTGGGTAGCAGCATCCAATATGCTCTTACGAAATGTTTCTTTGTCCCCTTTGGCCAACTCTAATTAATTTAGATCTAGAGATAACACTTGACAATTGTGTAAGAAAAATTGGGCAGATACAGCAAAATGCAAACAATCTTTCCGCAGATGATCTGGGATGAAGTGGCAAATGCTTTCTCCTAGACCTCTGTACCATTATATCTCTAACAGTATTTTCTGGTATTTGTCTTAAGGACGGAGATGATATTGGCCGACCAATCACAGAGGATGTGGTCTGAGGGGTTTTGTTTTGTTTTGGTCATTTGTGGCTATTTTAGTAGCATCTGGAGGCCAATATAGTAGGTTTGAGACAGAATAGATCTGAACTTGAATTTTAGTTTTACTAGAATTGCTCTGAAGTGTGTGATCTTGACTAAGAATTAAACTCTCTGAGACTCAGTTTCCTCAGCAGTAGCATGGGTGTAACACGACCTCCCCTTTCTGAAGACTGGTGATGATCCACGTTCTCAAACTCCACAGTGATTTGCATATGGTAGGTGTTTGGCCATTGGGGGGTGTTATCATTCATTATGATCCAGATTTCCCAAACGGTGGTCAACAATGCACTTGTCTGAGGATGTTTCCTGGGGGAACAGCGTCCTTCCCTCTCTTGGAAAGTCATGCGCTCACTATTATATTAGAGGTTTGGAGAAGTTGAGAGACGGAGGCATCTGATTGTGTGGCGAAGCTTTTGCAACTTGCATGCTATGCTCAGGGGTAGAAAAAAGGAGGAAGGTTTCTGAATGATTGGTTTTCTTTTTTACCTCTTATTCTCAATTCTGTGAACTCCTAGAATGTGCATGTGTGCATGCATGTGTGTAGGGGATGGTGAAAACCTTGTCATCCAAGCCATCTCATTGTTTTCCCATTAAAAAAAATCACTTTCAGTTGGATGCTGTTTGATAAGCTAATAAATATTTAGTCAAATTCAAAGTTCAAAGTCCTTACCAGAGTTGATTCTTCTTTTGCTGAAGGTTTCCCAAGGTCATCAGGGAGGCTGAACCTACTGCTTCACAAGAGGGTTCTTGACCCACCCTCTGGAATCATTACGCCTCTCTGGCGATGTCCATTACTTTGTCTGGACACTTGGCATCCAGCTAGCATCAGCTGCTCAAGGTCATGGCTGTTGAAATTCATGACCTCTTTTTATATCATAGCTCCCTGGAGGTTCCATTGATAACCTAGCCTCACTATGGCTCCTACTGCCCTTCAAAATCCCCGTATGTTGGCCAAGAGACGAAGCTCCTTTCCAGCCACAGAAACTCCTTTTCCTACACACATAGACCCAGAGAAAGCACATGGATCTTAATTCTAGACCAACTTCCCCTGCATCCTGGAAGCACAGAGAATCTTGGATGTCTTCCATGGCACGTGAGAGCAGCCAGAGAGCAGGATGCTGTCTCTGGATGGCCCTCTTCCTAAACACACACTATGATTATTTCTAGGGCATTTCCCAGGCCTGAGATGGGGTAGTCCCCCCAGGAGCTCCAAACACAGCTTCCCTTCAGCCTCCTTGAGGTTTCTGTCACTCTTACATCTTCTTCTCCTGGAGCTTCAGCAACCAAGATTCTTGTACCTAATCTCTTGACTTCTTTCATTTATCCTCTTCTCATTTTCACCTCCCAGAACCTGAAGAATTTTTATCTCCTCTCCTCTTTTGATGGAAAATGAGAATGTCTCTAAGGTATATGCCCCTTCTTCCCTCCAGAGGGCTTCTGTGTTCTTGGATGGCAACCACTTTTTCCCTACAGCGATGAAAAGCTTTGTTCAGCTGGTGAAAAGCCACAGTATGTCATGATTTAATAAACAGGATACTTTACAATTTTAATTTGATTTTTCACATTTACTTAACCCAAATTTCCCCAAATCTATGTAATTATACACCCTCCCATGTATGTGTCAGTTACTGAGATACTAGCTACCGTGTGTCTCCAAACCCTTTCTGTACTTTTCATATTTTGTGTTGTTGAGGCAGGGTCTCTGCAAACCATGTTTCTGTTTCACTAAATGCTCCTTGTTAGGATCTTCAAATAGAAGAAGACATAGGGCTGGAGGAGGGAAAGGTAGGTGTGCTCCTTCCTGTTTCTTTCCTTTTCCTGTGTCATCCCAGCCACACTTCCTACTTGAGCATAGGCATGTCCTTCCTATAGCAGCAGCTCTTGCCAGTTTGCAGTTTTCCCAACACTTGCAGAACCAACTATGTTACATCCCTCTCAGAGACCCCAGCACTGACCAGGCACCATCTCCTTAGATAGTCAGGCCCAGGCCCATGGATCCTCTTGTTGCTGCTCAGACACCAGCGCTGGTGGTCTGGGTTTCAGTTTCCAGGGCCCCTTCTCTAAGCTTCTAAACTTACAGGTTCAAGCTCTTCCCTCTGATGCCCAGCTCTAGAGCAGGAGCTGCTTCTTGCATTTGCCACCTCTGTGATATCTAGTTAATTTCTTGATACCTTGTGTGTGATTCTATATATTAAATATCCTCTCTTAAAATTACTAGTATGATTTCAATCTCCTGACTAGATCCAAACTGATTCAAGTTCCCCCAGAACTAGCATTGTGTGACAGCCATGATGAACAGCACCATTTGTTGGTGGGACTGTGAGGTTGGTGATGGGATGTGACAGGTCAGCGTGTGTCTGTGTGAACACACCCGTTGGTCACCTATGTTTGTGAACATACTTGTGCTCAGCAGGGTGCTCACCAGCCCAGGGGCACAAGGGCCAGAAAGGACTCAAATACACAGGAAAGAAAAATTGGTTTTGAGACCAAATCAATTTAGCATTTCCTCATCAATTCTCCCCTAAACCCATTACTCACAGCCATTAGGATTTGAAAGTGCCTGAAAGTCATCTTTTAAGACAAAGAGATATTAACTGTGGCACCAACATGGCCAGAATAAAATTAAAAAAAAAAAAAAAAAAAAACACGTTATATTTTCTGTGTGCTCTTTCAGAACACTATTTCAGTTCAGCAGATGAACATCTTAAAAGCTGTCTATCATAATCCTGACCCATAATCCTGACCCGAGCTAATAAATTCATATCATATGGTCCCTGCCCTCAAGGAGCTCACAGTCTTACAACTCAAAGTATGCTTCATGGACCAACAGTACCAGTGTCCTCTGGAGATTTCTAAGAAACACAGACTCTCATGTTCCATCCAGATCTACTGAATTTGAATCTTCATTTTAACTAAATTCCCAGTGATGCTTATGTGCATTGAAGTTTGACCAACACTGTACTGGAGTATGAGGTAGTGCAGGCATGAAGCAAGTGACACACTGAGCTGGGATTCAAGATCTACCCTCCATTCCCAACCCCTGCAGCTCACCTGTTTCTGGCTTTCTAAATCCCCTCAGAAGTAGTGATCTAGGGATCCCTGGGTGGCGCAGTGGTTTAGCGCCTGCCTTTGGCCCAGGGCGCGATCCTGGAGACCCGGGATCGAATCCCACGTCAGGCTCCCGGTGCATGGAGCCTGCTTCTCTCTCTGCCTATGTCTCTGCCTCTCTCTCTCTCTCTCTCTCTGTGACTATCATAAATAAAATAAAAATTTAAAAAAAAAAAAAAGAAGTAGTGATCTATACTCAGCATCTCTATCCATGATAGAAGGTGGGATGAGACATTATGGGAGTTAGAGTCCTCCTGTGGTCAGTATATTAGACTGGGGATGGTGAGAACTACAGGAAGAGCATAGAAGTAGTGTTTTGGGTGCACACTTATTTTAAAAAGGGAAACAGAAAGATGATTCCAGATCACCACATATTCTTCATTGTCTAATCTTCATCCTCTATGGGGAGAATTAGGTGTTGACAGCATGATACAGTTATATTTCAGGCTAGTGGAGTTGCCTGCAACAGAATGTGGGCCAAGGGATGGGTACCCTTCTCTAGCTTTATCTTTACAGCCGTGTAGAGCTGTCCACATACCCAATCCATTGGTGAGGAATAGTCCCTGAAGGTGGCTACCTATTCACAGGCTGATAAAGTCCTCACATAGAGATTTGAAGATGAGGCTTTGACTGCAGGGGAAAAAAAAAAAGGTTAAAATTATGTCTTCTGTTTTTTGTGGGGGGAGGAGGACAGAGAGGTCATGTACAAAACTTTGACTCTTATGCATCCTTGGGGCTGGAGACCTGGGCTGACCTCTTACTTGAGAGGGCCTCCAGACCCGGATGGGCCAAGTAGAGGCTGGTGACAAATTAGATACTAACTAATGTGTTCTCTACAGTCTTTCTCTGAGAACTTTCAGAGGCAACAAGCTATGAAGAAAGAGCTGAGGGAATTTGGATCTCTGCCAACTATTTGGCTGTCTCATTGTGTGTAATATTGTGCCTTATGAGAAAATTCTGCAGCATAACAGATACGACAGACTCAGAGGAAAAGTGTATCTTGGACAGTTGCTGTGAAAATAGCTTAGGTTTTAAAAAATACCTGATTTGAAGTCTCAGTAAGTTAAAGAGGAACAATGAAATAATAAAATGACATTAAGAACAAGTGAAATAAAAAGGGAAAATTTTGAGATAAAATAGCATAAGCTATAATTTTAAAGTTTGCCACAACCTTACTCTCCCCACACACACAAAAAAGCTATATGTCAGTTTTATTTGTTTGCTTGTTACATCAGGTTTAAAATTGGTATTGGGATCAAAAGGGGATACAATTGATGGTATAGAAAATAGAATTAATGTTGAAGGAAGAGCCAAAGATGATAGCAGGAAGACAAAGATTTATAGTGCTGCCTGGAAGGGATTGGGAAGTGGGAGGAACAGACAAAAGAAAAAAATATTGAGAGAGAGACAGACAGATAAATGGAAAAGGCAAAAAAAAGAAACCATTTATAAATTAAAGGCATTCCTATAGAGGATCTTCCTCTATAAAATGAGCCATAATGTCTAGAGAATAGGGTTACAATATACAAGAAATTTGAGCTGATAAAGACTACCTAAGAGAAGCATTGTAAGTCAATGGGGATAAGGTTAATTATTTGATAACTATTGCTGGAATAAATGAGATCCCTATTTCATACAAAACTGCAAAATGAATTTAATGGACTTAAATATTTTAAAAATTGCACAAAAATTGATTAAAATAGAAATCAATATTTATAAAGTTTAGGCATGAAGGAGAATTTTCTAATCTTAGATTCAGTAAAAGAATTCTCAATAAAAAGAATGGACAGATATGGCTAAATTAAAATTTAAAAATAATACAATCAGAATATGTTCAAGTTTAAAAAGGCAAAGTCAATCTGGGAATGATGTTTCAGTAAATATGACTAACAATGGGATTTCAATGTTCCTTCCCAAGTGAATTTATTCAACTAGTGATGGGTATGAGAACTAGGACCCAATTCCCCCAGTTCCTAAGTTCGGGGATAGATTGCACTGTGTGCATTGACCATGAACAAGTCCACACTGTGGAGGGCCACCCTATGGCATGCCCCTTGATTCAAGAAAAAAGTGTATGGTTGTTCTGAAACAATCTTTCTCCCATAAGGAATTGCAACTCATGAAGCTATAAGTGGATTTACTATAATAACCTAAAAATCCATGCAATTTTTGTAGTCATTATGCCTAATTCATCACTCATATTGGTACAGAGGTTCACCAAAGTTTGGATTATTTTCTGAAAGAAATGGAGAACCACATGTAGAAGAGAACTAGCTTGAGGTAAGGCAGGAAGAATCAGAAGGCCAGTGGATCTGCTCATTGTCAGATCTGGGACCTCTTACCCATATAGACAAAGGGGAAGGGGCTCATTAGTCCCAACGCCTCTTCTTTTATTCTTTTCTGTATTTTCTCTTCTCTTTCCTTCCTATTCATCCCTTGCCTTTTCTTCATTTTTGCCTTTCCTCTCCAGGTAAAATGAATGGACCATAGGTTTTGGAATGGGACAGTGCAGTCAGGTCAGCTACTCAATGACTCTTACATCTTACATAAATTGTTTAAGAGCCACAGTTTTCACTTCTGTAAAATGGAGACGAGAATACTTAGCTGCTAAGATTTTGTGTGTATTAAATGAAATAATGAATGTAAAATGCTTGGCGATAGTAGGAGCTCAGGAAATCATAGGTCCCTTCTCCCTCAGAGCTCACCTCCCTCCTAGGTTCACTACTAGGGAGAGTTTTTCTGGGAGTCCCAGACTAGACAAGCCATAAAGCTCTACTTGCCTGAAGCCAATCTTTGAAATGTCCAGTAACTTTTCAGCAGCAGAGAATGGAGGATAAGTTGAGAGATATTCTATATTGGTCTCCTACCCTCAAAACACCACCACCTCTCCTGTTACCTCATCCAACTCTCAACCGCCCACGTGCCTCTACTTCATTTACTTGGATTTTACCAGCTTCATTCCTTTACACCAGAGATGATTAAAGTGTGAGGTTCTCCAGATTCAAGTGGCTTCCAGGGCATAAACTGTCTGATGAGGGGGTGGCTCAATGCCATTTACAAAAACTCAAGGAATCTTGTACATGGATGGTGCCTGGGGGTCAACTAGCAATGACAATCATTTCTCCTTCCTTAAAAGTCCAGACTTGAGGTTTGTCCATTCCTTCTATGGCAGACAGACACCTGCCTTAGATTATCTAACCCTCTTCCAGACAATTCTGGAACTCGGAAACTGGGCGGGTTTCTAAGTGCAATGCCCCAGCTTCCTTTCATGATAACAGACACCATATCATTATCATCAGTTGGACGCATGAGTCTGTGGTGGTACTCACTGGTGAAAGGGCCAGAGGGCCTAGTGTCACATAAAGGTTGTAGGAAATTCTCCCTCAGTACTAACCTGTCTGGGAAATGGGGGCATGGGAAAATAAACCTAAGCAGGTAATATAACAAGAGCATATTTCCATAAATCATAGGAAATATAGATGGTTTTTTATTATTCAGCTCAAGCATTGACTGAACACCTACTAAGTGGTAAGATATGGAAAGATAAAGAAAGGAAACACAGTTATGGTGTCGAAGAGCTCTCTTTCTAGTGGGAGAGACACTTATGTAAAAAGCTAAGTGTGGGTTAGTTCATAGCTGTTGTGACAGAAATCTGAGGACTCCCTTGTGGCATGTTCAGGGAGGTCATTTGGGGCAGAGGGTGGTGGTAGGGATGGTGGTGATCAAGAAATGTTTTCAGATAAGGGCATCCTCTAAGGTCATCCCAAATGGGTTTGCTGCACTTACTTGCATGCTTTTAAAGGTGTCTCCAAGACCCCGTGTTCAACATCAGGGCTTTCTCACCCTGCTGAAACACCCATTCAAACACCATTTGGCCTTTTGGGGTCTTGCTAAGTTTCTCATATAATGTCTTATTCAGCCAGAGATACAGATTCCAATTTCAATTACATTTTCTGAGAAAGACTCGTAGGATCCAATTTAGGAGAAATGCTGGAAGTGGTTTCATAGAATCCCAAATATGTCATCCTTCTTCTCACTCCCACGCTGAGGTCCCTAGTAGAGTGCCCGGTGTGGGCGGAATCTATAAATCATTCAGGGAAAAGCAGCATCAAGGCAATTGGGAGGCATCAGCATCACAAGAGCAGCTTATCTTGTCACAGCAAGTCTGTCTTATTAAATGTCCATAAAAATATAGGATGGAAATCAAAGAGGAGTAAGAGCCTACCCATGTGGTCTTCGGGCCTCGCTTTTGTGCCACTGTCCTGAGTTTCATTTCTATGCTTTTCCAGGAAATTTTCCTATCTATGAATTTTTAACAGGATGTTTGCATAAGCCTCTCCTATGTAGCATATCTCACCAATGGGTGAAATGTTTTGTAGTTAGGTCCAATAAAGGACGAGTTTTAGCGCCTTCAGCATTGTCATGGTCAATTACGTTTGAATTAAAACTGTAGAGTAAAATCTGCAAAGGAGCAGACCACGGTTAATGCACACAGTTTGGCATTTCGTGCTTGAGAACGCTTGCACACAAACACACTAAAGAGGCCAAAATGGTTCCCTTAGTAACAATTTGAAGACTTTGGAGCCACATTTGGATAGAGAGAAGTCACTTGATCTCCAGTATTGAATGTTAGACAACCAATTTCCATATTGCCTTGCACAATGACTCAGGCAGAAAAAAAGTCCTCTCTTATTGAGGAATGCAGACAGTTCTGTCCTTGCTCCTCATTTCTGGAAGTTAAATTAATGAACGTGGCTTCCTGAGTTTTGAAATAGGAATGCCTCCAATTCTGAGCTAAAAAACACCCAATGAGTATGATTACTTCTTGGTGAGATGGTAACGTAACAAAACTGAAGTTCAAGGAGGAAGAAGAGAAGCACTACTATATACAGGTAAATGTGTTAAATGTGCTTAGATGCACAAAAGGTAATTAGCATGTAAATTGAATTCTGAAGAGGAGAACACAAATAATCATGTCACTAAGGACCTATCTACAGTGGATTTTTGGTGCCAGAGTTTAACCCGCAATCCTCTCTAACGAGGTGATAATGAGCTGTGAAAGCCCAAAGGAACTGTTGGGTAGCACTCCTTCTAAGGTGAGGTAGGCACATTTCCACATGCACAGTCATTCCTGGTAGGTAGCAATAAAGTCACTCTTGTCAGCTGCCACAATGTCCCTTAGAAAGAAATGACACCGGCTGAGGCTTCTGATCTTTTGAAGTTTGTCAGTATTCCCCAGGGGTGACCTGGACATCAGACGGAGAGCAGCCTTGGCAAGATACAAAGATGGCGGCATCGTGAGAACATAGCACCCGCACCTGCCCACAGATGAAGACGTCTGACTCTGGATGCCAGACTCAGAATTAATTCTAAACTCAGGAGCTCCTCTCCCACCCTCAGAACCTGTCATTAAGACTCTTGCCCTAGGTGGCTTGGAGCTCTGGTTATTGAATTCAAGAGGTGAGTGTCTACCTCATAGTAGAGAAATAAAACTACTTATTCTAAAGTTCAGTCTTCTCAAAGATCGAGGCCTTGTCTTGCTTTTAATTCTCTTGGATTTTAATTCCCCCCTAAAGCCCCGAGCACAAACCAAGTCCTGGCCCTTTTTTTAAGGTCTAGCTGAGAATGGCTGGCTCTGGGCCAGACCCCAGCTATGGATATGACAGGTGTGCTCAGGGCCATCAAGGAGCCCACCATAACATCAAGGAGCTGAGTTCACTTGTAAGAGGATATAGGTTCTGAGAACAAAGGTAAAGAAGATGAGTCAGAATGTGAAATAGATCCATGCCAGAAAATTATCTTAAAGCCAGCAGAATATATATATATATATATATATATATATATATATATATACTTTGATCCAGCAGAAATCAGTTGAAATACTACATAAGTATAAAAACGGGTCTGCTTGCAGAATAAAAATTTCCACAGAGCGCAAAGACAGAAATAAGTTTGCCCAAAGGCCTATCCCAGCTATCTTTAATTGAATGTTACCCCCCACCCCATATGGTTTGCTTTGATGATGAGGTTGTAGAGGGGACCAATCCATTGCATGAGTGTTGTTGAGATGCTGGTTGGTTCCCTTGGCCTTCTAAGACTCCCATGTTCTTCCTCTTGGTTCCTGCCAGCCACTCAGAATCCCTTTGTTACTCCTCATGGTAGGTTATAAAGAGAAGTCCAGAGTACAGAGAGAACCAATCACAAGGGATATGGCCTGGTCTATCGCGGTCAGATAAAGCCTGGGGGGCACGTAGCATGAGATCTGAAGGATGAGAAAGAATTTGGCCAGAAGGGTGGCAGGTGGGGGCAGTTTCCCAGCCAGAAGTCATGGCCTGTGCACAGATCCTGAATCACAAAACTAGCAGGCAGCTGGTTCTGTGTCCTGGGTCAACGTCTCCCGAATAGGCCCTGCCTAGTCCCTGCCCTGCCGACAGTGGCCGAAGGGGACAAAGGAAGGGAATGAAGGTATTTATTTGTAGAAATGTCTGATGTGCTCAGATGAGTGGAGCTGGAGTAATGGGGGAAAATAAACTAGAGAGAGATAAACAAACTCAGAGAAATCGGCTTTCCTTCCTATTTCTCCTCACTTTGGTCGATGTTTCTGAATTGGAAATCAAGGAGAATATTTGGCAGTTAGAACATTTCACAATATCCTAGCTGACTTCCAGTCATAGCTGGAGAGAACGGAAAACCACAGTGTCAAAAGAAGTTGTTCTAAGGAAAAGTTATATATATATATATATATACAGAACGAGAGGGGGGAGAGGGAGAGAGAGAGAGAGAGAGAGAGAGAGAGAGATCCATTTTCTCAGTACTGAATGATTTGGAACTCACTATGTATTTACTCAGCTGTGCATAGCAATTACCAAACAGCTAAATGGTCAAGAATTTCCATAAAGTAAAACACAAATACCTGCTATTTGTATTTTAAAGTCTGCCCTTTCAAGGCATCATATTTTAACCCTCGGCAAAGGGATTCCCTGCTGACACCAGGCTTTGAATGACGGAAGGGATCAGCCACTATATTTTGTTTCCATTGGGATCACATCATCAACCTGCAATTTCTCCATATTAGAAAATAGCACTTGATTTCCAAATAATGAGCAGTTGGACAATGGCTTTACACCCCACCACTTAACACTGGTACCATTTATATGCCCCCCCCAACCCCTGCTCCACGTGGACGTTTCCTCTAGTAACTTACAGACAGGACTGTGGGGCCTCCCGAGCCACGCCATCCCTCAGGCACAATACTGGCCAGGTGCCCTTCTTCCCTCCTGCTCCCACCTCTGAGAGTTCCAGACTCGGGGATTCTTTGCCCCCGCTCGGATGAGGAGAATTTCCAAGGATCTTCCACATGACTGATGCCTTCCTTACCTGAGTGACAGGGACACTGTCCTCTGACACAGTAGGCTTCTCACAAAAATACATTTACAGTGTCATGGCTCAAACAAACTCTTTTAAGAAAAGTTCTGTCTAGATATTAAAATTTATTTTAAGACACTTCAACCAGTTATGAGATTCCATGTCCAGGGGGGAAAGGTACTGACCATTGGTGGTCTCACCACCTGTGTGCACCATCAGTAAGAAGGGCACAGACTAAGAAGGAAAGATGAGGACTTGCAAGCCCTTCAAGTCCAGGGAGACCCCAATCACAGTAGAGGAAGACCAATGGTTGCAAAAAAGCTTGAGTCCACTTATTGGCAAACCCATTTTCTGTGGAGGTAGGGTGAGGGGTGTAGTTCTAAGGGAGGGCAGTGTGAGCCTCACTTTCAAAGTCCAGACATGCAGAGTGAAGTTGTGTCCAGGGATGGCCATTGGAGATTCAGCATTAATGATGAAAAACAGGATCTGGGCTGGAAAGGGCAGGGCAGGTTTTCCAGGAAAGGAGAAAGGCATGGCGTGTGTTTTCCCAGATTTGGAAGAACCAGAGGGACAGAGAAGCCTAGGCTGTCCCTCTGAATGTGGGGGGGTGTGGGTGGCAGGGGGAGGCTCTGCATCCTTTAGATGGAATCTCTGAGGCCTGATGGGCCTGTTGGCTCTGGGTTTGGAAAAGGGTGGTCCTTTCTGTGGCCACCTGGCTCATTATGGTGCCCAGCTAGGCAGGAGCTTACCATGAAATCGACCACAAGGCAGGGCAAAAATTCTCTACTGACACTTTCTAGTTAGATGCGGCCTCTGTACTCAACACAGTGATTATATCACTTGCCCTGGCTCTGTCCTGGGCAGGAACAGAGAATGTGACCTATACCAGTCCTTGAGTTGTTAATTTGGCCCAAGCTTGAAGATATAGGAGACCATCAAAATACATACTGCCCATACACATGCAGGTCTTGTGATTTCTGTGGCCTTTCTAGCAAGTTTTCTTTTTAATTCTTAAAGCACCCCTCAAGAAACTCCCTGCTCCTTTTTTTTTTCTTTAGGGAACATAATCTTATAGAAAACTATCAGTATGAGAGTGAAGCAGACTTGAGATAAAATCCAAGTAACTATGACCTTAGATAAGTCATGCATCTCCCAGTGTAGAGAGAGATGATATCAACCTGGACTTTGAAATGTTGAGATGAGGAGTTAATGATATATATCAGAAGTCTAGCATTTTCCTTCATCCAGCACTAAGGAATTGACTGTGTGTGGAATTAAAGAATTCTGACTACAGAACTCCTTTGTCTTTCTCTCTCTCATCTAACTGCCCATTAATATCACATACAATACTTGGGAAAACTCCAGCTGTCCCCACCTGCTGATCCCCATTTCTCATCTCCCCTTTCCTCTATGAATGTGATACAGAACCTTAAGCTGGGTCATTACAAATCCTTTGCCTCGGGCTAGGATTGGATGTCAAAATATTGTGAACTCTCTTTGGGGGTCCCTTGGGGGCTCTTTTCCTGGGTGGCCACAGGAGCCTATGATAATCTGAGAAACTGCCCAAGTGACTGGCTCCACTGTGACCTTCCTGCATTCATCATTTAATAGGACATGTTTGGTTTTTGGCAATGGATTCTTTTCTTCTTAGAGCAATGACAGGGTGAGGATGTTATTCAAAGACCTTCCTCCTATGTCTAATTGGTCTTCCACCATCTTCCATTACGGTCACATAAAGATTTGATGTGACCTTTGTCTATGTTACTGAATGACTGGGGAGGTGGGGCGAGGGGGGCTGCCAATGACAGCCCCTCTGAGTGCTCCCAGTGGGTGGATGCTCCAGGGCCACAAGACATGAGGCTAGAGCTCTACAGAGACAACTCACCCCCTGCAGCCCACCCACAGATGAGCAAACAGGCCTTAAGGGGCTACCCAACTTATCTATGTTTGCACCGTTATTAAATGGTGCTGGATATATGTGTTTTCTTTCCCACCTTCAGTGATGCCCCATCACTCTTCCTCTTGAGAAAGCCTGAAGTCTAGTGTTGGCTGCTCATGATTTGCTCTGCCTTATGCTGTCTTTGGATTGCACACAAAAAGTCAGCTGCTTTGTCAAGCTGACAATCGATGCCACAGAGGTCTCGAGGACCAGGAATCCTGGAGGGTGAACTTTTGCCACCTGACCTGGTGTCCCGGGAGATGCCTGAGTGATTGATCTCTCTGCTGGGCCCTGAGGCCCAGTTCAGAGATCGAAGCAAGAGGTCCCTGAGGAGATACCGGGCCCTGAGTGTGCCCTTCACAAAAAAACATGAAGACATGCCCAAGAGGAGCGGTATAATGAAATATAACTAGAAGATTAAAATGGGCACACACACTTTTTTTCAGGTTTTATCCTAATTTCCAGGAGGGCTTTAAGATCTCATTGGTTCATAATATTCACCAGGAGAAAGAGAGCTGCAGCTTATTCTTGTTCTGTAGCTTATAGTCTTTTCTTTTTAATTCTCACATGATATGGTATCAGGTTCTTTTAATTAGATTTCTATGAAAACACATTTGCAAGTATAGTCTGGTTCAAAATCTAATGGAATTATAGTTTGTAAATGTTCAGTTAAAGATTTAGGTGAATATGATTGTCCCATCAGTGACTGCTCTGAAAATTTGTTCATGGAAATTAGATATTTTTTTTATGCTGCTTCATTTCCTGGGTGGCACGTTACCATCTCTTTAGCTCCATTTCCATTGGGTTATTGCCACAGCCCTCGCCTCAATGTCAAAACAATTGGGAGAAGCAGTATCACGCTGTGGACAGCCTCAGTGAGGCCTTGCTGCCCCGTGGGGACGGAGACGGGATGCTCAAGGCACAGCCCCATCATGCTTGCAATGACCTTACTGAGACAGAAGCCACACCCCTGTTGGCTGGCTGTCCTCTTCCGGGTCATGAATGGTTTAGGAACCACAGAGAACGAGGCCTGGAGAGCTGCGAGCCACTGGGGCAGTTGGCGGGACAGAAGCAGCCCTGAAATTGTCAACGCATAGCTGCGTCCATGCCACGTTGTCATTAGTCACCTGGGGCTGGCTGCAGGGAATTGCGTTAATACACCGGCAGCTGACTCTGTAGGAGAACCACCGGGTAGAAAGCCATCCTGGAAGCTATTCCATACCCAATCGGGGTGGGGGACAGTCTCCCCCAAGTGCCTCCCCAGCTCCTTCTCTGACGGCCCTTTGGTCACGTAGTAAGGATGGCAGGGCTGGGTCTCTCCTGTGCTTCCATCCGAGCAGGGACCCCGAACGGTGCATGGGAACAGGGCTGGTCACCAGGGGTTTTCTTTGTAGAAGGGCTCTATAGGCATTTTGGGAGAGAGAGGGCAACCACTGGACACTTTGAAGTTTAATTCATGGTCAGTAAGATTCCAATGGAAACGTCACCCCTTAGCAGGAGAAGGATGATGCTGGGACTCAGGGCAGCCAGAAGGGTTGACTTTGGATGTGATGGGGGTAGGCCTAAGTGTTTTCTTCAAGCCATTTCTTGAGATTTTTGAGAGAGGGGGTGGTGTGAAAAAGCAGGCTCACAACACCGATAGAATTGTTGCAAAAAATGGAGAGAGAGTTCCATGTGTCAAGATACTGACAAAGACTAAAATAAAGCTTTTTATTTTATTTTTTCTCTTTCCTGGAAGAGTTTAGGCTGGAAAGTGGGATGATCTAGACCTACAAGGGAAGGAAGGAGAGAGAGCTGCCAACAGAGCAGGCAATCTTTTGGAAAGAGCTCAGGGCCCATCTTTTGCAGCCAACGGTTATGTGGCAAAGAGGCCACATAAGGACTTCACCGTGGTGGCCACCAGCAGGGCTGTCCTGGCTACCAGAGAGACTCGGCGGTGCTTTCCATGGCCTGAGTGGGCCCAGGGGAGATTGGTGGAGAGGCGAGGTGGGAGCACCTCCCTGTACTGGCGACTCGACACGACTGTAGCAAAGCCGAGGCTACGAGTGCTAGGGCTGGAGTCCTACCACTCGGGGTCAAGTGCTGGTCCCGCCACTTACTACCAGTTATTAGATTGGAAAGGTCCACTGCCTGTGGCAGACACGGAGATGTGTCTCCCAGCTTCCCCTTCAACTATGGGCTCCCATTCAGGTGGGAGGCCTGTGAAGAGTGGACAGTGTCTGGCTGTTGCCAGGTCCACCTCAGCTTCCAGGCCAAGATCAGGCCACCGCAGAGGCATGTGACCAGGCACAGTGACCAGGCACAGTGGTGTGCAGGCTTTCCTCCAACAGCGGATCTCCTCTGCTGGCCAGTCTTTGGTCTCCTCCCCTGGACTAGCAATGGTGTCTGTTTAGTCCACACAGTTGCCTGATGACTCCCCTTGACCAATCCTGCTGCCTTCCTCGTTGTTCCTCCTATGTTACTTCATAATTAACATCTACTCCTAACTCCATCTCAGCATCTGCTCCCCAGAGCCCCACCAGTGCCATGGCCCTATGCCTCAATTTCCTCATCTGTAAATTGGGCATAATAAATTCAAACAACAATCTGTTGCTGTGGTGAGGATGAACAAGACAGTTGTGTAAAACACTTAGCAGAGGATGGGGTGCCTGGGTGGTGCAGTCGGTTAAGTGTCCGACTTTTGCCTTTGGTTCAGGTTGTGATCCTGGGGTCGTGGGATCCAGCACCACATCTGGCTCCATGCTCAGCCTGGAGTGTGCTTGAGATTCCCTCCCTCTCCCTCTGCCCCTCCTCCACCCTCATGCTCGCTCGCTCTCTCTCAGATATACAAATAAATAAATAAATCTTAAAACAAACAAACAAACATCTAGCTCAGCAACACCTCTTGCCATGTCATCAGTGGAGTGAAGACTGGAAAGGCCCAGATTATGTTATTTCTCTAAGTAAAGGGCTCCATTTAGCCTCACTCCAATTTCCGCCAGCATTTGGCATCTTGGGCAAGCCCTAGTTTTCAAGTGTTTGGGCCTCAGGAAGTGAGTCTGGTCTCTGGTTTGAAAGACTTCTCCTTCAAGTTCCTCTGACACAGAGATATGTCAGGTCATCTGTTATTTATAATTTTACCATATTAACCATTAGAAGAGGCCCCACTTGCCTTGACAGGGGACCCCAAATTCTGGATTAAAGATTTCCATGCTCTGGAGGGTTTATGGTCTTGGCTCCTGGAGCACAAGCTGGGAGTTCCAGAGCTGTCTGAGGAGCTCATGCTATTGTCCTCATTCTGATAGGCGATGGAGGGCTGCTTTCAGGTCTCATGGTGGGCACAGCTCAGAGACTACAGGGTGCTCTGATTAGAGAGGGCTGCAGGTTCATGACTGGTCTAAGTTGTTGATGTAGAAAGAAATAAATCCATAGGCCATTTGTGTTGTCAATCAGAACCCCCAGACATCAACAATCTTTCAGAGACCCCGGGAGAAGCCTCTTTCCCCAAGTACAGCCAGCCTCAGGCAGTGGTCGTCGGATGGCCACAGAGAAAGCAGCCCTGGATGCTGGGGACAGCCTCTCGGGGCCACCTGGGCTACAGCTCTGGGCTCCAGTTGGTACTACAAAGTGGGTAAGGCTGGAGCCTAAGCTTTCTTTCCTTTCCTTCTTTCCTCTCTCTATCCTTTCCCATTGCCCCTTCCTCCCCTTTCCTCTCCTTTTCCTTTCCTAACTGCCTTTCCTCATGCATTCGATATGCTTCATGGATCATTTGCTGGGTCCTAGGGTTACAGGGAGAAATGTGCTACGGTAGGTATGGCCGCAAATGTATTGCCTGAGAAAGAGTTGACACAGGAATCAGGTAACATGATTTGGGGCAATTAGGAAAGGCTTCACAGGACATGGAACTTGTAGGCTGAGTCCTGAAGAATAATTGGGAGCCTTCTCACCCTTCTCAAGTAGGGTGGGATGGGCTGATGGTGAAGGTAGGGGTGCGCAGATAGACTCTCTCCAAAGCAGAGTGAAGAGCACACAGAGAATCAGAGGGCTGTGAAACATTACGGTTTCCAGCAGTCTCACCTGAGGCAGGGCTGCACCCCAGGAGCGTAGCTTTAAGAAGCAGTCATCCCAGCGGCACAATCCTTATTATGCCTGGAAGTTGGTGGAGAACACTGAGCTATATTTAACAGGGCAGGATTAGAGCCTAGATCCTGGTAGGGTCTTTCATGGCCTCCTAAAGCCTGTGTTTCTGAGTCTTGCTTTATGCTGGACCCATGAGGCTGCTGGGCAATCCCACAGGAAAGGGGGAAACTAGGAAATATTAGACAAGCATCCCAAATGGCCACCACACCAGTAAGTGACCATGACTCTACTTATCCATGCCTGGGTTTATAAAATGGGAGGCGGGGGGTAATCACATTATCTCCATCATAGGTCCTTTTGGGAAAATGAAGTGAGAAGTGAAAATGCACTAAGCTTGCAGCGACTGGGTGGCACAGTTGCTTAAGTGTCTGATTCTCGGTTTGAACTCAGGTCATGATCTCAGGGTTGTGAGATTGAACCCCAAGTTGGGCTCTGCGCTCAGCAGGGAGTCTGCTTGAGATTCTCTCCCTTTGCCCCCTCCATCCTCATGCTTTCTCTCTTTCTAGCATAAATAAATAAATAAATAAATAAATAAATAAATAAATAAATAAATAATTTTTAAAAAGAAGGAAAGAAAATCCACTAAGCTTATGTGCAGTGCTTGGAATATAGCAAGTGCTCCCTGAATATTAGGGATCATTATTTTTGTTTCCTAGTGTGACAAAAAGTTGCAAAGTTTACATTAACAGGAAAAATAGAATTTTAACATATGTTTCCCAATTTATGCTGCAGACTAACTGTTCTTTTGACAATTCTGCAGTATTTCCAAGTGTTGTTATGTTTGCCTGATGACTGGGAGTTGGAGTGGTAAGAAGGAATCATTTACTTGGTTTCCCATTTTCATAATACAGCATGAATGGCCCAAAGATCATGTTCAGTGTAATGTATCACGCAATCAATGTTTTAGTTTTTCACAAAATGAAATGTTAATGCTTGAAAGATCATTTACATATGGCCTACTAGTTATTTAAGAAAACAGCAATTAAACATGTTGAGATAATTAACAGTGTGCACACGATTAACAATGCTTTTTAGATGCTAGACATTAATGGAGTAGATGCCAAATAAATGTAATCCCACACTTCAGTTAGGATTTATTTGTTAATTATATTAATTTACAAATTTAAAACAACAATCACATTCATTAGAACAAAATAAGTATTTTAAAAGTTGAAATAATCAAAGGGGGTCTCAGCGCTCAGGACAGAATGTAATAGATTTACCTTATTTCTTGTCCCCACCAGAGGACAGTGTAATTAAGGACAAGAAATAACCTGCTATACTACAGGCCTGTCCACAATGGACTCATCCAACCCTTTCGCACACATAATTTGTTTTCAAGCTAACTCGCCTGCTGGTATCCAACAAAATGGAATTGTTTTGCAGCTGTGATTCATGTACTCTTCCTTGGAACCGAGTCCTGCATTGACCCCACGATACGGTTTCTAAGTAGAACACATGAAAACATGAAGGAGAGTGAGCACACTCACCAGCCAGCACCTCAGTTGCCTGGCCCAGGGCCACAGTCCTAGCAAATTGAGGAGACTCTCCCATTTGCTCAAAGTCAGGGTGACATCTCACACATCCAGGACCGTTCCCAAGACTATCACAGTCTATCTCCGAGGATAGTGACCCAACCACCACTGCAAGTATGGCCTTTGAGACCCACATCCCTGTAGTGTCTGTTGAGCCACCACCACATAAAATAGCCCCTTTGAGGGGCGGCCGGATCTGGGGAAAACCTGGAACTGAGCAGGTTAGTATCTGGGTGGTCTTGGGCAAAGTAATATGCCTCAATGTTTCTAGACTTATAAAATGGAGTCATGTGTTATTATATTCTTCATGGAGTGATTTTGAGGACTGAAATGAAATAATCCTTTGACCATTAATTCCCTTCTGCTCATTTTGAATGTTTTTTAAGCCCTCAGTATTCAGACAGCTGCAGCAGAAAAAAATTTAACTTGAAAGGAAGGGATGGGGGGAAGGAAGGAAAACAAACTTTAAGTTCCTGAGTGCTGCAGGGATTTGTAGTCTCCAGTGTTGAGAAGCTCTGGTTGTATGGATAAATGTCAGGCTGTAAATGTACCAGACAATATAAGGAAAGTGAATAGTGCAGGGATATTTGGAATCTGGGCATGAGTTCCAGAATATCATCATGGAAGGAACCATGCAGAGGAGGAAATTATCATTGGCTGATTATCTATATCAAATTTGACCCTACATCTGATGTTTAACTCACACCCTTGCACACTGTTAGTGAGTACAAGGCGCTAATTTGAACCTATGTCTCAGTCTCTGATTTTAGAATCCTGGTGGTCAGGACCTTCAGCTTCCAGTCTAGCCTCCTTTTGCCTATTGGGACTGTTCATGTCCTGAGGAACAGAGCATCCATTTGGCTGGTTCTCAGCTCCACCAGCCAACATGTTCTTGGGTGTCCCCAAGTCAAGGAAGCTCCAGAAAGAAACTGTCGGGTTGTCACCCTGGGTGAGGAGATGGGAGGTGACTCTGTATAGATCATTATTTGCCAGATCCCCTGCATCTCTCTAGTTCAATCCTACCTTCTTTACAGCATGCTGCCTTATTAGAAATGTAGTTAGGTCTCTATATTTGCATTGAAAGCACTTTGGGCTTCAAGCTCAAAACTTAGCATAAATCCCTCTCGTGATGCTCCACAAACAATATTAATTCAAGATTCTGTATCTAAATTTTTTTTTTGTAACAGATCTGTGTCCTAAAAATGAGGCAGGATTTCAAAGTGCTCATGTTTCTAGGCCTTTGCCCTACTTCTCTGTGCTTCATTAGTGCCCCTTGCACCTTCTCATCCTCCTAACCTGGTTAATTATTATAAATTATTCAATAATTATGCCAGCAATTACTGCCCTTGAGTGCCTTTCTTGGCTACTATGCTTTCCCCTCAGTATGTGGTTCCATGAGGGAGTCATCTCTCCTTCTGGGGCCGAGGATTACCTGTCTTTTGGAGCCTCTGAACCCCTCGGTATACCAAACACCTCCATTTAGGCACCATGTCTTGATCTCTGTGCCCTAATGTCTATCTACCCATGGCCAGAACTAAACAGATTCTCTGACAAAGTTGTCATAGTCAATGTGATCAAGATGTTGAGGTTCCGTGGAATCTAAACACGTCCTCAGCAGTTCAGACAAGAAGTTGTTGGAACAATTCTAGCCCATCTAGATTAGGGTGGAAACAGATGGAACTCATAACCATGTGGTCTCTTGAAGGGTGCTTGGGTGTGGCTCAGTTGGTTAAGCAGCCGACTCTTGATTTCAGCCCAGGTCATGATCTCAGGGTTGTGAGATTGGGCTCCCCCGCATTGTGCTCCACCCTCAGTGAGAAGTCTGCTGAAGGATTCTCTCTCCCTCTCCCTCTGCCCCATTCTCATATAAAATGAATAAATAATTTTTTTTAAAACTGTGGTCTCTTGAAAAAGAATGAGATCTATTTAAGGCAAGCAGTTCAACCCAGCTTGTTTCACTAAGTTCATCTATAGCCATAGGAATCAAAGAGTAAGGCCATCAACTGCCCCATAGTTTAATCAATGTAAGAAGTAATCTTGGCAATTCTTACTAAAGAAACCACCTGTTCATTAGTGGCCTTTTGTTTAGATCTTGTTACAGTTCAGTCTGAAAGTGGTATTTTCCTCTTGTTCCTGGTTTCTGCCCCTTGGCATTTTGTTGTGCTATGGAATAGAGCCTCTCAAATCCCAAATGTCTAAGAATCGAATCACCTATTTTATCCAACCAAAATAGGTAATAGACATGAATAGACATTTTTCCACAAAGACATACAGACACATGAAAAGATTCTCAATATCACTGATCATCAACTAAATGCAAATCAAAAGTATAATAAGACATCACCTCATAACTATCAGAATGGAGAAAATCAATAACACAAGAAACAATAGGTGTTGGTGAGGATGCAGAGAATGAGGAACCCTCTTACACTGTTGGTGTGAATGGAAACTGGTGCAGACACTCTGGAAAACAGTATGGAGGCTCCTCAAAAAGGTAAAAAATAAATCTCCACTATGATCCAGCAATTGCAGTAATGAGAATTTACCTGAAGAATACAAAACACTAGTTCAAAGGGATACATGCACCCCAATGTTTATAGCAGCATTGCTTACAATGGCCAAAATATGAAAACAGCCTACGTGTTCATTGGCTGATGAGTGGATAGAGAAGATGTGTTATAGGGCCGACTGGGTGGCTCATTTGGTTAATGGTTCAGGTCATGATCCAGGGGTTGAATCCCGCGTTGGGCTCCCTGCTCAGCGGGGAACTTGCTTCTCTTTCTCCCTTTGCCCCTACCTCCTCCTCCCTACTGCTTTCTCTTTCTCAAATAAATAAATAGATATAATAATTTTAAAATGTAGTATATATGCAATGGAGTATCACTCAGCCATAAAAAGAATGAAATCTTGTCATTTGCAATAACATGATTGGAGCTTGAGTATAATGCTAAGTTAAATAAGTCAGTCAGAGAAAGACAAATACCATATGATTTTACTCGTATGTGAAATTAGAAAACAAAACAAACAAGCAGGCAGCCCGGGTGGCTCAGTGGTTTAGCGCTGCCTTCAGCCCAGGGCCTGATCCTGGAGACCCGGGATCGAGTCCCATGTGAGGCTCCCTGCATGGAGCCTGCTCTTCCCTCCACCTGTGTCTCTGCCTCTCTGTCTCTCTGTCTCTCTGTTTCTCATGAGTAAATAAATAAAATCTAAAAAAAAAAAAAAAAAAAAACCAAGCAAAGGGGAAAAAAAAGAGAGAGGCAAACCAAGAAGCAGACTCTTAAATGAATAAACTGATGGTTACCAGAGAGGAGAGGGGTACGGGGATGGATTAAATAGGTGGTGAGATTAAGGAGACACTTGTGATGAGCACTGGCTGTTGTGGGGAAGTGAATCACTATATTATAGATCTCAAACTAATATTACACTGTATGTTAACTAACTGGAATTTGCATAAAAACTTTAAAAGAACATTCAATAAATAAATGAACATTATATATATATATATATATATATATACACATATATATATAAAGAATTACCTACTTAGCATATTGCTAAATGCTGCTTCTCATTCAGGAGTGTAAGAATAGCTTCTGAGATTTGGAAATTACAGTGGGCTTCCAGGTTAAGCACTGCTGTTACTGGTCAACACTTTGAGTAGCAAGGAGTTTAATGTAATTTTTAGCTTCAGCTATGCAGTCGAATCCCCTGGGAAGTTTGATAAAAGTCCCAATTCCTGGGATACCTGGGTGGCTCAGCGGTTGAGTGTCTGCCTTTGGCTCAGGTCATGACCCTGGGGTTCCCAGATGGAGTCCCATGTCTGACTCCCTGCAGGAAGCCTGCTTCTCCCTCTGCCCGTGTCTCTGCTTCTCTCTCTGTGTCTCTCATGAATAAATAAACATTTTTTTTTAAGTGCCAGTTCCTTAATCCCACCTCAGACCATTTAGATCAGATTATGGATGATGCCTGGGAGTGGTATTTTGTGAGATGTGTCCCAAAGATTTCAGTGGGCAGCCAAGATTGAGAATGTTGGCCTAAATCAGTGGTTCTCCAAACATCACCAGAACAGTAGCATCAGCATCACCGTGGAACTTGTTAGAAATGCAACATTTCAATGACTAGATAAATAAATGCAGTATATCCAATGAATGGAATATTATTCAGCAATCGCAAAAGGAACTAAGTACTGATGCATGCTGCAACATGGATGGATCTGGAAAGTATTACACTAAATGAAAGAAAGTAGATGCAAAAGACCATGCATTGGGTGGTTCCAGAATAAGCAAATCTATAGGGATAGAAAGTAGATTAGTAGTTGCTGGGGGCAAGAGAGTGGGAACTGGCAGTGACAGCAAACTGGCATAGAGGATCTTCCTAGGGTGATGGAGATGTTCTACAGCAGGACTGTAGGGATGGTTGTGCAAGTAGGTCATGTTATTAAAACTCATTGAAATGTACACTTAAAATGGTTGAATTTTATGGTATGTAAAGTATATCGCAATGAAGTTGTTAAAAAGGAAAAAAAAAAAAAAAAGCAAGTTCTCTGAGTGCCACCTGCATCCTCAACCTACTGAGTCAAAGACTGGAATAGGGTCCAAGGATGGGGTTTAATAAGCCCTCCAGGCAACTCTGAGGTGCACGCACATTTGAAAATCCCCGGTCCAGGCTGGGAGGGTCTTGAGAGCTGTGTGAACCTGGAAAAAATCATCTGCCTCCCTCAGCCTTTCTAGTAAGTGGGAATAAAAATATGTACTTCTCAACGTTGCAGTGCACGGAAAGCCAGAGGACAAACATGAAAGCTGCTACAGCAATGGAGTCATGTTAAGCACTGGTACACGTAGACGGAGGGCAATAAGAGATATGGGTCCACTTCTCCTTCACATAAACTGCTACAATCTGTCGTCTTCTAAATGGCACATTCTGGAATTTTCTGCGGCACTGGGGAAGCTTTGTGCTGCTATATTTAGAAGGCCATTATTCCAATCACATACATATTCTTCTGGATTCTTTCTTGCCTCAGGGTCTCACTTATTTAAGGCTGCTTATTTTCAAAGTCATAAGTATCTGCTACTTGGAAAAAGCTTCAGGACAATGCCCTGGATTCAGTTTCATCCTCTTTTGTAATCACAAGAACAGAAATAGTATTTTTACTGGGGAACTTGCCATCCCAGAAAGAGTTCTCACCCCCATCTTGGAACTAAGGGATTGATTGCTCTTTGCACTCCCTGACCTAGTAAGGGGACTGAACGTCACAAAAGATGAATACACACTTGTTCCCCGGAGCTGCCCGTAAAGTGTGGTAAGAGAATTTTGAAAAGTTTAGCCCCGGTGAGACAACAAGAAGCAAAGAGAACCGGTCTCCAGTGGAATGTACTTTAGGGTGATGTGTGGCACTTTATGGCAATCAAGAGCTCAAGTCAAGACATAATCAACGGATCATTGGTAATCATTGGGGATTCAGATGTGAATCAAGCTAATTGCCAGGCAAACAGCCCTTCTGAGGGTCCCATTGATATGGGCCTCGGTGTTCAGGACTAGCGGCCTGTAGACCCAGGCTAAAGGCAAAGGCCTTACTGTGGGGCAGTGGACAGGGAAGCGATACCAAACCCTCGTCACCTTCCGGTGCCCCCACCTGCCTTAGCGAGGCCACAGGGAGACAGAGTCACTTCTTCCCGGAAGCCCTGTTGTGTCCTTGAAAGGCATAATTTCAGTCGGCCTTGACTTCCACTCGTTCAGTTAAGGTAATGAGCAGTTAGTGAGTCAGACGGAAAAGGTCTCATCTCGGCCCATATAATTTGTCTGCCATCTGCATCCCACTCTCAACTTCTCCAAGGACGTGTCTGTGTTGTGTCCACTAAGGTGTCCGACCCAGATAAGGCCGCGAACCGCAGCAGAGCCCTGCGTTTACCGTATCCTGTGACAGGACAGCGTGCACATGGCTCCCGTAAGGTGACAGTTAGCCCCAGGGATTCATCAGGATGCGCAAGGCAGGATCGGGGCACAAACCCGTGCATTTTCAAACTCCAGAGCCCGTGTTCTGGCCCTGGGTCCTCTTTGCTCATCCCGTGGCTCTACCTGCAAATGGGCAGCAGTTTTGACAAGGGGAGCCTGAGCCTCTGGGTGCTCTCCTGGCTTCTGGGTGATCTGGACAGTAGAGGCCTCCCGCGATCCTAGCCATTCGGGGACCCGGGGCCAGTCCGGGCTCCCTGCTTGCTGTTTTCGGAGGCTGCCCTGATCGCTTGAGCCAAATCCATCGCTCCCCAAACCTCGGAGTCCGGTTCTGCCCATAAGCTCTTTAAACAGCTTGCTCATCCTGTCTCTAACAGTAAAAATCCCTGGTACAACACGCGAGGAATTGCTGGAAATTCCAATTAAGCCAAGTCTTACCGAAGCCTATTTCATTATCTCAGTAAAGCTGCTTTCGACATTAAAAGTCTCCCCTTAATTAATTCTTCTTGCTGGACTGTGGACATGCGATGCTTTATTATGACCTGCGAATTCAAAAGCAAGAAAATAAAGTGTAGATAAGTGGTGCGCTGAGCTTCCCCCACCACATCGGAGCAGTGTCATTGTCACGCTGCCCTGCCACGGGCTGTGTGGCTTCCCTCATCTCGGAAAAGACAGCACCTCTGCAGAGAGCGCCGGGGACACTCGGGAAGGAGGTGGCTGGGGGTCACTGGGGAGGGAGCTGGCCACAGGACACTCAGGAAGGAGCTGGCTGGGGGTCACTGGGGGGTGAGGGGGAGCTGACTGGGGGTCACTGGGGAAGGAGGAGGCCGGGGGTCACGTGGGTGGGGGGGGATGGCCAGAGGTCACTGGGGAGGGAGCTGGCCAGGGGTCACTGGGTCGGGGAGCCGGCCGAGGGTCAGTCCGGATGGAGCTGGCCGGGAGTCACTGGGGATGGAGCTGGCCAGGGGACACTCAGGAGGGAGCTGGCCAGGGGACACTCGGGAGGGAGCTGGCCAAGGCCTTGGTACAAACGATGCCATGGCCTGGGGGCTGCACGCAGGGATGGGTCACGCCTGCTTCTGGGAGGCAAGCGGAGGCCGGCGGCGGGGTCTCGGGCACCTGGATTCGCAGAAGCGAGCGCACCCGAGGGGCCGGCTGGGTGGTGCCAGGTGGCAAGGGCGGCTGTGTGGGGCCCAGGGCTACGGTCATGGGGCTGTGCTCTGTCCTGGGGCCCAGCATGGGGACCTGGCCGGGCGGCGGTGACCCCCAGGGCAGAGCTCACCGGGCGCCCGCCCAGGCCCTCCTGGGACTTGGTGCCTCTGCCCGGACGTCCGCCCATTTGTCCGGTTCTCTCCCCCACTGGCTTCACCTGCCGCAGCCTTGGTTTTGCAGCTTTATTTTTTGTTGTTTTGTTTTCCTCTCCTTTTTTAAAATTTATTTTTTTTTTAATTTTTTAAATTTAAAGTCCACTTGCCAATGTAGAGTGTGACCCCCAGTGCTCACCCCATCACGTGCCCTCCTCGGCGCCCCTCATTCAGTTGCCCCAACCCCTGCAACCCTCTGTGTATCACCAAAGTCCCCAGGGTTTCTTGCGACCCCGGGGTTAGAAGAAAACGGCTGGCAGACCCCGCGATGCTTCCCTGGCGCCGGGTTGCTTGGGCGCCGCTTGTGCCCCGGGGGCGCGCCCCGTGGGACAGCCGAGCCCCGCCTCCCCCTGACACTCGGGGGGCAGCCAAGGCCGAGCATGGCCTGAGACGGTGAGCGCGGGGGAGGCAGGGCCTGGCTGCCGTTGTCACACCGAGCGGGGACAGAGGCCTCTGGGCGAGTGACAAGGGGCAGAGACTTCAGCTGTGATGCCCGCAGTGGCGAGCGCACCCCTTCCCGGAGGGCCTGCCCACCCGCTGGGCCGCCCAGTCACAGGGCAGGGGGGTTCCAGCCGCGACCGTCGCCCCAGAGTGTCCCCAGCCACAGCCTCTTCCTGACGCTGAACACCTTCGGAAGGTCTCTCTAGTGGCCTTTACTGGAAGGGATGAAACAACCAGGTCTGGCAGGTGAAGTGCCCTGGCTCCGGAACCATCGCTGCCCCCAGGGTCCGGGGGGGACGGGATGCCCGGGCCCCACCTCCCCGGTCTCTGGGAACCATTTCCTCTCCGTGGCCCCCATGGAGCCTCTTCGTTTCCAGGGGGACCTGTCCTCCCCGGCCGGTCACTGCGGCCTGTGTGCACCCCTGCCTCCCGGCTCCCCGGTGCCTCTAGAATAGTCTTCCCGGAATACATAACCTCCAGGGCGCCCAGGGGCTCAGTCGGCCAAGGGGCCAGGTCTGGATTTGGGCTCAGGTCAGGATGTCATGGGCCCTGGGATCGAGCCCCGCGTCGGGCTGTGGGCACGGCGTGGAGTCTGCCCTCTGGGCCTCCCCCTGCGCTCTCCTCTCTCTCAAGTAAGTAAATTCTTAAAAAATCTTAAAAAAAAAAATACAAACTTGCCCTGAAGGACCTCCTACAGCGGCCCCCAGCTTTCTCTCGAGGACAAAAAGCATGTGCCCAAGTGGACGCGATGCCCTAATGGGGTGAGCATCCCGAGCCGGCGGCCAGTGCAGGGCTGTCCCGGCACCTCGCAGCCCCTCACCTGTCCCCCCCACCCCCTGCCACTGCCTTTCCTTATGCGGGCCTGCATCCTCCAACAGGTGTGCGGCATCTGGCTCCTCGCAGGCCCCTTGGGAAGGTGTGGGAGGGTTCACCTGTCCCGCCGTCCGTCGAGGAGAACTGCTTGGGGCACGACGAAAGCACAGCCTGGAACCCAGGGGCGCCCCTGGGCCTCCCGCGCCAGCCTAGGAAGTGCGGGGTGAGGCCTCCCCATCCTTCGGTCGAGGAGCCGCTGGTCGAGGAGCCGCCGGCTGAGGCCTCGCACCATCCCCAAGGTGAAGCCATGCATGAGGCCTCGGGGACACTGAGGCACGGGGCAGGGGGGCACATGGCGAGGGGCCGTACGGGGGGCGCGTGCTGGATGAACTGCCACTGCAGCATTTGCACAGAGGAGTAGCAGGCCCTGGCTTAGGTTTCCCAAGGGCTGTGAGGGCCGAGGAAGGGGGCGGGCGGGCCGTGGGAGACCTGGAGACGAGGGTGGCCCTGGCTCCGGGCACCGCCTGCAAGTAAGCTCCCTGGGCTGGCTTGTGGGCGAAGCAGTGGCGCCCCGGGAAGCCGGAGCTCTGATGTCCGCCGGGAGAGCGGCGGTGGTGGAAGGGCCACCGCTCAGGGACCAGCGGGGCCCCAGCCATCCGCTCACCGAGCTACCCAATGGCCAGGCCTGCCGTCCCACCGCCCCTCTTTGAGCTCCCCACCTTCTGCATCCGCTGCAGCCCAGCACATTCTCGGGTGCAGCCGTGGGCGTCCTCCCCTGAGTCCCCGTCGGGCGCCCATGACCATGTCTCTCCTGACACTTCCCAGCAGCCCGGCCTGCACCCTCACTCCTTTGCTCACCTAGCTTCTTCCATCGGGATACTTCCCGTCTGTCTATATTCCCTTTAAAATTGGCACTCGTGGGGAACAAAGCCGCCAGGTGGCCTCGGAAGGGGAATTCTAGAAGGACTCCCCTCTCACGCCGTAGCCTTTACTCTCTTTTCCCTGCACCCCGGAATCCCGTTGTACCTACAGTCACAACTCGTTTCCACTTTTTGTCTGACACTCGGCGTGACGGGGACCAGGCCTCGCCCTGGACAGAGCCGCAGCCTCCGGGCCAGCGCGGCCTCTCTCGGCCCCGCCGCCCAGCTCCCTCCGCATCTTGGGGTGGGCCCGAGCCCGCGCTACTCCCAGACTTCCCTTCAACTTGGAATAAGAACGAAACAACGCAAGCCTGTCCCGGCCATGGCCTCCCGCCAGCCGGCTACCCTGGTCTCCGTTGCCGTCTCGCGTCCCCTCTGACGGTGCCGCCCCCCCCCAGGCCTGATGCCCACTGTTCCCTCGGCGCCCACACTCCTTCCTCAGCACCTCCCAGAGGTTATGTCGTCTCATCTTCCAGCATCTTCCAGGCAGATTCAAGCTCGTCCTCATCTCAGCAATTGCCTCCTCGGAGCAGCAGGCCCACCCTGACTGCGTCCCCCGCGGGAACGGCCGGTGACTGCTGCCCCTTCCTTCAGAGCTCTCGCCCGCCTCTGTACCTAACGGCCTTACTGACTTCGGAGCTTGCTTGTTTGCTGGCCACCTCCCCCCCACCCCCGGAAGGGAAGGACAAGGACAAGGACAGGGTCTGTCTGGATGAGCGCTGCATCTCTAGCTTCCCCGAGGTCGTGTCTGGACGGGGAGTAGAAGGCCGAGGGGCACGTTATGGTGCGATTACCAATGCCTAAGACATTACCTGGCCTAGTTACCAAAAACCATAGCTCAGCTGCATTATTCCGTATTGGTCTTTTGCTAATAAATTTGCAATTCTTAGATTTCAAGATTAAAGACATGGACTCTCTGTCTTACCACGCGCCTGCGGTTCTCTGCTTACTTCTCGAATTGACTTATAGTGACTTTCTTCCTCTGCGACTTTCCCATTTTTATTTAGTAAAATCTATTCATGTTTTTTCTTCATGGATTCTGCTTTTGATGTTATTTTTAGACAGTTTTCTCAGCCTGACATTTAACGTATATTTGCCATTATTTAACTGCATTCACGCCTTAATTTATCACCTAACTCATGACCTAGTGGAAAATTTTTGGTGTATACTGTGGAGTGAGCATCTAAAGGACACTTTGCTCTAGGGGCATACGGAGCGGTTAGGCTCCTGCCTTTGGCCCAGGGCGCAATCCTGGGGTCCCGGGATCGAGTCCCACGTCAGGCCCCCGGCATGGAGCCTGCTTCTCCCTCCTCCTGTGTCTCTGCCTCTCTCTCTATATATATCTATCTATCATGAATAAGTGAATAAATAAATCTTAAAAAAAACCTCTTTATCATAATTATATTATCTAAATACTGTGTTGAATGTCTTTGGATTTCCTTTTATTGCTCATTATTGTCTTTTCCTATATTGGTTACTACATATTTTTATTATTTACTAAACTCAAATAAAACCTATAATACGATGGATCAATCCTAAGACTTTGATCCAGTTACTGAATCACTCTGAATCTCAGTATTTTTTGTGAAATGAAGATAATCATATCTATTTCACAGGCTACTTACAAGGATTACATTATATGATGCATATAAAGTGTTTATTTTCTTCAGTAAAATTGGCGGTTTTACTGAAGACTATTCTGAAGATCACTTACTAAGTTTGTATAATATCGATATATCTTCTATGTATACTGCATACTGGGTATCATATATACTAGATATAGAAAAGGGATTTCTTTCATATTTTTCCAAATGGTCAATTCTGAATTGGAGGATGAATTTCTAAACGTAATTATATGTAGAGTAGCTTTTTTAGATAATTTGACCATGTCTAAATTTGTTGGTTAAATTGCTTTGATTTGCCATGCAGTCAATTGCCTGTCCCTTTTCCATTTTCCTGTACATATGTTATATTTATTTTTCCTGGTGGCTTGCACTGGTTTTAGCCATGTTAAGTGGCAGCCGTGCACCTGAGACCCCGTGGGGCTCTAGTGGTAGTGGCACGAGCACATCACTTAAGCATAATGATGGCTACTGATCTCAAACTGAAGACTTTTTCTTATTTTCCTGGTGGTCTATATTAAAATAATATAGTGGATGCAAGATTTTATCAAATACCTTTTCTGTTTATCTTTCCGATAATCCTATTGGACTCTTTTTCCTATTAAAGGATCTACGAAATTTCAAATTCCTTTGCCTTGCTCTTTTACTGGGATTTACACTTGCCAGTCTATAGTATATCATTTTTACAGTTTTGAGTGTTTTATTTACGAACACACACACAAATAGATGTATTCATAGTAAGATTGAGTTACACGTTTTCTTTCGGTGCTATCTTCTTTTAAAGTTTTACATCAGTTTCCTGAGAGTTTTATACAGGTAATTGAGCAGTTTGTTAGTTTCTTACACTTTGACAGTTTAAGTAACATTGAATAAAATTATTTCAAAGAATGATTTGGCTTGAACACTTGTTTTGGAAGAAGTTCATTGGAAACTTTCATTTTCTACCATAGTTAATGGCCTATTTTCCTCTTCTAACTTTTCTTCAATAAATTTGGGGAATTTACATATTTCAAGAAAGTCATGCATTTGTCAATGAGCTGCATATTATTAAACTTGTAATGACATATTGTATTCCATTGTAATTATTTCATTCATTCTCATGTCTGTGTGTGTATCCTTCTTTGAACGCATAATGTTATACATTTTTGTGCTTTATTTTTGCCATTTTTCATATTGCCAGAGATGCATCTGTATTATTGTTCTCTTATAAGAACTGGGTCTTTGATTTTGCAATTTTATTGCATCATATGCAATTCTAATTTATTTATGTTTGGTTTTATTAAATGTTTTCTATGACTTTTGTAGAAAGTTTTCATTTTTCTTTGCTTCTAGAATTAAAGTTTATTTTACAAGTATTTTCATATGTAATAGCACACTGTATAAGCATATGAATTTTCTTGAGACTAGCTTTGTGTGGGATAATCTGAACTGTAATGATAGCTTGACACTAATTTTGACAGAATTTTTCATTTCATTCTTCAATCAAAATTAAAAATCAAAAAATAAGTGGAGGTATTTGTTTAATCCTCTTGTTTAATTTTAAATCTATTGATGATTTTTATAATTATAATTATTAAGTGGGTATTTTGTTAAAGGTTGTTATTTAATATTAAGTATTTGTTTTGTTTGTACTATAATTAGTCAATTACGGCTTGTAGAATTTTTACTTTTGGAGTCAAGGAGGTTCTTTTTCCTTTTTAGTATTGGATCTGATCTTCCTTTGTATATAGTGGTGTCAAAAAAAGTGTATTTTCTGTAGCTATTTCCTGTAGTTACATATTTGATATATACCTAGTACTGAGACTAATTAATGAAGCTCTATCTCGTATTTTATTTTATTTTTTTAAAGATTTTTTATTTTTTCTATCTCGTATTTTAAAATGTTGTCAGGGCACCTTGATGGCTCAGTCAGTTAGGGGTGACTCTCGGTGTCTGCTCAGGTCGTGGTCTCAGGTGGTGGGATGGAGCCCACCTCAGGCTCCGCACTCAGGGGGAAGTCTGCTTAAAGATTCTCTCCTTCTTTCCCTCCTCCCATGCTCTCGCATGCTCTCTCTCTTAAATAAATAAATTAAAAAAAAAAAAAACAGTTTTGTCAGCTGAGTGTGTCAAACACTAAAATTTGCATTTTTGGCTTTTACTATAATTATAGTGTTGTCAATTTCTCCTTAGATTTCTAACAGTTTTTTTTTTTACATTTTTGGATGTTTTACTATTCATTTTGTGAATATTATGCCTTTGTTGTGGATTATTTATTTTAAGATATAAAATAGCATTCTTGGTATCTTTTCATGCTTTTGCCCTTCCATTCTCTTTTGCTGTTATTAATTTTGTTACATCTGTTTTCTTCATTTTCATTTGCCTGACCTATTGCTACTCTTTCCTTTTGTAATTCCCCCCCCACCCAGCTTTACTGAGGTATAACTGGCAAATAAAGTTGTAAAATATTTGACGTGTGCAACATGATGATTTGATATACATGTGCCTTGTGCAGGGATGCACACGTGTGTGAGTCAAGGTAATTAACACATCTCTTGCCAGACATATTACCTTTTCTTTTGGTGAGAATGTTTAAGCTTTACTCTCTTAGCAAGTGTAATTATACAATACGGTGTAATCATGCCTCGTCACCATGTTATACCTTAGGTTCTCAGACCTTATTCATCTTATAGCTGGAAGTTTGTGTCCCCCATGTACCTTTCCCCACTTCCTCATTCTGCCCCCTCCCCCCAATTGACCCCTGGCAACCACTTTTCCACAATCTGTCCCTTCTGCAGTTTATGTTTCAGGCTTATCTGTTTGCAGATATCTTATATTCTAGCTTGTTTGTGTTGGACCATATCTGAGACATTACCCTTAACTAATTTTGCATTATTTTTATAACTGATATGTTTTAGCTTAAACTCTAATTCCTTACTGTCACTTTTATTTTCCCTTTTTCTTTTCTTTATTAATTTCTTTTCAAAGTTGTAGACTTTCTGGGTAAATCAAAACCACACTGAGCATTCTATTTAATTAAGTAAAAACCTACTTTATCCGAGCCGTGAGTGAATGCCCATGGCTGCGAAGGTGACAATGGCCTGGGCTTTCCCTTATCATCCACTGTTGCCATTTGTGGTGACACAAATGCCCTCAAATGCTCCTCACAGGGCTAAGGGATGATCTTCATGCTCAACCTTGATTCTTAACTCTCCTCTACCACTCGTTTCTGTCTTGTGTGCCAGGTAATAGAAGTTCGTTATTATTGTAATGTATTATTTTTAAAAATTAAACCAAACTGTCTGGGTGGCTCAGTTGGTTAAGCCTCAGATTCTTGATTTCAGCTCAGATCATGATCTCAGGGTCCTGAGATCAAGCCCTGTGTCTGGCTCCCTGCTCAGCATGGAGTCTGTCTAAGATTCTCTCTCCCTCTGCTCCTGCCTCCCCCGGCTTGCATCTTTCTTCCCTAAATTAATTAATTAATTAAAATTTAAATTTAAAAAAATTACACAAAAGTTATAAGATTGGTGCATTGGAAATCTACATACTCTTTACCTAGATTGGCCAAATGGTAGCATTTTCCACATTTACAATGTGAGAGTATATATACTGAATTATTTGATACGTGGTAGTTATAATGACCCTACATCCCTAAATACATTAGTAAAGACTTCCTAAGAACGAGGGCATTCCTTGGTATAACCACAGCACAATTGCCAAATGAAAATTTAATATTAGTGGATTGAGATCACCTAATATATAGCCCATATGTGCACGTTACTAATCTTAATACTGTGCTTTAGAGCAAAATATTTTTTTTTTCTTCTGGCAGGCACCACCTTAGCCAACTGGCCAAAGGTAACATCATCCATATTGGGACAAAACCACATCACAGATATGGTTGCATATTCTTGATATGATGCACTGAAAAGGATCCAATGTCACTTCAGTAGTCGTCCTGCCAAAAATGCATAACCCTGAATCTGATCGTGAGGAAACATCGGATGGACCCAAGCTGAATGAAATTCTATGCTATAACTGGCTCCTTTAAAAATGTCAAAGTTGGGAAACAAAGGGTGAGGAACCAACATAAGTTAAAGGACTTCTTAAGGACCTGACAACTGAGTGCAGTACAGAAGCCTAGATAGAGCTGGAGTAAACTAGCTCTAAAGCAGGGGTTGGCAAACTATTTCTGTAAAGAGCCCGATAATAAATATTTTAAGCTTTATGGACCATATGGTCTCTGTTGCAACTACTTAACTCTGTGGTTGTAATGCAAAAGCTGCCATAGACAACATGTAAACAAATGGGCTTGATTTTATTACAATAAAACTTTACTTATGGAAACAGATGGCAGGTGGGCTGTAGTTTACAGATCCCACCTCTAAAGGGCATTGGGACAATTAGCAAAATTTGAATATGGAGGGAGTATCAGATAATATTTTTATTTTGTTTTGTCAGTGCCAAACTTCCTAAAATTGATAACTATGCGATGGTTATCTAAGAGAACATCCTTCTTCTTAGGAGATACACACAAATACACACACACAAATATACACAAATGGATATTATGGGTGGATAGGTAGGCAGGTGATAGATCTTTAGCTGATCTATATCACTTTCTTTTTCTGATCCCGACTCTAATGCAGGGTCATGCATTTCATTCCATCCTCCTTAATGGAGAATGGTTTCTCTTCATTTCTCTCTCTTTCATGACTTTGATATTTTCAAAGAGTCAAGCTAAGTTTCTTTTAGTAACATAGCCCTCAATTTGTATTCGTCTCGGAATTAGATTCACACTATGACTTTTGGTAGAACGACTATAAAAGTGACATTCTGTCTCATTGAGCACATCCTGTCAGGAGACACGTGATATCAATTTATTCCATGATTGGTGACGTGAGCATTGACCACTTGGTAAACATGACATTTTCCAGATTTTTCCACTCTAAAAGTAACTTGGTTCATCACTTTTCATTTATTTTCTAACCTATTGAAACAGCCTTCACGGTGCAATCTGACATCTTCCTTTGTGCATAGAAACCATTATTTTCTGCATTTTATACACTTACAAAAAAGGACCAGCTGCATTGTATTGGTGACCTTCGAACTCAATAGATACTTATGAAATCATCTTTTAAGAGTCAACATTTGTTTCTGTCGCATGAAAAATTCTTTCCCTTACATTTGCACATAACAGTGTGACACAAAGGCTGGGCCTCTTAATCATGTGGGGGGCGGCTCTTGCAGAGGCCTAAGATGTTTAAGAACACACTCTTCTACTTAAAGGTTATTGTGCAAATACCAAATAACTACCACTGCTGGGTGTGAGGTGATGGCTTTGATTCATGGACCTTTCAAGGGGGCTATGATTTGCATTACTATAGTGGGATAGTTTTATTAAAAGTTATACATTATAATAACCTAGATTTTTAAAAACATGAATATGGATATTAGGATATTGATGTACCAGCTATATAGCTAATTAAGAGTTCAGAAAATAAAAAAAATACCAAGATTAAGACTCCAGTGGTTTTTAAAACTGGAAAGGTATGGGGTTGATTATAAATGTGGACAACCAAAATGATTTTCTTTGCTTTAGTTGCACACCTGAGGGGCTACTGACAAGGAAGCCAGGACGCCAGGGACATTTATTTGGGTAGGCGTTAGGCACATTCACATCTGTCACCAGGTCCACTTTAGCAACTGGGCATCCTGGCACAGTGATGGGCGTATGATGAGTTACATGTGAAATGAAAACCTGAATAAGTGAATTAAAAGAAGAGAAGGAGTGGAAGTCTTCAGTCCAAACAGAGAAATGGGGTTAGTAGTGTGGATATATCCTTCGTGAGGGACGAGGCAACATGACATGCTTACCTGTAATGGAAAATGCCAGGCACCTCACAAAGCCAGTGGATTAAGAGAATTTTCAAGCTTGACACATTGGAGCTGAAACAGGAAATCATTTGGGGTTCCTTCGCCTTGATTGATGGGGCCACGTAGTACATTTTGGCTTTGAAAACAAATAGACCCGGAAGAGTGAAAGGGAGGCGATTGCTGAGAGTAAACTCAAAAGCCACTGTCCTCCCAATTATCTTCAGAAGAGATAAAGATTTATTGAAGGATGTTTGTTGAGGATGATCAATGGTTTCCTGTCTGGCTTTAGGTGCCCAGCAGAAAATTTTCATTTTCTATGGTGAGTGGAGGACACCAATTTATCTCTCTTTCAGAGGTTACGCTTGACTGGAGGTGCAGAGAGTGAGCACACCTAACTTAGGCTCTTCCATCACTATCTTCATAGAAAGGGATTCGATAAATCCACTTTAGGAAAATATCCAGCCATGCATTTGCTTCATACGGGAAGTTTTGTTGGTCATTCCTCTCAGACTTGGGTCCCAGATCCCTTGGGCAGAAATGAGTGTGGCAGAAATGGGAGAGGATGCTGAAGTACAGCCAGAGCACACAGTTGCCCGTCATGCTCTGAGATTTGTGGCACCAAATCAGCGTTGAGCAAAATTTAATCTGAGAAGTGCAGAGCCACTCCAGCCAGAGCCAGGGAACCAGAACTTCAGGTTGGAGCTAATTTGCGAGACAGAGGGAGGGAGAAGTGAGCCTGTTCCTTTTCTTTCATTGGCCAGGCCTACATCGAGTGCCTTTCATCCCAAGAGCACTGCTCATTCCCCAAGTGCCCTTCATTTCCTGCAGCCCACAGAAGCCCAACACCAGTTTGGGCAGTAATCCTCCCGTGGGTCTGAGAGGACGCAGAGAGCTGGGGCAACAATTCATAGTAGGAAACAGAAAATATTTTCCAGCATGACACTCCTCGTGGTAATGGGGATTCCCGCTTCCCCGAGAGCCTGTACCACTTTCTCATTCCTGTCTATCCATCCAGCTAAACTACCCTTCCTTCCTCAGAGACCCTGCTACCCTCTAAAAGCTGCCCTGGGTAGCTGCCTTTATCATCCACATATGTGATCTGCTTCTAACCCAATTTTCCATCTCAGTTAACAAGACCAAGTGAGGTGAAGCAATTTGACCTTGATCCCCAGTGAGCCTGCGACGGAGTCTACTTTTAGAAGAGAACTCACCTCTCTCCTCCCGGATCTGCTCACAACAGCCACTGTATTCCTGAGCCTTTCAGCTGCACTTAGATGTGGTCTAGATTAATACCCAGGTAAACACCAGATGGATGTTGGCCAACCCAGATGAGTTGGCAGGCCACTTGGAAAACTTCTTCACTCTTCCCCAGTACTATCCATCCTTCCGTCAATCGATCAAGCAACTTTGTAAATTAGTAAGACAACATTTTCCAAAGGGCACCCATGTCTTTCAATCATTCCTTTTAGCATCTCTATCACTGCAGAACATTTGCACCTGTTTTTTGTTTGTTTGTTTTGTTTTGTTTTTAAATAAGCATGAAGGGGCAAGCATGCAAAACTTCAGAGGAACTTTCTTACTCGTTGCCTGGGATGTGTTATTTTCTAGCTTCTTATTCTGTTCTTTCTCTCAAAAATTAATTTCTTTTTAAAAAGCAGCAACACTATCTGTAATCTGGTGAATTAAAATAGTTTCCCCCATTACTAATGAAACCAACTTTTAGAACTAGTGTTCAATTTGGCAATCTTAATTATGGACATATTTCTGAATCTGATCAGAGTATTCAACATATATTGGATTGTGGCTTTAAGTTTTACTCCAGGAGGAAAAATGTCTCCTTTCAGTTTGCTCAGAGTGCTTGCTTAGCATAGTGACAATTAAGAGCATTGAATTGGTGAAGGACATGGGTAATTCAGACAGATGGAGACCTTGCCTTGAAGGGCTTTAGGGGTGCAGAGAGACACAGGCGTGGCTGCAGACATGCCAGAGGACAGTAAGGTGGGGTTCAGGGAGCACTCTTTCAGGAAGAAATAATGGAAATGAGTCAGAGCCCCATGGATGTTAGAAAATAAGGCTGGGGGGAACTCTGTCAAGGATTTGGTTTAAATGCCCCTCCCACTCCAACTCTGGATGTGGAGACACCAGCAAGGATGGAGAGCATGTGGCATGTGTGGAGCATTTCAGCTCCCTCACTCTAGACAGACCCCTACTATCTGACATGGGATTCATTGGCTCACAAAGCAGAACCCCTTTGGGGTCAGTTTTCCACCTGGGGGATTCCAGCTCCTGGGAAATGCCCAACCCAGAGAGTTGTATACAGGAGGAAACAAGGCATGCAACACAGAGAGCCCAACACCCTCCATGGAGCAGAGGCTTGATAAATATTTTTATAAGATTTTATTTATTTAGTCATGAGAGAAGCAGAGACCCAGGCAGAGGGAGAAGCAGGCTCCATGCAGAGAGCCTGATGTGAGACTCGATCCCAGGACCCTGGGATCACGACCTGAGCCAAAGGCAGATGCTCAACCACTGAGCCCCCCAGGTGCCCCAATAAATATTTCGTGAATGATTAAAAGAATGAATGGATGGATGCAAGTTTATTCCCTTTACACATTCTGATTCCTGTAGGGTCTATGTTTTGAGACCACGCAAGGATCCTAAGTGATCCTGCTGAGGTGACCAATCGCTGCAGAGCTGACTGTAGGTTGACAATAGCAACCTCACCTAGCAGGGTCCCTGTGCACAGCTCGTGTGGAAAGACAGGAAGCGGGGACAATGAGTAAGCTGGGTTCAGAGCACACTGTCTCTCGGGCTCTCTTTCAAGTGTACCTCATGTCTTAACCTTTTAATCTTCACACCACCTCTGTGTTATAGACACGGTTATTAACCCCTTAACAGATGAGAAAACTGAAACCCAGAAAAAGGAAGTAAGTTGCTCAAAGATACCCTGCTAAGACTGATGCCACTAGCAATAACCATAGTCTGAATACCATAACCAGATGGAGGCTGTCCTTGAGGAAGAACATGGACGTGGGAATCCCCAGGAAAGGAATGATGGGAATGATGTACAGTCAGGTGGGATGTGGTTTGTGGCTCAAGGCAGTCCATTCAGTTTGGTAGAAAACCCCTGGATTTAAGGAGCAAAGACTTCCCCCAGTAAGAGGGATGTGGCAGTGACAGAGCAAAAAGTCAAGATGCCAGAGGAGTGTGGAGAGCCAGAAAGCAAAGCAAGAGATGAAAGACAGATTGCTCTGGGAACATGTGGCAGGGCTTAGTGAACAATCTACCATGGATAAGCTATGATCCAAGGTTAGGGCAGCGAGACAAATTCAGTCCCTGTCTGCAAATGGCCTGGCTTGCTGAAATTCAGCTGGCTTTGCTTGGGGTCTGGATGGCCTCGATGTGAAGGCTCCAGGTCTCAAGGACTCAGAAAGAGCATGAAGGCTGATGGCTGAACTCAACACAAGTATGCAAAGAAGAGCCAGAGAGCGAGCTCTCTGTCCTAGGGAAGAGAAAACAGGTGTCAGGCAATGGTCCTGGCAAAAGGCTAAGATGGAATCCGGTACCCAGAGTGGCCGTTCAGGCAGAGGAGGAACAGATAATTGGCAGATGGGTGGCATCAGGTATTCAGAGTACCTACAGGTGGGCAGCCAGATGGTACCTGTTGATTACCAGAGGTGCAGGTATAAAGACAATTGGCAACAAGTGCCTATGGTCCACAAGAGGTCCAGGAAACTCGCTGATGAGGCCAGAGGTCAGCAGAGGCACAGGTGAGTGGAGTGATGGCCCCGCAAGACGACCAGGCATTCAAATAGCATAGTAGGATCCCATCAGGCGGCACATATATGCCTCACTATCCAAACTCTCTGTTATCCAATCCCTAGTCTTGAATAGGGTGGGATGGGTAGGAATTCTGGTACCAGGGGCCCAGTGTTAGGGAGACTGGGTTTTGTGGAGATTATCCTGAAACTGGAAGGATTAAGAAGGACCAGATGCGAGGTTAGTGAGCATAGGATTCCCAAATATGCGTCATGCGGACTTGCCTGTGAAGTCTCCACCACCCTATCGGCCAGTCGGACAGACTACCATGTCTGAATCCACTGGACAGCATGACTATTTAAAGTTCTAATTCCCTTGCCCCCATTCCCCACACGGCCCAAGGCACTCCCGGCGCGGAGAGGAGTGGACCCACCAGTGGAAAGTGATTGCACACCAGCTGCAATGACAGCTTCCGTAGAGATCCCGCCCCGTTGTGTGGCACCGCTGCACCCAGAACAGAGCTCTGAGACATGCTGATGTGAGGAGGGTCAAGCCGAGCCTAGGCCCTCAAGGGATTTTCTGATGTTTATTATTATTATTATTTTTTAAATTTTTCCAATGTTGCCATACTTGATAATGAGAGAAATCAAACCAGGAATCCCCCCACCACCACTCCATTCTATACACACACACCCTTTCTGCGCAATTTGTCCCACAATTGGCATTTTTCTCCCTTGCAGGATCACTGCTTCTTTCGTCCTACTTCGCCGCAGCCAATGTTTCCTGCCAGGGGTGTCTCAGTCACCCCATTGCCGCCCCCTCTAAGTCCGCCTCTGACTGCCCTGCGCTTGCTCCCTAACCCCCTGCAGAGCGGACCCGAGCAGGCCACAGGCAGTCCTGCGGGGGGGACCCTGAGGCCCCACGGGAGGTGGCACGCAACAGGCCGGCTGCAGGTGGGCTTTTAGTGGCTCAGCCACGCCTCACTGCTCTGACCTCTCCGGTTGCGTGGCCCTGGCAGCCGTAGCTCTCAAGCTCCCCCCCACCCTGCACTCGGGTCACACTCCCCTATGCCCACCGCGTCCTGGTACTTGCTCTCTTGTCTGCCTGCAATGACCCTCCCTCTCCTGCTCAGCACCTGCCGGGCATCCTTTAGATTACGGCTCGTCTGTCCCTTCCTGGAGGATGTCTCCTCTGATGGGCTCATGAGGCAGGTGCTCCCCCTGAGAGCAGCACCTGGGCCTGCCTGCGTGATGGTTGTGATTGGCCCATTCATGTGGCTCCTTGGTTAGTGTCCAACTCCTTCTCTGAGCTATAATGTCACTCACTCCATCCACTCTCATGTCTAGCATAGGACAGGATACCTCACAGATGTCCAGTGAAGAGCTGTTGAATCAGCGTCCTTGGGGAACACACGGCCCAGAGCCTACGTTTCCATACATGTGGAACAGAAGGAGGATAATGAAAGTAAACTGCCAGAGGGATTGTGGTAAGGATTAAATTATTTTTAAGGATTTTATTTATTTATTTGAGTGGGAGGGAGATATATATATATATATATATATATATATAGAGAGAGAGAGAGAGAGAGAGAGAGAGAGAGAGAGAAAGAATGAGCAGGAGGAGGAAGAGGGAGAAGCAAGCTCCCTGTTGAGCAGGGAGCCTGATGGGGGGCTCAATCTCAGGACCCTGTGATCATGACCTTAGTCGAAGGCAGACACTTAACCGACTGAGCTACCCAGGCGCCCCTGTCTTAAGGATTAAATCATAAATCACTTATAAATCTCCCCACATGGTACCTGGCCCATGGTGGCCCCCATACCTTCTGAGACCTTCTTCCCCCTGCTCGGGGCTCTAATCTATAGTTACCTTAACAGAAACACAGAGCGCCAGGAGCATTGACCTTGATGTCAAATTGACCTGTGGTATGGCCATGTTAATACTTGGCCTCACTCAAGCCTCACTTTCTCACCTGTAAAGTGGGGATTTTCATAATACTTGTCTCATGGAGTTGTCATTGATGACACATGCAACAGTGCTTGCAACGGTCTCTGACATGAGCTGGTCAGGATTTGGTGTTTGCTGTTATTAGATTTATCTCTACCACTGGGACTCATGGGAGAGGAATTATGAAAACTGGTGCAGAGTTTACCATGAGCCAAATACTGTGGATCCCATATAGTTGAATCAGCTAGGTGGCTGTCTCTCTGGCCAGGCGAGGACCATTTCTCAAAGCCAGGGGAGCATCCCCATGCTGTTTTGGTGAGAGGATTGCCTTTTGTAAGTCGGTTTCTCAGCCTTGTCAATTCAGCAAAATGCATTTTACCTTGACTTGAAAATGCTTGCTTGATCATATTCCCACTTATTCTTTCTGAATACAGCTCTCTTTGAACCCTGCTAAGATTGGCAATTGCATTTCTCAATTCTCAAAGGACACACCAGAGGATAAAGGAAAATTCTATCCACTGTAGTTGGCTGTGTATTACTCAGAAAAGAGTTCATAGGAGACCAGCTTGAGTTCTAGGTGGACAAGGAAAAAAATTGCGAAGGATGAGCCAAATAGATGAACAAAGACAGTGGGCAAAAAAAGAAATGAAAAGAAAAAAATTTTTAAAAAGAAACATATAATTTTTGCCATCAGGGACAGACTGTAACCGAGTTCCTGAATACAGGCACGACCACCGTAATGGAAAGAACGAGGGAGGAGTCCCTGCTGCAGTCAAGGTTCTCCCATCATATTTCTTGGAATAGGACATTACAAAGAGAAGGCTGAGACTCCTTTGAAGGAGCCCAACAGCGTCCCCTTATTCTCAGACGGAGGATCTGCATCATCAGCCTGCAAGCAGATTTCATGCCTCTGCTTCTGCTGGAACAAGAGGAATTGCTTAAAGAAACTCTGACAAAAATATAGGGTAGAGCAGAGAGAAGCCAAGTAGAGCACTGGAAGTTCTTTGGAAAGACTCCTACCCATCAACAGCTCGGCACTGCTTGTGGATTTAACTTCAGGTGATTGCTGCCGATCTGGAATCTGACCTGGGATAGTGAAGGACTTCCTTTGAGTAGTACCGGACTCAGCTCTGCCCTACTCCAGTGGAGACGGAGTTGTTTAGGGACTGTCCGGCAGGGGGAAGTGGGGGCCTACTCTGCAAGCTGCGTGGTACGTGGATTACAGAGATTTCTGTACTAATAGAGTCGAAGTTGAATATTTGAGCACAACCAGGCCATACACGATACAAGGAATGAGAGGCAGTTATAGGCACTTGTTTTTGGTGGGTCTGCGTGCAAGCACTTGGCGTGCGCTCTCTCTCTATCTCTATCTCTCTGTCTCTGTCTCTCTCATACCAAGCTATTTTATTGGGATTGTGTATTTTCCCTACCCGTTCCCTGAGCAACAAATTAAAGAGCTGCTCAATCCTGTTGGTCAGGAATCTCCAAGGACAATCTTTCCTGGTCGTGTTTTCTTCCCCTTCTGGACTTCTCCCTTGCTGGAATCCACTTCCGTCTTGACCATTGCGAGTGGGGGAGTTATGGTAGCCTTTGAAATGACAGAAGTCACTAAGTGTATAGCTTCTGGCAAATTGTTAAACTCTGTGTCCATTTCCTTCAGAAAACCAGAATGATAACCCTGCCCCCCTCCCCATAGGACTGGTGTAAGGATTATATGTCCTCATAGAGGTAAATACCTTAAAATATGCCTGGCAAGAGGAAGGCTAAGTAAATGATAATCCCCCTCTTTTTTCCTCCCTTCCATATTGTAGTGCACATTGGACTTACCTTCTTTTTTTTTTTTTTTTTTTGGACTTACCTTCTACTTCAAAGTTTCACACTAACTACAGAGAACTTTCCAACCTGCCCTTTTGCAAAGTTTGGGTTTCGATCTGGAATCTTCATCGACTGTGTAAAAAGCTCTAGCTACTGCTTTTCCTATTTTGCTATTCAGACCTGTGCCCTCCTTGAATCCTGGGAGATCTCCTCTGCCCTAATTCTAAAATGATCACTGGAAACAGATTTGGCTTTTCTTTTTCTATATGCATCATGATGGGAGGACGAGTTTTGGGATTATCGTGGCTTTTCATGGCATGAGGCCACTTTCAAATTAAGTGCCCATTAAAAATTTCCCACTAGTTGACCAAGTCATGACAAATTGCAAACCTGGCCCCAGGTAAGTTAACCATCTCTTGCATCGCCGCAGTGATCCAGGCAAAGCAAGGAGCTTCTAGTCACACTGTTTTTTGGACCTGAACGCTCTTGTGCTTGGATCTGAGTAGAGGATCCATATGTTTGGACTGGATGGCAGGGGCTTTGGAAATCAACCATTGTAGTTGGCAGGGGAGTGGATCCCTGAGCTGGTCAGGGCAGAGTGTTCATATAATTGAGAGTAATTATGTTGACAAAGAGGGGAAGTATAAGGGCACCTCATAATTATAAACAGATGTGTTTGAATAATGGCGACTGGCCTTTCAGGGGGCCCAACACACTGAAGCTTCAGCAGGGACTCCTATCCCCGGTGCTACGGAGATGCTTCAACACCTCTGATAACTCAAACATGGCAAGCCAAAGAGATTGTGCTATTTTCAGACAAAACGATACACATGGAAACCAGACGAGGAGGACAGTATAGTAAGAAAAAGCATTGGTTTTGGAACCAGAGAGACTGGTTTAAATCGCAGACATACCACTTAATAGCTGGGTGATTTCAGATTAGTTCTTTAAGAAATCTGTGTCTCAGTGTCCTTATCTCTAAAATGGCTACAATACCACCTCGTGGAGTTGTTAGTAAAACTGGGAAAGTGTAGGTCAATTGTCTAGCATATAACAGGTGCACAATTAGTTTCTAGTCCAAACCAAGGTGATGGCAATCTCCCACCTGGCCTCCCTGCTTCCGTTCTGACCCCAGGATTATCTGTTCCCCGGAGGAATTTTTTTATAAACATAAGTCAGAACACACAACTGCTCAAAACTTTCAAGTAGCTTCACATTACTCTTGGATTAAAATCCAAGATTCTTAATCCTACAAGATCTAGGCTCAGCTCTTAGGACTTTTCGTCCAACTCCCTCTTCTCCCACATTCCCCTTTCCAGTGCCCTCCACCCAAGATTTTCTCTTGTTTCCTTAAGCATGCCAAGTTCTTTCCCCTAAGTGTTTGCATTCCTGGATCCTTCCCGCCACTCACTTCCCAGTTTAAATGTAATAACTCAAAAGAAGCCTTCGTTGCCCACTGTCTTGGTTGAGTTTCCTAAAAATAGAGCCTAAGGGAGGGGTTTGGGAGCACATGGTTTATTTGAAGGTGTGCTCAGGGGAAACCTACTACGGAGTGAGGGAACAGAGAGAGGAAGAGAAAAACAGAACAAGGACATTGTCTTCAGTGTGGTCTTCGGTAATGTCTAGCCTTGGACTGATCTATGGGTTGTAGTGGGGGAAACATCTGGCACATAAATCATTGCTCATAGGTGGCCTGCCTTGAAGTAAGGAGCCAGGCTTTTGTATCACGGAATCAATCAGTCACTGGCTGCCTCACAGGCATCTCCTACCAGCCAAGGACAATTCTCAAGGAAAGGTTGCAGGTTTAAGCCTCTGGCCACAGAATTACCCCACCCCCACCCCTTGCAGATGGAAGATGTGTGTACTGGCTTGTAAATAGGATCTAGCAGAGCATCAACTCACCTGCTGCAAACACCTGGTCCAGCTTTGCCATGCGCACACTCTGTCACATAAATCCGATCCAACGCTTCGGCTTACATATATTCTCTGATATTTTTCTTGCTTAATTATCTGTTGATCTTTCTGTCTCCCTGACTAGAGTATAGGATTTTGAGAGCAACAACCATGTCTGTTTTGTTCATGGCTGTATCTCCTGACTCTAGAACAAACCCTGGTTTAATGAGTGAATGTTAATTAGCAAGCACTTCCCTTCTTCTAAAATGGGAAAAAAATTTACCTTCAGACGAAGAACGTGTCAAAAACAAAGTGAGAAGACTGAATCCTCTGTGTCATGGTCACCTACTCCCTGGAGTTCCTTTGTTTTCTGTCCCATTTTCATGTTCCATCAGTGGAAAGGCGGCTGATTTTTTTTCTTTTGTTATTAAGCATTCCGAAGAACATTGCTTATAAACTGTTTTCTAAAAAGCAATGCTATCCACCACCAGGGAGGCAGCTTTCAGCACTTATCCTGAAATATTTTCAGAACAGATTTGAAGAAAGAGAAAGAAGAGGCTGTCCCCAGAAGCTCATCTCCACAGCTTATTTAATATGACTTTCCCCAAAAGATAGTCCCCAACCAGTTAATTGCTACCGGGGCCAAATTTTATGGAGTATTTTCTACAGAAGATGCTATTCCCCACCCCAGATCTTTCATGTATATCAAAGCACAATCTGTTACGTGTGTTACTGTTGTTGTCTCTCTCTCTCTTCCTCCTTGTCTTTGGGGAAAGGAGATTATGGAGAAACAGCAACATGTGAGAGGATTAACAGGATAATGAGATGTGTACCTCTGCCTCATACTGTGCCCACGCAAATCATACACACACAGCCCTCGTTGAAAAATGATGGCTGCCAACCGCTTTTGTAGCAGCCTTTCTGAGAGTTCCAGCTTCCCATGGCCCCTGTGGCCATCAAAAAAAATCATCAAAATTGTCTGAGAAATTCTGGGTCATTTTAAATAAGGAGCTAGAGGCATGAGGAAAATAAAGCAATCAAGTTGCATATAGGAAGGTGTAAGGAGAGTCGGGACGCCTGGGGCATTATAATACAAAATAATAAAATGCTATCTGGAAGACTTACAAAGCATTGATAATCATGCTAAGCAATTTTAAACACGATGTCGTTGGATCCTTAACTAGTGCTGCGAGACACACAGTACGCTTATTTTATGGCTGAGCAAACCGATGGCCATCGAGCATATGCAAGCTGCCCTATATCACACAGTTGGTGTGATGGCTATCATTTTGGCTGGATGTTTTGTCTTGTTCTGGATTATTTTTGTTGGATGTCCGGTGTCCACTCGCCATTACTGAAGTCATAATACTCTGATTTGCTTTTGCAAATGCCTTTCCGCAACTTTTTATCCATGTTGTTCAAGCGGGGCTGACTCCATTCCAATTCTACGTCTAGCTAATCAAACCGTTCCATCGTGCTGGCCGTTCGAGTTCAGGATGGGCTCACGGCCCTAGCCAGACCAGTGAGACTCAGTTCCTGAGTTTTCCTGGAAATGTGAAGAAAGAAAAATACCTCTTTCTTCTGGGATTGCTTGGGCAAGATAAGTGTAGCTAATTGTAACCAAGCTGCTACCTGATGGGGAGAGTTTTGTGACAAAATACTAACATGGAAGAAAATAGAAACAAGATATAGAGACGTGTATTTCAGGTGCCATCACGTTAGGACCCGAATTCCACCGTTGCTGAAGTTGGCGCTACCCGTGTGGGACTTTTTAGGAGACCAAATACATTTGCTTTATTCTTTAAGACATTTAAGGTGGATTTCTCTTTCTAGCAACTGAATAAATCTTAATAGAGGATGAAGTAAGTGATGGTTGACCTTGGGTATTAGCTGAAGAAGGGCTGATCCCTCAATGCTCATGCACGTAGCTGGAAAACAGATACATTCCAAGGATCATGCACGGGGAAGGGATTGGATAGTCAATCCACTTTGCCTTTTGAACTTTTGTCTACTTCAGGGAGCCCCAACAGGTGACACAGGGTGTCAGAACAGGAGCATATCCAGGGAACAACCCTTACCCAGCTGGCCACAGAACTAGCCTAGAAGAGAAAGAATGAGAATAGGGATTGAAACACTGAAGGAATCGGGCTTGGAATCAGATCATCCTGAGTTCGAATCTCAGCTCTGATGCTACAGATCAGATAACTCTGGCGTATTCCTGGATCTCACTACACCTCAGTTTTCTCATCAGTAAAATGTGACGGTAAAACCTACCTCCTAGGGCTATTCTGAGAAATAAGTAACGGCATGCATGGGAAGTGCTCAGCCAGTATTGCCACTCCATGCAGTCTATTAGTTCCCCAGCCCGTCTCAGGTGCAGCCTATCTGACTCTGGCTATTGAAACTCACAAATACTATTACACGGAAGTGCCTAGGAATCACCCCCACCCCATCTCCACCCAGAAATAGAAGCTCCTGATGTTAGGACAAGTAAACAAGGCAAGTTTGGGCTTATTGTCTGGGGATTTGAATAACTGGGTGTATGTGTAGACTTTACAGGGTCTTAGAGGGAAGTCATGTTTCTAAACAAAACCAACCCACCTGATAGGGTGTTTCATTTCAGCCAAATAACCAATTGTGTCTTTGACACCTTGTCAAATAACTGATTTGACTGATTTGTCTCTTCCCTCCGAATGAAGGTTGTCTGGATTGATCAAACCAATGAGGTTTCTTGACAAGTTGTAATAATAGCAGGGCCATCCTTCATCTCCATCCTGACCCTTGAAGGGGGAACAGGTGTGTACAAGGTCATCAGCACTCGCAAGAGTTGCTTAAAGTCAGTGACACATGGTAATGAAAAATCTAGTTGGAGTTAGGGTATAAACAATGACTGGAAAAAAGTTGGAATAGATTTATTTCCCAAAGGAAGAGTCTATGCCTTTCTCATTGTCCCACTGTGGGCAACCTAGGGGGCCAGTGAGTCAAGGGTGATGTGCACTTTCACGAGGAATCACACTGCAAGGGGATGGATGGACCTGGTCGTGGCTGCCGTTATCAGACCTCATTGATTCCACATGCATTTCCTGAGGACCCGCTCTGTACCAGAAAGTGCTCTAGGTGCTGGGGTAATGGAAACGCTTGCATCCTCACGGAGCCTAAAATTGTTTGGGAGGAGACAGAAAAACATTAAGTAAAATATATCGTATGTCAGGAAATGATAAGCCTTGTGAAGAAAACAATAAAGCCAGGAAGGGGAATAAGAATGATAGATACCAGCGTGCAGGAAGTAAAGGTTGCAATTTAAAAGAGTGTTTGGTGAAGACCTCGGTGAAAAGATGGGTTTTTTTGAGGGGAAACCAATGAAGGAGGTAAAGAAAAGGAAGGAAAATCAACCCTGCGTGGATTTCTGGGAGAAGAGCATTCCTCTGAAGTAGAGGTCAGCCCCAGATGCTGGAAACAGCCAGGGGCAGGGGAGGAGGGATGGAGGGAGGTCAGAGCATAGGCGGCCTGGCACAAGGCCGGGGTGGGGTGGGGTGGGGTGGCTCAAAACCCAAAGGCTTTCTCCTCCCAAGGGGAATGAGCCACCCGTGGGCTTTGAGCTGCTCTCTCTCAAGTTTAATGGGTCCCATGTGGCCCGTGCTCTGAGAACAGACTGGAGGAGCGTGGGGAGGGCGAGCGAGATAGAGGCCAACGCACAAGGCAGGTGGTCGTCACAATGGTGCAGGTGACCCACGAAATGGGCTTTTTCGAGGAGGGCAGCGGTGGGGGGGACTAGGGACGGCTCATCCTTACAGTGTTCACGCTCTACTCGGGCTTTGCCTGTGGGCTGGGGTGAAGCAAATGGTCATCCCGCTAGAAAAACCCTGACGGAGAAGTTCTAAAGGCTTAAACGAAGCCGACACGGTCTCAGGTCAAGGTCCTCAAGGCAGTTTAGCAAGGTGCCCCATTGGGGTCGTAGCCTAGGGCACAGAGTTATAATTTCTCAAGCCCTAGCAAAAGGGAAATGAGGGATGTAGGGGACCCCGTGGCTCAAGAGCAAGGCTGACAGCAGGGACCCCGCGGGGGTGTTCCAGAGCCCCTTAGATGGCATTCATGGGGTAGGAAGTAGAAACAAGAAACTCCAGAGAGCCCCCCCCTGCCCCGGTGACAGAGGGCGTCAGAAAAGGAGCACCCCCAGGAATCCCGAGCTGAAGGTACGACTGGGAATGACAGACGCAACCCGCGGTGGGCTGTGCCGTGAGCGCGGCAGGGAGAAGGTGACGGGTGGCTCGGCTGGGCCACGTGGGAAGGGCCAATGGCAGGGGCCAAGGGGTGGCCCATCAGGGTTTCCTTTCCGTGGGAAATCTGAGTCAATACACAGAGTGGCTCCTTCTCTTCCCGGCGATGACGCTGGGTGAAGATGATCCTCCCAAATTCCACGGCAGAAAACGGAGATGGTGACGCACTGGTGACAGTGACTTGCTGCCTCCCAGCCCGGCCAAGGACAGGGACACTCCCCTGGCCCAGGACGCCTGCTGCCCGCTCCCGGCCCTGGCACAGGCCTCAATCCCGGCGGAAGAGCAGCTCGAAGGCAGAAAGGACAACCCCGGGTGCCACCGCACAACCCTTGTCCCCGTCGTGGATGGACGGGCCAGCCTGCGGGACTGGAAAAGGGGTCTTGCCCAGGCCCTGGCCCCAGCCCCAGCTAGGTACCCCGAGGCCCATCCCCTCCCCTCGCTGCTGCGGCCCAGGCCCCGGGGAGGGGCCGTTCAGCCCGGGCCCCTGGGAGCCTTCCACACGTGGCACTGCCACAGACTGCCCCGCCACCGCCCCAGAGCGTGCCCGGATGGCCAGGGAGCAGGGGCGGGAGACCAGGGACTTGCATTTTCTGGCATATCACAAAGATTTGGTCTTTGAGATCATACCCCCCATGCCCCAGCGGTCAGAGCCCCGTGAGGACGGAGTTGTTCCGGGAAGAAGAGGCAGCCCCAGCGTCTATGCGAGCCCATGGGCAGCCTCGAGGAGGAGGAGGAGGCCCGGCCCGCAGCCTCTTCACCCGGAGCCCTGCTCCTGTCGCCTGAGCCAGGTCAAAAAGGCCTCTCCCATCCTATCCATCAACAGGCACAGATATTAAATCAGGAAATCACACTTGTCAGAACTGCTGAGGTAGGAAGGTGCAGGAGAGGCTTCCTGGGCTCCCAGGGGGCAGGGAGGCGAGCGACGGCGAAGGTGCTGGTAGGCCGATTCCCGCCATTCCAAGAGGACCTACTGTGTGCATGGTCCGGCCTGGCTCTGCCACCCACGGGCTGCGGGACCTACTGTGTGCACGGCCCCGGGCCTGACTCTGCTGCCCACGGGCTGCGGGACTTACCATGTGCAGGGCCCGGGCCTGGCTCTGCCGCCCACAGGCTGTGTGGCCTTGCTCACCTCAGCCAGTCCGGTGGCAGCTGTGCACCCCCCGGGTACAGGGCCCAGCTCCTCGCAGGTTTGGTGTGAGGGTGGCAGGAGACACTGCCCCATGGCCTGGAGCTCCACGTGGACTGTCTGCTGGGAGGTCTCAGCACTAGTCCTGGTTGTGCACTAACTAGTTCTTTACCACAGTGTTTCCCTGGATGGCGGGTTGCTGCAGAGGGTCGTCATATTGATGCAGGGATATTCGGCGTCACCCCTGGAAAGAAGAGGTGAGAGGGAAGAAAGGGGACAAGACACTAAGGACAGGCGAGCCGGTGGGTGATGCTCAAGCAGGCAGGCGGGACCTCGTTCAGTCCCAGAGGCCTTCGCAGGAGGCAGCAGGGTCTGGGGGTCAGGGGCTGAGCATCCAGACCGGGGAACAGCAGCGCTGGGTGAGGAAACTTATGTGCAAGGTCGCATTCTTAGGACACAGGCCGAGCGGGTGTCGCTGAGGTGACCTGGCCCAGGGCAGTCTCTCCTGCTGCTTTATCTGGATTCCAAACCACCTCCTTTCAGACCAGGGGCGTCCCTCCAGGGATCCAGGTCCAGACAAGCTGTCTGGACGTGTTTGCTTATCATGCAAACGGTTGCAAATTTTCTGCTTGGCATCACTCCTCCTCCTCCTCCTCCTCCATCTGCCCCCCCCCCCCCCCCCCGCGGTCTTTTTTTTTTTCCTTTTTTTTTTTTTTCTTGCTCTGATGGCTTTAAGAATCATTATTTCTCTTGTGCTTTCTACTGAAAAAAGCAAAAGAGAGAAGAGGACTAATCCTCAACTCTGGCTGCGGCTTTTAATTATCTTATTAAAACTATCAGGAGTCCTTAAGCCTTTTATGCCCGTGGCCCTAGGACAATATTCCTACTTTCTGAAGTCTGTTTTCAGTGAAGTTTTAATACCTGCTGTTGGGTATGAGGTGAAGGGAACTTTGCTCTAAGAAATATATTTATCAGGATCCCTGGGTGGCTCAGCAGTTTAGCGCCTGCCTTTGGCCCAGGGCACGATCCTGGAGTCCCGGGATCGAGTCCCACGTTGGGCTCCCGGTGCATGGAGCCTGCTTCTCCCTCTGCCTGTCTCTGCCTCTCTCTCTCTCTCTGTGTCTCTCATGAATAAATAAATAAATATTTAACAACAACAAAAAAGAAATATAATTTTCAAAACATGATTCTGCAAGCAAAGGGTCTCGGCTGTAAGGAGCCGACAAGGAGGAGGAGCAATTTGGAGTGTTTACTCTTCGCAAGAGGCCCACCTGAAATATCATCCGTATAGAGAACACGAACACTTGCAGAAGCCAGGCTTATTTTTAAATATAAAATAATAATTTTTAAAAACTGCCTTTGTTGTTCATCTGAAGGCAGCTCACCTGATCATTTGTCAAAGCTCGGATTCCTACTGCCAACAAAATGAGAGAAACAGGCTGAAAAGAGAAGAGAGAAAGCATTTATTTTGAAGGGGAAAATAAAGATTTTTTTCTAACAAGTTTGCCGAGATTCTGTCTCTGACGGCAGGCTGCACCCCAGAAATCTGAATCCTTGGCGGGCGGCTCCTTTCCACCTATAGATAGTCTAGGTAGATGGGGGTTAAAGACAGAAACGCAGGTCAGGGGAAGCCTCCAGGCCCAAAGAGCGGTCTGCCCTGAGAAGAAGCCCCGTTGCCCACAGGATGTCCCTAGCCCCTGGTCTGCCCTTAGAAGACCATCGTGACCCTTATCTATCTGTACAGCTTTTTGTAAATTTTTTTAAAGATTTTATTTATTTATTCATGAGAGACACAGAGTGAGACAGGGACACAGGCAGAGGGAGAAGCAGGCTCCCTGCAGGAAACCCAGTGGGGGACTCAATCCTGGGACCCCAGGATCATACCCGAGCCTAAGGCGGACGTCCCCCTAACTGCCGAGCCACCCAGCTTTGCCTTTTGTCATTTATTTATTTTTTTAATAAATTTATTTTTTATTGGTGTTCAATTTGCCAACATATAGAATAACACCCTGTGCTCATCCCATCAAGTGCCCCCCTCAGTGCCCGTCCCCCAGTCACCCCCATCCCCCGCCCACCTCCCCTTCCACCACCTCTAGTTCATTTCCCAGAGTTTGGAGCCTCTCATGTGCTGTCTCCCTTTCTGATATTTCCCACTCATTTTTTTCTCCTTTCCCCTTACTCCCTTTCACTATTTTTTATATTCCCCAAATGAATGAGACCATATAATGTTTGTCCTTCTCCGATTGACTTATTTCACTCATACCCTCCAGTTCCATCCACGTCGAAGCAAATGGTGGGTGTCCATCAAAAGATGAATGGATAAAGATGTGGTTTATGTATACAATGGGATATTACTCAGCCATTAGAAATGACAAATACCCGCCTTTTGTCATTTCAATCCCTTCCCTCTCAAAATCTGTGCTCACAGCCCGTCAGATCATGTCTTCAGCTTCCCCAAACCATCTTGTTCCTAATACTTCCAGGTTGGGTCTACCCATGCTCTCCCCTCTCATCTCATGCCTCAACCCTCCACCCCTCTCCCCACTAGGAAATTCAGCACAAATACCACCTCCTCCATGAACCTTATGTGACCCCACAGCGGCTGTGTGACCTTCCCCCCTGCTCTTTCAGCCTGACCCTGCTGAGTCTCCATCATTGTCAATCAATGTCCATGAGTGACGTATCTTTACATTCCTCCAATTATTCTCCATGTAGGCTATGGTCTCCTGGGAGTTTCTTTTGTATATATGGAGAAACTGAGGCAGAGTGCTGTTTTTGCCTCCAGAAGTCATGTACCACGGGGATTACAAGTTAAGATTTTAGTGTACTGAGCAATCTCTACTTATGGATCAACGATACAGAGGGAGCCTCAAAAGAATTTTATGAGAACTTGCCATTCTGGACGCCAATCAACACTTGAGCAGTGAAGCATTGAATTAAATTCAAGATGCTTGCCTGTCCCCCACTAGGAGCCAGGCACTTTCATGGCTGCTGGTCTGGAGAGGCACCAAATGGTCAAATATGAGGTCTGTTCATTGAGGAGCTAGATACGGAATGAGGAAGTAGGCAAAACAGCAATAGGTCCCACGTGGGGTAAGTGCTAATCGTTGGGCTTGGGTGTTCTATTTTGCTTTCTGAGCATGAGACGAGCTGGGTCTCCTGGAGCCTCCATCCTCCGTCCTAGTTCTGCCTCCTGGTGGGATCCACAAAACATTCAGAAGCCTCTATACTACAACAGTACAACTTTGGGTTTTGGTTGTTCTTCTTAAAAGCACTCTTAGGCTTTGCTACCTTTTGCCTCAAGCTATCCTCCCCCTTTTATTTTGCCTCAAGCTCCCCCAGACTCAGAGGTCAGTGGCATCCTGTTTGAAGGACAGTGAAGGACACCTGTTTCTGTTCCAAAATAATGCCTTGCCCATGCTGGCCGTTCTTTCCTAGATGCCCCTTGTCCGTCAGCGTTGCTCTCCAGGAGGAGGCTGGCCAGTCCAGACCCCAGGCCAGCTCTGGTCCGAGCCACGGTGCCTCTGCCGTAACCGCCACCTGCCTCTGTGTTGTCAGCCGCTTCCACAGTCCGGCTCCCGATGGCACCGGCCGTTTGTTCAGAAAGCTTTGGACCGTGAGCCAGCATATCGGATACCTGCATATTAGGACCCTTTCCTATTCCTGTCATGCAGCAACTTGTCGGGAGTATCATCATTGCCTTTCTAAGTCCGTAATAAACATTTGGACAGGCTAGAAACTATGTGCAGCCTGTGTCACGAAGCAATGATTTCTATCCTGATACTCGCGGACCAGGGAAGGAGGTGGGATATTAACATAAGCTTGTCAATATTTTATTTTGCCAAACAAAGGCATATTTATTTTTTAAAAAAAGAGAAAAAAAAGGAGAGAAAATCCTGCCATCTACCATCACCATTATTCCATGAGAGAGAGGACAGACACTCCCACCCCCACCACCAATGTGCTACCTATCATGATGCCACGGCACCTGCTTAACCAATATTTGTGAATGAATGGATGTATAAATAAATATGATTTATAAGAAATAGGCTCCACTGAGTCAAAAATTATCTCTAACAATTCTTTAGCTCAGTGACTATTGATCTGGAAGCAAGAAAAGATTCATTTGTCAGAGTGGACATGGCCAAAAGAACAGTTTGCTGGCCTTGTGTGACCAAGTGAATTTGTCTTGTGTGACACGGTCTCCCAAGTCCTATGTAAACCCTGGCCTTCATCAGGCCTTAAATCCCAGCATCCTGGAATCTTGATGCCCCACTGCCATCAACAGGATGGCACAACTGCTCCTCAGGACCTCCTCAGGACCTCCTCAGGACCTCAGGACCTGAACGCTTGGAGCTACTGTCGGTCAGCCCAAGGCGACGCACACCACCGGGACTCCAGTTCCAAGACTCCCGCGACAAATAACTCAATGACAACTCTGCTTCCTCACCCCCCAGCTGATAAGCCTAACTCACCACCCCCATCCCAGAATTCTCCCATGGCCCCACACTTCTCTCTCGTTCAGCTCTTACCATAGGCTTCTGCATCTCAAAAATCTTTAATGACTTCCCATTAGGCACAGAAAAAGGCCCAAATCCTTAGACAAGCATTAAAGGACTCCCATAATCTGACTTTAATGTATCTTTTCAACCTCAATGCCTTCCAGCAGTTTGTCTTCAACTCTCCTGCGGCCTTTTCTCAGTATCAGCTTTGCCTCTTAGCAAGTGTCTGAGTCTTTAGTTCTCTGCTAGAGAAGGGGCTGGGTGCCTCCCTCACCCCAACACAAAGTCCTGCAAACACTATCTCACTGTTGGTGGGAATGTGACCTGGTGCAGCCACTCTGGAAAACTGTGTGGAGGTTCCTCAAAGAGTTAAAAATAGACCTGCCCTACGACCCAGCAATTGCCCTGCTGGGGATTTACCCCAAAGATACAGATGCAGTGAAATGCCGGGACACCTGCACCCCGACATTTCTAGCAGCAATGTCCACAATAGCCAAACTGTGGAAGGAGCCTCGGTGTCCATCGAAAGATAATGGATAAAGAAGATGTGGTCTATGTATACAATGGAATATTCCTCAGCCATTAGAAACGACAAATACCCACCATTTGCTTCGACGTGGAAGGAACTGGAGGGTATGATGTTGAGTGAAATAAGTCAATCGGAGAAGGACAAACGTTATATGTTCTCATTCATTTGGGGAATATAAAAAATAGTGAAAGGGAATAAAGGGGAAAGGAGAAAAAATGAGTGGGAAATATCAGAAAGGGAGACGGAACATGAGAGGCTCCTAACTCGGGAAATGAACTAGAGGTGGTGGAAGGGAAGGTGGGCGGGGGGTGGGGGTGACTGGGTGGTGGGCACTGAGGGGGGCACTTGACGGGATGAGCACTGGGTGTTATTCTATATGTTGGCAAATTGAACACCAATAAAAAATAAATTTATTAAAAAAAAGAAAAGAAATAAACCACACAACTGTAATTGAAACAATTAAAACAATAAAGAAAAAAAATAAAAATAAAAACTATCTCAAATGACAACCGTTAGGTGAATGTGTAAGGCAGGCAAGCACAGATTTACTCATGTTGTGATCTGCTCCAACACCCAGCCCAGCGTTTGGTGTATCACAGCTACTTAGTGCACAGCCCTTGCATAAAGAACAGATAGAGAGCAAGAAGAAAAGGAGGGAGGAAAGAGAAGGAATGAGCTCCAGGGGGTCAAGATTTAAATTATATTACAGTCTGCTGAGCACGTGCTCTGTCTTGGACCACAGGATAAGGCAGGGTAGACAATGCTCAGTGAGGGTGACTTAAACACACGAACCGACTCTGCCCACAAGGAGTCAGAGAAGCAGAAATCATCTCCTGTCACAGACGTGGGGAGCCCCGTCCTCTCAAAGGAGAGAAAAACTGAATGGAGTAAAGGCAAACATGCCAAAGATTTGATGGAGGTCCAACACAGATGGCTTCCAACCGATCCTTGTGCTCATCTGCTCTGCGTACAGATCTTCCGGATACTGGCTCTGTCCTCCAATAGGGTCCCAGCCAGTAGTGACCCAGTGGTCCCATGGGACACTTGTCTACAGTCCCTCAAAGGCAGCAGCCACACAAAAGTGCTTCATCTATCCCTCGCTATGTAGCAACCCTCACTCTCATGGCTTAAGAACAAGAACCACCATTTATCATCTCAAAATTCTAGAGCTCACCCAGGCCTTGCTGGGGTGCTAGATGAAACAGCATGAAGACAGCAACCATGTAAATGCCTCAAAAATATTAATCTAGAAGTAAGATTATAGAATCTACCCTGTGAGCCCATATTTTCGCACTGCACATCCCTCAGACTCTACTCGTCTCTACCCGTCTGCAAAGAACCACCTTCCTCTAGAGAAGGGCAGCCACAAATCTGGCATCTGGATGGACACGTTGCATCTTCTCTCTGGATGAATTTTCTCTGTCCTTCCTCTCCAATTTCTGATGTTAGCACAGACAAAGAAACACTCTTAAAATATTGAAATTTCCCTTGGAGATTGATGCTCCCGGATAGAGAAGTAACAAACATCCTACGGGTTCTAGCCACTCTGTTTTCATTTTGCTTTTATATTGCTACTGGCAAATCTACATATTCTAAGAGTATATCTCCACACTCCGAGGACAAAAATTTTAAATTTCCTTTATAGATCGATGCGACTGAATGAAGAGGTAACGTGGTTTATCTAGTTCTAGCTGCCCTGTTTTCATTTTTGCTATTGTATTGCTTTTGGCAAATCTACATATCATAAGAAGATATTTGTTTCTCCTTGCCTGAAGCTTGTTAATACCTTTCCAGAGTCGCCTAAAACACGAGTAAGGTTATGCAGGACAGTCATCGTGGCTCAGGATCCAAATTAAGGCAACCTAATTTGGCTGTTGCTCTTGAGCTCTTGCACCCGGCAGCCAGGAAGGGCAGCTCAGAGCCGTGAACGGCAGGCACACAGAGGTTTGCCAGAATTAGGAAAAATACAGGACATCCAGTTAAATTTGAAGTTTGAATCAACAATACATATTTTTATTTTTAGTGCAAATATACCCTCTGCACTGTTTGGACACACTTAAACTAAAAACATAATTAACGGGATGTTTCCCTGGCACCCCTATCGCACGGTTCAGGAAGGTCTCGGAAGCCAGGTGTTTTCCCTTCGGTTATGCATCCTTTTTAGAAACGTGTCCCTTCTTGACAGGATGAGCACTGGGTGTTATGCTACGTGTTAAAAAATATACAAAAAAAAAAAAAAAGAAATGTGTCCCTTTTTCTACTTTTGCGGGATCCACTGTAACGTGGGTATACTTTAACATGTGGCATGGGAAAGGTGGTAGAGACTTCCAGGAACCCAGAGCAGTGGGAAAGGGCCCTCACATCTATCAGGCACTCCAAATACACCCAATATTTCACGTATGTAATTTTACATGTTCCTCTCAACAACCCCAACAGATGCGAGTGTCACCATTTTGCTCTGAGGAAACAGATACTCAGAGAAAAATTTGCCCAGGGTCACGCAGCTCTCCGACCACCTGGTTCCCAAGCCCCTGTGTCCACAGCCCCATCACGTGCTGACCTGTAGGGATGTGCACCAAGAGATTGGGGGTATGAGGACAGGTAAAGTTCTTGTTATTTTTCCATCACTCTTGTGTCCCCAGCATGTTCCCTCGTTGCATGACATTTGAGAGGCCTGCTGATAACTATATACTTTATGGAGGACAAATGAAGGTAAGAGAGAAACACGGAAGATGGGGGAAAAGACATAAAATATGCCTCTATTTTAATCTCGAAAGGAGGAATAAATCCTTACCAGTGACTCAAACAGTCCCCTAGCCACTTGCTCTTGTCACATACAGATGGTCGCAGATTCCTCTTCCACAGAAGGAGAGCTTAGTCGGGGGAGGCGAGGGACTGCTCCGCATTAAGCTTGTGGTGAAGTGATCCCTCATCAGTCCCCCCAAGTCCCAGTGGGACAGAGTCTATTCTTACACTGAAGAGCCCCTTGGCACAGAGTAGAAATAGTAGGACTCCTCCTCCGATGCGTCGAATGGGTCTCTCCGTCCTGGAATGTTTTAAGAGGGAATAAAGGGAGAAGAAAATGAGGACACAGGGCATTGTCAAGTTATGGGTCCCACGCTGTGTAGTTTTCATCTATTCTGCTTCATAAGGAAGAGGGACCTCAGCAAGCAAAATTTAGGAATTCGATTATAAAAAGGTAGTGAAATACCGTATCACCCCCATCTGGAGATTTCCTTTCCCAAAAGGAACAAGCTAAGACTTAGGTCCAAGATGTCAGCAGATTGGTGGGTTTTATCCCCCTAAGGAAAGACTGATATCTCTTAGCCAGGTTAAGTAACTCCAATCTTGGTTTCTATTTTCCATCACGGCTTTTCTTATACTTGAGAGCTTGGAATGAACCAGTCAGCATTTATCCTTGAGTTTGACCTAAATCATTTTCTGGGAGGACGCTGACATGAAGAGAAACCAATGGCCCAGAGCCGAACTGAGCAAATGATTCACAAAATGCTTTTGTCCCTGCTGAAGCATGTGGTCATGATGCTGCTGGGAACTGGGATAAATAATAAGGGTTCTTCTCTCTGGCCCTCAGCCACTCGTAGACCCCCTTCGGGATGCTTTTCTTCCAGGCGTTCATATGTGGTGGGCTCACATCAAGACTGGGATCACCACTTGGGAATGTACACGGCAGCAAGGACCCAGCAAATTCACTAAATGTATCTGAGCTCGCACATTGGTTCCCCCAGATGATTGCGATAGCGTCTCTCCTGCTTTCTGTAAGGCGTCTTTCTGTATCTTCCCTGTGTGTTTCTGGGATGAGAGATGGGAGATTTCAACAGATTGCCATAGGAATCTCTGAGCCCCTGGACAGAGAAGTTATCAATCACATTTTCCTACTTCGGAGGACCTATATGAAGAGCGATTTGATATTTTGGCTAGGCCAGAAACGGCCTCTGATCGTTTGGTTTTAAGGCAGTTTTCCAGGCACAGATGAATGAATATCTTGAGCCCTAGGCCAGGCAAGTGTTAAGTCAAGATCTGGCGAGTTTTATCCTTTGGATTCTTCTACTCTGTGATGGGGGCCTCAGTCCCCTGGCTCACATGTGAGTGAACTGAACTGAAAAAAAAAGAAAAAAACAGTGAGTGCATTAGTTAAGGGCCCCCACTGCCAGGAGGTGACGTACTCAGCCCACCTAGCCAGATCTACCCGGTTCCAGAGCTGTGCTTTCTGTTGTCTCTCCATCGCTTCTTAGTTCATTGAAGACCAGTCTGTTCCTTTGTCGTCGGACGGTGTCCTGCCCCTGCCGTACCGCCTCTGAGTCCCTGAATTGTTTTGCTGAGGGTCTTCTCCGTCTTTGGAACCCATTTCGCTGTATTCACTATGAGCTGGAAGCATTGGAGAATTAACTATCGCACCTCCAGGATTCCCCCAACCAGGACTAGCGAAGTCGGTAGATGAACACCCCGTTCCGTTGCTCCCTCGTTGAGCGGTCTACCTCATTCTCTGGCCCCTGTGAGGTGAAGCCTCAGGTTCTGATATTGGTAGATGTTCTGCTAACTTCTCCTTTCTGGAGGACTTTCCCTTTCTTGTGCCATTTGTCCATCCCCCCGGTGGTGCTTCTTAAGTTATCTCTTGTATTATCTCACAGACTGCTTTTGAGAGAACTCCCCAAATGGGGCTTCAGTTACTGGAAAATAGAGATAGAGGGACAGGAAAAATGTGGTGTGTGTATGTGTGGGTGTGGGTGGGTGGGTGTGATGAGAAGGGTAGAGGAGGGTGATAGAAAAGATGAGAATTACCAGTCCTATCACATATCTACTTTCACTTGTAAATGTGATTAAAAAAAAAAAAACCTACCTCATATAGCTTGAAAGTCCTAAGTCACATGATTTATAGAAGGCATTGCCCATCGTTAAGTGCTAAGTGTTGAGCTGCTGTAGAGTTGAAAGGTCATGAACGTCAAGCTTGACCCAAGTCAAACACCTGGATTTAAATTCTGGATTAGTCACTTACTAGCTGTATGAGTCCAAATTACTCTGAGCCTCACTGTGTCCGTCTGGGCAATGGGCATAAAGCTAAGGCCCATAAGGCCGTGCTGAGGACTAAAGAAAGCCGTGCATGCAAGCGGCTGCAGACAGGACACCGTAAGCTCCCAGAATGTGGGGGTACCTCTGCTGCTGCTTCTCCCGCTTCTTCAAGGATACAGAGCCTTCAAGACAAAGCCTTCTGGGCAGAGTGGTTTTCCAGCCTTCTTAGTCCTGTTGTAGCAGGAATTAAATTCACACTTGCAATTTTTCTGAGTGATTGATAGGCATTTCATGATGATTTTATCACTTGGTAGAGGGTGAAAGTCACTCAATGATTACCCGGGTTCCTCCATTAAAACCCACCGCCCAAGACATTCTCTAATTACCCTCACATTCCTGTTAGGCTTTATGGTGTAATTGCTATTCATGGTCCAATTAAGGGGCAATTGCAAGCTGAGAAAAAAAAAATGTGCTTTATTGCTTCAATTTTGAAATTCGTGTATCTTGGAACTTTAATCTACTCCTGGTCCGTAGGGCTCCACATCGAGCCATGCCCACGCTGCCGCAATGGGGCTCGTGGGACTGCCTTTCCCTCACCAGCTCCTGCAGAAGAGCTCTCGGCTGACAGCAGAGCCTCCACAGACTCTGATATTTTGCATTCTAGAAGGCAGAGGGACAGAGGGACAGGGGGGCCTGCCTGTTCTGACGTGCTGAGGACCTTGAAAGAAGATCAACAGGTCCTTTGAGAGTTTGAGCTACCGGGGTGGGTGGAGGTCCCCTAGGCTGGAAGCTGGCCACCCTCCGAGGGAAAGACAAAAGCAGAGACTGTCCAGGGGGCTGAGCATTCAGGCAGGTCTCGGGCCAAATCCCTGTTCTTACCGTTTGCTGTTGGTATGGCTTTGGGCGAGGCAGTTCTCGACGTTCCAGGGTCCCCCTCTACTGAGTAGGATTATAATACTACTCACTCTATCGTAGTTGTGAGCATTAGATGAGATAAAGCCTGGAAAGCACCTAGCACACACCGGCCTCTCAGTAAGTTCTAGCATCACTATCACCACCGCCGCCAGCACCAAGGCCGCTATTCCAGTTTCTACACAGTTGTCCCGTTCTGAGCGCATAGGTCAGGAAGGGAGGTACCTGCTGACTGAGGTCCCTGGCAGAGCTTGGCAAAGCTGCTAATGTTGTTTCATGTTAAGCAATGGTAACTGGGCTTCTTTACTGAGAGCAGCTCAGAGCATTTAATCCTCTGGTTTGTATTTTGAACCTGAAAAAAAAAAGGGGAGTCATGAGTCAGCCCACAGCATAGTGGTCATGGGTGCAGACTTTTGAAGTCAGAGGCACTTGGGTGCAAATACCTGGTTCTGCACTACTGGCCTCTTGACTTTTAGTCTGTGCATCTATAAAATGGAAACCATAGTATTTCTGTGATAAATGCATGTGTTAGGATTACACGAGGTCATATATGAGAAGTACTTCCTACCGTATCTGTGCGTAGATTGATTCTTAAAGGTTAACTCGTGATTATTCTCCTTCTTTTTATTTTTTTATTTTTTTCTCCTTTTTAAAAAGGAGATGGGATGATACTATATTATGGAAGTGGCCCCGAACCTCTCTTCTGCAAAATTACAGAATATCCTACAAAGAGAACAAATAACTGTCTGGAAGATGCTCGTTCGAGAATCCTGGAGCTATTCCACAAAGTGAGGGTGGGTTCTGGGCAGGGACAGAATCCGGTGTGCTTTGCTCGAGATCTACCCTTCCCAGTGGATGTGTAAGACCCTGCGGGAGGGGCTGATGGCTTGCCACCAGGGCATCAATCATATCTACACAAGGAAGATACGTTTTGGAGACGTGGAACTAGATTCCCAAGTAGACAGGGACTTGTAGAAAATTCAGAATGTGCTTAAGTAGGGACAGAATGGAAACATTGGCCTGACAGTCAAATATTCCCCTAATCAAAAAAAAAAAAAAAGAAAAGAAAGAAAGAAAGAAAGAAAGAAAAAAAATATTAAAAAATTAAAAATTAAATAAAAAATAATAAAAAAACACAAATATTCCCCTAATCAACCCAGAACTGTCCTTTTATCTGAAAGGATAATGCTCTTCGAGGCACTGAGTCAGATGCCACCTCCAACGTCCTGAAGTGGCCTTATCTCCTAATTCCCATCTTTAGGAAGAAATTGAGGAGCATGGAACAAAACCCTGATGTCCAAACACTGCCCGGTTTGTGGGGATGCGGCCAAAGGGCTCCCACCCACCTGCAGAAAAAGCCACTGTGCATCCTCCCACGTGCCCAGAGGAATATGCTAAAGCATCCCTTCACCTTCCAGAAGTCAAAACCCACATGCACAGACCTTATGGCCAAGGAGCTAGTGCTTATGGCTAAACAGCCTCTCCTCTGTTTCACCCGAGAATTCACACCATGCTGAACAGAAGGGCTCAGGCCGCTCTAAGCTCGGCCCCATAGCTCCCGGGGTTCCCACTGCTGAAGCATTACTCATCCAGACTCTGGCCCCTTCGTTTCCACTGCAAATTTCCCAGAGACGTGTGGATATGATATTCCTAGAGTTTTCCATTTATGTTGTCTCCTGGTGCATAACAATGATCTGCAGGCTTTCATTTCCTTTAATGATCCTGGGAATGGGGAAACGTTCCCCTTGTCATGTCCCATGTCTGCTGCTGGCCTGATTTCAGAAGCTGAAAAGGGCCGCCCCCCACCAGTTGGCAGGCTGGGGGCAAGTAGCAACAGGAAAGGAGGAAGGCCACACGGGGGCGGGGTAGGGCAGGGTCAAGGAAGAGGCTAGCAGCCCCAAAGCCGCAAGCCTCTCACGTACCGCTCGGCCATTTAGTCCGTGTCTGGCCTTAGGCAAGTCATTTAACTGCTCCGTGCCTCAGTTTCCCCACTGTATACAGGAGCTAGTGCTCCAGACAGGGTGCGGTGGCGGGAAGGCGTCCGATATTACTGCCACTCTTGGCAGTAACAGGAGATCCCCAGGAATTCGGAATCAGGGGCCCTCTTGCGCTTCGCCTTCTTCAGACACGAGCCAATCCTGGTAAATGCAAACATCTTCGACTCATAAAGGAATCTTAGGATAATCTACTGTCCTTATTTGTCTACACGTCTCTCGCTCCTCTAGACTGGATTTCTTGCAGGCAGGAGCTGTGTCTTATTTCCCCTTTTATCCCCCGTAATTGCCAGGAAGTAAATATTTGTTGGACTAGTGCAAATGTCAGCCGGGCTCGGGGAGCCTCGGACCAGGACAGGGGTCCCCACTGCAGGGAACAGGGCAGCCTGGCCGCACAGTGGCTTGGCCTGGGGAAGGGGGGAGCTGTGCTGGGGGAGCCAGCAGGGCTGAGGCCCCAGGACCAGGCCAAGCGGCCTGAGAAGGGGGCGCAGCGCAGGGACCGTTGCTCGGAGCCCGCCCTGCCTGCAGGGTCCGGTGTGCAGGTGCGGGCAGGTGCAGGCAGGTGCAGGCAGGTCGGCTCAGCCCTTGGGGCGGCAGGTGACGACCCCCGGGGGGGGGGCCCGTGGCTGGGGCTGCAGCTTGGGGTTGAGCCGTTGTGCTGTGGCCCTTGGGGGAGTCATGATAGAAAATCCTTGGCAGCCAACAAGGTGGCCGACGTCTGCAGGTCCCCGCGGAGCCCCGGCAGGTGCTCAGGCCGAGGCGGGGCGGGGATGGGAGGCCGGGCTGCGGGACACCGGGCACCTTCCCGGGCGGAAGGCAGGGCCGCTGAGCTGGGCCGAGGATCGCCCTTGGCAGGTGTCCCTTTCCACCCCCAAGGACAGGAATTCCCCTGCGGGGCTGGCCCAGGCTCGGCGGGGCACGGCCAGCTGGGGGCCCGTCTACTCTGGGGGTGCCCATCTACACAGCATGGCCCCGGGCACAATGAGAGGCCCTGCAGGGCAGTGTGGGGCGGGTCCCGGGGGCTGGCACGTGCAGCTGTGGGCCCCCTGTCCTCTCGGGGCTCCCTCCCAAGTGCCCGATGCTGCCCTCCAGTTACTGGGTCACCTTCTATCCAGGGAAGCCCAGGACAATAAAAATAGCACCTTGCATTTGAAAAGCGGTCCACAGTCACCAAGGTGCCTTTCATACCTGTCCTTGGACTCGGTCCTCACAATCCCCTTTCCCGTGAAGCAGCAGAAAATCTTATTTGGCAGAAAGAAGCCCTGTGCGGCGAGGTCACCTGCGTGACCTCCCCGGGTTGAGGGCCTGGGACCCCAGGTCGGGGGCCTGAGCTGTGGGCCACCCGTCACCCCCCACCCATGCACCCTGCAGCCACTCCCCATAACCCCTGTGGCTCCCCCACTGCTGCAGCCTGGGGCACCCCCTGGTCTTGTCCCCGAGGTCTCCCTACTGCCCACGCTGCAGACAAGCCCACAGGGGCTTCTCCTAAGACACAAATAAATACAAACCTATCACCTCCACCCGGATTTCTCCCGTGGCTCCCGAAGACCATGTCCAGGCCGGGTCTAGGCCACCAATCCCCTACTGGGCTCTCCAGGCTGCTGTTTACCTAGGAGGGCTCAGGCCTTGGTGCTGCTGAGCTCTGACCTCTCCAAATGTGCCCGGGAGACCTCGCTCCTCTGGGCCTTGCCCCCGTGCCCGCCTCCATGGCCTTGCAGCACCTGTAACAGTTGTGATACAATAGCAGCAGTCATGATGATGAAGAGCACGCTGGTGAGGAAGAGAAGCGTATTTTATTGACGGCTGACCATCAGAGTTCTTTTTTTTTTTTTTAAGATTTAATTTATTTATTTGAGACAGAGACAGAGAGAGAGTGAGAGGGAGCAAGAGAGAACGTGAGCAGGGGAGAGGGAGAAGCCGGCTCCCCGCTGAGCCAGGAGCCACTGGGGAACTCCATGGGACCCTGGCCTGAGCCAAAGGGAGATGCTTAATGGGCTGAGCCACCCAGGTGTCCACAAGTTCTTTTTTTTTTTTTTAAGTTATTTATTTATTTGAGAGAGAGTTCACATAAGTGGGAGGGGCAGAGGGAGAGGGAGAGAACCTCAAGCAGAGTCCAGGCCAAACAGGGAGCCCAAGGCGAGGCTTAATCTCATGACCCTGAGATCACCCCCGAGCCTAAACCAAGAGTCAGTTTCCCAACCAGCTGTGCTACTAGATGCCCCAACCATCAGAGTTCTCAAGGTCCCCTCTAGTCACATGTCCACCCCACAGCACACAGCTGATGTGGCAAATACAACCTCCTTGTCATCTAGCATCCAGGTCTCAGCCCAAGCACCCCTCCTCCGGAAGGCCTTCCTTGATGATCCCCTCTAAAATCATCCACCTTCCTTCTCCTTCCCTGTTTTTACAATCCTCTTTTCATCTGTCACAGCTCATTTATGCATCTGCAGACAACGCCCCATCTCCAATCTTGCTGCTGTTAGCAGAGCGTGAGCTCCTCTGGAGCAGGGGTCAGGTTGTCAGGCTTGTTCATTCTGCGGCCCTGTGCTTCGAGCGTGCCCACGGTCATGGTGGTGAATGACTCAGGACCATGCGGTTGATGAGGAACCTGAGACTCAAAGAAAATTGACTGGCCTAAGGTCAGCCAGGTACCAAGGAGCAGAGCCAGGAGCTGATGCAGGGTTTCCCGGCCCTAAAAACAGCTTCCGGGCCCAGGGTCACATGTTCTAGACATTTTTTCTAGCATCCCCAAGACTGCATGTCTCAGTACTCATGTGTACAAATGCTCACAGGTTTACTGCCCCCAGTCATCACCCCTTCCCGGCACTTACCCTGCTTTGTTACCGCCTGCTCATATGTTGATAGACTTGAAGCCACTTGACCTCAGGGACTCCGTATCACTCCCTGGAACATCTCTAGTTCTTGGCACGGGGACTACAATCAAGAAATTACTGCCTTGGGATCCCTGGGTGGCTCAGCGGTTTAGCACCTGCCTTCGGCCCAGGGCGTGATCCTGGAGTCCCGGGATCGAGTTCCCCATCGAGCTCCCTGCATGGAGCCTGCTTCTCCCTTTGCCTGTGTCTCTCTGTCTCTCTGTCTCTCTCTCTCTGTGCCTCTCATGAATAAATGAATAAAATCTTAAAAAAAAAAAAAAAGAAGTTGCTGCCTTTGTTGAATAAGGTTTGGAGGAAAGCAAGCACCATTTTCTTGGGTGCTCCTGGGCTTAACATTACTTTAGACCGGAGCTACTCAAAGAGTGCTCTCTGGACCAGCAGCAGGAGCACCCCTGGAGCCGGTTAAGAATGCAGATTCTCAGGCCCCTTCCAGACTCGCTGAATTGGAAATGTAGGGGTGAGGCCAGCCATCTGGGGTTAGAAAGCTTTCGGGTGATCCTGACACAAGCTAAGCTTTGAGAATCACCATTTTAGACCTACGACGGACACCACTGAGCAAATCGAACACAGCTTAGGCTAAATCCCAAATCCCTCAGGCCACGGGTTGCTGTGGTCTCTGAGCTGAAGGCAAGGTAAGGTGCAGTCACCCAGGTGCTGGCAGTCGGCTCCCACGCTCCCGCCTCGCTCGGCACAGACACAAAGGCTCTGCCCTGGGTAGGGTCCCGGTCTTCCTTTGCCAGAACCTCATGCCCACGGGCCCCCGACACTCCCTCTCAGTCTCCTCCACCTTCGTCCACACCACTTACGTCAAGGGCACAGCATGCGTGTCGGCCTTGTCTGCTCCTAGGGCTTGGCCCAGTGCTCTGCTCACAAGGAGGAGCCCGCCCCCCGTTCAGATGCCGGCAAACATCCTGCTTTGTTACTTCTTATGCTCCCTGCGAAGGTGTGTTAGCATCGCCCACCAGATCCCTGATGCCAGGACCTGCTGCCTTTCCGACCCCAGTGTAGACTGCAGGGGCCCCTCGAGATGGCAAGGTTGGGCTAAGAGCTAGCCCCGTCCACGTTGTGCCTGGTGAGTCGAGCCCTGGCCCCAGCCAGCATGGAAAGCTCAGCCTGCCTGTGCACCAGGATTTCACTGGGTGAACACTTCCCCAACCACAGTTATGCTCCAGTTGCCCAGCCCCACTCCCAGCCCCACTCACCACCTTCCAGAAGAATCCATTTCTCGTTGGAACAGCCCTGGCTGTTCGAATGTCCTCGTGTGACCACAGCCACGTCTCTATCACATCTGCCACAGCTCCTGGTTCTGCAGGTCCATTTGGCTTCCCTTCCCTACACCATCCCCCTCCCCCAATTACTCTCTAGTGGCTTCCAAGTTACTACGTTGCTCTAGAGATGCTCAGAGTGTCATCTGCTTTGATCCTCACTAAATCTGCGTTTTCTCTCTCCTAACACGCAGAGAACCCGCACCGGCCGCACAGTACTACGAAGCGCAGCTGCAATGTTTCTAGGTTAGAGTAGATACAGGGCTGACAAGAGACGGGGCAGTTTCTGCAAATATGTCGCTGACTGCCTGGAGCTGCCCAGAAGCTCAGCTCTCAGCAAACGAATGTTCCTACTTCAGAATAGATTCATTTTATTTTTAGAACATGCCCTGTGGAATTACAAGCTTGGAGGGACGCAGGGAAGCACATGAACCTTCTTAAATCACCGTAGACATGTTATGGGGGCACGAGAGGGAAGGCCTGCAGGGGAATGAACTGTCGAAGAGTGGGCGATACGGAGGGCGATGCGATTGGCCAGCCACCAGGGGCCCCGAGGAGAATGTCTCTGCCCGGGTCAAGACCTCCAGGGCTCCCTTTTTCCATGTGTGTGAGCTCCTGCGGGTGCAGCCGGACACCACCCGGGTCAAGACGTCCAGGGCCCCCTTTATCCATGTGTGTGAGCTCCTGTGGGTGTAGCCAGATGCCACCTGGGTCAAGACCTCCAGGGCCCCCTTTATCCATGTGTGTGAACTCCTGTGGGTGCAGGTGGATGCCACCCAGGCCAAGACCTCCAGGGCCCCCTTTATCCATGTGTGTGAGCTCCTGCAGGTGCAGCCAGACACCACCTCAGTCACCTGAGTCGCACCCTGGCAAGGATCTGACTGGGCAACACGTCAGGAAGCTCCTGCCCCATCAGTTCATCAGGCTGGGAACCCATCTTGGCCTCCAGGGGGCTGACGTACAGCCCCCTACTATCTCCAGAAGGTCACCATGGGCTCGGGAAGCAGACACGTCTACACCAAAGTTTTGCACAAATTACCTCACCTCCTCGAATCTCAATTTTTTTTTCATCAGAATGTATATCAAAGACCTGTCTGGAAGATAAAAAGTAGTGATATATGGAAGGTGATGGCAAACCCAGATCGCACTCTACCCAACCGTGACCGGGCTGGGCTTGCAATGACCCAATTTGACATCGAGAAGAGAAAGCTTGAAGGTATGAAGTGGCAAAGAGCCAGTGGAAAGGGAGCTAAACTGTTTTCCTGCTGTTAGGAATATATGCCTGCTGGTAAGTTTTAGGTCTCGGGAATGAGGCATGATGCTACTTTCCAGGAGAGAGGTGGGGGAAACGAGTTCCCACAACAATTTAGAGTGTAACTAGATCACCTGGACGTAGATCTAAAAGCTGGAAAGGAGCTGAGACATCAGGGTGAGGCAGGAGGGCAAGGAGGGCTGTGCTTGTGGCCACAGACCTGAGACTCAAAACAAGATATCCACGGAGACCCCAGGCTAGGCGTGGGCCCCTAACATGGAAGGTCCTCGGAGGAGGGAACAGAGCAGGGAATGGGCACTGGGCGTGAGCCTCGGAACAAGAGGGTCTGTGTGCATAACTGACTGGCTGGAGGGCTGGAGAAGAATTCTTGCAGCCTAGGTTCCTCCCAGACTCACGACTCTGCTCCCACGTGCTGTACACCTGTACCACGAGGTACGGGTCTTGAAGTCCCTTCATGGCTCAGCCCAATCTTTTTACCCTGCTAGGAGTGCACCAGGCTGAGATGTTGACGTTCTGGGCATGGGCCCACCTGGGAGATGGGGGCGATGTGTCACAGCCCAATTGGGTCAGAGGGGCTGAGTGTCCGGACTGACCAGAACTGAGCTTAAGGACAAAGCCCACCTCACACCTGCTGTATGACTTTGCAGCAAGTCCTTAGCATGTGCAAACCTCCGTTTCCTCGTTGGTAAAATGAGAAAGGAGCCATACCTGGGTCCACGACATTAGATTAGATGAGAAAATAAACAGAAATCACGTAAGAACACAGTCTCACAAACAGTAGGGTTGTTAGATGGCTGTATCCTCACACATATAGTTGAGGAACAGGAGTATCACCGTCATCATATTTTATACACCTGTGAATCATTTGTTAGGGCCCCTCTTATGAAAAGACATGGTGCTCAGTTCCACGGGCAATAAAAAGAAACAAAGCATGATTCATAAGCTCTGAGGATTTGTGAATGAGCAGCCGAGATCAGAAAAAAATATGGTCAGACAAGAAGTAAAGGGAGATTAGAGAAAGAAATCTGAAAACACTGTGCAGTTGGAGGAGGACGGGGGTTTCTGTGTGCCCGTGGCCACCCTGCCCTGGGCACTATGCTACAAGCTTGTAAGCCTTATTTTTCATGCAACCCTGCCAACTACGGGGACCTACAGGGGTAGGTCCATCAGCAGTTGCCAGAACTCAAGACTAGAAGACTAGAAGAACCAAATGGCTCTCTAAGAAGCCCCAACGAGTAGGGGATGAATGGGATTTTATACTGTCTGCCCCTTCAGTTCTATCCTTTCTGGAAAACCTCATTGACACTGAGGAGAGAGGAAATAAGGAGGAAAGACCTTCTCACTGGCCCTAGGGTGATAGGGAAACTATAGGCACTTCTGCAAAAGAGGGGTGGGAATCGCAGGCACATATGCCCTGAAATGACAGTTGTAAGAACAGAGCCCAGCTTCACTCCTCAGTGCTGAGCGTGCATAACACGGACGTTCTGTAAAGTAGCTTCATGTAGGATCTCTGATGGCTCCATGTGGAAGCATCCAATGATGATTACTTAATTGGAAATTAGCCCGCAATATCTTCATGAGTAAATGGACCATTCTTTCCCAAATAGTGGCCTCAGAAAACAGATCATAGATAAAAATACTAAAAAAAAAAAATTATTTTTTAAAATTTTAAAAAAATGCAAAGAATGTGGTTGGCAAACCTGAGGAATGCAGCCTGGTAGATAGAAGGTGGAAGGAGGTAATATTTACATAGCAGTTAAGGTGCCGGACACTGTGCTTGATGCCCACTGATTGGACTTTATACAAGAGGATATTGAGACAGGATCACGATAGACGCAGAGGAGGAAGGGCACTGCCCAGAGCTCTTGGTCTTGATGCAATGGGGATATAATCCTGGAGCCACCATGGGTCCTTATACTTAGAGAACCTGCATGACTTGCAAGGTCACACAGAAAAGCAGAGCTGAGGAGAACGGGTGGAGGGATAGGAGGCTAGGTCCCTATGACGTTCTGTAAGCCTCAGTCCAGGTGCGTGTAAAGTCAGGTCAGCCCTGGATTCTGTGTTTGTGCAAGCCGTTGCATTTCCTCTTTGGCTTTAGCTTAGTTTGGGTTTGAATTATTTTTACTTACAACCAAAAGAGTCCTGCCTAATATGGAAATGAAGTCATGCTGGATCTCCGGCAACGAGGACAATGCAGGGCATACAGTAGATGCTCAAGGATATTATTGGAATGAGTGAATAATATACTTGATCCTCTTGAGCAATTACAAGCAGTGACTCAGAGACACGATGGTCACAGTGACTGAAAAAGAAGTAAAATTCTCATCTCTTGAGCTCTAGTTCAGGGCACCTTCCATTATTTTCCATAGACCTTTACTAATGTGAGGAAAATCTTATGCCTCTTGTACATATGGAGGGCTGATTCTTTTTTTTAAGTTATTTTTCTATGCTTCATGATTTAAAAAATTCTACATGAATGCTTTTTCATCATAAAAGGTCCACGTCTTCCACTGTACTCCTATTCTATTCTCAATCACAGTTTGATATGTACCCTAATAGACCTTCCTCCAAGAATTTATGTAAAGTTAATTAAGTATCAAGTCGATAATAATCTTTGAATTAAAAATAACATTTTAATTTGCTTCCAAACAGCACAAGGAGTCATGAGAAGAGACTGTTGGTGGGGTTCAGATAAAACAGAACGGGCTTTGTTGATAATCGTCAAAGCAGCATGGTGGGAACACGGAGGTTCATCTCTCTGTTCTCTACGATGCACGTGTTTGAAATATATAAAACATATAAAAATAAAATACAATATTATTATGACATTAGCAATGTGTAGAGTATAAAGAATTGAAGAAGAAATAATGAGAAAATTAAAACATCGTATTTCTGCTACACACAGTTTACAGCAGTTTAATGTATATTCTTGTATGTCCTTCCAAACCTTTATATATGCATACACACACACAATTGTTATTTTTTGCCTTTTGTTTAACCAGTTTTTTAAGTACGCATTTAAAAAAATTATGTGTGGGCAGCCTGGGTGGCTCAGCGGTTTAGCACCTGCCTTTGGCCCAGGGCGCCATCCTAGAGTTCCGGGATCGAGTCCCACATCAGGCTCCCTGCATGGAGCCTGCTTCTCCCTCTTCCTGTGTCTCTGCCTCTCTCTCTATGTCTCTCATGAATAAATAAATAAAATCTTAAAAAAAATAAAAAAATTATATGGGATTTTTCTGTTATTCCTACTGCATTTATTTTATCATTTGGGAGGAGCAACACTTACCTCTCCATGGTGCTGTGCCAATATTTAGTATTTATTGTTTCAATAATGCCCATTCTATATTCAAATTTCTGTAATCATTTTTAATAATTCATCATTTGTCTGTGAGCATCCAATATAGGACCAGGTAGTGTATCTAGTTTTTATACCCTTTAAAACTCATGGGGGAAAAAAAAACCCAGTTTTAACTGAGACGTAATTTCCATAGTATATAACCGCCTCTTTAGAGCATACAATTCAGCATTTTTTAGTATATTCATAGAATTGTACAGCCATTATAATCTAATTTTAGAGTGTTTCATCACTCCCTAAATTACCAATCACTTCCACTCCCCCACCTGCCCCTCCCCAGCCTCTGTCTGTATATATTTGCCTGTTCTGACATTTCACATAAATGAAACCATTCAATACGTAGCCTTTTGTGTTTGACCTCTGTCACTAAGGATCATGTTTTCAAGGGTTGCTCACATTTGAGGATGTGTCAGCACTTCATTCCTTTCTACGGTCAAATAATATCTCCCCGTATGGATATAACACCTCTTATGTATTCACTCATCAGCTGATGCTCATTGGATGGTTTCTACTTTGTAAGTATGTGTGACTAAGGCTGCTATGAACATTCGTGCTCGAGTTTGTGTGTGGACTTGTGCTTTTCTTTTCTTTAGGATAAATACTGGACTAGTCGGGACTATGGCAGCCCCACGTTTAGCATTTCAAGGAACTGCCAAGTTGCAGGATCTAAATGGGGGGAATTATATCTCAGCAAAGCTTTCAAAACGCTGCATGTTTTCCCTTCCAGGTTTGTTTTTGAAGTGTTTAGCTCTACCAGTGAGATTCCCTACGGGGCTGCTTTCTGGATGCCTTGGACATTCAGCGAGGTCCCTCTACTCTGGCTGGTGGGAGCTAAGAAGTTTCTTATCCCTGCATGAGTTCTGACAATGGCTCAGTTTACAAGTCCTTAGTCAGTCTTCACCTGGCCTTGTGGAGAATCACCCTCTGTGCACACGCAAAGATTCAAAGGGAAACTTCTAAAAATGTCTGTCACTTTTTCTCTCTGTGGCTTCTCCCTCTCTGGCATCTGCCCTGGAACTTCTAGCTGACTCAGCCTCCACGAAGTCTGGTACCTACCCTCAACTCAGTAAGACCGAGGTTCTGTGCTTGGACTCTCCTTTCTTTTCTTTTCTCTTTTTTTTAAAATTTATTTATTTATTTATTTATTTATTTATTTATTTATTTATTCTCTTTTTTTAATTTAAGTAGGACTCCCCTTTCCTTCCACAAGAAAGCCATTCTCTGGAAAGCAGCTCAGAAGTCTCGTGTGATTGTAGGGCTCACCTCATTTGTTTCTCTTCACTCAAAGCTCATAGTCTTCCCCTGCTCATATGAAACAATTCCCTCAGGTATTTTGCCCACTTTTCTATTTGTTTATGCAAGGAGAGTCAATCTGGTATTTACTCAATCTTTGTTAAATGCACCCTTTTGCCCTGTAGCCCCACATCCCTAAATGGGTTTCATGAACAGCTTTACTAAAAGAACTAATTGCTGATTCCTTTTCCTCCACTGCCTATTTACAAATAAGAGTTCATAAAGTCACTAGAACTTGGATCATTATGGCTCGTGGCTTCTTTCCAAAAGGGAAGCTCTGGAACGCCTGGGTGGCTCAGTGGTTGAGCATCTGTCTGTGGCTCAGGGCATGACCCTGGGGTCCTGGGATCGAGTCCCACATCAGGCTCCCCCCACAGGGAGCCTGCTTCTCCCTCTGCCTGTGTCTCTGCCTCTCTCTGTGTGTGTCTCATGAATAAATAAAAAAAAAATCTTTAAAAGAAAATACAAAAAAAGGAGAAGTTCTGAGCTCCCATCTTCTTAGAAAGTACTTTCAGAATTATTAGAGTGGTTTCTACAATCCCCCAAGAAGAGCTCTTTTTCCAGTTCGCCAGTGGAATACCTTTGGAGCTTTGGTGGAGAAAATGCTAGAGTCCATGCTCAGGTAACTCCCTGAGTGCCACCATCAGGGTCTACACAGCATCAGGAAACTAATAAAGCTAACAAAGTAATGAAACGCAGATGACTGCAGAAGCTGAGCTTTCCCCGCTACCCCAGAGCAGAGGATAATTTGACAGCTCAACACTGCATGTTTGCCAAAATACTTCTGTGGCTCGCGTCTCATTAAGGAAAGTAGCCCCGTGGGGGCATGTCACTGTGTCTGGGTGACAGGGGTCCATGTGGGAAAGTGCAGCTCAGCATGTTGGCTGCTGGGCTTGGCAGGCAGTGAGTGACTGGGGGTGTTGGGAAGATTCTCTGTTGTCTTCAACCCCAGACCCTCTGCTCGAGCCTAAATAAAGACATTGCTGGAAATGCTCTTCTGTTACTCCGGGCTCAGTTCTTTCTTCCCTCCTTTTCTCCCTTCTTTCTCCCAAAAGAAAGTTGCTACTTTCATCAAGTATCGATTATCCCAATTAAGAATATAGTTGAGGCACAACCCTTTAAAATGCTTCAAAGAGCACCCTGCGCAGACATAAAGAAGCCTGTGGCAATTATGGAAATGGCCTGAGCCAAGTAGAGGGAAGGTGTCCTCGAGGGCGCAGAGAGGTGGAGAGCGCCCGCTTGGCAGGCAGGGCCCTAGGGCTGGGCATTAGCTTGCCTGTGAAAACCACGCACTCGGTGGGTGACTCGGGGATGATGCTCATTTGCAAACATGCAGGACCTGGAGGTGTACTGTGCACTCCAGAAACTGCAAAATCCCAATGAGATAAACCCTCACACCAGTCAGACGGGCTAAAATTTAACAGCACAAGAACCACCAGGTGTTGGTGAGGATACGGAGAAAGGGGAGCCCTCTCGGCCTGTTGGTGGGAATGCAAACTCTGGAATTAAAAATAGAACTTACCCTATGATCCCACAATCACACTCCTGGGTATTTGCCCAAAGCATACAAAACTAGTCATTTGAAGGGATATATGCACCCCAATGTTTACAGCAGGATTATCAACAGTAGCCGAGTTTGGATAGAGCCCAAATGGCCAATGACTGATGAATGGAATCTTGCCATGGAGCTAGGGTGTATTACGCTAAGTGAAATAAGTCAGTGAGAGAAAGACAAATACCATGTTATCTCACTTATATGTGGAATTTAAGACACAAAACAAACAACCATAGGGGCAAAGAAGAGAAGGAGAGGCAAGCCGGGGACAGTCTCCCAACCAGAGAGAAGCAATTGATGGTTTCCAGTGGGGGCGGGAGGTGAAGCAGGTGATGGTGATTAAGGAGGGCACGTGTGGGACGCCTGGGTGGCTCAGCGGTTGAGCGTCTACCTTTGGCCCAGTACCTGATCCTGGGGTCCTGGGATTGAGTCCCATATGGGGCTCCCTGCATAGAGCCTGCTTCTCCCTCTGTCTATATCTCTGCTTCTCTCTGTGTCTCTCAGGAATAAGTAAATAAAATCTTAAAAAAAAAAAAAGGAGGGCACGTGTGATGAGCATCCAGGGCTGCGGGGGAGTGCAGAGCCCTACAGTGTGCGCCTGAAACTAGTGTCACACTGCACTTAGCTAGCCAGACTTTAAATAGCAAAAGAAACCACAAGTAGTTAAATAATGCTGGAAAGAAAGCTAAGGGAGGTATGGAAATGGGGAATGGGGTGCCTGGGGGGCTCAGTGGTTGAGCGTCTTCCTTCAGCCCAGGGAGTGACCTCAAGGTCCTGGGATCGAGTCCCACATCGGGCTCCCTGCGTGGAGCCTGCTTCTCCCTCTGCCTGTGTCTCTGCCTCCCTCTCTGTGTCTCTCAGGAAAAAACAAATAAAATCTTTAAAAAAGAAAGGAAATGGGGAGTAGGATGAGGGTGGGGTGGGGGTAGGCTGAGTGAGGGTTATGGGGAGCCTTCTCTGACTTACACAATTATTGGACCCCATTCTCTGTGGTTTTCCTCATACTTCTGAGATGGGAACCACAGCAAGAAATAGATTGTACATCAGGATCTGCTAGATACACATAGAACTCAAACAAATTTTTCATGAAATACTTTTTGACCTCATTAAGCACCCAAGTTCCTATTATTTCCATTTTACTCTATTTCATGTTTTAGATACTGGTTATGATTCTATCTCAGTGCCTGCTTTCAAGAAGACTCAGTCTGTGACAGTGGGTATTCTTGTCTCGCTCTAGATCTCAAAGAGCTTTCAACATTTCAGCACTAAATGTGATATTTGTTATATGACTTTTGTAGATTTACTTGTCAGGTGAAGGGAATCCTATTCATCTTTTAGTAAGAGTCTTAACACAAATGTTAGGTTCCACAAAATATTATCGAGGTGTTTATGTACTTCTATTAATTTATTAATGTCTATATTAAATTGTTTGACTTTTCTAATGTCAAAAAGAAAAGCCGTTGTGTTCACAGTATAATCTGGCTTGCATATTTTTTTAAAAGATTTTATTTATTTATTCATGAGAGACACAGAGAGAGGCAGAGACACGGACAGAGGAAGAAGCAGGCTCCATGCAGGGAGCCCGACGCGGGACTCGATCCTGGGACCCTGGGATCACGCCCTGAGCCAGAGGCAGATGCTCACCCTCTATGCCCCCCAGGCGCCCTGTCTTGCATATTCCTAGATCTGCTTTGCTCCCATTAATTTAGAGCTTCAAAAAAATTAATGAATAGGAAAATTCACTCTACTTGATGTACAGTTCTGAGAATATTGACAAATATAGAGAGTCGAGTAACTGCCATCACAGACCAAAAATAATAGGCAGTGTTTGAATTTCCAACTGTCTTATAAATGTCATTTTTAAAAGTTTCTTCAAATCAGCATTCAGATAAATTCCATATGTTACAGTTTGATATTGTGACTCTTAAGAGTCTTGTTAGACCTTGAGTTCCTTTCCATCTTCCCCCATCCACCTCGCAATATATTTGTCAAAGAAACTGGATCGTTTTGTCCTGTAGAGCTCCCCATGAGCTGCATTCTGCTGATGACAGCCCTATGATTTTTTTTTTCGCATCTGTTGTTTAATATATAACACGTTGTCCAACATATTGTTCTCTCTTCTGTACTTTTTCCTAGATTGAATCTGGAGGCTTGATCAGATTCAGGATTGATTTGGATGACTAGTGTACACATAGGCTTGTGGGGGTTTTTTCCATCAGGATATATGAAATGTTTACTTCCACTTCTTGTAATGTTCGCGGTAGTTAATGACCAGTGCTTCTGCGTCTAAGAATTCATTATGTGTTACGCAGCGACGATGCTCCAATTCTTTCATTTCTTCCTTATTCATTTGCTAGAATACTTCTATAAAGAGAAACTTTGCTTCGTCTACTTTTTGGTGACCTAGTAGTGTGGGAAGACATGATAAGATGCTGAATTCTTTCCTTTTATTTTCAAGTTTCCAATGGTAACCAAGGTTATTTTTTCTTTCAGTATCACATTGCACTCTATAGTTTTATACATATTTCATGTGCTTAAATTCATAGCAGAAATTAATTTTAGTGATTCTGAAATTGTAACATTTTGGCCAATAGAGACTTCCTTGAGATGACTTCAAACTTGTTTAGCTAGAACTTTCCTCGTCTTAGTAGGGTTCTTATTATCCAGTATAGCAATATATTCCAAGATCACCTTGTACGTTCCTTGCCCCTTGCTTGGAATCAGTCACTCTGAAAGGAGTTCTGCTTCCTTGGATGAGAAATGGCGTTTCAAGACTGCAGCCTGCGAACGATGGGTGTTCCTTGCTACTGGCATATGATGATGTCAAGACGTTTTCAGGGAAACGTGCTAGAAAATATGCAGACACATACATATGTATATATTTATATAGGTATGTATGTATACACATGTGCGTATGAGTTTGTATCCACCCCTATCTATAGCCAGCTACTGATCGATCTATCATTTGCTTAGACATTTTAGTCTGAATCTCAGGACTCCGGGACACAGGAACGATAGAATGTCATGTGCTTACTCATTTGATAAATCCCCAAATACACATACCCAACAGTCCCCAAAACAAACAAACAACAAATAAATAACAGCAGTATTGCCAATAATATGTCTCTAGGACATGTACAGTCTAGTGATGAAGGTTTGAGAACCGGTTTCACTCTGACTGATTAGTCACCAAATAGACAAACATTTAGAATCATTTGTTCAACCTCTCCTTTCAAGTTTTCAAGGATGGATTCCAAAATCCATCACAATTTTATGACTTTCTAACCAAGCCCCTCCTATCAGATTCCTATTTCATCCCCCAACTACACGCACCCACACATACACACACACACACACACACACACACACACCCCTCACTTTTCTTTAGATAAGTAGTAACAAGCTATACCCCTTACTACCCATTATTTTAAAAGATACTCTCAAGAACTTCCACATTAAGACATAGTTATATCCCTTGCTACTTTTCATGACTCACATACTTTCTTCTCTACTATGGAATATCGCCGTTTCTTCATTCTATCTCCTATGTGGAGACTGTTGGCCACTGAGTTGTTTCAATTCTACTGATATTTAAAATATTCCTGCAAAGAATGCCTGGGCATATGACTTTTCATATTTTTGCCTGTGCGTTTTTTGGCATCAACTCCTAAAAATTCTGATTGCTCAGCCAAAGGGTAAATGAATATGTACTTTTCCTAAAAATTATCACCTAGGCCTATGGTGTTTAGTAATCTGCATTTCCACCAGGGACACATGGAGAATGACTGGTTTTCCCCACAGCTCTGACAGTGGAGCATGTTACCAAACATATCTCATGCTGCCCACCTACTAGTTGAGAAATGGTATCTTATTATTAAATTTTAACTTTCATCTCTCTTATTGTAAGTGGATATAAGCATATTTTCAAATGGTTCGTTAAATAAATTTTCTTTTCTATAAACTTAATGTTCATTTGTTAATTCATTATCCTTATAGATGTTCTCATTTTTTTCTCTATTTTTATAAGCACTTTCTCAATTAGAAATATCGAGCTTTTGTGATATAAGTTGCAGATACTTTTCCAATTTGTCAAATTTCGATGTACTTTATTTGGCTTTCTTTTTTTGTAACCATGCGGAGGTTTTTATTTTCATGGTACTACGTCCATCTATCACTTCACTTATGACCTCTAGAATTTGAGTAATAGTTAGAAAAGTCGTTCACAGTTCCAGATGACGAAGGAACTTCCCTCAAATATTCTTCTATTATATTTTCAATTTTTACTTTGAAATTATGATTGATCACAAAAAGATTGCGTAATTAATCAAAAAGGTCCCAAATGCCCTTCACCCAGATTTCCCTAATGGCAGCATCTTACATAATTATAGTACAATCTCCAAATAATCAAATTAACATTAGTATAATCCACATCATATTCAATTTCATCAATTTTATATGCATTAATTTGTGTGCGTGTGTAAATCATATGATATGATTTTATCACATGTATAGATTCACCAACACATTCGGGGCACAGAATTGTTTCATTGCCTCAAATATCCTATGCAAACTTCCTCTTTATAGATATACTCATCCCTTCCCCCAACACCTTGTCCCTAACTGCTGATAACCACAGATCCATTTTTTTTTTTAATTTTTTATTTATGATAGTCACACAGAGAGAGAGAGAGAGGCAGAGACACAGGCAGACGGAGAAGCAGGCTCCATGCACCGGGAGCCCGACGTGGGACTTGATCCGGGGTCTCCAGGATTGCACCCTGGGCCAAAGGCAGGCACCAAACCGCTGCGCCACCCAGGGATCCCCATTTTTTTTTTATCTCTACAATATTGTCATTTCAGGAATGCTATATAAACTGAATCCTACCATATGTAATGCTTTGAGATTGGCATTTTCATTCAACATATTGCCATCAAGATCCCTCCAAGTTGTTCCTTGTATCAATAGTTTGTCCCTGGGACAACTAGGGGGCTCAGTGGTTGAGCATCTGCCTTTGGCTCAGGGCATGACCCCAAGGTCCTGGGAGCCTGCTTCTCCGTCTGCCTGTGTCTCTGCCTCTCTCTCTGTGTCTCTCATGAATAAATAAATAAAATCTTAAAACAAATAGTTTGTCCCTGCTTTATTGCTGAGTAGTATTCCATGGTTTGGAGATAATAGAGTGTTCACCCACTAAAGAGCATTTGAGCTGTTGTCAATATTTGGCTAATACAAATAAAGCTGCTATGACCTTTCATGTAAAGTTTGTTGTGTGGACACAAATTTTCTTTTCTCCAGATATAAATGCACAGGAGTGTGATTGCTGAGTTGTACAGTAAATATATATTTATTTATGTAAATATAAATATATAGTTTTATTTATAGACATTTATATTTATACTTGACACTATATTTCGTGTTTTTTAGAATAGAAACTTTGTTAGTTTTCTGTTGCTGCTTTAACAACTTAACCCAAATTTAGTGGCTTAAGTACCTCAAATTTCTCATTTTATAGTTCTGGAAGCCAGAGGTCCAAAATAGGTCTTCCTGGACTCACATCAGGCAGGTGGCAGCGCCTTTCTGAAGGCCCTGAGAAGGAATTCATTTCCTTGCCTTCGCCGGCTTCTAGAGGCTGTCTGTGTTTCTTGGCTCATGGCTCTATTCTTCAAGCTTTAAAGACAAAAATGTCACATCCTTCCAGCTCTTACCCTGCCCTCCATCTTTATCTCTGAATAAAGCTGGGAAGAGTTCTCTGCCTTTAAGAGCTCCAGTGATTAGCTTGGGCCCATCCAGATTATCCAGGATAATATCTTCTCAAAGTCCTTAACCTTAATCTCATCTGCAAAGTCCCTTTTGCTAAGTAATGGGACATATTCACAGGTTCAGGGATGGCGGGCAGGGGGTCATCTTTGGGGACCATTACTCTGACTACATTGAAAATGTTAAGTATTTTCCAGAGTGACTATGATATGCCATTTTATAGCCTCAATGGTGGCAAATGATAGATCTAGTTTCTATACATCCTCATCAGTGTGTGATATTGTCGCTATTTTCCCCCTATTGTGATAGATGTGTAGTAATATCTCATCATGATTTTATTTTATTTTATTTTTTTAATAAATTAATTTTTTATTGGTGTTCAGTTTACCAACATACAGAATAACACCCAGTGCTCATCCTATCAAGTGTCCCCCTCAGTGCCCGTCACCCATTCACCCCCACCCCCCGCCCTCTTCCCCTCCCAATCACCCCTAGTTCGTTTCCCAGAGTTAGGAGTCTTTATGTTCTGTCTCCCTTTCTGATATGATTTTAATTTGCATTTCCTTAATGGCTAATGAAGCTGCGCCTCTTATCTTGGGCTTGCTCGCTATCCACATATCCTCTTGAGTGAAATATCTCTCCATGTATTTTACTATTATCTTTTTTTAAATAATAAATTTATTTTTATCAGTGTTCAATTTGCCAACATACAGAATATTTTACTATTCTCTGATTATTTATTTTCTCTGTTCCGTTGTGAATCCTTTATATATTCTAAATATGAGTTCTTGGTGATATATATAATGTGCAAACATTTCCTTCTAGTCCATAGCTTGTCTTTTCAGTCCTTTACCTATCTTTTTTTTTTTTCAGAGCAAAAGCTTTAATTTTGATGAGGCCTGCTTTTTCAATATTTTTCCTTAGGATCATGCTTTGGGCTTCACATCTAAGACATCTTCATGTGGTCATGTGTCCTGAAGATTTCCTCCTATGTTTTCTTCTAAAGGATTTTGTGTGTGCATTTTATATTTAATGATGTGATCCATTTTGAGTTAATCTGTGTATCAAGTATGAACTTAGGTTGAGGTTCCTTTTCTTGTCCATGGATGTTCAATTGTTCTAATACCATTTGTTGAAAGGATATAATTCTTCAGTTGAAGTGTTGCTACTTCATCAAAAATCAGTTACACATACCTGCATAGGACTATGTCTTGGATCTCTATTCGGTTTCATGCATCTCTGTATCTATTCTTCCGCCAATACCACACTGCCTTTGCTTTTGGTTATTATAGATGCATAGTAATTATTATAATCAGGTGGACTGATTCCTCCCAATTTATTCTTTTTCAAAAAGAGCAGTGAGGGGCACCTGGGGGCCTCAGTCAATTAAGCACCTGACTCTTGATTTCAGCTCAGGTCATGATCTCAGGGTTGTGAGATCGAGCCCCACATAGGGCTCTTCGCTCAGAGGGAGTCTGCTTGAGATTCTCTCTCTCCATCTGCCCTTTCCTCTCCTTTTTTCTCTCTCCATCCTTCTCTTAAGAAAAAACTCTAAAAAAAAAAAACCCTCTAAACTTTCTATAATTGAATAGTGATGTATTGGCAGATGTACCATTAGAACTTAATAGAAAATCTGTAAGTAGACCTTATTATATATTGAAATTAGTACATGATACTGAAAAAATCTCAGACCAATAAAGACAATAGACATTTAAATTATTGGTTTTGGTGTAGCTGGAAAAAAATATGGCAATCCCCTGTATGTGCACCAAGTTTTCAAATGGATTACAAAATTTTAATGAAATGATGAAAATATCAGAAGAAAATATGAGTAAATCTTTCTATAATTTGTGAGTTGTGAAATGTTTTATTTTTTCATTTTTTAAAAACATTTATTTCCAGGAGGGAGAGAGCACATGGGGACAGGGTAGATAGAGGAAGGGGGAGAGATAAACCCAAGCAGATGCCCTACTGAGTGTGGAGCCAGTCACTGGACTTGATGTCATGACCCTGTGATCAGACCTGAGCCAAAACCAAGAGCTGGATGTTCAACAGACTGAGACACCTTAGGTACCCCAGGAAATCTTTTAAATCTATTATTCAAATTCCAGAAGCAACAAATAGAAATAAGATAGACAATTTTGATTATATTAAGACTTTTTGTGAGAAAAATACTGTATTCAAAATAGAAGGGAAAATTATGTACTGAGGGGAAAAAAGACTAGTACTAATGAGATAAACAAATTCTGGATCTTTTTACCATAGAGCTCTCAAACATAGGGAAGAGGAAAGCCAGCAACTTCACAGAAAAGGAGACTAAGGAAATAAATGGAAAATTTATAGGAAAAGAAACAAAAATGACTTGAAAACCAATAAAAATATGTTCAAACTTGTTTATACAATATGATAAATGTAAATTAAAATTATAATGATAAATTTTTCTTCATCTATCAGAATGACAAAAACCTCAAAGTTTGCCAATATACTGCATGATGAAGCTGTGCACTCTCGAACATTACTGATGGGAATGCAAAAGGGTGTAATCTCTTTATAGAGGAATTTGGCAATATCTAGGAAAATTAGATGAGCACATTTATCCTGGGATTCAGCAATTCGTCCTCTAGAATCTCTCCTGAAAATGCACATTACGGTGATCACAAATTTCTCAAAACATCATTTATCTTATCACTGCTTTCAAAACTTCATAGTTTTAAGACTCACCATTTTATCTTGTTATTGAATGTCTAAATTAAAAAGCAAATATACTATCATATCACAAATTAGCACTTTAAAAATATTCTGATACCCTTATTTCCAGTTATTTGAAATTCAAAATAAAACAAGAATCACTCTGAGGGTGCAGCTATCATAACCTCTTAAGACCTCTTTCCCCACCAACATACACATGTATTACACAGACACATTTTGAGAATTTTCTAAACTGCACAGGTAAATATATACCATCATGGGGTGAGAGAAGGCCTCCTTGGGCCAAAAGTCAAAGGAAAGCACTGGAGCCAGTCAGCTGATGACTCTGGGTGTAATTAAGTCATACGGTGTTGGAGAAACCTTCATATATACAACCTTTCTAAAGTGGAAATCAAAGAAAATCCACCCTCCTGTTACAGGAAAAGACAGTATTTTGGTCTGAATTATTTGGTCTGAATTATTGAGGCTGGCTATTGACCAAACCCAGCTGAATAATTCCATATGTCTTACCCTGACTAGTTCTATGTTGGCATAAGGTTTAGGTTGGGACATGAAATTTAGCACTTCTTCTTGTACTGACGGGTGAAATGGTCACGGCCTGGACTGGGGTTGGGTAAGTAAGGCACATTGGGTGCAAAGCTTGAGAGGCACTTGCTACAGGACTGTGCAGGTACAGGGCCTGTCCTGACCGTGACTGCCCTCTGAGTTTTTGTGCCCTAAAGCACCTTACTCACCTCTCCTTAATTCGAGCTTCGAAACTGATGTCCACGGTTACAAAGCTTCTGGTTAGCTCACGTGGCTAGTTGATGACACAGCTGGAACTAATACAGATCCTCCAATGCAGATCTGGAATCTTGCCTCCTGTATTTGGCTGCCTTCACCCTTGGCACTGCCCCAAGGAAATTCTCTCAAGACAGCGTGGTCAGCCCCTTAGCCTGGATAAGACCGTAAACTCCAATTTGGTCATAGCATGATAACCAGTTAAGACCTCATCCACAACAAGATAATCACACTGCTCAAATGAAGAACTTTTTACCTATAAAAATCCTTTATCCTTCATAATGAAGACCAAGGAACTTTTTTTAAGTGCTAATGAAATTATTATGAATAGAGCAATTATAAGCAAACAGTGACTTGGCTAATTTCTAGGCCATTCCCCTTGTCTAATGATTGAAACATAGAAAATCCAAGGAAAGTAGTCTCATCTTTGAAGACTGGTTATAGATTTAGGAGAAATCGTTCTGCATTTTTTGAAGAATACTCTAAAACTTAGGGTTTTCAATGAAATAAATGAATAGACCCAGTCACCCTTATTACCGAAAAGAACTAAAAATTTATGTTCTCAAATATTTATAGCATCTTCTTTTCCCGATCAAAAACATCTGGGGAAAAAAGCCAAAATGCCCTTCAAGGGGTGGATGGGTAAGTAAATAATGGTACATCGGTACAACGGAGTACTACAGAGAAATAAACTTAGGTGGTTCTCGGGTGCGTTATCCTGAATGAAGCAAGACTGACTCAAAAGACTGACTCGTTATGACTCCATTGACATTTACCCGACATTGTGGAAAAGACAAAATTATAGGAGGAGAAAGAGAAAAGTGATGGCCGGGATTGGGGCTTGGAGGAGAGGTTACGGAACTAGAGATATGGGAGTTTTTTTTGAAGTGACAGGACTATTTTGTATCTTATTTGTTCTGGTGGTTCCTGAGCTATATGTATTTGTCAAAAATCATAGAATCATACACTAGCGGGAGTACATTTTACTGTAGAACACACTTTAGTTAACGTTTTCAGTATAATTGGTTTCTTAGTATTTGTAACTATTTCATTACATGCAACTAAAAAAATTACTCTGAGTAGGTAACCATAAGCTTGGTCAGACTGTTAGAAAAACAGAACAAGGAAAGGAATCTGTGTCGCACGAAGGGCTTTACCCTTGGCTTCTGCCGCTGGTGGATGTGAGCTTCCAGCCTGTCAACCCCAAGTGTCAACCAAGTGCTTACTCCCCTCTCCGCTGTTTGTCAGGGCACAGATGGGGGACAGGATCACAGAGAGCGTGCGTGCGCGTGTGCGTGTGTGAGGCACAGAGGGCCCTCTCATCCTTGTCACATCGTGTCCCCGGCTCAACACTACCCGCCTCCTGTGTGCTCGGGAGCTCCGGGCCGGTCGTCTCCCTCCTGATCCTGGGGCGACAAGCGTGGACAGAGCATTCTGCTGGACATCTTGTGCTTATTCTCAGCCCGTGACCCGGTCTCCAGTAATCTTCAGGACCTTGTTTGCTCTTGGCTGCCAGGAAGGAAAAACTTTCTGCATTTTTCCACCTACTTGCTGTTAATCAAACTGTTTGGTTCGGAACCTCCAGGCTGGCATCGCATGGCCATGCTTTGGTGGTGTTCAGTTACCTGGTATTTTGCTATAGCTACTGCTGCTATTTTATCTACATCGACTCTTTCTAAGACCAAAACTGTGTCATTCTTACTGTTAGGCCAATGGGCGCCAATGATAGGGAATGACTGACTCCCTCCAGGAAGGATTAAATATCGTATTTGCTGGTCCAATCCCAAATAGTTATCGAACTTCATTTCTAACCGATGTTTCAGTTCTGGACTAGGTGACCCATCTGGATAAAAAAATATCTAATAAATCATAGATATGAATGTAAGATTAGACTTTTATCTTTAGGTATTATTTATTTTGTTTAAAGATTTGTTTGTGGCACCTGGGTGGCTCAGTGGTTGAGCGTCTGCCTTTGGCTCTGGGCGTGATCCCGGGTCCTGGATCGAGTCCCCATGGGGAGCCTGCTTTTCCCTCTGCCTGTGTCTCTGCCTCTCTCATGAATAAATAAATAAAATCTTTAAAATATATACGTATTTATTGATTTGAGAGAGAGAGACAGCAAGTGGAGGGGAAGAGGGAGAGAGAATCTTGAAGCACACTTCCTGCTGAGTGCAGAACCCTACGTGGGGCTTGATCTCAGGACCCCAAGATCATGACCTGAGCCAAAATCAAGAGTCAGGCTCTTAACTGACTGAGTCCCCCAGGTGCCCCTTTAAGTATTATTTATCTCTTTATACAGATCTCCAGTGCCATCATCGATGTGGTTTTCATTACACTTTCAATCCAATTAGGAAAGAATTAAACATAATTTTATGCCTCCCAGGGCTTTTGTGAGCTAGAAAAGTGTGTTTTCATGTTGTACAGTGAGGTTGGGTATTTGGGGAACATCCTTTATCCCAGCGTTCCCAAGACAGCATCCTGACAGTGAAGATTGAGGAACAGAAAGACAATTTTTCACATCTATGGTGTTATGCTGAGACTGTAATGAGGTAATGGAACCAGGAAAAAGGAAACCGAGAAATTATGAGCCAAAGCCCAGAGCCCGCCAGGAACCTTGTGGAGACAGATTTTCAATCACATTTTGAAGGAGATCATTCTAGAAGCTACGGCCATCCGAAGACAGAACACTCTCTGCTGCAGGTGGCTCTGATTGCGGGCTCAGGCTGCACAGCTGCTTCCGGAGAGGTTAGGGAGGCAGGTCAGGATCATGGCACAGCAGCCCGTAGCCTTAGGGGACTTCTCCAACTCTGAGAATCAGCAGGTCTCCCATCCTAGGATGCTTGACTTTTTTTTAGTTGCCTTGTCTAAGCAATCTAATTAGATACTAGCTGATACCTGATTTTTAAAAATCCCCTTTAAAGTGCAGAGAGTTGAGTAAATCACACTACTTAGTTCTCGGTACAGTGTTTCCTCCGGTCTATGCAGAGCTCTCCTCTTGTTTATTAATTCAATCATTTAGTTATTCCCTCTTATTTCTACATGATCTGTTCCCATTTCCTTCTCCCACATTAGGGAAAATTCTAATGTAGTTGGTATATATCTTCCTGTTTATATGAAAAACCGTACCCTTGCAAAAAAGGCATTCATTTGGCAAAATGTATACTGTTGTTTTACATGCATGCATTTTCAATTTACGCTAATGATATTGTGTAATATAAGCTCGTTCTGTTTCTAACTTTTTGCATTAGGCACTCAGTCTCCACTATCCATCCATTTTGCTCTTTTTGGTCCTTTGCTTCCAACTATGGTATAGCCTTCCCTGGTGTGGACTGTCCCATATGTGACCAACCCACTCACTACCTGAACAAATAAAATGAACACAGCCTCACCTATGTCCTCTTACGGACTGGGGAATGAAGACCATGGCATGTATGTCAGGGTTCTCCTGAAAAATAGAACCAAGGGGTGTGTGTGTGTGTGTCTGTGCCTGTGTGCGTGTAGAAATCTATTACCAGGAATTGGCTCGCATGATTATGGAGACTGGTAAGTCGCCGGCCGGGTCTGCAGGGTGAGTCACCAACTGGAGACTCAGGAAACATGATGGTGTAGGCTTCAGGCTCAAGATCCAGAGAGAACTGATGTGTCTCAGTTCTGGTCCAAAGGCAAGGAAAAGCTGGTGTCCCCCCAGTTTGAAAGCTGTCAGGAAAGAGGCTCCCTTACTCAGGGAAAGAGGAGTCTTTTTGTTCTGTCCAGGCCTTCAATGGATTGGACTAGGCCCGCTCACATTATGGAGGGGAATCTGCTTTACTCAGTCTATCAATTCAAATGTTCATCTCATCCAGAAACGCCTTCATAAATACACCCAGAGTAACACTGGGCCGAATATCTGGGCATCCCACAACCTGGCCAAGTGGAAACATAGACTGGCTTATCGCAGCGGGTGAAACCAGAAGTGCACGTGTACCCTTATTTGGATCAGATACTGTCCCCGTACTCCCCCGATTGGTGGGCCTCATCTTTTCCCACTCACAATCAGGGCTCTTCTCCCAGAGCTCTTAGTCCCTGCTGACACTTGGTGTCACCCAGCCTTCTAATTTTGCCAGTCCACAGGGATGAGAGAGAGATCTCTGCTGTTTTCATTTGCATTTTTCATGTTACTAATGAGTTGGAGCAGCTTGTCATGCACATGCTATCTGGTTTCCTCTCCCTAATTGTGGTGTTAATGTATTTAAATCCCTAATGTCTCTAAATTATTGCCCCATTTCATTTGTTATTTATTTGTATTTTCTAATTTTTCTTGTTCAGTCTTGCCTGAGGTCTATTTTGTTAATCTTTTAAAAGAAAAAACAAACACACAAATGTTGGTCTTTTTTTTAATCTTCTCTATTGTTTTTGTGTTTTATTTCCAAATTCCCCCTTCTAATATTTCCTTTTTTTTTTTTTTTTACCCTCTTTGAGAGAAGTGATGATGGTGTATTCTACGTAGGAGCCCACACCTGTGTCCTGCAAAACACACTGAGGAGCCTGGCACCTAGTGTATATACAGTATAAGATGGTCAGATGCCTGAATTAATGACAAAATATATAATCTTCAAAGTATAGCGATTCATCTGTTTTCTAAATTGAGAGTTTTCTGCCAAGAAATAGGGGTATTATGACGTAGGTAGGGTCAAAGGGGAGGAATAAGACAAACAGCTTGTATTTAACTGTGCCTCTCTAAGGGTTGATGACATCCACTGAGTGCAAACGTGCTTAGAAATGTGGGAGTGAGGATGGCAATTCTCTTCCAAAAATAATGCCAAAGGACTAGTCTCCACCATACTTCTCTTTAAGACTATTTTGTAGAGAAGTTTAAGTTTCGCAGCAAAATTGAGGGTGCACATATGCACCGCCTCCCCTATTACCTTCAATGGTAATACCTATTACCTTCAAAATCCCCAACCACAGTGACATATTTGTTGTTATTGTTAAACCTCCATTGACATATTAGCATCACCCAAAAGTCCACAGTTTACAGTTCTCCTTGGTGTACATTTTACTGGTTTGGACAAAACTACGTTGATAAGTATCTATCACTGTGGAATCACACAGAAGAGTTTCGCCACCCTAAAACTCCTCTATGCTCTGTATATTCATCCCTCCCTCCCCCCAGCCTCTGGTCACCCCCAATCTTTTCACCGTCTCCAAAGTGTGCATTTCCAGGATGTCGTATAGGTAGAATCATAAAGTGTGTGGCCTTTTCAGATTGGCTTCCTTGACTTGGCAATATGCATTTAAGGTTCCCACATACTTTTCCTGGCTATTCTAATAGTTCATTTCCCTTAAGCACTGAATACTATTCCATTGTCTCGATGTACCACAGTTTATTTATCCATTTAGGTACCAAAGGACATCTTGGTTGCTTCTAAGTTAAGGCAATTATGAATAAAACTGTGATAAATAACCTTGTGCAAGTTTTCGTGTGGACACAAATTTTTATCTCTTGAGAGTAAATACCGAAGAGCACAATTGCTGGATTGTATGGTAAGAGTGTGATTAGTTTTGTAAGAAACTACCAAACTGTCCTCCAAAGTGGCTGTACCATCTTGCATTCCCTTTAGCGGCAAATGGGAGTTCCTCACCGCTGTTTGCTCTACGTCCTCACCAGCATTCCATGTCAGTGGTTTGGATCTTGCCTGTTCTAACAGGTGTGTAGTGGCATCTTGTTATTTTAATTTGCATTTCCCTGATGACAGGTGATATGGAGCATCTTTTAATATGCATATTTGCTGTCTATATATCATCTCTATTGAGGTCTTTGATCCATTTTTTAAAATTATGATGTTTGTTATCTTATTCTGAAGTTTTAAAAGTTTGTAGTTTATTTTGGATAGCAGTTTTATAACAGATGTGTCTTTTGAATATATATATATATATATATATATATATATATATATATATATACTTTACCAATCTTTGGCTTGTCTTTTCATTCTCTTGACATTGTCTTTCACAGGACAGAGTTTTTGATTTTAAAGAAGTCCAGCTTATCAATTATTTATTTCCTAGATCATATCTTTGGTGTTCTATCTAAAAAGTTGTCACATACCCAAGATTATCTAAGTTTTCTCTTATGTTATCTTCTGGAAGTTTTACAGTTTTGTGTTTTACATTTAGATCTGTGACCCAATTTTAATTGTTTCTCTGTGTGTGTGTGTGTGTGTGTGTGTGTGTATGAAGGGTGTAAAGTCTGAGTCTAGATTCGTCTTTTGTACTTGGATATCCAGTTGTTCCAGCACTGCTTATTGAAAAGACTATCTTTGCTCCACTGTTGAAGATCAGTTGATAATATTTACGTGAGATTATTTCTGGGCTCTACATTTTACTCTATTGATATATTTGTCTATGCTTTTGTCAATCCCAAACTGTCCAGATTATTATAGCTATAGAGTAAGTGTCAAGTTGGATAGTGTCAGTCCTCCAACTTTGTTCTTCTCTTTCAGTATCATCTTGGCCATTCTGGGGTATTTGTTCCTCCATGTAAATTGTAGACATATTTTGTCAATATTCACAAAATAATTTACTGGGATTATGATTGGGTTTGCTCTCAATCTATGGATCAGTTGGAAAGAACTGGCATCTTGACAATATTGAGTCTTCTTATCATGAACATGAACTATCTCTCCACTTATTTAGTTCTTTTATCATATTCATCAGAGTTTTGTGGTTTCCCTCATATAGATCTTGTATACACTTTGTTAGGTTTATACCTAAGTTTTCATTTTGTGGGGTATTAATGTAAATATTATTGTATTTTTAATTCCAAATTCCATGTGTTCATTGCTGGTATATAGAAAGGTGACCCACTTTTGTATATTAACCTTGTATCCTACAACCATGCCATAATCATTTATTAGTTTCAGGAGGGGTTTTTGCCAATTCTTTTGGATTTTAGAGATGATCATGCTGTTGGTGAACAAAATCAGTTTCTTTCTCTCTCTTTTTTTTAATCTTTGTACATTTTCTTTTCTTTTCTGGACTTACTGCATTGGCCAGAACTTGCAGTATAATGTTAAAAAGGAGTGGTGAGAAAGGCCAACCTTCTCTTATACCTAATTTTGGTAGGAAAGCTTTAAGTTTCTCTATTAATTAGGATGATCATACAGAGTTTTTAAAGCAGGGTTAATGAAAACTCTAATTACTAGAAATATAATTACCAATAATAATGAGACAAGTTCTATGGAGCTAACTTATGAAATAAGGATCAGATATACTTTCACACATCACAAATCATGAAGATCCTAAATCCAGACTTCGAATTATAGAGAAAAGAATATAGCATAAACTTGAAATATCAAGTGCTAGGATAAGTTTATCTATGCACTAATAATGCATAGGGAAGTGGATACTAAACATTAGCTGACAAGTTTGACCACTGACCTTTCCATTATGGGAACAATGGAGCAGCAAGGGAAGATTTCTGACAACCATAGTTTTCTGTTATTTATTTATTTATTTATTAACTTACTTACTTACTTTTGAGAAAGAGAGAAAGGAGAGGGGTAGGGACAGAGGGAGAAGGAAAGAGAGAATCTTAAGCAGGCTGGGCATGGTGCTTGATCTCACCACCCTGAGCTGAAAGCAAGAACTGGGCCCTTCACCAACTGAGCCATCCAGGCACCCTTGGCAACCACGTTGTCTAATGAGAAAAGAAATAACTTTCCCAAGAGCACAAATTTAAAAGGTAAATTTATTTCTAGCAGAATACCACAAAAAAAGTCAACATGCCAAAGAATATGAAAGCTGATATGCATAAAGAAAAAGTTCTGATTGGCCTTGCTCCAAAAAGCTTCAATAAAAATATCTAAAGTACCTAATAAATGTGTATCAAGGAAATTAGAATACTTAGTGTCTTAGTCCATTTTAAAAACTTAAAGAACAAACATTTATCTTTCATGGTTCTGGAGGCTGAGAAGTCCAAGATCAATAATTTTGAATAAAGACAACTCTGGGGTCTCCCCTAAACAGAATTACTAAGTGACATGCTAAATATATTATCTTTAAAAAGTAATGCAAAATAAATACGGAGGCCATGCAGAGGACAATCTTGTCCTGAACTTCCATTTAAAAAAATGAAAATAGGGCACACTCCTGCATAGTTGCACAGTTACCAGACAGTAGAAAACGGGAATGCAATTGGATTCGGCTCCATGCCGGTGGTCTGTTGCATATAAAACTGCCTACTCTGATGCTTAAGAAGGGCTCAGGCTTTCCTAAGGAAACCACAAACAAAGCACAAGTCACAACCCACAAGTCGGTCTATGAATCTAGAAGCAAGGTCGGAGAGCAAGCAGGACTATCCAGATCTGTGCTATGTCACAGACCACACCAACATTAAAATAAAGATGAAAAAAACAATAAATTCAAAATACTACACTGTACAGTTCAACAGGGCAACCTTACTGGAAGATCCTTAGTCTTTGGTGACCCATATTCATAAAGAGGTTCCTTAGGGGTGTATGTTGTCCTGGGGACAGGGAGAGACTCCACCATGAAGGTGAGAGGTGCTGGTACCCAAGACATTGACCTGTTCTTCTGTAACAGTGGTCAGACAAGGAGAATAGAGATTTAGCGATGAGGTTATATTTTTCCTGTTGCTATTTTTTCAATACCCTATACCAAGAATGTTAGTGAAATTTACATTAGCTCCAGTTTGTAGCTGTTTCCAGGAATTCTGAGAAAGAAATACTCCCACAAAAGTGACATATCTAAGACGGTGACCTAGAGAATCCCCAAATTAAAGTACATTTGACCTCAATGTTACATGAAGTTGGAGAGACCTTAGAAAAAAACTCCTAATCTCAGAACTATGAATCCCAAATAAGAGAAACATTTACTATTAATATGCTGAGTACAATAATCTCCCCAAATGGAAATATGTAATACCAGAAATACTGATCATAAAAACAGTGAATATCAGAAATCTTGGTACTATAAATACTGAGAGGTGGAAACACAGAGTATCAGTGTTGGGAGCGTTCTTGAAAAGCCCTTCCCACCTACAAGGACTTGTACACAGGTTAAAATCTACAAAGCACTTGCAAGTCCTCCTCAATGATGTGAAATATCCTGGAAGTTATTATCATGGAAACCAAAGAGGCTTTCTTCTCCTTAACCTTTCTCTAAATCCTCTTCTTTATCATGTCTATTATGGTGATATTGACCACCTGGTTTCCCAAACTAAAGCCTCTTTCGGCAGACAGCTTGCAGCGTTTCTCAAGAACAGCTTAAAAGTTGAAACGCTTCCATCCCCCCATTCATCGACACATCAATCTTTCAGAGAGGTTCTCTGGCTTCCATGATGAATAAAAAGAGTTACCAAGATGCACATTCTGGAAAACTAGTAAATACTGAGAGAATGCACAACACAGGCTATAGAGAGAGGGAGTATCGAGGAGCTCATTGAAAACCCAGGGGTCCTCGGTCCTACCAGGTGCCCAAAGGTAGCCAAACCAACAGATGGGAGATCAGAAAAACAAACACAGCCTACACACTTCTTCGGACATCAGAAATGTCGTACTACTTGAGAATTCTGCTCATTTGGCTCGTTTATTCCTTTTTGTGGCTTAATCCCAACATCCTTAAACAATGTCTCCAGTTCTTTTGTACCTTGCACAAGTGTCCCGGAATCAATGGGGTGATATTTGAATCAATGGAGTGCAAATCATAGTTCAGTATGGGCAAATAGAACACAGAATCTGACGTGGGCAGTCATGTGTTACTACGACCGACTCCTTGGCCTTGGGCAAATTCAACATTCTGAGCCTCAGACAAGGCTTAAGTGAATACACAACACCTTCCTAATCGATTATTGCTATTTTTTTAAAGATTTTATTTATTTATTCATGAGAGAGAGAGAGAGAGAGGCAGAGACACAGGCAGAGGGAGAAGCAGGCTCCATGCACGCAGCCTGATGTGGGACTTGATCCCGGGACTCGATCCTGGGACTCCAGGATCACGCCCTGGGCCGAAGGCAGCGCTAAACTGCTGAGCCCCCGAGGGGTCCTGTATTGCTAGTATTATTAAATGAAGTGTTAAAGGCGTACCTGGCACAGTCTGGGTATAGCCTAAGGGCTCAGGTGAAGACTGGATCTCTCTGCCTTGTGAGAACTCTGGCCACCACTGTGGATCTTGGCCAGTCTCAGATGCTGAGAACGCTGCTCTGGGTGTCATCTGTCCTTTTCCTGCTTCGTTATTACTCACGCTGAAGTCCATGAGGTCAGGACTTAACTGAGCCAGGGTTTAAACAAGCCTCTGGGACTCTCAAACCCATTCATCCTAGCAGCACGTAGTCTCCTAGTTTCTGTGGAGTGAGGCTCCACATAAGTACATTCACGCTTACAGGCATCATGTCAACTACAGATGCACGTGTTACTCCATACATAATATAGTGATTATTAGATTTATGCGTATCTACTATGCCTTGAATCTATAACATGTGTCCGCTTCTTTCTGTGTCTCCTCCATGGACTGTAAGTCCCCTGAGGGCAGGGATCGTGCCTTGTTAACTACCATACCCCGAGCACCTGGGGCCCACTTAGCCCAAATGCACCAAGATACTCTTTATACTTCATCAAATAGTTCCTTCTGATAGTTTTCTAGTGTTTGCGTAGCTTTCCGAAGCATTTCTTCCAATGTTTGTTGAGTAAATGAGTGGATACATGGATGCATACATTACAGTGAAACTTTGCAAATCACAGTGGCGTGGGCACAATGTGAGCTTCAGGGAGAGACAGAAGTACAGTTTGGCCTGTAACAGAGCTGTGTTGACAATTCTTTCTTCCCAGTGGTATTAAAATTGATCTTATTGACCATCAGGTTCCAGAGGGAGTACGCAAGTAAGACGCCTTCATTCATGAAGGAGCCCTACTGTCCAGGGCAGGGGAATGCACGTGGGGGCCCAAGCAGAGGGAAGGCCTTCTTAGAACGCAAACGAATCACCGGCCCTTTGTCAGAGACCACCTTCTGTGCCAGCTCGGATGCTGTTTTAGGCTATATTGATACATCTCCGATAACTCTATTGAGGTTTTTCTCCTCCCCAAGAAGGAAGAAGTGATCAATGACATTTTCTAAGGTTTCTCACGATTGCGTAGCGGAATGTGTCTCCGAAACGCTGTAATTTGTGAGGCCTTCAGTAGAAGACTTAATGAGGGTTTGGAGACATGCAGACTGAGTAATCATCATTTAGATGGCCAAAAAAAAAAAAAAAAAAAGTGTCAACGTATCTAAAAAGGGCCTAAGGTTAATTGATATTTGGCAAAATGAAAGCCGTGTTTAGTATACTTTTCCTGCCACAAATCGGAGATGTACTCCTCGAACATCTCATCAGCATGACTCTGCTCATCACCTTTTCTAGTCCCGTGTCTCGGTTTGTTTCCAATCTCAGTACAGGAGCTAAAATGGAAGAAGAAGCCAGAAGAGCTCTCTCTCTCTCTTTCTCTTTTTCTCTCTTAAACAGTCACAGAACCTAGGGTAAATTTGTACATATAAAATGTACATACTCATAACACAGAATTTGTAAAACATGACAATGCAGAGGGAAAAAGGGGGGGAAACAGAAGTCTGTATACCAAAGCCACCATATGCAAATATCTTGATGTATTATGCTCTGTGTTTGATTTGTGCATATTCTTAGCATATTTTAGATGTTACTGTAGGTACAATTTTGCAATTTTAAAAAACGAACTCAAGGGGTAGTCCTCATCCTTAAACATTTAACGGTTGAATAATGCATCAGGAGCAGCTGATAACGTAAGGGATCATTTCCTTATCACTGTGAATTTAGAACCCGCTTCCTTTTGCACTTTTGTGAATATTCCATTGAACATTGTTGTAACTTTTTTTTTTTTTTTTTTTTTTTTTTTTTTTTTGTCGTGACTGGTTTTGAATTGAGGATAATGTTCTGACTCTCCAGTCCCACCAGTAGAATGTACGGATCAAAGATCAAAGATTTGGAGCAAATTTAAAACTCCTTTCTCCAACTTTCTTTTTTTTTTTTTTTTTTTTCCAAAAAGGTTGGACCATGTGCTTGTACCTCCTGTAATAGAAATGCAAACACATTCCTCCAGCCTGAGTCTCTCATGGAACATATGCCACCACCCTGACTTCAAACCTACCCCTGCCCACAACAGATGGCACCTGAGCCAAACCAGAAGAAATCTCCCTCTCTTTTTTGCATCACATTTTGCTCCGAGGAACCTAAAACACAGCAGACTTGTGCTCTGCGGTGGTGTGCACGGTGGCGCCAGGACTGGCTGGAATCCCATCACAGGCAAACCAAAGACATGGGGGATGAGGACACAGAAACCACAAGAGAAAAGCAGGAGGCTTCTGGAAGCCAGTTTTCACCGAGACAAGAAGTCACGTAGCTCCGGAGGCCAGGAGAGTCTGAGATAGGAAATCATGTCAGCCTAGAGGGTTTGCACTCCCCACGAGGCCTGGCTGCACTTTCCCCTCTTCTTATAATCAAGCTCCTGTTTCCTTAAGCTTCTCTGAGTGGGTTTCCGCTCCTCGCATCCGAAAATCCCTGACGCAGCACAAGTCGGTGCCAAAAGGGACAGCGTTTCGCGTAGAACCGTTTCCAATTTCTCAAGAGCTTCTGGAGAAGCCAAATGTAATGGATATAGGATTACGGCTTCGGGGCTGACAGCGACTTGAGAGCCACTCACCCAGGCTCCATGTGTAAACATATACACACTTGCATCTGTGTGTGCACTTCTAGATACACGTAACAGGTATCCATGCGCATTTGTTGCATACATTTTGTTATCACGGACATATATATATATGCACACGTCTGTGCACATGTAGGGGTGTGTATTTACATACACGTACCACTCAGGACTAGTCTTCTGATAGGCCCATCAAGGATTCGAAGGCCAGCGTTGGCTGCCGCAGGTAGGACTTGATGCTACCCTTCCATGTCCTGAAGCCCAAAGAGAGAAGAACACGAGAAGCAAATCGATCACTTCACCTCTGGAAATATAATATCGTAAAAAAAAAAAAAAAAGAAAGAAAAAAGAAAGAAAGAAAATAATGTAGATGATATTTGTAGCAAACGTAAAACTTCATCCAGAGAAATGTAAAAAAATTAGCTTCGTTGGGAAAGGTCAGGGAGGGTGAAGTCACGGCACGGAAACAATAAAGCCCGTCATAGAACACTCGTACACCCCGCGACTGTGTCTCTGCCTCTGATTTAGCAGACAGGTGATCACCGGGAAGTGGGAACGTTGCTGGTTGTGACTCCCCGGTGGGCTTTGCATGCGTCAGGGTTGGTGCGTGTGTCCTCCGTGGATTATAGCCACAGCGGTTCTTTGTGGTGGGGACACGGGTCCTTCCCCTGGTGAGGGAAGTTGAGGCCGTGGCACATCCCTCTGTGAGCGAGGGGTAGGGCTGGAGTACGTGCCTGGAGGCCCCGGGGGCATCCCCGCTCCCCTCTTCCCTCTGACTTACACCTGTCCTATTGCCACTGGGTCTGGAAGCAGAAAATGCTTCAATGAGCAGGGCCTTTCTGCACTTACCCTTAAGCCAAATCCGTTTGGAAGGGCTCGTTTTGCTGTGATCAAAGATTGAAGCTTATTCCTCGCTCTGCTTGTCGCGATTCCCCGGACTCACGCTCCGCCAGACTCCGCAGCTTTTGAAATTGCAGAATTTTGAGACTCAGATATATAATCACTAAGCTAAGAAGCTGAAGGGACCAGACTCTGGACACAGGGGTTTTCTGAGCCCGGTCCACCGCTAAGGCAGCCGCACGGCGAAGGCGGGAGAAGTTGCATAGAGCCCTCCGGGTTTGCCCCTGTGGTCAGGCTGCGCCCCACCCCCCGCACCCCCCCCACCTGCCCCGGGCCTGTCGCCGAGTCTTCCGCTCGCCCGGAGTCGGCTGTGTGGTTTTAAAGTATCACTGCTTCCACGCACCCACTCATCTACCTCCGGGTTCAGGAAAGATGCACGTTGTGGATTTTTCTTAGCATGAAACTTTTATTTTCAAGCCCAGGTAAATTGATGCTCATCTCCAACTGCCCGCATAGTCTCGCAGGCACACTCACTCCACGTCGATGTGCTCTCTGGGGCACACGGCTCCACCGGGGCTGACACGGGATGTGGTCACCAAAATGAAATATAAAACCCAAGAAGACAGAACCGCTGCGGCGCTCCCTCGCCCCATTTCCGAAGGGTCAGGCTGGAAGCTGTCCTGCAAGGATGCTCTCGGGCTTCGGCTCCCCCCGGGCGTGCCTTCCACGGTGCTACTTGGAGATCCCAGGATTAATTTCCTATCCTAAGAACAGCACGCCTTGTTCTCTCTGTGTCTTAACTCGGTCCCTTGCGGAGCACACGTCCGTGGAGTGACCTTGGCATCCCGGGCATCGAGCCGGTCCCCGGAGGGAGCAGAGATCAAGCCTGTAAGATAGAGATCCTGCCTGTCTGGGAAGGAGGCAAGTAGACAGCCAGCGAGTGGAGAGATAGGGCTGCAGGGGGAACCCCGGGAGAGATAGGGCTGCAGGGGGAACCCCAGGGCGCCTCGTGGGCCCCGAGGCTGAGCCGAGGAAGGCGCTCTGGACTTAGTGCTTGCAGAGTACACCAGAGAGGGCAGGCACGCAAGCCGGTGTGTCTGCGGGAAACCGGGGGCGAGAGGGGCGACCAGGGCAGGATCTTGTGCTGACAGCCTGGTGCCGGAAGCCACGGGAGGCCGCGGGAGCAGCCCGGCCAAGGCAGGGAAGGGCCACAGAGGGGCCCGTGCAGCGGTCAGGGCCTGTCCTGCGGGTGTCCCCCCCACCCCGGGCCGGTGCCCGCACCCCTGCCTTGCCCAGGCGGTCAGGGTCTGTGCCCTGTCCAGCTCCAGATCCCACAGGCTCTAGAGGGGCTCTCCATCCCCGGCCTTAGGAGGGAATCCCTGTCCTGCTATTTATTAACCGAGAGGCCAGAACAAGTACATTAAGTCCCCTCTGTTTACTCATTTGAGTATTGAAGGCGAGCTGAGCGGCCCCGCTCGGTAAATATCTCGGGGCATCAGAGCCTCGCCCAAGGCCTTCGTGGAGAGGCGGCGCCGTGACATTTGCCCAGATGTCCCCTTCACCCCGGGCCCCGTGCTGAGCTTGCACGCGCCAAAGGCACATCTCTAGCGGTAACCGCAAGAGCCGAGGCCGAGGGCCGGCAGGCCGTGGAGATGTCTGCGTCCTTCTGTCTGGCTCCCTGCTCTGGGCCGGACGGCGCACCTCCCAGAGTCCGGGGAGAGCCCAGGCTAGCGGGAGCTCGCTCCTGCCTCACCCCCTCAGGCTGCCACAGCCGGTGCTTCGAAGGGCACCCCTTTATTCCCTTATAATCTCTGTGGGTCAGAATCAAAGGGGCCGTGCTCCCCCGAGGGCTCAAGGGGACAATGTCGCTTGTCACGTGCTGGAGGCTGACCACATTCTTTGGCCAGTGTCGCCCTCCACCTTCGAATCCCACAGAAGAGCATCTTCAAGTCTCATTCTCTCAACCAGGACGGCGGTGTGGTTGCCCCCTCTTCTGCCGGGTCCCCAGATGTCCCTCTGCAGAACACCCCTCTTCTGAGGACACCACGATCACAGTGCGGGCCCAGCGGGGTCCAGATAACCTTCCCCAACTCAAGATCTGCATGTCAGCCAACACCTGCAAAGACCTTCTTTGCTTATTGTTTATTTTCTTGCTTGTTCTCAATTTTTAATTGGAGTATAGGTGACATGCAACATCATATTCATTTCACGTGTACAGCAGGTGGTTTGACAGTCACGGTCCACGCTGCTGGACTCGACGCTGTCGCCACACGAAGCCGTTGCTGCACTATCGACTACTTTCCCTATACTGTACCTTTCGTCATCCCCGTGACTTATTTTTTTTTAATAACTAGGATTTTGTGCCTCTTAATCCCCCATTTCACCCCACCTCCCACCCCTCTCCCTTCTGGCAACCGCCAGTTTGTTCTCTCCAGCTATGGATTCATCTCTAGTTTTCTGTTTGTTCTTTTTGTTTTTTAGATGCTACATATAAGTACAATCACGTGGCATCTATTTTTTTCTGTCTAGCTTATTTCACGGAGCCTAAGACCCTCTAGGTCCATCCACGTTGGCACAAATGGCAAGACTATTCCTTTCCATGGCTACATAACAGTCCCTTGTATGTGTGTGTACATAGATCTTCTATGCACCTCGTCTTTATTTATTCATGTCAACAGGCCCTGAGCTTGCTTCCATTTAAGGTATCATATTGACAAGTTGTGAACGTGGAAATGAATCGTCCCACAGGGCTCCTCCAGAGAGGAAAGGCCCCGGAGTTGCCCAGAGGAGGGTGAGGAGAGCAAGGTGCTTAGGCACTCCGCTTCAGGAGCCTGACACTCTCAGGTCCTCCAGAGGGAGCCCCCAGCTCCGGAGGATGGGCAGGTCCTTAACTTCCACGCACGAAGGGCCTTACTCACCTCCCCGTGGTGCAGGCGGCTTGGGGTGCTTCGTGCTCAGACATCACAGAGCAGAGCCAGGACAGAGGTGGGCGGGTTTGGGGCTAGGCCGGTCCAGGAACCTTCCTGCTGGCTCGGGAGCTGGGCATGTGTGTGCATACACACGCGTACATGCATGTGTGCTTGTGCTCATGTGTCGTGTGTGCACACGTGTATGTGTGTGCACGTGTTCATGTCTGCGCCCATGTGCGTGCGTGCATGCATGTGCGAGCATATGTGCATCTGTCTCTGTGTATGCACATGTATGTGTTCATGTCTCTGTGTACATGCACGTGTGCACATGTGTTCATATCTGCATGTGTGCACATGCATGTACGACCATATGTCTATGAGTGTGTGCGTGCACATGTTTGCGCATGTGTTCATGTCCACGCTTGTGCATGCGTGCATGTATGTGTGTGCGTGCATGTGTGAGCGTATGTCTATGTGCACGTGTGTGTATGTCTTCATGTCTCTGCATGTGTGCATGCATGTGTGCGCATGCATGTGTGAGTGTATGTGCGTCTGTGTGTGTGTATATGCATGCATGTGTGCAGCATATGTGTTCATGTCTACGTGTTTGCACTAGTGTTCATGATGTGCGTGCATACATGTGTGAGCATATGTCTATGTGCACGTGTGTGTATGTGTTCGTATCTCTGTGTGTGTGCATGCATGTGTGCGCATGCATGTGTGAGTGTATGTGCGTCTGTGTGTGTATATGCATGCATGTGTGCAGCATATGTGTTCATGTCTACGTGTTTGCACATGTGTTCATGATGTGCGTGTGTGCATGTAAGTATGTGCATCTGTGTGTGTGCATGTGTTGTGTGCGTGCACGTGCAAGTGTATGTGCATCTGTGTTCGTGTGTGCATGCATGTGTGCACACGTGTTCATGTCTGTGCATGTGTGCATGCATGTATGTGTGTGCATGCATGTGCGTGTGTGCATACCTGTGTGCACATGTATTCATGTCTGCGTGTTTGCACATGTGTTCATGTCTGCACGTGTGTGCATGCGTGCATGTGCATGTGTGTGCGCGTGTGTGTGCATTCCCATGTGCGTGCGCGTGTGCAGCAGGACAGAGTAAGGGACATGGAGGAGGACGGAGCAGCAGGATGTGCGGGGCGAGCACAGAGACGGCCGTCCTAAGGTTCCCCCTCCAGCAGCTGCCCTGGGGCGCCCCATCCGTGCCCCAGACCCTGGGCAGGCAGGGAGCTGAGGTGCCATCCAGGGTGAGCAGGGACAGAGACCTGGGCTGCCCGACTGGGCTGCGACCCCGACCCCGGCCCGGCCCTCGGGGAGGGGACTGGGGACCGTGCCCCTCTGTGCCCGGCCGCTCAGCGGCCTCCCCGTCCACTCCCTCCGCTCTCAGGGAGAGGACAGTGACTCAGGCTAATTATACAGTAGCGGGAGAAATAGAAAAATACACTTTTTTTCCCTCCCAGCAGCAGCTGGGACTTTCTATTTATTTGTCTGCTATTTATAACCCACTCAGACGAGAAGGTCTTATCTCCTCCCCTCCCCCGCCCCCCACACCCCCCCCAAGTTTCTTGGGCGGATCCGGCCTTATCTCAGTGGTTGGACAGAGGAGCTCCATGTGTATGATCCATCCTGAAAGAGATAAGGCTTTCTCCTTGTACTAGATATAAAAATAACCAACAAGCAAAATGAGCATGGATAGGGAGAAATTAATTTGCTCCCCTGCCTAATTAGTAGATGCAGGATAAATGTATCTGCTCAGCTCCCTAATTATAATAATACTTAGCAGTTACATGAAACTCTTCATCGTCAGAAATACCGGCCCCTCCTGGAACTGGGTGGCCAGTGGTGGGCCCCCCTGCACCAGCGGCGAGCATCTCAGTGGGTAAAGTACCGGGAGGTCCCAGGGGGCAGGGAGCGGCCCGTGGCAGGTGCCCAAGCCACTCCTTGGCATTAAAGCAGAAGCTGCTTCCCGGGACCAGTCCCTTGGCTTCAGGACCCAGGAGCCTGGGATCATGTGTCCCAGGCAGGGCCTGTGAGCCGCACCTGTTGGGCTGTGGGGCTGGCAGTTGTGCCCCCACAGCGTGAGGCCCATGAAGGCCTGGAGGGAGGAGGACCTCCCGGTGCCACCCTGGAGCCGGGAGCAGCCACTGCTGAGCCACCCGGGGCCCTCCATCTGCCGCCACGCTGTCTCCTCACTTCTTAGGTTGATGTACATTTGCTCGTCTCTACTTTCTCCTTTTTCCTGGGGTGGGATCCAATTCCTGGCTTCGCTCATAGCGACTCAACCTTATAAGACCTCTGTCTCCCCCTTTACCAGGTACCGGAAACCCTGGGCTCCCAGACCCTGTGTCGTCGAGGCCCCTGCCTGGGCCTGACATCAGACACAGTAAGCAGACATCATTTTAGCCTCCAGTGGGGTCGGGTTTTTTGCTCCATCCCCCTGAGCAATGGGAGTGTTGCCTTGCCCTCTTGGGGGGACACATACCTCTGCCCACTCCCCATTCTTTCCTCAGCGTGCTCTGCTGCTGGCTGGAGCTCCACAGGTGGCATCTGGGGCCACGCCAGCCAGGGCAGGAGCCCATGGCCCAGACCAGAATGCTGGCCGCGGGCCAAGGGGAAGGGCACCTTGCTCCTCTGCTCTTGATACTAGATGCTTCCTAGTGGCTGCGCAGGCCCCTGTTAGCCCCAGACATCACAACACATCATGAAAAGGAAAGAAGGAGAGAAAGAGAGAGAGAGAAAGAGAAAGAGAAAGAGAAAGAGAAAGAAAATAGACGAGCAGACGAGAAGACAAGAGAACCAAGAGAACCTCTCCTCCCCCCTCCCCCTCCTCCCCCTCCCCCCCTCCCCCGCCTCTCCCTCCCTCTCCCCTCCTCTCCCTCTCCCTCTCCCCTCTCCCTCTCCTCCCCCCCACTCGCGCTCCCTTCCTTCCTTTTGGCTCAGCAGTTTAGTGTCCACCTTCAGCCCAGGTCCTGACCCCGGGGTCCCGGGATCGAGTCCCACATCGAGCCCCCTGCAGGGAGCCTGCTTCTCCCTCTGCCTGTGTCTCTGCCTCTTTCCCTGTGTCTCTCATGAATAAATAAATAAAATTTTTAAAAAGAAGAAAGAAGAAAGAAAGAAAGAAAGAAAGAAAGAAAGAAAGAAAGAAAGAAGAAAGAAAGAGAGAGAGAGAGAAAGAAAGAGAGAGAGAGAAAGAAAGAAGAAAGAAAGAAAGAAAGAAAAGAAAGAAAGAAAGAAAGAAAGAAAGAAAGAAAGAAAGAAAGAAAGAAAGAAAGAAAAGAAAATCCAACACAGTCATCATTGTGTTTGGAGTTTGACAGACCCTCAGTAAAGTTTGTGTAAAAAAATTGAAATTCAGGGGCACCTGAATGCTTGATTGCAGCTCAGGTCATGATCCCGGATCACGAGATCGAACCCCGCCCACATCAGCTTGGAGCCTGGTTAAAATCCTCTCTCAGTCCCCTTCTGTCCCTCCCCACTGCTCAATAAATAAATAAATAAATAAATAAATAAATAAATAAATAAAATAAATTTCAAATCATTTGCTAAGGTGCTAAGGATTTATTTTTTGTGACTTTCAGGAAAAAAAAAAAAAAAAACAAGGCACCGCATAGTCAAGCTGGATGAAGATCATCTGCAACCATAAGCTCCTGCCTTTATCTTGCAGCCCGGGGAGGGGGGGAAGGGAAGATCCATAAAAACAATCATTACTTAAATTGCAGGTTGATTGTATTTTTATTTTTTTCCTTATTTTTATAAACATAATAGGCCTTATAAATATTGCTTAAATTTAAAATCCACTAAAGCTCGAAGCTACTATAATAGGATAAGAATTATAAGCTCTAATTATATAGCTTTGAGGCAACGTAATTATGCCACAGTTTTTGAAAGAAAAAAAATGAATGCGACACAATGGCTCTCTCTTTCTTGCTCATTTTCTTAATTTTGGGGTTTACCCTTAGCCGTGGACCAATAGCTAACTCCTGGGTTTCCAGCAGTCGCTCCTCCTGGTTCAGTTAATAATACATCTCTGGTTAAATCACGCGGGTTCAGAAGAGGGAGGAGGCGAAGGAAGTCTTGGGTTTGCTGCGTTTCCCATAAGAAGTGCGAGCGAGGTGGTGACTCTGACCCCACATCACAAAGCAGCAGCACGAGCTCCCGGGTTGCATCTGCTGTCCAGGCCGCACCACTCGCTTGTCCCTGCGGATCATGGACTAGGCCATTCAGGGAACCAGCCGGGACAGGGCAGGTGACCACCTGGGGACCAGACCGGGGCTGTGGTGCCCCCGGGATGACAGACAGGAGTGACGCCCCTCCTGTGGGGGACCCGGGGCTGGGCCGAGACTGAGCGCTTCAGGGGGCAGCTCTCAGTTGACATGAACAGGAAACCAGGGTCCCCACGCTTGCAGCTGGTGACCGGCCCCTGGAGCCCCTGTAGAGGCCGCTTCCACAGAGGGGTTAGCAGCAGGGCAGGGGACTTGTCACGGGGTCTGTAGAGGGACGGCCTCCTGCGGCGGGTTCCAGCTTCTCTTGGGGTCATTTCCAGCCAAGTCCAGTCAACTGTGTATTTAAACTCTCAGTGTTAGGGCGCCCGGGGGGCTCAGCGGTTTAAGTGCCTGCCTTCCGCCCAGGGTGTGATCCTGGGGTCCTGGGATCGAGTCCCACTTCGGGCTCCCTGCATGGAGCCTGCTTCTCCCTCTGCCTGTGTCTCTACCTCTCTCTCTCTGGGTCTCTCAGAAATAAATAAATAAAATCTTAAAAAGAAAAAAAAAGAAACTTTCTTTTAAAAAAATGAGTACATGTCTGTTAGAAAAGAAAAAAGAAAAAAAAAAAGCCTCCGATAAACTCTCAGTGTTGGGGCGCCTGGAGGGCTCAGCGGTGGAGCATCTGCCTTCAGCCCAGGGCATGACCCTCGGGTCCTGGGATCGAGTCCCACATTGGGTCCCCACAGGGAGCCTGCTTCTCCCTCTGCCCGAGTCTCTGTCTCTCTCTCTGTGGCTCTCATGAATAATTACATAAAGTCTTTTTTAAAAAAATGACTCTCAGTGTTACTTTATCCCAGGCCTATACAAATGCTTCCAATTTCATAGATCTGTGTGCATGTGTGAGAGAGAGAGAGAGGGAGGGGATCCCTGTGGCTCGGTGGTTTAGCGCCTGCCTTTGGCCCAGGGCACAGTCCTGGGGTCCCAGGATCGAATCCTGCATGGGGCTCCCAGCGTGGAGCCTGCTTCTCCCTCCTCCTGTGTCTCTGCCTCTCTCTCTCTCTATCATAAATAAATAAATAAATAAATAAATAAATAAATAAATAAATAAATCTTTAAAAAAAAGAGAGAGACGGTAAATGAACCGTACACCGAAGCCCACCCTGTGCACACGTTGCACAGCCACCCTCGGCGAGCTGACCACGCTCATCGGAGAAGGGATAGATTGCACTTCCCGGCAGCCTAATGACAGCAGTGGGGGGAGAGGAGACCGGTCACCCTACTTGGGTGGATCAGCAGTGACAATCAGTCAGGTGGCCTGCGGTCTTTGCAGAGGGCGCCTGTCCCGTCTCCCGATACAAGGAGCCCAGGCGCCTTGGCGTGTCCTGGGCCCCGCGCGCCTGAACAGGATGCTGTCGGCTTCGAACCGAATCTGCGCGGCGAGGCCTCGCCCCCTGGGGCCACTCGCAGGGCGCAGAACGAGAAGGGAAGCCCGGTGAGGGCAGGCTGCGTCCCCGAGCCCCCGGCTGCCTCGGGAGCTGATTCTGGGCACCTGCCACTGCACCGTCGGCCTCGCGACAGTCACAGAGTCAGGACCGTGAAGGCAGGATTCACTGTCACGCCTTTCAGAGAAGTGCTTTGCCAGAGACGTGGACCCATCAGGACGGTGGCAGGTTTTCAGCAGAGGGAACCGTCTGCCCGTCTCCGAGCACCCAGCACCCTGGACTCGGAAGCCCGTCAGCACGTGCGGAGCACCCTCTAGGAGTCGTGCCAATTCCGGCTTCACCCCCAGGGCCCTCAGAGAAGCCTCGGCCTGGGTTCTCCCCACACCTCTCTACTCCCCCTGCGGAGAACCGGCCTCCCTGCGGTCCCCGAAGCCACGGTGGGGCCTGGGCGGGAGCTCCCTCAAAGGTGGGAGACACACGCGTTCTCCGCCTCAGAAAGTGAATTCTGCGCCACGCGGACATATGCTGCGCTGACAAAGGGCCGCAGGCCTTTCTCTCCCCAAAACTTTCCAGACAGAAGGCCTCCATCCAAAATAGAAGCGTGTGTTACCCTGTTCCTGTAAAAGAAGGAAACAAGAGGAGTCACAGAGCCACAAACATTCTATTTCCAAGTTCAGAGCAAACAAGAAATATGTCAGCCCGGAGGGGATGGATTTGGAGGGAAGGGGGAGCGAGACATGCAAACTTTATTCTATGTTTAAATCCCGACATATGGGCCCTTCCTATTTTAGGATGACAAATACTAACTTCCATATTATGATAATTAATGATATAAAAAGAGGAGCCAAGCGACACCGGGAGGTCTCAGCGGGCTCCCCTGCTCTCAGGAGCGCGGCCGCCGTGTGCCCATTTTGCAGATTAGAGTTTGAAGGAATCCAGCGGCGTCGCTCAGGGTCGCCCAGCTGTGGGACAGCATAGCACGGACGAGAGTCCGGGCCAGAGCGCTTACTGCTCCTGCTGAATCTCGCAGGCTGGGGACAACGTCGAACAAGTCGGTGTGGCCCTGAGATGAGACCCGCCAAGTCCCTGGGCTCACGGGAGACCCCTGGCAGGTGGCAGCCTGAAGGACAGATGCCGCTGGAGGCCGGGACGGGGACGCGGCTCCTCTGGGTGAGCCGATCTCAGCTCCTCATGGGCCTTGGGCCCTTCCTCCTGGAGGCCAGCTGCAGACACGCCTGAGACGTCGAGCCACACACGGGACGGGGAGCTGCCGGCGTGTCTCCGGCCGGGCCCCAGACTGTTGCCCCGTCTGAGCCTGAGCTGCCTGCGCATCCCCCCGCTGCCGGACCTTGCAGCTGGGAAGGGAATTTCCACCTGGACTGCAGTCCTGCAGGGATGCCCTGTGCTCCCCGTCCTGCAGGGGTGCCCTGGCCTCCCACTCCGGGCCTGGCCACCCCGGAGTCTCTGCCCAGAAGGCTCACTTTGCCCACGATGAGCAGGTGCACGAAGCGGACAGCGTTCCTTGTAACTTTCTTTCTTTCTTTCTTTCTTTCTTCTTTCTTTCTTTCTTTCTTTCTTTCTTTCTTTCTTTCTTTCTTTCTTTCTTTCTTTCTTTCTTCTTTTTCTTTTTCTTTCTTCTTTTTTTCTGTCTTGTGAGATATGATTTGCCGGTAGCTTAGAGTTGAGAACCTAGGAGCCAATTCAGGGATACCCGCCACCCTTGCTCAAAGTTTTGTCCAGGATTCCAAAGTTTTGCCTGCGTCGAAATTTTAGGGTCGGATAGGACGGCAGGTGGCCCGTCCGTGTGCTTGTGCACCGTGCTGCGTGTGCTCACATTGACTGACCACATTCAGGGTTCGCTCCTTGGTCCACACGGGCCACTACAGTCTTGGGGTCTCTGGGCTCCTGTCCTCAGGCTCCCCGCTGGGCAGCTGGCCCTCCGCGGACTGTGGAGCCTTTTTATGGCACAGGAGACAGGTTGCCTGTAACCACAGCACAGTGGCCTGAAAATCTGGCCTTTGGGATGCCAAGGGGGGTCCACGGTAGAGCATCTGCCTTTGGCTCAGGGCATGACCCTGAGGTCCCGGGATCGAGTCCTGCATCGGGCTCCCTGCAGGGAGCCTGCTTCTCTCTCTGCCTGGGTCTCTGCCTCTCTCTGTGTCTCTCATGAATAAATAAATACAATCTTTAAAAAAACAAATAGCAAAAGAAAATCTGGCCTCTTACCAGGGTCAGGATACTCCCGGTGCAGAGAGAGGTTCCCCTTTGCTGGAAGCTTCCTATGCTAGGAAAGATCTGAGATGCTTTCAGGCACAGACATGCCCTCAGCCGTTTCTGTTCTGGGTTTGATCACTTCCCTGGGCCCCATCCGAGGGAGCAGGCATCTGTGTCACTTGGAATCCTCTGTTGCATCCTATCCAAAGTAGCAGCTTTACCCAAAAGCTTTCCTGAAGATCCTGCCGCCACCGTCAGCTACTCCGCTCTGGCAAGTGGATTCTCCGCGTTGACTGCATCTTCGAAGTCGCTGCTACTAAAGGCACGCCAGCAGGTCCTGAGGGCCAAATTTCCTTCCTGCTAAGACTTTGAAGATTCACACAGGAAATAAAGAATTGATGAGCAGAATGTGTGTGGGGTGGGGGTTGGGGGGGACCGTGTGCACCCGAGCTCAGGAGCATGCGTGTCTGAGATTTTACTAATGGCATCTTTTTCCTGCCATACCTGCTATTTTCCATGGGATCCCGTGATTTCTGTCCTTTATCACCGTGATAGATCACAGCACTTGATTTTCAAGTGTTAAAGCAGACTTTAATTCCTGGAATTAAAAATTCCCAGCTTAGTTAAAAGAGTACCTTTGCTTTCCTGTAACTCTGGATCTGGCTCAAGAATGAGTGTGTAAGTGCACTTGACGGGATGAGCACTGGGTGTTATTCTGTATGTTGGCAAATTGAACACCAATAAAAAATAAATTTATATAAAAAAAAAGAATATTGCACCTCTGTCCCTCAAGAGGTTTGCCCTTCCCTGCAAACTCCTTCTCAGCTTTTGGTATCAAGTTATACGGATCTCATAAAATATGGGTTGGGAAGGAATCCTTCTTCTTCTCCTACGCAGACAACTTTGTTGTTCAACATCTGGGCCATTGCTTTCCTGGGTGCCTGCTGGATTTCACTGGTCAAAGCTTGTCAGCCTGCGGGGGGTGGTTGTGTTGTTGTTTGGCGGGAAGTGTATCTCCCAGAGATTTAATTTAATTACATTTCTTTTAGGCCGAAGATCATTTATACTCTTCATGTCATGTTTGGTTCAACTATAGTCTCTAGGAACTCATCTCACCAAAATCTTCAAAATTATTGGCAGATAGTGGTTCAGAGTGCCCCCTTATTACCCTTTAAAAGTGAGTACGGATGCTGTTGGGACGGTTTTCATCTCTAACAGTGGAGTTGTTCCAGCCACCCACACTTTTCCGTCGTGCTCATTGCTTCTAGAAGGCTATCGATTATGTCTTTTCGAAAAGCTTTGCCTGTGCTTCTTCTCTGGGTGATGGATTTATTTTTGACTCTACTAAGTTTGTTCTAGTCTTCACTGTAACCACCTTCTATTCTTACGGGGTGTTTAATTTGGTAATCTCTTTTTTAGAAAAGATTTTATTTATTTATTTGTCAGAGAGAAAGAAAGAGCACTGGCAGGGGAGCGGCAGGCTCCCTGCAGAGCAAGGAGCCCGATGCAGAACTCGATCCCAGGACCCCGGGATCATAACCTGAGCCGAAGGCACATGCTTAACCAACTGAGCCACCCAGGTGTCCCTGATAATTCCTTTTGAACTTCTTGAAATAAAGTCCTTACCCTATATTCTACATTCTAAGGTTATAAACGTACTTATAATCACAGCTCTCATCATGTATCACAAATTTGAAAACATAGTATTTGTATTGTCATTCAGTTCATGATTTTTTTTCTTTATTTTTTAGGGTGGGCAAGGGGCAGAGGGGGAAGGAGAGAATCCCAAGCACACTCCGGACACAGGGCTCCATCTCACAGCCCTGAGATCATGACCTAAGCCGAAATCAAGAGTCTGATGCTTAACTGACTCAGCCACCCTGGCGCCTCCCATTTGTTTTTGTTCCAATTTCCATTTTCATGTCTTCTCTCATCTAGTGATGATGTAGAAGTGTACTGCTTGATTTCCAAACACGTAGGAAATTTCAATTGTCATTTTGCTACTGACTTCCACCATAGCTCCTGTCGAGTCAGAGAACATATTCTCTTTCTCTCTCTCTCTCTCTCTCTCTTTTTTCTTTGTAATTCTGTTTGTATTTTTTTTTCTACTGAATCTCTCCAATTGAAAAGCTCAATTATTTGGAATTTTAATTTATACCAGCAATTGGTCAATTTTGGTGAATAGCCCATGTGCTCTTAAAAATGAATATATACTTTATTGCTGTGATATGCATGCCTTTAATCATTATTTTAATCAAGATTCTTGCTGGTTTGTTGGATTCTTATTCGTGTCAGCAATAGAAGAGTAAGTTACTATCACCCACATTAATCTTGGTTTCATTGTTTTGGGTTTTTATGCAATTGTTTTAGTTCCATCAATATTTGCTTTACATATTTTGAGGCTGTCATGGGTTAAACCGAGTCTCTGAAAGATATGTTGAAGCCCTAACTCCTGGAATCTGTGAATATAAACTTATTTGGAAATAGGGTCTTTTCAGATATAAGTTAAGATGAAGTCATGCTGGATTAGGGCAGGCCCTACCCCAAAGTGATTGTCCTTCTAAGAAGAGGAAGCAGAGATGCGGGGCAGAGAGACCAGCAGACAGGGTATGTTACCAGATTCATAGAAACTGAAGGTTTGTAGCATTCCCTGGTGAAATGAAACTCCTGTCATGATTGCATATTCTTGAGGGTCCGTGCTTTTTACCTTAAAGTCGACTTGGATATTATTATTACTCCTTCTTTCTTTTTAACATTTCCATCATATATCTCTGCACCTTTTCATTCTTCTTTTCTATCTATATTTGATCTTCTTCTACCTTACATGCTGTTTTTAAAAATTATTTGAATTCAATATATGTTTAATTCCTGTAATACATTGTTACTATTTTAATACATGTAACATTCATTTAAATCTATCTACCTGCGCCCTCTTTGCATTGCTTTTTATTCCCATATATTTCTTGAGCTTCTATCTGGGATGACTTTTTCCTTCTTCCTCAAAAACTGGCTTTAGCATTTGACTCAGGCTATGCTTACTAGTGATAAAGGTTTTGGTATTGTATGTTTATTTGTATTTGAAGATATCTTTGTTTTTGCTTTATATCTGAAGGCTATCTGTATTGAGTCTAGAATTCTAAATTGACGGATTTATGCTTTCTTTCAGCACTTTGAATATATAATTCAATTGTCTTCCCTTTCCATTAACTATGTTAAGAAATCATCTGCTGGCCTTATTGATGCTTTAAATGTATATACCACCCCCCAAGTCCAGGCTGATTTTGATATTTTTCCTTGTCTTTGGATCATGGTTTAACTATTACGTGCCTGTGTATGGTTTCCAAAGAACTTCTTTTGAGATTCAGCTTCTGAATATGTGGCTTTATATTACTTGCCAGTTTATGGAAAATTTTAGGCCATTATGTACTGAAATACGGATCTCCCACATTTTCTCTTTCTTCTCTGTTCCTGGGAGTTGAATTATACATATGTTACAGCTTTTCACCATACTCCATATGCCCTTTATTCTATTTTTTGTGTTTTCTTTGCTTTTACCTTCCCATTTTTCAGTATGAATATTTTCTTCTGATGTTTCATTGACTAATTCTTTCTTTACTTGTGGCCAACTTGCTGACCAACCCAAATAGAAGTTTTTAAATTCAATGGCCTATTTAAGTTCTAGGTTTTGCATCTCCCCTACTGCCTATGCATATTAAAACCCTTGTCTGCAGTGAGAGATGATCAAACAGTGTGCCCAGAGGTCCTCATAGGCATCCATGACAGCTGGGTAAAGCAGACAGAAAAAAAAAAAAAAACAAAAACAAAAAAAGAAACTAACTCTGTGTGAGGGGCAGAAATATGTGTTAAGCATAGCACAAAAGCTAGAGGAGGTACAAGATCATAAGGAAGGCTACATGCTAGGAAGGTAGGGATATGATACTTACCCAAGATTGATACTTAATCAGAACATCCGAGAACGCCCCTCACCTGCTGCCCTCCAACAGGCTAATACATATAGAGTAATAAATAACAGTATAATGCTAGCTAGCTGTAGAACTGTAGGAGACAAATTCCTCCTGAAACACAGAGCAAAAGGGAAGATTCAAAGCCAAGAAGGAAGCAGACATTGAGAAATCACCTCTGGAAGACCAGACCACAATCTAAACCCAAAGAATCACTGCAAAGGGATGGAGAACCTTTGGGGAACAAAATTATCCTGTTTCCTTATTGTGTAGGTGGTTACATAAATCTATACATAGAAATATACACCAAAAACGGGTCAGTTTTTCTGTATGGTAACCATTTTTTTTTTTTTGGTAACCATTTTTTTTTTAAAGGAAAAAGAAATAAAACATTTTCTCACAAACAAAACCTTAGATCACACGTTGCTAACAGACCTATCCAACAGGAAATATTAATAGAAGATCTTGAGGCAAAAGGAAGGAAATATTGTTTGGAAATCTGGATCTAGAAAAAGAAATGAAGAGCTCAAGGGAAAGAAAATATATAGTGGTATAATGAAATTCATATTTTAAATTTATTTCTAATTGCTATAGAGGATAAATGACATCCTGAGGTAATTTTAATATGAACATAGTGTGTGTTCATAACAAGTGTAAAAGTAAAATATATGCCAACAATATCACAAAAGATGTGGGTTGAGAATATACTCCTGTAAAGTCCTGACATTATGTGAAGCAGTGTATTGCTATTTCAAGGTAGACTTAGATTAATTAAAACTATATATTGTAAACCCTTGGGCTACCCCTAAAATATTCTAAATGCCATAAATAATAAATAAATAAATGAAATAAAACTCATATAACCCAACAGAAGTCAGAAGAAGAGGACAAAACGGACAGAAAGATGGAAAAGCCAACAAGGTGGTAGATATCTATCTAATTCTATTTAAAATCACACATTGAAAAATAAAAATAAAATAAAATAAAATCACACATTGAAGGTGAATGGAATAAATAAATTATTTAAAAGATGGAAATGGTCAAATTGGACACAAAGCAAGACCTGACAAATGCTATCTACAAGAAATCACATTAAATTAAAAAAGAGGTGAGTTAAAAGTAAAGGACCAAAGAATGTACCATCCAAAGACAGACCAAAGAAAGCTGTAGTAGCCATATTAATTTCACACAAAGTGGACTTCAAAACAAGGAACATTTTCAGGAACAAAATGGACATTAATTAAAGATGAAAGAGCTCAGTTGTCCAAGAAGACATATGGTTTTTAAAGATATTTTATGTATTTGTTTGAGAGAGAGTGAGAGAGAGCACAGGTGGGAGGGGAGGGCAGAGGGAGAGGGAAAAGCAGACTCCCCACTGCGCAGGGAACTCGACTCAGGGTTCAGTCCCAGGACCCTCAAGAAGACATATTAATTATAAAAGTATGTGCATCTAACAACAGAGCCTCAAAACACATAAGGAGAAATTGGCAGAACTGAATTGAGACATCAACAAATCCATGCCTAGGATCAGAGCAGAGGCTCCTACACTTCTCCCTTGATAGTATAAGTAGGCAGAAAATCAGTAGATCCTCGCACTCCAAAATGCAATCTAGGCTTTGACAAACGACTCTAACTGTATTACAAATGTATAACATAACCAGGCCGAAGGATGTAGGCGAGAAAGGATCGGACCTCGTTGTCTCTGAGAAACAATGAGGTCAACCCAGTATATCATGGGGCTGAAAACAGAAAGAACCATACGTATGGGGCCCCTGCACAGCTCAGTGAGCGCCTGACTCCTGATTTCAGCTCAGGTCACAACCTCAGGGTCCTGGGACTGAGCCCAACGTCAGGCTATGGTCTCAGAGCAGAGTCTTGGAGAGTCTCTCCCTCTTTCTCTCCCTCTGCCCCTTTCACACCTCAACGTGCATGCAAGCGCTCTCTCCCTCTCAAATAGATAAATAAAATCTTAAAAAAAAAAAGGACTATATGTAAATGCTGTATTCTAATTGGTAAATTTGTTCCTCACAGGAGTACAAGTTAGTTATGCTGAAACTAGGTTACACGCACACTAAGTTTGGACAAAACAATATCTATGTAGACAGCAGAAAGCCAGGTTTATCATTGTCAGAGTGAAACAAATAAATAATGAGGTAATGTTAGAATGAACCCATGAAGCTGGATTGGGGTTGAATAAATCAGTATGAATTTATATTTTTTAATAAATGTACTTGGGCCGCCTGCCTAGCTCAATTGATAGAACATAAGACTCTTGATATGTGCACAGATACAGAGATACGTAAGTAAGAGTCTATATATTTCTGGAACCAGAATGAAAATTAGAGAGAGGCAGACAGATCCACAGGCAGACACCTTGGTTTCTAACAACCAAACTGGGTTCCTTGGGGGAATAGATGATTCCAGGGCTGGAAAAAAGATGAAAACAAGATAAACATGGAGCATCTTTTGGTGCCAGAAATAAGGAAATGATTTAAAAGGAAGAAACACAAAGTATGGGGCCTGTCCAAGGTTCACAGGAACTAATCTTAAAGAGCTCCCAGTGACCAAAGTTGGAATTATTTGAGCAAGAAAATGAAAAATTGTAGTTTTGGGTTACAACCCAGAGAATACATGACTGAATAAATAAATGAGGTATAAAGGGCCATGTGTCCTTAGAGAAGAATCCCAATTGATAAACATAGAAGAATGAGAGAAATGAAAAAATCGCCATTGAAATGCCACTGTAATAATCACTGCAAACAAAACCCACTAATAAATGCTAAATTTACCGGAGGCAATATTAAAGAGAATTAGGATATTTGAATATCTTCAAAGTATCTCTCCTGAAATATTTATTAACTGGTATGGTGATTTTAACATATGGGTACCAACTCATTGATACTCCTTCCAGGTAGTGGCAGTTAACTCCTCACCACAAGGCATGGGTTAGATTTAGGCAGTCACAGCTAATAAGTAGAATAAGGACAGGAAAAAATAATGACTTTACAATAGATAAATCTGGCAGAGTCTGTGACCCAGTGATCAAGGTGAAAAGCACCTGTCGTATTAGGATCACATGGGTCTGATAATGATGCCATAGCAAGGGGACATCAGCTCTCGAATGTTATTCCTCAAAATGTACAACCTCATTCTAATCATGAGAAACACACAAACATAAATCAGGGAGCATTTTATAAAATAGCTGACTAATACATTTCAGAAGTGTCAAGGTCACTAGACAAGGAACAATTGAAGAATTATTATAGATTAGATTAAGGATATCTAGCAACTAAATGCAATGTACAATGCAGGATTGGATCCTAATAATTTAAAAAGAAAAGGGCACTACTGGGAAAACTGAGGAAATCTAGATAAAGTCTGTAATTTTCATGATTCATAGTATCATTCACATGTTAATTTCTTAGTTTTAATCATTGAGCCACGATTATGTAAGATGTTAACATTAGGAGAAGCTGTGCGCATGGTCTACAGAAACCATCTTTGCAACTCTTCTCTATGTCTGAAATCATCTCAAAAAAATTAAAGAAAAGAGTGATACAGAGTCTGATAATATTCTGCTTTGGAAATAAAGATCCTCTGGGTTGATGTGCCGTGTCGTTGTCCTGCTTTGCTTATCACCAAACTTCAGTCAATCCTCCTGGTCTCCATGCCCTAAGAGTATAGAAGTTCTCTTCTCACTATGAATTTCTCTTTGGTGTCATCCAAGTAGGGGTAGATTCAATTTGTTATACCATTTACCCAGCTGGATATGGTTTGGTTCCTGTAAATGTGAATCATAAGTTTCACCAATTTAAAAATAAAAAGTCAGTCTTCCGATCATTTTTTTACATCGTCTGGGCCATTTTGCTGACTGTCTCATGAAAGATCCACTTTTTTTCCTCCTAAATTGTCTAATAGGCATTCTTAGGCAATGCATCACACACATGCTATGTCTCATTTTAAAAAAAATCGTTTTGTATGACACTGCAAAGCACTATAGGATTTGTATTCTAAATGGTATACATATTTACATATCATATTGTACATTTTATTATGTGTATGCTTTCCTTTTTACTTGTGATTTATCATGCAATTAACATTTCCCAATACATGTAGATACATTCAGTAGCCTTTCTACGTCTCCCTCTCTGAGGCTGGCAGGATTCCAACCCAAATATATCCATGGGAATATAAAAGAGCTCTTCACAAGAAGAACAAGGAACATTGTTCTCTCAAGAAGGCCCCAAATCAAAGAAACCCATGATGAAATTAATACAAAAAATTCTATATATTATATCCCTTTGCAGGGGCTTCAAAGCACATTCAAGTCCTTAACAATCTAATAGGAAATATAATTATGTGACTTAGAGATTCCCAGGTTATTTTTTTTTTCATATAATACCTATCAATTGTGGAAGCCAGTTTGGTAAACATTGTGTTATAAGAAACAGAATACGCTGTGGCTGCATGGATAGACAGATTCGATATACAGATAAATGATAGGGACGGAGGTAGACAGAGAGGGAGAGAAGGAGAATAGATAGATAGGAGCCACCGTTTGGACATATTTCATTAGTATCCTATCAAATGAGTGACAGAGGGGTGGTGGAGGACAGACACACTCAAGTATTTTGTGTAATGCCTTAAGGATGACACGGGCAAAAAATAAAGCAAAGCAAAAGCAGTATTTAATATTTATACAGCATTTTATGGTACTGCTTATATGTGCTTCTTTTTCTGTGTTTCCATATGGTTATTATTTTAATACTTACCATGGTATTTAAAGCATCCCTACTTAGTAATCTCCTTTTTTCCTGTGTAAGCTCCAAGTGGTAAAATAAACATCATAGTCATAATTATATCGTAAATTCCTAGTAATGGCCTAGTACAGAGTCGGTAATAAATAAATACTACTTCAATGAATGCAATTTATAAAAGCACCTTATCTAGAGTTATATCTTATTGCAAAGGATGCAAGAAAAGGTGAATTTGCAGATTAACATTTTTAACAATAACGATAATGATAAATAATAATAATGTCAGCACTGGAAATTACAAAAGACTTGAGCTTATAAAAATGAATATTAGAAATGTTAAAGTGAATTAGAAAGCAATAATATTCTGTGTTTTGAAAAATAAATGTCCAGCAAAACAAATTTTAAAAATGGAAAAATATGCAAATAAAGTGAGAAGAAAGGAGATGGGATGGTGATTTCAGAAGAGATATCTAATTGATAATAAAATAAAACAGCGTATATTGATTAATCTGAAATCTTATGCACAGGTAATTTTCACAGAATGTTAAAAATTCAAAATATGTAAGTTACTACCAAATCAAGTAGAAACACAGAATACATATATAACATGAAACGTGGTTCAGAAATGTGTTATAGAGTGATCCACTTGAAGCCTCAGGTCTTGTTGGTTATAAAAGCTAGTTCTTCTAAATATTCAGCAGCAGAACATTTTTCACAGAACAGAAAATGATCTAACACCCAGAAGAAATAAAGCAGACCAGTTTGACTTATAAAGGAATATGGTCCTGATATCAAAAACTACCAGGTTAATATAAGCCAAAAACAGATCAATAAATATAGATTTGAAAACCCTCAAGTCTTTCTTAATAGCAGCTAGTGTCTCACTAAAACAGTTCCACCATACCCAAATAAGGTTTAATAATCTTTCAAACACAAAAATGGTTAAGTCTCAATAACTTTATCATAATGAAACACGAAATCAATTGGTCAAATCAAAAACAAAGCAAAACAAAATTTATCACAATAGAAACCAAAAAGCCTTGTTAAATTATTAAATTCCTTCTAATAAGCGGTATATACCAAGGGCCAATATTCAAGATGATAATTACCAATGTGAAGCAATGAAGCAATAAATCAATAAACATGAAGAATCAAATAAGGATGACTGTGCCATCACTGGTCTTTAGTACTCTCTGGATCATCAGGTCACTTATGTAATAAGAACAACAAAAATAACGATATAATTATCAAGAACCATTTCTTGAATATCCAATATTTTCAAATTTTAGTCTTACATCTATTATGTCATTGAAATGCCATACGTCCCTGAGGCATATAGATGAGAAAAGACATGACATGACTTGCCCAAGGTCTGACAATCCTGGCTTCAAACCTAGACCGTGCAGGGAAGTCATGCTAATGACCCTTGGCAAAGGTAAATCAACAACAACAACAACAACAACAACAAAAATTAGACATTTCGCTGGAGAAATAGGAACTAGTAAATATTTTAAGCAAGGACATGAAAAAAATGGTTCACCTTTGCTGATAATTAAGGGGGGAAAAAGGGGCAACCAGCACTTTTTACATTTATGAAACCAGCAGGATGTAAATAAATATCTGATCCTAGGAAGAAAAAGAAAAATTCTGTCCCGTATAATGAAAGTGACAATGAAAATGAGAACTGAAAATGTCGAGGAATAAGAAATGACAATCAGTGTTAGAAAACATAAACAGATTTTTACTTCTTGACAGGATTAAATGAATGGTCCACTATTTGGGAAGAACCATTATCCGGGTCTGCACGTATGTAGGATTCACAGTAGTGAAAGGACACAATCCGCTGTTTCGATGATAGTGGAGTGGTTGAGTAAATTACAGTTGATCCACGGAATCGAATGTTACATGCAAATGTTAAAATTATGTTTTCAAAAATCGTGTAGGAAATTGACATACATTAGTTTCAGCTGAGGAAGAAAAAAGTGTTATATAGAATGAACACTTTGATTAAAGCAAAGGTATTTGCACATGAAACAGACCGTGACACTGGGTGTAAACCAGCAAGGACGCCCTTGAGCTGTGGCTGCTGGAGGGTTGTGCAAAGGTAGGATGCAGGAGGCTCCAGCCTTCCGCACACTGGGCATCTGCTCTCATCAGCTTCTCCCGTGGACGTTCCTGGAGGCCCGGCTCGTATTCCAAAGCTGCAACAGGACGTTGCTGATGGACAGACCACACGGAGACAGCGCTCTCCCGCTAAGGAGACGGAGAGCCACAGCTTCACCCAGACAGTCCCCGGAGACGTGGGAAGTCAGCAGGTAGCAATGCTAGAGAAGCCAAGCATGGTGGGCCTGGCTTGGAAAAAAAAAAAAAAATACTGAGAATTGAACAGATTAAGAACTGCAGTCTAGACAGTTCTCAAAGAGTAGGGGCTTAGTCATCCTGAATACATCATTCTGGTTTCTTCATATACCATGTCACCGTTAGGACGATCGCTACAGCAGGTGGGCCCAGCTAAGTAGAATCAGAGTTTCCAGTCTGGTGAAAATGCTTGCTCGGTGCTTAACGTGGAATGTGGAACATATTGGAAACATAAAAATAAAGTTTGGAGAAAACTTTCATCAAGATACTCATAACAGGATGTATCACTCAGATTCAAGACTCCCTCCCTGGGAACAGTGGGGACTCTCTCCCACCCCCATCAGCCGCGTCCGTATGAAATGACTTTGCACCAGCAGACAGTTCCGATTGGTCCGAGGTGGGTCGATCATATTGAGAGCTGAATCTATTTGTATTAACAGTTGGGCAGAAGTTTGATGCATTTCTTCTTTTTAATATTTTATTTATTTATTCATGAGAGAGAGAGAGAGAGAGAGAGGCAGAGACACAGACAGAGGGAGAAGTAGGCTCCCTGCAGGGGCCCCAGGTAGGACTCGATACCGGGACCCCGGGGTCACGTCCTGGGCCAAAGGCAGATGCTCAACCCCTGAGCCCCCCGGGTGCCCCTGGTTGATGTATTTCTGATACCAAATATCTTGGGTTAGATACGTTCTTGTTGCCTCCCTAATAATGTTTGATTCACTATTTTCTTTGATTTCATAAGATGGCAGAACATCATTCCCATTTATGTTTAACTTAAACTACTTAAAATTGCTTCATGTCATTTGAAACAAAATGATCTCTCTCTATACCCATGTATGAATATGTATACCTATGATTCATACACACATGTACACCACATATATATACACCTATATACATGTGGTATATGCTATATGTACATAGGTATGTATATACTATTTATGTATATAAATACATGTATTGTAGTATGGATATATATTTAATAATATGTAAAAAACGTATAATTAAAATTGAGTGGTCAAAATCTTTTTGTGGCCAGAAAGAAATTACTCGGGCATTCAGCTTCATCAAAACTGAAGGCTATGAAGCTGGCAAATTAACTTTATAGATTCATTTTTATATATTTATTTTGTTAATTTAATGTCATGCCAAAGAGAATGATCTTGCTGTAACTTTTTTTAAAAAGATTTTATTTATTTATTCATGAGAGACAGAGAGAGGCAGAGACACAGGCAGAGGGAGAAGCAGGCTCCATGCAGGGAGCCCGACGTGGGACTTGATCCCGGGACTCCAGGATCACGCCCTGGGCCCAAGGCGGCGCTAAACCGCTGAGCCACCCGGGCTGCCCTAACTTTAAATATCAAATCAGATCTAGAAATACCTTCAATGGATTTGTGTTCCGATTCCTACCGAGTGACAAACAGTTCAATTGTGCATTTTCTTTGACAACTCCATTCAATGCTAGCAAGGTCTTCTCTATCTTATCTGGGCTATGTTTTAAATTCAGGCTTGTTCCACTTAAATAAACACCATCATCAAAAGGTGTCATATCACCTGCTCTGATTTTTCTCATGATCATTGGCAATTGAAAGGCCCGCTGTACATCTTAGAGGCTCGTCTCCTGTGGGGAATGACAATATTGAAGGGAACTTTTTTGCTTTCAAATTTGGCATGATTATGTAGCAGCAAAGAGAGCACACTCTTTGGAATGAGATGAAAGGTATAATGTTAACCAACTCCGTGACCTGGGCTAACGCCCTTAAATTTTGTGAGCTTTATATATGATCTGAAGAGATCAGCGTCAATACAGCTAGGTTGGTGTACAGATTAAATGTAATATAATGTGAAATGACCTGGATAATGTCTTATACAGAGTAATCGCTCACTAAAATTTAACTTCATGATCCTACTCCCTCCTTTCTTTGCTCTTTCTCTCTGGTCTTAGAAACAAAAATGAGATTTGGTTTTGGGCTCCTGGGTGGCTCAGTTGGTTAAGCATCTGTCTTCGGCTCAGGTCATGAGCCTGGGGTCCCCCATGGGCTCCCTGCTCAGCGAGGAGTCTGCTTCTCTCCCTCTGCGCCCCCCACCCAACTTGTGCTCTGAGGAGCCCTCTCTCACATAAATAGAATCTTAAAAAAAAAAAATTTGGTTTTTCACCTCTTGTATACACAGTGAACTTTTAGTTTGCTTCCTCAAGAAGGGGGCTGGGAGTTGTGGGGAGGAAGGGTTGACAAACAGACAATATCACCTAACAAATTTCATAATGGAAAAATGAACAAAATTTTTATAAACCCAGAAATGGAGAATATTTTAACTACCCAGGATACTACAAAATGTCCATTTACATGAAAACTTATGAAATGCGTATGGGTTTGTCTAGTGAAGATTGAGGGTGGATGAAGATGGGAAAGATCCAGCTTCAATCCAACTCCTGATCTCTGTGAAAATCAAGGATCTGGAGAGACCTTGCCTCCTTGGTCTCCACTTCATTAGAAAGAAAGAGCTAAATAAGCTTCTTTTTCATTTAACAAACAACAAAAGGAAAAGGTCCAGCAGTCATTAAGGCTACTCCTACCTTAGCATATATTTCAGGGGTAAAGTATATTTAATTTATACATGTTTCTACTTTTATTCCAGGAAGACAAATAGTCATAGTGTCTTTCTACTCATAGGGCACCCAAAGGGTTTTGTTTATAAAAAATCAATAAGCCCAAAGCTCTTTGGTGTTTTTTTTAAAGCCAATCTAGTTCATCTTTCACTGCCCGCTGAAGGAAGCCATGTATCTTCCGGCGAGCTGCTGGATTTTGTCAATTCTTTGTGGTCCATCATCAGCCAGCCAAGATTCAAGGTCACCGCTTTAGTGTCTACTTCCTGGAAGAGCGCCCTCGGCCTGACGAGGGCCCTCCGGGTTGGTACCTGGGCACCGACGATTTGGGGTTGTATGAAATGCAATCCATCGCCCTGCTCAGGGCTCCCCAACTTGTCTTGTTTTGGGTCCGATCATCAGCATTTTCAGCAGGTGAATGGAGCTCCTCACCTTCTCTGCATTTCTCTGTAAGGACAAGGGTAGTTCAGTGTGTTTGGCCTCCGGACTGTAAGATGGATCAATCAGACGATTAGTCAGTTATTGGCAATAAAGCACGCAATTTCTGCCGAGGATTATATAAACCAGGCACTTCCCCAGGACGCTGAGAAGTAACCTCAAATACATTGAAGTTGTATAAATATTATTATATATTAATGCTATAAGTATTAATATAAATAAAGACTTCTCTGTCTTTTTTGTTTAACTTTATGTTTTACTTTTTTATGTTATTATTTTTAGCTATTACCTTATTATTTCCGCTTTTTAAAATTGTCCTATTCTAGCTTTTTAAATTGAAAGGTCATCCACGGCAAAGCAAATGGTGGGTATTTGTCGTTTCTAATGGCTGAGGAATATTCTATTGTATACATAGACCACATCTTCTTTATCCATTCATCTTTCGATGGACACCCACCATTTACTTCGACGTGGATAGACCTGGAGGGTATGATGCTGAGTGAAATAAGTCAATCAGAGGACAAACATTATATGGTCTCATTCATTTGGGGAATATAAAAAATAGTGAAAGGGAATAAATGGGAAAGGAGAAAAAATGAGTGAGAAATATCAGAATGGGAGACAGAACATGAGAGACTCCTAACTCTGGGAGGCGAACTAGGGGTGGTGGAAGGGGAGGTGGGCGGGCGGTGGGGATGACCGGGTGGCGGGCACTGAGGGGGGCGCTTGATGGGATGAGCACTGGGTGTTATTCTATATGTTGGCAAATTGAACACCAATAAAAAAATAAATTTATAATTCTAAAAATAAATAAATAAATAAATTGAAAGTTCATTTATTTACAAAATTTCTTATTTTTCTAACGTATTATTTTGAGGCCATAAATTATTCAGTGTTTATTGTTTTTTATATCTAGGCATTATCTTTGACAAAAGTCTTCTAAGTAATAATTGCCATTTTTATATTTTCTCTGACTCAGTATAGAAGTTCGGTAAAACTGTGTTTTATGTGCTTTATTTTTCAGCGAATGCAATTTTTGGCTTCTATTTTGTTGTTAATTCTAAATTGTATCATGCTTTGTTTAATGGCTATAGATTACATGAAATCAGCTTTTTGTAATTTATTGAGATTCCTTTGGGTTCTGATTCATAATTAATATGTGTGGATGTTTTTTATATATTTTTTAGAAGTACAGTTTTGTGAAATTTGAAGTAATATGTATTTGCTTAATTTTTTCATTATTCAAATTCACAAAACAATGTGCTATTTCTACTGAATTCAAATTCTTTGTTCAAACATTTTATTATTCAATACACCTAGACTTATTTTGGTCTACTTATCTGTTCTGTCATTTCTGAGAGGTGTAATAAACTCTCTCACTAGGTTTGTAGCTTAGTCAATTTGTTCTCCATGGCTAATCATTTCTCCTTTATATATTTCAAGCTATGTTGTTGGGTACATAAATATTATTGACTGTAATATTTTCACGCTGGATTGTTCCTTTCATCAAAATGAAAAATTTTGTTTTTGCTTTTAAAGATTTTCATCCTGAATTTTACTTGATACTGCTTGCTTTATTTATTTTTTCTTGCAATTTAAAAATCTGTTTTTAATACATAAATTTTATCCACTCAAAAATAATGTGATACATTATTACAAATAATCTGGACACATCCTCTGCCCTATTTAGTGATTTATACTTATCCTGATATCTAACCCCCTTTCCCCTTCACTTTTTGGATTTTTACGTATGTCTTTACTTACCACACTTCCTTCAAGGATTTTTTTGTTGTTTTTGTTCCTCTAATGATCTGAAAGTTATGAATTCTATTTCCATTTTTCAAGTGTTTATCCTAAGGTGCTAACACTTGTACTTGAAGTTATATTTGTCAAACAAAATCTGGCTAACATTAATCTATACCTGTATTGCCCTCCTCCCACCAACCCTTTCAAATCCTTATCCAGGACAACAAAGAAAAATCCCTTTTATTTTCAACTCAATATAAGGATTTTCATTGGTTGAATGTGATCTCTATCATGCTACAAATTTTTCTTAAGTAGTTATGCTGAGCATATTTTTTAGTGAGAGTTACTTGGTGTGATTGGGAGCACTCTGTGATCCATGCAGGGTGCTTGGAGGCAGCCGTGTGCCACCTCCGCCCATGGATTTCTGGGATAGGCCCGAAATGTTGACCCCAGCACCCAATTCACTGCCCCTGCCCTGAGCCCTCCAAGGCAGCTTTGTGGTATCGCAAATGCTGCATGGGACAGATGAAACAGGTGTCAAAAACCTGGCCTAGTTGGGTGTCACAACCGATCATCCTGCTTATGAACAGTAGGCCCCCATCTATTACCAGAATCTTCCATCTGCAGGCTAAGAGAGATTCTGAAAACACTTCCACCATATTAGCAATCTTCTTCTGTGCCCATTTTTCACGTTTGCCAGTGGTTTATTTTTTCATCTAAAAGTATATGTTTACGGGTTTCAGGTATTTGTCTACTTTCTCCCAAAAATAACCTTTTATGATTTCAGTGACTTTTTGGATTAACTCTATTTCTTTACCACTCATTGCTGTTCATGTGTTGCTGTTGTTTGGTTTAGTTTGGTCAGTTTTTCTTTTAATATCCTCTACTCTGTGAAGCCATTCATGGCAGTGGTGGGGTTAAGTGTGGGGTAAGTCATAAAGCTCACCTTTCCATCATAAAACAGGAAAATTTCTTCTTTGGCTAGGCAATTATCTATTTCTACGTGATTGTCACAGTCAAAGTGCTAAGCTTAATTTTTTAAATCAATATTTTAATTTATTTGTACTTGAGCTTACACCTCCCTTATCATTCCTAATGTTTGTAGTCTCTTCTTGTAAACATAGCCTGTTAGGATTTTATTTATTTTACTATTGCTGGAAGAGAAAGTATTTTATTAATTGTCCTGTATCACCACTGTAGTTGTTTTCTATTCCTTCAATTTTAGCTCTTAATCTTGAATAATCTCCCTCTCTTATTCTTATATTGTTAATTTTGTAGGCAAATACTCAATGCATTCTTAATTATTTTTTAATAATAAAAATGCCAGGGGAGCCTGGATGGCTCAGTTGGGTGAGTGTGGGACTCTTGATTTCAGCTCAGGTCATGATCTCAGGGTTGTGAGATCCAGCCCCGTATCAGACTCTGTGCTCAGCCGAGAGTCTGCTTGAGATTCTCTCTCTCTCTCTCTCTCCCCCTCTGCCTCTCACCACTGCATATGTTCTCTTTCAAATAAATAAATAAATCTTTAAAAATAATGATAAATATGCCATCCTAAATTTCCTATAGGTATATATTTCACTGTGCCATATATATTTTAGCACATACATACCCCAGGAGTTAAGCTTTTCTTCAAATAGCTTCAGTTCCATAAATGATATCCTTTTTGCCTCAGAGATTATTTAAGGAGTGTCTTCATTGCTGTATTAATTTTTCATTTAATTTTAAGGTTGGCATTTTTTACAAATGTATGAGCAATTAAGGAGGCTAATAAGATCTCAACTTGGAATTTTAAATGTTATTTAATTCTGTACATGCAAAACAACACATAATCAATAGAGAAAATTATCTCTGTCTAAGTCTATGAAATTATTTTATTTGATCATCTACATTCTCTTTATCTGTGTTCATTTATTGTCCACTTAATTTTTCCATTCTGAAAGTTTTATTGATATCGTATATAATAATGTTAGTGAGTTTTATTTCCTGTAGTTTTGCTTTATGTATTTGGCTGCCATTTTGTTTTTCCATAAAAAAGATGTAATCATAATTCTTTACACATCATATCTTTCTTCTTCCTGGCTCATGCATTTGGCTTCGTGTTCAGCTTTGGCCTTGGCCATTCATCCTACTTTCATTATATTAAGCTTGTTTGACTTATCCTTGCTAGATTATTTCTTTAAAATTTTTCTTGGATAGTTTCATTGAGCATACTACTTGAAAATATCTAGCAAATCATGTATGCATATGTATATTTGTGTATAATATTCTAAAAACCAACATCATAATAGAATATTTCATTCATTAGTATTTATCGTGCTGGCTAAATTATTTGGTTTTGTTCCTTTCATCCTAATTTGTATTTTCTATTTATTAAACTCTCTATTATTTATTGATGTTGTTGTTTGCTCCTTTCTCACCCTTATTTTTGTTGGCTTAGACCATTTTCTCTTCAATATCCCCATTAATTTTTAAATTCTACTTTGTTTTTCTATTATCTAAAATATTAGGCTCTCAACCATTACAATATTAGCTTGTCTTGTTTTGTCAGTTAATATATCAATTATTAAATAATAATTATATCCTCCGAGCCAGGCAGGAAATGCAAAAACTGCAAAGAAGTTGTATAACACTTTCTCTGGTATTTTCCTGAAGTTTTTATTAGAGCACCTCCTCTAACCCCAGCCTAGGTCCCTCGGCCTTATGGGCCAGTTCTTCCTTTAGTTGGTGTTGTTCACATAGAATGCAAGGACTTTCTCTTTACAGAATGTGGTAACCAGTTAGAGAGATCAAAACATCCCTATGCATTTTCATACCCTTCACCTTATCCTTGCCTTCCCAGGAGTTAAGTTTGCCAAATGAGAACTCATCTTGCTTAAAAACTGTATCACGTTTGGTGGAGTTTATGAACAGAAGTAGAACTTGGAAAATAGATTCCAGATACTAGATGTATGGGAAGAGTGATTCCCTGTGGCCTCTGTAAGGAAGCCAATGAAGACCAACCTTGTACCAACCTTCATTTTCTAGATGAAAATGTGACAACAAATAGATCAGTTGTGGAGTTGTTGGCCTCAGAAGTCCAAGAGTCAGGCAGATCCCTATCATAATACAAGGATTACTATGGATAGAATAACATTCCCCCACCAGAAGATGTCTACATACTAATCCTCAGAATCTGTGCCTATGTTAGGTTACATGGCAAAGAAGAATTAAGGTGGAAGATAGAATTAAGATTGTTAATCATCTGATCTTGAGATAAAGAGATGATCCTGAATTACCTGGATGTAATCACAAATGTCTTATAAGTAGGAGAGGGAGACAAAAGAGAGAGTCAGAGACAGAGATGTGGAGCAGAGGTCAGAGAAATTTGGTTTGAGAAAGACAACATCGGCATTACTGGCTTTTGATGATTTAGTAGTGTGGGCATCCTCTAGAAGGTTGGAAAATTAGGAGTCAGATTCTCCCTTACCACCTCAAAAAAGAAACATGGCTCAGCCAACACCTTACTTTTAGACCACTGAGACCAATTTCAGACATCTGAACTCAAAAGATATAAGACAATGTATTTGTGATGTGTAAGCCACTGCATTTATGATAATTTGTTAAGCAGCCACAGGATACTAATACAAGGGTAGGTCAATTTCAGGCCAAAAAATTGCATCCTTTCTCCTCATTAACTCTTTTTTTTTTTTTTTTTTTAAGATTCAACTTATTTATTTGAGAAAGAGAGAAACTGAGAGAGCAGGAGCAGGGGGTGGGGGATCAGAGGGAGAGTGAGAAGCAGGATCCCCGTGGGGCAGGGAACCTAACACAGGGCTCAATCCCAGGACTCGATCAAAGACAGGCACTTAACAGACTGAGCTACCCAGGCACCCCGTCCCCATTAATTCTTAAAACCCCAATCTCTTTTTGCTCACCTCTTACCTCCTTCAGCTTTTTCCTCTCACTTCCACCTCCTACTTTGGAGGTGGTCCCATACTCACCTTCTTCCAACTTCAACTCCTCACATCTCTTCTCGCACTCTCTACCTGTCCATTAGACTCTTCCCCTTTCCGTCATTTCCCTTATCCTATTTTTTATCCACCATTCCATACTTTCTGCTGCCCACATAATTCTCCTTCCTTGGAGGGAGGTGAAGTCAGAGGTACAAATAAGGTAGTGTAAGGACATCTGAGTTCTCCTGTTGTACACTTTTCTTTTTAGAAAGAAATTTCACTGAGCTCCAGTACTTGCCTTGAGAAATCAATAAGCATCAACAACATTCCAGCAAAGATCTACAGAACAATAGGAACAATGCATGGCTCATAGTAACTCAGCCACATGAAAGCCTGAATTCAGCTGCAGTTTGCTTGCATCTACTGACTCTTGATCTTACTGGAAAGTGCTCCTCCATTAAGGAGTTTCTCCGAGTAGAGCTCTTAAAATGAGAAGTTTCTATTAAAACGCACAATTCCATGAAGACTAGCTGAATACACAGGATCAAACTTCTGCAACTTTCCTTTAATTAAAAAATGTAGTAAATATGAAAATTCTATAAGAGCTAAACAGGGAAAACATAAAGCCAAGATCCACTAAACTGGATTCTGACTCTTAGAAAATTGCAGCCAAGTTTTACTTTTATTGTGAAATATTACACACATTTTGGGGGGATCGAGAGGTCAATTTGGGTAAAAGAGACATTAAAAGTGCTCAATCCACTTTGTCATACTTGGCGATGTTTGACAAACTGCAGATATTTCATGCCTCTGAGAGGATACTAAACAAGATGCTTGATATGGCACATTCCCCAGCTGTCTGTAAAGATTAAAGGGAAAGTAACTGAAATGGCTTATTCTTTAATTCATATTTTATTCCATCAAGCACTGGGTGGAGGAAGAGCCAGAAAAATGCACATGACAGATTTTACCCATAATCACAGAGACAGAGAGTGACCAGGAGATCAGGAGGAGATAAGCAGCCCCTGGAAGCTCGCGGTGAAAGCAGACATGCTACTAGAGAGCTGAGTTTTGTGAAATAAGTTGTGGGAGATCAAGGGGCAATTGGAATTAATTCTGCTGAAAGGGGTTCTGAAGTGGGTGATTTTTGCCACATTCAGTTAAAGGAGGTAGTGAGGAGAGGGAGAGGCGTTAGAGGACCAGGTCTCTGGCTTTGGCCTTGAAGATAAAGTCATGATTTTGAAGCATCACTTCCACCGAGAATAGTCTATGCTCCTTACAATGACATGTCATGACCCGTCGCTGCCCGTTCCAGCTTCATCCTACACAATCAAGACCCTATTCACAACACTAAGGCCATATTGGCCTTCCTTCTATTTCATAAATGCAGTAATCTGAAATCACATGTTGATTCAATTGTTTGTATCTTTAGTCAAGAGAACAAAAGCACTTTGAATAGCAGAAAACTGACCTGTCCTGGTTGCCTCTCTAACCCGGCGTGTGCTATAGTAGCCAACACATTATGGGAGCTCAAGGCATATTTGTCCAACGAATGAATAGGGGGTATTCACCATGGTCGAGTAGTAAAGCACATGCTCCCTCCAAAGTCCTGAATACAGAATTTTACTGTAACATGAGAGAAAAGTATATTATGAAGTATTTTTCAAGTTCAACAGGAAAGGCTGTGAATATCGTTTTTTTCTTCTCAGGAGAAGGGAGAGGTCTCTTTACAGTTTCTTTTTCATTTTCCGAATTAGCTTTTCCTGATCCTCATAGCTGTCATTGAGTTTCTGTGTTTCCTTCTCTGCTCACTTCCTGGTGCTGTGCTGAAACTGTGGAGTGGCGACTGAAGATCTGCTGCTGACCACAGTCTATGTGCATGTGGCCCACGGGCAAATCGTACACCAAAGAGACCGCGGTCAAAGCTGGAGTTCAGCCGAGGAAGCAGGCTCTGTGGAAAGGGTCAGGCCGCAGGAAATGCCTGCCCCCAAAGGAGCTCAGGCCGATCAGTTCTGAACCTCCAAGCCCAGCTGTAGAGAGAGGACCTAGGATTGCATGATTCACTGAGTTCCTTCTAAAGGACCCTCAGGGGATGGTGCTCCTCCAAGACCAGCTGTCATTTAACTCACACCAATGCTGACACCACAGCCCCTAAGTGGTGAAGCAGAACAGTGTCCTCAGAGCCAGGAGTGCGTCTCATTTCAAGCAGCAGGTAGGGCCAGGGGCAAATGTATTTGGTAGGTGGACAGTGTCTACTCATGGAGGAAAGACGGGTAGAGAGACAATGAGGAGGAAGGAAGAGAAGAAGCAAAGGAATAGGGGAATAGGAAAGAAGGTGTGATGGCTGAGAGGCAGATAGATATAAAGGACAAGGAGAATGAAATGAGAGAGGGAAAAACTATAAAAAGAGAGCATAAAGTAAAAGATGAAGATTGAAGAGTTTTAAGAAAAAAAAATGCAAACAACTAGGTAAAGTTGCAAATGTCCCAGGATTCCTGGTTCCCTCTCTCCGGCTGGGTGGTGCCCGTGGATGCTTCTTATCTTGATGGTTCTTTTTTGTGATTTCCAGGGAGAGCACAGGAACTCACCCAGAACTCTCAGTTGCCTTCAAGCCCACTCATTTGGGGTAAGAGATGAAGTACAAGTGTGATATCCTAGGTATTGCCCTAAAACTACATTCACGTTGTTTTCCAGGAAACTCAAGACCCTCCTCAGGCCTGAGAGGAGGAGACTTTGGGGGGAAATCCTGATCAGACATGTCACTTCTGAGGGAAAACTACAGACTCCTCCAGGAGAGGAAAGTCCTAAAGTGGAGAAAACGTTTAGCAGCAGACTTCAAGTGGATGCTATCATATGACCTACCATCCAACCCCGCCTTGTGGTATCATGAGAAGAGTGAGGCTTTTAAGTGACCACCACATCTATGGGCACGTCATGAAGTGGACTGGGGCTCTGATAGCTCCAGACACTATGTCTGGAAGAGGCCCACTAGGGGTGGCATTGATGGTCAAAGGGATAGAGGCCGCACTTGGCCTTTCTGAAGGGTTCACCCACCTCTTGGTCATCTAGTGTTTTCAGCTACCTTCTCCAATCAGCCCAACCCAGTCATCTTCCTAGGGGTTGAGTGCCAACCACGTGGTGACCACATGTGCAGATCATGTGTTGTTCTAGGGTCTTTCACTCTGTCCCCATACCTACACCCATAGTCCTTCAGGTGACACTGTGGAAAACATGGCCACTGGTAGATTGGCATGATTAGCTTTATTAGCCAGAAAGAGAAGGACAGCCATATGTACCACCAGTCTTAAAATCCCTAGAAAAAAAGACTTCAAATGGCCTAGCTGGCATCTGGCACTAAATTTTAATCCAATACAAAGAAGCATGAAGAGTTATGTGGCTGCTGTGTATTCTGGTTTGCCTGGAATGGTTCTGTTTATACTTGTTATCCTGATTTAGTTATTAACACAACACTTTCTCACTTTCAAAAATCCTCTAGTTTGGAGAATGAACAATGTGGTTCCTCCCATCATGATGAACAAAATGGCCTCTGTAAGTCATCTTGCCCTTTAGAGAAGAGGAGGAAGTAAAAAAAAAAAAAAATGCCAGAAATGTGTCTCAAAAGTCTGACTTTATCCTCCCCAACACCTTTACCCACAGGGAGCTTAACACCATTGACTTCCAATTTAACCAGAGCCCTCTCTCTTATGTCCATCAACTCAACACAGAACAAAAGTGTCCTGAGAGCCTGTGATGCTCCCATCCCTGGGATCAAGTGGTGAGCAAAACAGACCACTTCTCTGCCCTCATACAGTTCCCATTCCAGCCGAGGAAAACAGAAGATGAACAAATAGATAAATAAGATGATTCCAGGCAGGAAAATGTGTTCAGAAAATAAATTAGGGTCGCGGGGTAGAAAGTGACTAGGGAAAGCATTTTCTTTGTCTAAGGTGGCCATAGAAGCCCTCTTTGAGGAGGTGACATTTGAACTGACTTTTTGTTGATCAAAAGAACACATCTGATGTGGAAATTACCTTAATTGGTTTCCTATTCTCTATAAGGAACAAAGCTAAACAGTTCATTCATGAATGAACCCCAGCTTGCCTGTCCATCTTTACCTCCAGCAACTAGCCCCAGACACTGTGAACTACTTCTATACCTGCCCTGTTCTTTCAAAATCTGATCACTTTTGGGACGCCCAGGTGACTCAGTGGTTGAGCTTCTGCCCTTGGCCCAGGGCATGATCCCAGGGTCCTGGGATCAAGTCCCACATCAGGCTCCCTGCAGGGAGCCTGCTTCCCCCTCTGCCTATGTCTCTGCCTCCCTCTCTGTGTGTCTCATGAATAATAAAATAAAATCATTAAAAAAATATACCTGATACCTTTTCACATCTACTGTGTTGAATGTCTAGTTCATGCGAGAGGGAGGGGGAACTTTTGTCTTGAGGATGAAACTGAAATGTCAGCTCCTTTATGGAGACCTTCTTGAATCCATAACTGTATTCACCTATTACAGCACCTATGACTGTGTATCGTCATTATTTTCCTGCACGACTGTCTCACTTAGTGTGAGTTGCTCCGGACAAGAATTCTGATTTCTCCCATTGGTAGCTGCCCATAACTTATCACAGTGCTAGGCATAAAAGTAGGTACACAATAAATGCTAATTGAAAAGACATCATGAGGTATCTACTGCTTTATTTCTAAAAATAAAGGTTGCAGTCATTGATCTGATGGATCTATGCCTTCAATAAGTCGTTGGCTAGAGAAGGATTAATTATTAAGAGCTAATAGAAATCATAATGATCATTCACACAGTATACCCAAAGGTGCCTTGAAAATCTTCGGTTGTCGGATGCTTATATGTATGGAGTGGTTATATTTTTCCATCATCATTTGAGTTCAAAGAAATATGCCTCACAGCATGCTATAATTAGTTGTGTGTTAATACACACACACACAGCTGGCCTTAATTTAATTTTTTCCAGATTTTTTTATATCAAAGATGAAATAATTCCTATATTACATAAACTATTTCAAAGTAGATTTAAAAGATTAAGGCAAATATGCTCTCTTATTATGAAGCAAATCTGACTTTGACTGTCAAATATGATGTTGAGAACAAAAAAATAGCATTATATTCTCACCTAACTTGTGGCAATCAATGCAAAATTATTTTTCAAGCTTACCTTAACCAACATAAAATCTTATTTATCTGCTATGATCAAAATCACTCATTCTCCAAATAGAAGGTTACTTTAACACACCACACTATAATAATGAAATTTAAGTCCTGTATGCCAATTTTCTCATCTCTAAAGTGGGAATACTGTCTCATGCAGTGGCTCTGCATACATTTTGGGTTTTTAAAAATGAGAATTCAGTGAGTTGATGTACGTAAATTCCTTTCAAAATAGTGCCTAGCAATTATTAAATGCTATATAAATATTAGCAATCATTATTGGTAGTAACAATAGTCATAGCTGTAAGCTCTGTGTATCGTGCACTATTCTAATTAATTTACATGGTTTAATTACAAATCCTAATTATTTTGCATATGTTGTTTAAGCCCTTCAGTAATTCACTGAGATAGGTATTAACACATGCTCCTTTTTATGAAAAAGGGGGAAAAGGCTACAATGCATGAATTAAAGGCACTGAATTAAAGACTTGAAAAGGAATTTTCTTGTACTGGAAAATGCTAAAACTGGACCTGAATCCATGCAAGTCTCTCTCTGGAAGTTCATGCTTGACCATCCAGTTACATTGTGTCTCACAGGCAAAGGTGCCAAGCTTTTGGAACAGAACCTCTCATGAATTAAAACCTTATTATGCTTATTTGTTTTACTGTCCAAATTATTAATATTATATAATGCTCATTCTTATGGTTATGTGATATTGTAAAGTAGACTTATGTTACATATTTTACATGTATTTTATACTATATATGTATATGTTACATGTAAGACAATTCTTATGATAAATGATATATAATAGAATAAATTGCAGTTGTAAAATACAGAAGTAGATACTGCATTGTGTAAATTATAGATGACATAAAAGTAAAACAATGAGATAAAGATGAAATAACCCATGTTTCTATTTTAAAATTTATTTTGCATATTAAATATACATAAAACCTTCTTACAGTAAATATTCTCATAAATAATAAAATTGTAATAGGAACAATGTGTTTGAATATGTGCCATTTTAAAATAATATTTGTTTCACTACTGGTGATGTAGAAATTCAAAAGTCTGGTTCTAAGTTCAGTTTATTTTGATCCTTGGATTATAGTATCTAAAAAAGATGGCTTATAGTATCTGAAAAAGATGCCTCACAAACATTCATGAATCTAAATGAAGAAGGTCATCATTGGCTGTATGTAATTAATCATAGCATCATTTTCCATTCCAATTATGCAGTGGTATTTGCAGAAATTGGACTTGTATATTTCCATGTTTCCTGAAGTCAATCAGCAGTTCCTACACACTAATGAGAAGATATTTCATTTTGCTATTTTAATAAATTTGCTCAACATTCATTGAACTTCTATATTTGGAAAATTCCTACACATGTAAAAAAGTTCCAAGTTTTATGCGTGTGTGCCTGTGTTCAGACATAAAATATTTTATAATTTTACTTTACTTCTCTAATTGGTTTATTAGCTATGCTGGTTTATTTTGTTTTTAATGGTTTCTTTTGGGTTTACAGTATGCATCTTTAACTTAGCCACCCTTCAAGTAACATCATAACATTCGACATATTGTATAGGAACCTTACAACAGTATACTTCCATTTTCCCTTTATTGGACTTTGTGCTATTATTAACATACTTTCGCTTCTACACGTGTTATAAACCATCATACATTGTTTTTACTTTCTTTTTTATTTTTTTTAATATTTTATTTATTTATTCATGAGAAACACAGAGAGAGAGGCAGAGACACAGGCAGAAGGAGAAGCAGGCTCCATGCAGGGAGCCCAACATGGGACTCGATCCCCGGTCTCAAGGATCATGCCCTGGGCTAAAGGCGGCGCTAAACTGCTGAGCCACCGGGGCTGCCCTGTTTCTACTTTAAATACTCAATTATCTTATAAAGAGATTTTTACAAAGCTAGAAAAAATCCTTTTGTATTTCCCCACATATTTGACAATTTCAGTGGTATTCATTATTTCATGGAGATCTAACTTCCATCTCACATCATTTTTCCTTCTGTTAGAAGGACTTCCTTTAATATTTTTTTATAGTGTAAGTCTGCTGCTTATAAATTCCTTCATCTTCTGTGCGTTCAGAAAAAAAAATCTTCATTTCATCTTCAACATTGCAGGAAATCTTATTAGGCATTGAATTCTAGGTTGACAGTTTTGTTTTGCTTTGTTTCTTTCAGTACTGTAAAGATATTTCTCCAGTGTCTTCTGCCTTATATTATTTCCAAGGAGAAGTCTAATGTATTTTTTCTCTCTTTTAAGGTTCATGTATTTGTGTCTTATCTAAGAAATCTCTGCCTAATCCAAGTCACTAAGATCTAAATGTAAAACTTAAACCTATAAACCTTCTGGAAGAAAATAGAGGAGAAAATCTTGTGACCCAGTTTTCCCTTGTTTTTCAAGTCACTACTAGTAAAGTAATAAAAAGAAAAGATAAGTCACAAAGTAGGGGGAAATATTTATAACATAAATGCCTTTATCCAGAATATGTAAAGAACTTTTATGTATAAAAGTTATATATGTATAAAACAAGCAAAAATAAAAAATAAATTTAAAAAATTAGGCAAAGGATTAGAATAGAAATTTACCAACGAAGGTAGATGAAGAGCAAATAACCAAGTGAAAAGAATAAAAATAAAATTAAACATTAGGGAAATTCAAATTGTGACCACAATGAGTCACTGCTACTACACAGTCACTAGAAATGTTAGACTCACACTACCAACTCATACTGATGATCTAGAGTAACTGACACACTCATATGTCATTTCTGAGAATGCAATTTGATGATTTCTTATAAAGTTAAACGTGTACTTGCAACAGTAGACTCAGGAATCCCACTCCAGAAGAAATGAAACTTCTGTCCACATGAAAGCTTGCATGCAAAAGTTTAGGCACTTAATCAAAAATAACCCCAAATTGGAAATAACCCAAATTTCTAGCCCACCAGTAGATGAGAACAAATTGCAGTATATCCATACAATAAAAAATAATGGGCTAATGATACATGCAGCTAACTCTCAAAAACATTATTTTAAATGAAAGAAGTTAATACAAATAATTGAAAATTATAAATAAAATTATATATATTAACTTGTGATATCAAACTTGAATTAGAAATGTTCAGGGAGGGCAGCACTGCCTTCAGCCCAGGGCATGATCCTGGAGACCCAGAATCGAGTCCCACGTCAGGCTCCCTGCATGGAGCCTGCTTCTCCCTCTCCCTGTATCTCTGCCTCTCTCTCTCTCTCTCTCTCTCTCTCATGGATAAATAAATAAAATCTTTAAAACAAAAAAGAAATGTTCAAAGAAAAGATGTAAGGAGCTGATTGACGTCAGGAAATAAAATTAAATAAGAAGAGCTATCAAAAAAAAAAAGAAAAAAAAAGAAGAGCTATCATCTCAATAATAAAGAACACATTGCATAATCCCCAGAGGAGAGTGAATATATACAATAGATGAGATATTGAAGAAATAAATGAAAATTTCCAAGGATAGGAAAGTGAAATAAAGAAGTAAAAATTATTAGAAAAAAAGCAATAGATGTAGGAGCTAGGCAAAGATGTCAGAACATAGGTAGATAGATAGGTAAGTAGGTGGGTAGATAGATGGATTATAGAATTGATAGATGATAGATAGGTGGATAGATAGATATCACTGCTCAAAGCCAGCGATAGAAAGAAATCATCAAAGTAGCTAGAAAAAAAGGACAATCTAAGTACTAGAGGAGAAAGATGAAAATAACAGCAGACTACTCATTGAGTTAAATGTTTTAAACAGTAAAATAAAAAATTCAGCTAAACAAGAAGTCTATACAATTTGAAAATACTGTTCAAAATCAGGAAAAATGGTCTCTCTGCAAACATACAAAAGCTGAAAGAATTCATCACCAGCAGACCTACACTACAAAAAAATGTTAAGGAAGTCCTTGGGACAAAAGAAAGATGATATTAGATGAAAATAATAATTTATATGAAAGACTGAAGAAAATTTTTAAAATGGTTATTCTGGGGGCAGATATAGGAGAAATGTTTATTATGTAAATATTTTAAAGGATAATTAACTAAAATACAATAACATGGTAGTGTGAGCTCATAATTTATGTAGAAGTAAAGTGAATGACAAAAATAAGAAAACCAGAGACTGGAGGAATGGAAGTCTATTTTTATTAGATTTTCATACCACAGAGGAAATGATATGTCACTTGAAGGTAGACAATGTTAAAGGAAAAATGTATTCTTCAAAATCTAGAGCAAATGTAAAATAACAAATCAAAGAATCATAGCTAGTAAGACAACAAGGAGATAAATAGAATCACAAATAGTATTCAGTTTATTCAAAAGAAGAGAAAAAAAGAAGAAAAGAAATAGAAAAAATAAAAAACAAAAACAAGATGGTAAATTTAAAGCTAAGCATATCAATAAATACATTCATTTTAAATGGTCTAAATCACCATCTCTCCCAAATACAAAGAAGCAATTGTCAGACTGAATGAAAAAGCAACATAGAAATACTGGACACAAAAACTCACTTTATTTTTTTTAAAGATTTTATTTATTTATTCATGAGAGACACAGAGAGAGAGGCAGAGACACAGAGAGAGAGGCAGAGACACAGGCAGAGGGAGAAGCAGGTTCCTCGCAGGGACCCCGACATGGGACTCGATCCGGGGACTCCAGGATCATGCCCTGGGCCAAAGGCAGGTGCTCAACCGCTGCACCACCCAGACATCCCAAAAATCTCACTTTAAAGGGGGCCCCTGGATGGCTCAGTGGTTGAGTGCCTGCCTTTGGTTCAGGTCGTGATCTTGGAGTCCCAGGATCTTGTCCCACATCAGGCTCCCTGTGAGGAGCCTGCTTCTCCCTCTGCCTGTGTCTCTGCCTCTCTCAATCTGTGTCTTTCATAAATAAATAAATAAATAAATATCTTTTTTAAAAAACTCAATTTAAAAATAATTAAGCAAACAGATTAAGTGTAAAGAGATCAAGAAACATACATACCATGGTCAAGCTAAATGAAAGAAAGCTGGAATAGCTAATAACAGTAGACAAAGCAGATTTCAGAGAAGAGTATTACCAGTAATAAATGCATTTCATCATGATAGAGCAGTCAATTCATAAAGAAAAAATACAACTCTAAATGTTTATGCACTTAATTAAGGAGTTCTGACATACATGAAGCAAAAGCTGACAAAATCGTAAAGAAGGAATAGACAAACACTTCAATGCCCTTCTTTCAATAATTGATAGGACAACTAGACAGAAATTCCATGAAGGATATAGAAGACTTGAGTGACCCCAGTGACAATTTGACCTGACTGACATTTCTGTAACACTCTACCGCACAGCAGTAGAGTGCACACATCTTCCAGGACACCTGAAGCATTTACCAAGATAGCCCATCGTCTGGGTCATAAAGCTAGTCTCAATAAATTTAACATGATTTAAATCATGCAAAGTATTTTCTCTAGCCACGGTGGAATTAAATTTGAATCAAGAACAAAAAATTATCTGGAAAATCCCCAAATGCTTGGAAATTAACTAATGCACTCCTATTTAGTAAATATGGTAATTAACAGGGGAGTTAAGACCCACTCAGAGTTTAATGAAAATGAAAATACAATATAGAGTTTGTGGGATGCTGCCAATGCAGTGCGTAGAGGGAAATTTATAGCACTAAACATTTATATTACAGAAGGACAAAGAGCTCAAATTGATGACTTAAATTGTCATTTTAGGAAACTAAAATAAAAATGAAAATAAAGAAGAAATAAAGCCCAAGATTAACAGATTAAAGCTTGGCAGATTTTTATGTTTGTTTGTTTTTTGGAGAAAGGAGATAAAAGAGTGCATGCACTCAAGCAGAGGTGGGGAGCGAAGGGAGAAGGAGAGAGTCTTAAGTAGGCTGCATGCCCAGCCCAGAGCCTAATTTGAGCCTCAATCTCATGACCCGGAGATCATGGCCCAAGCTAAAATCAAGAATTCAACATTTAACTGACTGATCCACCCAGGAACCCCAAATTTTGGCAGTTTTAAAAATATTTAATTATATACCTAACACATGATCCGGTAATAAACATCCTAAGTATTTACTCAAGAGAAATGAAAGCATGTTGCTTTTTTTTTTTGCACAAATGTTCATAGTAAGTTCATTTGTAATAGTCCTGGAATGGAAACAACCTAAATGTCCATAAACAGATTAATAAATAAGCAAATTGCTGTATGTCCATGCAAGAGTGAGTTCTCAGCAATAAAGAGCAACAACATGGATAAATTTTAGAACAACTATGCCAAAGGAAAGGAGCAAAACCAAAATAAGCAAAAAGGTCAAAATAATCCTTGCATACTATATTATTCCACTTATAATATGTATAATAAATATTTCAAAAAATAAGCTAACAACCAATGATGGAAAACAGATCAGTAATAGAAATGAATAGTGGCCAAAAAGCTTCAGGAGGACAGTGGATCCAGCAGGGCCAGAGGGAGGAACTACCAAGGAGTAGGAGGAAACTTAGGGGGCATGAATATGTTCACTTTTTTTCTTTAAAGATTTTATTTATTTATTCATGAGAGACACACAGAGAGAGGCAGAGACACAGGCAGAGGGAGAAGCAGTCTCCTCGCAGGGAGCTCGATGCGGGACTTGATCCCAGGACCTCCGGGCTACGCCCTGAGCTGAAGGCAGACGCCTGACCACTGAGCCACCCCGGCATCACACTATGTTCATTTTTTTAAATTGTGGAAGTGCCTTCACAAGTATAAACATACATCAAAACTTCACAAGTTTTGGAGTTTAGCATATATCACTGAAATCCAAAAAACTTACATGTATATTACAAAACTGGATAAAATAGGAAAAAATATTGTCATGACTTGGAGTAAATAAATATGTTTTCTGGAGATTAACCTGAAAGATAGACTTTAAAAAGTGAAAAGATAAGCCTTTTTGCAACACATATATCCAACAAAAAGATTGTATCCAAAACAAAGAATTCCTACAAATCATTACAATTTTGACAATTCTATTAAAAAAAAAAAAAAAAAACACTGGTAAAAGTAATTTCACTGATACTGCTATAAATTCCCCGCATAAGCCAAACATCTTGGAGATAATAAATAATGGGAAAAATATAAAAATAAAATTTGCTTATCTGGCTGCAAAACCTGGGAACAGTCTGAATCACCCACAGGTACTAAAACCAAAGTGGGGAAACCTACAAAAGCAAGTCGGAGACCCCTAACTCTGGGAAACACACAAAAGGTTGCGGAAGGGGAGGTGGGTGGAGGGATGGGGTGATCGAGCGACGGGCACTGAGGAGGACACTTGACGGGATGAGCATGGCAGCAATACTATATGTTGGCAAATAGAATTTAAATTAAAAAATGTAAAATAAATTAACTAATTCATTTTTAAAAAGAGAAAATCAGATTCTTGAGCCGTTTACAAGAGAAAGGACTATAAAGGAGGCTTAAAATAATCCCCGCACTTACTGCTGACATGCAGCAATTAGTTCAGAAATAAGCAGGGGACCCAGTTGAGTTCAACAAGACCCAAGGGATCTACCGGAGAGAGGAGAGGAGCGATTTTTGGAAAGTCTCCTCAATCTTACAAGAGAGTCGCCGGAAATCAGGATTCCTTCATCAGCTGGGGATTGTCACACGCCAATGTGAGGCTTAGCGTGGCTTCAGCAGGCTTCCCTCGCCCGCCAAGAGGACCCTGACGGGAAGCCAAAGCCCAGAGCACGAATGACAGCGACATGCAGCCCGGCCCCCTGCCCAGAACCCCCGCCTGCCTCAGGACATCTGCTTCCTGAAGCCAGCGCGTCTGAATTGGTGTTTCTGTTCCCTGTGGCCTAGAACATTCTAACAGACACGGCCTCTGACAAGGTCAAGTCTCTAGGATTGCAGAAATGACTGTCTCAGAGCAAGTGACTGCTGTGCGACTTCTCCCCTGTGAAATGGTCCGTGGTGCCTCCTGACGTACCTAATTAGCAAAACAAGGTACGAGTGATAAAAAAAATATATATATATTTAAAGTCCATGTTGAAAAGGCCATGGGGAAACAGGCACAGCTGTGCATTGCTTTTGGCTTAGCAAATTGGGCCCATCTTTCTAAGGAGAAACGTGTGGCTGAGAAATAAGACCTTTAAGATTATTCACAGTTTTGACCCAGAAACTCTAATTCTGTGATTATATCCCCCAAGAAATTCTCCTGGATAAAGTAAACGAAAATTTAGGTTTTCCTAGAAATACAATTGAAAATAGAAGAAAAGAAAAAAAAAAAAAAAAAAAACCACAACTCTGGTAAATAATCCAATCACCAACCAAGCAAATGCAGAGGATGATAAATCAACACAAAGAGACATGATTTACTTTCCAAATAAAAAAATTATTCGGGCAATGTCCGGCTTGGAATAAGTGTGAAGTAAAGCAAAATGCAAATAGTAGAGACCGCGGAATGGTAAGAACATATTCTAGGACTCAGCCTTTCTTCCTTGGCTCATAAACAATCAAATCAAGTCATCTTCCTCAGATACGGAGAAGGTTACCCCCCTACACACGCGCGTGCACACACACACACACACACACACACACCCCTTACTACCTCCAGATGACTCACAAACATCACGGCACAAATCCGAGCAACCTCCTGTGCGAAACACTGACCTGAGCAGTGGAGACGGGAAGAGAAGGGGTAAACGTGTGTCTTCACAAGCTCAGCGAAGGTGTGGGGCGCCGCAGACCAACAAGAAAGCAGGCGAGAGAACACGGGCTCCCTGGCTGTGGGGAGTGAGAGAGGAGCATGGCAATGGCGAGGGTGCGGGACGGCGGTGGCGCTCTTCTGGACCGCGCGCTGAGGGACAGACATTGAAGCCGGCGGCTGAAGGGTGAACAGGGCCTTTGGAGAGCCGGGAGAAGGAATTGTACGTAGTGGGGCAAGCAGCCAACGTGAAGGGAGGAAGGGAGGAAGGTCTTGGCGCATTCCAGGAGCAGGAGCGGGGCCAGTGTGGCCGAAGCAGGTGCCACTCCAGGATGGAAGGGACACATGACAACCCTTGAAAAGAGGCCAGGAGACAGATGACGCAAGGCCATCTCTGCCATGGTGAGGAATTGGAGTTATACGAAGTGTAATGGGAGGCCACTAACCGCTGCTAAAGTGGGGGAGGAAAAGGATCCGATTTATTTTGAAGGGATCACCCCGGCGGCTGTGTAGGGAGTGAATTATAGGGGCCTAGTTTGGCAGCAGGGAGGTGGTGACGAGGCCACAGTCCCATCCGGATGAAATACGATGGGTAGCTTAGATCGGGGCCGCAGCAGCAATGGCACTCACAGCAGCAGAGCATGTTTTGGAAGCAGCTAGCATCACTAGGACAGGATTCGAGACGGCAGCAGAGAACACCGGAGTCCCCGATGCCAGATCCCAGGAATGCTAGGGGACATTCGGAAGGTGGACCCATGTGATCTCCAAATGGAATATGTAAGCAGACGCTATGGCTAGGGCACCACACTGGGGAGGCATATGAGAAGAAGCATGAACCAAGACATGAAGCCGGCAGAGTCGGAACTGGGGAGTCAAAGCCCGGGGCGAACGGGGGGACATGGATCTTGGGAAACCGAGCAAGGAGCTGGAGTCTGTGGTTCCCGCCGCAGTGAGCAGAGACACGGGCTGAGGCAAGCTGCCTGGCTTGGGATTGAGTCCATGACTCCACGTCCCAGCTCTGCGCTGAAAGCCTTCAAATCTGTACCTCCAGCCCAAAACCCTCTCTCAGAAGGCCTGGGCTAAGACAGACAACATTCTCTGGGACGGCTTTCTTTGGCTGCTGCCCTGGCATCAACAAAAGAGAATTAACAGCTTCTATCCGTCTACACCTCACTGCTGCTCCTATGTACCCTTCTTCACTTAACAGCCAAGTGCAAGGGTCACCTTGCAAGGGATTTTTCTGTGATTTCAAAGAATACCAATGCCAGATGAATGGGTCACGTAAGGCCTGACGTTGCTTATCTCCCTGTGAGGCCCTCTCTGATCTCAGGTCTTTCCTAGGAAACAGCAGTCGTTCTCTCCCATTTCCTATTATGAAAACATGCATCTGTTCGTTGCCTCCTACCATGTTTTATCCGTGATTTGCACACTATCTCTACCCACATCATCTATCTTTGTACTCCCAGAATCTAAGCGACTGAGGTACGTTAGATATTAGAGGCTGAATCCCTATGTCCTGAATTAAGGGATACGTACAAATCTACGGACCAACAGGCAAGGCTGTGAGTCAGAAATGAAACATCACATTTGGCAGAAATAGAATATCCTGGGGAATGGAGCTGCCCAGGAAGGACTTAGAAGAGCCTCTTATTGCAGACTGGCCACGCGGATTCCTTACCCTGTGTTATGCGGATCCCAGGGTACCAGTCAGGGCTCAGCCAGAGAAGCAGAATCAAGGAGGTATGGATGTCCTGCAGAAGCCAGGGCCCTTTGTTTGGAACTAAACACACACATGGGCCGAGAATCAAGAGAAGCAAAGGAGTCTCCAGGGCCAGGTGGAGCAATGGTGGACCCAGTTGAAGCCTCATGTCGAGGTGAGTGGTTTGATAGGCAACAATGTGTGTGAGCTGCCACTTGGCTGATGCTTCCTTTCTGCCTCCAAATATTTCAGGAAGCTTCCTGTGGCCCGCCCTTACTGAGAACGTAGATGAAAGGGAATTTGGGGAAGGATAGCTCAGCCTAACCACACTGACATCATCTTGCAAAGATGCAACGCCCAGAAATATTGATGTTGGAGTTAAAGAAGAGGATCTTGGAAGCTCTGAGGTGTGATTACTTCTTACTGCAGCTGGATACCTGATGCATCAAAACAATATTGGATATCTGGGATAATTCCATGGTCAATCTGTTACTCTTAACAAGGAACACTTAAATCTTGGGCTTAAGCTGTTATAGCCTCTATTAATCCTTTGAAGCTACTGAGAAGTGACCCAAATTCAAGTTTGACAGAGCCCTTCTTCCCAAAATGCAAAAGCTGAAGGCCAGCTGGCCCTGGCTCAGGGGACAACCCAGGGTTATAGTGCGCCGTGGAGCAGGAATAGCCAAGTTCAATCCTACTACTGGGTTTGCTTGACTATATGTACAATGAGGATTATCTTATTCAATAATCACAGGTAGTTAGATAAATGGATCTGCATCTAATTATTTGCATGGCTCACGGTATCAATAATATTCTAAAAATTGCCAAAAGTTATGATCATTCTTAGTTCAAAATTTTTCCTGAGTATCTTCACACAGAGAACCATATATGATAAAATAAATAGGGTCCTCAGTAACATTTTGACAGCACTCACAAGAATGAATTATTCCTTATAGTGTCCTTAAATTTAATCATATAGTGCCACACAAAAGCACAGTTTAATAAAGTGGTTTATAGGGATTCAGTGTGATATACCTGAGTTGGAACAACATTTTAATATATTAAATGGTGTGTTTCTTTTTTTTTTCCCAGATATTTTTTAGTCCCTGGCCTTCCCCAGTGAAGCCTCAGAGAAGGGTTATTAGAGCCTTCTAAAGCTTCAAAACCTTAATCCTGAAAGGATACAAGGCATCAAAAGAAAAAAAAGAAAAAGAAAAGCATATGGTCTGAATATGGTTTCCACCTCCAGCCACATGCTAGATAAGGTTCCTCAAGTCATGGAGAGGAAAAAGGCTACGAGGCACAGGGCCTGGAGTAGAGGTTGATGAAGCTGGACTTGAGGTGACTAGATCTCAAGGGAACAAAGAGGCAGAAAAGGAAATAGTGAATTAGGTTAGGACATGCTGCAGTAACAACCCCTAGATCTCAGAGGCTTAAATATATATATAATATATATAATATTTATATAAATAAATTTATAAATATATTTATATATATATTTAAATATGTCTATTAAGGGTCATTTGGAGAAATCTATCCATTCCAATTAATCAGACCTTGGCTGACCAAGCAGTTACCATCTTGAATGTGGCCAGTCGCCTTGTCAATGGTGCAGTGGTTTGGCGCCTGCCTTTGGCCCAGGGCGCGATCCTGGAGACCCGGGATCGAATCCCACATCGGGCTCCCGGTGCATGGAGCCTGCTTCTCCCTCTGCCTATTTCTCTGTCTCTCTCTCTTTCTCTCTCTGTGACTATCATAAATAAATAAAAATTAAAAAAAAAATCCTCCGGCCAAGATGATATATATCCCCTATGTATATACTTAAAAGTCACTGGCCAGATGTGGTCACATAGTTCTGCCCAAACTCAAGGATCCAGAGGAGCCATTCTCCACATGCCTGGAAAGAGGAGGGAAGTGACAATCTCTGAGAAACATTGATGATAAACCCAGTTAGCATCAAGGGAAGTCCAGCCTCCATCTGATCGAGAATCATGGAAGCACGTCCTGAGCCCACCTGCCAGGAGTTATTGTGATAATTTTATGTGTCAACCTGACTGCACTGAAGATTGCCCAGGTTACTGGTAAAACATTATTTCTGGTGTGTCTGTAAGGGTGCTTCTGGAAGAGATTACTGTTTGAATCTGTAGACTGAGTATAGAAGATCCACTGGCACCATGTGGATGGGCATCATCCAATCCACTAAATGCCTGAGTAGAACAAAGGGACCGAAGAACGAATTATTTCTTTCTCTTCTTAAGTTGCAATATCCGTCTTCTGCCCTCAGTCATCTGAGCTCCTAGTTCTCCAGCCTTTGGACTGTGAGATTGATATCAGTGGCTCCCCTGCTTCCCTGGCCTTCAGCCTTAGATTGTGTTTACACTCTTGCTTCCTCTAGTTCTCAGGCCTTGGATTTGGACTGAATTACATTGAAGGTTTTCCTGGTTCTCCGATTTGCAGATGGAAAATTATGAAACTTCTCAGCCTCTAAAACTACGTGAGCCAATTCCTATAATACATCCTTTTTCTCTTTCTGATACAGATATATATATATATATATATATATATATAATCTCCAATTGAGGGGCGCCTGGGGGGCTCAGTCAGTTAAGCGTCTGCCTTTGGCTCAGGCTATGATCCTGGGATCAAGCCCGGAGCCAGCTCCCCGCTCAGAGAGAAGCCTGCATCTGTCCCTCCCCCTGCTTGTGCTCTCTCTCTGTGGTTCTCTCTGTCAAATACATAAATAAAATCTTTTTAAAAAGAAGGATTTTATTTTTAAAAATCTCCCATTGATTCTGTTTCTCTAGACAACCCTTATTAACACAGTTCCTTTTTGGAGAAGGGCCGCGCATCACCTCTATGGAGGTGCTGTCTTAATTCCTGGTCCGCTGCAGTCTCTGCTTCTGTGGACAGCAGCTAGCATGTGCCCTGTTGACTTTCACACAGGCGTTAAGTTGATCAGTCCTACAAGATTCTGCTCCATTCTCTTCAAATGTGCCCCAGAATTCAAAGACCCTAGAAGCGAGAGTAGGGCCAAGGCATGGTGGCAGGAGTGAGAAAAGGAAAGGTGATTTTTGGGAAGAATGGACAGGTCTCCCCCGAGGTGAAAACTCCATTGCTGTGGTTGTACTCATTCATTTACAAAACATTCATTCAGAGTGGCTCCTATCGCTCATGTTTCACGGTAGGTAATAAGGCATTTTGCTATACTTATTCATGGAAAAATATTCCAGTCTTTGGAAAATGTGAAATAAGGTTGTATTAATTGAAGATTCCAAGATTTTTCTCAGAACAATTTTATGGTAAACCTGTAAATGGTACTTTCTGTATGCATGCAAGCAAGATTGTGCGATGATAAAATGCATGGACTTCAGAGTCAGGCAGATTTGAATTAAATTCTGTCCCTAGAGAACCAGTGATACTTCAGATAATATATTTTATCTCTCTTAACATTTCTCATCTAAAATGAAGATTTTTTTTTTATTGCAGGGTTGGCTTCCCTTATTTTTTTAAATGGAGATCTCATTTGTGTTACAGTGTTGATTCTAGGATTAGTATTTTTATATGTAAACTGATGAGCACAAAGCATGGTACGTTGGAGAAATGATTGTCATGATGTGATGGTTATTATATTTGTTAATCCATAAGATGAGTATTGATTAGTTTTAACGAACATGTATGCATTCTAGAATTACTGAAGCCTTACAGAGATGAATTAGATGTGGTTTGGGGGCTCTGTCTAGTGATGTTGGGGTAAGGAGCACGCAACACTACAGTCTGCAGAAAACGACCTCATAATGGAGAAGAGGCTGTAAGGAGGAATTGGTGAGGATCAGTCACTCATGAAAGTGGGTGAGGACAGGAGACTGACTAGGACAAAACCAGAAGGAGTTGTCCAACATTGGAAAGAAGGTGTTGGAGTGTGAATGTGTCCACTATGGGAAGGGACAACGCAGACTTTGGAATAGATAGAGGAGGAACAGTTGAAAGAAATGATTAGAGAGATTTAGGTTAGCTAAATAAATAATACAGAGACGGACACACATCAGCTCCAGTCTTTACAACTTTATAACAAAACAGGTCATTTGAGGGCTCAGGGAGATGCCTGAATCTCAGTGCTACACCTAGGAAGTAGGAGTTCTAACATATCTCATGATATGTAAGACTCCATAGTATTTAGTTCATGCTTTTTGTGTGTGTGTTCTTTCTGGATTGGCTTTGCTAGACTATGAGCTTTTTTCCAATGGAAATTATGCCATTTAATCTCCTCAGTGCTTTCATAAACATATTGACAAGACGTCATACATTACCATTTAGTCTACAGGACTGTTTCTAATATCTACCTTCAGAATGAATCGTGTATGTGCCCAAAGGTTTACTGCCATAATGTTCATCGCATCCTTACTTACCGGGGCAAAAAAGTTGTAAACAGTCAAAATATCCTCTAATACAGGTGTGTGCATGCAGGTGCGGGGAGTGAGGGGGCTTCAATAATCTTTGGTACAGCCACTCAATAAACTATCGTACAGGTCTTAAAACCTAAGGTTGATGTATTTAGTCACGTGAAAGGTAAGACACGCTCCTCTCTCTGCCTCTATGAAACCGTGTTCTCATACTGTCCCCATCCCAGCCCCACTGGCCTCTCTTTTTTCTGTCTTCTTCATTGACTTTTCCCTCCCTTGACAACTGCAGAACTTCCTTCCAAGGTCTCCACTGATTGTGCATATACTCTGTTCTCCAACTCCAGTGCCTAGACCAGTGCCAAGGTCAATGCCCCACCTTCATATATCCAGTCTGGACCTTTCCTATGAACTCCAGATGAGCAGATCTAACTGCCTCCTTAAAACCCCCACTTGGGTATTTCACAGCGTCTCAAATAATAACAAATGCCCAAAATGGATTATCTTTATTTCCCCGTTCCTACCCCCCTCCCCCGAAAGAAAGCAACTCAAAGTTAGTCTTCATTCAACCTGGCCCGTATTAGTAAACATCACACCCTTTTAGAAACGTGGAGGACACAACTGACCACTCACCTCCAAGCCGCTAGCACAGACATTTGGTCTAACCTCCAAAGTATATCTCAGAAGCACGTGCTTTTCTCCATCTCTGATGCTACTGACCCAGGCCAAGCCACAATGTGTAGCACGTTGCCTGCACCCCTAGGACAGCCTCTCTCTACTCTTGATGAGCTCCCTTCACTATGTTCTTCACACAGCTAGCCAAAGTGACGTTTTAAGATAATTTATATGATTATTTAACAAATTCTATTGCTTAAAACCCATTCCTGTCTTCCTACTTTATTTAAATTAAATCCTTCTGTGACTCATGAGGCCCTAGCCGCCCCCTCCAGCTTGACCTTGTGTCTCCAGTTTCATAGTTCCCTCTGCTTTGGCCACACTGCCCTCCCTCCGGTGTGTCACACTTACCAAGTTCTCTCCCACACCAAGACCTGTGGAGTTCAGATTGCTGTTCCTCTACCTGGGACACTCTTCTGACTGTCCCATCTCAAACAGATCTCAGGTGTCACATCACCTGGCTCCAGAAGCCCTGCTCCAGCCCTGCTAAGCTCTGCTTCAGCACCTCAGACCATCAGAATACTTGATCGTAAGCTCTGGTTTTGGGTTTATAGGATGTTATATCCTTCTACACCCATTCAGTTCCAGGAGGGCTGTTGATGCCCCTGCATCCTCAAGCCTAGAGGGGGCCTTCACAATAGGCATTTTTTTTTTTTTTACAAGAGGCTTTAGTACGTGCTTTATGAATGGATTAATTAACGTTAAAGATCAGGTTTTTAAACAGTACCATCCCATTCTACTGGTAAAACAAGATGTACTGAATGAGCGTGCACACGTGTGTGTGTGTGTGTGTGTGGAGGGTGGGTGTGTGTATGTAAAAAGATTGGAAAGATTAAAACAAGATCTTAACATTGGCTGTGGCCAAGTATTAGGTTTTGTGGAGGGTCTCAAGTTTTTTCTATTTCCCAAAGATTCTACAATGCATATATTTCTTGAATAATAAGAAAAAAAAGTTATTTTTTAAAAAGACATAAATTTTAAGTAAAAGTTTTCAGTAGGGAGGAGCGACCTAGCTGATCTCTGGAGGTCAACAGTGAATGCTCAGGTTCCTGGGAATTCCTGTCTCAAGTAGCCATAATGAGCACATCCTAGAGTTTGGCCAATTTGTTGATTTTAATTTGCTCAGGAGTGAATCCACTTTCCCAAGGCCTGACTTCTTCCCCCTACATTTCCTTCTTAGTGGGGTGAAGAGGCACCGGCCTCCACCTGCCTCTTTCTCATTTGAGCTTTTTCTTATCTCTTGCAGTAATTGAAGAAAGTTAACCCAGGATCAGAGGACAGAGAGGAGATAATGCCTGAAGCTTAATTCAACCTGCATTTTAACAAGCTGGATACACCCCACTGAGGCCATTACAGAAGCCAGCCAGTCCTGCCTTGCCTCCCCTGCTGAGCCTCTCATCTCTCCACCTGCAGGGGCCGTCCTGCCCCAATTCCTGGGGCAGCCAGGTGGCGGGGCCAGAGTCACCCTCCCTGAGGACTGACCTAGAACACGGAGCTCCGGCACTGCTGGCCTGACTCCTTGTCTTTCCGCAGGAGGCACGGAATGTTCTGGAGCCCAGAGCCAGCGTGGGCTTTGTGTTTCCAGTGTCCACAGGTGCTTGGCCGCACAGTAGCTCCCCCGGGGGACCCCCAGGACCAGGTCGGCTCCCTGAACGCCTCTTCCTGGGACCTGCCTGTCTTCTCCTGCTCTTGCCCAAACTGAATCCTTTCCACCCCAGGGAGCAGCCCCACGGGGAGCTCCCCGGCACCCACTGCTGCGCCCCCCTTGTCCTTCTCGTTCCCTCGACCGAGGTAAGTGATTTTGTCCTGACAGCTGGCTTCGCAGGCAGCCCCAAGCCCCGGGCCCAGCACCCCGGGGTGGTGCAGGAGAGCAGGCCGGGCACTGCGCCAGCCTGGCCCAGCCGGTTGGGGCACGGCTGTGGGCTCGAGGGACATGACCCCAGGCAGACACCCAGGGCCCCTGCTCCCCAGAGGCTGGAACGAGCCCTGGGTGCCAGAAGGTCTCCGCTGACCCCACACGCATTCCCCACTTTGCTCTCGGGCAGAGGGGGAGATCCAGCCCCAGGGAGGGTGTTCCTTTACATCTCTGGTGCCCCGGGCACTGGTTCCCTGAGGGCAACCTCCCGTCCCACCCACCGGTCATCGCTGTGGCCCTGCCTGGTACTCTGCAGCAGGCAACACAAGGGTGGGGGGGTTCAGCTCAGTGAAGGGGCAAGTGGGAGTTGACAGTCCCTGCGGGTCCTGCCTGAAACCCAGAGGCAGGCCCTGAGCCTCCCTTGGGGTCCTGGCCACCACCTTCCCTGCAGTGACAGAGGGTCCGACGTGGCTGTGACCTGCAGGAGACGCAGCCCCGTTAGGGCCCCTACACCTGGCCCCAGGGAAGTGGACATCTGTCTGGTGTCACTGCTACGATCTCACTCATCTCCACGGGTGTGTGCATGGATGTGTGTGTGGGTGTGCCTGGGCATGTGCATGGGTGTGTGCGTGGGCATGGGTGCGTGCGTGGGTGTGCCTGGGCAAGTGCATGGGTGTGTGCCTGGGTGTGTGCGTGTGTGTGTGTGTGTGTGCATAGGTGTGTGCCTGGGCGTGTGCCTGGGTGTGTGCGTGTGGGTGTGCATGGGTGTGTGCGTGGGTGTGGGCATGGGCGTGGGCGTGAGCATGGGTGTGTGCGCACTGAATCCCTGAGTTTCCTGCCTTCACCCTAGTCACTGGCTGTCTTCATTTGAACCTGTGCCCACCTGCGGGCTCCCTCTCGCCTTTTCCTCTAAATCTCAATGCCAACTGCTTTCCTGGCACTAAAGATCTTCACATGTTGACATTTTTGTCTTAACGTTCCCAGTCTTATGTCGAGTTATGTCCATTGTCAGTCATGTGATGGCGATGGCCAGAAATTATAGACTGTGTCTATAGACTACCTACAGACAATGCAAATCTCTTATGGAATTTCAACTATGAATTTCTGGAGGTAAGACTAAAATAACCATTTGTTTCACTGTTTTAAAATTTAAACATTAATTTCAACTGAAGTAACGTGAGTTGTACTTGTTCATCTTTAAAATTACCCTTAATTTCTAATTGATCGTTTAAACACAGGTGTATGGAGGAGCTAGAAGGGTTGGGGACATAAACTGTACCAGATGGGAGCTTAAAGGATTCAAACTTCTAAGAACGAACTCTTAAAATTAACAACATATAGCTTCAGTCCGTGTGTTCCAGGGGCCAAACATGTAACTGGTGTTTCTTTACATTAATTTCAACATTACGTATCTTTTTATTAAAGCTTAGGTAATAAAAAATCAATAATAATGAGAGCAATTGCTTAGAACTTAGATCACAAAGAGAATTTTGGGGCAAAGAAAATGTTATTACTGAAATTGTTTAGGATTACTGGAGCATGAGACGGATGTTGTTATGGGCTGCATTGTGAGCCTTCAAAATTCCTATGTGGAAGCCCTAACCCCCAGCGCCTCAAATGTGAGTGTTTCTTGGAGATAGGGCCTCTAAAGAGGTAATTAAGTTAAAATGAAGCCTTGAGTGGGGCCTTAAGCCAATGTGACCGGTGTCCTTATGAGAAGAGGAGATTCGAAGACACCAAGCGGACAGCAGGGAAGCACGCACAGCAGAGGAAGAGGCTGCGTGAGGACACGGAGAGACGAGACCACACCATCTACAGCCGAGGAGGGGGGCGCGACCCCGCCGACCCCACCGACGCCTCAACCTTGGGCCTGCGGCCTCCGGGACTCGGGAAGCAGGAAAGCCACCATCCCGGGACACGGCACAAGGCCATCGCACAGGGCGTGAGCGTGTGCCGCGGACCCAGGGAGCCCGGAAAGGCTCCCCCCACGCCCTGCTTCCTTTCCTAAGGCAGCCAGCTCTTCCCTAGAACAGTGGGGTTAGGAGGTGTAGGTGGTGACCCTGGTGAGGACAGGTTGCTGAGAAAGGCAAAGAATAGAAAGTGAAGGCCCCCCTTATCCAGGAGCTGAGGGTCGGAAGGCAGGGTGGGCTCATGCCGCAATGACCCTCTCTTGCATGCCCCCCCCTCCTTCCCCACCCCTCAGGTGTAGCCACCCGCATCCACACTCACCCACTCGCTGTCTCCGCTGACTCAATGCCCTTGTGCCCCCTGCTCCTGTACTCACCCCAGAGGCCCCCTCGCTCTCGCTCTCCCCGTCCCCCTCCTCCTCTCTCTCTAGGGCTGCGGTGCCAATAACTACATGTACAGTCTGGGCCATTATGCTGCCCCTGGGAATCCCGCTGCTGAGCACTTTCTGGCTGGGAGTTGCTTGAGAGAGGCAAACACCCCAAAGGGAGCTCAGACGGTTTTCAATTATAGATCAGTAGAAATCTCCCGTGGAGTGTGCTCCTCCAGAACATCTGTGGGCAGGCTGGGGGAGGGGCTGGCAGGGGGAGGAGGCGGGTTCAGCTTCAGTAAATGCTAAGAGTTGCAGGTTTCTATCCGACTCCCTTGACCTCTACACCTGTTTGACCCACCTGCAGTGGTATATAAAGGATGAGGGGGTAGTGGGGGCAGATGCTTCCATGAGGAGAAGGGTTTTATCACTGACTTTGAGTTTACAATTGCAGGAGCATAGTGGTAATGAAAAGCAAACCACCTTCTAGCTGTCAATGTTAGCATTGTTTTTCAACCCCGGGCAGACCGTGTATCCCCTTATGGTGTCCAGCCAAGGCCGACGTCCCCTACCGCCTTACCTGTGAGACACCACTACCCACCTGGACATCAGTGATCTTGCTCATGAGTTCACATGGCCAGTCCCTGTCATAGGATCAGACCTCTCAGATTGGCATGTCCTCTGCCTTAGGTGTGGACCACTGGGGTTGCTGCAGAAATAGAGGGATCTTGGGAACAAGGGAAGGGGGGGGTGCCAAGAGCTCCTCGTCCTCACAGTATTCTAGAAATCCTTCAGAGAAACGAAAACAAACTAGGGCCAACAGAGATGTCTGGTGGGGCCTGCAATTCTTAGTCTCATAGCAAAGGTGGCTTCTCGGGTCATACAGCCATTTATAAACCCTCATACGTGTTCATCCACTTACCTGCAGACCATTTCACCTGGCTTTTCCAACAGGACTAGTTAAGACCTCTTCTATACGGATGCTTAGGGTTTCACTCAACTCCTCAGGGTATCTGTGCTGGGCAAAGGAAAGGAAATGAAAACAAAGGATTGGAAGAATTTCTGAAATAAAAAACCAGAGACCCAGTTTGTAATCCTGGCTCACCCCCTCACTAACTGGGTGACCATGCAAATTGCCTATGTCTTGTTCAGCTTCAAAACACAAATGGGGGCAAAAACGCTTGCTTAAATCACCAGCGAGTAGGAAAATAATGGATGGGAACATATTTAGAAATGCATACTGTAATACCAACTAAAGAAATCATTATCATCATTGTGTAAGATTCAGAGTACTGAAGTTAGCATACTTTGAGGAGCCAAACCTGAAAGTTATCTGAGCCTAATGTCCACAATGTGACCATGAGAAAACCGAGCATGAGAACCGAGTATCAAGAAACGGACTGTGGTGCCAGAAAGACAGGTGTCCCGATCACAGTCTATTAGCTCCGCAGTATTGTAATGTTACTACCCATGGCATTACTTGCTTTATTTGCATAAGGAAAATAACTCTTTTTTTTCACACTGGTGAAATAAAGAAAAAAATGGATTAGTTATACTTCTTGTTGTAGTATTCTGATTTTTCTGCTCCATATTGTTTATGTGGGATTGGTCCCAGCCTACCCATCAGAGGGACCAAACCTAAACCAATCATTGTTCTTCATCTCTGTGGCCACAGTGGTTGTTGGATCAAATATGTATAATGTGACCTAACTTGATCCAATGAGTAGCACCTTCTTAAATTTTTAGTGAGAAAGAGAACTTCCCTTTCTTCTGTCTGTTGTTAGTGGAAGGAAGATACCCTATAAGCTTGGAACTGTGACTACCATCTTGCCACCTCAAATGAAAAATCTACCTGACTGTGAAAGCAATACAAAGAGAAACAGAGCCAGGAGATGAGACACATGCTCCAAATGGCCTCATGTGAGTCCATGGATCCATGCATTCTAAGTCAGCTCTTCCATGGTAGTTTCAACTCCATGAACCAATATATTGCTTCCCATCTTTTTTTTTTTTTAGGATATTTTAGGTTGAGTCTCTCTTAATTGCATCAGAAAGAGAAATAATTAATGAGATAATTAAAATCAGGAGTGAGCTATTAAAAGTAATTACCTTTAAGATAGCACTGACTGTTTCACTGGAAGATCACGGGAACCCCTCCATTACTGGATGGGAAGTTGTTCACTCATATCATGTAGACATGAGCCACACAAATATGTGTGTGTGCATATATATATATATATATATATATATATATATATCTCAATATATCCATGAAACTTATATCCTGGGACTCAAATTATGTACCTTCAAAGGTTAGATTTTAAAAGACTTAAGAGAAAGAAAGAAAAAAAAAAAAAGACAAGTCATTAGCCTCTGTGTCTCCTAGTCTTCAGTAGGGTTATATTTGTTTTGAATCTCTTTGGAGCAGGAACCAAAATGGAAGCCATTGAAGTCAGGCCTCAGAAAAATGACACCTAAAGCTCAGGGGACAGAAAACCTAGAGAAAGTTTCATTTTCCAATAGTTGTAAGAAGAGAGAGGAACTAAGAGTGGTAGATACAGGTCTGTGATTACTCAGTTCATAAAAAGACTCAGCCTCTATGCCTACAGGCCCCGGAGGTTCCCAAATTTTACCCCAACCATCCAACTGCTTAAGTGCTTGCCAGGCAGGCTTTTTTCTAAATCCAAGTTGCTGAAAGTTTTATATTCATAATTACCACCCTGATGAGCACATACCAGACAGATACATATCACTTGTGGTCCACTCTGGGGCCCAATGGAAACAGGCCAAGATGAGTACAGGGAGCACATTCTCTCTCAGGAAGTCAGCCCAGAGATCACTAGGGAATTATGCTAAGAAGATGTGTAACAACCCCCACATGCCACAGACATTCAGTCTAAATCACAGATGAATTTGAAATTGAGGTACTTGAAATTATTATTTTTTAAAAAAAGGCATTAAAAAAAAAAGTATTTCAAGAGGTACTTGAAATAAGTTTATTGCAGCATCAAATGAGAAAAGAAAGCCGTACAGTAAAAAACATTATTACAGGTCCACATACGATTAATTATGAGGACAAACCAGATTAAGTGTTTTGATCCAACAAACCAATGTTTCTTTTTTCCCTTTTTTTTTTTTTGTTTGTTTATTTGAGAGAGAGAGGGCACATGTGAGGTGATACAAGAGCAGGGGCAAAGGGAGAGAGAGACAGATCTCATGACCCTGAGGCCACAATCTGAGCTGAAACCAAGAGTCAGATACTTAACCAACTGGGCCACCCAGTCACCCCAAAAAAAGCAGCTTTTCTGAAGGATGTTAATAAATATGGAGATATAATAACTGACGTGACCCATACTCTTACCTTCTGAAATCTGGTTGTGTTAGAAAGTTGGTTGTCAGGATAATCAAGTAGAATTAGTTAGAATCCCAGACTGGCTGCTTATTCTCACAGACTTCCCATCCATGTGGTTTGGGAGTCTTTTTACCATGCCCCCCACCCATGTGGGTTCCTTCTTCCATTATGAGATGGTATATAAAAAAAGCACATGGCAGACTTAGATGTGTGCCTTTTCTCAGCCCAACCCCAGCAACGGGTTAGTAGAGAGCATTACGGGCAAATATTGAGGAGCTGGGCTATTGGAAGTGTGAGCATAGTGTTAGCCTTTTCAGAGAGCTGAGGCCAAGAATCACACAGAGAGCTGCGTGGTTCCCTTCTTGCTTCCTTGTCTCAAAGTCCTAGGCCATTCCACGGGTTGGGTCAGGAATTTGTGTTTCTTCCCTGGTGGTAGGCAGAGGGCCGTACCACAGATTTTTTTCCAAAATGATTATGCTGTACCTTTGCCTGTTTGCTTTTAATCCATTTCTCTTTGAGAAAAAAAGTGGCCTTAGAAATATGTGCTTTCAGTGCCAAAGGGATCAAGGAAAATCACCCAGTACAAATCTACCTTCCTTTCACTTTTGCTTAGCTTTGGTGCACTGAACCAATTTTGTGCAAGTTGGGCAATGACATCTTAATGTTGCTGATGTAGGGTCACGCTGCTTCCCCATCAGAAGAGGGTCCACTTACACACTCCAGGCAAGGAGGGGCCCTGGCTTGGGACCTGTGCTAAGGTCTCTGTGTCAACGGAGAAGACCGGACATTGGGTCTGATCAGTTCATGTATCTGGAGCTACGGGGAGCAATCCGGGCAGACCACATAGGGAGAAATCTGCCCAGATCCCAGTCCTGAAAGACTCTTCCAAAAAGGGAAAATTTTGCTACTGAAAGTAGTTTCCAGAAGAATCCGACAGGGGTCAGTGGATCCTTTGGTGCTTTCCATTCCCTTCCTCCATGAAGTGCAGGAGATGGTGAAGGCGAGATGTTTACAGGCCTGCTGAAGCAGACATTCCAGCCCAGCCCGGCTCTGGGAGACCCCTTTGGTTACCATGGAAACAACTGTGGGAAGAGGAAGAGTGGAGAGCACACTTTAACTCCGTTTAAATGCAAATTTTGCAGGTAATTAAGAGGCAAACCCCAGTAAGAACATTACAGGAGATATATAGTCACTGGAAAGGTAATAAATGCCTGCCTTGAAACGAATATAATGAAAAATTTGACAGTTTCTCTCAGCAAGAGATTCCATCTTTAAAAAAATCTCAACCCTTTCTATCTTCCCCTCCAGTTTTAGAAATTGTCATTCTAGGGGTGCTTTTTTTTTTTTAAATAATAAAAACTCAGACTTGCAATTGTTTTTAAACTCTTCTCATTAGCAGGTGTCTCCTGTCTTCCCCAGAGCCCTCACTGGAGCTTTTCATGAGCTGGAGCTCCATTGATTTTTCAGCTTCAATTTTCCTGTTGCTGTTGAAGAATCAACTGGTTTGAAGGGGAAATTTTCCCTCCTGTTCATTTTCCTTTAGCTGTCCCTTGGAGTTAACATGCATGTGGGCTCCTCAATTAAGGGCCCCCACCTGCCTCAATTACCCTCCACAAGCCTCCTTTACTTTCCCAAGTAATTGGAAGGTTCATCTCAATAAGCTCGAGAGAGAGAAAAGGAGAGGATCCAATCAGGGCATATTTTGGCTGGGAATTAAAACTTCCAGGACTTACTCCCCTCCAGATGAATGGTCTGAATTAGTTCTGAAATGGCAGCAGGCTAGGCCTGTGTGCCCGTACTTAAAAACGGTAGCAGCTCCTTAATTAGGGTTTCATTGCTTTTTGACGCCTACACACATAATGAGGGGCACTTGGCTCGGAGTGGAAGGGGCTGTGATTGCTGAGAGGCTTTCAGTAGAGTGGCTCCCACCCCCACACGGCTTTGCACAGGTGTGGTGCTTGCCTCCCTTAGCCCTTCCCAACGGAGACGTTGGCCAGTTTCTGCCTTACGCTATCAAATACACATTTTAGATTTCACACGTTGAAGCTGGCCACTTTTAGGGTCAAATCAAAGACGTTGTTTGTTTGTTTGTTTTAAGTTATTTATTTATTTGAGAGAGGGAGGGATGGGCAGAGAGAGACAGAAAGAGAGAGAGTCTTAAGCAGACTCCACACTGAGGGTAAAGACCCTGAGATCATGACCTAACCTACTGTGCTACCCAGGCACCCTGAGGCTGTTTTTTTTTTTTTTTAAATTGAGTAGTGATGGAAGGGATGGAGAGGAGGGTTGTTTATTTTTTAATTCCCTACCTAGAAATCTCATTATTTATATATGCATAATTAAAAATGAATCATAGGCACTAAAAATCAGAAGAGACATTGGAGTTGATCTAGCTTGTGGTTTCTTGATTTGGGCCCATATATTAGTGTCAAGGTAATCACACCTTGAAAAGTAGGATGCTGCCTACTGCTGACGTCAGGCACTGGAATGGATCCATCACACTAAAAAAACTAAAAAAGTGAAGAAGCAATGCTATATTATGACATGCAGTGCTAACAGGTGGTTCCTGTTTATGAACCCTGGGAGGAACAAATGACTAAAACTGTGATTAAGGTTTGACTAGTCTTGCAAAGACCCTCCATCTAGTGCTAGATGACCCTCTTCTCACCCCTACCAGGCAGACAAATGCATCATCAAATGAAAAGAGAAAGGGAAAACAAATGACAAACAAGAAAACTGGAGACATGGATTTGTTTTGGGTGCATCATTGATGCCCTTCTTTGATCATGACAACCTAGGGCAAAAATATTCTCGTCCACAAGGTAACATGGTGGCTGGGAAAATCCACATGACAAACATGTAGATGAAAGACTGTTAGCACTCTGGGACGCTGGGTGGTTCAGTAGGTCGTGTCTGCCTTGGGCTCAGGTCAGGATCTCAGGGTTCTGGGATCAGGCCCTGTTCATCTCCCTGCTCCATGGGGAGTCTGCTTGGCCCTCTCCCTTTGCCTCTCCCCTCCCCACTGCTCATGCTCTCACTCATTCACTCTCTCTCATACATAAATAAAGTCTTAATAAAAAAAAAGGACAGTGCAACCTTCAGAGCTGACCTCAGCAAAGATGTTTTCTCCCCCCAAAGGTTACCAAACAATGTCTTGAATTGACAGTCTCACAACCACATATATGGGAAGGTTTCCCATGTGAGGCCAGGGGCAGTACTGTTAGTGGCAAAAGCAGCAGCTTGGAAGGAGCTGCAAATGTGTTCTACTCTAGGGCCATCAGAGTACCCCTTGATGGAGCCTCAAGCCCACCCATCAACAACAGGAGAGCATACTCACCATCCCCAGGTACCCCAGAGCCTTGCTTTGGATTTCTTTTCCCAAACACTTTTTTTTTTTTTTTTTACTTTTTTCCTGACAGGACCAAAAACAGTTTTAGCCCTTGAAACAAATAACTAGCTCCTCCATTTATATGACATCTGTGTAATCCAAGAGGCATGAGCACATACTGAGTCTTCTGCTTCCTGGAGCTAGCCCCACCTAGGGCACGGGTATACTGTCCAGCCTTCAGGACCTATGCAAGCAGTGAGATGCCTAGATTAAAGGTCTTTTTAGAAAAAGAAATGTCGTGGTAATGCATCTGAAAATGATCTAGTGATTAAAAAAAAAAAAAAAAAAAAAAAAACAGTTCCAGATAAGTAATTAGAATGGAAACTAATGAAAAATGGCCACTCATGGTGAACGTTGAGCAGCCAAATGACCAAGAGGCACATCGTAAACTCAGCCTGCCGACAAACCAGTACCAGGGTTAGGTTGGAGAGACAACCATGAGCTTCGGTTTGGGGGGTGGGGATCGTGTGAAGGTTCTTCCTGGTCCCTAAAAGACTCAGCAAGCTCTAATGAGGAAGGATGTTGACCCGGAACTAGGCAAAGCAAATGGAGAGATCCTTCCTCTTGGGAAGGACCTCCGTAACCTGTGCAGTTGAGAGGTGAGTTAACCTTTTGAGATAAGTGTGCTTCTAGATACCATGGGCCAGAAACCACTGAAACTCCTCAACTTTCTTCAGGTATAGCTCTCCCAGCCTCACCTATACCAACCTGTTTCATCATCTGCCAGGTAGGGATACTATGATTTCATTTGTTGGTTTGTTTTGTGGCCTCCATGAAGTAACACAGGTAGAGATTTGCTCCCAGCACCCAACTGGTGGTAAGTACTCAATAGAGGGCAGCCGACCCTTTTTTCTAGCAAGATAACCTGAAATAATCCCTCCAAACACCCCCCGGAAAGCGGTAACTGGGAGGGATTGTTTTTTTTGATTAAACAGACCCTCTCCAGTGGCTCCAATTATATCAAGAGAGCTTTTATTTTTTATGACAAAAATTAATTTTCAATTACCTCTATTTGAAGATAAACTGGTAAAAAGAATCCCGAAGAGAGGTAGAGTAAGATGAATAACAAGGAATCGGTTCCCCCTAATGCTCACCGTTATTACTATTAAATCATCCAATCCAAGGAGTTTGCAGCAACAGCAATTACAGGGACTCATGGGGACTCTCGGGGATGGAAGACACATCCCATTTTTCCTTTCAGCCACACCACTCCCGCAGCACTGAAGGGCGGACTCTCTGTGCAGCCTTGCCTCCTTGGTGGTGGTAGGAACCCGCTCCCCTTCCCCAGCAGTGGTACCCTTGAGGGTCTAGGAGACCATCTGAAAGTGCCTGGCCCCTGGGGCTGGTTCAGGAGCAGCTCCCACCTCTCATCCCACCTGTGATCCAGTGGGAGGCTCCCCAGTGCAGCCAGACTGATGATGTCTCTGTGGCTTTCTCCCCAAGGCTCTCAGACCATCTCTCCAGGCTCAGTCCCAGATGACACCCTCCACATCTGGTGGCTCTAGGCAGATGAGTAAAAGCACTCAAGCCTCTACCTGTTCTACTTTCTGCATCTGGGTTGAGGTGAGGGCATTGTCAGCCCCAAGGTGTAGAAGAAAGAGCAAAAAGTGGCTTCTTCTCATTGCCTTCTTCTTTAGGACTAGATCCATGCAGGACAGGGTGGGAACTAGCCTTAAAGCATCTCCTTAAGACAGTTAGGGAAGAATGGACACCCACACCTCACACTAAATACAAAATCCTGGCTTTTATGAATGAAATGTGAAAGAATAGACACCACAGCCAACCAAAGACAGGTGATCTTGGACTAAGCAAAGTGTGGCTCCCCAGAGAACCAAATGTTAACATAGAGGATAAACTTAAGAAATAGAGTCCACCGGAAAAGGACAAACATTATATGGTCTCATTCATTTGGAGAATATAAAAATTAGTGAAAAGGAATAAAGGGAAAGGAGAGAAAATGAGTGAAAATATCAGTGAGGGTGACAAAACATGAGAGACACCTAACTCTGGGAAATGAACAAGGGGTAGTGGAAGGGGAGGTGGGTGGGGGTTAGGGTGACCGGGTGATGGACACTGAGGGGAGCACTTGTAGGGATGAGCACTGGGTGTTATGCTATATGTTGGCAAATTAAACTCCAATAAAAATTTTTAAAAATTAAAATTAAAAAATAGAAAAACAGTCCACAAATAGGACCCCACCACTCAAAAGCCCCCCATTCTTTGTGCTCCCGGAATGCTGGGTAAGCCTCCACTAAAGCCCTCATTGTTCCAGGGATTTGTGTGCATGTGTTTTCACTATTGAGATCTTAAGTGGCCAACAATACACCTTAGTTATTATAATGCACTGAATGTTTGGGTGCCCCCCACCTCCACCTCCTGCAAAGTTTGTATGTCGAAACTCAAATCCAAATGAGATGGTATTTGGAAGTGGAGCCTTTGAAAAATAACAAGGTCTTGAGGATGGAGTTGTCATGAATAGGATTAATGCCCTTATAAGAAGAGAGCAGAGAGCTAGCTAGCTCTGCCCTCCACCCTACAAGGCTACCAGAAGACAGCCATCTGCGCCCTCACCAGCCCCTGGATCTGCTGCTACCTTTATCTCGGATGTCCCAACCTCCAGAACTATGAGAAATAAGGTTTGCCATATAAGCCACCCAGTTTGTTACAGCAACCTGAACTAAGACCGTTGTCTCTGAATCTCCAGCGTCTGGTAGCACCTCTAACGGATATGAATGTTTGGGAACTGTTGATTGAATCAATGAACACATCTCTGACTTAAATACATGAATGAGTTAGAGAATGAATGACAAAGCAGAACAGGAACATTCAGCTCCCGAATGGTCAGTATCTCAAGGATGAGCATCAATAATCACAGGCCTAATAAAAGGAAACGGTGCAGAACTGAAAAGAAAATATTTTAAAAGATGTGAGATAAGAAATTTAGAGGGATCATCGCATGCTGGACAGAGTTAATGGTAAGGAAATATGCCCAACCATATCCTACGGGAAGGAGGGAAAAGCTTTCAATTTCAAAGATAAAGAAAGACTCCTGGAAGCTTTTAGGCCAAATAGGAGGGAAAAAAACTTACAAGCCATCCTTCAAAAAGATCCTTTGACTTACAGGAATAAAACCCTGAGTGTTCCTAATTCAACAAAGAAGAAAATGGAGCAGCTCATCTTACAGACAGAGGTTTTGAGAAGAGAAGAGATTGCCTTTTTTTTTTTTTTTTGGCATAACCTGTTATCCCTAGGAATTGTGGTGCTCTCCCGCGGGACCTCCATCTTCAAAGACTCCAGGCAGCATGGAGGAGAACCAGCTGCCTCTGCCTTGGTGGGAGGAATGTGGGCCCCAAGGCACCTTGTCACGGCTCTGGAGCTCTGGGGTCCCACTGAGCTGTCACCTGTCCCGGGGAAGAAGCGAGAGGAACCAGCATAGGATCCATGATTGTGCAGAAAACATGTCAGGTCTCAACTGTGACCCCAGGAAAGGCCGGCTTGCAGTGTGGGCTCCTTGCTGGTGTCTGGAAACCCATATTTCAAGAAGGTTCCCACCATAACGTGATGAGAGTGGCTCACTGTGCTGTTTGTGTGAACAACATGGTTTATGCTGAACACCTGCTTTCTTTCTGGGAGTCTGGAATTTGGGCACATCCACCTAGAGGCTGCCAATGGGACCAGCCCCCAACAGAAAACCTCTGCCCTGAGTCTCTAATGAGCTTTCTTGGTTAGCAACCCTTCACCCATGTTGCTGGGGGGGGGATGGGTAAGTATCCTGTGTGATTCTAGCGGGAGAGGACCCTAAATGCTGCAGCTGGCCTCCTCCAGACCTTGCCTCCTGTGCCTCTTCCCTTGGCTGATGGTACTTAGTAGCCTTTTGCTTGTAGAACGTCACAGCCACAAGGATGACCGTGCACCAGTCCTGCCAGTACCCCTGGCTAAGCCAGTCCCACATCCCTGACTGTCTACCCTACCACCTTACCGCATGAACTGGTCTGACTCAGGAACAATCTCCATGAGATTCCACGGGCAGACAAGCTGGAGAGCAACACAGTAAACAATGGAGGAAGAAGGAAAGGGCAGCCCCCGGGTCCCAGGATTATCATGCAGGTATCTTTAGCAAGAGAGCAGCCTGGAGATGATTTTTGAAAGCTCCACCAACATGTCAAGCAGATGCTCACATTCTTCTTGAGCACCCCCGTGTCCTGCCAGGTTCTTACCCATTCCTGCTGGGATGATAAAGAGCTCTGTATACCCTCTAAAACACAGACATTTTTTTCCAGCTGTGCCATCTGGTTGTTTTTTTCTTTTTTACAGGCAGTCAGCAGAAAGACTCATCTGTTGAGATGTAGACGGGGGAATATGGGGAGGAAGGTAGAGGGGGTCTATGTACGTTTGTGCTCATCTGTTTATGCAGTGGGCAGAGGAGTGGCAGGGTGGGTCTGGCATGGGAAAAACATGTGGAAAATACTCTCAGACACCACCCCACCACCCTTGCTGGGACCTCTCTATTGGGCTAGAGCTTTGTCTTGTTCTGACACCAAGCCAAGCCAGCCTATGAAATCACCAGCAGTGGGGCTCTGTGGTACCCAGGCCTTTGCCAGGTCAAAGCCGGGTGTCCCTGAGATGAGAAAACACCGTTGCTGTTGGGATGGTCAAAGACCCAGTGCTCAGCTCTCTCCATCTACTGGCCATTACAATTGGTTACTTTGAGAAAACAGCTGCTGTCAATATGTGTCTAACAATGGGGATTGGAGCACTATTTTTTTTAAGTCTAAAATTACAGACTCAAGAGACTGTCAAGAGGCAGTGTATGCCCCTGGCTCAGCCCGTGTAATCTGAAGTATCTCTGAAATACCCAAAATATTTATCTAGATATACAATAATAGGTACTCAATAACCGTAATTGCTTTTCTATAAGTCTCTAAGGAAGACGATTCTTTGACCTTTTAATTGATATCAAGTGTTATTGAGCACTTACTGCATATCCAGACACTCTACTGATCCTAGTTAGGTAGTTCTCCAAAGAACTGAGCTTCTGAGAGTATTGTTAAGGGTTATGGCAGTGAAGTGGAATGTTCATGGATTGATCCCAGGTCAAGCAGACTGCATATCTATGTTCCTTCCTCTACAGCAGAATTTCTCAACCTCAGCACTATCGACATGTTGGGCCAGAGAATGCCTTCGTGTGGGTCCCATCCTGTGCTTTGTAGGATGTTTAGCAGCTTTCCTCACTTCTACTACCAAATTACTTCTAATTTGGTGGCAATTAGAAGGATGGTGGCATCCTTCTAATTGTGGCAATCGAAAAAATCCCCAGACATGACCAAATATCTGACCAAAGGAGAGGCAAACCCTTTTTCCCCACCCCTACCGCATATTAAGACCCTGTAGCGTCTGCCTCTAAAGCCTGGCCACTCAAAGTGTGGTCCAGGGACCAACAGCTTCAGCATCCACATCATCTAAGAGCTTATTAAGAATAAAGAATTTCATGCCTCTTCTTGGTCCTACAGAACCAGAATGTGCATTTTAACAAGATCCCCAAGATGATCCAAGTGTACATTACAGCCTGAAAAGTGCTGTTTTGAGTTACCTTGTCATTTATTCCCAATAGATTTTCCAGAACAAATTCAGTTTCTGAAAGTAAGATTCCTTAGCAGATTGCTCATAGATTGAAACATACTGTTTCAACCAAAGACTGGAAGATTTCTGTCAAAAGATAATAAAAGATGTTTTAACTATCCTTTGTTACCATAATATTTTCCCGGAAGCAATCACTTTGGGATAGGGTAAGTAGGGCACTAAACTTTAATCAGTTTATCCATTCTTTCATTTATTAATATTTTTCAAGGAGGCTTATTGTCCAAGGCACTAGAGATACAGGGTGTGCAGCAGTCTGGGCTGCCATCTGGAAGCCCTGCCACTCTCCATGATGCCCAGCATGAATCTCAGCTGCTGGATGCAGTTATTTCGCTGCTTCTCTTTGGTCTCAGCCCATTGTTCACGGTCCATACATTTCTAAGAGCGCAATCTGGACTCATTGTATCAGCACAGAACCAGCAATGCAAGAATCTATGGGAAGGGGATCTTGACTTTCAATCTATTAATCTGCTTGAAATGCACAATAAGGGCCAGCCAATAACCTTATGGTTAATGGCTGGCTGAGTCACAAAGATAAAGGCTTAGTCCACCACGTACTGCTCTGGAAAAAAAAAAAAAAGAACTGGGAGGGTTTGGGTTTGGAAATCAGAGTTGTTCCCTCTTTCTTACCAGTGATTTGGCAGAAACTGTTTGAGCATGGTACACTCTGTCTATTAACACAAGATGGTTCTAGACTAAACTCTAAGGTAAGGAGAGGGGCCTCTGCCCTTGGCACCTTAAGGCCATTGTTAGCATTACCAGAACCCTAAGGACAAAGGTCAGGCTAGATGGTCTTCTGAATGCAATTCATTCTCATAAAATTAATATTTCTTTGCACAGCCACGGTTGGAAGTTCCCTGATCATCACCAATTTTCTTGTCCAGAGCTCATTTGGAATCAACAGAATAAACCGTGAGGCTCTGGGACTTATAAGAGGACCTAAAGACTGGAAAGACTAAGGTTACTGTCACAGAGCAGGGGGAGAAAGAGTTTCAGGACACCGGGAGAGGGCTGCAAGCAAGAAGAATACAGGAAGACAAGGGGAAATGGGGACACCCAAGGAAGGAGGGGAGGCAGTTCAGGCCCGTGAAGCTTTATGCCCCTTCGGAGCAGAACATGGTTACATTCACCTTGCATGGCCTTGAAAACATTTCATTAGGTGAACCTGTCAGACAAGATTGGTTTACACTCCCTTCCCATAGAGTCTTGCATTGCTGGTTCGGGGCTGATACAATGAGTCCAGATTGCGCTCTTAGAAATGTACGGACCGTGAACAATGGGCTGAAACCAAAGACAAGCGGAGAAGTAACTGCATCCAGCAGCTGAGATTCATGTTCGGCATCATGGAGAGTGGCAGGGCTTCCAGATGGCACTTTGGGAAAGATGGAACAGGTGTTTTCGAGAATGAGAAAACACCCCCCTCCCCAATCATGATCCAATGGTGTTAGCTCGTGCAGTCTTTCTGTACAATGTAGAAGGGGAAGTCTCTACCCACAGAGGTCTAGCAGTTGGGGAAATAGTAAAAAGCCTCTCCTCTGTAGTTACTGTGCCTATACACAGGTGCCAATATACACAGCGAGCCATGATGATAGATGACAGAGAGACGGGTAGATAGACAAAAATATAATAAGTAAAAGCGAAGATATTCATTATATGCCTATATTATATAACAGAATCTCAGAAACACAGAAGGCTTTTAAAATTAATTGCTGGGCCCTCAAGTTGAAAGGCCTTTAAGAGTATCTATAATGTCTCCATTTTCCATAGCTTATTTAAGCTGGCCCTTCCCTGCCTTTCCTCAAAATTCATGGAAGAAGAAATTGTCTCAAAATTTTATTAGTAAGACCCTATTCCATCTGTGCATATACAATTTAGCAAGATCAAATTTCATGAAAATACATGACAATTAGCCAAGGACATTTTTCAGTCCAAATATGAATTTATATATATTATATATATATATATATATAATATATATAAATTGGATGAGTATGTACCAGGTTCTATAGTTAGCATGAGGAATGCAGAGGTGAGAACGTCGCACTCCAATCCTGAGGGGATGTGGTATCTTGAGGAAAACAAGTGGGAATCGGCGTCTCCATTCTGATGTATTGAACGTGTTGGAATTGTGGTGCTGGAGAGGTCCCCGGCACAAGAAGCCCGCCTTCCTCATCTCCAGTCCTTTGGTGGTCCATGTTGTGGAGAGTTTTTGGTCATACAGAGAACAGAAAGGTCAATCTGTCTTGCAGTCATTTGGAAATTTTATTTGCTTTGTTTCTTGTTTTCGTCTCATCATGCTCGTTGCCATCGTAGGAACAGACTGGATCATGGCTCAAAGTACTCCCTTCTAGTAACGTGTGTGTGTATATATTTACATGTGCATGTGCACACACGTATAGTTTATATATGCACACACATCTATGTATGTATGTATGTAGATCGCCATCGTAGAATGCAGATACTAAAATAATGGAAGAAATCTGACCTATCCCCTTCAGGATTGCATAATCCCCTCCCAGTTCAGGTTTAATTCCCTCTTGGTTCAGGTTTCTTTCACTGTTTTAATACCAACATCCATTATGGATGTCTAGGGCATTATCCAGAGAGAGAGAGAGAGACGTGGGTCTGAAGTGTAGACTTCAGTCTGCCCCTGGACGAGATGTTTATACTCAAGAGCCTTATCTTGGATCTAATTTGCCAACTTGAGGCCTTAGGCATTCTTGAAATGTAGCATATGGCTAGAAGAATTAAGCGTGTCTTTGTTCTGTGTTTTTCAGTTAAATAAGGGCTCTCTACTTCCTTGGCACTGAGAAGAGAAATGCCTCCCAAATGAACAAGAGTAGACGACAGGAGGAAAGTGCTTAACACGGCCTGAGACCTCAAGCAGAGGTGTAGGCAAAGCTCTTGAGATGAGAAGCTTCGATGACCACAGGGTGGCATTCTTTAGTGGGTGGTGAGGGAAGGCCAGGACACGGTCTTATCAAAGGCAGATATATGCCAGGTGCTCAGAGCTTTAGCACAGAGATGAGTAGAGCTTCCCTACATCTCTCTGGAGCCCTCTCAGCGTGGATGAAGCACAATAGGATCAGAGGGAAGAATGTAACCACTGAGGAATCCTATAATTATCCTAAAAGAGGGGATGATTACAGCTAGGGGCTATGATCCCTGGAACTGACTGCTAGAACATGTTACCCAAATGCAAGCAAAGGCAAGTTGCCTAAGCCTATAAATTATAACAGTGGACAGTGTTCCCGATATTACTAACCCTCTTCGGGTCCACTTGGATGGCCCGGTTGGGACATCTGTGCCGTCCTTTCTCCAACACTCCCCAGCTTCACCCTACTTGTCACCACACCATCCATCCTTCCCCCCCAGGTCCCTTCCTTGCCTGGGACAGTAGGAACCGTCCTGGACTCATCCTTATCCTTCACTCTGGGACCAATCAGTTCTGATCCCACACATCATTCAATCATCTCCCTTAGGACTGTCTCCCTCTTCTCTTCCCTTTGCCTCCAAACTTCTGGCACGTCAGCATAATAACTGAAATTCTCACAGGACTCTATCTTGGACTGGCCCATATCTGGGTGGGCCCTGGAAAAAGGAGATTTTATATTCGGTGGCCAAGTGCTCTCAGCAGAGCAGTCATTTTTAGCGTCTGAACGAGATACGTCAGTGGGTCAGTAGGACTGAGTTGGGTGTAGAAAAGGAAGGGGTAGGGATCCCTGGGTGGCTCAGCAGTTTGGCGCCTGACTTTGGCCCAGGGCGGGACCCTGGAGTCCCGGGATTGAGTCCTGTGTCAGGCTCCCGGCATGGAGCCTGCTTCTCCCTCCTCCTGTGTCTCTGCACCTCTCTCTCTTTCTCTATGTCTATCATAAATAAATAAATAAATAAATAAATAAATAAATAAATCTTCAAAAAAAGAAAAAAAAAGAAAGGGGCCCTCTGCGCAGTGGAGGCCACATGGAAAAAGGTGCTGAGGTTTGGGGAGCCCGTGGGGACTGAGGAAGCAAAGTGAGAGGCAAAGAGGAGCCGTGGCACAGGGTTTAGGGGAGGCAGGGGGTGGTGTGCATGTAAGTATAACCACGACATCCTAAAGACAAAGCCACCCTGGGAGATAAGTGAAGGATGAACTAGAGGCAGAGGGACAAATAAGATGTCATTCAGGTCATCCTGGGAGGCCTGAGGAAAGACGGTGGCAAAGCAAACCAGGCCTCTGAGAGACCCTCTTGAGGTTCAAGCAGTCACGTCTGTGACAAAAGTTATCAGTGATCAAAGTGAAAGAGGACTTGAGAGCACCCCCCAGACTAGTCAACTGACTTAACAAAAACCGGGACTAGCACACACCCCCATGTCTTAGTACCTCCCTAGGCTTGCAGCTGGGCAAGTCCGAGTGACTTGGCCTCAGATAATACGGAGCTATTGTGCCTGCCAAAATCTAGGGTGTCTTTCTTCGTCAAAGAAGATGCCAAGATTTTGGAAAAACCAGGAAAGGAATGATTCACCCCCCCCACACGCACCCCAGAGAACAGCCCTAGGTTCTCCTACGCTGTGTGCTGTCCCACCAGCTCTGGGAAAGTCACCATAAAACCCCTCCTTGAGAAGTGCCCTGGGCTGCTTAAGGTCAACTCCGTGTCTTCCTTATGCTGTGGATGCCCCGGGCCTGACAGGGCCGCAGCCAGGCGCTATCTGGGCCACTGGGCAGGGCGGGCAGGCCCTGGCTGCTGCTCCTGGGGGGCTCCTGCTCCCGGGGGGCTCTGGGCCGGGGGATGTGGCAGCTGCAGGGGGCTGTAAACCCCAGCGGGGCTGTGCCGTCCGCACGTAATGACCCCGGCAAGCACGTGTGACATTTCATAAACAGTCGGCACACTTAGCACCTGCCTCTCCTCTCTGCTCCCCACGCATACTTGCAAAAAGAATTCTCAGGGATCCAGCTGTCTGAGATGGCAGCAGTTGTTGAATCCCTGAATCTGATGGACCAAAGTCTTCTTCCCCATCCCTCCTGAAACTCACAAGTGGACGCGCAGTCCTACCAATGAGGCAGGCCTGACGGCTGGGGGCTCCCCCAAGGCCAGGGGACAGGCCGGCCGCCTCCAGCCAGAGCCCCTGAGCCCCCAGACACACTGGGATGCGCAGCTAGCGGGATGCCGGAGCCTTGCCCGTGCACCCCCACTGCAGACGCACCGAAGGCAGGCCTCTCCCTGCAGCCTGTCGCTGAGAGTGCAAGCCCTCCGTGCATCCAGCACGCCCAGCCCCGCTCACCAATGGCCAGGGCTACCCCAAATGTACCCTGGCTCCTCAGGCCGGTGGAGCAGTGCCCAGGTCCCCTCCCGAACCTGGGGAGCAGGTGCGTCTCCCCCACACCTGGCAGGAAGTGATGGCCTTCGCCACCACCAACAGGCCGATGAAGATCAGGGGATCCATGTCCCGAGCCATGGTGTTTTTCCCCAAAAGAAGCAACAGGAATGGCTTTCCATACAGATGGCAATAAGATCAACACCTCGGAGGGTTATTTTCAGAGCTGTGAATTGTCTCCACTTGTCTTCACATTGGAGATAAATCCTAACTCTGTAAAATGTGTTTATAGGGCATATATGTACATGTATATTCACAGATGCGTGCCCGATATGCATACATATGCATGGTACATATCATGTGTATGTGTGCGTGTGTATAAGGCTAGCACTGTGGTGCATCCGAGAGCAAGTCGATGTATGCGAACGGAGTCTATGTGCTTTATTAGGATTTTTTTATTTATTTACTCATGAGAGACACAGAGAGAGAGGCAGAGACACAGGCAGAGGGAGAAGCAGGCTCCATCCAAGGAGCCCGATGCGGAACTCGATCCCAGGACCCCGAGGCCACGCCCTGGGCTGAAGGTAGACGCTCCACCACTGAGCCTCCTGGGCGCCCGATAAGTCTATGCTCAGGTGTATATATGCAAACACAGGGATATGAATGATTATAAATGTTCATACACGCATGTGCATAAAATCGTCATAGTATTTACGGTTGTACACGTGCTTGTACGTATGCAGAGACGACTGTGTACAGAGTGTGTGTGTGCGTCCTGTGAATGAATGTGTACGCGTGTGGGTCTATGTACATGTAGCTTAATAAGACTTTTTATTTAATTTAAATGTATACATAGCTAAATGCATGGGAGGCATTGGGTTTTCTACAGGTTCCATCTCAGTTGATCCTCATACCACCTTTGAGGATCTATAATTACTTTCATTTTGTTGATGCTGAAAGTGTGCATCAGAGCGATGGGAAGATTTGTCCAGGATCACTCGGGCGGGCAGCAGAGGCAAAGCTGAGATGAAACCCCCGGCCTCATGCCCTGTAAACCCAGTGTATCGTGTGTGGTTGTGTGTGTGTGTGTGTGTGTGTGCACGATGTAGGAGGCAAATGTGTGTATCTCCGTGCACGTTGTGTAGGGACGTGTGTGTGCGCGCATGCATAGGTCTGTGAAAGACCGGGTCAGGGTGCACGCCCAGGCCTTGACCGTGGTGCACAAGCGGGATCACCCTGCGTGGCCGTGTGGACTGGCCGCCTGCGCTCACTCGTTGATCTAAAAGCCCTTCCTTCCCTCAGCTGGCTGTTCACAGGACGACTGTGTATCTGTGGCCCCTGAAGAGCTGCTGCTGCACACTCATAAGCGACCACCAGCCCGGGGTGGTGGCAAGGCCCCCACTACACGTCTAGCACCTTCCAGAGGCCGGTGGAGCCAGGGGCTAGGAGGGCCCGGGGTGCCAAGAGCCAATCTCGGGCGACAGAGTGGTGCTGTCAGCTTGCTCCCATTCGGGAATAATGGGGACACCTACAGGATGACCTGTGACCCCCCTAATAAGGCCCTAAGGTGTGAGCAAGTTCCTCGTTGGGAAAGGAGGGCCGCCACGTCCCCGCCCCGAGGCAGGAGGAAGCGAGGTAAGAGGGAAGTGTGGGGCGTGGGGCCCTGCGACACAGTGCTCTACAAACCAGTGTCCCCTTCTTGCAGGGGACACCTCATCACTTGCAGCAATTCCCCTCAACAGCCAGGAGGGCATTTTTATTTATCTTATTTCTTTGCAACCAGCTCCTTTGGTGTGTGAGGTTCCCCTTCCCTGTGACCTGCCGCCCTGTCCAGGCCCAGGGAGGGACGGGGACTCCAACCCAGCAGCCCGTGCACAGTGACAACCCAGGAACCCGAAGGGAGGTGGAGAGGCACCAGCCTGGGGAGCCCCCGAAGGCCCAGTCCACAGGAGTGCAGCTGGAGAAGCGGGACACCGCGTGGCCCCTTGACAGCGGGCTGCGACCTTGCCCTGACTTTCCAGGTCTGTTTGTTCGCTCCTGGATGTGGCCGCAGACCTTGGGCCACCCGCGGCCCATGCTCTTGACCGTGAGTTCCGGGGGACGGTGAAAGCCCAGGGCGTCCCAGCCTCTCTGCGCAGGAAAGGCACCGTGACACCGCGAGAGGGCAGGCCCCGAGCTTAAGTCGCCTCACAATCTGCCGTCCCCCCCACCCTGGCCTGAAGAGGTGACAGCCGCACTTGTGTCCTAGAGACGACGTCACGCCGGCCAATACCGCGGGGGACACGCGACATACGTGGGAGGCGGCAGCGCCCGCTTCGCTGTCTTAGCTCTTCAGGCCAAAGGCGAAACCGAGTCAGGACTTTCCGCTAAGTCCGTTCGGGGGGTGACACGAGCCCGACGCCTCAGTGACTTCCCGGGGCCCTGCGTTTGTCGCCTGCCTGCGAGGCGTGCCTCTCTGTTCAAGGTTTTATTTATTAGAGAGAGAGAGAGAGAGAGCATGAGTCGGGCGGCAGGGCAGCGCCTCCGCTGAGCAGGGACGCCCATGGGGCCCTGGCCCGAAGGCAGGCCCGCACCCCGGGGACCAGCGGGCACCCTGGCCTGTGCCCCCTTGCTGGCTCACCTCTGCCCGGAGCTCGGCCGTCCCGCTCCCCGACTCCCCACCAGCACCCTCGGTGCTCCCCACCTGCTCCCCTTGGAGGCCACGCACCCCACAGCCCACGGAGGCCCATGCACCCTCTTCCCAGCAGCCCTCTGACCATCGAGCTGCCCGGATCCCCCCACAAAGCACCCCGGGCCCCGCGTGCCCTGCCCCTTCCCACGGGCCCTTCCCTCTGCCTTTACAAAGGTCAAATCCCCCTCTTCCTCCTCAACTGGGCTCACATACCACCTCGTGGGCAGCTTCTCCCCAGGACTGGGGACAGAGAAGGACTTGGATGCTCCCGCCCGAGTGCCCCCCTCTGCAATGTCATCTCTGAAACAACTTCCCCCCCATCAATCCGGATGTGCTTATTTACTGTCACTTTCCCCCTTAGCAGGAGAGCTGCACACGGGGGACTAGGTCTCTAACCCCTGTATCTCTGCCTACTTCGCAGCTGGCAAATAATTGCTGCTCTGAAAATGGGATTTAAACAGATGTATGAATGGAGAGGAGGTGATGGGCATCCAGCGCCTACCATGCACCAGGCAGGGGTCTAAGCATCCTGCATGGACTCACACCAACCCTGCGTGCACTTCCTCACCACCACACGGTAAATATTGGGTATTTTACATGTGAGCACCCTGAGGCTCATCAGTGTTAATGGGCTCGTAAAAGCTGTGTCTCGTAGAAAGTGCTGGAGCAGAGATCTGAATGCAACCTAGGCTCCTAACGATCATGCTGGTGTCCAAGAAATGAACACTTTGTCTGAGGGTGGGGAGCGCTGGAAGGGTTCTGCATGGACCGTGGTTGCAGGTTCACTCAGTCATGCAGCAGACGTTGACCAGGGGGCTGTGTGGATGCGGCGTGAGAATCCTCACAAGGGTCCCTGTGTTTGTTCTTCTAGAGCTGGGGCTGCCAGGTTCCCCAAAGTCAGGCAGCTTTGGTGGGAACTCCTGATCCAGCTTCCAACTGCGGTAGGAAGCATCTGTTGTAAATACACAGGCCCCCATAAAGGACAGCCATCTTCAAACTCGCTGCCACGTAGTGTAATGTGGGAGGAAGACACATGCACGTGCACACACATGAGCAATAGCCACATCGGGCTGCTGAACGCTATCAGCCCTGCAGGCTCATGTGAGGCCAGCGGTTGTTGCAAGGACTTGGGGTGTACCTCGGCCATCCAAACGAGTACCCCTAGGACTCTGACTGTAGCAAGGACGCAGAACCATGACTGTGGGCCTCCGGCCCCATTGAACTGACCAGGTTGGAAGGAAGCTGACACGTTCTAACGCTCTAATGCCATTTGAATTGTGTCTTCTTTGCCAAAAAGAAATGTTAGCCTCTTTGCTAAAATCAAACTCTAAAGGCCTCATAAAAACATTCCAGTTCCATAAGCCAATATTGACATAAGGACAATGAGAAGCATGTGTAAAGAACGTTTATTTGAAACTATTTCTATGGAAACAAAAATCCACTGCTCTCATTTGTTGTTAGAATCATCATCCATTAGCCTGCGTGATCTTCTCTTGTGAACACGTGGGGAGAATAGGAGTCTGCTCACGATACTGTGCACAAGATGGGGAGCACTGTCCCGGGTACGGCTGAGCATGTTTCTGAGCTCCTGATAGTATTATTTCTAATGGTTATCAGTTAGCTCTTGCTGCATAACAAACCACACCAGAATTAACAATTGAAATAACAAGTGTCTTATTTCTCAGGAGTCAGACAGGATGGCCGGGTGGTCGGTTGATCTCAGCTGGGTTTGTTCCTACATCTGTGGAACAGATGGCCAGTCAGGTGGGACTTGCTGGTCTCGGATGGCCTCAGCTGAAATGACTCTGTTCTGTTCCACGTGGTTTTTATTGTTTGTTTGCTTGTTTTTTAATTTTCCAGCATGTTAGTCCTGGCTTGTTCTCACGATAGCCGTACGAGTCTAAGAGAAAAGTGGAAGTACAAGGTCTCCTAATACTCGGAATTGACACGCCATCACTTCTGTCATCAGCGTTTGGCTAAAACGAACCCCAAGGCCGACTCAGATTTCAGGGTAGAGAAGCGAGTGTCATTTCTTGCTGGGGAGAACTGCAGAGTCACGTTGCCATCAACCTACCACAGTGGTCAGTGGTGACACGGTGAGCGGGTTAACCACCACCTGGGAAACACTTAAGACCCACTATTACCTAGTTATTAGTAGCTTTATTTTGATGATGAGAAAACAGAGACTCAGAGGAGCTAAATAACTTGGCAAAGACCACACTGCTGGAGATCCAGAGACCTGAGATTTGAAGCAAGATTTACTTGACTCTAAAGCCTGCGCTTTTTCCATCTCACCAAATGGACCTGACAGCACTTGACGCTCTGAAATATTGATGTGAAGAAGCAACTGTGCTTGTCTCTGGGTGTTCACGAGGGATGTGTGACAAGGGGGAGGATTAGCCTAGGCTCTGGGGAATAGGCAGTGTCCAAGCAAACAGGCTGGCACAATGGAAAGAAAAATGGTTTTAGAATTCGACACCCCTAGGCCTAACCAGCGATAAATCTCTTTCTTCATCTGCGAGACAGTGATGGCAGATACTCCCTCACAAGACTATATGAAGAATAAATATGCTCTGGACCACCTGGTTTTGGGTGCAGGCTCCAGCACTGGCTGGCGGGTGTTTAACCTCAGAGAAGGGGCTTTGCTTCCCCCTGCTTCCATCTTCAACCCAAGAATGGGCATAATGTGTTCCAGGTTGTTGTGAAGATTAGATGAATTAACACGTACACCGCACCCAGAATATCTGGCCCCAAGTAAGTGGTATTGGAACAAAATGACTTATAAGAAATGGCCAAATATATATTTCTTAGATATATTTGGTCTTCACCCACAGTTCCTGAACATGCTTCAGAGCCGTAAAGGTGAAGTGGATGTGTTGTTAGTAATATGGATGACCTTTGGACCCCACCCAAGGATGGGTGTGATCCGAGGGTTGAAACTTTCAGTTGTCCTGACCTCCTGGGATGGGAGAGGGGGCTGGATGGTGAATCAGCCACTGGCCAATAACTTAGTCAATCAGGACTACATAACGAGGCCTCCAGCAAACACTAGACAACAGCCCTTCTTGGAGAGCTTCCATACTTGGGGAACCAGAATGCTTCTCTGTGCCACTGAGCTGGACCCTAAGCAGCAAGAAGACGGAAGCTCATTTGTTCAGGGTCTCACCCTTTGTATCTCTTCATCTAGCTGGTGACTCGTGTCCTTTATTATATCCTTTAATAAGCTGATAAATGAGAATAAGTGTGTCCCTGAATTCTGTAAGCTGTTCCAGCAAATTAGTTGAACCTAAGGAAGAGGTCATTGGAACCTCCAATCTGTAGCCAATCAATCAGAAGCACAGGTTAACAGGCTGGGGCTTCTGACTGGTGTCGAAAGTGATGGATGGGGGGCAATCTTGTAGGATTAAACTCTTCACCTGTAGACTCTGATGCTATTTCCAAGTAGATAGTGTCAGAATTGAGTTGAATTTGAGGATAACCTGCTTGGTGTTACAGAAGGAGGGACCCTTCATGCTGGAATTGGGTCCAGAAATCCAAAAAGAAGCATAGGACAGTCAACATGCAAATATGTATACATACCTATGGTGACACAGAGATAGAGAGGATCCTATCCTCTCTATGTCAGTGCACCAAACCCCATAGAGAACCTGGCGAAGGGCTGAGCACAGAGCGAGCACTTGGTAAATGATGGCTGCACCTTTAGGGTCTAGGCAGACTGAGGGGGCTGTCATCAAAATCAGATCCTGACCTCAGGCCCTCTGTAAGGAGTTAGTGCTTCTGCCCAGCTCGGGGCCAGTGATGGAAATGGGTTTCAAAGCTCGTTTATGTGAATATGCCTGGAGGTCTGTTGTCCCTCTGAGGGATCTTGCTGTCATGCTCTTCGGAGGTATGTAGCTCGGGGGTTGCTTATGTGTAGTTGTTGAAACCTAGGGAAAATAGACTATGAGGAAGAAAATAACTGTTTCATATTCATGCATAAATACACACACATCTACACAAATGCATGCACTTTTTACTGGGCATTTGGTGTTATTTGAGGGGAAGATGGGAAAAGCTGATGTTATGGGTCGAATGGTGTCTCCCTAAGTTCAAATGTTGAAGTCCTAAGCCCTAACACCTCAGAATGTGACTGTACTTAGCAATAGGGCCTTTATTTTTTTTTAAGATTTTATTTATTTATTCATGATAGACATAGAGAGAGAGAGGCAGAGACACAGGCAGAGGGAGAAGCAGGCTCCATGCCGGGAGCCCAACATGGGACTCGATCCCAGGACTCCAGGATCACGCCCCGGGCCAAAGACAGGCACCAAACTGCTGAGCCACCCAGGGATCCCTTACGATAGGGCCTTTAAAGATGTGATTAAGTTAAACTGAGGTCCTGTGGGTGGGCCCTACCCCAACACGGCCAGTGTCCTTACAAGAAGAAAATATTAGGACACAGATGCACACAGAGGGAAGATCCTATGAGGACAGAAAGGGATGACGACCATCCAAAAACCAAGGGTAGAAGCCTCGGAAGAAACCAACCCTGTTGACATCTTTTTTTTTTTTTTTTTTTTTTTTTTTAATTTTTATTTATTTATGATAGTCACACAGAGAGAGAGAGAGAGGCAGAGACACAGACAGAGGGAGAAGCAGGCTCCATGCACCGGGAGCCCGACGTGGGATTCGATCCTGGGTCTCCAGGATCGCGCCCTGGGCCAAAGGCAGGCGCCAAACCGCTGCGCCACCCAGGGATCCCCCCTGTTGACATCTTGATCTTAGCCTTCTCACCTCCAGAACTATAAGAAAATCAATTTCTGTTGTTTAAGCCACTCAGCCCGTGGTACCATGTAAAGGCAGCCTGAGCAAATTAACACAGTCTATAATTGGCCATTAACTCTAAATGAATTCCTGTAAAGAATTTCCTGCTTTTCCCAGGTCAGGATCCTTGAAGTAGAGGGTGGAGGGTCGGGGCCACAGAACTATGGGGGAAAGGCTGAGCTGGGGGCACATTTGCATGCTCTTCACCCCACAAGGTCCTTCTGGTGCAACACCCCCTTTTCCTGCCTGTTGAACCCCTATTTCTGGGCTCCTCCCCTAGTCCATGCTCATGGTCAGCCTTCAGTTCAGCTTCAGCCCATGCCCTGGACCTTCCACGATGGCTCCATCCCGGCTCCTCCCATCCTGCCGTCCCTCCTCCCCCTGGACACAGTGCTGACAGACACAGGCTCCCACAGGTGACCCCGCTCTCTGCCCGTCTCTTGACCTCCGGCCTGAGGACATGAGGCAGAATGTTGGTACACGTCCCTAACACCTGCCGGTCCTGCAGGCTCCCTCGGCTTGGAACGCACTTCCCATTAACATGAACAAGTTGACATTTTTAAGGTTAATGATCCAGTTGCTTATAAGACAGGTGGGGTTTGAAATCAAACAGCTTACATGACTTGGAGGCCCGTGACACAGCCTTTATTATGCTGCTCGGTAGCATCCGAGAAGACGAACTTGTCCTTTGGCACCAATACAACCAGCTAGGATCTGTGTCTTCCATCTAATTTGCACTTTGAAAAAATGTCCCCAAGTCTTCTCACTTCGGCAAGTGTCTCATGGTTTTTAAATTGATGTCTATCGTGATCCAACTTGCTGCAACTGCTGAAGGTAAGATAGACACTTGCTGGGACTGAGGACCATGAATTGCTTTACAAGGAATGGTTTGCAACAGACAACAGAGAAATTATGCTGAGTTATAACAAAGATTAAAAAAACCATACTCTTAAAAAAATACTTTCCTTTTTTTTAATGATTACAATAAAAATTGGAAGCTTTTCAATCACATGACAAACAGCGTATCACCATTGTCTCACTTCTTAACATCAAGGGGCCGTGAAATGTGGGGGGTCTTGTGCATCTCCCCCCACCCCTGATGCCTCTGGAGAGTCAGGCCATCTTCCTGTCTGCAGGGTGGGTCCCGAGTCAGCGCAGCCACCCCGACACTGACACAACAGCACCACACTGACTTCCACAAAAGGCCCAGTCTTCCTATGCCTCAGCCTCAACGACCCCCGTCTCCCCCCCACACACACATTCCCTCTTAATGCAGAAAACTATGTTGAATTTCACCTCCCTGTTTGATTTTCTATTTTTCCCTTTTTCGGTTGCTTGTAGAAATGGAAAAAAAAAAGGCATGGTAGTTCTAAGACATTTAAAAATGCAGTTGGAAAAATAGAAATACTAGGATTGCGACTTCTCTCCACCTCTAATTCCACTGAATTGAGCATTAGCAGTGGAATCTACATGCATTGTCCCTCACCTTCTCTCTGATTGGATGAAGACACACACACCATGTATGTGATGCACAAATGCTGTTTTCCATTTGCATTATTTTACAGAAGTGTGAAGATGTTGTACACAGCTCTGTACCTTGATTTGCATTCACATACTAACCCCTCATAGGCAGCCCTCTGACCCGCACATGGACCTCATTCTGCCTTTTAAACAACAGCATAAAATCTCATGGTAAGAATGTTCCATGGCTTATTCCCCTTCCAGTCGATATGTCATTGTATTATCTTTATGGTTTTTTATTTTTCCATTTCCTTAGGATACTGCAAATGTTGCGTTAAACGTCCTGGTCCACGTATGCTCCTACTATCAACTTCCAGAAGGTCAAAATATATGGATATTTTCAATTGCCCTTAAAACTCCAATGTTGCTCTTCTAACAAGTTACATGGATTTACAGATCCTTCAGCAATGTGTACATTTCCCCATACCTAAACTCACGCAGGTGTTTCCAGGTAGGCACCATATCAAGATGTGGGAACTTCTGATATATTTAGGGAATTAACCTTTGGTACCATGTTCAATTTGGATTTCCAGCTATGAATGCCTCTAAATTTTCTTTTAACTTAAATTAGCTTTACTTGTATTTTTTCACTTGCAAAAGAAAGAGACCTGACTAATACCCTATCTATTTTGCTATAATGGCATTTCTCCAGCCATACACACTGAGTTTTCTTCCCTAAAATATGTCTCCACCCAACCATTCAACAAGTATTCTAAATTTTCACCTAGAATTTTTTTTTTTTTAGTAAAGCAGTTAAGTAGTTTCTCTCCTGGGATATTGGGTTAGATATAAGTGTCCCAGTACTTTAAGATTTTCTTGAGAGTGGGAGACATCAAGCAGGTTTTCTGGTCCTTGTCTGACCCCCGATGCACTATACTCTATATTTCACCTAAAAGTGGTGCAGGAGACATTTGTGGGAGGAAGGGGAAAGGAAAAAAGATGGAAGAGAGAAAAGAAGAAGAGAGAAAAAGACAGAGAGAGAGGAAGGTGGAAAAAGGGAAAAAGAATGGGTGGAAAGGAAGAAAAATTAAAAATGTGTTTTTAATCATTTATTCAAAAATTGATTATTTTTTCCGTGTCACCCATGGTGATGTTAGTCCCTGAGTCTATCACAGCTCTCATATTTGCTAAGATATGAGGGGTTGCTTCTAATGATGATAACTGTTCTTCTCTATTCTCACTTCTCTTTTCAAAAAATTCTGACAAGGGAGTCAGGCACATTTGAGTTTAAGATCCTTGATCTTATACTTATTAGCTGGTTACCTTAAAAAAAAAAATTGCCTTGTTTGCTGAGCTGCTTCTCCCCACTGTACAGCACCACCCTTCGAGGTTATCCACGAGGCTCCAGGGGATTACAGAGGCAAAGGCTGACCCAGAGGATGCAGGAAGCTGCCCCACCCCACTCCCCGCCACCAGATTTGTTTCAACTGGCCTCATCTAGCACGGACATCTTCAAAAAGAGAAGACATTAGAGTGTGAGGAGTCTGTCACACATCTCACATCCCTGTCCCCTCGCCTCTGTTTCAGTGTTTATTGGAGTCCACAGTGTGGCTGGGTACCAGGCTGCTCTCTCTGTTGTGGATTGTCATCTAGGACTTGGCCTTCCTTCAATTCTTCTGGATCACAGAGCTCCTTGAGAAACTGGTGAATGCACTGGATCTGTCCCTCAGAAAGATGAACACAAAGCTTTTCGTAACTATGTATACGCAACTCGGATGCCACAGACACTCCACGTGAAGCCTATCCTCAGACAACATGTGAAAACCCAGATCTGGAGGATGGTGGGCAACAGGCAAGTCCATCCCCTCATCCTCCGTGGTAGATATTCTATATGAAAATGCAAGCTTCCATGGCAGCAATGTGTTCATCAGCCAGCATCTGCCCCATTGGCACCCCACATTTGAATTGTAGGGCCTCCCCTGCAACGTGAGTGGTAAATGCCTATGTTGGGATGTGCAGAGTTCTCACCCATTCTCACCCAACAAGGCCTGGATGGAAGATCATATCTGAGATAGGTGGAGATAGGAGTGTCCAGGCATTTTTTCCCATACTTTCTTGTTTGCTTACTTGGAGGCATTTCAATTAGAGAAAAATACAAATTGGTTCTATCTATTTAAACCCCATAACAAATCTGAGAAGGAGGATGTTGTTCTTGATTCCAGATTATGATGTGGGAGCCTAAGACAGATGTGACTTGGTCAAGGCAACATCAATAGGTGAAGCAATCAGGAACCAAATCCACGCCCAAATCTTATGCTTTAATTTAATATTCCAGTGTGGTGTAGCCACAATCAAGCTGTGATGCAGGTTCTAAGACTTAATAGCCAAGTAATAATAGTAGGATGTTAACTGAGAAGAAGAAAGAAGGAATCCATTCTCAGGAGTGGTTTCCTAAATATCCAGAGGACCTGGTATTAAGGCAAAATGTGTGGGGCCTCATTGGCCATGAAGATGCCAGGAATAAAAATCTGAATGAACAAAACTGAAAGAAATTCTGGGGAAAAGTCTCAGTTAATCTATCAGAGATATAACAGTGTCCTGCTGAAGCTCAATCACCCAAATTGTGTGACTTCCTTCGGAGAGCCCTGCCTGTGCTGGCGCTAAGGATGGGGAGATGAACAGTGCATGGTCCTGGTCTCCAAAGAGCTCACAGCCTCATAAGGGACAGATAGGCACAAGGCAAAGTAATAATAAGGTACATGCAAAGTGTATAGGGGACAAAGGGAGCAAGTAATTGTGCCTAAAAGTGGTGAAAATCCCCTACAAGATGGTGCTATGACAGCTGGGTATATAAAAAAATGTAGCTATTTGTCATGCAGAAAAGGAAAAGGGAAACATTCCAGACAAAGGAAAGAGCATGTAAGTGGAGAGTGTATTAGTAACAATCCCTAAAATATCAGGGGCTTAAGATAACAAAGATTCACAGTAGGGACGCCTGGGTGGCTCAGCGGTTGGGCGTCTGCCTTCGGCTCAGGGCATGATCCTGGAGTACAGGGATCGGGTTCCACATTGGGCTCCCTGTGTGGAGCCTGCTTCTTCCTCTGTCTCTCTCTCTTTTTCTCTCTCTCATGAATAAATAAATAAAATCTTTAAAAAAAATTCACAGTAGTTTACTTTGCATATCCAGTGAGGGTCTGGGACGGGGTTGAGAGGATCTGGATGCTGCTCCACTTGGTCACTAAAAGAACCAAGTTGAGATAGGTGATGACCCCCAGGGTCACACGGGAGAAACCTGGCTGTGCAGTAATGCAGCCCAGAAGTGACGCATTTTCCCCATCCCTATTTAATTGACTGGAACTAGTCACTGGACCTCACCTAACTGCCAGGGAAATGGGAAGTGCTTTTCTCACAGTATGGAGGAAAGAGAGAGGACCTACATCTGGGTGCATGCTGGCTATCTCTTCCAGTCGTCTAGGAAAACGCAAAGAGCTGGATTCCCTCAACTCAGCCCCGTGTTGGGAAGAGACCAGGACAATGTGCACTGAACAAATGCTTTGTGATCATTTTGTCAGTAGTGTCGGTAAATCATTTTGCCCTCAAAATTTAACAGGGAAGAATCATATGTGTTTATATAAGAAACAAAACAAAAAGGTTTTTTGGGGTGTTTTGTTTTGTTTTGGTGCTCACAGACCTTCAGAAGATCATGATACTGTAGAGTCTAATCTAAGAAAATGCCACATGTAGGGAAGAGTGTATGGGACAAATGAAGAGAATAACGCAGTTCTGAAAAAGTCTTTAAGGTGAGAGCTTGGAAGCCTGGTTTCCCAACTTGGCAGCTCTGACCAACTATCTGGAAAACATCTTACCTTCTATGAAATCTGCAACTGGCACCTCAACCCAGCATCGTTCATGGCACCAGGTGGACAGTCGCTCCTGTCACTTCCCAGCTGCCACTAGGTCTCCAAGGCCCCATAACCCTGCCTATCTCCCACTCCGCACACCCCCCAGCATACTGTGTCCCGATCTCTTTGGAACTCCCCAGCTCGCTGTAGACCCAAGGCTTTCTTGTCCCACCCCCGCCACCATTACTCAGGGGCACACATGTCCTCCCCCCTGGCCTTGGCCACCTTCATGTTCTCTGCTTCACATCTTAGGACATTTTCCCAAAATCCTCCTCTCACTAAACCTCTTCTTCCCTGTTTCTGCCCCCTTGGTCAAGAGGGGCACCTCAGGAAAACCACTTCATGCTCCTGCCCAGCTTCAGCCACCCACGACCCCACCTGAGAGGCTGCAGGAGCCTCCTAGACAGCCTCTCCATGCTCAAGCACGCTCCTGCCCATCCAGGCTCCCCCATCCGTGGGACCCAAAGCCACAGAACACAGTGGTTAAAAGGGCAGGCTTTAGAGTCACACTCGAGTCCTAGTTACTTAATGTCTTTGGACCTCAGTTTCCTCATCTGAAAAACTATGAATAAGACCTATGTTGTCAGGTTGCTGTGGGTGCTGGATGCAATTACATATAGAATAATATAGAATAATTAGCAGAGCTCTCATCAGAGTGTAAGCATTTGACATAATCTAACCATCATCACCACCGTGATCATCAGCCACCATCACCATGCTATGCTCGGATACCAGTCAGCCCAGCTTCTCCTGGTGACGGGCCACAGAGCTTCGTGACCCTCCGTGGCTCCATGTGTCACAGTTAAGGGAGGAGCTGACCTTGCTCCGAGCTCCCTCCGGTCCACGAGCTCCCTCGTGGGAGCCAGCATGCCAGGTGGTCAGGCGGAGCCCCATGGCAGGGGCACGGCAAAGGCTGGGGTCAGATGCCGTGGCCGGGCCGACAGGCCATTCCCGGGAGCCAGAAATCACATGCACGATGGTGAGGCTGAGTTTGAGAAGCAAGAGAAACAGGCAGAAATCAGACGTAGGATCTGGGAGCTCATGTCATCTGAGAGCTACAACCGACCTCAGCGCCTCGTCTACAAAGCTTCCTGAATCCTTCCCTCCCGGACAGATAAAAGCCCTGGTAAGACAAGACTCGGGGCAAAGTCTTGAACCCATAGATGGCCCTGTATGGTCACGAGCGCTTGGTTCAACAAAACTGGCTCCGTGTGCTTCCTCCCCGCGCTGGGGATAGACCGTTAAGAGGGGACCCGAGCGCCCTGCTCTGCGGACTTTCCCTTTAGCAAGAGACGGGATCTCCAACAGGTGAGATGCAAGTGACAGGTCAGACCAGAGGATGGCCAGATCCACAGCTGACACGTAATGGGGTAAAGAGAGGAAGAAGCAGAGGGAGAGGGGGCCGGTCGGTGGGAGAGGGTGGAGGATGCAGCCTGTGTGCGGGGCAGGGCCTCTAGCAGGGCCTCCACAGCAGGGCCCCCAGCAGGTGCTGCAAGGCCAATGCCCAGTGAGGTCATCAAGGCTGCAGGGGACAGGTGGCCGGGCCTGGTGAGGAAGGCGTGGGGGACAAGGTCGGATGGCAGGCAGCCCCTCGGGAGGCTGGGGCGCACCGTGGGCGAGCTCGAGGTGCTGTGTCCCCTGCACCTGGAGATCTGCAGGGGCCGCCACCTCCCGCGCCTGGGCCGCCGTGCCTCCGCGGGAGCCAGGGCCTGCCCGCCGCCAGCCAGTGCTCCGTCTTGCTCTCCGGCGCTGGGAGCCGGGCCGGGGTCAGCGTGTGGGCACCCCAGCTTCGGGGGTGCTGGGACCGCTGGACGGCGCCCACGGGACACCCGGACCAGGTGGCCACCATGTGCCCCGAAGCCCACGAACACTCGGGCCTCCACTCTGCTCACTGGTCATGCCCCACTGGCATCGCAGGTGCACGGGGTGCGGGTGACGGGCCGAGGAGGCACAGGGCACCAGGTGCACATCCTCATGCTCCCCAACACCGACGAGGAAGAGCCTGGCCTCGGGGCTGCAGGCGCGGTGCCCACCCAGGAGCTGAGCGCGTCTCTGGCTTCCCCTGAGCCGGGCCACAGGCGGCAGAATGAATTCTTGAAAGCTACGGGGGGGGCCCGCGGCCTTCCAGGCCTGGCCCCTCTGGCCCCTGCATCCCCTCCGGCCCTTCCATCCCCTCCAGCCCTCTGTCCCCTGCATCCCCTGCATCCCCTCAGGCCTCTCCATCCCCTCCGTCCCCTCCAGCCCCTCTGTCCCCTCTGTGCCCTCCTTCTCCTGTGTCCCCTCAGGCCCCTCCATCCCTTCCATCGCCTCCGTCCCCTCTGTCCCCTCCGTTAGGCAAGACCGAGGCCCCAGGGTGGGCGTGCTGCACAGTGGGAGCCGACTCGCGGAGCTCAGTGTGATTCTTTTCCAGGGAAAAGCCTCACAAATCTCACGTTGTCCCCAAGGGGCCTGGATGCTGAAGGAGCTTTGGCGCGGCTGCCTCGGCTTCCGTGTTTCCTGCGGCCTGGCTGGCCTGCCCTGCGCAGGGGACACGTCCCTTCTCTGGGTCTGTCTTCCCTCCGCCACCACTTCTTGGCTCGGGTCCAGCCGGGGAGCCTCGTTTCACACGCGGTTCAGGTGTCATGTGGCCCCAAAACAGAGCGCTCCGGAGGGAGCATGGCTCAGAAGTCCAATCACCTCGGGTTCCGTCCCTCTCTCCAAGGCCGAGCCAGGTCACTTCAGGCAAATGTTTTAGCTTCTCTGACACCCTCAATCCCTTTCTTTTATTTATTTTTTAAGATTACATTTGTTAATTCATGAGAGACACAGAGAGAGAGGCAGAGACCCAGGCGAGGGAGAAGCAGGCTCCATGCAGGGAGCCCGACGCGAGACTCGATCCCAGGACCCCGGGGTCACACCCTGAGCCAAAGGCAGACGCTCAACCACTGAGCCACCCAGGCCTCCCTCTCGACCCTCAATCTCTTTCTTTCCTTTTCCCCCCCAGTCTCTTCGTATAGAACTTGGGGGGCAGGGAGGATACTCCTCCTACGAGGCAGCTGGAAGATTCCATGAGCGCCCGGCAGGTGCTCAATACACGACAGATAACCCGCCTGTACCTTCCTGAGCTTCTGGCTGGGGACCCAGACGCTGCAGGCCTGGCCCAGGGCGTCCTTGCCCTTGGGCCCCGTCGTGTGCTCCTCCCTTGCTAGAGGAACCAGTTCCACACTTCCAGAGAGATCCAGTCTCCAGATCGTGTTTTAGACCAACGGAGCTTGATGGGCACTCAAGGTGACGGCCCGGGGACAGGGTGTCTCCCCCACCCCAGCTCTCCTGCTCCCCGCTCCCCGCTGCTGCCCAGGGAGCAGCTTAATGTCCCCGCAGGCTCCCAGGGCCAGGGTGGCAGCAGGGGAGGGGACAGCGGGGCCCCGTCACCCCTGCCTCTCTCCAACTGGCAGGCGACAGCCCTGGAAGCCTCCAGGAAGCCGTGAGGGACCTGACAGCAGGACAAAAGCGCTGTGTGTGCATTGAACACCAGGCAAACTCGGGTTTGCTCAAGGGCGCAACGGTGACAGACATGGCCAGTCCCAGGGATGCCACCGATGCCCCCCTGCTCGGAGAAACCATGGGCCAGGGGAGCCCGGGTTCAGCAGCGGTGTTTCTCCCTTTGTCACCTCCACCCAGGCCTCATCTCTTGGCTTCCCGAGACCTCGCTGTGTCCCAAGGCTCCGGCTGCTTCTAGAAGGGGAGTGGAGGCCTCTGCTCCTGTTCATCCCTGGCCTCAGCCTGAGGCGTCCCTCCCGCACGCCAGCTGTCACTGACGGGCCTGGCCGAACTGGGGGGCCCTGTTTCATTTGCCGGATCGGCCAGGTGGTGTCCCCGCCCGTCCCGCCCCCCCGCATCCCAGGACCTATTGGGAGATCCGGTCCCTCCAGAGGTAACTCAGTGACATCGATGTCCTCCGGGCGGGCCCTGATCCACCGTAACTGGGGTCCTCATCCGCAGAGGAGATTCGGACAAGCTTGCCTGGCAGGAAGCCTCGGGGTGGCGCGAGAAGGGACCCCCGTCCCCAAGCCGAGAGCACGGACGCCAAGAGCTGCCACCCGCTGCCAATGCCCTGACAGTGGACCTCCAGCCTCCAGGCCGGGACGGGAGACACTCCTGCCGTCTACGCGGCCAGCCTGTGGCGCTCTGGGAGGGCAATTCAGCACGAAGGCCACCGCCTGCAACGACAGTCGTGCTCGGGCCGCCTCTGGGCCCATCGGGAAGCGGATCACGCAGGAAGGCGCCACGCCTTGGATGGTTCATCAGGTACCATGCACGGGCAGTCAGAGAACTAACCGGGCCGACCGGAGGCAGGAGACCCCAACCAAGCCCTCCCGGGCCCTGCTTTCCTGCACCACCCTCCTAGGGCATCTGCTCCACGCTTGGGATCTCCTTAAACTCCGGAGGCTGCACAGGCTAATCTCCGCTTCATTTGTGCTAAAGCATCACTTTGCTCAAAGGAAACATGTAATCTCTCATCTTTATGACCCTCTTTTCAATTTCTTCGTGTTTCTAATAATAAGAAGCCTAAAGAGTATCTCGGACCTCGATTAACTTCTCAGTGGCCCTGTGGGGGTTGACCTCCCCCTTTTTCCCAGCCGCTTTCCCTGGCGTCTGTCTCCCATCTCTGGCATCCTTCTCTCTCCCTTCCTGCCCATGTGACCTTTCCAGGGCTATGGAATGAACCTCTGTGACACAGGTTTCCAGGAGGAGGAGGTCAGAGCAGATGACCCGGCCGAGGTCAAAGGTTCTCCAACGTGCAGGAGACACTCTGCACTTATTCGCAGTGATTGGAACCAAACTGTGTCAGGAAAAAAAAAGTGCTGCTTTGCCTGGCTTTATTCTCTGCACACGTATGTCCCACGAGAGCCTCGTAGGGAGAGGTGACGTGTCAATGGCATCTACAGCTGATTTGACTGTTCCCAAATATCACAAAAATATCAGCTGAATATCTTCAAACAGCCCTGACATCCAGCATAGTTACAGCTATAACAGGATTAACATTTTGCGTCTATTCAAAAGCCCCAATAAAAGGACCTCCGACCGAGCTGAGGGGTTCCGAGAATGCAGAGCTGAGCTCTTACTGACCTGAGCATTGATCTTGTCTGTCCCGAGTCATACATCAGCCAAAGAAACAGAGCTGCGTCCACCTGATGAGACCCACGGGCCGAAGCATTCAGCTGATGGTGTTTCCTCGGGCCTCCGGCCTTCAGCCTCCCTTCCCTTGCTCGCAGCCTCTGGAATGTGAGGCTCCTGCCCTGATGCCAGGGTCTTGACTACTTCCCTGAGATGTCTACACCTGAGCATCTCCCTCGCGTTGCTCTTATTTAGCAATCGCTGGACACTAAGGCTGTCCCAGCTCCACCTAGCTTCTCGGTCGCAGAAATGTGGCGTGACCCATTACAAACGACAAATACCCACCATTTGCTTCGACGTGGATGGACCTGGAGGGTATTATGCTGAGTGAAGTAAGTCAATTGGAGAAGGACAAGCATTATATGGTCTCATTCATTTGGGTAATATAAATAATAGTGAAAAGGAATAAAGGGGAAAGGAGAAAAAATGATTGGGAAATATCAGAAAGAGAGACATGGAAGACTCCTAACTCTGGGAAACGAACTGGGGGTGGTGGAAGGGGCGGAGGGCGGGGGTGGGGGTGAATGGGTGACGGGCACTGAGTGGGGCACTTGATGGGATGAGCACTGGGTGTTATTCTATATGTTGGAAAATTGAACACCAATTAAAAATAAATTTACAAAAAAAAAAAATGTGGTGTGACCTAGACCCTTTGTGTGATCCTAAGCAAGAGGCTGCTTGATCCCAAGCAAGGGGACCATGCCTGCTAAGTGGGGCTTGACTCCAACCTACTCCTCCGTCTTTGAGGAGGAATCCCCGGCCTCCAGCCATCCCAGGCTGCACAAAGAAAGAATTGTGAACGGCATTTGGGGCAAAAAAGCTGACTTTTTTTTTTTTTTTTTTAATAAGTGCCTTCTATCTTCCCACACCAAGGCTCCAAGAGGCAGGAGGAGGGCACCTAATAGACCCGGGGTCCCAGGAGCCACCGTCCCAATATGTTGGTCTGACTCAGCTGTCACACTGTAGCAAGCCTCAGAATCACTGGACGGCTCAGAGAACCCCTCCCTGGCCCCCTCCATCAGAGCTTCCGATTCTGAACAGCTGACAGAGCCTGAGGATTTGAATCCCTTACACATTCCCAGGCGATGCCCAGGCTTCCGTTCCAGGCCCACACTTTGAGGACCTCACCGTCTTCCTCAAAGTGCCAGAACTTGGCTGCTGGAACCCACTCCAGGCTCAAATGTCGGTGCACCCCGGAGACCATGCCCAGGCATACCCAAGTATCTCCACTTTAGACTTGTTCTGTGAGGCTCCTTTCCAACACTTTGGCCTTCTGTTGCCCCATCTCCTCCAGAAAGGCTTCTTCCTTGTCCCAACACCATATATGGGGGTTTCTCTGAACTACTCTTCTCTCCCTGTGATTAGCGCAAGGACTGGAGTGGAGTGAGCATCTTTATTTGGCAGGTTGAGTGGGGTTTCTTTCTGGGGAGCTGTTCTCCACAATTGTGTGTCAGCCAAGGGCTGGGGTTCCATGTCCCCAGAGATGTCCCTGTTTCACTCCCTCAGAGCCATCTAGCCTTGTTTCCCAGAGAAGCTGCCTTTTCTAGACTACCAAGCAAATATCTCCATGCTCTTTTGATGCAAGAAAGAATCAGAATGGCCTTTGGGGCAATTTTATCACATATATGAAAGCAGTGAGGTTTGGGCGAGAATGAGATTATGTGACCCAGGTATATCATTCTGCCGCCAGCAGTAGGCATTTCTGAGTTCCAACAACTGTAGGGAAAAGAGAAGTCAGCCGTAGGTCCTTTCCACCCTGCTTTCCCAAACGATCATCACGTACTGTGCACTGTGGGGACCCAGAGATGCTCGGTGACTATTGCTCCAGAAGTTCATAAGAATGACCACAGTGACATCTGCACTACCATCATTGTAGGATCTGTGGCAGCAGAAAGAGCTTGGGCAGCTTCCACACGGCCTTCCCATTACAAAGATTTGCTGGAGCCTACATGCTGGGCCGTGCTCTGTGCACCATGGATCGGGAGAGGGCGGAGCAGGGGCTCAAAGGATAGCACACAATTAGGCTGCCTGTTAGAGTCCTGCTAGAAAAGGCATTGCATACTCATATTTGATAGTTTTAGGAGAGCTTAGCAACAGGAATATTTGAAAAGATATAGGCAGGGTTTAGGAAAAGTGAAACAAATAATGGTGCAGTGTCCTATTTGGAAGAGCAGAATGGGCCTTTACCTCCCATAAAACACTGAGGTATGAAGGTGGGGAGGCCTGAAAGGAGTCATGGCCTTTAAGCAAGGATGTAGCCAGCCTTCAATGATGCCACCAGAAGGAACAGCCAGAAAAAAAGAAAAAAAAGTCTCTCTTCTTCTCTAATCTTCTTCGCTCTAATCTCCTACTGAGGCTCCTCACTGGACAAATTCAACCCAAAGCCAGTGGGCAATGGAAATGATCAATGGAATCCATACAGCTCTGCCTCCAGGGATACAGAGCAGGGTAGAGAAGGTTGGGGAGCAGAATTAGTGGGGTGAATGGAAGGGGTCTAGCACATTTCCCAAGACTAGAGCTATATTTGAGAGAAAGGGAACCTTGAGGATAGGCATTTAGTTCCACATAGGAAGGTGGGGAGAAGAGGGAGTCTACCCCAATTCATAACTACCCAACCTAGGAACCTCAATAGTCTTTCTCTTTCTTTTTTTAAGATTGTATTTATTTATTCATGAGAGAACCAGAGAGAGAGGCAGAGACACAGGCAGAGGGAGAAGCAGGCTCCCCTGCAGGGAGCCCGATGTGGGACTCGATCCCAGGACCCCGGGGTCATGGCCTGAGCTGAAGGCAGATGCTCAACCGCTGAGCCACCCAGGACATCCCATCTAGTGGTCTTTCAAATGAAATAAAATGTTGCTATGAACTTTAAGGGTTATGAGACATAAAATTATACCAGATGACTCATTTCTCATTACAATGAGAGCTCCACTTCCATATTCAGTACTGGGAAATAAGAGAGAGGGATGTTAATTAAGAAGATCAATAAGAAAATCGCATAAGGGTTTGGAAAAATATGTTAATATTTCCTGTAGATCTGTAAGAGGAAGCACTTCAATAGGGAGAAGGTCATAGCATGGAGGATGTGGTTTGAACAAAGGCATGGAATCAGAAGAATAAATGTATATTCAAGGATTGGAGAATTGCCAGGAATGGTGCAATGCATAGTAGGCTGGGAAGGAAATGTGGTGAGCTTCGTATGACAAAGTAGGCTGGTGCCAAATTGGGGAGGTTTTGAAATGCCAGACAAAGAATAAGAGACTTCATTATGTATGCGACAGGATACGCTTGACGGGGAGTGACTTGCTCCGTCTGAGATGTGTTGTGGCACCAACCTCACTGGATACCTCCGGTGTAGGCTGGAGGACACTGAGGCTGGCTGCAGAAGGTCAGGCAAGAGGCAAACAGTAAAGAGGGAAAATGACTGTGGACAGTGGAAGGAGGGACAGCTGCAAAAACAAACAAACAAACAAACAAACAAAAAGGTTGGCATCAAAGCACATTGGCACCTAGACATCAGGGTAGGGTGGAAAGGGAGAAACCAAGTATGCCTCTGACATTTGAGCATCTTTCCATGAAGATATTTATGTCCTTCATTATAACATAGCAGGGTTATTTGAGAGGGGAGTATAATTCAGTTACAAAATTAATTTGCCTCAAGACATCCAAATTGAGATGCTAAATTTGGTAACTGGAAGTATGGGTCTGATATGAGAACTACAACGTGGTGATGGGTGTTTCAAAGGAGTGAAAAGCAAGATAAGGAAGCTGTAGTCTGGGACCAGTTACGGGCTCGAGATGTCTGATATAAAGCAGCTCTGGCCTGGGAATGGTTCTACAGATTGCCTGACAGATACGATGATGAATTTTGAAGGGGAAGTGAGGAAGGAGGGCTCCAGTCGTGAAGAGGATTTTGAACTAGGTAACCAGGATTTTAGAAGTGTCGTTTGCTAGATGCTAAAATGCTCTAAGATAAAGCAGAGGAAAAGGGTAAATGTCCCCGGATGACAGGATTCAGTTGCATGGAGGACCAGACCCTTCCCAGTTTGAAGCCCACTCCTCTCTCTGGATCCGACTCACCATTTCCTTGCTTTTGGAATGAGAATGTATTAGTTTCCTGTTGCTGCTGTAACAAATTCCCACAAAGGTAGTGGCTTCAAACAATCCAAAGTTATTATCTTATGCTTCTGGAGGTCAGAAGTCTGAAATGGGTCTTCTAGGGCCACTACCAAGGTTTGGGTAGTGTTATGTTCTTTCTGGAGACTCTAGATGAGAAGCTTTTCCAGCTTGTAGGTGCTGCCAGCATTCTTGGGCTCATTATCCCTTTCCCTCATCTGCAAAGCCAACCAACTAGCATCTGCGGTTCCCTCTCTGGTTACGACTCTCTTGCTACCCTCACTTATAAGGATGCTTATGATCACATTAGGCCTACCTGGATGATCCAGGATACTCTTCCCATCTTAAGATCCTAACCCTAATCATATCCAACTTGCCACAGAAGGGAACCTATTCACAGGTTCTGAGGGTTAAGATGCAGACATTTTGGGAGTCCACTGTTCTTATTGTCATGAGAAATACGCTTTTCCCTACTTGGAGTGTCCTGGAATATTTCACACCTTCTTCAATATATAGCTCAAATAGCACATCCTCTAGCATTCATTCAGTAACACCCCCCACCCCCGGCAGAGATACTCCCTTTCTTCTCCCTGGTATGGCAGGATCAGATCCTGTTCTCAGACCATCAGGCAAGTTCTCCTGTCCCTGTGACCTCTCCCTCTGACAGAGCAAGAAATTCAATCATTTCTATAAGCTCAAGGACCAGCACAGGTTCTGGTTTCCAGGATGGATAGATTGTTTTCTAGAAGATAAAAAGGGAGAGAAGAAGAGGAAAAAATGGAAAATAAGAGAAAAATTGGAAGAAAAGTAAATACAGTTGAGTCCTATCTGAGCCAGGGCCTTTAACATATTTTCTAGGTTCATCTTCCAAACAATCCAGCACAATAGGCATTTGTAGCCCTTATTATATACGTGAGCAGACTGGGCTCAAAAAAGACAATTGCCTTGTCCAAGGTTGAGCTAGGAAGCTCTGAGCTGTCCACACCCTGCCTGCTCTACCACTGTACTGTCAACTATCCCCTTAGAGGTCCCCACCCCAGCCACACATGACTTCATGCTGTTCCATGAAACACACTAACTCATTTCCAACACAGCCCTTTTGAATGTGTTGCTCTATCCACCCAGAATATTCTTCTTCCCTCCATGTATTCACATCCCTCACTCCATAGTTTTAAGTTGTCCTCTCAGATGTCCTCTCTTCATCAAGGCCTTTAATGACCTTTTTTTCTCTAATAGGTCCTTCCCCCAAATACTCTCAAACTCCTTATTCTAATGTATTTTTCATCATAACAAGCTTTACCAGCTGAAATCAAATAATATATATTTTATTATGATGATAGAGTTCCAGGGAAGTAAGGCCTTGGCCTATTTTGTACATCTCTGCATCCCTAAAACCTAGAACAAGTGTCTGGAATACAGTAGGTGACTCTCAATAAATATCTATTCAACGAATGAATGAGGTGAAAAATACCATCGTGAAACACAAAAGTTGAGAGGGAAAGATTCCTGGTAGCACAAAGCTAAGGAAGAAATTGTTAGGCATTAGGCATTTGTGCTGATTCTTAAGGTAAGATTAAGGATAATAGAAATGGAATATTCCATTTGCACCAAGAACAAAGCATGGAGTTTGTCAAACATGTGAACCCTCCAGAAAGCATTAAAGACATATACTCAATGTGTATAGGCATTTTGTTCCCTGGTGGCCAGCTTAATTCTGATCCAAATGCCACCTAACATTTTGGAAAGCAGGGCTGTAGGGCCATGGATGTGGCTCTGCCGCTTATCACACTTCAGCAAATCAATTACTCACTCTGACTCGAGTTTACGTCCTTATATAATTAAGATGATAAATTCTAGTTTCCAGGGTTTCCCTAAATGTGCATTTAGAGAAGGTATTTAAATCACCAGGTACTTAGAAAATGCTCAAGAAATCTTAGTTCTTCTCCTTCATCCCAACTTTCCTAACTGGCTTAGACTTGGTCTAGTTTTTTTTTTTTTTTTTTTTTCAAAGTGTGCTGACATGTTTTTATTCTCAGTAATTTCTTTAAACTTCAGGGTTGGATTTAAAGATTATTACTGTCTCCTTCAGCTGCCCCAAGGGGATGGCTATGTTTTAATGGAATCACAATCCTCCACAGCGCCTGCCCTGAAGGGCTGTAACTAGGGGCAGCCATCAGCTCTTGCTGTTCCTTGCTCGACCTTGAGTAAGAAGGAGGGCATGTGGTTCCCTTGGGCCAGCCAAATACACAGGGAATCAGATGATAGGAGGCCAGCCTGAATTTGGCTTCCTGTCAGCAGGCCTGCCTCCAGCATCCATCCTCTCCCCATGGACTAAATGTGCCACAGTGGGAGGCGGTTCCTGTAGAACCATACAGGCCTTTGGGCAAAAAGCTGATCCTGTAACCCATCAGTCTTCATTACAATGAGAGAAATTAGAGCCGGGAGGGTCCCACTGGGTGCCCAAAGCTGCCTTCTCCCTTTTCCTAAAAAGGGTTGTTCCTACAATCAGCCTACAGCAACGGCTTCTGAGAAACACAAAGGCTAACAGATTTTCTCATGAAAAAGTCCATTTCAAGGAGTCCAGCTCCTGCCTCTTCCCTGGTTTCTTCCATCACTTCCTGCGGTTTAATCTAATCACATGAAAGAAGCCAAAGTAAATGCTGGGATTACTCCCGAATCAGGAGGGCAGACATCCAGCCCTAGACTGCGGGACCCGGCAAATGCATATCCAGGTTGAAATGCAGAGCCCTGCGAATCGGACCCTCTAGTAAAGTTGGGGCTCCTGCCTTCCCCAACCTTTCTGAGCACTGGAGAAAATCAAAAGATAAGAGGCTCTTGAGCAATGGTTCTCACAGTGGGGTTCCCAGACTAGCAGCATCTGAATCACAGGAGAATTTATTCAAAATGCAAATTCTGGGGCCTCAGTGTCACCTACTGAATCCAAAGTTCTGAGGGAGAAGCCGAACCATTTGTGTTTTAACAAGAATTTCCAGGTGATTTTTATGTACACACAAGTTTGGAATCCACTGGTCCAGAAATCTTAGCTCTTTTTAAAGTTGCTAGGACTCTGGGAAGGAAAGGAAAGCTGTGGCAAGAAGTATATACATAGAGAAGCATGAGACCTTCTGGTCATTAGGAACTGGCTGGCCAGGGACAGACCACTGGCTGACCCTACCCTGAAGCCCACTAGTCACAGCTCTAACCAGAAAGGCCCCAGAAAAGACATAACTCTGCGGAGGCTGGTTCGAAGTCACAATGGATTTCTTAGCATTCAAGTTAGTTCTAGTTGTGGAGACCGTGAATCGTGACCCAATATCACCTTTGTGACGACCCTCATGTTTTCCCAGTATCAGATTCTAGCACGGGGAGGAGGAAAATCCTAACCATCCACACCTGAGGTTTACTTGGGCTTTCCTTTGACTGATATATATTATGTATCTCTCTATATACATATATATATATGTATACACATATACATTTATATATATATAAATACCTATATATAGAGAGAGATAGAGATAGAGAGAGAGAGAGAGAGAGAGAGAGATTTTAGTTCTCTCGGCTTCCTTGTTGTTTGGTCTTAATTCAGTCATACCACCACAATATCTTCATCTAATAAACCATGGGCCTTTTACCTTTTCTGTACCATCTCTCACTTCCTTTCTGAGAAGAAAGGGACAAATTAAGATGTACTCATTCGACATTCACTACATACTGCCATTTCACCAAGCCAATGACATACATTATTCCATGCCATACCCAGACAACCCTTACAAGGTAGACATTCTCATGCTTCTTCGGAATAGGAGGTCTTCTTCTCTTCTTCGGAGGGGGGAGGAGGAGGGGAAAGAGAGAATCCTCACCTCCTTCTCGACGAAGTAAGCCCCTCCTCCTCTCGTCTTCTTCTTCTTCTTCTTCTTCTTCTTCTTCTTCTTCTTCCTCTTTAATGAAGCAACTGATGCTCCAGGGAATTCCTTACTTGAATAAAGAGCCTGCCTGCTATGGAATGGAGCTGTGAGTGATGCTGCTCCTCATAACTTCTCTCTCCACGCTTGGCTCCAAAGCAGAAGCTTTCTTTTTATATTGAGAAATGTACTACATACGAGAGTAAATACATAAATCATGTAAGTGCATTGCATTAGACAGGAATAACTAGTTTATACTGCAATAACAATCATATCTCAGTAGCTTGGCACATACACTATAGCTCTTACCCACACAGTCCACTGCAGACCCAGAGGTTCCACAGGATACCCCTTCTGAGTAACTCAGAGGTCCAAGCTGTCCTCATCATGACATGAACCAAGGGGACAGGAGAAGAGAGTCATGTAGCTGCTTTTACTCTCTCAGCCTGGAAATGATGGACAGCCCTCACAATTCCTTGGCTAGAATTGATGTCATGGTTTCCCCTACTGAGAAGGAAGCTAGGAGACATTGTGCCCTTATGCAACCAGGAAGAGGAAAAGGTCTAGTGAGCACAGAGTATATTCTTCGGAAAACACAGCTTAAAGAAAATAATAAAGTGCATATGCAGGCACTTATCACTCAGCTCAACAAGGACTTCTACAGTATTGTAGAAGCGCAAACATGCTCCATTTCATCACCCTCCCGTTGGAAAGTGCAATCTAGTGCTTGCTTCGGCAGCACATATACTAAAATTGGAAAGTGCAATCTTAAATTTTGTGTTGACCAATCAATCCCTTACTCATCTATATAGATGCCAACATTTATCTGTACTTCCTAAAAAAATAGAGAGAGAGGGCAAGATTTTCTGTTCTTGAACCTTATATAAATAAGTCAAAATGCATATATTCTTTCATGGCTGCTGTTTTGGCTCAATATTATGCTGTTGAAATTTATTCACACTGAAACATACAGCTCTAATTTATTTATTTTCATTGCTTGCAAGTGTTGTATTGTATAAATATACCAACATTTATTTGTCTGTTCTACTGTTGAAGTAAATACAGATTTTTTCCCATTTGTTTGGTATTATGAATGATGGTGATATGAACATTTGTATATGTATGTTCTCATGAACTTTCTCAAGAGTATTTTAGAGTATGTACCAATGAAATTATTTGCTAAGCTATAAGGTATTCTCATTTCAGTTTCACCAGAAAATGACAAATTGTTTACCCCTAAATTGAATAGGATGATAATCAGTGCTGTTGGGGATGTGTGGCAATGAAGACTATCATCTACTTGAACAGAAACATGTAATGATAAAAACCACTTTAAAAAAACAGTATAGAAATGAGTCCCATGCTCAGAAGCAATATTGTTTGGGATAAAAGGATAGTGAATGAATAAGGTGTTCCATAAATCTCTTGGTGGTGATGCTGGCAAAAGTATTGGGATATTAAAGCAAGTCCATACCTAAAGCAAAAAGGTTCTCTACTGAATACAAATATATCCATGATGGAAAGCCCACTCATGATGGAAGAGGTCATTGTAATTCATCTGCCACTAGGTAGATGACTGATCCCCCTGTAAGATGTGATTGTACTGGGGGCTTACCATTGGTCTCTGTCATTGGCAGGTAAACACATAAAAGAAAAGATGGCCAGGTCAGTTTCAGTCAGGGGAAAACTGTGTTGTCAAGCCCACGTATAATCCTCCATCCCAGCTACCTTAGCCTCTTCATCCTTGAATTCTATGAACGAGCACTTCAGTGGCCAAGAAAAGAGATCAACAACAGCCACAATTTTGTCATTTTGTCATTTTTTTCACCCTGATTATTGAAAAACTACAGTGGATTCCCTTTGGTGTGCATTCACACAATGAAAATAAATATCCTCTCCAGTGCTCATGTTGAGAGATCTTTCCCTATATCTCTTTATTTTTCTAGATTCTTTGTCACTAATCTTCAAATCTTATCATTCCAAGTCCCTGACCATTAGGCATCACCATTAGCCATCGCCCACAAAGCACTGAACGTTTGGCAATTTGTCAAAAAATTCAGTAAAGAATGATCACATGACCCTGCAACTTTCCTCCTGAATACATACCCCCAAAAGGTAAAAAAAGGGACTCAAACAAGTATATGTATGTGCGTGTGTATAGTAGCACTCAAAGATGGGAACAACTCAAGTGTCTCTTAACTAGTGAAAATGGATAAACAAATTGTTGTATAGGCATGAATAAATAAATTAAATAAATAAATAAATAAATAAATAAATAAATAAATAAATAAATAAACATTTTTTAAAATAAATTTAAAAAAATAAATTAAATGAAGCCTAATTTAATTCATTCATGCAAAAGTTATATTTATATAATGACCATGACTTTTCATAACTTTTCAAATGACTGATTTTCTAAATTGATTTCATTTGTATTTGGTTTCAAATCTTCTTAGGAACATAAAAAGGGGTGAAGAATAGTTGCTATTAAGTTACCTTCAATAGCAGAAGGTAGATTTTGCAAATAGTTAAATGAAGTAAGACTTACATAAGTATTATTAGATGCTTCAAAAAGGAAACCAGTGAAGTTGATTCCAATAATGGGCTGGATTTAAGTCCTTTCAGAGAAGCTAAACAAAAGCTGGTTTGAAGTTCATTTTGTGGAAGGTAAAACATCTGATGTTACTATGAATGCAATTTCATTTATTTATTTTTTAAAGATTTTATTTATTTATTCATGAGAGACACAGAGAGAGAGGCAGAGACACAGGCAGAGAGAGAAGCAGGATCCCTGTGGGGAGGCCGATGTAGGACTCGATCCCAGGATCCTGGTGTCACAACCTGAGCTGAAGGCAGATGCTCAACCACTGAGCCACCCGGGTATCCCACTAGTGCAATTTAAATTCAGCTAAAAATTCAACTTTAAGAAATAATTTGTTTTCAGTAAAAATACCGAATACTCTGTGAAGCATAGCATCATGACAAGTAGATTATTTTCACTAAGTTAATGTACTGATGGAACAAAAATGCACTCAAAATTGTTTGCAGTATACTTGTGTATTCCCAGCTGCTTTCAAAGAAGCAGCAACATTTCAAAGGTTGAGGTAAAAACTATAGAAAAAATAAATATTTACATATACACAGAGCAAATTAATTACAGAATTAGTGTGACAAGAATGTTGACTTTAAAAATTCAGCTTTGACAGCACGTATTTTCCCTCTTTGTTTCTTAACATCAGCCAGTTTTTAGTACTGTTTGGACTTTTGAACATAGTACTTTGTAAGTCCATTTAAATGTCCTACAATGGTATTAAACATTGTTTTAAATCAACCTTCTATATATGGGATGCATTCTATTAAAAATGAGCTGTAAATCTTTAACCAGCATATTCAACAAGAAGAGTACAAAAAAATTTAGCCTTTCAATTTTCAGTAAATTGAGACTTTTGAAAGCCACGCTTGCAAACAGGTAGACATTTAAATTTAATCTTGCAAAAGCAAAAGTAAAATTGAACAAATTAAACAAAGAGAATTCAAATGGTGTTCAAGATTTAAGTTTCAAATTCTGTAATTACTCTTTCAAATATCTCAACTGTGGGAAGGATCTTTTGATAGAGTTTCTATATTTGTTTCAATAAATTGATATTTAACACCAGAGCAGAATAAAATTGAGATGTCCTCTGTTTTTGGAGCATCCACATTTGGTGAAACATTCAACATAATTTGACATGATTTTACTGGTAAAAATATTTTTCAAAGAAAGGTACACTTGATTAAGGCAAAGTAACAGTCCTGTGAAAATATGTAGTCTAAAATAGACACCAATTTTACTGCAAAAATTAGAATTATGAATAACTTCCATTTAGACTGCTAAATGTAAACATTATCTTTGAAATTGCCAAGTATCTCAAAGCTTGTAAAGACAGTACTTTTTCATTTAAAAATATTGTGGTCAAAAAAATATATATTATGGTCAACAGAAGAAGATTGATTCAAAATATCACAATTTGGAATTTAGTAACCATGAAATGTAACCTTGAAGAATTTTAAGATAATTTTATGTAATAATACAATTAAGATCATATGAAAAATGCGGTTTTTAAAAATCCAAGGGAGATACATAAAGCAACAAAATCGCTTAAGATGGATGAGAGTAGGGATCCCTGGGTGGCGCAGCGGTTTGGCGCCTGCCTTTGGCCCAGGGCACGATCCTGGAGACCCGGGATCGAATCCCACATCGGGCTCCCGGTGCATGGAGCCTGCTTCTCCCTCTGCCTGTGTCTCTGCCTCTCTCTCTCTCTCTCTCTCTCTCTGTGACTAGATGGGTGAGAGTACACCCAATAATACATTATTTTGTTTAATGTTACTTTTTTCATTTCAGATAATCAATATAAAGTTTGTCTTGTTTTAATGGACACAGAAAGACAGCATTATATTTGCTTTAGAAGTAATCATAAAAAATATTTTTGAAAAGAACCATTTTCTATGTTACAAATATAATAAGTCCAAATTGCTGGTCAAAAATTATCCTATTTTATTCAGTAAATTATATGGTCAGCCTCACCGACAACTTCCTCAATGCCTGACCTTGAACTGGTAATCATCCAGTGCCAAGGATGGATCATCATGTTATCTCCATGACCAGCTAAACACATACACATAAACAGGAGGCATGAAAGAGAATATAGCTTGAGGGTTTAAGAGACTGGATCCTGGTGTCATGCCATTGGGGTCTGTGCGACCTTGCTTCAATACCCTCATCTGTAAAAGAATAGTCTTTACCTTGTGACATCAAACCTGTCAATATATAAAGCACTTACACAGTCTATAGCACATAGTGAGAACACAGTAAGTGGGGTCGACCTGAGTTTTAGAATCCAAATAACTACATTATTACAGATTCATTAGAATTCTCTGCTACCCGCCATTTCCCTTCCATTCATGCTGATATCCCTTAGCCCCTGTTTCCATAAACAGGGAACCGCCACTGGCTAGCAGCTTGAGTTCCACAGACTTCCTTCTCTTCCTTGTATCCTTAGCCATTTTTTTTTTTTCAGTTACTCTACGGACTCCTTCCATAGTTCAGCCTACCCTGTGGGGAGGCAACATCTTTGCTTGATTTGCCAAATCTGTGCCTCAACAGTAGCCCACCTGCAGCACGCACACTCCTGAACCCAAACAGCAAACAGGTAAGGAAATTGTACATATGAACCAAAATTCTCTGATGGGACTTGCACAGGCTCAAAAGGGAACTACAATGGATTTCACCTGCCGCTGATCTCCAAGCAAGAAAACAACAGATTCGTGGATGGGGTTGTCGTTAACAAGTCCCAGGCTCCAGTCCAATAGTCCTCTTGTTTTGCTGGAATCCATGGGCTATTCTAATTACTGAGATGGTTCGTGTGTGATTATGCCAAACGCCACCTTTATTTGTCTGGATTTAGGATTCTAGCAAAATGGAAACAAGAATGGCTTCTAGCCCAGGGGTGCATTTGCAAAAAGACAAAGGAAACAAAAGGAGCAGAAGAATGACCAAATAACCGGCCTGAAGTTCTAAGCAAATGCTTTCCTTTAATAACACTTAGCAGTGAAACAACCACTAAATGAGATGACTGTGCTTGCCTCTCCAGGTGCTATAAGCCAAGTGTTTTTAGTCAAATTCTCATCTGCATTAGAGAGGTTAAGCCTTCCTGGGTGTGAGGAAGTGAATTCTCATTCTATCTGCAAGTTGTATGGGCCTCTGGGTGGAGATAATTGAATCACAAGTTGCACCTAGTTTTATGAAAGCTAACACCCTAGTAATAGAAACAGAATATTTCCTCCAGTTTCAGAATCCTGAGAACTCCAGGAATAATTTCTCTTCCTGAAGCATGCTTGTGACATGTTTGTGATATGATTGTTTTATCTGTGTTCAAATAAATTCACCTTATGGCTAAGAACCGCCATCCCTCTCTGTTCCTCTTTATGCTCGTTCCGTTTCCCCTACTGATGATGATCCTTCTACTCTCCCCTCCTAATAACTTGGTTTGTTGCACAGAATCTGGTCTTCTCTCAACCCCAGGCATTGGCCACATTACTTCCGAGTTTCCTGTTGTGATGTGTCAGCTCTTTTGGCTCCCACATTCATGCATCCACCCAACTTTTCCCATGACGACGACAAAGTAGGGAAAATCTTTCCTATTTCCCAGAATCCCCTTGAGCAGAGGGCCAGAAGCAGAACTGCCATATGGTCTTTCTGATCTAATCTTTGTGGCTCAGCCTTTACTACACTCAGCAAACTAGACTAAATCAACCCGAATACTAGTACCAAGCTTACAAGCTAGATTTCCTTTTTTGCTTTGATCATTCATTCAACAGTCATTTACTGAGAATTCACCTTGTGCCATGCTCCGAGTTAGAAGCTAAATGTATGGATGTGAAAGATAGGGTTTCCATTTGCATTAGTTTCCTAGACTGCTTTAGCAAATACCAGGAACTGGGAGGCTTAAATTACAGAAATTTACTGTCTCACTCTCCTGAAGTACAGAAATCCAAAGTCAGTGTGTAAGCAGCGTTGTTTTCTTCAGGAGTCTCTGAAGGAAAATCTGTTCCATTGCTTTGTCCCAGTTTCCGATTGTTGCTGCTAATTCTTGGCATTTCTTGATTTGCAAATGCATCACTCCAATCTCTACCTGTCTTCACATGGTCTTCTTTCATGGATTTGGAGTCCACCCTAATTCAATATGACCTCATCCTAAATCAAGTAATTATATCTGCAAAACCCTCTTTCCAAATACATTCAGGGGTTCCAAGTGGACATTAATTTGGGGGTAACACTATTCAAATGAGTACCCTGCTGGTAAGGAGCTTACAGTCTAGTAGTAGATTGAGATAATTAAGGAATAAATTACCACCCCATTTAACATGAGCTGTGGAAGAGACAAGCCAGGATGGTATATAAGCATGAAGGAGAAACACCCACCTAGCTTGGTATCAGAGAAAATTTTTTTCTAAATAGTTATACTCTTAAATGAGAGTGGAAAGATAAATGAAAAAACAGTTAAGGAAGGGCTATCTGGAAAGATTATCAGAAAATACTAAGGTCCCAATAGCTACTGGTGACCATGAATCCAAAGTAGCACCAATGTTCAGGTCTGTCTACTGTTCTGTAGGTATACCCAGCAGTTCCAATGCAAGAAAAATGATGGCAGATGTTTTTATTTATCTAGGCTCATGGAATTATTTACAGACGGGGGGGGTGGGGTGGGGGGGGAGGGGATGAAGGTATTGGGCAGAATGCTCTATAGAAAAAGGATGAATTTGAAAGGACATTGATAGATGGGAGAGCATAGAAAAGCAAAGGTCTGTCATCTCAATAAACTGAAAGATTTGATGCAGGGCCTAAATGGCTGAAGGCATAGAAGAAAGAATTCAGAGAGTAGTAGGATCCAGAAATGGGAGGATCCCAGACGCAAGGAAGTCAAGTGGATATTTTTGCATGTGACCTGGAGTGAAAGCAGGTCTTGAAGGTATAGAACACTGTAGACCAGGTGGCCAAATCACCCAAATTGTGATGAATGACTAACCTGATAGTAAAAAGAAAGCAGCAGAAAATGTTATATTTGGACATCATGAGCCTCAAACAATACCACCGTAATTGCTAACATTTATGAAGTACTTTCTGTGAGCCAGGCAGTAATACCTCTATTAACTTAATCCTCAAAATGTCCCTATGGGGGAATCTACTGTTATTCTCCCCAATTTACAAATGAGCACTGGTCAAATAACCTTTCAGTAAGCAGTACAGCAGGATTTTCTTCCAGGCTATCTGACTCCCAGTTGGGCACATTTAGCCACTGCTGCAATTGGGAGGCGTGGTGAATGTGAATATAGGGTGAAGGATTGAAAGGGGTGCTGAGGAGTAAGGGGATGATGAACACCTGCTGATGAGAGTGGCAAGAAATAGAGGCTGTGGGGGGCACCCGGGTGGCTCAGTCTTGGGTTGGGATCCAGCCCCGCATGGGGCTCCCTGTTCAGCAGGGAGTCTGCTTCTCCCTTTCCCTCTGCCCCTCTCTGCAGCTCATGCACTCTCTCTCTCTCCCTACCCCCCCCCCAAAAAAAAGAGAAAGAAGAGATGTGGAATCATAGTTTATCAAGTAGAAGGAAGATCCAGTGAGGACTTTGATGATGGGTATGTACCTATTTCACATATAACAAGACCTTAAAGACACCAGTGCCTGAGGGAAGGTCAACAGAGCACACAGGTAGATTATTGGAATCAGAAGAACTCTAAAACAACCTGAGGTTAAGAAAAGGCTTGTGCCATGTGATAGCATAAAGAATTGTGTGGACATGAAGCAGGATGGATTAACTAGTTTGAAGATTTCACAGGTTAAATATAAAGACATAGAGAGTTTACAAGTAAAAATAAATTTATATGTATCATATAAATTAACCAAAACTCTTATGTAGCCTGACAAAGACCCAAAGACAGATTTACTAAAGAAAAAAAATGATAATCATTATGATAAAAATGTCATATAACAATTCTACATGTCTAGGAATATATAAAAATTCAATTTATGAGCCCAGTAATACACTCAAAATAAAAAATTAAGTAGCAAACACTGATAGAATTATGTACTCTAGTTTAATCAAGTAAGTAAGCTTATTGCAGATAATGGGACTCATGTTTGGTTTGGTTTTCCTTGGGAAGGATGAGTACAAACTCATGCTTTTTTAACATAAAAAGAGATAAATAGATTACATAGATAGACAGATGATAGATATGGATGGATGGATGGATGGATGGATGGATGGATGGATGGAAGGAAGGAGGTGAAAAGGAAGGAAGGAAGACGAAGCAATAACACCATTATAGTAATAAACGTACTTAAACCCACATCTTAGTTTCTAAATGTGTTTTCAACCAAAAGAAATCAGAGCTCTTTGAAGAACAGTCTGGTTCCAGGGTGGAAGAAAGAAAAATACAGAATCAATCTGGATCATCATTCTGTGCTATTAAGTGAGGAAATGCCAATAGAGACATATGTTTTACTGAGATATAATTCACATAACATAAAATTCACCAATAAAAGTTTTAAAGTGAATAATGAGTGGGTTTTGGTATATTCAAAATTTTTTTTTAAGATTTTATTTTTTTATTCATGAGAGACACACACAGAGGCAGAGACACAGGCAGAGGGAGAAGCAGGCTCCATGTAGGGAGCTCGACATGGGACTCAATCCCGGGACCCCAGGATCAGGCCTCGGGCTGAAGGCAGGCAGTAAACCGCTGAACCACCCGGGAATCCCCTGTATATTCACAAATTTGTGAAACCATCATCACTATATAACTCCATAACATTTTCACACCTCAAAAAAGAAGCCCCAAGCCCTATAGCAGTCACTCCTCATTTCCCCCTGCCTGCAGCCCCTGGAAACAATGAACCAACCTTCTTTTTTTTTTTTTTTTTTTAAATTTATTTATTCATGATAGTCACACGGAGAGAGAGAGAGAGGCAGAGACACAGGCAGAGGGAGAAGCAGGCTCCATGCACCGGGAGCCTGACGTGGGATTCGATCCCGGGTCTCCAGGATCGCGCCCTGGGCCAAAGGCAGGCGCCAAACCGCTGCACCACTCAGGGATCCCTGAACCAACCTTCTGTGTGCATGGACTTGCCTTTTCTGGACAGGCCACATAAAAGGAGCCATATATGTCCTTTTGTGTCTGGCTTGTTTCACTTAGCTTAATATGTTCAAGGTTTATCCACGTAATAGTATGTATCAGTACTTCACGCAACTTTATTGCTGAACAATATTCCATTGGTGTAGCTATCCACCCCACCCCCACCCCCCACCGCATGTGTTACCTATTCATTAGTTCAACTGTTTCTACTTTGTGGCATTGGAATAATGCTGCTGGGAACATTGCTGTGGACTTTTCACAAATGTGGAAGCATAAGCGGTTTGGAGATGGGCACTCAGCTCTGAAGGTGCCGGTAATATGCACTATATGCCCTGTTTGTTATACCGCCTTCCGTGGTCTTCTCTGCTGGGCTTCATGTGGGATGGAGACAGAATCACGGGTAAACCACTTCCCAAGAGCAAAAACTGACCTTAAAATCTGATTTAATTAATGACTCACTCTAATCCATTTCAATCTTCTGGGTGGGAGAGCATATCTGAGCTTCCACCTCTAATCAAGAGTGACCTCATGAAAGGAAAGACGGGCCTGTTCTGAAAAGTCATAGAGCTTTAGCCTCAAAAATGATAGCTACAGTTTTGGTTCACTGCATACTCCCAAATTCAATATATGAATGTCAAATATTTTGGAGAATGTCAGCAGACATCCAGTGTTTCCCTGTGTTCACTTTATCCATAAAAAGGGGGACTTTTATTTAACTTCCCAGAAGATGAAAATAGTGGTCTGAATACTTGAGCTCTTCTCTGAACTCTTGTATTTTCTCTTACTGTACTTAATTAGAGTCTAGAACACTCCCTAGCTTTGAGGGACGGAGCACTTAATTTGCTCCAGGCTGTAATAAGATGCCCCCCTACTTCCTCACCTCCTCCCCACACCCCACACCCCTACCTCCTGACATGTAGATCTATTACAAGAGCATTGGACTCTGTTTCCTCACCTCATGCACTAAAAACTCAGGCAAGTCTTTGCTCCTTGCCCTCTCCTTCATAGAAGAGAGAACCGGTGGTCCTATTTTGCCTCTGCTTTACTGGAAGCCTTAGACTTAAGGATTACAGGTGCATCCCAGAAACACAGCAGTCATATAGATAGTCATGTTTTTGCCTTCACTCTGTTAGAACTCTAGAGAGAAGGAGAGGATATCTTAGTCCCTCTCTCCCAAAGTCAACAAAAGCAAATTTATAATTCAGGCTTTCAGAGATTGCAAATCAAAATTAAGTACGCAACATTTTTTTTTAATATTGCAACATATCCCCGCAGATCAGCTTCATCTTCCAGCAAGAACAGGACGGAGAGAGAGGATGAGGGAAGACCTAACAGAGAGCTGGTGGAAGGGAGGGGAAGGGGAGGGTGGTGGTCAGAAAACCTGGTGCTTCCAGAGCAGGTCCTGCCTCCCAGTCCGCGGCCAGCCCCGGAAGGAGGGGTGTGGGCTGGCTGTAGAATTAATTGAATTTCGCAACTTGCCTCCCGTTCCTGCTGACACAAAGTGCCTGCAAGGAGGGAAGCATCACAGGAGGCCAACAGAATGGCAAGACCAAGGCCAGGCACTGCTGGGAGCCTTTCTTTCTATGACTCCTGGCTCAAAATAGCTTGCCTGTTAGCGCCCCAGCTGAGAGCCCCCACAGGCAAAGCGGGAAGAAGTGTGCCGTCTCTAAGATACAGGCTGCCCTCTGCTCCAAGACGGAGCCTCAGGCCTGCATCAGCCCTTCCGGCTCGGAGTCACCGAGGCCTCACCTGTGAAGAAGGTCTTCTGACTACGTGAATCCTAAGTTCCGTGTGGCCCAGGCACTGTGTTTACCTGAGGATCAACCCAAGCCCTCCTTTAGCCCCGGTCCCCCTTCCCCATGAATGTGCAGAGGCTGGACATGCTTAGGGCCCACGCTTCTTGCCTCATTTCTCCTCTTAGATGTTGACCAAGGGCAAGACACAGCTTTGGACCAGGCGCCTCACAAGGCTTTAAAATATTGGAAGATAAAAAAATAATGCAACGGATGAACGAGGAGTCCCATTTTCCCAATAACAAGACACCCAATGCCTATAAATTTGTAAGAAGAGCTGGAATTAAAATTTACACCCCCAGCCCCAAAGCCAGGGCTGTTTCCAGAGCTCTCCTACCTCCGTGCAGACGGGATTGCCTTTGACCATTCCCATAATGTCATTACTAAATACATGTTTATTAATGAGTGGCTGTCTCAATGAATGTATGATTTATTAGGTTAGATATATTAGAGCATTTGATCAGTGAGCAGAAACATCATCACTAATAACATTTTTTTGCCAACACGTTCTGACTCCTTCAAACAGTATTTCTAAAAATACTCGGTGCGACCTTCATTTCTTCAGGCGTTCATGCGTTTAAAACACGGCACCTCCGCGGCGTGGGCGCTGTGCAGGGGTGCGCCCCGAGAGCAGGCTCCCCGAATGGAGCGCCTGCTGCCTCGAGCCCGACAGCCTCGGGAAGTGCTGCGGCCTCGCCCCGGGAGCCGGGCTCTGAGGCCTGAGCCCACCTGCAGGCCCCGCCGCCCTGTGCCACCAGGTCTGGGCCCCGGGCTTTAGGGGCAGGAGCTGCAGGGGCAGGAGCTCGGTGCTCCAGGACCCCGATGGCCCCGGGGCGCTCTGAGCAAGGGAGGCAGGTGCACATCCTCCCAGGGGAGCACAGCGCGGCCTGCTGAGGCTCCTAGGCCGTGCCCCCACCTCCCACTCCCATCCCGCCCCCTCCGCACCCCCCCCCCTCCCGCACACCGCCCCCTGCACCCAGCCCGGCCCCTCCCGCAGCCCTCAAGGGCGCCCAGCCCGGCCCCTTCCGCACCCTCGTGCACCCAGCCCGGCCCCTCCCGCACACCCCCCTGCACCCAGCCCGGCCCCTTCCGCACCCTCGTGCACCCAGCCCATCCCCTCCCGCACAGCCCCCTGCACCCAGGCCGGCCCCTCTCCGCACTCCCCCCCGCCCCCGCACCCAGCCCCGCCCCTCCGCACCCCCGCGGGCGCTCCTCCCTCCGGGCCCACCCTCCACTCCTGCCCGCGCCTCCCTCCCAGGGCTCCCCTGGGTTCCGCATCACCCACCGAGGACCCTTTCCCTCGTTTCTCTGCCGCAGAATCGTTGTGAGAAGGAAGCACTGCGGCCGCCTCCTGGCCTCCACACTCACTGCCTGGAGACCACAGGCCTCTGACCTCTCCCCCGTGCTCTCCTTTGCCCTTTTCTAAATACGATTCTTTAGGGCGCTGGCCGCTCGGTGGGGGAAGCACCTGCCGCGACCTCGGGGCCTGGGACCCTGTTCAGGGCAGAGCCTCTTCTGGGGCCCTCGCTACCCCTCACTCCCTCTATTTCAAATCAATGAAATCTTTTAAAAAATAAAATAAAAGATAAAATTGTCTTCATGAGCAATTTTCCACCTTTCTTCTCTGTCTCTGTCTCTGTCTCTGTCTCTGTCTCTGTCTCTCTCCCATACACACACACACACACACAGGAGCACAATTTTATTTAAATTGTAAAATATAGCACCCTTTCATATAAATCCAACAGCCAATTAATCACCACCCAGGTCAAAAACAGAGTAACAGAACCCTGTCACCGCCTTAGAAGAACCGCCCTTCCCTGCGTGTCTCTCTCTGCACTCCCAATTTAACTATTCTTATTTTATTCGACATTTTTTTTTTTTACTTTGCTTTGTAGTTTTACCACCTATGCTTGCATCCCTAAACGCTACAGTTTAGCTTGCCTGAAGTTGTATATTTATATAAACGTAACCATATGGTAGGAAATTATTTGGATCCGCTTCCTTCCGATCAATACCATGCTTGTGAGATTCATCATGTTGTTGCACAAAGCTGTAACTTATACATTTGCATTACTAAAGAAATCTTCGGTTATATGAATGTACCTCTTTATTCTATTTTTGATAGAACACTGGATTGTTCACCGTTTGGGGCTCTTAGGAATAATGCTTATGAACATCCTTGCACATGCCTGTGGTATGTACCTATAGAGACCCATTTTGCATGTATAGACATTAAAATGAGGGATTGCAGGCTTTATATATCTTCGACTTTAATAGATAATGCCAAATGTTTTCCAAAATACTTAGACCACCTTACACTCCCACCAGCCGTGTATGAGAGTTTCTTCACGGCACATCAAATTTGTCGGCACTTAGAAACAGGAGTCATTTTTACTTTCTCTCTTAGCCATTCCGGTGTATGGAATCTTGTATTACACTGTGATTTAATTTGCAGTTCTCTGATTATTGTCTTAAAGTAGAGCACTTTTTGAAATATATTAATGGCCAATTGGACAAACAACTTTGGTAAAGTGTTTGTTCAGGTCTCTTGCCCATTTTTCTAGTTTATTATGTTTTCTCAATGAAGTAGTTATAGATTCTCTATATAAGTGCTTTATTGGTTATACAGGCTACAGATATCTTCTTCTACTTTGTAGCTTGTTTTTTTGTTTGTTTTTTTCCTTTCTCAATACTGGCCTTTTGTTAAACCAAAGTGCTTCACTTTAATATAGCTCTATTTTCAATATTTTCCTCTAGACTTACAGATATTTACATAAATAAAAGGCTTTTCCTACACTAAGATCATGCACATACTTTCATTATCTCCTAGAAAATGTTTAGTGTTTTATAATTCATATAGAGATTTACAGCCTCCTTGAAATTTATTTTTGTGTTAGGTACAAGATAGGGCTCAAGTCTCATTTTTCTCCGCTTGGACAATTGACCCACTGCCATTTATTATGTATTATATTTATATTAGGTTTGTTTTCCTATTGCTCTATAATTCCTCCTTTGTTTAAATCAAAAGACTCTTTATGAGTAGGTATGAATCTGGGCTGTCTGTTATGCCTTTGGTCTACTTGTATAATTTATAAAACATCATACTGCATTATGCATGATATTTGGAATAACATTCTTTAAAGAATTTCTTTATCAGATCAAGGCAAATCCCTTCTATTCATAGGCACTAAGACATCAAAGATGGATGGATGTTATATTTTATCAGCATCTTTGCCTCTTTTGCAGTGATCACATATTTATTCTTCTTTATTCTGTTAATGTAATAAATCACATTACTTAATTTTTTAACATTCAATAAATACATTTGTATATATACATTTATATACACTTTTTAATATTCAATGCATGCAAATGTATATATATGTGTATATATATAGAAATAAAACAGGCTCTGTTTGCAAAAATGTGGTAAGTTCTCTGGATCTACCTTTACAAGTGAGTATAAGTTAAAATAATATTGATTTTTGGTGTGGCTGGGTGGCTAGGTCAGTTGAGCAACCAACTGTTGATTTCAGCTCAGGTCATGACCTCAGGATCCTGAGATCAAGCCCCACAAAAGGCTCTGCACTCAGGGTGGAGCCTGCTTAAGAATCTTTTGCTCTCCCTCTACTCCCACCTCCCCCCATACTCTCTCTCTCTAAATCAAATCAAATCAATCAATCAATCAATAAAGTGTATATTATTTTTTTAAGGTATGGTAAAAGTGGTATGGTTGTGCAGTAAAATATCCTTTCTCAAGGAAAAACATGCCAAGATATTTAGTGATGTGTCATGATGCCTGTAGTTGGCAAAAGAGTGCCTGTATATATAAGGAGAGATGGAATGGGATGGAATGGTCGTGGCAAGACATTAAGGACTATGTGGGTAAGGGGTAAACTTATTTAAGTTTTCACTGTACAGCTTTTAACTTTTTTATGGGTTTGACATTTTTAAAGATAAAAATAATACAACATTAATGGGGGGAAAATAAAGAAAGAAAGTTTTCAACTTTCACCATTATTTTTCCCTAAATATTGATAGAATTTTCCAAGGACATTCTACTTGGGTGTGAAGTTTCCTTGGCTAGATGGTTTTAAATTCCAGATTCACCTCTTTAGCATTTAGGATACTCTACTATTTTTTTCCTTTGATCAATTAAAACATTTCTATTTTTTAGGTATTTATTATAGCATTTAATTTTGTGGGTATTTATTTTCAAATGTATTGTTGTAATGCCATTCATCATACACTCTCATTATCTACCCTGAGTCTTTAGCACCTGTACTGACGTTTCCTTTTCATTCCTCAAAATGAATAATTGAGTCTTCTTTTGTGTGCACACAAGCATGTTTGTGTGTGCACACGTGCACGTGTGTTTATGTCAGACCCCTAAAAATTTTATTAATTTTTTCAAGGAAAAACTTTTACTTTTAATCCCCTCCTTGCATGTTTTCAATCTCATGTGCTTTCTTTTCATACCTCTGTAGTTTCCTTCTCTAAGCTTTATGTGAGGTTTTTGTGTGTGTGTGTTTCCTTTTAAGTTTTTATTTTAATTTCAGTTCGTATACAGTGTTATATTAGTTTTAGGTGTATAATTTAAAAACAAATATTGACATCATACTGTATATGTTGTTCTCCATTTTTTTCATTTGAAAATAAACAATGTATTTCCATGTCATTAGCATCCTTTGAAAACACAGTATTAAGTGTTACATAATATTTCATATGGATCTCACAAAATTTAGGTAAATGATTGCATGCTCTTGGACATTTTGCATATTACCAATTTTGCCTATAAAATGTAATAAACATTGTACATTAATCATTATGTACATTCCTAATTATTTCTTTGCAGTCAAATTTCTAGAATTGGAATTACTGAGTTTAAGTGATGAGACCATTATTCGGGCATCTGAAAGATGTTGTTGAATTGTCCTCAGTATAGTTGTACAAATTACATTCCTATCAGTGGTGTATAAATGTGTGTATTTCTCCACACATTCATAAAATATGACCTTTCTCTCGTTTTATAAATCTCTGCTCATTGAATAGGTAAAAATATATCTATTCTATTAGAGATTTTTATTTGTAATTTACATACAGTAAAACTCAGTCCTGATTCGTAGTCCTGTGGGTTGGTTTTTGTTTTTTGGTTTTTTGTTTTTTTTGCATATTTTTTTATTGAAGTTTGCTTTATGTGAGTTTAACTTGTTTTACTTTCCTAACTTCCTGCGAAAGATACTTAGGATACTAACTTTTCAACTTTTATTTTTTTATGATATCCATATTTAAAGTCATAAATTTTACTCTAAGATTGTGTTTACATACATTCTACAAATTTTGATATGAACTTTCATTATCATTCAGTTCAAACATTATTTGATATTTATGTTGACACATGGGTATTTGGAACTGTGCTCCTTAACTGGAAGACATCTGGGAATTTCCTAATCATTTTTGTTATTGAGTTCTAGCTCAATGTCACTCTGGTCAATGAGCCACTCTGTAGAATTTCAATCCTTCAAAATTTGTTCAGATTCCCTTTACCACTCAGCACGTGTCAATATTGGGTAAAAATTCCATGTATTCTTGAAAATGAGGTTCATTCTGTGTTTGCTGTTTGCAATGTTCTATATGTTGCTTATTTTGTCAAATTTGCTAATCATTCTGTTCAAATCTTTCATATCCTTATTGATTATTTTGCTACTTCTTTGACCAGTTACTGAGAGAGGAATGTTAAAATTTCCAGATCTAATTTAGATTAGTCTCTTTCCCTTTGTACTTGTCGGGCTTTGCATTCAAAGTAATGGACTCTCGAACATGCCCTTAGTAGGAGCATGCATATTAGAATTGGTAATTAAACTGTTAGCATGAGGAAATGTCTTTCCCTCACTGAATGTTTCCACACCTAATCACTGTCTTGAACTCCAGACTTCTATATCCAACTGGCCACTCAACGCTTCTTCCTGATGGTGTAATGGGCATTACATACCTGAAAAACTCACTCTTCCTCTAGATTTCTCTCATAGAACTGCCATTCCTCCAGGTACTCAAACCATAATCTTAGAAATACTTCATGATTTCTCCCTTTCCCCTCAATTTGCTACCAAAATGTTGACCAAGATACACTCCTCTGGAGGCTGTAGGAGAGAATGGATTTCTTTGTCCTTTCCAGTTTCTATGTGCTGCTTACTTTCTCTGGCTTGTGGCCCTTCCTTCCATGTTCAAAGCCAGCAGGCTACCATCTCTAAATATCTCCCCTACTCTGATATTCCTACTCTGATACAAAGAACCTATTCATATGGTGCAGGGTAATCTTCCCACCTCAACAGCCTTAACTTAATCACATATACAAAATTCCATTTTCTGTGTAAAGCAGCATATTCACAGGCTTGGGAATTAGTACTTGGGCATCTTAAAGAGTCCATTATTCCACCTACCACAGTTGGTGTGAAGACTAAGACTTTATAATAAAAGCCAAGCAAGCAAATTACTTCCTCTGCAACCCAATATTTATAGAGCTTCTGATGTGTTCATATCACTGTTATGTGTGCTGTGGATATCCAGCAACTCTGGAAGATGGTTTGAAGTCTTTATAGCCTAAAATTCAAACCTCTCCAAGCTTCTTCACTATTTGTTTAACCAAACAGAATGACCAGATATCCTTCCTGGCTCAGGCCTGGATCAACATTTTTCCCTCCCTCTCTTCTGTATGCTTTTTTCTATGCTCTGATTTCCTCCTTTTCATCATATAGTAGCACTGTCTCAAGAGCACTACTTTGGAAAAGATGATAGGGGTCTTGGATCAAATGTATTAATATTGCATATTGACCTTAAATCTATCAAGACTGTCAACTTGGAGGCATTTGATATTTTTTACATAGAAAGTAAGAGGGGCAGCTGCCTGGTTCAGTTGGTAGAGCATGTGACTCTTGATCTCAGGGTTGTGAGTTCAAGCCCCACATTAGGCATAGAGAGCACTTAACTAAAAAAATTATTTAAAAAAAGAAAAAAAAAGAAATGTAAGATTTATTTTCTCTTTCCTTATCTTCTCTAGGACTAGTCCTATCTTCTCTGTCTCCTGTGTAAGATCAATATTTTCAATGCCATCACTGGAATTTTCAAAGCCTTGGTACTTGATCTTTTTCTTTTCTCACCTTATGCTCATTTTATGATCTGTCTTGCAAACCTGAACACATGGCCACCCAAGGTATAACAATTTCCTCTTTGACTTTTCCACTTGGATGTCCCTGAGATCTCTCAGACTCAATATTTTTAAGATTAAATTCACTCTTCTCTACCAAAAAGCAATCTCTTCTTACCAACCTCAGGGAATGGCATCAACATTCAGTTGAGTAAAGAAGAAGCCTAATTGTCATTCTTTATACCTGTTTCTCCATGACATCAAGATTTCCCTCCCTCTTCAATTTCATATACCTATGTCAAGTGAACATCACTTCTTTTGTGGACTGGCCTTTATGCACCCATTCCTTGCTTGTCTTGGAACCCTTCTCTACACATCAGTCAAAATAATATTTTCAAAATGTAAAAAGATCATGTCAAATCCATCTCAGTCCTATTCCCTTTAAAGTCTTCCTCACTATTAAAATAAAGAAGAATGTCTTTAAAAGAACTTCAAGCCATTTGTTGGTTTATTTATTTAACAGACTCCTGTTGACTGGTTGCTCTGTACAAGCACTGGAGGTGCCTTGAGCAAAAGAGAAAAGCAAACACAGTTCTTTTTTAAGAGAATGTTTTCTACTGGAGGATCAAAAAATGAAAAAAAAACAACAAAGCAAAAGACATAAAATAATTCTAAGATATGATAAAAAATAATGGGAATAAACAAGACAATGAGATACTTGATGGAATAAGCAAAAAGGTAAGAATGAGGGGAAAGAAAGGTAAGAATGGAAAAGACCATGGGGAGCTGAAAAATGTAACATAGCAAATATAGTTCATAAAGGGGAAAACAATACAAAACAATGCAGGAAACATGTAGGTCAGATAGTGTACAGCTTTGCAGGCCATGCTAAGAATACCCAAAAGTTTGGGGTACACAGAATAATGGACTCTCGAACATGCCCTCATACTATTTGCCAAGCCTATGAACCTTACAAAGAAAATGACCCATTTGGGAATTCTAACCTCCAGAAATTTAAGAGAAAAAATATGTGCTGTTTTAAGTCACTAAGTTTATGGTAATTTATTACAATAACAATAGGAAACTAATATGCCCACACACCCAGGAATGTAAATTGATATGCACTTTTTCATGTTCTGCATTCATATCAAGGATTCTTTTCAAGAAACATATTCTAAGTGCCAAGTCCCTGAATGCCAATTGGGGCTTTCCCTTAAAAAAAAAAACTAGGCAAATATTTACACACACTTTTATATTTTAAAACCAAGAAAGAATGGAAAATTTGATTCCACAAAAGTTACTTATTTGAATCACATAGCCAGACATTGCTAACTAAGTGATAGTACCCAGGCCCCTTATGTCCCCATCAGTGTTCATTTTTTTCCTACTGGCCATTATTTACCAAAGCTGTGTATATTTTTTAAGTCAACTAAACTTCATTCAGTTTGAAAAGAATGCTTCATTCCTTCCTAGAACTATCAATTTATAATTTATATTATTAGGTAAAACTTAATAGTTAAAATATATAGTTTGTGGAAAAGAAAATTTCTACTGATTCATTTATTCCATCATTTGCTTCATCCATAATCCATTTACTTATTGACTCATTCACCAAGAAATTATTGGATGGCTAGGACATGCCAGACACTATTATAGAGACTAGATATGCTGGTGACTAGTTAATTTTCATCCTAAAAGGGGAAAACACATGATGAGGTCACAAAATAAAAAGCAAACTGTCCAGTATTGATAATTGAAAGTACTGGAGGCCTAGAGTGGTCATAAGAGGCTCTATAAAGAGATGATTTTTAAGCATATGTCCAAATGAAAAGAAGAATCTGGCCACAGGAGAAGACCATTCCAGGTAAAGCAAATAGCAAGTGGTACAAGATGCCACTTGTTATCATGTGGATTTAATATGCTGTATGGAATGCACTGGATAAGACAGACTTGGCTATAAATAATGGTTTTATTATAAAATGAATATATCAGCATAAGCAAGTCACTTACCTGAGACTCAATTTCTTTATCTCTGAAGTGGGATAAAATACACTTCATTATAGTGTGGTGAAGATTAAATTAGATAAAATATGCGGAAGTGCTTAGCATATAGTAGAGAAGCAATGCATTTTAGGCTCTTTTTCTTGGAAAGGCAAGGAACATAATGCTTCTTCTGTGCACTCCTTTATTTCAAAAGCATACTTCTAAGACTCAAAGGGACACAGGAAGGAGGAGCCAGGGGAGAAAATCCAGAGAAACCACAACCCATTTGCTGTTGACGAGAGAGACTGAATGGTGAGGCTAAGTGGCATTGAGGTCATGGCTGAGGAAGAAGCTCTACTCCAGAAGAGACAGACCACTGAGATGAAAAATGGTGGCAAAGAACTGCTGATCATGTGGTCAGCATCACAGAGGGAAAACGTAAAATTTGCACAGCACCCGATACTAACTCATCAATTCTAGAACAATGTCCTATATTTGATTATTTCCCCAAACCAGCTAATTAAAAATGTCTTTGCCCAGTGAGGAGCCATGATTGACAACACCGTCTCTTAACCCTACAGCTGTTAAACAGTGTGTTTCCCTTATCCTAACATTTGTACATATAATGGATGACTTGTCATTACTGTGTGAAATTATCTAAGCAAAAGCTTGCGTGCATTGCAATGCCCTCTCTATCCTCTGTGGGATAATAAGCATCAAGCCCTGGCTAGTGAGCAGGCTGCGGGTCGGGCACTGCAGAGCTCGGGCTCAGGGCCCAATACCCAGGTGCACGTCAAGCTCCATTAGGAGGCGCCATCACCAGCCCCGCCGCAGGAAACCTAGCCAGTCCTAGAAGGAGGCTCAGACCCGCTCCCTAGAGGAGGCAAAGAAACCCAGACTCTGAGGGGCAATGAGAATATTATTAAACATCTGCCATATGCCAATTCTCTACAGGGAATTATTGAGAACGCAAAATTCACCAAGATTATTATTTGTCCTTAAAGATCAGTCTTCTTTGTGTCATGAACCCTGTGCAACCGCTACAATCTGTCTTCCTTTCCCACCGCTCACTGGGACTGGCCTCCCCTAGGCCATCTCAGACGGCTACAAGAGCAACTCCTTGACCTTCTTACCATTTCTCTCTCCCTGGAGTAATATGATAAACAATATGACCATTTCCTTGTCACTATTTTCCTGTTCTGTAATTAGTCGCCATCCTTAGATCTTTGCCCTTACCTTGCCCCGTAGATATGTTGGTCTCCTGAGACTACTCCAGTGTCCCCTCTCTCTGTATATTCCTGCTAGTAATTCCAACCATGCCCACAGAACCAGCCACCAACCAGATGTTGAGCACTTGGGTAGAAATGCTTGTTCCTACTCAAAATTCACAGTCATGTACACGGGTTATGAATAGACAAGTGAGCATAGCTTTGATTCTCTTGACAGCTCATGGCATCAAAGGGACAATTTACATTAGCTGGCTACCTTTCAACTCAAACACAGACATCACAAACAGGTGATTATAATGAATCCAGAGTGACTTTACTTACATGTCCAACTTATTTCCAAACACGTTAGCAATTTTACAATTAGTAACAGCACAAGTCCTGACTGTGATAAGGAAAAACACATTACTTCACACATCAGCTGGCATCTTCTGGCCTTTGATACCTTATTAAGATACCCTATTCTATATTTGGTCAAATGTTTGTTTTCTCAGAGATTGTTTTTAAATACACAATAGGCTGAGGTTCTTATGATAGCCTTTCCTCTGATTTCAGCTAGCACTGGAGTTCAATAGTTTCTGGGTTAATGATTCCTTCTATAAATATTATTGCTGGCTCTATAGCATACTGCTGTGAGAAACATTCTCTTAGGGGTGTCTGGGTGGCTTAGTTCCTAACCAGGACCAAGGATCCTGGGATTGAGCCCAGCTTTGGGCTCCCTGCTCGGGGGGGGGGGGGGGGGGGGAGGCCTATTCCACCCTCTCCTTTTACCGCCCCCCTCCGGCTCCTGCTCTGTCACTCTGCTCTCCCTCTCTCTAATTAAAAAAAAATTCTCTTAGATTATTCTCTCTCTTGCACACTTACTCTCTTGCTCTCACTCTCTCATATACACACAGACCCCGGTATTCTTAGGCATGGATTTTACTGACAACTGTGTATCTTTGAGTGTATGATAGACTTTATGAAAACTGGTTGTCGATGGGAATGGAGAGATTAAGAAAGATTTGATTTAGCAACAATGTGAAACTATAGACACCTTAGTGCTTAAAATTTCTTCTCTTGAGAAATTCCTATTCAGAGAAGATGTCATAAACTAGTTTCTCTCTTCAGAACAACTATAACCCTTGGAAATAATGCAAGAGCCAATCAGGAACTCTGAAAGGTGGAAAGAGAAAGGCAAACTGGTTAGAGAAACAGGAACCAGAGAAAAAGGTAGAGGTAAGTAGTCTTAGATCCCCGTATCCCATCCAACAAAGGAAAGCAGTTCAGGCTCAGCCCTTTCCAATCCCCAACTTAGCAACAGAAAGCCATGCAGGGTAGGGTCATTCCTCCACCAGACTGAGTGAAAGTCCCTCTCACAACACTGGGTAAGTTTGAAAGCACTGCTAAAGGATATCTTCCCATAACAAGAAGCCCAGTCTGGGAAGCACTCTTCATTCCCATGGCTTATAATCATTTGCCCACCTAGAGTCACCAGGCATTCCTGCCTGGTGAAAACCTTCCAGTTCCTCAAGAATTATCAGCAGGGAGCAGTGAGAGTCCTACCAAACATGATAAACTGAGTACACCAAAATGACTCTTCAAATTAAATGATCTTTGAAACCAAAAGTCACCAAAGTAGTCCAAAACCCACATGTGAAACCTAAACAGGTGACTGCCTGCTAAAATAACAGATTTCCATAGGATCCTGAATATCGTAACATAATAATAAAAACGTCAGGACAAAATTTAAAAATCACTCATTCATACCAAGATTACAATTTGAAAGGCAAGACAGCCAACTCATAACAACATTGAGATGAATCAGATATTGGAATTATCTGACAAGGACTTTAAATGAGCCATCATAAAACCGCTTCAACAAGTAGGTAACAATTCATTTGAAACAAGTGATAGAAAAGATCAACCAAAAAAAAAAAAAAAAGAAATTATGAAAAAGAAACAAAAGAGAATTGATAAACCTGAATAATGCAGTAACAGAAATTTTTAAAATTCATGGGATAGACTCAATACTAGGGAGGATATGACAAAAGATAGAGTCAGTAAATTTGAGAAGACATCACTATGATCATTCCAATTTGAAAAACATAGAAAAAAACAGATTAAAAAAATAAAGTCTCTGCTACTTGTGAAACAATAACAAAATATCCAACATTTACATGATCAGAGTCCCAGAAAACAAGGAAAAAGAGTGTCTACAAGGGTATTCGAAGAAATAATGGCTGAATATATCCCAAATTTAATGAGAGACATAAAACTTTGGATTCATGAAGCTAATCAAAGGCTAAACAGGATGAACCTAAAGAAATCAGCACTAATGCACCTAACAATTAAATTTCTGAAAACTAAAGACAACATATTGAAACCATTCAAAGAGAAACAACATATTTCCTAAAGACAGGAATTGGCTCAGTCTGAACCAAACTTCTTTCTTTTCTGATATCACTGAGGCCAGAAGGAAATGGCATAATATTTTTCAAGTGCTTGAAGAAAAGAATTATTAACTGGGATTTCTATATTCAGTGAAACTTTCCTTCAGAAATAAAGAGGAAACAAAAGACATTCTTAGATGAAAGAAAACTAAAAGTAATTTCTCACCAACAGTCCTGTCTTTAAAAAGTAACTAAAGGAACTTCTTCAAATAAGAAAGAAATGACAAAAGAAAGAGACCTGGGGCATTTTGAAGGAAGAAAAAAAAAATGGAATGAACATAAATATGGATACATACAATAGGCAATCTTTCTCTTCATGAGTTTTTAAAATCACATTTGATGATTGAAACAAAAATTCCACACTTAGCTCGAAGTGGTAAAATTTTCTTCACTTGACTTGACTTACCACCACAGAGCTGGCACTGGCAATTTTCTTCACAGAGCTCTTGGCCTCACACTATTTTTTCAGGTTTCTTCCCCTCTTTCTAGTTATTTCAGAAACTCCATATTTTACTCCCTACTTTAGGCAAACTCATTCAATTCTCCCCACCCTTACCTCTAAAACAACCTTCAAAACAACCTTCAAAGTATTCAGCAAAATAAGAAGCCATTTCACCATTTTTAGTAGGAAATTGTGTTTCAAATAGAATTCGCTCTCCTTCCCTAAATAAAATATTCTTACGCAAACTTTTGCAAAGATGCTCCATATATTCTCTCTTCTGAAGGTCAAAAGAGTCTATGCTTTTATGGTTTTTCTTGTTAGCTCTCATACTTTTCATGACCTTCACTGGCTCTTCAACATCACAAGGGACTGAACAATTGAACCCTTCAGACTACCTTTCCAAAACTCCCTAACTGGTTTCCAGATAAATTCAGGCAAACGGAAACACTAGAGGGCTACTGAAAGGTAGGAAGGAGGGAGGGAGGGAGAAGCCAGGGTATTTCCCCCCTTCTTTGTTTTAAATTAAGTCAATCAGAAGCAGAAACTGTCTGTGGCTGCATCTTCTCCACGATTTCCATTTCCACAAGCCTCCCATTGTGGTCTTGGGACCACAAAACAGCACTGCCACTGCACCAACTTCCACAGACTGGCCCCTGCCCTATAATAATACCACCTGTTTCCATCTATCTCTTGGAGTACAGTGGTCAATTCTAGGTCACCTCATTGTCCTCTAATTAGCTTTTTTAGCTCTTTGAACAATGACTTATAATCTTTCTTTTGTTTCTCTAGTTCAGAAATTCAAGCAGGGTAGAACTGTACACCTCTGCTTGATCCAAATAGCTTTGGCTGGGGTCATTCTTCGGTTGAATCCAAAATGGAATATATCTATTCAGCTGTAGTTGGGTTGAACTTGAAGATCTAAGAAGGCTTTTCTCGCATTTTGGTACTCTTGTACCAAGACTAGCCTGGATTTCTTCACATAATTTTGTTTAGGCTCCAAGAAGAAGAAAAATAGAAGATACTGGTTTGAGCAAATCACAAGGCCAGTGCAGATTCAGGAGAGAAAAAATAAATAGGCCCTACCACTTGATAGCAGTGGCACAATCTCGTTTCAGAAAGTATAAAGAATAGGAAACAAAACAAATGGGCAAAAGAAAAAAAGAAGAGAGAGAGAGAGAGAGAGAATGAGACAAACCAAGAAGCAGACTCTTAACTATGGAGAATGAACTGTTACCAGAGGGGAGGTGGGTGGGGACATGGGGGAGACGGGTTATGGGGATTAAGGAGCGCACCTGTAGTGAGCACCAGGTGTTGTATGGAAGGAAGCATTAAATCATTATATTGTACGCCTGAAACTAATGAAGCAGGTTCCCTGCTGAGCAAGGAGCCTGACAAGGGGCTCTATCCCAGGACCCCAGGATCATGACATGAGTCCAGGGCTGACCTCAACTCAGCCAATTAGGCACCCCTGGAATTAAAATTCTTAAAGAAGGGAAAATATGAGAGACTCCTAACTCTGGGAAACAAAGAGTTCCAGAAGGGGAGGTGGGTGGAGAGATGTGGTAACTGGGTGATGGGCACTAAGGAGGGCACTTGATGGGATGAGCACTGGGTGTTATATACTATATGTTGACAAACTGAATTTAAATTTTAAAAATGTAAAAAAAAGGGGGGGGATATTGCTTTGGTTATCTTTGGAAATAATCCACCATAGAATTTTTTTTCAGTTTTGGACTATTATATAAATCTTTATCAGCGTACATGTATGTGTGTTCGTGTGTGTTTTAGTAAGCATATAAATACACTTCTTTTGATTGTATACTTACAAGTGGAATTGTGGTTAGATGACTCCTAGCTTTAGGGGCACCTGGGTGGCTCAGCAGTTGAGCATCTGCCTTCAGCTCAGGGCGTGATCCTGGAGACTCGGGATCGAGTCCCACATCAGGCTCCTGCATTGAGCCTGCTTCTCCCTCTGCCTCTGTCTCTGCCTGTCTCTCTGTGTGTCTCTCATGAATAAATAAATAAAATCATTAAAAAAAATAAAAATAGATGATTCCTAGCTTTAACAGATAACTGCCAGTTATCCAACATATAGATGGTTTTGACTGTTCGAAATTCTCATCAACACTTGAAATCAAAAATTTCATAAGCAAAACAAATAATTAAAGAAAAAAAATCTATAAACTGGACTTTAATAGAATGAGTTTCTTTTAGTCCAAAACAGCAATGAGAAAATGAATATGCATGCCTGTGGGAGGATATTCTATCGATCTATCTATCACCTATTGATCTATCATCACCTCTTGTCTAGAGATTTTACATAAGAATATGTATGAATCAATAAGAATAAAACAAACAATTCAGCTTAATGTATAGAACTAAAAGTGGGAAAAATACTTCAACAGTATTTTACAGAGGGGCTATCTAAATGTCCAAAGACTATATGAGAATGTGTTCATCATCTTCAGTCATCAGAGAAATAAAAATTAAAACCAAAATGGAATATATCTATACCTTATCAATATGGCGAAAATTAACAATATGGAAAGTGTTGTAGGGAAGACATTATAGCCCATGACCAGGTACAGAAACAAGACTGCAGCAGCTATGCTGTTTTTAAGTGTAAAAGTATACATCAATCAATTCTTTCTTTTATTTTTCCCTCCCCCTATTATTTTGAGGTATGTTAAGTGGTGCTTATATTTACATTTCACTTCGTGGATCAATAGACCATATAAAAACTGCATCCAGATGTAGTAGGGAAGGCAATGGATACCTGGAGATGCTAGACTCTGCTCTGGGCACAGCCGATAGCAGGACATGTTGCTTCCCCTCTGCCTCATGAAGTCGCTGCTGTATGCAGGTTAAATGAAGGCAGAAGTTAAGGACGAATGCTGAGAAGCAGAAAAGCAGACTGCGTTAGTCTAACATCTGCTTGCTTTCACACCGGAGTCCAGAAAGGAAGCCATGGGAGGGCGCAGACACAGTATTAGGAAAAGGCAAAGCTATGGACTAGAGAAGAGTAAAGTTTTCAACAATAGGGTGAGGACCGAGGAGAAAAAGCCAGGATTCTAATTCCGATAAATTGGTCAGGGCCGTAGCAGACTGTGTGAATATGTCCACCCAAGCAGAAGATTTATCTTTTTTAAAGATTTTATTTATTTATTCATGAGAGACACAGAGAGGGAGGCAGAGACACAGGCAGAGGGAGAAGCAGGCTCAATGCAGGGAGCCCAATGTGGGACTTGATCCCAGGACTCCAGGGAGGAAGGAAGATGCTCAACCGCTGAGCCACCCAGACGTCCCATGAGCCACCCAGGCATCCCCCAAGCAGAAGATTTAGATCCTTCTTTCAAACATGCTGATGCATTCTAAGCAGACAGACTGGCAACACCAGAAAGAAGCATGGGGCACGACATGGTCAGGCCGAGAGAAGGCTGGCCACCGTGTGTGGTGGTCAGGGAGAGGGGTCATCCCGCAGGGATGGAGGAAACTCAAACTCTGGAGTCAGGGAGGTCTGGCCTGGAGTCTAAAAGCCATCACCTTGTCGTTTGCCTTCCTTGCCTGGATTTTGTCTTATTCGGACTCAGTTGAGAATGTTGTGAGTTCAAAGCAGGACGTGAATAGTGTGTGACCCCTGGCCAAGATTTCGATACAGTGAAGAGGAGACTTAATAGAAGAGGACTACCTTAGCAAGGCGCAGGCTCTGCCTCTGGAAACCAGGCCCTTCAGAGCAAAGAGAAGTGACAGGGAGCTAGACCAGACGTGAACAGGACCAGAGCTGATGAGCGGAGAGGAGCTAACGGACCAGGAGCAAAACAGCAATAATTAATGGAGAGAATTTCAGAGGCAAAAAATTAATTTCACTCCTAAACTGCAGCCCCAGGGTAGGCAGTGACAGATGCTACCCAAGGATGTCAGATTCGCAGAAAATATCAAACACTTGGAAGGGGGGAAAAGAGGAAGAAACAAAAGAAACCATCCTACTGTTTTGAAGGCAAACTGGCTTCCTCAACTTTAGAGCATGCAGCTGCCAGCCAGGCAAGCAAAATAGAGGGGAGGGGAAAAGAAAGATCTGAAGAGGCAGCGGAGAGAATAACACTGAACACCGGCCGGCCAGAGAGATGAAACACACTTGATGAGCCTTGAACATGGGAGGTGGTTGGTCTGGGACTTTTCTGCTCTGTGATGGAGGCCATATCCATGGCCAGAAGGATGTCTGGGCACCGAGGCTGTGTTGTGGAGACGTCATTAGTGCTAAGAAATAGGCAAAGCTCCCCGGAGCGACTACCCAATCTTCAGAAATGGTCCAAGGAAAAGACAGTATCTGAAGCTCCCTTTCACAAAGACATTGATCACACCCCCTGTGCTCTTTGCAGTGATTCCGCGACAGAGTCACAGTGTTTGGTGTACACAGAGTTCTGCCGAAAACAAACAGTTCTTGAGCTCCTACCGTTTGTCCTGTACCCTGCAGGGAGGAGTTGGGGACGGGGGCTTAGAAGAAGTCACTGTCCTCAAGAAGCGCATGGTCTAGAAGGAAAACACGAGCACTTAAAGGTACATAAGGAAAAGGAGAAAGTGATAGGGTCTCTGCAGGAGGGGAGAGATGGTACTAATATTTGGCAAGCTCCTAGGACGTGCCAGGCTGTGTGGTACTGCTCTTCTGCAGACTCATCTGGAGAGACTCTTTTCATTGTTTGGCAATTTATTTGTCTTCACGGCTGTATCGGCATGTCCCTGTGTCATCCAGTCCATAAGCAGGTGTTCCATTGGTGGCCTGGGGCGCCATCCTGGACGCATATTGCAAATGTCACCTAGCAGATCCAGCAACCATGTTAGCAGGGGATTGGGTCCAGTCCTAAGTGAACTGTAAAATCCTTTCTCAGCTGAGGCATGCGCGAGGAGCCACAGGACACGTTGTGCACACTGATCACAGGACAGGGTCAACGGCATCTCATCAGCCTTCTTCCCCAGGTGCAAGAACCCTGCCATTACCATTGTTTCATGCAACCTGCTGGCATGGGACCCCCACCCCACACCGGGTGCATTTAGTTCCCATTACCCCACAGATGTCACACCCCACTCCAAGCTGCTTCTGCCTGCTTCCAGACTTAGGCCCAGCAGGCCTGTGACCTCTCCTGCTCACCACAGAGGGCTTCAGTTATGCTCTGGGCTCCCAAGCGTTTCCTCTTGCTTGTGAGCACAGCTCATCCATCACTGATGTGCTTAAAGCAAAGGGAGATTCGCAGCATGGGCTCCCAGTGCTGTCCTGATCGGGGTTCTCCATCATCTCATTTAATTTCTATGATACTCCGGGGAGGTCAGGGATGCCTTAAGTCATAGGCTAGATTTCATACAAAAATTATTAGAATAAAAGAAGTCACAAGCCGTGGTTCTACCAAAAGAAGTAGGGGTTAATATCTGCATTCTATCACATGAATAAATTGACTCAAAAAAAAAAAAAAAAAGAGAGAGAGAGAGATAACCTGACCAAGACCAAGGCTCTACTGATACTAGAGCAGAAGCACGACTCAGTGTGGGTTGGGATCCAGAGCCTGCAGACGATGTTGCTTTAGTGCTTAAGGGGAGCCGGAGTTCCTTCCAGCAGGTACACGTGGTCCTTATTATTCCTTGAAGCGTGAGTAAGGAGAGGGGGCTTTTTAGACAGAGGGAACTTACATGGGCAAGGTTCTGGGAATCAGAAATACCCCATACATTTCCAGAAAGGCCGGTCCTCCATACTAAAGCATGCTTCTCTAGGGTTATCAGTGGGTTAGTACATCTACACCCTCGATTCCAGAGCGTTCGCAGCTTTCATTGTGTGCTAGCGTGTCCCAACCATCAGGTACTGAGAATGCAAAAGGTGACTAAGATCTCATTGTCTGTGAGAATCCCACAGGCTAAGAAAAAGATATCTTAACAAAAATATTCACTGCCGTGAACATTACTGCGTATCTTAAAATTTTATTATGACAGCTAAATAACCAGGCTGCGTTAGAAGCACACGGAAGGACATTATCAACACTGCTTAGGAGAAAAGGAAGTCTTCACGGAGGAGCTGGTTCCTGGAGGACGTATGGAATCACAGGAGGTCCGATGGGGAGGGCAGTGAGCCTTCCGGGATCAGGGAAGAGCAGGTGCAGAGGCTAAAGTGGAAAGCACACAATCCTATTTTCGCGAATTAAATGCAGTTTTCTTGGTCAGATCCCTTCCCCTCCTGGGGGGGGATGGGCTGGAGAAGGAATAGGTTAGGCCTGGACTCGTGTCTCCCTGGGGTGACTTCGGCTGAAGCTATAGCTCAGGAGGCCTTAGGAACGCACAGGAGGGGAGCGGGTGGCCCCTGGGGCTGACGGCACCATGTTGCTGCTCTGCAGGCCCAGGCTTGCCGCCGGCCTCCCCCCGAGAGCTCCGGGCCGGGTGTCCATGGGGTCTGACACTGGAGCGAGAACACAGGCCTCTCCCCTGCCCGTCCGTGTCTCCACACAGCGCCCCGGCTGCTGCCTTGTCCAGCCCCATGTAAGGCAGAAGCACAAAGAGGTGGCCCGTAAGGAAGGACTTCACCCCGCGGAGCTGGGAAAACACTGCTCTTGAGGGTTGGTTTGGTTTTGGTTTTGTTCTGTTTTAGCCTGAGGACGTGCCACACAAACCGCAGGCCGCCGTCTGACCTGCTGCACTCCGGGCCGAGGGGAGGGAAGAGCCTGCAGGGCGCAGGTTGACGCTGGGCCAGAAGGGCCCGGCAAACAGAGGGATTCGGGAAGCTGCTGGGGGTGAGGTGGGGCTGGGTGGTGAGGGCAGGTGCTCAGCTGACTGCAGTTTTCCTTCTGTTTTTCTCTTTGTTTTCAGATTCTTCACATTGTCTGACATACCCAGCTCACCCTCTAAGGCCTGTGATGACTATTTCCAAATGCTATTGTTTTTTGTCACTTTTTTTTTTCCAGTCTAATTCCACAAATTTTACCCAGCTCCACCCCCAATTCAGGAACTAGGCTAAGAATTGGAATTTAAGGGACGCCTGGAGGCTCAGAGGCAGGAACCTACATTTCCCTCTGCCTGTGTCTCTGCCTCTCTCTCTGTGTCTCTCATGAATAAATAAATAAATCTTAAAAAAAGAACGAATTGGAATTTAAAAGAAAATGAACCCTATTCTCACAATCTAATGATGAAGAATGTCACACAATGCAGCATATTAACAAAGAACTCTAAGTACAGCAGAAAAATTAAGTGCAGTTGGGCTTAACCAAGTCATTATGTTGTACACCTGAAAGTAATGTCACAGTGTGTGTCACTATACTTCAATAAAAAAAATAAATAAAAATTAAAAATTAAAAGAATTAAGCATGGGGGCTGAGGGATGTAGAAAAAAGGGAGCCTGGGGGACCAGAGCAAGGCTTCTTGGAGGAGGTGCTTCCTGAACTGGATATTTAAAGATAAGTGGGAACTATATTTAGTATTAATAGCATTATTGATAATGATAATTGCTCTCCATAGACATATCACAAAGTGTGTATGTGGAATAACAGTGCATTAGCGTAAATATAAAACTGCTGAAATATGAGGGGAAATTAGTGGAATCATAATCAAGTTAGGAAAGCAAGCCAATTCTCTAAATCTTTAATCCATCATGTAGACAAGAACAATGGGTTTTAAGGGAACTGGATAATACAGTAAATAAAACTAATTTGCTAGATGTATATGTTTTGTACTCAGCCATCTTTTTTAAATGACAGTAGGGTATTGGAAACTAAATAAAACATAATATTACCCTGTAGACATACACAGACCCTAAATACAGCCTAAAAGCTGAAATGCTATTAAAACAAAATCCAAATTAGAATGAACACCTTTACGTGTCTCCGTAAATATCAAGGAAGCAAACAGCGTCCTGACACATTTCGCTAAGGGGCTAAGGAGAAAACGTTGGGTGTGGGGAGGCGGGCCCAACGACAGATAACAACTGGCTGATATTTTAGGGATTTCATAGACAAGTTCATGAGGGACATTCCTCCGTAGCTTTTGTTCTATGTGTAGTTTTTGTGATATACGCGTCTCGTTTGGGAATCCAGGTGAATAATACGGAATTCACAACACGAGGCAGCCTCTGCAAGAGTTGCACACCAGTGGGATCCTCTCCTCCTTGAACGATAGACGTGACAGGTGGGAGCACGCGGGCTCGGTGTGCATGGGGTGGGCTCTGGGGCCTCTCCCCAGGCTGAGAAGCCCTGACTTGGGAGCGTGTAGTCGGGTCACATTCTGTGCGACTGTTCCTGTGGCTGGTTGAAGGCCACCGTCTTGCCCTTGGGTTGCCATTTGGATCTACTATTTTTGTTCTGCTCTTGTCTTCTCTCTTTCTTCCTTGGGGGGAGTAGTGGGGGGAGTCGAGCATAACACTCGGTTTCGCTTTCTCTCTACACTCCTTAGCAATACCTCTTTGGTTGTCTTTTAACAGTCGCTGTAGGGCTAACAGGATGTATTGTTCACTTTCCATATCCAGCTAGATGAAGACTGTGCCACTTCACACCTGAGGCTTTCCATTTCTGATGGTACAACTTTCCACTTTACTCTTCACACCTCCTACTTACCACCTTTCAAATGAAATAACCAATGAAAAGTATAATTTTACGTACACGAACCTTTCGTTTGTGCCCTGGGGCTTGTTTATTTCTACCTACACTGTGAGTTCTTATGATGTCATTATTTTCATTTGAAACAGTCGGTTCATATTTATAGGTATTCTAAATAAAAAAAAATGCACATTCTTTTGTGTTTAACTGCTTAATTTCAATTTCTCTTGCCTTTTTACCTTCTTAGGTGTCTGGAGTTTTTTTCCCTGATATCATTTCCTTCGGCTCTTGGGATATGATTTCAAATTTCTTCTATTGCAGGCCTGCTGGTCACAAATCCTCTAACCTTTTGTTTCTCTGAAGATTTCTTTATTCGACTCTCATTTTTGGGTTTTTGTTTTTGTTTTTTAAAGATTTTATTTATTTATTTATTCATGAGAGACACATAGGAAGAGAGGCAGAGACATAGGCAGAGGCAGAGGGAGAAGCAGGCTCCATGCAGGAAGCCCGACGTGGGACTCAATCTTGGGTCTCCAGGATCGCGCCCTGGGCTGAAGGCATACGCCCAACCTCTGAGCCACCCAGGCGTCCCTCGACTCTCATTTTTTGAAAGATGTTCTAGTTTAGATAGAATGCTGGCAGACCGGCTCTACCCCCCACCCCCCCCATGCTTTAAGGTTGGCCTTCCATCGTATTCTCAGGAGAAGGTAGTAGACAGTCTCATCTGTTTCTCATGTGCAGAATAAGACTTTTTAGCACTGGGTGCTTTCAAGACTTTCTCTTTCTCTTTGGTTTTCTGTAATGTGACAATGATATGCACACAGGTGACTTTCCTTGTATTTATCCTGTTTCTAGATCACTGAGCTTCTATTAAGTCGATGTTTCTCATCACATTTTGTAACTTTTCAGTTATTGTATTTCAACTGTTTTTTTTCCTATATTATATAAATCTCTTCTCCTTCTGGAAATCCTACTTATGTATGTGCTAGATGATAGGACACTGACCCACATATCCTTAAGGCTCTGTTGAGTTTTTCCTATATTTTATCTCTTCTTCTGATTAGATTCTTTGGATCTAACTCCAGTTCACACCGTCTCTTTCTCCCTTGCTTTATCTCCAGCCTGCCAATAGAGCCATCAATGATTTTTTCATCTTAGTCAATTTCCAAATTTGTATTTGATTACTTTTTATGGTTTCCATTTTCCTGTGGAGATCCCTGATCCCTTCACATAAGTAATTTCTTTAAATTCTTTGAAAATATTTTCATTCGTTTCTTGAACACTTTCATGGTAGCTGCTTTAAAGCTTTGGTTGTTTGCTGCTGACTGTGTATTAATGGCCACTGTTTGGTCAGTCTCTGTTGACTTTTTGCCCCAACTATGTGTCACATTGTCTTGGTTCATTTCTGCATTCAGCATTTTTGTTATTGTAAACTGGACATGGTTGTTTTAAGTTGTATGGACTTAAAGTTGTATGTTAGATTTTGTTATCTTCCTGTGAAGAATGTCCTAATAGGTAGTCTGACTATTGGCTGCCCACCTTGGGACTGACTAGGTTTGTTTTACATTTATTACAGAAGACGTGTTGAAAGCCAAATCGGTTTCCCTAGCCTCTCCAACAGGCAAGACTCAACCTCCAAACTCTGTCTCTTCTCAGAATCTTGTTAGAGTTTGCTTTCAGACTTTGTCAGAGTGGACTAAAGCAGGTCTTGCTTTAGAGTGCAATCCTTCCTCGGGAGGCCAGGCCTTCCTGATGTCTCAGCTGAATGCCTCCAGCATCCCTGAGCAGTGCTTGAGCTCTAGTGCCTGTTTCATTCTCCCTGTACTCTGTGGCAGCTGCATCTCCAAGTTGCCAGCCTCTCAAACTCCAACACTTCCTCAAACCCTAATGTCTGCCTTCTCTGATCAGTGGTGGTGCTGTTCCCTGCTTGGACTCTAGCTCATGGCACTGCCATTAGGAAATCACCTCCCAGAAGAAACCTGAAGCCATGATGAGGTTTGCCTAATGAATATTCCTTCTTTTCCAGGTGTGGTGCTACCCTGGCTGAAAGATTACTTCATACATTTTGTCCAGTTTTATGTTTGCAGCAAGAGAGGTCAGATCATCTAATGCCAGTTCCTCTGTCATAGTCAGAAGCAGAAGTACCATCATTTTTATTGTGGTAAAATATATATAACATAAAACTTACCATTTTAACCTTTTTTAAGTGTAAAGTTTAGTAGTATTAAATATATTCACATTTTTGTGCAACCATCACCATCATCCATCTTCAGAACATTTTCATTTTCCCCAAACTGAAACTGTAGGCCCATTAAACACTAACTTCCCATTCCCTTCTCTCCCTAGCCCCTGGCAGCCATTATTCTACTTTATGTTTCTGTGAATTTCACTATTCTAGGCACCTCATATAAATGGAATCATATAGTATTTTTCATTTTGTGATTGATTTATTGCACTTAGCATAAGGCGTAATGCTTTCAAGGCTCATTCATGTCATAGCCTATGTCAGAATTTCCTTCCTTTTTAAGGCTAAATAATATTCTATTGTATGTTTATACAATATTTTGCTTATCTGTATATCTATGGCCAGAGACTCGTGTTGCCTCCTCATTTTGGCTATTCCGAATAATGCTGTTATGGCCATGGGTGCCCAAATATCCCAAGTGTCTCTCTTTGCAGTTCCTTTGAATTTATTCTCAGAAATGGAATTGCTGGATCATATATTAATTCTATTTTTAATTTCTGAGTAACTACCATACTGTTGTTTCAGAGCAGTTATGCCATTTTATATCCCCACTAGCAGTGAAAAGGGTTCGATTTCTCCACATTCTCACCAACATTAGATACCATTATTAGTTGGAAGTGGTATCTCATTGTGGTTTTGATTTGCATTTCCTTAATCCTCAGTGATGTTCAGCATCTTTTATATGTTTATTGTTCATTTGTATATCTTTTTTGGAGAAATGTCTGTTCAAGTCCTTTGTCCATTTTTGACTTAGGTTGTTTTTAGTGGTTGAGTTGTGGGAATTCTTTATATATTCTGGATATCAATCCCTTATCAGAAGAAGTCCTGATTTTACACAGTAACCAAATAAAGGCTTTAAAGACATTAATTATATCCTACCCTTTCATTGCTTAAAACTCTTCAGAGGTTACCCATTGTATTTAGCATGAAAACTTTGCCATGACCTACCAGATTATGGTCAGACCTGTGTCTGCCTCTCTAGCTAAAAGGGACCTGACAATGATTTTTAAAATTTGAATTCAGCCTATTTGTACCTGCCAGATTCCTGGATTTCAACTGTCTTCGCTTTTTACATGACATACTCTTTCTTGGTTTCTAGAAGTCAGCTTAAATCTCACCTTCTTAGGAGTCCTCCATTGGTTACATATAAATGTAGCAACAACTCCTCACCATTATTCTCTATCACAGATATTGTTTATTCTCTTGGTGGTACTAATCACAGTGCTAAATGCTGTATTTCTTTTCTTATGCATTATCTATTACTCCTGCTACCAGGGGAGATATGTACCTCCCTCAGTAACGTATGATCCATGAAGGAAGGACGCTATATCAGCCATTCACTTTCACATCAACCTTGACTAGAAATGCACAGAAGCTTCCATATCCACACACTTATTGATATTATTAACCACATTTGCAGGGCAAAAGAATCCTAATGGTTCCTAAGAAAGATTTTGATAAAATTAAGCATCTATGCTTGGTAAAACTTTGAAACCTGAGACAAGGTAAAGTGATGTGCTATTGTCAATATTACTGAATGTCAATATGGAAGTGGAACCCAATATAATTGGTGTCAAAATAAGAGTTGTAAAATTTAGAAAGTAGAAAACATACTAACCAAGATAACGTCACAATGGGATTTAGCGACCCTATTTTTCTTGACAGAATAGGTTCATAGTTAAATGCTGTATTCTAACATTAACACACCCTGATTAAAGTCCCAGTTTGCTATTTACTTGCTCTAGCACCTAAGTAATGCAACCCGTCGGTCTCAGTAACAACGAGGGGCGTAATTCACAGACAGCACTGTGTGCAAGGCCCAGCAACCAAGTAGGAACTTAGTGGACGTGAGCTATTATTTTCTAAATAATAGTTCTAACATGAGCTTTTATGTGTAAGAAGAAAGTCTATTAAAAACAAATAGTGCAAAAAAGGAACAAATACGGAAGAATCCTGAAATTCAGAATTGGCTATAATCTTGCTGCTGCAATCTCTTCTTTCTCACTGGAACCCCCCTCTTCATGAAGGTCTCTCCCTTTTGGTGCCACAGAATCTGAAAGATAACCGTAATCCCAGTGATCCCAGTGGGGACACTGGGGTGGAGCAAGGGAAGGACATGCTTAGCATAACTCTGCAGCTATTGCCAGAGCTTTGATCTGAAAGTGGGTCCCTCTAGGCTGTCCCCCCGGCCCACTAGCCTGTGGAGAAGGTGTTGTTCCTGCTCATCTCCTTGTCTTCAGGACCTAGTTTGTGGCCTCGCGCTCCATAACTTGTATTCGAGAAAGGAAAAGAGGATACATGGGAAGAAGGGAAGGAAGAAGGGCAAGCAGAAATTTTCACAGACCCATTCCGTCATGTCACTAGTGTTATGTATTGGATTCCTTGCCGTTTCTTCTTTGGCAGCGGTTCTTAAAATAACCTAAACCTATGATCCATGAAACTGAGAAAGAAATCAAATCAGAAGTAATCTGATTTTGCTCTGACTCCCTTTTTCTATCGTCTCTGAGGCAATTGGGAACAACTGAGAGACTGTTCCGAGTGGGGAAAATTAAGTGTGCCCTGTCAGATTATACGCGTGTAGCTTCAGGATAGGCCTGTGTTTAAAGCAAGCCTTATGGAATTTTCTGGAAAGTGTTTAGGCTCGGATTTTCTCTCAATCTTTCAACATCAGGGGAACGAACCCAGTGGGTTAGCTTCTTTATTCACGCTCTTCATCGTATGCACCTCATGCGGCTGAGGCAAGACTCCTCCATCAGTCAGAGCACTAAGCAATCAGCCAAAGCCTAGAGTCTTTAGTGACAAAATTAGCCTGACTTGTTTAGATAAATTCGGTCATGGGGGAAACCTGAGTTCATAAAGGTGGCGATTCCCAAGAGGACACTTCAAAGAAACCAGTCACAAGACGTTGCTGTGCAACTTGTCCAGTCCTGTGCTCTGTTTTGCTAAGTATGAGAGGGTGTGTGTGAGTGTGCACGCAAGGCAAGTGTGGAGAGCCGTGGAAGGAGGAACAGCACAGCAGAAGGTGCTAACCTCTCTCCCTCCTTTCTCTTCCATATTCTTTTATTTTTCGTGAAGTTTTATTTATTTATTTGAGAGAGAGAGAACGTGAGCAGCCAGGGCCGAGAGAGAGGGAGAGGGAACCTCAAGTGGACTCCACACTGAGCACAAGGCCAACGTGGGGCTCCATCCCACGACCCTGAGGTCATGGCCCGAGCTGACACCAAGAGTCCGACACCTCCCGCCCCAGGCCCCAGTCCCCCGTAGCCCATGCCCTGTTCTAAGCTGTTCGGGTCCGGGATGGGCTGAGGGGCCAGGGCAGGCCTAGCGCTGCTCTCCTGAGCCGAAGCATGCACTCCGCTGAGCTGAGAATGAAGGCTCCTCCTGTCGGGGCTTTATAAATCCCCCAGATAAAACAGCTCTAAGACTCCGGGCGCGGAGCACACCAAGCATTTTTTGGTGCCATTACTTGTCTTTGACTATACAACAAACAATAAGGAAGGTAGAGGTCACAGGCTTCGAGTTGGCCAAACAGGTGTCCTCTGACACCCGAAATAGTTTACTCAAGCAGGCAGTAGTGGAGAGAGGCTACCTGGGGACCGAGCACACATAAAGTGCACTTCCAGGAGGGGAGGAAGAGCAGGTGGGCAGCTCTGAGCCCTGCAGAGGGCGGCAGCAGGAAGGAGGAGGCAAAGGTCGGGAGAGGAGGGGAGACACGTCCACGGGGGACTGGAACTGGATTCCCAACTTCTTAGACTTTAGAAGCACTCTGCAAGTTGGAACTTTTATTTTTTTCTTTAAACCTTTATGGCACAGTGACAGATGGTTCAGAAATGTACTTTCATTTAATTCTTTCCATGGGCCTGGATGGCAGGTATTATTATTATTCCCATTTTACAAATAAGGAAGCAGAGACGTTTGAAAGATGCCAAGAAATTTGTCTCTGGTCTACTACAAAACTTGTGGGTTTTTCCCCGTGATCTGGAAAATCCCTCTCGCTGGTAATCAGCTTGTCACATAAGCAACCTGACCTTGGTTTCCCATTCTGTGGAGCTTGGATATCGACCTAGGGGGTCTGGAAGACCTTGTCATACTCCAAAGTTCCAGACATCTCAGGCAGGGACAAGAGGAGTGGGCCTAGTGAAAACGCATCACAAAAATGTATAAAACTTGAGGTTCATTCTTGTGTCCCACAAACTGATTTGTGGTTTTTCTCTATGTAAGAGCACGGCCACCTCAATGTAGAAATTAGCTCTTCAACCCTCACTTAGATTGGTAACAGTGCGGGCTTGCAATTTCTTGAACATCTCAGAGCTTCAATTTTTTAAGCAAATGGGGATAATTATACTGACTTAAAACGCTGTATTAAGGATCGAGCAATATGATCTTTTCATTGCTTTGTATAAGAAGGCTGCAACTCCTCCCTCCCACATCTTCATGAATCTGGGCCAGTCTGTTGCTAACAAAAAAGGAGCCCCACTCTGGTGGTTTCTGCGGCCCAGTTCTCCGTAGAAGAGTGGAAGGGGATTCACCTATGCCGGCCTTCCCTCGCATCTCTGAGAGAGATGAACAGTTCTTGCAGGTGCAATGCCAGTGAGATCTGGTGATTGAGGGCTTATCCAGAATAGAATCATTTCTGAGTTACTGGACAGTGGCCATGAACTCGGGGGGTTGATGCCGGGTGGAAATTTACCATAATAGCAGGTATCATGCAGAGCAAGGTGTTCAGGATGCCCAGGTATTTACCTTTAAAGGAGGAAGTCCGCCTGATGAGGTCACAGGCTCCCATGTGCCACTAGAGGCCTAGCATCACTGGCTGAATTATTAATGGGTCGGGAATGATCATTTGGCGTCATTAACAGGTGACCCCTACCTACATTCGCCAGGTTGGCGATACAGAGCCTTTGTCCCGTGTCAACTGAGAAGGTTACGCATGAATGTGTGTGTCCCCCCAATTCCTATATTGAAGTCCTGCAGGCTTAGAGTTAATTTCTGTCCCTGTGCCTCAATGCCTCACCGGAGTTGGCAGTCATTAGCATGTGGCCGCTGCCTCTCCCGCACGTGGCCATGCTCCACTGCACACATAGGCTGCCCGAGGTTCCCAGCACCCTGGCCCACCTCATGCCCAATACAGGCCAGGCTCTGCTCCACAGTGGCAATACCAGGGGATGCAGGACACTGCCAGGGGACAGCATCTCCCGTACAGCCCATGCTATTCTCACGTCTTCCACGGGGAAATGTGTCAAAAGACATGTGACTGAACGACAAAACACAGCATCAAAGGTGGAGAAGAACCCACAATTAAATTGTAGGCAATTTAGCTACAGTTAAACTTAACTACAGTTAAATTGCCAGATGATGAATATGGACCGAAAAGACAATCTTGTGGTGGTCTTTGTGCCCAGTCCCCTTCAGCATGGCTTGCAGCCTTCAAGATGGAGAGCAGAGCCAAGCTCCCCACATCACTGGTTCCTTCCTCTGTTGGCTCATTTTTATCTCCTTCCCTGAAGACTCGCACACAGAATCCAAAACTACTTTGACCTGAATGTGTAACATACGGTGCAATTAGTAAAAGTGCATTAAGAATCAAATTGGTCCTCTACCACCACTTTTCCAAAAATGAGAGGGAGCAAAGATTGGGAACACAGTCACAAAGCAAATAGCTGGAGTCCAATGTGAACTTCCCCCAGGAGGAAGCCTCTGTGGGTGAGCTCAGTCTCATGACACAGGATCACATCTTGAAGAAGACATCTGAAAAATGTCTTCTCCAGAAAACAGCGTTTCTAGAAAGCCACTTGGCAGTATGCCACCAAAGTCTTCAAACTGTCTAAAACCTCACTAGCTCCTCTCGTAGGAGTTTATTGTAAGGAAACCACAAAGAAATGTAAACTGAGATTTATTTCAATATCGATCATGACAGTGAAAACTTGAAAGTAACTTGAAAGAATAGAAATATTGGAATAGTTTAGGAAATCATGGTGGAAAATTATGCAACCATCAAAAATGATGTTTACAAAGAATCCGTAATAACGTAAGGAGATACTTCTAGCAGAATTTTAAGCCCGTTGCTGCACATAAATCTAAAAATGCTGTGTGATCTCAACTGTTTTCTTTACCAGTTGATAGCAACATCCAGCTTAAAAACTCATTGTGAGTACGTAAAAACTGTAAATAGTGGTTATTGCTAGATTTTAAGCTCTGAGTGAGCTAAATAGTTCTTTTGTTATTCCAAGTATCTTGCAAATGATTTGTGAAAGATACACGAGGCTTCGATAAACTGAGGGGGAAATGCATCATTTGGAATTAAAGATGTACCTACTGCCTTGCCTCCTCCTTCTGCTATACCAGGTCCGGCTGCCTTAGAGATGAAGGGCCCTGGGCTGCTTCTCTAACCAACACCTTCCCCAGCCCCCAGAAAGAGGCTCTGATGCCCACACAATGTAGATTCTCAGAGGTTCTTTAGGAATTGCTCTTTGCCTTTCAAATGGTCAGCTCAGCTGCCCCCTCAAGGCAGGGGAGTCAGAGCAATAAGATGAGGGCCAGGTGGCACTTCCTCTGGACGTCGTTTTTATCTCAAAAGGGAACTGAAGACTGGGAGCACATTTCCAGTTTCCTAAAGCCTTGCTACTCAAAGTGTGGTCCCTGGACCAGCAACAGCAGCAGCACCCAGGGGCCTGTTAGAAGTGCATGTTCATGGGCTTCACCCCAGACCTACTAGATTGGAATCTGCATTTTAAGATCCCCAGGGGCTCCCGTGCACATTAAGGTTTGATAAGTGTTATTCTATAGGATACATTTGCAGGAACCTGGTATAACATAAGAAGCACAAACTGATGCAATGGGGTATCTGATCTTTGGTACCAACTATATGGATGAAAAACAAAATTTTCCCTCTGCCCGCCTTAGGTTCATTGGCTGGGGCCCTATACATTAGACCGAAAAAGACAGATTAACAAGAAAAACAAACAGACGTTGATCAGCACGTGCAGCTGCCATACACATGGGAGCACCTGCGTTGAGTAACTCAAAGGGGTGCCTAAAGCGTGGGCTTGTTTGGCATCTTCACAAAAGAACAGTACATTTTTAGAGAAGTAGCATGACCAGAGAAAAGGGCTTTTGAGTTTCTAGGGTTGGCAAACCATGGAAAAGTAAATACACAGGGAAACGCACGGTACAGAGGGGCTGGTTTTGCTAAGTCTGCTATCTACACTGCTCTGCGCTGCCCCTGGGCTGATAAGGGTCTAGACTTACTTCTGGTGATTGACTTCTGTCCTTCCTGGTAGGGTTAGGACACCTTCACCAGGTCCGTCCTACTCCTAGGCCCCGGGGGAAGGCAGAGAGCTTTCCCTGTATTGGTTTGTTCTCAAGCACCTTCAGTTCAAAATGCCAAAGTGCCAAATTTGGGGCTGGCATATTCCATCACCCCTCACGGCCCTGTGACCAAGAAACAGCATGACCTTGAAAACCTGGATGCTTTGCCCCGGGGGATATAACAGAGTTCTGTTTCCACATCTGAAAAGTGGGGATAATAAAATCTCTCCCTTATGGGGTTCGCATAAAACCTCTAGGTCACTGCTTGGAATAGATTCAGTATTAAATAATTTTTATCATCATCATTATGATTATCCATGACAGTTATCGGGATCGAATAAGACAATGAATAGCCAAGGCTGCAGCAGATGTAAGAGATTCATCCGCAGATGTGAAGCTATGTTACAGATGTTAGGAATCGTTCTTATCCAGAAAGCCAGCTGTGAAATGCTAGCAAGGAAAACGATGGAAAATACGGGCTCCTTGGAGGGTTTGCTTTCTGGGTGCTGGGCCCCAGGGAAGCGACGGCTGCTTGGTTGCAGGGCTTCCCTCCCCTTCTCCCTGGAGAACGATGTTTCTTTTGGGATTTCCTTATGAGGCTGGTTAGGGCAAGTGGCGGGGGATCCTCGCCCTCACGTCTCTGGGAACCATCGCCAGACGATGCACCACCACCCCCCCGCCCCCCGCAACGAGGCTGCAGAGGAGTGATCTTTGCAAATGTTTCCCATTTTCCCATGTGAGGAGGCTCTGCCTTTGATTCCCCTGAGCAAGGAGGAAGGAAAGGTCTAGGCGTCGCACAGGTCTTGTGAGGCCAGCTGCCCCTTGATATGAGGCCAGCTGCAGAGGACGGACCAGGGGGAAGGGAAAACCTCTCAGAAATGGTTCGGATCAACTCAGCTTCGCGGGAAAGCAGCAGGAGAGTGTCCCAGGAAGGGCGGCCGAGGTGGGAATCACGGGCAAAGATAATGCAGCTCACCTGGGGTGGGGGAGGGGGGGTTGGGGTTGGGAAGACAGACAGATGCCAGAGTGGATGGGAAGACAGACAGATGTGGGGAGAACAAGGACAGGAAGCCCGTGGGGAGATGGTGACTAGGGCTCTCCCTCTAGACTTGGCTCTTGACGTTGGAAACAAAATCTCAACTTTACTAATCAGATTCCTGGCGGAAAAGTCAATAAGGAAGCAAAGGGACTCTAACACACTTGGTTCTTAAAATGCAAAATTCCTGACAATGCCCCGGGCCGACAGGATGGGTTTGGTTTTGCTCAGTGTACGCCCGCCCGGGGAGGCTGCAGATGGGCTTACCTGACCTTCTTCTGACACCGACTGCATTCGTGGGTCTCACCTCGGCTTCTGCGCTAAGCAGCCGGCCGTCTCCCTCCGCCCCTTTTTGTTTGGTGGTCCCCCCAAGGAGACCGGGTGGCTCCCAGAGTTCTGTTATGTGTTTTCCAGCGGAGGCCAGGTCGGAACCCCTCGTGCCCTGAGGGCAGGGAAGGAGACCCAAGGTGTTAGTGACACAGTGAGGGCGGGACGGCCAGCAGGTGCAGCAGGAGCCCCGCAGGTGCAGCAGGAGCTGGGCTGCAGCAGTTCATCTCGTGCTCTCTTGGGACATTTGGCAGGACTATTTCAGGCCTGAAGACAACGTGCAGGCCTGAAGATTGCCTGCTTTTGTCTTGATATGAGCGGGGCTCCGGGGCCTCTGGGCAGTGGCTGATGACCCAGGAGGACCCAGTCCCCAGTTCACATATGCAGATAAGCGCACGGATGCCCGCAGTGGTCCCATGGCGAGCTCCCGACCTGTCCCTCACTCCATCCCCAGCTGGGGTGGATGGTGGCAGGCAAGCCCAGGCTCACCTTGGGGGACAGCCTCCACTTCAAGCAGGAGCCGGGCAGCCGTCGGCCTTGCTTCTCGGCCAGGACCTTGTCGGACACGGCGCTCATCAGCTCAGCCTGTGTGCAAGCGCAGCCACAGGGCAAGGGAATTAGGCCGACCTTCCCAGCTCCTCCTCGCACCTTCTTTGTTCCTACACATCACTCAGCCACGTCTGAGCTTCTCAATACAGCCCTCAGAATACCATGCTCTCCAAAGCCTACGCTTCATCCTTCGTTTCTTCCCTTATCCACCTGGTTCGATGCTGCTTATTTTTTACAATTGCACTCATTTTGTAACTTTTCTAGAAAGCCCTTTTATCACCCTCCTCCCCACCTGTTAGGCCTCCTCCTTGTGTTTGCATTCTTCTTTGAATCCTGCCAGCATCGAAGTACTTACCAGTGTTTCTTGTCATCGGTAAGATCTTCTTTCTGTCCCACGCGTATTAGAAGCACTGCAAGGGACGGAAGACATGTCAGCCACCTCTGTATTCACATTCCTGGTGTGTGGCAAATAGCTGGCACTTGGTAAATATTTGTTGAATGAATGAGCGCTTTGTAGTTATGTTCAGAATCCCACTGCCACCAAGCATACCATCTTGCATAAGACCAGTATCAAAATTAGACATGAGAACGTCTTTGCCACATAGAAATCATTCAATAAATGCTGGACTCTTACTTGAGCTAGAAAAACAAAACTGGACGCAAAACACTCAAGAGAGTGAGGTAAGTGAATATAAATGAAACAGAACTGATCATAAGAGTTTTAATTATTTCATGAGTCAGAGTGTGAATGAGGGTATGAGCGACGGCATCGTAGAACCCATGGGATTACAAGAAAGGGCCAGAATTATCTAGAGACCACTATTGTTAATTTAATACTTATGGGATGCCTGGTTTATGCCTGATGAAATATTTAATAAGCCTGAGCTGTTTTTTGTTTTTTGTTTTTGTTTTTCGTTTTTTGTTTTTACAGCAGCCTCAACATTTAATCTTTGATTCCATATCTGACAGCTGGCAACGGCATCCGCTGTCTGGGTGGGAGGGAAAGGCAGGGTCCATGACACCAAATCAAAGCCCTGGAGCTCGGTAGGCCCCCTGCATGGTCATCTGTGAGTATATGGCTTGTCCTTAGAAGATGGGAATGTTCCTTCAGTTCAGTCACTCAGCACTTATTAAGCACCTACTGAGTACCAGGCTCCATGCTCTGCACTTTGCACTATTTTATCTTTTTTTAATTTATTTTATTTAATGTTTTTTATTGAGTTCAATTTGCCAACATATAGTATAACACCCAGTGCTCATCCCATCAAGTGCCCCCCTCAGTGCCCATCACCCAGTCACCCTGAGCTTCTATGAGAAACTACCTCAGTATTCACCAAGCTGAGAGTAAAAGAATGAATGTATGTACTTGGTTTGAATAAATTTTAGAAGTTATTATATCCTGAAGGTAAAATTTGAGTTCAGGGCAGTAGGAGACACTGGCAATGATGGGGCCTAGTTCCACTGTAGGTTTTGATTGACAACGGGTCCCTTGCAGCTGATGCGTCTCCGCTTCAACTTAATCCTGAATCTAACCATCAAAGGTAATTGTGAAAATTTTCAGGACTAACTATAATTGTGTTTAAAAAATGTAGATAGAAAGAGGAAGTGCCAAAGCACTTAGGAATCTTCCAGTCAAAATTTTTGATTGGTTGCTACCTGGCCAGAGTCCCAAGATCACTGTCACAAAGGTAGACTTGAGGCACGTTGCCCTAGTGTTCATTCTGTAACTTCTCGTCATCGTCCACAAGCGTCTGGAGCAGCAAACAGAAGCGGCAGGGGCTTGGGACGCAAACGGAGTCTGCCTTTTGTTCTGGTGTTTGTAAACCTGAGCAAATTGGCTTTCCTCTTGGAACCTTGGTTAATTTACCTGAAACATGGGGGCAAAACTGGCCGTCTTGCAGAATCGAATGAGATGAATCCAGTGGGCCCGGCCTGGTGACAAAGATTCTTTGGTTGGCCAAACCCCAGCCAGGGTCCTGCACCTTCCCTGGGCTCATGTATACACCCTGGCTTGTAAACTCCAGTTTTAGCCAGAATCCTGCTACATGGGTTTAGCAAGAATCCTTTACCCTCTGTAACTCCTCAGCCTCATCCTCCATATCCCATCCTCCACTGGCCGGGCCCCAGGAGATGTCTGAGCCACCTGGCCTGCCTTCAGCAAGAGTCCCGTTAGATCCATCCAACCAGAAGGCCCTTACTCTTGAGGTTTTCTTTAATTTCCCACGCATTAACCTCAGCTTGCACCCTGGCTATAAATTCCCACTTGCACACCTGTAGTCAGAGTTGTGTCCAACCTCTCTCCCCCTCCCCCTGCTGTAAAACCCCATTACCGTGGGCCCGTGGCAATGGTCCTAAATATAGTTGGCCTTGTCATCTTTGACAAATGTCATTGGATTTATTTTCCCTTCCCACGAGACCCTGGGATGGGGGACCAATAAAAGTTTTCCCGTTTCCTTCCCCAGAATCAAGATCCCTGCTATTGGGATTCATTCCTTCCCCCTTTGAGATTCTTGAGGTTTTTGCTCCCTACCTGCTCCTCTAGTCAGAAGTTCAGCGTTAGAAAGAATTAAGAGGCGCACTAGTTTGGAGCAAAGGACCCAAGGGCAAGAATCCCTTGTCTCCTGTTTGTACTCTTAGGGCGTCCAGAGCAGCCACTAGGTGTGACTTCGATGAGAAGGGCCCATGTTCTGGAAAGAACAGGAGATGCGGGTATTTTTGCTTTCAGTTGTGCAGAGTGAAAATACTTGAGGTGCGTGTGTAAATGTCCATTTGCTATGATAATCTCATACTTTATCTTCATCTCTGATTGCTATTTAACCAGCAATAGCTTGGAACACGTCAGCCTTCCATCTCTTCCCCTGTTAAGCAAGTAATGATCTGTAAACACTTGAAGAAGGGCCACTTAGAGGGACTTCTTCATCCTTTTGTAATGTAAAGAATGTTTTCCTCCCGCAAATGAATCCACACCCACTAATTTAGCGTCCACAGGTAGTATATTCAGGGGCTCCATTTACCTCTTCTGTGTAGAGAGTTTAATTACACACGAAAGGGATGTGTTAGCTTTCCCTCGACACTGTAATAAAGTGCTATGGAGTCAGCATCATGAAACAAAATTTTGTTTGTTAGCTCCTACTCTGTAAGTCAGACATCTGAGAGGGCTCCTCTGGGTGCTGGTCTCTGGGTCTCACAAGGGGAAAGCAAGATGAATGCGGCCTGGCTGCGGCCTTTCCTGGAGGCTCTGGGAAAGGACCCACTCCCAAGGTCGCAGAGATTGTTGGCAAAATTCCATCCTGGCTGTAGCAGGGGATGCTCTCTGCTGCTAGAAGCGTCTACATCCCTTCTCACAAGCTCTCCTACCTCTCTGTCTTTACAGCTCTCGAGTCTTCTCTCTGCTACCAGAGAAAGTTCTGTGCTTCAAGGTTCATATGATCAGATCGGGTCCCCCTGGATAATCTCCCTTTTGTTATGTGTAGGGGCCAAGGGCAGGCCACCTCAAAGTGTGCTGCTTGGACGTATTGATTATTTTCAAGAAAAGTTACTTAAGAGCCTGGACAAGCAGGACACTGAGAGCCTCCTCTGCCTCCCTTCCGAAAGCAGGAAAGAAATCTCCCGTGGGAAAGGTACCCGTACAAGGACATAAGACACATCCTTACGACCAGAGATAGAAAATTTAAAGCCAAGGAGGCTGCATCAACAACCTTAGTTCTTCTTAACTCATTTACTACCCCAGTCCAAGTACTGTTTAGAATTCCTTACTAAGTGAAATGCCCAAGTTTGCTTTGTCTTGTCAATTCCTCATGGGTTTGTTGTCTCTTTGCCTAAAAAGTATAAAAACTGGCTGCCTTGGGGCAACCCGGGTGGCTCAGTGGTTTAGCGCCGCCTTCAGCCCAGGGTGTGAACCTGGAGTCCCGGGATCGAGTCCCGGGATCGAGTCCCACGTCGGGCTCCCTGCATGGGACCTGCTTCTCCCTCTGCCTGTGTCTTTTGCCTGTCTCTCATGAATAAATAAATAAAATCTTAAAAAAAAAAAAACTGGCTGCCTTGGTCCTTTCTTTAAGTCTGTTTCATCATTGAGCCTCCATGTGCAAGTAATGAGACTTCGTTTTTCCCTCCTGTTAATCTTACATCAATGTAATTCTTTGCTAAGAAGATCTTGAAGGGTAGAGGGAGAATTTTTCCTTCTCTAGACGGGTCAAGTGTGCCGTATACAACACAACACAACCGTGGGAATGATACCTCTGCAAATCCATAGGCTCCAAGGATTACGGTGTAGAATCTTGAGTGCCGTTCCTAGAACTTTTGCCTACCACTGCTATGTTTCTAGAGAAGAATGGTTTCCCTCCCTGTTTCCTCTTCCATGCTCTCTTGAATGTTCTCGAAGAGGATGCCTCACATTGCAAAATAAGAAAGACCAGGAGATTGAATAAAAGTGAGCGGGGCACCAGTGGCAGAGGGAGAAATCAAATAGAAACAGAGGTTGTTCAACAATTTTCTTGAGTTAGTATCACTGAAAAATCAGAGCATGTGAGAGTGAGTCAAACTCAATTTCTGAAGCACCTGGTTAAGACTCAGGAGGAATATATACAAAGTCAACGTTTCCTGAGGTTGGGAAGAACAATCCCATGGAGACCGGTGGTTTAGTTGGGTTGTCTCAGGTGCTAGATTATGTATATAATCCCTGATTATATACATTCATACAGATTATGTATATAATCCCATGCCCTGCAATAGGAGTAGATAATCAACATTTGTCTATCAACTATCAGATTAGTTAAAAACAGGACCACCATAAGGTAAGAAAGTTTTTCATTAAAACTAGATGTTTATTTCTTTATGAATTGATTTACAAAATTTTTTGTAATTTTCTACTTTGTTTATATTTAAATATATGCTACAGTGCGCTATTACCAAAGCTAAAAGAGTTTGTTAAAATCTTCCGTGTGCTCTGGGCAGACAAAGCCTCCCCCATCCAGGCAAAATACAGTATGAAACGTATCTAGCTCATAATTCAGATCACATTCATTCATTTTTCAGTAAATGTCCAGAGTTTACACTGTGCCAAACATCAGTGTGGGTTTGGGAAAGTCCCTGACGTGGGTCTGGAAGAGCAAGGGCAGTCCAGACCCTGTCCTCATGGAACTTCTATTCCAGGTCTTTGTGACCTGAGCCGCCACACAGATACAGAGTTAGGGCCTAGAGGACAGTGGTGGCTGTGAGCACCGGGCCCGAGGCAGACATGCGTCACGGGCTGGAGATCCTGTGACGGGCCTAGAGATTGGCTGGAGGGGTGTTCAAAACCAAGGCCGTATCCCTGTTATGCATGGGGAGAGCTCCATGGCTTCCCAGAAGCTCCAGACTTCACCTGAGCCTGCCTGGGAAGGCGGAGGAGTCCGACAGGAAGCGTGAACCTAGAGGCATTGGGCAGGTTTATCTAGGAATGTGTGACCATTGTGTCCTTCAAAGTACTGGTCTCGCCTAGGACTTTGGGTGAGATAGTGATTTGAGCACAGGGGTCTAACTGCGTCTATTTCCATTAATTTCATTAGAAGGATTGTTAAGTAATAAAAATGGGGAAAATTTTTCATCAGGCTTGAGTTGCAATCAAAAGTAAAGAATGACCTTCAGGGATCTCTAAATTATACCTTATTTTCATCCAGGAGGAAATAAACAGGCGAGCCTAAATCTCCAGAGGGTCTTGGAGTCGGCTGATAAAGCAGAGTCCGTGGGAGCACTGGTTTATAAACAAACCTCAAAAATTAAATTTGACAAAATCTTAGCTGATTGGGGCTTGTAAACGCCGAGTAAGAGATGGGGGAACAAGTGTGAAATATTACCCTGCACAGGAGGGAAAAGAGGAAAAACACCCGTCACACCCCCACGGAGCACAGCGCTGCCCTCCTGTGACTGGAATGTTCCCAGGAGGGAGGGAGGAAACCCTCCTTCAGGAAGGACAGGGAGCGCTGCTACAAAGGGGAGCCACGTTCACACGTTCACATGTTCACAGGTGGAAGCCACCGCAGGGAGTTGGCCCTGGTATCACCTCCCCCCAGAAGAAGGATCTCAGGCATCTTAGGGCTCCAGTGGGACTATGCAAGCTCCCTCCTCCCTCTGCTCAGTGCTGCAAAATTGCTGGACTTTTTCATCAATTATTAGAAAGAACCTTTCTCTCCCCCTTGGTGTGTCCTGGGAGCACTTGGCCAGAGATCATGACGACTCTCTGACAACCCACCCCGGTTACTGTTCCGCTAAAGGACCATACTGGCTGACACAGGATTGGGGCTCCAAGGGTGAGCACATTTAGGGAAACCACACTTCTTGGGACGACTGCACTGGTGAATGGGGACGAGAGAAAAGCCCTAGTGTCTTCAACAGGGAGGTAGCAACTCCGGAGGAGAAGGGTGTCCCCAGAGGCCCAGCCTCAGCTGGCCAGGGCACGTGACCTCTGGTGACCTCTGTGGGCCCCGGGGGGGCAGCTGGGGAGTGTCGTGCACAGGCACAAAGTGGCTGGGAGCTCTAAGCCGAGAATGCCGTGGGCAGAGAGGGGATGCAGGGGTGCGGGCTTCCTGGGCTCTCGAGGGCGAGGCACCCACACTCAGGCTATTACTGTGCAAAGGAGGCTCTGAAGTAGAGGAGGTCTGGGTTCAAATGCCAGCTTGACTCTTCAGTTATGTGAATGCAGGGACCAGGTTGCCCGACTTATTCGTGTGGCAGACCCTTGTGCGTGGGGAGACTATCACCCAGCTCCCGTGTCAGTGTTGGAATCCAACGTGACAGGTACGCTGGTCCAGCAGGCGACTGTCGCCCACACGCAGACCCATCCTTACCCTTGTGCACCCCACTCTATTTTCTACACGTTAACACGACACTCAAAGTGAACCTTTGAAATCATGGCCAGGACCATGCAGCTCCCCCACTTCAGCTTTCCATGGCTCCTCATCACTCTGCGGGCAAATCTACAGGTCTCCCCGTGGTCTGCACAGCCTGTCCACGGCTGCTGTTCCAACCCCATCTTTGTCTCCCTCCCCTTTCCCTGCTGGGTTCTGGCTCCACGGATAGAATCCGTGCTCCTTCACCTGCCGACGGTGCCCCAACTCGGGGCCTTTGCACGTGCTGTTCCCCCTTACACAGTACTCCTCCTCAGATGTTGGCTCACTCCCTCAGTTCACCAGGGTCTCTGCTCCAAGGCCAATCTTCAGAGCACTATTTGCTGACCAATCTATCAAAAATAACCATCTCCCCATGCTTTATCTCCTTGCCCATCTTGCATCACTTTTTTAAACATCCCAATGTACATTTATTTATTCATCCATTGTCTGTCTGTCTAACCATGAGTTCTGTCCTCCATACCCCAACACCTACATCAGTGCTGGCAGACAGAGGTGATGCATAAACATGAGTTAACTTGGCTCCCTTTTCTCCTTCCCCACCCTCTTTCCTAAATATAGACTCTCACTTCAGAAGATAGGACAATCAGAGTTGTGATTTCATAACTGAAGGAGTCAAGCCACCCAAGCTAGGACAGGTACCACCACCTTCACCTGTGAGATCCACATCAAGATCTTGTGCCATCTACTTCCTCCGCCGTGCCCCGGCCCCACGGAGCTTCCTGTGCTCTGTGTCCATTTCCCTGCCAAGAGGAAGCAAGACATGATAGAACACTCCCAGGACTGCCTGCCCCATCTGGGCCTCCAGTTCCTGCTCCCCAGTAAGTGCCCACGTGCATCAGTAAGCTCTGCAGGCTACTGCTCTATCATAATAGGCACCTGGTAAGCTTTATGAAGCTTTATGGAGCTTGATACATAATAAATAATAATATACTGTCAGATGGTTCCTGCATGACTGCTGCTATGATGAACCATTCAGGAGGAAGTCATAACCATGAGCAAATAGAAGAGCAAACAAAGAAACAATCTGTTGCACTGCCCCTAAAAATAAATCTAGGAACACAGAGATTCATCAGGAGTTGAAATATTTTGTTGACAAAGCCACAGGGATAATCGGTGTGTTTAAATGTGCCAGCCTTTTTTTTTTTTTTTTTTTTTTTTGGTACAGCTTCACTGTGGTGTGCTAACATACCTTTCTCCAGCCCTCAAAGCCACAGGAAGGCAGAGGAGCCACTGGCGCTAGGGGTAGAGCATGCATGGATCCCTGGACATAGCCTGGGAACTGAGGCAATGACTGAGATGTGTTATGTCCGGGAAGCTGGTTTCATTCAGACTTCCAAAGGCCAGTGGCTGGGTGTTCAGAAATGGGCAGTTATGAGTATTTGGTCCTTTAACAGACCCTAGTTGCTTTATATATGATAGGCTGTAATTCCTTCTTTTTTAAAAAAAGATTTTACTTATTTATTCACGAGAGACACACACAAAGAGAGAGGCAGAGACACAGGCAGAGGGAGAAGCAGACTCCATGCAGGGAGCCCGATGTGGGATTCGATCCCGGGACCCTGGGATCACGACCTGAGCCAAAGGCAGCTGCTCAACCACCGAGCCACCCAGGTGTCCCCAATTCCTTCTTTTTAAACTCTTATACTGGTTAGAGGGATTTGAGGAGACAGGGCGGTATTTTGCAGCTTTTGTCCCAGAAAGGGTATCTTGCTGAATGTCTGAATGCCCAATAGCAGCAAAACACATGGTACCAAAGATTGGAGTCTATTAAAAAACTGATGGATATGCTGTAAGATTCCATTTACAGAATAACCTTGAAATGACAAAATTATAGTGATGGAGAACAGATCAGTGGTTGCCCGGGGATAGGTTTGGGGGAGGGTATGACCATTCAGAGGTAGCATGAAGGAGTTTCTTTGTAGTGATAAAGAGTCCTCTGTTTTGACTGTGATGTGCTACAGTCTCATAGTGCTATACACACCAGCATCATCCAAACCTGATGAAAAGCAAATAAGGTTTATAGTTTAATCAATAGTACTGTGCCACTGCCAGCTTCCTGGTTTTGAAAATGCACTATGGTATATAAAATACTATCACTGGGGAAAGCGGGGTGAATCCACAGAAACTATTCTTTTTGCAACTTCTGTGAGTTTAAAGTTAGTTTAAAATTTAAAAAGTTAAAAAAAACTGCCAAAAAATTTACAGAACCTGATGGCAAGTTTTCAGTTCTGTTAAGTGGAGTAAGTATGCTCCTATGTCTCCCCCACTGCTGTGACTTCAATACCTGGAGGAGCTATTTTAGGACTCTGAAAAGTAAATAGTAGCAGGTGGATTGGGAAAGAGGACCAGAATTCAAAATACCATCAAAATAGTGGTGGGTTTGCATGTTTTTTTTCCTCCAAGATCCTTTGGCCTGCATGTAAATCAAACTGAAACTTAGAAGTGGCTGTCAGCACAGAGAGACCTCCAGGAAGGGGCCTCTGGTCCTCACTCCAGGAGCTGGAAAGGAAGTCTGAAATTGCAAAGAGAATGTGAAAGTCCCCTGAAGTTTTGCTGTTGTTTTTGTTTGTTTTCTTTTCTCTGATATCTCATACCCAGGCCCCAAGCAATAATATGGTGGCAGAGGCCTCTCTAGTCATCGAGGTTGGGATCTCAGGAGTGTAGAGTGAACCACCATTGTTTTTTACCCCCCATATCCTCCTTCCACTTGACCCCCGATATAGGTGCAGTCTCAGAAGTGCAGGGCAGAGGAAGGAAAATAATGCCACAGAACTTTGTCTGGCAGGTAAAGAGGAGTAGCTCCAGGGACCCTTTGCAATCTGTTAAAACTTGATGGATATATTGGACCCAGGAGACTGAAGAAGGAGGATATCAAGAAAACTACCCCACAAAGTGGTATCGGAACTCCTGGGCTCACTTCACACTATACACACATGGATCTGATTCAACTGAGTATAAGAAAGATTTAGAGAACTGAACTAACAAATAGGTTATCGTCCAGAGCCCATACTGAGTACAGGGCGGCACATACCTGGGACAATTCCGAATAATACTGCAAGACATTGAACACTAAACTGAGACTGGATGAACTTGTAGTCTAATATCAAGCCAAGGCAATTGACTGCTCAAAGAACAATACCAAGTATTCCATAGAATTAAATAAGATCCAAAAATACATATACAATATTCAAAATACCAGGAAAGGGATCCCTGGGTGGCGCAGCGGTTTGGTGCCTGCCTTTGGCCCAGGGTGCGATCCTGGAGACCCGGGATCGAATCCCACATCAGGCTCCTGGTGCATGGAGCCTGCTTCTCCCTCTGCCTATGTCTCTGCCTCTCTCTTTCTCTCTGTATGCCTATCATAAATAAAGTTAGAAAAAAAAAATACCAGGAAACAATCCAAAATTACTTGCCTTACGAAGAGAAGAAAAACAGGAAATATTTCAACTTGCATGGGAAAAGACAATTAAAAAATATCAATATGACAGTGATGTTGGAATTACCTGATAAAGAGTACAAAAGCAGCTATTACACGAATAATCCAATAAGCAATAGTAAACACTCAAAAAAAAGGGGGGGGGGGCAAAACAGAAAGTCAGTAATGAAATAGAATATATGAAGAATAGCCAAACAGAAATATTGGAACTGAAATGTATAACAACCAAAATTGAAAACCCATTGGATGAGCTTAAGAGCAACAACAGAGAGAAAACAGACTGGGGGAAAAAATGAACAGAGCTCCAGAGACTGTGTGACAATAACAGGAGAGTTAACATTCATTTCACTGGAATTCTAAAAAGTGAAGAACTACAGTGTTAGAAAACTATTTAGAGAAGAAATGGCTTAAAATGTCCCAATTTTGGCAAAAGATAGAACTCTATAGATCCAAAGTCAATAACCCCTAACCAGGATAAACCCAAGGAAATCCATAGCCAAACTGCTGAAAATTAAAGTAAAAGAAATTATGAAAGTATTTAGGAGAAAACAACACATTATCTTTAAAGAAGCAGTGATTTCAAATGACTGCATATTCCTCATCAGAAATCATGAAGGCCAGAAAGAAGTAGCACTTTTTTTTTCTGGGGGAGGGGGGACTGAATGCAATGGTAAGAGGGGGTAAGATTAGAACAAAGAGTTTGATCCATAACTGACTATGAATAATCAGTTGAGATAACTTAACCACTTTCAGACCTGCCAGAAGTATCATATTTTTTAAATGATGAAAGAAAAGTCCTATTGACCAAGAATTCTACCTACAGTAAAATTATTCTCTGGAGTTATGATAAAATAAAGACACTCCCATATAAAAGAAAATTAAGACAATTTTTGTTAGCAGATTTGCTTAAAAAGAATTGCTCATTCTTCAAACAGAAAAGAATTGCTATCAGAAGGAAACTTGGAATATCAGGAGTGAACGAAGAGTAACAAAAATGCTAAATATCTTGGTCAATGTGGTAGCCTCTTCTCGGGTTCTAAAAATATATTCAATGACTGAAAATTAAATTTTTTAACATTATCTAATTAGGTTTTTAATGTAAATTGAAGTATGTAAGACCACTTGCTATAAAAGAGGGAGAGTAAAAATTATAAATGATGGGGGATCCCTGGATGGCGCAGCGGTTTAGCGCCTGCCTTTGGCCCAGGGCGTGATCCTGGAGACCCGGGATCGAATCCCATGTCGGGCTCCTGGTGCATGGAGCCTGCTTGTGTCTCTGCCTCTCTCTCTCTCTCTCTCTCTCTGTGACTATCATAAATAAATAAAAATTTAAAAAAGATTAAAAAAATTCTAGATGATGATAAATGTTACATATTCCACTTGATATGGTAAAATACTTTGGATTCAGTAAAAACTAAATAGGCATATTGTAACTATAAGATTTGCCACTAAAAAATCTATATAAAGTCAAAATCACAATATATAAATTAAAATGTAATTAAAAAACATAAAATTCACCCGATGACAAAGGAATGAAAATAGAGGAAACAGTCAGAAAACAGACAATCAAGTAGCAGACCTAAATCTAAACTTATCAATAATTATATTAAATGCAAACAGTCCAAGCACAGCAATTAAATGAGAGAAGTTTCCAGAGTGGATTTTCTAAAATGACCCAACTACATGCTGTCTACAGCAAACTCACTACAAATACAATGAAAGAGGTGAAAAAAATACAGTTAATTATGTCTCGTGAAAACATTGGTCCAGAGATAGCTGGAGTAGCTATATTAATATCAGATAAGACACCTGGGTGGCTCTGTTGGGTAAGGATATGCCTTCAGCTCAGGGTCCTGGGGTCAAGGCCATGCCAGGCTCCCTGCTCAGTGCGCAGCCTGCTTCTTCCTCTCCCTTTGCGCCCCATCCTCCACCGCTTGTTCATGCGTGCTCTCTCTTTTTCTCTCTTTCTCTCTCTCTGCCTCTCAAATAAAATCTTTTTAAAAATAAGACAAAGAAGACTTCAGGATAGAGAAAGTTACCAGGGGTTATGAGGGTCACTGCATGTTGATCAGAGATTCAATTCATGGAAAAGAAATACAATCCTACGTGCATATGTACCCGAGAACAGATCCAATATGCAAAACCTTACAGATATTAAAAGAGAAATGGGAACATTCACAGTTATATTTGGAGAATTCAAAACACATTACTGAGTAATAGAACTAGAAGTCAGGCTACTAGCAAGGATCTTGAAGAATTAAACAAAACCACCGACCAACTGGATCAAAATGACATCTATAGAACACTACACCCAACAATAGCAGAATATACACTCTTCTTAAGTCCACATGGAACACTCGCCAAGATATTCCATAGTTTGGGTTATAAAACAAACTTCAATATACATTTAAAATAATTAAATCTTAAGTATGTTTTCAGATATCAGTGAAATTAAACTGGAAATTAATAACAGATAACTGGAAAATCTCCGAATGCCATCAAACAAAACACTTCTAAATAATTCATAGGTCAAAGAGGAAGTCCCAAGGTAAATTAGAAAAAAAAATGTGAATTTAAATAAAAATCAAAATACAACAATATCAGGAGTTTGAAGTGTATTTAAATAATGCTTGGGGTGAAATTCATAGCAAGAAATGCTTTTATTAAAGAAGAAAAATGTGTCAAATCAGTAATCTGTGCTTCTAACTTAATAACTGCGGAAAGGAAGAGTAAAATAAACTCAAACAAGCCTAAAGAAGGAAATAATAAAGATAAGAATAAAATTCAATAAAATTGAAAACAAAAAATAAAAATTAAAGCAAAAGTTGGTTCTTTGAATTATTAATAAAACTGACAAACCTCTATCAAAACTGATAAGAAAAAAGGGAAGCCTAGGTGGCTCAGCAGTTTAACGCCGCCTTCAGCCCAGGTTGTGATCCTGGAGACCCGGGATCGAGTCCCATGTTGGGCTCCCGCATGGAGCCTGTTTCTCCCTCTGCCTGTGTCTCTGCCTCTCTCTCTCTCTCTCTCTCATGAATAAATAAATAAAATCTTTTTAAAAAATGATAAAAAAGGAAGAAGACACAAATTACTAATTGTAGAAATGAAAAAAGACATTTCCCTAAAGATGCCATAGACATTTAAAAGGATAATGAGTGAATACTCTGCCCAACTCTTTGCACTGTGGTCAAGAATTTACTTAAAATGGTGCAATTCCTTGAAAACTATAAACTACCCAACTCACAGAAGGCAATAATAGTCTTATAAATATTAGAGAAATGGAATAAATATTGGAGAATTAGAATTTGTAGTTTAAAAATCTCCTGAAAAAGAAATTATCAGGCCCAGATGGTTTTACAGGTGAATTACATGAAAGATTCAAAGAATTAACACCAATTGTACACAGTGTCTCTTAGATAATAGAACAAAGGGAAACATTCATAAATCATATTGTGAAGCACACATCACACTGTGCCGAAACTAGACAAAGACCACGGGAAAAAAGACAACTACAGATCAATATCTTTTATCAAAAGGTGCAAACACTGGGACACCTGGGTGGCTCAGTCAGCGAAGCATCTGACTCTTCTATCAGCTCGAATCATGATTTCAGGGTCCTGTGATCAAGCTTCGAGTCAGGCTCGGTGCTCAGCGTGGAGTCTGCTGTCCCTCTCTCTCTGCTCCTCATTCTCCTGCTCTCGCTCTCTTATAAATAAATAAAATCTTTACTAAAAGAGATGCAAAAACCATCAACACCATATTACCAAATTAGATGAAGTGATGTAATCGTAATCATAATGCACCACAACCAAGTGGAATTTATCCCAAGAGACTAAGGCTGGTGTTTTAAAAGCAGTCAGTGTGATCCACAATATTCAAAGTCCAAAGAAGAAAAGATACGTTACTGGATCAAGTGATGGAGGAAACTAGTTTTTAAAAATCAGTATTAATTCATGATAAAAATATAGGAAGAGAGAGGTGGGCGGGGGCATGAGGTGACTGGGCGACAGGCAGTGAGGGGGGCACTTGACGGGATGAGCACTGGGTGTTATGCTATATGTTGGCAAATCAAACTTCAATAAAAATTATACAAAAAAATTTAAGAAAAATTTAAAAATAAAATAAAATAAAATAAAATAAAATAAAATAAAATAAAATAAACAAATCAGGAACTTAAAAAAAATGTAGAAAGAGAAGGGAACTGGATAAACTGGACCTCATTGAAGTATAAAACTTCTGCTCTAAAAAGGCACTGTTAAGGGAATGTAAAAACAAGCCACAGACTGGGACAAAATAGTTTCCAAACATACAACAAAGGCCAATGAAGAACTCTCAAAATACATGAAGAATTCTTCAAACTTTAAAGCAAGAACGCAAACAACTCAACTAAAATGGGCAAAAGATTCAAACGGACAATTCACCCAAGAAGATAAACAGATGGTAAATAAAGATAAGAAAAAAATGTTAAACACCGCATATCATCAAGTGTGGCAAATTAAAGTAACAACGTTACACCACTGCCACCCTTCAGCCCAGTTTCCATCCAGCACACTTACAACCTCGGGTGCCACTGAGGGTTTGGAACAGCGGGACCCTCCACCATTGCTTGTGGAAATGCAAAACCGTACGATCCAGCGAGAACTCTCCTTGCTGGTCCACACAAATACCAACACATGAATTTGCTAAACCTTAGAAGCAGCCAGGATGTCTTTCAGGAGGCAAACGGGTAAATAAATCGTGGTGCATCCAGGTGATGAAATGTAGTTCGCACTGAACGTGAATGAGCTATCAAGCCACAAAAAGGCATGGAGGGAACTTCAAGGCCTGTTTTAAGTGAAAGAAATCAGTCTGAAAGAGCCACATCCCGTATGATTCCTGCCCCATGACCTTCTCATTTAGGCAACACCGTAGAGAAAAAAGATCAATGATTGCCAGGGACGGGGGGGGGTGAAGGGGTGGAGCGCAGGAGATTTTTAGAATGGTAAAACTGGACTGTACGGGGGCGGGGGGTGCGTCACATGTGCACTTCTCAAAGCCCATAGACCCAAACGACCCAAAAAGGTGAATCCTAATGTAAACTATGGGATTTCATCAATAATAATGTATCAGTACCGCTCTGTTGATCATAACACTAGTCATACAAGATGTTGATCACTGTGTATGGGGGGTGGGGGGAAGAGGCGGTGGTGTATGGGAACTCTGTACCATGTGTTGATTTTTCTGCAAAGCTAAAAGTGCTCTAAGAATAATCTATTAAGGGGCATGTGGGGGGCTCAGTGGTGTGCAGTATGCACCTTCAGCTCAGGCTGTGACCCTGGGGTCCCGAGATCAAGTCCCATATTGGGCTCCCCACAGGGAGCCTGCTTCTTCCTCTGCCTGTGTCTCTGCCTCTCTCTGTGTGTCTCTCATGAATAAATAAATAAAATCTTTTTTTAAAAAATCATTCTATTATTTAAAAAGTCATAGAGCAACACACTAAAATAAAAATCCATTTTACTGTGTTGATCATTTAAAAAGCAAGTTGAGGTGACGGGCACTGAGGGGGGCACTTGACGGGATGAGCACTGGGTGTTATTCTGTATGTTGGCAAATTGAACACCAATAAAAAACAAATTTATTATTAAAAAAATAAAAAAGCAAGTTGAAAAAAATAAAAAACAAATAAATAAAAAGCAAGTTGAAAATAGAAGTCAGGTACTCTTCTTCTTTTACCCCATTAGTGTCGGCTAATCTCCATTTTATAAGACTCACCAGTCCCATGGAGATTTTTTCCTTCTTCCACAGTCAGTTTAGATTTTCTGAGTGATATTTCTTTACTTCCCTTTGCCAAATGCACCTGACAAGCATGCAGCCATTCACCTGTCTTCCTTTTCCTCTCCCACACAGAGGACCCTGAGCACTGCTGGAGAAAGTCCCTGAAGCAGATCCTGGGACGTGGTCATGGCAGCACCTTGGACTTCCCGGAGGTGCCCAGTGCCCGGCACTATTCAGTGGTCCTGTTATATATTTCTCATGAGATCTTCATCCTCAATGGTGGCTTTCAACTTCATTTTTCTCAAATATCTGACCCTATCATCCTGCCTTCTCTCAGCAGTTGGGGTTTTATCACAAATGAAATAGGAGCCGCCACAGGAGACCCACCCTCAATTCCCCCTACTGAGCTCACAAAAGTGGCCCCATCCAGAATCCTTGTTTCTGCCTATTAAAATGAAAGGTTTATTCCTCCCGTCTGGTCTCCTCAAAAGCTCACCCTACTAATTACTCTTCCTCTCTTATCCTCTCTTATCATTCTATTATTTTCAAAGTACCCCTCTCTGCGAGATTTTTCCATAAAGCATTATACTTTATCAAATTTTTTCCACTTGGGGAAAAAAATCCCTCTTCAAATAAACATTAGAGCTTTTATCCTATTCTCTCTCCTTCTTATTATTAGCTATCTACTGTCATTATCTCTGATTCCTCACTTTCCATTGACAGCTCAATCCAAACCATCTGATTCTTTTCCATAAAAATTGTAGTCACAAAGGCGCCAATGAGCAGCCTGATCCCAGATCTAATGGGCAGTTTTTCATCTTTATTTGCCTTGATCCCTTCTTAGCCCTTAAAATTTTTTTCCCCTTGGTTTCTGTGACTTAATGACACTCTTATTCCGTGGCTCATTTTTATTTGTTTGCTTGCCTCCTCAGAACCTCCCTCCACTGTCTGCTTTTATTCCTTACTCTTCACTTGAAAACTGGAGAACATTGGAGTAGACCTCATGTTCTACACATGGTCTCTAGACAACCTCTTTCACTCGTATACGTTCAATTAAGAATATTAATTTCCCTGTAGGCCTCTCTCCTGAATTTCAGTTTTTCAATCTACCTGCTACCAGCCTCCTCTGCTTATATTTCCAAAAGTACCTCAAAATTAAAATATAAATCTGAATTCATTACTCACTCTTCTTCCCCAATCATTCCTGGATTAATTGTCAATCCGATGACCCAAACTGGAATCCTGAGGGGCAATCTGAACATATTTCTCTCTCCGACCCTTCATACCCAGTCATTTCCGAAGTCCCACTGAATATCTCCTGGATACCACATGTTTGCCTCCAAAGTCAAGCAACCCCCTGCCCCCCGCCATCATACCTCCTATGAATTGTGAAACTAGTCCCTTAACTGGCCTCGTGCCTTGTTTTCCCTCTGTAGTTCTTCTTTTCACACAGCAACCAGGGTTATCGTTCTCAAGCAAGGTTCTGATCATATCACTTCTCTGATTAAAATACTTCCACACCCCCTCTTGTGTTTAAAATTTTATCTCCTTACCTGAGTTAACAATCTTTCACAATCTGATCCACCAGAACTCTTCTGACTCAGTGCTCACCACTGCCCATACACACTCCATTTTCTGATCAATCACACCCTTGTGTAGTTCCCAGAGCTCATGGTTCTATCTCATGCCTCCCGGCCTTTGAGAATGATGCCATTCCAGAAGGCTCTTCAACTTTTTTGTTTTTGTTTTTAACCACACACAAGTGTCTATGTATCCTTATTGCTCAGCCCACATACCACCTTCTCTAAACATCTTTCTGGTGGGGATAAGGGCTTCCACAATACTCTGTATTTATTTCTATCAGCCTTTGCCACACTACGGTGTAATGGGGGGTTACTTGCCTGCTCTCACACTAGTGGAACTTCTTGAAGGCAAATTCAAAATGCTATGTCTTATTGATCTCTGTGTTCTTGGCATCTAGTCCACCCAGTAGACAATCAAAAATGTTTTAAAAAGTTAGAAAATCAGGAGGGAGGGAGAAATAGAGGGAAGGAAGAAGGGAGGGGAGAGAAGGGAATGAAGGGGAAGAGAAGGGAAGGGAAGGGAAGGGAAGGGAAGGGAAGGGAAGGGAAGGGAAGGGAAGGGAAGGGAAGGGAAGGGAAGGGAAGGGAAGGGAAGGGAAGAGAAGGGAAGGGAAGGGAAGAAGAAAGGGAGAGGGAATAATTCTTCCAAAATTATAGCTATGTAAAATTGCATAAATACTAACAGATATTTTATTCCTGGCATGGGATTATGGGTTATTTTTTTAATGTTGTTACATTACTCCATTTTTTTAATGTTGTTACATTACTTCAAAAATTAAAATAAAATTTGGGTGCCTGGGTGGCTCAGGCCATTAAACAGCCAACTCTTGGTTTCAGCTCAGGTCATGATCTCTCTCTCGGTCCTAGGACAGAGCCCCACATTGGGCTCTGTACTCAGTGGGGAGTCGGCTTCAGGGTTCTCTCTCTCCCTCTACTCACTTGCTCTTTCTCTTCCTCTCTCTCAAATAAATCTTTAAAAAAATTTAAAATAACATTAAAATGAAAACAAAACTAATGTGTTCTGCGGCTGCCTGCCAGGTACTCTTGGCACAGCAGAGACTACTCTGTGTTATTCAAAAGGTGTTAGCTTCTCTTCATGGCACACACTTGCCTCCGTCTCTGTTAATGTGGCCAGGGGGTTAAGTTCTGGCAAAGCCAATGTGAACAGTAGTGATGTGTCCCACTTCAAATCTTAATAGATAGCCTCCCACGGTGAACTCTCTTCTCTTTTAATCTAGAAGGTGACTAGCAAGAATTTCAAGAATCTTAAAAAGAGAAGAACCACAGATGGAGAACTCTCAGGTCCTTGAATAATGGCTTGGAAAGCTACCCAACTAGAAACGCTTGATTGTTCTTGATTGTTAAATGGATGAGACTGGAGCGCCTGGGCCGCTCAGTCAAGCTGCCACACTTGATTTCAGCGCAGGCCATGATCTCAGGGTCGTGAGATCGAGCCCTGCACTGGGCTCTGCACTCAACATGGAGTCCGCTCCAGGATTCTCTCTCCCTCTCCCTCTGCCCCTTGCCCCTGCTCAAATTCTCACTCTCTCTCTCTCTCTCAAATAGATAAATAAGTCTTGTTAAAAAGAAATGGGAAATGAGAAATGAGACACTGGATTCCATTGCAGTAAGTTATTGAGGCTTAAGAATTTATATGTAAGACAGTGAATGCTAGAGTAATGCACTTTGTGAACAGTGTAATATGGTCTCACCTAGAATAGCAGATCACTTTGGTTCCCGAATGCCTTGGTCTAGGGCACATGAGAAATTATCAACAAACTTTATTTCTACAGCTCTAGAGATGAAATTTATAAATTGGTTTTAAAAAATATTCTATCATGGACTGTTTGAGGTAAAGGAGGCAATAGAGATCTTACTGCCCAGCTTCTTCATACTACGTATGGGAACCCTAGGTACAGAAACGGGAAGGCTGGGTCCAGTGTGGCTTTGTTAAGTCTTGCCTTCAAGTGTCTCACTCTCCCAGGTGAGAATGCCCTATGACTCATGCCCCACGGGGGGTCCTGGACAGCACATGTACTCTGGTGTTCTAAATACAGTCCTCGCCCTCAAATTCCAGGGACATTCCTCCTGAAACTGCCCCTATGGTAGAGAAGGATCATGTCCCCAGATAGAGGAGAACAGTTCTGGGACCAAGAACATTCAAAGAGCTGTGCTTCTCTGGTAGAATGATAGACCTTTTAGAACAAACAATCCTTAGGCCCAAATATCTTTGTAACCATGGGTGGCAATGAATTTCCTAAATCAGATGCAAAAAAAAAAAAAAAAAAAAAAAAGTACATAATATGAAGTAAAGATGAATTTATTTTTCTACCTCACATTAGGAACTCCCTTTTGACAAAGGATGCTGTAGGTTTTGTTAACCAATGATGGACTACAAGATGGTGGGAAAATAGAGTCCCTTCTGGTAGAAGTAGGAAATGAGATGTCATTTGGAACTATCTGATATAAAGCTATCTGGGGGTATCTCATGAAATTACATATGTGTGCCTCCTACGATCCAGCAATACACGAAGCAAACTCCTGTGCAAGGGCAAGAGGACAGGTGAAAAGGTGGTGGGGAATTATCTGTCCCTCACTGGAAGAATAAAGATAAAAATGTGAGGGATGAACACAGGAATGCCGAGTAGCGCTCAGAAACATTGAGATCTGCATGGAGCTACACAAGTAATACAAAAAAAATGTAACAAAACAAATCCTGAGGGAATAAAGTATAAAACAAAGCAGTGTGTGTATATGTAGGTAAATTTAAATGCATAGGAAACAGTATAAAATATATTGTTCTTATCAAGAAAGTTTTGGGCATACAAATGTTTACATAATAGAACTAAAAAATCCATATACCTGCCACTCAGCTTAAGGAATAAAACATTACTGGTAAAATTCAACCCACTTATTGTTGAAAATTAAATCTCTGAGAACATACTCCCCTCCCCCATGATAATAGTTTAAAGCTAGCCTGACTTTCTGATCATTTCCATTCATGCTTTCATACTTTTACCAAATGCGTATTTGTGCAGAAGCAACATATAGCATGACTTCCCTGTTTAAAGCTTTATAAAAAAGACATCATACTGTACATATCCTTTTGAAACTACCTCGATCTATTCAACATTATCTTTAAATGTTTTTCTGTTGTTCCTGAACATCAAGTATATTCATTTTGACTGTAGAGTATTTCATTGTATGACTGCAATATATTATTTTTCCTTGTCTTGTTGATGGGCAGATTGTTTCAATATTTTTGACATTACCAATAATGTTGAAATGAACATTTTTGTACATATGGACTGACCTATGGCATAAAACTACAACTGGAATTCCTGTGGCATTGGTGTTCACATTTCCCTGGCTATATTGCTAATGGTTATCCAAAGAGATAATACGGATTTACGTTCTCATCAGCACTGCACAAATGCACCTGCTTTTGCACGTCCTTGTGACATGTGGCACATTCAGGGATTGGTAGATGTTGTTTTAGAATTTTATTTATCTGATGAATATAAAAAGTCATCTGAGGTTGAAAATCTTGTTTTCGTTTACTCTTTTGGATTTGCCTTTTCATATCTTTTGTCTATTTTTCCATTTTCATCTGTTTTCTTGCTGATTTATAGTAACTTTTGTATACAGCAAATACTAATCCTTTGTCAGTTTTATATATTGCAAATAGCTTTCTTCATTTGTGGCTTATCTTTTCAGTGGGTTTATGTTTTTGATACAAAAACTTGTTTAATAGTAAAACTAATCCACGTTTTCCTCTATTGTTCATTTTTTTTTTAGTGGATAAAAATCCAACTACATTCTCCTATACCCAGATCATAAAGATATTTTTCTATATTTCCTGCTAAACATTTTTGAGTTTTACTTTTCACATTTAGATCTTTAACTGACTGGAACTGATTTGTTTTTATAGTGTGAAATGGAATACAGTATTTTTTTCACCTACTATTGTTCCAGAAACATTTACTGAATTACCCCTTCTTTCCCAACTGGTTTGTTACATCAATTCTATCATATATCAATTTTCCATTCATTCAGCATGTTTTTGTTATCTACCATATATTTGGATATGTTTTTATAAATGTATTACATACATATGTATATATGTGTGTGTGTGTGTGTATATATACACACATATATATGATTAAATAATTAATGCTGAGTCTCATTCTGGGTTTCTGTTCTATTCTCTTATTTAAATTGATATCCCTGTTCCTAAAAACCTCAAAGCTTTGAAGCTCTCTTTAAATAATATAATATTCACTTAATCATAACATCTATCAGAGAAAATTCCCCCTCTTGTTACTCTTTTTCAAATTATTCTGATTATTCTTGACCCTTTTGACATATGCATAATGTTTATAATTTACACATTTATATAAATACAATATTTGATATAATATATAATATATTCATATATTTATAACTTATGTGGTTATTTTATTTATATTATTTATAATATATTCAAATTACATATAAATTTAAAACTTATACAGCATATAAATCTATGATATTTGCATATTATATATTATGAATCACATTGTTAATTTCTGTGACAAACCTGTGTCTTAGTTTAGATTTTACAAAAGCAGAGCCTGAGAGAGGAGTTCTTGTGGAAATGCTTCTCTTGAGAAGAGAATGATGGAAGCAAATAGGGTGGGAGATAGGTCTCCCATGTAACTAAGGGCAGTTCTCCAGACAAGGGGCAACTAGGGGTGTTATCAGTCAACATTTGTGGCAGTTAGGGGATGCTGCAGGCTACCAACATTATCTACTATAATATATTCATTTTTAAGCATGAATATATGCTTCCAACCATGTGAATTTTATGCATTATGGTACCTGTTCTGGGAAAAAGAAATGAAGTTAGGGATGGGTGAAATAAAAACTCAAAGGGCATATTGCTAAGTGCATTAAGCCAATCTAAAAGACTAAATTACATCCCAACTATATGACACTCTGGAAAAGGCAAAAGTGCAGAGGCAGAGAAGAGAAGATTTTTAAGGATGTGAAAATACTTTCTATGATACTGTAATGGTGGATCCATGTCATTATACTTTTGTCTAAATCCATAGAATACATAATATCAAGAGTGAACTCTATTGTCAACTATGGACTTTGGGTGATTTCGATATGTCACTGTAGGTTTATCAATTGTAACAAATGAACCACTCTGGTGGGGGATATTGATAACAAGGGAAGGTATACATGTATGGAGGTAGAAGCAATAGGAGATATCTCTGTACCTTCCTCTCAAACTTGCTGTGAACTTAAAACTGCTCTCATTTTTAAAGATCTTATTTCTTTGTTCATGAGTGACAGAGGGGGAGGCAAAGACATAGGTAGAGGGAGAAGCAGGCTTGCTGCGGGGACCGATGCGGGACTCGATCCCCAGACCCCAGGATCATACCCTGAGCCGGAGGCAGATGTTCAACTGCTGAGCCATCCAGGCATTGCCGCTCTAAAATTTTTAAGAAAAAAAAGGAAGGAGGTTTTATACTGGGTGATTGAATGGTGGCGTTCTAGTGAAGCACATCTCTCTGAGTCTGAGATACAATAGAAGATTGATATAAATAAATACACAGTAAGCAATAAATACAATCCCTTCCCCAGCCAGACACTTATACCTTTGAAACACTGATTTGCCAAAACACTGATTTGCCAAATTTGAAGCCTTGTGAACAGCCAAGGTCTACAATTTAGGTGATTTTTCTTAAGCTTTTGTAACTCTGTACTAATGAATCTATGTTTAGCCACTGTTCAGTTTCAGTTTTTAATTGAAAACTTTAGAACACTCTAAATTAGGGGTGAGTAAAGTCAAGTTCACTAAAACCCAATACATGTTGATGAGCTTAAATTTTTCCCCGATGTAGATGTATATTAAACCTCAAATCCCACATAAATTTGCATTATAGAGAGGTGTAACTCTTATGTTATGATTAATTTATCTTTACTTCCACAGACACATTCTTTGCTGAGACTTTTTTGATATTTCAGATATCTTGGAAGTGGTATATTTCTATGTTGGCTATCTTGGCAACAGAATACAATGCATGTTACACAATTCATCCATTTTGTTTTGTTTTCTAATCATCCAAATGCATTCTTTCATTTCTATCATATCCCCATGAATATTGCCACTCCCTTCATTTGAAACAAAGTAATCAGACTCCAGTCTAATTTTTATAAAGGTAGCCTAGAATCAGAAGCCCAGTAATGTCATAGAGTTAGCATAAACCTCTATCCCAATGAAATACTTATTCCAAAGCCTAAAGAAAACCCAGAAACCAGGAGCAAAATTAGGTAGAATTAATAATAAGCCCTTTAGATGTCACTGTAGAAGAACAGCATGACAGATTGAGGCCTCAGAGGAAAAATTTGGCATTTCAGCACTGTCTTAGAAACAGAATACTTGGCTTTGGGCTCAAATGAGTCAAGGAGGGCAAATGAGGCCTATTTCAGAACCAGAATCATGGAAGGGTTGTATCTGAATGACAAGAGAAAGAAGAGAAAGAGAATACCTGCCCTCTTCCCTATGACACTGGGAAATGAGGAGTGAGCATACTCCTGCCTAGGGCTTTGGGTGGGTAAAAATGCCCTCTGTCTCCTATGAAAACCAAATTCATGATGATTCACAAATGAGAAAAACAAAAGTAAAGTCTAGCTTCAAACTATTGAAACTCTTTGGCAAAATCAAATGCAAAGCAATTCATATTAAGTGCTATATAAATTAAAGGGTATAAGATATCTATAGACAAAAATAGTCTCTGTTGAAGATATGCTTACATAAAATAGGAAAATGATCCACCATGAGGGTGAATCAGAGATCCAAAAAGAAAGCACAAAAGGAATCCATGAAGAAATATCAATATCATTAGAAAAGAAATAAATGAAATAGAGAATAAAAATATGAGATAGGATTGATAAAAAACAAAAACTGGTGCTTTAGAAAGAGTAAAAAATTGATTTAAAAATTTTTAATACTAATACAGAGAAAAAAGAAAAGAAAAATTCCCTAAATTAGAAAGAGGAGGAAGTCACAATTAAAAATAGAAGGTATTATGATAATCTTTTTGACAATAAAGTTCATAATTTAGATGAAATCAATATATTCTTAGAAAAATCATAATTTTAAAAAATTGATGAAGGAAGAAAGAGAAAATGTAAATAGTTCTTTTTCTTTAATATCCTTAGGATATTAAAGGATATTGTATCCTTAAAGAAAAAGAACTCCCCAAAAATGAAAGGGCAGTCCCATAGGACTTCACAGGACAAATCCTGCTAAACTTGTAATGATGGAATAACCTAAGCTTTTAAAATCATTCCAGAGGATGGGACAAGAGGGAGCACTCACTCTCTGATTTTAAGAAAATAGAATTCACTTGGTTTTAAAACACAATGAAGGCACTATATGAAAGTAAAAGTATTGGCCCATCCTACTTATAAATGTAAATTATAATTTTAAAAGTTAATATTTGCAAAAAATGCAGTAGTATGTAAAAATGACATTTTATGTCCAATTTAAGTTTATCACAGGACTGCAAGGTTGGTTTAACATCTAAAACTCAATGTAATGTGACTCATTAACAGGACAAGGGAGAAAAATATTATCTCATAAGATGCTCAGGTATTGTTTGATAATATTCAACCTCTACTGATGACACAAATCAAAAAAAAAAAAAACTAGTAAATCCAAAATATAAACATTCACCTCAGTCCTCAAAAAAATAAAAAAAAATACTTATGACATTTAGCAACTAATTTGTTCACTCTTATTCCTTCTATTTGACATTGTAAGGCAAGGAAAGAAAGCAAGTATATAAGGATCAGAAAGTAAGAATTAAAGCTACAATTATTTTTAGATGATGTATGATTTACAAATGCAGTTTCCAATAGCAAATATCAATGAGGAATAGAAGAGCAAAATAAATTTCATGGTATTCCTACAATGGAATAGTGTGCAGCTATAAAAAAAAATGAATGAACTAAGGGCTTTTCATCAAGTCACTGTTGTCTCTTACAAAAATATGGTTGACTACATAAGTCAGACACAAAAGAATGTCTGTGTACTTTCACCTATAAAATTTCAAAGCCGTCAGGACTAATTAGTGATGGTAAAAGTCTAGATATTTGCTGTATTTGAGGCAAAGAAGAGTGTAGTAATTAAGAGGGGACATGAGGGAGAGTTATGCGTTTCAATTAATATTTCTCAGAAAATGTAGTGATCACACAAATGTATTCATTTATAATTATTTACTACTCTATATTCTTGCTACTTATTTTTACTTTTCTCTATTATACTCAACTTTACATTTGTTATTGTTGTTTGCAATCCAACTACGTAAAAAACAATTTTAGAATGGTAATTTTTTCTTACAAGAAATGACGGGAGGGATCCCTGGGTGGCTCAGTGGTTTAGTGCTGCCTTTGGCCCAGGGCGTCACCCCGGGGTCCCGGGATTGAGTCCCACGTCAGGTTCCCTACATGGAGACTGCTTCTCCCTCTGCCTGTGTCTCTGCCTCTCTCTCTCTCTCTCTCTCTCTCTGTGTCTCTCATGGATAAATAAATAGTCTTAAAAAAAAGAAACAAAGGGAAATTAAAATTAAAATTAAACTATCTATCTGTTGGTCTACACACCACACACATAGACTCATACATTTATATTGGAAAATAGAAATACTAAAAAAAAACAGACAAGAAGCAAAGCACAGCCATTATTTTTATTTTTTTATTTTTTTTAAATGTTTATTTATTTATGATAGTCACACACACAGAGAGAGAGAGAGAGAGAGAGAGAGGCAGAGACATAGGCAGAGGGAGAAGCAGGCTCCATGCACCAGGAGCCCGACGTGGGATTAGATCCCAGGTCTCCAGGATCGCGCCCTGGGCCAAAGGCAGGCGCTAAACCGCTGCGCCACCCAGGGATCCCGTTTTTTTTTTTTTTTTTTTTTTTTTTTTTTTTTTTTTTTTTTTAAAGGAGAAAAGAAGAATTAAAATAAAAATTCTCACAGTACACTTTTTATGCACTTTTGGTTTTGAACCAAGTAAATGTTTTACGTATTCAAAAGCAACTTTAAAAAGTAATACCTACAATGAAAAATCAACTGAAACAGACTTTCTCCTCCTGTTAGTGTTTAGAAAGTTGCATGAATCCATTGTTTTTACACTATTATCCAAAACAAGCTGGTTAAGCAACAAAATTATATTTAAAAAAAAATCAGAAACTTGAGAATGCAAATGTACTATATTCCAGAAAAGGATAAACACATTATAGGATAAATGAAACTGATGGCTCATGGAATTGTAAAGGGGAAAATATTCTATCATGGATGAGGTTTAGGAGAATATACAAAAACTTTTAAAGATTTATTTATCTGAAAGAGAGAGAGAGAGAGCATGAGCAGGGGAAGGGACAGAGGGAGAGGGAGAGAATCCCAAGCAGACTCCCCACTGATCCCACATGGGGCTTGATCTTAAGACCCGGAGATCATGACTTGAGCTGAAACCAAGAATCCAATACTTAACCAATCAAGCCACCCAGGCACTCCAGAATATACAAAAACTTTTAACATTCTTGACACAGCCGTGAGTGGGCTTTCATGGTAGTTTGAAATTTTGAGCCACCTTAGCCACCGCTCTACCCACCAACTCTCTGGCATGGATCTTCACTGAAGGCTCAAGGGTAACATGTGAAAGGTTGAAAGCAGGATAAGAGCTGGGAGAGATTGCAGCGAGGTGCATGGGCCTTTCCTCAACTGCAAAACAAATATCCTCCAAGAGCAGAGGCAGGAAGGGAACTGAGAGAAATTAAATGATCAAGACCAGCCAGGCTTTCAAAGGAAAGGCTAAGGGTAGAGCAGAGAGCTAAGAGAAACTATAGTTGGGTATTTTTACACTCTTTTCTGAGTAATAAAGTATACAAAAATCAGTAAAAGACAAGATGTGAAAAATGTTATCATGATATTTGACCTAAGTGGCATTTATAGAACATCGCACCTCAAAATGGCAGAGATGCATTATTTTCAGTTGCATATGGGACAGTCATCAAGGTAGACCAATATTCTAGGTCGTAAAACAAGTTTCAATCAATATAAAAGGATGGAATTACCCAGAATGTATCATCTGGCCAAAAGGATTTTAAATTAGAAATAAACAGCATCAAGAGATCCAGAAAACCCCCAAATATGTGGCAATTTAGTAATATCACTTTAAATAACTCATGAGTCAAACAAGTTATCAAAAGAAAATTGAAACGTATTTCAAACTGAGTGATAATGAAAACATGACATTCCTAAATGTGTAGGTTATAGCTAAAGAAGTGCTTAGAGAAAATGAAATCGCTTTAAATGACTATAGTAGACAAGAAAAGAGGGTTGAAACCAATTACAATAGCTTCACCTTAAGAAGCTAGAAAAAAAGGAAATTATAGCAAAAGTAAGTAGAAGGGAAAAACATACTGGAAGTCAATAAAATAGAAAAATGATAAATACAAAAATCAATAACTCAGTGCTTTGAAAATAGTAATAAAATTAGCCAAAAACTTAGGAAGAATGGTTAAGGTAAAGAGAGCAAACCTAAATTGCCAACGTCAGGGATAATAGAAAGGATGTCATTATAGGTCTATAAACATTAAAAGCAAATAAGGGAATAGTGTAAGAAACATTATGACAATAAATTCCTTACCATAGCTTAAATGAACAAACTTTTGAAAAGTAAAACCGACCAAGGTTAAAACAAGTAGAAATAGAAAATCTAAAAATCTAGATATCTAAAAATCTCAATATCTATCACAAAATTAATTTTTAAAATAATTTATAACTTTTTAATAATAAAAAATCTTTTCACAAAGAACAATCCACGCTCAGATGACCTCATCACAACTCATTAATACATTAAGAGAGAAGATGCAAATTAAACACAAACTTTTTCAAAATTCAAAAGGCAATTCCTTACACATTTTATAAAACTGACATAATCTTGATACCAATACCTATCAAAGACATTAAAAGGAAAACAATTGCAGATCAATATCCTTCATGAACATGAACACAAGATACTTTATAAAATATTAGTAAATCTTTCCCAGTAGTCTTTAGAAAGGATAATAAATCATCAAGTGCAAATTATCTCAGGAGTGCAAGGTTGTTTTAACATTTGAAAATCAAGCAATGCAATTCAGCACATTAACAGAATGAAGAGGGGGAAAAATGATCATTTCAGTAAATGCAGGAAAGCATTTGATTGAATTTACCACCTCTTCATGATAATAACTCTCAGGAAACCAAGAACAGAAGAGAAATTCCTCATTCTGATAAAGCACATTTATGCAACAAAAACAAAAACAAACCCCACTGTAGCTAACATCATGCTTAATTGTGAAATGTTGAATGATTTTCCACAAAGATCGAGAAGAAAGCAAAAATATCTGCTGTCCTAATTTGTGTTTAACGTTGTACTGAAAGTCTGAACCAGTGAAAATAAAGGGGGGGCGGGGGCAGGGAAGGAGCTGGGAGGAAGGGGAATGGAAAAAAAAAAATTGGAAAAGAAAACATAAAATTATTGGCTTAGGGCATCCCAAGTGGCTCAGCAGTTTAGCACTGCCTTCAGCCCAGGGCCTGATCCTGGAGACCCGGGATTGAGTCCCACATGGGGCTCCCTGCATGGAGCCTGCTTCTCCCTCTGCCTGTGTCTCTGCCTCTCTCTCTCTCTCTCTCTCTCTGTCCTGCATGAATAAATAAATAAATTTTTTAAAAAAATTATTGGCTTATTTGCAGAAAAATGATTTACGTGATTCCCTGTGGAATCTACTGAAAAATGTACCAGAAGTAAAAATTAAATGTAGCATGGTCACAGAAGGTAGTGTCAATATACAGAAACCGAATATAATTCTAATTCTAGCAAATAACAATGGACAAACAAAACAATAATGCCACCAACAGTATCATAAACATATTTAGGAAAAAAAAACCTAAAATATGCAAGTTTCCTATACTAAAGACTACAAAATATTGCAGAACGAAATTAAAGACAAGGGGTACCTGGGTGGCTCAGTCAGTTAAGCATCTGCCTTTGGGTCAAGTCCTGATCCCGGGGTCCTGGGCTTGAGCTCCGTGTTGGTGTCCCTGCTCAGCAGGGCGTCTGCTGCTCCCTCTCCCTCTGCTTCTGCTTGTTCCCTCTCTCTCTTTCAAATAAAGAAATTCTTAATATCTTTCTTTAAAAAAATTAAAGGCAAAAAGTTAAAGGAGAGCAAGCGAAAGAGAGAGGTTATCTCTTATGTTCCTATTTTAGAAAACTCAATGTGGTTGAGATGTCAACTCTTTTCAAATGATCTAGATCCAATGCCGTCTCGGTCAAAATCACACCAGGCTTTTATTATTTATTTACTTACGTGCTTTAGAAAGGGCACTTGACGGGATGAGCACTGGGTGTTATATATGTTGGCAAATCGAACTCCAATAAAAAAAATACAAAAAAAAAAGAAAGAAAATGTTACCTAATGAGTAAACAAGCAACAAATTAAAATGATACATTTTTCACCTGCCAAATTGATAAAGATTTAAAAGTTTGTTAATACTTGCTGTTGACAAGATACAGAAAAAGAGGTACTCTCAGCTACTATTAACTGGAGTGTAAACTAGTCCAACTTTTTAATGTATTTGTATTATTATGACCTATGATATTGACAATTTTTATTTTTCAATTATACCTCAATAGAGCTGAAAAAAGTGGGGGGAAAAAAGAAGTTGGTACTATAATTCTAAAATCAACATGAGAAACAAAGAGCCTAGAATAAAACGATTTTGAGGAAGAATAACAAAATTGGAGGACTTGTGATAGCTAATTTGAAAACTACAAAAATCATGGGAGTATGTTCTTGGGGTAAAGATAGACAAATAGGTCAATAAAGAGACTGGAAATGGAGCCAATAAGTCAATTGATTTTTTTTTTTTTTTACAACGTCACTATATCAGGTATCTATTGTTTCATTGTAAATTACCACAAAACTTAGTAGCTCAAAGCAACAGACATTTATTATTTCAGAATTTTTGTGGGTTAAGAATCTTGGCCCTGGGGGCACCTGGGGGGCTCAGTGGTTGAGCATCTGCCTTCAGCTCAGGGCGTGACCCTGGGGTCCTGGGATCAAGTCCCACATCAGGCTCCCTGCATGGAGCCTGCTTCTCCCTCTGCCTGGGTCTCTGCCTCTCTCTGTGTGTCTCTCATGAATAAATAAATAAAATCTTAAAAAAGAAAAAGAGAATCTTGGCACTGCCAAGCCGGGTCTGCTGCCTCCGGGTCTCTCTGCAATGCCATCAGGGTGTAGTTGGAAGCTTAGTTGGCTCAAAATGCTGCTGGGAAAGGAGAGGACTCAAGCTCACTCACGTGGTTGTGAGCAAGATTCAGTTCTTGGCAGGTGGTTGGACACAAGGCCTCCGTTCCTTCCCTCGTGGGCCTCTCCGAACGGGGGTTCACAACACTGCAGCTTCATCAAAGCAAGGGTCTGAGAGGGGAGGAGGGATGATGATGTGCAACACCCTTACATGGGCTTACTGATCATTCCACCATCACTTAGGTGATGTTTCTGTTCAATTATTTGACTTTTTCTCACTAAGTTGTTACTGCCCTTTAGGTATAGTGGATGCAAGTCTTTCATCAGCTCTGTGCTGTAAGTACAAATATTTTCTACCTTTGGCTTGCCTAGATATTGTATTAAGAATATCTTCCAATTAGCAGAATTTCGAAGTATGATTTATGGATTTCACAGCCTCTGCCCTTTCTAAGAAATTTTTGTCTATGTCCACATCACAAAGATATTCTCTTCTGTTTTCTATGATATGCTTTTTATATCTAACCTTTACATCCTTTTTTGAATTAAGTTTTATGAGGTAAGAGTTGATGTTAATTTGCTTTTCCTTTATGAATATTCTGTCAATGGTGTCCTCACGCAATTTTTTTTAACTTTTCTTTCTGCCTTCTATTGATTCCATGCCAATACCGCGTGTAAAAAAAAGAAAAAGAAAAAAAGAAAAAACCCTGAACTCATAGAAACAGTGAGAAGAAATGTGATTGCCCAAAAGGGGTTGGAAGTGGAGAAAGTAAGAAGAGTTAATAAAAGGTACAAACTTTCACTTATGAGATGAATGAGGCCTGAGGATCTAAAGTAAAACATGCTAACTATATTGGTAATACTGCATCATATAATTGAAATTTCCTGAGAGAATAGAACTTAAGTGTTCTAAAATAATAATAAATATGTGAGGTGATGGGTGTGTTAATTAACTTGATGAGGGAAAAGCTTTCACAATATACATCAAATCATCACTTTGTACACTTTAAATATCTTATAATTTTGTCAATCATACATCAAAAAGTAATTTAAAAAATAATAATATCACCTCTAAACAAATTAATAGTGGGGGTCTCTTTCTAGACTCTCCTTTTCTCTTCCAATAATCTGTTTACTGTTTCCATAATCAGTGCCAAAATCTACACTGTCTTATTAATGTAGCTTTATATTAAATCTTGAAGTCATAAAGTTTAATTCCTTTATATTTGTTTTTATTTTTCAAGACTGTCATGGCTGTAGAGTTAGCTTATAAATTTCTACTAGACACTAATTGAGATTATGACTAGTATTACCTTAAACCTACAGATCAATTTGGGGAAACTGACATGATAAAATATGGAAACTTCTAATCATAAACATGGTATAAGGGTGTTGCCATTTATTTAGGTCTCAATTTTTTTCAGCTACATATTAAATTTTTTATTGCATGTCTTTCATTATACCTATTCTTATTTTGTGTTGCTTTTAGACTATTTTAGCTGAATTATCTTTTACCTTTATTCATATTCCATTTTCTCATTATTTGCTGCTATTCTATAAAAAAAATTTTTTTCTGTATATTGCTCAGGTATCCTGCAATCTTACTAAATCGGTATCCTGCAATCTTACTAAATTTACTCATCCAAGTTGGGTTTTTCATAGGTTTCTTGGGATTATTTATACAAATAATAATAAATAAAATATATTTATAAAATTAATAAATATAATTTATATAAATAATTATTAATAACGTATATAAATAATAATCCCACATAATGCTAAATAGGAGTGGTAATATCAGACATCTCTGCCTTGATCTGAATACTAGCTGACAATGTTTAATAGTTTGTCATTGAGTCTATTGTTAGGTGTTTTTCCTATGACCTTTTTCAGATTGAGGAATTTTCTTTTTATTTATAGCTTTCAGTATGTTCTCAACATGAATAGGTTTTAAATTTTATCAAATTATTTGTAGGCACCAATAATGACAATCATGATTCTTTACCTTTGTTCTGAAAATCTGGTTATTGCATTGATTTTCAAATATAGAAAAACTTACATTCCTGGAATAAACCCTATTTCATTATAATCTATTATAATTTTTCATATACTCTAGATTCAATTTGCATGTATCATGTTAAGGATGTGTTTCTATATCCATGATGGTATTGACTTGTTATTCTTTGGTTTTGGTAATATCTTTGTAAGATTTTGATATGTGTCATGTTTTCTTTGTAAAATAAGTTGACAAATTTTCCCTCCTCTCTGTTTCCTAAAAGAATTTGTGTAGGATTGGTATTGCTTCCTCCTCCAGTGTTTGGTAGAATTCACAAGCAAATGTAAATCATATTTGAATAATACCTAAATTCCTTTTTTTTTTTTTTTTTGCTTAAATTCTTTTACTAAATAGACAACCATTCAGAATTTCTAACTCCTTTTGTGTCAGTTTTAAGACATGCATTCAAGGAATTAGTCCATTTAGATGGTAAAATTTATTGGTATAAAACTGTTAATAATAGTTTCTTATTTTCTTTAATAATTGTAGAATCTGTAGCTATCTTCTCTTTTACAGACTTGATGTGGATATTTGTTTTTCCTCTCTTCTTGATTAGCCTTGCTCAAGGATTATATATTTCATTTTATTAATTTTTTAAAATTATTTTATTTATTTATTTATTTATCTATTTATTTATTTAGAGAAAGTATGTGTGAGGTAGGGGAGTGGCAGAGGAAAAGGGAGAGAGAAGCAGACTCCCACTGAGGCCCAAGCCAGACTTGGGGCTGATCCCACAATCCGGAGATCATGACCTCATTGTAAATCAAGAGTTCAACACTCAACCAGCTAAGCCAATGAGGTGTCCCTTCATTAAAATTTTTTAAAGACAATTTTCACATTTGTTGATTTTCTGTTTTGTTGTTCTGTTTACTCTCATTGCTTTCTGCTCTTACTATTGTTAACTATTTGGTTACTTATTACTAATCATTTATGATTGCTGAATATTTCTAATGAGTTGATAGTTTTGTTATTATTAAATATTCCTCTTTTTCTCTAAACAAATCTCCATGACTTGAAGTCTATTTGGTCTACAATGACTATTGCCACTGCAATTTTCCTTTAGCTACATGGTTTATTTTTTTCAAATTTTTACTCAACCATCTAAGTATATTTCAATTTTATCTTTCATAGACAATAGATAGCTAAACCCTGTTGTCATTTTTAAATAATCTAACCTGATAGGCTGTGTTAATTAGTTAAAGCGTTTTATCCTTTTCACTTAATGTAGTTATTGACATGCTGGATCTAGGTGTATTATTTTATTTGTTTTCAATTCATCCTATATATTTTTAATTTTTCTGTTATTCCTTTCCTATCATTTTTGTTTACATTTTTTAGTAATTGATTTTAATTTCTCTGTTAGGATTTCAGTTATACATCTTTGTATATGTTTAGTATTAATTCTAGAAATTATAGTAAGAATCTTTTTTTTTTTTTTAATTTTTATTTATTTATGATAGTCACAGAGAGAGAGAGAGGCAGAGGGAGAAGCAGGCTCCATGCACCAGGAGCCCGACGTGGGATTCGATCCCGGGTCTCCAGGATCGCGCCCTGGGCCAAAGGCAGGCGCTAAACCGCTGCGCCACCCAGGGATCCCTATAGTAAGAATCTTAATTTGGGATACCTGGGTGGCTCAAGTGGTTGAGCATCTGCCTTCAGCCCAGGGTGTGATCCTAGAGTCCCGGGATCGAGTCCCGCATTGGGCTCTCTGCATGGAGCCTGCTTCTCCCTTTCTCTGTGTCTCTGCCTCTGTATGTGTGTGTCTCCCATAAATAAATAAATAAAATCTTTAAAAAAAAAGAATCTTACTTTAAAGGTTAATATTATTTAACTTTGCCATGAATATAAGAAACTTGCCATAGTATAAGTTTTATTTTTTTATTTTTTTTAAGTTTTATTTTTTAATTGTCCTTTGCACTTTTATTATCATATATATGTAATATAATACTGTATTATACACCTATATCTATATAAGTGGCAAATAAATGGGTAGTGATATTTGTCACTACGTGAATATCTTCTTTCCTCAAGAATATTTTACCCAAAGGAGTTTGCATCCATTTGTTAATATTTGCTTCAATAAGTTTTTATATTAGGGGTTGCAAACTGGTAATTTTCAAATTCTATATTGATTAGCTGTCACTTTTTCTCCTTTAGAAATATCTCTACAGAAATTAAAAGCTAATGAATAAAACTTAGAAAATTATCATTTCAAAGGGCAACATTTGCAGGCCAGGTGTTCTTTTTGAGATGTCCTGTATGCTAGGTGTGAAGGCCAGTCTGACTAAAGTTTTCTTCCTCAAAGCAGGATGGCATCTCCAGGCCTCCATGAAGTTCCAAGAGCCAGGACCTAGAAATATCCCATGGATCTCTGAAGTTCCCATGAGCTGGTTTTGGAAAGGCCCCTTCCTTGTTAATTCAGTTAAAAATGATTAATTTCCCAATGGAAACACTCCCAATGGAGTGGACTTCTGGATTGCAGTGGATCAAGGTGTGTGTATATCCACCTGATTGAATGCTTGCCAACCAGCTTCTGTAAAAACAGATTTCAAACCCAAAGGCATCTTCTCTTCTCTGAGCTGATTAGCCTCTTTCAAGTTAAGAAGAAATAATCCCTGACAAACACTCTTTTGCATTACTGCAGCAGATCTTATTCCATTTTATCTCTGCCTTATTTGCTTGGAATAGCCAACTCTCTCCTTAACGGAAATTCAAAAATATGATGATTTTTCTTTTTTAAAGAAATACAAAGTTTCAGGTAAAAAAAGTCAGCTTCTTTGAGATCCATCCATCATCCTATAGCTTAGACACTTTAAACCAGAATGACATCAACCCCAGCCATTCTTCCTAATAGCAAGACCTCACTAGAATAGTGGGATAACCAACTCTGGATTTTTCACAAGTCCTACTGGCAAGTGAATTATTTCAGCTCTGTGTAATTCCCTATCCCTCGCATCTGGCTCTCAAATGTAACTCTACTACTTCCTAGTCATGGGGGACAAGTTGCTTAGTGTGTTAATTCATTTAACTCATTTTTTTCTATAAAATAAGGAAAATTGTCATTAATATTACAAGTCCATATTGAAGGAGACAGTGTAGTGCCAGCATGGGTTCAAAGAGAATGCTGCATGATTTTAGTCCCTTGTTCCTTTCATTCCAAACCCCATCATACCCTTGGCCTCACAGTAACCACGCAAGAGAGGAATCCCATTCTCTACTGCATATTTAAGGATACTGAAGCTGAGAGAGAGAATCCATTATAGTGACGAAGCACTTAGCTGCCCCATCATCTCTCCCTACCTTTTTCCTGAGCCTCTCATGAAATCTGCATTGATGACTCATTCCTGACTCAACCCAGAATGAAGGATTTCCCAGAAGTAGGGTTTTCAGTGCAAAACCATGACAGATCTAAGCAAACTAGACGACTGAACACCCTCAAGCCTTACTCTTGCACTTAACTGTTTTGTTCTTTTCCCTGCTAAGGGGAGATCTCATTGATCCTACCAGTGAACTCCATGAAGTACTTCTGCCAACATCGCTAGAGCCTTCATATACTACATCTTGATACCACCCCTGGGTCTTTCTCAATTCTTTTAAAGGTTGTTTAAGCCAAAGAGAAAGATGGCTGTCCTCCCTCCAGTGTGGCAATCTCCTATTAGAAATTCTCCTATTAGATCCAAGACTGACAGACCTTGATCTCTGATCTTGAAATGTACCAGATTTCTTTTTTTTAAGATTTTATTTATTTATTCATGAGAGGCACACACACACAAAGAGAGAGAGAGAGGAAGAGAGAGAGAAAGAGAGGCAGAGACACAGGCAGAGGGAGAAGCAGGCTCCATGCAGGGAGCCCGATGTGGGACTCGATCCTGGAACCCCAGGATCACGCCCTTGGCTGAAGGGAGATGCTCAACCGCTGAGCCACCCAGGGATCCCCTGTGCCAGGAGATTTCTTATGGACTTTGTAGGTAACTATCAGCCCCAGTGAGTCTCATCATCACTTTTCCAATAGGCTTTGGGGGTCCTGGATGACAAGGACCCTGCTCTTAAATGCCAGAGTCTCACCTTGAGCCTGGATGTGCCCCACATAGGCAGTCTCTCTACCTATGAGCACAAAACCCTTTTTGTAATTTATTCAAATTTCCAGGTAAGCCCTGAAAAACAAAACAAAAACACACATATACACACAAAGGAAAAAACACACTAGCAGTCCATTAAGCATGTGCACCTTAGATGCCATATTCCAGTTTCACCACTTCGTGTGATCTTAGGAAAGGCAATTCTTTGAGTCTAGTTCTCCTTGCTGGAGGACAGGACAATGATTAAATTATTGGTATCAGTAATGTACTTAGAACAGTACCTGGTAAGCAGTAGGCAGTTACTAACTGCTAGGTTTCTTTCTTCCCTTAAGCTAGGGACTAGAACTTCTCTTCCCCAGGTCTTTCAGACTACTCTGGGCACTGAAATCCATGGGCTTTAATGGGTTGCCAGCTGGACTATAGGGACCTTGCAGGTGCTGATTTGGTCAGTTTCTAAAGAGATAACACAAGTGACATCTTGCAGGGACCAGACTCTCTTCATCTTCTATGCAGGACCAGTGGTGACCAAACACTCCTGGGAAGTACCTGGAGTCACTCCCAAGCCCACCTGAGTCCTTAGTGACTACACAGTGCTGAAAACACATGTGGGCACTAATTGAATAAAGCTTTCTCAGAATCAATATGGCTTGACTCCAAGTAAGCCAACTATTTAAGCAAAAGGAAATGCTACTCACTGGCCTCTGCTGTTTGTCTCCTAATTATGAGCATATTTGGCTGACTCAGAACCAATTTATGTGCAGAAACCAAACAATTAAAAAGGTCTCATTACTAAAACCTGGGCATCCTTTTTATGCAAGTGAAGCACCGTGATCCACATGGAATGGCGATGAGCAAACAAAGCTGTACATGTACCTCCAGTTGCAAGGAGATCCCAAATAGGTTGAGCCTCGGGCTGCCTCTGCTAAGTTCCTTTTGTGGTGCAGGGGAAGCATAAGAAGTGTCTCTAATCTACAGCTGTGGCAGCCATGCCAGTCATGAAGACAAAGCAAGGATATTCACCGATCCATGTGAATCACCCTTCCTGTAGTGCTGGTCTCAAGCCTTCTCCCCTCCTAAATCCTACACCACTGCACATCTTCAGTTACTCCCCATCATAGCCACACTCCAAGGTCACATCATGACCATCATAATAGTAAGAGCAGAAATATCTACCTATACCTACAAAGCTTACCACGGTCTACACTTCATGTGCATTATCACATTAAATTCTCACCACAAGCTTTGGACATAGGAACTAATATCATCTTCTACAGATAAAGCAACTGAGTTCCAAGCTCATACAGCTAATAACTAAGAGACAGAACTTATACACAGGTGTGTCTAATATCACAGGATATATATTTTTTTATCAGTTTCTCATTGCTTCTTTTCTGTTTTTTTTTTAAGATTTTATTTATTTTATTCATGAGAGACACACACACACACACACACAGAGAGAGAGAGAGAGAGAGAGAGAGAGAGAGGCAGGCAGACACAGGCAGAGACACAGGCAGAGAGAAGCAGGCTCCATGCAGGGAGCCCAACGCGGACTTCGATCCTGGAACCCCAGGATCACACCCTGGGCTGAAGGCGGAGCCAAACCGCTGAGCCACTGGGGCTGCCCTCATTGCTTCTTTTCTACGATCTCTGATTTGACATTGCAGCACCTGCCTAAAGCCTCTCTCTTCACCTGTCCCAATAAAATTACTCTAATTTAAGCCTCACGGAGAACCCCAGGCCCATGTCCTGCTTCATCATCCCCATCTACAAACTTCAGCTCAGCCTCACTTCCTTCCCTGTCAACCTGGTTATTAGGTCAGTCATTTCGTGTTTACCAACTCCCTCCACTCCTCTGATCCCTTAATCTTTCTCAGCACAGATTCTGATGATGTCTAGCCCTGGATTAATACAACCACCTGCTTTTCCCTTTGTTGCCCTGGGGATACAGTGCTGCTGGATAAAATCCATGACACACATGTGAATTTACCTGCTGTTAAGGTACCAATCTCACTCAAAAATGCTTTATCCTATGCACCATGGTGGTGACTCTCAGTCTTGTCTTTGTCTTCAGGCACCCTACCAGGTTCCTGCCCTCATTCTCTCAGCTGATGAAGAAATAGTCTATGTCACTGAGACAATTGAGATCACTAAGCATGAACTACTTCAATTTTTCTCTAAAATCCCTTTACCTTCTCTATTTGTGTACCAACCGATCCCCCAGATTTCAAATATCCCAACAGTCTTCAGTAGGATCTCACTTTGTCAAAGAGCTCCCTGGACCCTGCCATGCCATTAAATGTCCACTGTGTACTTAGGTTGACCATCAAATATTCCATTCACTCCTGAGTCCCCTGCCATCTCCCCATGGTCCCTCTGGAAAGATATGGACTAAGTCCATAGTCTCCACTCCATTCCTCATCTTAATGGAAATTTATAACTTTTAATAGTGCTTATCATGCCCTCCTTTTGATACTTCCTCCTTCTGTGACTTCTATGCTGATGCTTTTTTTTTTTTTTTTTTTTTAAGTCTCAGGGCAGGCTGTTCAGGGTCTTATCTTTGACCCTCCTTTCTTCTTACTTTACCTGCTCCCACTCCTCCACTGAATATTATTAGCTAATGATTTCAAATCAGTTTCCCAAGCCCAGATCTTAACTTAAGACAGAGATCTGCACTTACATAGCAAAAAATTGTATGCCAAAAACTAAGCCCAACCTCCTTGTCCTCAAATAATTTTCTGAAATCTTGGTTTTAGTTAATGGCATTAAAATGGATACAATTCCTCAAGGTCAAAACTTAAGAGTGATGTTTTACTTTTTCTTATTAGGTGTTCCCATACATATGCCTAATCAATATTAAGTACCATTGATTTACTCTCATTCATTCATTTCAAAGTATTTATTTGAAATCCCCTGCATATGAAGTAAAAAATTCTACCTGCAACAATGCACAACTTTAGGGGCATCATGCATTTTGTGCAACACAATGATTCTGTGAGGGATAATGCTACACATGGGGGATATAAGAACATGCAATAAAGGATATTCTCTGCCTGCATGGCTCTTAAAATCTAACGAAAGAGCACAGACATAAATAAAGTGGCTATCAAATAAATGAAACACTGCAAAGATATAGTAGGAAATGATGACTGAGCCAGAAATTGAAAGATGAGGGAAAGATAAAGAGTTGAATAAAGAAGGACAAAAGTCATGCAGGCAAATGTCTTAGGGCAGAGTCACTGTGAAGCATACTTGTCACTGAAAGGCCAGTGTAGCTGAAGCAGAAATTGGGGGGTAAATGGGGGAAGTTGGACAAAATAGGATTGAATATTAAGGGAGAATCTGACCACACAGAACTTTAGACCACATAAACAAGTTAGGTCTCTGCCCTAAGAGTATTGGCAAGACAACTGCAGATATCTACAGATTTTAAGCATTAGAGTATGTATGTGTGAGAGAAAGAAAGAGAAGGAGAGAACAAGACAGAGAGATGCTGGGTGCCTGGTAGCTAGTTGGCTAAGCATCTGACTCTTGATTTTGGCTCAGGTTATGATTTCCTGGCTCTTAAGATCAAGCCCCACATTGAACTCTACATTCAGCAAGGAATCTGCTTGAAGATTCTTTCCCTCTCCCCCTCTCCCCCTTGTCATAAATAAATAAATAAATAAATAAATAAATAAATAAATAAATAAAAATAAAAATACAGAAACAGGGAATCAAACTTGAAGCTTGAAAAAAATTTCTCTTCTTCAATGTGGTGACCAGCTTGGTGAGGAGCAGGGCTAGATGCTTGGAATGTTTAGGCAGCTAGAGCAGAAGAGAGGTGATGGCCTTTGGGATTAGAGTGAGGGCAGTGGGATTGGAGATGAGTGAGTAGGTTATTGAGTTATTTGGGAGGTAAAATCAAAAGGACACAGTAGTGTGTTGAATATGAGAGATAAAAAAAAATATCATATCTGATTCCTACATAGATTCCTGGCTTTTATAACTGAATGAAAGCTGGTGCCATTCACTAGCTCAAAGAACAAGGGGAGAGGATTATGTGATGTCAGAGAGTACCAGGGAACTGTTAAGGAGATCTCAATTTCAATTTAGAGCATATTGGTTTGTAGGGATTCTCAACCTTCAAAAAGAGATTAGACATTACAAGTGTGAAACTCAGAGGAGAAATGAGGCTTGATATACATGTGTGAACTATCTGCATGTAGTTGATAACAGGTTATGGAGTAGGTGAAAATGTTCAGGGAGAAAAACTTGAGTGATCTGAGAAAAAAAAGCACGTGACCAAGCTCTGAGAACAACATTTACTGGTAGGGTAAAAGAGAATGAGCTCAGAAAATAGAGAAGGAGCATGAGATGTAAGAGAAAAACCAGGAGAGTGCTGTCTTACAGAAGCTGAGGGCAGAGAGTGTTTCAAGAAGTAGGCAGTAATCATCAGAGCTAAAAGATGTGGAGTGATCAAGAAAGACAGCATATAGAAATACTTCTATTCAATAGGCTACTCAGAGGTGAAATTATGTGAACCAAAGCCACATAGGAATTGTTGGGGAGTAGATATGACATAAGGAAATAAAGTTATTTTCTTTTGAGAAATTCAATAAAGGAAGAAGGGAGCCAGAGCTGGAAGAAATGTGCAACCAAGATTTGGCTTGTATTTAATGGAAAGGGCACAAGCACAATTTAAATCTAATAGAAAAATCTAGTTAACAAGAGGAACCTATGTACAAGGGAAAGGAAAAATAATCTATTTTTAATGTTCCTGGGGAAATAGGAGTGGATGGGATTTAGTGTTCAGTAGGTTTGGTCTTGGCTCCCAAGTGGGAAGTCTCCTCTGTTATAACAAGAAAAAACAAAAGGGAGATTAGTTTTGGGAGTATGTAGATCATTTTATAGGTTTGTAATTGGGAAGACAAGGGAATTCTTGTTTGGTAGCTTCTATTTTGTTTCATTTTTTTTCTGTAAAGTGGACATGGAATAAAATTGAGCAAGAACTTCTACTTCGAGAAAGATGGGGTAGACATATTTTTCCCTACTTCTCCCTCCGACTACATTGTATATAAAATACATCCTAACATCAGACTTAGAGCAAATAGCAGAAGACTCTGAAGTATGAGAAGGTGGCAGACTGGGCTTTGGGATCAGAAGGAACAACACAGTAGTGAGTTTCCTGGGTTTTCTTTTTGTCTTATACAGTCCAGACTTATTGCAAGAAGCCTGCAACCTAGGAACACAAATAGAAACAGACCAGAGGGAGAGAGAGGAGAGAGATTCAACAAAAGCCTGATCTTTCTAGCCAAAGGGCCAGGAGATAGCCTAGGAAGGCAGAAAACTATAGACAAAACAACTCTACTATAGTAAAACAGCAGGAAAAAGAAGAAAGGAACAACCTCAAAACCATGGCTTCACCTCAACTCCTGCCAACAAAAGTCAAATAAGGATTCTAGACTTCTTGTCAGGTTGTCTTTGATTGTTGAGAGGAGCATATGGGAATCTACAACTTGATAAAGAACATCTACAAAAATATCTACATCTAACATTATACTTATTCATGAAAGAATGAATCAGGAACAAAGCATCTTATTTAACATAGTCCTGGATGTTTTAGCCATGAGAAGAAAAGGAAACAAAGGACATACAGATTGGGAAGGAAGAAATAAAACTATCTTTATCTGAAAATGACATGATTGCCTACACAGACAATTTCAAGAAATCTACAAAAAACTTGTTAGAATTAATACATGAGTTTAGTAAGGTTGCAGGATGCAAAATAAACATACAAAAAATCAATTTTGTGTATAATAGAAATGAACACATGGATACCACAATTTGAAAATATAATACAAATCATTTACTTTAGACATAAGACACATTGGCATAAATATAATAAAATATGTCTACAACTTTATGCTAAAAACCTACAAACTGTTGATAAAATTATATAAGATCTAGATAAAGGAAGATACATACCATGTTCATAGGTTGGAACACATATAGTAAAGATGTCAATTCTCCCCAAATTAATATACAAGTTTAATGCAATTACTGTAACATTCACAGCAAGGATTTTGTAAATATGGAAAAGATTGTTCTAAATGCAATGAAAAGGCAAAGGACTAGAATACCAAAATAATTTTGAAGAAGAATAAAGAGTAATAAGTTCATCTGTCTGGTTTCAAGACTTATAGCTACAGTAATTCAGACTGTGTGGTATTGATGGAGGGATGCACATTTAGATCAGTGGAATCGAACAGAGAACCCAGAAAACACTTACATAAATATGCCTAACTAGATTTTTTAAAAAATATTTTATTTATTTATTCACAAGAGACACACAGAGAGAGAGAGAGAGAGAGAGAGAGAGAGGCGGAGACACAGGCAGAGGGAGAAGCAGGCTCCATGCAGGGAGCCTGACGTGGGACTTGATCCTGGGACTCCAGAATCACGCCCTGGGTCAAAGGCAGGCTCTAAACTGCTGAGCCACCCAGGGATCCCCCAACTAGATTTTGACAAAAGAATAAAAGTAAGTCAACAGAGGAAAGATAAAAAGATAAAAAAGCCTTTTTAAAAGATGGTGATGGAACAAGTGGACATCCTCGGGCAAAAAATTGGAACTCAACCAAAGTCTTATTATACCTTATTTTAAAAGTCAGTAAAAATGGATCACAAACTTAAATGTAAAATATAAAACCATAAAACAACTTATTAAAAGAAAAAAAATCTTTGAGACCTAAGGCCAGGCAAAGAGCTTTTAAACTTGACATCAAAGCACTATTCATAAAAGAAAAAAACTGATAAATTAGAGTCCAACAAAATTTAAAATGTTTGCCATCTGAGAGACCCCACGAAGAGAATGAAAAGACAAGTGACAGCTGGGAGAAAACATTTGCAAACCTGTTGGTTCAAAACCTTCTTGGGAGCTTTCCAGGCGAAATCTGTCACTGGTCCCCTAACAGGAAGGGCAGGGAGAGACCAAAGGAAGAAGCAAGGAAACTCCAGGTTGGCAAGTGGCAGTTTTGTTATGTAAAGGGAACTTACATATGATGCTTGTCTTGGGGCTGCAGCAAGACCAATGGATAGCAAGACCCTCACTGCTCACCCAAATCACAGAGTTTATAGAGAGGCCTTAGTTGGCTTCAGCTGTGTATACCTACAGCTGTTCCCAATACTACATCCCTATCTCAAGGCTATGTTCCTGGAGCAGCCTCTGGCAGTAGGAAAGATAAGCAGAGCCCACAGCCCAAGGACGGGGAGGCATGGGGGGACCTCCCAGCACCCAGGTCTAGCTCATAGGTCACTTGGCAGTCACGTCTTTTCAATGACCTCTCCCAATAAAACCTCATACCTGACGAATGACTGATATCTAGAATATATTTAAAAAACTCTCAAAACTGAACAGCAAAATAATCTACTCAGAAAACAGACAAAAAAACCACAGAGACATTTCACCAAAGAGGATGTTCAGATGGCAAGGAAAGATGTCCAATATAACTGGCCATTAGGGAAATAAAAATGAAAGTCACAATGAGCTATTACTACAAACCTATCACAATGACTAAAATAAACAATAATGACAATATCAAATGCTAGAGAGGTTATGGAGAAACTGGATCACCACCAAATTGATGGTGGGAATGTAAAATGGTGCAGCCACTCGGGAAAACAATGTGGCATTTCTTGGAAAACCAGTGTGTAACCATCATAGCAATTGCAATCTGGCAATCGCACTCCTGCATTTTTATTCCATAAAAACAAATGCTTATGGTCACATTAAAACCTGTGTGTGTATGTCTGTAGCAGGTTTATTTGTAATAGGCAAAAACTGCAAACACCCAAAATGTCCTTCAATGAGTGAATGGTTAAAATGATAGTGGTATATCCACATCCTGAAATATTACTCAGCAATAAAAACAATCAAACTACTTATACACATAACAACTTGGAAGAATCTTCAGAGAATTATCCTGAGTGATAAAAGCCAATTCCCAAAAGTTATATATTGCATGATTCTACATGTAATATTCTTGAAATGACAAAATTATGGAAATGAAGAATGGATTCGCGGTTGCCCTGAGTTAGGGAGTTGCACAAGGAAATGGATGTGGCTGTAAAAGATACAATGAAGAGTCCAATGATGGCAAAGACATTCTCCATCCTGGGTAGCTAGCTAACAACCTCCTGTGGGGATACTGTGCTGCAGTTTTGCAGAACATTACCATTAGAGAACCTGACCAAAGGGTACTGTGGATCTTTCTGGATTGTTCTTTACAACTACGTGTGAATCTATAATTATCTTTCAAATATCTTTAAAAGATGTATTTATTTATTTGAGAGGGGAGAGGCAGAGGAAGATAATGTCCAAGCAGACTCCTGCTGAGCAGGGAGCCTGACGCGGGGCTCAATCTCATGAGCCATGAGATCAGAACGTGAGCCAAATCCAAGAGTCTGATGCTTAACGAACTGACCACCCAGGTGCCTCTATCTTTAAAATTTTTTAAATTTCAGTTTAAAAAATGTTGAGGGACATCTGGGTGGCTCAGCAGTTGAGCGTCTGCCTTTGGCCCAGCGCATGATCCCGGGATCCCAGGATTGAGTCCCACATTGGGCTCCCTGCATGGAGCCTGCTTCTCCTTCTGCCTGTGTCTCTGCCTCTGTCTGTGTCTCTCATGAATAAATAAAATCATAATGCAATAAAATAAAATACAATTAAATTAAAAATGTTGAGTGGGGGAGAAAAGCGATGTTCATGAATTTTAAAAATATGAACAGTTTCCGGATAAATGTGAGGCTTGAATTGGCCCAAAAGTCATGGTAGCATTTGCCGGGCTCTTGGAGACGGGGGATCATGCATTTCTAACACCGGCAATCTGCTCAGCTGCGTGGCTTACATCCCTCGAGCTCCACCGTCTGGGTGGAGGAATAGAGAAAGCAGGTGGTTGGATTTATTCAGGATACAGGTGTCACTCAACAGGCGCCCCAACAACAAGAAAGGAGGGAGAACTCTGAAATCTATCTCTGTCCTTGCCATGCTCACTGCGGCTGCCTCTGCTCGGAATCATGGTCTTGCTCTCTGAGCTCTGGCCAGCACCTCCTCACCATCCCTACTGTCACCCTCTCCCCATCCTACCACTTGATCCACTGCAAGGGAGAGGCTTGGGAAAAAGGAAACCCACCCAGGTTTTCCCCAGCTTAAAAGCCCCCAGTAGTTGGCCATTACCTGGGGAGCACCTTATCAGAAGCGTAAACAGGCTTTGGCCCTTCAGAGTTTATACCCCCCCTCCCTCTACCAGGCCCCACCCACCAAGTTACCAGACACACAGGACTCCTCAGCATCCTCAAGCTCTTCCCTCCCCAGCCTTGTTATTCAGACAGCATCCCCTTCAAAAGCCTGGGTGTTGAAGAAACAAAGCCTCCTGCAACAATGTCCCCATAGCCCCGTATGTGTGAGTCCATTGTATTAGTCAGAATTCTCCAGAGAAACAGAAATAGGGTGTATCTGAGTGTGGGTGTGGGTGTGTGTACACAGAAAGAAAAGAGAGATTTATTTTAAAGAATTGGCTCAAGCATTCATGGAGGAGGCTGGCGAGTATGAAATCTGCAGGACAAACTAGCGGGCTGGAGAGCCAGGAGGAGTTGATGTGGCAACTCAAGTATGAAGGCAGAAGAGAGGCAGATCCCCACCCCCTGGGGACCTCCGCGGACTGGACAAGGCCTATTCTCATTGTTTAGGTTTACGGCCTTGTTCAAAGTTTATCCATCTAAATGTTGAGCTGTTCTACCACATAACGTCACAATGACATCTAGACTGTATTTGACTAAACGTCCGGGAGCTGTGGCCCGGCCAAGTGGATGCATGAAACTAACCAAAAATCCATGGTACCTAGAGTAACCAGGTAATTTTTCCTTCTAACTAAAAACTATTAATAAGTTCTGGGACAATAGGCACAACTGGGACTGTCTCTGGCAGGCGAGGATGCAAGGTCATTCACAGTGTAGTCTCACAACAGTGTGCTTTGATATCCCCATAGAAGTCTCTATGCATCACTGCATCCCCAGAAGAAGCTGTTACCCTGCATGCTGTTGTGTTTGATAAATGTTGACCACCTCTCTTGGCCCATCCTGGTTTTCATTCATCTCTGTGGTCCTCACCATGCAGTCCATTTAGGTACACTCTTCCCATCCTTCTGAGATCTCCCAGACTCATATAACAAAGAAAGGATTCTGCTAAGCTCTTCTAAGACACATGTGAAATGCCTCCAAAGGAATATTACTTACAAACAGGGAGAGAAGACCTAATTATCCCAAACTTATAGGATATCGTAAGTATCTCCAGTCATGCACTTAGGTTTGAGAATAGTTGCCATTGGGTTGATGGCTGCTAGTCTGAGTATTGTATTGAGTCTCTCAGACCTTTAAATCCAGGTCCCTGTGTCATGTTCTGGTGTTACTGCTAGGCTTGCTCAGTCCTTAGAATTTCCAGGCCCTCTTCCCCCAGCTTTCAGTGTTTTGCAAGAGGACTCCCCACAACTAAGACTATCTGAAGATTCCAAGTTAAAAATGGGGAAAAAACTTGGACATCTCATCAAAGGAGAAAGATGGCAAACAAGCATGTGAAAAGATGCTCCACATCACTGTCTTCAAGAAATTGCAAATTAAAACAAGGTCCTACCCCACACCTTTCAGAATGGCCCAGATACAAAATGCTTAGTATATCTTGGTATAAGGAACTAATAATCACTGGTATTTCAACCTCAAAGAATTGAAAATTCATGTTCACACAAAAACCTGCAATCCTATTCACAATTACCGAAACAAACAAGATGTCCTTCAATAGGTGACCAGATAAATAAACTGTGGTATATCCAGTCAATGGAATATTATTCAGTGCTAGAGAGAAATGAGCTATCAAATCATAAAAGGACACTGAGAAATCTTAAATGCCTATTGCTAAGTGAAAGAAGCCAACCTGAAAAGGTGCATACTGTATGATTCCAACTACATGAGAGTCTGGAAAAGGCAAAACTATGGAGACAGTAAGAATGTCAGTGGTTGTCAGGAGATAGGGAAGGAGGAATAAAGAGTGCAGAGGATTTGAGGGCAGTGCAGTTATCCTGTGTGATACGTCAGGTAGATACAGATTACTATCTGTAATGTTTGTTTGTTATATGTTTGTTAAACCATAGGATGTGATCAGCACCGTTGTAAACAATGGACTTTGGGTGATAGGATGTCTTGGTGTATATTCATCAATTATAACAAATGGACCACTCTAGTGTGGAGTGCTGATAGTGGAGAAGGCAGTGCACATGTGAGAACGGTGAATATGTGGGAACTTTAATTTCCGCTCGATTTTGCTGTGAACCTAAAAGTACTCTAAAAAGAGAGCCTATTAAAATAGTAATACTTACTCTAATAAGGATGTATATGTAATATGTGAAAGGTGGAAAAAGTTTTTTAAAATATAGAACAAAAAAGCACATTAAAAACATAAAAAGAGAAAAATATAAATAATAAAATCAGACTGATAGGTGACCTAGGATTTGGACAAAGAAAAAAAATTGTGCTCGGTCTTAAGAATAGCTAGACTGAAGAAGGTAGTTAAAAACAAAAAGTAAAGAAAAGAAAATGTAGCAAAAAAAAAAAAAAAGCCTAAGAGACCTATAATGGCATGTTTTTTAAAAATCACAAGTTTGAATACAGGTAGAGCCACAGAAAGAGTGGTTGATATTTTACTAATACTGATGAATGACAATAGCTCATACTCAAAAACACTAAGCAGAAGACATTTATAAAAAAAAAAAAACACACCTAAGTACATCATAGTAATATTGCTAAAAAGCCAAACAAAATTGAAATTCTTAAAGCAGCCAGAAAAGAAGACATTATGTTCAAAGAAAAACAAAGGTAATGAGAAGTGACCTCAGCAGAAACCCTGGAAGCCTGAGAGCAACAAAGGAGTGATATTTTTAAGATGTTGAGAAAAATAAGAACCAACCTATAATTCTGTACCCAGTGAAAACATTCCCTGAAAGTAAAAAATAAGGATGGATTTCCAGACTTCTCCCAAAAAAGGGGGTTGATTTTTGCCATCAACAGACCAACAGCTAAAGAAATTCTTAAGAGAATTTTTGAGGCAGAAAAACTTTTTTTCAGAAAGAAGAGATGTAGAAAAGATAAACACACTGATAAACTCAAATGATTCCTGACTGCCTACAGCAATGATTACATCTCATCTTGCTGAAAATATATGTAGAAATTAAATAATAAAAGGTAGGAAATAAAGTGATAAATGAATTTAAAGTGTTGTAAGGTCCTGGTCTTGCCTTGGGCATAGTAAAAATACAGGTTTCTATTTTTAGGGCATTTCCTTTACGAATTTGGAGAATATAAGAATGCATAACCAACAAGTAACCGAGATGAGATATTGAATAACAAAGCATTATTTTAAGTACAAAAGAAGGCAAAAAGGGTTATAATTAACCTAAAATGAGAGGAGCAAATAGAAAAAAGTAGTAAGATTATAGATCTAACCCAAATATGTCATCAATTACATTGAATGTGAAGGGACTAATCACTTCAACTACAGATTTAAGGAACTATAATAAATTAAACACACTCGCCTTGTACATGCTTACAATGAAATTTAATCTGCTTACAAATGCCAGAACTTAAGTACAAGAGCACAGAAAAGTTGAAAGTAAGGAATGAAAAAGTGTCAATTTTCTTCATTTGATTTTGGATTCAGTGCAGTGTCAATTAAAATCTCAAGACGATTCCTGTGCAAATAGGATGTTGATTCTAAACTTTGCGTGTGGCTTGATGAGATGAGCACTGGGTGTTATACTGTATGTTGGCAAATTGAATTCAAATAAAATAATCCATTAAATACAATAAATACAACTTTTGTGTGAATGCAAAGGATGTGCCTACACTGCCAGGTATCAAGACCATCCACGGTGTGAGTGGTGTTAGTGCCAAATGGACATATAGGCCAATGGGACGGATAGGAAAATGGGCCAACACATACAAGATATTTAAGATAACGTGACCCTATGACGTTGATGGCAAAGGGACTTTTTTTTGCTCCTGTGGAGGGTGCTAGAATAAGCAAAGATCTGTATTTTTGAAAATGTCTTCAACCTCTATCTCACATCATGGTCAAAGACCAACTCCAGGAGGGTTATAGATGTAAATGTGAAAGGCAAAACAAAAGGCAACAACAGAAACAGAGAATGCCTCCCCTGCCTGCGTTAAGGTAAAGCTTTCAGAACAGGACACACCCAGCACTGAGGATAAGGGAAAAGTTGATACGTGAACCTACATTAAGATGAAGAACTTGTGTTCATCAAAACACCCCAGGAAGGGAGTGAGAAGGCAAGCCACGGCGTGGAAGACAGATTTCACAAAGGCCTACCTCAGGGCTCAATCTCATTACCCCTCTGGAAAATGCACGCGAAAGCCACAAGTAGGTATACTGCATTCCCGCTACAGTAGCTGAAATTAAAAGACCTGACAGCGCTAGTGACAGTGAGGATGTGGAATAATCACAAATCGCAAACATCTCACATAAAGCACATCAGTCACTAACAGCTATTTCCGAAAACTTTTGAGCGGTATGTTCTTAAGGGCACGCGGATGCACACGGATGGCCCGGCACGGCAACCGAAAGGCATACATCGATTCACCCAAAACCACATACAAAAAACGTTCATAGGAACACGACCTGTAATAATTCACAATGAAAACCAACCAAAAGTCCGTCGCCAGTAGAACATATACATTGTGATGTTTACACAGTGAAATCCTCGACAGCAATGAAGATGAGCCTCACGCGGAGACATAGGTAAGTCTCTAAAGCCAGCGTCAAGCGAAGAAAAGCCAGACAGAAAGAGGTAATTGATTCTAAGTATACAGATTTCAAATATACATGGAATTAATCAGTGGTTATGGAACCGAGAGTCATGGTTACCTTTGGGGTTCTGGAGGTTTCAGTCAGGAGAGCGGTAACCTTCTAGTTTTATTTTGGTTGGTGGTTACGCAGGAGGACTCAGCTTGTTAAAATGAATCAAGCTCTACGGTTATGATTTGTGCACTTTTCTGCACATATTTTATGATATATATTTTTTAAAAGCCTATTTAAAAATTGAGGCTCATCATCAGGCCCTTTGCACCCGATTTCCTACACTCATCGGGGTCGACATCGATTGAACGCTTGTGCTGAGCCGCCCACTGATGCCAGAACGAGAGGCTTTATCCCGAGTTTTTTACTTCGTCTTTTGAGATGGGACATCTGCCCTCATTGTGTCGACCTCAGGGGTGTGGAAGCCGACGTTCAGAGGGGCTCATGACTTACTCCTCATCATGTCACTAGAAAGCAGTAGGACCTGACTTTGAAAGCACAGCTTTCTGATCCCAGCTCGGCCTCAGTAGTCTCTGGGGATCTGTTCAGCGGCCTGGCCTCCAACAACCAAGTCAGTTGTGTAGAACTGAGTCACCCCGCCTCCAGCCGCCAGAAGGCCGGTGAGTGTCTCCTCTAGGTGCCACCTCCTCCACGCCGCCCGCCCTTCTGCACAAGCCTACAACCCTTGGTGGCTGAGCCCGCTGTCTTGGGAAGTGACCCTCTGCCTGATGGTGTCTCACATCTCCATCTCCTGCACACATGGGCCGTGCGGGGTAGAAGGAGCACAGGTTTTATTTAGGCTAACCAGTGAGTTGGATTACCTGGAGCAAACCACTTAATTATTCTGAGTCTCAATTTCCTCATTTGTCAGAAAGAGATTTCTTGATTTTCCAATGTTAAGAAATGAATTAGTTGTCCTAGGACAGGAGAGGCATAGAATCCCTGTGAATCCCTTTGCTTTCCTCCCCGGCCCCCGCTGTATTACATAAATGTCTTTTATCTCTGAGTCTTGTACACCTCCACAGCTCTGTACCCATTAGCCACCCCTCTCTACCCTCCTCTGCCCCGGGCTGGTCAGCGTGGCACCCTGTCCTCGGCTCTTGTGCTTGGCAGGACATGGGAGGCAGGGGGCAGTGGGTTCGGAGGAGGGGCTCCCCACGCTCCTGGTGGGATCACCATCCATGGCCCATTCTCTGGAAGCAGGCCAGTGGGCTGCTCCGACCCTTCCTGTCTCAATGAGAAGACACCCTGCATCCTAATGTCCTGCCTGGCGTGAGGGCATAAAGGGATGCTGCTCTTTCTGTCTACAGCTGTCTCCACTCTCCCGTGGCTTTCCACGACCCCCTGGGGTTCATCGTTCTGAGTAGCCCGGCCCCAGTCCCTGAGGTTCAGCGTGCGCTATCTCCCTGGGCAGGCGGGATCCACGCTGATCCCACGCGGTCACGTCCTCCCATGTGTGAGGAGCACCTTCCCCGTGAGATAACTTGGCTTGTCCAGGACACAAGTTGCTGACTGAGGGTGACCTGGCTATTGTGAGCTGCAGATGGAAGAAAGAGGCAGAAGGTTAAAAAAAAAAAAAAAGGCACAGAGTAAATGTAAAGGTATCTCAGCCCGTGTGCTTTTTGTCGCTCCAAATTTATGCATTTATTTTTCCCACGAAATGTGAGGAAGTTGGTTGGATCTTACCTCAGAAGCAAAGGCTGTCACTCCAGGAAGGGCCCCAGGCCCAAGGTCCTACGGACCGAGACCCGGCCTGCCAGGCGCCTCCACCTGCGGAGAGTGGAGGGAGTCCTCTGGCCGAGGCGGGTGCTCCCTGCGGCCCATCCCCAGCGCAGCGGCAGCCAGGTGCCCGGGAGGCGCGGGGCCCACAGCCCACAGGACGCCGGGCTGCTCTTCGTTCGTTTTCTGGGAACACCCAGAACCACTACCTGAGCGAGTCCTGGGAACAGTGAGGCCTGCCCGTGCCCCGCGGGACAGGACAGGGGCATCCAAGGACCCCAGGGCTGCTGCTCCCTGAGCCGGGGGGCAATTCCACGCCCTGCCCAGGCTGGAGGGCCGTGAACACCCGGTGGCCCCCAGAGCCTTGCAGTTCCTGCCAAGGCGCATGACACCGCCTCTCCTGACATCACTGATCCTCAGCGCGGCTCAGGACTCGGGACTCACTACAGGGAGGGGACACCATGCAGGCTGGGAGGTGATGGCAACGGGGCTGCAGATACCCACTTGTGAGTGCTAAGAAACAGATTTTAAGCTTTTTAAGCCGGGTGTGCCTGATGCCCGGTTCGCATCCCTGGTCTGAGCACTAGACCACACACCTGGCTCCACCTTAATGCAGAGGACAGTAGTCTGACCTCCACGAAGCAAGGGCCTTGCTTGTCGGAGCCGGCGCTGGCCTTTGGGACCCGCGTAGGTGGCGTAAGAGGCTCAGGTGTCGGAAGAGGGGAGCTTGTAAACTGGGAGACGGGGTCATGGACAGCACCACCTCGTTGTTTCAAATCCGAGATCACACAGCTAAGATATCCAGAATCAAAATGTAAACCGAGTTTCACCGACTTCAATGACGCTCGCCGTTGGCCGAGCTCGGAGTCTGGGAGGCGCCGACCCCTTCCTCTCGAGCCTGCCGCCCCCGGAGCCAGACCCAGCAGAACGAGGCAAGTGCAGGTACACTGTAGGCGCCGTGGGGGTGCTTGCAAAATAAAGTACTCAGACTGGGTCCCGGGGAGGTCCGGGCTCTGGGCACAGGCTTGGGCAGCGTCACATCCCTTCTCCACCAGGTGAGCACGTCCTCGTCAGCAAATGAAATGGTACAGAAAAGGCTCTGGCACGCAGTGAGCTCTCCATGGCTTCCAGTTTTCATTAGGATTATCAGTTAAGAGGTCCTCGCAAAAGCCCGTGATGGATATGACTGTCGTCAATATATGATGGAAGCAGTGAAGTCCAAAAAAAGTAAAAAAAAAAAAAGACAAAAAAACACAAAACTATGTGCTGAGGATAGCGTGGCCAGGACAGCCCAGGCTCGGCCAGTTTCAATCTTCTTTGCCTTGTCGGAGCCACCTTCCTGTGCAATAGGGCAATGCAATGGCCCAGTGTCCCTGCACCTCGCAGCTCCCCTGTGTCCTGCCAGTGGGGCTTCCCTGCCTCCAGGTTAGAGCTAAAAAAGAAAAAAACAAAAAAACAAAAAAACCCAGGCCTAAAAAAAAACAAAACAAACCCAGGCCTTACTTGCAGTGCATTTCCTACACTCCCTCCTCTCAAGGCACTGACACAGGGTTGCCCCTAAACACCCGCTGACAGTTTGCAACCCAGGGCCTTGCCTGACTCCTGGCTCCGTAGGGCAGTGGCTTCAAGCCCTTACAAGGGAACTCTAAGAATTTATTGGTAGATGTGGGCCCTGTTCCTGGAATAAATGCAGACACACCCTCAGCAATATGGCAAGCAACTTCCAAGATCCTATTTATTTGAGAGAGAAAGAGAGAGAGAGACAAGGAAGGTGCCCACAAGCAAGGGGAGGGACAGAGAAAGGGAGACAAAGACTCTCAAGCAGACTGGCTGCCAAGCCCAGGGCTCCATCCATGACCCGGAGAGCATGACCTGTGTGGGAACCAAGAGGCCAGAGAGCACTTAACCGGCTGAGCCACCCAGGCACCCCTTGGCAAGCGATTTCAGAAGGTTCTCAAGCACCCCGAGACCTACCCAGCGACTCCAGGAGAGGCATTCCCGCCCTGAGAGAGAATCCCAGAGCACTTTAGAGCACTCATCGGCCCCAGAGCATCCCTTGGCCTGGTGCACGGTTGACCATCCGCAGGCGGAGCGGCTGGTGGGGGGAGGCAAGGGGAGGAGAGGCCTGGGAGGAGCAGCCCATCTCACCTTCGCGGTGAGCCTTGCAGACCTTGGTGCGCTGCGTGGCTGGCGGCAGAGTCAGGAGGCAGTTGGCGGGGCCAAGAGCGACCCCTGGAGGGCCGCGGCCACCACAGAGCTGTCCCAGCAGGCCCCAGTGTGCTCAGAGGCTGTGGGGAGGAGGCCGCGGACGTGGGCCCGGGCCGTGGCCGTGCTGGTGGCCCTGCACTGCGGGACAGGGCAGCAAGGACCTGCGGCTGCGACGGGAGCAGGGTGAGGTGGGTGAGGACGTGGGACTCCAACGCTGGCCCGGCGCCTGTGCGGGGCTCATTTTCCCTTCCTAAGAATTGGACAGTGCTTTCTACCTTGCGGGGCTGCTGTGAGGGTGAGCCAGTCCCTGCGACGCCACCCGATGCCCAAGCCGGACACAGCCGCTGAGCCGAAACCATAAAGGGTGTTCTTGTTTAGAGAGCCTTCCGCTGCTTGGGGAGCACTCGACACTTCTCTGCATATTTTGGGGATTTGGGTTGCAAATCAGGAGGATTTCAGAGCCGGCGTTTGGCGGCAGAGGACGGTTGGCACGCACAGCCCTGGCCAGAGGGGAGCCGCTGGGCCGGAGACACGTCTCCCTCCACGGCACCCCCAGCTGACCTTGCACTGAGGTTATGCGCTGGGCAGGGCAGGCCTGAAGCAGCTCCCTCCTCTCGTAGGTTCTTCTTCCCACATCTGACAAGCAGGACTTCCCCTGCTTGCGTGGCCCAGGTCCACGGCCAAATGCTGCTCAGAACTCCGTGTGCACGAGCCTGAACTAACGAGTACGCGTGCATGGACCTCAGAGTGCATGCATGAGCATGTGCACAGGTGTTCGTGTGCCTCTGTACGCTTATTTTGTGTGTTGACAAGTCTCAGTGTTGGGGACTATTGTGTTTCCCTCTGAGCCTGGACACCTGGTTGTCCTGGCAACCGTACGCATGCGTCTGCCAGCAGCTGAACCCTCCTGGAGACACATGTGGTCACTTCCCCTGGTGCCTCCTCTTCCAGATCCTGGCTGCTGGTCACTGCAAAATTCCCTAGTAGGAATCTGAGAACGCTGTCTCCCGGGGTTCAGCACCCAAGGTCAAGTTCGGAGGTGCAAGAGTGAAAGCTGGAGGGTGGGTCTGACTCACATCCCCGACAACTGTCCCTCCCTCCTTCGTAGGATGTGACGGTTAGCTCACCTGATTTGCTCGCAATTTGTGCGCTTTTCTCATAATTAATCTCTCCAGCTACCTACCATGGGCGGGTGGGTGGGGGGAGACAATGATTAAAGTTATTAGCATAGAAAATTGTTACCTATCTGGAGTTTCCTGGTGTGAAAGGTGAGCGTAATAAGAATCAAACATGATTTCATTTATTAAAAGCAACTAATGGGGGTGAAATAAAATAGTGATTTCGATGTAAGGAACGTCACATTAGGAACGGAAACGCGGTCTCTTTTATTGTGTCTGTAGCAATAAGAATTCTCGGAGCTTTTACCTACAGCTCGCGTGGCCGAAGCCAGGAGCACAAAGCAGGGCCTTGGCAGAGACGAAGATGCTAATTCGTGAGCACATACCTATGAGAGTGAAAGGTGAGCTCCTGGAGGGAGGGACCTGAGCACCTGAGCATGCAGGCCAGCGGGGGCCTGGGGGTAAACAGCCCCCTTGTCGCGCGAGCACAAGGTCACACATTCCTCGCCAGGCCTTGCCCGGCCCTGTGATGGTTATGGGAGACGGCGTAAGCCAGAGGAAGCAGCTATCCCTTCCCCGCCATCGGGGCCTTCAGGCCCGGTGATCTTGTCTTCTTTGTGTGTCTTTGTTCTTCTTTCCGTGGAATTGGCTCGACCTTGGCATGATTTGGGGGATTTAGGATTTAGGAACTGGGCGGTTTCTTAAGAAAACGTAGCTTTTGGGCGCTCGGGCCAGCGCCGCCAGATAATCGGGAGCGTCTGCTGGGTCTCTGCCTGCCGCCCCCCAGCCTTCCGAGTTTGTACCCATCACTGGAGAAGCTGCTCACCGGCGCAGAGCACAGCCCAAGAGCCCGACACTCTCGTCTCAGCTCCTGGAAGCTGAGGTTCTGATCATGAAAACCAAGCCCCTCGGGTGGGCCCCATTTGGCCCAAGGCTGACGGTAGAGCCGCGGAGGGCCCAGAAGTCAGAGGGGGAGCCTTACGACGCAGAAGGTGGGGACGGGGAGCCTATGAGTCTGCAGGGTCCCGGGCCCCAGGCTGGTGATTCCAGGCTGATGGATCTTCATTGGAGAACGGTACCCACAGAGCTTCTGGGGGTCTGAGACAGGAGAGCCAAGCTGGGGGTCCCCGGAGAACGGCCACCCCTTAGCCCTGAGGCTGAAGCGCCGAGAAAAAAACTCCTCTGAGGTAAGAGTGAGTGTAGGTGTAGGGATGAGACAAGAAACAAAGTCCACTGACACTTAAGTGTCACTCCCCGAAGCCACGGGAACCCTTCTCCATGCAGTATGGCCAAACTGTCTCCTAGGAGTTTGCTAGTGACTCACTAATAATTTTGCAGGAAATTATTAGGTTAACTGAAAATTAGAATTGCTTCGCTCCCTGGGTGGCGTGGGGGGCTGAGGGCCTACACCCAGCAGGGAAGGCGCCCCCTCCCAGGCATGTCTGACACCCACTCGGTCGAGAGGCTTCCTTCATGCCCACCCGTCCCCATGGGGCGGAGCTCAGCTCACGGCCACAGCCTCCCCGGGAACACGAAGGTAGCATTTGCTCACCCCAGAGGAGAAGAGGGTAGGGAGCAGAGGCAAGTTTTATTATGAAACAACTTTAATCCAAATGCTGATTATTTGCAGTGTCGGAAGGCACAAAATATACCTAAAATGTATGGAATCGTCTAAACAGAGTTATAAATCCAAAGAGCAAAGCATGAAAAAAAAAAAAAAAAGATACATTCTGAGCTGACACAGAAATCCGAGGTGGGAAGTTTCGTCGTCGTTGTTTTCTGGAGGACTTCCTTGAATATCGATCATTTCCCCTCATGCCAAGGGTAGAGAATTTTAAAAATAACATAAACATGGTGAAGAATAACACCATGAGGTGTTAAGGGATTTATATATATATATATAAGCAGAAATGCCTTTTCCCCAAAGATGTGTGCTCTCTGTGTCTCTCGCAGGCACACGCACGCACACACACGCGTGCACGCGCACACGGGCCGTCTCTCCTCTCCCTGACACCCATTCTCAGCAAGGCTGCCCGAGAACACATCCATGGTGTGCCCCGGAAGACTGGTCATCTCGGGGAAAAAAACAAAAGACAAAGAAACACCAGACTTGGGAGTGAGATAAGGCAGTGAGACCAGAATCTGATTAAAAAAATAGATATATATGAAACCCTTGACCATGCAGGGCCGGGCCCCTGGGTGCTGCTGGGGGACAGTGAGCCCGCGCTCCCACCCGAGACATGTCCGTGGGCGGCCTTGGTGGCGGGAACGGTCGGGCCACACTCAGCCGCCGCAGATAAAGAACTACGAACACTTGTCCCTGGGGCTTGCGGCGACCGTGGGGCAGCCAGTCCTCTCTGCTCAGCCATCGGGACGTCAGGGAAGGAATCCCCCGGGCAGGTGACCCCGGCCTGGCCACGGCCCTGGAGCCACCTACGAGGCCAGGGACAGGTGGCTAGCGGGCCGGCAGGGGTCCCAGCGCCCGCGGAGGTGGGGGTCGGGGGGCCGGGCCTTGGGGTGCCCCGGTCATCTGCATGCACCACCCTGGCAGGTCAGGAGGGCACAGTCACCTTTGCCCTCGGGAGAAGGGCTGGAGCGACACAGCGCGGACACCCAACGGCTCTGCTCCTGACGGTGCCAGGACGTCGGGGTGGGGGGCAGATGGCTGCTGTCCTGGCCTTCGGGGACAGAGCCGCCCAGTGGTTCACCAGGGCGGGGATTGTTCTGGAAGCCACAGAGACTACAGGGTGCTCCCAGCCAGGGGGTCCCCACTGGGGGCTGCTCCGGAGAAGGCGGGCAAAGCCGACGGGCACTGGGTACTGGCGTCTGCCCGCTGGGTTTTACACCTGGAGACATCCGCTCACGTCGGGGGCTCTTTCCTGCGGAGGAGCTGCTCCTCCAGGGGCCCAGGCTCCTGCCTTTGCGAAGGACCGCGGCCCCTGTGACCTCATCCCAGTGCTCACCGCCACCCGGAGCCTCGCCTGCTCACCGGGGTATGTCCCTCCTCCTGCAACGGAGTCCTTCCACCTGAAACCACAGGCCCCAACCCCCAGGGGCTATTCCCTGCCTACCTGGCCTCACACCTCAACACCCAGCGTGCAAGCGCAGGTCCAGCTGGCCCATGGTGGGGCCTCTCTGCCTTCTCCCACAGTCTATCCTTGTCGGTTTCTCTCATCAGGGGAAGAGAGTCAAACAATAAGGCCAACTGTACGAACCTAGAGCGCGTCAGCCTCAATACTCTCTGGTGGTCAGCTCACTGGGGTGCCTCTCTGGGGTCCACAGCCCCCAAGTCATGCAGGGAGTGACCAAGAGGACTGCCCCATGTCCCAGGAGTCTCCCAGGACCCAGCTGGTCGGACAGGAACAGCTGGTCACCTCCCAGCACAGTGGCCCAGGGTTGCGCCAAGGCTGGCTCCCCGTTATCCAGCCCAGAGGACTGAAGAGGAACAGAGGACCAGGCGCGGGGGGACGTGGCCATAAACCACAGGGCATGGCAACAAGCAGCATCTGGGGTTCCTCTAAAGGGGTGGCTGCTTGTCTTCCCCTCTCCCCCAGCAAGAAGGGGCTCCTGGTCTGATCACACCTCCTGCCTTCAGAAAGGCCCAGGAACACGGGGCTTCTTTGGCACTTCAGAATGATCACAAGTAATTTGCCTTTTTATTCATATAGAACAAAATTTACAAAGTCATTCATACAGTTTTTGTGTTTTTTTTTTTTTTACTGACTTCGAAAATTGGGAATATTCAAAATACACTTTTACCCCACTCCATTCTGTCATTATTTACACGTATGTACAAGAGAAATGAAAGAGTCTCTGTGTGTGTGTGCGCAGGTGTGTGTGGTGTGTGTTGTCGTTGTCTCGTATTAAAAAGCTCTGCTGGTCGGGTGGGTGGATGGGCGGGCGGGAGGGCAGGCGGCGCGGTCAGATGGAGGTGCCGTGGGAGGTGTCCAAGGCCTCTGGAAGGACGCCCCCCGGCACAGGCTGGAAGGACATGGGGATGGGGGTCTTGACCGGGCTCTGGCGGAACAGGCCCCCATTGGGCGACCTGTGTTTGCACTGCATGGAGGGCATGGTGGCGGAGCTGCTCAGCGGCAGCGGCAGGTTGCTGCCCGGCCCTGACGACAGTGTCCGGCTGGTGCCGTGGCTGCTCTGCTCGGGCAGGAAAGTGCTGACCGAGAGCTGTGTGTTCTGGTACTCGCGCGTCGGCTCCAAGGCCTGGCTGGGAGCCAGGCCCCCCATCTCCAGGGCCGAAAGCTCAATGGACGCTGGGGAAATCTGCTTGTGGGCAATGTCTTCATCCATCAGGCTGTTCATGCGCCGGTGAACCTGCTCCAGATTCACTTCTTTATCCTGGAGGGAAAGCACAGGAAGGTCAGGCCGAGCCCTAACATGAGCCACGGCTGGCTTTCTACGAACTTTGGGAGGCCTGGAGACCACCTCAGGCCTGCTCAGCCTGCTGGACACTGGGGGGAGAGGGGGGCGGGCAGGGGGTGAGCATTCCCCCGATCCCCCCGCGCCCCCTCACACTGCCCCTAGGTCGCGAAGACCCAGCAAGCAGGTCACACCCGGATGCAGCCCTTGCGAGGAGATGCCTTGAAGAACTAGCAGAGACAAAAGGAGAATGAGGGAGTCCCCGTGGGAATAAACACAATTGGTCCTTGAGCCCCTGGGGCCCCCCATGTATTTGTCACAGAGTTTACAATGTTCAGGAAGCCTTGTGTGATCATCCCCATCATCCAACAAAAGGAGGCTTGGGTTCAGGAAGGTCAGTGGCCTCCCTTGTGATTGGCAGGGGTGGCCTGGGAAGCCTGCAGGACGAAGTGAAGTCCTGGCTCACCCCGAAACCCCCGTCCCCCACCCCCCAGGGAAGGATCTCCAGAGACGCCAGCCAACAGGCATTTCCCTGGCTCCAAGGCTCACGGGGCCGATTCCTAGATGAGGAAGAGGGTGGGGATGGTGAGGAAAGGGACTTCTCAGATGACGTTGCTGGTATCCAAAGCGTTGAGACCGCCAAGATGGGTGACCCTCTCCCTTGACTCTTTCTCCGTATGGCAAATGGCGGCAAGGAAATGGGTTTGGTTGTGTGCTTAAGAAAGAGAATAAAACGGAACAACTATCACTCCTTTCAAATAACTTGATGTTTCGTCTACAACATCAAAATAAATCAAGGAGGCTGAGCTGCTTAGAAGCTCTCCTAAAGGACAAAGATGATGCACTTGGTTTGCTTGGGGTCCCCAAGGAGGTGGGGCAGAAGATCAGGTGTCCATAGCCACCCCAGCTCCCCGATGAGGGGTTCAAAGTTTCACTCCAATTTGCAGGCAGCATGAGTGTGCCAATGTGCCAGGCAAGGTCATGCCTACTGCTCAAGCTTCTGATGCCAAGCTCCTAGAGAAATACCATGTCAAAGCTCCGCTCCAAGACCAAACATCACAGGCCGTCTAATGGAGACACCCATAAGGTTGAGAGAAGAACCTGTCCCCTGCCCATCTTGTAGGGTGGTTAAAAATCCCACAGAACAGAAAAGGCCTGGATGTGCTTTCAAAGGAGAAAAGGAACTGTACAAATCCGAGGGCCATCCCAGTGGCTGCTCTGAGCTCCTAGGAAGCTGGTGGGAGACGGTTTTCCCCAGAAAGAGGCCACCAAGTAGGTGGTGAAAGTCTCCCTTCCATGGGTGGGCTGACACCCGGGAAGTCTCAACCTAGCCTTCCTCCGGCAAGGACGTTGCCTCTGCAGTCTACTCTTTGCTCCCAGTGCCCCCTGGCATGAAGGCAGGCCCACGGCCCTCTCCGCACCTTTGCGGAGTTCATGACTGGTAGACAGAGGTTGGCTTCTGTGGGGCAGCTGCCGTCTTCCCAGATTCTTTCCCAGAAAAACTAACAACACCCACAAGACAGTCAAGAACTCATTCCGGGTCAAGAGCAAAGAAACAAGCATCTTGTTGCTTGTTGAGAATCAGAAAGCCAACTGGCTTGAGGATGGAAGACACGACGGGGCCGCGGCTCTGTGTCCTGGATGGAAACAGATGGCTCGCAGAGCCCCACGGGCGGAGCCAACACTCCAGGGACCTGAGCCCCACACAGCAGAGCTCAGGTCCCGATGCAAGGAAATCAGCTCCAAGCTGAGGACACCTCTGGGTGGCGAATGTCGCCGGTGAAACTGCACGGAGTGGCTGGAGAGTACCAGGCCTTTACTCAGCCAGACTGACTGTGATGCATGTGTTGGTCTTTCATGGACTCTTTCAAGTTCGTGAAAAAATACAAGACGCCAAATTCAGTTCTCTTAATTACTTTACAGCATATTGATCCAGCTCTGTGCAACCTTGCTTCCCTTCTCTGTGTTTTATCTGCTTTGTTTTTATTCTTGCCTATGAAACTCTTTTTAATAGTTTTTTAACCTGCTGTATTAGCCCCTGGCTGTTTTAAGGCCACCGTGCATCAATTAGCCCTTCCTAAGGACACCATGGTTTGTGTGCTTTGGGGAACTACTTCTTCCTCACCGGATGATGGTTTGGCAGGTGTCCTGCCCACCTGTAGCTAAGATGCAGGCCCACGATGCAGGCAAGAGCAATAGGACTGAATCTGAATCCTGAACTAAGAGAGAAAGACAGAAAAAGGTGATTGACCTTCCAATACAGCAGTAGTACTTCAACAAACTTTCTGTGCCACGACCGTCCTCCTGGATCTTGTCCCCCAAGTCTGCGGACAGGCCTGACTCCTGGCCCCCAACCCATCCTGCTTCTCCAGCCGTCTTGTGTGCCCCCGATAGAACACGGATACAATTCTTTCATCGGCATTGGCCCGAAGTCAGTGCCACAGCAATGTGGGTAAATACCTCTATCTCTTGGTTATTTTCATTTCAAAATATGGGACAGGCCACAAGTATCAGAGGTCTTGGAAGCTGGACACATTAAAAGAGAAGTTCAGACAATTTTGGGGTTTAATAATATAACCCTCCCTTCTCTTTGCAGACAGCGAAGCTCGTAGAAGGCTGGTTGAGCCGATGTCCCCATTGGCAGAGCCTTCAGTTTCCATCAAAGGAAAACCGATGGACACGGGATTTGGGATCATGAGAAGCAGTGGTTAGTTACGGAATCTCACCTTTTCCTCCTTTAGATTTTCTTTCCAGGGCTTTAAGGATCTTTTGGGGTAATGGAAAGTAGTCAAGTTTAGAAGTGGACTAGTCTGCAGTGGGAGGCAAGTGTCTTGGTCCCAGCCCTGTTCACTCTGGAAGTCAGAAGGAAAGTGTCCAGGAGATGCTCCCCCTTTTGCTGGGGTCTAGAGAAAGGGGAAGGGGAACGTCCTGTCCAAGGAGGCCACCAGGAGGCAGAGAGCAGAGAGCCGGGGCCCAGTGAAGGGAGCCCCCTCTCTCCCTAATGCCACAGACACAAAACAGAAGGAGAGCCCTGGGGAAAGACCAACTACCCAGAATCCTTGAAGAAGAACGTGAGCAGAAGAGGTCTCCGAGATGGAATCCCTCACCAGGGGAGGTACAAGGGAGAAGAGGCTCCGAGAGTAGGATTCTAAAAGGGGTCGGCTGTGGGCCCCGGCCTAGCATACTGATCACGGCTGTGAGGACTTGACCTGGTAATACCAAAGCATCTAGAATAAAAACCAGCCCAGAGTGGAGGTGTGGAGACAGCCCAATTACCCTAGAATCAGTATTTTTGAGAGGAAAGAGCTTGAATCATTTCCTGAATCCAAAGAGCTTTTCTCCTGCCTCAAGTTCAGGACAAATGAAGCCGTCCTATGAAGTGGCGGGTGTCGGCTTCCAGGGAGGCTCGTCATTAGCCCGTGACCTCCCTGTGTCAGGACGCAGAGAGAAGGTCCACGCCAGCCAAACAGACTCCCCAGGGAGACCTTCCCACCCCAAATGGCAGTCAAGTCATTAATACTCTGTGCACCAGCGGGACCTCATTGTACTCAGCTTCTATAGCGCTGGTAGCTCCGACACGAGACGAACCCAGGAGGGCAAGGCGCCGCCAGGAGCTGCCCATACTTGACTGTTCAACTGGATGGCAAAACAAGAAGGGAAATGCCTAGCGCCCTGCCAGCACCTGCAGTCGGGCCACGTGCGTGGTGACATCCTCAGCGGCCTGCCAGGGCTCGGAGCTGACACGCAGAGAACTGGAGAAACCCCCGTACGGTCGATCCTGGGTCACCTGGGGCCGCAGGCTTCGCCCCCACGAAGTCATCTCCAGGGGTCCCCGGCCAAGGAATGAGGAGGCGGAAATAACCCGCCTGCTCGAGGAAAGAGGCAGGAGTGATTTGAATAATTATCTATATTTTAGACAAAACGGGACATTCTATTATGTTATGTAAATTCAAATAATGGACTTTTTTATGTGAACTACATCAGTTTACATCCTCATTATCTCAAGTTTTCGGTGTTCAACCGCACGGAAACTTGCTGCTGTCTTCATTAATTTACTGCAGGTAACTGACCTAGTCAAACATCCCTGAATATGACAGAAAATTCACAGACCGCATTTTTCCACGAGTCCGGCTGAATTCCAGCTCTGTGCTTCTCACCTCGCATTAAACATGATGACAGATGCACCAACTGAGGTTACCAGGGACCCTCTCCCAGGCATTGTCTTGCAGGGAGATGAAGTTCTGTAATTAAGCCGCTGTTCGCCAACGTGGAAATAATTCAGCGCGCTGGAAAACGGTAATTAACTCAACTATCATCTATGTAGCAGCCGGTTACACGTGGGACTCGTTAGAACCAGCTTTGTGTGGTTTCCAATGGCTTTTACTTTAAGCTGGGATGGAACAAAGTGGGACGAGGAGCTTCCCCCCGGACTGCGGTGGTTGTAGAGGTGTGGTTCCCTGCTCAGCTCTGAGACTGGCTGGGTTGCAAATGAGACCCAATGGTGGGGACAAGCACCATCCAGATGGTCTCCTTAAGTATTGCTCCAAAGACTTGCCCAACTCCAAAGGGCTGGGCTGGAGGGCTGAGGATGGCCGTGGGGTGAGAGCGAAGCAGTTCAACAGTTGATGAAGTGGTCTTGGGAGATGATGGGCAGTTTCCTGAGCATCATGAGAAAGAGTTCTGATGCTCCGTCACAGATTTCACAGGAGAAGGCAGCAAGAGGAGAGAGCTAATGAAAACTCCCTGTCATAGATGGTGGCAGCGGGCACACAAGGGGTGAACCGAGGCTCGGGGTGAAGACAGTCGCTCAAGGTCATGCAACTACATGGTAAGTGGAGCATCAGGATCTGAACTCACATCTACCTGGCTCCAAACACTGGGCTCTTTTCCACCATGCCAGGCTGTGTGTTCCCAATTCCGCCTCGGAAGGATGGTGTAGACCCGTGGTTTTCGTCCTTGGCAGGATCTCCGAAGCATGTGTGGAGCCTTTCGAAATGATCTACCTGAAACCACCCCTTGGGGGATGGAGCCCAAGCATCTGTATTTCTAAAAAGCTCCAGGATTAATCACCTCTGAGGTGTAGCCAGAATTGAAAGCCATTGATCCAGCTGCAATGATTACACCACAATTTAACATTAATAACGTTTTCCTTATAGGAGCCCAGGCTGGTTCATTCATTCGATAAACACTTTTGAGCTCCGAGCACCAGACGAGCTAATGTTCTGGGTAAAGCATCCGTCTTGGTCCCTGGCATACAGAAGGCGCTCAATACTCCAGTTACATACATCACCGCATAACCAGAGGCTCTGCTATCAGAGACGGGGCTAAGCGATGGGGATGCAGAGGTGGAGAAGTGCCAGCGGGCTGCGAGCGGGGGCAGGCGGCAGACCGTTGGCCGCCAGCACCAGTGTGCATGCGCAAGGAGGCAGCCCACGGGGGAGCGCGGGACGTGCTACGGGGCAGTCAACGTCTGAACTGGTCTTGAGCTACGCGCCGGCGTGTGGTCAGCGTACACTTATCACCGGCGCGGAACGTGCACTCGCTCCCCTCGCCCTCCCACTGAGAGGTCTGGTATCAGCAGCATAGCCGTGGGGCCAGGCTCAGTTCTCAGCAGAAGAGAGAAACTGGGAGTCAGAGGACGTCAGAGCGTAGCTGGGAGCCAGCATTCTGGCTCAAGAAAAATCCCAACACCTGTCGTTCCCCCAAATTTCCCGGAGAACGTTAGGTAGGATGCCCTGCTCCTGCACACAACCCAGGGGAGGCCCAGCGGCACACACATCCTTCACATCCCACTTCTGTCCCTGCCACTTCTGCGTCCTGTTTCTCTGGAGCTAAGGATGCCTCCCTCCAATGTCCTCGAAGAGAATCAGGACAGTTAAGAAGAGAACATGTGGCACAGAGAAGGTGCCCTGGGATGTGACGTGCCTTCCCCACCCCCTGACTGCCCACCTCTAGGTCCTTGGGAAGCAGCAGCGCGTGGGCTCCCGCTCACCAAGCACGTCCCGGGGACAGGTGCTCTTTATGGCCCTTTCCACACCTTCCTTCCTGGGACCTCAGGGCAATACTGGGTGGCTGCTCAAAGGACCAGGGGTGGGGGGTGGTAGGCACAGGGGACAATAACCCCTCGATGAGTTGAAGAAGCGCCAGAGGAGTGGAGGCAGAGAAGGGCACAGAGCCAAAGGGAGTGTCCCCGGAGACAAATCTTCCCCAGGGGGAGGGGGGTGCTGTAGGGGCGGCGACTCTGCTGCTGCCCTCCGCGCCCTGGCCCCTGTCAGCTCCGTCTGCGGTGGCAGCAGGGCCCGGGCCGGGCAGGCAAGGCAGGAAGCACAAGCATTCCAGGCTCCCAGCCCAGCGACAGATGATTCATCCCTCCCTCTTCATGTCATCTCCCATTTGTGCGCTTCTCATCTTTATTTCATGAATATTTTATTCTCAGAGCAATGGCTCCATCGCCCCCATAAATCTAGAGGGTGGCTCTTCCCTGCAGCTGCAGTGCCTGCTGCACTCACCTGCACTGGGTAACTACATAATAGTCTGATTCCTTAGAAAAAATATGAGCCCAAACCCACATGAATATTAAGGGGTTGAACGCACATTACTACTCTTCCTCAAGTAGGTGTCTAAAGTCTGAAGACATCTCAGCACAAGCCGTTAAACACAGCTAGGACTGCACCCAAAGACAGCTTTCGGGCTCCTAAGAAATATGGCCAATGCCCCGAAATGAAGCGCTCTAAGATTAACCGGACACTCTCACCTAATTGCAAATGCTGCTCCATAAAACACGGGCAACCAGTAACACAAAGTGGTTCTGGATTAAATACCGTTATTATTTGTCAAAGGTTTGAAAGACGTGCCCCGACTATCCTGGTGTGCCAGCCCCCTCCTGGTGGCTCTTCCCTTTGGGAGGAGGTTCCTACCACTTGGCCTGGCACCCGAGTCCTGTCAGAGCAAGCCCCTGCCCCTTGCTCCGCTCCTTCCCGCTGCCAATGCTGACACTGCGGAGCTCCTGGAGGCGCGAGGACTACTGCCCTCTCTGGGCTCACCCTGCCCCGAAGGCCACTCGCAATCTCCCCTCCAGCTCTAGGATCTGTACCAGCCCCTCAGCATCAGCTTCTAGCAACTCCAAGTCCCACGAGCTCTTCACTAGCCAGGACCTCTGCCCCTGTGTCCCCACCACTCCCAAGTGGGGCTGGGTGTCCCCTTGGTACATCCGAGGTAGCCTCTGATCACTTGAGAATGCTCGTGCTCAACGAAGAGGTCAACCTCTCCACCCCGTCCACCCCTGCGGGTGCACGTTCCCCAAGGACGCAGGCTTGTGCCCCTATTCGGCATATTTATGAAAGGAAGAAGAGGGAGGGAAGAAATTTCACTGGGAAGTCGGGAACCTACAAAAACCAGGAAGAAGATGGGCTACTTCCCTCTCCCACCTTGCACTCCTTCTTAGCAACACCAGAAGGGGCTGGAGGAAAGGCAGCAACTATGCTTTTCCAACCCACCTCTTTATTGGTCCCCATTCCTACCTGGAAGCAGGTGGGTGGCAGAGGCAGAAATTCCCGCACTTTCTAGGCAGGACCAATGTATTTCATCCCCACCTCTCGTGCCTGAGATCCTGGGCTTATGCAAAAGCCAGGAGAGAAGGCAGGGTGCTTTACTGGCAAGGAGAGAGCTGTTCCCCACAGGGAGCTGTTCCTCCCTGGTCTCCTGGTCATCTCTCTGCGCTTCTCTCTTTTACCCCTGCCTTTCATGTCTCTCCAATAATTGATCCCGATGCTGGTCCTTCTCCTCCTCCCCCTTCTCTCTCTCTCTCTCTCTCTCTCTCACACACACACACACACACACACACACACACACTGTGATCATTCATTCTGGGCCACTCAGGCCAGGCTTGTCCCTAAACACTAAACAGGGGATGTGAAGGGATGTGGTGACTGGATGCAGATGAGGACGCCTGATCCAGGGGAAGAATGGCCTCTCTCTGCACCTGGCTCACGAGTGGCGTCCTGGAGGGCTGAGCCTGGGCACCCACTCTGCCCATGCCATCCCCTGTCAGTGCTCCCATGACAGTGAGGTTTGCAGGGAACACTTTCTGCTCCCCTGACCCAAGGACATTTGCACAGAGGAAATCAAGCTATGGCTCATTGGGTTTGGAAAAAAAAAAACTCAAAGCAAACAACACAGAGTGGGCGCAATGGGATCTGGTCCTCTCTGGTCCCATGGGGGTGAAGCTCCAGGCCCAGCCTTCCACCCTCGGTGTACGCTGATGCTTCTGTACATATAGGCTTGGGTGGTGAGACGCAATTCGGTAATGGGACGCATCTGCGGCCTTTCCTTGAAACGACTCCTCAAATAATTCGCAGGTCCTCCCCGTGACTTTTTTCACAAAAAAAATCTCCAGGAGCCATAGACACGCAGGCAGATCATTACCCATCCCGCTGAGCGGCCTCCCCTTACGCCTCAGCCCGCCTCTGTTGTGGCCCAGGAGCGGGAGCGGAAGCAGGAGGCCATGGGAGAGCCAAGCCCTGTGCTTCCTTGCAAGGAGGCACACGGAAGGCAGAAGATGGATGTCCCCAAACACTTCCAACACACTGAGTCCAACGTCAAGGTCCTTCCGGCAAAAACTAAGTGTGATGACGGAGAGTTGCTGCTGCCTGAGAGGAATGGAGAGTGTGTTACCACCTCCACCCGTGGGGTCCCCGTTACAGACCCACTTAGGCACTGTGGCCCATCACGTGGTCCAATTCTGGGCTGTTGCATCTTGTTTGGAACTGACACCTGCCTGTCGCCACATAATCTGCTGATTATGATTCCGAGGAGGCTGAGGTGTATGCAGCACACCATGGCAGCCCTGCCAGGGAGTGGCTGGGCTCACGCCCTGCTGCCTGCGTGTAGGCTTCTGCTGGCAGGATATCACCCCCCGATTCCCCAGATGGCACTCTTGCCACCCTCCATTTGGGGAGCGGACTCCAGGCTGCCTTGGTGACGGCTTCATAAAAAAACAAAACAAAACAAAACAAAAATTCCTCAAAGAGCTTGAAGAGTAAAACCCCAATAGAAGGAAGTGTCGTGGGCAGAATCAGCTTGCAGTTGGCACACGCGAGGAGGGACGTGTGCCAGAACCTGGAGTGTGGACAGAGCCATGGCGATCCCTGTGCCGGGAGGGCCTGGATGGACGTGGGCCCGGCTGCACCCTGTGAAGATGAGGCAGGGAGGGGAGGCAGGGATGAGGGCAGGGGCCAGTCCCTACCTGCATGCTGGAAGAGCAGAGCCCTATGGCCCTTGATGTGAAAGCAAAGAGAACCAAGAAGGAATTCCGTTTCCTCTCTTACCCTACAGTTGTTCTCTCCAGGTCAGGGTGGAGGCACATGGGCGGGGCAGGGTAGGGAAGGGCTCTCTGGCGCTGCTCATGCTGTACCCACTCTACAGATAAATACAGGACTTTAGTGGCCATGGCTGGTGCCTTGGCCCTTTGTTCAAACACAAAAACATCCCCTCCATTTGCTCTCTTGCTTTAAAAATCCACATAAAACGACACCAGCCCCCCACCCCAAATAAAACACCGCTGTCTCCACACGAGCGACTCCGGTAAATACTAACTGGAAGAAAACTGCCCAGTGTGGCTCTCCTGCCTCTAGGCTGCAGAAGGGAGAAGCTGCACTCAGGGCACGGACCTCTTTGGGGGTCTCCTGGTGGCACCGGTTGCTGTTCCACCACAACTCCAGGGCGGCCACCAGGCAGGCGAGGAGGAGGCCGATGGCCAGGATGCAGAAGACCCCAGCGAAGCTGTGCAGCTTGAGGGACTTGCCATCGGCCTGGGCACTGGCAGGGCTGGTGAGGTCGCAGCGGCCCATGTGCGGCCACCACTTCTGCTTGAGCACGTCGAGGTCCCCGGTGTCCTGCAACTCCAGGATCCTGCAAGACACGATTCACATGAGCCACACCACTGGCCCCCCGGATGTGGTCCTGGGGACCCCAGGCCCTCCCCCAGCAGGCTGGCCCTTCCTGAGACGCTGCTGAACCGCCCCGGTAGCGCTTCTGCTGCTCCAGCCTTTCCCTTCCCCACCCCGTTCTCCACTCTGCAGGCAGAGGGCTCTGGACCGAAACACATCAGCCTTTGTCTCTCTCCTCCTCAAAAGCCTCGATGCTCCCTCCCACCCCGTCTTGCTGCCCAGGGATAAAGTTCCATAGCAAAGGACACAAGGACCCTTCACGTGGGATCAGGGCCAAGGCTCTGGGGATAAAATCGGAAAATAAAGAACTGGATGAGGCAACCCTGAGACCACGGATTTACAAAGACGCTTTCTTTCAAATTCAGGAACAGCATCGGGAGTCTCTCCTGCTAGGATTCACCAAATTATTCACTCATTCGTTCATTTGGTCTAAGGAGTGTCTGCCTCGTGAGTGTAGGATGTCCCACACGGCTGCGGGGGAGATCAGAGACACCGACATGGACCTCGAAACAATCACAGCAATTGGTATAGAGACAGAAGCTGTGATCAATACTAGGATATGGAAAGAGAAGAGCTAAGACATGGTGCACAGGGAGGGTAGTCCAGGCTGGGGTGTTGCAGGAGATGATGGGGGGCACATGCCTCAAGGAAGGTTGGTCATCAAATAGCACGTACTTGTCCAGCACATTCTACATGCCAGGACAGATCCTAAGCACTGGACAAATAGTATTTTGTTCTTATGTCAACCCTTTGGGATGGTTCCTTCCATTTTCCCATTTTTCCAGAGAAGGAAATGGAGGCACAGGGAGATAGAGAGCATCTTGACTAAGTCACTTGATGGTTGGCAGGGATGGCATTCAACAAGGAGAGACTACCACCATGCTTGAGAGTCTGCTCTCGGCTATGTCCCCAGTATGTCTGAGATGTGACAACGTGGCCACTGAGGCTGGAGGATGGTGGCTGAGGAGGAGGATGGTGGAAGATGAAGTCGGTAAAGCAGGAAGAGCCAAGAACGTGGGCTCGGAGAAGGTCTGAGAGGGAGTCTGGATCCCAACCCGCTGGCCAAGGTGGGGCGGCCCGCGCTGCTCTCCTATTTCCCATGTAGGTGTCTGGTTGGTGGTTGTCCTTTGTTGTGGTATCTGATGGATTTCCCCCATAGCGCAGGGGTCTGAACACTGAGCTGGTAGTAGCTGATCGTCCCCAGGACCCTCCAACCCGAGCTCTTCCCTCTTCCCACCTAGTTCACCCCCCCACAGCCGGGGGATAACACCTGTGGTGGCGGCTCTGAGCCCTCTGGGTGTGCAGTCAGGAGAAGCTCACTTGCAAGTGGCCACTTGAGGAGCTGGTTTCTGTCTGCACCTGCATTGCAGGCCAGCTCCGACTACAGGCTGAGGCTGGGCTCTGTGACTCCGCGTGAGCTGTGACTGGTGGAGAGGGAAGGTGACAGCCCAGAGGGAGTCCTCTGACCTGCCAGCACCATGGGTGCAGCACAGCATGGCTCTCACGGGCTGTGAACAGCCTGGCTCGGTGCAAAGAGCAGGCTACGGAGGCACCAGATCTTAGCCGAGTGTCACGGGACAAGTGACTAGCTGTCCCATCTTTGCAAGACAGACCCACAACCCCGCCAGGTGAGCAAATCCTTCAGGTCCAGGGCTGTGTGTTACTCTCCATGGTTTCTCCTGAGCAAGCGCAGTGGGGCCCAACTCGGGCCATCGGCGGATGTTTGTTGCACCCATATATTATGAAGGCATTAATTGAATCGTGAACACTAATCTAAACTGAAATGGTCGTGGTGAGATAATGAGATAATGTCTGTCAAGTGCCAAGGACACAAGTCGGCACAAAAGACCTAAAATGCCACTGTGCACGTAGGGGTTTGGTCGTTGAGATAAATCCATGATCAGCATGTGCAGGTGCGCACTCAGGCTCATGCTCAGTAGGCTGCTGGGTGCCGCAGACCTCTCCCATGGCACAGCCATGATTAACTGGGCAGCTGCTGCATCCCACTACCTCCGTGTGGCTCTGGACACATTAGGGAAGTGGTCCACCAGTTTGTTCATGCTGAAAGGCCATCGCCTAAGTCTCCGTTGGCAGGTCCCAGGAAGCTGGGCCTCCTGGCAGTTATAGGAACCCCAGGGCTGGGCACGCAAGATCTCAGAGCTGTGAGAAGCCTCACGGGCAGACGGCTGGCTCGCCAAGGAGAGACAGCACAGCTTCGTATTTATTATGCGGATCCTGCTCTGACAGACACCAGTCCAAACTCAGACCTGCAGACACGCGAGCCGTGGCAGGACACCTCTGCCCTTTGCAGCCCTTATTACAAAAACTGGAGATCAGGGGCAGCCCTGGTGGCTCAGTGGTTTAGTGCCACCTTCAGCCCAGGGTGTGATCCTGGAGACCCGGGATCAAGTCCCACGTCGGGCTCCCTGCATGGAGCCTGCTTCTCCCTCTGCCTGTGTCTCTGCCTCTTTCTCTCTCTGTCTGTCTGTCTCTCATGAATAAATAAATAAAATCTTAAAAAAAAAAAAACAACGGAGATCAAAATAACTCCTATCACAGAATTCTTGTGACAAAGTAGAAAGAGGGGACACAAAAAAATAAATAAGTAAAAAATAAAAATTAAAAAAATAAAAAATAAAAATAAATAAGAAAGAAAGAGAGAAGAAAGAAAGAAAGAAAGAAAGAAAGAAAGAAAGAAAGAAAGAAAGAAAGAAAGAAAGAACGGACGGACACGTGCGCCCCACTCAGCTCAAGATCTGGCAAGTAGTAAGGGTTCCATAAAGGCTGGTTCCCGTTGCATGGTCCGATGGCCACGCTGACCAGCGGCCCTATCCAGTCCAGTATAGACACGGGCCGACTGATCATTTTCCATTGTTGTGATCTCCTAACAGCCTGTAAAGTAGGTCTTATTATGTCAGTTTTTACGTCTTGAAGACCTGAGGCTGAACATCTTAGATGACTTGCCCCCGGTAGCAATTAGAAGGTGGCAAGGCTGCTCTTCAGAGCTGGGTCACGCTGTCCCGGGAAGCCACGCTCTTCCAAGAACATCAGGCTGGTAAGTGCAGGCAGCCTGCTCTCGGAGAGTTCGGTTCTGGTCTAGGAGACCATGGGACTCTGGCCAGAGCACGGCTGTGGGGTCTGACTCCTGCTCCTCCGCTCATCGACCGCAACATCGGGCAGGCAGCTTAGTTCTGCTGATGCTTCTCTTCCTTTTAATTGTATGCATTTTTATGCCTGATATTTATTCCGGGAAGAATGGAAGGCAATTTATTAGGAAAACATATAATAAAATAAAAACAAATCAAAAGGAAAATTTAAATATGTAAGCAGCAGAGGAAAGATAAAACAAGTCACGGGCACAAAACGAGGCCTAGAACGAGGCTAAACATAACGCACGCCGTGATAATCCGTACTCCTGCTTAGGAATAAGCCAGAGTGATAATAGCCACTTCTTGGAGCCAGTTGTTCTATTTTTCCAGACAGATATAATTGCAGGTGCTTTCTTTTGGTCAATAGTCATGGAGCTGGCTACACAGTAGGTGCCCCATAAATGGCTATTAAGTTGTTAAACATTTATCGAATGCCTGCTCGGCATGCCCTGGTCCACGAACAGGCCGCAGCACGCAGCCGCCACCGTGCACACTCCTAAGGTGTAGGCCGCGGCCCGCGCCCTCAGCCAAAGCAAGGGAGCATATCTGTATGGCTTAATTCTCAGAACTAAGGGAAAGGAAGTTCCAGAAACTCCAGGGAAGACCAGGCTCTGCTACTTACATAAGACCTTTTTTGCTACCAATGGGATGGAGCGTTGCTTCCTGGGTCTGCCCCCTTGCTGCTCTGAGGCACGCCCCGCGTAGGGGCAGCTCACCGTTGTGTATGCACCTTACAACGGAGCCCCTTAAAGGGGCTCAAGAGGGGCTGCAACACAGAGACGGGCGGTGATAATCGGGAGGCTGGCGCAGCCCACTAGGGACAGTTACTTACAGTCACGGAGCACCTGGCTTCCTCGTGAAAGCAGAGGGTAATGACCAGAATAACCAGGAAACTGGGCCAGGCGCTTTGTTTATGGTCACTCTTGGGGTTGGGGAGAGCAGCCAACAGAGTCTCCATGGTGCGACATTTACAATAGCACCTCACGGTCAGCAAGTGCATGGATAATGAGCAGGCCTGTCCCAGGGCAAGCCTGGATTCTGGGACCCCACACACCGGCGCTGGTCCTGGTCCATTGCCCTCTAGGGCCACACAAAGGATGCGGAATTCCTTCTGCATCCCAGCAGGCAGCATTCCTTCTGCCCAGCAGGCCTCGAAGTATTGGAAGTGAGCAAAACCACCCTCTTCTCACCCGTTTCCTGCTCTGGGTTGAACATCCTTAGCTTCCCCTCGGAGCCGGTTTCGGCCCTTCTCTTGCCCTGACTCACTGAATAATCCAGCTGGGAAGCAAGCTCTCTCCTCTCTCCAGGGCACCAACGATTGCTTCTGCAGACCGTGGGAGCTCTCTCGACAGTTCAAGTATGTGGGGACCCTAAGCATCCCTCACTGGGGACCCTGGGCTCCCGCGGGTGCTATTTTGGGCCCATCAGCTGTCTTGATGCTGCTGCCACATTGGCCCCACCAGCTCCCTTACCATGTGCCCCAGAAAACTGCTCACAGGCTGCTGGCATGTGCAATGCCCTGAGCCTCCTGTCTCAGAAAACCTAGTGGGGTAAACCTCCGAACACCAAGGTAACACCCCTCCTGGAGAGAAGCCCTTCCTTCCTTACACCTTCTATCTGAGCAATTGCTCGGACTCTGCTCCTCCTTCCCCCTTGTCTCTCCAGGGAGCAGAGGGAGGCACAGAATGGATACTTGACTGAATTTCAGAAAAAAACCCAAAGCTTCATTTAATGTTATTAGTTCTACCCCCTTTTCCAGGTTTGCAGACAAACCACTGAACGGATGGGTCACAGGGTGTCCTCTTCAGCCTGTCCCTGATGGGGTTAAGGTTCCGCTGCTCATGATCACAGAACCCCAACCCACCTCTACAAGGAGGGAAAGGAGGCCGTGGGGATCAGGGGCCAGACGGCAACACGGGTGCAGGATTGGGGCTCAGGGACTTGTGTTCTCACCCTGACTCTGCCAGGAGCTGGCTGAGGACCCTCTCCAAGCTTCGGGGTGTTAAACAAAGGACCTCCAGCCACTCTTGCCCCTCCGCGTGAGTTCTGCCTCAGGGCTCAGAGACGATGAGGCTCAACAAGGGATGGATGCCTCCCAGCAGATCACGCGGGCAGCTAACCAGGCCAATCCACACTGGACACTGGTTTGTCTCTGGTGCAGGGTACCAGGTGCCTCTGCTTGGGCCATTGCCCACCCCACGCAGCCCTCCCCGCCACTGTCACCCCCACCCCACCCCAGCCCCACGCGCTTGTGGGTTACCAGGAGGCGGATCTGGGGGGATGGGGAGGGGCAGGGGTGGGCCGCCGTCCACTGTGCCGTGGAACACAGGTCCCTGGAGGCCCCAGCATCTGCCCCCCGGCCCGTGTGCACATGACGACAGCATCAATGTGCTTCTCTGACCACACTTTGCGAGATTCCACATCGACACTTCCCACATTGACTTTTCTCACGGAAAGCCAACTTGAGGAGTTCCTATTACTTATTGGGGTACGTAATTGCTGGGTCCTTGTGAGATCCAATTAACTATGACTGGGCCTACCCGCTAAGTCCTGTTCGCCCTTGGGGCCTCAGGTGTCACTTCCTCCGGGAAGTCCTCCCTGGGCTCCCGGCGGGTCTGGTCTGCTCTCCTCTGCCCTCTTGCTGCCCGAGGAAGCCTCCCCGCCGCCCTGAGCGCCCCGCGTGGGCGCCCACGGCCACAGCACGGCCTGTGCCCCCGCAGGAGGGACCAGGTACTTGGCGTCTTTGGCTCGGGCCACCCGGGCCTAGCAGGTGGAGGGCAGGGGCGGGTGCTGGGGAAACCGGGGAGCCGGTGCGCGCGGCCCTCATCCCAGGGGAAGGCCACCCCCCGGGCCCGGGCGGACGGCGCCCACCTCTGGGAGAAGAGGTCCCTGTAGGGGCTGCCGTGCTGCAGGGCAATCCCGTAGCCCTTGCTGCTGACGCTGTTGCCGGTGACGGTCACGGAGCAGTCGTCGTCCGTGAGGGCCGCGTACTCCACCACCGCCACGTCCCACAGAAAGGCGTAGCTCCCCTTCTTTGCCTGAAAGACCAAAATCACAGCGAGTCAGGCAGGCCCTAGTCGGTCTGGGGCACGGGCAGCCCCCGTGGGATCTGCGGGACCCTCGCGCAGCCCCCGCCTGCCGGCCTGGCCACGAGCTCCCCTTGGGGGCTCACCCTCAGGTGGGCCCTGTCCTTGGGGAGTGCACGAGGGTGAGCCAGGGACCTCGGACACACAGGGGCATCTGTTGGTCCCCACCTGGTATTCCTGCTTAGGACCCAACCCGGCCCCCGCTCAGGGTGAGCGTGGAAGCAGCCCTGGTTGCAGCGCCCGAGTGGCCATGACTTCACCGCCAAGTCCTGTCCCGCCCTGCAAGGTGAGGACCCTTTGAGCTCAGGGTCCTGGTGACTGCGGTGCCACCTTTCAGGGTCCCCACAGTGTCCCCATGTACACGGAGCTGCACCAACACGTACACATACACACATTGCCACGTGCATGCAAGTGCAGATGCCGGGGCACGCGCACCCACGTGTGCAGGAGCACACGCAGCAGGCTTCCCCGTCGCCCGACGGCTGCACACCCTTCCATGAGGCACCTGCCCGCGGCCACACGGAGGCCCACGCGCTCACGCGCAGCCGCAGCGCCCATCTGGTCTCTCTGGGCCTTAACCGAGACTCTGCCCGCCGCCTGCGGACTCAGAGGGGAGGCAGCGGCTCTGCTCCATGGAAGGAGAAGCACCCGAGACGCTGTCACTGGACCCCCTGAAAACAGAGCCTACTGTTCCCGATGCGGCCAAGCGCGGGGTTCTGACTCCGCAGAGAGAGCACAGATGCCCCTTTGTCACTTCCTCCCTCCCCTGAGGGCTGGGGGCGGGCTGGGCCACTGCGACCCCGGGCTGTAGGCTTACTAGTCCCTCGCGGGCCTGCTGCATGGTCCCCTTGAGCTGGGGGCTCCCTTGAGCTGGGGATGCCCGTGAGCTGGGGGCGCCCACGAGCTGGGGGCTCCCTTGAGCTGGGGATGCCCGTGAGCTGGGGATGCCCTTGAGCTGGGGGCTCCCTTGAGCTGGGGCTCCCGTGAGCTGGGGGCACCCGTGAGCTGGAGGCGCCTGTGAGCTGGGGGCGTCTGTGAGCTGGGGGCACCCGCGAGCTGGGGGCACCCATGAGCTGGGGGCTCCCTTGAGGTGGGGGCACCCGTGAGTTGGGGGCTCCCTTGAGCTGGGGGCTCAGGGCCCCAAGACGTCCCACCCAGGGCCATGCCTACTAGAACTTGAAGTGCCCACAGGCCAGAATAGCTCATTTTCTCTTCAGAAGGTTTGTGGGTAGAGTGTGGTGCCCCCCGCCCCCCCGGCAGGAAGCCGCTGCTCCCGGCCACTCATACAATTGTGCCCAAGGACCTTGTAAGAGATTGGAAAAATTCAAATAGATGTAAAAATAAAGAAAATCGGAGGATGAACCCCTTCGAAGCCTGCCATTCTGCTCCGACGGTTGCCATGACGCGGCCACCCTTGTTTCAGCAAGACTCTCCTGGCTCCCTCCCAGGCCCACCAGGTTTTTGCAGAGTAAATCCCAGACATGACCAAAGAGCTCAGGTTGCCCAATACCCATCATATGTACATATGTCCATACGTTGCACTTGGTTGATATGCCTCTTAAATCCAATCCTTTCCTTTCCTTTCTTTTCCTTTCCTTTTCTTCTTTCTTTCTTTCTTTCTTTCTTTCTTTCTTTCTTTCTTTCTTTCTTTCTTTCTTTCTTCTTTCTTTCTTTCTTTCTCTTTCTTTCTTTCTTTCTTTCTTTCTTTCTTTCTTTTCTTTCTTTCTTTCTCTTTCTTTCTTTCTTTCTTTCTTTCTTTCTTTCTTTCTTTCTTTCTTTCTTTCTTTCTTTCTTTCTTTCTTTCTTTCATTTCTCATCTTAGATTGCTCCTTCTTGTTCTCCTTCCTTGAAGTTTCTCTGATCAAGACACGGGGCCCTTTATAGGCAGTGCTCTGGTCTTGCCATTTAACCCGTTCCTCCTCCTTCTTCACAGGTGCCCGGCCGCCGTGGGCCCGGCCCCAGGGAGCCATCCAAGTATCACCGCAAAGCCTCGCTCCTGGGCCAAGCCAAGCCAAGCCCCTAAAGGACTCTGGCCCTGCTCGCGAAATCACCCTCCTCTCCTGCCCCCCACATGGGAAGACAACAGTCTTTGAAATTTTTTTCCTGCCGGCAAACAAGTTTTCTCAGGAAAAGACAGACATTTTCAACCTCTTACTATCCGAGTTTCTCAGCAAAACGTTGACTTAGGACCTAATATTTGGCTGCGTTCTGCCTTTGGAGCCATTCACATTCACGCTCGCGATTCAACGGGACAATCAGACGTTGTTATTTGTAGGATTTCAAAAGGGGAGGTCATGGTGGAGGAAGAAGGAAGACGGGGTTCGCTGCCGCCTTTCACGTGGGGCTCCAAGGAGGAAGAGGAAAGAAGCTGGCCCCGATCGAGCGGAAACCGATGCTGACGAAGGCCGCACGGCCATGGGCCACCTTCCTTCCGTCTGGCCCCGGCCCTGGTGGCCGCACTGCGGGCTCAGGGACAGGTGAGCGCAGGTGCATGAAGGAAGCATCTTTGGTGTCAGACCTGCGTGAGACGGCAGGAAGCCCACAGAAGCGATGCTAAGATGCTACGATGGCCCAGCGGCGAGCCCCTGGCGAGCAGGCAGCGGAGGGAAGAGGGGAAGGTGGTTCTCTTTCTCGGGATGCCTGGCACCCCACAGAGGCGGTCTCCCCATTTGTAAACGGGGACTAAATTAACTCTTCTGTTTCCTATGTTTGCTTCAAGAAGCACGATCCCGAATTGACCTGAGGACGCCCAACAGGGGGATCCGGAGGGGATCTTGTAGGAGAGCCATGCCAGAGGCCCTTCGATCTTTATGACATACTCTCCATTCCCCACACCCCAGCCTCTCAGAGCTTCCTTCATCCTCCTCTCAGCACCACACGGAGTAAACGCAGCCCCAGACCCTTCCCTGGGCTTCCCAGTCCCATAGTTTCCAGGGAAACTTTCTGGGCCTCGCAGATGTCTCCCTATCTTCCTGTGCGGCACAGAAGCCTTCTTAGCTCTGGGTCTGCCCTCAGGAACATTTCAGACGCTCATTATAAGAAGCCCGAACACACCATCCGTCATGGTCATGTCCCCTTGCTATAGACCCTTTTGTCCCCGCGTGGAATGAGGTCTGCACAGCACCCCCCCCCCAACACACACCCAAATTCTAACACATGCTTCTCCTTCATAGGGCCAGAACCAGTTCTCCCCGGTCCCTATCCACCTCCTCGTCCTGCGCCACCTATCCACCACGCCTGGCGTGTGTGCACATGGATACGTCCATGTGCAAAAGCACATAATACAAGGTGAAAGTAGCAGAAAACAATAGGATGGATGAAGTATTATTACTGTTCTGTACACATGTCATCTGCCAAAACCTAACGGAGGGGTATTGGTGATTCGTGGGACAAGGTGCTTAAAGGCTGCTCTTTAATCTTGTTGCCCGGTCTGTGCTATCCCACACTATCCTGGCTCCCCCGTGTGCCACTGCCTGTCAATAGAACACGGGCTCCTACAGAGCTCTCCAATCTTCCAGACGTTACCCAAATACAACCCAACCCGTATTTCCCTGGGCTGCCTCTAAACGTTCTTCTTTGTTTCATTTTCCCCTTTTCCCTGGAAGGAAAAGGAAAAACACGAGGTTCAGACATAAAAATGAAAAGATGTGGAGATTCGGGGGCAGGAGGCCAAGAACAGCTTCCATAAGAGGGAAAGTCAAAGGGGTCTGGACATCCAACCCCAGGAAGTTAGGAAAGCAGCAGGTAGACAGGCCACCCCGACCTATGTCCCTGCAAGCATCTTAGTGAACAGGACCCACGGCCTTCCCTGAAGTCTGCTCTGCTGCGCTGCGCCCATGCTGGAACACTATGAATGGGAAGGGATGGAGACATGAGGTGCCTGGCCTCAGCGCTTGCAGCACCCTTCCCAAAATCTGGGGGAAAGCAACCCACCTCTATGGCTGGAGGAACGTTTGGGGCGCAATACACAAAGCCGAGGGTGCGCTGGGATATTGGACGACTCACTCCATTGCTCCACACTGATCCTAAAACGAGACGGCACTGCCTTTCTTGGCACCGCTGATTCCACCCTTCCCAGAACTCACACGGAGCACCAGCTTTCAGAGACAACAGCCTCGGAAGCAAGAACTTCATTATGCTCTTCTACTCCATTCTAAGTGCTCTTGGAAAGGGGCAAACAGCTGCGTCGCTCCCCAAAACAAGAATGCTGGTACTGAAACGTCGAACGTGAATGTTACTGGAAGGGAAGTGCTGAAGGACGTCAGGTGTCTGCAGAGCCAGGGACAGAGCAGGCGTAGAGTCCCTGCTGGCTACCCGGACCTTCGGGAACCTGATTCCTTCTCCATCCCTGGGATCACTGTCAGGAGCAGAACATGAATCCCCTTCTGCAGACAAAACAACTGAGATTCAGAGAAAGAAAGTGACTTGCCCCAAACAAACCCAGATCGTGAATGGCGGAGCCAGGTCAAGGGGAGGGCCCTGTCGCTCTGGCTCTCCCCTCTGCCTGCTTGGGCTGGGGAAGGAAGCCGCTCCTGGTGTTCTCGCCTGCTGGGGACTTCCCAGGGCAGAGCACTTGGAGCTCTCCCACTCCAGCTCTGCAAACAGAGGCGGCTTGTGGAGCTGCTGAAATTCAGTGAGCTGGAGGTCACGGGGACCCATACCGTGTCTCTGGATGGAGTCGTTGGATACAAGGGACTCTGTGGACTCGTTGCCTCTTCATGTGCATCCACCATCCGGGGGCATCCCCGGTGCCTCTCCTGGCATCTACCTCTCACTCCAGCAAAGTAGAGCTTGGCCCTCTCAAGCATCCCAAGTCTTAGCTCCTGTGGTCATGTTTGCAAACTGGCAACGCATTGCCACGCACAGCCTGAACCCCGGCTACAGTGACACCTGTATTTTGCACGGTACCAAATCACAAGATGCGCAGTGAAAACCCAGACCATCTGTAGAGGAAAGGACAATTTTACAGTCTGCTGGTAGGAATGCGGGCTGGCGTGATATTTCTGGAATGGCAATTTGGTGGGGAGACTCAAACGCTTTTAAAATGTGCGGATGCAGCAATTGTACCCCTAAGGATTTATCCTAAGGAATTATTCAGTTTCTGAAAAGATGTTTGCACAAAGATTTTCAGAGTAACACTGTTTAAACTAGCAAGCATTGGAAATAAACTAAATGTTCAACACTTGAGAATCAACGGGGTAAAGGATAGTATCAAATGATGGAATATTACATTACTGTTACTATGGAGTTTTAAGAAACTAAGGAAAATAATTGTGGTACACAAGGACCAGACTGGGTTCTGGACTCTGACTATATTTATCTGAATCCCAGCTCTACTGCTTGCTGGCTGTGTGATTGCAGGCAAGTCGCTTAACATCTCTGGGCCTCTGTTCTCCTGGATGAAACACGGTCCATACCTCACAGAGCTCCGATGAGGTATAAACCCTTCAGTAAGTGTGACATGGTTTGGGCCTTGCCTCGCATATGGTGGATGCTAAATAAATGACAACCAGTATTATGCTGTTTAGTGGATGAGAATCTGTTGTTGCATGAGTATTTGTGATATCTTTTTTAAATCATTGTGTAAAAATAATGTTTTTAGGTGTATGGAGAATCAAAACCACGCACTAAATACCAACAATGGTCATCTTGGAATGATGCCACCACAGGTGACGTCTGGTGGTTTCTTTCAATCTGTCATGTTGTCTATGGTTTTGGCAGCTTGGCAAGCTTTTCTTCTGCGACTACAGCTGTCCAAGGGGAGATTTTTAGGGATTTGGCCTCCTTCCTTGAGCACAGTGTAGTGAAAAGAGTAGAGTTCTAGACAAAGGCAAACCCAGGACCACATCGCAACCCTTCAGTGAACCTACAATCTTGGGGACTAATATTTCCTAGAAGGCTATTTTGAGTGTGACATTATAGGGCATGGTAGTGCTCCTCTCCTCCTTTCTGCAGTCCTCAGCTTGATTCAGGAGACCAATCTGTCAGCATTTAAGAGAACGTCTTTCTTCCCATCCACTCCCCTGTGCCAGTCATTCTTCCACCTTGATGAAGTCATCCATGTACTCTGTGGGAGTGTGTGGTATGTGAGTGAGTGTGTACTGAGAATGTGTACATGTGAGTGCATGCCACTGTGCGTGTGTATGTGTGTGTGTGAGTACCACAGCCCCCAGGGAAGCAGCAGAGAAGTGAACTCAGGTACCAAGTGCCTGAAGAAACACAAAGGGTTGAGGATAGTAGACCACCAGCCAGTAAGCAGCCTGCCTGTCCTGGACACAACAACGGATAGTTTGTCCAAAATGATGTGCAAATGTGGGGCAGACAATCAGTAGGACTCTCCAAAGGGTTCACAAGCCAATCTCAGGAGGCTGTAAGGAAACTTGTCACCTGAGGAATGAGATATCTTGACCACTTGCCTGGATCAGCTCCTGGACCAGAAAACACAGGCAAATCAGAGAGGTTCCATGGCAGGAGAGATAGCAACTGAACAGTTAGTCTTATGGCTGCTCTTCCAAAGTGTCCATGGGGTGCACAGTCAATCTGGCTCCTGGCTGCAGACCAGCATGAATGGGATGGAGCTGGATAATGAGATAACACAACAGAGGAGATGACGAGGCCTTCTGGTATTGGGATGTCCTGCGTGTGTGTCTGTGTGTCTGTGTGTAGTGTGTCTGCGTGTGGACCTGAGAGCAGGTCTGAGGGCAATGCTGCAGGTTTGTCATGGGGTTCCCAGGGAGGCTGCCCACTACCTGAATGAGAAGAGAGGGATAAGGGAAATGTCCTAAGGCTACAGCAGCATCAAATGGCTCCTGATGGCCAGGCGTTAGGCCTGCAAGATGTCTGCAATGATTGCCTGCTCCATCCTGGTATTCCTATGTCCTAGAGGAACACAGTTAATAGTGAGGACCACAGCAAGGGGTAGAGAGAATGAATGGCACATAAGTCCTCAGGCCACTGATGTCCTTACTCTTTATTATTTTCTCTTTGATACCTTAACTTTATAGAATCTTTAGCTCCATTCATACAGAGCAAGGGGTGGTGTACCTGTGAGAATAGGGGTCTGGGTATGCGCAGACCAGGACTTCCCCTGGAGTCAGGGGACTTCAGGTGGAGCTTCAGCCACCTGAAGCCTCTAAGCCTGCATGACCTCATCTAGAAGGCAGGAATCACGAGCCCACGTCACAGGCCCATCACAGGAACAGATAGCATGGCAGGTGTCTGATGCATTGAAGAACTCAAACAATAAGACACGGTCCTCATGAGCATGATAATCACCAGCATCATCCTTATAGCTTAGAGTTTGGGCCCACATTAAAATGCAAATGTCTTGGGGAAAACAACACTTGAGATCTTCCTCAGTCATCAGCCTGGTAAATTAGAAAGACTGCTAGCCTGGGTCACAGTCTTGGCCCGGTTACCAACTCACTACTGACTTGTAAATATGGAAGGCGAGTGGACATCGTCCTTAACGTCTTCTCCAGCTTTAACAGCCTCAAAAATCTATGATATGGACCAGTGGTTCTCAAAGTGTGTTCACTGGACCTGCAGCATCAGCATCACTGGAGAACTTAATAAGAAATATAAATGCTCAGACTCCATACCAGAGCCACTGAATAAGAGACTCTGGGAGTGGAGCCCAAAGATCTACTAATCTCTCTGGGTGGTGCTGATATGTGCTACTAAAGCTGAGAGATCCAGTGATTTCGGCCTCTGTGTCAGTTAATTTCTGATCTTTTCTTGAGAGGAGGTTGAGAAAGGGGAGAGCATTACGGCTCTAGGGTCGAGAGTTAGGGCACTAAATGGAGGAGCGAAGGCACTGAGCTGAGACAGCAAGACTACTGAAAGCTAACACTAAAGGAAAGTTACACTTTGCATCTTCTTCCTGCAAAGTGCACTCCTTGATGCTTTCCCATCCGTTCTCTTCCTAGAAAGCTCAGGATAAATTTCCACAGCACAAACTGTCCACTTACCAAAAGGACCGAGGCTCAAAAAGGCCTGTGCCCAAAACCACAGGATCAGCTATTGACAGAGATTGAACGTCTCCCCAGGTCTCCTTGACTGCAGATGGCCTTCTACTCTCCCAAATCAAAAGTTCGACCTAGTAGCCCCGAAGAGCCACACAGAGCTTCCTGAGCAGCTGTCTCTGTCATCATACTGATTTTTTCTTTCCTCTTTTGCTACCAGATTCTGGCCAAGCTTTTGTTAATGATGTCTGCCTCCAGCATCTGACCCTATGGAAGCTTTATGGCTGCATTCCTTTTCTGGGCCTCTAACGCTCGGAGAAAGTCTTATTTAGTGAATTAAGTACTATCCTAGTGGGAGAAGGTTTCTCACATCTCAAAGGGAGAAGGAGCTGGTTCAGTACAAAGGAAAAAGAAAAGTCCTAACTTAGAATAATCAATGGCTCCTCCCTCAAAGTCTAAAACTGCTCACTGTCAGCAAAACCAGGGGCTTTATAAACAGCTTTCCCAGCAGGGCAGAGGGACACACTGATTTTAGATGATTTGTCAAAACTTTAAATTGTCCAAAGACCATGATAAACAGCAATCTAATCTGAGTTTTTCCATGGGAAAGATTAAGAATGATCTAAAAGAAAGAGAAAACTGACTTGCTTAGATACAAAATAGGTTATAAAGAGAAAAGAATACAGAATGAAAAATGTCGTCTTAGGAAAGGGAACCAACTCAAGAATAGATGAATCTGGCAGACAGAGGACAGGCATGTGGTCAAACATCCTACGAAGAAGCCCGGGGCTGGGGCCGTGCAGATACTCCCTGTGTGCGCATGTACACACACACACACACACACACACACACACAGGAAGGAATGTCAGCCCCATGGCCATGCATGTCCTAGTCACTGCCCAGAATGATATCTGGTATACAGTTGGTGCTGAATAAATGTGTATAAAGTGAAGAACTGAAGGCACAAATGCTAGAATCTGGGAAGCCTGATTTTTTGCATTAAAATACAAATGTCTTGGGGGAAACAACACTTGAGATCTTCCTCAGTCATCAGCCTGGTAAATTAGAAAGACTGCTAGCCTGGGTCACAGTCTTGGCCCGGTTACCAACTCACTACTGACTTGTAAATATGGAAGGCGAGTGGACATCGTCCTTAATGTCTTCTGCGGCTTTAATAGCCTCAAAAATCTATGATATGGACCAGTGGTTCTCGAAGTGTGTTCCCTGGACCTGCAGCATCAGCATCACTGGAGCTGGACTGGATATGTCCTGTGCACCCCATCAGGTTTGCTCCTCTCAGTCCTGTTCTCTCCTCCAGAGGCTGACCTTCATGGGCAGCATCAGAGGACACCCTTGGGTCTCTGGCCAAGAGTCACTTTCTAAGATCCAGGAATAAATCAAATATTCATACTAACAAAACATCGATCATAACAATAACCATAAACACCACTCATTCAAATGCATGTTCTCAAACTGAAGAAGGAATAAGAATCACCAGGAGGGTATCTTCAAATACAGATTATTAATCTCTGCCTTGTGCCCCACCCTCAGCTTCTGATTCACTAGGGTTGAAAGCAGAGCTCAAGAATTTCACTTCTAACATGTTCTGGATGATGCTGGTATTGCTGGTCCAAGGGCCACACTCTGAGAATGACGTGCTCTCTCAGGCACTGCACCCATCACCTCACATCACCTCTAAACTGGAAGGTAAACCTGGAAAGACACAGGATGATCATTCCTATTTTTCAGAGGCCATAACTTTGGGAGTGAGTTAACTCCCCAAAGTCTCGCCTCTGGCACAAGAGGGAAGGCCAGAACCAAACCCAGTTCTTGTTAGCCCCAATCCCTTGCAGCACTCCCCCCACCTATGGTGCTTTAACCAAGCACTTGACAAAGTTCAAAGGAGATGCATGAATCCCCCCCCGCCCCCCCGCAACGCCGCCCCAGGCCAGGGTGGCTTTGCCATCTGTAGTCACTTCCTCCCACTTTTAGTTTAGCCATAAAAGGTGTTGGGAATTGGCATCTTGTGCCCGAAGGACAGGGAGGCAGTAAAATCGTGTGTGGTCATGATTCATATTAAAGACGACCGCCTCAGGTGTTGGGAGGCCATCTCCGGGGGTTCCTGGTGAGGAGTCTCCTTCTCCAAGCCCATCTTTATGGCCTTTGCTGAAATGTCGGCCTTGAGACAAAAAGCTCCCGCAATAGCCTGAAAGTGCTTTGAGGAGCTACAAGAGAGGCCACACCCGGACCAGAGAGCTTGAAGTGGACAAACTCTGAGCTCCACCTGGCAGCACGTGGTGGGCACACGGCCCAGGGGTGCCGAGGCCTCGAGAAAGCGCGGAGACCGCTTCTCGCGTAGGAAGCTGGGTCTGAGATCTGGGCTGCACATGGGGGTCCGAGGCCTCTTCCAGGCGGGGGTGCTGCAGATCCCAGGGACACCGGGTCTCCCTGCTCAGCGTGCTCTTCACCAGCTCCGCGCCATCCCTGGTTGCTTTCTTGATCTGATTCTTGGGGGGCACGACCTTCAGAGCTTTTACTGTTCTTAAGGCCGCTCCTGATTTAAGCTCATCCACCCCTCATTCCTTCTGTCTCTGCCCTTCTCTGTGTTTGTGTGTGTGTGTGCATGTGTATGTGCGCCTTTCACACACATGCCAACACATACTAAAATTTTCAAATGTCAGGTTCGAAGCCAACCTTAATATCTCTACTGGAAGATAAAGAGACTCTTCATTAGAGCTACGCATCCCACTGGAAACCACTACTTCTACTCAAATAGGTTTTATATTATTGATGATGATGGTGATGGTGATGGTAATAATAATAATAGTAATAATAATGAACACATGGATGGCAGAAAGAGTCCGATAATCTTTGGACAAACTGTTCAACCTTCTTGTGTTTTGTGTTCCTCATTTGCAAAATGGAAATATCGCAAAATGCCATCAATGGTGAAGATAAAGTACAGAAGCACAATGTCCCATGGACTCATTCTTTATAAATGTTATTTCCCTTCCTCCCTTTCTCCCTGTTTCTGCAGAAACAACATTATACCAACAAAATGGAAATAAAACTAAGCTAAACAGAAATTGCCAACAATCTGGCTGACGCAATAAATCAAAATTGTTTTCATCAGCAATCGCTTTTTGATTTTAATGTAATCAAATAACAAAACAATTCAATTCAACATGTAAAAACTTAAATCATAAAACCCAAAGCAATAATACTCAGTGGAACAAACAGAATGGAATCAGCCCACATTTACAGCCAGCACTAAGGTGAAGCATATCAGACCTGGGTACAAAGCAAATTATGGGGCAGAGCAAATCTGAAAAATAAAATCAGATTTAAGGGGAGTGAATATCCTCCCACCCCTCTAATGAAGAATTTGAAAATAATCAAAGTTAGCATGATGGCACGGATATTGGTTTGATTCCAGAGCTTACCCTACCAAATTATTAAAATCGCAAAAGAAAGTAATTGAAGAATTCATAACGAGATTTGCTTGGCAATGGTCAAAACCCAAAGCAAAGTAATTTAATAAGAGAAGCACAGTAGGGGCTTTCCTTGATCTTTGGACTATATTATCCCAAACCAATCATCATCAAACAGAATTAAGCAGCAGGGTGTTACGAAGGGGCCAACTTAGTCCATTGTATGGGAACCTGCTCCAGGAGACTGACTAAGTCCCCCCCACCCCCCGCCTTCCCTGCCCCTCCTCACCCCTTCTTGCCCTCTTGGCAACTGGGTACCAGCAATCCCACACATTTGTGTTGAAGAAAGTTGCACATGCCTACATTTCTGCACACTCTCATTTGTTACTCATTGAGCATTTATTTTGTTTGATTTTTAGAAGGGATAGATGGACATCCACGTGCTTTGCTGCTATGCCTACCTCTGCTCCAGGCCCTGAGGACAGATGAATGATTAAGACACAGGCCTAAGGAGCCTCTGAGTGTATTGGGGTTGTGGCAAAGTAGGGCACTAAGGACGGGATGGCATCTGATGAAGCCTTGCTCGAGGATACACAGTGTGATAAGGGAGCCTCTGGCCCTGCCCCAGGGGAAGGGGGAGTTAGGGATGGGGTGGAGGGTAGGAGCTTCAGGAAGAGTGAATGCCTCTGCTAAGAGTGGAGGAATAACTAGGAAGCAGTCTGGCCAACCAAGAAAGGGAAGGATGTTCCAAGCGTCAGGTGATGTATAAACGAGGGGACAGGGAAGGGAAGCACTCGGGCTACCAGATGAGTGGAAGGCAAGAGGTGAAGTTTTACTCTGATCATGTCTCTCCCTCACTTCTGCAATGTGCCTGGAAGTGCTGGAGTGAGGGAAATACTGAGCTCAAGCCCCAGGTCCCAAACGGACTTCAAGACTGACTTTCAGGAAGTCCCTCATCCTCCTCGAATTATAGTTTTTCTCTTTAATAAACAGGTTGTGCTAAAGCATAACTCAGCTAAAACATGGCAGAAGCTTCACACCACACCTGAGCCATCCCATGTCTCTCTGATGGCAGCCAACATGTTATATGAATCTCCTGATTATCCAAACATTGACCCCAGGCTCCAACAGAAGGAAGGAAAGGCATGGATAAAGTAAGAAAAGAAATAAATTATTTTTTTTTAATGTTGAAAGAACATACTGTCCAAAATCAGCCTCAGTCTTTATTTTGGCCTTACATCAATTCTAACTCAATTTTAGAAGGAAAGTATCATGCCCACTTTTACATATTAACTGAGCTCAGCACTCATAAATGAGTTAATGAATGAATGAGTAAGAGACCAAAGTAAATTGCTGAAAAAATACATATTTGAGGAAGGGGTTTGTATTTGCATCAATTCTGATTATTAAATAAAGATAGGTATCTAACCATGATCTTAACTTTCTCAAACCCACCAAAATTCATGGATTGCGATACCTAATGTGGGCCAAGGGGAAAATGAGTTGAAAAGGAAGTGATTTCTTCTTTACTTCCATTCCCAGAATAATAAAGCAAAATAAAGCAAAATATATATGTACCTATATAAAAAGAAAAAGAAAGGAAGGAAGAAAATCACAACAGAGGACATGAGAAAAGTAGAAAAAGTACCATTTTATAAAAAAGATCTTTTATACTAAAGATAAATCCACAAGGTTTTGATGAGAAAAAATTTTTGAAACCTGAGTATTCTTCTGATCTCAAAAATAAGAATGTAATTTATTTAAAATTCTACTTTTGGCGATACTCAACAATATTGTGTCAAGAGCTTTCAATGTATATATTCTTTTCTGATAGTATAATTCTACTTTTGAGAATTTGATCTTACAAGGAATAAATATAGTACCTAAAAAACCATTACACCTGAAGATGTTCATAATAATGTTATTTATATTTGTGAAAACTAAGGAATAATCCAAATGATAAACAAGAAGAAAATATTTAAATAAATTGTTTTACATCTATTTGATGCAATATTAATTAGCCACAAAAATAATTTTTATGAGGTTCTGTAATAGTATTAGAAAAACAGGATAAAATATATTTTCTGTAACATTGTAATTATATAAAATCTTTGTAGAAAAAAAGGTATTTGTAGAGATTCAAAAAAGACTAGACAGGAATGTATACAAGAAATCCCTGGAGGCTTATTTAGGTGATGAAAAAAAAAGTCTGGCTGGTTCTTCTCTGCTTACTTTTAGGAGTACTTCAAGCTTTTCTTAATGGTGATATATTACATTTAAATTATAAATCTATATGATTTCCTCTTAAAAGCCCTTATTACTTTAAACCCTGGCATGGATTGGGGGATATTTAACCTTAGTGTGCTTGGAGTTGGGTTGGGCCAGAGTTAAAGGCCGAGGTATATTACATGGCTAAGACACTTAGAATTCAGCCCAAGGCCCCAGGAAGGGGTTGTGTAGACAGCAACTGCTCAGCACGGAAAACACCACTGCCTTCATCCTCCTACAAGGAACCTATACGTTCCATAGAAATAAAAATGGATTTTGTTTGCGCGGCAGTCAACTCTCTTTTTCGCCGCTACGGTTTCCTTTATTTTTCTGTGTGTTTGATTTTCTGCTTGCCAGTTTTCTCTCACATTCTCACCCTCGCATCCTCAAAACTGAAAAGGAATTGAGGTGTTTGGATTGTAAATGTGAGTTCATGACTGAAGAACCTTAGGAAGCTTTCCTCAGTCTCACTAAACAGAATAAATCCCTGCTCTCTATACCCATAACCTCTTCCCACATTAAATCACAGCCATTTGCTGTCCTCCAGAACTCAATAGGGACATTGTAAAGAAAAAGACTAAGTCTGACACTTCATATTTTGAGCTTAATGATAATGAAAATACAACATAAAAATCCATGGGATTCAGCTGAAACAGGGCATAGAAGCAAATTTATAGCTTTAAATGCTTGTATCAGGAGAGAGAACAAGAGTAAAATGCAATGGTATAAGTTTCAACATTAAGAAGCAAGAAGTAAGAGCAAATTAAAACCACAATGAATAGGAGAAAAAGATTTTAACAAAAAATCTGAAATCAACAAACTATAACAACAGAGAAAAATCAATAAAGTCAAAAGTTGGGTATTTTGAAAGGAAAAACTACTGTTGTGGATTAGAAGACTCAAAATTGTGAAGATATCAATTTTACTTCAAATGATCTATAGATTCAGTATAAGAGCTATCAGAGTTTCAAGCATTTTTGAAGAAGTTTGATGAGATGATTCTAAAATTTAAATGGAAATGGAAATGATCTAGAATTACCCAAATACTCTTATAAGAGAGAAACAAAGTTGAAGGACTTACACTACCTGATTTAAGGAGGTATTAGAATTATTACAAAGCTACAGTGATCAAGACACTATTGTATTGGCATAAGAATAAATATATAGATCAGGTCACGTGGGTGGCTCAGAGGCTGAACGTCTGCCTTTGGCTCAGGTCATGACCCCGGGGTCCTGGGATTGAGTCCCACATCAAGGTTTCCCGCATGGAGCCTACTTCTCCCTCTGCCTTTGTCTCTGCCTCTCTCTCTGTATTTCTCATGGGTAAATAAATAAAATCTTTTTAAAAAAGTGTAAGTATATAGATCGGTGGAACAGAATATGGAATCCAGAAAGAGACCAACAAATATATGGCCAGTTAATTTTCAATCAACACATCTATTCTCCTTGTTAGGCAAACATGTTTTTATTTTTTATTTTAATAAATGGTGCTAAATCAATTGGATATACGTATGGGGGGAGTGAACCTGAACCACTTCTTTATTCCATATACAAAAATTAATATGATATGCAACATAGGTGTGAAACATAAATAGATGAAAAAATGTGAAAATCTTCTAGAATAAAACGTGCAACTTTAAGGTAGGAAATTTTCTTAGGAATAAAAGGCATTAAAACCATAAAAGAAAAAAAAACCCTTATATGTGGGGTTTTATCAACATTTAAAAATTCTACTCTTTAAAAAACACCATTAAGAAAATGAACGGGCAAGTTACAGACTGGAAATTATAGCTGCAGGACTTGCATTTGATCAAGGACTTACATCTAGAAGATATTGAAAACTCACCTAAATCTATAATGAAAAGCTGCAGTGGCCTGTAAAAATTAACAAAAGATTGTGTGCACACTTCTCGAAAGAGGCTATGTGGATGGCCAATAAGCACATGAGAGATGCCAGCCATCATTAGCCGCCAAAATAATGCCAATTAAAAAATGGGATATCCTTCACCATGTCCACGTTTTTGTCATAAGCATCTTGGCCAGTCATCTTTGCTGAAAGCATTTCTACCACATAACTAACTGGCCATAAGGCAATTTTGCTATAAAAGATAACATAATGAAAAAGAAAAGAAGGACATTACAAAGGACATAATGAAACATGAAAAAAAAATAAAATTAATTATTAAGATAGATATCGGTTTTCCAAATACTAGGATGCATATTTGTAACTGAGCTTTGTATTGCATTATGGGAGCCTCCTACACTCCCATAGGCATAGGGTCACACGTCCACTGACAGATGCTCTAAAGTTCTATGGAAAATGTGGAAGAAATGCTAACGCTGTAATACATTTGTAACTGAGCTTTGTGATCATTGTAACTGATCTGTCGTCATTTTCTAGTGTTGTCTAGAGTGCAATCTGGCTTTACACTCCCTTATTTCACACTTCCAGTAAGTTTTATCACTGTATTTTCTATCAAGTCAACATATGGATTTGTCATCATTCACTATTTTAAGACCATCATCTCTACATGTTACTGTGTAGAAATTATGAGGGCTAGCTAAGATTTATATAATATAAAAAAAGAAGAATTTTTCAATGGAGAAATGAAACCAGATTGTCAACCAGTTATTCTATCTTTTATGGCAAAATTGCCTGGTCGCTAATTAGTTATGTGGCGAAAATGTTTGCAGTGAAAATGCTTGCAGCAAGATGTCTGCAGCAAAATTATCTAGAACCATCCTTCACATCCACTAAATTGTCTACAGTCAAAAAGACTACAACACTAAATGTTGGTTAGGATGTCCAGTAACTGGAGCTTACAAGTATATGGCTCAGGTACGACTAGTAGGAGCAAAAATAGAGGTGGAGGTGCTTGGGCAATTCCTTATAGAGGCAAACACACATCTACCCCATGACCCAAGAATTCCACTTTTGTATTCAGTAAAGAAAAATGGAAACATATCTCCACAAAAGATCTGTATAAAAATGATCATACAGTCTTAGTCGTATCAGCCCCAAATTGGCAACAACTGAATGCATGTCAACTGGAGAATGGATGAACACATTGAGGCTTTTTCATATAATGGAATACTACTCAAAAAGAAGAAAGAAAAAGAAGTACTGATATCCACAACTTAAATCTCATTGGTGTTTCACTGGGTGAAAGAAACTGAGCACAATACGCATATTTTATATTATTCTGTTTATATGAATTACAAGAACAGGTAAATATTTTTTTAATTTTATTTATTCCTGAGAGACACAGAGAGAGAGAGGCAGAGACACAGGCAGAGGGAGAAGCAGGCTCCATGGGGGATGGAGACTCGATATGGGACTCGATCCCAGGACCCTGGGAACACACCTTGAGCCAAAGGCAGACGCTCAACCGCTGAGCCACCAAGGGGCTCCAAGAACAGGTAAATCTAATCTGTGTTTCTAGAAAGTTGTAAGTGGTTGCTTCTGGGCATAAGCAGTATCCAGAAAGTGACATGAGAAAATTTCCCCAAATGATGGAGAGCTTCTGTAGCTTGTTTTCGGTGTTGATTATACAACTGTATACAGTTGTCTAAACCCATTCAACAAACACTTAATACATGTGCATTTCATTGTCTGTCAGTTATACCTCATAAAAGGACTAGGTGATACTTGTCTTTATATGTTAGCTATCTTGTTTTCCTCACAAAGAGTAGACGCTGAGGCAGTTTGCTGACAGCTACCGAATGTCACTTTCTTTTTTTTTATAAATTTATTTTTTATTGGTGTTCAATTTGCTAACATACAGAATAACACCCAGTGCTCATCCCGTCAAGTGCCCCCCCTCAGTGCCCATCACCCATTCACCCCCACCCCCCGCCCTCCTCCCTTTCCACCACCCCTAGTTCGTTTCCAGAGTTAGGAGTCTCTCATTTTCTTCTCCCTTTCTGATATTTCCCACTCATTTTTTTCTCCTTTCCCCTTTATTCCCTTTCACTATTTTTTATATTCCCCAAACGAATGAGACCATATAATGATGGTCCTTCTCCAATTGAATGTCCATCTTTCGCTACCATATTGGACGCTTTCTGCTGAATGCATTGGTAGGCTCACCGCTAACCTGGGCAGGCTCTTCTCAGTCTCACAGATGGCTCAGAAGGTGAATTCACTTGACCAGAGACAAGCCACAGATTATATTAAGTCAAAAGTGGGACTTAAACTCCCATCTTCAAACTCCTAGGAGAAGCTATCCAAGCTACGTGTCTTGAATGGATGAGTAAGTGAATAAATGAACGAATAAAAAGAGACTATCCAACTCGAAAAATGGATATGGTGCTTTCGAGCAAGTATAAAAGATATAGAGATGAACAGTTATCCCATGTGAGCATCTCAGAAGGAAGGAGGCACATCAAATCCCTGTTCTGCATGGACTCGGAAGCAGAGAAAGAGCTGAACAGGTGTCCTGGACAAGCCTCGAAGGCCTGGCTGCTGCCGAGCCTGTGTTGTTCCTTTCCTCTGCAGGGGCTGCCTGTCTGTACCGGTCCCCTTTCCAGGAGGCCAGAGCCACATTAAGAGTCCCTTTGATCAAACTGGCCAAATCTCCCTGGTCATTGCACCTAGCATCCCCCAAATACAAAGGAACACGTTCCATCGAAGCCTCTTCCCCCTCACTCCTCAGTGAGAACTTCCAGAGGCTGGGAAACCAGGATGCTTCCTCAACTTGCTCCTTCCAGATGAAGACCCCGTGGGGCACCCACGTTCCCTGTCCTCCCATGGAAAGCTGCAGTCTTTCTGGGGACCCCGAGAAGGACCTTCCCGCCTCAGAGTACGGCCCCTAACCCTATCCTTTTCTGCCACAGGGTACAGTTCCTGACATTCAGCAGACAGCGTATGCAAAAGAGGCAGCCCTTGTCACAGAGCAGAGAGCAAGAGGAAGGGACAAAGCACAGGGGCTGATGGGTGATACCCAATCTGGTCCATGGCAAGCATTAGATCAGTGTGGAAATAAATAAGATTTGTGGGCCTGTTTTCTTCCTGAATTTGCATTCACACTTTATGACCTCAGCGGTATTTACCGAGTGGAAAAAACCACCTTCTGTTACGACTGCTGGACTCAAAAGCTACCTCCCTCAGAAAAATACTATCTCTAGCCACAGGGTCTGAAACAAGCAACTTGTGTATGTATCCGAAGAGCTCAATGAGCTGCAAAGATTGACATTTGAACTATTAACACCGTATTCTATTTGACAATGTTATTAAATATGAGGTCTGATTTATGGAAAGCCTTAATAAATTGGCAGTCCAGGTCAGCCCTGGCACTGCACCGAAATTGGGTTACACTGGATATTACTTGCTAGTGTTGATCAAAAGCTGAAGAAAAAAATTCCAACAACATGGAAGTTTGATTTCATGTGACGAAGTTATTCTTGTATAAATCTGAACCACCTGCCAGCCCAATTCTGCATCTCAAAATGTCTTTAATTGATATTTTAGTAGTTTAGAAATCAAAAGATCAAAATCAGAGACTGAAGAAAGCTTTGCTAAGGTACAGAAGGACAGGTAAGGCTTTTAAAAGCCGGTGTCTCCTTACTTTGGCATAAAAGAGGAAGGGAAATAAAAGCACAGGTAAAGAGTACGCGAGGGAGAGAGGCACAGTGAGGCATAGAGATGGGAATGCTACCCCCTGGGGAGAGGAAGTTTGGAATGAGCCTTGGCTTGGACTGTGCCATGACTTACTCAGGTCCCTGTGACCTTGGGCAAAAGCCACTTCATCTCTCTGGGGCTCAGGTCCCAGTTCTATACGATGTAGATAATGATAATCAAGTAGTTCCGTTTAGGATGAAAAGAATAATACACGTAGATCGTCTGGCACAGGGCCTGGACTACAGAGACGGCTAAACAGATTTCAGGGGGAAGAAGGCTGGGCTAGGAGCAGAGCTGGGACCCGGGATCGTGAAGGAGAAGCCCCTGGGCCACTAGGGTTAGACCTAAGAAGGACAAGAGAGGACAGCGTGTGGGCAGAGCCCGTGAGCCACTAGATGGCACAGAGCTAAGATGACGCACGGCTAGACACACCAGCGTACCACTGGGTGGCCCAGAGCTGGGTGCTGTGCTGCCGCAGGCACCTAGGGGCTGTTAGATGGCACAGAACTAGAGAACGGGCTCCTGCCTTGGTATCCTTGCACACCCTGAGACAATGCAGAGCCAGATGACAAGGGACTGGACACACATATGAGCTCTTAGATACACACTAGGGCAGCGTCCCCGGCCCCGCTGCTGGCCCACACCAGGGATCTGCAAACGTGTCCTGCAAAGGGCCACGCCATGTACCTTCTAGGCTTTGAAGGCCTTATGGTCTCTGTCACAACTACCCAATTGTGCTGAGGCAGTAGGGGAGACATCGTAGACCGCACGTAAGTGAAGGAGTGTGGCCCGTGCCCCAGTAAAGCTTCATTTACAACAGCAGGCGGGAGGCCAGATTTCGCCCATGGACCGGGGTTTGCCCGTATGGGTCTACGCCTTCCTGGGCCGACAGGAGCGGGTGGCGGAGGGAGAGGAAGGCAGCCCCTCTCCTCTGTGCGGACCGGCCGGGTTTCCTTCCTAAGACAGGGCCGTTAAGCAGCAAGCCTGAGCCGGAGCCCGGAGTGACCTCCCTTCCCAGTCCCATCAGGGAATCCACGGGGGTGACCTGCTAACCGATGGCACCAGCTACATCTCAGATTTATGCATTTCTGCTCAGCCAGCCAGCACGTGACTCATTCCGGGACAACCCCGTGTTTAGGAGACTTACGGAGCGCAGGCAGGACTGTTGGTAGAACTGCATGCTGTGGGCACTTAATAGGAAACCACAAATGTTGGAGAGGATGCGGAGAAAGGGGAACCCTCTTGCACTGTTGGTGGGAATGTGAACTGGTGCAGCCACTCTGGAAAACTGTGTGGAGGTTCCTCAAAGAGTTAAAAATAGATCTGCCCTATGACCCAGCAATTGCACTGCTGGGGATTTACCCCAAAGATACAGATGCAGTGAAACGCCGGGACACCTGCACCCCGATGTTCATAGCAGCAACGTCCACAATAGCCCAACTGTGGAAGGAGCCTTGGTGTCCATCGAAAGATGAATGGATAAAGAAGATGTGGTCTATGTATATAATGGAATATTCCTCGGCCATTAGAAACGACAAATACCCACCATTTGCTTCGACGTGGATGGACCTGGAGGGTATTATGCTGAGTGAAATAAGTCAATCGGAGAAGGACAAACATTATATGGCCTCATTCATTTGGGGAATATAAAAAATAGTGAAAGGGAATAGAGGGGAAGGGAGAAGAAATGTGTGGGAAATATCAGAAAGGGAGACAGAACATAAAGACTCCTAACTCTGGGCAACCAACTAGGGGTGGTGGAAGGGGAGGAGGGCGGGGGGTGGGGGTGACTGGGTGGCGGGCACTGAGGGGGGCACTTGACGGGATGAGCACTGGGTGTTATTCTGTATGTTGGCAAATTGAACATCAATAAAAAAGAAATTTATTATTAAAATAATAATAATAATAAAAATAAATAAATAAACAAAACTGCCTTCCCCTCACACACTCCTTCCAGTTCTCTCCAGGGCCCAGCCAGGGCCACCCCCTCCACGTCTGAGCAGCCACCAGCAGGAAGGAGTGGGTCGCAGAGGTGGGGCCACCGTGACACGATCCCTTCCCCTGGTTCTGATGTTGCGGAGAAGTAATCACCTCTTGCTAAGCAATTTCCCACCTAAATTGGTTTCAAGTCATTAAAAGCTGTAGCACTCCCAAAGAAAAAATAATAGCAGCTCTCTGAGGTTACCCTCTACTCCAAGCTCCTTGACTTTAGTAGCAATTAGACATCGCTCCACTCCCGAGCGCCCTCCAGAAATGGAGCCAGAGTCGCCAAAGAGTAACTGGAAATTAGAAGCGAGGTCACCCTCCCCTTGCTAAAAGAGCTTTTGGCGACGTCCCTCGGGGGGAGGGCACCCCCTCCTCACCTTTGCCAGGCTGCCTACGCTGCACAGAAGCAGGGTGTCTTTGGCTGGATTTTTCCTTAATAGTTCCTGAATTCAGGACACGACCCTCACTTGGGGCGACGCCCCCCTCAGCCTGGTCTGCAGCTGGTGGGTGGCATTCTCCAGGTTTCTGAAGCTGTAGCCTGGCAAGGGGGTGGGGGTGGGGGGACAGGTGAGGGGCCGCCCCATGGGGGCAGGAGACAGGGAGAGTTTGAGGTAACCATTTAAATATAGGAGCCCCCCCTCCTCGCCGCTGCCTCCTAGGCCCACGAAGAGGATCTGAGAGCAAAGCTGAGCTCTCCTTCCAGTAAAAAATGCAGCCCACTCCACTTTCTGACAATACCATAAACTCACTTTTATGACACTAGTTATAAAACCCTTAACATTTGTCTAGTGCTGGCAGTCGGTCTTTTTTTTTTTTTTCTTTTCTTAAAGATCTGAATGTACGAGGGAGATTTGTGATCCCAAAGCTGGTTTGGGGTTTATAAAATGAAGGTGTCATAAAAGTAACACATCCTATGTACTGGAGAAAGATTAGGTTCTGTACCATGAAGCTACAGGCACTTGGAAGGAATCCTTTCTTTGCATCTTCCCCTACTTACCTTCTCTACGTTGCTTTAATTGTGAGTTCAGACCCTACACATCACCATGGGGGGATGATTTTTAATGTGCCAGCAATGGGCTAGGGGTGAGTAGGATGATGGGGAGACACTTCCCTGACGACCCATCTCCAGATTCATCTCCCTGCGGTGAGGGCCCTGCGGTGCTGTTTGTTCTCTTAAGGTGCACCAGGAGCGAGGCCAGCAGGCAAGGACAAAACGGCCTGGCGTCTCTAGGAGCCAACCTCTGCCTGGCTTGGTTGGGACTTACTCATCTGGAAGGGTAGGTAGGTACGCAATCCGGGATTAATCACAACCCTAGGTCCAGGACACCATGAACACACTTTTGTCCAGGAATGACCCTCTTTTTCATTAACTCATTAATCATTTTTTATAATGAGAAATGAAAAAAAAATTTTTTAGACCCTGTGAATCTGAAGCTAACACTGACCTTGACTTACATACAGTCATTTGCTCCTCTGCTCCCTGTTGCTCCGGCTCTCCCATCTGTATTAGCCACTCTCGTGGATTTTGTGCCCCATTGTTACTTGGGATGTGTGTGCGTGCATGTGTTTCACACATTTTAAATGGGGTATTAAGAAGTACGTTGTTTCCTATTAGTGGGCCCACATGAAATTGCCGTTAATGCTTTTTCTGATTCGATGTGTTATTCTGCGAAGATTCAACTGTGCTATTCCACGAAGCTGTAGGCCATTCATTTCATTGCAGGTCATATTTTTTCACCTTGTTAAAGCTCATTTGGATCATTTCCAGGGTTCTGACTCTATAAGCAATACCACCCTGACCTTTCTCACTTCTGAAGTGTGTGCAGGAGTGTCCTTTCGGCGGATACATAGGAGTGGCCTCGCTGGGTCACAGGGTATTTGAATGTTCCGTTTTATAAGAGAATAGCACGCTCATTTCCAAAGTGGTTGTACTGGGTACACTCCCACCAGCAATTAACCACCTGTTACTCCCGTCCTCTCCACCACCTCTCGTTTTATGCCAGTCTAATTGGTGTAAAATGATATACCTTTATGGTCTTGATTTGCATATCCTCGATCACTAATGATTTGGAGCATCTCTTCCTAGGCCTCCTGGCCATACGCATTGCCTCTTCTGTGAAAGGCCTGTGCAAGTCTTTTGCCCATTTTCCTGTTAAATTGTTTGAATTTTTCCTATGGATTTGGAAAAGCTCTTCCTATAACCTTGATATTCAATCCTATCTTGGTTATAATGCATCGTAAATATCCCCTCCCTAGTGTGTGACTTGTCTTTTTTTTTTTCTTTAAAGTGTCTAACGATGAATGGAAGTTTAATAAAGTCAAAAGTAGCCATCTTTTCCCTTATAAGGAGTACTTTTTGTAGCACCGTTGCAATGAATCCTCATAAGAATCCTATGTGAATCAACCCTGGCGATCAATGGGGTGACAGATGTCGCAGCCAGATCGCCCTCACATCCAAGATGAATGGATAAAGAAGATGTGGTTTATGTATCCGATGGAATATTCCTCAGCCATTAGAAAAGACAGATACCCACCATTTGCTTCGACATGGATGGAACTGGAGGGTATTATGCTGAGTGAAGTAAGTCAATCGGAGAAGGACAAACAGTGTATGTTCTCATTCATTTGGGGAATATAAAAAAATAGTGAAAGGGAATAAAGAGGAAAGGAGAAAAAATGAGTGGGAAATATCAGAAAGGGAGACAGAACATGAGAGACTCCTAACTCTGGGAAACGAACAAGGGGTGGTAGAAAGGGAGGTGGGCGGGGAGTGGGGGTGACTGGGTGACGGGCACTGAGGGGGGCACTTGATGGGATGAGCACTGGGTGTTATTCTGTATGCTGGCAAATTGAACACCAATAAAAAATAAATTTATAAAAAAAAATTCTCAAAAAAAAAAAATCCTATGTGAATGGGACTATTGGCTCTCTCTGAGAGACAAAGCAAGCAGGCAGCAGAAACTCAAAGGCCATTTGGCCTAGGCCTTACATTCATAAGAAGCCTTAAGTCAACTTTGTATTCATTCTCTCCAAACAAGGTCGCCTACAGCTGCAAAGATTCACTGTCAGGGATGAAAAAAGACCTAGGAGCTCGGGGTTAGAGCGCCATCCTTTGTAATTCACTAAAAACAAAGATTTTAATAAATGCTGTAAGCAAGGGAATAGCACATTTTTTATATTGCATTCTACTATTTTTGTCAGGTTATCACTTGGGCGCGGTATCCACCATAACACGTTCTTCTGAATATTTTAAGTTTCTGAGGAGGCCCCCACAGGGCCTCTCTCTACTCTGAGAAGGTTCCAGACAGGAAGAGCGCTGTCCCCGGTTTTACATCGTTGGTGAGCAGGGAGCTGGGATTCACACCCAAGCGCGTCAGGCTTTAGAGCCCAGACACGTTCCGCTGCTCAGTGTGGCTCAACAGCAAGAAGCCATCCCGGGCGAGCTGCTGCGTGAGAACAGAAGGCAAGGAGGAGGCGCGGAGGCAGGCTGGACTGCTCGTCTGCGCGGAGACAGCAGCCTTGCACAGGGGCACAGCTTTCTCACACCATTCACTAGCAACCTCAGGGACAGCAGCTACTGCACGGGAGGGTCCCCGGACAGGACACCACCACCAGCAGCTCCCTGATGCGACACCTGCCTTCGTCCCGCCATCTTCTTCCGCGTTGACCTTCGAGGGCTCCGCAAGCACGTGGTGGATAAATGCCAAACACAGCCCGGACCCCAGGCATCAGAACCTACCTCGGAGTGTGACCCCCTGTCTCTGACCCCCTCATCTGTATAACGGGAGGACGATGATTAATTCAGGTCATTGTGGGCAATTATATGATATAAATGAACAGAGTCTAACCCGCTGCTGAAGAAGGTGATGGCTTTTCTGCGTCCTCCCTCTCTCTGGCCCCGGCTCCCTCTCACCTGCTCCCCTTCAGCTTCCCCCACCATAGACTCCATCCTGGGTTTGCTATCCTCATCACCATCCCCCAAACACACCTCTTTTCCAAAGCACAGGCCCCCCAGACACGCCAGGCCAACTGTCCAGTTCTCGCTCCGGGCCTTCCGCCCCTCACGTGTGCTCTTCCCCACTCTAACCCTGCCCGGGGTGTGCCCACCCTCTTCTCAACCTTGTGCCCTCAGTCCCTCCACCTCTTACCTGGTCCTCTGCTTCTGCTTTTGCTGAGTGTTCTCCCTTGGGCTGGGCAGGCCCCTGTGGGCCCCCATCCTATAAGCCCAGGAGGCAGGGGGTCTATGTCTCAGGCTTAACTTGTCTGCTCTTCACTGAAACTTTGGAAACTTAGAAGATACCTAATGAGCAGCCCCTCTGCTTCTGTTGCCAAGAACGGGCATCTTACCTAAAGAATGTGTGTACCGCACTCACGTGCCTGTGACAAATTTCTATCCAACTGGCTGAAGACGGATCGCCCTGCAGGTGACAGGGCTACTCAGAGGAGATGCTCTAGGAAGGTGTCTCCTACCTTGGAGTCGACGGTGCCCACGGCCCGTCACAGCACACACGAGGCCAAGGCCAGCTCCCGCCTACCTTCCTGATGCCTTCCGAAGGACTGGACACACAGTTGTCAGCCCCTCCATTCTTGCTGATGGTCCGCCAGAGTTCAGCAAACGTGCTGTCTTGTTCCAGGGGGTTGGTGCCCTTGGCTCGGAAGTACTCATACACGGCAGAATCCCGGACGGTGCCGTAAGATATGTCGACTTGTTTGGAGAGGTCTTGGAACGTCCTGAAAGGGCAAAAAGGCAGTGAAGGGTGGGTGTATGTCACACACTGCAGGGATATGAACGGGCTGCAAGGTTCTCCTGAGGACCAAGCCCCAGTGTGGCCCATTATCCACATTCTTCACTCCAAACCCCAAGTAGCTGCAGTTCCTCAGCCCAGAGCATGACTGGCCAGGGCCTAATCCTATCACAATGATGTTTCCTCAGTGTAGATTAATTCAATAGGGTTACTGAACACCCAAAACCAGGTCCTGTGCTGAGTTCGAGGGACAAAAGGGTGAATAAGCCATCATTCCTGCCCTCAGCCATAGAAGCATACAGACAACCACAGCATAAGAGTCAGGGCAACATGGGTGGCTGGACGTCAAAGGTCTCTAACTCCAGCGCCTACAGCACCGGGAGGAAATACATTGTTGGCAAGATTGATGATGATGATGATGATGACAAGTCCCTGCCATTTAGAACTGGTGTGGGCAGGGACACACACTCAGGATGTGCAGTGAAGAGCCATGTCCCCGCCAAAGCTTGCAGCTCTTCTAGAGTCCCACCCAGTTGTTGCATTTTGAGCACCACCCCTCAATTTGTCTTCAGTAAACAAAGAAATCTGTGATTTTATATGAAGTGTCCTGATTTTTAGGTGTTGACAATTATTAAAAGATGGCAAAGATAAAAACAAAGCACTTCTGAGAGCCTGGGGTTTGTTGTACACGAAGGAGAAGCAGGCAGCTCAGGCCATGTGCATATTGGGGGGAGGGAGAGCACGAGGAAGGCTCAGCAGCGGATGTCTGAGCTGGGGGTGGATAAGGAGAGGCTTCCTTGGGGTAGGGGCAATAGTCAGACCGGGAAGGACCACTTGGCACAAAGCTCTCCCTCGCCTTAAATGAGCACCACCTGGTTCAGAGTGTTGAGAGATCGTCACATGTAGAATAAAATGGCAAAAAGAACAACAATCCCCTAAATGCTCTCTCTCCGGGCTCCACCTTGATCACTCTTCATTTTCTCTTCCAGAAACCTGTTTCTCCTTTGTGCCAACCAGGATCATCATCGCCGCCTCTCCCTGAGCCACCCTTTCCATGAGGGGATCCCATCTTCTTAACCTGACCTGCACACCCTTCCATCTTCTGGTCTCATCTCCAGCTGCTGCACCTGTCTCCTCGCAGCCCCAGAGCCAATGCTGATAGGAGAAATCCTACACAGTCCTCCTCTACGGCACCAGGCCATGGTGCTTCCTCTGCCTGGAACCCCTTTATCTCACTTATCCACCTGATATTTTCCTGCACACACCCTGGAGATCCAGATGCCTTCCTTCCCCGTGCAAAGCCATCACCATCCCTTTCCTTCCCGTGCCATCTCTACACCTTGCACGGTTTCTATGGCAGCATAATATCACTGTGATTTCAGAGGACAGCATCCTAGAGCGAGAGGAAGCAGATCTCGGGAGTCTAACCATCTGCCTTACCTTGAAGCTCCACCATCACTGACACTGCAGGACTGGCAGGTTAGCTCTAAACTCTCTGTGCCTCAGTCTTCAAATCTCTTAAAGCAGGGCAAGAAGCAGAGTCCATGGCATGGGGTCGCCGTTAAGCCTAACTGAGGTGCTGTGTGCTCAGCTCATAAAGCAGGGCCTGACACAAACTCAGTGGCCAGTAGCTAGTAACAATTATTCTGCACAGCAGGCTGTAAGAATTTGGAGGGCTGGGGCCGAGGCAGCCTCCTCTCTGCACCCTGTGGCCCTGGATCCAGGGCTGACACCAGCCTCCACAGCATGCGCACAGAGGAGCCAGCCATGGATGCTTCCTTCTGCTCTGGGGACACACTCCACGGAGTTCCTTCAGGCCCTGCTACATGGCCCAGAAACAGAGCTCGGTATTTGTTTCCATACATTACAGATGAAAGGAAACATAAAATAACAAATTCGATGAAGAAATCTTTCTAATTATTGTTCATTATTTATATCTAATTGAAGCAAGATGTTCCTTTGCTTGAAGGGCCCCAAGGGTTGTAACTCTGTCGTAATCTGCCTGTAATGAAAGGAGGAGGAATCTTTTTTCCCACATTTTTTTTATTTTTCTCATGGTAATACAAACAAACACAAGGCTTTGATGAATGGGAAACATCAGGATGAATTACACAGTTGAGTCTAAATACTGAACTGCTCTAAATTACTGCAGTTTCCATGAGTATGGAATGAATGCGTAACTGCCAAGGAGCTCAGCACTACTGTTCCATCCCCACATTTGAAATGGAGATTTCTTCTCTCTTCTCAGTATTTATTCATGACTGTGCCCCTGGCCAGAGGCTCAGGGATCATCTCTGGATGACAAGTAGGCAGCCCGAATGTTTATGGCTTCATGTCCACTTCTGTCCCAGGAGACCTCATTGTTCCCGCCCCCAAACACCACCTCCATTTGCTGTGCCAGCCTCATGGTTCTGCCCCCACGGCCTCCATAGTTCATCTCCTGAAGCCATGAGTCATTGCAGAGGGACCTCTCTCATCTCAGATGCGCACCTCCTCTTTCAAGGGAACTTCCCAAGCTCACTAACATGCCCAGCACACAGTAGGGATTTCCACCATCTTTCAGAGTCAATTAACACCATCAAAGGTTTAGACGGGAGGACCCAACTATACATACACCAGAGCCATCATCTCCTTGGGGCACTCTCACCCTCTCGTCAGAGTGTGCAGCTTTGGAAGGGACACAGAGGGAGGAGTAAAGGAGGACGGGAGCAGCTAGCCCGCCAGGCTCCGAGCCAACACTGGCAGTCAGAGAAAACAGATGTGCACATCAGATAGGACACCCATCCGAACAAGCGGGAGATGCCGAGCTTGGAGAAGGCAGCACCAGCACACTTAATTTAACATTTTCCTCAAATTAGTCCCTTTAGCAACAACTGCTGCAGAGTGTCGATGCACCCGCACCACAGAGGGATGAAGATCTGTCCGTCACAGCCGGTGTGACCTCCATATGCATGCCGCCACTGGCTACAGTCGTTCAACAACTCATCCTACAGCTATGGAACAGCCACGAGCTACAGCACAGAGGTTCAGAGAGCAAGGAATGAATGTTGGGCATCCTCACGGGCTTCACGGGGAGGGGTGGAACAGTGATCGGGAACTAAACGTGAGCAACGTGAAACAGGGTCCTGCCTGGGGGACCCTGGAAAGCCCAGGGGTGGAGCAGCTGGCTATGGTCAGAGCTAAGGGAAGGCTTCGCGGAAGAGGAAACGTGAAGCAGAGCCATGAAGGATGGGTGGGGGTAGCTGGATGGAGAGTCGAGGGTAAGGTGCTCCAGCAAGACAAGCTATCACCTGAGCAGGCGTTGAGAGTCCAGCAGGGACACACGCCCCAGGGCAATTCCTATGGGCTAAGATGACATAGGTTTTGGAATCCTGCAGGTGTGGGTGTGAACCCTGCCTGTGGGAGGTAGACCAGTAGTTCTCAAAGTATGGTCCTCAGAGTCACGGCATCAGCATCACCCAGGAGCCTCGAACACGTGCAGATTCTGGGGTCCACTCTCAGAACTGCTGAGTCTGACACTTGGTCGGGGGGCCCTCAGCAATCTGTGCTCGCATGGCCTTCACGGCCCCCCAGGGGGTGTGCACACAGGCCTCAGCATCACCGGAGCAGAACTTGGTCTCCCCAACTCTCACCTTTCTCACATCTGTGGTGAAAATCAAGGGTCACAGACATATGCCCCGCACGGAGTCGCTGTGTAGAAACGGCAGCCCTTCTGTGCGGCTGTCAGGAGGTAACTCAAGTGGTGGAAGCAGAGAATGGTACACAGGAGTCCTCAGTGACGGGGCCGACACGGCCACACTCGGATGGAAGCAACCCAGGACAGGCAGCTCCCCTAGACTTTTCTGGGCTCACGAGACTGAAGGCTGCCTTGGCATCTGCCCACGTGCCTCCCCACTAAGGAGCCCGCGCTCAAGCTTCTGCTGCCCAGACTGTCGCCAAGGGACATGCAAACGGCTCCTGAGCAGCATGTGATGGGCCACCTTGTGAGCAGGACACATTTTAAGTCCCCGGGATGCCCTAAGTGACAACCGGAAAGAGCCTGAACTCAGAAGGAGCATGAAGATACCCAAGTCGACCGGCAGGCCACATGGAGCTTGGTTTCTTGTGAAGAGCACGATGGTAAGGGCTTGCAGTGGCTCCCTGGGAACGCAGTGAGTGCCGGGGGCGGGAGGCGGGGAACTCCCAGGAAGGGCGTCTTTATTCGTTTATTTCTACTGAAGTGCAGTTGACACGCAATGTCCCATTGGTTTCAGGTGTATGACATGGTGACTGAGCAAGTCTGTACCTTAGGCGACGCTCAGCCCGAGTGCCGTGGCCACCTGTCACCATGCGATGCTCTGGGGACAGCGCCGTCTGTGTTAGGGAGAGAAGTCCTGAAGAGCGTCCTTCCTGGGCTGGCCTGCGGAGGCCTGCGGTCACTGCGCAGGGTCACACCGTAGGAACGTGGCCCTGTGGTTTGCGCCCGTCCCTCGCCGTCGGTCCTCTGACAACACGCAGTGTTGAATCCTCCCGTGGCAAAGCCCGGCCTTTCCCCCGAGCTCACTTCTGAGCCAGTGTCTTTCACTCGGTTGTGCTCTACGGAAACCAGGTTTGAGACCCGGGGAGGGGCTCCTCTGCACCTCCTGCCCGGGGGGGCTTATCCGGGGGGTCTCCCCTAGACGAGGCACGGCTGGCTCCCACGAATGCACCCGACTGCCTGGCAAAGGGCCTTGCAAGCAGCGTCCGCCTCTGCGAGCCGTGCCCTCGCATGGAACAGGCACTCGGGCAGCCCCACGCGGTCTCCTCCGGCTGCGGCCAGGGGTGCCCCGCCGGCTCGGTGCCGCCCCCCTCCCTCCCTGTACCTTTCTCCGTGAATCCGTCTTACTATTTCCTAGATACGTTTTCATTAACAAAGAGATAAATGCGTTTGCAGCATGAGGAAAATCAATGATACAGAATTTATAAATACATCTTTGCATGTTACAGAGAGATTTACGTTGGCAATAGAGATAAATGCCCTCGTAGCAGGAGCAGAATCAATGTACAGTACAGGTAAAGCAGATTTTAACAACTGCGGGGCTGCCGTAATCACAGCCCGACAAATCCAAATCCCAAAGCCCCGTTATCGTTCCGTAAAAGGAAAAGAATATAGTGGAAGGACCCCAAAGGCATGGCAGGGTGGGGGTGCTCTGCCTCGTAATCTGAAGGTGTTTCAGCTACGGCCCACAGATGCCTTGACGTGGACCCAGCAGCCTGGACCCATCGCTCCCGTCCGATCCTCTAGGAAGGACGCTGTGCGAGTCACTTGGGATTGCCTGGCTGGGTTCACCAGACCGCTGATGGGGACATCGGGCATCGGTGCCCCCAGCTCCCACCTCCCACGGGGCCCCTCTGGCTCTCCCCCCACACAGCACTCTCCCATCCGGGGCTTTGCCAATCCCTGTTCTCGCCTCCCCCACCCCAGGGTCCCTCAAGGTGGATTGGGCCTCAAGCGAAGGCTGAGACACCCCAAGATGCCTCCCAACCTTGGGTTCTGAAAGGCTTCACAAGTGCCTTCGTTCATTCATTCATTCATTCATTCATTCATTCATTCATTCATCCACAAGCCCATTTCCTCGGCATCTGCTTGCATCAAGCGTGGCCCTCGGGGGCCAGCGTGGGGAGCACAGAGTTCCCGCCCTCCTGGCTTCTGTGTGGCGGCGGTAGGGAGGCGGAGACACACATGGACACAGCCACAAACACACAAATAATTAAGGCACGCCAGGGTCAGCAAGCTTTCTGGAAAGGGGGGGAAGCACACAGGTGCGGGCGACAAGGGCCTCGCACGCTCTGGCCCTTTGTGCTTTTGTTTTTCTAGAATGCTTTGAAAATGTTTCCAAAAACAAAAACCGTCTCAGCTTACAGGCTGCTCCTGCGGCCTGCGGGGCCGTGGTCGGCAGACCCCTAATGGCATACCTGGTGACCAAAGGTGCTAGAAGATTAAGAAAGCAGAGTAAGGATGCTAGAGAATAAGGGAGGAAGTGATTAGATCAAGTGCACAGGGCGGGGGGTGGGAGGGGATGGCCACCGAACCTGACACGGGGGGCAGGTGCTTCGGGGCCCCCTGAGGGCGCCCTGGGGAGTGGGCTGACACCTGGAGAAGCCTTGCCTCCCGGGGAGCAGAGACGGGCAGGCTCCAAGTCCGTCAGCCTGTCCTTCCCTAGCACAGCTTGGCAGGGCCCCCGTCATCGTGGAAGCCCAAGGGTCCCTGGGGTGGTGCACGCACTCCTCTGGAGGCCGCTGGCCATGGCAGTGACTGCAGGTGTGAATCCCAGCGGGGACAACTGCCAGGCTACAACCTCCTGGGGATGCTTGGTGACCCACCGGGAGGAGGGAGGCGGGGCCCACGACAGGGAGCCACGTCCTTGACCAAGTCCTCACCTTGAAAGGCGAGCCCTGCGGCGGCCACAGAGGGGGGCACACGCTCAGCGCCCAGCGCCCAGTCACATCCACCCCCCTCCCCACCCCACCACCTGCATTGTTTTCTCTCTACAATTCCCTTTCCATTTTTCGGAATGCTGTTGACATAAAAAGATGCCCCAAATAAACTCCTATGAAAGGACTGTATTTATAGACAGTATATTTGCATTGGGGTAAAAAGTAACCATTACTAAAGGTAAATAAATAGAGGAACAAAAAGAGGGAGGGGGGGATAAGTACTGAGTGGTGGCGAGACTTCCAGTTTTTACAAACGTGTTTCTGTAAATTTTGCATTTTTTTAAATTACACTAAACACAACACAAATCCTTAAACATTTAAAACCCTGCTGCTGCCCAAGGGACGCTGTGGGCTATCCACGCTCTCCGTGCGCCCCGTGTGCACCCTGGCCAGCTGCGCAGGGCCGCAGGGACCCGCGGAGGGGAGAGCGGCCCCTCTGCTACCCCACGAGCTCCTGCCCTGCAGGCTGACCCGGAGGGCTGGGCCGTTGGGGGCAGCCAGGGCCTATGGGACGGAGGGCCCTCCCCGACAAAGGCTGCAACCTCCCTCTCTGGCACATGCCCTGCCTGCTGTCCTGGGGGGAAGGGGGGGCAACGTTTCTGAAAGGTGGGCCCACGTGCTCAGGTGCTTCCGGTCTGCCAACTCGGCCTAGACCCTGGAAGTGAGCAGGGCTCAGTAACGGGCCCCAAGGGAGGGGGCCGGGTCGGATGGCGCTGGGCCAGGGACTGAGCGGAGGCCCTGGGGTGTGTCGGAGGCTGAGCATCCACATCCTCCACTAAGTCAAAACCGGGGACCCCTAAAAGCCTCGGTAAAGGGTGCTCAGTCTGGAAGCCTCTTGCATTCCAGATCCGTCTCATCCAGCCTCAGGTTCCTCAGCTCTCCGAGCCTCCACGCCTCCACTCAGGCTCGCTATCTGTCCACCCTCCGTGCCCTGCCTTCTGCACAGGACTAAACCCCTCCCATACTCCCTCCCATCCTAGGGATCATCTCCGCTCACATCTCCAGCGGGCACAACGGATGCCCCACCCCCAGGATCCAGGCCCTGTCACATCGACCCCCTTGGACTTCATGTGTCCATCGACACGTCTGTCTCCCCACCTCAACGGTGAGCCCCACTGGGGCTGAACTCTGCCCATGTCTGGCTCCCTATGACCCCACACTGAGACTGAAGACAAGAGGTGCTGACTTCGTGTTTTCTGGAAGAATCAACTCTGGTTTACAACAACTCTGTGTTTATAGCTAAATATCATGGGGGGAACAAAATCTAGGCTGGAGACCAGCGTGGTGATAGGTCTCACTGTAGAATCACGACCACTAACCTCAGGTGGACCTCGTGCTGCCTGTCGGGCTTCCAGACTCCCCTCCTCGATTCATCCTGTCCCTGGATGACTCTCAGACGATGACCCTGCTTCCCATCTCTTAAGACAGTAGAAGCAATAGTAGAGAACTTTGCTTCTCTATCAAGAACTTCCTTTCCTGGAGGCAGAACATGAAAGACTCCTGACTCTGGGAGATGAACTAGGGGTGGTGGAAGGGGAGGTGGGCGGGGGGTGGGGGTGACTGGGTGACGGGCACTGAGGGGGGCGCTTGACGGGATGAGCACTGGGTGCTATTCTATATGTTGGCAAATTGAACACCAATAAAAAATAAATTTATTTTAAAAATTAAAAAAGAAAAAGAACTTCCATTCCTAAAACCACTGAATACCTGCTGGCCCTACTTTTAAATGGCGGTCTGTCCTTGCTCCAAATGACGTCTTACTCTGTCTCCTGGAGCCCAGACATCCTTGCCTTCTCAAATACATTGCTCTTCCAGTTGCCACCTCTACCTCCTACATCATCAAATTGCTTCTCTCTACGGATCATTTCCATCAGCATGGAACACAAACATCTTCTGTCTTTAAAAAAGAAGAAAAAATAAAACCCAACTAACTCATTCTTTGAGATCATGCCCTCCTGCAACCACTCTCCAGTTCTTCTGGGAAGGTATCCATAGTCACTGTTCCCATTTCTTATCAACCTACCTTGATTAAGTTTTCATCCCAACACTGAACTGAAACTGTCTTTGTCAAGGTCATTAACGATCTCCCAAAGACGGCAGCAAATCCCCACTCCAGTGGAATTTGACAAACTTGACCACTCTGTCCTTCTTGAAGGCTTTCCCTCACTTGGCTTCTGGGACATGACTCTTTCTTAGTTCTCTCACCTCGCAGGTGCCTCCCTATCCCTCTCCTTTCCACTCCTTCTCTTCCCAGACTCTGAATCTTGGGGTGTCACAGGTTCAGCCCACAGATTCCCTCTCTTCTCTAGTGACATCCCTTTCACCATGATCTGGTCAAGTCAACCGGCTGCAAATACATCTACACCCTGATGCCTCCAAGGGGCCACCCCAGTCCTGACCCATCCCGTTGAATTCTAGCAAATTGCCCACACTCGACATCTCCATTTGGATGGTTAATAGGGCCCGAGACAGAACACGTTCAAACCCAAGCTCTTGAATTGGGAGCCCAAGAACCCACCACCAAACCTATTCCTCCTTTCCTTTGTCCGTGTCCAACGAACATGCCTCTATTTTTTGAGATGCTGTGGACAAAGCCTTGGAATTCCTGCTGATTCCTCTCTTCCTTGTGTATCTCACACACTATCTCAGCATATTTTCTCTCTTCTATCATTGAGAGAGCTCCAGAAGCAGACTATGTCTCATCACCTTCACCGTGTACCACTCTGTGTCTTAGGTGGATACTGGGGCCGTCTCCCCATGGTCTCCCTGCCTCCACCTTTCAGTCAACAATCTATGCCTCAGGGCGATGGGCAGAATGATCCTTTTAAAGTCTAAGTCACATCATGTCACCTCTTTGTCCAAAATCCTCAGTTGCTTCCTCTCTCTCGAAGAAACACCCCAAATCCTCACACGGCCTGAAGAGTCCCACACGACCAGAACCCAACACCTCTGCTCTCATCACACTGGCTTATCTTCCCTTCCCACCCCAGGGTTTCTGTAGCTGTTTTCCCTCTTCCCAAATACTCTTCGCTCACATCTTTAATTGGCTCACTTCCTCAGTTGTCTTGGGTCTCTGATCAAATGTCACCTTCTCCGTGAGGCCTCTGCTGACAGCCCTATATAAAATACCACACTTCTTAAATTATAGGATAAAAGCAAAGAAAGATATCACAGGTTTTTAATGTCAGTTCTCTCCCTAGAATGGGACTTGGTCGTTGGGTTTACTGCTACACCACCAGTGCCGACAACTGCATGACCAATCATCCTGGTTTGCACAGGGCAGAGAGATTTCCTGGGACACAGGACTTCCAGTGCTAAAACCAGGATAGTTGCAGCCAAACTGGGATAATTTGCATCCCTACTTACAACAGTGCCCGGCACAGAGCAGACACTCGAATAAATATGGGTTATTATTATGTGCATGAATAATATATTAATGAATTCGCTTTTTTTCTCACTTTCCAAATGGGTAGGTTGGATATTGCGTTGGAAAGGTCTTTGTCTTGAGTTGACCATTCTCCTTTCAGGACAAAAGCGGGTCAGTCATCTGCAGAGAGGCAGGCATAATGACGGCTTGAGACTTGAATAGAGGAACTGTATGCAGCTTTGAGCCAGGACACACAGCACACAGCTATGAGGTCAGAGTCGGCCCAGGAACCAGCCACCGAGGAACTCGGGGATGGGACCGGGTCATCCCCAGGCTTCCTCCTCAGGATACTGAAGCTTCAAGACCCAGCTTCTCTGTGGATCTAAGGGAAGCAGCATTGGCAAAGAGAATCCTCTGGTCCTGAACCCTCCATGCAGTCTGCTTCCCCTGGCTCCCATGCCCCTTGCCCTCCGGGAGAGTCCTGCGCAAAACAGCCCCGCCAGCCGGCAGTACCTCCACGCCAGGAACACGGCTGACTCCCAGCTCTCGACACCCGCAAATATTTGCTGCCACAAATCAATACAAAAGCAGGATGCACCATTAACCTTTAATATATCAGTGCTGGGACTCTTAATCCATTATGAGGCTGTCATAAATGTGACCGAAATGCAAATGGGAGCAGCAGCCCTTCGGGAGGATGTGAAGGTGCCTTCATTGCCTCCTGGCACAGCCTGCGTCCCCCTCTGCTCCAGAGAAACAGCCTGAGTCTCTCCTCTTACTGCCGGCTTTTGTTTTCACTGTCCTTCCCTCCCTCTTCTCCTTTCTCGATGTCTGACTGAGCCCCTCAATTATGTCAGCTTCCCAGGCAGTCACTCGATAGGCTGCAAGAAAGCTGGAATAATGCTAACTTCCAGTCACTGTGCTAACACTTCATTTGTGTTGCTTCATTAACCTTGGCTGAACTCTTACATAAAGTCATTATTAACCCCCCATTTTAGAGATGAAGAAATCAAGGCTCAAGGAGATTAAGCAGCCCATGGAAGGCTGGAGAGGCAGAAAGTAGGAGAGCTGTCTTTCCACTCAGCACCTTTCCACCCACCTGACTGTCATCCCGCAGTGATGTCAAGCAGCCCGCCACGTGGGCAGGATGAACGAGCAGACAGTCAAAAATACCAGGCGAAACGCACTGTTGGCAGGAAGCTCAGGGTAGTTGGGACACGCTGGTGAGCCAACCGCAGCTCCGCGGAAGAGAGACTGGGGTGGGGGCCTGCAGGGAAGGTCAGCAGAAAAGTGAGGCTTAAGTTCCGCCTTAAGGAGCAACCAGAAGCAGATGCATGGAGGAGACGGACAAGAGATGTTCTGGGCGAGGGTGACCGTACACTCAAACCACGGGGGTTTGGAGGGTGAACCCTCTGGGAACTACTACCAGGTAAGGGAGCGGGAAGGGTCAATAACTAGGAAGCTACTATGGAGAGGACCAAGGGCTAATTACTTAGAAACTACTGAGGACACTGGAATGAGATGGAAGCTCAGACCTGATGGAGGAGGAAGGGCTGACGTCCCCCAGATGATTCCAGCCCCAGAGAACAGGTGCGCACCTGTGTACACCAGGCGGTGGGGAAACTGCGGGAAGCAGGGCTGAGGAGCCATGGTGAACCCGTGCACTTGTACACGTGTGTGCACGTGTGCAGGTGTCCGTGTGTTTAGGGCCTGGGCGTGTACACGTAGGAGTGTGCCTGGCGGGACCCCAGGGTGCGAGGAAGGGGGCCAGGCGGAGGGGGCGCTGCTGGGGGCTGGGACGCTCAGACGGAGAGATGTCATGCACTGTGACAGGCTTGAAAAGAAAGGAGCAGCGAGGGGCTCCTCGGGTGGAACAGCGGCCGCACGGGAGGCAGATTTGTGTGACAAGGAGCCAAACAAAGCAGCCAGTGCGGGGATCGTGTCTCATGCCACGTCTGCCCACCTGAGCTTGTTTCTGGGCCTGGAAAGCAGAGACCCGGGCTCTCCCCACACGGGGAAGCGGGGAAGAAACCTGGAGCACGCGCGAGCCTGTTACTGAACAACACAGAACCGACTGCAATTAAACGCGAAGCTACAAGACGCTGGCTGTTCTGAATCCGTGGGCAGAAAAATCACTTCAACGAGGAGACAAGACTGATGGGGAGGAGAAGGGAGGGCGGCGGGAGGAGAACGGCACGCTGTATTGTTGGCGGTCTGGTTTGGGCACAGGGATGGCGAGAGGCCCTACTCGGTGTCAAGTGCCGCATGAGGCTCGGCTCGTTTCATCCCTAGAATCAGCCTTTGTGATAAGTGATTCATCTCGCCTGATCCATGAGGAAGTGATGAGGTTTTCTGGGCATGAGAACCAGGTGGGGCTCGCTGGCCGGCCTGATGCTGAGCTTCTCGGGCCTGTGTTTCTAAGACACTCGAGATCCTCTATCAGCTCCGACCAAGGATGGTGTCTGTGCCACAGGGCCATCCAGTGATAACTGGTTTTGACTTGGACAAAAGGCTCTTCAAGTGCCATTAGCAATGCCGGGTGCCAGCCATACACCCCGGGAGCCTTCGGGGCCTGCGCCGGGCACTCTCTCTGGTGGGGCCTGCTGGTCGCCGTGGGTGCCTTCATCAGAGACACATGGCCTACACTGCAGCATCTGATGCTGGCAGGACTGCCCATGATCCTGCTTTTTGCTTAAGATAATCATCCATCCCATTAACTTCTTAGGGTTTGGGCAGGACACTTGGGACTACTCTGCCAACGCCCACCAGGAAGCTGTCCGACGGGAGCAACACCCCCAGCTGCAGAGCACGAGATGAATCACCAAAGGGTGGCTATTGGGGAAGTACGCCGTAGCTTCCACGGCCCAGAGGACAGGGAGGAAAGCACTGGCATGTATGGCATCCAAACACATGCAGGCCTATGCTATTCCCTCCTTATTGAATCCTCCTGACGGCCCTGGCGGAAGCTATCACACTCCTTATTCTCAGAACCCCGAGAGCTGAACTAAGTTGCCCAAGAGTTAGAGACGCACACCAGCTTACCTGGGACCTACCGCCAGCCAGAACTAGAGCCGGGCTCACAAACCAGTCTGATGGGGCTCCGAAGGCTGGCCCTGCCATGACCTGCTACGCTCTTGAGAAGTGGGAGCAATGTGGTCCACTTGGGAGCTCTCAGACCGGAGGTCTGGGGCCTGGGTTCCGGCTCTGAGGGGCACACACGGCCACGCAGGGCTAGGGTTCCCAACTTTGACACTGGGGTCAGGTTATGGTGGAGAATTTCCCCCCGACACTTGCCAGCCCTGGGCCCGGGGTAAGCCCCCCCCCCCCCACCGGTGCATCAGTTTCCCTCTCTGTACAATGGGGATGTCCACGGGTTGAGCCCAACGCAGCGAGAGCAGTGCAGGCCCATGGGGGACACCTGGTATGTGGTCGCATCCACGAGCCCAGTGATTCGACGGGAGATTTGTGCTGTATTACGGTGACAGGATGCCCGTCTCTGCGACGGGTCCGGAAGTGGCTGGCTTGGCTAGCACAGGGTTTGTCTGTTTCGAATTTGAATGCTTTTAACGTGGGCGCGCCATCTCCCGGTCACCCCGAACCCTCGCACTCTCCCCGGTCTTAAACCCACACTGACCCCCTCGTCTTGCCCTGTAAACCTCTGTGATTGAAACCCCCGGCCACGACGAGCCCTCCGAGCTCCTCACGGTGGTATTTCACGACTCTATCGCCTGGGTTGGCACTGAATCCTTATCTCATTTAGGATTCTCTCTCCAACAAAGCAGCACCGTGGACTGTTTTCCCTGAAACGTGGCTGTTTTTTCTCTGAAAACTAGAATCTCATTTTGAAGCCTGTCGGGACTCAGAGCTACCGTGGGGAGGATCTCACAAAGAACAGGCCTCTGCCAATTTAAACTCAGCATGCCTGGACACCAGGAGCTTTGCCTCTATGGAGGGTCTGCAGTCACCTCCCCGGCATCAGGGTCTGCCGGGGCTTGTCTTCAAGTCCTGTCAAGGCCACGGCCATACCACACTCGACAGGGCAAAGGTCTCCGTGGGCCTCCCTGACTCTCAGCAACACAAGACTGTCCCCACAGGGCCTCGGGATGAAAGACAACGCACCAAACCCAGCCACAGACTCCAGGTAGAGCCATTCCCTTCCTCAGTAGGGCAAGAGAAGCTCTTGGCAGGAAGGGTTGACAGTGAATATTAGGAAGAAGCTGCCTGCCGTCTTCAAGAGAAAAGAGCCTGCCATGGGATCCCTCAGAGGCCTGTGCTATTCAAAGTCGGTGTGCTTTCTTTGTCCCTTCAGATAGCTGTGTCCCCCTGAAGTGTCCCCCTCCTGCCACAGTCACAGGGCAGCGGGCCAGGCAGGGCAGAGGCTGCCTCCCGTTCCAGAGACCGAGACCCAACTGTATCTGCATGTCGATGCCCAGATCACAAGAGTCACTCAGTACACAGTACGTCTCGCTGTGTTTGAGTGGACGAATGACGTGTAAGCCACATACCTCTGCTGCCTCATGCATTTCCTCACCTTCTTTTCTATTCTGGATGTTCCGGTCAGACAAACGGGTTGCTGAAAGCTCTCTAGAAAGGCCTTTTTTTTTTTTTTTTTTTTAAGATTGATTGATTGATTGATTGATTTATGATAGATACAGAGAGAGAGAGGCAGAGACACAGGAGGAGGGAGAAGCAGGCTCCATGCCGGGAGCCCGATGCGGAACTTGATCCCGGGACTCCAGGATCGCGCCCTGGGCCAAAGGCAGGCGCTAAACCACTGAGCCACCCAGGGATCCCCTAGAAAGGCCTTTTTGAAAAATACCCCTTATGGGTGTGACCAGCCAGTCTGGAGAAAACAAGGGTAAAGGGATCTGAGGGAGGTTGGCATGAGGAGACCACCAGCTGGGAGGGGGCTCAGATGCAAGGAGGAGAGGTATCATGCACCATGGGACTCAGCATGGTGCCGTGGGAAGGGCAGGGCCATCCAATGGAGCCCACCTCTCCAGCCCCGCACACGGTTCTCTCATCCCTCTTCTCATGCTCCTCCCTGCTGACGTTGGCCAATGCCAACCAGAGGCAGCCCCCTGTCTTGCACACGCCAGCACTTATCTCCAGGGAGGAGGCCACATTGTCCCCGTGCCTGAAGGAGCCATGTACAGTGTGTTAGGCCTACCAGGGGAACTCGGGTGACCAGAGCTGCACTCTGAGTTTCAGGAGGCGCGGCTCCCTGCCGCTGGCATGACCGTGTTCTGAGTGGGAGGCTATGGTGAGTTCTGACCACGATGCTTGTCTGGCCAATCCTCCACGGATCCCCATTTCTTTCAGAACAGGGCGGCCCCTCCTAAACATGAGGGCCTTCTAAGCCCTCTAGAACTCATGCCTACCTGGTCCTCCAGCCAGCACGTCTATATTTCCTGTCCTGGCCACTCTGTTCCTCAAGACCACTGGGCTTCCTCTCACCTCTGGTCCTTCCTATCTGCCATGTGGCCACTTCTCCTTCCTAAACACACAGCTACCCCCTCATCTTCTAGGTCTTGGGTTACATATCACTACCTCCAGGACTCAGCTTAAAACTCTCTCTGTTATGGCTTGAACTATGTCCCCAAAATAGGTATGTCAGCGTCCTAACCCCCAGGACCTCAGAACATGACCCTGTTTGGAGACAGCGTCTTTACATCTTTACAGAGGCAGTCAATCTCAATGAGGTCATTAGAATGGGCCGTAATCCAATGATTGGTGTCCTTATAGAAGAGAAACTTGGACACGTCATGCACGCTGGGAGAATGCCACACGAAAATGAAGCTGAGATCAGGGTAATGAATGCATCCACAGGCCGAGAAATTCCAAAGATTTCCAGCAAACCCCCAGAAGCCAGGAGAGACACACGGAAGAGAGTCTGCTGTAGTCCGGGGAAGGAACCAACCCCACCGACACCTTGTTCTCCAACTGTCAGCCTCCAGAATGGGAGGCAACGGATCTCTGTTCAGTCACCCAGTTGCAATGCAGACATACCTCGCTTTACTGCGCTTCACTCTACAGGGCTTTGCAGACATTGCGTGTTTTACAGACTGAAGGATCGTGGCAACCCTGTGTCAGCAAATCTACTAGCACTGTTGGCCCAGCAGCATTTGCTCACTTCATGTTCCTGTCATATTTCAATAATTCTTACAATATTTCAAACTTTTTCATTATTATTATATCTGTTGTGGTGATCTATGACCAGTGATCTTTGACGCTACTATTGTAATTGTACCACAACTGCACCCAGAGAAGGCGGCAGACTTAATAAATGTGTGTGTTCTGACTGCCCACTGACCAGCCATTCCCCTCATCTCTCTCCCTCTCCCCGGGCTTCCCTATTTCCTGAGACACAACAATATTGAAATTAGGCCATTTAATAACCCTACAATTGCCTCTATGTGTCCAAGCAAAAGGAAGAGTTGCAGGTCTCTCACCTTAAATCAAAAGCTAGAAATGATTCAGCTTAGTGAGGAGAACCTGTCAGAAGCTGAGATAAGCCAAAAGCTAGGCCTTTTGTACCAAATAGTTATCCAAGCTGTGAATGTAGAGGGAAAGTTCTTGAAGGAAATTAAAAGCACTACTCCAGTGAACACACAAATGATAAGAGAGTGAAACAGCCTTATTGCTGATAGAGAGAAAGTTTCCGTGGTCTGGAGAGAAGATCAAGCCAGCCACAACATTCCCTCAAGCCAAAGCCTCATCCAGAGCAAGGTGCTAACTCTCCTCAATGCCGTGAAGGCTGGGAGAGGCAAGGAGGCTGCAGGAGGGAAGGCTGGAAGCTGCAGAGATTTAAGGTTCCCGAGGTTTAAGGAAAGAGGCCATCGGCGTAACATGCAAGTGCGAGCTGAAGCGGCCGGTGCTGATGTAGAAGATGCAGCAAGTTATGCGGAGGACCTAGCTAAGGCAATTCAGGAAGGCAGCAACACACCACAATGGATTTTCAATGAAGACAAAACACCTTCTACCAGTGAAGATGCTTTCTAGGACTCTAATAGCTACGGGGAAGTCAATGCCGGACTTCAAAGCCTCAAAGGACAGGGGCCAATGCAGCTGTTGACTAAGATGAAGGCACTGCTCATTTAGCATTCCAAAAGTCCTGGGGCCCTTAAGAATTATGCTAAATCTACTCTGCCTGCGCTCAATAAATGGAACAACAAAGCTTGAATGACTGTGCATCTGTTTACAACTCAGTTTACTGAATATTTTAAGGCAACTGTTGAGACCTATGGCTCAGAAGAAAAGATTCCTTTCAAAATATTACTCTCCCTGACAATGCAGCTGGTCACTCAAGAGCACTAATGGAGACGTACAATGAGATTAATGTTGTTTTCACACCTGCTAACACAACAGCCCTCCTGCAGCCCATGGATCAAGAATAATTTCAACTTTCAAGTCTTATTATTTAAGAAATATATTCTGTAATACATTGCTGCCATTGACAGGCATTCCTCTGACAGATCTGGGCAAAGTAAATGGAAAACCTTCTGGAAAGCATTCACCATTCTAGACACCATGAAGAACACTCAGGACTCATGGGCAGAGGTCAAAGTGTCACAATTAACCAGAGTTTGAAAGAAGAAGTTGATTCCATCCCTCAGGGATGACTTTGAGGGATTCAAGGCTTCATGGAGGAAGCAAGTGGAGATGTGGTGGCAACAGCAAGAAAACGAGAAGTAGACCTGAAGCCTGAAGACATGACCGAATTGCTGCAATCCCACGATCAAACTTGAATGGATGAGTAGGTGCCTCTTACGGATGAGCAAAATCAAGGGATTTCTCATGATGGAAACCACTCTTGGTGAAGACTGTTGAAATGACAACAGAAGATTCAGAGGACTCCACAAACTTAGTTGATAAAGCAGCAGCGGGGTTTGAGAGGATTGACTCCAATTCTGAAATAAGTTCTACTGTGAGTAAAATGCTATCAAATACGCACAGCGCACTACAGAGCTATTGTTCATAAGCGAGTCAGTTGATGCAGCAAACTTCACTTTTGTCTTGTTTTAAGAAATTGCCCCAGCCACCCCAGCCTTCAGCAATCACCATCCTGATCAAGTCAGCAAGCCATCGGCATGGAAGTAAGACCTTCCACCAGCAAAAAGTTTATGATTCACTGAAAACTCAGATGATGGTTAGGATTTTTTAACAATAAAGTATTTTTAAATTAATATACATGCATTGTTTTGTTAGGCCTAATGCTATTACACACTTAAATAGACTATACTATAGTGTAAACATAGCTTTATATGCACTGGGAACCCCTAAAATTCATTTGATCCACTTTATTGTTATATTCACTTGATTGTGACAGTCTGGAGCTGAACCCCTAGTATCTCTGAGGGGTGCCTGTACTCTGTAACAGCGGCCCCAGGAAATACGTACATATACCTCCCGTGTGCTCTGATAATCAGCAACACTTCCTCTCTCACAGCCCTTTCCTCACTGTGCTGCACTGAGTCACTAGTCTGCTGGTTCCTCTGAATTGGCAAGTGCCACTCTATGAAGACGGACCGTATGTTTTTCTCATTGACATTTTTTTCTCTAGAGCTTAACACAACACCAGACACACAATAACACACGATCTCTTTGTTGTAGGAATGAGTGAGTGAATTAACAAGTGGATAGAACAACCCCTGGTTATGGGGAACTCTTATAATCATGGTCATTGTGTCAATCACATGGCGGTAGCATCACAGCACTGTCACCCCACTAATGCCCAGCCCAATAACTACAATGCTTAGTAACTGTGTGATGAATGAGTAAATGAACAACCGTATCAACTAATGTGTGAAGAGGCCTGGGATTTTCCTGGAATGGAGAAAGCTCAGTTTCCCCTCTAGGAGGAGTTTATTTCTGGCATCAGACTCTTAGGGATGAACAGTCCTTGACCTGTAGAAGAGCAGGAACACAGAGAGATGGAGATGCCCAGTGGAGAGCTCCCACCCAGGAGGCAAAGATCATAGCCCCCTTGCACATTTAGTGTGACAGTCCACTTTGACAAGCCTTCAGCAAGTGGAATTACGCTGCTTAAAGAACACCTACCATGTGTCGGGAAACATGCCAAATCTTCACGAACCCCAAGAGACCTAAGCATGAACATCTCCATTTTCCTATGAGGAATCCAAGGCATTATGGGAGAGGTGACTTGTCTATGGCCCTGCAGCTGGCAAGGGTGTGGGCAAAGATTTCACAGTGGGGTCTGACTCCAAAATGCTCTTCCCTTGGACCTGGAGGGTTACTTTGAGGCCAGACTTCCGCCTCAGATTTCACTGTGTGTTTTCAGTTTTTCATCTCTTGTCATGTCTTAATGTATTCATGTTTTATCATTCCACATGGGCTGAAAAAGCATTTTAAAAGTCCCAGCCAACCTTAGCTGTGCTTGGGGAACCCGAGCGATGAGCTCAGTCTCTGCTGAGAGTAGAGTACACAGCCATGGCTATGGGTACCTCAGAGGTGGCGGCGGCAGTGATACTAGAATCAAAGAAAATGAAACTCAGGAGGGCCCAACAGATCCCCTCTCAACTTGGAGAATTTCCTCTCAACTTTCACCATGAATATTTTATTAAGTGGTGTATGTCAGGAAGAGCATTGGCTTTGCTGCAAACAAGCAGACATTTGAATCCAGGCTCTGCTACATACCCGGTGTGTGGACTGGATCTCCGCCTTGGTTTCCTTTTCGGCAATAATAGCTCAATGCGGTAAAAATTAAATGATAAAAATGTAAGGGCGTCTGGTGGGCTCAGTCAGTTAAGCATCTGCATTTGACTCAGGTCATGATCTTGGGGCCCCACATCCGGCTCCCTGCTCAACAAGGATTCTGCTTCTCCCTCTGTCTCTGCCCCTCCTCCCACCCTGCTCATGCTCTCTCTCTCTCTTGCTCGCACTCTCTCTCAAATAAATAGTAAAATCTTATTAAAAATGATAAAAATGCATGTAGAGCACTTAGACAGCTCAAGGCACATAACTGTATCGTATGACGCAATGTATATATATGACATACATGCAGATGGAGAGAGTGCATATCAGATAATATAGTAAAATAACAGCAATTCATTGACAAATAATACCCCCTGATGGGAATGGGTGTGGCTGATATTTCAGCAGACTCCTTCTCCACTGGGGCCATATAGTCCAGTTCCCTTTCCACATGAGCAAACCCCGGCAGCCCAGGAGCCACACTGGGGCACGGCCAGCCCACAGCACGTGCTCAAAGCTATGGGGCTCAGGGTAAAGGGCATCAACACATAGATCCAAAGGCCTCTCAAGAGCCACTCTGGTCCCCACTGCCAGATTTCTCTCCCTCTTCCCATGACTGTAAAGGGTTACCATGGTAATTAAAGTATGAGATCCTAATTCTTATGATATTAATTAAAGTGAAAACCGCAGATGGTGTTTAATAACAACTTAGTCCCAGCAGGTTCCAGGCACTTTACCTAAATCAAACATATCATAAAGTTGGCATGAGAATCACAGAGCCAAGCCCTGCCACATCTGGCCGGGGACACATGTTCTCACCTAGAATGAAAGTAACAAACCATCTCTATTACTTATGCAGATGTGGCCTTAAATTGCTTGACAGTCTGATTCCATCCCACCACCTCCTAGAGCCAAAAATAAAGGAGTATTGATTGCAAAGATTAATAATGGAGCTTAAGAAGGAAAATGGTACAAAACACCTTTTTCTCTCCTTTCGTGATATAAACGCCTGCCACCCCTGCAACCTAATTTTGTCACCCAGCACACGGGAGTGTATTAATTAAAGTGACACCAAGGACAGGAAAATCTGAGCTCTTGGGGTGATGACTGGAAATACATAAATATGCATCTCCAGGCTGTCTTAGGAAGGGAGGCACGTGGCCAGGCAAGATCAGCATAATTTTACCACGGGGAAGGTGGAGAGGAGTGTGCGCAGCTCACCCCTGGAGGTCACAGCTCTGGTGCTGGTGAAGGCTCCCCCAGACCGGACAAAGAACCTCAGCCAAGAGCAACTATCCAATTAAGCCCCCTTTTTCGTAAGGAACTAGACCATTATCTCTGTAAATGCTCCCTGATACGGCCTGGGGAGTAGCTAACACGCGATGGGTAGTTATGATATACTCCGTTAATTCTCACAATATTGACAAAGATGGAGTGGTGCCATTTTATAGATGAAGACACTGAGGCCCACCGTGGTTACTCAATGTCTTGGCCAGCATTCAAAACCAGGTTTGAGGAAGACCACTCCCTGCCACTGCTGCGGTAAACCGGGAGGAATGGCAGGGCAGGTGGAACGAATGGGGTCAGAGCTTCCCTCCAGAGGACCATCACCTGCTGTCGCCCCTCCCACCACCTGGGTGGAGAAGTCCAAGATTCAGCTGGGGTTAACCCGGAAGACCTCAGGAGATGATGCATGATTTTAGGGACTCTCGTGCTCGCATGGTTTTATTTAGGTCAATTCCATTGTGGTCAGTGCATCAGTTTTCTCAGCCCCCGTGCCGTGTGCCCTGAGTTCCAGAACCGTAAGGGATATAACCGCAGCTTATCCTGAGCCCCCTCACCAGCATCACTTGTTGGGCATCCATACGCATCTAAAACATCTGGTCCCAACTGGACCTCGCGGGGCCCATCTGCTCTTCCCTTGTACCCCTCATGTCAGGTTCAAGCACCACCGGCCCCCCCCAGCCCTCCAGCCTGAGCTGCCTGCCCCCTCCCACCTGTCACATCCAGAAACCCTTGACCAACCCAGCTTCCTCCATCTTTCTCAGATCTGTCTCCTCCTCAAATAATGTCACTGCCCTAGGTCAGGAAAATCCAGAGAATGTTCACTAGGCTGTGAGGACAGGAGATCCAAGCAGAGGTAGAGAGGAACAGACTGAGGAGAGAGAAGTCTCGTTACTACAGACCTCACCCCTCTGGTGTCATTCGAGGACCCCAGGTTGGGGCCGACGATCTGCTATGTAGCACAGAGTCTTCTTTAACCAAAGTCTTATATATAGTATACGTCCCATATTTGCTTGATTGCTCTCCTAATAAGTTATTTTTAAAAACAAAAAAACAGGAAGAAAGACAAATGGAAGAAGATTATTACTGCACAGATTACAGTACAGAGCACTGTTCTGAGTATTTGCAGAGCAGCTTTTTAGGTAGGATCTATTATTCTTCCCAATTTACAAAAGACAAATCTGGAGCCCGGAAGTTTGAGTTGCCCAAAGGGATGCGTCCATTAAACCACTGGGTCCAGGATGTAAGATCAGGGCACCTGGCTCCCCAGCCTGCATTCCTAGCCATGCTTCTGTGTTTTGAGCTCCATGAAAACGTTTGACCTGTCTGGCTTCTTCCCCGTTGCATCCCCAAACTGAGCAGAGTGCCTGGCACATAGTAGGTAATCAAGAGGGTGGTCAGTGGGTGAGTAGCTGAGGCCAGCCTGCCCCACCGCAGTGCACCGCATTATGTAAACCCTGCAATGGTTCAGCGACTCTCTGCTCCTGGCCCTGCTGCGTGACTCAGCTTCCCTCCCCTGCAAGACATGAAACCTATCCCCTCCTCACCTCACCATCCCCTCGGGCTGGGCCAGTGTCCTCCATGGGAGAGTACCCGCCATGCCCGGGCAAAGCCCAGCCCCGCAGAGATCACGTACATCTTGCCAGCTGAGTTCTCCCCATGCCTGGAGGAAAAGCCTATGCTAACCTGCTGGGTATTTTGATTGTTGTTGTTACAATATAAGGTGCATTAGCCACGTGGAGGTATCAGGCATGCACGTGCATCTCGCAGCCCATCAGACACAGGAAATGCTCTGATGCAGAGGCTCGAGAGAAATCCTAGACAGAGAAATTCAGTTCCAGCCCTGCCCTTAGCAGCCAAAAGCAGAGAGGGACATAAAAGAAGGCAAAGCAAAGATTAAATTTGCTTCTGCATATGAGCAACAGAGTGTATGGTTATGACATTGTGTGTGGGTGGGGGGGGGTGGGCCCCTCTGAGTGGGTGTGCGTGGGCTGATGTGTGTCCTCTTCATGTGGAGCTCTGCAGCAGAGGGAAGAAAATGTGTCTATTCCTGCCCGTAGTCTGAGGCCTGATTTTCCTAATGTGCTGAGCCAGGAGAAGCCAATTCCGAGAAGTTCTACAGAAACTAGTTTGTAAGACCAGAGTCACAGCCACACGGCTGATAAGCTCACAAACTACTGGAGTGGGAGGACTCTTCAGGGGTCTTATGAAATCCCCTCATTGTACACACCAAGAAAATGAGACCCAGAAAGGACGTCACTTTTCCAAGGACACGTGGCTGGTGAGGGTGCCAGCACTCTCAGTTCCGATCCAGGGGACTCTGAGCAATGTCTGAGGGGCTGCTAAGGAGCCTGCCGCAGCTCAAAGGCAGACTTCATCCCACACTTCAGCTATGCCGTGAGAGAAGGCTGCAGAGGAAGGCCACCAGTACTCACACTCAGTGTGGCACCTCAGAGAGTCACGTTGGTCATGGTGTTCTCAACAGCTCACAACTCTTCATGACAGTGGACTGTGGTCTAAGGGGGTCCAGAGCTCAGGAGGCCAGAGGGAAAAGAAGTGACCCAAACTGGCAAAATAAGTGACCCAAACTGCCTGCAAAGTCAGGTGTTCGGGAAGAATTATCCAAGTCAGGAATCCTCTTTTGGTTCCCATAGGATAAGACAGTGCTAATCACAGGATCCCCAGGGCCAGGCCTGAACAAGCATGTGGTACCAAGCAAGCTTGACTTGACTTCCTCTGCCAGTGGCTATTTCAGGTCATAACCCAATCTAGGACACTGTCTTCCCTTCTGGCTCCACCAAGTCCATGGCAGGTGGGGCAGGGCGTGAGTAGAGGGGAAGGATGGAGGGGGGCAGGTGGGGGAGTCTCCTATTTATTGAGATCTCCCCACATGCCAGGTGCTGTGAAGAGCACTCTACAGACAGCATCTCTTTTCACAATCGTGGCGCCCCTGGGAAGATCCAGATTTTTAACCTGGTTCACATTAAAAATTGTTGATTCCTGTTTCCTGTGTCTCTGCGTGTTCTACTTGCCACACCTGTTCCAGTTCAGAGGTGACTTCCTTACTGCTCCTTTCCATCCGCCTTTCCAGACTGAGTGTGTGAGCTTGCCCTTCTCTCTTCTCTGGCTCACGTGCCGTGACTTGCTCATTAGCTACAAAGCTGCAGGCTGGCGTGTTCTCCCCTTGTACTACCCAGAGGAGGAAGTCTGCATCTTTCTCCACTTGGAGAACACCTCCCACATATCCTGCTGCACAACTCAAAGCTCAGGAAAGACAAATTATAAAACGATAGAAGTCCTATATCAAAGATTGATAAATCATAAAAGCTTATAAGTTATATCTCTTGTGACATTTTACAGTATTTTGGGAATCAGCACATGGGTGACATTGATTGAGCAAGATGACTATTCCCTGAGATCAACTACGATTAATTATCCTCATTTGAAAGATCAGGAAATGAAAGTTCTAAGAGGTTACGGGTTATTCTGGATCACGGAGCTAGTACTTTGTGGGACGCCATCACCTGACCTCTCTGCCATATCGGCTAACACAAAAGAAGTTCAGAGTTGACATTGTAGACTTTACAGGTGCTACCTAAGTCCATCCACGGCAGAGACAAGTGGATTACCTGCCACTGACACACCCAGTGTATGTTAATAGGATGCTCATTCATTATTAATGCAAATCATAACCAAATGCCCACCAGGTCCTTCACCCCAGGAGGAGATAAATATATAGGACAAACCCAGGGTGTGGAACTGAGGAGATGCAGAGAATCATTCTGCCTTAACTGCTGATATATTCCATTGGAGTTTATTGAAAATTATTTTTTAGAGCTCATTTCTGGGTTCATGTTCAATGTTCTATCAATGGCTTTACAGCTGTTTCGGAGGAGATAAGAGACCGTCCATCAGGCTCAATGCTGCTGGTTTGTGTCATTTCCTCTTAGGAAAATTGCCCAGAAGAAAGGAGAAACCTATCTCAGGGAAAGTTTCCAGAAATTATTCACACTGTTAGAGCGTCCAGAAGGAGCCTACTGTTAGTGTCTACCCTGGGGCGGCGCACACAGGAGAGACGTGGCTGGGAGGAAGGGATGGGATCGTGCAGGGCTGGCAGCTGGCCCTGCATGGATGGACTAGGGCGCGAGTGCCCCCTCCCCTTCCCCCAGTTTCTCCCATGTCAGGAGACAATAAAGAACTTGACCTGGGGCAGGTCACTGCAGGGGGAGCTTGACATGACTGCTGGAAGGAAAGCTGCTTTGAGGAATGACATTGTCTGCATGTCACTTGAGGGGTTGTCTATTGGGTCTTGTGGACTATGGCTCAAGATCCTTAAGGGAGATGTCTGAGGGCAGGACAGAGTAAGTTAATTAAAATGCAAAATAAATAAATAAATAAATAAATAAATAAATAAACAAACAAACAAACAAATAAATAAGTAAATAAGTAAGTAAATAAATAAATAAAATGTGTTTACGTGGTGGAGAATGAACCCCTACCGCTCTCTCCATCGTTATCTCTCCCAGACAGAGGACGATCATAAACACAATGAAGTCGGCATTCAAACTTCAGGGATTAGAGGAATCATGCCCTCTCCCTGCAAAGCAGGGCCCCCGCATAAGAATGCTGCAGAGCCACGTGTGACAATAACCGGTACAGACAAAACTGGAGGTGTCCACCCAAGGTGTGTGTGCAGGAGCAGGGCAGGCCTGGTGATGGACCTCTGAGGCCAAGTCTGAGGCCGGGGTGGAGTCCATGTCAGGTGGCCATGGGGAGGCACCGTGAGCATTCCAGGCACCCTGTGAGGGCTGGGACCTGTGAGGGAGGCCGTGATGGGGAACTGAAGTTCCAGGGTCAGGCCATGGGTTCAGAATCCTGAGCTTGGTCAAAGGGCGGCTGTCCAATTCTGTCTCCTGCCCTGCCTGTGGCCAGGTGGTTTTTACTAAAAAGGTTATGCAGTGCACAAGGGACAGCTGTTAACAGGAGGGGTTTCATGGCAGCAAAGAACGTGGGTATATTCTGAGCCCCTGCTCATGGAAGCAAGGGCAGTCAGACCTGCAGCCAGACCGCTGTCTGGGCCCTGCCTGGGCTCCCACCCTGCAAGGATGTACCATCCTCCTGTGAGTGCTGGCTGCTAGTGGCCAGGAGCGCCACCCTCCTTGGAGGTTGCTGCTTCTCCTAGAAATGATCTCTTCCCCATCTCCTCTGCAGGGGCAGCCCACACCCAACAACTGAATGACTTGTAAAAGGCCAGCCCCTTTGCCTGATGGTTGGACCAACTCCGTACTCTGTGGGGCAACCCTCACACCAGAGCTCTTGTGGGATCAGTCTGGAGCTAGTTTCTGACTGATAGAACATCTTTGGCTTAACAAGGTTTTCCTGTCTCACCCAATTTCCCTAATTGCGCTTCTCCTGAGACTCTACCCTCTTGCTCCCATCCCCTCAGCTCACCCCCCCCCCAAATCATTTGTGCAAGATTCCTTGGCTCAGGCTCTGCTTGCAGGGGTCCCAGTGAGAGGCAAGAGGCCTGGAGCAATGGGGCCGAACATACCATAATGAAGATGCAGACTCCAATGAGCTTCTCCTAGCCCGGGGAAGGCAGGTAGAAGCTAGAAAGGCATATACTTCCAAGTTAGGAGGCACAGAATTGAGCATGTCATGGGCACCCATTAAATCCCAGAGGTCTGACCTGATTGACAAAACTCCCTATTTTCATATGGTTTGCTCTCTGCACACCCGATTCTCTGTTCTCCCCTGAGTCTGCAGGAACCAGGATCTACAAGGACAATTAACTTCACTTGCTCACCAGATTCAAGCACAATTAGTCACTGAGTTTGCCATTATTTAATGGCAGGCAGTTATCGGAACCATCATTTTTCTGTTTGGGGAAAAAATAAATAATTAAGGTCTAGGAGGAAACCTGGCTCCACAGTGGAGGCTGTTTTTAGACAAGCTGAGAAATTGATTAATTAACTAATTAATTAATTTTTAGGTTCAGAGGTAGAGTTTAGGGATTCACCAGTTGCATATAACCCAATGCTCATTACATTAAGTCCCCTCTTTAATGCCCATCACCCAGTTACCCCATCCCCCCACCCATGACCCCTCCAGCATCCCTTTTTGTTTCCTAGAATTAAGAGTCTCTTATAGTTTGTCTCCCTCTCTGGTTTTGTCTTATTTTATTTTTTCCTCCTTTCCCCTATAATCCTGTTTTGTTTCGGGAAACCAATTCTTTAGCCCCTACGTTGCACTGTACATGCTAAGCTGTCCTGATGCTTCTGGACAAGGTCTCCTCTGGTAATCTCAGAGCAGGGCTTCCTGACCCCCAAAATAGCCAGGATCATTTCAGTATTAAGCCTGGAATCTATTTCTGAAGCAAAATCTCCGGAGCCAAAGCATCCAATAGGAAAAGAGAGAAAATGGGACTCAGTCAGGGGTGGTGGCTGTAGATCGAGTCCTCCATTGGGCAGTATACTCAGTACCAACTAGCCAGTAAGCAGGAGGAGGAAGTTGTAGCCTGAGTCACCCTTGTGATTTGGGAGGTGAGAGAAGAGTGAGGTCAGAAGTCAATGAGTTCCTGGATATGTCAAGAATCAGAAACTTAAGGAGAGGGAAAGAACAAAGAGGCAGTAATCCTAACGGAGAAACAAGCATGTGCTAGATGCGTTCCCATAGTCATCTCTTATTAACCTTTTCAGCCTTATAGAGAAGGGATTCATATTTCTATCTAAGAGCCCCAAGGAAACAGAGCTGAGGAGACATAAGCCTGCATCAGTCAGGGTGATTTTCATCCATCATAGTTCTACACTCAATACTTTTCTGGAATCCCAGTCAGATGGGAACTTCTCTGGTGAGAATGGAATCTTGGGTCTGACTCTGAATCTCCCTTATGAAGTAGTGCTTATGAGCTGAGCTGAGAATGAAAAGTAGAATATTAGAGGTACATAAGCTGCAAAGAACAAACCAGGAAATAGGAACAACGTGAACGAGGGGGTAAAGGACATGATGCACTTTGAAGACTAGGGAGATTTAGAGAAGTGAGTTGATAGAGCTGCATCTTGAGACACAAAATCAAGATACTTCAGAGCATGATGGTTTCCAGGGCCCTCTCAGACACCAAGCAATCTGGAATCTGCTGAAGGGTTTTAGCTAGGACACGTGCAGGCAGGATGCTGTTTCAGTGACATGGTGCTCAAAGGCCAAGAATCCCATTTCTCCTGCCCTCCCCACCCGACTCCTACACCCAGACTTGAAGTTGGCCAGAGTGGAGGCAAGGCCTGGAGCAGGCTTCCTGGCACAAAGGAAGTCTTTTCTAATGAGCTTTTCAACTGAGGCTTCTGTGGGGCAGGAGGCTCAGGGCCCTGCTGAGTGCCAAGAGGAATGACCACCCTCCTGCTGGCTGGTGTGCCCCGAGAGGAAACCTCAACTGGAATGATTCACAGAGAAGGGGCTTTTCTTATCGGTGCCCTGAAGGAGAAGATCAAACAGAGGCTGGACATTACGCACTCATTTGACTTCTCCTCCAGCATTCTTCAAACATGTTCAAAGACAGTTATGAATTCAGGCTCCCCTTCTGCCCTTTCTCAGCCCTAGGAGCAAAAATAGTAAATAGGGACTTCTAGAAGGACAAATACCCAAAGGCAGGCTGGAAGCTTGGCTTCTTCAGCAGCTGGTGGCCAGTGGAGAGGACTCATCTCCTCGGGTGGTCTCTGTACGTCTATTCTCAGGTTCCCTTCTCTACTCGAATGTCGCTGCTAATCTCATTTTATCTAGTCTTAGAGACTTTGCCCCTTGATCAGCCAGGCCCTCTTTCTCTTCCCTCTGGTTCCTCTCAATCTAAAAGCATGATCAGGTCCTCTTCATCCAAAACCCATGCCTACAACATTCACATTTCCCTGGACAGCTCCTCCCCACCTCCCACCCTGCTGCCACCCCCTCTGCAAGCCACTGCCGCCCTTCCTCTGCCTCTCACCATTTAAGGTCTCAATAATGATATATCCTCACTTCTTCAACTTTGGTTTATACTCCTTGAAATTTAAATTACACCCTTAGCATGCAACTAAATTTCTCTCTCAGTGGATAAAGGAGAGCGAGCTACACTCAGCCAAGTCCCACGCTGCTGCTTAACATGCCTCATTATAGGTAATCTACACCTGCCATAGAGAAAACAGGCTCTCAAAGAATGCTGATGACTTCATTTGTCATTTAAGCCAGTGTTCGTTCTAGTTTCGCAGGCCCTATCACATCCAGGGAGAGAACATCCGCCTGTTGGCAGCAAGGCTTAACTCTCCTGGAGATGGTTCTTGTGGTGTTAGGGAGCGTAGTCTCAGAACACCAAGGGAAACAGATATCAACTCCAGGCCAACCGCCTCCACTACCCCTGCTGTATCCCTGCTGTCCCCTAGAACACCATGGCAATCCAGGTCCCTGGGCCTCCCTCCCACCTCTCTAACCACAGACTGCCACCCTCTTCCTCAGCCATATCTTATATTAAACAAGTTTAATCCCCTAGCTCCCCTATGAGCCCTGTTCTCCACCTACTCTGAACCCAGGAAGAGAGAAAAGGAGCCCTGAATGGATTCTCCAGGCACCTCCTTGGGGTCCAGCACTACATCCAGCACTTTTAAACGCATTAGCTTTTTTTTCCCCAATCCAAACAACCCTCATAAAGCAGATATCAGCATTTTCATGTATTTCGGGGAAAAAGGGAAAAGAAGAAAAAAACAAGGTAAGAAAAGTTTACTTTCATGGGGTTTGTTCATTCTTAGGGCAGGGACTCAGATCTTGGTCTGACAATTTCCATATCTTTGCTCCTTTTGGTCCAACCTGACGCATCTCCAGAACACGCTGTGAATTCTCACCTCTGCTTTTACCCAACATGCACTGTCTCTACCTAGAATGCCCTGCCATTTGCCATCACTTTCTAGATCTTACACCTCCCTCACAGCCCAGCTCCCTTCCTGCTACCTCAGCTGAGAATAATTATTTCCTCCACGCTGCCTTTGGCCCACGCATCTGACACATCATTCTAGGTTGTTCTGCTGGCATTTCTGTTTCTTTCCTACTTCCCATCTCACACAATAATCTTTCTGATGGAGGGTCCTTTCCAAGGATGACAGTAGATGCTCCATTCTCCCCATACACGTGCAGCACAATGTTTTTCACAGAGCTGATTCTCAACCAGAGTTGAATGAACACTGGGGTAGCTCAGGCAATTCATTCAAAAGTGTGTTCAGTGACATCCCTGGATGAGCTCATGTATTAGCAGGCATGGCGAGAGCATCCCATTCCCTTTCTCATCATGGTCTGCAGTTTTCTTTAGGTAGGGAAGCAGCAGAGAACAATAGGTGCTGGGTGATGAGGACCAGGAAGACATACTTGCCCTCTCAGAATCAGCAGCCTTGTCAGCAGCAAGAGGCAAGGATCCTAGCCAACAGTAAAGGATGAAGCCCAGGACCAGCACGTCCATGAGCTGTCATGTAATAGTGAGCAAGTCTCCCAACTTCCTACATCCTCTGTTTCCTCTTCAGTGACATGAGGGAAAACATAGTATACTCCTCTCAGAGAGTTGGGATGATAATATGAGATTATGTTTATAAGACATAAAAAAATACGATATTTACTAGAGAGTCTAGCACATAGTGGGTATGCAGCAATTCTGTGCTATGGTTGATAAGGTAAATATTCAAAAACAGATTCTTAAAGCTACATCAGCAAAAGTAAAATTAGAAAAAATAAAAGTTAATTAGTTAATAAATAAAAAGCTCTGAATTGTAGAGTTCACCAATTTCTATGGTATAGATGCTCTTACCGTGACCAATTTCAAGCTAGCAACATGATGTCACAGAACTATGGCTAGTTAGCTCCAGGATATCATTGTTTGTGGGTCAGAAAGAAAGAAAGAAAGAAAGAAAGAAAGAAAGAAAGAAAGAAAGAAAGAAAGAAAGAAAGAAAGAAAGAAAAAAAATTACATTTGCCACTCCCTCCACCTCCCTGTAAACACAGACAGATTTCTTCACTAGGTGGAAGAGAAACAGGACCTGTGACATCCAATGGAGTGTGAATAGGAGACTGAGACTTCAGACACCCTTGCCGGCAGGGACTGAGGCCTCCTCCCCACAGCCTGCATGGTCTCAGCAGTCCAGAAATCAGACTGGATTAGTCCCTGCATCTGGGGCACAGCCAAGCTCATGGAATGTAGGTGCTGGGAAAGAACCACAAGCCTGCCTATTCTGAGAATTCTCCTCAAAGAAAAGCCTCCCCCTGGCATCCTCCGAGGAAGATGGCTCATGGCTAGACAGCTCTTCAGAAATTTCCCAGTTTCCAAGGATATGAAAAACAGCCTGCATTTTCCCTCAGGATTCATTTCTACTTTTTTCTCAGTTTGCCTCAGCTGGTCTGGTAAAGCAACTTCTTTCTACAATCAGTACTTAAGTGGCACTCAGTTCCCATGGCAACATGTTGGGCTAGTAGCCCTCTCACACCCGGCTCACCACTACCCCACATCAACAACAATTCTGACAGATGATCCTCCTGTCTCTAACTGGAACCTACTCAACAAGAGAGACCTCACTAGATAGAAAGTTCTAGAGGTTGTTTTAGACATACAGGAAAAAATAGAAAAACAAAATTTCACTGGACAAAAGTGGAAGTGTTCTCTTGCCATATGTTTTAAGGGATGCATGAGTGTCAAAATAGGGTGAAAACCAAGTCCCTCTCAGCAGCAATATACAAATCCCATTAGAGACATAATCTCTAAACCTTAAGAGAGGAATTTTTTAAAGTTATGATCTGATAAATAACATGAATGGTTCTTCACAATATTGTTTTAAGGCCTTTAGTAAAGACTTGACATGGGGCATTTGAAGTGTCCTGAGGATTGGAGAGCTGAGACATGGTGCTATGGACCATGCAAAGGTCATGAAGTCAACTCAAAGGCATTCACATTTCCTCCTTTCTTCATCAAAAGCAGCAGAAGCTTGTCATGCAATCCTCAAGGCTACAGCTTTTCATGGCCACTGTCCATGAAAAAATGCTTGAAACTGTGTCAAGCAAAATCTAGAAACTGCCTCTGGTAAAATCTGATGTGAGAAAAAATAGAAAACTTGAATAGTCCTACAAGTAAGTACTAAAGAAACCAGATCTATATTTTGAAACCTTCCTACATTGAAAACTCTTGGCCCAGACAACTTCACTCTAGCATTCTACCAAATATTTAGGAACTAAATAGTCCCAGTCTTCAATAAATTCCAGTATACATAATAGCCAGTGGAGGCTTCCTCCTGTGATCAGCAGTGGCTGAACGCTTATTAATTAAACCTATTTCTTCTTCTTGGACACAACACTACATCCTGCAGTTGGGTTGGGGTCATCTGATTAGATTCAAATGAATGGCATATGGGCAGAATGTTATATAATTCTGAAAAACCATACATAGGAAATGAAAGTCTCACAATATACACATATTACAGATCTCTTAGTCATCCCTATGGGGAATCCCCTGAAGTGTACTGGATACTAATAAAAGCCAGAATGAATTGTATTAAGACATTTTGGCATTTGATTATCAACTCAGTATAGCCCAGACTAACCTGATAGATATACATACCCCAACACAATTTATTTATCTATTTTTTAAAAGATTTTTATCTATTTATTCATGAGAAACACAGAGAGACAGGCAAAGACATGGGCAGAGGGAGAAGCAGGCTCCCTGTAGGGAGCCCGATGCGACACTCGATCCCATGGCCCTGGGATCACAATCTGAGCCAAAGGCAGATTGACCTTGACCTTGACCACTGAGCCACCCAGGTAGCCTTCCCCCAACACAATTTATGAAACCAGCAGAACTTTGATAATAAAATCTGACAAAGAGAGTAAGAGAATGAAAAATTAGAGGTCAAAATCATAAATATAGATGTAAACATCCTAAAGAAAATATCAGAAAAATGAACACAGTAATCTATATTTTTAAAGATAAACTTTGTAACCTAATTGTGTTTCTTTCAGAAATAAAGTTGGTATAGCTTTAGAACTATCAATATAATTTACTAGTGAACACATTAAAACAGAAAAAAGAAAACCCTATGATCATCTTCATAGAGGTTTCTACCTCTATGGCTAAATCCTCTAGGATTTAATAAAAATATCTATTCATCTTTAAAGAAACAAAACAAAACAAAACTTTCTTCATAGGAATGAAGGAGATTCTTAAGAATCTTTATTTGTAAAACATAACACACATCACCCTAAATGGCAAAATACTGAAAGTTTTCCCTCTGAGACACGAAACAAGATGAACAGGCCCACTGTATTAGTCAGCTTGGGCTGCCATAACAAAATACCATAGGCTACCTGGTTTAAATATCAAAGATGTATTATCTCACAGTCCTGGAGGCTGGAAGTCTGAGATCACGGCTGGGTTCTGAAGGACACATTCCATCCCTGGCCTGCCAAAATTAATATCCTTACCATATTCCAAATTCATGTATTACATCCTTATAGCCCTAAAAGTCTTAACTAATTTCAGGATCAATTCTAAAGCCTAAGGTCTCATCTAAATATTGTCTAAATCAGATATGGGTGTGACTTGAAGTCGCATATGATTCATCCTGAGGCAAAATTCCTCTCCTACTCTGAACTCAGGAAACCAGACAAGTTATGTACTTCCAAAATACAATGATCTGGTATTGAATCAGCATACCCACTTCAAAGGGAAAACCTGGAAGAGGAAGGAAGGAAGGAAGGAAGGAAGGAAGGAAGGAAGGAAGGAAGGAAGGAAGGAAGGAAGGAAGGACGAGCTGGATGGATGATGGGCCCCAAGCAAGTCCAATACCTAGTAAGGTAAATCCCATTAGATCTTAAGGCTGGAGAACCATCCTCTTTGCTTACTTGCCCATCAGGAGCTCTGCAGGCCACCCCTCCCCGTTGGTTCTCGGTGAGTGTCCTGCCCAAGAGGCTCTGAGTGCAGTGCTCCCACCTCAAAGCACTGGGCAGGGTCATCTTAGCCCTCTGAAACCAGAGAGGTGGGCTCCACTCCTTGAAACCAGGTAGGAAACATCTTTTCCACCTGGGCCTGGGGTGGGACTGGCAGCCCTAAGATCTCTGAATCACCTTCAGATTCATTCTTTCTCTCTCCTTGAAGAACCGTACACACTCAGCCAGACAGCTCTATGGCTCGGTCCTGCAGAACCCAAGAAGTACAAAATGGCTTCCTTCATCCCACCCACTTTCTCTGTACCCTTTATCTCAAACTGGAAGAGTCTTTGCTGGTATATTCCAATCTATTCCTGGCTTCTGCTGAGACAGCTGATTAGGTCCATGAGTCACAATCCTGATCTCTTTATTAAATGGTTGTTCAGGCACATCCTTAGCGTTCTACTTAGAATAAGCTTTCTCTCTCTCTCTCTCTCTCTTTTTTTTTTTTTGGCAATATGGGTAGGCTGATGATTTTCCAAATCTTTGAGTTCTGATTCCATCCTGTGTTACACCTCCTTCAAGCCATCTCTTCTTCCTTGTCTTAACCACAGTCAGGAAGAACCAAGGGGCTCCTTCGACACTTTGCTTTGAAACCTCCTCAGTGAACTCTCTTGCATTGCTCACGAGATTTAGTTCCACAAAACACCAGAACACAGTTCAGCCAAGTTCTTTGCCAACTGATAGCTGCCTTTCCTCCAGCTCCCAATAACCTGTTCCGTATTTTCATCTGACAACTCCCCAGAATTGTCCTTAACATCCGTATTTCCAGTGTGCACCTCGAAATTCTTCCAGCCTGTAACTATTACCCAGTTCCAAAGCTGCTTCCAGATGTTTAGGTGTTTGTTATGGTTGCACCCCACTTCACACACCAACATCTGTGTTAGTCCAGATTTCCTTAACAAAGTACCAGACGGAATGGCTTAAAAAACAGAAATTTATTTTCTCCCACTTCTGGAGGCTGGAAGTCCAATATCAGAGTGCCAGCAGGGTCACGTTCTGCTGAGGGCTCTCTTCTGGCTTGCAGATGGCCACCTTCTCACTGTGTCCTCACATGTCACAGAGATAGAGAGAGACAGGGATCTCTCTTGCTCTTTTTATAAGGCCATAATATTATTAGATTAGAGCTCCATCTTTATGACCTCACTGAACCTTAATTCCTAGATACTCTAACTCCAGATAGAGTCACATTGCAGTTTAGGGCTTCAATTTTGGGAGATACAATTCACTCTACAGTACCCACCAACATTGCTTTTATTTGACATTATGCTGGAGGTCCTATTTGATGCATTAAAGGGAAGAGGGAATAAAACTCTAAGGAATGGAAAAAATAAACGAAATTCTGATTTTTCATGAGTGATATGATTATGTACATAGGAATTCCAAGAAAACCTATAGTTAAATTATTATCATTACTAAGATGGTCCTGAACAATAACTAGATTTAAAATCACTGTGCAGGGGTGCCTGGGGGGCTCAGCAGTTGAGCACCTGCCTTCAGCTCAGGTCAAGATCTTGAGGTCCTGGGATCGAGTCCCACATCAGGCTCCCTGCATGGAAACTGCTTCTCCCTCTGCCTTTGTCTCTGCCTCTCTCTCTCTCTCTGTCTCTCATGAATAAATAAAATCTTTTAACAAAAATAAAAATTAAATTAAATTAAATCACCATGCAAATAGTTTTTCTACATACCAGCAACATAAACATTCAAAATAAAGTGGTAACTGATATCATTTAAAATGGCATGAAAATTTCCAGTACCAAGTAATAATTCTAACAAAAGTTGTCTTTCTTTGTGGCAAAATCATTATTAGAGAAATTAAACAGAGGGGAAAAATCCTTATATAAATGGAGAGAGTACCATTACATAGGTTAGAATATTCAATATTGAAGAAAATTACAATAAATAAAAAATGGAAAGACAGATACACAATGTTCATAAGTAGAAAGGCTCATTAATGAGGCCAATTATCTCAAAATTTATCTGTAAATATATGTACTATTTTTGTGAAATCTAAGAAGCGGATTTAAAAATGTATAACAAAGAATACTGTCCAAGGGAGTTCTGGGAAAGAAAAGCCAAAATGAGTTTGGCAATTACAAAAAGTTATTACATTGTCTAGGGACAGACAAATAGATCACTGGAAGAGAAAATAAAGCCCAGCAACAGTCTCTAGGACTGTTGTGTGATACAAAGACTTCTTGTATGATAGAACAGGCCCTGGAAACTGGTGGGGCTTGTCAGAACCCCTAAATAAGTATACAGCACAAATAGTGAACTTTAATGCATACAAGTTTTTACAGATGGACCAGGATTTGGAGGGAATCCAGAATGGAATGTAAGTTGCAAGACAGAAATCTAACTATAATTAAATGTCTGGTTGAACCTCTGAAAGGCTGGGGGAAGAACAAGCTAATGTAAGTAACTTTGGTAAACAGTGTTTTCCTGTAAAGTGTAAGGCTCAAGGCAAAAGGAAGTGTCCATAAACACTGTGTTCTAGTTGGTATATTTGTCTCTCATGGGAGTATGGGTTAATGATTCTGAAACTGGTGTGCACATATGCTGGAGTTCAACAAATAAATGAATGGTGGCTACGTGATTCTGACTGTTGGGGAGAGAAATTACAAAGAAGCAAAGGGAGAAAACTAGAATGACCCATGTGGTACTAGATGAGAGTCAGAGACAACAGAATGAACTCGAGTGTAGCTCAGTGAAGGTACAAATGAAACAACTGCATTGATGTACGTGCATTAGTGCACATACAGATACTTCCTAGCTCTAACCTCTGAGATGGGCCAGCAGGAGTGATGTCTAGTAGCAAGGAGCACACCTAGAGCCCATATCTTAGATTTCTAGTACCATTCATAAATAAAGGTCTTTGGAGAAATGACTGATTCTGGGACTGGGGCAGGGAACACACGAGGTGATCGTGGAACACCTCTACAATGTCAGAAGGCAGAAAAAGAATGGGGGTGTACCAAAGGGACACAAGAGCCAAACCAAAAGAGCTCCCAACTGCCAAAACCGAAATCATTTTAGCAACAAAATAAATATAGTAGAATTGGATAATTTTTTTAATATTTTATTTATTTATTCATGAGAAACACACAGAGAGAGAGGCAGAGACACAGGCAGAGGGAGAAGCAGGCTCCATGCAGGGGGCCCGAAGTGGGACTCGATCCCAGGACACTGACAGGATCACGACTTGAGTCAAAGACAGATGCTCAACCACTAAACCCCGCAGGCATCCCAGTAATATTGGATTATAACTCGAAGGATAAAAGATTCATGAGTTCATAGTAACACAAATTAATGGTTGAATAAATAAATAAAGGGAGAGAGAAGGAATAAACCTCCCTCAAAGAATTCCAACTAACTTACATAGATACTCTCTCCTCCAGGAAGTAGAAATTAAGTCTTTGTGCTTAATGGCTTGTTTCTAAAGCATAGAATAGGGAAAAGAAGGAAAATAACTCCACGTTGGAGAAACCTGGTGACCCCTACTTTGGCCAGAGAACAAAACTAATAGCACCAGTGATAAGTAATGTCCATAGAATGTAAATCTGACATGATGTGATGAGAAGGGCATTCTTCCAAAAACCCATGAAAAAAAGAAATCAGGCAAACCCGAACTGAGGAACATTCTACAAAATATCAGACCAATGCTTCTCAGAACTGCCAAGGTCATGAGAAACAAAGTCTGAGAAACCATAATAGACCAGAAATACAAAGAAGACATGAAAACTTAATGTAATGTGGTATCCTGCATGGAATCCCAGAACAGAAGGAGGACACTGGGGAAAACTGTGGTGTTTAGTTAACAGTAATAGATTAATGTCAAATTTCAGTGGTAACAAAATACCATCATAATGTAAGATGTTACCAATAGGGGAAACTGGGTAAAGAGTACACAAAAACTCTCTGTACTAGTTATAATTTTTACATAAATGTAAATTATTCTAAAATAAAATATTTATTTAAAAGCAGCAGAGGGGAAAGTGTGATCTCTTCAATAAGTGGTGCATAAAAATTGTTTATTCATATGGGTTAAATGATAGTCTTCAAAATAAATTCAAGATGGATAAAAAACATATATGTGAAAACTCAATAGTGTACAATTTTTAAAGCAAATTATATGATCTGGAGTTAGCAGTGATATTTGTTAAATAACACACAAGTAGAACAAATCCTAATAGGAGTAACTGATAAAGTTGACCATATTAATATTAAATCTTGACAGTAAAAGACACTGTAAGCAAAATGAAATTTAAGCCACAGACAGGAGGAAAATATTTGTACAAATGTGACAGATAAATGTATGATTGATAAGATTAAAACAAATAATCTAATAAACAAAAGCAAAGAATATGAATAAGAGATGTGCAGAAGGATAAGCCTAAGTGAAAATAAATTTATGAAAGAATGCTTAGCCTACTTGTAACCAGGCAACTGCAAATTAATATAGACATAAAATATCATGTCATACCCATCAGATTTTCAAAAGTGAAAAGTATGAAATCATCAAATATTCACAAGGTTGATAAACAATGGGTACTGTTACACAGCTATTAAGAATATAAATTTGCAAAACCACATTAGAGAGCAATTTGGCAATATCTAACAAAATTAAACAGGCCTACATCAATGAGCCAGCAATTCTATTTCAAGGTTTGGATCCCTAGAAATACATCCATGTGTTCATTAGACAGATACCAAGATACATAGTGCAGGGCTATTAATTCTGGCAAAATATTGGAAAAAACCCAAATGTCAGTAGGGAGACAGGTAACATAAATATAAATATATCATATATTTACATATTAAAATTACATGTTATATATTTATATGTTAAAAACACACTAGTATATTAAATATATGAAATATCTGAATAGATATGAATATATTAATATATAAAAATATATTAGATATATTAAAAATAATCCTATTTTTTACAGATGCATATTATATACAGCACAATTTTATATATATAGTATATATGTGAACTTAATAGACTCTGAATTCATGTTAGTAAATGGCTCTGGATAGAATAGGAAAAAAATAAAACAGGATAAGTTTGAATGTGTGTTCAACTGCATAAGATTTTTTTTCAAAAGCATATTTTGAGGGAAATTGATTAACATTGGTTACATGTGGGTGGTGGGACATAAGTGTTTCTTGTGTTATTTTAAAATATTTCTTACAATTTAAATGTTTTGTACAAATCCGAGATAACTAAAGAGATGTGAACTGTGGTGAAAATACAAATATTGAGCAAGTCCTGGATTCATTTACCTGCAGAACCAACATTTGGCAATTCTGGGTTATTGTGGTTACAGAAAAGGAATGCAAATGTCATAATTTTTTTACAACACAAATATGATAACTTGCAAAAATGAAAAGTAATGCTTAGGGAAATGGGAGGCAAATTGTGTGTGAGAATTTCTTAGTAGAGATACAAATAATGGAAGCAGGTAGTTAAAATGTACATGAATTTTCAGTTTTCAGATTTAATTATATAACCACAGAAGAATAATTTAGAAACTAATGTTTCCTGTGATAAAAAAGCTATCAAATTTCAGTAGTATGTTTAATTTTACTTACGTTCATTTTTTCTCAAAGTAAAAATAAACGTAACCATTTTACTAAAAATAGATTTGATCATATGATCTCTTTTTTTTTCTACATTACGTCTCTATATCCATCTATAAATATGCACAGCCAGATACCCAAAATTATTTTCTCCAAATAAAGATACTGAGTATTTGAGGCAGAGGGAAAATTTTTGGATGATTACTTTTTTCATTTGAATTTTTATGATATGAATAAAAGATATTTATTAAAAATACACCATTATTTTAAGACTAATAAGGCAATGAGAATTAGGTACAACCTGTAAGAACTAGATAGTACATGACAAGGAATTTTAAGGTAGGAAATACTAACTCAATTGGAAAAGTTCAAGAACAATCTAAGGAAGAGCAGTCTGTATATAGACCGGGAGGAATGGTCAAGTATCACAAAGAACTGAAGGACTGGATGTGTGGTGGGAAGTAGAGGAAAGCAAATCTGAAAATAACTGGTTCAAAGAACAGTGAAACACCTACATTTAAAAGTGTAAGGATTAAATGGTCACAGCAGCAATGTCTGCAATAGCCAAACAATGTAAAGAGCCCAGATGTCCATTGACTGATGAATGGATAAAGAAGATATGAGAGAGAGAGAGAGAGAGAATATGGAATATTACTCAGCCTCCAGAAAGAATGAAATCTTGCTATTTGCCACAATGTGGATGGAACTAGAAGGTATTATGTGAATTAAGTCAGAGAAAGACGGAAATCCTATGATTTCACTCATATGTGGAATTTAAGAAACAAAACCAATGAATACAGGGGAAAGGAAGGAAAAAAAAAGATAAAAACAGACAAACCATAAAAGACTCTTAACTCTAGGAAACACTGAAGGTCGTTAGAGAGGAGGTGGGTGAGGGATGGGGTGACTGGATGATGGGCATTAAGGAGGGCACGAGCACTGGGTGTTATATGCAACTGATGAATCACTAAATTCTACTTCTGAAATGAATTTAAAAACCCAGAAAAGGTGTGGAGATTGATAGTTTGTTAATGACACAGTTTCAGTAGAGGAAACTGGCTAATAAAATTGTATGTGAAAAGTGCTGGGAAAGCACAGGAACAGGGGGCTGTTCACCAAGTCTGGTAGATCCCAGAAAGATGCACAGAGGACAGAACACTTGACTAGATTCTTGAACAGAAAATGATGAGTTTTCCAGGAAGGTGAGAGGAATAAAGTATTCCGAGATGTAAAAACTAAAACAAAATAAAATACACAGGAAGGAGACAACTTGTTGGAATTATAATATGTATGAGGAGGAATGGAGAAGGGTGGGGTGTCAAAGGCAGCAGGGGTTGAAAGATTACTGCTTCTGGGGCTTTCTGAGAGAGTTTTGACTGCGAGTGGCGCAACACTAACAGGCTTTTCCTTGGGCGCTGGGAAATAACATGATCAATTTGCCTTTTGTAAAGATACTCAGTGGGTAGGTGGGTGGCTCAGTTGGTTGAGTGTCTGACTCTTGATCATGGCTTAGATCATGATCTCAAGGTCCTGAGACTGAGCCCTGCATAAGGCTCCATGCTCGGTGGGGAGTCTGCTTGAGATTCTCTCTTTCTCTCTCTCTCCCCCTGCCCTCCCCCTACTCAGGCTCTCTCGCTCTCTTACTCTCTCTCCCTCTCTCAAATAAATACATCTTTTAAAAAATAAACAAGTAAAATGATAAAAAGATATTCAGAAAGTACTGGTAAAAGAAGAGCAGGAAAGATGGGTTTCAATACATTTAAAGGCAAAGGGGAAATCATCCAGGTGTCTGAGCACCTGCTCCCAAAGTATAGTGAAGAAGGGAAGATTTTGAGAAATATTTACAAAACATCTAAAGGTAACAAATGATTGCCCATGGGAAATGCGGACAGACTAGGTTAGGGACGATTCCGTGACCAGGTGGATGGCGATGCTTTTCAACTAATGAATAATGTTGGTGGAATGGTTCAGGGGTCAAGCTAATGAGCTCGGCACTGAACATGTTGAGTTTAGGTGCCTGGCCTGGACCAGGGCCACAGATGTCACATCTTCAGTATTTGCTGGTAATTGAAGCCTTCGGAGTAGATTAGATTGCCCAGGAAGGGCAGGAGAGTGAGCTAAGCAGTGAGCTGAATGTGTAAGCTTAGAAATATACTATGTCAGGCATCCTCTAGCCTCTGCTGTATTTAAGTGGTTGATTATTTTTAGGCAGCTTGTCAGATTACATTATCCATCTTGTTGGTTTCAGCACTTTCTTCCATCTTGTTGATATCATTTAGAGTCTTGATCCTATCCGTCGACAGATTAGCCATCCCAGAACTTCCAGTTTAAAATGGTTTCTCACAGCACATACTACTCTCTCAACTTCCTAATGAAATAACCATAATAGGGGGGAAAATGTCACACAATCACTCAATAATTACAAGTTAGTAAAATAGCAAATGTGCCGCTTTTTACAAATATTTTTGGAACTGGTACCTAGAGCCTAAGAGGATAAGTGCCAGAAGTGAAGAGTCAACAGGATGAAGTGTAAAGGAAAATGGTCAATAAAATGAATTGCAGGGAGAAAAACTGTAGTTACTCAAGTGAAATCCACACTGACGTAGAGAAAACAGGATGGGTGGCATGAGGGTGAAGAACACATGTCAAAAGTTGCCTCTGAATTCAGAATAAAAGAACAAAGCAATGGAAGGCAAGTGAGAAAACAATGGTGATAGTTACCGAGCCTGGAGACCGGAGCATCACCCTCAGAAGATACCAGTGGTAAGTATACATGTACAATAATCATAGTTATAATTGAAGAAAACATCCTCAAATACAATGAACAAAATAAGAAGCATGAAAATTGTGAGGGTCCACTACATTCGAAGGAAATCCAATGAAAAGAAACATACACCACGTGTACACATACTAACAAAAATTTGTCGGAAATGAATTACAGGAATTCAAGCTTAAAAATTGGAGTAGGGTACAGAGCCAAAGGAAGAAAAATAAAGCTGGTCATTCACACCCAGTGGAGCCCTACAAGGTAGAGAATATAAACTTAGGTCCAGCCGGTTATCCTTCATATATAAAGAACCAGAAATGAAACACATCTGCAGTAAAGAAAGGAGATTAGAAGAGAAAATGCCTATATTCTGTTGTTGAAACACCTACTGAAGACATATTTTAGCCAATCAAGAGTTAAATTGACAGTAAAAAACCTAAATATAGAAAAACTGTATGTAGAATGATATTTAAATTTTTAAAAACCTATCAGCAGGAGCCATATCCAGCTTATTAAAATTTCTTAAGCAGAAATATTTTGATAATCCATACCTATTAGAACTGGCCATGAATTGAATCTGCGATAACATAATTATGCATTGAAATACACGGTCTTTTATTTGGGGGGCTTTAAGTTGTGTATTTATTTTTTAAATACTAGACTTTGTATAAAATGTATTTATAAGTCCTTTAAATTTTATATCATCTGTGAAATTGGTTAGTATGTCTCTGCTATCTTAATCTAAGTCTTTGATGATTGCTTAACGCTATGGTTCCAAGGTCAGAACTTTATGCTACTCAACTAGGAATCATCTGCCAAGTTGAGCCAAGTATTATTAATGCTCTGGGACCACTTTTAACCGATTGCAAATCTATTTAACTATAAACAACATTTTCCATCTTATTCACAAGATGACTATGGAAACCCATCAACGGTACTGCTGAAATCAAGATTCACTATATCCGTAGATTTATTCTAATTTGCCCATCTAATAAGCCTATCAAAAACAAACAAAAACAAACTGAAAGAGGTTAGTCTAACCCAACATGATCTTTTTCCTGGGAAATTGGTACCACCTCCTACGGATCTTTCCTAATTTTTCACAAATCTCCTTCCAAGTGGATCATTTATAAATTTTTCCATGGTTGCACATCAAATTCACTGGCATAGCAAATAAAAAAATCCAGAAATACACCTGTTTTTCAAATATTTAACCATCAACAATAATCTGACACCATTCCCATTTTCAAGTATTATGAACAGTGTACTTGCATATATTTCTCTAAGTTTCCAATGTCTTGGAATAAACTATCCGACGGCATCTGGAAGCAAGATCTCAAAAGGCATCAAGCGAAAGACGAATGGGTTTATTTACTGAGGCCCAGTGGCGTGCCAATGTCATGGTGGACCGCACAGAGTTTACTTTAACCGACAGGGTACACCACTGAATTGGCTGAATTGTGTATGTTGTGGGGGTGAGAAAGCAAAGGCTCTGACCCGTAAAGTGACCACCTAAAGCCATAGAGAGCACACCACCCGCTTAGCACAGCATTCAAATCCAATGATTTTTATATTGCAGCACGATTCTCCTTTGTATTCCGTTAACACACGGGGCCAGTAGGCCTTAAGCACTAGCTTCTCTTTCCTTGAGAAACATTTTTTAAGCAAAATTAGGGCTTAGAAACTAACTGTGCCCAAACTTTACACTTGTTTTCTTTGGCGGTCTTCCCCAGTCGAAGCTAGTTCTCTAACTCGACCCTACCTGCATCACAGGATGTCCCTGCTTTCTTACCCGGGGCACTGCCTTTCAACGTCAGCACTTGTCTCGTCGCCATCTGACTCCCGGGGAGGGCCCCTGGGCATCTGCCCGTCCCTTCCACGCTGGAGTAATGTGTGATTAGACTACTACCATTTCATGGCTTAAAGACCTTTCCCTCTGAAACCTCCTAGAGCCTGAGATAACAGCCAAATTATGCCTGGCCCTTCCTTCTTTTTCACGTTGGTTACAATAAATTTCATTAAGGTAGCTTCTCTTCCTTCCAAACTTCCCATCACTTTGCATTATCAACAAATCATTTTCTTTTCATAATAATTAAAATGAGAACAGCTTCACATGGTTTCACATTTGCCATAAAAATCTTGGTTGTTTTCCAAGATACTTTGACCTCGTCTCGTTAGAAGGCAGTCACTGAACACCCAAAACACCTGGGCTGGCTGGAAGATAAATGTCCCCACAGTCACTGAACACCAACAACAGTGGCCTTTGGAACTACTTGCTTCCACTCCAGGGGATACTGGAGTCGGAGTCCCATTGGACACTGTGGGTCTCACTTCAAGTTGTCACTGTGTCCCTCTCAGTAGTTCCTGAGCCAGCCTCTCTGACACCCAACTATCCTCCATCACACAGCACGAGCCCATGGAGGAGCTTGTTCTCAGCAGCAAATATTGTCCCTGGTTTCACTGGCAGCCCTGTGTACGCGACTTTCTCTCTACACCCATCATCCTTTTCTTCCAACTTTCAATGCTCATTTTTATTATTATTTGTTTTCTTCCTGACTCCAGGTTGCCAGAGTCTGTCAAGTTCCCAGTTTATTCATTCATGCATTTACCGCAGCCCTACTAAATTCTAGCCTAGTGCCAAGTCCTTTGCTTAGCATGGAGAATTCTAATATGACTGTGACACAGTTTCCACCCTCAGCGAGCTTGTGGTTTAGTGCAGGAAATAACCTATAGACAAATGGTAATAATTCCATTAATAAGTCCAATGACAGAAACACAAAGAAAAGAAATGAATAAAGGTTAAAATTGAATTTAAGAAGCTCGACATAGAAGCTGCCATAGAAAAGAATTTTAAAAACCATACAAGAGGGCAGCCTGGGTGGCTCAGCGGTTTAGCGCCGCCTTCAGCCCAGGGCGTGATCCTGGAGACCTGGGATCGAGTCCCACGTTGGGCTCCCTGCCTGGAGCCTGCTTCTCCCTCTGCCTGTGTTGTGTCTCTGCCTCTCTTCCTCTGTGTCTCTCATGGATAAATAAATAAAATCTTTAAAAAAAAAAAACATACAAGATAAAAAACAAAAGAAGACAAAATGGCATCTCGAAGAATTCAACTCTTAAACTAGCTAGCACAGGACGTATCTTAAGATACCCACCAGGGCTTAGCCATGTGAGGCAGGACAGTACATGCAGGAGATAAATAAAGGGAAAGCTGGAAAGGTGGCCGAGGCCAAGTGAAAATGCTGTACTAAGGAATGTGAATCTTAACTGGAAATATATTCAAAGCCACTGGAGATTTAAACACCAGGTTTGATCAGAGCTTATTTTACAAAGGTGTTTCTGCTGGCTCGATGAAGAAAGGGTTGAAGAAGTGAAAAGAGGAGAAAAAGGAAAAGGAAAGTCAAAAGGCTGCTGTAATCTAAGTAGTCATCAGGACCTGGATATGGTAGAGAGAGAGAGAGAGAGAGAGAGAAATGACAACTATTTGATGGGGCCCCTGGGTGGCTCAGTCCATTAATCATCTGCCTTGGGCTCCAGTCATGATCCCAGGGTCCTGAGATAGAGCCCCATGTTGGGCTCCCTCCTCAGCCAGAGAGCCTGCTTGTCCTTCTGCCTCCCCACCCCTGCTCCTGTGCTCTTTCTCTCTCGCTTCTTCTGCCTCTCAAATAAATAAACTCTTTAAAAAAGAGAAAGAAAGAAAGGACAACTATTCAAGAGATTTAGGAGGCAGAATGGATATTATCTATTGACAGAGCAGTCTCACAGAATATGGCGTGGTAGGTGTTTAGAGTGATCCCAATTTCTGCTTAGTTAAAAATAATATTTGAGGATAAAGAAGGTAGGATCAATCGGTGGAGCAAAGGAAAGTTTTAGTGCAGTGAAAGTTATCGTGTATGCTGCTATAATGGTGGACACGTATCTCTATACATTTGTCAAAATCTACGCAACATGCAACAAAACAAGTGAGCCTTAAGTAAACCATGACATTTATTTTATACTAATGCATGCGTGCTGGCTCATCAAATGGACCACACAAATGTAAAACATTATTGGTTGGGGGAAATTAGTGAGAGAGAATATAAAGGAACTCTCCATACTTCCCATTCAATTTTCCTATAAACGTGAAACTGTTCAAGGAAATAATCTACTGTTAAAAGACAAAATGAAGGTGCAAGAAGTACCAGCTTGGGACCTCCCAGCACCATGGGCGTGGCACTTTAGGTTAGCATTGAGGAGGGCCATCTCTTGAGCACAGTAGACAGAGTAAGTTCCTTAGGAAGCCAATGTCTGCCTTAGAGGACTGGACTCTGTGCCTGTGAAGTTCTTTAACAACATGACATTGCAGCTGTAGATGTGACAGGAGAGAACTGGGCGTACACCCCATCACGGGAGTTGCACAATACATTTGCCCCTGATGAACCCAGCTCCCTCGAATCGTATTATTTTTGCATTCATAAGCCTGAGCGTGAATACCGATTCAACAGCCAGTTTGTGTATATGGATGACTTAGCACAGCTATAAAGTCTGGAGCTTTTCAATTCATGAATCTCATGGTTCAAATGTGAAACAGTAAGCAGACTGCAAAGCTGCATTTCACACAATTCTAATGGATCCATGAATACAGGAGCAAAGAGGAATAAGAAAGATGAAAAAAATCAAAAGATGTGGAAAATCTCCAATTTGACCTTTAGAAAAAAGTGTTATGTCAACATTTTGCCCAGCAGGAGACCAATATGTATACCCAACATAAGCACTTGCCCTCAAGATAAAAATAAATAGAGAAAAACAAAAACTCCAAAGCCAATTCCTTCATTGCATGGGTATCACATGCACATAAACATATAGCTACACAATGTGATAACTGCTAAGAAAGAAAAGTACTGGAGTCTATGAAAGAAACACAGAAAAGGGTGATTTAAGTTGCGGTGTATCCAGAAAGGCCATTCAGAGGAAATGACATTTGAGCAGAGGCTTGAAGGATGAGTCAGAGTTGACTAGGTTAAAAAAAAAAAAAAAAAAACACAGAAAGAGAGAAGAATGTTCTAAAAATATGAATTAGCTTAAGTGAAGGCCAAAGCAGGAAACTACCCATGATCTTTGATGAATATACCAAAGTCAGGAAAGTAAGAGCATTAAGAAATTATAGCAGATAAAGCTAGAGAGGGCTGTACAATGCCCCTCAGCCTTGTACAAAGTCCTGAAATAAAGCGGTGTTGGTCTCCCAACTTTGCTCTTCATCAAAACTCTTTCCCCATTCTACATCCTTTATGTGTGTGTATGAAGTCTGCTGAAATTTTGATGGCGACCTCATTGAATCTATAGCTCAATTAGGAAGGCCTTCCAGCTCCACAGTATTGAGCATTCCAATTCCATCCATGAATATTGGATATCTGTCCATTTAATTTTTAGACGGTTAATTTCTCTCAGCAATATCTTCCACTAATTTTTCCACTAAGGATATAATTCTTTCACGTTTTTTAAAACATATGTTCCTAAGAATTTTATATTTTTGATAATATTGTAATTTTTTAAAATGTTAGTTGCTAGTATATAAAAATACAATTGATTTTTATATGGTGACTTTATTTCTTGCAAACTATGAAGATTTATTAGGTTTAATTTTATTAAATCTATTTATTAAATTTATTTAATTTTTTATCAGAAGATGGTTAGGATTTTCTACAAAGACTATCATGCCATCAGAAAATACAGACAGGGTTAATTCTCCCTTTCAAGTCCGTACACTTTTTTAAAAATATATTTTATTTATTTATTTGAGAGAGAGAGAGGGTGAGAACATGAGTGGGGGAGTTCAAAGGGAGAGGGAGAAACTGACACCCCACTGAGCAGGGAGCCCAACCAGGGCTCCATCCCAGAGTCCTGGGATCATGACCTGAGCTAAAGGCAGATGCTTAACCGACTGAGCCCCCCAGATGCCCCAAGACTGTATACTTTCTTTTTCTTTTATTGCTTCTTGGTGAGGCAGGGACACATAAGACAATTCTGAGAAGCACAGTAAAAATGTCACCATTAAGCACGTTGTTAGCAGTCGGTTCCCTAGGGCTGTTAATCAGGGTGGGGAAGTTTCCTTTTATTTACTTATTTTTGAATAATAAATGGGTGTTGAATTTTGTCGGATGCTCTTCTGTATCATTTGAGATGATGATGGGATTTTTGTCCTTTACTTTGTTAATGTGCTGAATCACATTGATTGGTTCTCAGATACTGAAACAAAACTGTATCCCAGGGAAAAAAAAACTTCACTTGAATATGATGTGTTCTGTTTACACATTGCTGAATTCAGTCTGTTCCTATTTTGTTGAGGATTTTTGCATCTAAGTTCACGGAGGATACCAGCCATCAATTTTCTTTCCTTTTACTACCTTTTCTAGCTTTTGGTATCAGCGTTATGGCAGTTTAATTAAATGAATCTAAAAACATTTTCTCCACTTTTATTTTCTGAAAGAGCTTATGATTAGTCTTAGTTCTTTGAATGTTGGATAGATCTCACCAGTGAAGCCATCTGGGCCTGTAATTTCATTTGTGGTGAGGCTCACAAATCCATTATCTTTATTATAAAGATATTCAGATTTCTGTCTCTTTCCAAATCAGTTTTTATAAATTGTGGCTTAAAAAAATCCATATTCATCTAAGTTGTTTAATTTTTCAGCATAAAGTTGTCAACTTTCAAAATATTATCTTATTATCCTTTTAATATCTGAAATTTCTAAGGTGAAATCCTGTCATTCCTGATATTGATAATTTCACTTTTCTTTCATTTATTTTTCTTTTCTGTTTTTTTTTTTTTTTTTTTTTTCATTTACTGTTCTGGATTAGTCTTGCTTAGGGTTTATCAACATATTAAATTTATCAAAAAACCAACTTTCACTTTTGCTAGTTTTCTGTACTGTCATACCTATTCCATTTCTTTCTTTAAAATTACTTTGAGTATAGCTTATTCTTACTTTTCTTTCTTTTTAAAGGGGAAACTAAGAATCATGAATTTAAGCATTGCTGTGCTTTTTAATAGGCATTTAAAACTATAAACTTTCCCATAAGCACTATTTTAACAACATTGCACAAATTTTGATACATTTTTTCATTATTAATTAGTTAGAAATATTTTTTATATATCTTTTGTGATTTATTTCTGATGTTTTTCCTTTGACCCACAGGTTTAGAATTATGTTATTTAAATGCCACTGAAGGTTTTTTAGATTGTTTATTTTCATTGCATTTTAAGTTAACTTGAGCAGCCTGAGTGGCTCAATGGTTTAGCGCCACCTTCAGCCCAGGGCGTGATCCTGGAGTCCTGGGATCAAGTCCCACATGTGGCTCCCTGCATGGAGCCTGCTTCTCCCTCTGCCTGTGTCTCTGTCTCTCTCTCTGTCTCTCTCTCTCTCTCTCTCAGGAATAAATAAATAAATAAATAAATAAATAAATAAATAAATAAATAAATAAATTCTTTTAAAAAATAAAAAATAAAAAAATTCTAAGTTAATTATACTGATAGAATATACTCTGTAAGATTTTACTTTTTTGAAATGGATTGAGATTTAATTTTATGAGCCAAGAAATGATCTGTCTTCGTGAGTGTTCCCTGTATACTCAAAAGAAATGTGTATTCTACAATTGTTGGGTGAAGTATTCTATAAATGTCCACCACATTGGTTGACAAGTTGGTTGATAGTGTTGTTCAGGTCTTCTACAGCCTTACTGGTCTTTTGTTTACTTGAGAGGTCAATTTCTAATAGAATGAAGTTAAAGTGTGAACTGTTTTGGGGACACCTGGGTGGCTCAGCGGTTGAGTGTCTGCCTTCAGCTCAGATCATGTCCCAGTCCCGGGATCGAGTCCCACATCAGGCTCCCTGCAGGGAGCCTGCTTTTCCCTCTGCCTGTGTCTCTGCCTCTCTCTGTGTTTCTCATGAATAAATAAATAAAATCTTTTTTAAAAAATGTGAACTGTTTTAGATCTTTCTGTTTCTCCCATTAGATTTGTCAAATTTTACCTCATACATTTTGATGCTTCCTTATTAGATGGATACATATTTAGAATTGCTTTTCTGGTGAAATTGCTCCTTTAACCATCAGATAATATCTCTTTTTCCCTTGTAATACTGTATGGTATACAGTTGACCTTTGAACAACATAGGTTTGAACTGTGTGGGTCCACTTATCTGTGGATTATTTTTTTTTATAAAGTATAGTACTTTAAATAGGGTTCCTTATGATATTCTCAATAGCATCTTCTTTTCTCTAGCTTACTTTATTGTAGTAATATGATATATAATACATATAACATACAAAATATGTGTTGACTATGTTATCAGTAAGGCTTCTGGTCAATAGTAGGCTATTAGTAGCTAAGTTTCTGGGAAGTCAAATGTGATATGCAAAATTTTGGCTGTTCAAAGGTCAACATCCCCAATCCCCATGTTGGTCAAGGGTCAACTATGAAGTCTACCTTAACATCAAGACAGCCTCACCAACTTTCTTCTGCTTACTATTTGCATGGTATATCTTTTCTCTTCCCTTTCAACCTGTGCCCCTAAGTTCAAAATGCTTGTAGACAGCAATTTTTCCCCCATGTTTTATTGTTGTTGATGATGGAAAGTTTAGTCAGATACTTGGTACTCCATTAAGGCAGGTAGAAGTCCCACATTCTTTTTTTATGAACACCATTAATATGCATCACCATTCTTTTCCAGGTTGTGGTCCCCCAAAGGTAGGAACTGATGTGTAGTTGTGTTAAAATGCATTTGCTACATGCAGCCAATCACTTCAGTCTATTAGAATTTTATAGATCATTTTTTTCTAATCAGAGGCAATTCTTTCTAACCTTTAACATAAATAGAAATCACTTAGAGACTTAGATAAAAATTTTGAATCAGGAGATCTGAGATGAGAGCTGGTCTGTGGGACATGGTTTGAATAGCAAGAATGTATAGGACTTGCTAACTCGTCAAGAGTCATGCAGGTCTTCTCTGTCACAGGTTACCGACTTTAATAACTTGATGGTGGAAGGTGGGTATATGAAAGTGTGAAACCAGCAGGTGTAAAAACAAAAACAAAACAGGATGGTGGGACCAGAGGCAATCAGAAGAGTACTAGCACCATCAAAGTCATTCAAATTTAAATATTTAAAACATTATCTGCCCAGATTAAAAACAAACAAACAGCTTTTAAGGTAAATTCACATCATATCCAACTGTTTATGATTCTCGTTCAATGTCTTTAAGCATATAGTAATTATAAAAATGGAAACTTCACATATAAATTAACAATAATCTAAATGTAAACAGCCTTTAAATAACTCTAAACAGCAACTGATCCACCTTGGGTTTGACCTTGGGTTTGATTTCTTAGATATAATACCAAAAACATGATCAAAAAAAGAAAAATTGGTAAGTTGGCTTCATTTGGCCTAATTGATAACTAGCCCTGCCCTTCATATTTTTCCTCATTTTATCCACAAGTTATCTTAAAACTGAGATAGGTCTTAGTAAAATCCATATATATTTTTCAAATATAAATAATAATTTACTAGTATACAAATAAACATAAATATTTATAATTACATATAAGTAATATTACAAATAAAGTATAAATAATTTTAAATATATATTTATTTATCTTGCATAACACTTTCACTTATTAATATATATTTAAAGTTCCTCTATGTCTTTTTACATCTTGATAGCTCATTTATTTTTAGTACTGAATAATATTCCATTGAGTGGATGTACCTGAGTTTATCCATTCATCTCTTGCTTCCATATTTTGGTAATCACAAGTAAAGCTGTCATAAAAATTCATGTGCAAGTTTTAGTGTAGATATGTGATTTCAATTCATTTGGGTAAATACCATGGAGTGTGACTGCTGGATCATATGATAAGCATAGGTTTAGTTTTGTAAGAAACTGTCAAAATTTCTTCTGAAGTGGCCATTTTCCATTCCCAATGAATGGAAATGAAATGAAAGAGAGTAGTTTTTGCTCCACATCCTCACCAGTATTTGGTGCTGTCAGTGGTTTTGCGCTATGGCCATTCTAATGTAGTGGTACCTCGTTATCTTATTTTTTGGTTCCCTAATGATATATGATATTAGGCATCTGTCCACAGGGCTGTTTGCCATATGCAAATCTTCTGGGTGAGATGCCTGTTCAGCTCTTTTGCCTGTTTTTTAAATGAGTTATTTGTTCTCTTATTGTTCAATTTTAAGAGTTCTTTATCCATTTTAGATACTAATGCTGTATTTGATATATATTTTGCCAAGATTCTTTCCCAATCTCTGACTTGTCTTCTCATTATCTTACCAGTATCTTTGTCACAGAAGTTTTAAAATTTAATGAAGCCCAATCTATCAATTTTTCTTTTATTGATTGTACTTTTGGTGTTGTAGCTAAGAAGTCATCACCACATCCAAGGTGAACTAGATTTCCAGTTTATCATAAGATTGCAAATAATCATAAAAATTTTGTAATAAAAAGTTACAGCAAGTTTATGTGAATAAAGATCAATTTTTAAACCAAGAAGACTAGAGGTAAAATTATCTTGGGATAAATTTGATTGCTGTTATGTTCAATCATTTTATTTTTCCTTCTGAAACTATATGAATGTGTGGACACAAGAAAAAGCTCTTATTATGGATGGTCTATCTTTCCCCAGCTTAGCCAAGAATTTATCTGTAGGAAGTTTTTGGTCATTTTAGTTTACAAATGTGAGGTTTCCAAATTCAATGGAAAGATGAACAGACATCTAAAATATCATAATAAGGCCATTTATAGCAACCTCCCCATTTTACAGATAGAGAAACTAAGAATGAGAAAGGAGGTATGATTAATGTCAGCCAGCCAGCTGGTGACTTTACCAAAACAGTTTTCTACTTCCTAGACTGTCATCTTCTTACCCACATCTTCCAGTCATGCTGCTTTTCCTCAATCCAGGATTCCAAATCCCAGAGCTATTACTTTGACTGCCAAGGTCCTTGTCAACAACAATTGTTTCTAGACTTATATATGGTCCTTTCTATGTGCCAGTTAATGTTCTAAACTCTAACATATGTTTGTTAATCTCCCTCAATAGTCCTATGATATAGATGCTACTCTTACTCTTATACATAGATGAGAAAAGAAAGGTGTATAGAGATTAGGTAAATCACCCAAGATCACATAGTTAGTAAGTGGGAGAGAAGATGTGAACCCTGGCAATTAAGCTTAACTGGCTATGCTCATTACAACTGCACTTTGTTATATCTCCTAGTCATACCACTGTGCTTCTGCCTGCCAACACAAGCCTGTAGGATAATTGGGATCCCTCTGAATGTGATCCCTCTGAATTCTACTAATCTAGAACTTTTAACCAAAGCATTTCCTAAATATAGGGCATTGATGCTTGTAGTGCCAAACTACCTGTCAATGCTACCTTTTCCAAATGACTCTGCTTTCTTCATGACAATAGGTAAAGATCTACTTGTAATTGTAATGGAGATAAAAGTAATTATATTTTGAGATAAGTTTAGTGAACTAAAATGAAGATAGGTCCTCTTCCTTGAATGGACTTTATACCCATTCCAAACAAGAAAGCTAAAAATTGCTTAAGGTAATTATTAAGTATATTTCTGTTCTAATATATATATATATATATATATATATATATATATATATATATAATCAGTCTCTCTTGAATACCAGCTTTCCTTAAGCTTGTAAAGGAATTTATAGGTTTTAAAGACTAGGACATTTACATGGACACTGAATATGAACATTTATAAGGAGTTTAACAATCATTACTGAATGGTTTTATATTAGTTTGAAAATGCATAGGCCAGAGACCATTTGGATTTATAAGAAAGACTCATCAGTAAAAAGAGGACAGATATCCATCATTAAGCCTTCCAGATAACTCCGAAATGACCATGTAATTTTGTAAACTACAGGCGATCATGTATCATGAACCTAGGGAAGGATGCCACCCATTTATCAGATATTTGGGAGAAGCAAATTAGTGGGACACAGCAATGCAAGACTCAAATTCATCTTGCATTGAAAGTCATCATCTCAGTGGATTTCCTTTTATACCTACATAGACAAAGCAATTCAAAGTAGCAATAATGGAAGGCCCTTGAATTCCTCTGGCCTCTGCAGATACAATATTCAGAAATCCCAATTCACTGGCATTTGTCTCTGACAGAGAGAAGAGCATTGCCAGAAAGAAGGTTAAGAAATACAGTGACTTTTCATACTGTTGCAGGGGCTGCATCAATCAGGATTCTAGAAACAGAAACTTTATCAAGGCAAAAACTCTAAAAAGGAAGCTTTCCACCAAGGCACAGGGCTTGTAATGGGGATTTACATCACAGTCTCCAGCTAAATTCACAAGATCAGGTTAAGATCTGAGAGGATGATTCTACCGGTAGCCAGGTGAAATATTAGGAGATTCAGGGAGTCTCTGGACTCCCTGTTTATGGAAAGAGTTCTCTAGAATCACGAAAGAGCATACTAAACATAAAAACAACAACATGTAGGTATAAGGAAGGGATTTAGCATGAAAGAAATAATGTGTAAATATATTATAGTGCATCAAAGACCCTAAAAACATACTGTTTGAAAAGTATATACTAAGGGAAATTAAGTTTTAAAAATATTTGTTTTTCTATAGGTATAATCCACTATAATTAAAGACTCTTTAAAACAAAAAATAAATATTAATTTCATAAAGAGTGGCTGAGACATAAAAGAGGTATTAACAGTGGTAGAGAGGAAAAATGAAGGAGAAATACAAATAACAAGGAGAATTTATATACTCATTAATGTTGAAAAACATATGAACACTGGAAAAAATCTAATCAGAAATTTGAAAGACAAGATAAAGAACTCTCTGAATAAAAAGAAAAAGATAAATGAGTGGAAATTATCAGAGAGTACAACAGACATAAAGGACTCATAGTATCAACATACAAAAATTCAATGTTCCTGGAAACAAGACAAAGACAAATGCAAAAGATGTAATAGATAAGGGAAGATTTAATAAATGACAAAATTAATGAGCTAAAGCTATCAGGTTGTTTTTTGCATGTAATAAAGAATTCAGAATTCAAATCATAATTAATGACATGTAGGCCAACTCATTAAATATTGATAGAAGTTTTTATATTCAAGGATATTAAGGTTAATGGCAAAGAAGAAAGCATAAGAAAGGAGAAGTAAATGAGGAAGAAAATAAAAAGGAGGGGAGAAGAAAGAAAAGGGATCATAAGGAGAGAAGGGGAGAAGGAAGATGATGATGAGCAGGGATATAAGGAAAAAAGTGGGAAATAATGGGAAGAAGACATGGAGAGGAAGGAAGAAGGGGGAACAGTGGGGAAGAATAGAGGGAGAAGGAAGGAGGGGGAGGAGGAGAAAGTGAAAAGGAAAGTGACACAGAGAAGGAAGAGGTAGAGAAGAAGGAAGAGGAGGGAAGAGAAGAAGGAGAAGGAGGGATTAAAATAGAGGGAGGAAGAGGAAAAGCAACAAGAGTAGGAAGGAGAGAGGAGGACGGAAGTTAAGTGAAAGGGAAGGAGGAAGGAGAAGACAAGGGAGAAAAAGGAGACAGAAAAAAGAGAGTAGAGGAAAGAGTGAGAAGAAAAGATAGGAAAGGAAAGAGGAGCAGAGGAAAAGGAGGTGAATGGGGTATTCTCATGCTTCTCTGAGGCATTACATACAGGAAGAACAACGGAGCAAATCCTATAGAATTCAGACAATAGAGGAAATTCTATACAATATGAAGAGGAAAAGATGTAACTAGAATATTATACCAGATTAGTTTTTTTAATTCATGCATAAATGCAACAGAAAAAGATTCTCCGATATATTATCTCACAACATATACCATTCTTGCTAGACCTATTGCTCAAATAACTACTCTAGCTGAACAAAAATTTATCAAAATAAAGAAATGAACTATGGCAAATCACAGAGTAGAGAAACATTCAACAATCACTGAAACCCCTGGAACATAGATTTCAGTCCAAATAATGACTATAAATGTAGATGTGATAAAACAAAAGAATGAAATGCTATATATATATTAGAGAAACCATCAAATATTAGGAGGAGGAGAAGGAGAAGGAAAGAAATAACAATAGTAAACTGGGCCCCAAATCTCAGATTATATTACTAAAACATGATTGAGTAGGAGGGAAGGACAAAAAGGTATTCCAGGACCATCGAGGGAAAGATATAAATACATGGTTTCAAGCTTGATTCTGAAAGAGAAACAACAGTGCATGTATATTGAAGCCTAAAGGAAACCACTGGTGGTTAAGAGAGGATCCTTAACTTCCAGTTGTGGTGGTGGTGGTTCCTAGGGAACCATATTAATAATAATGGTAATAGAATGCTAAACATCATGAAAATAATTTAGAATGCATAAGTAGACATGAGAGAAAATTAAATATATTTATATTATACAACCTGTCAGTGGTCCACCAATAAGTTGAAATAAACAAATTCCTAGAAACATACAATATACATTTAAAGAATGGACACCAATCCTCCTCAAATTCTTACTCCAAAAATGCAAGAGGAGGGAATGCTTCCTAACTCATTCTAAGAGGTCAGAACCTTAAAAACACATTACAGGAAAAGAAAACTGCAAACCTGATGGGATGAACACTGGGTGTTATGCTATATGTTGGCAAATTGAACTCCAATAAAAAAAAAAAGAAGAAGAAAAGAAAACTACAAACCAATATTCCTGAGTAATGTGGATTCAACAATCTTCAACAAAATACTAGGAAACTGGGCAGCCCTGGTGGCCTAGCAGTTTAGCGCCGCCTTCAGCCCAAGGCCTGACCCTGGAGTCCCGGGATTGAGTCCCACGTCTGGATCCCTGCATGGAGTCTGCTTCTCCCTCTGCCTGTGTCTCTGCCTCTCTCTCTCTCTCTCTCTCTTTCTCTCTTTCTCTCTCTCTCTCTCTCTGTCTCTCATGAATAAATAAATAAAATCTTTTTAAAAAATACTAGGAAACTGAATTCAACAGCATATGTTTTTAAATATGGACCAACCAATATTTATTCTGAAATGTAAGGATGGTTCAACATACCAAGATCCATCAGTATAAAATTCTATGTTACCCAAATGAAGGGGGAAAAAAACCACATTATCATCTCAAGGCAGGAAAAGCATTTGACAAAATGAAATACCCTTTCATGATAAAAACTTAACAGGCTAGGAAGAAAAGGAAGCTACCTTGATGTAATAAAGGCCATATAAAAGAAACTCAAAGCTAACATTATACTCAAGGCTTTTCCTCTAAGGTCAGGAACAAGACAAGAATGCCTATTTTCACCACTTCCATTCAACATAGTACTGGAAGTCATAGTCAGACAATTAGGCAAGAAAAAGAAATAAAAGATTTTCAAGTTGGAAGGAAAGAAGTGGAAGTATCTCTGCTGTCAGACAACATGACCTGATATGTAGAAAACCTTAAAATTGGACACACACAAAAACCGCAAATACTAGAATAAATAAATCAGCAAAGTTGTAGGCTAAAAAAAAATAATAAACCAAGATCAGTTGCATTTCTGTACATTAATAGTGAATCCTCTGAAAGGGAAATACAAAAACAATCCCAGTTATAATAATGTCAAAAAGAATAAATACCTAAGAATAAACTTAATCAAAAAGGCAAAAGACATATATACTGAAAACTAAATAATGTTTCTGAAATAAGTTAAAGACACAAATAAATGATAAGACACCTATCTATGCTCATGGATTGAAATACTTCATATTGTTAAAATGTCAATACTACTTAAAGCAATTTACAAATTCAGTGTGATCTCTATCAAAATTCCAATGATGGTTCAGGCAGAAATAGAAAAATCCATTGTAAAATTTCCCCCTCAAGGATCCCCAATTAGTCAAGACAATTTTGATAAAGAATAAAGTTGATGATCTCAAATTTCCTGAATTCAAAATGTACTACAAAGCTATAGTAATCAAAATAGTGTGTACTGACATGAAGAGAGATGCACAGACAGGCCAATGGAATAGAATAAAAAGCCCAGATCTCATTTATATTCAAATCATTTCAAACAAAGGTTTGAAACAAATCCACTCAATGAGGAAAGGACAGTCTTTTTTAATAAATGGTGCTGGGAAAACACAGTATCCTCATGCAAAAGAATGAAATAGGACCCTAACCTTACACCATGTATAAAAATTAACAAAATGGATCAAAATCTTAAATATAAGACCTAAGACTATAAAACTCCTAGAATAAAACATTCAGGAAGGATTTCATGACATTGGATCTGGCAATAATTTCTTAGATATGACAATAAAAGGAAAGCTGACAATAACAAAAAATAGATAATATGGGCTTCATCAAAATTAAAAACTTCTCTGCATCCAAAGACACTACCAACAGAATTAAAAGGCTACCCATAAAATGGGAGAAGATATTTACAATATCTAATGAGAGATTAATACCTGAGATATACATAAAAAACTACAGCCCAGTAATAAAAACAACCTAATTAAAAATGGGCAATAAACTTAAACAGACATTTCTCCAAAGAAGATATGCAAATGGCCATTAACACATGAAAAGATGCTCAGTATCACTAATTATCAGGGAAATGCCAATCATAACCAAAATGAGATACCACTTTACACCCATTAGGATAGCTATTATGAAAACAAAACAAAAAATAAGTATGGGTAAGGTTGTAAAGAAACTGGAATTCTTGTTAGTTGCTGGTGGGACTGTGAAATGGTGGAATTGCTGTAGAATATGATAAAGTAGTTCCTAATAAAAAAAGTTAAACATAGAATTACCATATGATACAACAATTCCACTTCTGAGTATATACCCAAGAGTACGTAAAGCCAGGACTTGAACATATACCTATACACCTGTGTTTAAAACAGCATTATTAAATAGCCAAAGGATGGAAGCAACAGATGCATCTCTCAACAGATGAATGTATAAACAAAATGTGATATATATGCTGCATATTTATACACACGCTACAACATCAATGAAGCTTTAAGACATGCTAAGTGAAATAAGTTAGTCACGAAAGGACAAAAACTGTATTGTTTCACTTATCCAAGGTACCTAGAGTAGTCAAATTTATAGAGAGATAACAGGACTATGGTTTCCAGAGTCTGGGAAAGTAGGGAATGGGGAGTACTGTATAGACTTTCAGTTTTACAATATGAAGCATTCTAGAGATGGATGGTGATGATGTTTATAGAACAATGTGAATATACTTGATGACATTAAACTGTACACTTAAGGGACACCTGGGTGGCTCAGAGGTTGAGCATCTACCTTCTGCCAAGGGCGTGATACTGAAGTCCCGGGATCCAGTTCCACATCGGGCTCCCTGCATGGAGCCTGCTTTTCCCTCTGCCTGTGTCTCTGCCTCTCTCTCTGTGTCACTCATGAATAAATAAATAAAATCTTAAAAAAATAAAAATAAATAAACTGTACACTTAAAAATAATTAAAATGATAAAATTTATGTTATGTATATTTCATCACGATTTAAAAATTAAAATTAAAGTTGTTTTGAAACAAATTATGAAATTTATTCAATAAGTAAAAAAAAAACCCAAAAAAAAAGAATTTAAAAATTAAATATAGAAGAGCATCCATTGAATAAATTGGGAAAAATTTTGTTACTTCCCAAAAAAGTAAGGGATCCGACAGCTTCATAAAGGAATTCCTGGGGCAGAGGTGGAGTAGAACAGAGAGAAACATTTTTTCAATTTTTTCATACTATTAAAATAAAGTTGGCTTTGATCCAAATTACATTGTTGTAAATTAAGATGGGAATTGACATGCCTTGGGCAACCACTTAAAAATATAACTCAAAACTCTATATAGTAAAAGAAAAACAGGGGAATCAAAATGGTATAAGGAATATATCTATTTAACACAAAAGAAAGAAGTAATGGAGGAAATGAGGAACAACAGAGGTGTAAGACAGAAAAAGAACTAATAATAACATGGCAGAAGTAATTTCTTCCTTATCACTAATTACATTAGATGTAAATGGATTAAACTATCCAATTAAAGCAGAGATTGGTAGAACAGATGAAAAAACATGATTGAACTATATGTTATATGGACGTGACTCACTTTAGATCCCAAGACAAATAGATCGAAAATAAAAGAATAAAAAAATTTTGTTCAAACAATAACCAAAAGAGAACTGGAATGGGATACTAATACCAGACAAAGTAAACATTAAGGGAAAAGTTTTTGTAAGAGACAAAGAAGAGCAGTATATAAAAGGGTCATTTGATAAGAATATAAAAAATTACAATTAGAAACATATGTACATCTAACAATAGAGTCCCAAAACATACGGATCAAAATTGATAAAACTGAAGGGAAAAATAGGCAGTTCTGAAAAAAATGGCTAGAGACTTTAATATCCCACATTCAATAATTGATCCACAACAATAGAAGATCAGCAACTAAATGAAAAACATGAACAACACTATAAGCCAACTAAACCTGAAGATGAAATAGACAATATGAATTGCCCTTTACTTTGAAAATTGTATTTATTAACTTAAAAGCTCCAAGAACATGGATCTTCTAGAAGGTTTCCCTGGAGAATTATACATTTAAAGATGAATTAACACCAACTTTATATAATCTCTCACAGAAAACAGAAGATAAGAAGGCTTCCTAAATCATTTTATGAAGCCAGTGCTACCCTGAAACCAAAACTAGACAAAAATAGCACAATAAATAAAAGTGAAAACTGATAATTCTCATAAATTTTTTTATTTATTTAAGATTTTATTTATTCATGAGAGACACACAGAGAGAGAGAGAGAGAGAGAGAGAGAGAGGAACAGACACAGGCAGAAGAAGCAGGCTCCATGCAGGGAACCTGACATGGGACTTGATCCCAGGTCTCCAGGATCACACCCCGGACTGAAGACAGTGCTAAACCGCTGAGTCACCTGGGTTGCCCAATTCTCATAAATTTAGATGTAAAAATCCTCAACCAGAATATCAGCAGAAAGAATCCGAAATATATGCAAAGAATCATAGATCATGACCAGGGGAGATTCGTTCAAGGTACACAACATTTGAAAAACAATCACTGTAATCTATCATATTAGTAAGCCAAAGAAGAAAAATCATATGGTCCTGTCAAGCAAGGAAAAAAAAAAAAGCATTTGAGAAATCTAATACCCATTCATGATAGTCTCAGCAAGTTATGATCTATTGGTTTAATGCAATTTTAACTATAATTAATGCAATTCCTATCAAAATCTTGGAAAATTTTTTATAAACATATGTTTATAAAATTTGAGTAGAAAGATGCAGGCCCCAGAATAGTTAAAACAAGCTGAACAAAGAAGAATAAAATGAGAGGGGTCACTCTGCCCAATATTAAGGTTTACTCTGTAGCTATAGTAACCAAGACAGTGTGGTATCGGCAAAGGCACAGGCACATAGATCAATGGAACTGAATGGAAAACTCAGAAGTAGACCCACATGCACCCAGCTGATTTCTGACAAATTGCAAAAGCAATTCAATGAAGGAAGAACAGCCTTTTTAATAAATGATGCTAAAGTAATTGGATGTTCATAGACAAAACCATATATGTGTGTTTGTGTGTGTGTGTAACAGAATTATGTATCTAAAACTCACTTAACCTCATGCCTTATACAAAAATTAACTCAAAATTGACTGTAGACTGAAACGTAAAATGTAAAATTACAACACTTTGAGGAAAAACAGAAAAAACAGGGGATTATCTTCATGGTCTAAGGTTAGGCAAGAGTTAGACTTGACACCAAAGGTATGATCCACAAAAGAATAAATTTATAAATTGGACTTCACAGGAATTAACATTTTTTTTCTCTGTGAAAGAACTTGTTAAGATGTTGAAAAGAGAAAGTACAGAGTGGGGAAAATATTTACAAATAAGATGTCTGACAAAGAACTAGTATCTAAAATATATAAAGAACTTTCAAAACACAAGAGTAATAGTCAAACAACCGATTTGGAAAATGGGCAAGGGGCTCCTGGGTGGCTCAGTTGGGTAAGCACCCCACTCTGGATTTTGGGTTAGGTCATGATCTCAGGGTCGTGAGATTCGAGTTCCAAGTCAGGCTCTGTACTGCGATGGAACCTGCTTGGGATTCTCTCTCCCTCTGCTCTTCCCCCTGCTCATGCATGTGTGCTCTCTTTGTCTCTCTCTAAAAAAGAGAGAGAGAGAGAGAGAGAGAGAGAGAGAAAGGAAGAAAAAGAAAATGGGCAAAATACTCAAATGGATATTTCACCAAAGAGGTTACTATATAGTTAGCAATAAGCACATTAAAAGGTGTTCAACACAATTGCTCATTAGGGAAATGCAAATTAAAACCAGAATGAGATATCAGTCCATGCCTATCAGAATGGTAAAATAAAAAAATAGTGAAAATCCTAAATGCTGGCAAAGATGCAAAGAAACCGGATCATTACCATACCACTAGTAGTAATATAAAGTTCCAGTCACTCTAGAATATGGGTTGATAGTTTCTTATAAAACATAATTTCTTATAAAACCTGCTATTACCACATGACCCAGCAATTGCACTCTTGGATATGTATCACAAACAAATGAAAACTTGTGTTCACACCAAAACCTACGCACAAATACGTACAGTGGCTTTCTTCATAATTGCATAAGGGCGAAAACAAGCTGACATCCTCCAGTGTGTGAACTCACGAACAAGCTGTGGTGCATGTAATACTACTAAGCAACAAAAAGGCAATGAATTATTAATACACACACCAACCTGGATGAACCTCCAGAGAATGGCACTAAATGAAAAAGGCAATCCAAAAGCTATGATTCCATTCATATAACATATATAAAATGACAACATTTTAAAGATTTTTATTTACTTATTTATTTGAGAGAGAGAGAGAGAACATGAGTGAGCAGGGGGGAGGAGCAGAGGAAGAGAGACAAGCAGACTTGGTACTGAGCATGAGCCCGAGGTGGGGCCCAACTCCAGAACTCCAGAACCCTGACATTGTGACCTGAGCTGAAATCAAAAGTTGGACGCTTCACTGACTGAGCCGCCCAGGTGCCCTGAAATGATAACATCTTAGAAATGGAGAACACATGAGTGGTCACCAGGGGTTGAGAGCAGGACTAGAGGGGAAGAAGTGTGTGTGAGATGGGTGTGGCCATAAGAGGAAAATACAAGGGATCCTCGTAGGAATAAAATTCTTTATCATCTTTACTGTGGTGATGAATACACACATCTACACACTTGACGAGACTGTGTAGCACCAGATGCACGCACATGCACGTGCGCAGGGAAATGAGTACAAGAGGGGAAATCTGAATAGAATCAGCCAGTTCTCTTAATATCAATACTCTGGCTGTGATAAGATGACTACAGTTTTGCAAAATGTGACCATGGGGGGAAACCAGTTAAAGGGTATTATGAGATCTCTCTGCATTATTTCTTACAACTGCATGTGAATCTATAATTATCTCAATAAAAATGCCAACTGAAAAATAAGACTGGATGCTATCATACTAAATTTTGAATCCTGGCCAGAGTCTGAACTCTTTTAAATAGGCCGCTGGGAGCCATAGAAGCTAGTTAAGTACGGATGACCAGGTAGGGCTGTGGATCAAAAGAATCCATATAATGATAGTGAGTATGATGAATTAAGGGAGAAATTACACACGATAATCAGGAATCCAGTGAGAGGGGATATTGCGGCCAATATGGTACCGGAGGAAACGCAGACTAGTGCCCACGGTCACTTCAGCAACAGCATTGCAAACACCCCTTCACTTGGCCCAAGTTCATCTGCAATTTACACAGTATGTGGAATTCTGATCCTAAAACAAAGGTGCTCCCATGTTATTCCACTATGTTGAACTAATTCTTTTACACCATATTTTTAAAACTTTGGTAAAACAAAGAAATGTTTTTATTCCCTGATTTCAATAATTTCACAAGTATAAGTGAAATAAGTTTTCTAATCACCGTGATAGTGGCATGTCTTTAAAAATAAGTTTAAGGTGTTTGAAGATTTGGGAAAATATCTTAGACTTGTGGTCTTAATTAATTTTAATTTAATGTTTAGAAAATTTTGATTAAATAAGTTTGTAATCAACGTTTAAATGCCTGAGGAAATTTAATTTGTTAATTTTTAATGTTTTGATTTCTTAGTCTTATAAGCAGCATTTAAATGTTCAGAGAAGTATTATTTAATTCATTTATGCATTTATATAATTGTGTATGAAGTAAAATACAAGAGGAGCAAAGCTCTCCAATGCATTGAGTACGATGATCAAACTGCAGATCTGGGATCTGAGTCTGTTTACCTCTATAACATGAGGCTATATTGTCTTTACAGCTTTTCGGAGCTGCATGATCCCAGATCTGGAGGGAGGAATGGATCTTACCTTATGGGGTTGTCCATCCTGGACACTGTAAGGAATGCAGCAAGATTCGCTGTGTAGGAGGAGCACACAATGAGGGTGAAGAGCCACCAGCTACCCATCACGATGCGCATGGCCATGGAGTTCACGGAGGATTCGCCACCTGCAGGAGGCCAGCAAAGTGGTTGGCCCTGGACTTCGTGCTCACTCCCATCCCCACAGAAATGCTCCAGCTCCACCCTGCAGCCGGGCTCAAGGAACCACCAAGAGGTTGGGCTAGGGAGCAGGGAACTGAGTTGCTGGCTGGTTATGGGGGACTGTGACAATTCTGGGAAGGAATCCAAAGATTATCCATCTTGGAAAGGGATGAAGGACCACCAAATACAAAGATCCAGGACTTCACTGGGTTGCCTACTTCCAGGGCTGCAACCTGATGTAAGAGCCTTTCCCCATTTCGAATTCAGAGAGAGTAGTCTCAGGAATTCTGTAAATATAGAATTACCTCCTACCTGGAGGGTTCCCTGGCTTTCTTATAAACCTCAGAAATGAGATCTCACTTTTATTAATATTCAGCCCTCACTAGATGACTTTTTTCCTAGGATTTTCAGAAGTCATTGCCTGTGACTTGTAGTCTGAAGCTGCCCCGTTGAGGCCAATTATTTCTCCTCGGTCCCTTCGGTGGTAGCAGAAGAAAGCGTTTCACCGACTAATCTTATATAACCTGGTGAACAGGCGGTACATGTTTTGCCATGGTGCAAACAAAGCCAACACTCACATTAGGAACTTTGCAATTCATAGTTTAGGTCAAAACTGCACGAACCAGGAACTTACCAAGTGCTCTCCAGACTTCACAGAGGAAGGAGACTTTGTATCTCAAGAATGGATGGAGTATTGCTTAGATGATTGAAAAGCAATTGTGATTTTTTTTTTCCTATTAAGACTGCAAATTTAAGCAAGATTCAGTTTCATCTGACAACCCCGGATGCATAACAATCAACCTAATGTGGGAGGGGAGAAGAGTGCAAAGCAGAACTCCAAAGTTAATTTTATCTAAAGCGGAGAACCGGGCTTTGAAGTTGAGTTCCTTGTCACTTCATTTAATTTCTATCTGTATTACTCAGAGAAATTGGGGGCAGCCTGATATTGGTCCTGTCCTAGAGATGAAATAAAACTGCATTTAAAATGACTTTGCCAAAACCTATCTAAGAACTCGGCCAGTGGGCAAGTTCTCTCAGGCCCCTGGGGCTCCGGCGACATCAGGAAACCAGGACTCGTACCTTGCTGTACGAAGGCCCCGTAGACTATCCAGATGGCACTGTGCAAGGTGGCCGAAGCGGAGGGTCGGGGCTGGGCAGCACTCTGAGCCCTCACGGCCTGGATCCGGTTCAACACAAATATCAGCACGCCCACCACGGGGATGGCTGCTGCAATGCAGGCCCACACGGCAAAATCAAACGGAGCAAAAAGAGAGAAGATGCTGATTTTCTCCTCGGGCTTCTTGATCAGGATGCCCACCGAATAGTCCATGTAGCGCTTGCTGAAGTCCACAACACTCTCCCTCTCCGGGGTGATTGTGATGGCCGAGATGGCCAGGTCTGCTCTCTGAAAGGCAAAACCAACTCATCAGGCATCGGTCCCCACTTCCTGCAGGGTCCCACCCCGGGGCAAGGCCTGCCCTCTACCCTTTGGGCTGTTTTGTCAAGAGGAAACAGATTCAAGAGGTGACAACCTGTGACCTCGAATATTGTAAAAAAAAAAAAAAAAAAAAAAAAAAAAACCCACTAAGTTGTCTGTTTGAATTATAGTTTTTCTTCACTTTCTTGTTGTTCTCGGAAACTTCCACTATCTTCTTTCTTTTGCCGGTTCTTCCTTCTACCCCAGCCCTGCTTCCCACCAAGAAGGCCCTTCCTTCTATCTTCTTCTAGACTTATCTGCATCCTTGCTATACTTTCATCAAGCCTCTCCAAGCTTCCATTAGCCCACATGGATGTCTCCCTCTCTTCAGATGCTTCAGAATTACGTGGTAAGTTGTACGACTACTAGAAATCTCATTAATGTCCCAGTCTCTGGTTGTTTTATATGCAGACTTTATGCCAGAGAGTAATATCCTCCAAGACGAAAGGGGTTATGTACTGTCATTGATCAGCCCTTAATTCATGGCCTCGCAGACATATGGGTTGATTTTTCATATACTAAAGCCATGTTGGGAGGGAACTTTCTGGGCACGCTGGACTTTAAAAAGCACCTTGCAATATTTTTGCTTTCTAAGATGGACTTAATTTTAAAAATAGACAAAGACTCCAATAAGATGGAACTAGACTGAAAGATGAGAGTGCCAAGACTGGTGGAGGTTAGGATAAGTAGGCCCCAGGGGATGATGGTGGGTAATAATGGGCCTGCAGTCCCCACTCCAACCACAAGAGCATCAAAATATACACTGATCATCCTAATCTTGGCTCTTGGACCTTTAAGTAGGAGGCATCATCAGAACTGCTTAGTTTAGAGTAATCAGCTCTGACAACTGATCCAATGTGCATATTTAAATTGGGAAAAAAGGGGATCCCTGGGTGGCGCAGCGGTTTGGCGCCTGCCTTTGGCCCAGGGCGCGATCCTGGAGACCCGGGATCGAATCCCACGTCGGGCTCCCGGTGCATGGAGCCTGCTTCTCCCTCTGCCTATGTCTCTGCCTCTCTCTCTCTCTCTCTCTCTGTGTGACTATCATAAATAAATAAAGAAAAAAATATTTTAAAAAAAATAATAAAAATAAATAAATAAATAAATAAATAAATAAATAAATAGGGAAAAGAGGGGTGCCTGGGTGGCTCAGTCGATCAAGCAGCCAACTCTTGGTTTCAGCTCAGGTCATGATCCTGCCATTGTGGGATCAAGCCCCGTGTCAGGTTCTGTGTTCAGTATGGAGTCTGCTTTAGGTTTTCTCTTTCTCTCTCTCTCCTCCTCTTTCTCTTCTCTCTCTCTAATAAATAAAATCTTTTAAAAAAATAAATTACATTGGGAAAACATACATAAAAAGACTTTATCGGGAAAAGATTTTTATCAGGTTTAATATGTGGACTAGACTGACAAATAAACTGATATTCTAATCTATGAAATCCAGGGATGCCTGGGTGGCTCAGTGGTCGAGCCTCTGCCTTTGGCTCAGGGCGGGATCCAGGGGTCCTGGGATCAAGTCCCACATGGGGCTCCCTGCAGGGAGCCTGCTTCTCCCTCTGCCTGTGTCTCTGTCTCTCTGTGTGTCTCTTATGAATAAATAAATAAAATATTTTAAAAATTAACTATAAAATCCAAAAAAATTAAATAAATAAACTGTGAAATCAACAACATATCTAAAGTAAAAAGAAAAAATATTGGAGGTAACGAGGGTGAAGCTCTCCTCTTAGACTTATCACATTTGTATCTCTGGTTCTTGCCTCTCTTTTTAAAAACTCAAGATCCAGAGATTTCCTTTTAAGAATTTGGAGCATTCAAAGCGTATGTAAGGACTAAGAAGAGATCTTGTGGAGCAGGACAGGTTCATAACATGGGAAGAAGAGAAAGTAATTTATGAAGCCAGGACTAGAAGAAGCACAGGGAGATTGAGTTATGACCCCAGTAGAGGGGTCATAACACTCCCACCTCTGAAACTGGAGGTTAGAGCAGGTGTCTGCAGATGTGAATTTCATAGGTAGTTGAAATAGTATTTCAAGCCCACAAATCTCCATTTCTTTGCCTAATATAGGAGCACAATTTTTTTTTTTTTTTTTTTTTTTACTTAGGAGAGAAGACTTTTAGGTTGCTTAAAGAGAAAGACAAACTTTTGAAACAGTCGCTAAAGGATATAGCCAAGGGGTCCAACAAAGGACAAGTTAAGGAACTCAGTCTGTCCTGAAGGCCTAGCTCAGGTTGGAGGCCACACAATGTTCATACTTCCATTTGGGCAGATTTGTGATTTTCTTCTCTAATTGAATGTAGCAACGTGGATGTCAGATTCAGAGGGTAGATAATATAATCAAGTCGGGGTTTCAGTACAGTAAGAAACCAAGAACAAAGAGAATCACAAAAGATGAAGGACACAGGATTATCTGGTCCAATATTGAGGGTATGCCAGCCAGGGAAGGATGCGGTATCACAAGGACACAAAAATCTTAAAGAAAGATGAACCTCAAATACATGTGCTAAGTAGAAAGGGCCAGACACAAAAAACCATGTATGACTCCATTTAAATTAAATGTTCACCAAAGCAAATCTATGGAAATAGAAAATAGATTGATGGCTGCCTAGGTCTGGGGTCAGGAATGGAATTAACTATAAATAAGTATGAGGGATCTCACTGAATTGATGGAATTATCCTAAAACTAGATTGTTTTTAAAAAGATTTTGTTTATTTGAGACAGAGAGAGAGTATGTGAGCACACGTGCCGGGGGAGAGGGGAGCAGAGGGAGAGGGAGAAGCAGACTCCCCACTGAGGCAGGAAGCCCAACAAGGGGCTGAGATCATCAAAGGCAGACATTTAACCGACTGAGCCACCCAGGTGCTCCCCAAAACTAGATTATGAAGATGGTTGGCACAACTCAGTAGATTTCCTAAAAGTCACTGAATTATTTGAAATGGGTGTATTTTATATATAAAACATTATATGGTCTCATTCATTTGGGGAATATAAATAATAGTGAAAGGGAATAAGAGGGAAGGGAGAAGAAATGGGTAGGAAATATCAGAAAGGGAGACAGAACATGAAGACTCCTAACCCTGGGAAATGAACTAGGGGTGGTGGAAGGGGAGGAGGGCGGGGGGTGGGGGTGAATGGGTGACGGGCACTGAGGGGGGCACTTGATGGGATGAGCACTGGGTGTTATTCTGTATGTTGGCAAATTGAACACCAATAAAAAATAAATTTATTATAAAAAATAAATAAAATAGTACTGCAATAAAATTGTTTTTTAAATAACTTAGGAGAAGTTGGAGAGATTGTGTGTGCCTTTGTGGGTCTATAAAGCAAAGGACCTATGTTTTAGGAGCAAAAGTTCAAAAGACGTGGTAGTGGTAGGACACAGCAGGTGGTAGTGTCAGAGTGGAACAGTGACAGCAACATGCAAGATGTTAACAGAACGCATGGGTACAGACACTGCCATGGAGCACAAACAGAGGTCACCGGAGGGAGGCAGGGCAGTCAGAACACTGGGGTCCCCTGGGGATGTCTGTAACGTCAGAGATGGCGGCAACAGCAGCACTAGGGAACGAGGCCTGGAGCAGATGCCACCATCATAAATAACTGTCAGGAGACGACCCACGGGTCTGGGGTGACAGGGGTGAGGACGGGGACACGGTGAATTGGCCTCATACCATGAGTCTCAATGAGGACCCAGGCTCTACAGGAGAGAGGAAGAGTAATTATGTGAAATTAATCTGAGGAATGTCGTATCACTTACACACGACAGTGCAGACACACGCACACACTCACACGCGTGCATCTGTATAGACACACCCCACCGTGAGCCACGAGGGGGAAAAGAATCAGCACTCACTAACACTGCCTGCGAGAACCAAGTTCCTATTTCAGCCCAAACGTGGGGTGGGTTGCAGGAAGGGTGTGCTACAGGGCAGGCTCTGGAGAAATGGCAGCAGTAGGTACGGAAGGAAGACAGAGTGAGAGATAGAACCCAGAGGTGGAGCATGGCGGGGCGGGGTGGGCTCAAGAAGAGAGAGCTCTAGTGGGTGAAGAGTGGTGACCTGTGATCTGCTTAGCTAGTTCCAGAGTTCTAAATGCCTAATGGGCCAAATTTAGGGATCACCGCAGAGGCAGGCAAGGTGCCCCCCCCCAACCCCGTGGGCCGGCCCCGGGACCTACCTTGCTGATGAGTTCCCCGATCATCCCGTTCCAGGAGGTGTTATGGAGCTGGTGGCCGTACCTGCCATCGGGGGCCTGGTAAATCTCATATTTGAAGCCCAGAGCCTTGGCCAGCGCATCCAGGACATCTATGGAGAACCCTTTATAGCGCTTGGGCTGTCCAAGGATGTTCTCAGCCACCATCACGAAAGGCTCTTCCTGAGGACAACAGAACGAATGCTCTTCAATTAAATCACGGGTTCCGGGATACACACCTTTCCAGGGTACTGCTGGAGAGACCAACCTGATGAATCCGCTTTAGAATGTTTGCGGACGTGGGCATGTGTTCACCCAACTTAGGCCTGAGGTCTGAAGATCTCGGCCCTGGATTAAAGCAGTTTATGGACACTTGGCGCGCGCTGGATAGGAAGATCCCTGCCACCAGCACATTGACGGAGGGACGGAGATTTACTTGTGCTGTGTGACACTTTCCCAGCCTCTGCTCGGAACCCCATTGCCAGAATGACATGATTTGTTTTCATTCCTTTATTTGTGACATTCAGGACTCTGTTCTTAGGAAATGCCATAATTCTTCAGGACCCACATGAGAAATGTGGTTACTTCTCATCCAGGATAAAGAGCGACAATAAAAGCTCTATGATATTAGATTGAGAGAAGACAATATTACATCCATCAGATTGTACTAGAAAATGGATTCTGATTCATGGGAGAAGGTCACACCATAAGTCAAAGCCTGGGACAGAATTAAAGCCCGCCGTTCCTGAGCCCAAAGCCACATTCACACATTTTGTCCTGTGACATATGTGCTTCTGCAGGGCACGTGGTCCTCTGGAGAAAGCCTTAGCCTTCCCCATCACACTCGTATGAAACCGAACAAGACTTTGGGCAAACGGCCCCGGAGAATATATCTCATTAGTGTCCCTGGGGCCGTGGGGGGTTATGGCATAATGCTTATTCTGTGATGTGCACACGGGATGGAGGAGAACGCTGCTGCCAAAGGCTTCTAGGGCTGAAGAGACATCAGCATCTGACGGGACACAGGGACCATTTGAATCGTGTGAATCTAAAATGTCTCCTACAGCCCTAAAAAGCTGAAGGAAGAACTTGGCCGGAAGATGCCCCTAGTCTCTTAAAGATATAAAAGTCTACGATTCCAAGACTACCGTGCAGGAAAACTGCAACAGACGGTCTTTGTTGTGAAGTTTGTGTCCCACGGGGCCATCGGCGAGTTTGGGTGCCGGAAGAGTGGCCTCCTCCAAGCACCTTTGAGGACTCTGGCTGCCAGCAAAGCTCTCTAGAGGACTACCAGGAGGTCAAGATACTGTTTACGTCCAGGAACAGGTAGGGCTGCGTCTGCTTGGAAGTTTGGCCGTGGAGATTAGTGGTTCTTCTCCCGAGCAGCTCAGTCACCTCCATGGAAGGCCCTGGGACAGAATCTCCAACCCTCCTCTTCCTTCATTACTTGCAAAATTATTTGCCAGAAAGGCCTTATGAGCCCCCAAGCCACTACACGAGATCCCCTTCCCCCCAAGCCCAGCATGAAGCCAAACAGAGAGAAGCCCCTAACTCCAAAGCCCAAATGGTGAACTGCCCCAAAATGCCCGTGATCCTACCAAGACAGTCACCACTTTGAGAGTCAGTCCTTGGAGGCGGCTGCCCATGGGCCTCTCTTGCAGGCTGCCATTCAGGCCTTTCTCTGAGTCCCACGTCGCCAGCTGTGAAGGAAAAAGGGAGTGTGAGGGGCAGAATAGCATCTGCGTGCAGCCCAGGACTGCGGCCCTCAAACCGGGATCCTGGGTCCCGCCACTGGGAGGATAGCGGTCCCCCCGTGTCCCGGAGACTCAAGGCCACCTTAAAACCTTAGAAAGAATACGTGAGTGACGAAGGTCTCCCTTCCTCCAGCAACTCATCTGGAACTCGGAGGACTTGTCACATCCTTCAAGTAAAGCCAGTTGGTAAGAAATTGTTTCCAGAATGAACATTTCTGTCTAACGTTATCCTATCCACCCATGGGGTTCAGATCACCACGTCTCCCACAAAGTGTCTTCTTTCTTTAATTACCCTGTGACTTGCCCAGGCCGGAGGGCCCCTGAGTTCAGCCAATGCTGCCACCAGGGCAAGATGAGGCTGAGCAGCATGTCCGGCTCGCCTTGCGCCCCGATGCCCACTGCAGGCAGGGTCGAGAGCTCGCGGCCTGTCTTCGCTGAGGGGGCAGATGTCATGATTCTCTTTGATATGCAGGTACAGGTACAGGTACAGGCCTGGAACACCCAGGCTCTGGATCTGCCATAGCCCCCCAGGGCTGCGGAGTCCCTCCCACGGCCAGAGACAGCTCTGATAGGCCCCCCAGGGCGATTGGGGAGCCCCTCTACGGCTCAGAAACAACAGGCGATGCAATGTCCTTCACACGGCGTCCCCTCTCTGCATCCCTGCAGGCCCGGGAAACCACGGTGAAATCTTGGTCTCATCAATGATTCTCCATCATTAATTGGTAAAAAGGTACAAGGCACCTTAAGCAGGATCTCAGCACTTGGGCGCCAGGGATTGTAATGCAACCCCAGCCACCATCATTGAGAAACCCTGTCCTTTTAGGTCGCTGCAGATTAGGTTCTCTTAAGAAGGCTTTTAAAACATACCGAAGGCTGGGCCTCATCCCCAGAGATTTGAATTTAATTGGTCTGTGGTGGGCTAGATATGAATATTTCAGCTCCCCAGGTGATTCTAATGCACAGCCAGGATTGTAAACCTCTGCTCTAGATTAAAGCAGGTGATTCTCAAACTGTAATATGCACACAAATTATCCAGGGATTTTATATGCACTTTCTGATTCTGGGGCCTGTGGTTATTCCTGTCTAACAAGCTCCCAGGTGATGCTGCTGCTGCTGCTGCTCCATGACCACCATTTAAGCAGCAAGGAGTTAAAAGATCAGACCACTGTGGGCAGCATCTACTTCATCAGAGAAAACCGACAAGTCCCCTAGTTAGGCTGGGCAGAGCCATCCCTCTGTGGAGAAATGTCACCAGCTGCCCTAAAGGAGCCACCAATAGCACTACTTCAGGACACTTCTACTCTCCCAGCATGTCCCTTAGCCTTGACATCTGCAGCAGGGTCTGCACTCCGAGCGTTGACTACGAGGCCACAGTTGCAGAATCTGTGGGACCATTCCATCTGGAACATACTAGAACCCTGAGGCAGGAACACCGGGATGAGACACATGGTTGTCGAAGCAGTTTAAAAGGAACCTGGAAACTCTGGCTGTCACTTTGGACACAATACCAACTAAGACCCACTCCATCCTAAGGTATAGGATGCCTGGCAGTGATGAATGAATCATTTAGTTAAGAGCATGGCCATGTGCTCTCAGGAGCTCCTCACAGCCGCCACCAATTAATTTGAGGGGCACTGCAGTTAAGGGCAAAGTTAAAATCTACCCAAACTCCTGTTCAAGGACATCAAAGAATTCACACTCTGGGAACTGGCATCGTGAGAAGGAAAGCTCAAGGCTGTTTCCCCCTTGGGTCTCAGGAAACAGCCCTGGGATCCAGAATCAATTCTTGCATCTGGATTAAAATGCTGGTCAAAGGGAAGAGACCAACCTAGATGAAAAGAGTCAAGGTGTTGATTCCCTACATCCTGTGGACCCTCCGATATGGACCAGGGTACTCATGATGTGTATCTGGGCTGCCTGCTGGCCCAGCCTTGGAGCTGCTTAGCCCTGATGGGTAATCTGCTGCCCCTCCTGGGTTGGGTGGTGGTAAGAAGGCCCCTGGACCACCTCAATGACTGATAAAGTCCTAATGAAGGCAAGCTCGTCCTAACAATGACATGTTAGTGCCACGTACCAGATATTTCGCCTTGCAGCAGGACTTGACGTCCTATCATGTGCTGCCAAACCTCCGTGACAGAGCCAAAGGGGCACCTCAACTCCCTGCTAGCACCTGCATGAGTAAGCACCTGGAATGGGGCTCTGCTTGGCCTTGAGCAAACAAACTCTACCTGTCTGTCTCCCGGGGTTGTAATCAGTCTTGAGGATGGGGAAGAGAGGCAGGAAAAAGCAGCTGGGATGAAGCTCTGTCCTAGAGTTTTAGCTCAGCTGCGAGAAGGGCTCTGCCTCTCAGTCCCTAACGGTACAACCCTCTTCTAGCTCATTGCCTGGCTCAAGGCAGCAGCCTCTCCTTTGATCTCATGAACCCCAACCTCTCTCTGACAGCCTCTCCCATTGTGCTGATTTGTACCTTTATAATAAATAAACCCAAACATGAACTGTGTTAACGAAAAGTTTCAAACGACTTCCCATTTCCTGCAGAATAAATCGTAACACTCTGAAGCCTGGCCTTAAAGAAAAAGGCCTTCCTTATGGAGATCAAGCCTGACAATCAGCTTCACTGAGGTTTGTGTAGGCCCAGTCCACTCCCACCCCAGCAAATGCCTCACCCTCCTCATGCACCTCACATGGCATGCTTCCTCCAGTTCCTTCTGCCTGTAATACCATTCCTCTTTGGTTGGGTCTGGTACATTCTTAACTCATATTTTTTTAATAAGATTTCACTTTAGAATAGTTTTAGTTTTACAGAAAAGTTGTAGAGGTTGTGCAGAGGCTGTCCATATTCCCCACATCCAGTTTTCCGTATCCAAGATGTTACATTAGTGTAACACACTGCTCGCAGCGAATGCAATGCTGATGAGCCCAATCTCCACCATTTACACAGAGCTGGGTAGAGATGATCCCCATTGTCTTCCATGCTGGACCTAAGGTTGTGACCCTGCTGTGCAATTTGGGTTGGTTACCCTGTCCCTTTCGAACAAAACCCTGTCTTCAGAAACTGTCTAGAATTTCAGGCTCTTGGACTAGACCTTGCCTTGCTTATTCCCATCTCAGGGTTTCCAACCTTGATTTGAACGCCATGTTCTCCTCTCAAAGATCAACTTACTACACTCGGTAAAGATCTGGGGAAGAAGAGAGGAACTCAGAGGTATGAAAGCAGCGTAAGTTTGGTAGTCGACTGACCTATATCTAGCTGTGTTTCCACCACTTACCTGGGTGACCTCAGAGAGCACATTTTACCATGGTGCTTAGAATTTTGCATAAATTTGACTCCATTAAGATTCCATTTTCTTATCTAAAAAGTGAAATAAGAATACTTTCCCTGCCTACCAAACACTTAGGGGTTATTCAAAAGGGAAAAAAAAAATCACTTTGAAATAATCTGCTATAAAATAATAATCACAAAAAAATCAGGATATAAACCTCTGTGTGCAATAAAACCTCAATTATGGTTTTTTAAAAGGGTGGTGGTAAAAATGGGTGGAGCTTTGTTGAAATGTAATATATGGATACATCCAGGTGGTGGAATTATGAGTAATCATTGCAACTTCTTGACATTGTTCTGTGTTTCCAACAGGTTTTTCACCACTTTCACAGGAGGGAAAATATGCTTTTGATCAAAATAACTAGCATAGGTGACAAGGTCCTGTCACACGCATTTGTACGACTAAGGACTGAATGGAGGGTTAAATTATCAGAGTTGGTGTGTCAAGACCAGCCTGAGCGTCAGAACCCAATGAATCAGTCCTCGGGCTGCAAGGAGCAGTGGCCAAGGCGTGCCCATCTCCTAGAAGAGGCAATTGTGGGTCATCCAGCACGGCGTCTCCCATTCTGTGACCTCCTCAACATGGCACGGGGCCCGGTGAGCCTGCTGGGTTTGGAGACAGGGAAGTAGCCACTGCTGAGGCCCAGCTCCATGAAGACAGACAAGCTTTCTCCACTAAGAAAGAAGGACAGCAATCCTAAGGCAAAGCCATTTAAATCAAAATGCAAGTACCTGAGAGGGGGAAAAAAAATTCCTCCAAGCCTATAATTACCCCTATTTTTATTTTCCTGCAAGTATTCAGGACTTAGAGGCTTTTATTTTTGTGTGTTTTTGTTTTTTAATACAGACCTCTGCCTCCCTGGCCTTCAGGGCATCCTGTACTCTGACAGAGAAAGAAAAAATACTTCAAAGTGAAACCAAAATTCCGCCTTCAAACACATCAAAGTGCAACCATGTTCTAGGAACCAGGATCCTTGAGTTGGGCAGGGAAGTTTATTATTCCCTCACATCAGCCTCAAGCCAAGCGCCCCAGGCTGAGTGAATCCCCCCCATTTTCACAAAGCCTTGTGTTCTTGCCCAAATCTTAAGACCAGAGCAGAAACCCTTCATTTCTGAGTGAGGCCATCCCTCTGAACACCTGATATGTTCAGACCAGAACACGGAAAAAAAAGCACAGCCCAAACAGAAGACTCCAGTGGACTTTTCTTTTGAAAAGAAATAAAACAAAGCCTTTAAGTGGATTCCCAAACATGCTGCCGACCCAGATTAAGAGAGACGGTATCCGGCTTCCCTCCCGAGGGCGCCTGGTTCTCCTGGTTCAGGATGCCGAGGAAAAAGGTGCAGTCAACGAGAGCCAAATGAGGCTGATAGACTTGATAAATGGGAAGCCAGAAAAACCTTTCCCTCGGAGAAGTCCTGACACTTAGTCACACAGCTGCAGACCATTTCATTTGTACATAAGGGCGTCTGTTCTGACTTTCCCTTGTATTTTGCAGACAGGATTTTGTTTATGGGATCGATGAATTTTATGGCCACAGACACCCACTTTTGACAGCTGACCTGTCAAGATCAGTGCCTGAAAAACTAATTTCCAGCACTGTTAAACAAAACGAGAACTGCCACGATTTGATAAGACAGCCGTGGTTCTCATTCATGCGGGAGGTCTACTGCGCCCAGACCAGAAGTGTGGATAGAGCCAGAGGTTACTGCACAACCATCCCCTGAAAGGAGATATATGGTTTCAAAATCTGATTATGACAAACAACTGTTCAAGAGACCAGCCAATTGGAGAATAAATTTCATAAACCACTGGTCTCGGGAAAATATATTTCCTGAGTCAATTGGGGTGTTCTTCATGTTAGCGTTTGAGTTGTGAGACGTGGGGATTTGGGACTTTGCGGCCTTGTCTTTAATAAATGCAGGGCTATTAACCATAAATGGGACAGGCCTTCCTTGGAAGAATGGTCTTTCTGGTCTATAATCTAGTTACAGAGGTTTCTTAAAGTGTCATCCCTTTCCATGGGGAGGTGGGGGGGGAGAGGAGAGGCCATCCAACTGCTTTACAGCCCAGCGACGGAGTGTGACCAGTTTCATATAGAGAGCCTCAGCAATTCCTGGGGAGGAGGTGAGGGAAGGAAAGAAAGTAGGTTTGCTTAACTCCAAATCCCATATTTAACTATATCCAGCAAGACAATAGATCAATAACCTACAGCCGCATTTTACAACTAAGTGACCAACTACTTCAGTGATAAGCTTATCTCAAGAGAGCACTGAAGGCAGGAAGTGAAGTTTTTATGACCACGTCTCTCAGACCTCACAGCCATTGCCGGGGTCCAGTTTGAGCCGTACCCTCATTGACCGGTGACTGCATTCAGCTGCGCGCGGCCTCGGCTGAGATATGGGCTGCCGTAGTGACAGCCACAGTGGGTTTATCCTCATGGCAGTGCATGGACTTTTCTAAAGCAACAATCCTCTATTAGCTGTTGTTCTATTGTCCATTTTTATGGGTAAATAGACGGGTTCAATGTATATTTCAAAGGATCACAGTCCTGGGGAGGTCTGGAGTAGAGGGGGCACCCACATCTTGACTCAGCTTGAGTTGGGGCATCCAGCCAGCCCTGGCTTCAGAGAGTCCATTGCACATTTTAAGCTTTAGCTAAATGCATGCACAACATGTTTAGACACAAAAATGCATCTTGGGAACTGAATGTAAGAATCGGAGCATAGAATATCATTTGTGGCCAGGGTGTCTAAAGTAAGGTCTAATTTTAAAGTTCATTTTGGTAGGGATGCTTGGGTGGCTCAGTGGTTAAGCATCTGCCTTCGGCTCAGGGTGTGATCCTGGTGTCCGGGGATGGAGTCCCACAACAGGATCCCTGCAGGGACCCTGCTTCTCCCTCTGCCTACATGAATAAATGAATAAAATCTTTTTATTTAAAGATTTTATTTATTTATTTATTCATGAGAGAGAGAGAGAGAGAGAGAGAGAGAGAGAGGCAGAGACACGGGCAGAGGGAGAAGCAGGCTCCATGCAGGGAGCCCGACGTGGGACTCAATCCCAGGACTCCAGGATCACACCCTGGGCTGAAGGCAGGCGCTAAACCGCTGCGCCACCCAGGGATTCCCCCATAAAATCTTTGTTTAAAAAAGTTAAATTTCGGGATCCCTGGGTGGCGCAGCGATTTAGCGCCTGCCTTTGACCCAGGGCACGATCCTGGAGACCCGGGATCGAATCCCACGTCGGGCTCCCGGTGCATGGAGCCTGCTTCTCCCTCTGCCTGTGTCTCTGCCTCTCTCTCTCTATCTCTCTCTCTATCATAAATAAAAATTAAAAAATAAAAATAAAAAAGTTAAATTTCATTTTGGGAATTCCAGGCTATCAGAGCCACTAAGATATGGGCCTCGTAGAGTATGAACCACAGAAGATGATCATCAGGGCCATTCCTGAAGCCCCGGACAGGCTATAACAAGAGGAGACTCATGTGGAAGTGAAGAATTTAGGGGAGAACTGAAAGTCTCAGCCCAGGACATATGTGTGCAAGGAATCATACATTTGGCAAAAGCTTGTACTTCTTAAAAACACGCCTCAACAGAACTTGTGTTACACGTCCAGAGGGCAGAGCCATGAGAAACTAAAAGAAGAGTAAAATAGGCCAGAGAGCTGTCACAAATGGGGGTTTCATGAAAAACCTTTAGCAAGGACGGGAGAAGGATTCTCCCCAATAGTGCTGAAGAAGGGGACCAGAAAAACAAGCAGAAGTGCCATCAACATTGGCAACCAGGTCATTCATGATGGAGACCACGGACATGCCCCAGTACTAGCCTCCACTATCTAAAAGTACAGGCACGCAGGACCCACTGGGCCAACAAAGGGATAAAAGGACTGACCAACTCCAATGGTGCCAGTGATGGAGTCTCTCTGCCACGTTAAGAGCAAGGATGGAGGCAGTTCCACTCGGCCTAAGACGTGGAAAACAGCAAGACAAAGTTTCTTCCATTGTAACAAAGAACCAGATAATCAATAAAACTATATTTTTAAAAATTTAGCCTCCAAGAGAGCTGTGGTCACACAACCATCTGGTAAATTTGCAAACTGCAAAAGATGAGAAGCCCCTCTAAGGACAGACAGGACACAAGGAATGTTTCATCTCTGATAGATGATGGAAGAAGAAAAGTTGTAGTTAATAACAGCAGATAAGAAGAAAAATAAAAGACTGAAATTTCACCAGATTTTTAAAGACCCAGTTGTAGTGAGGTTCCCTGGGAGCCCAGACACAAGGGAGGCCACACCCACTCATCAGCTCTTTCCTCCAAGCCTGGGGGAGGGGGGTGGGAGGTGGAGTGAGAGAAACAAAAACAGGACAGAGGTACAGAGCGTCCAAAAGTTATAGGACAATATCTGATATGAGTTTATCTATTATTGGGCTTGTGTCTGTTATACCTGAGTAAGTCTTATAACTCAATTATAAGAAGAAATTGTAATTTTTAAAAATTGAAAAAGGACTTATTTTTCCAGGAATACGTGAAAGGATAATGTGAACACAAAACTATGTATGCTCAACATCATATGTCATCGGAGAAATGCAAAATAAGACCACAAAGACACACCACTAAGCCTCACGAGAGAGGCTAAAATCAAAGACTGACATTACCACGTGTTGGTGAGGATCTGAAAGGCAAAAAGTGCAGCCACAGCAGACAACAATTTGGCAATTTCCTATAAAGTCAAATACTCACTGACTCTCCCACCCAGCAATTCCACTCCTAGTCACTTACCTAAGGGAGATCTAAAGTACATCCATACAAAGGTCAGTGTGTGGCTGTTCCCAGAAGCTTTATTCACAATTACCTCCAAAATGGAAAAGCTCCAAATGTTGGACACGGCGATCCATGAATGGATAGACAAAATGTGGCACTTATACAATGGAACACTACTCAACAATAAAAAGCAACAAGCTACTGACCTGTGTAACCGCACGGATGAAGGTCACATGCATCACACCCAGGGAATGAAGCCAGCCACCAGAGACTTTACGACCCCATTTCCATGACTTGCTTGAAAAGGCAATATTATTGGTCCTGAAAATAGATCAGTGGTTGCCTGGAGCCAGGAATGGGAGGAAGGTGTCGGATGCAGAGAGGAAGAAGGGCAGGGTAGTGGATGTAGTCCTTGTTTTGAGGGCTGAAGTGTACACGTACCACTGGGTGCATTGGACCGGACAGTGTGCACCTGCAGTGGCTGAGTTAATTGCACAAAATTGCCTCCAAATAGGCCTAACTTGTTTTATACAAACACACACACACACACACACACACACACACACACACACACACATGCTAGTGATTTGGAAAGCGATGAAGCCGTGTGCTGGAGAAGTGGAGTAGAGCACTAACCTCTCATAGGTGGACCACCTACGACCCTTTGGCAAGAATGACGACTTCTAAAGCAAGGACGGCGACATGATACTAATGATGACTGACGTTAGCGCTCTGGTACCGTCATTCTTGAACTAGCTGAAGCTAAGCAGGCATCAAGTGGCCAAGAAATTACCTATTAATCCAGAAGAACTGAGTGTGTCTGCATAAAGGTTTAGGAAGAACAGAAGTGCAGTTTTACCTTCAAATAGTTTCTTAGTGTGTTTGTGGGGGGGTGGGCAGGGACTGACCTCCTAACGTTGTATGTAGTATGATCCACCTCTTTAATGCTCATTTCTTTTTGTGAGATGCTACACAAGCACACCTAAGACGAATCGGTAGGTTGAATGGCTATTTCCGGCCTTAGACAGAGCAGTGGGACTGTAGGGATGTTTGTCTCCTGCACTACGCTACCCTGTACTGTTTGAAATGTTTTACAGAGAGAAAGCATCGCTTTTATAATCAGAGGAAATACAATAAAGCTGCTTTCACTTTGAAAACGCGCTGCAATCTAGCTTGTAACTGTAATGTTGATTTTGTATCTCTAATTGCTTAGGTGTATTGGTTTTGTCTCTCTAGATAAACGGTACATTCAGCACGGGCACCGTCTACAGTGAGACGAGCCAGGCTGGAATTCTGTTTCTTCGACTAGCAGGCCGGATGCCTCTGGAGAGTTACTTGACTTGGTCATATTCTATCTCTGTCCTCAAGTGTCCTAATCTGTTATTAGTTATTAATAGACGCGAGCTTTTGTCATCGACAATGCATTCTTTGCTTTCAGGTCTCTATTTTGCACGGGCCCGTACTAGCAGCTCAAGAAATTAGCAGCTCAAGAAATTCTTGCCAGCTTGCATTGACTAGAATTAATGCACTTTACGCACTATACATCAGTCGGAAGTCTGACAAGATACCTTCCTCAGCCCGTGGATCCCAGGCACTAGGAGTCCCTGCATCATAAAAGTAGGTGTCTCTGACCAAATACTCCATATAAGCTTTTGGCTCTTTTCCTCTCTCTAGACCGCTCTTCTCTTCCTTTGTTCTCTGACGCCTCGTTACCCCTTAAAGATCACTCCTTGCACCCTACACCAAGAGTAAAGATCACTCCTTGCACCCTACACCCTACTCCTTCCACCTTACACCACTTGCTGGTGGAAATGCTTTTCATGATACATTAAATTCCACGTCTACCTATTCATAAATAGACTGCTATCTCTTGTGTGGCAGAGACGATCTGTTCTTCACTGCGACTCGCTCGATAAAAATTTATTGGAAAAATTAATAAAATTGACCACGTCCTGGGCACTTCCCCATTAACTGGTCGGAATTTCATGCTCTTCGCAAACTTAAGCTTCAGGTAGGTCTCACATCTGAAGCTCTGCAAGAGGCTTTCTTAGTCAGCACTGATTTATTTATGATGGTTGGAAGTGCCTGCACTGGATTTTCTCCTTTGCGTGGTTTTGTTTTGCAAACTTACTTTAAGACTTTGAGTCATTGAAAAAGTGTTAGTAAAGTGAATGATTCAGAAGACCTTTCTTAAAACATTTTACATCTTTACCCCTAGACTTTTGTTACACAACATGAGGTCTGTGCCTGGTCACCGGGGAACTTGTTTAAATCCAAGAATCTTGGCCCTACCCCCATGACTACTGAGTCGGGGTCTGCATTCTGATAAGAATCTCAGGTCACACATAGGCGCAGTGGAGTTTGAGAGCAGTTTCTAGATCACGCCATCATTATCCCTTACCTGGAATCTTCATAAGCTGCTTTACCCATCTCACAATTCCTCTCTGATCTGCTTCCTATTGAAATTCTACACAGCAGCTAGAGTTTCCTTTTCTTCTTTTCATGAAAATTGTTTTATTTCATTCTCTTTCTTAAAATTCTCACGTGGTTCCCAGTTAAATCCAGATTAAAAGCATATATCCTCAAATCCCAATGGGCAAGGAGAAGAAACTTACAGCCAGAATGTTCATAAATCTTGACTTAATTTATAGCACAAATGTGTGGAAGAAATGAGAGTTGAACTTTGTTTATTTGGGATGCAGATTGTGTCTTAAAAATGATTATTACATATGCAAATTATGCCCCAGCCTCATCCTCTTCCAAGATTCCCGACAAAAAGCTCACGTGGGGAGGGTTCCTGTTGGAAGCAGAAGCACAGTTGGCCTATGGAGCCCCCGGGGCTGCAACGTGAAAGGGAGGAGCCTGAAATTATTGTTTTATCTCTGTTCTGTTAATAAAACGGGAGTTGTGGGTTTTACAAAAATCTGTTTCTAAATGGAGGACTAGATGGCTTTCTTTAGGGTCAGCTGGGTGACTCAGTGGTTGAGTATCTGCCTCCAGCTCAGGGCGTGATCCCGGGATTCCAGGATTGAGTCCCGCATCAGGTTCCCTGCATGGAGCCTGCGTCTCCCTCTGCCTGTGTCTCTGCCTCTCTCCCTGTGTGTCTCTCATGAATAATTAAATAATCAAAAAATATATATATATGGCTTTCTTTATTTTGGTGGGGGTTGGGACTTGTGGCTTTTAAAAAAACCACTTTTGAGTAGAATGTATATTTTTTTGGAGTTTTTGTTTATTTTTTTAGAATCCTCCAGAGCAACATGCGAGACCAATGGAGTTAAAGAAACTCAGAGACCTTTATCAATTCATTGTACTGTTTGTGAACTGGTACAAATAATAACAGAGATCCTCCTAAAACGTTTATATTCTCACAGTAAAAGGTTAAACTGATATCCACATAATAAAAGAGGAAATATGAAGTGCGTTTTAGAAAAACAAAAACAAAAATAAGTATATCTCCTTTTCATGGCCTGGAGAGTCTCTGAGACCTAGTCCATACCTGCCCGTCAACCTCATCTCGGGCCACGAGTCCCACCTTGCTCACTGTGCCCCGCAGATGCTGATCACCTTTGAATTGCTCTCTCAAGCCAACATCTTTCCTGCCTTAGGAACTCTGTGTACACCCTTCTCTTCCCTGATAACCCTTATCTCCATCCTTCACATCCTATGGTTGGCTCTTTCCCACCTGGCAGGTCTTACCCGCTGAGTTATCCTCTTGATAAAGCCTCCCAGGTCACTCTTCCTAAATTCTCAAGTGCAAGACTTTGTTATTTTCTTTATAGCTCTCAGATGTTGTAATTTCTAAAAATCACCCTCCACAATAGAAATGATGTTTGTCCTACTTGTTTTTGCCCAGCGTCGTATAGTAAACATCTGATACAATTTCTGGCATATAGTGAGCCGAGCTCTTAACGAGTTTTTGTTGAATAAGCAAACCAATTAATAACTTAGGCTAGGGGCAGCACTTTTCCAGAAAGGGCTAGACAGGAAATATTTTAGTCTTCTTGGGCGATATGGTCTCTGTGGTCAACCACCCAATGAGTGTGGTTGGGTTCCAATAAACAACATAAGTGGCAGGCTGGATTTGGCCCAAAGCCTATATATAGTTTACTAATCCCTAATAATTGATACCTTCATTTCTCTTGTTCCCTCTGCCTAGAATGTTCTCCCCTCCAGTTGAACTTTTTAAAACACTGCCCTTCTTTCAAGACTTAATTTATCATTTAAAAAATATTTAATTGTCATGTTTTTAGGAAACCTCATTTTATCCCTCCAATCAAAGGTGACAGATCCGCCTGCACCTTTAAAGCCTTATACTTGTCCCTTTTCCACGGCACTAATTACATTCGGGTTTCTTTGACAGTTCCTGTAGCGCACTGTATTTTCTAAAGATGGTTGTGACAATATTTCCCATCCCACCCGTTCCTCTACAGTGTGGCTTCACCACCCTCTATCAAGAAGTGAGGTTTAATTCCTCTCTCTTAAAATCTGGTCTGCATCTGATGCTACATGTCTTTGAGGCAAGGTTACAAAAAGGCCACGAAGCTTCTGCCTAATTCTTGAGATACTTGCTCTAAGACAAGGCTTCTCCACCTTGACATCACTGACATTTTGGGCCAGAGGTTCTTTGTTGGGAGGAAGAGGGTGGCCTGTGCATTTTAGGTTATTTAGCAACATCTTTGACCTCTACTAACCAGATGCCAGTAGCGTCCCCTTCCCACAGAATAATAACCAGAAATATCTTCAGACATTGCCAAATATCCTCTGGGGGACATAACTGCCTCCCGTTTAGGACCACTTATCTAGGAGAAGCCAGCTGCCGTGGAAAACGTTTCAACACCCCGAAACCACACGGAAAAATCACTTGAAGAATCACATGTAGGTATTCTGGGCAACAGTTCCAGATGAATTCAGCCTTCCAGCTACCTCTGCCAAAGTGCTAGAAATGTGAGCAAAGCCATTTTGAATCCTTAAGATCAGCCCATCAGCCAGATAAGTAGCATCAGGTGGTCTCAGTTAATGTCAAAAAAGTTGCCAAGCCAAGCCCTGACCAAATGTCTGATGTGAAGAATACATACGGTATAATAAAATTTTTATTTATAATTGTAAACTTGTGGACATTTGTTATGCAGCAATAATAACTTGAACAGAATTTGGTACCTGGAAATGTGGTGTCACTATGACAAACATATAAAGTATGTAGAATCGGCTTTGGGATTGTGTAGCAGGAGAAGCCTAGAAGGACCTAGAGGAGACTTTGGTAGAAGTAAAATAAGCTCTGAGGGGACAAATGATGAAAGTTTAAAGGAAAATGAGGAAAGTTTTATTGAAAGCTGCAGGAAAGAATACTGTTGTGATACAGCGGCAGAAAATTTAGCAAAACCATTATCTGCAATAATAAGGAAAACCATATCTCCTTAATAAGCTGATAGACCTGGCTAAGACGGTATCACGCAGAATTGTATTCTATTTTCTCTTAGCTGTGTGTCATCCTGTAGGCATATATGCATAGATGATTCTTGAATAAACTACAGAAGGAATTTTGTTTTCAAGCAAAATTTAGAGAAAATACACAGAAGCCATGATATGTTGGATTCAAAAATGAAACCTTCTCAGGCCCAGCCTCTTCTAGCAGAGAATTCTAAAATAATAGAGGTTCTTGATGCAAGGAACAAATCCCAGAAAATGTGGCACCATGAAATCAAAGGTATGATGATAATACCCTTCCTTAAGGTCTTAGAAATACTCAGGAAAGCATCCTGTATACCTTCAGAGAGATCAACCTCTATAATCTGAAGGTGTGTGTCTCAGACCTTCTCTATTAGACAACAGAGCTTCTAGAGTTCCATAGCAGCCTGCCAGGGAGCTCCAGATAGAGACGGGCCTGACTCAAAGTTGTGGGCATGGTTGTCATCTGGTGTAGTGAACAAACAATAAACTTAATAAAAATCCACATGATTTTTAACAGAATTGTAATGACAGAAGCACAGCCAGCTCAAACTAAATAGTACAGAGAGGATGTAAAAGGAAGAGAGACCAGAGATTCCTCTGGGCAGGAAGCAGTTGTGAAAACTGTACAGCTGCCAACACAGTATAAATTTTATGGAAAGTAGAGATGACTTCGGAGGGAGAATCAAGACCTCAAAGAAGATCAGATAGAGAATCACTTCCGGGAAACAGTAACAGGCCCTAATTAAGGAGCTAATGACATGAGCCCAGGTGGCTGGCTATGGGAACCGATATGGACCGGTGATCACCGTGTGCCTCTTATCTCCTCCCTCTCTTCTGAAGGGGAGTGTTTATTGCAGTTATACTATCACCGTCTTACCTTTACATATATTGACTGTGGGGAGGTCGGACAATCTGTCTCTTTAGACTGAGGTCTTCAGATTGAGACGAACGGCACTCAGAGAGCTACATCCAAGAATCCGTACCGAGGAACTTCATCCTTACTTTGACCTGATCTAGATGAGATATGAGCCAATGACACAATGGAGCAAGGCTCTGGGGTTCTTAGGGGAAGGAATGAGGAATATTTTTCATGCAAAGGGGTGTGGATCGTTGTGGCCAGAGGAAAGAGTGAAACTTCCAGATGGTGTGTTCGAGGGGAAACAACAAAATCATCTATACCATATGCTTTTCTAGAACATGACTTCACCACTTCCTCATCAACACGTGGAGCCCAACCCCTCTCCTCTCCCTTGGATCTTGACTGGTTTCATGTGTGATTTATAAATTGTGGTGGAAGTAACACTGTGATTTCTAAGGCTACATTTTAAATGATCATGCAATATCTACTTGGTTCTGTTGTGACATTTGCTCTGGGGGAAGCCAGTTACTACATAAGAAACCTAAGAGCCCTGAGACCATATGCTGAAGAGGCCATACGTAGGTGCCCTGGCATATCTAGATGAGCTCAGCCTTCCATCACCCCTGCCATGGTGTCAGACATGTGAGTGAAGCCCTCTTAAACTTTCCAAACTGGGTCTATCAGCAGACTGTGTACAACTAAATGATCTCATTGATGCCACAAGGAGCAAAAAAATCACCCGTCTGAACTCTACTCAAAGTCTTGACCTATAGAATCTGCAAGATACAATAAAATGATTGTTGTTTGAAGCCACTAAAGTTTGGGGCAGTTTGTTTTACATCAATACTAACAGTTTCCCAAGCATTTGTCCTCATGCTCATCTTCTAAGAATGTCTGGATCTCTGCATTCTCACAGCATCCAACAGGTGGGCTGACAGCACACAATGGGTGGACTTATTTGTTTATACTCCACAAAGCATTGTTGTACCTAACATCTTTTATTTTTTAGATTTTATTTATTTATTCATGAGAGACAGAGAGAGAGAGAGAGAGAGAGAGGCAGAGACATAGGCAGAGGGAGAAGCAGGGAGCCCAATGTGGGACTCGATCCTGGGACCCCAGGACCATGTCCTGGGCTGAAGGTAGGCACTAAACCACTGGGCCACCCAGGGATCCCAATACCCAACATCTCATTGGAGTGCCACCAATGCTTTGTGAGAGAAGTCCTGCCAATGGAGAAATTGAGGCTCAGGGAAGTTGCATGACCTGCTGTGTGTCTATTAAATAGTTTGGGGAGGCTGTGAACTCTAGACTTCTGAATATAAGTCCACTGGACTTCTCTTGTGAAACACTTTTTCTGCACACAGCAGGGTCTACAACAGCATTTACTCATTTCATAAAGACAGAAAGAAAGAACGAATGTGCCCAAGGCTGCTAATTTTGATAGTAATGGAATCTCATCTGGACTCTGGGGTTACTGATGAGGCATCGAGCCCAGATTTACAAAGGTTGACACCCTTGAGGTCAGCATTTGCGAGCTCCCATTCTTCCAAAATTTTATTTGATGTTCTGGGAGCCAGATCATTACACTGGTGTAATGTGGAAACCTCACGGGGCTCAGACCTACTTCTTCCTGCCCCTGGCTCTAAGTCCTATACTTTAGAAATCTCTCCAACTGCACAGAAGGCAAATGGACTCTCATTCCCTTAGCACCAGAGTCAATCATTCTCACCCAGAAAATGTATATAAGGGTGGCAAGGAGAGAGCTAAAACCTAAAAGTGACTGTAATTATAATCTGGGGAGTGATATTAGGAAATAGGTACCAAGGGATGGAGATTTCATGTTATGTGGGATAGTGGAAGCCTGGAGCTGCTACAGAGACAGAGCAGGAGGAGAAAGACAGCTTTTTTCGTTTCTAATTTTCCCTTTCATAGTTCATAATAAGAAGGTAAAATGGTATTTGCTTCTATACCAGTGATTCTTACTTACACATTTAACTCAGATCTGATGGTAGCCAAATAAAGCACCTTTACTTCTACAATAGTAAAAAACAGAATGATCAGTACTTGATTTTGTAAAAATTTGGAGGGGGCTCTGCATTTGATGAGCTTCAAGGCTATGTGCAGGGAAATGAGTCATTAGAGTGAAAGACATCTGGTCATCTTGGCTGTGTGCAGCTGAAGGCTGGCAACTAAGGGTGCCTCTTTGCAGCCTCCAGAGACTCTGGACTCACAGCAAATAACTCAGTAAGGACATTTCATAAAAGGACATTTATAACTGAACTGAAATGAATAGAATGGCGTAGAATGTTCACGTGACTATTGGTTGAAAGGCAGTATAATAGATTATAATGTGGTATGGTTGAAAAACTTGCAAATCAACGGTATGATTGCCCAGGAAATACTATATGACCTTAGTCAATAAACTTGAATATTCTATGTCTCATTGTCATCACCTGAAAATTGTGGGGGGGAGCGGGTAGGAATTTTTTTATATCTACCCCTTCCACTAGTGAAACCATGTATGAAAAAGAGGGTTGAGAGCTAATAAAATGGAACAAAAAGTGGATGTTGTATTAATGATACTAATGTAATCATTATCTTTGGCAGAATGAGTTTGGACAGACTTGAATTTGAATCCTACCTCAATCATATGCTAATTAAGATCCTGAGCAAGTTACTGAACCCTTTTTAGTCTCAAGTTTTGCTTCTTTAAAGCAGAGGATATAATAGTGCTGATGGCAGGTTTTTAGGAGTTTTAAAATCCACCAATGTTCTGATCACTTCCAAATTTCTATTCCTGGATCAACTTTCTTTCCTGGACTCTCAACTCCAATGTTCAGATTCCAACTTGACAACTCCATTTGAGTACGTAAGAGACAACTCAGAATTGAAAACCTCTAAAACATAACTTTTGATCCTCTAACTCCCCAAATACACATCATGTGCTCGTCTTTTGCTTTCTTCCTTGTGCCAGTGACAAACACCATCATCCACCCAGTTGCATAAGCCAAACGTGGCAGCATCATCCTTGATTCTACTTCCCATATAAAAACCATCTGCTTTTGACTCTGCTTTTTTTTTTTTAAGATTTTATGTATTTATTCATGAGACAGAGAGAGAGAGGCAGAGACCCAGGCAGGGGGAGAAGCAGGCTCCCTGCAGGGAGCCTGATGTGGGACTCGATCCTGGGACCCCAGGATCACACCCTGAGCTAAAGGCAGAAGCTCAACTGCTGAGCCCCCCCAGGTGTCCCTTGACTCTGCTTCTAAAATACATCCTGAAACTGAACCATCTCTATTTCTACCTTGCAAATCTCAACCATGGTTATCATTTACATCACTAAAACCGTTTTGTGACATAAATGACATTACTTAGGTTCATGACCAGGCTCATGTGGTTACATGCAGGTATTATTTATTGAATATCAGTATGTTCCCCTAAATTTCTCAGCCTCATTTCAGTGAGGTTAGGGCCACCTCTAGGGAATATCTCCTCCACGCAGTGACTCAGGGACCCACACTACATCTATCCCATGATTATACACTCTCGGCATGTGACCTCTGTGGCACCAACGAGGAGGTAGAATGATAAACACACAAGCACTTATACATACTGGACCAAAAGTCAGAATCCTTTTTGCAAACATTCTCATTTGTTAGGACTCAGGGACAGGGGGGCCTCACGACTCGTGTCTGGCTTTCTGCAAGAGGTGAAATCAAGGATGAGTCCTCTTAAGCAACCAACTTTGTGTGACCAGGAAATATACATACGCTATCAAGCCTCTGACAATAACACACTCCGGCTTACCCCGAGCAAAGCCCATCCTTCGCACAGCAGGCAGAGTGACATTTCAGAAACATAAATGGTTTCATATCACTCCTTCATGTTAAAGGCTCCCTGAGCTCCCAATTAAAATAAGAGCCAAGTGCCTAAGCATGACCTACTCTCCGAGCTCTTGTCCTGGCTTAGTTATCCCACAGCATCCTATCACTTCCTCCTAGTTATCTAAAACTGCCACGTTGGCCTTCTTTCTGTTTGTCAACCATTCTAAGACTCTTTCTGGTTTAGAGCTTTTGTACATGTTCTTCTTCTAGAAGCATTTGTACCTTAATCTATCATGAGTTGGCTTTTATGCATTATTTAGTCCTCATTTTCTTGGAAGGGAATCCTTGCCAATTCTATCCAAACAGACTCTCCTACTGAGTCCCTCTCTATCCTATTTTCCTCATTCATTTCCAAAGAGTAAGGGTGGCTATGTGAAATTATCCAACTTATCTTATTATTTAATTGATAAAATTTATATACACGTAGAGTGTATCTACCCAAGCCGGAATATAAGCTACATGAGGATAGAATACTTTTGACCCATGTTCAGCAGTCTGCTCAGCACTTGTTAAATGCTGGACACAGATCAAGCATTCAGTAAAAGCTAACGATTATTACTATTATTATAACAGACAATACAAAAAAAATAACAAACAATGCAGAAACCTCTGCCTATAGTTAGCTGAGTTCCAACAGAACATCAATCCGGGTGCAGATGGGTGGCTGGAGTCCGGATGTAGAGGAATCCTACTGTGAGATCATAGGCAGCCTTCCCTCACCTAAAGTTCAGAGACAGGCGGCCCAGATGGCTCAGCGGTTTAGCACCGCCTTCAGCCCAGGGTCTGATCCTAGAGACCCGGGATCGAGTCCCATGTCAGGCTCCATGCATGAGCCTGCTTTTCCCTCAGCCTGTGTCTCTGCCTCTCTCTCTGTCTCTCTCATGAATAAATAAATAAAATCTTTAAAAAAAAATAAAGTTCAGAGAAGCTTCAGCTCTGCTCAGAAGCACATGACTCTTCTGACCCGATCTCAAGTTTGGGCATCTGATCATCCACCATGATTGTTTGGAAGGTATCATACTCTTATGTCCAAAACCGGGCTTAGGCCCTGGCCTCACAGAAGGAATACCTTGCAACATAAAACACTTTTAAAAACCAAAAAGAAAGGAAGCCAGTAATTTAATGGAGGGAAAAAAAAACCAATAAACAAATAATTTCCACAAAAGAGAATATGCGATTACTTACCAAGTATGGGAATATATTCAATTTAATATCATAAAAAACAAGTTGTAGTGATATGCTCTTTCTTGCTTATAAAAATATTTTTAAATAGTAAACCACCTGGTGCCGATAGAGTAAAATGAACACGATCATAATAGAGGCTAAATTGACACTCTGTGGAGGGTACTTAGCAGTATCCATCAAGAGCCGAACAAACATAGCTCTTGACCAGTCATTTCAATTCTAGGGGACTTTCATAGGGAAGGAATTCTATATACAAGTAACCAAAAAAAAAAAAAAAAAAAAAAATCCGCAGAAATGGTCCTCAGAGAAATAAATATAATGGTTAAAATAAATAACAACAGAAACTTTAAAAGCCCATTACGTGAGAATTGTGAAGTAGTTATGGTCCGCCCCCAGGTATAATATTATGCAGCATTAAAAATGATTATTAGAGATCATAATAACACTAGAAAATATGATCCTAAATGTTGGGTAATAGTAATGAGAAAGGAAACTTCGTCACTGTTGAAGAAACGTTTAGTCAGTAGACCTAGAATGTGCTGTGTCAGTGGGCTGAGGGGAGGCCCTGGGAGCAAAGGACAGGAGATGAAGGAAGATTCTGGGTGTTTACATTCTTACAATCTCAAGAGAGGAGGGAGCCAAGAGGGGATCAGAATCCAACTAAATGGAGCAGAAAGTCTGAATTGCAAAACTACCTCTTCTGGTTGCCCGGGTTACGGTCCTCCCTCTCCTGGATAATGACATTATAAGTGGGCCAAATCACATGCAAATGCAGGAGGCAGCTACTGGGGGAGGGAGAGGTTGGCTCCAGGAAGCTGTGCCTCCGGGCAGGTCTGGGGAAGTTTGGGAAGGGCTTGTGCAGGACGCAAAGGGTGACTGAGGAGAGACCCTGGCATGCTCCACATGTGAATGAGCAGCTAGTCCAAAGCTGGAGAACACCAGATCTGCTGTCACTGCCACCGAGACGGCCCCATCGCAGCCTGAGTCCACACACACCTGTTCAGTCTGGCGCCTTTGGTCACATGGAGAAGAAACCTCACCTGCTAAGACCGGGACACCTCACTGTCCTCAGTGGTTTTGGGGGTCACTGCGGGTACAGGTGGGGAATCAAAATTACATGATTTCAAAAGAAATAGAAAAGGTAAATGATAAGTATATATTCTTATTGCCACCATATATATTTAGTAATATATATATATATATATATATACACATACACACATATAGATGGTACATAGTATGGGGGGATATATCTTACATAGATTGATAGGCAGATACAGATACAAAAGTTAATGATTCCTTTTTTTTTAATGATTCCTTTAAATAACGAAATTATTGCTGAATGTTTTTCTTTAGAATTCAATGCAGTTTTAAAGCGTCCTATATAACGAGACTGACTTGCTTTTCTAATAAGAAAAATAACTGTAACTTTAAATTGGGCCATGTTATTATGCAAGAAAGCTCCAGCGTTCACTGGCAGAGAAGGCCACGGACCGCGCCGTGCCAGTGAGCAGCTGAAAGCCATCATCCCTGCATTGATGCCGGCCAGCCCACTCTGGCCACGACCAAGCCACATCAGCCTTCCCCAAACGGCCTTTCTTTAATCCACATTCTTTAATGAAGCTTGGAATAGACAAACTGTGGAAAGAGTCGATGTGCCCCTCGAGTGTATCTTTATGATCCTCGTAATTGGTACAAGACCAAAGCACACACAGTCCCAGCACTCAGGCCCTTTATGAGCTAGGATCGTTGGGAAACACAACCCAGCACTGAGGCCCTGCTCTTGGAGACGCACTCTAGCTGAAGAAAGTCCAGAAATTTCCACCTGCACTTGTAGGGTTAAAGGTGGAGATGTGGGCGGCCACCTTCTCCAAGGTTGGGGGGGCCGAGAAGGTAAGTAACCTCGTGCCACCTCGGCTCCCTACTTCCTGGATACCACTCCTTCAGTGGAAGAAGGTTAATCTTGAAACAATAGGCAGATGCTCACTTATGACGCATAAATATACCATATATAACATACATGTATACGAACATACTGTGTAAAGTGGAATTATATTATATGTATTATAAAATGTATATAAATGTAGAATTTCACAACTGGAGCTACAGATGCAAAAACCTACGGGTTAAATGTCCCGCTGGACTTGATAGATCATATCACCATTAGGGAATATTTCAAGAGCCAATATACACTTAAGGCAAGGTCCATCATCAACCACTATACATTAATTTGTCTTCATAAATACTTCTACTGATAACTTGGAATTTTTTAAAGCACTTCCTGTAATATCAGAATATAATGTCCCTGCTTTTACCTCCTAATATGGTTGACAGTGAGCTCGGTCTTAGATCTGGAGAAATGTCCCCTCCAACCATTTTCACACAGTTAGCTGTATTTGCCTGGTTAGTATTATCTTTAACCTGTAAATTATTGACAGATAACTTTTAAACCATTTCTTTTTCTCATTCTCTAAGGACTATTTCAGTTATAAATTCAGTGTTATCCATAAATCCCTTAACGGGCAGATACAAATTAGAATATATTATAATTTACTGAAATCAAATGAAAACTTGGGCTTGGGGGCAAACCATCTGCGTTCTGAAATCGCCACCTCCCCCTGGGGTACCCCACGTTCCCCACAGCGGTGCTGCCTGGAGGGTCATCCATGGAGTGGTGCCAGCCCTCAAACTGTTTCTAGTCCTCAATGAAATAAGCAGAGAAATCAAAAGAAAGTGTGTGTAGACATCTAGCAGTTTGACGGATTCCACTGTGGAATCTGATTTAACTGAGAGAGGGACGGGCTTGCATTTTGCAGGCCTTGTTTTCCATTTTATCTTTTCGGAAGTTGATTTTACTACACTTCATGAAAATGCTGGTCGGGGGCAGAGCAAACATAAAAAGGAGGCGTCCTTTATTACAGACAGCTGAGCACTGTCGCTGTGCGGACACGTGGGTGGACGGCCGTGTGGACAGAGGGAGGCCGCAGCCAAGGCCTAGACCGGGTGGCCTGCTAAAGATACAACCAGCCACCTCCAGGTCCAGACCCCCCGTGGGGCACCTGGTGGCTCGGCGGTGGAGCGTCTGCCTGCGGCCCAGGGCGGGACCCCAGGGTCCTGGGATCGAGTCCTGCATGGGGCTCCCTGCATGGAGCCTGCTTCTCCCTCTGCCCGTGTGTCTCTGCCTCTCTCTCTGTGTCTCTCATGAATTAATAAGTAAATGATCTTTAAAAAAATTCAGACAGTCCGTTACTTATATAGACAGAGAAAGGATGCACCAGCTCCTGGGTCTTGCTGCCATACGTTGAAAATGATGCAGGCCTGAAGCAAAAGGGCCCGCAGTACTGTCCCGGGAACTGCGGGGTGCCGGGTGCCCTGCTGCGGGACGGCCGTTCCGACCTCAATGCGGCAGTTTCACAGGCCTGGGCTACGCCCGTACACATCACAGCCTGAGAAGCGATGAGCAACTGTCCCAGGACAGCCCCCCGGAGAAAGAGGGACGGGGTGGGAGACAATCGCAGCACCTGCTCCCAGGCCTCCCTTCGTCTCCTTCCAGGAGGACCCGCGTTAGCCGCAGCGACAGCCAGTCCCCAGCTGCCCCATGTCACTCTGCACGGTAAATACCGTAAAGCGTCATTTCCTTCTCAAGTTCCAGGAAATAATAATAATAATAATAATAATAATAATAATAATAAAACTATGAAGAAATGTTCTAATTTTATCCTCTACCTCCCATGGCCCATTTCGCTCATGAGATCCTGATCTGGTAAGATCCTCCCGTGGCCTCAGAAGCCACCCCACAAGAGCCTCCGTGACTACTTAGACCCCCAGCAGGTGGAGGTAGAGCTGAAGGGAGCTCACCCCCAACACGAAGGGTCATTTCCCAAATCTGGGCAAAAGGGCCCACAGGCTTCTGTCTTCTATTGAATTGTCAAGATGTTTATTAAATGGACAAACACATAAATAAATTAATAAATTAATAAATAATAAATAAATAAATACTTATCGAAAATCATGGGGACCCCGGAGAAGAGGGTTTGTAGGTGGCACTGCGAGAAGTCTGCGGGGAGGACGACCTCTGCATCCCGAACCCTGGGGAGAGGCAGGACAAAGAGCGCCCTGCGGTACCAAAGGCTGAGTGGGACTTCCCCAAGCAGAGAACGGGAGAAAGTCCCTGCTGTTTAAGGAAGGGCACGCGCAACATCATGGGGGTAGAGAGAGCACCTCCTTCCTTCCAGAACTTTCCTTGAGCTCCACCCATCCCGTGGACGGAGATGGAGCCTTCAGGGACAGAGGGTGAACTGGGGAGTCAAAGCCAGGTTCAGAGCCTCGTGCCCCCCGCCCCCCACGCCGGGAGATCCTGGCTCAGTCACTTAGCCTCCCTGCTTCTTCAACTCAACAAGTTGTTTGCAGGGTCAGGGTCAGCTGGGCAGGAAACGAAGCGCCTGACCCTGTGGCCTCGAGGCTTCAGGCTTTCTCGCCAGCTCCTCCCACCCTTCCTCCTGAGGCTAGTGTCCCAGGGGCCCTGCCCAAACTCAATCCATTTTTACTTTTACTTCACGTTAATCAATTTTACTTCATCAGTTGGTGAGGAGCACCTAGAAAAGGTGCCAGACTCCAAGCCTAGTACGACCTGGGCAGGCGTTTGAGTTACCTACTGCAGCAAAACCAACCACCCAAAGCCTGGTGGCTGAAAGCACCCACAATCAATTATTTTTAACAAGTCAGCGGGCTAACGGGGCCCACTGGGGCACCTGCATGCAGCGGGTGGGCCAGCAGGGCACGGGAGGCACCGGGCCCTGCTCTCCTATGGTTCCAACCTGGGCTCCTCTGCATGTGCCCGGCTCAGGGCAGCATCCACGTGTACCAAGCAGGAGCTGAGTGGCCTCCTGAGGCTCTGAAACTTCCGCAATGTCACCTGTGCCACTTTCTATGGGTCAAAGCGTGACACTGGCCAGCCTAGTCTCCTAGGGCAGAGCAAGAGACTCCCTGTCTGGAAGGAAGGGGCAGCAAAGGGCAAATGCCAAGGGTGCATACAGAGCTGAGGAAGCTGTCACCCTGAGAGAGCCTGACCCAGCCAGGACGGTGACATTGTCACCCTCGAGCTCTGACATGGCACTTCTGCTCAGGGACATCTGGGCACCTGTGCAGGAAGCCCAAGGCACAGCAAACCCCACACCAGATGCCCCCCCCTAAGGATCCCCAGGTCTGACCCCCACATCCCTCCAAGGACCCTTATCTTCGTGACCTGATGGGAAAGGTCTGACATGACCTCCAAATGACATAGGCCTCTCCCAGGGCCCAGGGCCTCAGCCCCCTCTTCCTAAAATAAGGGAATGGAATCCAGAGTTCTCAGAGCCCTTCCATGCCCTGCAAGGACACGGCTCATGAGCTGGATACCACTAGCTTGGAAACATCCCTCGGGGACTCCTGGGGGGCTCAGAGGTTAAGCATCTGCCTTCAGCCCAGGGGTGTGACCCTGGGGTCCCAGGATCAAGTCCTGCATCGGGCTCCGTGCAGGGAGCCTGCTTCTCTCTCTGCCTGCGTCTCTGCCTCTCTCTGGGTGTCTCATGAATAAATACATAAAATCTTTAAAAAGAAGGAAAGGAAGAAAGAAAGAAGTTCCCTCACTGTGTTGCTCTCCCTCCCACCCACTCCATCCCTGTCTCTCATCCCTCAGCGACACGTAGGCATAGGCATCCAGCCACTTGTCCCCTTGTCCCGTACACAGGGCTACTCATCCCTTTATGGATTTAACCAACAAATACACAGGTTATGCCAGGCGCTGCTGAGCTCTGCACAAACATGAAGCCCGCCCCCCCTCACCACACCATCACCAATTCCAGGTACAGTGGGGAGGTGGCGGCAGGGAGTCATTTTCAAGCTTGAGGTGAGCTGCACCTGTTTCATCCCAATGCGCTCCTGGTCTGCCAGCTTTTTGCACACAGACCTACAGGGGTTGGGCTGTTGGGTCATGCCCTGAGCTGGGAGCAGGATTAAGGTGCAAGAGACACATGAAGCCACCAGAGGAGAGGCCGGGGGACTCAGGCTCTTGGCAGCCGCCCCTTCAGGGGCCTCCACACAGCCTGAGGCCTCTCATTCCCCTTGAGGCCCCAGCGCCCCCTCCCAGGAGGAACAGCCCTTCACCAGGAGCACCTCCCTGCTCATCATCACCCACGGGAGGAGGACTCCACGGCCCCGCCAGAGCCCATCCTGACTGCCCTGCCGAGCTCTGTTGATGCACAGCGGAGCTGAGCGGCGCGGGGAGAGTGAGGGCAGGGAATCCTCCAGCTGTCCTCCGCGGGAGCTGCCATTCACGGACAGACGGACAGAGGGACACAGCAGTCCCGACGAGGCTGGAGGAGAGGCTGGCAGGTGCGCGCGGTCTTACCGGCCCGCAAAGCCTCTCTGGGCCGCGGCCGCCCCTGGCGTTGGGTGACGCGGGGAAGAAGCTGAATTTGGACCCAGGAACAGGGGAGATGGTGGGACAGCGTGTCTGGCCTCCCGCATCTGGCCGCAGGTGCGGGAGGCCAGGCTGGGCCCCGGGCCCTGAGCGAGCTCGGGAAGCAGGTTCCATCGCCGGCTGCACTCTCCGCGCGCTGCGCCAGCCCCAACCAGCCCTCCGAGGCGCAGCTTTCTTGCCGCCAGGTGGGAGCGCTCATCTCACCTGCTCTCAGATCCTGTGATCAGGACGCCTAAAGGCATCTAGTGCATCCCGGAGTCCAGTAAAGCCCGCAGCGCCCCCCAATGCTGGGAAGAATTCCAGGGGGCAACGTGGGCTCCAGCCAGACCAAGAAGGCCCAGGAGGCAAGGGGAGGGGGTCATGAATCACAGCGCTCCCCGCCCCGTGGGCCGGAGGGCACCAGACGGTCCTCGGCAAACCATGGCGGTGGCACCAACAGAGGCAAACCCTCGCGGTGGCACCAACAGAGGAAGCCGGGAAGTGCTCGGAGGGGTCTTTGCACTCACACTCCCTGATTCAATTTCTGCACCTGCCACTTCCCAGCGACATCACTTGGGGCAAGTGCCACAGCCTCTCTGTGCCTCCGAGTCCTCACCTGTAACGTGAGGTTCACAGGCGTTTCAGTGATCTGCTGCTGCACTGTCGAACAGTCGCAAAACTTGGCGGCTTAAGACAAAGCTCGTGTTGGCTCATTTATTTGCTCACGCTAGTGTGATTTGGACAGAGTCTGGCAAGAGCTCATCGCTGCCTCGCGTGGCATCAGCCGGGAAAGATCACGGGGGTGGCCTCGCTTGCCGGCTGCAAGGCGATGGGAGCCCGGCAGGAGCTGCTGGCTGGGGCCTCCGTTTACCTCCAGGTCGCTTCTCCGCGTTGCCTAGAGTGGTGGTTGCAGGGAGCGTCAGCCTTCTGACGAGGCGACTGGCTTCTGCCAGAAAACACAGGAGAGGCTGACGAGCATCACGAGGTCGAGGCCCAGAACTGTCACAGGGCCAGTTCCACCAGCTTCCATGGATTAAGGCATGGCATAGGTCGGTCCAAGTGCAAGGGGAGGCACAAGAAAAGGGCTTGAGCACCAGGAGGTGTGATACGCCGAGGCCACAGGGTAACAGCCCACCGGCCTCCCGTCTGCCTCAGTGAAAGCCTTAGCGCACGCCTGAAGGTACAGGCCTCGGCAGGCCATGGGTGAGCTGCCGTAGGAGAGGTGGGACGGCGGAGGGGGCAAAGCTAAAGAACCCAGCGCAGCGCTGAACTCCCATCGCCCACCAGCGACGTGACCCAAGACATCTCCTTATCCCCGGGCACCCCGAAGTCCTTACCTGCAGCTCACAGACCGTAACAGCACACCTGCCTCTGGAGTCGCTGTGAGGACTAGTGGGTGTTTGCAAAGTGTTTCAAATGCACGTCAACAGTAAAATGCACGAGCACTGGTGTCTGACAACACGCAAGGGCCTGCACACAGGGCACACGCTAGACGCATGTGCTGTTATTCTAACCCTGATCAGAGCCCACTCGAATCTCAGGATCCACCTCCCTCCAGGCTTCTGCCTGAAGGTCGGGAGGGGTCGCTGAGTACTATCCCCGCCCCGCCCTCCCGTCTGGCCTCCTGGGGCCCCCTGCAGGCAGCCCAGTTTGAGGGGACCCGCCCCGGGCCCCTGGATCACCCCGGGGCCTACAGCATCCTCACACCTGCAGGGCCTGCCCAGGTGACCGACTGCACCTGTTCTTGGGGGACAGACCTGGAGCCCCAGCCCAGCCAGTCCCCACCACTCTGTCTTCTTAGTGCACTTGCCCTGCTTCCTCTTCTCCCCCAACACGCAGCTCCCTCCTGGAATACATCGCCTGGACTCTTCCTTCGCTAGTCACAGCGTGGAAACAACTCTGGAAAACCAGAGAGAACTGTCCTCCTGGGGGGTAAAAGGCGATTTGCTCGGAGATAGAAAAATAACTTTTTATCCAATCCATAATTAGGTCTAGGAGAAACAAATTAAATGAAGGCAAAATTATGTTTCTTTAAAGCATGAATACTGATCTGCATAATGATGTACATTTAATGGTTTTAATTTCCAAGGGAAACTATTTTTAAAATGAGTTTGTAAAATGTATTTCCCCCCCCCTACGATTCTGTGTCTATAAAGTTAAGTCCCCAGGCCTGGCGCTATAACGCTCCAGCCTGCAATCCTAGCTAATTAGTGATGACATTTTAAACTTAATACAGCAAAACCATCTTCCACCTCTGAGGGCACCCTGCCATGCCAGGTGAAGAATTAGCTTAAGAAATTGATCCCTAAAGCACGGTGCCTGGGGACGTGCTCTCACCCCCTCCCATATCCTCACCATCTCCTTCCACCGCCAGGCCCCTGCCTTCTCCATGGGGGCTGGCGGGGCCGTTTAAAAATAACAGTGGTTAAATAAATAAATAAATAAATAAATAAATAAATAAATAATAACAATGGTGGTTATTATGAATCTATAAAATAGCATGCTGACATCCGATTCTGGTGGTGTCATAGAAGAAAATCTGGAGGCCGCCAGCCCTCTCCGCCATGTTAGTCCAGCCACAGAAGAGAAACACGCAAGGTTGACCTTCAACCGTTTTTGACCTACACGTAGGGCTATTTCGTAGGGTCCGGTTTTACTGAATGCCTACGTAAGGCAAGCGCCCAGCATATTTCAGATGTTCTTTTTCCCCATTATTCTTTTTATGAACAGCATGACCTGGGCTACTCACCTATAAATTGAGTCAGTAGCACCTACTTCTCAGGTTGTCGGGAGAATCGGATGAAAATATGCGAGATACTGTACTTAGTGCTCTGCCTTGACATGCCAGCCAAATTCTGAGTAATTGAGTTCCCCCGCTTTGCCTATTTTGGGGTTGGCTTCATTCACTTGCCGTCAGGAAGACTGGATGAACTCCACAGAGGTCACAGGGGTCTTGCGCCCCTCTGTCGTTAAGCCCGCCCATATCTTGAAAGAGCAATCGCAGTTGGTCACACTCATTGTATTAGCTAGTGGATGGAGGTTGACAGTCGTGTACACTTGCGATGCTCTGTGTGATTTCTCAAGCACCTCCTCCATAATTTTCCCACTTTATCTCTCCAAAGAGCTCCGCAAGGGAGTGGGTACACCTGGATTTCCAGCGTGGTAGCCAGTTGGCTTGGCTGGAGTGATTTGAGAATTATGGGCCTGGGTCAAACACCCCTGCCAGGGAAGGCTGGATCTCATGCATACCAAACCCCAGCAGGGCCACCGAACCCACTTGTGGCAGTGAGGTTCTTGCCGAGAGCAGAGGCAGGAGGTCTTTCTCCAATGTGGACACGTATTCCCACTGACCACTCCCATCTCTGAGCTCTGACCTCAGCCCCGTGGCATTGGTAATACAGTAACACTCCTAACCCAAACTTAAAGGTTCTCACTTTTAGATCCCTAATAAGTTTGTGGCCAGCTCTTCAAAAGATAAAGAGATTCTGAGCTCAGCTGAGCAAATAAAAAGCAACATTTCATGAGCATCCCAGAAGGCCCGAGCACCTGCTATACACTATTTGGTTTGTCCTCTTCAGGAAGTCTACAGCCAATGCTGTAGACTTTACGATGCTCACTGAGCCCCAGAGACGCTCACCCAGGAGCTCCTGTCACACATCAAGTGGAAGATCCATGTTCCAAACACCAGTGGTTTTGCCTCGAGTGCTATAGATCACTCCCTCCAGCAGCTTGTTCCAGCTTTAGCACGGATAGGGATGTGTACAGAGGAAGAACTGACGCCTGTTCTTTCCAGTTTGGGAATCATCCGTTCCAACAAATACTTGCTGAGCCCTCTCTAGACGGTGTGGTGATGCTGGGGGCTGGGGCACCAGTGCTGAGCGTGGGATGTGGCCACTTCCCTCAGGGCAGGCGCCCACGGTAAACAGAAATAATAGGCATATCAACCAGCAATGGTATTGCTGTGCTGTGCAAGTCAGTGCCTGGCACTCAACACAACCCAAGGCCATCAGGGGAGGCCCTCTAAAGAAGAGACCGTGAGAGTAGGTTCGAAAGCATAACTGCTAGCCAGCCAGAGGGAGGACAGCGCGATGGGGTCCCGGAGACGGATAAACCTGACAGGAGTCCCCAACTGGTCACCCTCCAAAATCACAAGCTCTGAAAATCTTGGGATTTGCACTGTCATGGTCCATCGGTCCTTCCGTTGAGCAGCTCCCTTGACTGTCCCGAACCAAATTCTGCAATTCAGAAGAGGTGAGGCTACCGCAAGAACACAGCACAAAAGAAATGCTTAGGACAGGGAAACGTTTTTATCAGCCTGCTTGAAATGTGGTTTGCTCCTCTCTCCAGCGTGTTGAAAACACTGAAAAGCCTTACAGATATCTGGAACATCTGCTGAGCGCGCCAAAGGCCCCCTCCTATTTGCTCCACCCACATCTCCCTCCTACCCATCAAGCCTCACATTACGTGGCGCTCACTTACGACGCGTTACCGTTTTCCACCGCGTTCCTCGGTCCCGGGCGGGCGCTGGGGCAGGCTCCCCCCACCGCCCTCTGGGCGCGCACCATGATGCCGATGAAACGCACGTGCACGCTAATTAAATTTGGCATAATCACTTTTCCAAATGATCACTGACACTCCATTGTTCCAAAAGGATTAATCCTCAGAGCCTTCCAGACGCAGTCTGTTTCCTGGATCTAAATGAGATTTCAAAGAATTTATAATAACCACAATCCCTAATGCACACTTTAATATATCCTCTCTTTGTTACAGTCACTTGCTGGCCAAATCCTGCTGAATTAGAATCCTCCAAGGGTGATGAGCTCCTCTGTCCTGGACATTCCACCACGCCCGGATCTGCCCTGACTGAAGGACTGTGCTGCCTCTGGCCTCGTCCCTTCTAGCTCAGCCCCGGGCCGGTCCTCACGCCAGCAAGAAGGAAGACAGACTGCTTGCTCCCTTCCTGCTCATCAGAAAAGTTGAGTGGGCTTTGCCCGCACAGAGGGGTGCAGAGGGGAGAAGAGGAGAACCCTCATGTGTAAAAACGTGTAAAACAGCCAGTGGTGTGGAGCGCGTGGGAGCGAGCATAGCTCAAGCGGGTGATCTAGCAGGTGCCTGACACACAGCGGTGCATGGCGAGGAGCAGGATCACAGCATCGGCTCAGGTCTACCCCGGTCACCCCTCGGGGCTCCTGAGCGGCCTCACTGTTAAAGCCTGAAGTCGCACACGTAGCATGGGACAGGCTGGACCGTGCAACTACATCTACGGGGCTGGGCAATCTCGTGCTCGTTCTGAAAGCTGGGAAACTGCAGCAGAATGCAGAGCATCTGGGGAGAGGCCGCAGGTGGGCAGCAAGCGGACAAAGCCGTCCCGCGGCCAGAGCAAGAGGCGGCCAACCCTGCTTCAAAACTTGGGACTTGGCCATCAGAGGACAGGCCAAGCGCAATGGGTTCTTGGCCCCCGTTGGCCAGTGACCCTGAGCCAGCTGCCCTAATCCCCACCCCTCTGGGTTCCTCCCTCTCACATCTTCTGCTGCATTCTGTTCCTTGAAAGAAAGGACGCTGTGGCCGTCTTCCCAAGGGCACCCACCGAGGCAGCGGTTGGCTGCCTTTTATCTTACGGAGCAGAAAAGGCACCATAGATCTTCTTCACGAGACTCCGAGAGGGGAGCACGAGGGGAGGCCCATTGGTGGACCTCGGCACCGCGATGCCTGCCTCTCCACGTTCCCATCGCGCAGGACGGACATCACGCCACTCGCCCTTTTCCTTCTGATTTCCATAATGCAGCTTATCTCACAAAACATTCCCCAAACACGAGGTAGATTTTTTGTGACGGCACCAATTTATCCGGTTAAGGGAACTCCAAGTGACAAAACATCGCTGGCAGGTATCACCAACACGGGCCTCATTTATAATACACGTTCGTACCTTAGTCACCGAAAACGGATAGCACAAGTGGCATTCACAAGGAGATTCGGGTATTCCCGCAATTTTAAATAGCATCCTCTTGCATTAGTCACAATCTTCAGTATTTAGACAGATTTGAATATGTATAACATTTATTAGCTGTAACATTAGCTCTGACATTTCAATTTAATCAGTGTTACTACAGACAAGTAAAGTAATTCTCTCGTACTCGTACATAAACAGTATTATCTTTTCATTTCCAAAAGGTACCATTTCGTGATGTAAGACGCTTGGGGAATAATTGCTTCTCTGTGTGAGAAGGTAGATGAGGAAAATCCAGCAGTCTCTGGGAGGCTGCTTCTGAAGATTAAATCATACATAAATTAGAGAGGAGGCCACAGAGAAGACCTCTGGAGACTGCTGGATGCTCCCGCATTAGCTCTTAGTAAAAGTTAAATAAATATGTCTTCCGCCCGCAGAAATCCAGTGTGTTCCGGAAAGGGAGGATGGGCCTCTCAAATGGGGACCCTTTCCATGAAGGGTGACACGAGGTGATCCGAAATGCTCAATAAATCCTTCTTCCCGGGCCAAGGGGCAGCCCGTGTCTAATAACCAGAGCGATCCATGTCTCTCTACACGGCCGGGGCAAAGGGGCCGTCCTGCAAAGGGGTTGTCCCACAGGACAGCACAAAGTCTCCTTGAGAAGCACCATTTTTAGTAGGGGGCACATGGGGCACATCGCCCCATCGCAGGGCTGCACATAGATGCAGTGTCTTTGCCTGGCCCCAAGCAACGCCTCTCGGCGGCATTCACGAGCCCTGGGTGAGACCCTATAGGGACAGATGGAGCGAACCCAGGTGGGCTTCCGTGGTCCCCCGAAGGACCAGCCTCAGGGAGAAACTCAGCCCCCGCCCGGGCGCTGTGGGTCCCCAGGCACACAGGGCCCAGGGCCAACCAGGGCCCGCTCTATGGTGGGGAGAGACACCTGCGCTGAGGCTTCACCCCAAACCCTTGAAAACTCTCCCAGGATCTTACTCCCACATCTACTCTAAGTCAGTGAACCTGTGTCCGCAAGTCGGCCCCCTGCCACCTGCACTAGGCAAGCCCCTTCACAGCAGCCAGACTTTGCTCCGGTTTCCACTTACACGCTTCTTTCTGGCTAATGTCCAGGGTTGGTCAGAGTCGCGGACATAAGCACAACTCGAGGAAAAGAGAAGGGGAAAGTTGAAATCAGGCTCTACCTGTCGAAAGGGCAGACCTTTATGGTTCTCAAATATCAAGGGTAGTTCGACAATACAGCACAGAAGCAGCAGGGACTTTTCTTGGCCCCACAGAGGACAGGTCATGGTTCAACGGTCTCTCTCCAAGTGCCCGGTTTGGCTCCCTACGTGGTATTTATTTAAAGCAAATGAAGTGCCGGGTGCTACACAAGACCACCGCTGACACGTATCTCACGTAATCTAGACCCCGCTCATTCCTGGTAGGACAGTGATCTCCGTGCCCAAGCCGATGAACAGAGGAGGATCAGGGGATCTGAGACCCAAGCCTCAGCCGGGTCATGCGCGATCCATTGGGATCTGGAGCCAACCCCCAAACCCCCTATGTTAAAGCCCACAGAGGCCTGGCGGTGACCACGGCCACCCTGTGAAGTCCGCAAGCTGCAGGCCCCCAAGCCCCGGGGAATTCCTTGGGCCCGCAGCCCTCCTGTTGCTCTGGCCTTGGCCAACCACGAGGGAAGGGCCTGGCTGGGTGCTCCCCACACCCCTTTGGTTTTATAAAATGTGCAAAAGTGAGATCGTTAACTGAAACCAGTAGGGCTGTTGTCCTACTCCAACTGTCTCCAACCGCCTGCTCTTCTCCCTACTGCACATGGGGCAGCTGGTGGAAACTTGGGGGAGCCAAGGGGTACCTCTGGTATGAGTTGGGCAGGACGCGTTTCCGTGGTCTCACTTCTGTGCAGTGAGTGGGCCGTCACCTGTCTCAGGGCTGCAGCCTAGGATTCCTCTTAACCACCCTGCACGCCGGCTCACCTGGCCTCGAACCACCAAGGTGCTGCGGACATCCTGCAGCCCCTGCCACCAGACGCAGGCGGCAGGGCTGGAGAGACCGGGTTTGAAAGAAACCAGGTCAGAAGCCAGCCATGGGGAAATGTCCCAGATCTCACAGGTCACACACAAAAATCCCACATTCGACAAGAATCTTGAATTTACAGAACCACAGCAATGATGATGCACTAACTAAAACTTTAAAAAAAAAAAAAAAAAGGAAAGGGGAGGGGCACCTGGGTTGAGACTCTGCCTTCCGCTCAGGTCGTGATCCTGGGGTTCTGGGATCGAGTCCCGCATCAGGCTCCATCCAGGGAGCCTGCTTCTCCCTCTGCCTGAGTCTCTGACTCTCTCTCTCTCTGTGTCTCTCATGAATAAATAAATAAAAATCTTTTAAAAAATAAAAAATAAAAAAGGAAAGGGGAGAAAAGTATCATAGGACAGTGCACAAGGCAGCGTGTTATGTCTGTATGTGTGTGATTCTGTTGCATTTGTCAACTTTTTCATGCATATGATTTGTGTTATGATTTATATTCTCAGTGTATAAATATTCAATGTCACACCTGATTTTATTTATTTATTTTTTTTTTCACACCTGATTTTATATTCACGATTTCATGTTATTTTCCTTAAAAAAAAAAAAAAGTCCTTTGGAACTGCATACCCTTCACGTCTCACAAAACAGGGATCCACCCAGCTTGCAAAGCCAACTAGAAGTAAAGGATCTTTGCTGCACGGGGTCAGGGTACATTCTCGCTCCTCCCGTCCCCTGTAAGCACATCCACACACGTGACCATCGTCCCATGAGCATCTGGACCTGAGGGAGAGCTAGGCCCTGGGAGGTGGTGTCAAGCCAAGCTGGGCTTCTCACCTGCCGGCTCTTTATCTTACAGTAAAGGTTGTGACTCGTCAAATTTGTGTGTGAGGTTGCCCTATAATTCACATTTCTGTGACTCCACCCTCTTCCCAGACCACCATCTCCCAGCCCCAGGCTTTATTAATCTCTTCTCCTTCATTATGTAGGCACTAAATCCACCAGCTACTCTTTCTTATCTTTTTAGACATTTCTTTAGCTGCGTCCTACTCTTTATTGAATGAGATTCATTTAACAGTGCAAAAAAGTTAAAAAGTGTATTCATACACGATAAGCATGCTTATTTTTCTAAGGGAAAATAAACGTTATAGGGAACCGCCTCAGTAGAGGAACAGGGCCCAGAAGTCCTGAGTCATTGGCATTTTGCTGGAGTTTTCAGTTCTTTGTTAGTCATTCCATCCGCAAGAGTTTGGGGTGGGAGACGGAAAATTGGAAAATCAGGGAGGTGGAATTCAGGGAAGGGGCTGCACATTCCATGTGCTTGACGGCTGACACCTTCCTCCACCTTTACGCTCTCACTTCCCAAATGTAGCCCCTATGCCACCTGCGGGTATTTCTCTTGGCTGGAAGCACCCTTTCCATCCCGAGGCAGAATCATTTGGTAGAATTTGCAAGCCTAGTGAGCCGGGGGTATTAAGGGAAAGCTCTCTGCTGGTCATTGGCTCTGGCCAGTACTGGTGCTAAGGCCACCACGAAGGCACATCAGACACAGAAAGCCTTCAACTTGCTTTTTTTGTAGGAAACGAATCTTGTTGCCGAGGGAGGCGGCCACAGAGCCTTGGAAATCCATCAGGTGCCGGAGTTATGAAGTGCACAATAATCCCAGACAGAACGGGAAAGGCAAACACCAGAGACCCGAACAAAGAGATTTATCACCTTCCCAGGAAATCCCAGGCTAAAAATCCATTAAGGCAGGATGCAAGTTGAGAATGTGTTGCCCTTAACCAAACCCTAAGAAAGTACAGACAGTATGAATTATTCAATAAATGGTACTGGGACAACTGGGTGACCATCTGGAAAAATATTAAGTGGGATCCATTCTTCACACGGGGCACACGACACACCAGGATGAATTCCAAGAGGATCAAAGCTTTCAACGTAGCAAATTAAAACTAAAAATACTAGAAGAAAACACAGAAAACGATTTAGATCTAGGGTCCATAAAGGGAAAGGAATGGTAACTGGACTACACAGAAACCCTCCGTGTGGTACGAAAGTAACAATAACAACAATAATGACAATAAATTAACAATATCGCGGAGAAAAATATTGCCAGTATTTTCTCCGCAATTTTGTTAAAGGGGAATCTCCCTGATGTATCAAAACACCTACAAAAGAGCAAGAATGAGGGATCCCTGGGTGGCGTAGCGGTTTAGTGCCTGCCTTTGGCCCAGGGCGCGATCCTGGAGACCCAGGATCGAATCCCACGTCGGGCTCCTGGTGCATGGAGCCTGCTTCTCCCTCTGCCTGTGTCTCTGCCTCTCTCTCTCTCACTGTGTGCCTATCATAAGTAAATAAAAATTAAAAAAAAATAAAAATCTTTATTAAAAAAAAAAAAGAGCAAGAATGAGACACACCAAAAACCCAATTTTTAACATGGGCAAGTATACGAATAGCAGTTAACAGAAAATGGTTTTAACGTATTTGGAAAGGTATACAGCCTTGTGGAGGACAATGAAAAACATAAATTCCAATTATTCTAGATTACAGTGTTCCGCCTATCACGTTGGCACAGATCTCACGTAAGGCACTGTGTGAACAAGGCTGGAGGGAACTCGCTGCCTCCGAATATTGTTGATGGCCCGAGACATAGCCTTGACCCTCGGGAAGGCAAGTTGGCCATATTCAGCAAAATTACATGCACAAAAATCCTTTTAACCAGAAATTCTCTTCCTAGGTATTTCTGTTAAAGTTGTTCTCACGTACTTGTGAATGAATATATGTTCCGTGTTGCTCATTCTACGACGTTTCCAGTACCAAAGACTGGAAACAGCCTCAACATCCCTCTATTGACTACTGCTAAAATAAATCCTGCTCCAGTCACACACAGGAAACTACTGCAGTGGTAAATGAACAAAAACCTGTAGTAATGCACCTGTAAAAACAGAATCGAGCAGTTCTTTCTGAAGTAATATGAGGAAAATTTCACTGCCTATCTTTCTAATCCTTAAAAAAAAAAATTCGAACCATGTAAATATATTACATGATCAAACAATTCAAAAATCAAAAAAATTCTGGGGTCCTGGGTGGCTCAGTCAGTTAGGGGTCTGCCTTCGGGTCAGGTCATGACCCCAGGGTCCTGGGATGGAGCCCCGCATCAGACTCCCTCCCTACTCAGTGGGGAGCCTGCTTCTCCTTCTCCCTCTTCCATTCCCCTTGCCTTGTGCTCTCTGGCTCTCTTCTCTGTCAAGGAAACAAATAAAATCTTAAAAAAAAAATCGAACTTGATGAACTTTTAAAATAATATTTGCCTGAGTTCTATACCATCAGGAAAACAGTCAAATACTTTCTGTTGATGGTGGTGTCGGCACGGTGGCTAGCTAGAAGCTGTGGACCAAGGCACAGAGGCGTACCTCCTGACCTTAACCCCTCCTCGTTCCTTAACCCCAACTCGCCCAACACTCCTGGGCCTCACATGTTGGAGGAGATGGTGGCCACGGTCCTTGCTGCTCTGACGACAGAAGGCTATGAAGATACAGCAAGGAGCTCTTGGCGGGACGGGCCCAAGAACGAGCGCTTAGCATGTACATGTGTAGTAAAAATTTATATTCAGAGCAATCTTGTTTTATAAATAAGAAATCTGAAGCTTAGTTCAATAGCATGGTTTCCTCAATAAAGGACATGGGAGACAATGGACAGAAGACAAAATGCCAAAGATTAAAAATAAGAAATGCTTCCTCACTCACCCCTCTCATAAGGAATACAGAAACACACTTTTACAAGGCAGGGTGAGGATCCTGGCTGGGGCAGAGCTGAAGGTCGCCTAAGCAAAGCATGGGCATGAGCTGGTGTGGCCTGTGCCAGGACTTACAGTGCCCAGGGGCCAAAGGGAAGTTGCAGACCCCCAGATGGGTGGCTTCCACCAAGCACGATGGCCAAAGCCCCAACTCAGGATGTCTCACTTGGATCCTCCTCTGCAAAGAAGCAAGCACTCCCATCACTGGGTGATGGGAGTGCCCAATACCAGGGGTCCACCATGTCCAGGGCCTCCCCTTCCTCCCAGCCAGCCAACAATCTTGCTACCAGTGCTCTGCCTACCTTCCACCTCCAGTCCACTCATCATCAAACCCATTCAGAGTTGGGTCCTCATAGCTCCACATCATCGGGGTCCCAACCCTGCTCAACATGAGAACCTCCCGGGAATCTTTATTTTTTTAAAAAAGATTTATTTATTTGAGAGAGGGAGATAGATAGCATTAGCAGGGCGGAGGGAGAAGCAAGCCCACCGTGGGGCTCCATCCCAGGACCCTGGGATCATGACCTGAGCTGAAGGCTCAACCACCTGAGCCACCCAGATCCCCCCCGGAGGTCTTTAAAATAGATGGAAGGCCACTCCCACCCCCAAGACATATGATTTAACTGGTATGGGGTGGGACGTGGGCACTGGAATTTTTTAGAGCTTCCAGAAGCCTGTATGCTATCACTGTCTTATTTCTTTGAAGGTGTCATTACCTGTCTTCATGGATATTATAAACTGACGGAGGCGCCAAAGATCATTACAGCAGCAAATACGCAGCCTTTCACCTACTAAGGAGATTTCTTCATTGGCCACGGCTCAGGAGACAGACCAGGCTGGCCCAGGACTCTGGCAGGGTGAGCACCTTTCAAACCCTATCTCGCGGTGAACCTGGGGGGTCGGTCACCATAGCTCAGGGCACCACGTCGGTCACAGTCCTGGACAGACGTTGAACGTCATCAGATACTCGTATGTGCAGAAGTTTCTACCGAAATCCTAGGGAACGTACTGAGGAGAGAACGAATCCACACCCCAGATGCACGTCTGTCCATGGTCACGGACACGGGGGGCTCACTCATCTCACCAATTCCTGGGCAGACGTCTAAGTGCCGGGATCGTGCTGTCCCCAGAATCTCCAGCGAGAGGCTGTGTGCCCTGGGGGATGTCAACGATGGATAGACAGGGGATGGAAGCAGGAGGCAATGGGATGAGGGTGACCACGGAGGACAGGGGGTCCCGGGGAGCACAGAGCCCCAGCTCCAGCAGAAGGGGTCCCGGAGGCACGAGAACAGACGTGGGATAAGCACATCCGACGTCTGGTTCCAGCCAGCGAGTCTCAGGGAGACATGGGGAAACCGAGGTGGGATGGCGGCAGGGGACACCTGCCCTGGTTGTCCAGAATCGTGTAGTTGTTCCTCTACATACGTACACGTCCACACACGTGCACATGGTGCTGCTCACGGCCAGTGGCTGGAGGCCCTTGAGGCCCCGGGACAGGCAAAAGCTGCGGTTCCCGGCCTCAGGGAGCTCACTTCTAGAAGATGGGAGGATCCAGAAGAAACGCCTGTGGAGCACGGGGGCACGCAGGCCATGCAGGCTGCGCCCACGGTTTGCATCTCAACTTAGGGTGCACAGGAAACCGAAAACCCCAAGCAGAGGCAAGGCCCCCTGAGCGGGGCTTGCGGGAGGCCCTTCGCCAGGGTGAGACTAGCCGGGTGGCTGGGGTGGCACGACGCGTGGATGGATGGGAGCAGAGGAGAGTGTGCAGGGCCCACAGGGAGCCGACTTGGGACCAGGACCCTTTCCTCCTGTCACTCCTCCACGTGTCTTAGGCCAAGGAGGCTACCTTGCTCGGTCCTGCTGTCCCCGCGCCCCACTTCCTGCCGGAGATGTCGCTGGGTGCCATGGAGCCTGACCGTCAGGGAGGAGGTGAGTAGCTTGCAGAGCACCCTGCCTCCAGCCGCCCTGCCAACCCACGAGGCTCGGTTCCTGCTCCCGCTCCTGCTCCTGCTCCGGCTTGCCTGGCTCAGGAAAGTGCAAAGCCTGCCTCGGGAGAGTGCCCAGCATGCACCGCCCCGGGTGTTCCAGAAGGACAGAGACCAGTAGGACGCTGAGCTGCTGGGCAAATGCAAAAGGATGGGCTCAGCCACTCCTCTCCCTGCCCAGCCCCAGCTTTTCTGTTTTAATTAAAACATGACGAGGGGCACCTGGAGGGCTCAGCCGTGGAGCGTCTGCCTTGGGCCCAGGGTCCTGGGGATCGAGTCCTGCATTGGGCTCCCCACGGGGAGCCTGCTTCTCCCTCTGCCTGGGTCTCTCTCTCTCTGTGTGTCTCTCATGAATAAATAAATAAAATCTTTAAAAAAAAAATCACCATACATCTGAGTAAAGAGAGTAACCATAATTGGAATAACCAATATGGTTATCCCCACTCAGTGGGGCGTCTGCTTTTCCTCTCTCTGTCTCTCTCTCTCTCTGCCCCTCTCACCACTCACATGCTCTCTTTCTCTCTCTCTAAAATAAATAATCCTTAAAAAAATAAAATAAAAACGTGGCATCATTGATGACAGAAGCGTTCCTACAGGGGGGCTTGACCAGCATGAGCAGGTAGCTGAGCTGAGAAAATGCCTCTCGGCTAGTCAACACCTTCCAAGCCGAGGCCTTGGCTCACTAAGTGCTGACTCATTCCTTTCAGCCTCCTGAGTAGAACCGGTACTTAATGAACACCTACTACACGACGGAATTTGCAGCAGCCACATTACACCAAGAATCATATTCCGTGAGCCTGTGAAGTAAATATCCCTTTCTCCAATTTCCAGCGAAGAAATGGAGATTTATTGTGCATTTAAAAATATATATATAAAAAATAAAAAATAAAAATAAAAAATAAAAAAATAAATATATATATATAAATAGATAGATATAGTGCAGATTAGTTTTCACAGTCAGTGATGGGTCGGACTTAGATTTGAACCCTGACACGTCTGGTCTCGGAAGCCCCGACAAGGTCTTACACACCTTGCGAGTCATTCAGGAGGCCAGGAATTCTCACTAGGTTAGCACTGGATTTAACCTATTTTTGTGAGTCTTTTGTCTCAAGATTAATCTTCCTTGGGGCGTGAATGAGAAGTTTAATTATAAAAATCCAAATTAATATTCTTTTAAGAATGTCATGACACCCCTACGTTGAGAAGCCAGCCAGGTCTGGGAGTCACTCGAGTGAACACAGGATGATAATGATAGCAACGATACTAATTATAATGCTTAACAATTAACCTTAGGATCAGAAAGGTGTGTGCACACAGTAGTCTGTGTATCGTAACATCACGCCAGGAAAATGCTTCAATTGCTGGCAACCGATGCCTTTCCCGAGATCTCTGTGGGATGGACGGTATCATCGTCTACTGTCAGCTTGAAAACAGAATCTCTTCATTTTAAAAATGTTGGTTGAGCCTACCAGGCCTCATTCTAAACCTAAACTAGCAAAAACTCACAGCTCTCCTGTACGCTATGATCTAGTAGAGGGAGTAAGACCGAAAACAAAGCAAAGAAAGTAAAAACAGAGAGTATGGTAAGAGAGCATGATGGTTCAGCTCATAGGGCAAGGTGACCGGGCCATAGGGTGGCCAAATATTTGGTCAAACATTATTCTGGGTGTTGCTGTGGGGCTATTTTTGGATGAGGTTCACATTTGAATCTGTAGACTAAAGTACATGGTTCTCCCCCCGTGAGGGTGGGCCTCATCCAATCCGTGGAAGGCCTGGATCCAACAAAAGGGCAGACCCTCTGCAAGGGAGAGACAAGTCCCCCCGAAGCCTGACTGCCTTCACACTGGGTCATCGGCTTTCTCCTGCCTTCGCGCTCAAACTACAACACGAGCTTCCCCTAGGTCCTGAGCCTATGGCCTCAGACTGCAATTACACCCTCAGGCCTCCTGAGTCTCCCGCTTGCCAACTCACCCGGCAGATCTGGGGACTTGTCAGCCTCCATAGCCACGTGAGCCAGTTCATACATATGCATATTTAATAACATATTCATATTCGGTATATTTAATTATACATATATATATTTCTCCCATTGGTTCTGTTTCTCTGGAGAGCCCTAGCCGACTAATGTGAATGGTTATAGGGGAGGAGGGATGGAGAATGTTCAGGTGTTGAATTTTAAGTGGACAAAAGAAAAAAAAAGGATTCATTGAAGGATTCATTGAAGGAGGTATTTGGGGCACCTGGGTGGCTTCCTTGGTTAAGCGCCTGCCTTCAGCTCAGGTCATCATCTCCAGGTCCTGGGATCGAGCCCTCATCAGGCTTCCTGTTCAGAGGGACGTCTGCTTCTCCCTGCTCACTCCCCCACCCCTGCATCCCCCCTACTCATGAGCACTGTGTCTCTCTCAAATAAATTTAAAAAAAATTTTTAGGAAGAGGAGAGGGGAGGGCGGGGGAGGGGAAGAGGAGATATTTCAGTAAAACCCTGAAGGATTTGAGCAAGTATGGAAGGAAAGCATTCCAAGCTAAAGGAACAGCAGGTGCAAAAACCCTGAGGAAGTGTGTGCCTGGGAGGAGGAGGCCAGGGCAGCTCAGTGGAGTCAGGGAGGTCAGGGGTGGCAAGTCGCATTGGCCTCGGGGGCTCCGCTAGACAAGACTCATGAACCAGCCTGTGTGTGTTTGTATGGACACACCTGTCTCCAGGAGGGATTTAGGGCAACGCACGAAGCTGACTGCAACAGCTTACACTGACCTGGGCTCAAGAGAAGAAAGAAATAAGCAAGGGTGGAAATGAACCGGAGCCAGCACCTGACTAGAAATCAAAGACAGTCTCTGCATCTCCAACGGGTGAGCCCACTTCTGTTCCCAGGCTCCCCGGAAGCAGCACCAACGGGGAAGCGTTGTTGGCCCCCAGTGCCTCATTTCCAGAAGAGGCGTGCAGACAAATCACCCTGGGGATCACGACTATTTTTGGCATGACAATGCCCAGACTCCGTGGGAAAAAGTGGCCAACAGCAGCAGCAGCCTGCTTGCAAGGAATGCAGGGAAAAGCTTTCCAGATCCCATTTTTCGGGTGGCAATGCACGAGGACCCACACTAGTCCTGCCCCCACCAGGGTGGGGAGGGCCAGGCCTTCTAGGGTGCCACCCTGAGATGCACACGCGGACTTCAGCTTGCACTTTGTGACACCGAGAAGAGGCGAGAGACCCTTGCCTCCCTACGATCCTAAGTGGGCCCTCCTGCGGCTGATTGCTAGACATAAAGAGCGATGGGGACCTCAGGACAGTCCTGGAGCTGCCCAGCGAGCTCCAGGAGATCATCTCTCTGCTTGCCAGTCAAGTAGGGACCTCGAAGCCTTAGCAGGAGGTGGAGCCAGGCAGAGACGACGTCCTTTTGTAGAAACCATGGATGCTAATAGGACCGTGTCTCACTTGTGCCAAGGATTAGCGTGGGTGGGACCAGGAATCACGGCAGGAAAGCGCTTCAGCGCCGGACAAATGGGCGGTCGGGAGCCGACCAACCCTCCTTTTCATCTAGCACGGCCAGAATCAATCATTTTACTCCGAAAAAAAATGTAAAGTCATTGTCAGGGGACACTTGCTTGAGCCAGAAGAACCGCCCCCTCCCCAGCCCCCTCTCCAGAGCATCACAAAAGTGCAGCCTCTGAGAACGGTTGGACCAGGACAGTGCAGGAGGCCAGGTGTGCGCAAGGCGTTGGGTAGTTCAGGTCGGGGTGCCGCGGGTGTGTGACAGGGCGGGGAGTGGCAGGGGGAGCCCCGTAAGGGCGAGAGCGCGTCTCGTTGAATCTCTTCCCGCACGAGGCCGTGATGTCTCCACCGTGTCAGACCTTCACCAAAATCTGCTACAGATGAAGGAGAGCTGGAAAATAGCATGAATTTTAGGAAAGTAGAAGAAACGTGGGTCTTGTTCTGGAATAACTCTCCCAGAGGGTTTATTGTCTGATCAGGACTCTCCCCGTTCAAGGTGTGAAAAGCATGTGGGCTCCAGGGGCACCTGGGCGGCTCAGTCACTCATGCACCCGACCCCTGATCTTGGCTCAGGTCCTGATCTCAGGGTCCCGGGATTGAGCCCCATGTTGGGCGCCGCATGTCTGCTTGAGATTCTCTCTCCCTCTCCCTCTGCCTCTGCCCCTGCTCACTCTCACTCTAAAGTAAATAAATACGTTTTTAAAATTAAAAAAGATAAAATCACGCCAGCTCCAAGTCAGAGCACGTTTGACTCCTCTCAGTAGCAGGTTCCGGTGTCTTCTCCACCAGTACACACATGAACGCCAAACACAAACTCGGACTGCTGGTTTGCGTAAACCACTTTTCAAGCCCACAGTCATACACGTGTAGACCACAGTGCCCACCTCGGATGTGGCTGTGGAGGCTGATGGGTAAAGCACAGACTTGCAGAGAGACAATCAGAAGCCAAACACTTGCAAGGCACCTATCACGTGCCAGACGGCAAGGGTGGCGTCTGAGAAACCGGGCGTAGAGGAAGGCCTCCCCGTCCTCAGGGGACTTTGCCCCCAGATGGCAGTGGCCACCCCCCAGCCGCTGGAGCTGGTAGTCACTCTGGCTCTCAGACCCAAGAGGACCCCGTCCCTGGTGAGTTACCCCTCCGGTTGATGGGACAGTGCTGCCTCCTTCCCAACGGCTCGATGGCTCACCTGTCTGCAGGTAGCTGAACTCCAGCAGAAAGTGGGGTGGGGGGCATCCCGGGAGGGTAGCAAGGAACTCGGGAAGGCAAAAGTGGTCGCTGTGAGCTGTGAGGCAGCCTCCTCCCCCTCCCTCCCTCCCTCCCCCAGGGGCTTACTGCTATTGGCAATCTCAGTGGTGCACATCCACATTTAGATAAGTGGCACTAAAATAAAATGGACTGTAATTATTGTTATAGATTACAGTAATTACAGAGGGGAAAGGGCCGATTAGATTAGCACGCCCACCCCTCCCCCCCAGGACCCGGCTGATATGAAGCAGATTTGTGCAGAGGGCGATGAACCCGCTGTGAGCGTTGGATGTCACTCCAGCCTCCCTGGGCCCAGGCTGCAAAGGGCAGGGAGGCTGAGGAGGGGCAGTGGGAGGCAGGAGTTTTCAACCTGCAAATAAACGAGCCATTAGAGAATGAGGTCTCTTGCCAGCCTGCCCCGGGGTCACAGCCAGCCAACCCCGCAGCCCGGGTGAGAGGCACGGTCGTGGCCGGGCTTCCCACGATGATCCAGTGTAACCGAGGACAGAGTCCTTCTGCTCTGGACGGACTTTCCCCTCGGCCTCCCAGCTCTGCTACCTGCAACGGGGCCACGGTGTCTGCCGGGAGCACAGGACCCACCAAGCAACACGGACGCCCTCTGAGCCTTGCTCCTGTTCCCGTACCCGTTACGTGGTAGTGAGACCACAGACCTGGAGCGTCCAGGACAGCCTGGGCCCAGCAGGGAGAAGGGCCTGGCAAGTGTGACTACTCCTTCCATTGTCCTGGCCACTCCCATCCCACTGGATTCCTCAGGGCCAGCCCGGCCCCCTGATCTGAACAATGCCCTAGAAGGAGCAGAGCCTGAGCTGCCTCGGCCATGCAGAGGCCAATCGGCCCTGCCCTCTGAGCAAAGGCCCTGCTGTCTACCTGGACCCCATTCACAGAAGGGCCACCTGAGCAGCTCCTGGCTTGTTCATGGGTTGGGGACCCACCTTGGTGGCAGCCTCCCGAGCCTCCCTTCACTCGTCTCCCCTACCGGAATTACAGCCCTATTTTGAGTCCTGGCGTGGGGTAACTGGGAGCTGACGTCATGGCGCTCTCCTGCCCACCCAGCCCTATCTCCCTTCCCAGAGTCTGCTTAGCTTCAGTGACACCTACCGCTACTGGGACACTCAGGGCCACTTATCTGTCTGAAACAGGTGTCCGTCCAGCCAAGAGCCCTGCCCCACCAGCTGGGCCTCCGCCATCCCCTGGCCAGACCGCCCCTTGGCCAGGCTCAGGAGATGAGTCTACTGCCAAAGCCCAACCCCCTCTGACGCTCTGTCCTGCTGACGCCCATCAGCTGAGGGCCAATGCCGCCAGCACGCCCTGCCAGCATTTCTTCCCATGCATGAGGATCCTGCCCCGTCCCGGAGGAGGGATCCCAGGGCTCATGGAATTCATTCCAAAATTCCTCCCCCAGGGTTTGCTCCCAGCTGTGCTCTCTGCTCTCATCTCCTACCCCTGCAAAATGCTTATCACAAGTATCTGCTTACTCATCGGTCACCCTCTGGAGGCTATAAACTTCGTTTAAAAAAAAAAAGTTATTTTGCCTTTAATTACCCCTCAGCAGAGTGTCTGACACACGAAGACTCCAATTAAGAGTTGATGAATGAATGAAAAAAAAAAAAAAAGAAAGTATTAATGCCTAGAGCTTGCCAGCCTCTAACTTTCTTCATTTCCTCCTCCGTGGAGTGGGGGTGGGGGGGGGCTTTCCTTAGGGAACCGTAGTCAGGAGGGCTCGGGGCCATGCCATGCAGGGCCCTGGACCCACGAGTCTGGGAGGGAGGAAGGTGCAGCAAATGACAAAGGGGGCCTCCATTCTCTCTGGGGAAATAACGCATGTGAACGGAGCTGGAAAGCCCTGGGAGACCTCGGCTCTGACAGGCTAATCCTAAGCCCTGGAGATAAAGCCTTAGTGAAGGTAAGCAGCCCAGCAGATGGGGGGCTCCCTGTGGCCTCCTCCTACCTGGTAGGATGGGAACCCCAGGCTCGACATGCAGCTTGCACACGCTTGGCTCACGCTACTCGAGGACCGTCTTCGCTCCTTACGTTCACCAAGAACAACTGAATTCAGCCTAAATGCTTTTCTGAAGATCTGCGAGTTGCGACCGGGCCAGTTTTTTACGTTCGGGCTCAATGGTTTGTCCGTTGGCCCCTGCCCTCCGGATACAAAAGCAAAGTGCAGATGTATCGGTGAACCGAGAGCACGGGCAGCGCTGCTCCATCACCTGGACAACCCCGCCCCCACCTGTATGTCCCACCGCCACACACCTGAAGGCTCGCTTCCCACACACTCAACAGCCTCGCCCTGGGAGCATCTGCAGCGATACGGAGCCTCAGAAGGGCTTTTGGGACCCAGCCTCCCAGGAAACAGATCCCCCCGGGGGGGCCTCTCTCTCTGCCCTTCACGTTCTCCCGATGCCCCTGATGGCCTCTCCCAAAGGCAGTAGCTGATAAGGCAGGTCCGATATGGGCCCTTCTGCGCCACGTAATGCCCACGATCAGATCTCACTGGTTGGGGAACCAGGCAAGGCCACTTTCTTTCGTGCCCCAAATAGAACGCTGAGTTTGACCCCCTCTTCTCCATCTTGGGGACGTGTTAACCAGTAATGGGTAAACTGACGCAATGACCAGAGGGTGTCTGCACGCGGCTCTGTATCATGCAGTCCTCAGGGAGACCATGCTCACCGTGGGTCCTTCTAGGAGGAATCACCTGATGACTTGGTATGAGGGCACCGTTTGGAGGATGCCTGATTTCCTGGCCTTGGTTCTGTGCTCCAGTCCTTTGCCCCAAATCAAGAGCTGCCTCAGGTATGCAGCCTCCTCTTCCAACACCTCCCCTTCTCATCAGGTGGGGCCAATCCCGAGCAGAGAAGATGAAGTCCCCCTGCTGGAGCACAGCATCCTAAGCCGGCATCCAGCCAGCCCGATGGGTTCCCTCTCCTTGACGGGGCACAACCATTGAATCCTCCTGAGCCTCTTGTGCCTGCAAGAGGACCCGGACTGTCACCTGGGCTAGAGTCAGAGGACCCGGGCCGTCACCTGGGCTAGAGTCAGAGGACCCAGACCGTCACGTGGGCTAGAGTCAGAGGACCGAGACCATCACCTGGGCTACAGTCAGAGGACCCGGACCGTCACGTGGGCTAGAGTCAGAGAACCCGGACTGTCACCTGGGCTAGAGTCAGAGGACCCGGACTGTCACCTGGGCTACAGTCAGAGGACCCGGATCGTCACCTGGGCTACAGTCAGAGGACCCGGATAGTCACCTGGGCTAGAATCAGAGGACCTGGACCGTCACCCGGGCTAGAATCACGGGACCCGGACCGTCACCTGGGCTAGAGTCAGAGGACCCGGACCATCACCTGGGCTACAGTCAGAGGACCCAGACCGTCACCTGGGCTAGAGTCAGAAGATGGTCACCTGGGCTAGTCTCAGAGGCAGGCTCTCAGGAAGAAGCCCTAGGAGCCCTAGCATAGAAACAGAAGTTGTGGAATCAAAGAAGTCGTCGAAGCCACAACCTCCATCAATCCCTAGGACTCTCCAACATTTGTCGCCCCGGTGCCTTTGCCTCCTCCCTTCCTCGGCTGGCAGCACACTTCCGCCGGCTCTTCACGCGGCTTTCACCGGCTCAGGGTTTGGGCTTCCGTTTGTATCAGGCTCGGAGGAGCCTGCCCCCAGCACCACCCTGGCTCCATCAGAAGCCCTCCCGTCTCCTCCTTAACGCTTACCACAACCTTTAATGTTTATGCTTAGGGGTGTTCTTGCGACGGTCTGTCTCCCCGCTGTCCTCCCTGCAACACCGGGCGCAGTGGCCAGCCCCGCGGAGGGTCAGGGCGGGTTTGTGGCCTGGGCACATGACTTTACTCTCCGACGGAACACAAGCCCTAGATGTTTCTGAATAGAAACCTCCGGGGCACCCAGGGGGTACAGCGGGTTAGGCGATCAGCTCTTGGTTTCCGCTCAGGCCCTGATCCCGGGGTCCTGGGATTGAGCCCTGCGTCGGGCTCCACACTCGGCGAGGAGCCTGCTTGAGAGTCTCTCCCCTCCTCGGCCCTCCTGCTCGTGCTCTTTCTCTCAAATAAGTAAATAAATCTTTAAAAACTAAATAAATATAAGCCATCAACTGAAGATTTCTTAAGTCCCGAGTATCCGGGAAGGCTCATCTCCTCCAGTGGTGCCCGATTTCTTTTCTCCATAGACCAGCCTGGCCCTCTGACCGGGACTTGTTTCCTTCTTCAGTGTGGCCGGTAGTCGGCTCCGGGTCCAAGGGAGCAGAACCGCACCAGCGGGGCGGTTGGGGGGGCGCCCATGACGGCTTAGGCCCAGGCCAGGACGTGCCCGGAGGGACAGCCGGGCGGGAGGGGGCGGGCAGCGCGGGCGCACGCGGTTTCTGGACTCCTCTTCCCACTGGCTTCATCTCGCATCCCTGCCCTCCTTTCTCTTCGCCCTGATTTCCCCCATTTTTTTGATTGGGGCGGGGGAGCCAACCTCCACGCGGACATTAATATTTCCGTAAGCCGCCGCTAATCCTTTCTTGGCATGAGGCAGGATATAAATAAATAAATATAAATAAATAAATAAGCTCCGTCTTCCCCCAGGGTGCCCCACTCCACTTGGATTTAGGTCATCCACGTGTCTCTGATCTATTTTCGAATTCCAGGATTCAGGCTGCGTGAGCAGGAGCCCCGGAGCTGCCGTGGGACGGAGCCACCTGCCAAGGCAGGCGCCCGGTGGCCCGGCCCGAGGGCCTGGGAGGGGCCCGGGTCGCCAGGAGGCTCAGGACGCACCGGGGGCGGCACAGCAGAGGCCGGGGAGTCACCAGGAGTTGCTCGCTGGCCCGGAAAGCGGGGCTGGGGGACGACACCGCCTCTGGGGGTGAGACGGGTTCGTGGCCCTGCTGCGGCACCTGGCAACATGTGGAGGAGGCATCATGTGGAGGAAGCACCCTACCCCAGCCTCCCCCCATCCCACCCCACCCCAGGCCGGGCCCTCCACCTCCTTATGGCCTCCCCCCACCCCATCCTGGCTCCCAGCCTCCCCCCAGCCTCCCGGGGCAGGGGGCGGGTGCCCCCCAAACATGGGCAACCACCAAAAAGGAGCAATGACCAAGAGAACTTTCCCCCAGTGGGTGGGGGGCGCCCGGGCAGGCGGGGAAGAAAGGCGTCTAAAGGGCAGAGGCTGACAGGGTCCAACCCGCAAGGTGGGATCTCTGAGGGAAAGAAGACCGAGAGCCCAGACAGCTGCTCCCTCCGGGCTCAGAGAAGCGACAGCAGAAACCCCATTTCAAAGAAGAGAGATTGTAAAACAACAGGGACGATGGAAAATAGTGGGGCTCAGGAAGGAGAAGCGGGGGACCCCGGGCCCAGTGCAGGGGCTGCAGGGGGGCTGGAGGGGAGGCGTGAGGGGAGGTGCAGGGGTGCCAGCAGAGGGGAGGAGCGCCTTTGGGGCGAGGGTGTTGCTCAAGTTCTCGGCCTCCTCCTGGCCACGCACCCCCAAACCCTACTTCCCGGGCCTGGGGTCCCTGCCTCCCTGGAAGCACCACCCAGGGGCAGGGGTGGACCATTTGGGGTTGCGACCCCACTGCCAGCCACCTGAGCACCGGGGCCTGCAAGGCTCTGAAAAGGGCAGTGGGACCCACAGGCCGCCATCACCCCCGAAACGCGGACAGTGTTGTCGGGGCTCCGGATGATGCCGCGGGGCTCGCGGCCCTGAATAATCCTGTACCGGGGTTTCCGATGTTTCCACCGCCAGTGGAGCCCCGGCCAGGTGCCCTTCAATATTTTTCAGATGATTTTCCCTCTTGGTTCTTCCTCATAGTAAGTTATCAGACATGAGAGCCAGAGCCCTTTCTTGCCGCAGTGATTGCTTTTGGGGCCGACTACCCTGGAACAGAGCTCAGGGTCCACACTGAGGGCTCCCCGAGGCCTCGGCACCCCTCCCCCCCGGTGCAGGCTAGTGCAGTGGCCACCTGTCGGGCACCCCCAGATCCCCGGGGCAGCTTCCCGGGCAGGGCCCCCCAGGGCCTCCTCCGTGCAGGCCGTCCTCTTCTACATGCAGTGGGAGTCCGTCCCCACGGCCGGAGAATGCCACCCCCGGGGGGGACCCGCAGCCATGGCCCTTCCACAAAGCCAGGCCAGAGTGCTGCGCTCGGGAGAAGGCAGCCAGCAAAGCGGAGGGCGGCTCAGGCCCTTCCTTGCCCAACAAAACGACCACAGTCCCAGCAATGCAACTCTGCTCAGACTGTCCGGCCCTGGCCCACATGCGTCCCAGCCACCCCCTTCCCACTCAAGGTAGGCGCCCCGCAGGAAGGAGCACTTGGTGTGGCCCAGGAAGGAGCACTTGGTGTGGCCAAGGTGTTCGGTCTCTGGGAGCCCTGGCAGGCCAGGTCCTGCACCCCCAGGACTGTCGCCGGAACCCTTTTCTTCCTACCACCTTCAAACCACCTACTTGCTGGTGGGTCATGCGCCTGACGCTCAGAAGCCCCCAAGGAGGAAATCCACGTGGGCCTCCTCAGGGAGATGCAGACAGAAAGCCCGGGGTGCCTACCTAGCTCTGGCCCTTACGGTGCCTGACGCTGAGCACCTCAGCCGGAGCGTGGCCACCAGGACCCACATGGCCCCGTATGGGAGCTGCTAGGCTTCCAGAGGCCTCCAGGATGGAGAGGAGCTTGCCCAGCCCAAACCCATGTGTGCAGGTCCCTCCATCACGACAGAAGAGAAGCTGCTGTATGGTTACCTGTACGGTGTAGCCTGCAATCTGCCCCCATCCTTACGACTGGTTGTAGGAACCAGCGACTACCTTAGAATCTGCACGAGGCTCTGAATTACAGACACTTCTCCTTTTGGAGGAGAGATAGTGAAAAACCCCAGAGGCAACAGAAAGCCCCTCCATGGCGTATGGATGCTACGAGAATACCCCCAGTGACGGGGCGCTCCCTACTCTCTCCTGACAGCTCTGTTGGAAACTTCCTTTCGTCGAAAGCTGTCTTCCTATAATCTCTTTCTTCTGGAACAACACAGAGCACAGCCCCGCTCCTCTATAAGACACGCGGCCATTCTACTCCTAGGGACATGCGTGCTTTCAGGAGACAGGGTCTCAAGAATCTAAGGTCACTCGTCGTCCCAAGCAGCCCTCAAGCCCCATTGCCCTTCTTGGATTCCTTCAAACCTTTCCATGCTTTCCAGCCCCCCTGCCAGAGCCTCGCTAAACACTTGGCACGTTCCTCTCTCAGACATTTGTCACCTGGCCGCATGCCTCCAGGCCCTCTTCCCCCCAAGCCCTCACCACACGGACTGATCTTCTAAAATGAAACCCAGCCATCGGGGAGCAGGCAACCTGCCTGGAGCTCAGCGGACACGCCAGGCCCTGGGCTACGCCCGCACCACCCTAGGTAATAAGCCCCGTACAAAGTCTGCACTTCACAAGAGCAGGACCTTTAGCAAATCTCTAAGTAGCTTTCTCGAGACTAAGCAGCTGTCAAGGGCCAGAGGTCAGATCCCAGCTCACGTGTTTCTGGCACACGGCGGGTGCACCGCCGCCTGCTGCAGGTCAGCCCCCAAAGATGGGCCTTGGCAGCCCCTCCAGGCCCAACTCGTTCCTTCGACCTTCCCTTCCTCCGGGGTCCTGTGCGTGGCCACCCTCCTCCCGCTCTCCCCGGTGGAGGCAGCCACTGGCACCTGCTGACCCTGCAGCCTGGGCTGCCACGTCCTCTGCCCGGGACTCCCGCAGCAGCCCAGCTGTGCTCTCCTCACCCAGTGTCCCTGGACCCCGGACTCCTCGCTTCGTCTTCCAGAGCAGCCTCCTCCCCGGGCCTTGTCACACGCCAGGCCCCGTACCTTCACTTACCTGCCCCCGCTCCAGGTGCCCAGCCCTGGGAGTCAACGTCTACATCTTCGTGCATGTGTAACCACTCCCAGAACCTGGCACAGGCCCGGAAGGCCAGCGAGGATGGGAACGAAGAAGTCCAGTCCTGCTTCTAGGCCGCTAGCAGTCACTCGTTGTCCCACTCAGGCGCCCGGTGGTCTCCGCAGGGCCCCATCTTCCAGTGTTCCTGTTTTGCGTACAGATAATAACTCTGCCCCAAGGGGGAACGGGTCCTAGACACCCCACAGACGGCAACTACCACGACTATTGCCGAGAAAACAAAGTTTCAGGCAGATTAGGATGAGCAGATGGAAAACACGAGCACGATTATACTGGGAGACAGCCCGTGGCATAAGGAAAAATCCACGGCTCTTAGGTTGCCTGATTTAACCCCACATTTTCTAAGTGAGCCCTATGGAGTGGTCCTCGAACAGCACCAGATCCCTATGGGGAAGAGCAGGAGCAGCAACCAGGAAAGTCCGTGGTAAATGAACTTTGGAAGAAAAAAAAATGGCTCTGACAAAAATTAAACAGATTTCTTTACTACAAACTTTTAATACACTAACGTGTGCTGTGAATCATCGCAAGATAGATTTAACATGTAGAGTTCCCCATACTGCGTTTTCCCCGAGCCCCCCTCCTTCTGGAAGCATTTCCTTGAAGCACTGTTGCTCAGAACACACTCTTGGAAATGCCATATTAATCTCTCTGTCAGGACAGGTGTTTCAGTGGATTGTTTTTCACCCAAATGAAGGCTGCAGAGTCTCCCCTGCTGAGGTTATTTCGTTAGCCTCCCCGAGTCTGCGATAATGATTTGAATATCAACTCTATCACCCATCATTTTAGCTACTTAACATGATCAGTAACTTAATCATTTACATGATTTATAATATCACAGGACAAGGAAAAGCAGAGCTATTTCTAAGAGACCAGATCTCAGTGTGCCAGGGCTTATGGAGAAAACATGTCAGGCAGAGAGTGTTTTCAAGCTCATGCCCACAATAAAGCTGATCATGAGTTTCTTAATTATTTTTTTAAAAGATTTTATTTATTTATTCATGAGAGACACAGAGAGAGGGGCAGAGACACAGGCAGAGGGAGAAGCAGGCTCCATGCAGGGAGCCCGACGTGGGACTCAATCCCGGGTCCCCAGGATCACACCCCGGGCCGAAGGCATCACTAAACCGCTGAGCCACCGGGCTGCCCCAGTTTCTTAATTCTTGAGCATGTTTCTAACCCTGCCCCTCAACGACAGCCAATGACATCAGACCAAAAATATTTCAGGGCGCCCATGAAGGAGAGGGAGTCTCAACAGAGGAGGCATGCTCCCCGCCCAGCCCTTCCCAGATTATAAACCTTAGAGTACCTAAAGGGTGGATACCTTGAAGACCTTTCAGGTAATCTACTAAACGCATCGGTTCTCCCCACCTACCTCTGATGGGGTGCCAGTAGGGGCAAGGTCAACGTTTTACTTCTAAACAAGTGCTGGGGCGCAGCCAGTACTTACCACTGGGTGCCAATAGAGCCCCATGCTGTGGAAGCAGCTGAGCCAGAGATAAGACGGTGCATTTGCCTGCTGTAATCATGAGGCAACACAGCCGTGCCCTTGAGGTCAAATACTCATGGAGAAGCATAAAGCTGGCATACTTCCAAGTGATTGCTTTCCCTGCCCCCAAAGAGACAGCAAATTCAATGTGGATTATTTACCAACCCCTTGCACTATTTAGATAGGTCTCTCATTTAAAATGGCAGATGGCACATTCTCCCCCAACTTCTAACTAAAATATTTACAAAGACACAGAAACGATTTAAAAAAAAAAAATCAAGAAAAAAGATGAAGACAATACTGGCAATCATCTTGTAAATATTGGGGAAATTTCCATTGAATATAAGGTTGATGGATATGGATTGAGAAATATAATCAGTGCACCACCTATACTCTTCTGCAAAAGACAGGGCAGCCCCACGTTTCTGAAACATCATCAGTGGATATTCTAACATCACCCTCCCCTTCTTTGCTTGCTCTTAAGACTGGAGCCTGGGGTCTACACTGACTCCTATAGTGTACATCAATTCCCTTAGTGTGTGCTTCCTGCTTCTGGGCATCCAGATGATTTTCTGGATCTTCCCAAATTTTTGATAGCAAAGGTTCCTAAGAGGTATCCTGCAGAACATCAGTCTTACAAGGTATCTCTCAAAGACCTTCAGCTAGCCCCCATCTCAAAGACCTACAGAGCCACTAAAGGCTCTCAGAAGCCACCCAATATAAACATCTTTTAGAGTTTTGTTTCATTCAGTATTTTTATTTTTTTATTTTGTTATTTTTAAAATTTTTTTAAAAATTTTTATTTATTTATGATAGTCACACACACACAGAGAGAGAGGCAGAGACATAGGCAGAGGGAGAGGGAGAAGCAGGCTCCATGCACCGGGAGCCCGACGTGGGATTCGATCCCAGGTCTCCAGGATCGTGCCCTGGGCTAAAGGCAGGAGATAAACCACTGCGCCACCCAGGGTTCCTGTCATTCAGTATTTTTAAAATGCATTTGAATACATAGTATTTTTACTTTTCACTTAACATCTATGGACATTGAGAAGAACTACTGTTCCCTCAAACGTATTTTCAGAAAATGCTCTATTCATTCAGGGAAAATAATTTTTTGAGAATTCCTGGGCTAGAAGTGGAGAGGAAAGGGAGCAGGTGAGGACATACTGAGTCCCAGGAAATGTAGTCCCCGCCAGCAAGGCTCATTTGGCCAAGACACTTTAGAAAGAATCATTAACTTCTTACAGCAGGCATTGTAGTAGCTTATTGATAATCTATTTTGAGGGCCAGAGAATGACCATAGATAGAACAATGTACAATGTAGCAAACAACATTTGCAAAATAATTCAGAGGACATTTCTTTTTTTATGAAACTGTTACAAAGAACTAAAAGAAGAATACAAGCTGAGACAAAAAAAAAAAATCACAGAAGGAGACACAAATATGTCTTAAATGAGCTTGAGCGAAGTTGGTGAGTTAAAGAAGGAAGGGTTGTAAATTATACCAAACTTCTAATCCCCAAGTTCAAGTCTACATCAGAATCGACGAAGCGAAGACAGAATTGGTGAGGTGACACCTTCTCTCTCTGGCAATGTGAGAGACAGTAATGACAAGGGCTAAAGTGAAAAGTGTGGGGAGGACAAAGAATGGGGAGCAACACCAGAAATGCAGAAGACTCTTGAGAAATAGATGTACAAACCGGCAAACACACACACTTTCACCAAACCAAAGAGAACACAAACAAAGAAATGTTTTTTTGGGTTTTAAATGAATCAACAGGAAATCAAAGGGACTTATGATGCTCAAAACAAAATCATTTCAAATAAATCTATACCTATTCTAGTAATAAGTACTTTAATTAGAGAAAGGATATATGCTACAACAACATTTTACAGGAAAAAAAATCCTGTTTACTAAAATCAGTGAGATTCAGATTTTCCCTTTCTTACATTACAAACAGAAAAAAAAAAGTAAATGTCTCCAGCTTGTGTAATAACACAAGATACGCATTGTAGGTTAAGAAGGGCACTGCCAGATATAAAAGGCTCAGAAATTAATAAAAAGGGACATAGTTGGAAAAATTGCATGAATATATAATCCAGCCACCTGAAAGAGATAACAGAGCCCAGAAATCAAGATTGGCAAATCACAGTAGAAAAACGATGACACTGAACGCTGAAATAACTTAAGCACTTACTTAATATGTTTTAACTTGAATCTTTGCATTTCTGATAATTATATGCCAGTCATCCTCTTTCCTCTCCACAGTAGACAGAATATCAAAAAACAAACAACAAAAGGCAAAAAACAAAACAAAACAAAAATCACAACACAATATTAAGTGCCCTCATTTGGAACATAGGAATGCAAGGTGTAGGATGGTAGTAAAAGTATCCCTGAGCCATGCTGGGCACCACAGAAAAGGAAAGAGGAAGAGCAAAGAAAGGAACTGAAAAGCAGTCTATGGGTGAGAGCATATGGTGAAGCATGTGGAGGAGAAAATAATGAGGAAACTCTGGAGATACGTTTTCTAAGACTTAAAGACCCTGAATGACCGGGTATTGAAAGCACCACAGGACGGCATAAAGGGAAACAAGAAAATGCAAGAATCAATATTATAATGAAATTTAAGAATACTCTAAATGAAGGAAAATATTCACTGTTTCCTAAAAGGTAGGGCAAATAACCTATCGGAACCATTCGACATCAGACTTCTCAGCAGCAACACTGGGTTCACAAGACAATGGAGTCGTATTTCTTCAGGCTTTGAAGCAAAGGAACATTAAATCTTGAATTTTATAACCAGCCAAATTGCCTTTCAAATGTCATAAAATAACTGTCAGACATACAAGGGTTCATTAGGTTTGTCACACAAAGGCACATTTTAAAAAGACTCTGTGAGAAAGTACTCAAATAAGAAAAAGAACAAATCTAGCATGTTGTAAGAGATTCATAAAGTCGGGGAGAATAATACTTATAAAGTTGCCTTTTGTATTTCAAAAGTCTAAAGCACCCCCAAAAGAAAAAGACAAAGTAAATCTATAAGAAACCAAAATGAAAATTCTAGAAAACAGCAAGATGATGAGGGCAACGGGAGAAACTAAATGGTACAAAGCAGTTACATTTTAATTACTTGGGAAAAGGCAAAAGATATTTTAAAAGACAGAAAAATTTGGAAATTTTATATCAAGTCCTCAAATGATAGAAAAATTCAAAGTTCTTGGTAATCACAATAAATATTATTTCCAGTTTAAAGACCATAAATGGCAGGGAGGGAATCTGCTGTGACTTGTTTACAAATTATGTTTAAGAACACAGAGAGGTTAAAAGAAAAAGGATGAGAAAAAAATATCATGGAATACTAATTAAGAAAAAAAAATGAAAACAATATCAGCCATGATAAACATTAAGGCAGAAAGTATAAAGAATACAGAGAGTCACTATAAAATGTTGAAGACTAATCAAAAAGATATGTCTAAACAAATATGTACCTAATAATTAGCCTCAAAATGTATAAAGCAAACATAGACAGAACTGCAAAGAGAAATGTGAAAATCTAGCAACATAGTGATTAATTTCTAAGAAGCTACTTCAATCACTGGTCAAGCAGACCAAATAATTACCAAAGATACAGAAAATGTGAATAGCATGAAATAATAAACATATAATTATGTACTGGATAATTTAAAAATACACATTCTTCTCAGATACATTATGGTACATTTCTTAAAACCAATTATATACTAAACATGAACAACTTATGTTTTTGACCAAAAGTTACAAGTTAATAATAAAAACAAAAATAAGATATTCCTGTATTATATAAAAAAATTTTAAATACTTCTAAGTAACTCAGAAATCATAAGAAATTCATAGTGCATAGTTCAAAATTCAAAACCACATAGCACTAAATAATAATAAAATAACAATCAGCACTGCCACACACATAACAAAATTTATAGAATGTAGCAAAAATAGTAACTTGAGGAAAATGTATAGCTTCCAATTCTTAAAAGAGAAGTAAGACCTAAATATTTACAAAGAAGATAACAACAATTCCAAAGATACATTAAAAAGGAGATAAAGATAAGAACAGAAAAGACCAAAAAATCTGTTTATTAAAAATTATTATTATTATTTTTTTTAATTTTTATTTATTTATGATAGTCACAGAGAGAGAGAGAGGCAGAGACATAGGCAGAGGGAGAAGCAGGCTCTGTGCACCGGGAGCCTGATGTGGGATTCGATCCTGGATCTCCAGGATCGCGCCCTGGGCCAAAGGCAGGCACCAAACCGCTGCGCCACCCAGGGATCCCAAAAATTATTTTTATATAACTATTTGCCACATGCTGTTTTAAGTGCCTTATATTTTAGTAACTCATCTAATCTTCATAACAACCATATTATTTAGGAAAAGATGGAAACTGAAGCACAGAGAGCTTAAGTAATTTACACAAGACCACACAACTAATAATCGCCACTGTCAGAATCTGACTACAAAGTTGAGGCTATTTCCTCTGTTAAAGTAGAAAGCATTAAATCAAGAATGAAAGTTAATTTAAAAAAAAAAGAATAATGACATAGGCTTCTTGGATTAATGATTTTTAAAGAAAAAGAAAGAGAGGGAGAAAAGGTACAAATAAAAAATACTGTGAATGAGGGGAGCCTGGGTGGCTCAGTTAGTTACATGATGCACTTTTGGTTTCCTCTCAGGTCATGTTCTAAGTAAGGGTTGTGAGATCAAGCCCCAGGTTGGGCACCACTCTAGGCGTGGAGCCTGCTAAGATTCTCTCTCTGCCTACACTCTCTCACTCTAAAAAACAAACCAAAAAAAAGTGAATGGAAAAGTACCTAACTACCAATATAGCAGAGAATAAAAAGTATGACAATATTAATGCTTTTATACTAATAGCTTGTGAAAAAATTTTAAATATATTTGTTAAAACTAATACGTAAATGAGCCAAGAAGAAATAATACATGACAATTTCTACAGCTTCTCAAGAAATTTTAAAGCCGTAGTTTATATTTTACCCACAAATAATTTCTTGGCAGTTTTATAAGCAACTTAGAGTAAATTTATAGAGTATGTTTTTTTAAAAAAATAATAATAAGGAGCAGACTTAAACCATCTCCAGATCCACTATAAATTTGATCCCCAAAGACACAAAAGTAGTACAAGAAAATATCACCAAGACATTTCATTCATAAACATAGATGCAAAATATCTAAACAAAAATATCTGAAATAGAATTCTAAACAATTAATGGAAAAAAACCCATGTCCTTACCTCACAGAGTCAGAAAAAGCTCTCCATAATACTCAATATCTATTCATGATGAAAATCATGATACATTAAGAAAAGTTCTTTAATCTGATAAAAGGTATCTGCAAAGTACACTTACTAAACACAATCCTAAATGGGGAAATAGTAAAGCTATTACTTTAAAATCAGAAAGACAAGAGGATGCTCACTATTATCAAATCTATTCAATATTATACTAGAGGTTACAGAATATATATATAGTAAAAGAAATTAAAAAAAGACTTAAGGATTATAGAGAGGGAAATCAAAGTTATTATTTTTAGATTACATGTTCATGTATATATAAAACAAAATAATCTCAAGAAAAATTACTAGCTATAACAGATGAATTTAGCAAGAAGAATGATTATAAAATCTGTTCCATCTAAAGTCAATTGCTTGTCTATGCACCAAACAATTAGAAAAAAAGTCTTTAAAGGACAGCATTTATAATAGCAGATAATTCTAACAAAATGTTTACATGATCCATATGGGGAAAATCATTAAAAATTACTGAAGATCATTAGAGAACTAAAAAAAGAAGAACAGTTAACCCACGTTGAAGGAAGACAGACATAATATGCTGAAGATATCAATTCTTCTCATGTTGATCTATACAGGCAAAGAAATTCCAAACAAAAAAGCAGTATTTTCCAATGAACTTGGAACAATACAGAGCTAAGAATACCTAAGAAATTTCCAAAGAACTGGGACAGAGGACCCAAGTTAAAAGATAGTAAAATCCATATAATGTATAATTAGGCCATAGAAATTATGATACCTCAGTATTTGTACAAGGTTAGATCAACTGGTCAACATAATAGCATAGAAAGCCAGAAACAGACCCGCACGTATATGGAAATTTGTCATGGGGGAGGAGGAGGCACAATAACTCAATAGGGAAAGAACTATTCAATAAATGGAACTGGGCTAAATGGTAGTCCATAACTTTAAAAAAACAACAAAATTATATCTAACTTACATAATGCATAAAAATCACTTCCTGATACATTTAGACCTGAAGTTTAAAAGAAAAACATTCCCCAAATCAATGAGGGAATATAAAAAGAGTGAAAGGAAATAAGGGGAAAGGAGAAAAAATGAGTGGGAAATATCAGAAAGGGAGACAGAACATGAGAGATTCCTAACTCTGGGAAACGAACTAGGGGTGGTGGAAGGGGAGGAGGGCGGGGGGTGGGGGTGAATGGGTGACGGGCACTGAGGGGGGCACTTGACGGGATGAGCACTGGGTGTTATTCTGTATGTTGGCAAATTGAACACCAATAAAAAATAAATTTATTTAAAAAATAAAACAAAAACATTTAAACTTTAATAAGGAGTACTCTTAATCCCAGTCATAACAGAGTAATCACTATCACAGTAGCCCTTCCGACAAAAATCACTAAAAAGTTGCACTCTATAATTGGAAACAACTATGTCAGGTATTAGAAAAGAGGCAGCAGTGCAAGGCGTGGTCCTTGAGAGAAAAGAAATGAGGAGAGCCTTACAGCCTCACTAGAACCCCAAGCAGAGTAAACACACACACGCACACACACACATCCCACCAAGGCACATTATAATACAACTGCTAAAATAAAGAGAAAGTCTTAAAAATCAGGCAGAGAAGAAAGAAATACTGTTTAGAGTAGAAAAAAAGATGCAAACGGTACTGCAGACTTTTTAGCAATTACAATACAAGGCACAGGATAATGAAACAAAATTGTTAGTGAAAAAAAATTTAATGATCAAAGTAGAAATCTATATGCAGCAAACATAAAATCCCTTTAGAGAAAAGAAAACATATTTACAGACAGTGAAATTCCCAACAAAAACTTTTAAAGGAAGTTTTTTTCAGACTGCTGAAGTAATATCACATGGAAATGTGAATCTATATCCAAACAATAAAAAGTGAAGGAAATTATATATATAATTATATATATAATATACATATAGTAATTAATATATATATAGTAATTATATATATAATTGATTTCTTTTTTTTTCATTTCTAAAGACATTTGAGTGTGTAAAACAAAATTAATAAGACTAAACTGTGGCTTTAAAACATAAGTAAAAACAAAATTAATGACAATAAAGTATAGGATATTGGAAACTGAAAGTATACCGTTACAAGATTCTTACATTATACATGAATTGGTATAATATTATTTGAAGGTAGAAGGTAATAAAATAAAAATGATTATGATAAACCCTATAACAAGCGCTAAAAATACATTTAAAAATTAAAAACATATATCTAACAAACCAATACAGGAGATAAAAGAGAAAACCAAAGTAGAAAGTAAAAGAGAAAGAAACAACGAAAACCCAGATGATACAAATAGACAAATAGCAAACTTATAGACCTAGCTCTAACCATATAAATACTGATAGCAAATGCAAACAAAATAAACACACACATAAAGGTAAAGAATGTTGGAATAGATTTTGTTAAAGCCAAATATGTTGTCTATAAGATGTGTTCACATGTAAAGAAACAGGTTAAAAATAAAAGGATGAAAAATGACATATGACATGCGTGCAAAATCTTTCCCTTTCCTTTCCTTCCTTTCTTCCTTGCTTACTTACTTTCCTTCTTTCTCTTTAACTCTTGGCGTCCAAGGACCAGCAAGTGAAAAAAGAAGACAGCAAGCTTACTGGGAGGTGTTATAACCCTGTTACCATGGTGGGTGCAGGAAGGAAATCCTGTGATCCTTTGGGTGCCTCTAGGTGCTACCTTGGCCGATTGTGGCTGTGAATTACAACCAGCCTGAGAAGTATTATTCCTAGAAGCCCAGACTTGTCAGGGTCAGGGTTTGGGTCATAGCACTGGATAAAGCATGAAGCCCAGCAGAGGTGACATTTAAGGGTAAAAAGAATTAAAGTGGATCAAGAAGTGAGGGAATGAGCACCATTTGTGGCTCTGAGTAGAAGGGCTTTTTATGATAATAAAAGAAGGGCACCTGGGTGGCTCAGTTGGTTAAGGATCCAACTCTTGATTTCAGCTCAGGTCATGATCTCAGGATCATGGGATCAAGCCCCACATGGGACACTGGGTGTGGAGCCTGCTTAAGATTCTCTTTCTCTCTCTCTGTCCCCCCCTTTAAAATTAGAATAATTCATCTATGTATGTATCTGATAAAAGAATACTGAAATATATGACCCAAAGATGACCGAAAATTCCAATATTCTTTTCTCAGCAATTGGTATTTAAACAATATCAGTAAGTATACAGAAGACTGAAACATCACTATGTACAAACTTCACCCTAGCTGGCATTTATGGCACACTACATCTAGTAACCACAGTGCAAATGAACTACTACTGACCCCAATAAACTACTGTTCTTTCATCAAACAGGTTTCAATAAATTTCAAAGAACTAAAATCATACAGATAATATTCTGTAACCAGAGCAAAATCAGTTTAAAAATTAGTAACAAAATATTCTAAATATTTTCTAAATAATGAAAGTGTTCAAATATGCATGTAAATAAACACTGGGTCAAAAAAATCACAGTGAAAATTAGAAAACATTTTGAACTAAAACAAAATACACATCCAGTATATCAAAGTTTGTGGGAAACATTTAAATCCATACTTAACAAATAATTAAGTCCTAAATACTTAAACATTTCTAAAAAGAAAAAGACTTAAGATCACTAGCTCAAGCTTTTGTTTAGTAGGAGATAAAAAGAAGAACAAATTGAAACAAAGTAGGTAGAAATAAGAAAACATTAAAAAGGGAAATAAAGGAAATAGAAAAAATGGGAAAAAATAGCGATGTCATAAATTAGTTCTTGAAAATGTCAATGAAAATTGATAAAACCCTTTTGGACTGATCAAAGGGAGAAAGAAAATGAAATAAACAATAAATTACTGATATAAGGAGTAAAGGAGGGAAAACCAGTACAGATTCTACAGAGATAAAAATAGTGAAGAAATGTTAAAAATAAAATACACCAATAAGTTTGAAAGCCTAAATGAAATGTAAAGCCAAAACAAACAAACAACTTTGAGATTGAAACAACCAAAAGTGACACTAGAAGAAACAAGAATTCTGAATAGACCAATAATTACTAAAGAAATTTTAAAAAGTAGGAACTGGATAAGAGCTTATGCTCAAAAAAACCTTTCATTTCACATCATACTTAATGAGAAGAGTCTGAACACTTCCCCACTGAGACCAAGACAAAGAAAGGATATCTACTCTCCTCATGTCTTTTCAACATCTTTTTAGAGGTGTAAAAGGAAGGAAACAAAAAAAGAGAGGAAAAAGAGAGGTGGGAGGAAGAAGGGAGGTAGAAAGAAGTTGATTGTCTTTTTTGGTCATGTATATAGAAATCTAGGAAAAAACTACTAGATCTAAGATGTAGTTTTACTAAGATCATTGGGCACAATGTCAATAGGTAAACATCTAGTGTATTTCTACATACCGGCAATTATCAACTAAAAAAGTGAAATTTAAACATAGCATTTGAAACTGTACAACACATAGAATACATAACGACAAGTTAAATAAAATATGTATAAGACCTATACATTAAAAACTACACAATATTGTTGAAAGAAATGAAATAAAACCTAAATTAATGGAAAGATCTGCTATGTTCATAGAGGAAATATACTCAATATTGTTAAGATGTTTAATAAACCCCATAGTGGTCAAAAGATTTGACAATCTTCCAAAATATCCCAGTAGGTATTTTGAGAAATTAACGATATAATTCTGAAGAAATTATGTGATTCTAAAAACTTTTTTATTTTATTTTTTATTTTTATTTTTTTAAGAGAGAGAGAAAGATGCATGAGCATGGGGAGGGGCAATGGGAGAGGGAGAGAGAGGATCCCACACTGAGCTCTATCCCATAACCCTGAGATCACAACCTAAGCCAAAAGCAAGAGTCAGATGCTCAACCAACTGAGCCATCCAGACTCTCCTGTGATTCTAAAAATTTAAAGGACGTAAAACAGAAAAAATAATTTTTACTGAGGAGAACAAAAGTAGAGAATTTTTATTACCTAATTTCAAGATTTACCATAAAGTTTCAGTAATAAAATGTGGTATTAGCATAAGGACAGATGCATGGAAAAAATAAAACAGAAGAGAGTCCAGAAAAAAGATCCCATATACGTGCTCAATTGATTTCCAACAGAGATGCCAAAGTAACTCATTAAGGTAGTTTTTCAACTGTTAGATACCATTTGTAAATAAATAAAAACTTTGATGCGTAGCTCACATCATATGCAAAACAATAATTCACAAAAGGATCACAGACAAAAAAGCAAAATCTAAAACTACAAATCTTCTAGAAGAAAATGTAGGGGGCAGTATTTGTAGCTTTGTGTAGGCAAATAATTTTTATATATAAAGGAAACAAAAGGTGATGGCCATTTTAAAAAAAGATAAACTGGATTGCATAACTATTAAAAACAGCCTTTTAAAGAACACCATTAAGGAAATAAAAAAGCAAACTATGGACTGGAAAAACTATTAATATATATCTTCAATAAATGACTGGATCCAGAATATTAAAGAAATCATACAACTCAACAAAAGAAGACAAGCAATCCAATGTTCTAAATGGGCAAAAGATTGAATACGCACTTCACAAAAGGACACTTTAGGAAAGTAAATAAAATGGTGCTCAACATCATCAGCCAATACAGAAGAGGAATTTGAAAACACAGAGATACCACTGCACAGCCTCTAGAATGATAAAAATTTAATAGCTATACCAAGTTTTGGCAAAATGTGGAGCAACGAGAACTTTCACACATTGCTGGTAGTATTGCTGGTATAATCAATTTGAAAAATACTCTGGAAATTTCTTATAAAGCTAGACACACAATTGTCATAACCCTAGTTATTTACCCAAGAGAAATAAAAGCGTAAGTTCACATCCACATAACAAATTGTATGTGAATGTTCTCAGTACCTGTATTCATGATCCAGAGTTGGAAAGACTACAAATGTCCATTAAATTGTGCTAATATTCATATGATAGAATGCAACTCATCAATAACAAGGAACAAACTACTCATGAACAGAACAACATAGGAGGGGTGCCTGGGAGGCTGGGTCAGTTAAGCATCTGCCCTTGGCTCGGGTCATGATCTCAGGGTCCTGGGATCAAGTCCGGCACCCAGCTCCCTACTTAGCAGAGAGTTTGCTTCTCCCTCTTCCCCTCCCCCTCTCATGCACTCTCTCCCCCACCTCTCTCTCTCAGATAAATAAAATGTTAAAAAAAACATAGAAAAACTCAAAAATATTAAGCCAAGTAAAGAAAGTTGATACAAAAGATGACTATTAAATCATTAACCTCTAAAAAAAAAAAAAAAGTGACTATGCACTTTACTTACATGTTCCAGAAGCGATATAACAAATCTATAGTGACAGATATGAGATCATCATTTGCATACAACAGAGGGGGCACTGAAGTCAAAGGGCCATGGAACTGTCCTACCCTTTAAACAGAGTAGTGAACACATTTATCATCATTCATCTAATTGTGCAGTTAAAATGGGTGCACATTATTGTTTGCAAATTATATCTCAACAAAATTTATTTTAAAAGCTTTTGCTAGAAAATATAAAAAAATATCTTACCTTAGATTTAGACAAAAAGTACTAATTTTAGGGGCACTTGGGTGACATAGCTGGTTAAGCATCAGCCTTTTGGTTTCAGCTCAGGTAATAATCTCAAGGTTGTGAGATCAAGCCCTATGTCTGCCCCACACTCAGCACAGAGTCTGCTTGAGACTCTCTTTCCTTCTCCCTCTGCCCCTCCCCTCTCTTGCACTTGCATACTCTTTCTCTCTAAAATAAACAGATAAATCTAAAAAGATGTTAATTTTGATAGCAAAGTGAAATCAATCTTCTTAAGAATTTATTATTTTAGGGGGCAGCCCGGGTGGCTCAGCAGTTTAGCACCGCTTTCGGCCCAGGGCATGATCCTGGAGACCTGGGATCAAGTCCCATATCGGGCTTCCTGTGTGGAGCCTGCTTCTCCCTCTGCCTGTGTCTCTGCCTCTCTCTCTCTCTCTCTCTCACTCTGTGTGTGTGTCTCTCATGAATAAATAAATAAAATCTTTTAAAAAAAGAATTTATTATTTTAAAGATATCTTGAAGAGATAGAGGAAAAATGGGGCAACTGGGCAGCTCAATCAGTTAAGCATGCCTGACTCTTGGCTTCAGCTCAGGTCATGATTTCATAGTTGGGGAATCAGCTCCACATTGGGCTCCATGCTCAGCATGGAGTCTGTATGAGATTCTCTCTTCCTCTTCCTCTGACCCTCTAGTCATGCTCGCTCTCTCTGAAATAAATATATGATTCTTTTAAAACAGAGAAAGAGATGGAGGGGAAAAAACCCTGATATAAATCATAGCTGGTAACTGCATGACTTAAAGCCAAAAAGTATAAGCTCCAGGAACAACTGAAGAACTCTGAAGAATGAGATACTTAATCATGAGAAAATCAGAAATAATCCAATAATCAATAATAAACAGAAAAAATGAGAAGGAGTAAACATTAACAGGAAAAATATATGCTCAATAAACATGGGATGAGATGATCAATCTTCACAGTGATCAGGAGTATACAAACCGAGATCAAAATATGGCCCCATTTTATACTGTCTTGACTGGCAAAAATAAATCAAAAAAATAATAAAGGGTGAAAAAGATGTGGATCAATGGGATATCATATACATTGCTGGCAGTATAAACTACCACTTTGGAAAACAAACCATTATTATAAATTGATTTTTAGGTTGATTGTTCACAACCCAGCAATTCCATGTCTGTACACGGTCAAGGAAAACTCTTGTACATAAACACACGTATGCCAAATAATGTTCATAACAGTAACATTTCTAAAATGGAAAAAACCAACCAGAAATAAATCAAGTGTCCATGTTCAGGAAAATAAATAAATCATGTCCTCAGAAAATAAAATATTATATATCCCTAAAAATTAAACAACTCGGCTACAAATAACAAACATTATTAACATTATGTTGAACTTAAAAGTTAAGTTCTAGGAGAATATTTACAACATGATACCCTTGTTTGAAATCTCAAAACTATTTAAATTGAATAATGTGCCAAGCTGTGATAGGGGGCAGAATCATATGTGAAAGGATCATAAAAATAATGGAACTTGGAGCACCCGGGTGACTCAGCTGTTGAGTGTCTGCCTTAGGCTCAGGTTGTGACCCCTGGGATCACAGTCCCACTCAATCCTGGGATCGAGTCCCACATCGGGTCCCCACAGGGAGCCTGCTCCTCCCTCTGCGTGTCTCTGCCTCTCTCTCAGTCTCTCATGAATAAATAAATCAAATATTTTTAAAAATGACAGAACTGACCACAGTAAGCAATTATAAAACTTATTCAAATGTAAAAAACTGTTTTGAGGCCTTTATATATCAACCAATACAAGACTGCGTTTGAGATCATGAAAAAACCCTGAGAAGAAAAAGCCTGATAGTCACGCTAGATCTTCTCACCTGAAGACAGTTTTGGTTCATTTTGGATGGAAATCAAACAAGAGCAAGGAAGGGCAGTCTCACTAGGTGGAGGGGACAGTGTGTGGTATTGAGGTGAAACAAAACTCTGAAGTGTGTTACGAGAGGGAAAGGAGATGAAGAGGAAAGGTAAAAAAAATCTCTGTAAAAATTATACAGAAGTTTTTAGATGACTCCTCAGATGTGTGTCTAGCTTGCAAAGAATCTAAGAGGATGTGACTGACCCACTGGGAGAATGGAGAAATGAGTAGATATTTTGGAGGATGCAGAATGCTAGAGACATGTCAAACTGTAGACTAAAAGCTTGAGTTTCAATATCTTGATGAATACCATTCACCTTCAATTGAGACCCCAGGAGGCGAGGTCCTAAGTGTAAGAATCCAGTCCTAAGAGTGAGGGAAAGACCTACAATAGAATCACTGTAACCAGTTCTAAAACCAAACCTCAAGAGTATCAAGATGGTTTGTTAATAACTCAGATTGTGTTTGAGCACAGCATTTCACAGTCATCAGAAAAACATAATATAAGCCAGATCCTACAGCCTATCTCCTCCCACAGCTGAGGATCAAACATAAGTTACTGTTATACTAGTTTAATTTTTTTTAAAGTAATGATAATCAAGAGATAAAACAGCCAATAAAATTAAATCTTTAGTACATGAATGTTGCAGAAAACAGACCAAGATTTGAAAATAAATAATACATCCAGGTCACATCTGTATGTTAAGAAAAACAAAAGAAATGAGAAAAGTCTGGATATAAAGTTGAAATTTTTACACGCATAATTTAAACCCATAAAAAAGAATTATAAAGACAGTCATGAACTGTAAAATAAAAATGTAAAATTAGATATTCACTGAATCAGTGTAAAAACAGGGCCCAAGAGAAGATGGGACTAGTTAACTCAAAGATATGTTTATACCCAATATTCAAATGAAGCTCAGAGAGTGGAAAAATGGGGAAAATATAGTACAAAAGACATGGGTTCTTGTTAAACATGCCTCATAAATGTTTAATTGTCTGAAAAAGGGAGAGAAAGTGTCACAAGCAACATTAAAAGAAATAATGGCTGAGAATTTACCAAATCTAATGAAATACATTAAACCATTGACTCAACAAATACAGCAGGATAAAGGAGGGAGGGGAAAGGAGGGGGAAAAAAGGATAAAGGGGGTATACCTACCCTAGGTAGTGTATACCTATCTAGACATATTATACTCAAACTTCTGAAAATCAAAGACAGAGAAAATCTTAAAGGCAGCTTGAAAAAAAATATATATATATATACACACACACTCCCTGGAAAGGTACAACAATAAGATTGATGACTGTCTTATCAAAATAAAATCTAGGTAGACAGAAGATAATGAAATTACATTTATAAAGTACTTTTTAAAATAACTGAAAACCTGAATTTGATACCCAGTGAAAATATTTCAAAAAATGATGGTGAGATACCCTGTGATAATGGCCATGAAATAAAGTAGTTGTAGAAGCCCTCTTGTACAGCTGAAGTTGTTAGAAGCACTTTTATTTTTTTTACTTTCTTCTCTTAATTTATTAAAAGACCTATAACTGGAGTTCCAGTTCTGTAATGGTGGCTATACCTCATAGCTCCTGCTTGATGGAACTCTAATTTCTGGGTAAAATGCAGAAAACAATCACCTGAGGATTCTAATGGGTGACAAAAAAGTGTAGGGAAAATGTCAAAATGTAGAAAAGCAAACTGTACATGGATGAGTTTCCTCTTTCCCTCTCTCTCTCTCTCTCTCTGTACAGACATAGACAAAGATGTGGACTAGACACAGAGATATATGTTGTATTAATCGCATATATATGCATGTGAATACATATATATATATATATTTTTTTTTTCTCCCCACTGTTCTCCCTCCATTCTACCCCTAAGGGGGGGCTTGTTATCATCAGTGTTTGGGTGATAGCAGTGGTACCTAAGGGCAGCATGGAAACCCATCACTGCTCTAGATTCAGTGAACCTGAACAAACAAAAATTATGCAATCTGAAAAACAAATAGGGACAGTAAATTTTGAAAATGAAATAGGCCAGGAACCTACTAGACAATATAAATACTATTATGGATATATGTGCCATTGGAACCCCAGAAGAAAAGAAAAAGGTTTTCTCACAACACACACAAACTATTTAAAGTAATAAATACAGACAATTTCTCAGTATTAGTAAAAGATATACATTTACAAATGCAAGACACTCAGTGAACTCTTAAAATCATTTACATAGGAATGCCTGGGTGGCTCAGTGGTTGAGTGTCTGCCTTTGGCTCAGGGCTTGATCCCAGAGTCCTGGGATCCAGTCCCACCCACATCGGGCTCCCTGTGGGGAGCCTGCTTTTCCCTCTGCCTGTGTCTCTGCCTCTGCCTTCTCTCTGTGTCTTTCATGAATAAGTAAAATCTTTTTAAAAAGGCATGTACACAAAGAAAACTATGCTTCGATGCATCTTAACTAAGTTGCTGAAAACCAAAGAAAAAAATTTGAAAGCAGCCAGAAGAAAATAGCACATTACACACTGGAAACTAGGATTGGGATGACCATAGATTGCTCTCAGAGAATAGAGAGGCCAGGATAAAAAACTATCAGCTTAGAATTCTATACAAAGTTAAAATATCCTTCAGGAATATAGAAGAATTAAGATCTTCTCAGAACAAGGGAAACCAGGAGAATTTTTTGCCAGCAGACCTGCACTACAAATAATGCTAAACGAATTGTTTCAGGCTAAAAGGAAGACAGTTTCAAAGGGCAACATGGATCTTTGGGGGGAAGGAGACTAGGATTAATGTAAATATCTAAAGACTTTTTTCCCCACCGGAAGTACTTTCAAATATGTATGACTGCTGAAATTTTAAAAACCATTATATTATATGAGAGATGTATGTAGATATATATGACACTTATAACACAAAGTATATTAAAGATAAGCTGAGACAGTTATAAGAACCTCCATGTTACCTTTTATGTAGCATAGTACAATATTAGCTCGAGGTATACTATGAAATATGGACAGATATAGAGACAGACATATAGATAAATATAGCCCTAAATAAGGTCCTGAAATATTGATACAAAGAGATAACCCCTAAAATCAAATAAATAAACTAAAATGGAACATTACAAGTATTCAAACATGTAATCTAAAGGAAGGCAAGAAAGGGAGCACAAAATACCAAGATAAAAAGAAAATAAAACAATTAACAAACTTGTAGAAATAAATCTAACTCTGTCAATAATTACCTAAAATGGTAGTGGTCTGAAACTCCGATTTAATAGCAGATATCAACAGGTTAGACAAAAAGTAGGGAGTATGAACTCCCTATAGAAGTCAGAATTTAAACATAAATACTAAACAGACTGAAAATAAATAGGTGGATAATGGTAAAACCTCTCAAATTTTATGGAATGTAGCCAAAGCAGTGCTTACAGAGAAATGTATAGCATTAAAAGTTTATATAGAGAAAGACTTAAGAGATAAAATAAGTAACCTAAGTTTCCACCTTAGAGAAAAAAAAGGAAATTAAACCCAAAACAAACAAAAGAAGGGAAATAATATAGATAAGAGAAACAGTCATTAAATTTGGAAACAGGAAAAACAATACAGAGAGAAATAAATGAAACTAAAACCTAGCTTTCGAAAAAAATCAATAAGATTGCTAAAACTAGGGCAGCTCCAGTGGCTTAGCAGTTTAGTGCTGCTGTCGGCCCAGGGTGTGATCCTGGAGACCTGGGATGGAGTCTCCCATCAGGCTCCCTGCATGGTGCCTGCTTCTCCTTCTGCCTATATCTCTGCCTCTCTTTCTCTCTGTGTCTCTCATGAATAAATAAATAGAATCTTTTAAAAATTTGATAAAACTAGTCAGACTGATCAAGAAATAATGACACAAATGACCAAAATCCTCCATGAAAATGAGACATAACTACAGACTCTAAAACAATAAGTAAATATTATAAATAATTATATGCTCATAAATTAAACAACTTAAATGATAAGCACCAGTTTCTTGAAAGACATAAAGTATCATAATTTACTCATAAAGAGATAGATAACCAGAATATCCCTAATATGTATTCAATGCATAAAAATTGTCATTAAAAGCCTTTCAAGGGACGCCTGGGTGTCTCAACGGTTGAGCATCTTTAGCTCAGGGTGTGACCCCGGAGTCCCAGGATTGAGTCCCACTTCAGGCTCCCTGCATGGAGCCTGCTTCTCCCTCTGCCTGTATCTCTTCCTCTGTGTGTGTGTATGTGTCTCTCATGAATAATAAATAAAATCTTAAAAAAAAAAAAACCTTTCAAAAAAGAAAATTTCAGGCATAGATGATTTCCTTGATGAAATCCACCAAAGACTTCAGGAAGAAATAATCACTACTTTATACAATCTCTTCCAGAAAATTGAAGGAAGAACTTATCTGTGTCTAATATAAAAATATTGATTGTACAAACTGAATAGTAATAACCTGTAGGGTTTTAAAATACATGTAGGTTCAACAGTTATGAGAGAGAAAATAAAGTAATTTTTTAAAAATAAACCACATTAAAAAAATAAAAATAAACAATGTCAAGGCAAAAAAAGAAAAAAGAATATGAAGCATGTAGATCAAATAGAAAATAAATTGGAAATGATGGCCATAAGCCCAAATAGATTAGCCATTTCTTAGAATGTAAATAGACAAAATGCCACCAATCAAAAGTCTAGAATTATACTATATTGAAAAGGATATCAGTAGCTTTAAATGAAAAGAAGAAAAACAAAAATAAATTATGTAACCAAACATATCAAGAAGCCATTGAAAAGAATAACAAATCATAGTAAAATAAGTACAATTGGAATCCCTGGACATGATGCAAGAGGCAACCAAAGGAGACCTTGGAAAGATAGGGAGAGGAGGACAAAAATGGGCTAGGGAGCTCAGGACTGGAAGCACACAGTGGCAGAGTGCCTTTTGGTCCCCAAACACCAGAAGAAAGCCTCTCAGGCCTGGAATTGGGAACTCCCAACATAGCCACAGGAGGTAGCCTGAGGAGGTTAATTCTTCCCCAGCCAGCCCAGCCCAGAAGCACCTGACAGGGAAATCCTTTAGAAGTTCTTCTGGCAACAAATGGCACAGCCTAGGAAATCCTTCCCTTCCGTGTCAGCATGCACCTCCCCTAACCCACCACGAGCTACTTGGGCAGTTGGGCAAAACCAACAGGGGTGATTCCACCAGTGCCCAATCCATGAGGCCTCTGTGTCCCCATGGGCCCGAGAATCCCCACCTCCCCTGACAGCATTAACAGGGTGAATCCTGCCACAATAATCAAGGCTCAGCCAGAGAAGTGCCTTCCATTCCTCAGAGACAGGATGATCCCACCACAAATGTCCAGCTTGGGAAGTGGTCCTCACCTTCATAGGCCAGAGACTCCCTTCCTTGGACAAGAGGTACCAGGTGACCCATCCTAGAGAAACTCATTCGCTCTTCCCAGGCAGCATGAAGAGGAAACAAAAGAAGCCCCCAAAGCACCAGATAAACACCAAAAGCAGAACAAAACAATATCAGCCCTTAAAATTAAGTAATCATTGGAAGCCCAGCAGAGAAAAGTAGTACAGACTTGTGTGCCAAAACTAAAGAGGGTAACTCCCTAATAAAATAAAAAGATTTAAATAGAACATAGCCTCCTAAGATAATTACCACAATGTTCAGAATATAATAAATAAATTACCCATCATGCCAAGAACCAGCAAAAATCACAATTTGGTTGAGAAAAAGCAACTAGTGCTAAGACTAGAAGATCAGATGTCAGAATTATCTGATAAGGATTTTAAATGTCATCATAAAAATGCTGCAACAAGCAATTACAAATTCTCTTGAAACAAATGCAAAAAAAGGTAGAAAATCTCAGCAAAGAGAGTATAAAATAGAATGAAAAGGAAGCCATGCCACTGGAAAAAATATAATAACAAAAATTTAAAAGCCACTGGATGGAATCAATCATAGAATTTAAATGACAGGAAATACAATCCACAACTGGAGAACAGAGCAATGAAATGAACCCAACATGAGCAGCAGAGAGAAAATAGACTGAAAAAGGGATGAATAGGATCTCAGCTAGGGACTTGGAGGACAAAAAAAACCTAAATTTCATTCCACTGGAATCCTGGAAGGAGAAAAGAAAGAGTGGGGGCTGAAAGAGTATTGTTAGCAATTTCCTGAATTTCACAAAAGACATATAAATCTGAGTCAAGAACACAGGAACTGCAAACAGGATAAATTCAAAGAAATCCATATCAAGAGGCATCATGATAAAACTTCTGAAAACTAAAGATGAAAAATAAAATCTTTAAAGCATCCAGAGAGAAGCTATGAAGAAGAAAGTCAAGTGACATGACATGTGAATTCCTCATCTGAAACCATGGAGGCCAGTAGGAAATGGCACAACATTTCTCCACTTCTCACTTCTCCAGAGGGAAAAGAGGACTCTCCTCCACAAATTCTATATCTGGCAAAACTATCTTTCAGGGATGAAGAGGAAATAAAGACATGATCAGATGAAGGAAAACTAAAAGAACGTGTGGCTAGCAGATCCTTAAAGATTGCCAAAGGAAGTTTATTAAACAAAAAGGAAAGGATAAATTAGTTATTGGAGCATCAGAAAGATGAAAGAAGAGCAAAAAGACCATAGATATGAGTATATGCAATAGGCTGTCCTCCTCGTGAGTTTTATAAATCATATTTGATGATTAAAAGATAAATTATAATACCATCTGATATGCAAGACAGTAATAGTTAAAAGTGAAGAAGGAAAAAGGACCTAAATGAAAGTAAGATTCCCAGACGTCACTTGATATGACAGAATGGTGATATGAGTAGACATATCATAAGTCACACATGTATATAGTAATGCCCAGAGCAAACACACACACACACACACACACACACACGTGCACAAGTACAAATGGAACTGAGGAAATCTAAAACTGAATCAGATTCATAACCTGTATCAATATCAATATCCTGGTTGTTATTGTACATAAGTATTACAGGGCATCACCACTGGGGGAAACTCAATAAGGGCATACTAGATCTCTGGATCTCTATTATTTCTTACAACTGAATGGGAATTATGTTAATCTCAACATAAAAGCTTAATGTAAAGGAGAATATTCTGAAAAGAAAGAGAAATCAGACGGTACCAACCTTTCCAAATAATGGAACATATTATAAAATGATAAGAATCAAAACAGCAAGGTATAGAACTGGTATAGAAAAGAGAAATAATAAGCAGCATGAAAAAGGCAAAAAAAAATCAGTCAATGTAACTTAACCATATTTACAGGAAAAAGTGAAAATATAAATTATATAATTATCTTGATAGATGTAAAAGAGACTTTGACGGGATTAATATGCCTTCTTGACAAAACTGTTAGCAAGCCAAGAACTCAGGGGAATGTTCACAATTTTTTTAAGATTCCATTTATTCATCATGAGAGACACACAGAGAGAAGCAGAGACACAAACAGAGGGAGAAGCAGGCTCCCTGTGGGGAGCCCAATGCGGGACTCAATCTCTGGACCCAGGATCACGACCTGAACCAAAGGCAGATGCTCAACCGCTGAGCCACCCAGGTGTCCTGAATTTTCTCAATCTTAAAATAGGCAGCTACTAAAAATATGTAGCAAACATGATGTAAAATTGTGCATTATAAAAAGCTGTCCTCTGAGATGAAGAACAGAATAAGAATGCCCACTATCACTCCATTAATTCAACTTGAACTAAATACCCTAAGTAATGCAATAAGGAAAGAGAAAGGAATGAAAGTCATAAAAATGGTAAAGAAAAAATCACTCTCATTTTGAATACATGATGTGACTATATAAATAGAAATTCTTAAGAATCTACAGGCAAACTATTAGAATAAATCAGTGACTGGTTTACCAAAAGTAAGTTTAATACACAAAACCCATAACATTTCTACATACACGCAACAAACAAGCAGGAAAACAAATTTGAATGTATACTATCTATAAGATAACCACAAATATTAATATATGGGGAAAAATCAAGCAAAATTTATTCAAGATCTCTGCAGTTAAAACTACAAAGCTTTCCTGAGAGAAATTCAAGAAGAGCTAAATGAATCGAGGGGCAGAGTATGTTACTCAATGTTGGTCAGGTGTCAATTCTCCCTAAGTTGATCTAGAGTCCATGCAATCTCAATCAATATCCTAAATTTTTCTCACAAAAAGAAAAATCTAATTTTAAAATGTCTGAGGAAATGCAAAGGGCCACATATAATCAAGTCTATCTTGAAAAAAAGAAGAAAGCTAGAGGACTTACACTATCATCCCTCAAGAGCTATTATAAAACTATGATTATTGGGGCGCCTGGGTGGTTCAGTCAGTTATGTGTCCAACTCTTGATTTCATCTCAGGTCATGATCTCAGGGTTATGGAATTGAGCCCTGCATTGGGCTCACTGCTCGGTATGGATCCTGCTTAAAATTCTCTCTCTTTATGCCTCTGCCCCCCCACCCCCGCTTACATGCTCTCTTTAAAAAAAAAAGAAGAAAAACTTTAATTATTAGAACAGTATGATACAGATATAGATGCAAATGACCAAATGAAATGGAAGAGAATGTCCATAACCAGACTCACAATATACAGTTACCTGACCTCTAAGAAAAGTAATATGGCAAAGCAGTAGGAAAGAGTTTATTCTTTCAATAAATGGTACTGGGCCAATCAAGTATCTGTATTTTTTTGAATGCATCTAGCTTTGAAACACACATTGCACAGAGATCAATTCCAGATGTAATGCAGATAAAAATGAGCAGTTTAAGACAAGAACATATTTAAAAGAAAATATAGGATGACAGCTCTATGTTCTTAAATAGGTTCGCATTTTTAAACAGCCCACCAAATGCAGTACACAAATAGGAAAAAAAAATAGTATATTGGATAAATTGAACTGCATTAAAATTCAGAATTTCTATGCATTAAAAGATGGCATTGAAGAGCATTAGAGAGGCAAGGAACAGCATGTGAAAACAATTCCAATACATATTTGTAAAGGACATATATCTAGTTCACCTACAAATCACTAAGGAAAAGGCCAAAAGCCAAATTGTAAAAAGAAAAGGGCATGAAGACTGTTTGAACAGGCACCTCACAAAGGAGATCTCCAAATGACTAGAAAACACATGGAAAGGAGCTCAACATCATCAATCATCATGGAAATAAAATCGCCACAGTGAAACACCATTGCCCACCCACCAGAATGGCTAATGTGTAAAGACTTACAACCCGTGTTAGTTCCCTGAGGGTCAGTGAAGCATCAGGGAAACTCTTAGGAACCAACCTAGGAATGTAAACTGTTAACAAGTATATATTTTATTTTATATATTTTTTAAAGATTTTATTTATTTATTTATTTATTTATTTATTTATTTATTCATGAAGAGACACAGAGAGAGAGAGGCGGAGACACAGGCAGAGGGAGAACCAGGCTCCCTGCAGGGAGCCCAATGCAGGACTCGATCCCAGGACCCCAAGGTCATGCCCTGAGCTAAAGGCAGACACCCAACCACTGAGCCACCCTGGTGCCCGAAAACAAGTATTTTAGATCAGTGTTTGGCAGTATCTGTTAATCATACACATTATCTTTTGACTTAGCAATTCCGCTCTCAGGTATATACCCAACAGAAAGACATATATATGTCTTCAAAAAGATGTATCTAAGAATATTCATAGCAGTATTATTGGTAATAGATAAAATCTGCAAACAACTCAAGTGTCTTCAACAATGGAACACATAAACCGAGTGGGAAATAGTCATAAAAGGCAGAGTATATTAATCACGTCTTCTTCATTTCTGTGTTTCTAAAGCTTTGCTACCTAGGGTCTCGCTAATCCTAGGAGAGGCTGCTCCTCCCAGGGCTAGCCAATTCAGGAAATGACTCTCTGGCAGGTGCGCCTTCCTAGTGCAGACTAACCAATCCAGAGCCTGCTGCCCCCCCACCCCACCCCCGCCCCAACACCTGCTTCATGGAGCTCCTCCACTCTGAGCCACTACTCCTCTGCCCTCACCGTAGGGTGAGCCAGCAGGCAGCTAGGGGCAACCCGTAAACTCCAGAGCCCACTGACATTACGTCAATTCAAACTACCTGGACCTGAGCCTGTTTGCACGGCCTCACCTATTCATTCCCACAAAAACCATGATAAAAGCTCTTTCTCCGGCTCCCTCTGTGGCCTGACCGACCCTGGTGCTTCCCCTTGCAGCCCCATGTGGTGCTGGGGCATGTGCCCACTTCTTAGGAACTGTAACAAACTGTCTTTCAACGGTAGGCATCTCTGGATCTGTTGTCCTCACCATACCGGAATAATAATAAAACCTACATTTTTAAACACAGTAAGAATGAATGAACTAAAGTATATACAACAGTAATAGTGAATCTCACAAACATGATGTTGGTCAAAAGAAGGCAAAAGTGTGCGGAGCGTGTGCTTTGGACGTCAATAGTGTTTCTGCCTGTGGGTGTAGTGATGGGAAGGGGGCACAAGGGCAACCCCTGTAGTCACTGAGAACGTCCTGTTTCTTGATGTGGGTGCAGACTGCGTGGGTACGTCCACTTTTGGAACACACACTGTGATTTACTCAGGGTTTTAGGCCCTTTTCTGTATGAGTGTTACATGTCAGTTCACATTAGAAAAACCACTAAGATTCAGCTACAACGATATTCAGAATAAAATAGGGAGCATTCCAAAACTGGAAAGAATAAATCATCAGATACCTCCTATAATAAGTCTAAAAATTAACAATAAAGCAAACACAAGGTAGCAGGGAGACGGGAAGAAAAACAAATCAATTAATTAGAGAAACATAAGATACAACAGAATTGATTAAACAAATCAGACCTAGTTCTTTGAAAAAGATCAATAAAAAACCTTGTGTCTAGCTAATCAAGCCACAAAGAGAGACAACACAAATACAGAACAGGAGCAATGGAAAGAGGCCTATTTCAACCGATAGATCCTTTTAAAATTATTTGCCAATATTGTACAGAGTTTCAGTCATGAATTGGAAAATGTCGGGGTTATACAAGACTTCCTGTAAAGCAGATTACTAAAAATTACTCAAAGAAATGTAGAAACTAGGAAAGAATTTCCAAGATAGCAAAGTAATAGCTCCAAGACCCAACAACTAGCCCAAGTAATTTTGCAAGTTAAATCATTTCCAGCTCTCAAGAGCTGTGTCCCTACAAGCGATTCTCTACCCACGTTAAGCAGGGTGTACAAGCCTAACGTGGGTTGAACAAAAGCACCTGAGAGGGAAACCATAGGTCAGTGTCACATACATATGTAGCTGGAAAACCTCACCTGTAATAACAAAAAAAGTAAGACCGTCATTCTATAAAAACAGGTGGCCAGGCTCAACTCCTGGGAGAGGTCTCCTCATTTATAAAAGGAAACAACGGGCAGCCGGGTGGCTCAATCGGCCCAGGGCATGATCCTGGAGACCTGGGATGAGTCCCACGTCGGGCTCCCGGTGAGGGGCCTACTTCTCCCTCTGCCTATGTCTCTGCCTCTCTCTCTCTATGTGTCTCTCATGAATAAATAAATAAAATCTTAAAAAAAAAAAAAAAAAGGAAATGACACACAGAAAGAAAACAGGCCTCTCCTTCCACTTGCTACTGTCTTTCTGGTAGGACAGCTGTAACTACCACAGCCATCCTGAAATCATGAAGACAGCTCAGACTACGCCCTGAGGATCACCAAGTAGGGAGATGAAAAAGACCCGGGCCTTTGATCTGGGCACAGAACGTCTGCCTTGGCCAACTCTGGAGCTACCCTAGCTCCAGGCCTCTTTTTATGTGAGATAATAAGTCCTCCTTCTTGTTGAATCCACTCGAGATGAGCATTCTGTTCCTTGCAGACAAGTACGTTCTAAAAGTGTGCAAAGACTGATTAAATTTAAGCGGCGAGCAAAGGGAAGAAACGGGCCTAAGAATGTTTTAAAAATCAATGGCAAGATCTGGGAAATTCGGCAGCACACGGGATAGATGCAACATTCAAGTCAACAGGGAAAGGGAGGGTTCCTGGACAGAAAGGGAAGGAGATCAGTACTGAAAAATGTAAAAGCTAGGTCACCGCATCACAGTTTACCCCAGATCAGTCCCAAGTAGACGGCAGGTTACACTGAAGTAAAACCAAACCGTAAATATACTAGAAGAAAGTATGGATGAAGAGCATCTACTTTGAGAATTAGAAATGACTTTCTAAAAAATGCAAATACATAAATTGTTAAATGTCCCTGTGTGACATTATTTTCTTCAAAGGCAAACAATTCATGGGAACAAAATATTCGACACAAATAACTATCAACCCCCTTCTGAAAGACAGGTTATAGGACTGGACAAGAAAAAACTTCATCCCCGATATAAAAGAGCAAAGGACCTGAGATGCAGTTTACAAAAATGTGAAATGCAACTGACCAATGACTACATTTTTAAATGCGAAATCCCACAGAGATGCAAATTTATCAATATTATGTTTCCACACTGCTACCAAATGAGTAAAAACGTTTACTATGTCACTCAATGTTTTGAGCACAGGATGCAACAGAGACTATGTGCAAATGATTATACTTTTCTGTAATCAATTTGAAAATAGGTATCAACAATATAAAGAACTTTAAAAAAATTATTATTCTTGGTTTGGTAATTCCACTTCTTAAAAAGTAGAAGGAAACAGATATAAGTGCAAGGAAGCTGCCTATATTTTGGATGTTCATTACTACCTTATTCCATGATAATATGGCATAAATGCCTTAAACAGTCATCATATAGGAAGATAAAATAAGTGATGGCTCCCTGTAAGCTGAGGAATGTATTTCCATTAAAAATCCCAGTAAAGAATGAAAGAATGAAAAAAAAATGCTCCCAATACAGCCTTAAGTAGAAAGTCAGGATATAAAATGGATGCACAATAAATAGCAATTTGATAAATATACAAATCACTCTCTGTATCTCTATGTACAGAGCAAGGGAAAAAAAGAAAGAAAATAATAAAGAAGGTAAATGCACCAGAAATGCTAACGGTATTTATTTGTTGGTTCAGAGATGACAGCTGACTTTTACATTCTTCTTTTCATTTATCTGTGTTTTCTGATCATTCTGCCCTAAATGAGCATGTATTGATGCTCTCCTCAAAACGAAGTGATAAACGCACTTAAAATGAACTACTTAATCGTATCTCCTCCTTATCCCTCTGCTCAGATGCAGCGGCAGGGTTTGTTTTGGTTCTCAGCTCCGTGGAAAGTGGTTCTGCACAAGGGTTCGGAACGGTTGACATTTTACTCGGGAAATACGCTGCAAGAATGCTAATCCACGAAGAGACTGAAGTTTATGTCTCTTCTGTGACTCACTGCGCACAGCTGGGAGCCTCTCTCAGAGCAGCTTAATAGAGACACTGCACAATCCCCTCAGGCTGGAGACTCCCAGTCCTGCCACAGCCCACCTCCCCTTCTTCTTCGCCAAGGCCACCATGCGGCTCCTGGTAGCGGATGTGGGGCCACCGGGTACAGGATCCCACCTGCGCTCCAAGTGCAGCCCCCACATCACCACCAGAGCTATCCCGTCTCCTGGCTGCTGCCTCTTCCCCCCTGGCCTCGCCGCCCACAGGCTCCGGAGCCTGAGAAGGTGGGAAGGTTTGTAAGGCGGCGCAGGAGACCTGGGTGAGGATGCTAGCGACACACCTGTGCATCCTGTGGGTCCTATGGCGACGAGCACTACATGATGAGCAATTAGCACTTTGTGAATTAGCAGCCTCAAGGCCTGCCCAGGAACAGGACGTCGAGGAGGGCATTTGATTCCTGTCCAAAGCCAGCTTTGGACATCATGAAGATGGACATTGACAGAGAAGATAGAAGAAGCGTCCTGAGCTGTCAGAGGAGAACAAAGGCCGCCCTCCCCTCTGGGTCACTGCTGGGAGGCTGAGCCGAGGGCATCGGTGAGACATCCGCGGGCTCCACACCGACGGGAGGGTGGGCTCTGAGGCCTGACTGCTGGCTTTGTGGGGGCAGGTAGGGCGGGGCGATAGGAGGATGGGGTGGGAGGCGGACTGAGTGGAGCGAGGGGGTCCTGGGCTCTGAGGCCCTCGGGAAACCCGCCTTCCAGCCCCCGCACAGCCACGTGCTTGCGGTGCTGTGTGACTGAGTCCTCCCAGTCTCTGGGCCTCAGTCTCCCACATGGCGCTGCCCAGAAAACTGCAGAGATACTCGGGACGGGGGCGAGGGTACGGGGGAGCCTCAGGACCCTGGATCCCAGGCCCCACCCCCTACTGCAACCAGCACGTGTCTGCTTCTACAGCTGTTGGACGTGTCGGGTTCCAGTTCGATTCTGCTGGAACAGACTTTCTAGGAGTAAAGAAAAGCTTGGAGACACTGGTCTAAATTCCATCTCAGCCTCTTGGTTCTAACTGGATCCCACTGTCTCAGGGAGCAGAGGTGGGCCTGTCCTCTCGGCAGAGCGCTCTTCGCCCTGGAATGCCAACACCCAGAGCAAACTCACAGGCTCCCCCAATGCCTCTCGCCCCCTTCCCCACCTCCTGGCCAAAGAGACCGTGAATCAGGTGGAGGCGCCCGTGGGAAATGAGGTTCAAAGGGCCTTCATCCAGGCAGTTGGCCGTTTCTCCTGGACATCAGTACAGCAGGGACTCCGCGTCGGTACAAGGGAACGAGTCTCCTGCATGAGTATCATCAGGACGGAACAGGGTGGACATCCTCAGCAACCAGGTCATGGAACAATGTTCCTGCAAGGCCGTGGCTGGTGCTATACTGCAGGCAAGTCATGCTTACAGGGCAGGGGGCGGGAGGGGGGGCAACCTTGTTTTCCTTCCTCCTTTAATCACACCAAAAATGTCCTAAAAACACAATTTCATCTGAGCCCAAGTTCCCGGCACACTCTCCTTGGTCTTTACAGAGAGTGGATATGCTGGGCACACAGAGGCCTCCTCCTGCCTCGGGCCCCAGGCTTGGGCACTTGTGATGGTGAGGCGCGGGGGTCCGGGGCGCGTCAAGGTGGAGGGCCATCCTCGAAGCCCGCCTGCAAGCCTCTGCTTTCATGAGGTCGGAAGTAGGCTGCACAGGGAAGGGGTAGGGCCCCGCTGCCAGAAGCGAGGGCCCGCGGAACACAGGACGGGGCTCAGGGCCAAGGGCCGCATCAGGGTCATCATGACGACTGATGGCCCCTCGGTTCAATCAGGAGGCTCGGGCATCTGCAGGCCCCATCTGAAAACACGGAGGAGCGGAGGAGGGAAGCGGCTGCAGGAGCTCAGGAGAGGCGGGGCCAGGAGGGACGCAAGGGACCCGGGTCAGTGACACACCGGGCTTGCAAGGCCCCTTTGTTCACAGATGCTCACGAGTTTGTGCCCTGCTCCCTTCCTTGCTGCCCAGCTGCCCATGCCCCCCCACCTTGGAAACCTCCCTACAGGGGCGAGGGCAGGGGTTGGGGAGGCTTCCAAGCACCCTGCCCCAGCTCACATTATCAGCCAAGGACATTTGCCTGGGTAGGCCCGGGGGGCTCCCCGCTGCTGACCTCTGTCTGGACACAGAGAAAACCAAGGAGAGGCCTGCGGAGCTGTGACAGCAGCAAGCATGTCCCCCCAGGACAAACGCCGGGCTGAGTCCCGTGGGAGCCCGACGCGACTTGCCAGCAAAGCCTGCCCCCTGCGGGGTTGTGTGGCGATCACGGGGGCCAGACGGCTCCACGCAGAACCCGGGGAAGATGGATGTTTTGCCTGGAGTTGCACAGCAGGCTGGTGACACAGACCTTTGATTTTGCCACCCGGCGTCCCTCAACCAGAACGCACTTCCTGGATGAGATAATTTAATTAGTGTTTGTCCAGCACCCTGCAGCGAAGGGCCATTGCCGACCCCTCCCCGCTTTGGACGGGCTGAGTAATCCGCAGCCTCTCGGTGCCACTTAATCTAAAACGTCCGGGTGACTCACCCTCCCTGAGATTTCCCTCCAGAGCATTTGCTTCAAGAAAACATCCATTTGCTCCCTAATTTAAACAGTTCCTCTTGGTTTAAATCTTAAGGAAGCTACTTGGTTTTTGTTGTTGGGCCTGTTTGCTCGTCTCCCTATAGCTGTTTGCAGACTTCTCCGCACCCACGTACACTTACAGCCACATCGACACGCACGCACGCGCATACACACACGTGCACGCACCCAATACCGACAAGTTACGTAGCTCACAATAGACCCCGTGATACGTAACACGGAGAAATTAGATACATGTCGACGGAGAGGAAGCGATCAGGGTATAGACACATATTGGGACGTAGGTCGTCTTCACAGAGAGCCCGACTCCGCTCCAACGCGACAGCGTCGACGCATCAGCCCCATTGGCTCCTCCAGCCATCTGGAACGGGGCACAGCCAGGGACGTGCCCCTGAGGGCCTTCCTCGGGGTTGCCCCTGCCTCCTTAGGACGAATGACCCTTGTACCGCCTTTGGGTGCTTCGGGACCCTAGCCCTGCCCTCCATCCTGCGGCCTGCCCTAAACGTCGCATTTAGGTCACCCCCAATTCCCAGCCCTCGCCTGCACGGCCCCGTCTTCCACCGGCGACTGGAGCTCAGTCCTGCCTTCAAATGCTGCTCTGGACCGGCGACACCCTCTGTCCCAATCCCCTTGCCTGGCTTCACCCCGAAACCTCCTGGACCTCGCTTGGATGCACCACGGGCCTGAATAACCAACATTTGCTGTGGCAAATCCCATTCCCTGCTTTCCAGATAACTTCTCCTTAACCGAGATAAGCCGCCAGGCAGACAGATAACAACTGGGATATGCAGTTATTAAGGTCAGATTTTAAAATGACAAAAGGATACGTTTTAAAATAAAGCCCACTTGAAAATCAGCTTCCCTTGCAACTCAATTACAGGCGGGCCTATTGCTCTCCGGAGCTCCTCGCATGGAGCGACTCCAGCTCCCAGTGGCTTCGGGTCCTGGAGGAGCGTTGCCACGGCAACGGGGAAGGCCCGGACACCTGGAAAAGGGGGTGCAGGGCGCCGTGCCTCTCGGGCTCCCAGGCCCTGGCAGGCAGGCACCCCCAAGGCCAACCCCCCATGACGGTGGGACGCTGCTGTGGAGGTGGCAAGGGAGCCGGCTGGCAGGGCCTGGGGTTGGGGGGACCCCTGCAGGATGGAGGCAAGTGCAGAGGCAACAGCCACCTCAGCAGGTAGCTACGCTCTGCAAGCCCCTTGTATGGAGGGACTCAGAGGCCCCCTGACTCTGATTGCTCCTTACCAGGCTGGGAGTCCCAACACAAGCCCATTTCTGTTGCCGTCCCGAACAACCCCCACCAAGCCCCACACCCCCAGGTGTCCCTGATGGATATCACGCGTCATCCCTGACGCCCCCGACATCACACATCTCACCTTGGCACCCCCGGGGTATCACACCATCATGGCCAACACGCTTTATGATGCCACCAATAAACCTCTGAGTGCCAAAGCATCACTGCTGCATCACAACCAATTATTCGACCTGCCATGATTTACACGACCGTCCTGTGACCTCACCTTCCGTTCAAAGATGGGCCGGAGCTCCCCAGTTCCCACCTTGCACGTGGACCCCAGCCAGCCAGGCTCTCCATGCGTGTGGTTGCATGAGCCTACGCCTGAGCATATGCCAGCGGGTAAGGCCCCGACAAACACGCGGGCCTTCCATGTGGTCCACTCTAGGAGTGCACATGAGCCAGCGGGCGGCCAGGGCTGCCAGCTCACATCAGCTCCGTGCTGGCTCACAGGAGCCACATCTGGGGTTCTAGGACAGCTGTTCCAACCCCTGCTTGCTGCAGCGACCTCTCTGTCCCCGTACCCATTAGATCCCTGACTTCACAAGCCTCCCCTTAACCTTGGGGGTTCCACCTCCGGGCAAGGGCTGCCTCCTCCCACACCCTCGTCTTTGCTCCTTCAGCAGGGAGAGGGGGAAGAGACAACGAGATCCCAGGCCTGCCACTTGCATTAGCACCAAATAAGACAGCCCGATCCCACCCTAAGCTACGCAGTAGCGTGTCTGCCTCTCCCTTCTCCCTCCACTGGGCTCCACTGCCCCCTGCTTCTCATTCTCCTCATGGCCATTGTCTCACTGGTGGCTTTGTCTCAGTCTTAGATCTGGGAGACGCTGGCTGCAAGCCCGGACTCCTGCCTCAGCCACCGTGACACCTGGCCCTGCGGTAGGGCGCATTTCAGCTGCTCTGGGAAAACGTGTTGCACCTTCCAGCCTCGGCCTCGGCCACTGGCTGGCTGCCCAGGGCCAAGCAGCGGGACCGGGTGGTGCCAGGGCCCCACTGTATTGAGATGGCGTTAGCAGAACCGCCCGTGCCCTCTCCACACCACGCCCCGTAACACCAGCGTGCACAGCAGCATCACGGGGAGGGGACGTCGTGTGCTGGTTAGCGCCCGCTCGGAGCCCACTCAGGGGCACTGCCGCCGGGGAGAGGCAGGCAGGCACGCGGAGACTCACCTTCCGCATGTCTTTGCCAAAGGTCTCACTGTAGGTTGTGCCCAGGATTTCAAACTGGACGTAGGGATTTGAGCTGTCCTCCCGAAACTCCATCACGCCCGTGAGACCAGTGATGTGGCCCTGCAGGAGAGAAGAAAAACCCATTGAGGAAAATATGGATGAGGTGAGGGATGGAATCCCGACGACAAAGAAGAGGAAGGAGGGATGGCCAAGAAGAGGACAGCCGAGGTCCTGAGGAAGCAGTGGAGAGGCTGTGATGAGGCCAGGGCTCCTCACAGTCCTGAAGCCCCGGGTAGGCTCCCCGCCGCCCAGACCTCTGCTCACAGGGGAGATTCCTAAGGCTTGCCCTTGGCACTCCCGTGGGCAGTATGATTAGTGCGCCTGCGCTGTGCCACATACCACGCTAGCCACGAGATCAAAGAACGATGGCTTCGTGTCCACCTCCCCGGAGCGTACGGTCTTCCCTTGCGATCTGCTCCAGGGGTGCCCTTTGCCAGAGCCAAGAGGGAGGTCACAGGGTGCTAAGCTACAGGGCAGCAAACGTGCACACCGGAGGCCCACACCAGCTCCAGTCCTGGCCCCGCCGCCTGCGCCACCTGGGGCAAGCCGTCGCCTGTCACCTCCAGCCTGGGGTTAATTAGAGCAGGTCCACGCCACAGAGCCTGCAAGGGTTAAGGGGTGAAATGTATACAAAGCACGGTGTCTGGCCCAGATGGGATGTGGTGGGTGTGGAAGTCCTGCCCCTCTCTGGCCACTCAGTGGGCCCCCTGCGAGCAGATGGCAGAAGGAGCCTGTGGGGAGCCCCTTCTCTCCTCAGGCCTAGGGTGGGGGTGTCATCCAGCCTCGGTCTCCCACAGACTGCAAGCTGGGAGAGTCCCGGAGCCCGAACTGGCCAAGGAGGGGCCCAGCTCCGGCCCCGGCTGCAGTAGATTCAACCAACACCAGAATATGTTCGCTGTTAATGACACCACGCACAATTTATCGTGACCGTGACCACAGCCCTCAGCACCATAGACTCCCCTAAATGCTCTTCTGAAGCCTCTGAAAGCCAATCCACTCTAACAAGTCTTCTATGGATTGCCCAATGCTCTCCAAACCCAGCCTTCCAACTTGGTGTCACGCCTCAGTGTGGGCCACATGCCATAAATGAATGCATGTGCACACACACAAATGCTCACACACACACAAATGCTCACATAAGCTAAGGTCTGGGCGATGAGCACATGCACTGCTGACTGAGACAGCCTCTCTTAGGAACAGTGGCACCTGTGAGCTGGGCAGCGGTCTCCATTGTTTGCTTACTTGTGACCTTGGGCGGGTTACTTAACCTCTCTAAAGTCCAATCTCCTTGTAGAAAAACAGAGATGATAATAATAATGATGATGATCATGATGATGATGATGATGATGATGCAGCATATCCATGAAGCCCAGCCCACCAGCCCTCAATGCTGGAAAAGGAAGAGCGGCATGGAGAGAGGCCTAGGACAGGCCTGCGGGGTAACCACACAGAGAACTTAGCTTCAGACCACCTGCTCAACGTGTGTGTGCATATGCAACGGAAGGCCTGTCTTCAGCCTTAGCCCAGCAGGTGTTCCCTCGCACACACCTTTTTGATTGTGTCAAGCATGGACCGTCCTCCATTCCATGGCTTGGTGGACTTGCGTATACAATTCAGGCTGGCCATGCTGTGCCACTTGCGGTCCTCCAGCTTCCGGTGGAAGGCGTTGGCCAACATCAGGACACTGTCATACAGGTAGAGGTTGGAGATCTGCAAACACAAAGGCAGTGAAACCCTTTCCATTGATGTATTTTCAGATATGAGGAGAAACTAGCAGAGGGCTTTGGTGATCCAGGGTGCCAGCACCAACAAGTGGTGTCCAGTACCTACACCACAATCCTCCAACTTTGCTTAAAAACCTGACCAGGTGATGGAGTCCTAAGTAGGAAGCACTAGGCCTGCTTCAGGAACTAGAGTGAGAGGTGGGTCTGTACCTCAGTAGGAGAACCAGCATGGTCAGCATCATGGTTGAGATAGGTGCAAGGTTAGAAGGTGAAATCCTGCTCAGGGGACACAGGACGGGGGGGGAGGGGGGGGGCGTTGGACGGGATGGAAGGACGGAAAGCTTGGTCTGGAAGGATTAGTAGGATAAAGGATGGGGAGCATTACGGGGAGGTCACATTATGCAAAGACATGAAGGTACAAAGGAGCAGAGTCAGGTAGGGCAGGGTCCAGCAGCACTGCCTATAAAGGACCAGATATGAAAGACCTTAGGCCCTGTGGACCCTAAAATCTCTTTCTCAATGCTCAACTCTGCTGTTAGGGCAGGAAAACAGCCATGGACAATACATAAACAAAGGATGTGCCAATACATCTTTATGAAAAAAATAAAGATTTAGTTAAAATTAGATTTAAAAAAAAAATGGGCAATGATCTGGATTCAGCCCGAGGACCACAAGTGGCCAAGCCCTGGGTGAGAGGGACTGAAAACAGTGCCAAATGTCTGCATCTATGGGTACAGGAGAGAGGCAGTGGGATCGAGGGGAGTCAGGCATCAGGGATCCAGCCAAGGGGAACCTCATGGGCCACACTAAGGAGTAACCACATAGGTGACTTTAGGGAGGAGGATGCCATGGATGGATCTGTGCCCGAGAGTCAGATCTGTGTCTTGGAAAGATTGCTCTGGTCCCCAAATGGGCCTCGGTGGCCTGAGTGATGCTGGTCACTTGTGTTGATGGAGATCCTGAGCCCATAGAGCCTGCTCTGCAGTGGCATCGCTGCCAGCCAGGGGATACATTTGGGAATTGCAACTGTGCACATATGAGAACTACCCCCCTGCTTAGCTGCTGGATGAGTAGAGATGGCTCACAGAGCCCCTGAGAGCATGAGTGTGAGGAAGAGACTGGAACAACAGTGAGGAGAGGATACCGCCCTAGCGCTGGTATCCAGGGATGGGACAGGTCTGGCTCTCCCTCCTAACGGGGATTCAAGACCCTGATCCATATGAGCCTGAACACCAGCACCCATCCTCTCAGGGCCCACCCAGAGCCCTCTGTAGGAAGGAAGGCAGCCCTGTTCTCGGGTGTTACCTTCCCATTACCCCTCTCGCCCAAGGGGATGTCACAGAGCACACGGGGTGGGGGGAGTGAGGGGAGCGGGTGGAGAGGAGGTAACGTCCACCCCTGTTCAGGTGTGTGGTCCGTCCTGGGTAACTGTTGCACAAACAACCATCAGCCAAAGTGGGTCAAGGGGATAGTCTCTGCACACCTAAGCAGCAAGGGGTCTGCTAAAAATATTTCAGAAAAACAAAATCACTGGATATAAATAGGAGAATGTGTCAACCTCACAGGACTCCCGGGAGAATCAAGTAAGATCCTTGGTCTGCAGGAAGAACCCCTACTGCCTCCCAGCCTCACGTCTCACCAGCCCCCGGTATGGACTTCACACCCCCGGGACCTGCGTGCCCTGTGCCGCACCTGCAATTTCTCTCCTCACGTGTCTTGGACTGGGTGCCCCCAAAGCAGAGCCCCAGACAAGAGCTTGGGCAGCACGGACCGCCCTCTGCAAGTGGCCTCAGCAGTGCGCTGAGGGAGCCAGGGTGCGACATCAAGAGCACGTGCTACACCATGACTGTCCCCCAGCTCACGCGGACCCTCGTGTGCCACGGCACATCGGGCAGAGCTGGCCACTTGTTCTGTGGGTGTCCCTGTGCCCTGGCCATGCCTGCAGATTCCCTGTCTTCTCCACCTTCAACCCGCATCCTTACGGTGGGCACAAGGATGTGTGCCACTATGGCCTGTGTAAGCAGTGGGTGCAGGATGGACAGGCAACGTTTCAGATGTGGCAGGAGTGTGCCCGGGACTCCTCAGTACTGCTGACTCAACCATGGCCTCAGGCCAAGAAGAGGCAGGCATTTCAGTGCCTGGGGACACGTTCCAGGGCCTGCGGTACACAGAGGCTTACCTGACAGTGGAGAGAAGCCGGCTCCCTCCTGCAGGAACACCCTGATAGAACTGGGCCTCCTGCCCCTCGAGCCCTGAGGGCACGTTCCCTCGCTGAGGATGAACCCGCTCCCTCTGCAGGTCGCCCCCCTCTCTGCCGGCCCAGGAGCTCCTACCACTCGTGAAATTATTTCTGACACGTCCAGCGCCCCTCTGGAATGCCAACTCATAATGGAGATGTTGTTACAGGACAGTGTCGGCCACTTAGAGTTGGCTTGGTCTATTTTATTTTTTCCAAAAGAATAACTCGAAGCTGAGAGTCCTTGATGATGTGAAGACTTCTCTTCTTGAGACATTCATCGGGCTCCCAGCCACCCACTCATAGCCGATGCTATTCAACCAGCCGGGACCCTCTGACCCACATTACCTCCCACGCGTACACATGCACACCCCTTGGGACGGCACCACCCCAGCTGAGGCCCCGACCAACACCCAACAGAATATCCCTGTTTGCCTCCAGCACTTGTGTTCACAGTGAATTAAGGTACTTAACGAGTGTGTGAATGCAGAGAGGCTGGCAATGAAGAGGCAAAAACAGGATGTGACTCAGAAAGACTAAAGGAAGCCCTCAGCCCTCCCACAAGTATGTCTGCTGGGAAAGGTGAACACATTTCAGGTCAAAGAAATAAGCTTTCAGTTCAAAGGCTTTAGAAATGCTCTTTTTCAGATAGATATATCTAGAAATATGTATGTATGTTAGAGATAGAACTTAGGCGTATGCATCTTATATGTGTGACTGTATGCATACTCCTCTACGACTTGTAGATGACTTTTACATATAAGTGGGTATGTATACGTATGTATGTATATGACTTTTTTCTTACTATCTCTAAACACAGCATCCAGCACCAACCAAGGCAGACAGTGGTGCTTAACGTATGTTTGATGGATGGATGGATGCATGGTAGATGGATGGAAGGACAAATGGATAGTTGGATGAAGGGGTACGTAGATGGGAGAGGCGAGGGGCAGATGGATAGAAGGATGGAGGGGGAGATGGATGGATGGATGGATGGATGGATGGATGGATGGGAGGGATGGATGGATGGATAGATGGATGGATGGATGGATGGATGGATGGATGGATGCATGGGAGGGATGGATGGAGGGGGAGATGGATGGATGGATGGATGGATGGATGGATGGATGGATGGATGGATGGATGGGAGATGGATGGATGGATGGATGGATGGATGGATGGGAGGGATGGATGGATGGAGGGGGAGATGGGGAGATGGATGGATGGATGGATGGATGGATGGATGGATGGATGGATAGATGGATGGATGGATGGATGGGAGGGAGGGATGGAGGGGGAGATGGATGGATGGATGGATGGATGGATGGATGGATGGATGAGGGGATGGATGGATGGATGGATGATGGATGGATCTTCTGCTAGAAGGGTACACACTGATCTTGGTTCCCCAAAAAGAGAAAGTAGTAGGAAAAAGGGGTTGGCCATCTCCACTTTGACTCAGGAAGGAACACCCTTTGTTCAAATAACAACTTGCTGCTCATTTACAGCCCACTCAAAATGTCCTCTTGATGCCCACTTGGAGCTCCACCTTCTCCCATTCCTGTCCCTTCTCCCACTATGAGGCCATGTCAGTCTGATTGGAGATTAGAAACAGAACCTTGGGGGGAAGGATCATGAGCAAATAGTAGAAAGGCAGCCTCTGCTTGGGGTCCATCTGAGTCCTGACAAGCGGAAGGCAGGCCTCTTCTCAGGGGAGGTGGGTGGAGACCCAGCCTGAGGGCAGGGTCATGATGAGCCCCTGAGCCAAGAGCCGCCATCTAGAAGGAGAAAGACACCTACCTGCATGAACACCCACTCGCTGCCAGGCTCTCGGGGCTCATGCCCCAAGGTGGAGCTCCAGGCCACAGGGGCAGGGAGAAGGGGCCTGGTTTGAAGGAACCCTTGCCTCTTTCCCTCGCTTCTCAGGGAAGGTGCAGCACAGAGCTCATTCACAGAAGACAGACAAGCAGAGCAGGTGCTGTCACTGTTTAAACCCTCATCCTCTCTGGCTAGCCTGGGGACATTGCACACAGAAGCCAAAAGAATAAAAGAAGAAAGGAGGAAGGAAGGACGGAAGGAAGGAAGGAAGGAAGGGAGGAAGGAAGGAAAGAAGGAAGGAAGGAAGGAAGGAAGGAAGGAAGGAAGGAAGGAAGGAAGGAAGGAAGGAAGGAAGGACAGACAGGCATTTCAAGTGAAAGTAGACCTGAGAAGCTGAAGACAGACTGAAGTTTGAGGCCAAGGGCATGGCACATAAGACCTGGAGCCAGGTCAGGGATGCCAGAGGCAGACAAGAGCCAGAGCCAGGCAGGGGCCCGAGGCTGGAGCCCGTGGCCTCCGTCCTCGGTGGGGTCAGAGCTGGAACGGGGCCCAGCCAGCTCGGTTCGCCACCCTGGAGAGGAGCACCTGATGGCTCTCTCACTGCCATACAGAGCGACGCTCGCTCTACCATGTGTGCAGCTTAGCCGGGTGGCCTAGTAGGATGGGCAAGAGCTTGGGCTTCAGTCCAACCTGGGCCGGCCCTGTCACTGCCCCCCTTTCCCCCAGCGCGTGCCCCTAGTGAGTGCTTGGTCAATGCTGCCTGAACGGTGACCCGAATCTCCACTTACACCCGCTTGCAGAGTCATGCTGAACAAGCCATTTGGTGCTCTGGATTCATCTTGGCGACAATCAAACCCAATATGACCAATGCCCCCAGAGAAGTGCAGTAGGGGTGGCCCTGACCTAGCCCCCCAAGAAATGCAATGACAGTAGTCCTGTGGCCAAGCGCTGTCCTAAGCCCTCTGTGTGCTGCTTTATTTTTGGAGGGAGCAGAGACAGGAAGAAATGGGAAGTGGGGATAAAGGATCTACACCGGCTCCAGACTCCAATGTGGATGGTCTGGAGCTCCTCCAGGGTGTCCTCTCTCTGAGCCCAGGACGGGGCTGGTACACAGAAGCCTTCGGCCCCCTGGGAAATGAACTCGTACCTGCCAATACCGTGCACCCTCCCCCCGGTGCCCCTGGGTCTGAGCACGAGTCCTATCAGGATTTTGCAGCTTGTGTCTAGGAAGTCTGAGCAAGGATCCTCCTGAGCCTTGCATGTCCGCTCGGCCTGAAAACTGCTCACCTGGACACATGTCCCTGGTTTCCCCCTGGCCCCGCAGCAAAGTTACAGCTGCCACGGCCCCCAGAGCCTGAGCCAGGCCTTTAGGGGCTGTGTGGGCTGAGAGGCTACAGAGCTCCCCATTATGGGAAAGGCCACTTCTACTTCTCCACCCCCAGGATGTTCCATAAAAGGTCCCAATACAGGAGGGCCCAGAGCGGGGGCCTCACCATGCCCTGACGCAGGTTCCTGCAAGGGAGGTGGCTTGGCCCACTGCAGTCAAAGGTTTGACGTTTGCACCGTGGGGCTGGCTCGCCCACAGGAGCCTTCCGCATGGCCCACCCGACAGTGAGACCACCCGGGAGTGCAGGAGACAAGGGGAGGCAGGCAGGGGCAGCTGCAGGCCAGCCCCGCGGGAGCACTGTGTTCTCTACTGCACCACCTGCCACCTGTCCCCCATCCCAACTGAGGGGTTTCCCTCGCAAGGAAGCTTCCTTTATCCTCTCTCTGTGGTCACCTCCCATGGCCACAGCAGGGTCCAAGTGCCCTCATTTCTCCCTAGGGAGACAGTGACCCCTGGTTGCCTTGTCTCCCAGCCTCAGGCCCTCCCCCTGCCTCCCCCCTGCACACAGTTGTCTCCTTGGAGGCACATCCCTCCCCGTCACATCTCCAGGGGCTACACCCCATCCTTAGGACCCTGGCAGCTGCCCTCTTCTCTGACTGAGCTCCAACACTTCTTGCCTCACACCCCGAGCCTCAGACGCACTGAACTCTCTGCCCCTGCTCTCCTGGGCCTCCGGGTTTGGGGCATAGGCCAGTTTTCCTACGGAGCCTATGCCACAGAATAGAGATGAAACTTGCCCCATTTATTTAGAGTTGGTGAGAATTAAGAGACAGAGCATCTGTGAAATGTCTAACATAGGAACTGGCACATAATAAGTGCATGATGAGTGTTTGTGGAATTAATGAATGCCAGATGAATAGATTTAAATACGTTCTTAGAAGAAGAACAGCAAGGTAAAGATACAGCAAGGTATTTGTACAAAGGATTCTTCTTAGAATATGGTTGTCAGTAGGTAGAAGCCACCCTGGTAAAGGGTGCAGGAGCTCTGGCCCAACATGTCCCATGGGGAAGTGTCCATCTCCAATCAGAACCTGGGGTATGTGCATCTGGGAGATGTTGGGTGGGGGTCCTGGCAAGGCTTGCCTTTCCAAAGCCAAAAATCTATGCAGGAAGTGGGTCCTGAGAAGGGAGATGGGAAAGGTAAGGACACATTTCTGGGAGGTAGAGGACAGAACTTGGCCAGGAGCTCCTGACTGGGGCTCACAAGCTCTTGAGAAACCCGGGTAGGCCCTCCTGGCTGCTGGATCACCAAAGACCAGTTGCACAAAGCCAACTGAGGACCCAGGATGAAAAAAAAAAAAACAACAAAAACAGATTTTTTTTTTTTCAGAGTTAGCACCAGAATCCCTGCAACATCAGTAACCATATTTTGTTTAGGAAAAGACCTTGTGTCAGCAGGAGCAAAGACGACCGGGAAAACTGTTAGGTTGATGTTCATGAAAAAAATAAGGAGAATCTACGTTGGAGTCAAGACCCAGAGAGAGAAAATCGAGGCTGGATAAGGAGGCCACCAGGGAAGAGAGGTTGGAGCCCCAAGGGGAGGGACAGGCAGGGAACATTCTGCAGCAAGAAGGGACTAAGGACCTCACAGGCTGCTTGTGCCACCACAGGCTGGGACCCCACCCCCACCCCCAGGACCCCGACCCCATGTAAGAGAACCGTTGAGCCTTGGATTTGCCAGTGAAGCCAGGAAGGCGCTGCTTTCCCCCCGGGTCAGCACTGAGGGAGGCGCAGGCCTGGCAGGCGCAGGGCGGTGTACTTACGCGAGGCCCCGGAAGCAGGGTAAGCGCCCGGCCACGCAGACTAGAAGCCCCCTGGCCCCTGAGCCATGCCAGGCTCTTCGGGGCTCTTCGGGGCTCTTCGGGGCAGCTACGCCCAGCAGGCTGGTCCCCCCGCACGGGCCACTGCACCTCGGCCCCCGGCCGCCACCTGCCCCGCTCCAAAAGCAGAAACCCGAGAAATGTCTTCACCCAGCAAGTCTTGGGCCCCGCTTTCTCCTCCCTCCATCGCTCATCAAGCCAAGGGACTGACCTCCGACCATGTCCTCAACGGCTCTGGTCATCCAGCAATGTCAGACAAGCAGCCAGCGGAGGGTCCGCCTGGGAGGACACGCTGACGCCCGGCTGTCGCAGCCAGAGAGGTCACTCCGGCGAGGCCTTTGGGCGGACTGCTGCCCGCCTGCCTGTCCCGTGAGGGGCCCTGCTCCCACAGAGTCCGAGGGCCCGGTGTGCACAGTGGGCAGGGTGCAGGTGCACGCTGCATGCCTGGGGCTCCCCGGCCGCCAACTGTGCGCGGCCACGATGGCAGCCAGGCTCGGCCAGAGACCGGGGCGCAACCAGCTCCGACGAAGGCAGCGACGACCCCGCTCCCGTCGCGCCTCAGGACTGACAGTGGCTGCACATTCCATCGGAACATTTAGGGTAAAATTTTTTAAAAAAAGAAGGAAACCAGGGCAAGCGACATGAAGCCCAAGGTAGCTGTGGCGTGGGGTGGCTGTTGCCCAGAGTAAAGGACTATCCTGGCAGGGTGACAAACAACTTGTAGCCAGAGAATAATACAGAAAGCCCTGAAGAACTAGGAATAGCTGGGAAGGGGGAGGTTTGAAATGTTTTAATAGACGGAGCGAGGGAAGAGTGGTCACATCTATCAAGCCGTGCAACCACTTTTAAATGCACAGAGGAGAAATTCCAACCTGAGGGAGCATTTCATACTAGTATGTGGCCTTGGGCCCCACAGCTTAATTCAAGGACCAGGCTCCATGGGGACCAGAAGATACCACTTACATCACGTGCCTGTCCCCCTTGGGGAGCCCGTGTGACTAACTGGGGTGGCAGCATGCCCACGTGTCTGTTACTTGGCTGGCAGCCCCGGAGTCACCGGACTGTGTGGTTCTGAAGACCGAGGGCCTTACAGACGCTCCTCCAAGCAAGGCCGCCCGCACAATCGCAGCCAAGTCTCGAGGTTTTCAGACACCGGGTATCACTTCCATTACTGGCCGAGTCAGACGAGCCCTGGGCCCACTTGTCAGGAAAACAAGAATGACAAACACCCAAATGAGATGGCACTTTGTAGGGGAAAATAAACAACAGCACACTGGCAAGCAAGGCGCTCGGAGCCATGAGAACTCACTGACCGAGGTATTTTCTCCTCCAAGGGGCTTTCTTTGTACTAAGTGGGAACCAGACTGATTTGCTGTGAGACTGCTGGCTTGGCTTTGGGGCACAGAAAGCCCTGACCACAGGCCTAATAGAAGACGATGGAGTTTCTGAGACCAGCTCAGTGGAGAAGCCAAGGGAGAGACGATTCATGATGACCCTCAGGAAGGCTTCTAACCCAGAGTTATTGTCCCAAGAGCAGCTGTCTGCGGGAAGAACTGAAAGATGGACTTGAGAGCTCCATTTCCAAAAGGATTTTCATTAATTCCATCAAGACAAAGTTAATAATCCATGACACAAATGTTTTATTTTTTTCTTGAGTTAGTTGTTCTAAACATGTTAGCGCCTTCTCGATAAATCTCACAGCTAGAGGCTAGTAGAAATTAGTTTGTCTTCTCTAGTGTCATTAAGAAATAAAGACGCAGTGATAGCTACTGAGGAAGCTGGAAGAGAATGGCTTGTAAATGAGATGAATGAGGAGCTGCCCCTGCATGGAGGGGGTGGAGGGGCGGGACGAGGAAGTGATCCCCAGTCCCCTCTCGCCACACCCGCTCCAGGCAGAGGCAGCAAATGCAGACAGATTCCTTTAATAAAGTGCTTTATGTATCGATACATAAAGAGACTTCTAGAAACACTTAAAGTGGTGGGAAGACCTGCACTATTAACAGATCCTCCCCCACAGTCCTCAGGGAGGGTGTGCGAGGAGCGGGGTCTGCAACGGGGGCTAAGCGGTCTCGGGACACGGCCTCCCCCAACAGAGCAGCCCGTGGGGGCGGGGGGGCCGGGGTCAGTAAGTGGTACGAAGCCCTGAGAGGGGCTGGGACGTCCCCAGACAGCGTGCTCAGCAAGACCCAGGCGACCGCGGCGGCCTCTCCACAGAAGCTGAACGCACCGCAGTGCCTCCCGTAGTGACACGGTGAATAGTTCCGTCCTCTCTAGACACCTTCCGTGTGCCCCTGCGTGCAAGGATCGCACGTCTCTAAGGGGCGGGCACGACCCTGCCAGGTTACAGGACAGGAGGCTGGGAACTAGGTGACAAATAAATAATCGTGATTATATACTTCATTAGTAGCTGCAGTTCCAGGGACTTGAACCCGGCGATGTGGCTCTTCTGCTGCGGTTTCTATTGCTTGTTACTGCCCTGCGACGGCTACCCTAACTAGTCCTGACTACCCTAACTAGTCCTGACCCTGCCCTGCTGCGGCTACCCTAACTAGTGTGCTGTGGAAGGGCCCCGCGCTCCTCAGGGAGAAAGAGTACAGACAAGCTGGCAAGGACTGGAGAAGCTGATGCGATGGTGGGGCCAGGTGGGGGCGGGGCGGGAGAGGGATGAGCCGTCAAGGTGAGACGGCCTGGGGAGACCTGCCTGGGAGTGCGATCCTCTTGGGGTCTGGCCACACCGGGAGTGTCAGGGTCCCCCTCCTGTCCCAGGATGTTTCCTTCTTCCTTCCCTAGACATAAGATCCTAGACCGGATGTGATGCTGTGGGGAGTTACGCGGGTACCCAGGCCACTCCGGAGACTCCAACAGTCTGCTCCCCAGGATGTGTGGCCCCGAGGAGGTAACACCAAAGTGTCCTAGGATGGAACGGACACTCGGGAGGCAGATACAGCCCATCTCTGTCCCAAACCCTGGTTTCCACGCCTCATGCCCGGCTCGCTAAAGAAGGGCTGGTGATTTTCAAGTGCCGGGTGGCAAGCTTACCACATGCACAAACTTCTGGGCAATTTTTGCAAACTCCATTAGGAGAAACTTCCTTCTGCTCTGTGTCACCCACCAAGCATCAAAGAACGTTTTTTGGGTTTCCCTTAAGGATTTTATTTATTTGAGAAAGAGAGAGACTGAGAGCTTGCGCGAGTGAGAGGGAGGCAGAGAGAATCTGAGGTGGACTTTGCACTGAGCACAGAGCCCCACTGGGGCTCCACCCCACAGCCGTGTGGTCGTGACCTGAGCCAAAGCCAAGAGTCAGACGCGTAACCAACTGAGCCCCCCGGGGGCCTCCCAATGATGGTTTTCTTATGCACAATATTTTTAACGGAGAAGTGGGTTCTGATCTGCCAATGGCCAGTCTCCAGTGTGCTTCATCCAGAGAGAAAACCACCTCTCTTGATGGGCTCACGACTGCACCTCTTAGTCCCAAGAGAAGGTGACGCGGGTCGCACACAGGGCGGCGTGAGATGCGGGAGAAGCACTGTCTGGGAACACTCACTACCTGTTGCCTTGCAAAGAGCGCAACAGCGGGCCCTGTCCTCTCCACCCGCTGGCCTCTCCCTGCCCAGCCGGGACTCCAGCAGCGTGGGGTCGAGCGAAGCCGCAGCGCTCAGAGATGAGCCAGGACCGGCCCTAGTTGTTGCACGAGAGCTACGTCCACATGATCGCCTTCCTACGGGGATGACCCTGACACAGGTTCAAAGTGATGAGTCCCCATAGGAAAGCTCCATCCCCCATCCTGCCGGGGAACCCGCCACCCACAGAGCAGCCAGCACAGACCCGCAGAGACGGTGATCTCATCTCCTTCCCCCTGAACACGTAACTTTTAAATACAAGAGGCACCCAGTGAGCTAATATGCCCCGTCTGCTGGCAACAGGCATAACTGCCTGCTAATGCTGCTCGGAGGCACTGACCAGCCGACCGGTTTCAATTTCAGCAAATGACAGGGTTCCAGTAATTAAAGTCAGAGGCAACGGCACTCAGCCGACGCTTCTCCCGTCGCCCGCAGCGGGCCAAGGGCACCGGCGAGACCTCCTTCTGGAGGGAGCTCAGGAGGGAAGCACTGACCTGCAGCATCTGGAGGTAGCCTTCCTGGGGGTCACAGAGCAGGGAGGAGATGCGGTGGTTGTTCCTCATGCATTTCTGGTTGTCCTTTGCAGACGGGAAAATCTGCCGGACCACGGTCATCCTGCCCAGGGCGCTGTGCACCAGATCCAGGATCTCCGGGTCGCTGATTTCCTGGGAAGACAACCACACCGATGCTTACCATTGGCTCATGAACTACGTCTGCAGAAGGCCCCCCGGGAGCTACCGAGGGCCACCGGCCCGAAGAGCTGGTGCCAAAGGGGTCAAGGGATGGGGCCCAGGTCACACGGTGCGTCAGTTGGTCATAAATGACACTTGCTAACCCTAAAATCCAAACAGGACTATTCAGCAGCTTTCCTGAAATCCAGAAAAAAAAAAAAAAATGTCTGCAGCCAAACCATTGATGTATTGGCTTCCACAGGGTCAAGCTCAAGAACCATCGAATGCCAGGGTAGACATTGGGGTGGGGAGTAAAAGCTAAGTTTCCTATTGGGAAAAGGAAATTTTCCCAATTTTCTCTCTAGCTGAGAGCAACAATGCTGGTTTTCTCTGACATTGACCAAAATGCAGTGTTTCCCTTAAGCCTTTAATAACTAGATTTGCTGCTTTTTTTTTTTTCAGATCTACATACAAATTCTGAAACTAAATCCACTCATTCATTCATTCATTCATTGCACAGAAACCTACCCAACATCTCCTGTGTGGTTTGTTTTGTTTTTTAAAAAAGATTTTATTTATTTATTAATGAGAAACAGAGAGAAAGAGAGAAAGAGAGAGAGAGAGAGAGACAGAGGCAGAGGGAGGGAGCCTGACGCGGGACTTGATCCCGAGTCTCCAGGATCACGCCCTGGGCTGAAGGCGGCATAAACCCCTGAGCCACACGGGCTGCCTCTGTGTGGTTTGTTTTGTCTCAAGCTCTGCAGACATGGCCTTGAAGGAGTCAGGCCTAATCCCACCCAGGAAAGTTCGAGGCCTTCCTAGATGAAAGGTGCTGAGCACTGCCACGGGAGATCTAGGAGCCAAGGAAACCGAACCATTGTGCTTCCACGTGGACGTGCTTTAAGCTCTCTGCACACGTTACCTCCTTTGGTTCCCACGCTCCAGGAATTCCATGAGGCAAATCCTACCATTGCCCCATTTTCCTGAGCACTCGCAGGCTTGGAAATGGAGGAGGCAGCAGGCCACCGGGAGCTCCCTGCAGGCTGAGGCGGCTTCCACGAGAAGCAGCCCTGAAGCCGAGCCTGGGGACGGGCCCAGCCTGGGGCGCGGGCTTTTGGGGGGCAGGGGGGAGGCCCAGGAAGTTGGGCCCCTCTGACCTGAGGCCCCAGCAGAGAGGGGGAGCCACCCGGGGTGCGGGACGGGCTCCTACACCTGCAGGCTGGGAGGCAGGGCAGCCACCGCCGGGCCTTCCCAACCTGGGGCTGCAAGCTTGCTGTGGGGAGATGCGAGGCGACAGGGAAGTAACAAAACGGCTTCCAGGCCAGGCGCGACACAGGAGTGACAGAAAATCCGGACTAACAGAAATCAAGGGCTTTAGAGGCGGAGCCAGGCCCGGGCTGGCCAGAAGAGGCTCTCATTTGCCAAGCGCATCTACACCGGTGGTTGGCGCCAAGTCAGGGTCACTAGGCCTTAGAATAGGTCGTAAATCCTCCTGCTTGCAGACCACACGGCCCAGCTTAGGGGCAGTGGAGTGGTCCTGAAGGGAGCTGGGACGGCGACCACGGCCGCGGTTCAAGCCGCGGAGGCCACAGCAGAGTGTGCTGTGGCCGCCACCGAGGCCAGGACTGTCCCAGGAGCCTGACGCCCCGGGCCGGCCCGGAGGAGTAGGACACGAAGCCTTGCAGCCCTTTGGGATGACGGCTAGTCCCCAAGGGGGCAGACTCACAGTGATCTCAAAAGAATTAACGTGAATCTGGGTTTGAACCACTAAACTTTGTATTTCAAACAAAAGACTGTTTCAAGGAAGATGGTTTGTTGGATGGGGATCAACAGGCCAGAGGTGGGACAACCGCGAAGTGTTCCCACCGTGGGGCTCCCCAGTGAGCAGGATGCTTGGGCTCTGCTCTCAGCGGCCCTGAGCACACGACAGCGGGTTGAGCGAAATCACCTGTGGCCTGACGGTCGGTAGGGTGGTAGGGAGCAGCGACGACGAAGGCGGTGGCACTCCTTGGACAAGGAATGTAGCGGATTTTATCTCGAAAAACCATGAGGTCAGTTCAATTCCACGCAAGAGGGTTAATCAGAGCCCACGCACTGTGGAGAAGTGGGGGGGTCACCTACCTTTGGTTTTCCTCCCTGACTCCTTAATGGCAGGACCACTAGATATGCTCTCTTGTTAAACCCCTCCCACATTCTCAACGTCCCGGCTGGTCAGCGGACTGCGCACTGCCCACTGCACCCCGCGCAGGACCCCCGGGCTTGCGGAGAGCCTGACTTATGGGCGCATGGTACCTCTCTGGAAAGCACGCCCATCACCTTCCCCAGCAAGCTGCAGCAGAACCTGGGGGGAGAGGCTAAGGGAGCCAAGGGCAGCCACCACGTAAGGGGGTGGGGGGCTGCCCCCAGCTGCTGTGGGCCTTATACTACCCTTCATCCTGCCTGCCCAGAACCCCTTGCAAACCTGGAACAGCTCAACCCAACCCACGAGCTACATTAGTGATGGCGTCTGCAGATCCCGTCTCCTCTGGCCCGGTTCTCCTCCATCACTCGGGGTCACAGCACACACCCCGCCTCCCAGCACACTCCTCCCAGCCTCCCTGCACTTCTGGGTCCATCCTTAATGTCCGTTACAGAGACAGTTGCCCAGAATCTAAGAATCCATGGAAACAATTCCCCTAGATCCCTTGGGGGGAGGGGAGCAACGAAAAGGGTCACCTCTCCTCCGAGGGATGTGTCCTTCCCCTCCAAAAATTGCCACCCGGCATCATCAGTCAATTCCAGTAGCTCTGTGCCGGGCCCTCTCCTGTGCCGTTGGTCCCCCCGGGGTCCCTTCAGTGGCACAGGGCGACCCCCAGGGATCCACCCACTCCCTACTTGCTGCTGTCAGGCACTGCCTCCGGGCTTCACCCCGGGTCAGCCCCAGACTGATGTGAAGACATCCAACCTATGGGCCTCCCCATGGAGCAGCCAATGTCTACAACCCACCTGGGAAACCAGCTCGCCCTTTGCCCCAGTAGAACACGCCTTCCAGACAGTGCTGCTGATGAGCAGCAGAGGAAAGACAATGTGCATACACCGCGTGACCTGCACCCCCCTCACCCAAGTCTGCAAGTCGGCCATGGCAGCAATTACGTGTCCCACCCAGATGCCCACTGGGATGCACGGGCTGGAAATAAATCTTGCTTTTATGACTTTGTAAGCTTCTACTGTGGAGTAGGTCTTAGGCACAAACCTAAGTATGAATCATAAAATGATCAGTGTGCCTTCTGCCCAGCTAAGAAATAAAGTGTATCCTGCCTCTTGGTTGGAAGCCTCCTCCCCAGATGCTCGCCCCTTCCTCCTTGCCAGCGGCTAAATGTCATGCTCCGGCTTACGTGTGTAGCCCCAATAATGTATAACTTTGTCTTACATATATTGTTCAGCTTTGTGCAAGCTGAATCTCTGCATATCCCCCGCCCCCCGCAATTGTGTGTTAACGCAGTGGTTCACAAACTTTGTGGTGTATCTGCATCTCCTCGGGAACTCGATACCCTACAGAGGTCAGCCGTGTCCCACTTTGACAAGCGAAGCCGGTGTTCTCCGTGAGCCCTCTAGATAATCCCAATGCTCGTGAACATCTAAAACCCACTGGTTTACCATTTTTTGTAATCTGTTCACGGTGATGGGTGCAGATTAGCTTACTTGTTTTCACAACTGCACCCTGTATGACTAGGCCGCCATTTATTTACCCTAGTGCTCCTTACCATCGGAACGTGTTTGTTTGCTATTATGAAGCTTCTGCACACGTTCTTCTTGGGCACATGTGTTGGTGCACTGTGTAAGAATTTCTCTAGGGTATACACCTAGAATTAGAATTCCTCAATAGGAGAATGTGGACATGTCCAAATTTCCAAAGTAATTGCACCAATTTATGATCTTGTGTTGTAAAGAGAGCCCCTGCAGCCCTGCTGGTACCTAACATTTTGTCTGTCACCCTGTTGAGTAGGAATTGCATCACTGGATTTTTTTTAATTTATTTATTTATTCATGGGAGACACACAAAGAGAGAGGCAGAGACACAGGCAGAGGGAGAAGCAGGCTCCATGCGGGGAGCCTGATGCAGGACTCAATTCCGGGACTCTAGGACCACACCCTGGGCCGAAGGCAGGCACTAAGCCGCTGAGCCATCCAGGGATCCCCTCATTACTGGATTTTAATTCCACTTCTCTAATTCTTAATATGGTTAAATAGCTTTCATATAACTGAATCATTTGTGTTTCCTCTTGTATTTGTCTTTTTGTCCAGTTTCCATTGGGCTGGGTCTCTTGCATTTAGATTTGTGGGAACGTTTTAAAAAAAAAAATTCTGGGTGATTCTTTGTCACATGTCATAAATATCTTCTCCACTTTCTAGAATGTTTGGTAGAATTGGCCTATAAACTCATCTAACCTGGTGTTCTCTCTTATTACCTGATTAAATTTCCTTTTTTTAATATAGGGATTTTGCTTGTTTCTCCTTCTTTGCCCTAAGTCACTTTTTTCTTCTAAAAATTCAGCCATGTTGTTCAAACTTTCTAGTTGATTGGAATATGTTTTTCACAATGTCTCTCTACTTCTCTCTCTCTGATGCATCTAAAGCTGTGTGAGCTCATCCACTGAGAACAACATGATTTGTGCCCTCTCTCTTACTTTGATGCTAAAAGTTTATTTAATAATTTTTTTTTAATTCACTTGAGAGAGAGGAAAGCAGAGGTGGGGGGCAATGGGAGAGTGAGAGAGAGAATCCCAAGCAGACTTTGCCCAGATCGCAGAGCCCAACACAGGGCTTGATCCCATGACCCCAGGACCACTACCCAAGCCAACATCAAGAGTCAGACACCCAACCAACTGAGCCACCCAAGCACCCCTAAATTCTTTTTAATAAGTAAGTTTTGGCTTAACTGGTACTGTTTTATGAGTTTCCATGGTTTTCTATTTCATTAATTTCTACTCTTCATTGTTTTTCTATTGTCTTTGACTTTATTAAGTAGCTATTTTTCCAACTTTTTAGGTATGAAGCTCAGCGGTGGAATCTTACACCTTTTGTCTTTTCTAGAAAAATAATGAAGACAATCAATCTACACCCAAACCTTGCTTTAGCGGTGTCCCACAGGTTATACATATAAATTGTATCACTCTTTTTAAAATCCTATTTTGATTTATTTTTGACCCATAAGTACTTTACTAGGGATTTTTCAAAAATTTCCTAACACGAGCGTATTCTTCTTAGTATCTTCCTATTGATTTCTAACTTGAATGCACTGTGACCTGAGAATATAGATTGTATAAAGCTAATCCTTTAAAATGTGTTGAGCTTTGCTTTGTGGCTTATCATGTGGTCAGTGTGCCTGAATGTTTCATGTGCGTTAACTGTCCCATTGCTGTAGGTTTCAGTGGCCTACTTTTAGGTCCGTTAGCTTAGGAATTAGTCTATTTCTGTCTGAATTCAGCCTATATTTTCAAAAATTAAAAAAAACATATTTTCAGTGTTTTATTAGGTACATATACATGGAAAACTATAATGCCTTCCTGGATTGAGTCTTTTACCATTATTTAGATAACCTCCTTAGTTCTAGTAACTCCTCCTGCCTCCTCGTGTATTGTATCCAATATTAACACAGCGACACCACTTTTATTTTGGTTACTAGCTGCTTGCTCTAACTTCTTCTGCCTCTTTGCGATTCCATCTTTCTCTGTCTCACACTTTAGTTGGAGTCTATTAGAAGCAAAATATACTACGTGTTTTTACATTCATCTTTGACTTTTTAGTAGAAATCTTAATCTATTTATATTGGACTATGATTACTTACATTTACTTTGACTTCTATCCTATTATTCATATTACACATCTTCCTATTTCTTTTTTTTCTCCTTCTTCACTCCCCCATGGAATGACTATTCTTCCTATTTTCATTATTTTACCCTCTTTCAGAAGTTAGGCTCTCCACATTATTCTTTTCTTGGCTATCTTAGATATTTCAAAATGCATACTAAATAAGGCATGAAGTCAATCAGTATTCTTACTCTCTCCTCCAACATTTATTTCTAATCACCATCATCCCAACTAATGTGATAATAATATCCAGTATTTTAATTCTATCTTTCTGTGGGCCCTTCCTATTACATATAACTCCCATTTCTTTATACAGTCAGTAGCTTTCCATTTAACCGATATTTATCAATGCATTTGTTAGGCATTCTTTTCTGAACTCAAATCTGACAGAAGTACTTCTGACGTACATCATTTAGAATTTCCTTTAATGTCATTTTGTGAGTCATACACTCAGTTTTCTATGCTGGAAAGTGTCTTTTTTTAAGTCTTACTCTTGAAAGATAAAAGTCTAAATTGACTCCTACTTGCTCTTAGCACACTGAATTTACTATGACATTGGCTCCCGGCTTCCATTTCTGTTCGCTACGTCAACTTCCTCTGGCGGCAGTAACAAATCATCACAGGCTGGGCGGCTTAGGACAGAACTGCACTCCGCCACAGTTCTGAAGGCCGGAAGCCTGATGTCCCTCACTAGGCTGGAACCCGACTTTGGCAGGGATGCGCAGCTTCCAGAGGCTCTAGGGGAGATGCTCCTGCCTCTCACAGCTTCTGGTGAATGCCAGCACATCTTGGCTTATCATCACATCACTCTAATCTCTTCCTCTGCGGCATATTCCTCCTCTTCTCTTAAATCTCCCTTTGCTTCCTTTCACAAGGACACTTGAAATTGCATTTCAAGCGCCCACCCAGATAACCCAAGATAATCTCTCCATCTCATTAACTTAATCACTTCTGCAAAATCTCTTCTGCTATATAAGGTAACACAGTGTCCAGGGATTAGGCCCTAGATATCTTTGTGCACCATTATCCAGCCTACTAACTCCAGATATTAGGAATCCGTTTAACTGCCATTTCTTTGAAGGAGACCTGTGTTTTCTCCCTGGATGCTCTCTAGATTTTTCTTTGTCTTTGGTATTCTGTGGTATCAGGCCAATGAGGTCTCTAGGTATGCAGCTTTTATTTTTATCCTGTGGCCTCCTAGATCTGGGGTTTGGTTTCCTTCAGTAATTTCAGAGAATTCTAGACCATACTACCCTTTCATATTATTTCTTCCCCATCATCTCCTATTTCCTCCTAGAAATCCAATATTCTCATCTCTCTTCCATGTGCTTTCATCTCCCTTTCATAGTCTCCATCTCTTTATATCTCTGGGCTGCCTTCTATATAACCTCTCCACATTTTCCTATTCACCAATTCTTTATATATGTATCCACTTTGATAGTTAATTAATCCTTTAAATTTTTTAACTTCAGTGATTAGGTTTTTAATTGCCTGAAGGCATTTATTTCTCAATTCCACTTCAATTTTAAATGGCTTTTATTTTTTGCTTATATTTTCCAGCATCTCTTTATTCTTTTAACATATATAAGCATATTTATTTAATAGTTTATGTCAGATCATTTTAAAATCTACAGTTCATTTCAGATCTGATTAAACCGTCCCCACCCCCACCGGCCCCCTAGTTCTCACTCATGGTGGTTTCCTTCCTTCCTTCCTCCCTCCCTCCCTCCCTCCCTCCCTCCCTCCTTTCCTCCCTCCCTCCCTCCCTCTATTCTTTCTTTCTTTTTCTTTCCTTCCTTCCCTTTCTTGTGTGTATAATCTTATTTCCCTCAAAACTTCCTTATGAATTCCTTGAAATCTGACTCAAATTTGCATTACTTCAGGAAATATTTATGCTCGCTCCTACAGCCTACCTAGGAGCACTACCAATCTATAACCCCAGACATTAATATTAAACTTTCCTCTGAGCTTCATTAGGCACCACAGTTGGTATGACTTGGGTCACAAACCTGCATTGGGCTCATCAATTCTCGAGAAAATTTACCCCTTCCATGCAACTCCAAGACTAAGACAGAACATTTTCCATGCTATTCTCTTCTGCACAGTGAGTTCATTTCTAGTTAACCTTTATATCGAGGATCTGAGTTTCCAGCTTTATAATAAAATCTCTCACTAAGCCCCACATCTGATTGGTTCTTACATTGATTTCATGTGTTCCATGCCCCACACAGACAGAAGAACAAAAGCTCAAAGTTCCCACAGTTTGGGCAATAGATTCAAGGCAAAAACTAAATCTGAAGCTCCTGTATTTCCCAAAGTTTCAGTATTCACTTTATATTTGGCCTCTGTGGACATTACTTTTGACTGCTAAGTGATCCATTTAAAAATATTTTTAAAGAATATTCTACCCAGATTTTCTAGGTCTCCTTCTGGGAGTGTCATTCAGGCTAATTATTCTTCCATAAAGACATACCACTAATCCTTTTATATGGAATTTTCTTTCTTTAGCATATGCCCCACTCTTTTCCTGGGACACACACCCACCTCCCAAACTCCTCTTATGTGTTGGCTGTTTGACTAAACTTTAGTGATTGTGCTACAATTTCTATTTGCTTTATTTTACTGCCTTTCCCTAAGTTCACTGTCATTAATGTTAGAAGGAAAGCTATCTCTGAGGGGCCCAAGAGAAGACAATCTTCTCCATTTGGTCAAATCCCAATTGCATTCTTCAATTAATTATCTCCCAGTTGTGTTTCCAAAAAGGTAAATATTCTACAGGTTCCAAATTATTTTGTCTGTTGCTCCAGGACTATCTCCCCTAAAATATTCTGTTACCTTGCAATCCTACAATCTAATAGCTACCCACCCCCCCATAAATCCTTTCTCATCAATACTGCTCACTCAAAAGACCATCTCTGTGAAAGATGATGGTGTCTTGGACTAGGGTTGTTGCAAATGGATCATCTTTAGATAGCTGAAATGCAGAACCTACAGCACAGGTTGACTGATGAGATTGGAACAGAGTGATGGCAAAGTACCACTGAATCCTTTTTCAATGTAAGAAATGCTTGTAGTTTGATAACAAAAATATTGTAACAACTAAAACAAGTAGAGAAGAAAACAGGGATAGAATTCCCAGGAAATATCCATTCTTCTAGACATCGGGATGGGGCGAGGGTGGGGGGAGACTCTTATGCCTTGCAGCATACTAAAAGGAAGATTTCTATGAAAAGAACCAAACATGAGATGGAATAATAAAAATACCCACTCCCTCTAATTTTGTACTGAACACATGCACTTAGACCATGTTCATTTTGAGTCAAATAAATTATCAGGAAACCTCTACAAATTTCCCTGTACACACAACTAAGACTAAAGAAAAATCAGAAAAGTTCTAAAGAAAAGCGAATCCTCACATCCTTTCAGGTGTTATTTAATCCACTGGTTGAAAGCAAAACTGTCCTTCTTAAAGAGCACAACATGGAACAGAATAAGACCTGATTACCTCCATTCAGAGGCCATGTGTGTCTTCAGCCAGGGTCTCTGGCTGGCTTCAGGGGGGCTCACCATTAAAAAAAAAAAAATGTTAAGTATACAAGTATGTGTGCCTTTTCCTGTGGAGAAAGCCCATGAGCTCTATTTGATTTTCAAAGAAGCCTTTGACCCCAAAAAGCTAGCAAACAACTGATATTGAAGCTAGTAACAATTTTGAAAGTTCTCCTTATTGCTAACTACGAGAAGAATGAAAACAATGAGGACAACAACAACAGGATAATTGAGAGACACAAGAGTCTTCATGTCTATCCGACTCAGCTGCTTCTTCCTCACTTCCACTTGGGCCTCCTAGGTGACAATGAGATTTATGTGAGGAACTACTGTGCAGCTACGAAAATCACTGAATACACCTACAGTACTACGACATCACCACCTGCAGCATGTGGATACTAGAGGCAAGGAAAACAGACAAGAAAGGAAGGAAAGGCGGAGCAAGTTGCAGAATGACACCTCAAATGCAGGACTTTTATAGTAGAGATACGCACAACAGTAAAAACAGATGTGAAGGACATACGTCAGCTTCAGGAGAGTGGTGGACACTGTGGAAACAGAGCGGGCCAGCAAATAGATTTGCTGCCTACCTGCCTGCCAGCCTTATCCCTCCTCTTCTATGCTGGCATAACCCAGTGTGAACAGATGCCCTTCCCTCCACGTTGGGATTTGAAGTGGCAGGAAAAGACCTCTGGACTCAGAACCGTGGGGCATCTTGCTTGGTCTGAGCCAAGTGGTCCGACCACTCTAGGGACTTCTAGGAGAAGGTTCATGACTCCATCTCTGTTTGTTGAGGTATGAAGGGGTTCTCCTTGAGGGATTCTGAGAAGGTCTGCTCAATCCTAAGATGACCACCACGAAAACATAGCACCTTTCATGCCTCTGGAGGCTTGAGTCATGGGAAATTCCCCGTGATGGCAGGCTGAGCATACTGAACACAGCAGACAGCCCAGGGATCCCCAGGGAGACTAGTTAGCCGCTGAATCACCCTGCCCTGTGATCTCCCGACCTACCTCCAGGCCTTCGCTAAGGTGAGATGATACGCCCTCAGATCACTGATGGAAATCGGATTCATATTTTACTGTTACTTGTAGTAAAAAACAACCTGACTGACACAGAATTTAATGGGACTTAATGTAAGTGGGTACAGAGCAGACTTCAATTATATCTGAAATGGTCAGCTTCTTAAAAATTGAGATCTCAATTACGGCAAAATTTGAACAGTGGACACGTGAGTGTTCATAATACCATTCCCTGTATCTTTTACGCCTCTTGGAAATTTTTGTTTAAAACAGAGACACTCACTGCAGAAGTCTTACTCCATGTCTGTTTGAGCAGCATAGAGGATAAATTTTCATAATGAGGAGAAATCTTCAAAACAGCAATTAAAATGGAAAGGATCTCCTTTTTCTAAATATATACTTGGGCAAATCTGATGCAAAACGCATGCACAAATAAGTTCCTGTCTGATCTTTAACACTTCAGTAAAATGTCTGAACCTTCTGATATCAGGGGGAAATATTATTAAACATTTATATAGGGCTCTAAACTTATATAGTGCTGTGTAATCACAGTATTAGTCATTTCCTTTTATTCTTTAGAAGGACCTAGATCTATCAAACATCTGTGTGATACCAGCATTATTCCATCTCTGGAGGAATAATAAAGTTTATTTGCCTCCTAACAACCATGGTGCCAGTAATCTAAAGTTGATGATAGTAAGGAAACTCCACAGACAAAGCTGGCTTGAGAGAAGCTGAGAAAAAATAAGGAAGATTCAATAAAGTCATGATGGAAGATTTCCTCCCATTGAAGCCAACAGGCTTTTTAGAATATCTGCTGCACTCAGATCCCTACGGAGTGCTTACGGCAAGGTGAGCTAGGGCTCTGCGGAGACCAGGACATCCTGGTGAGGAAGAGAGGGTGGGAGGAAGCTGCCAAAGCTTGGTGCTGGTCACAGCTCCAGGACACAGAAGGTGGCAGGAGGGCACTTTCTGAGTGGTGGTTCAGACGGACAGAGATGCCCTTTCTCATTCATCATCCCCTGAAAACTCATGGAGTCTGCATGAGTTTCCCTATTTTACACAAGATGTAGAAAATTGCCATAGAAGAAGCCCTTGCTCCCCAGCGTGTGGTCCATGCACCAAGAGAATCAGCATCATCTCTGAGTTTCTTAAAAAATGCAGAGCTCAGGCTTTCTCCTGGACCTAGCTAACCGAGGTCTGCACTTCGACTCCTAGGCAGGCTCAACTTTAGGAAGCGCTGGTCTGAGATACTAGGCAGTGAGGTGAAGGGAGGAGAGGATCTGGAGTCCAACGGGTTTGCGTTCCAGTCCTGGCTTCTCCTCTTCCTGGCTGTATGGCTTGGACAAGGCACTTGATTCCTCTGAGTGTCAGCTGTCGAAGGGTAACAGCGCTCCCCGGGGCTCTGACTTAATTCGGTGACTCTAATACAACGGGATTCAGCATGTCTAGTGGAGAGCTTCGCAGTGAGCACGCTTGATCCTTCTAACTCAGAAGCTGAAGCTCTCCGTACAACCTTTGAAGTCCAGCAAAACAGCTGTCACAGCACAGCCCTGGGGAAGCCAGAGCAGCCCCCCTCCTGCCCTTTGCCACCCCAAGGCCCCTGCAGCCCCATGCAAACCCCTAAGGGGGCTCCCGAGCATCTCAGTCCGCACGTGGTTGTTCCCCGTTCCTCATCTCCAAGAGGCCCTGCTTTCACTTGACTCCCCGCCAAGACATCAAATCAGGCCTCCACCATCCTGTCATTAAATCAAATGGCCCATTATTCGAGATTTGTATGGCTTCTTTTATTTGTGTAAGTGACACAAATGGGTTCTGCTCACAGTAAAGCCAGTGTGTGTCGCCTGCCCTTTTTACCCAGGGCTGCCCAGAGGACAGGAGGCAGAGCTGTCCCCAATTCTTCCTCCTCCCTCACAGCCCATTCCCCTGAGTGGTCCCGTCAGACCAGCTAGCAGTGAGCCGCTGGCTCTGTTTCCTAAAGACCTACACCTGGCCAGGGCCATAGGGTGAAACACATGTCCCCTCAGGCTTCCTGTGCAATCCTGGGAAACGCCTCCACAGGAGAATCTGCTATCTTGTCCAAAAATGTCCTCTGGGTTTTGCATGTTTAGTGTCCTGTTTATTCCATTTTATTTAATTGAGTTTTTATTTCACCACATTGTGTTCTATTATATTTGACCATGAGCACAAGGTGGACATCTGCCCTCCAATGAGCTAGGGGACCCACACATGTCCCCAGCATTTACGAGAGACAGTCGGTAAAGCTCCTCTGGCTGTGAGTTATTTATGGATGACGGCTGAGCTGGAGTGGGCTGTCTGTGAGATTTACACCCCGTTCTCTCCTCTCCTCTCTTTCATGTCTCTTCCTTTCACTTTCTCCTTTCCCATTTTCACCCCTCTCCCCGCCCCCGTGGATCTCACTCTTCCTTCCTCCCTCTTTTCCCTGCCCCCATCTTTTTAGGCCTTCCTGTTCCCTGTGGCCTGGTAAGTTCTGCATTCCCACCACCTCATGTCACTCCCCTCTGCTCAGGTAGTTTCCCTTAATTCCAAGGCACTCAGAACCTCTAAGGCAGGGCACAGCAATTCCCAGAAGTTGTTCAGTGATTGCTAACCTGACCCTCCCTTCTTCAGATGTGATATTCCTGAAATATGCTCTAAGTTGGACCTGAAATGTATTCTTCGCAGGTGTGGGCCTGAGTATTAAAAGCACTAATAACTGTAAGCACAAGTTAAACATAGCTTTGTCTGCCATTCGGAGGGAAGGGCCATAGAGTAGTGTCTACACAGTTTAACAGCTCAGGGCAGAGTCTGAGTAAGACTTGTCCAGGTAATAAGGCTCTACAGTCATAGTAAAAAAAGTGGCCCTTCATGCAACCTCATGGTCCCAGTAGAACACTACATAATTCACCTGGAAAGGGGGTCTGAAGAACTGAGTAAGGTAACTTGATTTACTCAGACCCAATATCTGTAAGGATCCTCTGGCCCTTTCTTGTATACCCACAACCCTGATTCAGACGTGGGGGCACTGCAAATTCTGTGTTCCCTGCAGAACCAGAAGGGAACTGAAGGGGCTGATCATTGCTCCATATATGCTGGACTTGGAACCAAGCACAGCTCCTTGAGGGTGAGGGGTGTGTCTCTCATATTCTCTGGTCTCTAGTATCGAGCACCAGGCCTAGGAAATACTTATGAAGAAAGAAAGAGAAGGAGAAAAGAGTGAAGGAGGAAAAGAGACAAGAAAAGAGGGACGGAGAGAGAAATGGAGCAAAGGGGAGAAGGAGTTCTTTGGAATTTCACACACTAAAAAGGTAAACCTCAAAAATTTTAGTATCTGAGACTCTGACCTAAAGTAATTCTACAACATAAAGCCAATGCTCTTCATTCTGCTGTTCAATTTTCAAAAGCTGATCAGGGTTTCAATTTTCAGCTCACTCCCAGGCAGATATTCAAACAGAAAAATAAATATAATAGTGGCTGATCCTTCATGGCACTCATTTGCTTGCTTGCTACTAACCACTTTAATTATTTTGTTTGCAATACCCATTTGTTTGTCTCAGGAGAATATTTAAATCTGCTTTTATTTGTGCACAACTATCCCTACTACTAGGAAAATGAGACCTTATGTTTCACATTAATACTTCATGGTTTTTTAATCCCCAAGGAATTGGCAGAAAATTATAATTTTTAATGGCATTATAATTTAAAATCCTGAAATATTACTTAAAAATTTTTTCAAATAGGATATGAAAATAAAATTGTGTGACCCAGGACCCTGAAGTGGATGGCTCTGAAGTTTACAGCCCCATGTTTACCACATCAAGCTCTTGCATCTGAACTGGATCCAGTTGTGTAGAACCAAGTATAAAGATCTGAGAATAGAAATTCAGAAGAACAGAAGATAGAGAGCATGTTAGTCAATGTATAAATCTGACCATGATGGACTGAACTAACCATTTACCTTTCACTATTATTTATATTCCCCAAATGAATGAGAAGCATATAATGTTTGTCCTTCTCCGACTGACTTACTTCACTCAGCATGATACCCTCCAGTTCCATCCACGTTGAAGCAAATGGTGGGTATTTGTCATTTCTAATAGCTGAGGAATATTCCATTGTATACATAAACCACATCTTCTTTATCCATTCATCTTTCGTTGGACTGTTGGGGATTTACCCCAAAGATACAAATGCAATGAAACGCCGGGACACCTGCACCCCAATGTTTATAGCAGCAATGGCCACGATAGCCAAATTGTGGAAGGAGCTTCGGTGTCTAACCATTTACCTTAAATAAAAAAATAAAACATATGAAAGGGCAGTTTTCAGGTATCAGACAACAGGCATAGCTGAAAGTGACACCACCCCAAAAAACAAATGAAGTGAGCGTGAACTTAATGCTCACAGACTTTCCAGGTTGCAGCAGAGGAAGAGGAAACCTAGGTGGAGCCTAATGGCCTCCAAGAGTTGAAGAGAGAGTTTGGGTTTTGAGGAGGCCAACAGTTGCAATTCATAAGGCAGAATGATGGAGAAAAAAGAGCTACACAAAAACAAAACAAAAAAAAATGCCCTCCAGAAATCTATTGAAAGTTCCCTTTGAGTCTTTAGCTGCATATTGATTAGTGCAAGTGAGTGAGATAACTACCAGAGTCTAAGGAAAGGACCACCTAGAAGGATCAGGGCTTAATCATCCTCAATAATGGGTCAGGTTAGCAACAGACTAAAACTGTTTTTGACCTAACAAAGCTTCTGAGCAAGCTCAAAAAATCAAAATGTTCCGAAGTAACATAACTCTGTTCAAGGGGAGAAAGGTAGGGGGATAAGTAGTTAAAGGAAGGAAAGCATCAAGCACTCGGCCATGTAAAATTCAGTGTCTGGCATCTAATCTAAAATTACCAGGCATGCAAAGACACAGGAAAATGCTCTTCTATTATGAGAAGAAGAATCAATCAATTGAAACAGGCCCAGAAATAATACAGCCGGCAGAACTAGTAGAACAGGACATTAAAACAGATATTATAAATAGTATAAACACACACCATATGTTCAAGAATGTAGAGCAAAGTATGTACATGATAGGGAGAAAAAGAAAAGACGCAAATTGAATTTCTACAAATAAAATATGCAATGTCTGTGATGAAAATTACTCTAGATAAAATCAACAGCAGATTTGAGGAAAAATAAATGAACCTGAAAGTATCAAAACAAAAAGTCCCAAAATGAATCACAGAGGGGGAAAAAAAATAAAAGACTGGGAAAAAAACAACAGAGCATTAGTCATTAGTGCACAGGGGAACAATTCAAGCAACCTAATAAACATGTCGTTTAAGTCCATGAAAGAGAAGAGAGAAAGGGAAGGACAGAAAAAATATTGGAAGAAATAATGGTCAAACAATTTCTAAATTTGATGACAACCACACCCAACCACACAATCAGAAAAAGAAAAATCTTTTTTTCTTTTTTTTTATTACTGAGGTATAATTAACATATTATATAAGTTTCAGATGTATGATGTAATGATTTGATGGTCTAATTTTTAAGATTCTGACAGAAAGTGGTAAATGCTGGTAGACTTTGTACAACAGGGATTTCCTTGGGTGAAGACCATTGTCTGCCAAAACCACCTACAGCTGGTATTTTCTGACGTATTACAGAAAAAGGTACACACCTTGCTGGCATCTTCTCTCAGATGTGAGAAGGCAACAAACATAGCAGTGAAGCTAAAGAAGTTAAAGTGAGTCAAGAAGGCTTAGAAAAAGAAAAATCTTAAAAGCAACCAGAAGATAAAGATCCAATATGCAGAGATCTATATATCTTTGTATCTACTAAAGAAGTTGGATCTGTTATTAAAAGTCCTCCTATGGTGAAGACGGGTGGGCAGGTAGGGAAACCTCTAGAGCCAGATGTCTTCACTGGTGAATTCTACATATGTTTAAGGAAGATATGTCAATTCTATACAAATCATTTCAGAAAACTGAAGAGAAAGAAACACATTCTTATTCCAAGGGGCCACCACAACCCTGATAACAAAACCAAACAAAGAGTTTACACGGTAAGAAAACTACAAACTAACATCCCTCATGAACTTAGATATAAAACTTCCTTAAAATATCTTAGCCAATAGTTTAGTTAAGTATAAATTCAACAACACAAAACAAAACCCAGCAATATCATGATCAAGTGGGGTTCATCTCAGAACTGTAAGAGTTGGTCTCACACTTGAAAATGGATCTGTTTGGTACTGTATATCCACAGGGGGGGAAAAAAGAAAAACCATGTGACTATATCAATAGGTGCATAAGAAAATATTTGAGAAAATCCAATTTCTAATTCTATGAAAAACCCTCAGTAAACCAAGAATAAAGGAAAACTTCTTCAACCTGATTAAGAGTATCTATGATCAACCTATATGTAAACTCTTAATTGAAGGTGGAAAGTTGAATGTATCCCCCTAATATCAGGGGAAAAGCAAGAGATGTACACTCTTATTAACTCTATCCCACATTATGCTGGAGGTTCTAGCCAGTGCAACAGGGCAAGAAAAAGACATCAGAGAGATCTGGATTAGAAAGGGAGAAGCAGAACCATCTTTATTCACAGATGACATGATTGCCTATAGAGCAAATCTCAGTAAATCTACAAAATAAAGCCACTGGAACTAATATGTAAGGTGAGCAAGGTTGTGAGATACAAGGTCAATGTTCAAAAATCATTTGTATTTTCTACACACTAGTAACTAACAATTATAAACTTAAATTGAAAAAGCAGCACCATTCTCAATTGATCAAAAATATCAGAAACGTAGGGATGAATTTAACAAGACCTGTATATTTAACACTGCAGAACACTGCTAAAAATAATTAAGGAAGATATACATAAGTGAAAAGATACGCCTTGTTCATGGATCAGAAGACTCAAAGCACTGAAGCTCTCAATTCCCCCTCAAATTATCTCTAGATTCAATACAAATGGATTAAAATCCTAGCAGGTCTTTTTCTAAAGTTTGTATGGAAATGTAGGGCTGAACTAAGGTGAAGCACTGGAGGGCGAATTCCCCCTTAAATTTTGTGCCTTAGGTGCCTTGCTTGCCTCATTCTAGTCCCAGTCCTGTGAAAATGTGAAGGATGTAGAGGGGAAAAGCAAATTTTTAAAGAAGACAAAGGTGGAAAACTTACTCCACTTGATTTCAAGACTAAAGCTACAGTTATAAAGACAGTGTGGCACTGGTGTGAAAATAGACACATAGGTCAATGAAACAGAAGGGAGAATCTAGGAACAGATCCAAACATTGAAGGCCAGTTGATATTTGACAAATGATCCAAAGGGGAAAGAAGATTTATTTTCAACAAATGGTGCTGGAACAATTAAATATTCATGCACAAAAATAAATCAAAATAAAATAAAAATCAATCTCAACTTTTACCTCACACAATATAGAAAAATTAACCATCAGTATACGTAACAACATGAATTCATCTCAGAATCATGTGGAGTGAAAAAAGCTAGACAAAAAAGAATATGTCTTGTTTGATTCTGCTAATATAAAGTCCTAGAAAATGCAAAGTAATTTACAGTGACAGAAAACAGATCAGAGCTTACTTGGGATTGGCCAGAGAGAGAGAAACTGGTTATTTAAGGGCATAAAAAAAATCTTTTGTGGATAATAGAAAGGTGCATTATCCTGTCTGTGGCAATAATCTCAAAGTGTATGTGTCAAAACTCCAAACCATAGCCCATCAAATTGTGCAGCATTTTTAATGTCAATGATATTTCAGTTTGTAAAATAATTAGTGCATGCACGAGAGCCAGACTGCCTGGTTCAAATCCAGCACACCCTCCATAAAAATACTGCTCACCCCCCCATACATCCTAAAACCTCCTTTTCCCTTCCTCTACTTTAAACACTTGCTAGGTGATTGCCCTTGGGTTAGTCATTTGCCCTCTGTATACATCAGTTTGTCCAGCAATGCCTGTCAGCCTTGCCTTCAAAATTCCAGAATCTGACCATATTTCACTGCCTCTGCTCATACCACCCTGGTCCAAGTTACCATCATCTCTAATTAAAGACCCTAATTTTTAATTTTTTTCCCTTTTTTTTCCAGTCTTTTCCCACCCCGATGCCCACAGTATATTTTCAACACAGAAGTTAAGGGTTCTTCCAAAACATAACTCAGATTACATCAGTTCTCAGCTCAAAATGCTCCAGTGGTGTCTCAGCTCGCTCAGAATAAAAGTCAAAATCCTTGTAGGAGCAGATGTAGCAGAAGCTCTTTGTGCCCTTCCTCACATATTAGCACCTTACACTCCAAAATATTGCCCAATTAGATGCCTGCCCACACCATCCCCTAATTGTCACCACACTTCCCAGGCTTAGCAGCTCATCGCTGTGACTACTTTTCACTTGGGTGCACTTGCATCCCTAGGCTGTGGCATGGGAGCAGAGGTACAGAAACCTAATGGATCATAAAACCCCTCTTCTTGAAGCCAATATTTGGAAGAGGAAATAGCATTTTATATTAAACTAAGCCACTATGCTAAATTGGAATTTCCCTTGGGGGCACCAAGCTTCAATGATATGAAATTCCATAGTCAAGCAGTTGGTACACATGGAGACTGGCCAAGGAGGATGGCTGAGAATGAGTTTCTTGAGAAAAAGTCTCACCCACAAGGAGTCTACCAAAAAAACCAAAAACAGAAAAATCAAAACAAAACAACCAGAAGAGTCAAAACTGAAGGAAAGGGGATTTAGCGGGGAACATTTCTTTGAGGGGCAATCTACATGGATGTGATTCCACTCCCCCTAAGAGAAAGGAGCGTGCTTGCTCCCTCACTGCAAGTCTTCCTGGAGGGGCTTCACTGGGGCCATTGATGAATCCCACAACACAGAGCCAGGGCCATACACAGGACTCTTTGGGTTGAGTCATAAAAGCTCCTTTATGTGTCTTCCATGGGCCCATTGACACCGCTCACTCCCTTCGATTGAACACAAGTTAGAAAAAGTTTCATGACTTTTCTGGGTCTTAACCAAGGTTAATAGAAAATTCTATCACTTTAAGTCGTAAAACTAAGTTTTGAATCAGGAATTAAAATGATCTAATCCAATATAAGAATTGGAAGATTTCTTTGGTGCAGAAATTTTGACCTTTAGAAGGCATAAATGAACATGTATCTCCCTTTAAGGTAGGACTGGGCTGGCGCAGAGGAAGCACCTCATTGAGCGAAATCAGCTTGAGCTCAAAATTCCGGCCTGTCTTAATACGGTTGTGATACCTTAGACCCTTCATGACCATCAGGTTTGTAATCTCTACTCCTGGCGTTAGTGAACCATCCCTCTCAGAAGGTTGTTGTACGGATCCAGTCCTATAACAAAAGACTAATACATCTGCACAAAGCACAAGTCACAAAATTAGAAACAGGTATGATCAAAAAAATAAATGTTCAAAGTGTTGGGCTTAGCTAATAAGCAAAGAGATACAAATTAACACAATGTGGTGAGCCTTTTTATCTATAATATTGGCAAAGATGAAAAACGATTACATTCATATTCACAAGACGCAAGAGTGGGATGAGACAGGCGCTCTGATAAAAGGGGCTCAGGCTCTTTGAGAGTTCCCATACTTTGAAACAATATTTTTTACCATCACTAGGAACCAGATCCATCAGATGTAGGTGGAAATATGCTGGTTGCAGCATCATTTACAAGAAGCACTAACTAACCTAAGTTTCCAAAGATGAAGATTTGCATAAGCTATGAGTCCTCCAAATGACAGACTACTACAAGACCATCAAATATTATCCCAAGAGCCAGTTACTGACATGATAAAATGTGAATTGTACATTATTCATTGAAAACAGTAGGCTACAGAGCTGAACGTAACAGAGAACCCTCAATTTGGCAAAACAAACTACATATATAAGGCTTTGGAAAGGATAATTCATTAGTATATTAGTTTGTATTTTGTTTTACTATTGTAGAAGAATCAGGGAAAAAAAGAAAACCAGAGGAATTTTCCACTGCTTTCCTTCTATCCCTGTCCCTCTCTTCCTACCATGCCTGTGTCCATGTACACCTACAAAAATAAGCAACACTTTATGCTCTTCTTTCTCCCAAGATATTTTCTTTCTACAGGTACGTGGACTTGCAATCATGTCGGCTACAAAGCTTCTGGCTCAGAGGATGGGAGTGGTCAGAGGCTTGAGCTGGGAAGCTTTCAGTTGAGATGGAAAGGAGACAGAAGAGGGGTTTGTGGGTCTACCCATCCCCTGACACACGCTAATCCGAGGTAGGGTGTCAGAGAGGAGCAGGTGGTACTCACTCAGGAAGGCTGAGCCCAGCACATGGGGGTCCTGCAGGCTCAGGAAAGAACACAATCCCATGCCCATGCCCAGGCTTGAGGCCCAAAGTACGTTGGAACCGCCGGAGTATCTGTGTACAGAGATGTTCTATGATCAATCCTAACACTGAGAAATCCAGGGGCCTTTGCAAAACCTTGGTGAAAGCGAGGAGGCAGGTATCCCAGTACGATGGGCTCAAATCTCCCGCCACCCCTGTAAGCGGGATTTCATGGATAAATTCAATTTGTTTGGAAATAATGTCCACAAAGCATCCCAGGTGGGGCCTGGCCTGCAGCAGGTACTTGGATGCAAGCCTCCCCACCTCTGAAGGGCCCCTGGGCTCCCCGCTCTGCGCTGCCACAGAGCAACAGAGGCTGTGAGGACACCACTGGCCTCCCAAGGGGGGCTCCTCAGTGGTGCTGGCCCAGGAGCCCCATCCGTGCCCGAGCGGGGCCGAGGGCCAGGCACCCTCGAGGTGGCCCCAGCTCCTCAGCCCTCATTGCTCCACAGCCAACGAGCCAGCCTGCAAGGTGCAGAACCCCATCCTTGGGCGCCGCTGCCAGGTGAAGGCCCTCTCTGCTCCCCTTTCCAAAACAGGGCAGCCCTCACCGGGGGTTCTTCATCTGGCTCGGACAGCCCTCACTTGGGGTTCTTCACCTGGCTTGGACAGCCCTCACCTGGAGTTCTTCACCTGGCGTGGACAATCCTCACCTGGGGTTCTTCACCTGGCTCAGACAGCCCTCACTGGGGGTTCCTAGCTCAGAGACAGTGGGCCCGGTGCCCGGACATCCCTGGCTTAGGCAGTGGGACAAAGAGCCAAAGCCCCAAAACGTGCTTACGGACCCTGCACGCAAAGTTTCGGCGCCGAGCACCGCTGGGCCCACCTCGCTTCCCTACCGGGGCTGAAAGCACATGGCCTGGGAGCCCCCCAGGGCCCGGAGTCCCAGCGGTGCCCCGGCATGCGCGCGTGCTCACTCTCACCTCTCCGTGTGGCACATGGTGACCAGTCAGCACGGCAGAGGAGGTGTGATAACGGAGTGGAAGGCACAGATAAAAGGGTCTTCCTGGCACAAGCAGTGAGCTCATCGGAATCCATCAGAACCCATTTGCGGGAAGAGCGATGGATAGGAATGCACAAGGGTAAACACTATCCATCAGTTTTCAGGTACGTTTGCTGCATGTAGTATTTAAAGCCATTTGTAAGACTCCTAAGTGTCAACACTCTCTTTCCCAAGCATCCTTCTGTCAAAATGCTACAAACAACCATGTGCTTGTTGGGGCCAGTTGATTCACATCTAAAGCATGGAGTCTGATTCCATGTCAGTGGCAGGGATTTGGCTGAGCTGTTCTGTCTGCAGGGAGCTTGAAGTTGGTTGCAAGCAGCAGGGGATCTGGAGTGGCCCCTGTAAGCACCGCCTCACTGTAGGTTAGTGATCCATGAGCACATGCTTCGGCCCAGTGCCTCCCAGGTGTTCAGGACAGTATCATAAGCGAATTATAGGTTGTTAAGAGCTGCAAATTGCGGGAGGGAGACAGGACATGGGAGAAGAAGCTAAGGACAAGGAAAGAATCACAGCCTGAGTTCTCTGGGGTGTTGGAAAAAAGAAAGGTTATGGAAGAAATTCATAGGTGTTGCAAAGTGAGGGGAGGGTAATTTGGGCTGAGTCTCAAAAGAGGCGTAAGGGTTTGAAAGGAAGAACTAGGGTCCCAGCAAGCCCAACACACAGTTAGAAATATTGCAACTCAGGTTCACCCCAGTGAAGGGTCAAGCCATGCCTCCATCCCCTGGCAGTCCTCATAAAGACATGCACTGACCTGTTACCTAGTTCCTTGATTAAATTCCAAAGATGAACTTTCCTGCAGGACATTAGTGATTTGTTAATAAGAGGAACTATCTTCCAGTAGCGCTTGCTATATGCCAGACCCTGTGATGGGTCACTTCAGGTGAGTTACCGTCCTTAACCTTCACACCTGTCCTAAGAGGTAGCTTTGACGAGCCCTATTGAGCAGATGAAGAAAATAAGATTCAAGGAAGGAAATAAAACAGTTTACCAAGAGTCAAAGAAGTATCCGTGGTGCATTCCCAAAGACTAAAACACAGTTGTCCATCACTGCTCTCTCAGTTCTATCCCAAACCCATCTGTGCAGCTCCAAATACCCTCCCCATGGAGCTTTGAAAAGGGTGAAAGAACGGTACCAGACAATAAAATTTCCTCTTGGATCAGTCACCTTAAGGGTTAAAGTTCACAGATTCCTTTTGCACTGAGAAAGCAACATAGACACATTCTAAGGGAAGAGTGGAAGTACATTTCTAGTAAATATGGTCTGTTCCCTTGCAATGCTACTCATATGACACATATTAGCTTAATTGTGTGCGTTTTCATGGGGGTCTTTCATCATTTCCACAGAAGATCTAAAAAAACCAGGTGGTAATATGTAAAATCACATAAAGGGAAGAACTCTAATAATAAATAACAGAAGTTTTATAATAAGACTTTCCATAACACTTGTATTGCCACTTCCAAATGACAAAAACATGTAAGTTTTACTGCAATTCCAGTCACGTGTTTAGTTTTTAGTTAGTGCTGAGTATGAGGGGGAAAGGTATGAGTGAGCAGCATGGCAAAGGGCATATATTTTTCTTAAATTTGGAGTCACCCGCACCTAAGTTCAGGTCCTGACTCTGCCACTTCCAAGCAATGTTGAAAAGTCAACCCATCTCTCTAAGCCTGTTTCCTTATCTATGAAATGGAATGATAGAAGTTGAAGTACCTGGGGAATTGGCCCCTCAACTCCGTTCCACTTTTGACCCCCTATGTGATGACTCACATCTCTTGACAGTAGCACTTGGCATCAGTGGTCTCTCCCTCCCCTTACAAATGGTTTCTTCAAGGGCGCCTGTGTGGCACAGTCAGTTAAGCATCTCACTCTTGGCTTCAGCTCAGGTCATGATCCCAGGGTCTTGAGATCAAGCCCCACGCTGGGCTCCCCCCTCAACACAGGATCTGCCTGAGATTCTCTCTCCCTCTGCCCCTCCTACTTGTGCTCTCTCTCTCTCAAATTAATAAGTAAAACCTTTTGAAGAAAGAAAAAAAGAAAGAAAGAAAGAAAGAAGAAAGAAAGAAAGAAAGAAAGAAAGAAAGAAAGAAAGAAAGAAAGAAAGAAAGAAAGAAGAAGAAGAAAAAGAAAGAAAGAAAGAAAGAAAGAAAGAAAGAAAGAAAGAAAGAAAGAAAGAAAGAAAGAAAGAAAGAAAGAAAGATAGATAGATTGATTCTTCACTTGGCTTCCAGGTGAAGAAATCATATCTACTAATCATATCAATACTCACATTAAGTATAAATTATGTAAGAACTGCAATTAAAAGGCCAGGTGTTATAATAGATAAAAAAGCAAGATCCAAGTATGAATGGCCTTCAAGAAACATGCTGTATTTTAAACACAAAGAAACACGTAGGTTAAAAGTAAAAGAATGGAAAAAGATATATTAGGCTAACACTAGTCAAAATAAATCTGTAATAGCTGCAGTAATATCAAATTATATTTCAAAATAGAGAAAATTTCAGAGCAGAAGGATAAAGAAGGTCATTTTGTAATAATAACAGATCGATTAATCACCAGGACATAAAATCCTAAACATTTATGCCTCTTGTAACAAAGCTTCAAAATACATTAAAGAACAACAGATAAAACCGCAAGAAGAAACAGGCAAACTCACAATTAAAGTTGAATATTTTGATACTCCTCTCTCAATAATTGATAGAACAAATAGACAAAAAAATCATCTGGGATACAGAAGACATAAACAACCCTACCAACTAAATTGACCTAATTGACATTTATAGAACATTCCACACAGCAACAAGAGATAACACATCTTTTTCAAGTGCACATAAAACATTTATCAAGAAAGACAATATACTAGGCTATCAAATAAGTCTCAATAAATTTTAAAAGATGCAAGTAATAGAAACAATGTTCTTTGACCACAGTGGAACTAAATTAAAAATCAATAAGAGAGAGATCCTTTAAAAATCCCCAAATATTTGGAAACTAAATAACATACTTCTAAAACAGCCCATGGGTCAAAGAAGAAATCAAAAGGTAATACAGAAAGTATTTTAAACTGTATAACAATGAAAACACAAGATTGCAAAATTTGTGGATGCCATTAAATCACTTGAGGGGAAGTCAATAGCACTAAAGCTAAAGTTCTCGAGTCCATGCTCTCAGCTTCTCCCTCTAAGAAAGATATAGGTGCAGATGCCAAATAGATGCATGAAAAGATGCTCAGTATCATTAGTCCTGAGGGAAATTAAAATTACAATCATAACGAGTTGCCATTACACACACCAGCCCAATAGCTGATCTCAAAAACCTGATCAAACCAACTCCTTAACACAATGTGGGGCAATTGGAACTCTCATACAACCTGAAAGTTTCTTAAAAAGTTAAACATACATCTAACCATATGGCCCAGCAATCCCACTTGCCAATCCAAGAAAAATGAAAGCATATGTCCATACAAAGGATGAACGTTCATAATAGCCTTATTTGTAATCACTAAAAATCTAGAACAACCCAAATGTCCATCGATGAGTAAAGAGATATTCAAATTATGATGTAGCCATATATTTGGATACCCGTCATCAATACAGTATACATTGCAATATGGGTGAATCTCAAAACAATTATCTAGATAGAAAAAACCAAAGCAAAATAGAAAAAAAAAAGAGTACATACTGTATGATTCCATTTATGTAAGACTCTAGAAATTACAAATAATCTATAGCTCCAGGAACGGATCAGTGATGGACTGGAAAGCAAGAGAAGATGGGGCTGGTGGTGGGATTGCCAAGGGACACAAGGATACTTTTTGGGTCAAGGATGACCATGTTCACTATCTTCATTGTTCATGGGTGCACTCAAGTGTCAAATCTCAGCTGTACATTAAATATGTGCATGTATTGTACGTGAATTAGACCTCAATAAAGCTGTGAACTTTTAAGCAAAAAAAAAAAAAAAAAAAAAAAAGATGAAAAGCGTAATGCTCAAAAAAACAGTGCCTGGATCTGCAATGTCTGATAAACAATGACTCCTACTCTTGCTCCAGGTTTCCAGCTGAGGCTACAGAGGGGGTAGGATGTGGTCCCTGGTCCTCAAGGGCTCGTCGGTGGGACGAAGGAGACACACAAGCAGCTCAATTACAACACACATAATTGGTTTTGAGTGTTACTAAATTAAATTTGTAGACAGGAAATGGTACAGGGACTTAATATCCAAACAGAATTTGAGTTTTCAAAATGAAGAGAGAAGAATTAAATCTTTTCCCAATCTCTCTCTGTGTCCCAAATAGAGATTTCTTAAAGCGATTTGATTCACCATTCGTATCATGGCCTCTTTTTTCCTTGTGTTCGTCAATTAGTGCATTAGCATTTCTTTCCCCCACATGATTCATGTGTAGCCTAATCTCATTTTCATGTGCTTTGCCTCACTGTGTGTTTGGGGGTAGGGAAGATCTGGAAGTCTGGACTGCCATTCTCTGGGATGGGATGTTGACAGAAGTCCCCTCTGGGCCAGGCCGAGGTCTGCACCCGGAGGATCTCATGGAGTAGGTGTTGGTGGCAAACCAGGGAAAGTAATAAGGTGGGGGCTGAGGCCCGGGGGCCAACAATACAAGAGAATTCTGGGCAAAGGCTGGCTGAAGGGCCCGGACACTGGGATGACCCTGAGCTTGGGGCGGTGGCTGTCTCTTAGGATGCAGCCAGAGCAGCTCTCTTGACCAGAGGCAGCAGGAGTTAAGACCAGAGAGGGCTCGGAGGTCGGCTCATGAACAACCTCATGAGTCATGTGGAGGAATGTGAACTCGATCCCATGGGCCTTGACACTCCACCACCTTCCAGCAACCTATTCAAGAGCAGAGGAGAGCCCATCAAAAGAAAACCACCAGTGCGTTTGGGACAAATGCACGCGGCCGCCAGCGTGCACAGCCTCATCCTTGGAAAGCGCGGCCAGCATCAGAGACGGAAGATGCCTACAGGAGACACCTGTTTCTCACTCTTTAACTCTAACTTAGCCACCCTCTTTGAGCACAGAATCCTTTTTCCACAAAGCACCTACAAATTAGCAGAACATATGTTCCCGAATGCAAGTTGGAGCCTGCTGTAGGAAGCCCAGCCAGCACTTCCCCTGCCCTTCTTCCCTGGCTGCTCTGCCATTGGCTAATGGCCTGGCCCAGGGCTCAGGGGGACATGCATTCGTCCCAGAGGAACAGCTTGTGCCCCAGGGGACTCCTAAGCCCAGGGCAAGGGGGTGCAGGGAATAGGGGGTGCAGACAGCTGGAGCTCACAGAGCAGGATGAAGGCTTTCTGAGTCTGTGAAGGGCTGGGATGTGGTTACAAATGCTCTTCTTCCACATGTAGGCAAGTAGATAAAGCACAGTCAAGGTGAGGAAGCAGGAGCCTTAACACGGCACAGCCTGTGTGTGAGACCCTCGTGCTAGGAACTCCAGGAAGCCTGACAGAAAGGAGGTCCCACTTACAGGCTATTCAAGGAGTCCATCACGTGCACCAGGCCCCCAATGCACATTGCTGCGGCAAGGAGCGCACAATGGTAGAAAGAATAATGGGCAAATCCAGAAAGACCTTCTGGCAAAGGAGAGGTTTAGCAGATCCCTGCAGGAAAGGGAAGTCCTTGGCAGTCAGAGATTCAGGAAGAGCATGCCAGGTATAAAGGGAAATCCTGGCAAAGGCCAGGGCCAGGAATGGAAGATAAATATAGGAAGTAAGTCTCTCATCTGCTTGCCGGGATGAGCCACGGGAGAATGGGCAGACAGGTAAGAAGCAAATGAGGGGGCACAGGTGTGGTCAGGGTCATCCTGGACAGGCTCTGAGGCAGGGCCCATGATGCTGGCTTTTTCTCCACTGAGGAGGGAGCCACCCAGAAGGGTGGGGGCACTGGCCCTCAGGACTGGAACACCAAGTGAGAATCAGATCTTGGCGGTGGGGGTGGGGGGATGATGAGTGCAGAGAGAGACACACTGAGCTGGAGGTGGTCAAGAGGCTTCCAAGCAGTTGAGTCCAGAAGGCAACTGAATCTCCGGGTCTGGAGCCCAGAGGCAAGGTCTGGAACGAACATGGAATGTGGGGGTCATTGACATCTGCTGGAAATGGGCAGGGGTGCCAAGGACCCCTGACTCTGTCTCTTCCACAGACCACAGCTCAGAGCCTCACCCACCGAGAAACAGAAGCACAAAGGTCACATATGAGCTTCTGCGCTGCTTTCTAAACACCTTAAACCATTTCCATCAAAACATGCTTTGGTCTCACGTCTGCAAGAACCAGTCTAACCATCTGAGCTGATCAGCAACAAAGAGCCCTTCAAGTCCAGTCAAGCTCAGTTCTGGAAGAGGCTGGAGACCTGCATATAAATTCCATAAAAAAATTTCCTCTACAAGGTTCCCAAGACACAGATCTTCATGGACAGAGCATTCTCTTCTGCACCCAAACTCCACCTGGCACTAAGGACATGTGTCCTCGGCCGTGGCTCAGGCCTGGGATCTGCTGAAAGCCACATGGAGAGGAAGCACTCCAGAGCCACTGGAGAAGAGTTTCCAGAAGCCACCTAGCTCATCCAGAGTCAAGTCTTGACTGGTCCTCAACCAGCAGCTTCTGATGAATGACCCAGAGTGGTCTCCTCCATCCTGGAGTCTCGAGTTGAATCATTGCCTTTGTTTTTCCTTGAAGGCCTCCTGGGAAATGCTTTTCAAAGGAACTTGCTCTACCCTAAGTGTGTTGACCTGCCTTCCACCAAACCTTTCTAAGGACCTACTCTTTGCATGGGGCATGCCATTCAAGGATGAGCTGGATTCTGGCCGTGGCTTCAAGGGACTCATGACCTAGTAGCCATCTTGATTAGTGGCTCACTCTGCATTCCACGAGTTATTTCAAATCCCCCACCCTCCTCCAAGCTAACATGTGATTTAATCAATCCGTGAAAATACAGTTTATACCCAAGAGCGCATCTGCTTGCCCGTGTCCCCACAGTCAAACCTGGAGACCTGCAGAGACTAGAAACTATCGATGAGGCTCATACACTCACAAGCCTTTCTCTGCATACAATCACCCCTTCTCCAAATGAGACAGACCTCAAACATACACCAGTGAAAGGGTAGACAGATTAAGAAAATTATCCCATTAAGAAAATAACAACTCCTAACTCTGGGAAACGAACTAGGGTGGTGGAAGGGGAGGAGGGCGGGGGGTGGGGGTGACTGGGTGACAGGCACTGAAAGGGCACTTGATGGGATGAGCACTGGGTGTTATTCTATATGTTGACAAATTGAACACCAATAAAAAATAAATTTATTTTTAAAAAAAGAAAATAACAAAAACATGTGCCTTTGAGTGTTTATCTTGAATCCAGGAAAATACACTAAGCAAAGTCAGATACAGAGGGAGAAGCTGGAGGACAGAGCCAGTGAGGAACGAGAGAAGCAGGGGCAGAGCTGGGGAGCACAGTGCAGGCCCCCCTGGGGAAGGATGTGGGATGCAGACACACAAACCTGAGCCTGGCAGACAAACTGAACTTCCCCCAGAGACGTGGGGAGCAGCTCAGGAAATGGGAAGATGGGGCCCCAGTACAGTTGCTGAATTTGAGAGACCATGTTGGAACCACCAAGTCCCTTCCCCCGCTTCCCTTCTTCCCACCTTAGTTGATCTATCACGTATGACAGAGAAGCAACTAGGAAGCTCCACCTGTGGCTCTGTATTTAGATAGGGTCTAGACGGTAGAACTATTGGAAGAATAACCTGACTTTTGTCTCCATTGGGGCCAACAGGAGACAGCAGTTCTGAACACGGCTGGATCCGAAGGGCAAGTCTACATGCAACTTAGAAAATATCTTGGTCACTAACCAGAGGCCACCCTGGGGTCTAAGAACCAAAGCTTTATAGGAGGACCTACCTTCACATCGTAGAATTCAAGAATGTCCATGAGCTGACACCAAAGCCAAGGGTGTCTCCACCAGTGTGCATATCTGAGCCTTACCACTGGCTTTACTGAATCAGACCCCGACCAAAGGTCAAGGATCTTTGTTAGGGCCACACGCATGATGATGTCCTTTGCTAGAAAGGACTTTGGAGTCAGACAGTCTTCATACAGAATCCCAAACGCACCATTTCATAATTATATGACCTTGGGCTGATGATTTAACCTCTAGAGCCTGCCTTTTCCCATCTGTAAAATGGGGATGATAATAACAGTCACAGAGGGTTGTCGATGAGGACAAAGGGTGGTGCCAAATATCAAATGCCCTGGCAAGTGCCTGCCATATAACGGGCGATCGAGATACAGCAGATGTTGTACTTCACTCTCGAGAGGAAGAGCCTCCCCGTAGAAGAGGAAGCCAAGAGGTGGGGAGGTCACTTCTGGAGAAGAACACACATAGCGCGGGACACTCACATGATGTGTGTGTGGCCCCCAGTGGACTGTTGACCAGGGGCAGTCCCATAGCCATCCCCCCAAGGGAGGCTGTTCCAGCTGCCCCAGCAATGCCCTCGGGGGCATTTCGCCACTAGCCATGCTGAAATTACCCCCAGCCCTGAAGACGGGGGCAGGAGGGACAGAGGGTTCTGGAGGCGGGTCAGATGCAGGGGAGGAAAAAAAGATACAGGTTAGAAACATAAAGACAGAACACTTTTTGAAGGCTGGCCACAGAGAAACACCGGCGATCCGGTTCAGAAGGGTCCCCACTAAACGAAAGCCAGCACCAGGCATCGGCCTCATGGGGCATGGGGAATGCACCCCCTCTCCGGAACCAAGGAAACCCGACTTTAAAGCTTGTGGAGAAGCTGAGGAAGCCCAGAGGATCAGAACTTCCCTGGACCAAGGAGCACTCCGACAGGCCCCAGAGATTGGGGTGGTGGCCTTCGCGTCTCCCCTGATTAGCAGCACAACCACCCGCGACCGAGGGAAACGGGCAGTTACCACGTGTCTCCAGCAGGCCCGGAAGAGCTCCGAGGGTGTGAATTTAGGGAGGAAAGCCATGAGAAGTGCCTGCAGGAGCTACTCTCTGACGCTCCCTGCAAAATCATGAAAATAAGCCACCCAGACCTCTCAGCCTCAGAACATGGGCTAATGAGGAAACACACACCGTCAAAGAGTAAAGGGCCCACGCAACAGGCCTTGCATCTTCTAGAAAGAGGCCATAAGCAACTGATCCATTACTCTGGGAGCAACTGAAGGCTGAAGGCCTGATGGAAGGCATCCCGAGAAGCGCCTTCTAGAATCAGCTCTGCCAACGGCGTGCTGGGGTCACGCAGCCTCCCCCGTGGCGGTTCCTCAAGGGGTGTGTGGGCAGAGGGGCTCCCTCGGGAAGGCCAGGGCGCGGGGTTGCAGGCCATTCGTGGTGGGAGGGCCCAGAGCCGTCAGGCACAGGGAAGACCCAGGCGCCCCCTCCTCCCAGGGCCAAAGCAGTGGGACGGGCTGTCTCGGGAGACACTTTGGATCCACCCCTTGAGTGGCTACACTGATTGCTGCTGCACCGGCTGCGCAGGGGTGAGCACACTCACACACACCTACATGCGGGTGCGCACTCTCATACGTACATACACACACAGTCACCACCGCCTCCTGCCGGAAATCAGCCTTCTCCACCACCTCACCCTGTGCCCCACCCCCTCTGCACCCCTCATTCCTCCAACCCACCTCTGCACCCCTCATTCCTGTGCCTCACACCCCCTGAACCCCTCATTCCTCCACCCTAACCCCCTGCACCCTTCAATCCTCCACCCCACCCCTCTGCACCCCTCATTCCTGTGCCCCACCCCCTCTGCACCCCTCATTCCTCCACCCCAACCCTGCACCCCCATTCTTGTGCCCCACCCCCTTTTCACCCCTCATTCCTGTGCCCCACCCCTCTGTACCCCTCATTCCTCCACCCCACCCCCTGCACCCTTCAATCCTCCACCCCACCCCTCTGCACCCCTCATTTCTGTGCCCCACCCCCTCTACACCCCTCATTCCTGTGCCCCACCCCCTCTGCACCCCTCATTCCTCCATCCCACCCCCTGCACCCCTCATTTCTGTGCCCTACCCCCTCTATACCCCTCATTCCTGTGTCCCACTGCCCTGCACCCTTCATTCCTCCACCCCACCCCCTGAACCCCTCATTCCTCTGCCCCACCCCCCTGCACCCTTCATTCCTCCACCCCATCCCTCTGCACCCCTCATTCCTCCACCCCACCCCCTGTATCCCTCATTCCTCCCCTCCACCGCCCTGCACCCTTCATTCCTCCACCCCATCCCTTTGCACCCCTCACTCCTCCGCCCCACCCCCTTCACCCCTCATTACTCCACCCCACCCCCTCTGCACCCCCTTCTCTAACCTGCCCTAACCTCTGCAGCCCCTGGCCCCTGACTGGCGGCCTCCCCTCATTCCGCACATCCACACCTGACACCACCTCTCACTCCTGACTCCTTCCTGCGCTCCAGTTTCAGCCCTTCCACTGGTTCCCACCTGCCGCAGGTGAGCATGCTGGCAGGTCAGGTCCAAGCCCCTGGACCCCTGTGTCACACGGTGGAGCGCTAGGGCGTCCCTCTGGGCACTCCCCAGGGGCAGGGGGTTCGGGGCAGGCTGCGCCCCTCCGCGTCCTGGGCTCTTACCTCATTCACAAAGACCCAGTGGCTGTCCTTGGAAGCCAGGTTGGTCTCCACGGCCTGCAGAGAGGAAAGGAAAACAAACGTGAACGAAGCAGGAGCAGCCAGCGGACGCAGGAGCCGCCGAGGCGAGGCCCCACCGACGTGGCTCTCGGAGGCGGCCTTCAGGAAACGCGGCCCCAGGGCCACAGGGCGCATCCTCTGAACACGGGCCCTGCCTGCCCCTGTCCTCCGAGCTCCACGCACCCGCCCGGGAGTGAGCGGGGTGGCCGTGATGACAGCGGGACAGTCAGTCGGGCACCTGCTCTCAGGCTGCGGAGATGCAGACGGCGCGGCCTCTCCTCTGCCCCGGGCGGCTCGATCCCCAGCTTGGCCTGCCTTGCCCACCCCTCCATCTGCAGGCTCCACCCACGGGCCTTGCCTCGCCCAGTCTCGGATTCCGGGGCTCCTCTCTGCCTGGCTTCCTCCTCGGGAGCCCCCCAAACTCTCGGCTCCTGGGGCAAGTACGTCTGCAAGGCCCGGGAGGAGGCCCCAGCTGTGCCCAGACCTGCACCCGAGGCAAGGGTGCCCCCGGGGGTCCCTGGCCCAGATACGCTCCCCCCGTCTACACTGTGCTCTGTCCAGCAGCCCTCGCCCTGACCGCCCAGCCCAGGGCCTCCCTCCTGTCCACACAGGTCCCCGGAAACCCGCAGGCCTGGGCGGGGGCGCGGGAGGCCGGCGCGACCACAGGGCCTCCGGGAAGCCTGGAGACACCCCCCAGAGATGCGCACAGGATGCGGCGCTGGGACGCGTGCTCAGGGCTGGAAAGCCCGAAGCCTAAACCGCATGGACGCTAACATGAGGACGCTAACAGCGGGTTAACAGGGCTGCGCGCGAAGCCCTCCTCACAGATTCCAGGAGCCGAGGAGCCACTGGGGAGGAGGCAGAGCAGCGTCAAGCTAACCAGGCAAATAAAGGGCAGCCCTTCCTTCCACGGGGGCGAAGGGAGTGGAGCTGGCCTTCAGCTCCAGTCTGGCCTTCGGCAAGTGGGGGGCCCGGAACCTGCAGTCGGGCTTCTCTGCTGGGGCCGTGGGCCGTGCAGCAGGACAGCCGTCAAAGCAATGCGGCGGCAGGTGGGAGCGTCCTGACAACTGTAGGACCCCGCCTAGACCCCGTGGGAGGCGGGGACCACATCCCGGTGAACCCCAGCGGCCCCTGTAGTGGCGCAGTGCCTCCACGCTGCACCAGGTCGAGCCGCTGCCGCGAGCCCTGCGAGGCCTTGCCAAGCCATCAGTGACCGACTTCCCAGCTCTCGTGGTCCGTCAGTAGGTTGGCCGACGTAGAACGTGAGAAGATCTGAGAAGGTGGAAACTGCCAACGGCTCTTGCTGACTCCTGCTTGAGCCCCTTTTTCTATAGGGGACCCAAAGAGCTGGCCATGGCATGCAGCCCGTGGAGAGGGCTGGGATGGTGGACACAGCTGGCCAGCGGTGAGGGCATCACTTGTGAGGCAGAGCTAGGTGTCTACACTTGACCCGACGCCCGCACACCACCTCCTCGAGAAAGCAAGTACAGTGTCAGAGCTAGACACCTGCTAAGGAGGTGGGAGGCACGTGTCTTCCGCCATCTGAGGAAGGGAGTATGCCCCCTTGTCCATGAGGAGCAGCCCCTGTCTGAACGTCAGGCCCGTAACAGTTTTCCCACGGCCAGCTGCAACAACAGAGCTGGAACAGGAGTGACCCAGGACACTAACATGCCATCCTGCAGGTCCTCCTGGGGGAGGGCGCATTGGGCTCCTGTCCTGGCTACTCAGCCACTCTGAGTCCACAGCTCCCCTAGAGAAGTGGGTGCAGCCCCGAGCCCAGCTCCTGACTCCCACAGCGCTAGACAGCAAGCAGCGCCTACTGCTGACGGGGAGTATATGCAGGGTGGCCGGCCGGGCAGGGCTGGAGAGGCCCCGGCCGCATGCAGGCAGAGATCGGCTCTGATACCCAAACACCTAAAAGGAGGCCGGGAAGACAGCGGCTCCACGGGGCTGCAGGACGCGCCTCCCGCCGGGTCCCCTGCCTCTGTGTTCCCCACCACTCACACAGCACCAACACTGAGCCATCCCCTTGGATCGAGCACCCCACTGCATATTTGAACCTCCCCCACTTCACCACACACCCCCCCCTTGGTTCACACAGCCCACAGAGCCAGGCAGCGTTCTCATCCCCATCACATGGATGGGGAGCCAAGACCTAGATCCGACCCTGTAGCTCACACAGGTCGCTCAGCCAGGACTTGGCAGGGGCTGGATTTGAACTCAGGTCTGTCTGTCTCCAAAGCCTGAGTTCCTTCCCTCGGTCACGCTGCTGCTCAAAAGGCCTACACAGCTGTCAGAGCAAGCGTGCGAGCCTTCGGGCCTGCACCCAGCCCCGGCCCCGGACAATGGGGACACAATGATCTCTTTTTTTCTCACAACTGAGAAAAACGTTACGAGCAGCAGCGCCTTCCATCTCCAGGTTAACTTGTTCTCACCAGCCCGAGACCATTATTCCACTGGCGTTGCTTAAGTATGAGCCTGTTTTACTCTATCTGGGCCTAAAGGAATAATAAATGGAATGGGGAAAAAAAAAAAAAAAGAAGAAAAAAAAAACCTCCACATGGAAGCCTTCCAGCAGCATCGCTGAGGATTTATTTCACAAAGTGCAAGTGCCACCGATTATTTATGTATGTGTTAATTGTTGGCCACTTCTCTAGCACCCCCCCAACACTGGGAGCCCGAGATAATGAACACTTGTCGACAATTAGCATCTTTTTAAAGCCCTAACTCGTAACATTTCAGAACATTCCTTCCATGGAGCGCAGACCCTGGCATTTTCCCAAGGATGGAGAGCGCGCTAACTTCAAAGACCCGCTGCTGCCTTTTGCAACAGTGTGCTGCTTAGGAGCCATGCTCTCTGTGCAACGTCACCCCCTGGAGCTCCCCCATCTGCAAAGAAGGGGAGCAGCTGGCTACAAGACTACAGACGACCCAGCAGCCTGTTTACAAGGAAATCGGCAAAGCAACCACCGCGAGGCCCAAGTTCACAAGCTACAGTCCAGAACCACGAGCCTCCACGGAACCCTTCCTGGCCATGCTGGGCTTCCCAGAGGCCCAGCTCCTCGAGCAAGGGGCCTGAGATTCCGGACCAGATATGTCTCCTGTTCACCTCAGCCTCGTCTCTAGAACTTCCTGGAGCCTTGCTCTCGACGGCAAACTGCCTCCATGCTCTCCCCAAGTCCACGGCTCCTCCTGCCGGCCCTGCCCTAGGTCCTAGGTCCCACCAGGGAATCCTGAACCGGATGTGGGTTCCCTTTCCAGTTTCTTCTCCTAGGAAACAGCCCCTCTCGACCCAGCATGAGTCACGTGTTCCCACCTCACCTGCCATTGTGCTGGAGCATCCTTGAAGCCAAGGGCCCTTGGAGGGAGCAGGAGCCTCAGTGACCTGGGCACAGGCAGGGGCTGCTTGGCATGCAAGTGATGGCGGGAGGCTTGGTTGCTGGCGGACACTGGAGACAAGGCAGTCATGTCCAGCCACACAGGGCCGTGGGGGAAAGTGTGGGAGAACTAGGCCCATGTGGAGTCCAAACACTCCTCTGGGGGATGCTCAGAGGGCTGCTGCTGTGGGAAATGGGAGCCTGCTGTTGGGGATTCAGGGAAGACACTGGATGGAAAGGCTGCAGGTAAGGGCTGCTTGCAGACTGGGTGCAGCCGCTCACCCCTTCTGAATAGCTCCCTTACCCAGGCCCTGAGCGAAGCATCTACACAGGAGGCCCCAGCGAGTCCTCACGCCACACCACGCCACGCCACGCCACGCCACTGAAAGTGGCTTCCGAGCTGAGCAGACGGATGGGGAAGCTTGCCCAAAGTGTCACCGAGGCCCCTTCCAGGGCGTCGCGCCAACCTGAAGACAAACTCAATCTGGTCACTTCGTGGGGATGTTTCATAGGAAAGCAAGAGCCAGGCTGGAAGGCAATGCAGATGGTGATGAGGCCTGGCCAGCCTGCCTGGGAAGCCCCGGGGACTTCGGGTTGGGGTCCTGGATTCTGCAGTTTCCTGCCAGCGCCAACCCCCCACCACCAACCCTCTAAACTCTTGGATCGGGGTTCCTTAAGGGCTACGGCCTTGTGTCGATAACAGGCAGCTCCTTCTCAACATAGCCCCTGGCAGACGATGAACTTTGAAAGACGCATCTGGAATCAACGAACGACAGACTCACACTACTGCCCACTTCCCTGATGCTGAGAATGACGACGGCCAAGGACACAGGCCGGAAGCCCCCAAAGAGTCAAAAGGGGTCCTGACATTCGGGTACTCTTCCCTTTGCGTGGTCCTGCCTTAACGGAAACCCGCGCATCCGGGCCCCGTGTCCTTGTTCTGCGCGGTTTGGATGTGCACTTGATTTCTGGTTAACACTGTTCCGTGCAAAGTGCTGCCTGTGATTGAAAATAGTACCGTTTTCCTACACATCTGAGAGAAGGTGAAATGAAACAAAGTGAACTTGAAAGGTGGATAAATGCAAGACATCGTGACCTTTGGGAGCTGATGGAAACATGATCAAGTTTTAGAGCTTTGCTGTGGGGATATAATTGCATCTTCATTTGTGCTGAGTGCTGGAGCTCCATATATAACCTGCTTAGGACACAGTGAGTTCTGGACGAGTCTGGTCAATCAGTGGCATTTTAAAAGATATTACTGTAACATTGGAGAGAGGGTATTCATCCTCGGGTGGTTTGTTTTTTGTTTTTTTGTTTTTGTTTTAGCACCAGCGTTGATCTCAGAAAACCTATTACGTTGCTATTGAAAAAAAAAAGAAATAAAGAAAGCATCGTTGGCTAAACACATGTAAAAGCTTGATAGGGCTGAGTGGTCCTAGTCAATCAGCAGACCCCCCGGCCCTGGTCCCCACTGTTTACCAAGTGGGAGACAGGTGGCTCCCCGGCCTCGTGGTCCACGCACAGGGCGGGCACCCCAGCTCACGGCCTCCAGGGACGGAGACTCACCACAGACCAGCTGTGGGTCCTTCAGAAGAACGAGAGGCAGGTCCCAGGGCTGTGCTGCAGGTGCAACTTCGTGTAATAAAAAGTGAGAACACGCTACATGCGGATGATTTATGAGGAGGCGTTAATATCAGCAGAAAAATGAAATGGGGTCCGCTCCCCATGCGCCGCGGGTCGGGAGCCCCGGGGAAAGCGCAGCCGGGAGCTGGCGGCCAGCAGCAGCCGGTGGATGCTCGGGTTCCATCAGAGGGCCCCGATGCCCCCGACTGCCCTGCCACCTGGAGCCCCGGACGCCAGGGGGCCTCCCCGGGAGTCAGGGGCACTCCCGCACAGTCCTACCGAGGACCCCGACGTTCAGCAGAACCAGGCACTTCTGAGCGTATTTCCGCCCTGGGTCGGCGAGAACAGCCGGCGGCCTGTGCAGCGGGCCCAGGACAGTCCTGGATGCGGCCCCACGGGCCCAGGGACGCAGCTCTCGGCAGCAGGTGGCGGCTGAGCCGCTTCTCCACAGCCTGCTCCTCAGCTCCAGCTTCCAGCCGTTTTCAGATATAAGCAAAGCAAAGTCTAAAACTGATTAAAAAGGTTTTCTCCTCCCTCCCACGAGTATTTACACGTTCGTGCCAGAGCCTGAGGAGGCGCTGCCTGCATCCGCAGGACTGGCCCCGGGGACCCGGAGCATCAGGGCTACAGAGAGAAGGGAGGGGCTGGGGACCATCTGGGGCAGAAAACCCCTCCCAGGGCCGCTGGGTCACATCCAGTCCCCCAGGCCTGCCCCCCTGTGTGGCCGTTGGCCCCGGAGACCGGACCCCCGCACACACCCACCGGGAGAGCATCTACACTGCCCGGGCTGCTCAATTAAAGCATCAGCGTTCAAGGTTAATACCGTGACCCCTTCCAATCCTGCCAGGCGAGCCGCTTCTGCACACGGATCTAATTCCTTTGCTCAACCTAAATTGTTTTTAAAAGATGGAAGCGTTTGAATTCTTTTTAAGGCAATAAAGTTGAAAGTAGCAATTCTTTACCAAGCTGATAAGAGCTGCTGGGTGTAATTTGTATTCTTTTTTATGAGCCTGACTTTTCGGAGAATGGAATAGAAAGAAAAATATCTCCTTTTCAGTTCTGGAGACAAGAGCTGCTTCTTCCTCAGGGTGCTGGGGAGGGGTTCTCTGGCTCGGGAATTGTCAGGAAACAAGTCCCTGATTTGTGACGTGGGAAAGCCAGGGAAGTGCCCTGCACCAGCAGAGGGGCCTCAAGCTCCCCTCGACACTCTCCTCTCGCCCCACTGACAGTGATTCAGAGAGGCCAGGGATGGGACCAGGAGGTCCTGGGGAGTAAGGAGGGGAGGATATTGCAGATTCAGTGAAAAGAGAGAAGGGGGACCTATGTTCTTTAGAATCCATAATGTAAGCTGCCCTACAACCTTTCAAACAGCTTCTCTCCAAGTACAAAACTTCTGTGCAATTGGGTCCCAGGCCCAGGCATGGCCAAGACCTTGGTTTTTGCCCAAAGTCCTCTAGGCCAAATACACATATGCTTCGTCTGTGGGCTGTGGCTGTCCCGCCGCATCCTCCACTCTGGTGACCAGCACGTGGTGCTCAGAAAGGCCCTACCCATGCAACGACCCTGCTTGAGGAGGGCGCTCTGAGTGCAGGGCTCCTCGGCTGAGTATCTGGAGTAGAAAGAGCAGGGGAAAACCCACCATAGCTGTGCCCTATGCTTACTTGCCTTCGAGCTGTAGGTCTGAAGCATCACACTGGTTTCCTCTAATTGGATGATCTTGGTGACAGACATGAAGATAGGAGGCAACCCTACCTGACCCCCAGGACAACGTTAAACCTTAAACTCCCCAAATTCTCCCATCCACGTGCACGTGCACATGCATAGACACATAAACACACACACAAAGTCCACTTCATACACCTTTGTAGGCAAAGTGGGGCACAGATAAAAAGAAATAGCAATGAATCAACAAACACAAAATGCCCAGGATGGGCAACGTCGCATCTCTCTCAAGTCCCACCTCAGATTCACACTGGTCTTTCTTGCTTTCATGACCAGACTTTCCACGTGGCCTCCGAGGTGCTTATTCCAAAAATATCGATTCTCTATCTATATTGGCATTATTTCTTGCAACAAATCCTGAAAGGCGACCATCTCTGATCCCTTTTAAAAGAAGAGGAAAGCAAACTAGGAAATGACAAAACAGCCAGCTCTTTGGGTTCACAGACAGGAATAGCATCGTCTCTGCCTAGACTGGAGGACCCAGAAGTACAGCCCCATAATGAGAGCAGGAGACAACCTGTCAGCCTACCTGCAGTAGCTATCGGGCCCACCAGACCCCAAGAATGGGGAGACTCGTGATGGTTTCGGGCCCCTTCTTTGTGGTCATTCGCTATAGACTTGATGCTTCTCGACTCTGTGCTCCCTAAGACCAGGTTGGGTATAGCCCAGGGGGAAGGCCAAGTGCCAACTGGTGCTGGTCTGGGCTCAGGGGAAGGACTACTGGCACAAGGCAAGAGGCCTCAGGCTAGAAAGGGACTAGCCACATAGGCTTCCTGAGGAACTTGCCTGACCTAGAGAAACAGTAAGGCATGCGGGAGGCCCAAAGGAGGAAAAAATAAAAAAGACTTCTTGGATTCATCCACTTTGGGAAATCATGGAATTAAAAAGTCAAAGAAGCAGGTATCAACCTCGAGAAAATCCATGAACAAGTATGAGAGAGACAAGAGCAGGATCCACCCACCCACTGAACAACCATGTACATGGGTTCCTCCTAGGTGCCGGGTGCTATGAGCAATCTGGACAAGGACGTAAGGAAGTCTTGGGCCCTGTCCTTGAGTGAATCCAGCGTACTTAGAGAGACAGTCCGATACAGAGAGAAAATGCTCCTGGATAAAAGGAGAAGGTGCAGTGATGGGAGAATGTTCAGTGAACGAGGAGCCAGGTACCAAGTCCGTCCTGCAGAGGGGACGTCCCCATGTTGGGAGTGGGCAGTAGTGGGGGCGGTCAGGAATTCCAGGCCAAGGGGACGGCATGTGGAAGCCTGGAGGTGAGAAAGGGCATTAGGTTAGGGCGTGACGGTCGAGTCACATCTTCACACCTTGTGAAGAAAGATTTGATCCTAAAGTCATTAGATGAGGCGAAAATCAATTATAATCAAAATTAGCCATGAAGACTCCTTAGCTCATGGATAAAGTGTAGTGCAGAAAATATAATCTGTGTAAAGAATCCTGGATCCACTCCTCTGACCTTCATTAATCAATGTGTCTCTATGGCCCTCAATTAGAGCTTCATTTTCATCCCCGCGTGTATTGACTAAACCATCACCCACTTGCCTGGCCCCGGAAACCCACGATCCCTATCCTGTCCTGCCAGATGGCTGCTCCATCCAGTTAGTCAGACCACACCATTTTGGAATCTCTTCCTGCCTTGCAAGTAAAGATGGGAGGTTTATGGTCAGCCCCGCATTCTAGGGAGGTCAGGCTGGCCGTGCGGAGAAGCTCTTGAGACCATGCACACATTCCTTCTAGCAGGTTCTCGACGGTGTCAAGCTTTACAGTGCCCATTGCCTATTGAGGAGGCCACTGTGGCATTGCCTACGTGCCTATTGACTGGAGTTAAATCTGCACAGGAAGCATCCCTACTATTGGTCATTCTGTGGCTCAAAATCAAAGGCAGGAGAATCAGTAGCATGAGGAATGAGCTGTGACCCAAAATATTGCCAGGTCCCAAACAGGCAGGACTTACGCAGCCAAGCCAGGCTTTTATCTTGTAAATCCGGAGCCCCCAGGTTGAGTACAAGGGAATAGAAGAGGCTGAGGGGTTGCTAAGAGTTCTCCTATTTAAGAAAAAACAAAAATCTATGCTCAGAAACTTTGAGATGAACTGCACCCTGCAGAACCATAAAGGACACTAACAGAAATGTGGCTGGAACGTGACGGGCTACACTGCGGCCCCTCCAGATTCCTATGTTGAAGTCCTAATCCCCAGTACCTCCGAATGTAACTGTATTTGCTGATAAGGTATTTAAAGTGATGATTGAGTTGAAATGAGGCCATCAGGATGGGCCTAATCCAGTATGACTGGTGTCCTTATAAGAAGAGTACGAGGGACTCCTGGGGGGCTCAGTGGTTGAGCGTCTGCCTTCGGCTCGGGGCGTGATCCTGGGTCCTGGGATAGAGTCCCACATTGGGGTCTCTGCAGGGAGCCTGCTTCTCCTCCTCCTCTGCCTGTGCCTCTGCCTCTCTCTCTCTCTCTCTCTCTCTCTCTCTCTCATGATTAAATAAATAAAATGTTTTAAAAAAAAAAAGAAGAAGAGTACAAGACACCAGGGATACGTGCTCATAGAGAAGAGGCCACGTGAGGTCACAATGAGATGACAGCCATCTACAAAGCAGGAAGAGAGGCCTCAAAAGAAACCACCCCTGCTGACACCTTGATCTTGGACCTCGGGCCCCCAGAACCACGAGACGATTCATTTCTGTGGTCTAGGCCGCCCAGGCCGTGGTGCTTTGTTCCGGCAGTCCCAGCAACCTAATGCAGGAGATGCTAAAAGTCCTGCAAAACACAAGCTCCTAACTGTGGTCAGGAGGTTTGAGATATGACACACTGATATCCCCACCTCGGGGAACCGCGGGGCACGCTATCAGACAAGTCCTCATCTCACAGAAAAGCATCGACCTTGGCTGAACCCCGTGTTTATCAAGACCACCTCGCCCAGAGTGTGAAGTTTCTTTGTTCAAGGGACACGCAGACATGTCACGAGATCTCAAGACTGCAACAGAACAGCGCGGGGGGGGAGGGGGTACATGGTGGTCTAGGCGTCCTCGGGAGAGGATGGATTGTGGGGGGGCCGCCGCTGGAGGAAAGTGCCCCAGCACGAGGAGCGCGGGGGCCAGCTGGCAGCGGGCCCGGAGTGGGGCCCCAGGCTGGAGAGGAGGGGATGCAGTGCAAGTGTTGCGAAGGCAGCGCGGGCCGGATGTGGCCGTCCCCGGGCACTGGGCGAAGGGGGAAGGACAGGAGGAGATCCGATGTGATGCGGGGCGCAGCCACAGCAGAGCAGAGGTGGACGGGCCCAGCCTCGGGACAGCGGGAGCCAGGGCGGCGGCCCCGAGGGCGTGGGAGACGGAGCCACGGCTGTGAGCCCCGGGCGGGCAAGAGCCTCTCCCGGGCAGCAGCGCAACAGCGGCGCCAGCTTGGCCTAGAGGCCCCCCCGGTCTCCCGCCACCATGGGACGTGGCCCTTCCGACGGCGGCCGCTTGGGCGCTGCAGCCAAGCCGCCACCTCCCGGGGCTGCAGCGCACGGCGGCTGCCCCGCTGCCCGGAACACGGTTGGTAAATTAGGAGTTACACACTCACACTCACACTCACACACTCCCCTGCCTTCCGCCGTACCCGGGACTGACCCACAGGGCTCTAAACCTCGAGGAAGGCTCCACAGCATCCTTGAGAATTCTGTGCTGTTGGAATCTGTCTGCTTCTCTATCCCAACGGTTCACACCAGCCTGGGGTTTCTTCCTGCCTTGTGACGTCATGCTCTTCCTCTTGGATTTATTAAGGGGGGGGCGGTTATCAGGCCGGCCTCCTGGTGATCAGGCAAGGGAGACCTGTACGTGGAGGAGACCTGGGTGCTAGTCCGTGCTTCTCCTCTACCTCAGGTAACTCCTCTGGGCCTCATCTTCTTCATCTGAAAGGTCTGAGAGAAAGGCAAGAGCGATGTGTGGTTCTCAGCATATGCTACGGTTCCATGGGCAGGTCCCCAGTGGTTCGGGCCATCCCATATGCAAGGAATGGGGGTCTTGGCCACATGTGGGGTCTTCGCCATCCAATATCAGAACACCCTTGATTTGTGGAGACGCCCACTGTATGTGTCTCGGCCAGAGGTGAGGGGCTGCAGAGGGAGAAGGTCCCTCTCCCCAGGCGACACAGGTCACCACAGACCTAAGCTTAGCTCCATGGACTCCCTCGAACCGTGAGAAAGTGACCCAAAGATCTAATTGAAAAGTTAATCCCAGCAATGAGGGTAGCGTTGTGAGTCCAATGACGGTGGCCTGTCTAGACTGTGCTTAGAAGTGACCTTGATCACATCCCCACCATCTGGCTTCCCAGAGGTTTTCAGCCCTGACTCCCCGTCCTTCTGCCCATCTTTGCGAGCTGCCCAATATCATTCGAATACGTTCCTTCCATGTCCTATTAACTCTGTTTTAAAACTTTTTGCAGCTGCTTATTTACAAGCAATAAGGAAAAATAATATTTATTTTTAAAATCTGAATATCAAACACTAGTAAGACCAATGTGCTAAACAAGAACATGGTTTTTTAAGGGAGCATAAATGGAGCAATTTCAAAGCACACTTTGACAACAACGAACCATAGTTCATAAACCTGTTATTCTATATACAAAATTATATCTTAAAACCAAGTGGGGGATCCCTGGGTGGCGCAGCGGTTTAGCGCCTGCCTTTGGCCCAGGGCGCGATCCTTGAGACCCGGGATCGAATCCCACATTGGGCTCCCGGTGCATGGAGCCTGCTTCTCCCTCTGCCTATGTCTCTGCCTCTCTCTCTCTCTCTCTGTCTCTGTGACCATCATAAATAAATAAAAATTTTTTTTAAAATGTTTAAAAAAAAATAAGTGGTACTAAAAGCCCCCCTGTTGACAGGTGGCAGTCCCTGGCCCTACTCCTGCTCTAGTCCCGCCCTCCAGAGGCAAACCCTCCTAACCGCTTTAGCTATTTCTTTGGGATTCAGTTCGGTGTTTCTCAATCTTACGTTCACACTGCTGCACTTGGTCGCTCAGTTTTGGACGTTAGCATCGTCCATTATCCTCCGGCTACGGGAATGAGGACTTAACTTCTTACACAACCCTTCAGCCTTTCATTTCCTGTCCCAATATTCCCCATCGACTTGTATCACGGTTTTTAAATAAAATCAAAAGCGTTGACTCCATTCGGACCATGAGATACCATTCCCTACTGAGCCAAGTAGTGGACTATGATGGTTACTTCCTTGCTCATACAACTTCTGCTTCTTTGGGGCCAATGGCCTCAATTTGTAGTTATTTACACAAGTGCTATAGTATACATGCCTAAATGCTCAACCGTGTAAAATAATCTTTCATCCCTTGACACCTCAGTGACAGCCTGTCAGAGCCCTGTCTCCCCTGCTCCCACGCGGACCCTTGGTCTTGGGTTGGATGACCAGCAACCATCCTGACACCTCCCTTTCTGCTCTACTGCTTGCAATCTTTGTACCTCTTATTGCTTACTATTCTTTTGGCTTTTATTTTATTTTTCTGAAGCCCATCTTAGAGTATTTTCCTAAGAAAAGGTCCATGAGGTGTAAATTTGTTAGTCTTTGCCTATATGAAATTTTTTTTTAAACTTTGCTACCACAGGGGCACCTGGGTGGCCCGTGAGTTAAGTGCCTGTCTGCAGCTCAGGTCATGACCTCGGGGTCCTGGGATAGAGTCCACGGAGCAGGCAGCCTGCTTCTCCCTCTCTCTGCTTTGTGCTCTTTCTCTCTTAAATAAATAAATAAAATCTTTTTAAAAAAAAATTTTGCTGCCATATGGATTGTTTTACTTAATACCTTAGGCTATGGCAATCTGAGTTCTTCCACAGAAAGTGTCTCTCCAGTATCTTCTAGCATCCAGTGTCCCTCTGCAGCATCCTAATGCCATTCCGATTCCTCTCGCTCCTGTTCCTTGAATACCACCGCTCTTCGTCCTTCTCCTGCTCTTCTCTCTGTCTTCCCATCTCTCCCTGATGCTCTGAGTCTTACCATTGCAGTGCTTTGATATGGGTGTTCTTTTCATTTATTTTGGTGAAGAGCTAAATGGTTGGTAGGGCTGTGTAGCCTGGAGACACAGGTCCTTTAGCTCTAAGACTTAATTCTTGTTTTTTTTGTTATTGTTGTTTTGTTTTGTTTTGTTTTGTTTGCTTTCTCCATTGTTTTCAGTTCTCTCTCCAGAATTTCTCTCAGAAGAATATTGAACTTCCTGGATGAAGCCACTCACTCCTGTCAATTCTTCTCTCTCATTTTATACTACGTTACTCTGGGTTTTACTTTCCTCAATTTTGTCTAAAACTTCCACTGGATTTTTACAATTGTAGTTGTCACATTTTTTTTTTTAATCTTCAGCTGCTATTTTGTGTTCTCTGTTCTTTTTCATAGCATCCTGTTCATGTCTTAAGGATGTAACTTTTTAAAAATCTTTTTAAGATAATCAGTGACAGGATTTTGATGTGCTGTTCCCTAAACTAACTTTGTCCTGGATTCCTTTTTTATGTTTGTTTTGTATTTTTTTGTTCCTATAAGTTCCTCAAATGCATAATGATCTTGAGTTGTCTTTTTATATTTTTCTTTGTTTTGTTTTTTTTCTGCTGTTAAGTGAGAGAAGGGGGCGGGGCAGAGGGAGATAGATTGAATCCAAGCAGGCTCCATGCCCATCGTGATCTCACAACCCTGAGATCATGACCTGAGCTGAAATTAAGAGTCAGAAGCTCAACCAACTGAGCCACCCAGGCATTCAAAATGTCCCTGACAGGCATGGGTGTGGCCTGTGGGTGCATGGCAGGATTGGTGGGCTTCCTTGCCTTTGCATCGCAAGGCCCACCCCTCTCCTCTACAGTCTCAGCTCTTGGAGGTCTTTTCTCCAGAGTTGTTCAGATTCTCCAGAAAAGATTCTTTTACTATTCTGTGAATGGTATGCTCCCGCTGCTGGCATTCTGGGAGCACGGCAGGCGAAAGAAGTACAAGTCCCACTACCCACCATGCAAATGCAAATCTTTGTCAAATTTCCCCGTTTCTGCTACCCACCCCATCCCCACTTTCTGGGGTCTCCGGGTGCGAGGCTCTCAGAGCAGAGAGAACCAGCTCATTTCCCTGCATCTCTATCATCAGGCACTGAAGGTATTATATCCTTAATCTGTTGAACCAGGTCCCCTTCTTCCACGTACTTTCTACTTTTCTAAAAACTAGCTCCAAGCTCTCCCCCACTGCTGTCTCTTCTCATGTACTCTTTGATCTTGCTGGTTTCTAACATTTAACTTTACTGTTATTTTAGAATCATGTAGGGGAAAGTAGGCAATAGTATGGGCAACCAATCAGAATTGGCTCACCAATCAGAAACCCATAAGTCAGAAGTTGATCAGAGGACAGTAAATTCCCTTTTTGCTCAAGCTAGCTAGAGTAAGTGCTTGTAGGCAACTGAGAACACTGACTGGTACAGAAGGCTGCAGGAGGACCCAGTAGGGATGAGTATGTCCATTGCCAGGGCTGAGTATGAAGGGCAACTCCTAGCAAAACTAGAAACAAAGGGAACATTGTTTTCCTGCACCAACCCTGAAAAGCTAGCAGAGAACCCAAAATCTAAAACTTCTCATAAGAATGCATTTTCGTAAGCTTTGGGGCGCTGAGGCTGCCTGCCCAGACTTTGGGGTGAGAGAGGGACAGCTGCCTTCTCTACTCTAATCTACAGCCCCTGGAGGCTTTTTGGGACGGTGTGTTCTTTGGGAGAACATACAACCAAACAGGTACGATTTCACAGAGAATTCTTGATCAAGCCCACAGTCCATTTTAGGCTTAGGTTCTGTTTATCACTGCTCGAGGGGAAGGATGTCAGATTCTTATCTGACAACTTCATTCCACCGCCCATTTAAATAAACAGCCAACCCAAGGTAAGGTGAGGGAAAGATCCGTCAGTAACCTCAGGACTGACATTATATCAATGGATGTGCATGAGGTCTGGGGATTTATAATAGCCTGTTCAAAGAAATAGTTCAAACACACTGGCTCACTTTGATCAACACATCCCTCTAGAAGGATGAATGATTTAAAAATCTACAGAATACAGGGATCTGGGCTCCTTTAACATAAATCTAGGGTGAGGGTTTCCTAGGCATCCTGTCCTTGGTGAGGGTGAGCCTGCGGGCAACAAGGGAAGCCAAACACCATGTCTCATTCCCCAGTCAGTCCAGGTTCTATCAGGAGGAGGGAGATGAGGGACAGATGAGGCGTGCTGTTTGTGGACAGGCGAGCTGTCCGGACAGCCTCCGACAGGGAAGGGAGAGCAGGCTAGAGGAGTAGGAAAGGCTTCATGGATGGGCTGGGCTGGGAGGGTGAGGACGTTTAGAGAGACCTGAAGGGAAAAGGACGTCATTAAAATCCTGCGTAGGAAGAACAAGGATGAGCAAAACCGTGAAGGCAGGAAAGTAAAACATCCCCCTGCTCTCAATATAACAAGTATAGAGACAAATTGCTCCGAATCCTAAGTGCCTACAGTATGCCCCAAAATAGTGGCTGGAAATGCCCCTAGTGGCCGGGATGGAAAACACCAAAAAACCCACAGTAGGGATGGCCGCTCACCTAGAGCACGCTCAACCAAAATGGCGGCTCAGAGCCAGCTCTGGGCCACTCCTCGGCGAGTCTAGATGCTCATGTGTGGCCCCCAGCACCATGCGTATTCGGGAGCATGTGTGTGTCCCTGCAGGCCTCAGATTTCTCTGCAAACCCGAAACTCATGGCTTCTTCTTTGACTCTAGTGCACAACTACCATATTTACATGAACAACATCATGTTTTTTCTCAACAAAACCACTTCACAAATCCCTTTCTGTACAACTATGATAAAAAGTATTTAAATTTTTTTCCTAATCCTTCTTAGCAAATAAAATACCTTGTGCCTTTTTAGAACGGAAAATGCAGTTAGTATGAACAGGGCAGTGAACAGCTTCTCCTGGCCTGGATGAACATTGGCAGATGGGAAGCCAGGAGGATCAGCTGGGGTCGCTGGCCAGGCTGGGGCCCAAGTGCCAGGCAGTCTACCTACTGCAGGAAGGCCTTGTGGGAGGGGGCTTGCAGGGAGTCCTATACCTCCAGGCTCAGGTTGGCGGGCACAACTGAGCCCTAAGGACCTTGGGACCGTTGGGATAAATCCACTTGGGAACTTGGAGTCCTCCCGAGTTTTCCTGTTTGTTTGTTTGTTTGTTTGTTTGTTTGTTTTATTTTTGCTTTTTAAAAAATTTTAATATATCAAAAGGCCTGCTTTAGTGACATGCTAGTCCCATCAGAAAATAATCCCAATAACCCCTTGTCAGTAACATGCAAGTTGACCAGCCAACTCTTTATTTCTAAACCTCTGTGTTTAGAAATATGTGTGTCTTTTAAACCAAAGCCACGGGGCTCAGGTGACTCCTCCTTCTACACTGTGCTTTCCACCTGTCAACCTACCGGTGTCTACCCCCAATTGCAGAAGGGTGGGCAGGGCACATGGGAGCCCTATAGTGGCAGTGAGGGAATACCAAGTCTCCACTCAGTAGGAGATCCTTATTTCCAGACTATTCACCTCAAGTCTGGCTCTCCGTGACCAGAATATTTTTCCTCCTTTAGGAAAAAAACCACACATATCTGCACACCCATATATATAATTTTTTTTGTTTTTACATTTAAATATAAAAATACTACTCTGCTTTGTGTTATAAATGGAGGACCAAGCAATAAGAACTTTTTCTGCTAAGGTAGGTCAATCCATCCTTACGCTGAGCTTGTCTTCAGGTGAGGGCTATCTCACCCCAGGTTGGGGAAGCCCTGCACCAGGACAACGGGAGGCATATTCCTGCCTGATTCTCTCTTAAGTCTCACTTTTAATAGAAAGTTGGTTATAACCTTATTCAAAGTGGAACTTCCCACCAGGAGGGGAAATCCTAACCTAACCCCAGAGTAAGTAACCCTCCCTCTCCCCAACACTCAGCTACCTCGGAAGAAAGAGCCCTCCCCCTCCCTTCACAAACACTATTCTCTGTCTGGATAGCAACGCCTATTGGACAAACACACCTGATGAAACGGGAACAGTGGTTATGTCTCCCTACCCCCCTCCCTATTAACATACTAGATAGCTTTCAGTGACAGGGAAAAAAAAGGGGGGGGTGTAAAAAGATTAAGAACTTGACTCCTCTATCCTGGCCAAAGAAAGCAAGAGATATTAACTGGGCATGAGGAATAAAAAAGACCTTGATATTCTGCCCTTTGAGTTACAGCTATTAGGACAGTCAAGAGAGGGGCAAACACGGAGGCAGGATGGAGAATTAATTAGGAGGGGTTCGATGGCTGCAAGTCTAGTCCGCTTAATTTTTGTACTGGAAGGGTTCATCGCCAGTTTCGTTGAGAAGACATGTGCGGATGAGGGCTTCTGTCACCGAAAAGGGGTCGCAGTTGGCAGAGGGGCGACGGTCTTCAAAGTAACCCTTTTTCTCCTGGCCGACAGTCCAGGGAATGTGGATGCTAGCACCAGGGTTGGCCACGCCAGTGGAAAAGTCGTTGATGTTGGATGTCTCATGGAATCCAGTTAGGCGCCAGGCATTATCCAGGCCTCCCTTGGGATCGTAGGCTCAGATGTGGTACTGGTGCCGCTTGCTCAGTTTCTCAATGGACTCCTCAATGTACTTTAGACCATTCTCCTCTCGCATGGCCTTGGTGCTGAAATTGGTGTGGCAGCCTGCACCATTCCAGCTTCTGGGAATGGGCTTAGGATCAAAGGTTGCTATCACTCCGAAGTCTTCACATACACGATGCAAGATGAAACGGGCCACCCAGAGATGATCTCCCATGTCGATTCCTTCACAGGGTCCTATCTGGAATTCCCACTGGGCAGGCATGACCTCAGCGTTTGTCCCAGCAATCTTGATGCCAGAGTACAAGCAGGCCCGGTTGTGAGCCTCCACGATATCCCTGCCATAGGCTTTGTCTGCTCCTACACCACAGTAGTATGGACCTTAGGGCCCAGGGAAGCCATTGGAAGGCCAACCAAAAGGGTGCCCATCTGTGCCCATGAGAGTATATTCCTGCTCCATTCCAAACCAGGGGTGCTAGTTGCTCACCATGTCCATTATCCGTTTACAGGTATGCCTTAAATTGGTTTCTGCAGGCTTTCTGTTGTATTTGAAGACTTCACAGAATACCAGCTTGTTGGGGTCCTTGCGGAAAGGGTCGCGAAACAGGGCAGCAGGGACAAGATACATGTCACTGTTGGAGCCTTCAGATTGAAAGGTGCTAGAGCCATCAAAATTCCATTCAGGCAACTCTTCAACACCCTTGGGCTCACTGTCCAAGGTCCAGGTCTTGCAACGTAATCCTTCTCCAGTCCTGTCAATCCAAATATACATAGCTTGCACTTTCTCGCCCTGAGGCAGGGACATGTACACCTGCTTGATGCCTTTGTTCAAGTGGGAACTCGCAGAGGTGGCCATGGTGGAAGTTGTTCTGGGTGGGTCGCAGGCAGCAGGGAGGGCAGGCCGTGAGAGCGAGGTGCGGCGAGGAGAGGAGGCCCGGGCGCTGCTCAGAAGCTCCCCTCCGCTCCCATTCTCGGCTCTGCCAGTTTTCCTGTCTATTTTGACAAAGATGAACTCCAAAGTGAGTTAATGTCATGAGGAGAAATGCTGGGTGCAGACCTCAGAAAAGTTTCATAAAACAGCAGGTTCTTACACTGAATACGGACTAACCACACGCCAGGTCCCAGCCAAGTGCTGTACGTGGATGACCTCACTGAATCCTTGCAATAGCCACCCCGTCAGGCGGTACCATCAACCCTACCATTAAAGATGAGACAGTAGAGATTGCAGACGTATGTTACTCACCCTAGTTCACACAGGGAATAAAAGACTGAGCAAGAGAAGATCCCAAGTGTGCTGGGAGCCAAAGATTTCTGAACTGCCACCTGAGGGAAACCGAGGCAGGGCAAGACACCATCTGGAGGAGGCTGGAAAGCTTCAGAGATGGAGTTCCAATCTGGGAATCACAAAACCCTGCCCCCGTGTAGCTGGACAGGGAGCTCTGAGAAGGACACATGGGGATGTCCAACTGCTAAACACAGGCAGCCTGGAAAGCCTATGAGCACAGACTGTCAGCCTGGTTCCCCCGGCACAGGTGCTGCTCTGGAGTGACCAGTGGGTATCCCGTGTGCCAGGCCCAGCGTGGACCACAGCTCAGCCCTGTCTGTCCTCTAACCCTAGCGGAAGAGCTGCTGGGATGTCAGAGACACCAGTCATCGCAGCCAATTACACACTTGGCAGCGTCTGTGCATCAGGCACTGCACTGGGTGCATTCCATGCATCCATTCCCTTAACTCCGCCAGCGATCCTATGAGGTAGGTACTAATATTAGTCCCGTATTTCAGGTGAACAAACTGAGGCACAAAGTAATTCATTAACTCATCCAAGGCAGCAAAGCTAGATAGTGGCAGAGGCCCTAATTTGAACCCAGCACTCTGGTACCAAAGCCCGGATTCGAACCACTCTCTGTACCACGTGTCCCTATACCAAGAACCGCTCTGAGTTTGGGCATAGCTAGTCGACATCACAAAGGCTTACGATATCCAAACCACCGTACAAGCTGGGAATACAAACGTAAGTGCGGGCATGCCTTTCAGGATCTCACTGCCTTTAGCACAGGCACATAATCAGGTATGAGGAGGTAAGAGTGCTCTGGAGAGGAGGAGCACACAGGGCTTCGGGGAGCACACAGCAGGGCACCTGACTCGACCTGGAGGGGTCAGAGAAGGTTTCTTGGAGCAGACGATGCTGGAGCTACATCTTAAAAATGAAGTAGAAGCTGGCCAGCAAGACAACCTATGAAACACACTTTAATTCTTCTAAAGCTTTTAAGCTCTACCTTGTGCCAAATCAAATCCCTAGGAAGCTCCAAGTCTGAATGATATCATTTCAGCTTTCCACAGAAGAATTTGCACTGAACTAGAATATCACATTGTTTATGCCTTTGGCTTTCAGCCAGGGCTGATATAAGAAGCAGTCATATGAATCACATTTGCATTGTTTGTAAAACTGCTAGCAAAGACACTATCCATTATGTTGTTCTCCGTCCCTTATCTACAGACTGATGTGATAAATGTCTCCCAGAGCTCTAAACTAAAAAATAAAACACAGAATAGAAACCTCTCTCCCAGTGGACTGGTATTCTTTATGGTAGGCAGTGTGGGCTACGCAGCCTATCCGCGTCCGTCATTGTCTTGCCTACCAGGAAGCTCAGAACCATATTCCGAGTCTCCTGTAGCCTAAGTTTTCCGGTCCTTGATTATTTGGTGCTCAACACCGTGCCTTTGTTTTAATGGATTTGAGGTTTTATATCATTTTGTTAAAAAAAGATTTTATTTATTTATTCATGAGAGACAGAGACAGAGACAGAGAGAGGCAGAGACACAGGCAGAGGGAGAAGCAGGCTCCATGCAGGGAGCCCGATGTGGGACTCGATCCTGGGTCTCCAGGATCACGCCCTGAGCTGAAGGCAGGTGCTAAACCGCTGGGCCACCCAGGGATCCCCAAGGTTTTATATCATTTTGTAACTAGACCTCGAGTTGTCAACACTAGTGTTAAACAGTTCAGCATATGGAAAACAGGTTTAGCAGGCTTGCTTCACACTCAAGGCCACCCTGCTCCCCTACGCGCAGATACCTACAATTCCCCATTAGTTATTTTCTTCAAACCGTGAGTGTCCCTCCATACCCCAGAAGGAATGAGTCTAGGTCTACAGTCAAATAGGAAAGGTCTGTGAGCCAAAACGGCCCCTGTCTGCCGCCTGTGGGATCTGCGATGCGGCATCTCCTCTCAGAACAGAAGAGTTGTAAGTCACACTTCTGCAGCTGTGACCTTCTCCAGGACTTCAAGAAAACCCCGAAGACATGTCTTTCCAGAACTCCAAGCATCAGGGCCAGCTGCTGAGAGGCACTTGAGATAACTACGGTGTAAAGGAGTGTGTGGCCGTCTTTCACAAAGTGCGTGTGTGCGCACGGGCGTCTGTGTCTGTGTCTACCCAAATCCACCCTAACCTTTCTGCTCCATCTCAGCATGACCAATGCTCCTTTTATCCCCATTTACAAAATGAGGTTGCTATGAAGCATTACAAAGATGATACATATGAAGCACCTGGCATCGGCTGGCATAAAGATGATCTCTTTATTTGCTCTCCCCATGCTGACTGCAGTCTCCAGAAGGATGAGGGCTGTCACTGCTTGAGCCTCCAGTGCCTAATGCAAATCCTGGCCCTTAAAAGCAGCCAGACACTCCATGCTGAGAACACAGTACTCACTTGATAAATACTGTTGGAACAAATCAATGACAACAAACAACAGATCTGAACAGATGACATGATCTATAGCTAAGTTGCAAACTTACTCCTTTTACTCAATGTGCAAAGATAACCTAGCCTCTTATTTTCCAGAATGTTCTTCACAATTCTCCATCCCCACCCTTGAGGACCAGGGAAACAGACGTATCCATAGGTGTGTCTCTCCAGGATTCCAGGTTTTGTTGGCTCTAGCGGATGTCTTCTAGATATCCTCCCCTTGACCCTGCTCCTTCTTCCCATGACAGGTTTTCATGACCTAATGGTATGGAGGGTCTTGGAATGGAGCATGCTCCTCTGACCCAGCTCATCTAGGCTAGTCTGTCCGTCTCTTCACCCCATGTGCTGGTCTTGTTGGTGAGGTTGGTGGTCCGTTTCCTGGCTAGGTGAAGGCCTGGTGGTCTTGCCTGGCTGACTTGGCTCCCATGACATTGAGACGTCTCTCAAATTTCAGCCATGTCCTGCCTTTGACCACAGATTACACAGAATGGCCCTATCCAAAGGACATTTTCTCCTTCTCCATGGCAATTCTGAACGCAGCTGTCTTCTGCCCTCCCCAGAAGACACATGGAAATGTTCAGATCCCTTGTCGATTCAACATACCTCCTGGCTGGCACAGGGAACGTGAAGATGAAGAGGCGTAGGGCACAGTGTATGTTCCGTGCACTTTATGCATGCATTCCTCACGAGATGATTCTTTACCCATCTGCCTCCCAACTTCTGGGACTGTGCTGGGCCCACAGTGGGCACCACAGAGTCCTATTAAACTGAAGTGAGCTGTCTGGAACTAAATGCAACTGAACTGATTTGAAGTGGGTATGATTCACTCCTCATTCCTGAGTCCATGTTCATGAGAACTGGACCTTTTGAAAACTAGCTCATAGACTCTATTCAAGAGAAGAGCCTGACTCTGGTTTGAGAGAAAAAGCTGACATTAAATATCTCTGGTGAGCTATTTTGAGATTCAATTAAAAAATATCTAGTTAAAAGACAGTGGTTAAAATGACATTAATAAAATCTCTTCTGATACTAAGCTTTAACAGTAGTTTAATAATTTTAATTCATATTTGTTTTTTGGATCAACAGAATTTATTTTTTTATTGGAGTTCAATTTGCCAACATATAGCATAACACCCAGTGCTCATCCCATCAAGTGCCCCCCTCAGTGCCCGTCACCAGAATTTAATTTCATAAATTAAAACAATGTGTTGATTGCCTCAAAGTGGCCATTCCCCCACTTTACAGACGTGAGCTGGCCCAGGCCCGAGAGCAGATTTTGAGAGATTCAGCAAGCCCACATCCCCATCTGCTTCACCCAAACAGTTCCTCAGTCTCATACTGGCAGTCTTAAGTACACTGGGTTCACCTAGCAAGCTTTAGAAAAATACCCTAGTTCAGGCTCCACTTCTTCTGATTTAATTAACCCAAGTGGGTCTGAGCAAGGACAAGCATTTTGAGAGAAGAGCAAAAACGCTAGAGACAGAGACTACTGAGCAATAGGAAGTGTCTGCTCTCACACACAAAAACCAGATTCAGGAAGTCGAAATATAGAGCCGTCTGGGGTCATTTGCTAATAGGGACAAAAAGGAGTGCCCTCTGATTGGCCCCTGTAGGTATCAGGAAACCAAAACTGATATTCAAAACACTGACCTATAACTACAATAAATGGGTCTTTGGCCTTTGTGTCCAGCAAAGCAGCCGTAGTGGAGGTACAGCCACTCCCTGGCCCATCTCAGTCTTTCCTCGGTACGCCGTCAGCCCAGTGGTGAGTCTGACTATGCCATCATGGCCCACTGCTCACGGTGGGGGAGGAGGGTCTCCCCTAGAAATTGTGAGGTTTTTGATGGCAAAGGCTGAGTCTGATAAATTTCTATGACCCCATCACCGAGTCCCATGGGCCTCCACCAGGAGCAATTATGATCCTCCCACCCCCAGAGAACATTTAGGAGTATCAGGAGATTTTTTGGGTTGTCAGACTTGGGGAGGGGGATGCTAACTAACTGGCCTCTAGTGGGTAGAGGGTGGGCATGAGGCTACACATCCTACAATGCACAGGGGAGTCCCCCACCACAAAGAACGATCTGGCCCAAAATGTCAATAGTACCTAGGTTGAGAAACCCTAGTTTAGTCTAACAGTTGATAGACTTGACACTAAATATCAGAAAATTATTTTCATCAAGAACTTTCTTCTTCCCACAGGTATTCATCACCCAGATAAGACCAATGTGATCTATCAACATCGAGACTCCTCATACCAGATTTGTTAGCTACCTGGTCTCAATTCAAGACAAGATTTTGAACTTAGTATATTAACCAATGGAGTTCCTTCAGGAGGTCTGAATGCCTCCATTCCAGGGATGCTACCCAAAGCTCTTGACAGGGGAATGCGAATGGGAAAGACTGTCTCCCTAGGGCTAATTCTCCAGGAAAAACCATCTGAACTTATCTGTATGTAGGGCCCAGTGCTGAGAGAGTGATTTTTGTCACACTCAAGACCCCTTCCTGGATCGCCAACATCTAAAGGCTCAGCTGGGATGAAACTCTACCCTCTTCTCTTCCCCTGAAACTCAATACAGCAAGTATTCTCCAATTTTTCATATTATAGATTCTAAATTTAGAAGAACAAGGAAGAGAAATTGTTATTTTTATCTGAGTACTTACTCTGTGCTAGGCGATGCTTTATGTGGTTTAGCTCCTTGAAGGCATAGAGCAATCCTATGGGGTAGTTTCTGTTATTATGCCCATTATACAAATGAGAAATATGAGGCTCAGACACATGATGATACACCATGACACAACACAGCCAGGATTTCACTGCAGGGAGAGTGAATAAGCACCGAAAATGTACAAAAGCCTCTCCAATTATGACCCATAGGAAGGTCCACGTGGTTGTCAACAACCCAGTTGCCCACGGGACATCACCTGTAACAACGTAGCAACTGTGGGAAAATAGGCCAGGAACCAATTTTGTTGGCCCCTAATGGGCATCAGAGATATAGTCACTTAATCTTTGACTCAAAAAGCTTTAAAAAATTAAAATCTGCTAACACCAGAAAAAAAAAAAAAAAAAACCTCTCATATTGAACCCAAAGTAGTCACACAGAAATGCATTACGTAAAATTCCTTTTTAAAATTATTTCCCTAAAAGTAACAAAAATTGCTCAAATAAACTTGAGCATAGCTGTTCAGACCTGCCAAAGGCTGGTTAGTTTAAGAATGGACAGTGACAGTTGCGGCCTCCTAGAAAACTGGGCCTTGCCAAACGGCTGTGCCCTGAGGCCAGAATTCTACAGATGGGTCATTGCTCAGGTCCTGTTCCACCTGGTGCCTTGTTAGTAGGTTGGCCTCTCTGCCTGCTCGCCCAAACTGCCCGGGGTGGGGGGTGGGGGTGGGGATGTGTGCAGCTGGGCAGGGGGAGGGGAGGAGGGGTTAATCCCTCTCACCTGCGTCAACAACCAAATCAAGTCAATTCCTTCCCACCTCACTCTATCCAAGAAGGCCTTGTTGGGCCCCATGATGCAGACTGGGATGTTCTTTTAATTGGTTTATAGAAAAGACACCACCTATGTTAGTTCTCTGGGGTTTCTTAAATTTAATTTAATTTAATTTAATTTAAATTCAATTAGTTAACATATAGTGTATTATTCATTTCAGAGGTAGAGGCCAGTGACTCATCAGTTGCATATGACACCCAGTGCTCATCCCATCACATGCCCTCCTTCATGTTCATCACCTAGTTACCCTGTCCTCCTACACCCCTCCCCTCCAGTGACCCTCAGTTTGTCTCCTAGAGTTGAGAGACTCTTATGACTTGTCTCCCTCTCTGATTTCATCTTATTTTATTTTTCCCTCCATTTTCTCTTTTGTTTCTTAAATTCTACATGAGTGAATTAATATGATAATTGTGTTTCTCTGGTCGACTTATTTCACTTAGCGTAATACCTTCTAGTTCCATCCACATCATTGCAAATGGTAATATTTCTTGTTCTTTTTTCTTTCTTTTTTTTTGGGGGGGGGGTGGCTGAACAATACTCCATTGTATATTTATACCACATTTTCTTTATCCATTCACCTGTCAATGGAAAGCTGGGCTCTCTCCATAATTTGGCTATTGTGGACATTGCTTCTATAAACATCAGGGTGCAGGTGCTCCTTCAGAACACCACATTTGTATCTTTAAGGTAAAAACCCAGTAGCGCAATTGGAGGTTTATAGGAACCTCCATACTGTTTCCCAGAGTGGCTGCACCAGCTTGCATTCCCACCAGCAGGATAGAGGGTTTCCCTTTTTCCACATCCTCATCAACATTTGTTTATTTCCTGACTTGTTAATTATAGCCATTCTGACCAGTGTGAGGTGGTTTTGATCTGTATTTCCCAGATGCCGGGTGATGTTGAACATTTTTTCATGTCTCTTAGCCATGTGTTATGTCTTCTTTGGAGAAATGCCTGTTCATGTCTTCTGCCCATTTCTTGACAGGGTTGTTTTTTTTTGGGTGTTGAGTTTGGTAAGTTCTTTATAGATTTTGAATACTAGCCCTTTATCAATAAGACATTTGCAAATATCTTCTCCCATCCTGTAGGTTGTCTTTTTGGTTAGTTCTCTCTTAATGTTGCAAAAAATTACCCCAAATTTAAAAGCTCAAACAACACAGATTTATTACTTTGGAGTCCTGCAAGTTGGAATTCCAATATGGGTCTCCCTGGGCTAAAAATCATGTCAGCAGAGCTTACTCTTTTCCGGAGGCTCTTCCGGAGGATAGAACCTGTTTCCTTGTTCTTTCCAACTTTCAGAAGCTATTCTCGTTCCATGGCACATGGTGCTGCTTTTTCTTCAAATTCAGCAGCAGTGCATCTCACTGGACCTATCTTCAATAGTCACACAGTCCTCTGACTCTTCTGGCTCCCTCTTCCACTTTTCAGGACCCTCAAGATTACACTGGGCCCACATGAATAATCCAGGCAACTCTCTTTATTTTAAGGTCAGCAGATTAGCAATCTTAATTCCATCTGCAACCTCTCCTTTGCCATACAACCTACCATATTCACAGTTTCCAGGGGTTAAGACATGACTTTGGGGAAAAGAGGACAGGGAGGCATTATTCTGCTACCACACACCTGTTAGATGGGGTAGCAAACTGGTAGAGAATGTTGGCCCCCACAAGAATTTGAAGGCCTTGCTATGGGGCATGCCCTGTCCAGTTTGCCCAGTTCCTGTCACTCTCTACTGTCTTTCCCCAGTCCTCTGCCCTCATTTACCTTATCTGCCTAGACCAAGGAGGCATTTGGGTTTTCCAACCCGGGTGTAGCGAATCTTCAGGAGAGGGACAGTCTTGCTTAACTTAAGCTCTTTTCTCAGGAAACTGAGCTCAGAGGAGTGATCTTGTGAATGGACCCCAAGAGTTCCTGGCACCATGCCATCCCCAGGCCTCTCCAAAGCTACTAGAGTGAATAATGAATGCAGATTCTGGGATACACACGCAATGATGTGACTTCTTGAAGAAATTCAAGAAGCATTTGTTTCTATTGATGTCTGGGTGACTTACAGCTCTAGATATATATCTCCAGAATGATTTATCTGAATTTTATAGACCCTAGACTTTTCCCAGCTGAAACCCAGTTACTGCTTCCACAATAACTCATTGGATTGATCGCTTTAAATTTAAAGGGGCACTGGGAGAACTTTGGCTGCCTGAACTGTTTAAATCTTGTGCTTTGTGGAAGGTTCTGTTATACTTGTGGATGACCTGAACACAAAGCACTGTAGGTCCATGGTAACAACATGGCGCCAGCGGGGGTGGGAAATGCAAAGGCGACAGGGCCAGAGCTGGGCTGGAGAAGGGCGCCGGCCAGAACCTCAGAGAGCAGACCACAGCGAAGGCTCTGGTCCAGAGGGAAGAGCTCCTGAAGTAGCAGCTTAAGCAACGAGGACTACTGTGAGAGGGTGGATACAAACCAGGACACAGAAGCAGGAACCAGGTGGGGCTTACGAGCTGCCCGCCTGGGGACTGCAAGGCAGGATGAGGGAGAAGAATTTTATTTATTAAGCACCGACACATGCTAGGTACTTCCCACCAACCTGTGACATTTACTCATTTATTCTTCCAGCCTTGGGAGGATTGGTCTTAATAGTCAGGAAGGTAGAGGTTAAAATCCCAGCTGTACCTTATGCTAGCTCAGTGTCCCTGGGTAAGTTAATTACCCTTTATAACCACCATCTTCTCATCTGCATATATATATATATATATATATATATATATATAATACATAGTAATTTTTGTGTATAATATGTAGCTATTTATTTAAAAATTATTTCAAGGGATGCCTGGGTAGTTCAGCGGTTAAGCGCCTGCCTTTGGCTCAGGTCATGACCCCGGGGTCCTGGGATTGAGTTCTGCATCGGGCTGCCTGCATGGAGCCTGCTTCTCCCTCTGCCTGTGTCTCTGCCTCTCTCTCTCTCTGGGTCTCTCATGAATAAATAAATAAAAGCTTTAAAAAATAAAAAATAAAGTAAAAATTATTTTAACATAGTAATGTATTTTAAAATTACTATATATAGTCTATTACTATATTGTTATTACTATATTATTACTATATAGTATATTACTCTATATTAAATGTATTATAGTATAAATAGTAGCATAACAATTTCTATAGTATAAATAGTATAATATAATAATTTCTAAACACAGATTTTATATATAAGTTTATACATATAAAATTAGTTATATATTCTATGTAATACAGTATATACCTCACAGAGCATGTACCTTTTTTTTAAGATTTTATTCATTTATTCATGAGAGACACAGAGAGAGAAGCAGAGACACAGGCAGAGGGAGAAGCAGGCCCCATGCAGGGAGCCCGACATGGGACTCAATCCCAGGACCCCAGGGTCACACCCTGGGCCGAAGGCAGGCGCTAAACCACTGAGCCACCCAGGTATCCCGAGCATGTACCTTTCAAGGGGTGTTTTCAAAAAACATTTAATAGCATGGGAAAATCCTCTTTCTTTAACAACATTAAAAAGAATAAAAAGTAGATGGCAAATACTAATATAATTCTGATTTTGTAAAAAGAATATATATACTTTGAATATGCGCCCATCTATGTATGCACATATGAAAGAAAATAAAATGTATGCACATATAAAAGAAAATAAAAATATTAACGATAGTTATTTTCATGGTGGGAATTCAGATGATTTAATTTTTAAATGTACTTTTCATATTTTCCAAATTGCCTACAATGAACATGACATACTTTGAAATATTTTTCTAGATTTGCATTTTTATTGCAAAAGTGATCCATGTTCAGTGTAGGAAATTAAACTTTGTTACCACTGGGAAAAGCTTGTTATGAATTCTTGCAGATGTTTTTCTGTGCATGTCTAAATATATATGTAGAGGGCATGAGTTTCACAGGCCAAAAATTCAGGTGTGCAAAAGAGGGCAGCTTTAGTTTTCTGTACCTGAATTTTCTTTCAATCTCGAGCCCCCCATTCCACCTAGTGGCAGACACTTTTTCAAGCAGTAGATTACACTCAAATAAATGTTTTTTAACTAACCCACCCCCCTACTTTTTTTTTTTTAAGATTTTATGTATTTATTCATGAGACACAGAGAGAGAAGCAGAGACACAGGCAGAGGGAGATGCAGGCTCCATGCAAGGAGCCCGATGCAGAACTTGATCCCGGGACCCTGGGGTCACGACCTAAGCCAAAGGCAGATGTTCAATCCCTGAGCCTCCCAGGTGCCCTCCCCACTTCTTTTACTTGGATTTGCATCTTCAACTTAGGGGGCTGACATGGTAGCCAGGTCTGTGGGGTGTCTGGCCCTCACTTACCATCTGACTTTGCTTGAGTAAGCAGAGAGATACCTTTTGTCTGGCTTTGGTCTGCAGGATCTAACCCAACTGGCAGGCTCTGGGAAACATCAAGTTTCCCAAATCTACTTATCAATCATGTCAAACATTCTGGAACACCTTTCTCGACTGGGAGCTCCCTTCTGGTCCAGCAGCTTTGGATCTCTATTTCACATGGAAAACTTTTGCATGCTCTCCCACTCATCCCTCAAACCTTCTTGGGCTCTCTCAGGGCTCTAAGAGAAATTTCTATTCTGATGCTGCAGCCGGCTGGCTCTGCTCAGGGGACGTTTGCAAGGGTTACAAGCCCACGGAGTTCTGGTGGGGTCTCTGACACCCATGACCAGTGATCTGAGACCTGTGACCCAGCTTTCATTCTTCACTCTGGGAGAGCCTCACAGACACCGAGTCCTCCCTGATGCCCACTACACTCCAAGAGCACTCTTTTGACTCAGATCCTCTGTTCCTAAGGTGGGTATGATCTGTGATCTTCACTTCCTCTCTGTGGGTCAGATGGCCAACTGGGATACCCGAGGCGTATGACATAAGCCTGAGGTCGAGAGCCCTTTGACTCAGCCTGGAGACCCCATAATAAGCCTTTGCTTCTAGTGGTTTCATGTTCTGCAGTAGCATTATCATCTCCTCCTTACAGCAGGACCCAGAAATGACCTTGTTTGAGGGGTTTGGGGGCCTGGCACAGAAAGAGCAGAAAAACACATCTGTGAATATTTTAGAATATTCGCTTGCTGTATTTGTACCTTTGGGTATGGGAAATATGAATATATAGATAGTTGAAGAGTAGTATCACAGTGGAATCATACCATACATACTTTCAGCTGAGTAATATTTTATTGTCCTGTTTGGTTATCTAATCCTCTCCCAAAAATAGAATAGTTCCCGATTCTTCACTATTATAATGCTGCAGTGAACAGTCTTGTTCGTTATCTCTTGTCCACTTGATCAATTATTTCTGCAGGATAAACTCCTAGAGGTGGGGTTGTTATGTCAAAGGATATTGTTCTGCAGTCCCCGTCAACAAAATATATATGGGAATATTATAAGTCTAAGAAATCGAATTCTGTGTAAAAAATGATACTTAATAAATAAATGTAATAAAGAATGCTTGAATAAATCAGAATAAATCAAAGCTACCTAAGATATATAGTATATTAAAAAATCATATGCAATGGAAACAATAAAATGACTAAACCCTGAGGAGAGAAAATACTAGGAACACGAGTATTATCTCACCTTGAAATGAGGAAGAATTTCTTAAACCAGATTATTTTAATACAGTAAAAGATATCATAAACAAAGCCTAGAGATACATGAAGGATGAGGGAATCTATTTCTAGTGGATATGACAGGCACCCGGCTAACACCACTAAACACAGAACTCCCTTAGAATTCATAAGAAAACAGAAGAACAAAGATTGCAAAATGCAATGCAGAGAAGAAGAAATTAGAAAAGGCTAATGTGGGGGCCACCGGGGTGGCTGAGTCAGTGAAGCCACTGCCTGCGGCTCAGGTCAGGGTCTTGGGATCCAGCCCCGCTTTCAGCCTTCTGCTCAACGGGGAGTCTGCTTGTCCCTCCCCCTGCCCGTGCGAGCTCTCTCTCTCTGTCTCTCTCTGTCTCTGTCTCTCAAATAAATAAATAAAATCTTAAAGAAAAAGAAAAGGCTCATGGGGGCGATTGCCAACAACACCCACACGACTCCCCCATCAGGAGATGGGGTCTATTTCTGTGCCTCTGGCCCCACCTCCAGCCCACTGGCCATTCCACCTGCTTTGGCCCAGGGAAAGCGACAGTCCTAACAGGAGCAGAGACAAGTAGTTGGTGGTGGGCTCGCCTGGCGCAGCTGCTCTGCAGACCCGCCTTGCCCCCCGCGGCCCAGCCACCCTGGTGCATGAGGACGGCCGCAGCCACTCCCGTCCCCGACCCCAGTCAACAGCTAGTGGCTGCAGGGGCCACAGCTGCTTAGCTGCCAGCTGCTAACCACCCCCGAGGGGCCTGCGCCGGGCCCAGGAGTCGAGGCCCAACCCAACCCAGACTGCGGACCCACGGACTCGTAAGCTGAATGGATAGCTGCTGCTTCGGGCCACCAAGTTTTGGGGGTGGTTTATGAGGCAGCAAAAGCTAACAAAAACAGCTAATAAATAAAATGTTCAAATTCACAAGCAGCAAATTTAAAACAGAACATAATTTTTTTTTTTTTTTTAGCCATCAAATTGACAAAAATGAAGAAGAATGGAAACTTCAGTTCAGGCAAGGATGTGAAGAAATAAATATTTTCATTCATTGCTGACAAGAGTGTAAATTGCTGCAAACTTACTTGAGAAGCAATGTGACAATACAGATTAAAACTGAAAATACATGTACCCTTTGGCCACTTTGGGGGATTTATCTTACAAGGAAAAAAATGTTTAAGAATATTTATTGGAGCATTGTTTGTATTTTTTGGGGGGGACCATCACAGAAAGAAAGAAAGAAGAAAGGAGGGGAGGGAGAAGGAAAGAAGACAGCGAAGGATAGGAACAAGGAAAGAAACCCAGGGTAAACATGTTTATCTCTCAAAAGGAAACTATAATAAAATGCAGTGCATGCATATTATGGATTAGCATATAAATATTAAAGAAATGAATTCAAGCTATATCTCCTAATTTGAAGGCATGAATTTGATGTACTGTTAAATTTTTTTAAAGCAGCTTACAATGTAGTGGATATAATTCCTTTTTTCTAAAATAAAAAGGATGATACATGTGTACAAGTTTTAGCAGAATAGTATTGACACACTTTCATTTTGCCAATTCCTGTTCGACAGTGGCCCCCTAAGTACCCGGAAATCATGTATGCCACAGCAGAGGTCAGTTCATGGCTTGCGAGTTTCAAATTCTGAGGTCCTCACCTAAACTATGACCACCAAACATCCTAACTGTACACACGGGTCAGGAAAACCTTTGAAGCAGGTGCCCCCTTAGAAGTGTATCAGGTACTTAAAAGTTAGGTACACGACGTACTATAGAGTAAAACCATACACAAAAATATAAATATTCAAAAAAAGACAAAAAGGGAAATAGACTATTTTAAATACATCATAGTATTATATATAAGTATTATATATTAAATATATATTTCATATATATATTTTTGTTAATAGTACAAAATTGTTTTGCTATAATTAAAACATGTCATAAACAATTTTTAATTATATCAATGGAATTGAAAAGGCTTTACTTTTTTTTTTGTTAAGATTTATTATTTGAAAGAGAGGGAGTGCTTGCGCACACAAGCGGGAGGGAGGCCAGAGGGTGAGAATCTTCACGCGGACTCCACTGGGTGCAGAGTCCAACGCAGAGCTCGATAGCACAACCCCTCGTGACCCATGAGACCATGACCTGAGCTGAAACCAGGTGTCGGACACTTCACTGACTGAGCCACCCTGGGCGCCCCCAATATACTTTTAAAAAATATATTGGTTTAACCCTTTGTGATACAGCAATTCAAAGTCCTAATTCCACCTTCAATGTAATTTCATATTTGATTTTAATGGTTACTATAACTTTCAGAGTTTCCTTTGTCCAAACGGAGGAAGTTCATCGTTGGTGGTACTGCTTGCTCAGTCTCAGCCACCAAAAAAAATACGTCCAAAGTCAGCTAAAACATTTTCACCTTCCCAGGTGTTAATCATTTCTTCTTGCAAAGGCTTCGGAACACACCGAAATTCTTAGGAAATCATTTCAAAACACATTGAAGGTTTTTACTCCGAAAGATTGTTACATACAGGTTAGAAAATACTGTTTGCCAGGATTTTTTGTTTGTTTGTTTCAATTGGCAGATCTGAGAAGGTTTTTTTTTTTTTTTAAATTATTCTTTGTGAATGACATATGTTGCTTTCAGCAACAAAATAATAGAAATATTTCCAAACATTCATTTTCAAAATGCTCAAGAGCAAGAATTTCTTTCAAAAAGCAATTACTTTCTCATGCATTGTTAAAACACAGGATCTCCCATTGAAGGAACAGATTAAATATGTTTAATTTTTCAAGAATAGCTGCCAGGTAGCATTGAACTAATACTGTCATCGCCAACAGAGGTCAGTAAACTTGAACGTCTGTCATTTTGTGGAACAAAAATATCTTAACATCAACTTCAATGAGTCTTTTCAACACTTTGCCACAAGATCATCCCCGAAGCCCTGGGTACTACAAAAGATTTCAAAATTTCTCTCCATTTCATTACAAAGGACTATGAAGAATTCTATCTTTTAAAGGTCTTGTTTTTAGCAAAACAATCAATGAAGGTGTAGCCATAGCATGATACAGATGCTGATACAGATGTACAGATACACAACGTGAGCCCCTGAAGATACAGACGGGTGTGGTTGTCACTCCAAACTCTTCACGGCCCACCCTGTCCACTCCATTGGCCCAGGTGCCAACTCACAGCAAATATTTGCAAAGGTTACTTCCTTCCTTTCTTGAATAAAATAAACAGAAGTTTTGGGGCACCTGGGAGGCTCAGTCGGTTAGGCAACGAACTTCAATTCATGAAGGTCATGAATTGAGGTCCTGGGATTGATCTCAGGGTCCTGAGATTAAGCTCCATGTCGGGCTCCTCACTCAGCAGGAAGCCTACTTCTCTCTCTCTCTGTCTTTCCCTCCCCTACTCATGCCCTCTCCCAAAGAAATAAAATTTTTTTAAAAATAGAAATTTTAATATTTTCCTCTCATGCCACAGAAAATCAACTGTGACAACCCGCTTTTTTTAAAGATAGATAGATTTATTTAAGATAGATAGATAGATAGATAGATAGATAGATAGATAGATAGATAGATTTATAGATCTATCTATCTATCTATCTATTTCAGGGGAGTGGAGGTACTGAGGGAGAGGAAGGGAGAGCATCTTTAGGCAGACCCTGCACTGAGTGCTGAGCCGGATGCAGGGCTGGATCCCACTACCCTACGAAGAGTCAGACACCCAAACAACCGTGCCCCCCAGGGGCCTCCATACAACCTGCTTTGGAGAGCACTACTTTAAGTAACCCACTTGGAAAAAGACTTCCTATGCCACAAGGAGATAAAAACACCTTGCCAAGGCAAGGGAGCATGAGGCCCCTGAGAAATGAGCCCAAGGAGGTGTCTGAAGGCTGTGCTGTGTCGGCTCCCCGGGCCCGGCACCGAACCCCAAATCATCCCTGAGAGGGGTGTTGAGAGAGCTGCTCCGTGTTGAGTGGCTCTGGATACACGCGAGCTGAGCTGGCCTCCGAAATCAGGAGCCAAGTGTTCCCTGGCATCTGGGATGGCAGACGTGAGACAGAACCACTGCCTGGTGATCCGGGAGTTGTGGACAGAAACAAGCACAGATGCAGATGAGAAGGGCACAGGAGAAGCGTCAACAACTAGAGATGTGGAGGTGGGACCACAGCAGGACAAGAGCCAGGACGTTCTAGAAAGACCAGTGTGCAGCTCAGAGGAAGGGGGAGATGCTGAGCCCGGAGCAGAGCGGTCCGTGCCATCAGTGTCCCTCCTCCACCAGCACTTCCACCCCAGTCAGAGAGACGGGAAGCTCAACATGCCTGTGACCCTGCCTCTGACCTGAGGAGCTCAAGGTAAATATTAAGTTCATCTACAGACACAGGAAGTGACATTGCGTTCACGTCTGAATTTGTGGTTTGAGATTAATCTGCACGATGCATGTCCTACATCTGTGCTCACACAGAGATGTGCAAGGACTCGCTCCAGGCTACGAACGGGCTAGTCCAGCAGGCTGGGGTTGGAGGGTGGCATGCGGTGGGGGTGCAAGCACTGATTTATGCTGCTTTACACAGTTCTTTTTTCTTTTTAAGATTTTATTTATTCATGAGAGACACAGAGAGAGAGGCAGAGACCCAGGCAGAGGGAGAAGCAGGCTCCATGCAGAGAGCCCGACGTGGGACTCGATCCCGGGACTTCGGGGTCATGCCCTGAGCCGAAGGCAGACACCTAACCACTGAGCCACCCAGGTGTCCCTACATTGTTCCTGATGCTCATTGATAGCTTCGTGATTCAGATAAAATATAATTAAAAATATATATATGTAGGGCGTGTCCCCACAGGCCGGCTGGTTTTGCGGCTGGTTTTGCCCGTGAAGCTGTGTTCACAGGTTTCTCCCCGAGAAGACCCAGCAGGTGTCCTGAGGGAGCTGTGCTTTGCCGCCAGGCCTGGACTGAGCAGCGCTGCAGCGGGAAGCCGGGCGATGTTCTTACAAGATGTTGTTCTACAGGAAGACACGGAGGAGGCAGCACGCAGATGCTTCAGTCAACCTCACAGAATTTTCCCCGTAATGCTTTATAAGGAGAAAACCACCATGTCGGCTAAAAGGAAAACTTGGGCACGTGACAAAGTATATACAAGAACAGCCTCCTGCGACCTTGTTCTTGGTTCGCCCCGCATGTCATCCAGACATCACGGGAGAGCGCCTCGGGGAGGTTGCAGAATAACTGGGGGAATGTGGAACAACTCTGCGGATGACAAGCAACCTTATGGCAAGTCCGCGATCCCAAGGAAAATTTTGAAAATGGTATTGCTTTGCTGGATCGAAAGAGACTCTGACCTAGGAAGAGAGGACACTGACCTAAATGCAGGCTGGTATCCCTGCTGGGACGCTGGGTCAGAAAAAGGACAACAGTGGAAAAACTAGTCAAATCCAAATAAAGCCTGGGGTTTAACTAATGGTTACGTGCCAGGTTGGTTTCTTAGTTTTGGCAAATGCACTGTGGTAACGTAAGACCACGGGGGGTGGGGGGGACAGGGTAAAGGGAGGTGGGGCAGCCCTCTGCACTGTGCTCAACAATCAAAGCTTATTCCAAAGAGAGTTTATTTTTGAGACGAGACGTTGTCAAAGATAAGAGACAGGCCGATGGGCCAGATGGGCAAAGGGGATGAAGGAGGGCACTTGTGAGGAGCTCGGGGTGTTGCACGGAAGTGATGAATCACTAGATTCTACTCTTGAAACCAACATTAGGCGATATGCTAAGTGGAATTTAAATAAAAACTTAAAAAAGAAGAAAAAGAAGACGATGAAGTGGTCAAAACTAGTTGGCCCTACTGCAGGGTTTCCTTCTGTCACAAGGAATTCACTCATGGACACATCTCACGTGTTTTTCACAAAATACAACCTGAAATCACAAGGGTATGAAAGCTCATGTGTTTGTCCAGTACTAAATCTAGCCTTGAGATAACCCTGTCTTTCAGGGAGATTTGCAATCGCCATTAACCTTGTAGAGTGCAGTATGAAGGCCGTCAGCTGGCCTGGAAATTTAAAGCGGGTCGTGTAGAACACAAATTACTCATGGCGGGGGGGGTAGTTTTGCTTTTGATGCAACTTCTATTAAATCATTGCTCTGTGAATGGAACACCAGCTTAATAATAAAAGAAAGTCGCAACTATCTTGTTGACATTCTAAGCACTTTAAATAAAAACACGTGCTTTATGGAAGAATGTTTATATGTAACAAACCCCTGCCCAGATCCCTCAGCCATTCTGGGAGGTAGATGATGGCATCTGTTGTCTTAGTTTGCATTTCGTCATTATTAAGTATGACTTTTGTGATGGGAAAACAGTATACAGAGCAAGAGGCTTCCAGGCCAGGAGAACCGGAGACAGGTGGAGCCATGTGGACCCGACGGCTAACTCCAGCAGAGGGCAAAGGAAGGGCTCTCCCTGCAGGGACGGAAAAGACGCCTGGGAAGGAGGGGGAGATGTCAGCCATTCCCCGGGATCAGAGTGTGAAAGCCAGAAAGGCACCTGATACTTCTATGACAAAAATAACTATCATTGGGGCACCCGGGTGGCCCAGTCAGTCCAGCATCTGCCTCGTGATTTCAGCTCGGGTCATGGTCTCAGGGTAATGAGATCTAGTCCCATGCCCGAGCCACACTGGGTGTAGAGCCTGCTTAGGGTCTCTTTCCCCCTCACCCTCTGCCCCTCTAGCTCCCTGGTTGTGCGCACTCATTCTCTCTCTCTCTCTCTCTCTCTCTCTCAAAAAATGATAACTATTATTATTATTAAAATAATTATATTCATAAAAATTCCAAACAAGTTTTAATTAAAGACTCCTTTCTATCCCCTAACCTCATTTCCCCAAAGTAACTGCTGGCAACTGCACACTTTCGGGCATCCTTCCAGACTCTCTCTATGCATCTATAAAGATATAAAGATAATCTTTACAGATATGGAGTCATATACATACACTACTGTATAATTTGCTTTTTTCATGAAACAATAGATCGTGGTCATTTTCCTACCCTTTGTGTTTGTAGGTCTAAGTCATTCTTTTGAGAAGCTGCATTGTATTCCATTTTATGGATAAACCTTAAATTATTTATCCAGTCTCCTATTGATTTTCATTTACAGTGCTTCCAGTTTCTTGCTATTATAGATGATGCTGCCACATTGTTTGTGCTCTAATGAGCACAATCTTTACATCAAGCCCTCTGAGCTTCCACGTACTTCCAAAGACTAACTCTGCAGTTTTAGACAGATTATTTAACCTCCCTGAAACTCAGTGCCCTCATTTTAATTGGAGATAATATCTACCTTATGGGGAGGTTGTGTGGATTAAATGAGTTTGTGTTAACAAGTGAAACCGAATGAAAGAAAATGTCAGGTAGTTTCCCTGATTGTGTGTGTGTGTGTGTGTGTGTGTGTGTGTGTGTGTGTGTGTCTATAGATGGAGAGAGGGGAGAGACAGACAGACAGAGGAATATAGAGATAAAAATGGATGAACCAATGGACAAACTGATGGATGGATGGATGCATGGGTACATGGATGGATACATGGATGGATGGATGGATGGATGGATGGATGGATGGATGGATGGAGAGATGGATGAATACATGGATGGATGGATGGATGGATGGATGGATGGATGGATGGATGGATACATGGATGGATGGAGAGATGGATGGGTGGATGGAGAGATGGATGGATGAAGAGATGAATTAACAGATAGATGGATAGATACCTGTTATGTGAGGAAGACTCCCAAGAGTTATTCTTCACTCACAGAACATGGCGTGGGGAATCTCAATGATCAACAAACTTAAGTTCCTTCCTTTTCCATTCACAGAAATAGGGAGCCGACAAAGCACCAAAGCAACAGGGGATTAAATCCTCCAAGGTATCTGCTTAAAGATTCATTAAACTAAGGACAGTGATAAGACACCTGGAAGTGACAGTCACCCACCTCAGAAGGTGGAGGAAGGGTCAGAGGAGATGGTACTCTTCTGGGTCTAAGAAGAAGTAGTTCCAGAAATAGGGACAGCAAGAACATTGAGAAAAAGTGACCCTGTCATTTTAATAGCGTGTGTTAGCCAGGGAGGGTAAAGCTCTATATAACCACAAATGCATCCCAGACTTTGGCTGGAGAGATTGTAAAATACCTAGAGAAAAGCAAGACTAAGACTATTAAAAATGAGAAAGCTTCAGATGTGGGAGGCTCCTGGAATCCAAACCTGACCGGACTATAATAAATAGTCCTGGGAAGGAGCAGAAGAGGGGACTATCTCAAAAGACCTATGAGATAACAAAATATTTAAAAGCAGGAGCACAGCCTTGCAACCACCTTTGATTCATCCTCTAATTTAATCAGTTCTCAAATCCCATAAACCTTATGCCTGGTACAAACCTCCCGCCGAAGTGATCTTCCTAAACCCACTGTTGATCGTGCCCAGGGCCTCTATTCCTCTGTGATTTACAGAATAAAGTCTGAAGTCCTGGCCTGGCATGCAGAAGCCTCCTAAGTGTGGTCCCAGCCTGACCTGCACTGCTCTCCTCCGTCTACCTCCACTCTGATTACTCTGGTGGCACAGCCCCCTTCTGCAGGGAGGACTGCCTGACCTGCACGCTGGGCCTGGAGTATACGGGGGGACACCTAGAGTTTGGGGCCTGTTAGCACCCCCGTTCCATCTGGAAATGGTCCCTATATGAGCTCAGCTGGTTCTGAGCAAACAGCACCCTCAAGATACCACCCTACCGTTGGCCACTGGGGGATCCCTGCCTCCTGCTCTCAGCGACCAGCTCATAGGATAGGCACGTAATTGAAGCCAGAGCAAGTCCAGCCTTTCTCAGAGTGGCCGATGAGTGCAGGGGCAGACTCAGCCTCTATGGCCCTTGGGGGGAGAAGCTATTAAAATGTGGGCTGGGGCGCCCAGCCACCATCCTACCCACCTCGGGGAAACTGATCCCCGAGCTCCACAAGGGCAGGGGGTTCTGGTGGGCACAGAGCACATGCTTATTTGTTGAATGAATTAATGAAACCGGATCAAATTAGACCAGCGGGCATATAATAGGACCAACAGATTCCTGTTGTGCCCTCTAGGCTTCCCAACTAAGTCCACTCATACATTCCATTTCTGCATTTCTTCGTACCCTGGCTCCATCTCAAATAACCCCAAAGAGCCTCCCCAACACATGTTCAAAAACTCAAACCTCCCCGGGCTTTTTCATATGCTAGTTCTCTCCTGCAACCTTCCCAGAGGCTCCCAGGCCAGGTACCCTCTGTGCCTTGTAAACTGCAATCGCACCCTATTTAAATCTCTATTATTGAAACCTTTAAACGTTTCTTATTTTCTACCTTGACTTAAGGCTCAGGGACAGGGCCGCTGCACACATTGGCGGTGCCCACCCCTGCCCCGGGACCCCTCTAGGGGATCAGCGGCTGTGAGCGGCCCCAAAGGCTCCGGGTGCTGGGCGAAGGCTCAGGTGTGCACCTTCCCCAGGGCAGCCGAAGGCCTGAGGTGCCTGGGGCCTCCTTCTCTGCCGGGCCCCGCACCAGCACCCGCTGGCCGGAGACCCGAGGCTGGCTCTCGCCCCCCAAGGCGACACTCGCCCCCCACCACCGTTCACACTGCAGGGGTCAGGCTGAAGCTTGGTTCGTCTGGGGCCCACGTTCTGGAGTCGCCCGCCCCGTCCTCAGGACCCTCCCCCCTAAGTAATGCATGTGGGCACTGCAGGCCACTGTGGACCCCAAGAATACGACCCAGGTGACACTCGTCTCCCCAACACATCTCTTGAAAACCAGCTGCACCTGGAGCCCCTTCCATCCCTCGCAGGGCAGGCTTCCCTGGAGCTGCGAGGTGCAAACCCGGGGCTGCATGAACAAGGGACGGGGGACCCCACGTGGACCTGAAGACCTGGGGCACACGAGGAGGAGTCACCTGGGCAGGCACATGTTTCAAGTCAGGTCAGAGAAACAACAAAAACGGCCCTTTTCAAAGGTCTGTCCACAGGGAAAGCTACACAAACGTACTGTTTTCAGAATTCCTCTTTTCTTGCACTGATTCTCTCCAGGGTCTCCTGAATCCCCGGATTCAAGTGAACTCCCAGTGCACCCAAAGTGTCCAACTAACCTGTGATGACACGGCCGCGTGGGCCTCAAGTGCAACATCATCCATGCCACATCTGGTTTGGGAGGAGTTTTGATTTCCTCCAAAACGTGCCTCCCTCTCCCAAATAAAGCCTCTGCCCCCTAAATAAGTGAATACATAACAGACACGGGGTCTGACACAGTGAACCCCATCTGGTGCCGTGGACCCGCGGGTCTGCATTCCCCAAACACAACCGACGGAAGCGATCATCTTGAGAGGACTGTACGGTTCACGGGATATTTTGTAAGAAGAGACTTGCAGGCCTCATAAAATTGGAAAAGGCTTCCCTCGGAGCAGAACCCCTGGGCTCCGGAGCACAGCTGGCTTCCCGACATTAAACTTTCAACACGGGGATGCCTGGGGGGCTCCGCGGTGGAGCGCCTGCCTTGGGCCCAGGCCATGACCCCGGGATCCTGGGATCGAGTCCTGCGTTGGGCTCCCTGCATGGAGCCTGCTTCTCCCTCTGCCTGTGTCTCTGCCTCTCTCTCTGTGTCTCATGAATAAATAAATAAAATATTTTAAATAAACAAACAACTTTCAGCATGTACCTTCTCTCGTGTTCAGCCCCTGTGCACTTTAACGTCTTTAACCAGGGGCATCTGGGTGGCTCAGCTGGTTAAGCACCTGCTTCTGGCTCAGGTCGTGATCCCGGGGCCCTGGGGTCCAGCCCTGCATCCATCAGCTCCCTGCTCAGCAGGCAGCCTGCTTCTCCCTCTCCCTCTGCCCTCCCTGTGCTCGCTCGCTCTCTCTCCCATGAAGAAATAATATCTTTAAAAATAAATTAATAAAAATAAAGTCTTTAGCCGTGTCACAGTGTCCCTAGTTAGGTCCATCGATGCCAGGCAGGAAGGCACAGCCAACTCCTTCCAGACAATATGTGCAAGCACACTCTCCCAGGGACGCTCCTCACACTCTCTGGTTTTAATATTCATCAGCTCCTCCTCCACCCAGAATTCCTAATTCTCAGTGTGGGACAATGTTTTCCTATTAAACATTCTCCCCTAAGCCTCATTACCTCTCGGTGGTAGAAAATCATTGTGGTGTTTTGGCTGTCTTTGCGGGAAAGGAAATTAATTTACAAAAGAGGGGGGAAAAATAATTTCCAAGTAACAAATTCTCCTGAACTTGGGATTTTGGCACTTCACGCCCAAGTCAGATAGAAAAGGGGGGTGGCGGACGGGGGGGAGGGGGGCCTAGGGCTGCTCCACAAATTACAGAAAGTGGCTACAACTGCCCCAGAATTAACAAGTGCACAAAATGGGGGCAAGAAGGGGAGCCAGCGGGAAGCCCCGGCCCCGGAAAACCAGGCCATGAAATGCCACTAATAAAGATAATGACGGAGCGGTACTCTCAGGATGTTCAATTAAATATACACCATACCAGAAGGGACTCCACTCGCACTGCAAACCAGGGGATGCCAGTCATCGCACCAAGCAAGCCTGCCGGGTGATTATGAATGTCCCCGCTCCTTGCCCCGCGCCCCATTTAACAGACCAAGAGTAACCAATTGTAAAGGGAAATCTTCAGAAATGAAGTCTACACGAACGTGTGAGTCATAGACACAGGAGAAACAAATGACCCTTTTAATCAACACTCCTGGCAAGCAAAAAAAAAAAAAAAAAAAAGACAACTTTATACCTTTTTATTATAAAACAAAACAGCTCACCAAGGACAGAGTTGGCCCTGGTTACATTAGAGAAAGCCATCCCCAGACCGACAGCATCACTACGCCATGTGGCCCTTCTGATAGACTCTGTGCTCTAACGTGAGCAAAAATAACGAAATCTGGTGACATTCATCCCGCCACCCGTCTCCGGGTCCTCACGGGCTTGCTGAACTGTGTGAGACCCCAAAACTGCAGATCAAAGGAGGAGATTGCGCGACTGAGTGTTGACGCCGTGTGAACTCAACACCCACTAATCGTGTGACCCACGAGAGGCCGCTTAGTCCCTCAGAGCCACAGGTCCTCAAGGTGTCCCTGCGAAACTTAAATGAGGCCCCAGGTACGAAGTATCAAACCCATTGCAGATGCTCGTGGGATGTTAGGTCTCCCTCCCTCCCAAGCGCGTCCTCCGACACAGGGGCGAAGGACTGCGGTGAGGCCACCTCGAGCCCCGAGCAAGCAACACCTGGAGAAAGTGGGAAGATGCTTGCAGCCCGCATCCAGGCAGCCAGGCCGGGCCACGCGGACTCGAGGGCTGCACGCAAGGGCCGTGGAGGGATGAAGCCGGTGGAGGAGGCCTGGCGCGCCCCCACCCACCGTCCGCGGAGGTCTCGGCCGTCCACGCAGGAACGGCAGGGCCCAGCCACGGGAACTCCTCCAGGGGACCCCTCTGCGGACGACATGGGCAGAGCAAAGGAGAGAAAAGTGTTGCCAGGTCTCCAGGTTCGCCTGGGATGAGAAAGAAGAGCTCTAGGCTCTCGGGCAGGGGTCCAGCGGGCTCTGGGCCTCCCCGCCTCCCCCACTCAGCCCCAGCCGTGGGCGCCCTGTGACCGGGCTTCCTGCCTCCCCTGTGGGCCCTCTGCACCCCCAGCACCCGTGTGCTGCCGGGCCCCCCGGAGCTCTTCCCGCCCAGCTTCACCAGGTGGCCTGCTGGCCAGCCTCCATCCCGGGAACCCCGGCCCCTTCCTAATCCTCTGCATGCAAGGAAACTGGGCTGGCAGAGTCGCCTCCAGACCCCCGTGCCGGGGACAGTCTGCCCTCGGATCCTCCTCATCGGGGCCTGGTCCAGACGCGGTCGCCGGGGATGCGTGGCCCCTGGCACACAGGCAGCCTGGCTACCTGCTGCAAGGCTCAGGCTCTCTCCTGGGCACACCCATTGGGCACATGTGCCATCATACACATATTTTTCTTCTTGTTTGAATTTTAATCACGATCACTGCCTGAATCCGACCATACGCTGCGGCCTCAAATGGCCGGTGCCTGCCAGGCAAATCCTGGGCTTCTCGCAGTGGGGAGGTCAGTGCAGAGCAGGGTGGGAACGGGCAGCGTCCATTTGCAAAGGCTCTAGGAAGCTGCTACCACCATCCCTGGGTGTTTTAGTGTGAGCAACAAAAATTAATCCTAATTAAAGTCGAGGAGTTATTGGAAGGACTCTGGGAGCTCACGGAGTCGCTGCCAAGGCTGGCGGATGGAGCTGGGGCAGAGGGCAGCGCCAGGGGACTGAAGAGCAAACGGGAGCAAGGGCTCTTGGAGCGGGGAGAGAGTGGCCAATCCGTCCCCAGCCTCACACCGCCCCCAGTCTTTGGTCCCCCCATCTCCCAAGCCCCACAAGAAGCATGTGGTCAGCGAGGCCACGTCCAGGTGCTCCCCCGGTTGTCCCAGGCGGTGACAAGAAACATCCGGCCCTCCGGCACCTGTCAATGGGAACATCCCCTCAGCCTCTCCGCAGGGGCAAGTGGCAGCTCTCCAAAAGGAAATCGGAGAGCTGCAGGAAAGAAGAAAGGATAAATACCCACCCCCCCAGGTGAAAATGAAGCCAAGAGGGTGGTCCTGGCCCCCCGGGCTCACCTGGTGGGGTCACCGGCACCCCACCTCCAGCCAGGGTTGGCCTGGAAAGCCCCCCAGCCCGCCGTGCAGACCGCCCTCTCCCCGCACCCACCCTGAAGGTCAGGACAGGCTTCCCCAGAGCTGGAGAGACGCGAGGGGTTTGTGGGAAGGCAGAGAGGCTGGGGACGTCCTGCGTGTCCCACCAGGTGGAGCCGCCACCGAGGCAGCTCTGCAAGCTCAGCAGTCACGGGCCAAGGCTGAGACCTGCTGGAAACAGGGACCTTCCCCCCAAATGGAGGATCACAACCTCGGCTTAAAATGAAAACGGAACCTGAGGGGTCAGCAAGGTGCCAGCTCCTCAGGTGTGTGACGGCAGGACCCGGCAGGCGGACAGGGCAGCAAGGCCGCGGCCCCGGCGCCAGCACGCGCGGCCTGCGGTCGGGTGAGCCCGGGCCACCTCTCGAGCCCGCGCCGCGTCCTCGGGGCCAGGCCTGCGGTCTGAACGCTTCCTCGGGGGGCGACATTTCAGTGATAGCGTCTCCCTGGGGCAGAGTGACCTCAAAAGCAGGGACCCCGTCTGGTCTTTGTTCCCACCAATGTCCCTGGTGTTCAGCATCTGATCCGCAGAAGCAGGAACTCCGGAAATACGTGAATTAGGCAATGAGTGAATAAATGAACAAACAAGCTGAGCCTGACTCGCTTGTTTTCCACGGCCCAGTCCCCATCCACCACTCTTACCTCCACGTGGCCAACGCTCCACAGAAAATGCCAGTTTTCCTCGGTAGTAGTACCGCGGCAATCTAAACCTGGACTGAAGGGGTGGGGTGGAAGGGGCCCTTGTGCGGGCGGATCAGATGCCTTAGGGATCAGATGCCTTAGGGATCAGATGCCTTAGGGCGAGGGGTTCTCACAGCTACCTTCCCTCCCCCGCCTGGGGCCCGAACCCGAGCACCTACGACACGCAGCACGGCAGCCGCCCGCCGCTCCGAGACCCCCGGTGTCTCCTGTGTCGGGTAATTTTATGTGTCAGCTTGACCCGGCCATGGGGTACCAGATATTTGGTCAGACATCATTCTGGGGCTGTCCTTGAGGGAGGTTCTGGAGGAGATTAGCATTTGAATAAATAGACTGAGGAAAGTCAATTGACCTCCTTAATGTGGGCAGGCCTGACCCAATCAGTTGAAGACTGAATGGAACTAGAAGGGGAGAGGGAACTCCTCCTGCCTGGATGTTGGAGCTGGGGCACCCGCCTTCTCCAGCCTTCGGCCCGACACATCAGCTCTTCGTGGGTCTCCAGCCCGTTGGGTTTCACGCTGGCATTTGCACCCTGGCTCTCCTTGAATCCCAGGCCTTTGGCCGCAGGCTGGAATTACATCACTGGCTCTTCTGGGTCTCCAGCTTGCCGACTGCAGAGCCTGGGACGTCTCAGCTGCCCTAATCATGTGAGCCAACTCCTCATAATAAATCTCTTTATGCACATACATCCTATTAACTCTGTGTTTCAGGAGAACCTGAATACAGCACCCCTCACTAAGTCCCTTGGTGACACTGGATCCTCCCTGGGAAGCCCTGGGCCTCGTCCTAATCTAGCAGGTCAAGGTGGAGCTGGGCGCAGCAGGGGTCTCGGGGACACAGGCCAGTCTGCCGACACCCGCCTGGAGGTGCAGAGGTCACAGAGTGACAAGGGTATACACCTGTGCACACATCACTAGAAGCATCACCCTGGAGAGCTCCCAGGCCCGGCCCACCAAGCTCCCTCCACACCTCAGCCCACGAAACCCGGACACATCACCATCCATCAGACCCGTCTTTTCTAGGGTTTCACACACGTGGAATCATACACACCTCTGGCTTCCTTGGCTCAACATAATATGATGTAGGAACCAAAGGCAGAAGAAAAATTAAATTTCCTCACTACCCGTAGCCCACTGACAAGCCCTTGAAATAGGCAGAGTGACCTTCCTCCAGAAACTCAGCTGCGTTGCTGTTAATACTTTGTTGAGGGCAAAAGGCAGTCTTAGCCAGGCCCACGGCCTCCTGTAAGTCTACTTGAACATATAAAATTCCTTTGAAAACTTCCTTTATTTCTACTTCCTGCTCCCCTAAGATCCATGTTGGCAATCATCCCCCAACATATGACCCACTGACACATCTGAAGGGCCTCATGACCCAGGTTTTATTACACAGTAATAAATGACCTTGTCCTAATAATAGGTGGCCCCCCTCGAGGTCCTGGAAACCTTGCTTCCAAAGTTCCTTAGAGACTCACGCTCTCCCTAACCACCCCCTCCAGCTTGAGTGTATATAAAGGGCCGCTCCTCAGGACCCCAGTACAGCTCTTTCTGCCCACGGGTCCTGTCCCCATGCTTTAATAAAACTAATAAAACCACCTTTTGGCACCAAAGACATCTCACGTGGCTGTTGGCTTCAAACCGTAACATCTTTCCTGCATCATAATGTTCTCGAGGTTCATTCTTATTGTGTGTGTCAATGGGCTGTTTTATTACCATTTAGTTTTCTGTTACCTGAATACTTCACCATTTCTTCGTCTAGTCACCAGCTGATGGCCATCTGGATTATTTCCATTTTTTTCCGTATTATGATTAAAGCTGTTCAAAACATTCACCTCCAAGTCATCATGTGAGCCTGTGTTTTCATTTCTTCTGAGCAAATATTTAGGTGCAGAAGAGTAGCTCGTAAGATAAGTTCATGCTTCACTTGATAAGCAACGGACAGATTGTTTCCCAAAGTGACTGCACCATCTTCCACTCCCAGGAGCAAAATTTTCACATCACTCTGCCCCCACAGACAGGTGGACAGGTGCTCATGCAGGGCCTACAGGGTATGGGGGCCGGAAGACGTTGTTTCGGTATCACAGCATGGCGGGCCTTCAGTTTTGCACGCTCCTCGGCAGCTCGGTGTACACAGTGATCCACGTGCACCCACGTGGCACTGGCCATGCTGGGGAGGGAGAGCACTGCATGTGTCTAGCAGCCAAGGGCTCAAGGACAGGCCTGCAGTTTACTGACCTGGGGTCTCTCCCTCTGACCCCCAGCCCCCCAGGAATCTTGCACCGTGTCTGGCATTACCACTTGCTGGTACATGTGTGATGAATAACCGAGTGAATAAATGGAATCTGGCTTAATAACGTCTGTCTCTATGCCTGTCTCACTCACTTGGACCACTGCTTTCTCCTCTTGGGCTCATGATTTGAGCACTGGCCTCTCTTGGGGAAAACACTTCTCTCAGTCTTCCGAGAAGAAAGCTAACCTGTTGTTGACCACTCGGGGAGAGAGCAGGGGCCTCTGGGGCATTCCCTGCTAACTCTTGCCGTCCCTCTGAGGACCGACACAGGGAGTCCCCCCCGGGTGGAGCTTTGCTTTCCACACACACAGTCTTTGCTTCCACACTAGAAAACAGCTCTCCTGTGTGGCTGTCCCGGGCCTGGAGGTGCAGGGCTCCAGAGCTGGGTCTCATGAATCTCAGGAGAGGTCGCCACCTTGGCTAAGTGGCAAGACCATTCTACACCCAGGTTTTCTCCTCTGGAAAGAACAGCGTGGTGATAACACATTCACGGCATCGCTCTGAGGCTGGAATGAGATCGTGTACATGATAGTGCTCTGAAAACACTAAATTGCTCCCCAAATGTTAGGCCCTATTATCATGCAGCACTTGGTTCTCCTCATGCTGCCCACCAGCGCCACCAGGCTCATTAGCTGTGCTGAACAAATCCTCATGTTCTGTTGGCCTAAAAGCTATAGACAGACCCACTGTCAGCATCCACCAGTGACCCTGTACGAGGAATGTTGTCAGACCCAGACCAATAGAGTTGGTTTCCCATCACTGGGGCTCTGAGACCAAAGGAAGCATGTACTCCAAGGCCTCAGACCCCAGGATTCATGGTTAACACCAATCTTCCTTCCTTCCCAACATCCACAGATTAACATTTTTGGCTATGAAGACACCTCATATCCGTGGGCTGGACCTGGGTGGTCCTCCCTACAGCCTTCTCTCCTAGTTTCCACTTTGTTTCACTTAAGTAAGGAGTCAACCTGAAGCTGCCTGTCTCTCACATCAGAAAAAGCTCCTGCACAGCCTCTGCTCAGCAAACTCCATGACTGTTCAAAAGCCACACTCCCTACTGATGTCCAGCTAAGTTAAACTGCTTAGAGCCATATTAGCCCCCCGAATCGGGAGGCAGGGAAGAGTACAACATCACCATGTTGTTGGTTGGGCCTCCAGGCCTACTGGGAGCTCTCAGCAGGGATTCTGAAGAGCAAGATGAGGGCTCTGGAGAAACCACTGTGCATCAGAGGTCACCCTTGTTCCAGGGAGAGTAGGGGTCTCAAGCACTGAAGAGGACCTTGACAACCTCACGCCTAACTAGTATGCAAGGGCCCAGTACTGGAAGGTGGCCACAGTTCTGCTAAGCATGTGGAAACAAATACAGGAGCCCTAGTTCAGTAAGCCCTTCCCCTAAGTCTGTGCAGATCTCCTAAGCTCCTAGAGGGAAAGAGTCAGCAGGGCTGGGAGAGGGACCAAAGTTTCACATGACTTCAGCTGATGAACAGAACAAGGATGGCAGATGCAAGCAGGGAGTGGACAAGTTGGAACCAGCCATCCTGAGTCAAAAGGCTGAAGTTTCTTGCTCAATGTATAATCATAACGCTGCCTAGCCTTGGCATGTTGATCACTGGATAGGATACCAGGGACACAATCTGTGGACTGTCAGCCCTTTGGGGTGAAGACACTGAGCAAAATGCTCAGGTTTGGGAGTCCTGAACTGGGAGAGGATTTAGGAACTGATGGACTCACTCAGTACCAGTCTGCCAGATTCTCTTTTCCTCCCAACCTACTATATCCAACCTCAGCTCAACCTACGACTGTGAAGCCCCTGCTCTGGAACAAGCTAGCAACACAGTGATGGTTCCTATATTTAAGGCAGTCACAATATACAGGGAAAGATAGGCACATAAGTAGATAGTTTAAAATATTATACTAAGTACTCCACAGGAGATAAAATACAGATTGTGTGGGCCTACAAAGAGATGCCCAACCCAGCCCGGGGAATCTGATCTGTGTTGCCGATGTCTAAGATGAAGGTGTTTCTCCTCTATTCACTTCTCTGCAAACATATTGTGGATTCTGAGACATGTTTCTAAAGGTAGTTCAAGCACAGAGCCCATGATATTCTTCATATGGAACAAACTACATCTTTCAGACATAAAATGATTCTTCTGACCTTTTCTTCCATATGCAACCAGGTCCCAGGCCTATGGATTCCACTACTGATAATCTCTCTCCACTTTGACCTCTCCTGCCCTAGTCCACTGCCACGGTTTTAGTCCCAGGTGCTGGTCATCAACTCTCTGCTTAATTTGTATGGCAATCATATTATAAAGAGCTATGCTGGAGTAAAGTTTTTGTATGATATTAAAATTAAACTACTATTAATCTGAACTACATTGTTTTAAGTTAAATGTTAATTTAATCCGCAGGATAATTACTAAGAAAATAACTCAAACAGTATATAATAAAATAAACAACAGAATTAAAAGGCTACACTAAAAGACATCTATTTAACACAAAATTAGGCAGTAATGGAGGAATAGAGGAACAGAGATATAAGGCATACAGAGAACAAATGGCAAAATGGAAGGGGCAAATTATACTTCATCCAAATGTAAGATGCAAATTACACTTAATTCCATTAAGTGTAAGTGATTCAAATATTCCATTCAAAAGGCAAAGATTGAGATTTAGCAACTTTTTAAAAAAATCTAAAGATGCAGTCTACAAGAAACACACTGTGGATTCAAAGATACAATAGGTAAAAAGTGAAAGATGGGAAACGAAGTACCATAGGAACATTAACCAAAAGAGACTAATATTAGACAAAATAGACTTTAAGAGTATTTGTATAGATAGAAGGATACTTCATAATGTTAAAACTGTCAATCCATCAAGAAGATATAATATCTAATTGCATTAAATAAATAATGCTATCCAATTCTAATTGTATTACATATATATTATATAACTAGATATATATGTTATATAAGAGATATATATATGTAACAGCAGAGCCCCAAAACACATGAAACAAAAATTGACAGAACTGAAAGCAGAAATAGATCATTGAACAATAATAATTGGAAACTGTAACACCTCACTTTCAATAATTGATGGAAGAATAAAGCGGAAGGTCAACAATGAAACAGACCTGAGTAACATGAAGAATTAAGTAGACCTAACATGTCTATAGAACACTCTGAAAAAAGAAAAATATACATTCTTCTCATGCACACATGGAACATTCCTCCCCGATAGATCATATGCTCTGCCATTAAACAAGCCTCAACAAATGAAAAGGGTTAAAAATCACATAAAGTGTGTTATCTGGCTTCAGTGAAATTAAATTAAAAATCTAGAACAGCGGGTGCCTGGCGGGCTCGGGCAGGAAAGCATGCAACTCTTGATCTCAGGGTTGTGAGTTCAAACCCCAGGTTGGGTATGGGGATTACTTAAAAATAAAATCTTTAAAGAAAAGAAATCCAGAACAGAAGGAAATGTTGGAAACCCATGAGTGTGTGAAAATTAGACAACACGCTCCTCAAAAACCAATGTTTCAAATATGAATTCACAAAGGAAATTTTAAAATGCTTTGAGATAAATGGGGAAAACCCCACAACATACCAAAATGTGCCATGCAATGAAAAAAGTGCTTAGAGGGAGATTTGCAGTGGTAAACACCTCTATTTTTTTAAAAGAAAGATCTCAAGTCAGCAATCTAACCTTCCCCCTTAAGTAACTGTAAAAAAATGAAGACTAAACAAAACCCAAAGCAAGCAAAAAAGACGGAAATAATAAAGCTTAGAGTGAAAATATACAAAATAGAAAATAGAAAACAATAGAGAAAACCAGTACACAAAACATTAGTTATTTGACAAGTTCCACAAAATTAATAAACTTTTACCTAGACTTACCAGGGAAAAAGGACAGAGGATTCAAATCAGTAGGATCAGGAATGAGAAGATATCATTACTAACCTTACAAAATAAAAAGAATTACAAGAGAATACTATGAATCACTGTACAGGCAACAAATTACATAATTTTGGTGAATGGACAAATTCCTGGAAAGACACAAACTACTGAAACTGTCTCAAGAAGAAATGGAATGTCAGAATAGACTTTTAACCGGTAAGGAAATTGAATTAGTAATTTGAAAACTTCCCACAAAGAAAAGCCAAGGCCCAGATGTCTTCACTGGCAAATTTTCATTTAAAGAAGAATTAATACCAGGCTTTCACAAACTCTCCTCTACCCACTCACTCCCCCGAAAAGAAGGAATATTTTCCAACTCATCCTATGAGGCTAGTATTCTTACCCTGATTCTAAAATCAGGCAAAAAAAAAAAAAAATCACAAGAAAAGAAAACCACAAATCAACATCCCTTATGACTATAGACACAAAAAATAGCAAACTAAATCTAGCAGCATATAAAAAGGATTATGCACGATGATCAAGGACATTTATTCCAGGAATGCAAGATTTGTTTAACTTCTGAAAATCAGTCAATGTAATACGCTGTATTAACAGATAAAGCACAAAAACCACATGATTTACCTCATTGACACAGAAAAAGCTTTTGAAAAACTCCAACAACCCTTTCATGTAAAACACTCAACAAATTAGGAATAAAAGCAAACTTTCTCCACTTGAATAAGGGCCTCTGTGAGAAAACCCACAGCTAACATACTTAACGATGAAAGATTGGATGCTTTCCCTCTAAGACTACGAACGTGGCAAGGACGGAGATGCACCGAGGAATCGCACTTCTACTCAACGCTGTACTGGAGGCTCTGGTCATGCCAATTAGGCAAGTGAAGAAATTAAATGACATCTACAAGTAAGAAGGAAAAAGCAAGACTATCTCTATTGGTAGATGATAGGAACTTGTAAGCGGACAAGTCTAAGGTACACACAAACTAAGAGAGCTAAAAACTATAAAATATATATTTATAAAATATATATCTAATAATGATTTTTTTTGTTTTTTTGGTTTTTTTTTTTTTTGAAATAGGAATTAAAGTCATAGTGAGACATGACTCTACAGCTTTCCAAAGGCCTAAAATTAAAAAGACCAACAACACGAAGTGCTGGTGAGAATGTAGAGTAGCTGACGTTTGCCTATATTGCTTACAGGAGTAAGAACTCTTGCAACCACTTTGGCCCAAAGAGGGGCTGTATCCTCTACAGCTAGACATCGGCTTATTTTGTGACACTATGGTCCCATTCCTATCCGTGCATTGGACGGAAAGAGACTCCACCAAAGACACAGACAAGAACATTCAGGGCAGACCTATTCATTATATCACAAAATCAGAACGAACTCAAATGTCCATCAACTAGGAAATGGGTAAATTGCAGTGTGTTCATTCAGTGGAATTCTGCACAGCAACGAATACCAGACAGACGTGACAACACAGAATAGTCTCAAGAGGTCATGTTGCGTGACAAAAGTCAGACATTAAAAAGCATGGTCTTTATGATTCCATTTATACGAAGTTTGCGCATAACTGCATTGATGATGAAAAGAGTCAGTGGTTACCATCAGGTGAGAAATAGATGAGAACTGGACTAGAACATGATGGAAACTTCTGGAATATCAATATTACCCTGATCCAGGTGCTAGTTTCATAGGTAAAAACAAATCAAGCTGTGCACTTAAAATCAATGTTTTAAAAAAAAAATCAATGTTTTTATGTATTTTACCCAACTGTGATTAAAATGATTTTCTGAGGATGTTTGGGGGACTCCATGGTTGAGCGTCTGCCTTCAGCTCAGGGTGTGACCACGGAGTCCCAGGATCGTGTCCCGCATCGGGCTCCCTGCATGGAGCCTGCTTCTCCCTCTGCCTGTGTCTCTACTTCTCTCAACTAAATAAATAAAATCTTAAAAAAAAAAAAAGTTTTTGATAACATCATCAAAGATAAAATTAAAATATATTAAGTAATACCTAACAGCATACATTATTTAAAAGACTGTATCTAGGACTCTGGCCTGAGTCCGCCCCTGCACCCGACACACATCGTATCTACTCCCCACGTCCCACGGGCCTCCAGCTGTGCCTCCGTAAAGGCAGTCAAGGATCTCCTAAGCATTTTTTACTGACTCAAAATGTTGACGGCTCATAGTGAACTCTCTTCCACTAAAATTTCCAAGTCTCTTTTTCCCCATGCACAGCTAGGGCCCATTGTCCTCATTCTGTCCTTTTGCATCTTTAAAACATTTTTAATGTTATTATTATTACTTCTTACTGCAAGAGGTAACAACCCTAATGGAAATCAAATGCAATTGGGAAAAGGAAAATTTCCCACAGGCCAGCCATCCCACAAATTGTCAAGTTCCAGGGCCCTCCATTCCCTGTCCACTTACATATTTAATTTTTATGTACTTATAATCACCTCATAGATACAAGTCTGCTATTCTGTTTTAAATATACATACTGTTACATCATAAATAATTCCCATAGTCTTTACAATTATCATTTTTATTGGTTGCAGAATAGTCTGTGGTGCAGCTATACCCATAATTTTCTTAGCTACTCCCTGTATTGAACGTTGAGGTTATTTCCAATTTCTCAGTATGATAGATAGCACTGCAATGAAATGCTTATATATTCATGTATTTCTCATTTAAATTATACCATTAGGCCCACTTCCTAGAAGCAAGATTATTGGGTCAAAGGTATGATTCTAGGTATGTTTTGCAAAATGATATCCTAATTAACATGACCACCAACAATGTAGAAATATAGCTTTATCATGACCTTGACAGTATTATCACTTTTAGTGACAGTATTAGTATATGTATTAGTATTAGTATATGTATAATATGATAGTATTATGACTTTTAATCACATGCAATAGACATATGATTATTTCATAAATTTCATTTTATAATTCTGTTGTCCTTCCTGCCATGTATGTTTGAAATGCTGGTATCTGCTACAGAGCCAGGTATGGAGGAAGAGTGTGATAAACATCTTTTGAAGTGAACTCAGCTTTATTTCTTATGTTGTCAGTTATATTCATGCCTTTGCCCATTTTTATTTATTTTTTATTATTTTTAATAAATTTATTTCTTATTGGTGTTCAATTTGCCAACATACAGAATATGTGCTCATCCTGTCAAGTACCCACCTCAGTGCCCGCCACCCAGCCACCCCCACCCCCACCCGCTTCCCCTTCCACCACCCCTAGTTCGTTTCCCAGAGTTAGGAGTCTCTCATGTTCTGTCTCCCTTTCTGATATTTCCCACTTATTTTTTCTCCTTTCCCCTTTATTCCCTTTCACTATTACTTATATTCCCCAAATGAATGAGACCATATAATGTTTGTCCTTCTCCAATTGACTTATTTCACTCAGCATAATACCCTCCAGGTCCATCCACGTCGAAGCAAATGGTGGGTATTTGTCGTTTCTAATGGCTGAGGAATATCCCACTGTATACAGAGAACACAGCTTCTTTATCCATCATCTGTCGATGGACACCGAGGCTCCTTCCACAGTTTGGCTATTGTGGACATTGCTGCTATAAACATCGGGGTGCAGGTGTCCCACGTTTCATTGCATCTGTATCTTTGGGGTAAACCTTTGCCCATTTTTAAATCTAAGTTCTAACGTATGCTTGACGGATCTGAAAGAGGCAACGTAAGCATCTCCACTGTGTCGTATCCATAACATCTGCTACTCTACCCTCTGTTACCATTTTTGTTTTCCTTAAAAGAAGCTTTAAATTTTGGGGCACCTGGGTGGCCATGGGTTAAGCACACAACTCTTGATTTTGGCTCAGGCCATGATATTAGGGTTGTGAGATTGAGCCCACGTCAGGCTCTACACCGAGCACAGAGTCTGCTTAGGATTCCCTCTTTCTCTCTTCCTCTGCCCCTCTCCCCCTGCTCACTCTTTCTGTCTCTAAAAATATAGATAAATAGATGATAGATAGATAGATAGATAGATAGATAGATAGATAGATAGATAGATAGATGATAGATAGATAGATAGATGATAGAAAAAGAGGTTTTAAATTTTCATAAAGTTGTGTCTCTACTAGACCCTAGAACAACACAGGTTTGAAGTGTGTAAGCCCGCTTATATTTTATATGTGGATTTTTTTTTCAACAAATACAGTCTCGTACTGTAAATGTACTTTCTCTTCTTAGGGTTTTCTTAGCATTTTCTCTTCTCTAGCTTACTTTATGCTAAGAATACAATATGTAATACCTGTAATATACAAGCTATGTGTTAATTAAGCGTTTAGGTTACGGGTAAGGCTTCCAGTCGACAGTAGGCTATTGGTAGCCAAGGTTGGGATGAGTCAAAAAGTTAAATGCAGATTTTTGACAGCACATGGTGGTGGTGGCAGGGGTGGGATTGGTGCCCTAACCCTCACACTGTTCAAAGGTCAACTGTTTACCTCTATAATATTTTTTGTCACTTTAAATTTTAGGAAATTATCTGAAAAATCTTATGGCCTGTCATGTGCTCATTTTCCATGATTATTTTTCCTACTTAATTCCTTAACAGAACTGTTTTTAAGTTTTGAATCATGATGAGGTATATAGCTTCCCTGTCTCCAATCACTAACAAATTCCGCTAAAATCATTTATTCAATAATGCTTCCTTACTCCATAGTGTGTGATTCCTCCTTTATCTTCTATTAAATTATTTGGTGTAGGATCTCCTTCAGTCTTTGCTGTTGCTCTAAATGTCTGTTTTGCACAGCATCGAAGTATCTCTTGATTTAATTATTAGTGTGTATGTTCTAAAATCTGTTAATACTATTCCCCTTCATTATTTCCTGTTTTCTGGGTATTTTTATATTAACTAGTTTTCCTTTTCCAGTGCTATTTCTAATTATCTTGTAAAAGTCCAATAAAGAACTGATTGGGATTTTGATAGAGGTTGAACTAAATTATAAATTGAGCAAATAAATAAAAGCAATTTTTTTCATATTTAGCCAAAACACAGTATCTGGGAATATCATAAGTCTCCCCCATTATTCTTCCCTATTACTTTCAATGAAATATGGGGAAATGCCAAAGAACAGGGGCTCTGGAGTAGATTATCTGGGTTTGAATGCCAGGTCATCTACCAACTGGAGCTATATATCCGTCAGCATTACTAAGTGACAACCAGAAAAATCTCTGTGGCATACAAGATCGAGGACATATTTCTCCCACTGGCAGGTCTCTGGGTCAGCTGTTCTACATGCCTCACTCTGTGCTCAGGTGTGAGGACAGTGAGTGAGCACCTGGGGCATGTTCTTGCTGTGGGCAGAAGTGGAGGCACAGGTGGAAACATGCCTTGCCCCTGAAAAGGCTCCGAGCTTACACATTCACTTCTGCTCATGTGACATGGGCCAATGGTACCTGGAAGTAAACTCCTTGATGGCTATTTAGGGTTGGGAATGAATATCTACTGTACAAGAATTTCACCTACAGTACCATGTGACCTAGGGAGGTTTACTTAAAACCCAAGGCTCAATTTCCATTTTTTTTGTGAAACAGAAATTATCACCCGACCAATTCGTGGGGCTTCCATGAGGAATAAATGGGATAATGTCTAAAAACCCACTCAGCATCATGAATGATGAGGAACAGAGCTCAATAAATGTCAAGTGTTATTGTTCTTAATTCTAGACCAAATGCTACAATTAACCTTTCAAACCCAGGTGGAAGACTTTCTTTTTTTTCCCCCATGTTTCAGGGTTTTATCTTGTTATCTCTGACACATTGTTCCAGTCATTGGAGATATTTGGAATCACCATCTATCAAGCAAATAAACAAATTCTGAGAGCACTACACTACATAGGTTCCCATACATTATTATTTGGCAGGCTTGTGCGGGACTGATGCAACAGCCATCCTTCTTGACTTGCTGTCATTTGTGTGTTCAATCTTCATGCCACAGAGCTTCACAGATGGTGGACGTGTTGAAGGAGACAGGGCCAATGCTGAATGTCTTCTCCTGATTGACATCGATCAGTGGATCAATAGCCTCTGAATACATGTCTAAAGTTACACATCGACCTAACTGTCCTGCCTAAAATTCTGTGTTTCCCTGTTTTCTCTAGAAGGGCTCTACCCAGGGCCTCATACGTATGTGAATAGGCACCCCCACTCCTATCATGTATCCACGTCCTGAGTATGAATTTCTCCGAAGTCTCTGCATAGGGCTCTGTTGTTTCATTCTGACCTTCCCGGTCTCTGCTAGAGGCATCCGCGATTATGTGCCCATGTTCAGCTCAGTTTCCACAGCCCAAAGAGCCATCTTTCCTTATTTTGACAAAAAATACTGGGATTTCTTTGGGACTCTTGAAATCCCTTGTATTAAGGTATAAAGTAAGCCTTTCCTGGCTTTGGAAACTGAAAGGTCATCTGGGAAGTCTTCCACAAGGCTCCCCTCACTTCCACTTTACCAAATGATTCCTCCATATTGGCCACATTGAGGGCGAAGGTAAAAACTGTCCTCATCAAAACCTTCTGTCATATGGGAAATAAAAGCATCAAGAAGCTGTAAGATGCTCCATGAGACCTAGCAGATGGCTTGTCTGTGATTGGGATCAGCTTAGGGGGTCAGCCTGGAATTTTCAAAGGGAGGAAGCCAACTGGCCTCCGTGTAGATAATGAGCTGGGGCCAGTCTGCAGTAGGCGGGGCTGAGCCAGAAACTCCAAGGACTGACTTTCCCTGGTCCAGACTTGTGCTATGTGGGTCTCCAAGCAGCCTGGCTTCAACCAAGCTCCCAAAAGGCAGGAGACCACCCAAAAGGTGATCAAGAAAGTCAGTGCTTGAGGCCAAGCTCTCACGTAGGCCGTCTGCCCAAAAACCAGGTTGATTTGCGCTCCCCGAAAAAGATAGCGATTTTTTTCATGTAACATAGATTTTACCTCTAAGAAAAATATCAACATATTTATATGCCTTTTCTTTATCACTGTTCCAAAACCTATCACTTGAGTGGTGCGTCATACATGAGCGTGTGGGGAGCCCTGTCCACTTTGCCAGCTGATCGCTGGGTTGGTGAGTGCTGTCTCATAGACACTAATGCCTCTGCGTGGTGTGTCCCGTCCCTCTTCAAATCTGAATGTGATTGTGCTATTCACTCCCTTTTTCCTCATTAATATAAAAGCATTTATTTTGTCTAATTTGATTATCGGGTTTTTGTTCTGTTTTCAAGTAAAAACAAAATGGCCAGCGATCAAACTGTGATCATTTCCTGCAGCGATTAATCTGTCTGTAAGGCCGTGTTCTGCTGAGCACTTTGATCCCCGTTAATCATGACTGGGGACCGCTCTCCATCAATACAGCGCAATTACTAGAGTGGCCAGCAGTGACATGATTTGGAATCGCTGCCCGGAGGAGCGGGGATGCCTCCAGACCGAGGGAAGGCAGGGAGACACTGCTCATCACACCCATGCCTGGCTCTTTTCGGACACCACGGGGTGGGTTCCTGCCTCCTCATCTTAGGAACCCTCCCCAGGCCTCGCCCCGGCCCCTTGCCGCCCCTCGGCCTGCCCTGGGTGTGCACTGGCAGAAGGGCGCCGGGCCTCTGGGCTGATTCCCGGGAGACAGTCCTCCCGTCTCCCGCTGCCCTTCAGCCACCGCCCATCTCCTCTCCGCGTGTGCTCTGCAACCCTCCGCCTTCAGTCCCGACAGTCCTCAAAGGCCCCAGATGACACGCAAAAACAAAAATCCAGAGTTGCCCAGGCCCCTGGAAAATATGCCACTCGGTGCAGTTTGCTCCGCCTAGGATGGGAGGGATGTGCGAGCCGCAGCCCTAAGGGACCTGAAATCAGCCCAGGAGCCCAGAAGCCATTCTCCTTCTACCCCCCGACCCAGGACGGCCCTTGTGGGGACTTACTTCTAAGCAGCAGCCACTGGCCCATGAATTCCAGTGCAGTCTCTTCCCTGACAAAGTCCAGCTCCCCGGGGGGAGAGGTAAAGCCCAGAAAACCTGTGTAGATGCCAAGATGCTCAAATCCCAGAGCACACTCTGCCCACACAGTTGGCTGGGGTTCAGCCCTCCGCTGTGTATGTAGCTCATGTCTACACTGTAGAGTTAACATTGACGGGTAGAGCTGTAAACGTGCTTGGAACAGCGAGGGACACGTGGTGGATGATCGGGAAAGGTCTGGCTTCCGTGCCACAGCCTGTTGTGGTGACCGTGCAACACACAAGTGCCCCAGGCAGATCGCGGGGCGAGGAGAGGGGGACCGGGAGGCAGAGAGCCCACAGGGAGGGGCCAGCCGGAGCCTGACCCGGGGGCATCCACCCCACCTAAAGCCACCTACTCCGCCGTGCGCCGTAGGAGACCGTGCTGGCCACTCGCATGCGTCCCAAGCTGAGCCCAGCACAGGGGCAGTGAGGTTTCAGTTCTGCCCAAGAGGAAAACCTGGAAAGCCAGAGAATAATATAGCTGTGGGGGCATTTTTAGCGATGCAAAGTGAGTGGGTCGGAGTGAGGCCCCCACAACAACTTGCTAAGCCCAGAGCTCTCACTCGTGCACGTGGGCACGCAAGGCTCCCCCTCAGGATGCAACACTGGGAGGTGCCCTCCTTGTTCCCCTGGATCAGATCACAAACCCTCAAACGGCACGTAGAAACCCCGGGCCAGTCTACACATGGCCCAAAACCCACTATCTGGTGGAGGCCAAAAACCCTCCACTGAAAGTGAAATCCTTGGCACTGTTTAAGCAAACGGGCAAGGCTGACCATCAGGCTGCCTCGTGGAGCAGCCCAGGAGCCTCGCAGACGCTGGCCGGCCAGTGCCATGGAGGATGGACCTGATGGTAGGGACGGTGACTGCTGGCCGCTGCACAGCCCTCGGGAGGTGCCCAGGTCAAGTTGGACCAGAGGGCCAAAAGGGCCCAGAGCTCATCCAGCTCTCTGAAAGCACTTTGCTACCCTCCTGGAGCTCCCCCAATTACCTGGAGTTATCCTCCTTTTAATTCTTGCTCATGAGAGAAAAGAAAGCCATCAACAGGTGATGCGGAGATGGGCATGTTTCCAGGCCATGCAGCAGCCTCCCCGCTCACCCTGCGATCCCTGAGGCCTCATGCTTGGGGTTCAGGCTCAAGGCCACACAGCTGCCAGGCTGCTTCACCCATGTCAGACCGGCCGCCACGCTGAAGGACCAGGACGGCCCCACGATGTGCTGGCCAAAGTCGGAAAACGCACCACATGTACTTCTAAACATCTCCTCAAGGGAAATGGGGTCGCTTACCACAAAGAACTTATTTGATCCCCCGATACAACATAAATAACATGTAAGAAGTTGGAACGGGAGGAAAGAGGACGACAACTGAACAGACCTGAGAAGGAATGGTGACGGTGAGAACGAGAAAGAGAGATACACCCGGTTACGTGCGCCCTAGTGTTTGTTAACTTCTGCAAGATGTCCCTCCAGGTTGTGTGATGGACACATTTCTCCAAGGGGAAAAGCAAACTGCCAGCTGTATGCTGGGAAGCTAAGAGACCTGGGCACAGAGGGCCGCCCCAGCCTGCAGGAGCCCGTGAGCACGTGACCGCTCAGAAGGGGCACCGTAGGGGGCTCTGGAGGGGCCCAGGGACACGCTGAAAGCCACGTGCACAACTTTCTGGTGGACGGGCTCCTCCACGGACAGATCTGAGCACTACGGGTGCGAAGGCACAGAAGGAGGCTGGTGTGAGACCCGTGCCCTGCGGCCCACCCTCCCCACGCCCCGGATACTCATCAGCACCCCCCAGAGAGGCCCACCCACCACCACAGCTGCATCTCCGAGCGTGGCAACCAGGTGCTGATGGTCTGTAGGTCCCCAAGGTTCTCTGTAAAAAGACACGCAAGGTATTCTTCTGCTGGGGTCACTGTGACAAAAGTGACCACAGACTGAGTGGCTTAAACAACAGAAATGTACTGTCTCCCAATTCTAGAGGCCAGAGCCCGAGGTCAAGGTGTTGGCGGTGCCGGTCCTCTGTTCCGGGCCTCTCTCCTTGGCCTCCAGACGGTGTCTGCTCCCTGTGGCTTCACCCTGTCTTCCCTCTGGGCATGTCTGTCTCTGTGTCTAAAGTTCTCCTTCTGATAAGGACACTGGCACCTTATAATGATCTCATATATGGTCACCCTAATGGCCCCATCTTGAGTATCTACAAAGACCCTAGGTCCAAATAAGGTCACATGCTCAGGTAGCGGGGTTAGGACTCCAACATCTTTTTTGAGGGTACACAACTCAACTCATAACCAAGGGCTACCGCGTGGACATCCTCGGTGACAGACCCTGGTCCACGGCCATCAGGAAGGGGCCAGGGGGCCAAGCCTCTGCCCGGGTCCAGGTCCACCCACCGGCCTATGCCAAGTCTCCTTTGTTGCCAAAACAGCCTCAATGGCCTCCTACCCGGTCTCCCATAGTCCACAACTGTCACCTGCATCCAGGCCCCACCCAAGAACCAGAAGGAGCTTTTCGATCGAACATAAACCTCATAATAGCCGTTGCTGCTCAGAAGGCTTCAGTGGCTGCCCTTCAGGCTCGGGGGACAGACCAAAGCCGCTCCATCCTCATGACGCTCCAAATGTGGTGCGGGGTCCTGGAATGCTCTCCCTTTTCTCCTCCCCCCACCTGGCACTCACCCACGTCCCAGTGAAGTGCCTCGCCTGCCGGATCCCGGCTCAGGGTCTTCTCCCCAAGGGTGTGATGGCACTCGCCAGCCCCCAGCCCCACAGCTCCAGGCGGCCTTGCTCACCACTGGATGCCCAGCGCCTACAGCAGCGCCCAGGATGCCAGCGCTCGGGATCTGTCACGGGAACACAGTGCGCCGGCGACACAGCTGCGTCTACGCCCCTGGGGTGCTTTCCCTCTGCCTGGGAATGTTTCCTGAGGCCTTACTGTGCACGAGGCAGCCCACGAGGAGGCCCGGACACAGACGCCACCTTTATCTCCGTATAACAGATGAGGATCCGGAACTTCCGAGACCAGGCGAGGGTTCGAGGTCACGCGGAGTGACCCGAGCCCCACTTCTCGACTCCATGCTCTCCTGGCGCTGCAAGCTGGGCTTCTCAGGTCGGCTCGGATGCCCCGGCCCACGGCTCATCTCTGCCGTTCCTTGGCCAGCAGACAAACCCCTGCGCCACCTTCTCCCTGGAGAAACCCCCTTGGGTGCCATCAGAGGGCACGAGGCAGAAAGCAGATAAGAGGGTAATGAGGCCAATGGCCAAGCATGCTGGCCGTGCCCACGCGGGCTGGTGGGGGGCCTGCCTCCTTAAAGGCATCACCGCGAGTGCAGCCGTGGAGCCAGCGTCCCGGGTGAGGCCTCAGCTGTCGCTTCCGCCACTTACAGGGCAGGAACGTGGGGAAGTAGCACCCCCACGGCTCCCTCGATCCCACTGCGCTCCTCTAATACGGGAAAGAGAGTTTCCACGAGAACTCGGGGCACCACAGATGCCCGATGCAGGGCCCCGCGGGCACGCAGGCGGTGACTGACCGTCTCTCCCTTCATCCTGGGTAAGCCCAGCTCGGGCACCCCGTGCGGATCCTCACGAGGCGCTGCGTGGGGTGCAGCTCCGACAACCACCACACGCAGCAGCAGCCTGCGAGCAGAGGATCAAGAACTGCCCAACGGGCCGCACATCCCGGGTTGATGCCTGGAAGGAAGGGCTCCCGCAGCCCATCAGGGACCAGGCCTGTCCACCCGGAGGGGAGCCGCGCCTCTGCGAGCAGCACCTTTGGTCCCATGAGCAGCTCTATTTTCCGTCGGGTTTTGCTCTGTTCTGGGCCTTGAGGCATGCAGGCAGGGACACGAGCCACAGTGGCCCCGGGGCAAGGGCCTCACGGTCATCAGCTGTCGTGGAGGGAACCTGGAGGCATCCGGCCACCGGGGCGCCGACCTCACAGGGGCCTCACGGCCTGGCAGGCTTCAGACGGGCCCAGCAGCCACTGGAAGCCTGTCGAAGGCTCCGGCGGGTCCCCCTCAGGCAGGCCTCCCACCCGGCCCTGGCAGCCCGGGCCCCACAAATAGACGCCGACACTGGGATGTTCCCGCCAGAAGACCTGGCCTCCCCTTTCCCTGACCAGTGCTGCGTCACAGCCCCGTCACCGTCGTCACGCCAGACCCTGGTGATGGCGCAGCGAGGCCTCCGTCCACCAGCAGTGACCACGCACCATGGCCAGCACGGAGGAAGGAGGGGCAGCAAAGGCACAGCCTCTCACCGCCGCCTGGGAGGGCAGAGGCCGTCAAGTGACTCTCAAGCTAACACGGGCCATGCCGCGGGGTCGTGACAAACGCCACAGCACACAGCAGGTGCGGGCCGGACAACGGAGTGAGTCTGCGGCCATCTGGGCCAGCGCCGTGCAGCTCGAGGAGCCCGTGCCAAGGTCCCGAGGTGGCAGTTTGCTGGGCACAGTCGAGGGCCACAGAGGCGCAGCAGGCAGGCCTGAGGGATGGAAGTCACAGGGAGGCAAGGCCAGAGGCGGGGGCCTGGGGGCGATGACGGGCTCAGGATGGCATAGAGTGGGCACGGGCATCCCTGGGAGCGTTTGAAGCAAGACTGGTCTGGGTTGTATTTAAGAGGTGAGATCAGGGGGGTCTGGGGGTGTTCGCGGGTGGCCGTGTTCAGCCAGAGACGGAGCCGTGTGACCGGGCAGGGCCCAGGCATGGGACCCCACGGTCCACAGTGGCCGCGGCCTCGAAGGATCCGGGTCCAGCCCCGCACCCCGTCCTCGCCTCACCACGCTCCCGACCCGCAGGGAGGCCCCGCGCCGCCCCCGCCGCCTCCCTGCTCCCCGAAGCTTCCTTGAGCGTGTTGCAGGCGGCGCCCTCCCAGGGGCCTCGCGGACCCAGCGCCCCAGCTTCCACCCCCCGGGCCTCAGGCACCCCTGGCGGGCGTCATTGCACCGCAGGAAGGAACGCAGGAGCCTCGGCCCCTGCCTACCCGCCCACCCACCGCCTGGACACCCCGCGGCACCCAGGCCCTGGGCCACCAACGAAGCCCAGGTGCTGCGGGTAACTAGCCCTGGGAGCTGGGGCGGGGGCGCGCACAGGGAGCTGGGGTAGGGGGCGCGCAGGGAGCTGGGGCGGGGGCGCGCACAGGGAGCTGGGGGAGGGGGCGTGCGCAGGGAGCTGGGGGGCGGGGTCACATAGGGAGCTGGGGCGGGGGCGCGCGCAGGGAGCTGGGGGGCGGGGTCACACAGGGAGCTGGGGCGGGGGCGCGCACGTGGCTGGGGCGGGGGCGCGCACAGGGAACTGGGGCGGGGGCGCGCGCAGGGAACTGGGGGGCGGGGGCGCACACGTGGCTGGGGCGGGGGCGCGCACGTGGCTGGGGCGGGGGCCTGCACAGGGAGCTGGGGCGGGGGCACGCACAGGGAGGTGGGGGGCGGGGACGCACAGGGAAGTGGGGCGGGGCCCACAGGGGAGCTGGGGCCGGCGCACGCAGGGAGCTGGGGCGGGGGCGCGCACAAGGAGCTGGGGGGCGGGGGCGCGCGCAGGGAGCTGGGGAGGGGGCGCACAGGGAGCTGGGGCCGGCGCGCTCAGGGAGCTGGGGGCGGGGGCGTGCGCAGGGAGCTGGGGGGCGGGGAGGCGCGCAGGGAGCTAAGGGGGGGGCGCACAGGGGAGCTGGGGCCGGCGCACACAGGGAGCTGGGGGCGGGGGCGCGCGCAGGGAGCTGGGGGCGGGGGCGCGCGCAGGGAGCTGGGGAGGGGCGCGCACGGGGCTGGGGCCTGGGCGCGCACAGGGAGCTGGGACGGGGGACGAGCGCAGGGAGCTGGGGCGGGGGCGCGCACGGGGCTGGGAGGCGCGGGCGCGCGCAGGGAGCTGGGGGGCGGGGGCGCACAGGGAGCTGGGGGCGGGGGCAGCACAGCCCTGGGAGCTGGGGGTCCCAAGACCTAGGAAGACACCCCTAGGGCGGGAGGTGGCCTGCGGATAACTGCTCTTCGGGGACACAGGACTGGGCTGGGCGGAGGCATAGCATCTGGGACTCGGCATCCCCGACGCCCTCGGGGAAGGAGGGCTCGGCCCGAGCGCGAGGGGACCCCCCCGCAGGGGGGACGTGGGCAGGGACCCCGCGCCTCCCTAAAAGCGCCCCGGCTCCACAGCCGCGCGGCCCGCACTTGCACCTGAGCCTCACGCGGGCGCCACCGCCCTTCAGGCCACGCGCGTCTGCGGAGCACGGAGCCGACCCCCAAGGACCCGGCCCAGGGCAGCCCGGCACTCGGGGTCCGCCCCAGCCCCACATGAGCCCGAAGGAGAAGGACGCCTCGCGCTGGCTTCACCGCGGGACCCGAATCCCGCCCGCGCCCCTGCAGCACCTGACCCGGGATGGACCCCTGACCCGGAGGGACGCTCCTGAGCCTGAGCAGCACCCCAGACCCGGAGCGACACCCCTGACCAGGAGCAGCACCCCCCACCCGGAGAGGGCCTGCCTCTTCCCAGCCTCACCTGCCTCCTCCCAGCTTCACCTCGGTCCTCTCAGCCTCACCTGCACCCTCCTAACCTCCCTGCCTCCTCCCAGCTTCACCTCCTTCCTCCCAGCCTCCTCCCAACCTCCCTGCATCCTCCTCCTAACCTCCCTGCCTCCTCCCAGCTTCACCCCCTCCTCCCAGCCTCGTCTCAGCCTCACCTGCACCCTCCTAACCTCCCTGCTTCCTCCCAGCTTCACCTACTTAGCCCCATCCTCACCTCCCTGTCCCTCATCTCCCTGCCTCCTCTCGTCCTCACTTCCCCGCTCCGAACCTCACCTCACTCAGCTCCCTCTCCCTCTAGGCCTCCATTTCTTCCACCTGGGTCCAGGACGCTCCCGCCATCACTGCCAGGGTGGAGCACTCTCGCCCTTCAGGTCCAGCTGTGGGTGACACTTCCTCAGGGGTCTCCGCAGCCCTTGCATCTGGACCAGACCCCTAACACCACTGCCCCATCTTAACACACTTGACTTTTCCTTCACAGGCATCAGAATTTCCTCTATTTGATGAAACTGAGCAATTATTTACCTGATGTCTACCCCCCCCCCCCCGAAACCACACGGAGGCAGGTAAAGAGCTGGGTGTACTCACCGCGGAATCCCTGCTCCTAACACAGGCTGGGCAGAGAGGCCCCTGCGAGGAGTTTGAGTTTTATTTTAATAGAAAACCATTGAAAAGTCTTACACAGGAGGTGACGAGGTCACTTGTATAGTCGTTAACTTATTGAACAGCCCGAACCCAGGAGAACAAAAATATTAAGTTTCTTTTCGTTTAGTCCTTGTCCTTAGTTCCAGAATGACACCCCAAACTCCCATCGCTGTTGATTATCAAGAGGTCCAGGCTGCACTCAGCCCCTTCAGGGCTTCCATCCACCGCCCCGCGAGCCACGGCTAACCTTTGTCCTGGGGGAGGAAGCAGGATTTCCAGGAGATGCTTTTCGTACCCCCACCTTGTCCTCAGGCCCCCTCCTTGGCCCGCGGCGGCAGGGGCAAGTGTAGAGAGTGCCTGGCGTTGTCCCAGGTGTCTGATCGGTGGGATGAGCCGAGGCGCCCCTGGTTGCCCTCTGGCTGGACCTGGTTCCTCATCATGGGGGGGGGGGGGGTCCCCCACTGCGTGGGGTGTGGACAGTGACAAACAGGATGACCAGTGGTGATGTCTGTTTGGGGCTCGAGCATCTGGATGGTTGTGGAGGTGAGGTTGTGTGAGGTGAGGTCCATGGGGAGGAAGAGGCCACAGAGGCCCCCTGGGGTCTGCAAAGGCCATGGTGCGTAGGAGCTGAGCTGGAGGGTGTCAAGGCCCAGAGGCAAGGTCTGGGCTGGAGCCCAGCATGTGGAGTGCTTTGCTGTGGCAACATGCAAAGCCCCCCAGATAGATGAGGTCACCCAGAGAGGGGCAGGGAGAAGGACAGTGGCACTGCCCTGCCCCGGGACTGCTGAGAGTTGGGGTCCAGGCAGGAGACCAGCGGCCCGCGGGGAGCCACGCAGCAGGGGGATGGCAGCTAGAGCCAGCGAAGACCCGGGAGGAGGCTGCGTCCCGGAGGTGGCGCTCACCCTTGTCAACCAGGGCGACGGGCTCCAGGTGGGGGACGAAGACGGCTGACCTGCACAAAGGGGGCTCCGCAAGGGGCAGGCGGCCGGGCCACGGGGAGGTACGTGGATGGGAGGAGAGGGCCTGGCGATGAGAAGCTGAGGGGGAAGGCCAGGGAGCGGCTCTGAGGGTTGGCTTTTCCTTTTTTCTATTTTTTTTTAATTTTACTTATTTATTCATGAGAGATACACAGAGAGGGGCAGAGACACAGGCCGAGGGAGAAGCAGGCTCCATGCAGGGAGCTGGATGCGGGACTCGATCCCAGGACCCTGGGGTCATGCCCTGAGCCGAAGGCAGATGCTCAACCACCGGGAGCCCCACGGTTTGGTTTTTTCGATAGAAAAACAAACCTCTGCAACAGGTTTTGAGGCAGAGCAGCAGTGAAGGGGGGATAAGGCGGGACGCAGGCGGGACGCAGGCGGGACTTGGGCCAGGCCAGCTCCTGGGGACGACGGGCAAGGCTCGGCCTCAGAGCCCAGGGTGGGATCTGTGTGACACCTGCCTCCCCGGGAGCAGCAGGCCACGGCCATGAGCGGGGGTGTGGGTGGGGGGCCCAGGCGGGTCGCAGGCCGGAGCCCCGAGGGCTGCAGGAGAGGCTGGGGCAGGGCAAGGGCGGCCAGGGACGCGACGGCCCCACCCACTGTCCCCGGCCCAGCACGGCCGCCACAGGTGCGGTCCCGCTGAATGCCACAGGGGGATGGGCTCGGGCCCGGGCAGGCAGGGCTGATCATCACGCGTGGCCTGGTGAAGCTAGCGCAGAAGACACGGGGACGAGGGCTTTGTGGAAGAAGAGGGGGTCAGAGGTGTCCCTCTTCCAGCGAGAAGGGTCGACCGTGCCTGTGACGTGGGGTTCGGGGTGGCTGTCGCCGGAGTATGAGGTCCGCGAGGCTGGAAGGCTCAGGCCGGGGGAATCTAACTAGAGGATAAGAAGGTAACGGAAACGAGCGGCCAAGATGCGGCCGTCCTCAGGAACGAGGCAGGTCTGGGACGGGCAGGGTAAACCCGAGGGGAGGAAGACCTTCAACCTGACAGGCGAACCCCAGAGGATAAGCAGGTGTCAGGGAAGGTAAGTAGGGAAGACAAGGGCGCTCAACCCCAGGGCGAGACAAAGGGTGGGAAAGGGGACAGCAGGTGGAGCTTGTGCAGGCTCGGGGACAGCTGTGACCCAGGAACAGCAGGATGGGAAGTACAAGGAGCACAGGGGGCATGGGACAGTTCTGCAGCTGACATCTCCAGGGCGCTGGCTGACGGGGGGCTAATCCCAGGACGCCCCCTCACTCGGCCCATCCTCCGCCTTTCTTTTTATTTTTGCCAACATTTTCAAAGGACAAACACGTGGGTTCATCAAGGAAGATGACGGAGGGAATATTGGAAACCTACTGGTCCCAGGACATGGATACTTATGCCCCCTGAATCCTCTGGCAAGTCCATGGAGAAAGCATGATTGTTCCACTTTATAGGTGAGAACAAGGTTCAGAGAAATTACGTACCCCACCCCAGGGGGCCCCCAGCTAGCAAGTAATAGTCGAAGAGGAAGGAGAAGGAAATGATGAGATGTAGCATTATTTAGATTTATTTAGAACTTATTTATGGCCGACCTATGGCTAATTGCTTTTACACGTATTGTCTTTATTTAATTCTCATGAAAAAACTAATAAAGTAAATTGCATGATCTACCCATTTTATAGATGATGTCCTGGTGACTTAGCAATGAGACATGTCCAAAGTCAAAGGCAGACACCCCCACCTGTTGTTGGACATGATGTCTCCTACCCATAGAAGCTGTGCTCTGAGTCTTGTCAGGTAGTTGCCCCCATCAAGAAACCAGTTTAAATACAGAGCAGCTCCCCCTTGCCATGGACCTGAAAGCCGTACCTTTTAACCTCATTGGACCCTGGCCCTGCCGAGCCATCCTCCATGGTGAGTCAGCTGACCAGACACGTCCTGGACCAGGGGCTGCAAGGTGCTTGATTTTTCAAACACAGTAAACAATGGGAAAGAAAAATGATCAACCAGACCCAGAAAGAGGCTCGACCCAATGCCCCCAAATAGCTCTTCCAGCCAAGAAACAGACCTTCCATCTGGGCTGACAGATGTTGTTCAGTGACCCACCATCAGGCAGCCTGGCCCCACAGGGAAGTCCCGAGCATCGCACGGTGACTGTGCCTATGAGTGGGCAGTGGTGAGGCAGGGTGGTTTCCCGGGAAGAAAGTTGCAGGACTGAAGTTGCCTGAAATCCAGCCAAAAACTGCCCACAACAGTGACGTCTACATCCAGCATCCCTGCCCTGAAGTCACATACCTGGAATGAAAGGTTGAGGACCACAAGAGCCCCAGCTGTCCACTTCCGTGTAGCTATAAAACTGACCGAACCCGAGATACTGAGAGGACTTGGGATGGGGAAATAGAGGCCCTTCTTGGCCAGAGCATCATTCGTGCACTTCACCTACTGGCGAGCTATTGGTGCTCAGCACGTGAGTATGTGTCGCAAGTGGACGGAATGCTGGGGTCATCGCAATGGTCTGGGAACAACGCTGGAACCTTATCTCCAGGTGCCTACGCAGGATTAGCAGTGGTGGCATCTGATTTTAACGAGAGAACCTCCTAGACAAGAATCCCCAACTTCTAAATGCAGTTTAAAGGTTCCTGGAGCAGTAAAAAAAAAAAAGTGCCTAATCTTGGACTTATTAAGAAGACAGTATTTTTGGTCCCAATGCCATTGGGTTTATATTTTTTTTATCATTTCTGCTGGCCACGACCTGGCTGAAACAGATGCAAATATAAAAGTAACCTTTATAGTTCCTGCTCAGTTTTAAAAACTTACTATAAATGTTTGAAAAGCGTGTATTTGTGTTTTATATTTTTATGGTCATGTTAGACTTGGGGTTTTATCTTATAAAGTGGTTTTCCAAAAGTACAATCCTGTACCCATAGGAAATAATGTTGTACCCACTGGAAATTGAGGCTTCCCCTATACCAACCTAATTCAGGAGTCATCTAGAAACAAAGTCGTTCCCTGGTATGATGAGCCAATTCTTTGATTTGCCCTCTATCAGCTACCTTGTATTTTGGTTCTGGGTAGACCAAGTGTTCTAAGAGCATCTGGCTAGGGAAGCAGTGCCCAACTAGTGAGCAGTTGGATTCTCTGCTCTTCATCTGTTGGCTCTGGCTTAGTTTCCAGGCACTTCCCCACCATGGCTATGCTGTTCAAGGGTCTCCGCCTTAGAGGGCTCCATTAAAACTACGCAAGGGAAAACCCATTCCACAGCTAATTGCGAAGTACACATCTGGTTAAGAAGCACTGATAGGACATGACAGGTTCCACCGTGATTCTCCCCCAGAATGTAGCCATGAAACCTGGATAGAATGCAAGGGGAAGCTATTAGAGGAATCTGAAAAATAAGCAGTGGCAGGCAGGGAAGGGAAGACGACATGCATTTGAAGTTCCAGTAAATCGGCCTGAAGTTTACCAAGTTTTTATCTTCTGTTCCTCTTGCCACTTAGCCTTGGAGACAGGTGCGGCTGCAAAAGTGTACAGCAGGGCAAGATCACAAAAAACACAGTTCTCTGGCTGAAGGACCATCAAAGGAGATCCCCGGAACAGGAGAGACTGGGGATATCACACAGAGGGAGGAGCTCAGGAAAGCAGCTCCATCAGTTCAAGCATACCCCTGAACTGCTCAGACATGGATAAGGTCCTAATCAGGATATTAAAAAAAAACAAAAACAAAAAAAACTATGAGAACTAAAATTAAAGACAAATTAGCACCCGGGTTTCAGACCAGTCATTGGTCAAAAGAGCACTGCAAATGCTTTGAAAACTGAAGTGATGTTAGAAACTGTCCACAGGCAACACACTAGAATTTGTAGCCTTAACCTAACCTGCTAAAACAAAAATATCAATATCCTATGAGACCAAGAGTCACATAATATTCAAAATATCTAAGATAAAATCCAAAAATTCTCAGAGTAAGAAGAACCAGAAAAATCTCAACTCGTATCAAAAACAAAAACAAAATACACATCAACTCCAAGATGAGATGTTGAAATGTTCTAGAAAAGGCTTTAAGGTGACTATTTAAAATAAGTTCCAACAAGAAATCATGAGTATTCTAAAAACAAATGAGAAAATAAAAAGTCTCAGCAAAGAAATCAACGTGATAAAGAAAACCCAAATCGAAAAGTTAAGCTGAAATATACAGAAACTTAAAAAAAAATAAAAATAAATAAAAAAAAACCTCACTGGATTAGCTCAAGAGCAGAAATGAAGAAGACAGAGGAGTCGACATAGTTGAAGATACATTAATAGATATTATCCAAACAGAACAAGAGAAAGAAACAAGTTGTTGTTTTTTTTTTTAAATAACAGAGCCTCAAACATCTATACCACAAAAACAAAAGGTCATCCTGGGACTCTGAAAAATGAAAATGAAAAACTACTTGAAGAACAATGACTGAAAACTTCTCAAATTCAGTGGAAGATGAAAACCAAGTTCAGTATATACCAAATAGGATAAACCTAAAGAAACTCATGTTCAAACATAGCATAGTCAAATTGTTTAAAACTAGGCACAAAGAGAAAATAAAAAACAAGTTTATAAATAGACTATTCTCCTCTTGAGTTCTTTAACTCATGTTTGAAGGCTAAAAGAAAAAAAAACTATAATATAGTCTGGTAGGGGTTTTGATGTATACATACAACATATAAGACAATTATAAATGGGGTAGAGTAAAAAGAATGAAATGCTGATAAGATTCATACATTCATTTAAAGTGTAAAGTATTGATTCTCAACACACTATGAAAATATAAGTATGTATATTTTTACCTCTAAGACAACCATTATATAAAACAATCAAAGAAAGAGAGTCAAATCACAACATATATATCCAAAAGAAATACTAAAGAAAGTTCATATAACCCAAAAAAGGCAGGAAAGAGAAAACAGAAGAATGAAAACCAGAAGAAAAAGAAAACAAACACACAAAAATGGAAGATCTAACTGGAAACATACCAACAAATGCATTAAATGTAAATGCCCTAAACATATAAATTAAAAGACAGATGGTTTGAATGATTAGTTTCAAACACAGACACAAACTTCCTACAAAAAAAACTCACTTCAGATATAATGATGCAAGATTAAAGATAAAAGGGTGGGAAGATACTTCCTGTAACCACATCAGCAAATAAAAGCTGGAGGGGCACGGGATGGCTCAGTGGTTGAGCATTTGCCTTCATCTCAGGTCATGATCCTGGGGTCCTGGGATGGAGTCCCATATCAGGTTCCCTGCAGGGAGCTGCCTCTCCCCCTGCCTATGTCTCTGCCTTTCTCTGTGTCTCTTATGAAAAAGTAAAAAATGTATTTTTTTAAAAAAGCTGGAGCTTCTATATTAATATCAGACAAAGAAGACGTCAGAGCAAAGAAAATTACCATAAAGAGAAACCCTACTTACTAATAAAAAGTTCAATCCCCCCTACTATCTTAAATGTGTATTCACATTTATAGAACACTTCACACAACAGAATACACTTTATTATCAACTGCACATGGAACATTCCCCAAGATATGGTCCCCAAGACTATATCTCATATCATAAAGAAATCTTTAAAAATTTAAAATAATTTTTAAAAAATTTAAAATAATTGAATCATAAAAAGGCTTTGTGACCATAATGGAATTAAACTAGAATTGAGCAATAGAAAAATAAGAATGAAAATCTCCAAACACTTGGATACACTTATAAATAATCTATAGATCAAAGATAAAGTCTAAATAAAAGTCAAAATATTTTGAACTAAACAAAAATAAAACTTCAACATTTCACAATTTGCATTGTAAAATGAATTGTAAAACTTCAAAATTTTCAATTTGTGAAATGCAAGTAAAAAGCAGTGCTTAGAGAAAAACTGTAGCATTGAAATACTTATATTAAAATGAAAAAAGAACTCAAAACAATAATCTAAGCTTCCATCTTAAGAGACTAGAAAAGGAAGAACATATTAAACCCAAAGCAAGCACAAGGCAGGAAATAAAAAGATAACATCAGAAATCAAAGAAATTGAAAACATGGAAACAACAGATAAACAGAACCAAAACAGGTTCTTTCAGAAGAGCTACAAAATTGATAAAACTCTGGAAAAACTAACAAAGAAAAAAGACAGCAAGGACACAAACTATCAATGTCAGACATGTAAAAAGAGACATTACTACAGACTCCCCACAGATACTAAAAGGAAAAGAAAGGAATAAAATGAACAACTGTACACTCATGTGTGAAATTTAAAAAACAAAACAAATACGCAAAGGAATAACGAAAAAGAGAAATAAGAAACAGACTCTTAATTATAGAAAACAAACTGATGGTTATCAGAGGGGAAGCGGGTGGAAGGATGAGTTAAATAGGGGATGGGGATTAAGGAGTATACTTGTTGTGATGAGCACTGAGTGATGTATGGAGCTGTTGAATCACTATCTTGTACACCTGAAATTGATATAACACTGTATGTTAACTGAAATTAAAATTTAAATATATTTTTTTAAAAGAACATAGACAAAAAGATCTTCAAGAAAATGTTAAATATTGGCAAACTGACTCTAGCAACATATAAAAGAAAAAACTAAAACCACATAAGATCTAACTTAGAAATACAAGACTAATTTCAATACTTAAAAATAAAGCAATGTATTACACCATTTTAAGTCCAAAGAAGAAAACCTACACAAAAGATGCAGAAAAATAATTTCATAAATTTTGGCATGATTTATGCCACACACACACACACAGACACACACACACACACACACACAACTATGGCTAGCATTGTACTTACCATTGAAAAAGCTTTTCTCCGAAAATAAGAAAAAGGCAGATTTCTACTCTCATCATTACTATTTCATATCTTATTAGAAGTTATAGTCAGAGCAACATGGCAAGAAAAATAGGGGTAGTCCAAAATAACAACATAGAAATAGTCTAAACTCACCTCATCCTACAGACACACACAATCTACAGCTACATATGGAAAAAAAAAAAAAAAACACCACTGAAAACTAGCTGAATAGCTCTCTTCAAGATAAAAAATAAAAGCACAATATTGAAACAGGAAAGGCAGAGATGCAGTCTCTCTCAGTGCAAGGATACAATAGGGAGGGATCTCGTGGGTCCAAGGCTTCTCCCTAAGAAGCAAGGACTTTCTGCCCTACATCAGGCACCCCAATCCTAGCGACTTGCACCAGAGAGAAAAGACCCAAAAAATGTTGAGCTCTGGGAATCACTGGAGTTTACATCAAGGAGACCTGGGGGGCTGTGGGGATCTGAAATATTGCTTTTGAGGGGCTCATATGCAGATTCACTCATCCCAAGACCCAGTACAAAGACAGTAGTCTGAGAAATGACTGAATTATATGCGAAGGAGTTTCCTTTGCAAATTTTAAGGCATCTGCCACAGGGGCAGGAATCAACTGGGACATTCTTCAGGGACTGAGTTGGTGGCTAGCACCCATTTTTGCACGCTCCTTCTACCTTGCTAGCACACACAGGCATGCTCACACACAGCCTTGCTAACACTGCAGGGTGCTTTGCCTCTGATACTCTTCTAGGACACTAAAGATACCAGTGTACTTTGCCCCCAGTGCTTTCTCCTGGCCACACTAAAACCACAGGACAGGCATGCTTGTCACCAATGTTCTTCCCCAATTTCACTAAACCTGCAGATGTGTCCTGCAAACAGCACTCTCCTCCAGCATTGTTAACTCTGTGGACAGGTCATAAGCTTAACATTCTCCTGCAACCTCACTAAAGTTGGTCATGAATGTGGTCCAAACAGGAGATGCCTCTAGATTGACTGGCTTTGGTGGCCAGATGGCTTGTGCTCCTGGGCCCTTCAGGACTGTAACCACTGGAAAGACAATTCAAGGCAGGCTATCACACCAGACCATTGCACAGACAACAGACTGAAATACACCCCCAGTCTGCTTGTGAAAAAGGGCCATTTACTTTTCCTGGAGCTTCAACCTGAGGGTTAGGCTTTAAGTTTGCCACATATCTAGAGGCTACAGATGCTCTCAGGTAATGTAGACAGGGAAACACTCTCTTTGCACCTTCTGTTGACCTTGCCACAGCTCACTGGGACTTCCCAGAAAGGATATTATACACTTGTCTGAAGCTTTAATTCTGGAAAGGGGACATCTCCAGATCTCCAGCTCTGGAGATAAGAAAGGTTTATAATTGTAGCCCCAAGGAATTATATATGTTTGCTTACATTAAAAGCTGCTGCCTGAGGATCTGGCTTCCCATCAGCCTGAAATTAGGCGCTGATGGAAATCCCTCCCTCTAAAACACTGACAGGTCTTGGAACACCCTCAACAACTGGGACGTATCAAGAATAAAGTCAGGTTACTTAGACAATCATAAAGGTTTGAGAGACCAAAAAAATTGGCAGATTTGAACAATAAGTTTCATCTCCTACACAAAGCCATTTCTTCAAGACTGAGAGAGGTAGTTGTCTTGCATAATACATAGAAACAAACACAGAAAGTTAGGAAAAATGAGAAAACAGAGGGATATGTAACAAGCAAAAGAAAAAGACAAAACCTCAGAAAAACACCTTAATGAAACAGAGATAAGTAATCTATATGAAAAAGAGTTCAAAGTAATAGTCCTAAAGATGCTTACCAAGCCTGGGAGAAGAATGAATGAACATGTGAAAACTTCAACAAAGAAATATAAAATATAAGAAAGTATGAAACAGAAGATACAGAGCTGGAGAGTATAATCATTGAACTGAAAAATACACTAGAGAGGTTCAACAGCAAACTAAATGAAGGAGAATGGGATCAATCACCCAGAAGACAGATCAGTGGAACTCACACAAATAAAGTAGCAATGAGAAAAAAAAGAATTTTAAATAGTGAAGATAGTTTGGGATTCCTGAGTGGCTCAGTGGTTGAGCATCTGCCTTTGGCTCAGGTCGTGATCCCAGGGTCCTGGCATCAAGTCCCAAATCGAGCTCCCTGCAGGGAGTCTGCTTCTCCCTCTGCCTATGTCTCTGCTTCTCTCTGTGTGTCTCTCATGAATAAATAAATAAAACCTTTTTAAAAAGTGAAGATAGTTTAAAAGACCTATGGAATGATATTTGAATTGTAGGTGTCCCAAAAGGAGAAAAGAGAGAGAAAGGAGAAAAAATGTATTTGAAGAAATAATGACTGAAACCTTTTCTAACCTGGGAAAGGAAAGAGACATCTAAATCCAGGATGCACAGAGAGTTCCAAACAAGATGACTCCAAAAAGATCCATACCAAGATAAAGATAGGGATAAAAGGAGCAAGAGAAAAACAATTTGTTACATACAAGGGAACACCTGTGCAACCACTAGCTGATCTTATTTTATTTTTTTTACTAGCTGATTTTAACAAAGAAACTTTGCATGGCATATTCAAAGTCCTAAAAGGAAAAGACTTTCAACCAAGAATACTCTATCCCACAAGGCTATTGTTCATAATTGAAGAAGACATAAGAGGTTTTCCAGACAAGCAAAAGCTAGAAGAGTTAACCACTAAACCACCCTTACAATAAATGTTTAAAAAAGACTTCTTTAAGCAGAAAAAGCACTAACTCATAACAAGAAAACATTTGAAAATAAAAATCTCACTGCTAAATTCAAAAACATAGTAAATGTTGTAGATTAATCACTTGTAAAGCTAGTATAAAGGTTAGCAAACAAAAGCAATGAAACTAACTATAACTACAATTAAAGGATACACACACCAAAAAAATGTAAAATATGACATCAAAAACATAAACTGTGATGGGGAATGAAAATGAAGAGGTTTCACTTAGGGGGGCACTTGACAGGATGAGCACTGGGTGATATGCTATATGTTGGCAAATTGAACTCCAATAAAAAAAATGAAGAGGTTTTTTTTAAGTTTCTTTCAACTTAAGGTATTATCAACTATTATATATATGAACTGTCATATGTAATCCTCATGGTAACCACAAAACAAAAACCTATATGGTAAATGCAAAAAGATCATGAGAAATAAATCTAAACATAATACTAAAAACAGTCATCAGACAATGAGGGAAGAGAACAAGAAAAGAAAGGAACGAAGAAGAACTACAGAAACAGCCAGGAAACAATTAACAAAATGGCAGTGAGTACATCTCTATCAATAATTACATTAAATATAAATGGATTAAATTTTGAAATTGAAAGATATGAGTTGCTAAATGGATAAGAATATATATATATATATATATATATATATATATATATATAATGTCACCTATAAGAGACTCACTTCAGGTCTAAGGACACACAGAAACTAAAAGTGAAGTAATAGAAAAAATATTCTATATAAATGGAAACAAAAAGAAAGTTGGTACAGCTATACTTATATCAGACAAAATAGACTTCAAAACAAAAATTGTATTAAAAGACAAAGAATGGCATTACATAATGATAAAGGTGTCAATTCAACAAGAGGCTAATAACACCTGCAAGTATTTACGTATACAACATAAGAGTACCTAAATATTTAAAGCAAATATTAACAGACATAAAGGGAGAAATTAACAGCAATGCAATACTAAGGGACTCTAGTACTCCACTTACATCAATGGATAGGTCATCCAGAAGGAAAATCAATAAGCAAACAGCATCCTTAAATAACACATTAGACCAGATGAATTAAATAGATATATACAGAATATGCCATCCAATAGAAGTATAATATACAGTCTTCTCAATTGTACATGGAACATTCTCCATAGTAGACCACATGTTAGGCCACAAAACAGGTTTCAATAAATTTAAGAAAACTGAAGTTATATCAAGCATCTTTTACAACCATGATAGTATGAAACAAGAAACCAATTACAAGAAAAATAGTGGAAAAATCACAAATATGTGAGATAAAATAGAACTACTGAACAATCAATGACTCAATGAAGAAATGAAAAAATTAAAAGGGAAATAGGAAAATACCTTGATACAAGAAAATGGAAATACAACAATCCAAAATCTACAGGATGTAGAAAAAGTGAGTCTAAAAAGTAAATTCATAGCAACAGAGCCTACCTGAAGAAACAAGAAAAATCTCAAATAGTCTAACTTTACACCTAAAGAAACTAAAAAAGAACAAATGAAGCCAAAAGTTGGTAAAAGAAAGGATATAATAAATATTAAAAAGGAAATAAATAAAAAAAAAAGGAAATAAATGAAATAGAGACTAAAACAAGTAGAAAAGATCAATGAAATTAAAAGCTGGTTCTCTGAAAGGATAAATAAAATTGACATGCCACTAATCAGACTCACCAAGAAAAAAAAAGAGGATTCAAACAAAATCAGAATGAAAGAGAAATTACAACTGATACCACAGAAATATAAAATATCATTACTACTATGAACAATTATCTGCCAACAAAATAAACAATATAGGAGAAATAAATTCCTAGAAACATACAATCTTCTAACACTGAATCATGAAGAAATAGAAAAACCAAATAGACTACCAAAAAAGAGATTGAAAAAAAAATCAAACAACCTCCCAAAAAACAGAAGTCCAGGACCAGACAGATTCCCCAGTGAATTCTTCCAAACATTTCAAGATCCTTCTCAAACTCTTTCCAAAACAATGGATAGAAGGGAATGCAACCAAATTCACTTTACAAGGCCAACATACCAGATAAAAACACACCAAAAAAGACTGTTATAAGCCAATATACCTAATACGCATAAATACAAAAATCCTCAACAAAATATTAGCAGACAAAATTCAACAACAAATTATAAAGATAATATCCCATGATCAAGTGGGTTTTATTCCAGGATGCAAGGATGGTTCAACATCATGCACCACATTAACAAAATGAAGATCCAATCATATGATGATCTCAATAGGTGTAGAAAAAGTATTTGACAAAATTCAATACCCATTTAGGATAAAAATACTTAATGAAGTGAGTATAGAGGGAATATACCTCAACTAATAGAAACCATATATGACAAACCCACAGCTAACATCATACCTAATGATCAAAAGATAAAAGTTTTTCCTCAAAGATCAGGAACAAGAAAGGATGCCCACTCTTACCACTTTTATTCAACATAATATTAGAAATCATTTGTCATGGCGAAAAAAAAAAAAAAAGAAACAAAAGGTATCCAAATTGGAAAGGAAAAAGTAAGACATCACTATTTGCAGATGATACAATACTATATATAGAAAATCCTAAAGACTCTAAAAAAAAATTTAGACTAGATGAATGCAGTAAAGTTGCAGGATACAAAATCAATATACAGAAATGTATTTTGTTCCTATACACTAATAACAATCAGAGGGAGAAATTACAAAACTAATGCCATTTACAATTGCATCAAAGGGAATTAAATACCTAGGAATAAATTTAATCAAGGAGGTGAAAAGACTTATATACTGAAAACTGTAAGACATAGAAGCAGCACAAATAAATGGAAATATATTCTGTGTACATGGATGGGAGGAATTACCATTTCCAAAATGTCCATAGTACCCAAAGCAACCTACAAACTCAATAAAATCCCTGTCAAAATTCCAATGACATTTTTCACAGAATTAGAACAAATAATTCTAAAATTTGTATGGAATCACAAAAGACCCAGAATAGCCAAAGCAATCCTGAAAAAAAAAAAGGAAAGAAAAGAGCTGGTGAAACCACACTTTCTGATTTCACACTACACTACAATACTACAGTAATCAAAACAGTATGATATTGTCATAACAACAGACACACAAATAAATGGAACAGAATAGAAAGCCTGGAAATAAATCCATGCTTATATGGTCAACTGATTTATGACAAAGCAGCCAAGAATAGACAATGAAGAAAGGACAATCTTTTCAATAAATGTTGGAAAAACTGGGCAACCACATGCAAAAGAATGGAAAGAGATCACTGTCTTAAATCATACACAAAAATAAACTCACCTGGATTAAGGACTTGAATGTAAGCCTTGAAACCATAAAACTCCTAAAAGAAAACACAGGCAGTAACCTTCTTGACATTGGTTTTTGTGTTGTTGGGTTTTTTTTTTTTTTTTGGATCTGACTCCAAAAGCAAAAATAAACAAGTGGAACTACATCAAACTAAAGAGCTTTTTCACAGCAAAGTAAATCATCAACAAATTGAAAAGTCAACCTACTAAATGGGAGAATATATTTGTAAATGTCAATACCCAAAATATATAAAGAATTCAAACACCTGAAACTACTATAACACTGTATGTTAACTGTACTGGAAATAAAATTGTGAAAAAAGGAAAGAAGTTAGGAAGGAGGAAAAAAGGTAGGAAGGACAGACTCAAAGAACTCAATAGCAAAAACAAAACAAAACAATCTGATTTTTAAATGAGCAAAAGATCTAAATAAACACTTTTCCAAAGAAGACATCCAGATGGCCAGCAGACATGAAAAGGTGTTCAACATCACTATCAGGGAAATACATATTAAAACCACACCGAGACATTACCCCATACTTGTTAGAATAGCTATTATCAAAAAGATAAAAGATAACAAACATTGAAGAGGATATGGAGAGAAGGGAACCCTCTTACACTGTTGGTAGGAATGCTAATTAATATATCTACTATGGAAAACAGTATGGAGGGTCCTGAAAAAATTAAAAATAGATTTACTATATGATCCAGCTAGTCCCCTTCCAGGTATTTATCTGAAGAAAATAAAAATACTAATTCACAAAAAAAAATCTGCATCAAAAAAAAAATCTGCATCCTTCTGTTCATTGCAGCATTATTTACAATAGCCAATATATGGAAACAACCTAAGTGTCTATTGATGGATGAATAGATAAAGAAGATGCAGTACGTATCTACAACGGAATACTACTCAGCTTTAAAAAGGAACCATTACTATTTGCTACAATATGGATTGACTTTGAAGTTATTACACTAAGCGAAGTAAGTCAGACAGAGAAATATAAATACAGTATGATTCCGGGTACATGTGGAATCTAAAGAACAAAACAAACCTCATAGATACAAGGAACAGATTGGTGGTTGAGGGATGGGCAATAAGGTTAAAGGGGGTCAGCTGTATGGTGATGGATGGCAACTAGATTTACTGTGATCATTACTTTGTACTGTATACAAATAACAAATTACTATATTGTACGCCTAAAACTAATATAATTCCATGTACCAATTTTACCTCATTAACAAAATAAAAAATCTAAAGCACATGGATTTGAAAGGAAGAAATAAAACTGACCTATTCACAACCAACAAGATTTTCAACATAGAAAAACCCAATTAATCTACAAAACAATTCCTAGAATCGAAAATTAAGTGTATCAAAGTTGGAGAATACAAGGTCAACACACTCAAAAAAAAAAAAAAATCAGTAGTATTTCTCTATACACCGGCAATGTAGAATTGAAAAACCAAATTTAAAAAGAATGCTATTTACAGTAGTTCCCCCAAAAGAAATAAATTATAAAGCTAATATCACTTATGAAGGATCTATACAGAACACTGCCACAGGAAATCAAAGAACTAAATAAATGGAAGGATAAACTATGTTCACAGATGGGAAGACTCAACATCACAGTGAGGCTAATTCTCCCCAAATTGGTCCATGGCATTAAGCTAATTCTGATCAAAGTCCCAGAAGGATTTTTTAAATATAGACAAGTTGTTTCTAAAATGTATGTGGAAACAAAAAGAATTAGAGTAGCTAAAACAATTTTGAAAAATAAGTTGAAAGAATCACTTTACCCAGTTTTAAGAGCTACAATAGAGATAGAGCAATAGAGCTACAGAAATTAAGATATCATGTTAGTGACCGGGTAGACAGCTAGATCAGTGGAACGGGGTAGAGTCTAGAAACAGAACCACATAAAAATGGCCAATTGATTTTAACATTGCAAAAGAAAATTCTATGCAGAAAAGACAGTCTTTTCAACAAATGGTGTAAGAACAACTACACATCCAAAAACAAACAAAAAGACTTGAACTAATTAAACCTCACAACTTATACAAAAATTAACTCAAAATGGATCAGACATTCTGGAAAAGTTTGGCTATTTTAATTAAGTCAAATATACACTTAACCACATGATCCAGCAAACCTGCTCCTGGGTATTTATCCAAGAGGAATGAAATCTTCAGACAAAAATGTAAACATGAGAGTTTTTAGAATCACTATTCATAGTCGCCAAAAATTGGAAACAAACCCAAACATCCTTCCGCAGGAGAATGATAAACACGCTAAGGTTGATCCAATAAAATGCTCTTCTGCAACAAGATGAGCGAACTATTGACACACACATAGAGGAACCTCAAAGGCATTATACTCAGTAAAAGAGGACAGTTTCAAAAGTCTACAGGCTGATTCCACTCATATGATAGTCATGAAATTATGAAACTATTGTGACACAGAACAGATCAGGGGTTCAGAAATGCTGGGATCATAAAGGAACAGCATGAAGGAGCTTTCTGATGGAACTGTTGTGTATTCCCGATTGGGGTGGCGACTCCATGAATCTCCACGTGTGTTGAGATTCAGGGAACATTTTTACATGTAAAAATTAAAAAATTAAAAAACAAAATAAAATGAAATCACAACAAGAAACATGACCCAAGTGGGATGGGGCACCACAGCAGCCCTCAGTGGGTCCCCAAGGCTCCGTGCCTGAGCTTCTCAGCCTAAAAACCTACAAGTAAGACAAGAAATGCACTGGAAACCAGAAGACCCAGAAAAAGATCGACAAAGCATAGAAGAGCCAGACGCAGACTCTTGAGGACCTCCTGACTTCACGTCCAAGCTCCCTCCTCCCCAGCCTGGAGCACCGTTCAGCCCCCTTTCCTGGACGCCGTGAGTCCCGAGAGCATCGGCCCTCAAATCTGCTTGTATATAGCGTCTGCAAAGGCTTCCTAGAGGAACCTGGCCTTGAAGCAGAAGGGCATCCGTACAAACGCAGAGGTGCAGCTTCAGTGGTGCCTGTGATATGGCCACGTGATTTCAGCATCCGATGATCTGGAAAGTTCCCTTATCATCTGTGGGATATATGTCTGACAATCAGCAGGACTGTTGAACCGACAGGTGTAGCAACTATGTTAGTTTTCTAGGGCTGCTGTTACCAGGTACCACAAATTGGGTGGTTTCAAACCAAGAACTCTATCCTCTCATGGTCCTGGAAACCAGAAGTCCCAAATCAAGGAGTTGGCAGGGCCATGCTTTCTCCAAAGCCCCTACGGGAGGAACCTGCCTCTTCCTCGGGGATCCCGTGGCTTGTGGCCACATGACTCCCAATCCCTTTACACGGCTGTCTTCCCTCTGTGCCTGTGTCATCAAGTGGTGCTCTCCTCCCTGTGTGTCTGAAGGTCCCTCCTCTTATAAGGACACCAGTCATACTGGATTAAGGCCCACCCTAATTAGACCTCATTTCAACGTGATCACATCAAGGGCTCTACTTCCACACAAGGTCATACTCGCTGGTACGAGGAATTAGAATTTCCACATACCTTTGGGAGAATACAATTCAACCCATACCATCAAAATTTCACAGAAAATCAGAAATGAAAGATAAAACAATAGCACCGGCATTCATTTGCTTAAAGTACTCATAGCAATGGATTCTAAAGAGGTTGACTGGCATGAAGTCTCTGCTCTCCTTACCCTGAATCACCTTTCCGAATTGCTCAGAAAAACAAAGCCTCCCCTGAGTTGTATTTTTTATATATATATAATGCAGCCTGCACCTCTTTTTAAACTTTTCAAACCAGCCCTCACTGATGTAAAATTTAATGATTTTTTTTTTTTTGCACTTGTTTCTGCTGTGTTTCGATTTCCCAAGTCTCAGCAAAATCCTTATTTAACCGGTTGGCCTTTTCACAAAATTATCATGGTACTTAGTGGGCCTGGGAGGGATATAAACCAATCTCTCTCCCCTTACTGCCCCCCAGACTCAGCCACGTGTTCTAGGCAGAAGGAGCCATATTTATCACTGCGTTCCTTTGTTTAAAGGTACTATGTCCAACTACACATACATGAAAACGTGGAATTTAAAATTTAGAAACAAAAGCAACATGTCAAAACGACAGCTGGTGAGGATGCTTGGAACTTCCTCCACTGGTTCATACATTCACCTCATAAATAGTCACTGAGCACACACTAGCTCTGCACCCTGTGTCATACTAGAGGTACAAAGACAAATAGGACAAGCCATAACACTGATGAAAATGCAGGGTTTTAAGCATTTTCATGGGATTACGAAAAGGTACCTCGGGATCTTGGGGCTCTTAACTCCTCCCAAGGGTGAAGGGTGACTATCATTCAACCAGTTTGACTCATTTCACCAAGTCAATGGCAAACCCCCAAGGACAAAAAACTCTCCCCCACCTGAAGCAGCCCAGAATCGGACTAGCTCAGAACCTCTAGAGCAACCAGAGGCGCCCGACGCATTCATTTAACAAACGGCAGGGTACAGGTGCACCTGGCCATCTCAGTAAGTAGAGCATGTGACTCAATCTCGGGGTCATGGTTCGAGCCTCACGTTGTGTGTAGATATTACTTAAAAAAAAAAAAAAAACTGAAGTGTATAACTGTCAGATGCCAAGCCTGGTGTCAGGCCGTGGAGCTAGAGGAGGAAGACCACAGGGCACGGCCCTCCCTGAGCCCCTGACTACAGAAGACTGGCTCCTAGGACGCCAGGGAGCTAGGAAAATGGGGAGCCCGTGGCACATGAGCTGGCTGGGAGAGCCCGCGAGGCAGCCGACAGCTGCTCATCCAGATATAGCTCTGCTGTCCTGAGAACGTGTCAGCTTCTTATTCAAAAACAAGAATTATTTTTAATTCCTGGCACTTGTGCCCCACTTAGAATTATTGCTTCAGTCACTAATCGGGGAGCCCAACTGCTCCAGACTCCCAAGAGCTCAGGCAGCGTGCCAAAGGTACAAAGGCTACGAGCAGCCGGCCGGACACAGGGTGTCCTCACGCAGCCCTAGGTGGGCCCGACTGCGTCCCAACCCCACCAGGCCCAAGAGCGTGGAGGAGGCTGCCGTAGCAGACCCCAAACATGAGAGTGGCTCTCTTTCTCTAAGACTTTGGAACCCAGGGGCCAATGAGTATCTGAAAAGATGCTCAAACATCTGCAAACAGGGGGATGTATGTTATAACAAGGCACTGCTTATGCCCACCTGGTGGGCAAGGACTTTAAAGTCTAACAACATCAACCACGTATTTGCCCGGATGTGGAAAACAAAATACAACTAAGTTGGAGAGCTCCTGGGCAGTACCCAGGGAACCTTCCAGCACGAGTGCCCACAGGGCAGCCCATCACACAGGCCACAAGGAAGCCACAGGGTGCGTTTGTCATAGCACTGCTTGTTACCACACAACATCAGAAACTCCCCAGCGTCTGGCAGCGGAGGATCGGGAAGGTAAACCAGCCATCCAAGGGAATCCCATCAGCGGGTAAAACAAAGCAAATCTCTGTATATTCAGGTTTGTAAGATCCCCAAAACATATTGCTGAGTGACAAAACAAAGCAAGTTAGAGAATATTATGTACAAAATGATACCACATTCTATCACCGGAAAGAGAAAACGCTGCTATATCTTGTTAATGAATATGTAGTTAAAACATAGAAAAAATCAGTGCCAAATTAGATGCCAAGTTTAAGACAATGCTGCATTTGAGCAAGGAGGGAAACAAAGGAGGCTTCAACTAGAGGTTCCTTTTTATTTAAAAAACTGGAAGCAAACACATCACATCAAAATGGTTGAGATTTATCAACCCTCGGAGGTGAATGATGGAAGTAGCCGTGTGTCAGGCACTGGTCTATGCTCTACATATGTTTAATCATGTGACCCTGACTACACCTCTGTAAGGGAAGTATATTATTTACTCCCATTTCATAATAGGACAACTGAGGCACTGAAATGCCAAAAAATTTGCCCAAACTCATACATCTGGGGGTTTAAACTCAGGCCAGCGGGCCCAAAATCTGTGCTCTTAACCACTCTGGAATCCTGATTCTGCAGAATGGACACAGAGGTATATTGCAATTCTCCCTGAGGCTTAGATGTTTGAAAATTTTCCTAATTATCAAAGAAGAGCTAGAAGTGCTACAAGAAAGAACCTCCCAAAGCCCCTCTGTGATGGTTAATTTTGTGTCAACTTGGCTGGCCCAGAGTGATCAGATATTTCATCAAATGTGATTCTGGATATTTCTGTGAGGATGTTTTCAGATGATATTTACATTTAAATCAGTGGACTTTGGGTAAAGTAGATTGCCTTCCATAATTTGAATGGGCCTCATCAGTTAAAGGCCCAAACAGAACAAAAGGCTGACTTCCCCCCAAAAAGAGGGAATTCCCAGCAGACAGCCTTCAGGTGTGATCTACAACATCAGCCCTACCTGGGGCTCCAGCATGCAGGCCCACCCTGCAGATTTGGGGCTTGCCAGCCTCCAGAACTGCATGAGAACTTGCAGTACAAGATTCTTTACATCTCTTTCACTTTCTCCAGATTGACAGATAGATACGCACTGCATATATAAATATTGCAATGTACACACACATGTGTTGTTCATATCCTATTGGTGCTGTTTCTGTGGTGAACCCTAACTAATACACCCTCCCTCCAGCCCTTGCCTAGCAGAATGTAGTACAGTTGTCAAAGGACAGATGGAAAGAGGCCTGGCTGGGTTGCTCCTACTCCTTCCTGTCTGGAGTCTTGAGAGAAATAACCCTAAAGGAGCCATTAATTATCAGAACATTATACTCCAAGGTAGCTATTGCTAATTCCATCTTATAAGAAGAAAAACTGAGGCTCAGAGGAGCTAAATAGCTTGCCAATTCTCTCATCAGGTAAAGACAAAGCACATTCCCCTAAAGCATACAGGAAGCACCACCTGTGGGTACACCTTGATTCTGCCAATAATCAAACCCAAATAAGGCAAATGCCAGGAATCCTAAGAGTTGACCAGTTTGGGTACTAAGGTCACTGACATAATATGCTTCTCACTGCAGAAGACCTTATGCTTGGCCCACAGCTCTAGCCAACCAACCACAATGGCTCTGCCCTGTGTTCCCTGCACGCCTTCCTCAACCAGATCATAGTTTTCTTTGTCTTCCAGTGGTCAGCTCCACTCAGTGAGTACTTGCTAAATGGATAAGTACATGTTAAATAAGTCAAAACTTACAGATACCCTCCTCCTCCAGATGGGGCTTCCCTTGTAAGGACAGAAACCAAGGACAAGGGTAAATGTTACTGGGGAGTGTACTGGTTAATCATGTAGATTAGGGAGTAGATGGAAGAGAGTGTGATTTGATTGAAATACCTAATGACAAAGCACAAGGTACCCAGACTATAAGAAAATAGCACAAAGAGCAATGAAAGAAAATATCTATAGAAATCACTATTACATTAACTGCCAAGTTCAGATAAGGGATCCCACAGTGTGGTCAAAATCCTGATGAGGGACACCATAATGGCTCCAATACACACACCCAGAATCCTCAGTGTCAGATCACCACTACCACCTAGTAATCTTGAGTAATTGAGCAGACACTGAATTAAGAAAATATATAGGAATGTGTAACTACAGGGCGCAACTCCTGTGAGGACTATGGAGGAACAGATGGGGACTTCTCACAGCAGCAGGCAACAGAAATATTGCAGTACAAGTCCTGGCTGAGCTCTGAAAACCTTAAACGAATGAAAATACATACCATACTCATGGACAGAAATATATACTGTTATGTAGATGTAAATTCTTCCCAAATTTATCTGTATATTTAAACCAATTCTATTCATGATTCCAACAATATTTTCAGGGACCTTACCAACCTGATTCTAAAATTTACACAGAAGAATAAAGAACAATGACGAGCCAATACACTTCTGAGAAAGAAGATTGATGAAGAGAGGCTTGTTTTACTAGATCTCAAGAATTATTATGAAGTCATAAGGATTAAGATGTTGTGACACTAATGTAGTAATAGATAAATTAGCCAACAGAATAGAATACCAAGCCCTGAAACAGATGCTAAAATTATATGAAAATTGTCTAGATGACAGGAGTGGCAGGTCAGGTCATGTAAAACAAGAAGAACCAGTCAATGAATGGAGCCAAAAAATATGGTTGTCCACTTGGGGAAAACAGTGAACATCAATTCCTAACTCATCCAAACATAACAATTTTTTTTGTATTTTTTTATTGGAGTTCAATTTGCCAACATAAAGTATAACACCCCCGTTCTCATCCATCAAGTGCCCGCCTCAGTGCCTATCACCTAGTCACCCCCACCCCCTACCCACATCCCCTTCCACTACCCCTTGTTCGTTTCCCTGAGTTAGGAGTCTCTCATGTTCTGTCACCCTCTCTGATTTTTCCCAATCATTTTCTCTCCTTTACCCTATGATCCCTTTCATTATTTCTTACATTCCCCATATGAATGAAACCATATAATGATTGTCCTTCTCTGACTGACTTACTTCACTCAGCACAATACCCTCCAGTTCCCTCCACGTTGAAGCAAATGGTGGGTATTTGTCATTTCTAATGGCTGAGTAACATTCCATTGTATACATAGACCACAGCTTCTCTATCCATTCATCTTTCGATGGACATCGAGGCTCCTTCCACAGCTTGGCTATTGTGGACATTGCTGCTGTGAACATTGGGGTGCAGATGTCCCGACGTTTCACTGCATCTGTATCTTTGGGGTAAATCCCCAGCAGTGCAATTGCTGGGTCATAGGGCAGATCTATTTTTAACTCTTTGAGGAACCTCCACACAGTTTTCCAGAGTGGCTGCACCAGTTCACATTCCCACCGACAATGTAGAGGGTTCCCCTTTCTCCACATCCTCTCCAACATTTGTGGTTTCCTGTCTTGTTAATGTTCCCCATTCTCACTGGTGTGAGGTGGTATCTCATTGTGGTTTTGATTTGTATTTCCCTGATGGCAAGTGATGAGGAGCATGTTCTCATGTGCATGTTGGCCATGTCTATGTCTTCCTCTGTGAGATTTCTGTTCATGTCTTTTGCCCATTTCATGATTGGATTGTTTGTTTCTTTGCTGTTGAGTTTAATAAGTTCTTTATAGATCTTGGATACTAGCCCTTTATCTGACAGGTCATTTGCAAATATCTTCTCCCATTCTGTAGGTTGTCTTTTAGTTTTGGTGACTGTTTCTTTTGCTGTGCAGAAGCTTTTTATCTTGATTAAGTCCCAATAATTCACTTTTGCTTTTGTTTCTTTTGCCTTCATGGATGTATCTTGCAAGAAGTTGCTGTGGCCAAGTTCAAAAAGGGTGTTGCCTGTGTTCTCCCCTAGGATTTTGGTGGATTCTTGTATCACATGTAGATCATTAATCCATTTTGAGTTTATATTTGTGTCTGGTGTAAGATAATGCGCTAGTTTCATTCTTCTGCATGTGGCTGTCCAATTTTCCCAGCACCATTTATTGAAGACACTGTCCTTTTCCAGTGGATAGTCTTTCCTGCTTTGTCGAATAGTAGTTGACCATAGAGTTGAGGGCCCATTTCCGGGTTCTCTATTCTGTTCCATTGATCTATGTGTCTGTTTTTGTACCAGTACCACACTGTCTTGATGACCACAGCTTTGTAGTACAACCTGAAATCTGGCATTGTGATGCCCCCGGCTCTGGTTTTCTTTTTCAATATTCCCCCTGGCTATTCGGTGTCTTTTCTGATTCCACACAAATCTTAAGATGATTTGTTCCAACTCTCTGAAGAAAGTCCACGGTGTTTTGATAGGGATTGCATTAAATGTGTAAATTGTTCTGGGTGACAGAGACATTTTCACAATATAAATTCTTCCAATCCATGAGCATGGAATATTTTTCCATCTCTTTGTGTCTTCCTCAGTTTCTTTCAGAAATGTTCTGTAGTTTATAAGGTATAGATCCTTTACCTCTTTGGTTAGGTTTACTCCTAAATATCTTATGCTTTTGGGTGCAATTGTAAATGGGGTTGATGCCTTAATTTCTCTTTCTTCTGTTTCATTGTTAGTGTATAGAAATGCCACTGATTTCTGGGCATTGATTTTGTATCCTGCCACACTGCCGAATTGCTGTATGAGTTCTAGCAATCTTGGGGTGGAGTCTTTGGGTTTTCTATGTACAGTGTAATGTCATCTGTGAAGAGGGAGAGTTTGACTTCTTTGCCAATTTGAATGCCTTTTATTTCTTTTTGTCATCTGATTGCTGAGGCTAGGCCTTCTAGTACTGTGTTGAATAGCAGTGGTGAGACAAACATAAAAATTAACTGTAGTTAGATTAAGAACTTAAATGATGAAACTCAACTTTAACCCTTTCATATAGCTAAATATTCTGGTCTGGGGATGGAAAAAAAAAAGACTTCTTAAAACAAAAGAAAAAAAGCACATGAAATAAATGGTTGATAAATCTTGACTATATCCAATTAAGAGCTCCTATTTATCAATAAAAATCAAGATGGTAAAAGGGCAAATAGGAAAATAATATTTCTAACATTATCACTGACAATGGATTAATATCCATGAAATATAAAGAACTACAAATCAGTAAGGATCTTTAAACCAATAGAAAAAGGATCAAAAGATCAAAAGACATAAATAGGTGGTTCACAGAAAAGTAAACACCTGTGAAAAATAAAGCTGTAAGATCTTGACTCTCCTTGGTGGTCAGAGAAATGCTAATAAAGACCCTAATAAAATACCACTTTACATACATTCTGTCCACACAGATTAAGAAGCCCCCATGTGTTGCAGAGTGCGTGGGGCAAGAGTATCTCCTAGATGTCGCTGGCAGGAGGACAGATTGATACAGTGAGTTCAGAAAATAATTTGTGATTTTCTTGTAAAATTAAACATTCAGTCCCCGACAATCCAATAATGCCACTCCAAGAGAAACTTGGACATGTATAGCAGGAAACATGCACAAGAATGTTCATAGCAGCACAGTTCATAATAGCAAAATCCTGGCATCGTGCCTAATGCCCATCAACAGGAGAATGGATTAGGAAGGCGACACCATTCACAACAGCATCCCATTGTAACGTACAGTACTCGAGGGTTATGTGACAAACTCTGGCTACACACCGTAATAATGAGAGCGTGTCATAGACCAGAGATTATGATTAATACAATCTAAGGTCCAAAACATAAATGAAAAGCAGCAGAAAAAAAAATCTTTGAAAGGACACCTATCTTTGCCTGGTCAGACAAATGCAGTGACCTCATCCTTGCAAGAGACACAAATGTTTATTCCGGGAGAATTTTCTAATAGCGAGTCCCTTCTGACACTCCTCAAACCCAAACTGTAAGTGAAATTTCTATGCCAGCATCCCAGAGTGAGATAAATTGGGATTTAAATGACAGAGGACGGGGGCTTACTGCAGCCATCTTTACTTATGCATGCATTCAGGCAGAGCGAAGAGAGGATGCTTCAACGCGAGGGTAGAAGTGAGCAGGAACATGAAGCTACAGAATTTGGGAAGGAAATGGCTTCTAATCAGTCTGTCTGATGGAACCGATTGCCTGAGATAAAGCCAGGCCACGCTCTTGAAGATGGATAACCGGGACTTTATTGGACAAATGAAACAGCAGTGATAAAAGAGGTAACCTTGTTGCCAAGAGGGAAGGTAAATAGAACTAGAAGAATGGGAAGAGCTGTTGTTAGGCTCCAGCCTTGCAAGCACTGTTTGTGCTCCTCCTCTGCAAAGCCTTTCTCAGTTTCTTAAAGACTTCCGAGAACCAGGGACATGAACACATTACCTAATCCTACCTAAGCCGAGGTCTGTAAGCTGCCTAAATTATCTGTCATCAGGCACCACAAAGGACAAAAAAGGGGATAAACCCAAAAGGCTGGGTCACAATCAGCAGATAAATGAACAGAGAGATTATAAGGCTGAAAGCCCTAGGCTGAAAACCCAAGGCATCTCAAGGGTCCCCAGTGGCTGTCACAAAAATGCTACCTCTTTCCACTTCCTCCTCTCCAGACAGTTATTTTCAACCAACAATTACCTCATCCAGTTGTCACCAGACACAGAATTGGGTCCAGAACAAAAAGATCCTCACTACTGTCAAGCATCCATTTAGAGACAGATGCAGCTCACTTCTTGGCTCAAAGTCTTTATCCTCCAGGAAGCCAACCCCAATTGCCCCTGAAACCTTTGAATGGTCTCTTACCCAACTGACAGCGGTGTCAGTACTGTGCCTATCCTGGACTCAAACAATGAGCAATCATTAGAATGGGTATCATGGTGTTATTAATTCATTAGACAAATACCATTAAATATCGCCATGTGCCAGACAGTGTGCTGAGAACTGGGACTATAGCAGTAAATGAACACAAAGAGGACACCTGCTGTCAGGGGGCCACTTGGTGGCAAGGGAAAAGCCCTTCATCAGATAGTCCTAATAGTGTCATGATTACAAATGAAACTAAGAGCAATGAAGGGCAGGCAGGGCACTGAGGAACCAGATTGTGTTGGCAGCTGTGGGAGTGAGGTCAGGAAGTGATGTCTAAATTGTTTTTTGAAAGATAAAAAGGAAGTAATCTGTTGAAGGAGTATGTGTGCACATGCATGTATACGTGTGTGTGTTTGAGTAGAAGGGCAAATAAAGCAGAAGAAGTAAGTGCACAGCTGTGTTGCTAGATGGACCAAAAAGGCCACATTCAAGATTCCCAAGTGTCTGTCGAGAAAGGAATGCATAGAGAAGGTGTGCTGTGTACACACACATGTACACACACAATGGGATATTACTCAGCCATAACAAAGAATGAAATCTTGCCATTTGCAACAACGTGGATGGATCTAGAGGGTATAATGCTAAGTGAAACAAGTCAGTCAAACACAAATACCAGATATTTCACCCATATGTGGAATTTAAGAAAAAAAAACACAAACAAATGAACAACAAAAAAAGAGACAAACAAACAACAACAACAAAAACCGACACAAATTCTCAAATACAGAGAACAAACTGATGCTTTCCGGTGGGGAGGGGCATGGTGGGGGGAATGAAGGAGATTGAGAGCACATTTATTGTGATGAGCACGGGGAAATGTATAGGACTCACTGAATCACTGTACTGTATACCTGAAACTAATATAATTGTGTATATTATCTATACTTGAATAAAAAAAAAAGACTCTGGTCTTTACCATAATCCAATGGAAATATTAAAAGGAACCTGAGGTAGGAGACCGTAGGTGCAGGAAATGACTTCTTCATTTTGCCTTTTGAAAAATAAAAATCACTCTGAATAAAAATTAAAGGCGGTCACAGTGAAATTGTGAGAATAAGTTAATAGTCTACTGCAATAAGAGATAATGGATGGTATCCGGGACTGATATCCTGGCCCCATTGGGAGCTACAGTAATGAAAATCTTACTAGGATTCAGGAATGAGAGGCAGAAAACAGATACTTTGCAGTCATGAAATAACTCATTAATTATTGCCTGCGATCATTTGAAATAAAATGTCTACAGACTGGGAAACTCCATGAGGTCAGGGATTTTTCGCAGTTACTTTGTATCCTTTGCAGCATTCTAACACCTAGAATAATATCTAATAAACAATAGATACTCATTAAATATTTGTCGGATGGATGGATGGATGGATGGATGGATAGATGGATGGATGGACTGAAGGTAATAGGGTTTTGGGGAACTAAAGCTCCATTCCCCAAAAGCAATAATGCCAATGGAGTAAGTCACAGTGGCGGTCCTAACTGCACCGTATAAATGTAAGAATGAGAAAGAAAAACTCAGATCTCTGAATTTAGGCCCCGTAGGTGCTGAATTATAATATAGCTGCATTCACAACCTCACCAAGTGTCTTATGGTGAAGATGCGGCATTGACAGGGAACCCGGCAGGAGCTGAGAGTTCAAATGGTTATCAACGGGAGAATAAGACAACTCAGAGTGGCCTCTCTGTCCCCAACCCTGCCAGTCCCCACCACGGGCTGAAGCCGCCTCTCCTCCCTTCCCTGTTGGCACAATCCTTCTTTGTTTGAAGACTCAAAACTCCCTTGATTGTGGCTTCTATTTTGAAACAAGAAACTCATTTTCCACATGCCCTCACACCACTCCAAACTATCACATGCACACACACACACACACACACACACACACACACTTCATTGTTTCTATATCTGTAATGAGAGTATCATCTCGGCATCTCCTGGAGGGCCAATTACAAAGTTAAGCCTGGGAGCAGAAGGCTTACTCATACAAAAAAAATATAGCAGGACTTGGCTAATTTACACCAGAAATAAATGTATAAGAATGGGCCCTGAGAGGACTAGACTGCAGAGAGGCGAATATAGTCTCAGACCAGACTGAAATCACTGCTACGGTGGCTTGCAAGACTCCTAAATCCGGTGTCCCTAGCTCAAGCAGCTGGGAGCGGCTCTCGTCATTTGCTCAGCCCTCTAAAAATCTAAACTCAGCAGTGAGCTACTCTAAATGAACTTGAGATGCCAGAACTTTGACATAATGTAGACGAAGTAGTCCAAAGACCACAGAATACTGAAATCCACTGAACAGGAGCCATCCCCTCTACTCTCCCTTAACCACACTCCCCGAAAGCCACTCCCTCCCCCGAGTGCTGATATGTACTAAGGTGGGGGAAGCACCGGCATTGTGGGGAAACGTTTCAGGGCCGGGACTCTGTAGGCTATAAGGTACGGGTTCAACCACAGTGGAAGTTGTGATTCAAACAGAAGGGCAGAGGCCACGTGGAGTAACGTGAGCCGGGGACTGGGAGAAGCAGCAGGGCCAGAGGGGTCCTCACAATATTCTCACCCACTGGGATGGCTGACAGTGATTAGCTGACCCTGAGATCCCCAAAACAAAAGTCAAAGGGCGACTCACTAAGATCTTACTTAATGTGTAAAACTGACGGGGAGGGGGGCAGGGGGGAAGAGGTCCTGTTTAAGCCATAAAAATGAAAGCACAGACTGTTTTCATCCAATCTCCAAACCCTGAGCCCCTTGAACAACCCTGAACCCTTTAAATGAAAGAAGCCCTGAACTCTCCCTCGAACATCACAGTTAAATACTGTGACTACCCCTCTTAGCCTTTCTCAAAGGGACGTGAAACTACTTATCAAGATCACTTTGCACTGGCAGCCAGGAGGTACCGTGACCCCCTGGGTATTATTGCTGAATGCTGAATCTTGGCTCATTCTAATTCCTAGAAACCTGGCACAGCACTGGGGCATCTGTCAGAGTAGGGGCTAATGGAGGTCAAATGAGAAATCGAGTTTTGACCCAAGTTAGCAGGTACCTCAGAGAACATCCAAGGGGCCCCAGACCTCCTCAATGGTTGTTTCCCCCTTTCCAGAGTGAACACTTGAAAAAGATCTTCAGCAATCTGATGAACTTCCTAATTGACTCCCTAGAAATTGACCAAGGGCTAATAAGGCAGAAAGGGCAACGTGGAAGCCGTTTCCCTCTCCCTGCCAAAATTAGAAAACAAAAGCACGGCCACATCCCTGGGGAAATCAAAGACCTCAGCGTCATTATTAAATATTTGAAAGGTGCAACACAGAAGATCCCAATCACACCCCTACATAATTTTCTAGGTTGGCAGATTCAAAAGATAATGAGTCCAATGGAGTAACAGTGGATTATCATGAACTCAATCAAGTGGTTACTTCTATTTGTATCTGTTGTTCCTGATACGGCCTCCTCATTGGATCAAATCAATACAGACCCTAGCAACTGGCACACAGTTATTGATCTGTCAGCATATTTTTCCTCTCTCCTAAGAAACAAAAACTGCTAGGAGCAGTTAGATTTCTCCGGATGGACATAACGATGAAACTGCACTATCCTACCTGAGGGCCAAGTCACCATTCTGGCTCCAAACCACACAGTCCACATGACTTTGACTCCAATCATCTACCAGACCATCATGCTAGTGCAGGACACGGGTGACATCATGCTGATAAGATGCAGACAGCATATGTTAGCAGGTACCAAACGTGTGCATAAATAAGTATACACACATATGCATGTATAGTTAAATCTGGGAGGAAATAATTTCTAAGAAAATAGGGGAACTCGAAAACTTGGTCAAGGTTTTTGGAGTCCCAGTGCTCTGGAGTCTTCCAGAATATGTTCTGTGACATACAGGATAAATGTCGCTCCCCACATCCCTTGTTATTAATAAAGAGGCATAACAGTAGCTGGGCCCCTCGGATTTGGGAGGTAATAGACACCAGATTTAGGTGTGCCGCTCTCATCTACTCACCGGGGGAGCTGAAATTCTGACAACTTTGAGTAGGCCCCCCAAAGAGAGCAGGCTCTCCTTGTCCCCGCTGCAGCACTAATAGTGCTGACACTCAGCTCTCCTAGCTCAGGATTCAAAGTGGCTCCGGTAACTCAGGATGCTTCGTGGAGCCCACACAAGTAAAGCATGCTCCACATCCATCCTCGTCCCCACATTAAAGTCTTCTCATTTCTTGTCCTCTCGGTTCAAAAGGCCCTTTCCCAGTCATTCCGAGAGCTCACGCCTTCATCCTTTACATCTTTGCTCAAATTTCAACTTCCTAGGAAGCCCTTCCCTTCCCGCCATATTTAAAACTGAATCTCTCTTAATGGTTTACATCTTTTCTTGTATTTTCCCCATAGAACTTATCATCACATAACATATTGTATCCTTATTTATTCCATTCATTGCCCATCTCCCCAGAGTTTCACCTCAGAAGGAATTCTTATATTTTGTTCACTGTCCCAAGCCTCTAAAACTGAGCCAATCTATGTATAGCAGGTGTTCAAAAACAGTTGCATAATAAATGTTTGTGGGTATCAGGTGGCCAAAAGGATATAATGGGGTGACCACTTGGCTTTGTTTTTGGCTGCCCAGCATCCTTTTGGGGAAATTCAACCAAAGGGTTAGTCTTTCTAGAGGAAAAGGTCATTCCTCTTACTAAGAACGTCGAACGGCGCTAGATATTTTCTCTCCCAACACCCTGGCAGCTATAGTAAAAAGGGGAAACTGGATAATCTTGCCCAATTCTTCAACTCTGAGCAAAGTGCACCAAGAGGTCTAAGAGAGTTTGGGCACCATGACAGTGCAGTCAAGAAGGCCACCATGATGGCAGTGGTGAGGAGTGGAAGTGGCATCTAGAGCTCAGCGATGACCCTATCACCTCACCAAGGTGTCACTGAATGTGCGACCTCACTGTTCTCCGTGGTTCACATTCCCTTGGTTGGTGCCCATTTCCTTAATCAGATTTTCCAGACTTCGCATCAATTCTAGGAGCTGCCCAACATCCTAACAATTCATTTTCACTCTTTAGGCTAGTGGGAGCTGACTTACATCATTTGTGATCATAACTCCAAAGGTACTGGAAGTGGGGGAGAGGCACGCATCAAGGTTGTGGCCAGAACACAGGAGCTGGAATGGAACTGTTTCGAGGATGCTAAGGATCAGGTGGCCGTGGAGGGAGGAAGCCCACGGGCAGTGGAGGATGGGGTCCCTGGAAACAAGGTCAAAGCAACAGGAGATTATGGAGGTGAAGTCAGCCAGCATTACGCCTGCACTGGGACTGGCCGAGGAAGATGGCTACCCAGGGGCTAACATCCTACATGAATGAGCGGGAATAAACAGTGAGTGGGCTAAGTTGTCGATGAGTCCCAAAGGCAGGATATCGTGCAAGAGCACCGAAGCGCTCCATTCCCGAATTCCTGGGGCCTAGAATAGCACACATGCACTGGGGAGTCACATGAAGCCAGCCTTCTTCATGTTTCACCACATAAGTAAGAGTTCTAATAAGAGTTCGCCTTCTGACTCCTCTTTAAGGTGGGCATGTGTGAGTATACAGATTTTTTTTTTGTTTTGTTCATTCTTTTTTTCATAGTTATTTTTTAATTATTTTTTCTTTAAGTGTAATTAAGTTTTTAATAGTGAACGTACAGCGGCGTATTCATTCCTGATGTACAGTATAGGGATTCAACAAGTCTACACAGTACTCAGTGCAAGTCACGGTAAGTGTCCTCTTAATCCCCTTCACCTGTTTTTCCATCCCCCCAACCACCTTCCCTCTGGTCACCATCAGTTTGTTCTCTACAGCTAAGAGTCTATCTCTTGGTTTGTCTTTTTTTTTTTCTTTGCTTGTTCATTCTGTTTCTTATATTCCACATATTGGTGAAACCATATGGTATTTGTCTTTCTCTGACTGACATCTCACTTAGAATAATATGCTCTACTTCCATCCATGTTGCTGCAAATAGAAAAATTTTATTCTTTTTTTATGGCTGAATAATATCTCATTATAGATAGAGAAATAATAGATAGATGATAGATAGATAGATAGATAGATAGATAGATAGATAGATAGATTGATTCTTTGGGTAAATACCCAGCAGTGCAATTGCTGGATCATAGGGTAGCTCTAGATAGATAGATGATAGATGATAGATAGATGATAGATAGATAGATAAATAGATAGACAGATAGACTGATCACCTCTCCTTTATCCATTCATCTATGGATGGACACTTTAGCTGCTTCCCTAGATTGGCTATTGTAAATAATAGGAATAAACATAGGCGTGCCCACATCCCTTCAAATTAATGTTTTTGCATTATTTGGGTAAATACCCAGCAGTGCAATTGCTGGATCATGGGGTAGCTCTATTTTTACCTTCTTGAGAAGCCCCCATACTGTTTCCCAGAGGGGTTGCACCAGCTTGCATTCCCACCAGCGGTGCAGGAGGGCCCCCCTTTCTCCACATCCTCCCCAACACCTCCTGTTTCTTATATTGTTGGTTCTATAGCCAGTCTGGCAGGTGTGAGGTGATAGCTCATTGTCCTTTTGATGTGCATTTCCCTGACGACGAGTGATGTTGAGCTCTCTTCATGTGTCTGTTGGCCATCTGGATGTTTTCTTTGGAGAAATGTCTGTTGGTGTCCTCATTTTTTAATGGATTATTCAATTTTGGGGTGTTGAGCTGTATGGGTTCTTTATATATTCTGGATACTAACTCTTTATCGAATATGTCATTTGCAAATATCTTCTCCTATTTCGTAGGTCACCTTTGAGTTCTGTTGATCATGCCCTTCACCGTGCAGAAGCTTTTTATTTTGATGTAGTCTCAATAATTATGTTTGCTTTTACTTCCCTTGCCTCAGGAGACATATCTAGAAAAATGTTGTTACAGCCGATGTTGGAGACATTACTGCCCTAGCTCACTTCTAGGACTGGCTCATTCAGTCTTATCACCTAGAGGCCTAGAACAGTGCCTGACACAGTACAGGTCCGAAGTAAATACTTATGGAATATAAAATAAATGAATGAACTGAAATTTCACTTTCCTTCATTTCATGATTTCCTGCTGCTGTAATACTTTATTTTTGACGCTCTGAAGACTAGCTGGCCATATACTTCGGTCCATTTCTCTGTCTCTCTCAGAGCCTTGGCTACGATCTCTAAAATCATCTCCCTCTTCTGTGTATACCATCCTGTCTCCCCACAAAACAGTGAGCACCTTGATGGCCGGAAACACGTGGCAGAGAGGCCGCAGACTTGAGAGCTGAGACACCATTTCTCACTCTCAGCATCCACAGGACAAGGGTGCTCTGATGACGGACAAAACAGGCCTTGAGTCTGGCGCTGGCTCATTCATTCACTCAATAAACCTTCACTTTACTGAGTGCGACCACCTGGCTGGGCCTTGAGCTAGAAAGAGTCTGAAACCCTAAGAAGAGGTCACATGCACACAACCATGGAGATCAAAGGGTAGAGGAAAAAACTGGACTTGCTGGCAAGTATTTCTGGGTACACACATTCTCCCCCTGCATGTACCAGAGTGAGACATTAAGCAAATGTACAGAGTTCTCTGAGGCCCGGTTCCCCTGTTTATCTAGGAGGATACCTAAACCTAAAAGTCTTGGCATATGGATAAGTATCGAGAGACATCTATCACGTTTCTTTGCTCTCCTGCTCCTTCCCCTGCATCTCTCCTTAAGACTAATCCATGGCTAGGCATACAGCAAGCGCTCAAAATATGAATCGCTGGGGAAGCCTGGGCCGACCCAGCCCCCACTGCTGCCTCACCTTCTCCTACAACGCTCGCAGTCATCAGTCCTCAGAGACAGGCCTGGGCACCTGGCCGCCCCCAGCCCCAGCTGTGTTTGCACAAGTTGGGGTTCACCAGCCACTTTCTCTGGGGCCCTTGAGCAGGCACCCAGGGTCATTGCCCAATGTCACAGCCCGTTTGGCCGCGTTGGTCCTGGCGTCCCCGGCACAAGGGTCGGGCATGGATGGCCAACATCCAGCATGGAGAACCACACGATCCAGCTGACAGCTCAGACATCCTTCCAAGCTTGAGTCATCTGGGTCAATGTAGCCAGTCTTGACAACCGAGGACAATTTGGGAGCTACGCACGGTGTGGCAAGAGAGGCCACCGCGGGGAGTCCAAGCGGGGAAGACGATGAGAGGTGGGAGGATGCCAGTCCTCTGTGGACTTTGGACAGCTACCAAGAGAGGAGGAGGGAGAAGGACAGGGAGGACATTGGCGCACCCCCAGCGCTTGGCTCTGACCCACGCCACCGCACCATAGACCTCTGCACCGTGCTCCTCAGACGCTGCCAGACGCTGGCCTCACGTCTCTGCCAAACGGGGAACCATCTGCGGCAATGTCACACCAGGCAGGATGACCCCACGGTGAAGTGCAGGGGTGCCCTGGTGCTGGGCTGTCCCCCTGGGCCCCGGGAACACAGACTTCTCAGGAGCTCCCCTCCACCACGAGCCACAGCCAAACCCACCAGAAACCCTCCTGGAAGCACAGCGTAAATGCCCCAGTCTGGTCACGGTCCCCAACCACCTGTCGGGGACCCCCGTGAAATGGTGGCCCACTCTCTGCCGCCCCCAACTCTGCGGGGAGGGACAGGCAGGCGCATGTGAAGCAGTCAGGAGAGGCTGCGGACGATGGCAACCCCGCCACAGGCCGAAGGGCCTACCTGCCGGCGCCGCATCCCTCTCAGCCCCGCGTGACCGCCAGGCCCGGGTTCCTCGTTCCGGCCCCAAGGCCAAGGGCCAAGAGCTGGCTTCGCTGTAGGCCGCGTGACTACGGGTCCCCTGGGCCCCGGGTCTCCTGCAGGGCCCAGCCTCGGCCTTCCAGCTGCAGCCTCCAACCTCCGGGAGGGTCCGTGGGCCCGCCCGCCCTGGAAAGCTGGGGTTACCGACGCCCCCAGACTTGCCACACGGGTGTGCTCAGTGGCTTCCACTGGCCGCCGACGGAGGGCTCTGACACCATCCACAAAACACACCCCCTCCCTCCTCATGATGCAACCAGGTATTTCTCTGCACGCGGGAGACTCAGGGGGGAACACACATGGAGTCCTCCGAAAGACCCTCGGACGTGGAATGCAGAGTTTGCAAACCCCGATTAGGATGCACGGTCAGGACCTAACCCTGGGCGCCAGGCTGCAAGGGCGTTCCAGAACACGGAGGCCCTGACCCGACACAAAAGTGCCTCAGGAAGGTGGAGCCCCCTCTCTGCACGGAGAGTGCAGGCAGGGGATGGACATGAGCGGCTTGAGCCAGAGCCTGGCAGCCGCCTGGAAGCCCAGGCAGGGACACCTCTGCACCAGGCTTGGCTTCTGCATTGCAGACGTACCTGGAACCTCAGCCTGCCCCTGCCCTGGGTGCTGACGACCCCAAAGCCTGCCTCCCAGCTGCGTGCCTCCCCAGCTGCCCTCGGCACAGACCCCCCTTGCTGTGACGGCACTCCCCAGGGCCCCACAAAGCAAGCCCCCGAGGCCTCAGCACAGGGCCCTCACGGTTGGTCATGGCATCCCTGTCAGGAAGGAGGCAGCCAGCTCGGGCTTCCATGGGACGTGGGGGCCGGCGGGCACAGCGGGGAGGCTTTGGGATCCAGAATGCTTCCCCTTTTCCTGCCCGTGACCCCAACCCCACTCCAGCTCGGCCGGGCAAGCAGGTGGCTCCACACTCTGAATTTTCGGTGAGGGAAAGCAGTTCCAGGCCCCTGTCAGACTGCCCACCTGATCCTCCCAGAAACTTCTCAGTGGAAGTTAGCATCCAGCCCCAGAACAGGTCGTGACCTGCTGTGAGCCATGCCCCAGGTGGCAGCTGATGAGGAGCACAGGATCCAAACAGAGGCCTGTCCGGCTCCCAGCTGGGTCTTCAGGGGCCACAGGGCCACAGGAGGCAGAGGCACATCTGCTCGGGGTCGGTGGGTCCCCGGGTGGGCACCCCAGGTGGGCATGCCGCGGGTCAGGGCACCGAGCCTGGCAGGCCCGGCTGCTGCGGGCCTCTCCCCGTTGCTTACAAAGGGAACCGGCAGCCGCAGACCAGCCGAAGGCTTAGACGTGCGCAACGCAACCCGGGACAAACCAGCTCTCCTCCAGCTGTCCTACTGCGGGGCCAGGCAGGACAGACCCCATACACACCTGAAGCCAGACTCCATTCGTCCCTGTGCATGACACAAACATGTCCCCGGTGCCATACCCGGGGGACTCGAGGGGCATTCGGCTCTCTGCCCTTAGAGGGCGGGCGACACCAGGCCGGGGTGAGACAGCACAGACCACGGACAGGGGAGAGAAAACCCGGTGACCGCCTCACGCGGGGCGAGTGCCCAGCAGGCACCAGGATGTAGCCTGGCACAGGACGGGGCCCTGGGTGGAGCCGGCTACCCCGCCTCCAGCGACTGGCAGGATGGCTCCAAGCCACGGCCAGACGGGTGCACTGGGCCCAGCAGGACGAGCACCCCCCAGCTCCAGCCCGCAGGCCCCTCTGTGCCCGTGGCCCCAGGCACAGCCCGCAGGGCCCAGGGGACTCTGGGGACTCCAGAGCTCAGAGCTCTGCCCGGCGACCCTGCTGCTATCTCTGGGCTCCCCTCGGCCCCCCTCCCCAGCCTAGTGACACGGAGTCGGGCACGCCAACGCGACTGTGCATCAGGGGGCGCGACAGGAAAGGGGAGACAGGACGGCTTTGTAACCCCCAGCATCACCTCCGGCCCTGCCACCTGTGAAACCCTAAAGCCCCACCGTCCCCGTCCTCGTGCAACGGCAGCAAGGGACCCCCCACCCCGGGAGCAGCGCCGGCCCGGCCCCTCCGCTGCAGTGGCAGTGGCAGTGGCAGCGACCCCGGAGCCTTCTGTCGAAGACCGTGTCCGCGGGTCACGCCCGCGCAAGAGCGCGGAGTCCGAAGCCTGAGGAGCGTTCGGAGGAGAAGACACAGCGGCGAGGACACTGGCTGCCAGCAGCGCCTGCGTGGCAGCAGGACAGGTGCCGGGGACCCTGGGGACCCCCATCCCCAGACACCAAGGCGGTGGCCGTGATCTAAGCCGGGGGCATGCCCACCTGTAACCGCGGGCTTGATTTAAGGCCTTGATCTCCTAAACAGAGGCCAGGCAAACCAAGGAAAGGCGTTCTCTTCCTTTCCGGGCCCTCCTGGGGTCTTGGTGAGTGACAAGACTGGGGACACGCTCCTGCTGATGACGCGACACGGCTCGGCCGTGCCAGGTCCTGGGTGCTCGGGACACGGATGCCAAGGGGCCCGGACGAGCAGGCGCCTTCCCTGATTAGTAGGGCGCTGAGCACACTGCTTCTCACCCCAAAAGAAACTGATGGCGCTCAGATGTCTGGGGTTTAGGCTTTTGCTTCTAGGTTTGTTGTTTGCTTTTCTTACTCTTCTGCTTGAGGTTTTGTTGCTTTTTTTTTTTTTTTAAAGTTTCAGGTTCACAGTACAATTGAAGGGAAGGTACAGAGATCTCCGGTACAGCCCCTGCCCCTCCCACCCAAATCCTCTGCCACCATCACCGTCCCCTTCCCGGGTGTTCCTTTTGTTACGGCTGATAAGCCTACACGGACACATCGCCATCACCCAGCTCCATCATTCACGTCAGTTGATGTCTGCCCCAAGCCTGCATGTCCGTCTCGTTCACCCCACAGCACAGGCTCTCAGTGAAGCCGGGGGCTTAAGAAGATAAAAAACAATGGGTGAAATTAATTTCAAAAACATATTTTCTTGGGACGCCTCATGGGGGGCTCAGCGGTTGAGCATCTGCCTTTGGCTCGGGGCGTGATCCCAGGGTCCTGGGATCGAATCCTGCATCAGGCTTCATGCATGGAGCCTGCTTCTCCCTCTGCCTCTGTCTCTGCCTCCCTTTGTGTGTCTCATGAATAAATAAATAAAATATTTTAAAAAAATTTTTCTTTAGCCCAATATATCCAAAATATTAACATCTCCACATGCAATCAATACAAAAATCAGTAAATTATTACTGAATGTACTGAATATTCTTTTTTTTAAAGATCTTTTTTTTTTTTTTTTTTTTTTTTTTGAGAGAGAGAGTGCGAGAGCACAGACGCGCTCGGGCAAGCCGAGGGAATCTCAGCAGGCTCCTTGCTGAGTGTGCAGCCCCACACGGCGCTCAGTCCCTCGACCCCGAGATCACGACCTGAGCCAAAACCCAAAGTCAGATGCTCAACCGACGGCACCGTCCAGGCGCGCCCCGTACTGCGTCTTCCAAAGTGACGTGTATTTTATACTTCTAGCACATCTCCATTTAAATGCTACGTTTTCATCAGGAAAAACTCGACCTAATTTTAGGTTTCATCGAATTTTCCCTGGAAAAGTAGAATCGCATAATCAGGTTGTTCCAAACATACTTAACAGATTTTTCTAATGCTTAAATTGAATATGATTATTTTTCATCTAGATCGATTAGAATGAAATATTATCATAAACGCGGGTCCTCCGATGCACTAGCCCCACCTCAAGCACTCAGCATCCACACGGGGCTGGGGGTCCTGGGTCAGAGCAGAAGCGGGGGGCAAGGCCGGGGCGGCCCACGTGTCGGCTGGTGCCGGCTTCTGCCCACAATGGTCATTGTTCCATGGCCCCAAAGCTGATTAAAGGTGTAAAAATGATAGTAGACCTGAAGTTCCTTCCTTCTCACGGTCTCCTTGAAGGCCTAGTCAAGGCTGTGGGTCTCCTGGGCGACGAGTGCTGCCAATGCCCAGCAAAGAGACCCGGCCCAAACCGTGGCCACACGTTGGGGATGCCCACAGGAGACGTTAACTTCTGCCCCCCGGGCGGCCCGCTCCCGCCCAGAGGCCTCGTGCCCACCCCCGGGCGCTCAGAGGTCCCCCCACCTTGCACCGCCCCCTGCCCCGCTGAGGAATAAGGACCAGACTCCCAGCTCCCGCCCCCCACTCAAGTCTGACTCACTCCAGGGGTGAAATGTGTGCTCCCAGAAGGGCTGCAGGAGCTGATCAAGTCAGACCAGCGGGCGCCACCACAATGCACGACAGCGGCCGCGCGGCCTGCGGACTTACCGTGCTGCGGGGCCCCGCCTCATGCCTGCCCACGGAGCCACAGCTCAGCCTGTTCTGCTCCCACTTGGCAGAGCAACCCTGACCTCCACAGCCTCTGCCCGGGCCCTGGGTCCTGCTCCGTCCCCAGGTCACCTTCCTTCTAGACCATCTCTCTCGCCAAGCAACCCCGTTGCTCACCCACTGCTGCTCCCAGCCAGGCCTGCAGTCCAGACCCTCTCTAGAACACCACGTACTGCAATTCCCTGCACGGGCCTCCCACACAGACACTGGGCTCCCCAGGTGCCCCGGCTGGACATGTGCTTCCTCCTCACTTCTTTTTTTAAAATATTTTATTTATTTATTCATGAGACACACACACACACACACACACACACATATATATATATATATATATATATATAGAGAGAGAGAGAGAGAGAGAGAGAGGCAGAGATCCAGGCAGAGGGAGAAGCAGGCTCCATGCAGAACCCGATGTGGGACTTGATCCCAGGACCCCGGGGTCATGCACTGAGCCAAAGGCAGATGCTGAACGACTGAGCCACCCAGGGGCCCCCTCCTCACTTCTTACAGTCCATGAATCACGTATGGTCTACACCGCCACGCAGCAAGCACCCCCGCCCCGTCGCAGCCCGTCCTCTGCCCCATGTGGCTCCTACCAAAGTCAACTGCACGCCCCCTGCACGTGCCACACATTGACTCCTGTCCCCACCCACCCCTGCACGTGGGAGGGGCCTCACCAGCTCTCACTTGGATTGCAGGGAAAACAAACAGCTACACACAGACTACTCACGAGCACGTCTGAATGCCTAGCACACAGCGATCGAGTGCTCCCTCATTGTGCGGACCCCATGCCCTCCTCTCCTTTCCATCCTCTAGGGCCACTGTGAGCCGAGGCCAGCCAGGTACGGCTCCAGGGGTCGCAGACTGCACAAGAGCTACCACATTTCCCTGTCAGGGGCCCCCAGCCTCCACCAGAGGATGGGGAGGAGGCGGGTGTCACGCTCGGACGACCCGTGGGCCACGGACCGGTGAGGCAACAGCTGCAACGGTCAGTGCGGGGCAATCCCCTGCCCCCACCCTGTTCCAGTAGATGAGCAGCTCTACCTCATGGGCACCCTGCAGAATAATTTCCCCGCGCTGTCTGTGCCCCCTCCCTTCCGCTCTCCCCCAGCTGTCTGGGGAAAGAAAACAACCCGTTTAAACATCTCCGAAGTGACGGCAAGGAGCAGGATAAGGAGGGACCAGTCCGGGGCCCCTGGGCGGCGCCCCTGTGTGTGCAGGACAGAGTGCGCGGGCCTCTCCGTCGCTCTCATCTGTCACACATCAAGTAAGAAAAGATCTATTTTTTCCCCAGGCAGCATGCCTACAACTTCAATTGGCCCAAAATATGCTTGGCTAAATTTGCTCGTGCGATGCTCTAAATGGTACACAGTGTTCTATAAGAGGGCGTGAGAAACCCCAGCACAACGTGGTGGGAGCTGGGCGTCCGCAAGGTGAGCACTTCCGAGCCAGCTCCTCTCAACAAACGGCACCACCATCCCCTGAGACTCGCTTCCCTGCCTGCGCACAGTCCCATTTCCTTCTGGCCGCTGCACCGCTCTCCGGCCCAGTGGCCTCGCAGTGACCTAGCTGGGCCCCAGGTCTAGACCTGGACGTCTCTCTTCGGTGAACACCCAGCCCAACCTCATCGCCTGCTGCCAGCCCAGGGGTGCAGGGGGCTGCTGGTTCCTCAGCCCAGGGAGACGGTGGGTGGGGGTGGACAGGTCCTCGGCCCCCTCGGCCAAGCTGTAAACGAGAAAAACACCCAAACATGTCAAACATGTCCCCCTGAGGCTCAGGGGCTCTTTCCACCAGGCTAAATCCAGAAACCAGGCCTGGGGCGGGGGGGAGGCTGGCAATGTCAGCCATGAGCAGAAACCTGGAACAGCACTGATGTATTGAAATTGCCTTAAACACAGATCATGTGAGGAGAGAGGCTCCGAAGGCAGAAATGTGTCCCCAAGTGGCCGGCGTCATTCAGGGAGAGGCAGCCACAGAGCAGATCCTGGCGGCCCCGAGCAGCCCTGGGACCTGGGGACACAGCTACCCCTCGCTGAGCTGGAATGGCAATGGTGCCACCTCTCCTATTTGGGAGGAATGGAAAATAAAAGACATATAGTGCCCTTAGGGCCTGGCACATAGTAGGTCCTTGCATGCAAGGATTCAGGCCGTTCCCATGTCCAGCTGACGGCTGCACCCTGCAGCGCCCCTCAGCAGTGGAGCCCTTGACGTCACCCAGCTCCGGGAGACCCAACAGTCTTCCCACTAGAATGCCCCCCACCCCCAGTGGCCTTCCGATGGTCACAGCCAGGGGCCACCAGCTGAGCATCACCGTACACCATACACACCAAGTTCTTGCCAGATAGCATCCCTTTGGTCCCCACCACGACCCTAAGAGAGGACCTGGTCCCTCTGCATTTCACCGAGAAAATTGACCTTTAGAAAGGGGTAGCGTTTCCGTCCAGGGTCACATGGACCCAGCAAGGGCAGGGCCGGACTGTGAACCCAGAGCAGATCCTGAGGTCTGTGCCCCGCACTGTGTCACCAAGAGGAGCCCTGCTCATTCCGGCCTCCTCGCTGTGAGTAACCGTCCCAGGACTTCAGCTGACCTGCAGCCGGACCTCCAGCCTGTCCCCTTCCCAGGGCGCCGGCAAAACTGGATTTCAAGCCTGAAAGATTGGAAGCCAAGTGCCCCGTCCTCCCGCCCCTGCCGGGCCTGGGGAACGTGTCCGCGAGCCTCTGGCCTCGGGATGTAGCCCCTGTGCACCCTGCAGCAGCCACGGGTCGCCCCCCGGGCTACACGCTCCGGTACAGCGAAACCAGGGAGCCGCTGGCCCCGGCCGGCGATGGTGGTGCCAACACACCTATCAGGAGCCCATCTAAGCCCAGAGTTTTGCTGACAATTAGCTCAAAATAACATATGTGCAGCATCTATATTATTGTGTGATTTATAGACATTGCACATGGTTTGTGGGGATACCTGCACCCCATCTGCACGCAGATGGCAGGCTACAGGCACGGGCATATGTCCCCTAGGTAGAAGTCTCCAGAACACGCACACGTTGCTCTCACGAGAACTGAGACCTGCTCCCTTTCTGCCACAGCTTGGAGGGGCAGCACTGATCCTTCGACAGTTCGTTAATTTTAAAATCTACAACACTAAACTGTCCGTCTCTGAGCACATAAATGATCTCCAACAGCTTGATGAGCTGTGGCTGCCAAGCATCAGGGAAAAGGAGGATGATGGCTTTGAGAAGCTTCACCTCGGAGAAGGTCGGAGTCAGGCTCCCTTCTGTGAAAATCACTCATGCTAATGGCTGTCGAAGAGGAAGCCATGCCCCTGTCCAATCCATGACCGACCGCCGAGTCAATAACCTCGATGACGAGACACCTGCCGTGTATTGATGACACACGCGCGCGCCAGAGGTCAGGTGCGGCACCCCCCACGGGGAGCCCGGGAGGGAGCCACCGGGGAGCGGCCACATGCACCCAGAGCAGAGCCTGGCATACAGCAGGAGCTCCATAAATGCAAAGACTAGGATGTGTCTGTGAGGCAAGCCGGGCCCCGAAACAGAGGCGGACACAGGCGGGGCTTGCATGCCAGCTCCGGGCACACGGGCTCTGTGACCGGAGGAACCGAGTGCCCCCACCCCCACCCCCAGCCTCAGCCTCCGGGCCTGTAAGGTAGGACCAACGCCTCCGCCCTTGTAAACCTGCCGCGGGGACCAAGAAATGACACGTCTAACGTGCGCTGCCCTGCATGCGGCCCCCGGAGGGGCAGTGAACGGAGCCCCACACAGAGACCACCCAGTGTGAGCTTCCAGCTGCAGGAAAACACACGTGATAAAAAAATCCACCACCGTAGCCCTTCTAAGGTGCATGATTTCATGGCATTTAGTGCATTCACAGTGTCGTCAACCATCCCTTGTATCTACTTCCAGAACATTCGCATCCTCCCGAAGGAAACCCCAGGCCCATTAGCTGTCACACTCTACTTCCCCCTCCCCAGCCCCAACAGCCTCCAACCTGCTTCCTCTCCATGGAGCTTCCCGTAAGTGGAATCACATGACAAATCATATTTGCCCCTTTATGTCTGGCTTCCTCCACGAAGCATAATGTGTTCAAATTTCATCCACGTTGTGCCATGATCCGCGCTCGTGCTTCTCACGGCTGGCTCATACTGCGCTGTGTGGACACGGCGCTCTCCGTGCATCCATTCAACGGCCAGCGTACTTTTGGGTCGTTCCCCCTCTGGAGCTGCCGGGAAACCTCATCCAGTTTCCATGATGGGATCCCCACTGCCTCGATTTCGGGGTGCCGTGTTCACTACCTCTCGCCATCACAGCCTAGCATCCTTGTGGGGTCTGGGGCTGCTCCTCCCAACGTCCCCGAAGGCCAGGATGTCTTCAGGGGAAGCCAGCAGCTGAGGGCTTTTCTGTTCGTACACACTCTGTTTTGCTTCCACAGCAGCCACCACGTTGTGTTTCCTAACTGATTTATTGACACAAAATCCACCCTCACATCACTGTAACAGTAATTACAGAAACTGCGCATCATTACCCTGTAACTCGGCATCGTGAGCTTCTTGTTGGCTACATACAGACCAGAGAGAGAGAAGGGACACTGGGCAAGCTCCGGGCTGTGCCGGGCGCTGTGCTTGATCCTTGATCCTCACAACTGCCCTCTGTCCCGTGAATGAGAAAAATCAAACTCAGAGAGACGAAGTGATGTGTCTCAAATGGTACAGCTAAGGAGAGCGAACTCACCGTCTTCATTCTGGGGAAGTAACGGAATTTCAGGCGCTCAGCAAAGTTATGGGATTGGGACCCTGGCCCAAAAGACACGAGGCGCCCAGGTCTCCTGAGTTTCTGTCCGACGTCAGGTAAGCCAGTTCACCAAACCGGTCCTCAGCTTCCTGCCAGCAGAGCGGGCGTCTGTTGCTGCCATGCCACGTCCTGGGAACGGTGAGAACTGTCTTTACGTGTTGGCATCTTCAGCTACTTGTGTGCACACTCACATGGGACGCCTGGGCTTGCATCCAGAGGAGGAGAGTGTGTGATGTTCACTTACCAGACACGAGGTGATGTGAACAGCCAGGGTACCCGTCAGCCAGCCCTGGGGCCCCGGGAGCACCTACTGGCTCTGAAGGGCCAAGGGTAGGACGTCAGGGCCCCCGGGAAAGGCGGTGTTGTCCGTCTCAAATGACAGCCTTGTGATATCCGCATCATCACGAGAGAAATACTCATGCTTTTTAGAAAATGTCCCAGGCCTTCCAGTAGGAGACTTCCAAAGTGAGATGTTCAAAGATCAAAACGTTCCCATGAATTCTCAGGGCTGAGAGGCAGGAAGGCTTCCGTTCTTTTTTCTTTTTTTTTTTTAAGGTTTTTTTTTTATTATTATTTATTAGAGAGAGAGAGAGAGAGAGTTCAAGCAGGGGAGAGGGTGAATCAGGATCCCCCAGTGAGCAGGGAGCCCAACGAGGGACTCGATCCCAAGACCCCGGGATCATGACCTGAGCCAACAGCAGATGCTTAACCGACGGAGCCACCCAGATGCCCTTCCCACCTTCAGTTCTTAAAATAGCCCTTCTGCTACCAGTGCCCTGATCTCATCTCTTCTCCACCTTCACTCCCCCCCAAGGTCAGCCTCACCTAGTATCCTGGCTTTTGACATCTGCGGGATACCTGCCAAACCGACCACCCCTTCACCCCCAACATGGAAAATCCAACCGCCTCCTGATGGATGTCTAGGGTGGGTCTCCTGGCGGTCGTGCCCCCCACAGCCCACTCCTGCGCCATCCTCCTCGCTCCACTAATGGCCACACTGTTCTCAGTGCTAGAGCCCAAATGCCCCATCCTTGGCTCCTCTTTCCCTCAAGACTCACATCCACGCTGCTGCCAAACCTGTCAATCTGCCTTCAAAACACATCCAGAGCCGGACTACTCTCCAGGCTTCCCACCTCTGCTCCCCTGCCCCCAGCACCTCTGCCTGGATTGTTTTGGGAGCGTCCTAAGAGGCCGTCTCCCTCTCTCTCCCATTATAGTCTGTTCTTCCCTGTGCACCTGCCCAAAACCCTCTAACAGCTTCCATCCTAGAGTCAAATCCAATTTCCTTACTAAGCCCACGAGGCCCTACCAGACGTGCTGCCAACCTGCTTCTCTGACCACAGCTCCACACCCAGCTGCTTCCAGTTTCTTGAACGTGCCAAAGACACCCCTGCTCAGAGTCTCTGCACCTGCTATTTCCTTTGGACCTCAGCTCAAATGGCCCCACATCAGAGGGGCCTCCCCAATCCTCCTCTCTTTTCTCCTCCCTCGTCTTTATTTTCCTTCACTGTACGTCTCTCATATATTTATATGCCTATCTGGCTGTTCCCTGTCTCAGTTCACCAGAATGTAAGTGCCATCATAAAGGGGGGGTTAGTTTGGCTCATCACCATATCTCATGGCCGGCATATCATAGATGCTCATTAAATATTTGTAAGAGGGGAGAATAAGGGAGAGAGAAAGCGGGGTGGTTATCGGGGTCCTTGCCAAGGACTAGAAGAAGCCCAAGTCCTCCATGTGCCCTGATTCTACTGTGTGACCTCAAGTGAGCCCGCCTACTGAATGGGCCCCAATCTTCCTGCCAACAAAATGAATACCTCTTGTCTGCCCTGGAATGCTTTGGAGATGAGGAGAATTATCTTCAGAAGCTAGTATCTTTAACCAGTCATGGAAATTTAAGCCCAGAAATTCAAGCTCACCCAAATCCATCCAGCTAGAAAGTAGAAAATCTGCACTGTGAGCCCAGATCGTGATGCTCTGTAACCTTTGCTCTTCAACAATGAATTGCATCTCTGGGCCACATTCTTCGTAGAAATTGAAATCACTGTCCTGAGTCAAGCAGAGCTGGAGACAGATAACATTTCCAAGAAAAATGTGAAAAATAAATGTTATGGTAACAAATTGCCCATGATCTAATTATCATCATCAAACATTTATTAAGGGCCCATGAGCACATGGTGCCCTGCTTGGCAGGCTCCTCAGAGAAATAAGAGAAAACTAGAACAGCAGACAATGGGAGGCCCATTAATATGAATGATGCTTCAGCCTCTGTACTGCCCATGGGCTGGAGAACAAAGCAGAGTCAAAGGCGGCTAGGAATTGGTGTAGACAAGACGGGAATTGCACTACTTTGAAAAAAAAAAAAAAAAAAAAAAAACACAATTTAAGCCTGCGTGGAAAGCTCCCTAAGCCATTAAAAGAGGATAGCAGGCTTGTCCTACACACGTGTGAACTGGAAGATGGCCCCATGGAGCACACGGGCTGAAAGAAGCATCACCCTTCCCTCCCCCCACAGCCCCACGCTGATGTATCCCCTGACCCCTGTCAGCGAGGGGCTGGGGCTCTGGACGGGACCGGCCACCCGGCAAGTGAGCACGCCAGCTCTCCTTCCACTGCACCCTGAGAACCAAGGGCCCACTGGGGGGCCTGCCAGGTGGAAATGGCAATCACCCCTTAGCACGGCCGCATGGGCCAAAGCCCCGCCGTCGCCCCTCTGGCGTTAAGACATGCGAAGTACGTGTCCTCGGAGAGAGGCGTCCCCCAGCACCGCCCCAGCCCCATTTTCCCCGGGGTCTCCCCTACAGAAAATGCAGAACCCGTTCTAGACTTGGATTCATCGGGAAAAGTTTTCAGGAGACATGCTTATTCAAATTTACAACTTCGGAATTATAAGTTAGCTTATATTAAGCAAACTTACCCTTCAGAGTAATCAAACAGAAAGCCTGGGGCTCCTGCTCTGTGTGTTAATATTTGTTTTTTTTTAACGAGGTACTTATATGTGTGCTAACACAGCTAATGGCATTGAGGTAGCAGATGTCCTTCCAAGTTGCCCAGGAAAATGGAGGGCTTTGATGCTGAACTGAGAGTTCGAACTTCTAGGGATGCGTGCGAGTGTGAGTGTGTAAAACAGGAGAGAGATGTCTTTAAACAAGATCCGTATTTCACTAATAAATTAACCAAAGAGAGGCTTAGACCAGGACAGAGAGAGAGAAGGACACTCCCTTCCTCCCAAGCTAATGGCAGGCTTCTGCTGAGCCCCGTTCACAGACACCCCTTCACTGAAAACCCACAGAGCCCTGCTGGGGAGCATTGTCTCCATTTCAGAGGTGAGGAAAATGAAGGTCCTGAGGGCTTCCGGAACTTGCCCACAGTCCCTCAAATCGTAAGTGGCAAAGTCACTCAAATCCATCGCCAACTAGGCCCAAAGGAAATGTTCTTTCCACAGAACTGCACCGCCTCCCAGGAACCAGACAAAGTTCACTTCCTGCTAAGGAGCGCTCGCCTGGGCTCCCACAGCAGCTCGGAGGCCTCCTGTAATCACATTCACCATGTACGGCTGCAACCGTCTGTTTTCTCTTCGATTTCCTTTCCTGGACTGTCAGTTTCTGAGAACAAGGGTCTTGTCTATCTTTTCACACTTACCCCCCCGCCCAGCTGTGCCTGCATGGAAGGACAGAAGACAGGCAAGTGGAAGGATGGGATGATGGATGGATAGGTGGATGGATGGATGGATGGATGGAGACATAAATGGACGGACGGACAGATGGACGGATGGACGGGATGGATGGATGGATGGATGGATGGATGGATGGAGACATAAATGGATGGATGGATGGATGGATGGATGGATGGATGGATGGATGGAGACATGGATGGATGGATGGATGGATGGATGGATGGATGGATGGATGGACAGGCAGGTAAGCAGATGGGTGGTTGGATAGTTGAAGAAGTGGATGGGAGGACAGATGCATGGATTCATAGGGTTAAGTGAGCCTAGGTTCTAGCCTTTGGGGATCATGGTTATTTGTTCAGGAGCCTTTGGGGGCTACACCACCTGCGACAAGGGCCTCTCTCCCTGGTCAAAGGGCAGCGATCACAGCCAACCTTTACAGCCCCCTTTATTTTATCTACTCTGTTCTAATAGGCCTATTATCCCTCCATCAGAGCTGATGATGAGATTTTACCTAACAGCGTGGATGGATTTCTCTGGACAGGAAAGCTCTCTGCTAATAGACGCTATTCTTATTCATAGAGGTTTCTAATCCCCTCCTTAGTCATGCTGAATTATTTGCCTCAATGATATCCTGCAGGATTGAGTTCCAAAGGTTGATTAATTGTATGTTGCCAAAAAAGGGGTTCCCGCGTGTCTATTTTAAATTTGCAGGCTCTTAATTTCATCAAGTGTCCTCTTGACTATAAAAGCACCAAGGATGGGAATGTGCTATGCAGGATCCAGCACCAACCAGGTGCCTGCAGGTCCCAGAAGAGGAGGCACCAGCCTGGCAAGCACAGTGAACAGTGCCCAGAGTCAAGAGCTGGCATGTAGAGTGGGTTTATGAGGTGTTCCTGGGGTCCTTTCTCTCGGGGCTGAATTTTTTGTGCATCCGAAACTCATGTTAGTGAGCGCCCACTAGATGCCAGGTCTCGGGCTGGCACCACGCATGCCCAGGTGAATGAAACAGACATGGTCCAGGACAAACAATGAGCACAGTGTAAACAAATGTTTATAATACGACATTATACATGGCATAAATACATAAATATTAATAAATAGGTAAGTATAAGCTGAAAACAGCAGGTGCTTTGATAGAATAACCTGGAGGTGGCAAAATGTGGGGGACTATCAGAAAATTGGCATCATCAGACACTTGGAGCCTCAGGCCAAGTTTGGAGAGCCGCCTGCAGTCTAGCCCAAGTGGCCCTGGGTGTGACCTCAAAAGGCAGGGCTGGGTGGGGGGGTTACCTTGGCATCCCCGGATGCCAGACCCAGGGCTCTGTAGCCTGGAGGGAATGTTCCACTCTCCCACACCCTGCCACTTCCCATTTAGTGGTTCAAACAATGTGGGATACATTACAAATCAAAATAAGCAACATTGCATTTTATAATTAGCCACAACTTGACAAATTAATTAGTACAGCAGCACAGTGTGTTCCCTGAAGCATGGCTTACTATATTTTGCTTAGAGAATATATGTCTCAAATTACAGATGTATTATTAAAAGAACTTATGCAATCAGAGTGAATTCTAAAGGTGCCCTTTTGGTACCACTTTCTGGGACAGAACAAGGGGTTCAAGGCAGCTAGAAATATCATCAAACTCGCCATCCAAGCTCCGAACCACAACGGTGTTTGCAAAGATTTATCTTTTTTTTCCCTGGAAAGGGAACAAAAGCTGTCAAGGACCGAGACCTGGCCTCTGGAAAAGCGTTAATAACAATTAGTTACTTGAGGCAACGCGAAGTGAGGAATGCTGAGCCTCAGGAGCCTGATGATGGAGGGCGTCGGGCAGTGGGGATGGAACTCTGACTCAGCCGCCTGTTGGCTGTGCGGTGTTAGGCAGGTTTCTCATCCAGAAACTGATATGGTAACAATAATACCTGCCTTGTAGGGTTACAGTGAGGACTGATGTGCTACTTCGTGCCAAGGGCTTAGACCAGGGCCTGGTCCGTACGACGAGGACACACTTCCACTAGAAGACTCTGAGGGTGTTGTCTTCGCCTTATGGGCTGGTGGCCTAGATGCCTCATCCTTTCCACCTGGGACACTCTGGCACCTGTTCTTAGCCTTATTTATTCAGAAACTCAAAAACTGCTCCTCTTGGAGGAAACACCAAGCCCACTGAAATGGATATTCTTGCCAAAAGGCCAATAAACAAATAGCAGTGAGAGCTACAACCCGTGACGTGCTGGTAGATGTTGAACAGCCAACTCTCAGGTGGTGGGGGTGGAGGTGAGAGGGAAGCCCTGAGTTGTAGGATTTGCCAGCCTTATACAACCTCCCACCATAACCAATCCCAAGCTATCTAGGTGATGGCACCAAGCACAACAAAGCTGGGAACAGATACACACAGTCAACTCCCACAAGCCGGTATAGGTTGGTCCAGCACAGCACCAGCTAAAACTGAGCCTGGGATTGCAATCCTGCCTCCAAGAGACAAGCCGCATCCTCTTCTGAAAGCAGATCCCCTGGGCTGCTCCTAGGCAGCGGATGACTCACGGGATGAGTGGAGGTAGCTGAGGGCACAATTCTCTGCAGAGCTGACGGGCTTGCAGATGGGCCTGGAAGTCCACTGGCTTCAGGTGCTGTGCCCACAGTGGCGATGGCGCCACCAGGGAAACCATGCCCTGCAAGCCCCAGGGTACCCCTCCCCGACTGGCACTGTGCTTAGATGGACATGGCCAACCCTGGGCCCCACAGCTCTCCTTTGCCTTTGCCCCTGGGAAGACCAACCTCTGTTTCCCAGTCCTTCTGAACGTCCCATTTTGTCCTGGCAGCCAAAGCCATTCCCTTCTCTCGCACACGTCCATGCAGATCTATTTTGTGTTGGCCAAAGTGGTAACTCTTCAGAATATGGTCTTATTGCTCTTATTTCCTGGTTTTTGCAGTAGGGGACCCACCTCATTGTCATTGTTTGTGACTCCAAACCCTACTCAGAGCCAACGTTTGGTGGTGACCAACCAAGCAATCGGCAAGTCCCGGTCTGCTGCTTTCTAAGAAGTACTGAAACCTGTCCCTACGCTCTGCCTCTACCCCTACTTCCTTCTCTCAGAGCCTCATCATCTCCGCCAAGGCTACTCAGTTGTCCTCCAGCTCATCACATTTCTCTAATCTCACTTCTTCTGTCCTTCCCACCTCGACTCAACTAGAGAGAGAACTCAAGATGGAAATCTGACCTGGTCATTCCCCTGGGCTCCCCCAATCCCATCCTCGACTTCAGCACTTCCAGGCCCTAGGCTGGACCCCAGGATGGTGTGCAGCTCTGCATCTTGGCCCATGCAGTTCCTTTCACTTGAAGTTCCCGTCCTCACCCCCACTGGACCACCTGGATTCCTCCTCACCCCTTTGAGTTCTCCCAGCCGATACTGACAAATCATTATGAGAAACAGCTCAATCCCCTTCCCGTGTTTTGTCCAAGAATCTAAAGAAGAAATTTCTTCTTAATAAATGTATTAAGAAATTTCATAATAAATGTATTAAGAGAGAAGCTGCTGCTCTTCCTTTCACCTCTCTGAGTCCCTCCACCTTAGGGGGAGGTTTGAGCTCGATGCCCATTGGCTCACTTATCTCTAGTGCCCTACAAGACTGAGTAGAAGGGTGAGGACCAAGGCTCAGCCCGGTTCCCCAGCAGCTGCCTCAGTGGAGGCTGGATCTCCACTGTCCCTACGTGTGAGGCCAACTAATGCATTTGAGGTTGGGGTGGGGGCAAATAACAGAAAGTCTGTTTTGACCTCAGCTCCAAAGCAGCTGTTTTATTCAACAATAAAACATCTCCTTTTCCTCTTTATCTGACTCTTCTATATGTTTCTCAATCATCCAGGACCTACAGAAGACTTGAGTATGAATAATTAGCCCTCCAAACCCAGAACTTGTGTGGCAGGAGGAGATCTGTACTCAGGGTCGTAATTATCTGCTAACGTGTCGGTCTCCTTCCACCGACAGTGAGCCCCAGGAGGAGGGCACGGGTTGAGTCTCTTCTTCACTGAACAGAATGCACTCGAAAAGCAGAGAGCGCCCATCCCAGGTCAGGCAGGGCATCAAGCAAGGTAGGACCCGAATGCTTCGGAAGAGCTGAGCCGAGATGGTCTCTGGGCTGCAGGGCCCAAGCCGCCCGCCATGCAAGGCAGGGACGGGCTCACCATGGAGGGATCCAGACGCGGCTCCCAGCCCACTTTCTCTCTAGGTCTGCCCCTCTGTGTCCTGCTCTGTTGCTTGGTCCCTTCTCCTCCCACCCCTCTCTCACTTGCTGCACGTCTGTGATGTGGCCGCCCACAGGTGCTGGGGTGTCAGAGGCAGAGGGCTCATGTTGCACCCACTCATCAACACAGAGACCACCCGCAATACCTCAGACCAGCAGTTTTGGAGGCCGATCTGCTGAAATCTGTTCCTGCAAATCAACCCAGAGGGTCAGTAGTGGGGCAAGGCCTTGGGCCCCTGTGAGGCCTCTTGCGAGGCCTGAGGTCTTGCGAACACCACAGCAGCAGAGCAGAAGGTCCATCTGCTTACACCACCACCACCACCAGGGGCTCAGACAGAACCAAGGGTCTTTGAGGCACAAGTCTATGAGCCACCGCCTGGCCCGTGACCCACAGGGAGGAGGCTGACCTTGTTTAGAAACTTCCCTGGCCAGTGTTGTTTACGAGGTAGCAACACTAAAAAAGAGCAGGAAGGGGTGCCTGATGGTTTGCTTTCCCCGGTGGAGCCAGCTGGGGAATCCACCTGAGACAGCCTGGCTTTCCCACAGAGCAGGGGCTCTGCATTCACACGTCCTGGGTTCAAATCCCAGCTCACCTTCATCCTCGTCAGGTAACCTGGGCCGGTCCTTGACTCCACCAGACTTTACCCTCCTAATCTAGAAACCTTGCTCTGTCAGTCAAGGTCTTTGAGAAGCACAACAGGGAGCACAAATGTACATTTCATGGCCCCAAAGTCCCTCCTTAAATCCCACAGTTACCAGCTTGGGTACCTTAAGGGAACGCGAGCGCAGAGCCGTCTGCTGGAGCTCTGATGACTGTGACCTCTGTTTCGACAGCTGAGATGTTAATGCCTCACACAGCCTGTCACTGGGGGACAGCCTCTCACTGGGGGACAGCCTCTCAGGCCTTCCCACCTGAGTAGGTGAGCCCATCCCCCTGGTTCCAGCCCCATCCTGGGGACCACTCCAAGGACACCAAGCAAAGCCAACCACCTTGTCCGGTGGTGACCCCTCCAAGCAGTCTCCACCCTGAAATAGGAACAGGTCCACCAGCCCCTCAGACGGTCTGGATCTATGCAATGGGGGAACTGTGTAGGTGCCAAAGGGGGCCTCAGCCAATCTATCACAAAGCTCTCTATAAGCACAGAGGTTCATCTAGTCCTAAAGCTTCCTTCCAGAAGACTGTCTCCAGCCCCAATGAGTCAGGATGGTTGTCTCTATGCTTCGAGTCTTTCCTCAGCCAGAGGAGGTCAGCCTGGTCCAGCAGTCAGGCCTCTAGGCTCCCAGACACCATACTTGTGGCCCACACAGCCTCTGGCAGAAGGGTGGGAGCCTCCATGACAGGCACAGTCACCTCTGGGTACAAAGTGGGGCCAACATGCCTGGAGGAAGGGGAGAAGGAGGGACTCAACCAGGAACAGTAAAGCCCCACCTGTCCAGGGCCCCAGAACCAAGGGTAAGCAGAGGCCCTGGGAGCTGGAAGGATTGCTCAGTGGTCTGAGAAGCTTCTAGAAGCCTGAGGCTTTGAAAGCTGCAGGAGATACTGCCTACACCAAAGCAGCAGACTAAGAGCAAACTCCAGCTCTACAGGGTCGCCTCCAGAGAATTCCATGGGAACCAAGGGGCCATTGAGAAGCAAATGGTGGTCCCGCCTTTCCTGCACCATGCAAGCTGCACCTGGAACATCTTCCTGTTCATGTCTGAGCAGCTCAGGGACCTCACGATCCCTGCACAGAGGAAAGGCTTCCTGAGAGGGCAACAGAGTGCTCCTCCAACACAGCAGCATCCAGGCTGACATACCTGGAACTCCCGACCAGGAGATGCCCTCTCTTGGCTCCAGCCCTTTGTCCCAGGCACCCAGCAGGGCCTCACCCAGACCCCCTCTTCTCTCCACACCCTGAATCCGCCACCCCTTCAGCTTCCTCAGAAGACTACAGAGAATCTGAGCACTGAAAGAAAGAAAAGCACTCCCTCTCCATCCCCATGATCTTCCTGAAGGCACTGAGGAGCCCAAGGCAGGCCTTGCCTGGGAATGTGACTCGAAGGCTCGGCTGCAGGCTCCTTGCCCACGGCCCCCTGGCCCTGCCCTCATTACCGGCTGGCTGGAGCCTGGAGGCACAGGGAAGGGCACAGGTGGGCGGGCTGCAGGCTATAGGTGACCCACCTCCGTTCTGCATCCAGCTGGAGCTACAATTTGAACTCGGGCAAATTTGCAGCTAATTGAATTTAAGAAAACCCCCTCCGGAAATGCATGCTGCATCATAAATAACCCAACTACCAGATTTTTTACCACTCTTACAAAAATAATTTCTTCTTACGTCTTCCATTTCTGTTCCTCCAACGTCAGGCTTTCTCCTGAGACTCACCAATCTACGAAAACTTCTTTTACTTCCTGGAACTTGAAATAACTGGAGCTTTACCTGCAAGGTGAATTATCCCACGTGACGTGCACCTAGGGGATTTTCGATTTCAGTGGGAATTAATGCATAACAACAGAAACTGAAAACAAAACACTTTAATATGACAATTAAAGACTTGCTGAACACCATCCATTATACATATTCAACATCAAGAAAGCAAGTAACATAGTCTCACGCTGTACCAGTTTCACATCTGTTTTCAATAGTCCACAAAAGAAACATCAGCCAGGCTCCAACATGGAAACACCACTCAACGAGATTGAGGTCAAGAATTGAACTATGCTTTTGTTCGGTCTCTCTACCCAGTGCCTAATAAGTGCCAGGCACATAATAAGTGCCATATCGATGTTTGCTGAACGAAGGAGTAAAGAAACTCATGGCATTCTAATGCATTGAGTGTTTAATTTTCAAATCCCAGGCAAACACCCACACAGCCTGCCTCCTTTCGCTACTCAGCAATCCTCAGGCATACAACTTGTAAACCTGCATCGGCCTAACCACTTCTGACACACCAGCAAGTGATTTTAACTTTGATTATATTTTAATTGCCAGTCCTTCTGCAGAGCCAGGAAGGCCTGGAACACTGCTGATCTACAGAGGATATAGGATTTGATTAGAAAAGAAGAACGAGGCGTTCGTCAAGGCAACGGTGTCCATGCATCTTGCTTCTGTCTATGGCATAGCCACTGGGAGCCGTTACAGACCACCGAGTCCTTCCACAGTCGGACACCCCACCTCCCATCGAAGACCCTGCTAAAGGGGAAAAGAAAACTACTAATCGCATCACAAAGGTGCTATTACAGGGTCCCCCTGGAACGTCCCAACTGCCTGAGATATGGGGCGGGGAGGAGAGGAATGTGAGTGATTTCCAGACTTTCAGGGAGCCTCCTGGAAGTCACACATTCCTCTGCAAAAGGAGGAGTCAAAGCCCTTCGTTCTTGGGTAGAACATGGCAGTTCATTTTGACAAGCTGTCTACGCAGGTCAGAAGTCCATTCCGTGTACACTGCCGAACTGGGTGCTGCACCAAAGAGCCCTGGCCCAGTGCACAACATCCTTGGGCCTGTGTCAGCGCCAGGCAAAATCATGCAAAGTCATCACACGTTCCTTCCTCAGATGATTACTGGGCACCTGTCACGTGCCAGGCCCTTCTCTCAACAATGGGACACAAGGACGTACAAATCGTTGTTCGTGGATCCTGTAGTCGGATGGAAATCATTTCAACATCACTAACGTTTACTGAGTGCTCATGAGGTGCCAGGTACTGTTCTTGGACCTTTATCTGTATTGACTCATTTAATCCACAAGCAATCCAATGTGGGTAGACTCCATCATTATCTCTGTTTTTCATGTGGGGAAACTGAGGCACAGAGAGGCTACGCCACTTGCCCAAGGCCACACAACAGTTCATGACTTTGCACCTCTTCTGAAGTCCTCACTTGCGATCGCTACGGCAGCTTGATGGAGCAGAGGTCTGGACGTACTGGGTTAACCACGTCTACACGTTCTCCAACAGTTACTGCAGAGCCACACGAACATATGATGTGGAGATCAACAGGTGGTCAACGGTCATGAGCGGGGGCGTTATCTGGACAGGTTAGACTGGGATTTTCCGCAGGGACAGAATTGTCTACTGGAGACAGCAGGTGACATTTGTTTAGGGCAATGGACAAGCCACATAAAGCCTGAGTGTGGACCAGCCTCAAGCTTCAGAGAAGCCCATATAACAGAGACAAGTATGGGGCTCCTGGGACATGACCTGGGGGGGACAAATGATAAGGAGCAGACATGGAGGGAGGAAGAAAGGAGAGCGCAGGATGACAAAAGGAAGGCTGGGCTGAGTCCTCAGGATACCCCTCCTGCAAATCTTGAGGAAAACCTACCAATCTCATGACTGATCAGTGTGATGATTGTTCACGGGTGTAAGGGTGGTTCTGTTTGTTGCTGGAACCAGAGGAGGGCTAAGGTTCCCACCGGAGAGGCCACACGTACTGAAATTGTGGCTCAGAGACAAAAGAGGTCAACAGATTCTAACCCCTCGGTGATGCGATGAGCTTTGGGCTTCCACCGGCCACAGACTTGGATGCCTTGGTCTTGAAACACGAAGTGGCCCTTGTCTGTGTTCTTGGTTATGGGAACATGGCCACACCAGATGGGACAGTCAAGAACTTCTCCCTTCACTGTCTTCTTACAGTTTACTTCCCCCAAAGGAGTTGGTTTGATAAATACTGTATGTAATAGTTAAACCCAAAATTCACCTCGATCCATCTGGATTAGTCTGCCCACGCCAATGACGGAGGAAAGAGAGATCGTCATCCCGACAAGTGACATTGACAAAGGAGGAAATGCCATTTGCTCATCCCTGGACAATAACCCCCATAAAACTCCCCATCGCCGATCACTTAGATGCACGTATACAGATGCCAAGAAACCCCGCAACAAAGCTGCGAAGTGTTAGGCCCACCTCGCATGGAAGACATGGAGGCCTGGCGAGGCCGAATCATTGCCGCGGCCTGTGGGGAGCAAGCAGTCACATGCGGATACCGCCCAGGGCCTCTGTCCCACAGCAAAGGCCACGTCCCCACGGGAACCACGGTGGCCCGCGTAGCCACCGCCCAAGCCTCAGAACAGAGGATGGCCTCACAGCTAATTAGCTGCTCATATTCAAAACCAATTAATCTTAGTTAAGCTCACTGAAGCCTCACCCTCAGTGGCTGAAAATACCAAACCTGAATTTGTCATCAGAGACAAGTCCCAGCAGGAAACCTACTTGTTGGAGCAACTGGGGCTCCGGGGACCCCAGGCAGGGGAGCAGCGGGAGCGCGGCCACGGGCTGAAACCGAAATCCGCGTGGGGCCGAGCCATGCCCAGGACACGGCCCCGAGCCCGGCGCCCACTGTTCCAACGGAAGCTGAAACCCAGTCACTCTGCACCAGGTGACTACTGGGGCCCCCTTGGCCGGATGGGGCGATCGTGCCAGTGATGGACAGACAGGTGCACGGCCCATTCCGGCCCCACACGCGTGCCGCCTGGCGGTTCATTAGGACTCGGGGGGCCCCGCCACATCACGCAGCCTAAGCAGAGTTCCTCACCCCAACCTTTGCCTTGACGCTGGGATGAAGTCAACTTAAAAGGGCGGGAAAACTCAAAGCGGCTCTGGGCCAACTGGAGCCCCGCACTCACGGCCGGCGAGCCAGCCCCAGGGCCTCCGAGCCGCGCGGTGCCCCCGCCCCCGCCGGTGCACGAGCAGCCCCGCAGATGTGGTTTCCAGGGAGAAAAATGACTTTTAATCAAGCCTGGGAAATGGAATTACATGTGTAATTAGATAGAAACAGCCACAAAACCACAAGCAAGGGAGCTCGCTGTAATATCGAGCTTCCGTCGGCCGTGGCCAGCCAGCGCCTGGGCATCAACTGTGCTGATGAAAGCATTTGGACTTTCCTTCCCGGGCTGACCGGAACTTCCCAGGAGGAAAATAGTGGTTGCTTTGTCCTCATTGGAAACACCCCATGGGGCGACGCGGTGGCTGCATTCCCTTGGCCTCTCTTGCTTTTTGCTCTCCTGGCCCTCCGACCTCAAGCCTATTATCATCCCCAGATAAATAAACACATGTGCAGGTTCTCCTCACTTTGGGAAGCGGACTCCGAATGCCCAGTGAAGGAGACAAACTATTTTGAGGCTCCAGGATCAGAGGTCACCAGTTAAGGGCTCTAAGTGGCATTCATTTCATTTCCAGTCCACTGACATATGAAGCAAAGTGCCTTATTTTTTTTAATAGAGACCCTGACTTCTCTGACCTCTGAAGGACCGCTTGAGTGCCAGTCTTAGGCAAAAGTAGGGCACAGAGACAGCCACCCTGAGATTATGAGTCTATCAACACCATCATTTTACTTGGAGCTTTGCAAAGCCTTACAGGGGCCTCCGGGGAGAAAAAGCACCAAAACCGCAACCAGTGCAACAGAATAGTCTAAGGCCACTTGGAGGAACCGCAGGTCACACATTCAGAACGGCTCCTCCAGACCCAGAGGCAGGGGCACCACAAGACTTGGAAATGAAACCATTTCAAGGAAAAGTGGGGCTAGGTCAGTGGGCTGGGCTCAGGATCCCGCACCCAGGGCCCACAGCACGGCAGGCCTTCCCCCCGATGCTAATGGCCCCTCCCCTCCTAAGCCAGGAATCGGAGTGAGATCTTGCGCGTAGAGACACCATTCGGGAGAGGAGGAAGGAGAGCTGAGAGTGGCAGATCCACGGACTAAAGCCACGTTAGCTGTTTATTCATGACACATCGCACCGGAGGCTCACTTTGTTCGTAATGTCAGGAGACACCACTACGATGACCACGGGGCGCCGCGGGGCGTGGGAAAGCGTACCAGCTACAGAGCCCTGCAGGCCTGGGTACACATCCTTTATTCCTTCCCTGTTCAGAGACTCAGAGTCTCCTCTATAAAACAGACATAGTGACTCACCTCTCACAGAATTAGTATAAGAACTGAAAATAGACATAAAGATTCCTTCTATATATGTCAAGCCTCGAGCCGGTCCCCTCGTAGATGTTGCCTTACTCGAGTTGTTCCGTGAGCTAGACATTACTATTGCCCCTATTTTACAGATGCGGAGTTGACGTTTAGAGAAGCAAAGCAGAGAGAGAGAGAGAGAAGTTAGGTAGCTTCGTCCAAAAGCCATCACTTAGTAACGGGCAGGGCTGAGATGGGAATGTAGTGTGTTGACGACAGGTCTGGGGTGCGTCACGGCCACATGATGCTCAGCGAATGAGCGAATGGCAGGTCCGCAGCAGGTTCCTATGTGGTGTCATGACCTTGCTGCCCCAAGACCTTGCTGCCCCCACCCCCACCAACAGATGCATCAGATGCTCGGGATGGTGGTGGGGAGGTTAACTCTTACACGTTGCGCTGATCCCTATCGAACTTTATCTTGTTACATCTGACCCAACATTCCAACAAAATACATTTTTTTGACCCATTGAATTTCCTTCTTAAAAACATTATTCCTGAAGAAGGAGGCCTGGTAGTATAGATGGAGCTACTGTATGGCCCAGAAAAGCCTGGCCTGCTAGTGAGGTTGGGGGACTGACCCAGAAAGCAGAAAACAAGTCTAGGATCATAAACCAAGGACAGACAGACCCAGTGCCTGGGTAAGTGAGAGGCTGCTTCTCACCAGCATGGAGAAAATTCAGCCCTTGGGTAGCAGTGGGGACCCCACCAGCATCGGGGTGACCCCAAATGGCATGCCTCCTCCAAAACACAGGCCTGTTGGTGAGAATGGCTGCATTGCTTGGCTTCGACTACTACTGGGACCAGATTCCACTCTAAGAGTCTTACCTGTCCGAGTCCTCAAGAAGCACAAAACTCTTCTCGAAACACATTTGGGGCCTGCCTGCAGCTCCACCCTTCCCCTTCTCCAGCCCGTCAGGCTGCTGTCAGGTTTTCCTTAACAGAATGACCACATCGCCCCCTTGCATCACAGAGAATGTCCGTGTTGGGCCTGACGTGGCTGGTTTTAAAAGGTGAGAAGTTCTCTCACCCTTGCCACAGAGCCCATACATGTGTATTCAGCACTTGCCAGAGCTCAACCTTAAATGGGTTGCTTGTCCAAACCAGTCAAGATCTGGAACGCAGTGTGAAAATGACAGGACCTATGCACACAAGCATCCCCACGAGACTCAGCCAGGTGTGATTTCACAGATCCTGCACATCCACGGGTGACTGGAAACTCAAGTCAATAAACGTATGAGGGGTGTGACCATGTGACAGGTTGGTGGTGACACTTTATAAGGAATGTCTGCTTCTGATGATTTCCTTAAGCTTTTAAAACTGCAGCCCAGAATATCTCAACTGGTAAAATTGATTTGGACCATGCAGTGCTCAAAAGTTTTAGTAATTAAGTGATTTTATACATTCTGAACATTTATTTATTTGATAATGGGTGGGAAAATCTTTTAAATGTGTAAACGTGGCTGACCCGGCACAAGAGCTCTGTGAAACAAGTGAAAAAATGCTGATCTACTTCTGGTAAGCAAAAAAAAGGAGAAAATTTGGTAATATATCAGGAAACACAATCAACTGAAAAAGGTCAGTGATTCTCAATTATACAAAAAAAATGACTAATTATAAAGATTCAGGAAGGGAAAAAGATTTATAAACCAAGGAAGACAATAACATCCCCAGGAATACCCTGAAATAGAAATGCACAAATCTGTATGAAGAAAATGGTTACATGGTACCAAAGGATGCAAAAGAAGGCTTGAAGAACCTGGAAAAGCATCCCATTTTCTTGAGTAGGACTCAACATCACAAAGATTTGGATCCTCCGGGCAGCCCAGATGGCTCAGCAGTTTAGCGCCGCCTTTGGCCCAGGGCCTGACCCTGGAGACCCGAGATCGAGCCCCACATCGGGCTCCCTGCATGGAGCCTGCTTCCCCCTCTGCCTGTGTCTCTGCCTCTCTGTGTGTGTGTCTCTCCTGAATAAATAAATAAAATCTTAAAAAAAAAAAAAAGATTTGGATCCTCCTTAAGTTCATTTATATGTTAAAAGCAATCCCAACTCAGTGTCCATAGGCTGTTTCTCTGACACTAAACAAGCTAATTTTAAAGTTCAAAAGAGTAGAAGAATAAGAAAAGATCTTTAAAAAAAAAACTAAAATCATCATCATCATCATCATCATCATCATCAGGGGGCTTGGGGAGACCTAATCCTACCAGATATGAAAATACACATTTTAGAAAACATCACTGAAACAGTGTGGTACAGACATGCTAAAGACTGCAGGGAAGATCGATGAAACAGAATAGAATTTCCAGAAACAGATACAATTATACACAGGATTTTGGTATATCATAAAGGTGCTATTGCAAATCAATGAGAAAAGATAAAATTTTCAGTAAATGGTATTGAAAGTACACACAAAGCCATTTTCTAAATGGATCTTAGATTTTTAAGTGTTTAAAATGGGAGCATAGAAGTACTCATAGGAGAAGTAGAGAAAAGTCTTTCTCACTTTATCCTGGGGTGTATTTTCCTATGAATTAAAATTCAGAGGCTATAAAAGAAAAGATTGAAAATCTGACTGTAGAAATTTAAGATTTTGGGATGGAAAAAAAAAAAAAGCAAAGTAAGAACAATAGTCAATTGGGTGGAATACTTTCAACTCACACGAAAGATCATGGGGCAGGGTGGTTAAAATCCCTCATATAAAGAGCTTCCCCAAACCAACAGAAAGATAAGCAAAGCGTATGATTCACAGAAAATGAAATACAGACAACTCCTGAGCACGTGAGAAGATGCTTAATCTCACTCAAAATAGAAATGCAAATCCAAACTCTGCTCTCATACTATTTTTAATCCATCAGATTGGCAAAAATCCAAAAGCTAGATAACGCATTCTGTTGACCAAACTAGGGGAAAACAGGCCCACTTATTCATTGCTCATGAGAGTGTAAGTTGGCCTAACCCTTCTGGAAGGGAATTTTGCAATATCTATCAAAATTACAAATGCAAAAATCCTTTTACTCTGCAATTCCATTTTTAGGATGTTATCTGATACTTGGAAAAATACAAACTGACCTAATTACAAGATTAGTCTTTGCAGCACTGTTTTTCACAGCAAAAGACGGGATAAAACCTAGGTGTTGGCATCAGGAGGCTGGCTAAGTGGGTTAGGGCACATCCATATGATAAAATACTGTGCAGTCAGCGAAGACAATAGGAAAGCCCTTTATATACTGATATGGAAATATCTCTAAGATGGGATACCCCAAGTTTGGAAAAACAAGATGTAGAGCAGGTTATGCACACAGCACAACTCCATTTGCATAGGAAGGTGGGGGTGGGGAATGGGAATTTATGTTCATACGTGCTTATAATTCATAGTGAAAATCTGGAAGGACCCCTTTCCAAATTAACAATGTGTTTATTGAAGGGACTGGGAAGGGACGGAGCAAAATGAAGCTTAGGAGAATTTTCACTCTGCACCTTTTACAAAAATCTGTTAATTTCTGAACCATGGGAATGCAGTATCTATTCAAAAAGTAAACAGACATGTTAGTTTTTCAAAAGAAAAATAAATGTTAATGGGAAAAATGAGAGAGTCCACAAAAGTAAAGTGAAACCCCAGAACTGCAGAGATAGAGAACATGCAAGGGCGGGGGTTGGGGGGGTTCGGGGGCGGGGGGAGAAAAGCCAACTCTGCAAGACAAAAAAAAAAAATTCCTGGGAAGGAACAGAACATAAGGAGGATGCTCCCCCAGTGTTTCCCAACTATTCAGGTACTTTGTACAAAACTCACATATGCATCTGCATTTTTCATAATTCAAAGTACTTTAGTGAGCAGTGAATGCCCTTTGCCCCCAGCAACGGTACATCTAGACACCTTCTTCAAGGAAATCATTAAGAATGTGCTCAGAGACTTAGGTGCAGCACAGCATCTCATACTCAAATGCTCAACAATAGATGATTCGTTAAATAAATCATGCCCTCCTATACAACGGGATGCCAAGCAGGCACCAAATTTATGCCAGAGAATATTTAGTGATACTGAAAGATGTTTACTCTCTGCTGGCAAGGCTATACACTAAAACATTCGCGGCGGTTATCTCCGAGAGGAGTATTATGGATGACTTTTATTCTTCCTGCATATTAATATTTTCTAATTTTTCTACAATGAATATGTATTACTTGTGTAATAAAAAAAACAATAAAAGTTATTTAAAAAGAGGGGGGGAATAAAGGAAAGCCCTGCTTTGCTGATTGATAGCCAAGAGAACTGCTCTAATGGCCACTGCTTGTCTGGATTCTCTGCTCCACTATTTTTTAAATGGTGCCACAGTGAAATCCAAAAGCTCTCCTCGGGGGCTGCAAAGGGCGAGAGGGAGGGATGCAGGAGACTCTGCTCCACACCCAGTTGCTCCCACCCTACACACGCACACACCCCAAGTTCTGTAAAGAGGCTTTCTGCCTAAGATTTAACTTTAATAAAAGAGCCTGCAGATGAAAAACCACAGATGTGCTGCCCCCATGAAGCTCTGTCCTTAGGCCTCATCTGAGCACCAAGAAACCACTTAACTCTCATTACCCCTGAAAAAGGCTTCTCGGAACCGAGGTAATGAGCCTGAAGGGCTTTTATCGTGGGCAGATGAAAGCGTGAGTGAAGGCCCAGAGGTGCGATTGGACAGGACTCATTGGGAGGAGAGGGTGGGCCGGTCGGCCTCCACGGGAGAGGGGTGGTGTCCCTGACAGGCAGGGGACACCAGAGCGGGCACCTGAGGAGCACAGGAATCCCGAGGCCGGGGCACAGTCCCCCCCCGCCCCCCGCCAGCAGGTGTGCCGCACCACGCTGAGCCACACCCCACATCCAGGAGGGAGGCTCGGAGCTGGACAGTCAAGACTCGGGCTCACCTGCCTGACTCTAAAAGGAGGTCACTCGTAGGGAGCACGTGCCCCGCAAGAGCCGAGGTCAGATGCACTTTTCACACGTGGGCCCCGGGCTGTATGAAGCGGCTGACCCTGGACTAACCCCCCAAAGTCATCCGCCTAATACAACAGCAGCTCGCAATTAATGGGTTTCCTCTATTTGTCAGGCCCTCTGCTCCGGAAACAACAATATTCAAGCCCAACAGCAAGGGTGAGAGGCACCGTAGCAGACTCACTGTGAAAGCGGCCCCGCTCCCTACTCCTTCCGGCACCCACACTCTTCGCCGTGGGACTCTGCAGCTCCTCCTGTTACGAGGTCGTGTCTATTGTTCATCCCTTGACTCTGGGCAGATGTCGTGACTTTCATGGCCAAAGAAGTGACGAAGTGCCAATTCTAAGCCGAGGCCTTCACATCCATTCGCTTGCACTCATTCCCCTGGAATCCTGACTCTCCGTGGGGACAAGCCTGGGCTAGCCTGCTGGAGCATGAGAGGCCATGTAGAAGAGAGATGGCCCAGCGGAGGCCACCCTAACCCAGTCAACCCCCCAGCTGACCACAGAAGTGAGTGAAACCAGTGTCCCCTCAAAATTCACGTTAAGCCCTACCCCTCAAGATGTTGGTGTTTGCCGATGGGGCCTTCGGGAGTTAGCATTGACAGAGGGCGCTGGTCTGATGAGATTATTGCCGTTATAAGAACAAACAGCCAGAGCAAGCACCAGCATCTCCCTCACACTCTCCCCACCCCCAACTCTGCCCATCTACTATGAGAGCACCCAGCAAGAAGTCAGGCCTCTACAAGCCACGGAGAGGGGCTTTGCCAGGAACCCAACCATGCTGGCACCCTGATCTTGGACTTCAGCCTCCGGAACTGGGAGAAAATACATTTCTATGTCTACGCCCCCAGCTTGCAGGATTTTGTTACAGGAGCCCAAGCAGATCCCACAGCCAGTAGGCAACAAGAGTGAGGATCCAAAGCCTGCACTCTCAAGAAAGAGTCCAAGACTTCCTGCCCAGCCTTGGGGCTGCAATCAGAGCAGAGCAACCCCACTTGCAGGGAATCTCTCTGCCACATGCACGGGGCTGCTCTCTGCCTCGAGCTATCCTGGAACCTGAATGTCCTAGCTACCTGGACCTGCAATGCTGGAAACAGACCTGGAGGACATTAACTCCAGCTGCCTGGCTGAATAGGTGATGATGCTGAAGACCAGGTGATCCAAATAAATGGTTCAGACTATACGTAAAGGCAAAGAAAAGGCTAAAGCAAAGGTCTCTGAGCTCCCAGGGAAGTGCTCACTGATCCACACTGGCTGATCTGCCTCTCCAGGAGTCATGTACATGAGGAAGGGCTGTCCTTCAGGAACGCTCCTCTTGCTCCCAACCCCAGTGCCCCAAGTGACCCAGTCTTGAGGTCCAGGAGCCACAATTCCTGGGAGCTACTGAGAAATTCCTACGCAATCAAGCCCCTTCCCCAAACTCTTCTCCACAAATCAGCCCGCTGAGCCATGCAGTTGATGTAGCACAGCAGATGGCAGGGCCTGGGTCCCTATGGGACATCCAAGGAAATGCAGCTGCTTCGGCCCACCAGCCTCGTAAAGGCAGCAGTACTCTGTACCCATGTAAGAGACAGGGCTCTTGGGTGACCCTCACAGCTTCTCCAAGGCCACATGGAAGATCTTGCAGCAGAGAATGCAGCTTATGTAGCCAGTTTGGCTGTTCCCATGCATATGGCGGCCTGGCAGCTACTTCTAAGAGCTTGCAAACCACACAGCAATCGGGAGCCCCTAGGGCCTGGGGCCCATCTGCTGTGCAAAGATAGAGCTTCATTTCAGATGCCACGAAGCATCAGAGGACACTGTGTGCTTCCCTCTGAGCTGGAGCACTGCCCCAGCCTTTAGGCTATGGTGGAACTCTTAGAGAAGATGAAGTTCGCTCTGCACACAGGCAAAGAGCTGCGTCTCTGGGGACACTCTCGAACAAAGATACGGCTCTGGCCCTCAAGGGCCCCTAGTCAAGTAGTGATCGACCTACAGAGGCTGATACAGTTGTGGGCATGCATAAACAACACCTAATTCTGTTCTGGAGGGAGAGGGGGCAGGAAGGGCCCTTTAAGAAGGTTATTGGGGGCTCCTGGCTAGTTCAGTTGGTAGAGCATGCGACTCTTGATCTCAGGGTCATGAGTTTACACTCCACATTGGGCATGGAGGTACTTAATTTGGAAGGAAGGGAGGGAGGGAGGGAGGGAGGGAGGGAGGGAGGGAGGGAGGGAGGGAGGAAGGAAGGAAGGAAGGAAGGAAGGAAGGAAGGAAGGAAGGAAGGAAGGGAGGAAGGAAGGGAGATCAAGCTTTTTTTGGAGGACAGGACCTTTGGGCTGGGCCTTCAAGATCTTTCTTGCCATCACTTCTGAGGTTGCCCTGGTGCTGCATAGGATTCAGGTCAGGAATGATGCAGATGAGAACTCTGTCTCCTGCGTTCCCCAAACACTGACCCCCTAGATGCGCCGAGCTCTCCAGCATCTGGGCTCACCTTCTCCTTCAACGACCAACAAAATGGCGGGGTCCCCACTCTACTTACTGTCACTGTGCTGCCTGAGACCACACCATGGTTTTCTTTGTTTTTGTTAAATGAAGATTACAGTCTTCCATATGGTCACAGGAGCCTACAGCTGTGTCTCTGCCCATTCCAGTGCGTCCAGTCTCCCCCTCCCTCGTCATCTTCCCAGTAGCATGGCTTTCCCTCAGTTCCTCGAGGCACCCTCACCCTCAGACCCATGCATGCGTGTCTCCACTGCCCTTCAGTCATCTCGGCACAAGGGTCACTTCAACAGGGCAGTCTCCCTTGACTTTCCACCTTGGATCAGCCTCCTCAGGTCTACCCCCAACCCATGGAACCACGCCTCTTTCTTTCACTGTGTGTAATGCATCTTGAAGTTCTATCCCTGTTAGAATTTTTCCCTTAATGTCTGTCTTTCCCACTAATCAGGAAGCCTCATGAGAGTAGGAATCATGTCTGCCTTTGCTTACATCTGTATGCTCCATAGCTGACATAGTGCCAGGCACGTGGTATACGCTCAACAGATACTTGCTGGATGGATGGATGGATGGATGGATGGATGGATGGATGGATGGACGGAGGGATAGCCTGCTGAGCACCACAAGAATTCCTGGGATGCCTGGGTGGCTCAGTGGTTGAGCATCTGCCTTTGGCTCAGAGCATGACCCTGGGGTCCCGGGATTGAGTCCCACATCGGGCTCCCTGCATGAAGCCTGCTTCTCCCTCTGCCTGTGTCTCTGCCTCTCTCTAGGTCACTCATGAATAAATAAAATCTTAAAAAAAAAAAAAGAATTCTAACTGGAAATTCTGCTCTGGAGAATGGAGTATCCACAGTGTCTTAGGCTGGGTGTCCCCAAAAGCAGGTGCTAGGGTTCAAACACTTGAGTAGAAGTTAATGTATTTATTTGCAGTAAAATCGGGAAGAATTGCTAAGGGAATGGGGAAGAGAGACAGGGAAGGAAGCCAGGGTGCATACAGTAGACCCCTGGACCAGAGGGCTGGGGGAAAGGGGGAAGAGAGAGGCGGGTGGAGCACCTATGTGCATGACAGGTCAGGTCGGAGAAAGGAAGAGATCTGCCCACGTCTGCTGGGTTTTCTACTTGATTTCAAGCGATTCCAGCCCCAAATCCCAGGCTTGCTGACATGAAAGCTCTCAGCTCCAGCCTCTCTGCTTCTCCTGCTGGTTCCCATGAGCACAATTTCAGGTGCGCCAGTACAAGAATCTTTTTCAGAGAGCCCTCACTTCCTGGCTCCACAAAATACCGACATTGGCTGACTACACTGAAAGGTCCAACTCATTCCTTCCAGAGGAAGAAGGGGCACCTTATAGGGAGACCATGATGCACAGGTGTGGCTCCAGGCCTCCGCGCACCTGTATTTCCCTTATTTCCTATCATATTGAGGCAAAATGACAGAAGCCAACATCTGCCAGAGGTGTTCAGGAGGCAGGGCAAGATTTTACAAAGAGCACTGCTCCTCCCTCAAACCTGTTCCTCTGCAAGCACCATGCACTCAGCCACGTGTCCAGCACGTGTCTTGGGCACCTACTCTGTGTCCGGCACCGCAGAGAGTGCTGGCAGCGCCGCTGTGAAGGCAGAGCAGGTCCCTGACCTTGAGGGGGGTCTGATCCAGGGCGGAGGACATGCATCCATCAACCACCAAAATGCATGTTCAATTACCACCCGGGAAGGCAGGTATTTGGCCCTAGGAGAGCATACCATGGGGCAGGTCACAGGGGGGACTGACCCCATCCAGAGGCCAGGGTTGCCTCCATGAGGAAGGATCACCACCAGAGAGATGCTGGAGGTAAGAGAAAGAAGGAGGTGCAGGGAAAAGCCAGCACAGCAGAGGGAACAGCATGTGCAAAGCCCTCTGATGGCAGGATCACGACAAAGCAGACAATGAGAGCAGGTGTGCTGTGACACAAGGCAGGCGGGGAAGCAGGTTGGCCAGACCAAGTCCTGGGTCCCACCGCACAGGACGACATCAGAGGACCCCGCTCCTAGGGAGCCCCACAACATCATAGTGGGTAGGCAGACGTGAGGCAAAACAGATGGAGCAGGACCCAGGCAAGTGGGAAAAGCACCAGCCTTTCCTGAACGCTCCTCCGTGTCAGGCACCATGTGGCACCAAGTATCTACGAAACCCTTACATTCGTCCAATCGTTCAAACTCAACAAATAGCTATCGAGTCACTGCTTTTCTCCACTGGCAAGTAGAGAAAGGCAAGGGTAATTGTTTTTTCCAAAATCATCCTTCAAAAAAAAAAAAAAAAAAAGAATGAGTGAACTTATATTCAAATTCCTGACCAAGTCTCTCCTATTAAAGGGCAGTTCGCTCATTTACTTTCTTTTCAACAATAAAGCACTGTTTGGGGAAAAGACATTAGCCTGAAATGACCTCAATCAATGCTAGTTTGGGATGGCCATAGGAGGTTGCCGGATGGAATCATTTAAAAAAAAAAAAAGAGGCAAAGATAGTTAACCCTCCTTAATAATCGTTCCTGAGTATGACCTTCGAATTGTGAGCTGGGGGCATCATTGTAAACAAGTCTCTTACAAATTACTTGCGAAAGCAAGACCACAAGCAGCTTTATTGTGGAGATCAGGGTCATGCACGTCCTACACAACAAGGTGGGGGCAGGTAGAACATGCACGTCCTATGCAACGAGGTGGGGGCAGGTAGGATGAGACGCTTGTGCTGGTCAGCAGATAAGCGCGGGGGGCTTAGGATAAAATCTTCAGTGACGGCATTTCACACAAAATCCGCAAAGCAGCAGATCTCAAACATCCACAGCAGAAGCAGAGACTTCCATGGCCCGGGAAACCGGGTTAGTCACTGCATACAGTGGCCCGACTGCCCAAGAGGCCCAGGAAAGCTTCAAATACAATCATCCCATGCAATGGGAGAGGAGGGAAAAAGCAGCCCTTCTAAATTAACATGCTGTTTTACATAACATGTGAGTTTAAATATGTATGTGCAGCTAAATTAATAAATCCCACGCTACAAATAGACGTCTGGCTCTTTGATCTGCCTCTCTGAGTCTCCATGTTCAACGTCAAGTGGACCCTCTCTCCTAAGGACAGGGTCTTCCCACTTCGAAAATGCAAAAAAAAGAAAAAAAAAAGCACTTTCTAGTAGGAATGGAGCTGTTCTCTACTCGGGCGTCTACAGGAACCAGCTGCAGGGGTGCAGGGGACGGGGCTGGGAGCTCACCCACTTCTTCCCACCAGGCAGAGCGGCCCTGCCAGCTGGAGCACCCGACCCGTGCACCCAAGCTTTGCAGGGAGCACATCCTCGGTTACCAAGGGGTCGGGTCCCGAGAGGCCCTGAAGCTGAGCTGCTCAAGGGCACGGGCCCAGAGGACGAAGCAGGACCAGAGCCTGAATCTTGTCACCCGCCTGCCGGGGTGGGCACCTGAGGAGCACTCGGGAGCTCAGGGTGAACTAGACCCCTAGCAGTGGTCTCTGTCCCTCTCAAGAACGTGAAACCCGGTCCGGGCTCAACACTCGCAGCCTCCAGGCCCCAAGCAAGCACCATGGGTCTCTTGGATCCTCTTGGACTAACCTTTGAATGTGTCCTCCCCCCTGCAGCACCCTTCTCCTTTGTAGAGGCCAAGGCCTATGTAGAGTCCATCCCAACGGAGTCGGAGGATGAGCTGAGCTCTGGCCTCTCAGCCACCAACCAGGTCGTCAATGGACCCTTCCCTTGCCCTTCCCGAATCCGAATCCGCCAAGGAAAGGGCCAGAGCAGCCCTCTGCTGGGCAGGACCCCACATCTCCTGCTGCGGCCTGTGTCTTCCTCCAGGTGGCCACATAGCCCTTGGGCTGCACCTCCAGGGGATGGAGGAGTGAGTGGGGAGGGAGTGCGAGGCACCAGGACGGCCTGGGAAGGGTCAACTTCAACCCGTGGGCCTGTGGTTGCAATAAGGACACACACACACCCCTTCCTTTAGGAATTTCCTGTGGCTATTTTCAGGCTACAAGGTAGAGCTGAGGAGATACAACAGGGACCCCAGGGGCTTCCAACCAGTGATACGTGCGACTCAGGTCTCTACGCAAGAGCCCGCTAGCCCTGGCTTAGCAGGTAGAGAGTGAGCACCCATACCAACATGTTGATGCTGTTTATCTCGACGTAGTGGAAAGCTGGGTGATTTTACCTTTCGTGGCCTTCTTCCTTTACGCTTAGTTATAGATTGATATTTTTCTACCACGGTCATGGAATATCTCCTAAAAAGCACGTCACTTAGGAAAACCATCTATTGGATCAATCGGCATGTTTACTAATTTCACAATGCTCACAATGATTCTCCTCCACGTTACAGCTGAGGAGCCAGATTCGAGAAACTTCTAGCTATCTGCCCAAAGTCACACAGCAAGCAGGGCACGTGAGACCTCAGCCTGGGTCTGGCCGACCCAAGGACCTTCTCAGGACCGTGATGGAAGAAAGGCCCCAGGCTCCTCCCCCGGAAGACAGGGACAAAGTGGCCGTCTGTGGGAGCGTCACCAAGTCAACCCACAGCCCGTCCTCCAGGAAGCCGGCCTCCATAGGAAGCATCTCAGGAAGACACAAAGCTTCAGAGCACTGCATGCGGCTCAGAGCCCACGGCGCCGACCTCCACCCAGCAGGCCCACCATAGTGGGCACCGAAGTGCTCCCGTATCCCGGGACCCAGAAGCACGGAGCTCAGCGGGAGGAGCCGCCGTGCTGAGGTCAGGGAGCAGCTCTAAGCCTCCCCAGGGCTGCAGGGGGTCCTCCCTCCCCACCTCCCCCTCCTCCTCCGGCTTCCTCGCCACCCATCCCTAGCCACCCGTTCACGGGGCATCTACTCAGGCCCTTCAGAAGGCCGTGCCCTTCTGCACTCAAGGTATCTGCACACGAGGTTCCCTTTGCATGAGCCGCACTTCCCTCCCTGACCACCTGGCAAATTCCGTCCTCCAAAGGACGGGTCACAGACAAACGACACACGGAGGCTGCATATATGTTTTCTCAGACCCGTGAGAAAGTATAAAAACTAAGGACATTTCACGTAAACACTTGGAGATTCCCAGTCTTCCCAGACCAAATGAAAGATCTAGTAATACTCATCCCACCTCCGCACAGCAACCGCGGCTGTGGCTGAGTAGCAGCTGCTCCCTCGACAGGGGGCTGGCCCCTCAGGCGGCCACGGACCCCGCCCGTGCCCCATCCCTGCATGCAGCACCCCCGCCCGGTGGTCCTCAGGGCATGTCCACGGGCATCAGCATCCCCCGGACACTTGCACAATCTCCAGCCCCACCCTGGATCCACGGAGGCAGAAACTGCAAGGCCGGGGTCCAGGAGCCCGCCCAAAGTCACACAGCTCGCGCTCAAATTTGTGAGTCTGTCCTGTACCATCACAGGATCTCACCCAAGCAGCCGGTGCGCGTCTCCTGCCAGCCTTCCCCATCCCGGACCTCTACCCTCCCGCCCTCGGTCACCACAAAGCTCAGCCCTGTGTACGTGCAAGACCACAGGCAGTGCCCCTCCGGCACATACACCCCCTGCCCCGCGGCCGCAGGCCATTCACCTGTCTACCTTCCCGCCCCGTGAAATCCTTTCAGCTGGGCTGTCCTGCTCCAGGCCCCCCGCCCCAGCACCCAGCACAGAACCAGGCCTTCGAGGCCAGCTGAGGGACTTCTCCGGAACAGAAGGGACTCGACTGGTGATATTTCTGTCTGCCTCCGTCATCGAAGCAAGAGTGACCGCGAGGCAGCCTCAGCCCTCCTCTGACATGACAAGGGTATCAAGACTCCGGGGCCTGCAGCTCTAGGAGAAGGCACACTGCAGCAGCAGATGAAGTAATTCCTATTCCCGGCATCTGCTAATCACTCAAGATCCCTCCAGATTCGAGGGGCTAGAGCCTGAAAGGTGTTATTAATGAGACCGTGCAGCCCGGGAGGCGGCTGTGAATAGCAGCCCTCCTTCCCCACGACGCCATCCCCGGCAAGTTAATCCCCTTCCATTATTTCAAATTCTTCAAGTGCTAGAGAAGCCGTGTAGGTTGTTTTCCGAATAGTCTCTTAGCTGACGAGCATTTTCTAATTGACAGAGCACTCTGAAAAGACGGATTGAAGGAGGGGGGAGAGAGGTGCGAAGGTGGTGCCATTTCCCTCCCACTGCGGGAGGCTGCGTGGACTGGAATGCAAGATTTGGGAAAAAAGGCATTCGTCATAGCTGTCCACCCCTTCCCGGCCCGAGGGATTCCCAGATGTCCGTCCTCGGGCGGCTCCCTCCCAAGGCCGAAGACATGCCCACCGGGACCGTGTGCTCCCAACAAGCTCAAACCCAAGCTGAGAATTAAAATCTGAGAGCAATCCGGGATCCCTGGGAGGCTCAGCGGTTGAGCATCTGCCCTTGGCTCAGGGCGTGACCCCAGGGTCCCGGGATCGAGTCCCGCGTCGGGCTCCCCGCAGGGAGCCTGCTTCTCCCTCTGCCTGAGTCTCTGCCTCACTCTCCATGTCTCTCGGGAATAAATAAATAAGATCTTTAAAAAATAAATAAATAAAACTCGAGAGCAATAATAAAAAGGTGACTAATAGTTGAGCAGCTAATACGTGTCCGGAAGTTTCCGACAGGCTGCCGGGCAGGGGCGTCACATTTCTCCCTAATGGGGAAACACTCATCTCGCTGAGGTTCTCGTGGGCTGTCGTCACAGCACCCGGCCACCGGCGGTGCTTGCGGAGCCTCCGGACAGGACCCTCCACCTGTCACCCCTCCTTTAGCATCATGTGGCACTGGCGGGCTGCCCCCTGCCCCTCCCCGGGCCTCACACCCAGTGTGCTCCGAACGGCTCGTGTTTTCAGATTTCCCGGAGTGAGACGGTGCCATCGAGGACGCAGCTACGCTGAGCCATCCCAAGGCCCAATAAGGTGCTAATAACCTTAGCGAGTGCTGGGCAGCGGCGGCCCAGCAGCACAGGGACGGGAGCCCAGAGCCTCTCCCACGGCCCAGAGCTGCCCCGATGGGCCAGAGTCTGAGCCTAGTGCCGAGGGACGGACGTCACCCCGAGAGCCCGGAGAGGTGGACCCGCATCCCTCACACCCCAGGGAACGAACCAGCAGGGGTCGGCTGTCGGGGGTGCGGTTAAAACTTTTCCGGAACATTCCTACACTTAGAACTGACGGGAAACCCACGGGATGGAAAGGTTCGGAGCAGGCAAGAGGCTGCTGGTGCCATGCCCAGATCACCATGCCAGCTGCGTGCCGTCCCCAGCTGCTGTCCTGCAGGCTCAGCTGTGCCCCGCAGCGGGGTGGCCGACAGTGGGGGTGACTGCAGCGGGCACACAGGGCTGGGCCTTCCACCTCGAGTCGGGATAACTGTGTGGTGCGATTCCTACCCCAGGAAGCCCGGCTCCGCTGAGTCGCCTCCGTGGCTCCCTCCCGCTTCCTTCGCACCCCTGGGTCCCCCCTGAGAGCTGCCCCGGAGCCCGGGGCGTGTGGAGTGCCAGGCACTGCTTCTAGGAAGCCAAACTCAGCCGGGGGCAGAGAGGCGGGGGCTGCTCATGGGTGAGCCCCAGGATGCGCCGACACCGTGTTCGAGCCTGCCCTGCACTGCTCCATGAGCCTTCCTCGGCCACCTCGGGAGGTCCGGCACGGCGTCACCGCTCACGGGGAAGGCGGCAGGGACTCTGGGCCGCACGGCGACTCCGCCAAGGCCACACGGTGCCTAAACGGCACAGGTCATCGATGCTGAGGTCAAAGCCAGTCGGTTTCCATGACTCCGGCCACTCCACACATTGACTAGCTGCGCAACGACAGGAGAGGACAGAGCTCGTGACAAAGATACTCATCTGCAAGGACACGTGAGGCCAAGGGCAGGCAGACGGGCAGGAAGGAAGGACACCCTCCCACCCAAGCTGAGGCGCTCAGGTCCTTGAGTCCCCGTGCTGTATGCCCCCTGACACCCCCAGGGGACCCCCACACTCCGCCTGCCAAGACACGAATCATTGGCCCGTCTCTGGCTCCCGACTGGGAGGCGACCCTGCATTTGCACTTGGCTGCGTAGCTCACGGTCCTGCACGGAGGTGAATGTTCCCATGCTGGGCTCCCACCCCGAGGCCCTCACCGTCTCTGTAAACGTAAAGAAGACGTCTGCCAGCAATGGAGCCCGTGGGCACAGCCTGACCTGTAGCTTCATTGCAACGTGCTCCGGGGTGAGCATCTCGGGAGAGGCAACCAAGCTGCTCGGACGGTGCCCCCGGGGGATGCCGCGGCGCCTGGGAGGGGGACGCAGCCTAACCTCCAAGCACACCGGCGGGGGGGGGGAATGTGCCCCCCGTGTGTCCCAAGGCCGCCCGGCTGGCGGGCACGACCCTGGGGGCAGGAGCCAGGAGCTGAGTGGGAAGCCCCTTCCTCAATGACGTGCCACTCTGCGACCACATGGGGTCGGGCAAGTCCTGGTCCCACGGCCACAGCCAGAAACTCTAGTCGAGTCTGCGGTCCCTGTGCCTCTGGCTTGATTTGCCCCGAGAATACCTCGGGGAAGGGGGCAGGCAGGGAGCTGTGTGCAGACGGCCGGGGCTGGCCGGGCCCTGGGCTGGGTGCAGGTGTGTTCCCGTTTCCCTGACAGGTGCTGCCCCCAGGAAGGGGCCCCACTCACCCGGGCCAGGCCTGCACCCCCGCCTGGTGCTGCAGACACGCCGATGGCTTGGGGGTGCACCCGGCCCCAGGGGTGAGCAGAATGCTCCACAAGCCCCAGCCTTCAGGGGTGGGGGTGCCCCCAGGACGCGGGGCCAGGCCCCGAGAGCACGGACGCCCCGAACGGCCAAGAAGCCTCCTCAGCAAGACCCTGCCAAGCCCCGTTTCCAGTGGAGACAACGCTCAGGAAGTCACAAGGAGCTAGTCCAGTGCCGCCTTCACTTGTCGGCCTGAACCTTCCTCTCCGCCTTAGTCGGGGTCTGATGGAGGGGGAAGGTCTCTGCTGGTGCAGAGAGCCCTGAAAGCACAAGCAGCTGCGGGTGTGTGAGGGAGCTGAGGTCGCTTGCTCTTGACCGTGGAGAGTCGGGGACACCCAGGAGGAGACTCCTGCATTGCCGTGAGTCCCAACAGGGGCCTGCTGGAGGCCAAGCTCATGGAAGCAAAGCAAGGGGCCGTCGCAGCCACACAGAGAGTCTCCGTTGGAAGGTGTTGGAAAGCAGAGCATCAGCCCCAGGACGGCCAGCGGTTGCTCCACGCGCCCCGCGCCACCTCATTATGTGCCCTCAAGGTTCAGAGAAGCCATTGGGATCTCGGCCCTTGCTCTCTGGCTGGTCCACCCAAGCAGACACCAGGTCTGCAGGCTGGCAGGACAGTGGCGTGTGGCCCCGGCGCCTGGTGAGGGCCGGGCTGGGCCGCATGGGCCGCCACTGCTACCTGGCCCGCCTCTCCCGACAGAGAAGGGGGCCCCACGGGGACGCAGTCTCCCCCGGACACGGCCCTCGGGTCCTGGGCCCAAGTCAAGGTCGTTTGTTTGCACCTCCGGACCGGCCAGGAGAGGGGGGGCTCAGGTCCCAGGCCTGGTCTCCCGCATCCATCCTGCCTGCCGGACGCTCCCCAGAATCCTCACCCCGGCTCCCGACCAGCTCAGAACAGAGGGAGACAAATCCCACAGTCGCCCAAGCCCCACTTCCTCCACAGCGGACACAGCCAAGGTTTCGTCGGCGCCCCTGGGGCTCCCAGCGCAGCCGCCAAGCACGGCCCGTGTGTCCACCCGGACGCTCCACTCGCGCCAACCGTGAGCCTCTCATCCTCCTCGGGGCGCTGAACCAGGCACTGACTGGGTTTCTCTTCCCACCTGGAGGAGCCCTGGGCTAATGCAGGGGACCCCACGAAGAGGGAAGTGTCGGGGCCCTGGGGCTCAGGTCATGATCTGAGGGAGGGGAGATGGAGCCCCACGTCGGGCTTCCATGGAGTTCACCTGTCTGCCTCCGCCTTTGCCCCACTCCATATGCTGCCCTGCTCGCTCGCACTCTCTAATAAATAAATCAATCTTAAAAAAAAAAAAAAAAAAAAAAAAAAGCAGAGAGAGAAGTGTCAGGGCAGGGCTGAGAGCTACCACCTGCCCCCGTCTGTCCCCCTAAAGCCTCCGAGGAGGGAGCAGCCCGGGCCCCTGCAGCCCCAGGGTCTGTGCACCTCGTCTCTCAATTCGAAGGTGGCGGGTTACAGGTACATTTGAGAACACAGGACGGCCTCTGGGTGAGTGGCGCCCAGCCAACCCGCTGCACGCACTCGGCTCCCTCGTATGGACGTCTCCATCACATCCCTACACGCAGTGCCGAGCAGGAACAAATTCTAACAGAGCACCTGCCCGGCGGGATCCACAGGCACAGCCAGCCACGCCCGGCCTGGTCCGAGCAGGCTCCTCGCTGGGAGGGGAGGGCAGCTGACCCCCGTCCCAGAAACGGGGAGCAGAGCCCCGTGCTCCCCACAACGCCCACCCCACATAAGCGCCCTGAGTTCCCACGCGCAGCTGGGGGCCCTCGCACTGGGTCCTGGCTCTGCCGGCCGCGCTGCGGCAGCTCAGCCACGTGCCCGTCCCCCGGAGCCTTGGGCCCTCATGTGAAGATTGGGGTGCAGAAGACTCTGGAAGCTGTGCTGTGCATGCTCAGCAAGTGGAAAGTCAGACAGCAGCCTCTGAAAGCTGCACTTTTCTTCAAACCCAAGCCATGTCCTTATTCCAGTTTTAGTCTCCTTCCATTAAACTCCCACAACTCCCTTCGGGCTAAACCAAGACTGACACCTTTCTCTTTGCAAGTTATGACAAACGTCTTTTGAGCACGATTATGTGCTGAGTTCTGTGCTCCATGCGTGAGGGGGTGAGGCAGGGGCCTTACGGGGCTTGGAGAGAGAGAGATACCCCAAAATGATCCATAATGTGAATACAAGACGGTGGCCTGGAAAGACAGGACAGCCCAAATGGCCGTGAGAGGAGCCAGGGGGCCTGGTGCTCGAGACAGCCTCCGAGGGGGAGGACACCAGAGTGTTGAAGGATGTGATGGCCCAGTGGAGACAGACAGATGGACCACAGAGCAGAGGACAGGGTGGAGAAGACAGGACTGTGGGTCACTGGGTGTCGCTGGCAGAGAAGGGGAAGGGGAGAGCAATGGGAGAACGGGCGGGGTGGGGGTGCAGGGGAAGGGTTGGCAGCTCTTTGAGGACCCCATGGGGGCCAAAGGAACAAGACATCATTCTGGGGCAGAGGAGGACCACAGAAGGGTGACCTGCAGAGGAGTGACAAGGTAAGTCTTGTATTTTAGACTTTCACGTTTAAGACTGTCTGGCAGGGGATCCCTGGGCGGCTCAGTGGTTTGGCGCCTGCCTTTGGCCTAGGGCGCGATTCTGGGGTCCCGGGATCGAGTCCTGCGTCGGGCTCCTGGCATGGAGCCTGCTTCTCCCTCTGCCTGTGTCTCTACCTCTCTCTCTCTCTATATCTATCATAAATAAATAAATAAATAAATAAATAAATAAATAAATAAATAAATAAATAAATCTATCTTTAAAAAAAAAAAAGAAAGAAAGAAAAAGAAAAAAGACTGGCAACAATCCATAGCTCAGCCAACCTTCCTCCAAAAAAAAAAAAAAAAAAAAAATCTATGACGACCCAGACCAAGATAAAAACGGTAAACCAAGATTTATCACTAACCAAGGGCCAGATGCCAGGAGAAACTTCTGCAATTTGTAACCTCTAAGTTGCCTAAAAGAAGACTCATGGGCAGGACACTGCCCAGCCATTTTTCAGGCCAGTAGATGTGTTTTTTGCTGCAGACAGAACCAGGTATTCCTTCATCTTAGCCAGAGGAATCAATACCTTCTCTGTGTGCGTGTGTGTGCGTGTGCGTGTGCGCTCTATTCAGTAAAGAAACACGGGCACGCTTCGGGAAACACAGGTTATGTTTTTTAAATAGCATCGGAAGTTAAAGACAATACTGCAGAGATGAAATAAGATGTAATCCTTCCAAATTACTAAGGAAAATAATCCCCTATGGAAGCTCAAATAACATATCAGAAAAAAAAAAAAACAGCAAAAAAAAATATATATATATATAAGGTAAAATATCAGAAATAAAACCAAATCTATCTTTTAGGATGACAAATGTAAGTTCTCAAGTTGAGTCAAGAAGTAAAATCCAGGGACGTCCGGGGCGGGGGGGGGGGGGGCAGCTCTGCAGTTGAGCGTCGCCTTCACCCCAGGACGTGACCCCAGGGTCCCAGGATCGAGTCCTGCATGGGGCTCCCTGCATGGAGCCTGCTTCTCCCCCTGCCTGTGTCTCTGCTTCTCTCTCTGTGTGTCTCAGGAATAAATAAATAAAATCTTAAAAACAAGAAGAGCTAAGATCCAAACACACACCGGCGTTAGGAACCATACCTAAAACAGTAGCTCCGACGTGATCAGCATGATGAGTTTACCTTTTTAATGCGCTTTTGTTCATGTGTTTTCATCAATCCATTCCACTGAGACTCTTCATCCAGTGAAGAGTCTTCGTCTCCACCCCACACCCCTTCATGGTCTCAGACCTCAGTCTGCACTTCACTAGTGTAGGGAAACAACCGCCCTACTTGCTCCCACCTCACCCATACTACCGCAGCTTGTGAACGGTGCAGGTTCCCAGAGAGCACACGCTGTGTCTACACAGCACGCAGATGAGATGAAATTTTTTTTATTCTATGCCAAAGCCACAATATTTGGAAACACGGAGCTAGCTGGCAGAAGTTTCCCTTCTTTTTTATGATTTAATTTATTTGAGAGAGGGCACGCGTGTGTGCCGGGGGAGGGACAGAGGGAGAGGGAGAAAGCATCTCAAGCAGACTCCGTGCTGAGGGTGGAGCCCAATGCGAGGCTAATCTCATGACCCTGAGATCATGACCTGAACCGAAATAAAGAGTCGGGTGCTTAACCAACTGAGCCACCCAGGCGCCCCTCGAATTTTCCCTTCATATCCAGACATGGGCTTTGTGAATCTTGAGAATAAGGAATAAACGAACAGAGAGCGGCAGCTCTATTCACATTTCCTATTGGTAACTTATTAAAGGAAAATTCTTTGCTTGTTGAAGGGATTCAGGAGGAGACATAATACATAACGACCCCAAATATTACTCAGCAAGAGAAACAAATTCTGAATAAAATGATTAGCAGAATAGAGACTCCCAAGCATCTAGACAGACTGACACACGTGCGCATAATGCCGCCCTGCTCTCCCCCGGAGCGACCCGCAGGGTGGGACCCATCCCTTCAGATCCATGCAGCAGGGAACCAGCGTTTACTGCCCTTCCATACTGGAGGGGCGAGGAGATATTTTCTGTGTCCTGGGAGGGTGGGTGTCACTCAGATTGGAGCCCCTGCCTCCTGCAAGTGGGGTCGTTGGTTCCCAGTGTCCACCCAACCGCAGAACTTTGTCCGGTGGATTTCATGGGGATGCAGTTACACAGCCTAGAAACAGAGGTTGCCAATGAGGCTGTTTTCTTGCCTCCTGTTGGGGTGATTTGGGGGGAGACAGGGGCCAGCTGTTCAACCGAGGACACTGCCAGGCCTCCAGTGAAAGCCAGGTCACAGTGTAGACGCCACTCAAATGGCTGTGTGAGGCTGGGCCCAAACCCTCAGAGCCAGACTCAGGACCTGGACAAAAGCAAGGATAGGAGGAAAGAATCCACATGGGCTGCGCAGCTGGCCTGTGTCAGCTCCCAGGCCCTCCTCTCGCTCAGAGAGGTGTGGACAGTCAGGACGGCAGCAGACAGCGACCAGGCTTCAGGGGAGTGCCTCCCTGGGGATCTGTGACAGCAACGCAGAACACAGCTGGCCACACCCGCCTCGGGGACATCCCCACGCTTCTGAGCAGAGGTGGCCAAGAAATCAAGTGTAGACACAGACTGCAGATCCAATCCTCACCAACCATTACTTCCCCTCCATTTCAGAAAAGCATCCCACTTTGAAGACATGAAGAGAGCTAAACAGTCCCATCGTCAAAGCACAGTAGAGGAAAAAAAAAAAATCCCTCCCTCCCTTCTGAATCCAGGGGAGTACCGTAAGGGAAGGGCATGGGTCCTACTAAAATCTGGGTGGCCCAGCTAGTTAAACGGCAGACTCTTGGTCTTGACTTAGATCATGATCTCAGGGTGCTCGGATAGAGCCCTGTGTTGGGCTCCGTGCTCAGCAGGTAGTCTGCTTGTGGATATTCTCTCTCTCTCTCTCTCTCTCTCTCTCTCTCTCTCTCTCCCTCAGCCCCACCCCCACTCATCATTCTATCTTTTTTTTTATTTTTTTTTCTATCTATCTATCCATCTATCTATATATCTCTAAAATAAATAAATAAATAAATCTTAAAAAAAAAAAAAAGCACTCTGACCTCAGCTCCTAGCACAGGGACGGGGCAAGAGAGGGCCCCACCACCTTTAATGTGGGGTTGAACAAATGAATGAAGGAGGGAAGAAGTGTTGATATATGGATGCTGGAGGGAAGCAGTGACGACTGAATAATGTGGTTGATGAATGAATGAAGTCCACACTTGTGTGACTGAGCGAACCAAGCAGGACTGATGAACTGAATGGGGGGATCACTAAGCAGTATGTGCATGTTGAATGAATGACTGAGTTACACGCAGTGAAGGAATGAGCTTCAACTTGGGCATCACATGACAGAAAGATGATGGGAAGCGGGGGCCCTGGCTCAGCTCACTCACACACCACCCAACCCCGCCACTTCAATGGCGCTTGTAGCCTGTGACGGGGTGAATTGTGGTCCCCCAAAATGTACATGTTGGAGTCCTAACCCCAAAGCCTCAGAGTATGACCTTATTTGGAAATAGTCTTTACAGAGATAATTGAGTTAAAATGAAGTCATTAGGGAGACAGGGTGAGAACAGGACCAGTGCCCTTATAAAAAGGTGGAATTTAGAGACAGACGCGCACACGGGCGGAATGCAGGGAGAAGGGCAGAGACCAGAGCGCTTCCATGAGCCAAGGGAGGCCAGACACTGCCAGCAAACCACCAGGAGCCAGAGAGGCTGGGGGCAGGCTCTCCCTCTCCGTCCTCAGAAGGAACCAGCCCTTCCGACATCTCAATCCTGGACGTCCAGCCATCAGAGCAGCGAGACGATAAACTCCCGCTGTGTAAGCCATGCCCGTGGTGGCCCTGTGTTACAGCAGCCCCAGCCAGCTCTCACAGGCCGGGCTGAGATTCTCCTCAGGACCAGGAAGCGCCAATGGCCACCATGACACCATGACACCAGGAAGCGCCAACGGCTACCATGACACCAAGAAGCACCAATGGCCACTGTGACACCATGACACCAGGAAGTGCCAACAGCCACCGTGACACCATGACACTGGGAAGCGCCAGCAGCCACCATGACACCAGGAAACGTCAACAGCTACCATGACACCATGACACTGGGAAGCGCCAACGGCCACCAGGACACCATGACACCAGGAAAAGCCAACGGCCACCATGACACCATGACACCGGGAAGCGCCAACAGCCACTGTGACACCATGCCACCAGGAAGTGCCAACGGCCACCATGACACCAGCTTGTTGTGGAGCAGATGGCAGCTCCTTAGGGAAAACACAGCGGCTCCCTCCGCTCATTCACAAAGAAGGAAAGCACTGCACCCAGTGACGGTGGCCAGGTATTACACTCAGGTATTACCCAGGAATACATTCAGAAGCACTGAAACGTAGGGACACCGTCAGACTGCCAGAGGCAGGCTCGCTGCCCCCTGTGCCCTGGGCCATTCCCATACTGTTGTGACTGTTGACATGTTAACTCTCCCCATGGAGCCAAGCAAGTCAAAGCCAGAACTGTCATCAGTACCCCAACCCTTGCCCCAGGCCGGGCACTCACTAGATGCTCCACAGCGTTTTGAAGGACAGACAGAAGCAAGAAAGAAAGGCTCGTGGGAACTCAACCAAGATGGCGCCCAGCTCCCAGAAAAGGCCCCGCTACGTTCGTCAGCATGCTCTCAGCTAAGGGTGTGTGAGACATGACATAGGGGTACAGAGGCAGACGTTTTTAATAGGTATATATTTAAAAAAAAAATAGGTATATATTTACTCTCGTTAGTTTTAATTGGGAAACCATTCACTGCCAGTATATTGATATTGGGTCCATGATTTCACAGAAATTATCTCTGAAGATGAGGAAACATTTAAGAAGTGAGTGGGTTTAAAGAAAAATGGCACATAATGGACAAGACAGGGCAAATTATGAAAGTCAGTCATGAGTCACTGGGGTTTGGGCCCACTGGTCTGGAGTACCTGAGGCTCTGCTGCTGCCACCATCGGCCACAGCCTGGCCAAACCTGGAGTACTTGTCAGGGTTCTCGGAGAAACAAAACCGACCACCAGTGTGTTGAGAGAAAGAGCGAGCGAGAAAGAGATGTATTGGGAGGAATTGGCACACGTGATTATGGAGGCTGGCAAGTCAAGACCCGTAAGGTGGACTGTGAGGCTGGAGATCCCGACAACAGGTGGTACCACTATAGTTCAAGTCTGAAGGCCGTCAGGCTGAGGACCCGGGAAGGACCCGGGGAAGGGAGGGGGGAAGTTCGAGTCCTAAACCAGGTACCTCCTGCAGATTCCCCTCCTGCTCAAGAGAGGTCAGTCCTTCGTTCTAGTCAAGGTTCATCCAAAAACACCCACACAGAAACTTCCGGAATGATGTTTGCTTGCGTATCTGAGCACCATGAGCCAGCCCAGTCGCCATAGAACTAAGCGTCACATCTAGAGAAGGAACGTTTGAGGCGCTGCTGGAGAGGACTGAAGGCCACCATGGAATGGTTCCCTGGACTTCAGTCTAATGACCAGAGCGGCCCCCACATCTGGAGAAGAGCCCCATCGGCTTCACCGCTGGGCCCTGTGCCAACCCCCTCACTGCCCTCCTGACCTCCCCCCATCCAGCCCCCTCCAAAACGGACCCACAGGTCAGACTTTAATATTTGCAACTCACTGTCCCCTCCTTCCACACCTTGCCGCAGCCTCCGGATCACCTGCAGCATAAGCCCAACTCCTCACCACAGCCTCCAAAACCCCTCCGGACCTGGTGGCCACCAACTTTTTCACATGAAGCCTCTTGATCTAATAATTCCAACCCATGCTGCTCTGCTTGAATTCCCCAGCTACTGTGTCCTTGTCCGTCCTGGAAGGCTCCTCCTTCTTCTGGCTCTGTCCCATCTGACCCTTGTTATCCGGGACTCCTGCTGCACGAAGCGTTCCCTGCTCCCCAGAATCAGAATCGTGTCTTTATTTTGCACGCCTTCATCTGCACGGACCTGCATCAAGTCACACGTTGTGTGACTACGGTCGGTGATTTGTGTGCATTGAAGGAGGAGTCTGTCCACACCCTCGTGTGACCGTTAGCTGAGCCATCCCTCCTTGCAGATTGGGAGCTCCTTGGGGGCCTCCTGGGGACATATATTGGGAAACAGATGTCAGGATGGGAGGCTGGTGAATGCATGGCTGGAAGGCAGACAAATGATGGATGGGAAGAAGCCTTGGCTTTGGAGCCCCCCCCCCCCATCACCTCTGCATGGACACAGCATGGACATTCAGTGACAAGTACAGTGGCTCACTTGGCGTGACCTACACAGCAAGCCCAGGGAGCTTCAGTACCAAAGCTCATCCAGAAGGTTCCTCGGAGGCTTCCCCAGGAGCCTGCAGGAGCCAACATCCCGACCTGCAGCCAGTCTGGCGGCTTTAATGCTCGAGGGCTCTCCAACACAGGGCTGGCACTCATCTCTCCCTTGGCAGGCCTGACCATGAGCACCCACCGGCCATCGCCAAAGAAATGCAGAGAGCTTGATTTTCAACCCCGTAGCAAAGGGCAGCGATCACACGGCTTGCCTTTCCCAAAGGCTAAGAGATGGTGACGCGTCCAAGGATATGCTTAGCAAAGCCCTGGAATGAAATGAATGGGCAACACAGTCAATCCTCTCCTGCCTGGGCTCTGTGCCTCCTTTCAGCTTCCTGCTTGCTCGCTGCAAAACCCCTCAGTGTAAAACCTGCAAATCAGACATGTCCCCCTGTGGATGGTCAGCAGCTGGCCGCCCTGGGCACAGTCAGGAGGCGGAGCGGGTGTTCCCCGCACCTGCAGCAGCTTCTCCACACACCACCGGCTGCTTGCTCTGCTTCCCTCTCGCTCCCTCCTCGCCACCCCGTCATGTAAATCAGGGCTCACACCTTCTTTCTCCAAAGCCTTGATGCTCTCAAAAGCCTTGCCTCATGTCCCATCTCCTCCAAACAGGGCATCAGACGCGGGATCTGTATGGGAGCACTAGTCATGGGGCGGCAGGCCTGACCCAGGGCCAGGGCCGCGGGGCAGCAGGAGCCACGCAGGGAGCTAGGGAGGGGAGGCAGGTGGCCAACCCCAGCCTTCCCCAGGAGCCCAGCCCCTCCCGGGGCATCGCAGCAAAACCCCGGGGACTGCGTTCACCTTCCCCGGGAACCTCGGGGGAAGGGAGGGGAGCCAGCAAGGCCTTCCTGGTGCCATCGGCCCCGACCAGACCCTGTGTGGGGACCTGCACAGACTGGGGTCCACCTCCAGAGGGGCTCAAGAGCCACAAGCAGAGGCGGCCCACGAGCAGAGGTGCCTCATGGTGCCACAGCCCCGGAGGCTGAGACCGGCCAGCAGCTGCACTTGCCATCACTGGCACGGAGGGGCTTCCCTGCTCAGGCCCGTGCTCCCTCATGGGGCCACCGCGTGTGCTTCAGAGAAGCGAGGGCACAGATGTGAGCCCGTCGTTTCCAGGAAACCCCATCATCAGCCTCAGCAGCTCAGGCCAAGTCCCAGGGACCGTCCAGGGTGAGCTGCTGAATTACTCGGCCCCATTTTGGGCAGCGGCCTGGGTAAGGGCTGATTTCCCCGTGAACACAGTTCTGAAAAGGGATTTTGGAAGGCGGCCTCCTCCTCCCTGGTGGAAGCTGAATGCTTCAGGCGGGTGAGGGAGAGGTCTGCCTGCAAGTGGCTGGGGCTCCGCACTATTGATGATTTAATCATCCGTTTTTCTCTGGGGCTTATTCCGTGGCTCAGCCAAATCATGGGCTGGGGCACTGGGCCGGAGGGAACAAGGCATCCATCACACCAGGAAACAAGGAAGAAAGAAGGAGGAAAAGAAGTCAGGGTCCAGACAGCGGCGCTGGCTCAGGACGCAGCATCCTCCACTAAGGGGAAGGGGTGCGGCAGCCTGGGGTCCCAGCACCACCCTGAACGCCCTCGACCACATCCTTCGCCCTCTCTCACCCTCTGCCTCCCGCTCCGTACGTGGCAACAAATAGCATCTCCACTGCGGCCTGCTTGTCGGGATCAAATGAGTCAGTGATGCCAAGTGCCTGGCACCCATCAGCCCTCGGTCAACGCGGTCACTGCCCCCCTCCCCTCGACCTAAAAGTCATCGAGAAAATGAACGCTGGCTCTGCTGGATGTGGGTGCTACCTTGTTTCTGTACATTTTGGCAGTGGGGGCAGGATGAAGGGAAGCAGCCAGTCAAGCAAACCCAAGGCGAGGGGTCCCGACGTCCCAGTGAGGAAACGTGCCCTGTGCCGGGGGCGGAGAGGTGGAGTCAGGTGAGGCCCCGGGGAGAGCCTGGGCCCGCAGGGTCCCCGGTGAGCGCCCTGGATCAGCACCTGGGATAGCGGGCATCGCCTGATGGGAAGGTGTCTGGGCTTGGGTCCCCCGAAGCGAACTCTGAGCCAGGGGTTCAAGTACAGGGGTTAACCGGGGAGGCTCAGAGAACCTCACTGGACGGGGGGTGGGCAGGGAAGGGAAGGCGCCAATCACAGACCTCACTAGGAGACTTGCGCGAAGAGACCGGCGCTTCCTCCTGCAGGGAAGCCCAGAGAAGCAGGGCAGGCCCTGGGACTGTGCCGCCCCGGGGCCCGGAGACACAGGAGGAACCCCACTGCCATCCATGCTCACGCCCCAGCACGTCCTCCCGGCCGTGAGGGCAAGCAGAGCACGGGCTTGGACGGTCCAGGAAAAACCCTCCGGGCACGGGGGAGCAGACAGATGGGGCCCCAGGGAACGGGAGGGTCAGTTCCCGCCCGCGCCCTCTCCACGGGGCTCCGGGGGGCAACCCGAGGCGGCGAGCTGCGGACAGCAAGCGTGGACAGCTGCTTGTGAGCGTGTCGCTGAAAGAGGAGCCGAGAAATGGGGCAGAACGCGTGGGGTCCAGGGAGGGCCATGCAAAGGCGCAGGGTAGCGCCGGGGGACACCGTGTGCCTGGCAAGGAGACGCCAGTGGGGCAGGACATCCACCCTCGAGCAGGCGGCAGGGACGGATCCCGGCACCCACGCGAGGGCCCACGGGGGTGGGGGGGTCACTGCCAAGGGCGGCCGGAGAGCGGGGCAGCGGCCTTCCCGTTCTCTTTCCTGTGATTAAAAAAGCAAGGTCATTGTGGTCTATCGCAGCTTCGTGCACCACTGCCAAAGCCTACAAGCAACCCGGCTGCCCTCCGGGAGGTCACCGCATCCAGACGCAGGAACATTATTCACTCCTAAAAAAGAGATGAGCTGTCAGGCCGTGAAAGACATGCAGGGAATGGGAATGCGTGTTAGGAAGCCCACTACTGCCCAGAAGCAAGCTGAGAAGGCCACATCCCGCGGGGCCCCAACCCCGGGATGCCCCAGGAAACGCGGGGCCGCGGAGACTAGACGGTTGGTGGGTACCAGGGGCTGGGGAGGCGGCGGCGGCAAGGTGGCGTCCAGAGGGCCCCAGGGCAGGGACACCCTCTGTGTGAGGCTCCAGCGGCGGACCCACGGAACACCCACCCCCGAGAGCGGACCCTGAGGTCAGCCAGGGCTCGGGTGGACGATGGTTCAATCCTAGCTCATCGTTCGTGACAAGCGTACGGCACTGACGCAGGTACGAGCGGGGGACATGGAGGGGACCGAGGGCAGCTAAGGAACCTCTGTGCTTTCTGCGGAATCTTTCTGTAAGACCTAAAACTCTTCCGAAAAGCAATGTATATTAATTTTTTACAAAGGAAAAAAAGCACCCCACCCCCCGAAAAAAAAATCAGCGAGAAAACCAGTACAGAAGGAGCCTGGGAGAGTCGAGAGGCAGCAGGTGACATGGGGGCCCAGGACAGCGGCGACGGCCTGCGGGCGCTGGTGGGGCACAGGGCCCGGCGCCTCGGCGCCCCTCTCCCGTGGGGCTGGCAGGTGCGCAGCTGGAACACGTGGGGACCCAGACCCCGGGCTCTGAGCCTCCCGGCGTCGGCTCCCGTCCCCGCCTGCCCTGCACCAGGACCGGTGCTTCTCCCCGCGGCCACCCGAGGCTCCAGTCCAGCCTCAACATCGCGGCCCGGGCTCCGTGGAAAGCTCATCCCAGGGGTCACCGCCCCTCTTCCCGAGCTGCCTCACGATAAGCCGCGGCTCCCTCGTGCACGACCCAGCAGGAACCCTCCCGCCCCCTCCCGCAGCCCCCCACGGCCTCTTGCCTCTGCCACGCAGGGCCTCCCAGACCGCGGCTCTGCTTCCGCACGCACTGTCACCTCTCCCCCCCTCTCCTGCCCTCTCTTTGCCCTCATCCTCAGCTCTAGCTTCTGTGGTCCTCCCTGCAGGGTTCAGGGTCCTCCCCAGGGGGCTTTGAGGGTCTTCCTTGCAGGGCATCAGGGATCCTCCCCGCAAGGTGTCAGTGGTCCTCCTTGCGGGACTTCAGGGGTCCTCCCCAGGGGGCTTCAAGGGTCCTCCTTGCAGGGCATTGGGCATCCTCCCGTGGTGCTTCAGGGGTCCTCCCTGTGGGGCTTCAGTGGTCCTCCCCAGGGTGCTTTGAGGGTCCTCCTTGCAGGGCATCAGGCGGGCATCAGGCATCCTCCCCCGGGGTCCTCCTCAGGGGGCTTCGAGGGTCCTCCTTGCAGGGCATCGGGCGGGTATCAGGCATCCTCCCCACGGGGCTTCAGGCGTCCTCCCCGCAAGGTGTCGGTGGTCCTCCCTGCAGGGCTTTGAGGGGTGTGCAGGGCGTCGGGGTTGCATGGGGAGGGCGCCCAAGCAGCAGTGTGTGCCCGGTCCTACTGTTCCCACTCCTGCTCTGGCCACCATGGAAGGGCCAGTGCCCCGCTGCCCATGGGACCGCGAGCTGCCTCAGATGGAGGACAGCACGTTGTTGATCCTATCATCACACTCCGCGTGAAGCCAGACGCCCGGTGGGCACTCAGGAGACTCTGGAATGACCGAGTGAATGGAGAGGGCTGGAGACACCCCGCCCACCGCCCACCCAAACTCGAAATTAAAAGCAGCACTTGGGCAGCCCGGGGGGCTCAGCAGTTGAGCGCCGCCTTCGGCCCAGGGCGTGATCCTGGGTCCCGGGATCGAGTCCCACGTCGGGCTCCCTGCGTGGAGCCTGCTTCTGCCTCTGCCTGTGTCTCTGCCTCTCTCTGTCATGAATAAATTATTATTTTTTTATTTTTTATTTTTTATTTTTTTTTAGTTTTTATTTATTTATGATAGTCACACACAGAGAGAGAGGCAGAGACATAGGCAGAGGGAGAAGCAGGCTCCATGCACCGGGAGCCCGACATGGGATTCGATCCCGGGTCTCCAGGATCGCGCCCTGGGCCAAAGGCAGGTGCCAAACCGCTGTGCCACCCAGGGATCCCTTTTTTTTAAATCTTAAAAAAAAAAGCAGCACTTGCTTCTTCTCTTGAATATTAGATCTCTTGTCCCTAGAGTGTCGCTCGCTGGGAACTGCGCAGTCTGACGAGGGCACGGGGGTCACAGTTTGCTCCAACTTACACTGCTTTTTCCAGTGATGCAGTGATGCCATCCTCCCTTCAGACCCAAGTCTCTTGGCCATTCTGAGAAGCGAAGGGGCTGCTATACATCACGAGGAACGTAGGTTATGGCGTCATCTTCATCGCCGGGAAAGAGGATGATAAATCTGCACCGTTGGCACCGGGAAGCGGGCCACCTTGGCCAGTGACCTGTGCTCAGCACACACCTTGCGTGCAGCCGTCTGCGTGGACTCCCTCCTCTGTCCACACACCAAACTCAGGTTCAGCTCACACGAAGCTGTGCCCCTAGGTCCAGCTCTGACCCCCACAGGGGTCAGCGCCCCCGACAAGCTCTGCTGGTGTCCTAGGCCCTGCAGCCCCAGGGGTGGGGGGCTCTCCTCCCTGAGCCTGGAGTCCCTGCTGCCAGACCCTAGGGGCCACGCATTCATCCCACAAGTATCCTGAGCACCTCCCGGGGGCAGGCCCTGACATGACAGAGAGAATAGAGCTGGACAGCCACCGCATGTTCCTTCTAGAAGCTTGTGGAACAGCAAGGGAGGAAACATGCACACAACCAAACATAATGAAGGGAAGCGCAGGGTCCTGCGGAAGTATGGAGGACAGGAGCCTGACCAGGCTGGGAGCACCAGGGAAGACTTCCTGGAAGAGGCGATGGCTGACCTGTGTCTTAAGAAGAGGCAAAAAAAAAAAAAAGGAGAGAGAGGAGAGGAGAGGAGAGGAGAGGAGAGGAGAGGAGAGGAGAGGAGAGGAGAGGAGAGAGGAGAGGAGAGGAGAGGAGAGGAGAGGAGAGGAGAGGCCTCACACCCACCAGGTTGGCTACCATCAAAACAAAACCAAAGAACTCGTGTGGGTGAGGATGTAGAGAAATCGCAACCCTCGTGCACTGTTGGTAGGAAGGTAAAACGGAACTGCCGCGTGGAAAACAGTATGGTGGTCCCTCAAAAAATTAGATAATGGAACCACCACGTGATCCTGCAGTTCCACACCTGGGTAGCGTCTAAAGGGACTGACGGCCGGGTTTCCCACAGGTGTCCACACATCCGTGCTTATAGCAGATCACTCACAACATCCAGAGGGGGAGAAACCCAAACTTCCGCCCGTGGATGAACGGATAAACACAGTGGGCTACATCCATACCCTGGGATACTCTTCAACCTGAGACATGAGGACCATTGCGACACATGCTACATGGACAGGCCTTGAGGGTGTGATGCTCGGTCCACGGTCACCGTAGAGAACAAGTCAGCCCAAAGACAAATTGATCCCACTGATGAGGGACCAAGCGTAGTCAGACTCACAGAGAGAGAGAGAGAGAGGGATTAGAAAGGAGGCCGCCGCCGCCGAGGCTGCAGAGCTGGGAGCAAACAGGCAGCTAACGTTTCCTGGGGGGGAGTTACAGTGGGGAGGTTGGGAAAGGTGTGGGGATGGACGGCCGTGAGGGTGCACGGCCCTGGGAGTGCAGTGCTGCCACAGCGTACGCTTAAAAATGGTTAAGGTGGCAAAGTTCACGTCATGCACCCCCACCACCACTCAAAAACTAAAATCCGTGCAAAGAGGAGGCTCCAGGGCCAGCATTTCTGGAGAGAGGCCCCGGGGGACTCGCGCACTGCATCTAAGAACCACAGAAGAGGAGCAGGGGCCCTCGGAGCGAGCAGGGGCCTGTGCCCTGGCTCCTGGGGCTCACCGGCGGGGCGCTGCGCGGGGTCTGGGCGCCCACACCTCCTGCCCACAGAGCTCAGGCCGCTGGGCCACGGGTGCAGGCCGACCCCACGGGCCCCGGGAGGTTCCGGGGGGCCGAAGGCGCTGGCCAGTGTGAGGAAACACCGCACGTGGCCTGGGCGAGGTCAGCAGAAGGGGGTGCTGGGCCGGCAGGGGACACGCGACCCACCCACAGGTGCCCTCAGGAGTTACGGGGCCCCCGCCCAGGAGGGCCACCTGCTCAGACCACCCCCGCGCCCCCCACGTCCCTCAGGGCCCCAGCTCTGCACAGGGCTCCAGGCAGAGGCAGGAAACCCGCCCCGGCCCCTGCGGACCATGTGCTCCACGGCGAGGTGCAGGGAGGAACAGAAGGCCCTGACCTCCCGAGCCCAGTGCCCAGGGGCAGGCCCAGGCCTCGCCCACTGCCCCCCTGGCGCCCGACCCGCCCCGGGCCCTGACTGCAGCCCTCCCGGATCGCTCGGCTCCCGCCACAGCCTCGGCACCACCCCGCACCCCCGGACCACTGCTCCCGGATCCTGGGGCCGCTGGTGCTCAGGCCGCAGCTCCCCTGCCCCCCTCCGAGGGCTCCCTGTTCTCACAGCCCCACCCACACCTGCCATCTCTGGTCGGACCCCGGACCCCAGCCATCCTGACCGGGGTGCGGGTGTCTCGTTGCGGTTTTGATCTGCGCTTCCTGGGTGATGAAGGGCGCTGAGCATCTTTCCACGTGTCTGTTGGCCATCTGCACGCCTCCTCTGGAGAAACGTCTGTTCAGGTACTCTGACCATTTTTTTAAAAAAATTGGATTCTTTGGGTTTTTTTTTTTTTTTTTTTTTTTGGCGTTGAGTTGTGTAAGTTTTTAATATATTTTGGATATCAACCCCTCATCAGATCTGCCATTTGCAAATACCTTCTCCCGTTCAGTGGGCTGCCTTTTTGTTTTGTGGATGGTTTCCTTGCCGTGCAAACACTTTTCATTCTTGATGTAGAGCCAACAGTTTATTTTTGCTTTTGCCTGAGGAGACAGATCTAGAAAAATGTTGCTACAGCCAATCTCAGAGAAATCACTGCTTGTGCTCTCTTCTAGGATTTTTATGGCTGCAGGTCTGACATTTAGGTCTTTAACGTATTTTGTGTTTATTTCTGTATCTGGTGTAAGTAAGTGGTCCAGTTTCATTCTTCATGCAACTGTCCAGTTTTCGTAGCATCATTTATTGACAAGATGGTCTTTTCCCCATCGGATATTTTGCCCCCTTTGTTGTCGATTAATTGGCCATATAAGCGTGGAATTATTTCAGATTCTCTAATCTGTTCCGTTGATCAACGTGTCTATTTTTGTGCCTGTACCATACTGTTTTGATCACCACAACTTTACGGTATAGCTTGAAAACTGGAATTATTATACCTCCAGCTTTGTTCTTCTCTGTCGAGATTGCTTTGGCTTTTTGGAATCTTAGGAACCCCCGTGCACTGTTGGTGGGAAGGTAAACTGGTGCAGGCACTGTGGAAAATAGTATGGAGGTTCCCCCGAAAATTAATAATAGAAATACCATAGGACCCAGTAATTCCACTACTGGGTATTTGCCTAAAGAAAATAAAAACGCTAATTCAAAAATATACATGCACCCTTATATTTATTGCAGCATTATTTACGATAGTCAAGGTATGGAAGTAATCCAAATGTCCGACGAGTGACGACTGGATAAAGACGATGTGTGTGTGTGTGTGTGTGTGTGTGTGTGTAGATATATATAATGGAATATGACTCAACCATCAAAAAGAATGAGATCTTGCTATTTGCAACCACATGGATGGAGCTAGGGTGTATTACACTAAGTGCAATAATTCAGGGGAAGACAAACACTATATGATTTCACTCATAAGTAGAATTTTTTAAAAAAGGAATAAGTTAACAACAAAAAGGAGAATCAGACCTGTTAATATACAAAATAAACTGACGGTTGCCAGAGGAAAGGGGGTGGGGGCATGCAAAATGAGAGACGGGGAGTGGGAGACACAGGCCCCCAGCTATAAAATGAGTAGGTCACAGGAATGAAAGGTACAGCAGAGGGAACAGAGTCACGATGCTATAAGAGAACGTGCGGTGACGGACGGCACCTGCCGTAAGCAGGGCGTAACATAGGAGCTGCTGAATCACCTTATACACCTGCGACTAAGGTAACAGTGTGGCAACTATACATACGTCACCACCTCCGAGAGGCCCTCCCTGACCGCCCAGCTCTGACATCCCTGCTCCTTCCCCTACTGAGCTCATCACTCTCCCTAATTATCCGTCCCACCCCCACGGTCTCCCTTTATTCACTCACTTGTTCACGGTTTGTCTCCTACGAGCATATGGTTCCATGAGGGCTGGGGCCTTGCCTGTCATTTCTGGCCTCGCACGCAGTTTGAGTCCCGGGCACGTAGAAGTCAAAAATATTTGTAGAATAAAAGAACCAATGAGTATTATCTACCAAGTGCTTTTGCGACTGTCCTCTCATTTGCTGTCAGGTCACTGCTTTGGGATGGGAATTACCATCCCCACATCATCGATGAGGAAACTGAGCCCCAGGAGGCTGAGTGCTAGTCACCCGCCGAGGCAGAGGCAGGGCCTGGAGTCACAGCCACATGGGTCAGAAGGTCCTGTAGGGCCCAGAAGGACCCAAGAAGCACACGAGCATGGGTGTGCACATGTGCGTCTGTGCCCCTGGGGTGGGACAGGGCTCCACACCGAGCCCAGGTGCTCTTGGAAGAAAGATACCTTATCTTGTTCATATTTCTGCATCCAGAACATTCCATAGGACCTTCAACTGAACTTCAGCAAAAGCTTACTGAACGATTACATACTCAAGAGCAGTGTACCCGGGAGCTCTCAGTGTTTGACATTCCTTTGCTTTTCTGTGTGGACGTCAGAGAATGAGTGCACCTGCGTCTCTAGAGGCCACATTAGCCATCGTCCAGGGGTTGAAGCTGAATGCATGTACACAGAGAGCAGGAGGCATGGACTCAGCACGATCCTGTCTCTGGAATGGCTCTGCCCTCGCCCCATCTGGGCCTCTGTGTCCGGCCTCCCGCATCTCCTCTGTACTGGAAGACACAGTACGTGTCTGCGTGAGCACGTGCCCTGGGGGTGCAGGCCTGGGTGTCCGTCTGTGGGTGTCCATGCGCGTGTGTATGCAGCCCTGAGTGTGGCGCATCGCGGGGACAGACCATGGCTACGACTCTCCATGCACATCTGTGTGTGCATGGTGCCTCCCTCTCCACACTGTGAAGTCCTGACAACAGAGAGACCAGGTGGGCTTTCCCCTGTTTTCCATCACTGGCCACTTCCTGGGTCCAATAAGCATAAATGATGAATTTGTTAATTAATAGCAGATGAGCGCAGGGCTCGCCTTTCCCCTGGATGCCCATCCACACGGCTTCCCAGAGTTATGAGACAGCCCATGCTGCAGCCCCCCTGACACTCTCTGGCCCAGCCCCCCCGGACCACTGATAATCCCCCCTGGAAAGTTCTCCAGGGTCTGCTCTGGATGGTGGTGCCATCACCAGCTCCCATTCAGGGGATGGATGCAGAGGCCCGTCCTCCCCGCCCCCAACACCCTCCATCCACTCATGCAGGGCACGTCCTGCGGCCAGTGCAGAAGGAGGAACTGTCTGCAGAGTTCCCAACACTGGCTGCCTCTGTCCTCACCAACAACCGCGGACTGTTCCAGCCCCACAAACGCTTCCGTGGCTTTGTCTCCATTAAAGGCGCAATCTTGCTCAACCAATTAACGAAGCACCTTCTCTCCCACAACTCTTAAATTTCCCCAGAGCCAAATGTAAAGTGTATACAATTACACAGCTCACAGTTTGATAAAGGAAGGCTGACATCTTTAATAATTCTCAATGAAAGAACATCCTGCAAAGGAATTGTTTAATTAAAAGACAACAATGGGATAAAAAGCAAATAAAAAGGAAAAAAGAGAGATCACAACTGTTAATTTAGAACTAAATAAATATCCTCCACTTGAGATTCCTTAAATACTTTCTTAGAGTCCAGATACATTTGTTTAGCATGCAAATGACATCTAGAATCAAACGTGTCTGAAACATGAGCAACTGTACTTTGACTAACTTTGTATCTCCTCATTTAAAGAACGGCAGGCATGTCCCAAGAAGCATTAGAATTCCAGCTCTGAAGCAGTGACTCTGCTTCTCCAGGACAAATCTGGGAGACGAGGGGGAACCTGAACTCAAAAAAAAGGATGCATTAGTAGTTGAGGGCAGGCCAGAGTGTGAACCTCTGCTTCCAGGAAATGGAGTAGATGCATCCTTCCCTATTCTTCCAAGTGTAAGTAAGAGCCCCCAATGTTAAACGGAAGCAATTTCAGATGAGTCTGAGCCCTAGAGAAAGGGTAGGCCAGCTAGGACCGCAGGACCTTAGGAACACAGTCACTAGATCCCCACGTTTTCTATTCACTTCATATATTCTAGACTTGGAGCTGAAGAGGTGGCCACCCAGAAACACCAAAGGGTACAAGCAGAAAAAAAAAAGCTACTCTTTCCAGCCAGAGACCCAGAAAATGGATGAGCTCAGCAAGACAGAAAACTCTTAGACAATAACCATTCCACTCTAACCAAACACCACAAAACTCCATGTGGCCCCGAACTCACTCACACCAGCAAAGGCATAGAAGACGCATGCTGCATGCAACATGTTTCCTTCCCTGACCAAGAAGATCCCAGAGGAGGCTTAGCAGTGAGTTAGGACTCTTACCACCAGCCAGAGATAAAAAAGGCCACATTCCTCTCCACCTGTAGAGGCCACCTGGGACTACAGGAACATGGTGCTGAGATTCTCGGGTTTCCTGCCCAGAAGAGACCTCAAATGTCAACAGAGGCCAGGAGGGGATCCTGGACTTTATCCTTCCCAGCAGTAATGAGAGAACAACCCCCTCCCCAGAGTGGTGTCAGAAGAAACCAATGAAAACAGAAGGCTTCAGGAAGACCCAGAGCCCTATAACATAATACTCAAAAATGTCCAGGATTCCAGTGAACATCACTATTCATACCAAGAACCAGGAAGAGCTCAAAGTGAATGGGAAAAAAAACGAGCAACAGTTTCCAACAGTAAGATGATCGAAAATGTTCATAACAGTCTGGCAGAGATTTTAAAGCTGCCATCATACAAATGCTTCAATGAGCAATTGCAAATATGCTTGAAACAAATGAAAAAAATAAAAAGCCTCAGCAAAGAAGCAGAAGATATTAAGAAGAAGCAAATGGAAATTTTTGAACCAAAACATACAATAACTGAAAATAAAGCTCAGTGGAGGGGATCAACAGCCGAACGGAGGGAATAGAGAAGTACAATAGAAATCATTCAGTCTAAACATCACAGATAAAATGAACTTAAAAAAAAAAAAAAAAAAAAAAAACAGAACATAGCTTCAGGGACTTGAGGGACTACTAAAAAAAAAAATCCTACGTTTGAGTCATCAGAGTCTTAGAAGGAGAGAAGAAAGAGGGTGGGGATGTAAAACTGCTTGAAGAAATTATGGCTGAAAACTTCTCAAACTGGGCAAAAGACATAAATCTACAGATTCAAAAATATGAGTAAACCCCAAACAGGAAAAACACAAAGAAATCCATATCAAGACACAGCAGTGTCAAACTTCTGAAAATTAAAGACAAAGAAAAAATTCTTTAAAGCAGCAAGAGATAAAAAAAAAAAAAAAAGCAGCAAGAGATAAAGAGCACCTTATCTACAGAGGAAAAGCAATTCAAATGACAGTAGATTCCTCATCAGAACCATGCAGCCCATAAGAAAGTGACACTACATTTTTCAAGTGCTGAAAGAAAAGACCTGTCACCCAGAATCCTATAACCAGTAAAAATAGTCTTCAGGAATGATGGGAAAATAAGGATATTCTCATGTGAAAAAATTTAAGAGAACGTGTTGCCAGCAGACCTATCCCAATGGCCAAAGGAAGTTCTCTGAAGAGAAAGACAATGATAAAACACAATACCTTGGAACATGACAAAGGAGAAAAGAACAGAGTAAGCCAAAGTATGGGTACACACAGTATACTTCCCTTCTCCTCTTTAGCTTTCTAACCTATGTTTGAAGGTTGGATAAAAATTGCAGCACTGTCTAATGTGTTTCTAAATGTATGTAGCATAAAGATGTGAGATAACATATATCATATATTGTAAATGGGACAGGTAAAAAAAAAATAGAGATTTCTGCACTTCACCTGAACTGGCAAAATGCCGATATCATCCTATTGTGACAAGACTCTGTGTGTGTGTGTGTGTGTGTGTGTGTGTGTGTGTGTCTGTCGAGAGTCATCCTTAGAGAAACCACTTTCACAATGAAGCAAAGAGATACACAATAAAACCTCTATAGATAAATCAAAATGGAATTCTAAAAAAAATGTTCAAGTAATCCAGAGGGAGGCCAGACACAGGAAACACAGAAACAAACAAAACAATAAATAAGATGGCAGCCTAATGCTCAAATAGATCAGAAATGACATTATATGGAAATGTTCTAAATACAACCACTAAAAAATAGAGATTGGCAGAGTGGATTGAAAATTATAAGCACCTCTCTGCTGTCCACAGAAAATTCAGGTTTGCTGTAGGAACATCATCCCAGTGTAACAATATGGAGGTTGAAAGTAAAAGAACGGAAAAAGACGTATCTGCAAACATTGATCAGAAGAAGCAGGAGGGGATCCCAGGGTGGCTCAGCAGCTCAGCGCCGCCTTCAGCCCAGGGAGTCATCCTGGAGATGCCAGATCGAGTCCTGCATCAGGCTCCCTGCATGGAGCTTGCTTCTCCCTCTGCCTGTGTCTCTCTCTGTGTGTCATGAGAGCATGAATAAATAAATAAAATCTTAAAAAATAATAAAAAAGAAGGCAGGAGCAGGGCTCCTGGGTGGCTCAAGTAGGTAAGCATCCTACTCTGCATTTGAGCTCAGGTCAGGATTTCAGGCTCATCGAATTAGAGCCAAAGCTCCACGCTCAGTGGGAAGTCAGCTTCTCTCCCTCTCTCTCCCTCTGCCACTCTCCCTGCTCACAAGCATGCTCACTCTCTCTCTAAAATAAATAAGTAAATCTTTTTTCAAACATGAATAGATAAATAAAAGAAGGCAGAAGTGATCATAATAATACTCGATACAGTAGACATTAGATCAAAGAAAACTGCCAGAGACAGAAGGGACATTACATGATAATAAAAGGGTCAATCCACCAAGAAAACACAGCAATCGCTAAGGCATATGCACCAAACAACAGAGCTCTACAATTATGGAAAGAAAAATTGATAGAACTGAAGGGAATTTGTGTCCATAACTAGAGTTGGAGGCTTCCTCCCAACTCTCTCAACAGTTGGCAGAACTAGACAGAAAATTAGCAAGAATAGACAAGAACCTAACACTGTCATCAGCCATATACATATATATGCATATATTTTTAAAAGATTTTATTTATCCATGAGAGACACAAAGAGGCAGAGACACAGGCAGAGGGAGAAACAGGCTCCATGTAGGGAGCCCGACATGGGACTCGATCCCGGGACCCCGGGATCACGGCCTGGGCCGAAAGCAGACGCTCAACCACTGAGCCACCCAAGTGCCCCTATATACATATTTATAAAACACTCCACTCAATAAGAGCAAAATACCCATTTTTTTCAAGTGCTCAGAGAACATCTACCAAGATAAACAATATTTTGAGCCATAAAGCAAATATCAATAAATTTGAAAGAATTGAAATTTCATTCTCTAACCACCACTGAATCAAACTAGAAATTAATAACTGTAAAATCTCCAAACACTTGGAAATCAAACAACACACTACAAAGTAGTCCATGGGTCAAAGAGGAGGTCTCGAGGAAAAAGAAAAATATAATTAACGGCGTGAAAATGAAAATAAAACCAATCCAAATTTGTGGGAGACAGTTAAAGTCACAATGAAAGGAAGATGGAGGGATGCCTGGGTGGCTCAGTGGTTGAGCATCTGCCTTTGGCTCAGGTCATGATCCCGGGTCCTGGGATGGAGTCCCACATCAGGTTCCCTGCAGGGAACCAGCTTCTCCCTCTGCCTTTGCTGCTTCCCCTGCTTGTGCACTCTCTCTCTCTCTCTCTCAAATAAATAAAATCTTTAAAAAAAAAAAAGAACCTTTTTTAAAAAAAAGGAAAATGTATAATGCTAAAAGCACACATTAGGAAAAGGAAAAGCCTCAAATCAGTAACCTAAGCTCCCACCTCAAGAGTCTCAAAAAAAAGAGCAAAATAAACCAGAAACAAACAGAAGAAAGTAATTAATAAAGAAAACCCCAAATCAATGAAACTGAAAACAGAAAAAGAATAGAAAGGGTAAATTTTTAAAAAGTTAGTTCTTTGAAGAGATCAATAAAATTGACAAACCTCTAGCAAGACTGACAAAGAAAAAAAAGAGACACAAATGACCAATATCAGCAAGGAAACAGGGAATATCGTTGTAGGCCTGCAGACACCAAAAGGTAGGAAGAGAATGCTGTGAACAACTCTACATGTCGAAATTTGACAACTTAGGTGAAATAGCCCAATTCAAAAAAAAAAGACAAGAAAAGAACAACAAAAAAACACATGATTTACCCAATATGGAACAGATAATCTTATAACCATTAAGAAACTGAATTCATAATCTTAAAACCCCCCAAAAAGAAATCTCCAGATCCCGACAGTTTCACCGAAGAATTCTATCACGTGTTCAAAAATGAATACTAATTCTATACAATCTCCTCCAAAAAATAAAAGAGGAGGAAATACTTCCCAATTCTATCTATGAAGCTAGTATCACCCTAATACCAAACCAGACATCATAGAAAAGAAGGAAACATTACACCAATATCACCAAAGCATATGGATGCATAAATCCTTTTTCTTAAATGTTATTTATTTATTCATGAGAGACACACAAAGAGAGAGGCAGAGACATAGGCAGAGGGAGAAGTAGGCTCCTTGCAGGGAGCCCGATGTGGGACTCGATCCTGGGTCCCCAGGATCATGCCCTGGGCCGAAGGCAGGCGCTAAACAGCTGAGCCACCCAGGCGTCCCCAGATGCATAAATCCTTAGCAAACTATTAGCAAATGGAATCCAGTAATATATAAAAAGGACTACACAACATGACAAAGTAGGGCTTATTCCAGGAATGCAAGGATGTTTCAATATTTGAAAATCAATCAATGTAATAATCCACCATATTAACAGGCAAGAAGAAGAAAGGTCACGTGATCGTATCCATCAAAGCAGAAAGGGTATTTCACGAATTTCAATACCCATTCATGATAAAAACACATGGAAAAAGGAATAGAGCGGACTCCTCCACTTGACAAAGTGCATCCACCAAAAAACCTACTGCTAACATTATATTTAAGAGCAGGAGGAAAAAAAAAAAAAAAAAAAAAAACGAATGCTCTCCTCTTTCATTTGCTCCTTATTTGAAAGGGAACAAAGCAAGAATGTATGTTCTTGCTACTCTTACACAACTTAGTATAGGTAGTTTCAGCCACTTCAATAAAACAAAAAATGGAAATAGAAAGCCTACAGATGGGAAAGGAAGAAATAAAACTGCTCCTTTTTGCACATGACATGATTGTAAAGAAAATCACAAGGTACCTAGAAAAGAACTTTTAGGAACAATAAATGAGCTTAGCAAGGCCACACGATACAAGGTACACGTACAAAAATCAACTATATTTTTATATACTAGCAGTGAACATACGGACACTGAAATTAGAAATACAATACCATGTACAATGGCAAGAAATGAAGGAAATATCTAAATGTAAATCTAAACAACACATGTATAGGACTTGTGTGCTGAGAACTACAAGATGCTGATGAAAGAAATAAAAGGAAAGAGATTTAAATAAATGGAGAGACATAGCATGTTTATAGATTGCAAGACTCAACAGAGTGAAGATATCAATTCTACCCAAATTGATATACAGGCTTAAGTAATTCCTAGCAAAATCTCAGCAAGATTTTCCCAGATATAGACAAGACTAATCTGAAAGGCAAAGGAACTAGCATAGCTAAGACAATTTTGAGGGGAAAAAAATTAAAAGAGTAGATCGGGAAGGATTAGCCTACTCGATTTTGAGACTTACTATAGAGCTACAGTGATCAAGATTGTGTGGTATTGGTAGGGGGAGAAGAAACCCACAGATCAATGGAACAGAATTCAGAACCCAAAAATAGACCCGCACAAATATGCCAAACAGATCCTTAGCAGAAGTACAAAGTAACTCAACGGGGGAAGAACAGCCTTTTTAACAAACCCTACTGGAGTCAATGGACATCCATGGGCAAAAAAAAAAAAAAAAATTGAATTAAAAATCTAACCTTGAACTAAGTCTCAAAGTTCTGATATATCAAAATTAACTCCATATACATCACAGACTTAAATGTAAGACCTAAAGCTATAAAACTTTTAAGGAAAAAAAAATAGGAGACAATCTTCAGAGTGGAGGCTGAGGCAGCAGAGAATTCTTAGACTTAACATCAAAAACATGATCCCAAAATTAAAAATTAATAAATCGGACTCCATCAAAATGAAAAACATATTTTCTATGAAAGATCCTGGGACCTGTCAAGCTACAAAGGAATGAAAAAAACAAACTAAACTGGAAGAAAATATTTGCAGATCACGTATCTGACAAGGAATATAAAGAAATCCCAAAACTCAACAGTTACAAAAAAAAAAAAAAAATTCCAATTAGAAAATGAGCCAAAGACATGAAGACATTTCACTGAAGAGGCTCTACCGATGGCAAATAAGCACATGAAAAGATGTTCAACATCATCAGCCACTAGGGAGATGGAAATTACAGCCACAATGATCTATCATCATGTACCCAGTAGATGAAAAAAATAGTGACAGCATCCTCCTGAGGATGAGGATAAACCAGATCAATTCAATACATTGCTGGTGGGAATTTAAAAAACGTAAAAACCACTCTGGAAAATAGTGTGGCAGTTTCTTTTAAAAAAAGAAAAAATGGAAAAAAAAAAAAAAGAAAGAAAAGAAAAAATGGGACGCCTGTGTGGCTCAGTGGTTGAGCATCTACCTTCAGCTCCGGGTGTGACCCCGGGGTTCCGGGATTGAGTTCCGCATCGGGCTCCCCGCCTTGAGCCTGCTTCTCCCTCTGCCTGTGTCTCTACCTCTCTCTGTGTCTCATATAAATAAATAAAATCTTTAAAAAAATTTTTAATATAAAATACAAAAAAAAAATAAATAATATAAAATATAAAAATAAAACAAATAATATAAAATATGTATCTTTATATAAATAATATAAAAACCCAAAAAATTCCAGACATGAAGAGAATGAAATCAAGTGATGACTCTCCGGCATGGCTCATCATCAGAAACCATCCCTTGATTTTCAACAACATGAATTCTAGATGAAACGACTGCATAAGAAAGCGGTGGTTTCCTGACCTGGCTTTGCCGACCGTGGCACTTCCCAGGCCTCCGTGTACACGGCCCGATCAACGTAGCTCCCACGCTGCTGCTCCCCTATGAAAGGGGAGCCGGCTTACTATTAAAAAAATAATAATACTTTTAAATCCCCATATTCACTCCACTCTGACGCAACCACCACCACGGCCCGTTTTTGCTTTACTGACGTCCAGATGTGGTTCCACGCGAAGCTCCCGAGGGCACCTCGTACGTTTGCAGTAAGGTGCCTGGCGGCTTGCCTTCTCCCTCAGAGTCTAGGTGCTCATCCACACCCGGCAAGCACCCACGGGATGGCCACGGGCACCACACTCCATCACGCGGCTGTGCCACGCTTTCTGGAACCACGCTCCTAAGGTTGGCTTCTTTGGTTATCACCAATTTCTTATCCTGCTATTGTGAATGACGTCATCCAGGAAGCCTTCTGTGTCCTTAGGATAATCCCTTAGGAGAGACTCCTAGCACTGGGATTTCCAGGTCGAAAAATATAAATGTTTTATGTTACTCATTACTAGGTATCTGCCGGCAAGTGGTGACCGGCGCGCGGCAGGGGAGGCGAGCATCCGCGACGGGGTATCCCGTGACTGAGCGGTGAAAGGTGGCACCCACCTCAGGTGGCTTTGCTTTGATTACAGCTGAAGTTTCAGTGGTTGGATTTGATGGATCATGTTGCCTGCACACTCACCCGAGGGTGATCAGTGCCGTATTTCAGTTTCTCAGGGTTCTCTGGGTCCCGCTTCTGCGGCAACTGCCCTGTTCGCCGCCTGCCGCTGGTGCCCACTTGAAATAGTGACAGCTACGAAATCCCAGATCTACGAGGCCCTCGACATAAGCATTCCGGTCCGGTTCGCACAGCAGCCCTATTTGTAGGACTCGTGGGATTTGGAACCCCCATTTGACCAAACAGAAAGCAGGGGCCCCAAGTGACTGGCTTGGCTCCCCCAGGACCACACGGAACCCGACCAGCAGGGCTGGGGCCAGAAACATCCTCCCATTTCATGAGAAAAGGTGGCATGGGGTCAAGAGTCCAAGTCTACAAAGCAGCTCTGCTCTGGGCACCTGCACCCCGCAGACAAGTGCAGACCTCTCTGGGCCCCAGGGACCACAGCAGCAATTTCCTCCAAGGGCGAGGGAAAGGGTGGCGTGAGATCACGGGCTCCCAGGGACCGCCCCGTACATCATTCACGTCACACACGGTTGCCGGTGTCGCCAGGGCCGCTCTGCTTGGCCGAGCGAGCACCACGATGAGCAGGAGTTCGGAGGCTGGCAGGCAGGGAAAGCAGACGGACACCCTGCCAACGCCAATCCCTGAGGCAGAGCCCTCGCTTACGCACGAACGAGGCATTGAGTGGGCGCGACCCAGACCCCTGTCCCCCCAGCAGAGCAGAATCCAGCGCGCAGGGTCAAGTTCATCCTTCTGAAGTCTCCCGTCGCAGCAGCCTGGCTCCTCCCGCCCATCGCCATCGATGAGGGGTCATCAGACCAAACGGAACGACTCTCATAAATTCTTACACGTCCCATCCATCAAGCCCGCGCTCCGTGCCTCTGCCCTCAGCCGGAGGAGCCTACGCTTTGCCCGATAAGATGCGTCTATGGTTCTCTCTGCCCAGAGACCCAGCCCCCATCCTCAGGGCCGGACTGCCCCTGCGCCCACCCCCGGGGAGCCAGGAGGGATGCTGGCGGCTGACTCTCAAAGCCCACCGACGGCCCAGGCGCCTCTAACCTGGTCCCGTATTCTCCTTCCACGGGCGCTCAGATGCCGGACAAGAGGCCGGAGCCCCATAACCGGCCTGGAGGGAGGTCAGGAGGCAGCACAGGGTTAGAGAAACACATGAGCCCCCCCATCAAAGTGGCCCTGGCTGCTCAGGTGACCCGGGCCAAATGACGGCCTCTCCGTGTCTCACTGCCTTGTCTCTGAAGCCAGGACTAAAAACAGACCCGGCTTCAAGGGTCTATCACGCAGATCACTGCAATCACGTACGTGACGGAGGCTCCAATTGTCCCAACGGCGTGTGAGCTGTAGAGTAAGGAGCAGCCGCCAACTGCCAAGCACTTCCTGTGCACAAGGCGGTAGCCCAAGCATATCCCATACATCATCTTCGTAATTTCTTAGCATAACCCCATTCGATCATTTAGCCAAATATTTACGGAGCATTTTTGAGGTACTGGAGATACAGTAGCGTGTAAAAGGGACAGATGTCCCTGCTCTGATGGAACACACGTTCCTGTAAGGCGGAAAATAAATAAGATAAATAAGCAAAATGTGCAATAAGCTCTACCGTCGTGAGTGCTGAGGAGAGGAGGAATAGCCCATGTCAGGTTGGGGGTGAAATTTTAATCAGCTGGCCAGGGAAGGCCTCACTGGGAAGCTGGCAGTGATGGTTTGGATCATTGGTAATAAATTCACTTCTCCGCCACGCAGGTGGGATACACGGCATAACTCCACTTCTTTGGCAAATGGGATGTTAACAGACACGACACATGCAGGAACTTCAAGCACGTTTGCGCACGCTGCCTGGTGCTCACCACCTGGTGCTCTGCCAAGGCCAAACGAGGCATTCACTGGTGGCTCCTGTTCCTCTACCCTCGGATTCCGATGGGATGCCAGCAAGCAGACCCACAGGTGGCAAGGGAACCTACCGAGGCCAGCCTGGGTCAGCCAGCCCCGCCAGCCTGCAGGGACGCACGAGATGCTGGGTCTCGGTGGGATCTGGGGTTGTTTGTTATGCAGCATCGTGCAGTCACCGGTGACTGAGAGAGGAAATTCGAGGAAAGAGCTTAAGGAGCACTGTGACCATCCGGAGGAAGACTGCTCCAGGTACGGAGGAAGCCGAGAGTAAGGGGCCCACCTGGCATATTCGGGAGAGATAGCAGAGAGGCCTGTAGCAGGAACAGAGGTCAGAGACAAGAGAGATGGCTGGACCCCATGAGACTTGAGAGGCTGGGCAAGCAGGTCATTTAGCAGTCAAACCAAAACACACTTTGAAAACTGAAACACGATCTGCATCTAGTCAAATACATCCTGTTCTGTACGATTCTCTTTGTTTGATGAACTCGGACAGGCAGGAACCAATATCCTAAGGAAGATACGGAACATCCACGCCCCGTGGAAACTCCCCCCGCCTGTCGTACGTAGTCAGGCCCTCCCCTCCCCCGCTGCCCCGGCCCCGGCCAACGCTGAGCAGGTGCCTGTGCCTCTAGCCCCGTCTGCCTCCAAACATCGTTCGATGGACTCGTGGAGAACAAAGACGTTTTGAGTCTGGCTCCTTCCACGTGTCACACACTTGTGAGGATCATCCCGTTGCTGTGGGTGTCACCGGTTTGCTCCCGTCCGGCACGAACCATGGTCCACTGTGCGGATGCACCGCAGTTTGGAATCCACTCGGCAGCTAAAAGACATGCAGGTTATTTCCAGCCTGGGATTGTCGTGAATTAAGCCGCCGTAAGCATCTGCCTACAGCAAACCAGGACAAGGCCGAGGGCGAGTAATCCCTCTGGGGCAAGAGATGTGGAGGGGGAGCATCCTACGCAGCCTGGGAAGGGCGCTCACCCCACGTGGGCCACAGGAGGGCCTCTGGCTGTGGGAAGAGGCCGAGCAGAGAAGCGGTGTGGTCCGCGGACATGTGAGCAGGATCACTCTGGCTCCAGGCGGCCAGCGCAGAGGCAGGGAGGCCAATCGCACCTGTGGCTGGAAGACCGGAGGCTCAGACCGGGCCAGACTGGGCCGGTGGCTCAGAGTAAGCAGAGCCCAGATCCCCGGAGGCCAGAGCTGCCACACGTGCTGCTGGGCCATTTAGGACGTGCGAGAAGCAACAGCATGCACGCAACACTGAGATCTCTGACCTGAGCAACTGGAAACAAGGGCAGTCGGTCCCTCCTACGGAGGCGGCCACCCAGGCTTAGAGCGGAGAGGACGCCGTACGTGCACCATACCCCTGGCCTAGTGTCCAGGACAAGAGCAAGTGTTTCCCTGCTGGGGAGAACTCACGCTGCGAGAGGGTCCTCGAGGAAGGACCCAGGCAGGCGACGGCCGCTCGTGGGGGAGCCAACTGAGAGGCCTTCTGATAATGAGCACGGCGCCATGGGCAGGGGAGCAAGTGTCCCGCGAGGCGGGCGGTGGGCGAGGGGCTGAGGCCTGGCCTCACTCAGGCTCATCGACCCGTGGGGCGGGGGTGCATCCTGGGGAGGGCAGCCGGGAAGGAGCCACACACTGTCCCCAAAGCCATCCACAGCGGCCTGGCTCCTCCAGACCAGGGCCTGGGCTCACCCTGAGCTCCCCAGGGGCGCATCCCAGACCCCTCAGCAGTGCCCATGAGCCTGTGAGGGCGGGGCTGGGCCCCACACCACAACCACGTCACCGGGAAGCAGAAAATCATTACTGAGCACTGTCGGGTTGAGCCCTGCGCACTCAGAAAGGACTTCGCCATCGGTGACGGACGCCGGCCACATCCCTCAGCATTCCCACTCCGCCTGCAGACATCTGTTGTGCGGTGTCCACCCCGGACCTGGGGAGGATGGGCCCGTCTGCCGGACTCTCCGCGTGGGCATCGCCCGCCATGTGGCCGCAGGTCCATCCCGGCCACACCGCAGCTCCAGCTGTAGAGAGGGGGACCAACCTCCTCCCCTGGGGACGGCCCGGCCACTGCCCGACGGACCCTTCGGGATCACAGCGTGGAGAAAGGCGCACTTGGAGACACGTGACCCTGGATTCAAATCCCGAACCCGCCACTGGCCGGCTGTGTGATTCGTGCAGGTTACAGGTAACCCTGTGCAAGCCTCAGCTTCCTCACCTGTTAGGATGTCTCTCCTGGGGCTGTAGGAAATAAACGTGCTCACATGTAAGCATGCCCCGCAGGCAGAAGGGCTTGGTCTGGCAAAGCTCGGGACCTAGGGCGCACCTGCGTCGGTGTCCACCCCACCCCTAGAGACCCCCGCGCTCTGCAGGCCAGGCCTCAGCCAGTGCAGGACGGCCTGGAGGCTCCCGAGAAGGCCCAGGAACAGCCAGTCTCCCACACCTGTGTCTTTTAACCTCTGGGGGGCACAGCTCACACCCACTTGGCCGGTGGCAGGCTGGGGTCCCCCCCAGGGTGCAGGTCTCTGCTACAAGGGCAGCCCCGACGGGGTCACACCCCCAAACTCGGTGCATCCCGAGGACCCAAGGCCCAGCCCCAGCTGGAAGCAGGCAGGCAGATGGCGAGGCCACCCTGTCTGTATTCAGAGAACAGCTCACACCACACTTCAGCGGCAGCCCTCGTCAGTCTGAAAGTGGGAAGCCAGCTATGGCTTCTTGGGGGGGACCCCCTGCCCCGTCCTTCCCTTTCAGACACACGCCTGCCCCCAGGCTCACACTACACCCTAGTTCAGCTGAAACTCAGTGCCAGCACCTTGCTGTCATGACCCCCAGGGCCTGAGATGGTGCATCGGGTCCTTCCACGTGGCGGACCGCGGGGCAGCAGGCTGGAGGGCCATGAGCGGGAGGACAGAAGGACAGGAGGACAGAAGGCAGCAACCGGGAGCTGGTGGTAAACAGGACCCACAGCAGGTGACAGGGCTGTGACAGGTCCCACGCCCCCACGTGCTCCACCTGCTGCTCCGATTAATTTACCTGACGACCCGACCCTGCCCACTTCTGGCTCCATGATTTATTCACATAATTACACCCGAGTTTTTGAAAAAAAAAATTGTGCTATACAGTGGCTCTGAACTTCGGGATGAGAGTAACAGCACCTTCCCTTCCAGGAGGGTGAAGGGGTACTTTTGATTCAAGGGGCTGTGTTCTCCCAAAAAGCACTCCTCTAAACGCCTGGGAAGAAAGCCGAACGGTACAGGCACTGGGGCAGCGTCAAGATGCTCAAGGAGGGATCCCTGGGTGGCTCAGCAGTTAGCGCCTGCCTTTGGCCCAGGGCGCGATCTTGGGGTCCTGGGATTGAGTCCCGTGTCGGGCTCCCTGCATGGAGTCTGCTTCTCCCTCTGCCTGTGTCTCTGCCTCTCTCTCTCTCTGTCTGTCTGTCTGTCTATATAAATAAATAAAAATAAATCTTAAAAAAAAAAAAAAAAAAGATGCTCCAGGAGCCCATGGAGGAAGGCAGGCCATCGCCAAGCCTGTCAGGCGTGTGCCCACGGCCCCGGGCGCCCTGAATGCCCCGCCCGAAGTCCCTGAGTCAGACTTGGTCACAGGTAGGTCCTCTCCGCTACAGAGGCTTCGTGGGCCTCCCACACCGCGCTGTCTCCCGAGGGCATCACGGGTTTGGCCGCCACTCTGGCCTCCTGCGTCCCTGGGCTCTCGCATCCAGACCATGCGGGGGGACGTCTCCTTCCAGGACAGCAGAGCACAAAGGGCCGCCTGCCCCTCATCTGGGTGTCCCGGGTGCACGGAGCCTTCGTTCCTCATCAACATGCACCCGTTGGACCCCTCCACACGCCAGGCACCAGGCTGGCCCCGGGGGATGAAAGGCCACCACAAACCCCCTCCAGGGCAGATTAGGATCCAGGGGGCAAGACAGACGTTAAGCAAATAATTGTAAGAGTGATGCGTGAGCACAGAGGAGTCATGCACTCTCACCCTTGAGCGTGTCTAAGAGGCCTGGGCTCCGTGGGGCGCCCGGGATAGGCTGCTCCTCCCCAGACTGGGAGAGGAAGGACGACCGGGATTATCGAGGTGTGCAGAGCACCCACAGAGCAATGAAGACTGCTCCAGAAAGGGATCCAGAGTAAGAACATCCTGGAAAGGCCAGTTTTCTCATTTGTGACAGGAGGATGATGATACCCACTGCCGGGTGTGGTAGCCAAGACAGAGGCTCAGGGCCCTGCCTTCTGAGCCTCCTGACCCACCCCTGGAAATTTCCCACCAGCAAGAATCTAAGGAGAAAAAGACAACACGACACACAAAGATGGTCACTGAAACACCGTCTAAAAAAGAAAAAAAAAATTGACTGAAGAATTGGAAACAGACACAATGTCCAATAACAGGAAACATTAGGTGGGTTATGGAACATCAATTCTTCATCTCAATGCAATCATTACAAATGATCATTAGGAAGGCTTTGCAGCAACACAGGAAATGTTTATGCCAGGATGTTAGGTCAAAAAAGCAGAACACAAAATTGCATCTAGATTATGAGTATCTCTATCTAAAATAGGTGCACATATGGTCAGAGAACACAGAAAATGAAAACAGCAACTGGGCAAGGCAGTGAGGTTATGAAGTTCTTCCTGCTGGTGTCAGAGTGGTTTTAAAATAAGCAAAATAGACGTTAGGGTATGAAGAGGGGCCTGCCTGCAGGAATAGGGACGGGGGTCCTGCCTGCAGGTATGAGGATGGGAGGGGGGCCCTGCCTGTAGATGTGAGGATGGGAGGGGAGATCTGCCTGCAGGAATAGGGACTGGGGACCTGACTGCAGGTGTGAGGATGGGAGGGGGGACCTGCCTGCAAGAATAGGGATGGGAGACCTGCCTGCAGGTGTGCGGATGGGAGGAGGGGCCTTCCTGCAGGTGTGAGGATGGGAGGGGGGACCTGCCTGCAGGTGTGAGGATGGGGGGGGGGGACCTGCCTGCAGGTGTGGGGTTGGGAGGAGAGAGACATGAGTTCAAATTAAAGCTCTATGCCTGGGCTGCACCTGTGAGCCAAGTCCTTTACTTCTGATTCCTGCTCAGTGAGGAGACGAGGCTGGGCATGCCTCGGTGAGACCACAGGGCATGTCTAGGGACGCACTGCAGCAGGAGGGGAGGGCTGGAAGGCAGAAGCAAGAGGTGGAGCGGGGCTGGGGCTGGGCAAGCTCCAGGATGAGGTCATTGGGAGTTGGCGGCCAAGGCAGATGCTACTGAAGCTGTACAGGCACCTGGAGCCGAAGAAGAAAATGAACTGGTGGCGGCAACAAGGTGGGGGGCAGGGGATGAGGTTAGGCGAGAAGGCTAGCAGGTCAAGTGAACCCGGACAACCCTGCTGGGCTGGGGTCTAACCTGCCTATGGAACCCCAAGTCCTGACCAGGTTACCTAACCTCTCTGCATCTCAGTTTCCCAAATATCATGGGGAAAATGTAAAGATCTACGTCCTAGAATGGAGGGGACTCAATGAGACAAGACCCCATAAATGTTCGGAAATCACTTGGCCTGTGGTAGCCTCGGCAAAACGCAGCTGTCACTCCTGCCGCTTGCAATGGGGCTTTGTCCACCACATGGCCCTGCCGTCCTCTCTGGGGCAGGAATCTTCCATGAGCAAATACACACACGTGTGCATACATAACCTGCAGACACGCTCACACATGTGCAAGCACACACACGTGCACACGTAACATGCACGCATGCACACATACACATGCACACATGCAGGGACCTAGCTCTGCCCCCGCCAAGGGCAGAGGTGCCAGGGTGGAGCAGCAGGGCTCACGCGCCCCGTCTCCCGTCACCCCCGCTCCCTGGGGCTGCCTACCCATCCTGACCTGCCTGGCCGCCAGTCCTCCCGACTCCCCCATTTGAGTCTTCATCCTGGGTCTAACAGGGAAGGCCTCTGATCACCCTCAAAACCCCATCAGCTCTCTTTGGAAAAGACGCACGCGTCAGAGGCCCCGTGGCGCCTGGAAGTCTGGCTGGGGTTCCGGGCTGTGACTCAGTCTCCCCGAGTCGTTTCGGGGCAGCCCCTCCCTTCCCCCCATGCTACTGCCCAGTCCCCCCTCCGCCCAGCCCTGCCGGCCTCCCACGTTCAAGAGCAGTGGGCGTTGCATGTTCTCCTCTCATCTTTTTCTTCTGCTTCCCTCCTAACCCTTCTCTATGCAAACTTCCTCCCAGCTGTGGTTACAGAGTGAGCATCTTTCACAACGTGGATCTGCCTTCCTATATATCCTGCATCAAGGTGGCTTCCTTCCTCTGCAAGTTCAAACAGCCACTCCCTCAACTCCAGCCAGGGCCGGCAGCTACCAGGACCCGCTGACCAAAGGGAGGGAGCTGCAAATCTGATGCGTGCAGAGAGAGAGGGAAGATGATGCCCTCACCCCTCCCTGCCAGGCTTGAGCACCACTTAGGATGTTCTTAGCAAAGAGCCAGGGCTCCCAATACATGGGGCCTCATTAACCTGCTCCAGAAGCTTCTATCACCAAGCCTAGGAACAATGACTGCCCTCAAGGTCACAGTGGCCAGGACAGCTCAAGGCCCGCCCCATGTGCGCTCCAGCTCCCTCTCACACACAGTTCTGCAGAGGGACAACCACACCCACGGGTCTGTGTCCCAATGCCCGACAGGCTCTACTGCTACAGCCCAGCTGGAGGCAGCAAGGCCTGCACAGAGCATACCCGGCCTCAGCCCTAGGGCTCCCTCTTACTCGGCTATGTTGAGGCCTGAGCCTCAGTGCCGTCTGGAAGCTCTCTAGGTACCTCTGATGTGCAAACTGGGCTGACATCACTGGGCTTCCAGCAGCAGGAACTCTGGATCCGCACAACTGGGATCCAAATCCTACTTCCACAAACCGCCTCCAGCAAGTTACTGGCCTCACTAGGCCTTGGTGTCCTCAGCTATCAAAATGAGAATTAAAACAGCACTTCCACTAGGTGAAGAAGGAAATGCATGTAAAGAGCTTCGCACAAAGTAAGCATTCAACCACTCAGCCATCAAAAATAAAATGAAATCTTGCCATTTGCAATGACGTGGATGGAACTGGGGGATATTATGCTAAGCGAAGTAAGTCAATCAGAGAAAGATAATTATCATATGATCTCACTCGTGGAATTTAAGAAACAAAACAGAGGATCATAGGGGAAGAGAGGAAAAAATAAAACAAGACAAAATTAGAGAGGGAGACAAACCATCAGAGATTCTTAACCATGGGAAACAAACTGAGGGTCGCTGGAGGGGAGGTGGGTGGGGGATGGGGTCACTGGGTGATGGGCATGAAGGAGGGCATGTGACGGGATGAGCACTGGGTGTTATGTAAGACTGATGAGTCACCCACCTCTACATATGAAACCAGTAAGACATTATGTATTAATTTAATTTGAATTTAAAAAAAAAAAAGTAAGCATTCAATAAATATTTAACATAACCATTCCTAATTCACCCCTGGGTCATCTCATCAAGATCCAATTCTCTCCCCATTCGGCACAGGCTCTGCAAAGGGCTTTTCACAGGGAAGTGCAAAGGGAAGTGCAAAGTGTAAAGTCCATCTCTGAGGTTGAGCTGACTGCTTCAGGCAGTGAGAAAGATGACCTGGCTCCCAGTACCTGCCACAGGGCAACCATGTCCTGGGGAGGAGGGTACCATCGCCTCAAGGGGGATAAGCGGTAGGCTGGGCACCAGCTGTAACACCAGCAGTGACTTCTACAAGACGTACAGTCTCTACCACCCAGAAGCCCAGGGTTCACTGCTGTGCTCCTCAGGGCACCAAAGGGACGGCCCTAACAGAACCAGGCTCAGAGCTCCCTGTGGGTTCCCATGGCCCATACCTCCTGCTCACTCTCTCCAGCTGACCTCGAGGAAAGAACTGGCCTCGTTATCTTCCATCTGAACAAAACTCTGAAAGAGTCAGCCAGGCGGGGTGGGCTCCTCAGGAGCAGCCAGCAGGCCCTTGGGCTCAGAGTGTCCCTATATATGACAACTCAATGAGAGGACCAACGAAATAATGAGGTTTCATAACCAAAAAATATTCCTCCCTCATTCATTCATCCGCTCAGCCAGTACAGTCACAGCAGCCTCGTCTGTACCAGGCATAGCACAGAAACAAACGTGACTCGGTGTATCAGTTAGCTATTGCTATAATACTGCTGTGTAACAGAGCACCCAAAAACTCAGTGGCTACAACAACTATCAATTACCCTCACAGGTGTGTGTGTGTGTGTGGGGGGGGGGGAGATGTTTCTCACTGAGGGCCTGTGGCTCAGTTTAGTGGCTCTGCTCTGACTCTTACCTTTCTCATCCTCCTGGGACCAATAGGTGGCCCCGGCTTAGTCTTGCTTTCTGGTAGAAACTCAGGAGGAGAAATGGAAATATGCAATGTGTCTAAGGGCCCACGCTCGGCACTCAGGCTCAGAACCCTCATGCAGACGCACTGTCACCCGTGCCTACATGCTGCTGCCACAAACCCCGTTGCATGGCCAAACCCAAAGCTAAGGCACAGGAAGGTATACCTTACCTGCCATGAGGCCACAGCAAGGGTATGATCTAGAACTGAAGATAACCATTCAACAGGCCACACCCAGCCTCTGCCCGTCAAGAGTTCCCACTGGCCTGCACACAGAGGGCCATGTGTCCAGAATAACCAAAGCACAGTAGGGTCAATCACGGGCCTCATGTGGGACCTGCGGCCTTTCCAGCCTGAAGGACACGTATCTCATATCACACTCCCCCTATATAGACATCTACAAATTAGACCAGGCAGTCCTCCTATCACGTGACAGGTGGAGAACAGGCAACTTGGAGGGATAAAGGGGCTCACCCGAGACTCACTCGATCACTCAGTTCTCTGCTATTATTTGCATTTGGCTAACATGTATATTTGGTAAGGGAAGTGGACCTGGTGTGCATAGCTTCCCAGGCTAGCAGAAACCAGAGCCGGACTGGTCCAAGCAGTCATGCCCCGAAGGAGGCCAAAAAATTCAAGTTGATGGGAAAAAGCACTCGTGGTGAGGCATAGCCTTAATCTGCAGGAAGGTACCATCCTTTGGAAAGAAAATAGAAATTCTGGAGGGCCCTCCATGTTCTGGGCATGTTACAGACCTTATCAGCTTCTCCCAAGAGCCCCATGAGGTGCTGTGAGGTGCTAGCTCCATGTGATGGGCGAGGAAATGACCAATGATAGACACCAGAGTCCTTGCCCAAAGTCTCATAGCTGGTGAACGGCAGGGGTAAGGCTGTAGGCAAACTCTCTCTGTTGCAAGACCTGAGTTGCCACTAAATGCCTTAGATGACTCAACACAGGCGTCGTCCGTGTCGACCCAGGTGAAGACAGAGTACAGGCGAGGCCAACAGAGAACAGATGGGCTTGCAGAGAATCCTCACGCACGTCCACAGGACAAGGGGTGGCCCCGCTCCCACTCACAACTTCCTGGAACCGATCTCATTGGCCAGTTGTGGGAATATGCATTCTCTTCCCAGCTCCTCAAGAGAACATCTGTTTTTCTCAAAGCTGTGAATGTCACGTCAAGAATCTCCAATTACCTTCCCCTTGGTTTTATTTAGCATCAGTGTATTGGAGGCATAATTAGTCTGAGATGAAAACCTGTATTGTTCCCTTCTCCTCTGCAATAAAATAGGTTTCCAAATGTGCTAACAGAGAGGATCCTTCTCCAAAAATGACAAACAGCAAGTGAAGGATGAAAGCAGGAGTGAAATACAGATTGACGACAGCCGTGGCTGAGTCGGGGCGGGAGTGGGGGACGTGATGGCGGGATCTGCCACAGAGCTCCTGCTTCGAATCTCACCTCCTCCTCGCCTCCTAATGAGGATGGGCCTTTTCCACAACATAAAAGTGATGCTGATGGAGATGAAAGACCAATTTCCACGGATATGTTTTCTAACGACACATCATCAGAAGGATATGCCTCTGGGGACTGCTGATGTGAAGGTATCATGAGATTTCTTCTCCCCGGTCCCAGCCGTGCTCGGAGCCGGGGGTCCTTGGCTGAGGTATGGGCTTCGCATTGGCTCGGGTTACTGAGAATTGGAGGGTGGAAAATATACCCATAATTCTGCACAAGTAGGAAATATCCACAGAATTTGGGTATCTGAGGTACCACGGCTCGGAAGCTCTCGTTGACACCAAGTCTTGGAAGAGACTAGACCTTTAGCCTCTGGTTTGTCCAGTGCCTGTCAAAGCAAGTCTTCAAGGATCCCGTTCCTGCCACGTCTGCAATGATATGCATTCTCCCTCCACTGCTGCCTTCTTACAGGCCCATCCCCACAGAACAGCCAGAGGAATCACAATATGGGGCACAGGCCATGTCACTGCCTTATAAAAATCCTCTAATGACACCCTGGTATGCTTCAAATAAAACCCAGCTCCTCACCCGGGCTGCAGAGTACAGGTGGCATACCCTCGCCCACCTCTCTCACCTGTGGGTCCCCTCTCCCCACCCCAGGCTAAGCTCTAACCGCACAGCCTTTCTCTTCTGCTCTTCCGACCAGCCAGCCTATATTCCCATCTTGGGATCTTGGCAATGGCAAAGGTCTCCCTTAGGAAAGCAAAGGCCTTCCTAGGCCTGACTCCACCAGTCAGGTCTCAGCTCAAGGGGCAGGGAGGGTGGCTGCACAGTCGACAGCAGCTGCAGTCACTCCCTGTCACCTGGGCCTGTTCCCATGGAACTCCTCATCTTTGATGTCCCCTTGCTTTTGTTTCCTCCTCTTGTGCTCACGATGTAGGTTTCGTAGGTATCGAGACACCACCTGTCTTGTTCTTCGTCCTATCCCAGCACCTTGCAGGATTGGAAAGCACCTGACACATGGTAGGTGCTCAATAATGAGGGCCTCCAGATCAGCGGGGGGGGGGGGGGGGGGGAGGACTGGTGGGGTCTGCTTACCAAGAGGACCATGAGGTACCTGCATGCTATCTTCAGGGGACGGAGGGGCTGACATGGGGAAGCCCCAGAACACTGATCCAGGACTAACAGGGAGAAGCCATGGGACAGATTCTGCTAATATTAAATGTAAGTTTTCTCACTGTTGAGCTACCCAACAACAGAAGAGGTTTCCTTATAAGATGATGAGTTGCCTGTCTCTGGAAGTATGTAAGCAGAGGGCACTGCTGGAGCCTATGTACTGGGAAGACGAGCATCCTCCTCAGTCCCTAAGTCCACGAGCCGTTATCAACATTCACTGTGGTTTCTTCTGTCTCGGTCTTCTTGCTGCCCAGATCGCAGTCCCCTGAACAAGGGCAGGGACATGCTCCCGGGCACGGCCCCACAGCACCCGGCACAGGCAGGACCATGGGCAGGGATGGGGCGCACCCGTCCACCAGACATGCAGTGAAGCAGGGGGCTCGAGGCAGGGCCAACTCCACGGGGCCCCAAGTGGAGGCAGCCCCCCCCCCGAAGGAGGGGAGCTTGGAGCCTCCACTGCCCTCTGGGGACACCAGCCCGGACACTGCCCAGGGGAGGAGGCGGGAGAGGTGGCAGTCAGGGAATGCCACAACCTGTACTCTGACTGCTTGCCTCAGTGGGTCCTCCCCACAGCCTATGGGGCGGGGCGGGTGGGACGGGGGACGTGGCACCTCCCACAGACGATGAAACCAAGGCCTAGAAGGGCCAAGCTGCTTGTCTGTGTCCTAGAGCACATCTGGGCTGCTCAGGGTTGAGCTCAGATTGAACAGCTGCCATAGCCTGCGTTCCTGCCCCTTGACCCCCAACAGATCAGCTGCTTCCCTGCCAGGTGGATCCATTCTCAAGGCGTCCCCATCTTCTGAGAAACCGAGGCCCCTTGAATCCCCCCAGGTGGAGCCCGTCTGAACTGCATTCAGCTCCCTGTTCCATCATCCAGCCCCAGGCCCATGCGGAAGGAAGCTAGTAGAAAGCACGTGTTCCCACAACCCCTCCTCCCAGCCAGGTGCAGGCACAGAGTTCCCTGGGCGTGCCACAGTCTCCTTCATCACCTGGCACAGGTGCTCACGGAGGCGCTCAGCTCCGATGGGCCAAATATCCATGGCAGGACAAAGTCACAGCCGACTATCCTCCCCCCCAGCCTCTGACGGGATCCGATAAAGCCCCTTATCTTCTCTACTTCCTTGGGCTTCCTAGTCTGGCTCCTGAGCTTTTGTGGGAAAGATAAAATAAGGACAGAAAGAAGGAGGGGAGGGGAAGAGAAGCAAGAGCACAGGCGAACTATGTGACATACCTGGGGGTTTAGGGAGACCATGTCCAGTAAGAGATGGGGGGTGGGCGGGGAGAGAGAGAAGGCAGAGTCTAAGCAGCATTGCTCAGAATTATGAACAGGATCCTCCAACGGTCTTCAAAGGACACCAGCAAAGACTTGCTGGGTACAGCATTACTTTTCCTGGTTTTCTTCCTAATGTGACTCTACTGAGGCCGGGATGTGAGACGCCCCCGGTTTCATTCGGATCACAAATGAACGAAACACTACCTCCTGGGATAAGCACCTGTGACTTACTGTGTTGGATGTATTTAGAATTAGTCATACAAAGCAGCTTAGCTCTTTTTCCATCTCACAGTTAAGCCCATTGCCCCCACACCACCCCTTGCACAAAAAAAAAAAAAAAAAGAAGCTCTTGAATGAAAATTCTGAAACTGTAAATGTCTATTTTAGTACTCACTACCAAAAGATCTGCAAATATATGTAAATTCATTTAATAGAACGTTTGGGTCACGTTAAGAAAAAAAAAATCTTGAAGCAGATGAATGAGCAAATGCGTGAATAAGAACCCCAAACCCACCGTTCAGCTCCCAGGGTCTTAAGTCTTTCTTGCCTATGTTTGCAATGATAACAGCTAACACTTCCTGGGTAAAGGTTTGCTCTGGGGGAGGCCCCCGTTTACGTGTCCTAACTCCTTTAATCTTGACGGCCATCCTCCAGGTAGGGAATGACATGCCCCGTGTATTACAGGTGAGACAGTCCCTTTAGGTCCCACCACGAGTGAGCGGTAGACCAGAAGTCTGCCTCAGGAAGACGGCTCTAGGCTTGCTTGCTTGGCTACTCCACCAACCTGTGTGGAGACCCGGCTTCCTGGTCAAAAATGCCTTACAGCGCCAGCTACGGGGTCAGCCCCAACCCAGCCGCTCCTGGAGGAGGAAGCCCAGGGCTGTTACCCGGGGAGGCCAAAACATGTGTAGCTCTAACAGCTTCGGGATGAACAGAAAACCCAACCAAATGCAGCTGCCATCTCCTTGGCTATCATCACTAAGTACTCACAAAACTGTATTTCGTAGAAACACAACAAGAGGAAAAATAGAGGTGTTTGGAAAGGACTGGGCCTCTCACATTGAGGCCGAGAAATGGCCGGAATGCCTCTATCCCCAGAATCTGTCCTGTAAATGCCCCAAAGCAACAGCGCTGCCTTCTTTCCTTCTTAGGGAAGAGCCCCAAGGTCGGTATGTAAGAGTGCTTGTGGGTCTTACCTGCAGTGAATCAAGTTGGACTGAACGGCCTTCTCTACTCCGGGAGAAGAGCACAGACAGACCGTGTGCCAGGGGCGACGGCTCACCCAGAGGAGGCTGAGCCTCACTCATCTGGGAGGCCCAAGCTGCGGCTCAAGTCATCCATCCACAGCAGTCAGACTGTCCTTCGGAGCCAGGCCTGGAGGGGCACAGGCGGCCCAAAGGATGATTCTCCAAGGAAACTCTGAGTCTTCTCCTACCACCTCGTCCACCATCAACCCCACAGGCCTCAACTAGCTAACCACCCCCGCTTCAGAAAGGGAATCGGGAATCGTCTGTGCCAAAGAATTCCAAATAGATACACCGCCTTTAAGGGGGTACAACATAGCCCCCTACTCCTTCTAAGCGAGGGCTGCACATAGTGACGTCTTTCCAAAGAAAATAGCACGGAGAAGGGGAAAAAAAGAAGAACTTCAAAGCAGACACACTTGACAAACACGACCTCAGCCAGGTGGTCAAAGTCAACATCAATGGTGACAGTCATGTTGAGAGCACGCACACTTGATACAGAGTGACCAGAATGGCAATTTACCGTGGCACTCTTTCTTCCTGAAACCCATAATCCCAGTCTAATCATGAGAAAATATCAGATAAATCCCAGTTGTGGGGCATGTTACAAAATACCTGACCAGGACTTCTCAAAACTGCTAAGGTCATCAAAAGCAAGGAAAGTCTGGGAAATTGTCACAGCCAAGAGTGGCCTAAGGTGACAGGATGACTAATGTACTGCGGTGTCCTGGATGGGATCCTGGGGCAGGAAAAAAAAAAAAAGAAAGAAAAAAAGCACAGTGGGGTAAAAACTAAGGAAATTTGAATAAAGCCTGAACTTTAGCTAACAAAAATGTATCAACAATGTCATTAGTGGTGACAACTGTACCATAAGATGTAAGATAAGCATGTAAATGCTCATATTAGGGGAAACTGGGTGTGGCGTGAATCACAACTCTCTGTGCCATCTTGGCAGTTTGTCTGTAAATCAGAAACTACTCTAAAATTAAGAGTTTATTTTTAAGAATTGGACTCCCATCCTGAATTCTGTAGAATATGCTTCTAAAACAGGCCTCAAAAGTGGTCCCTTCTCCCCAGTTATCCCCGACTTGCTTCCTCAGCGCGATGTCAACACTCACCCAGGTATTGGCACCACCCTTCCTCCCTGGCCCCTGGCCCGCCGTCCAATCCGTCACACTCCCTGAGGCACTCAGAGCTTTGGCAGCTCAGATGTGATGAGACACAGCCACGTGGCAACGACTCCCTCCGCCTTCAGGGTGGCTTCTGATCCCTAGCAGGAACGCGTGTCCTCACACAGCCTCGTCCCTACTCTTCTTTGACGCACTTCTCTCTCTCTCTCTCTCTCTCTCTCTCTCTCTCTTTAGCATTTTATTTAACTGAAGTAGAGCTGACATATGACGTTACATGAGTTTCAGGTGTACAACCCAGTGACCCGACAACTCTACGGGTCATGCTGTGCTCGGAAGTGTAGCTCCCATCTGTCACCATACAGCACTGTTATGAAACCGATGACTTCAGTCCCTATGCTTGCCTCTTATCCCCGTCGCTTGTTCGTTCCATACCTGGAGGCCTGTCTCTCTGACTCCCCATCACCCATTTTGCCCATCCCCCTGGCCCCCCTCCCCTCTGACAACCATCACCTGTATTTATGGGTCTCTTTCTGCTTTTTGTTGTTGCGCTTTGTTTTTTTAGGTTCCACCTATAAGTGAAACCATACGGTATTTGTCTTTATCTGACTTACTCCACGTAGCATAATATCCTCTAGATCCATCCGTGTTGTTGCAAATGGCAAGATTTCATTTTCTTTCATGGCTGAGTAATATTTCTACCGATGGACACTTTGGTTGTTTCCACATCTTGGCTGTTGTAAAGAATGCTGCAACAGGCACGGCGTGAATATACATCTGTTTGAATTGCTTTTGTTTTCCTTGGGCAAATACCCAGCAGAAAAATTAATTCTATCTCTAATTTCTTTGAGGAAACTCCATACTATTTTCCATAGTGGTGACACCAGGTCACGTTCCCACCAACAATGCACAAGGGCTCCTCTATTCTCCACATCTTCACCAACATTTGTTATTTCTGGGCTTTTTGAGTCTGGCCAGTCTGACAGGTATGAAGTGATATCTCATTGTGGTTTTGATTTGTGTTTCCCTGATGCTGAGGGATGCTGAGCATCTTGTGATGTGTCTGTTGGCCATTTGGATGTCTTCTTTGGAAAAATGTCTATTCAGGACCTCTGCCCATTTTTCCATTGCATTATTTGGGGGGTATTTTTTGGTATTGAGTTGGATAAGTTCTTTATTTTTTTGGACATAAAACTGCCATGAGAGATATCATTAGCAAATACCTTCTCTCATTCAATAGCTTGACTTTTTTGTTTTGTTCATGGTTTCCTTCGCTTTTACATGCCTCTCTCAATGGTGCCATATCAAAATATAAGTGGCTTTTCCAGAAGAAAAAAAAACCACCACTCTAATCCTCCAGCTCTCCTGGGCTTCCCCCCTTCCATGCTCCTGAATTTGCTAGTTCCTCACCTGGGATGGCCTCTCCTCACTGTTTTCCCTGGCTCACTTGCATGTGTCCTTCAAGACAGAACTCAGATACAGCTTTCTACAGAAAGCCTTCCTTCACCCCAGGATGGGTATGTTGGCTTTGGTGGGCACCCCAATCATCCCTCCACTTACCCCTACCGCCCACTGTCAATGGTCGCCTACTTCCCGTAAGGACGGGCTCTCCCCGTGTATCTCTGGTGCAATCTCCACCGAATGCTTATTTAATGATGAGTAAGTCACTAGAGAAAAAAGATGAGGTGAGAAATCATAACCAGCGATCTAGACCTTTTGTTCCTAGGTATTAAATTACAAATTCTACTCTTCAGAACTCTATTATGCTCACTAGAGTCCTATATAACCACATTCCATTATATGGCAATGTAACGGATTACTAGATTTAATTATAACAGGATAATTAATGTCAAGGTATTGCCCGTTTGGACATAAATATTAAATATTACCTTCAGTGTAACTATTCTCTAACTGTGTGATTACTGGGTTTAGAAACACCAGTTTTTGATGAGAAGTGCCTTTGTCATAAGGGAAGCGATGCCAAGTAGAACACCTGGTTTGCAGGCTGCCACTGGCCTCGAGGCAGCTTGAGGTTGGGCTCCCAGCAGTCATGACCCTGAGGTGGGCTCCATCGCTCACACACCCCAGTGCAGACCACGGATCTCGCCTGGTTCTGGCTGAGGTCCTGAGGCAGAGGAATTTCTCGAGGGATCTATCGAGACCCATTGGTAGGTCCCTGAGTCATGTACCCTTTCATGACCTCATTTTCCCTCCAAAACAAGAAGGAAGAGCAAGCATGAGGAGCAACAGACAGAGACAGCACCACCCACGTCAGGGGGTGCTAAGCTTGCTGTGGAACAGGAAGACTGCATCTTGGGACTTCATTGTTCCAGCATGCCCTCTCCCCCAGGCCCTCACACACCTGGCTGGGGCTCCAACCTCACAGTGACTGTGATTTCATTCTGTGCCTTGACTGAGACACCGCCACCTGTCAGTTGTCTTTAGGCCTGCTCTCAAGTGATAGGACCATGAATATATCCACAAAACTCAAATACAGGACGCAGTGCCCCAGCCTAGCCCGTCTCTCACCCTGGACCCAGCCAGAACTCTGGAACAGATCAGCCCGAGCCTCCTCTAGCTTCCTGCAGCACTTATACCAGAGCTGGGCAGCCACGTAAGGAATCCTGCCACCCTAAGGCCACCCCACCGTGAGGAAGCTCCAGCTAGCCTATTCAGACAAACCAAACGAAGAGAGAGAGGTGCCCAGCCAGCCAGTCTCCAGCTTCTCCTGCCCCTTGCCCTTCCAGATCCAGCCCCTGGATGACTGACTGGAACCACATGACAGACTCTGAGCCAAAACCACCAAGCTGAGCCCTTACCAAAATTTTGATCCAAAGAAAACATGAGAGATAATAAAATGATTTGTGTTTTAAGCCGCTAAGTTTTGGGGTGGTTCCTCCCAGAGCAATAGAGGATCAGAACCAAGGTCCAACCTCAGAGGCACAGTAGTGAACCAACAGCTCTCAGATCCTTCTTCCAGGAGCCAAACTGGACTTCAGCCTCCCACAGAGCCCTGGTCCTGCCATGGGAAAGAGAAGGATGCACTGAGGCTCATGGTGCAAACATCTCCCTGAAACAGTCATTCAGACCCCACAACCACAAGGCTTGGGACTCCCTCGGTCCCCTTAGCCCCACATAGCAAGGACTCCTTGTCCCTACGTCACTCTCAGCCATCAATCCAGAAACAAAACAAAAATCACCTTTGAGCACTCTATGATTGAGCTGAGACCTCTGGTTTACTCGCATCTCCAAGTAAGACAAAGATAATGCCAAAGGCAGTGGTTCTACTGGGAAGTATAGACTACATCATCATCATCACCATCATCATCATCACCATCATCATCATCACCATCTTCATCATCATCACCGTCATCATCATCACTGTCATCACCATCATCACATCATCGTCACCACCATCACCGTCATTATCACCACCATCATCATCACCACCATCATTATCATCACCATCATCATCATCACCATCATCACCATCATCATCACCATCACCATCATCGTCATCACCATCATCATCACCATCATCACTATAACCACTGCCAGCACTGTCATCATAACCACTATGATCATCATAGTCTCATGATCACCATCATCATCATATCTATTATCATCCCCGCCATCATCACTGTCATCATCATCATCATCACAACTACCATCATCACAGCCATCGTGAGCACCATCACCAATCACCCACATCATCATGATCAACACCACTGTCATAATCACCTTCCCCACCACCACCATCACCACCATCACCAGGTGATACCAGGGAGGTGTAATGAGCACCAGAAACTGTCCTGGGCACGTCAGGTACCCCGTCTTTTCAAACGTTCATCATATCCTCACCATGTGGTCCTACGCATGTGCTACTCTCCCCCTCATCCCCTTAGAGATGAGAGAACAAAGGACTGGAGCAGTTTCATAACTGGCCCACAGCCACCAGCCATAAGGGCAAGGCTAGGATTCTCACCTCAAATGCACTAACTCCAAAGGCTGGGCACAGTCTTACTTGCCTGGATCCTCCGGCTTCAAGCCCACCCCATGGCTCCTCATCCTGAGTGTCTTTACAAATATTCCACTGGGGATCCCTGGGTGGTGCAGTGGTTTGGCGCCTGCCTTTGGCCCAGGGCACGATCCTGGAGACCCGGGATCGAATCCCACGTCGGGCTCCCGGTGCATGGAGCCTGCTTCTCCCTCTGCCTGTGTCTCTGCCTCTCTCTCTCTCTCTGTGTAACTATCATAAATAAATAAATAAATAAATAAATAAATAAATAAATAAATAAATAAATAAATAAACAAACAAACAAATAAATAAATAAAATATATTCTACTGGATGGGGCGCCAGGGTGGCTCAGTCGGTTGGGCATCTGACTCTTGATTGCGGCTCAGGTCATGATGCCGGGATCGTGACATCGAGCCCCGCGTCAAGCTCGACAGTGTGTGGAGTCCGCTTGGGATTCTCTCTCTTTCCTCTCCCCCGCCCCCTACCCCCTCTAGAAAAAAAAAAAAAAAAAAAGTATTTCACTGAAGACCCCAGGCCCCCAAGCACGACCCTGCAGTGCCTCAGTCTCTGCACCGGGAAAATGGGGGCGGTGACAACAGCCTAGCATTGAGCAGAGGGAGCAGCATTGTGCCACGAGAGGGGACAGGGCACAGCCCGTCACTGAGCACCTCCTCTAAGTCAGATCATACTGGGCACTTGCCCCACACACGGTCCCATTAACTTCACTGCAAGGCTCGGGGGAGGCAGGGATGAGTGTCCCTTTTTTGTCAGCGAGCTGGGACTCAGAGTATAAACCCAGATGTGTAACTTCCAAGCCCGTGCTCCTTCTGTGGCCCCAAATGTCCTTCCACCTTGAGGACAGGTCCCACGTGCCACATGCCAAGGCCCCGACCTGACCCCGTCGGAGAAGCAGAGCTGTTCTCCATGCTTTTGCTCGGAGTAGGTAACGAGCCAGTGATGTGCACGGCCCCCGGGCCGACACCCCCGCTCAGCCTCTCCCTGGCTCCAGGGCCCAGTCTGGGTGCCCAGCTAGCTCCTTATGCAACTTCCCTTCTTCTGGAAGCTAAAATTTGCCAGATTTGAAAGGACACCTCCCTTCGCAGAAAGAAAAGGTCATGATTTTTTTTTGTACGCGGCCACTGAGGTAAGTGTGCAAACGGCATTCCCCATTATGCAGGAAAGAGGGTTTTGGTTTTCTTTTTCACCTTTTACTTGCCTCTGAGGCTTCCCACTATGCCCAGGCTGTGGTCACCGCCCCTGCTGGGACCACGGGACTGGCCCTGCGGGCTCCCCCTGCGGGTCCAAGCACCCGGACAGCTGGAGCTGGCTGTGGAGGGGGACAGTGGGGACAGGTGGGAAGCAAGGCAGCCCCGAGCGCCTGGTCCCAGTCACTGCAGCTCTACAGCATCCCCCACCCCCCGGGGGGCCGGGCCGTGGTGGAGTCCAGACTTCAGAATGAGGCCTCGAGGCAGCAGAGCCAAGGGACCCAGGCCTGCCCACTGGCCCCCCTGGGGTCTGGAAGGAGGGGCAGGAGCAGGATTGGAGTCCACTGGGTCACAGCAGAGAAGGGACACTACCCACGCTGGCCTGTCCTAAGGGGAGAGCCACGACCCCAACCCAGAGAGCAGCAGTCACAGCTCTGACCACCCAGCCTCAGCCTAGAGCCCACAGGTGGTGCTGAGGGCTGGGGGCGGGTGCTGCAGTTGGGGGCAGCAGAGGGTGGGTGAAGGAGGAGGAGGAGTCCCACATCACCTGTCCCACCACATTGCGGGGCCCACCGTGGAGGCGGGGGGAGGCTCACAAGTCCACGTGGAAGCAGCCAGACAAGGTGGACATGGGAGCCAACCGCCCCCATCGCACACACGTGCACACGAACACACACGCCAGCCCAAACCTGTCTACCTGTCGGCACACATGTAAACCCCCGGCGGTCCATGGGTGGCGAGGCCGGCAGGGGCTCAGCCGCTGAGGACAGTGGGCTGCAGGCTGAGGCCTGAACCCCGGGAAGGCAGAGGGAAGAGGGCCGTGCGGCGGCTCAGCCCTCCCAGGAGGGCCCAGCAACAGCCAGGCGGCCCCCCCGCCACACACCTTTGTGGAGCGTGGAGCTCTGTAGGCTGAGCGCCGGCTCTGCAGGAAGCGGCCAGGGCCGGGCTCACCCCAAGAACACGCCAAGGGACGCCTGGTGCAGGGCCCACGTACAGAGGCCGCCCCCTCGGGCCCACAGGGAGAGAGGCGAGGGCCTGCCCCAGAGCAGCCCTTCCCAGGCCCCGTTCCTTGGCTACCTGGAGCCTGGCACCTACGACCTGTCAGCCCCTTAGGCTTCCCACGTCCCTGAGCCACTCCCCGGAGAGCCAGAGGATGGCCAGAGGACACTCTGGCCCGGTCCCCTCACAGGCCTCGCCGCTGCCCGCTCACAGGCCTGCCCATTAGAGACACCAAGTCCCAAGTCCCGCCGCGGCCCGTGGGGTCTTGTGGGCTCTGACCTGGGGCCCCTCCGCATGGGCTTTCCACCACTGTCCCCGGGCTCACCCCAGCCTGCCACGCTCACCCACCTGCAGGGCCCTTGCACGTGCTGCTCCACCTGCTGTTGCTGCTCTGCAGCCGCTCCAGCCTGACGGGTCCCATCAGGCCTCCCCGTCCCTCCACGAGCACCAGGCAGCAGCATCCCTGACCCCACATCCCAAGCGCCGTCCCCACCATCCTCTCTTCTTACCTTGCTTGGTCTTTCTTCGTGGGGCTCATCGCTACCTGTTACTCCAAGTTTATTCATTTCTTTATTTAGTGACCGCCCCTGCCTTGGCTGGAACGTCAGCTCCTGGACGTCAGGGACCTGGCCCGGCTCAGCCCCACTATGCCCGGTGCCGACAAGAGAGCCCGAGCCGCGTCAGCTCCTTGATCAGCGTTTGATCCACGTGAAGATGCGCACGGAGACCCGGAGAGGCCGGTCTGCAGGGGCCGCATGGCAGGCAAGCCCACAGGCGTCCACTGCCCAGGCGGTGGGCTCACCTCCCACTCCTCTAAACCACGTCTCCCTCCTCGCAGGAAGGACCCAGCCGCATGCTTCCCGGTGCTCAGATAGGGCCGTGCAGGGAGGAGCTCGGCGACACACCACGGGCAGGAGCAGGGACTCCAGGAACAGCCCCGTGGCCCTTCCCGCACCCAGGGACTCCCCACGGCCCCCCGGAGGTCGGGGACGAGCGCAGCTCCAACCAAAACCCACAATGACCCTCCGGCTACAGAGCTGCCCTCCACGGGCTCAGACCCTGACCTTCCCGCATCTACACGGGACGAAGCCAAGGCGGGTTCAAGGGATCGAGGGTGTGCTCCGGGATCCAGGAGGGAGCGGGAACTCTCCAGAGCACGGAGCACGACTGCGGGGCTTGCTAAGGCCTGGCCAAGGAGAGCGGGGCTCGCTGCAAGCCTCTCAGTCCTGCTGCAGGCAGAGCTGCCAACGGGGCACATATGATTTGTTCTAATTAGTTGCCAACAGGGGATCCCTGGGTGGCTCAGCAGTTTAGCACCTGTTTCCGGCCCAGGCCATGACCCCAGGGTCCCGGGATCGAGTCCCACGTCGGACTCCCTGCATGGAGCCCACTTCTCCCTCTGCCTGTGTTTCTGCCTCTCTCTGTGTGTCTCTCATGAATAAATAAAATATTTTTAAAAATATATTTTCCTGCCTGGATGGCACGGGCATTCAGATCTGCAACTTGGTTGCACCCGGCTGGCAAGCCAAAGAGAGGCTCTTAGCCAATTTTACCCATCCCACAATTGGCTTCAAAAGCCCCAAGTTGCAGAGGACCCATGGGAGGCCCACGCAGTTACCTGCACTCGACGGGCCACGTGACTCCTGCAGAGCCGCAGGCCCTGGCTCTCTGCCCCCTCCGCCACGCTGGCCGGGCTGGGTGCTCCCCACTGGGCATCCGGTGGTCGCTCATGGCTCTGCCCCAGCATGAGGTTTCCCTCCAGTTAAGGGTGGCAGCCCTTTGGGAGCAGAAGCTGGGTCCTTGCAAGGGGTCCTGGGAAGGGGCCTGTCCATGTGTCTTGTTGGGGGCTGGCCCCCCGACAGGCTGTTAGAGGAGCGCTTCTCACCCCAAAGTAAGTCTGTGGCCAGAGAGCGCCAGCAGCTCCCCCCCAGGAGCCCAGCAGCCCACAGCCCCGAGGAGCCACTGGCCGCTGTGCCCGCCTAGACGGGCAGCCGAGAGCCCAGACGGGAGGTGGCCGGAGCAGGACGTGCCCGGCCTGTGGCACTGGGGGCCTCTCCTCCCTGTCCCTCCCCGCTCTGCCCCGCATGACTCCAGCGCCTCTCCAGCTGAGCACTGGGCAGAGAGGCCAGGCCTGATCCCAGCACCAGCGCTGAGGGCCCTGAGCACCTGTCACCTTTGTTGGCCCCACCTGCCAGCAGATGCCCCGCACCGGGTTCTCCTCACCTGGCTCCAGAAGCTATGGTTTCCCATGGAGAACGCACGAGGCGCCCTCCTGCCAGACTGGCCCTAGTGAGGCCCCCCAGCCTGTAACAGGTGCACCCTTGGGGCGCGGGTCCCAGCAACCACCCTCCCATGGGGTGACGCTCTCCCATGCAGGGTGCAGCCCTGCAGCGGGCCTCCTCAGGCTTTAGCTCATTCCCATGGCAAGCCTCCGGGAACGGATTACCTCCCCTTCTATACAGTTAGGACCAGGAACCAGGCCCCAATGGCGGCTCCACAGAGAGCAGGGCCTGACGGTGCCCCAGCCTCCGGGGGCGGCCCCCTCTGCCGCCAGCAGCCCTCACCCCCAGGAAGCAGCACGGGCCCCCAGCCAAGCAGCTAATGTTCAGATTTCCTCTGCAAGGAAGGGGATGAGCCGGCATGGGGAGGAGGAGGGAGGGAGATGGCCCGGCCCGTCCCCTGCGACTGAGGTCAAAGCGTTGCGTCGGCCACGGTAGGAACCAAGCTATGCCCTCTGCCCTGCGGCCTCCGGGCTCCGGGCTCCGCGGCTGCACCTGGAGTGCGTGCACCTTCCCCCACCTCCCACGCCCACCCGGTTCCCGCCCCCCATCCTTCACATGGGACTGCCACAGCCGCATCTTCCCCCCAGTTCCACGGCCCCAGGCACGGACCACAGCCCCGTCCCCACTTCCCCCATAACACGGCTCATGGACGCAGACCCTGGGGACACGTAACACCCTGGGGAGGGAGACGCCACAGCAAACAGCCGAGAAATGAGCATCAGACACACCTGTTACCAGGCCATCAACCGTGCCCGCTTCCCCCCTTGGTCAATCGACCCAGCAACAGGTCACCACGAGAATCCCTAATGTCAACCACGAAACATTTCAAAATTCAGAACGTCAGCCTTGCCTGCAGTCAAGATTTCCGTTTTCCTCAATGCTCTCCGCGCCCCGTATCCTTAAATTTCCTAAGACGTACCTGCCTCCCTGTCTCCATGGCTGCCGGCCCTATGGAGGAGGAACAAGGAGAGACCTGCGCCCCAGAAGATTCCCCGTGCTTAAATCTTAGAGGAGCCTGTGGGGGTCAAGTGGCATTTTAAGTGCACCGTACGGATGGGGAACCCAAACTCAGAAAGCTGCATGAGGAGGACACGGGTCCTGAACCACTCTACCTGGAACCCTGCCCCATGGACCACACCGCAGAAGGGTTAAGTAAATGACCTTGGAGTCTCACGGAAGCTGCTCTTCTGGTTACCAAGGGGCAGGTACAGGCAGCCTGCCCACCCCATCCTGCCCTCTGCAGGTGTGTTGGCAGAGATAGGACCAGAGGGTCCAGGGGGTGTCCCACGTTCCTGAGATGCTCCCGCAAAGGTGCCCGGTCCACCTTCCCCCATCCCACCTGCTCCTTAATGGTAATGTTCACAGACTCCACCCTTTGTCATGTTCTAGGAGGAAAATGAGCTTCCCTTGATCTGTCAAGGACAACAAGCCTCCCCTCCTCCCCACAGCATGCGGTGGAACAGAGCTGGGCTGTGAGTCAAGCAGCTCTGAACTGACATCCCAGCTCTGTCACTAGATCTGGGGGCGTGAATAGGTCCCCAAACCCCCAGGTTCCAACGTTCTGTAACAGCCCTTCCTTCCTAGCCCTGTTGAGATTAGGGGAGCCGCTGAGGCCACACAGGCAAGCTTGACAAATAAAGGCCCGTTCCAGCTCCCCCTCAGGCCCGCATGCCCCCCCTCATCCCTTTCACCCCAAGGTTGAGCCAGGTTGAAACACAGTAGGAGACAGGAGGTGCAGGGCCCCCACCACCCAGAGCCGCGGGACCCCTGCTTGCTCCTGGGAGGCTCACCTGCACACTGGGACACGGTTGGCAGATTATAGAACGGCCCCAACGCACCATCCTCCAGTGTACCCGCTGCCTCTGCAATGTGACCTTGCACTTCCCCCACCAGAAGTTTCCCAGGAGGCTCCCTCCCCACCCCTTAAATCTGGGCTGACCTCTTGGCTTGCTTCAGCCAAGAGATGTTCAGAAGTAACAAGGCACCAGGTCTGAGCCCCCCCCAGGCCTCCAGTGGCCGAGAGCACTTGCATTTGCTCTCTTGGAACTCTGCTGCTGTCACATAAGTAGGTGTGGGCTAGCGTGTGTGATGATGAGGGACCCGTGGCCTGGTCACCCTGTCACCCTGACTTACAGCCAGCCCACTGCCCTCCTAACCAGCCAGCTCCTGCTGAAGGGCCGGCTGAGCGCAGATGCGTGAGCAAGCCCAGACAAGATTAGTTGTGTGTGACCCAGGTCTGCAGATGGCGAGCCTACTGAGTAACAACAAAGGCTTACTGCTTCGCGACCCCTAGTTTCGGGGCGGTTTGTTAGCCCGCACCAGCTAACCAATGCAGAGGCCTTCGCTCCTCCAAGCTAACTGGCCATGTGGGCACAGGTGTCAGGTGACCAAGGCCGAGTTCTTGGCGGCACGGAGCCAAGGCCCCACTCGGGAGCGTGCAGAGGACGACAACAGATGCGGGCTGCATGGCACAGAGAGCGTCTGTGAGATGAATCCAGGCAACCAGGACAACCTCGCCTCCCCTCTGCCTCTCAGAGGCAGCGGCTCAGCCTCCCTCTGGCCTCCTGCAGCCCTGGGGAGACTCTGCTGCTGCTCCCTGCTGGGCTCCCCACCCGGCCCTTCAGTCAACAAGTGGGCTGACTCACCCCCTCAGGGCAGGCTGACTCACCCCCTCAGGGCAGGCCCCCAAGCCGAAGATCCTCAGGGATCCTCAGGGATCCAGGAGCAGAAAGGGTAACGGAGTCATTCCACGGCTACAGGCTATTTCCCTTTGTAAATGCTGATTTCTCACGCCTGCCCGCTCCCCAGCCAAAGCGGCTACCCGCTAACAAGCCGCAAAGACCCTTTGCTGGCTATTTAACGGCCCACGAAGGGTGGAAAGAACACCGGGTGTCCCCAGGCCAGAGGGAGGTGAGGTTCGTGATCTCACACTTTGACCCCAGGAAGGAGCAGACCATCCTCCCAGACAGCCAAGGAAGGCCGTCCTGAGCACCAGGAATGGGGTGGCGTGATTCAAGGTGCAGCTCAACACAGAAACAGCACTCAACCAGAAAACAAACACCAGAAGACCCGGCCACAGTCAAGCATTTTTCCCTTGATGAGGGCTTGCGAGCACCTTTGAAATATTAAAAACCAAGCATTAAATTCTTTCAAAACACTGGCTTGCTCAGGTGCTCCTGCTTGGCCAGAGCATCAAGAATGTGTTTGGTCTGCCCGCTGGGCAATCAGGCTTCTAGAGAAGGTTTGCATGCAGCAGAGGTCGGAGCGCCTGGGATTCCAGCCTTCGTCCATCATCCACGGGCTACGAAAAGGTGATAATAAAGATGAACCAGCTCCTGCCCTCACACGTTCCTAGGTCCCATGGGGAGGGAAGTAGAAAGAGTTCCAGCACAAGTAGCGGGCACCTCGAGGGCCCTGGGATGGCGGGGGCATGGAGGGCATGCCCGGAATGCAGCAGGTCCCACAGGGAGGGGCCCACAATGGCTTCCCCAGCATGCAAGGGAAGGGGGGGTTTGCAAGGACTATGGGGAGGGAGGGCAGAGAAGGGAGGGGACAGTGGCCACGGAGAGTCTCCGTTCCCTTCCCCATCTCAGCCAAGCCCCAAGCTGCGGTTGCCTTGAGCATCCCTGAGCTCCAAACCCACCAGAACAAACTCATCACCATAATATCTCCTCCTCGTGAGCTCACTTCTAAGAATTTCGAAGGGGAAAAAATGAATTTCTCAGACTCATAGCACTTTTGCTGAAGTACTAAGGTTTTAAAATCTGTAAACAGTAGGATATAATTAAATGCAAATGCAGGGCCACATTTAAAAATCAATCTTCTGTAATTAATTAGTAATTTAAAATATTCTGGTAAATGATACTTAAATGGCAGAGAATCATCCTAGCTCTGAGTGATAAAGTCGCCTGCTGAAGATGCGCCATGTTGGAGTAAGAAATATTTGCATGTATCATGTGGGACAACAGAACACGGAGATTACCTAATTTTCCTTTGCTATAAACGTATTTAAAAAAACACAGTCTTTAGACTCAAATTGCAGGAGCAAAGTCACTCACTGCAGCGAGGTCTGAGAAGCAATTGATTCGAAGCCAGGAGCTAACCCAGGTTGTGCCTCTAGTAAGGATTAAAGTGGCTTCCGGCCACACTCCTTGCCCGGGAAGCCAGCGTGGGTGGGGGCAAGGAGGGAGATGGGGAGCAGCCTTCCACCTCTGTCCCTTTTTTCCACCCGTTCCTCGCAATCTGGATGACAGGCTGCTCCCCTCCCGGTGTCTTCGCCCATCCTTTTGCCACAATAGGAGATCACTGATCACTGTCTAGCTGCAGAGGTAACAGCCACCTGCTGCGCCATCACTCGCCAACTGCTGTGCCTTTTCCAACGTTGCAAGGCCTTCCCAGACTGCTCTGCCTCCAGTAACGCCTTCATCCGGTACGTGTGTGCGTGCATATGTGTGTGCAGGCCTGCACAGGCCAGGGTGGGGTGGAGTCTCTGTTAGGCTGTGCTCATCTGGGGGTCTGCTTGTACCAGCCATGTGGCTAGTTAGCGGTATGACTGTGCCAACCTGTGTCCGCGTGCGTGTACGTGCGTGTATGTGCACATGCGTGTCCAGCCTCCCATGCTGGCTTGCACTGCTGCTGATGGTCAGTCGTCCCCCAAGACACCTACTCTTCTGCACACTGCTCTCCCCTACCCTGTACCAAAGCTGGGCCTGGGAATGTCCCCCCACGGAAGCAGCCACTCCCGTTTGCTGACCTGCCCACGCCGCAGGCAGGGTTCTTAAGCAAATGCAAGCCTTCCCAAGAGCACAAGGTTTACGACCAAAGCCTCTGCTGACAGGCTGGCCAAGGACTTGAAGACAAGCTGAAAAGGCAACCGAGGCACACACACCAGAAGACCTAGCTTCGAGCCCTTCCTATGGGAGGTGAGAAACATAAAATATCCTTGCATTTATTCCCTCAGCAGCCTCATGCTGCTCTTGGAAGATACAAAGGCGGATGCCACCCAGTCCCTGTCCACGAGGGGCTCGCTTTCTTGTAGGGCGGAGAGGCTGCCCAGGATCTGCGGGCCGCCCAGGGCTGGATGGTGCCCGGGCTGCAGGCCCCGGCAGGCTGCTCCGTCTGCCGCAAGAACTAGGAGCAAGGAGAGGCCAGTGGTCTCCAGACAGCACATCAATGTTTCAAATAGTCCAAGTTTTCTACTCTTTCCAGCAAAACAAAAGACACAGGGAGGGAAAGGAGAAGAAACACAAAGGAACGAGGAAGGCCTACGTCCAACTAGTGACGGGGGCACAGAAATGACAACTGAGTCCTGGGGCACCCCCACCACGCCCAGAGGAGGACTCAGCGGACGAGAGACCTGGGGCGCGCCCTCGCAGTCACCCACTGGGAATGCCCGTGGGACGATGGGGGTGGTGTGTTGCCACAATATGTGACGTCAAGTAAGGTCCCCAGGGGGAGACGCCACCTCTGTGTCCCCACCCCGTACTTGATATGGTTCCTGGTCTGCAGTAGGCACCCAGTCTGTACTAAACAGGTGAGTGTTTAGGTGGGTGGATGGGTGGCTGAAGGACAGATCGATGGGCGGATGCATGGATGGACACATGCACAGATGGATGGAATACCCTCCAGGAAGATGAGACAAAGCCCAGAGCCAAAACTGCACGTGCACTGGAGGTCTCTCCATCACATCTGGCCTGAAGAAGACAGACCAGTACGATACCCTAACCCCCCGGCACTGGGGCCGCAGTTGGAGAGTGTACTGCAGGCACCCCAAAGGGGCCCCAAGAACAAACTGGTCCTGAGGTTCAGGTTCTCCCCGCTGGATTAGGGACACCCTCCTGCTGATGCCCCAGCCTCTCCCTATCCAGTACACCCAGCACTGCAACCGCCTGACTCAGGGGTCCCTGAATACATGGGGCTCTCCAGACCCCTGCCCTCAGCCCCCACCTTGGCTATAGGGTTGATGAAGGGTCATTCCTGTAGACCCAGCCCCAGTGTCGCCCACTCCAGGAAGCATCGCTAACCCCTGGCCAGAGGGCGTCGCCCCATCCTTGGCCCAGAGGCCCCGCTTAGCCGTCCATGGTCTAGAGGCAAACCAAGGCCCAGCTGAGGATAGAAGGGGCCCAACTCCCTTCCCAGTTGGGGTGATTAAAAGGTGCCACCTACCCTCAGCAGCACCCAAGGGCATTGCACGGGGGGCTCCAGGTCCAGCACCAGGAGCCCAGGGTGCTGTCCATGCTGAGCCAGTCTCCCCAAGGGGAGCCTTTTAAAGATAATGCACTCACGAGGCGCTTGTTTAGACGATGAAGAAAAGCTCTCGGGTCAGGGCCTGTGGATTCAGTGGAAGGTAAGGGGGTCTTGAGGTGGGGCTGTTGTCTGAGCCCACGCGTTGCCCACCCCAAGCCTCAGCCACTACCGAGGCCAGGCTCCCCCGGGCCCCCAGCTGGGACAGCCCCTCGCAAAGTAAGGGGACCACAGAGAGGCTGCAGCGGGGGCCTGCACCCCAGCCTGGACAGAGGAGCAGCTCCCAGCACAGCCTGGCACCTCCCGGGCAGCCAAGTCCGTGTCAGACGCAAGGTGCACTGACGACAATGAAATGTAGGAAGATCCAAGCAGCACCGTCTTGGTCCCTCCTCCCACAGCCGGGCCAGGGGTCTGGGGGCCAAGGGGACAAGGGGGCCGGGGGCAGGGGGCCAGGGGCCAGGGGAAGGTACAGCAGGAGGACCGCACTCCCCGCCCCACCGTAGCTCACGCACACGCGTCCTGAGTGGGGACAAAGCCACCTGTCCCCAACATCGTGGGGCCCTGAGGCCATTTACTGGCCCATAACAGTGTTTTGAGTTTCATAAAATTGAGGACATGTCATGGCAGCAGATCAGCTCCGTGTCCTTGTCACAGCCAAGGAGAGGTCGGTGCGTCAGCTGGAAAAGCCCAAGCAGTGCCGCCAGGCAGTGAGTGAAGGCTTTGTGCTGGGACGGCCTGGCCGGGTCCCTCCCAGGGACCTTCTGGGCCAACCAGCCACACGGGCCCCACTCCTCTTGGAGTCCAGTGTCCTTCCCCTATGCACTCAGTATACACACTGGAACTTGTACCAGAGGGCCCTGCCAAGCAAGGACCGAGACTCTTCAGGCACAAGCACCTGGGGGCCCTGCCAAGGACCGAGACTCTTTGGGCACAAGCACCCGGGGCCCCTGTGAAGGACCAAGACTCTTCAGGCACAAGCACCCGGGGGCCCTGCCAAGGACCGAGACTCTTTGGGCACAAGCACCCGGGGCCCCTGTGAAGGACCAAGACTCTTCAGGCACAAGCACCCGGGGGCCCTGCCAAGGACCGAGACTTTGGGCACAAGCACCTGGGGGCCCTGGGAAGGACCAAGACCCTTCAGGCACAAGCACCCGGGGGCCCTGCCAAGGACTGAGACTCTTCAGGCACAAGCACCCAGGGGCCCCTACCAAGGACTGAATCTCTTTGGGTACAAGCACTTAAGGGCCCTGCCAAGGACCAAGACCTTTCAGGCACAAGCACCCGGGGGCCCTGCCAAGGACCAAGACTCTTTGGGCACAAGCACCCAGGGGCCCCTACCAAGGACTGAGACTCTTTGGGCACAAGCACTTAAGGGCCCTGCCAAGGACCGAGACTCTTTGGGCACAAGCACCTGGGGCCCCTGCCAAGGACCAAGACTCTTCAGGCACAAGCACCTGGGGCCCCTGCCAAGGACCAAGACTCTTTGGGCACAAGCACCCGGGGCCCCTGCTAAGGACCAAGACTCTTTGGGCACAAGCACCCAGGGCCCCTGCTAAGGACCAAGACTCTTCAGGCACAAGCACCCGGGGCCCCTGCAAAGGACCAAGACTCTTCGGGCACAAGCACCCGGGGCCCCTGTTAAGGACAAAGACTCTTCCAGCACAAGCACCCGGGGCCCCTGCTAAGGACCAAGACTCTTCCGGCACAAGCACCCGGGGCCCCTGGGAAGGACCAAGACTCTTCAGGCACAAGCACCCGGGGTCCCTGCCAGACCTGGGATGGAGGCAGCTCCACGTGCTCCCCATGGGGCAACACAGCCACACTGTTCCCGGCGCCATCCTCACAGCGACAGGGCAGCAGGGACCCCAGGGAGGCAGGGACCCCACAGTGGGTCACATCCGGCTTGGACACCGCTTGACCCCCTGGTGGCTACTTGCCTGACCTAAGGCAACATTTCCCTTCCTCCACCTCAGCTGCCTCATTTGCAGAGCATGAGAATCAGGGCGAGCGCACCAGGCGCCAGAACCTCGGTGGGCGCGCAGGAAACAGAGCCTCCCCTCCCCGCCCCAGGACCCTGACCAGCTGTAGCTGAAGGCAACAAAGCCTGCGCGCCAGCCCCCCCCCCCCGCCCACCGTCTCCGGCCCCCACTCCCAGGGTGTCTTTGTCACCCTGACATTAAGAGGAGCCGCTCGTGAGGCACCGCGAGCCCTGCATCCCTTTGCAAACACAGTCGTTGGGGGCCGTGGGGAGACCAAACCCGCAACAGGCCACAGCCTGGCCAGGCGTTTCCAATGCTGCAGGAGTTTGCATAGCGAACCACCTGTAAATAGCATCCTCAGGCCAGTCCGGCCTCCGCGTCAAGTCCCTGCAGGGCCTAGAGACCGAGCAAGGGCTGGGGTCGTGCGGGAGGGACAACGGATGTGATGAGAGAGGACCCGCGTTTCCTGAGAAGCCCCAAGTGCTTGCCCAGGGCCCTGGTCTCCTCCACCCCTACTTGACAGACCGGGGCCGCCGGCCAATGGCACCAAGTTAAGCGTCCGAATCTCAAGCTCTCCAGCAGCGGGCCTCGTGCTGGCTCCCGATGCATGAGGCAGCGTTTTGAGTGACGATTAATTAGAGGGGGAAGCAGAATAAGCAACCAAAGGACATCAAGTAGAATCAGTATATCCCAGGCATGCCATGCACCCCAGCCCATCCGCCCCACAGCCGACCCGGGCCAGAGAGGGACCTGCCAGCGCCAGCTCATCACCCTCCTGCCGTCAGACCCGCGGGCTGGCCCCGTGAGCCAGCTCCCAGAGCGCCGCCGGCCGTCTCTTCTCCAAGTTACGGGAGCGCCCGTTACACTGCGGGGCCCTGTCTTCCTTGGAAGGCCCTGACTTCTAACAAAGGGATTAAATAAATAAATAAATAAATAAATAAATAAATAAATAAATAAATAAATAAATAAATAAATCCATTCCTCATCAGCTCAGGTACCAAAAACACAAGCCCGCGCACCAAGTATCATCCGGTGACGTGCGACCAACACCTCCTCCAGGGGCTGACAAATACCCAGCAGGGCTGCCCACCTCTGCGGGAAGCCGGGGGTTTACTGTAGCCCTAGAGGCCCACACCCGCTAACGAAGAGGGAAAATTAAAACAACAACGATGCAAACAGCCGCCTGAGTTTTGCCTCCAGAATCTCTGGCAGGGACTGAGCTCTCCGAGTCCAGGTCGGCCTGGGGTCACCTGCTAGGAGCAGGCAGGGGCCAGGCTGTGCTGGGAATCTGACTCTGTGCAGCCTGCGCCGCTGCCCCAGCACCTGGGAGTCCCCACGTCTGCCTTGGCCAAGGGCCGCCGGCCACCACGGTGCCGGGCAGACGCGCCTGCAGCCCCGCGCCCCGCCACCTACCTCATTGATGAAGGAGTGGGCCCCCTGCGGGCTGAGCAACAGGATGGCGCGGCGCAGCGTGTCCCGGTAGCGGTTCAGTTCCTCCGTCTTCATGGTGGTGAAGAGGCTGGTGAACACGTGGCTAATGTTCTTGTCCACCTTTTGTAAGGACACGTCCAGGCCCAGCCGCGAGGCCTGATCCAGAAAGCCTTGGAGCCCACGGATATCTGAGCAGGAAGGGGAGGAAAGAATGACCTTTGAGCAGGAAGGTTCTAACCCCGATGCGCCGCCCCGGCCCCCTGGATACAGACCACGGCCAGAGGCCGGGGCGCACGCGTGCCTCGGGGGCCACCCCACGGAGGCTGGACGACAGGGGTGGCTCTCTCGGGCCCCGTGTCCAGCCCCGGGTAAGGGGCTCCCACCGCGAGGGGCGTGCTGTGCCCGAGAGCCCTTTATGATGACCTCCCCGTCCGTCCCGCGGCTCCCACCCAATGGGAGTAGAGGCCCAACAGCTGTGTCCTGGGGGCCACGTGCGGTGGCAGCCCCGGCCCCCTGCACCTGCTCTGTGTGCTCGGCTCCAGCGCTTTGACCCTCGGCCGCCAGCTAAGACCCGCCGCCCACCCCGCTGTGGCCGCCCCAGCCTCGGCCCTGCTCCAAGCCAGTGGCTGAACATCCCGCCCTCGCCCTCCGGTCCTGAGGCTCGGGACCCCAGCCTGTTCCAGGACCTGATGTCCCCGCATGGCTCTGCCCAAATCCAACCCGAACTTCACATCCTGACGGGTCCACGGGGCACCTGGGAGCCAGGCTGCCCTCTCCTCTGTGGCTGCCGAGAGGCAGGGGAGGAGGCCAGGGCCGGAAGGGAGCCAGTTACTAGGGCCCGGCCCCGTCATGTACACGAGCCCCAGGGCCCAAATCTCCTCTGCCCCCTGCATGGGCCACCTCTGTCCTCCACAGAAAGACCCCTCAACTGGAGCCAACTCTGGGGCCAGCAGGATGCCCGGTCCTGATGGCGTCACGGAGCCTCTGCACAGCTGCGGATCCGGCCTCCCGGGCTCCGATGAGCCAAAGAGCCCCGCTCCTGCCCCAGCCGACGTGAGCTGTGTTTCTGTCCCCTGCAGCCCCGAGTCCCGACCCCGAGGCCACTTTTCCGAAGCCTGGGCTGTTCTGTCGTGGCTCGTGTGTGCTGCGGCCCCAAGGGCAAGCCCACACCTGAGCAGCCCCCACAAGGGACACCTTGGGCCAGCCCGGGTCACCCGCGCAGCTCTCTCCCAGCACCTGCGGTGCCCGTGGGCCACCCCAGGCTCGCCCGGGCCCATCCAGTCGCCCAAAATCAAATGCACAGTAGGGAACAGCACCCGCCCACCCCGACTGCCTTCCCCAGCCCAGCCTGCTCCCCGACTCTCACTCCGGGCCCCCGCACCACCGCTGCAGCACATCCTCGGTGCCCGTCTTGCCAGGACGAACCCCCAGCGGTAAGCCTCGTCCCGATGGCGCGGGTGTAACCAGGGCGGCCCGGAACACCCAACAAGGCGCCGGGGAGGAGACCGAGAGCGTGGCAGTCGTGACCGGGTGCCGGGCTCCCTCCCTCCCACCCGGACAGGCCCTGAGCACCACAGTGCCTCAGTTTGCTCACCTGTAAACCGGGGACCAGAACTCTGTGACTCCCGCTTTCACGAGACTAAGGAGAACCAGGATTCCTGAAGGGCTCACCTGCTTGGGTCTGGGGCCAGGACACAGGAGGCACTGCCAAAGTGCCCGGGGGCTCACGCACCTCCCTAGGGACAGCAACGGCATCCCTGACACCCAGGCCTGGGGCAGCTGGACTCAAGTGCAGCCCTGACCTTGGCCAGCTGCACCCATCAGCGGCCTGGCCCCGGAGCCGCTTGCCCTGGCAACACGTCGGGGTCTCTGCTGCTCTGCCCACTGAGCCAGACAGGGGAACCGAGCCAGCCGGCGGGATGGCAAGGACGGGCTCTCTTCACCAAGCCCCCGAAACAGCTGCAAAGTAGGTCCTGCCCCGTGCCAGGGGCTCCTGCCACACCAGGGCTGTCCATGCCCCTTGGATTCCAGGGGGCCGTGCGACCCCCACAGCCTGCCGGGACCCCCAAGCCTCTTGAAAGGCTAGGAGGTTCTTCAGAGCGCCCTCGCCCAACAGAGGGGGTGGCAGGGCGGCATGCACAGGGGGCTCAGGGGACAGAAGTGCCCGGGGGGCGGGGGGACCCCGAAGGCCTCAGAGCTGGTGTCGAGCCTGCCGCTCCCTGTCCTGAGCACAGCACACCTCGGACGTCTCAGCGCCAGGCAGACCCAGGCCAGCAGCGCTCCTCTGCTGGGCACATGGAGCCTCCCCTCCGGGCCCGGGATGGGCTTCCCCTCCCCTGGATGCCAGGGCAGCGGCCACTAAGCCACGCATGCATATTCAAGTCTGAACTTCCATTCACGGAAATTCAATAAGACTGTACGTCCATTCCCGTCCCCGGCCACACGGGCCACATTTTACGTCCTCGACCTGCCACATCTAGTGAGCAGCTCCACCCTGGGTGGCGCATACACGGCACATACGATGGGCTCTGGTGCACAGCGCTGCCCAGAGTGCTGTAGGGACGCCCCCAATTCTGGGGTGTGGTGACCGCCTCCCCGCTCTCCTGCCTCTGGCCTGTCCCTCCGAAGGCCCTCGAGCTCCTCCCCTGGGACACACGACCTCCCTGGACCTACGACCGGCTGTGACTTGGCGTAAGCAGAGGCCCCGGGCTGTCCTGCTGAAGGGACGAGCTGCACCAGCGAGCCTAGAGCGGATCCGCGGCCGTCTCCACACGCACGACAGTCCGTGGCCCCTGCTCTCGGTCGCTAAGCTTGGGGGCGTTGCTTTTTGGCATAACAGACTGACGCACTGAGCTTGTCACACACCTATGTGTCGCCTACCCTAAGACAACTGCAGTGAAAGAACAGGGCTGCTACCCTCAACGTGGCCCCACACGGGGGCACCGGGTGGCCCAGAGACTTGAGCATCTGACTCTTGATTCCAGCTCCGGTCGTGACCTCAGAGTCCTGAGATCCTTCCCCACGTGAGGCTCTGCACTGGGTGTGCAGCCCGATGGGGATTCTCTCCCTCTCCCTCTCTCCCTGCTTGCTCACGCTCTCTCTTGCTGTCCCAATGAACGGAGGAAGGGAAGGGGAGGGGAGGGAAGGGCAGGGGAGGGGAGGGGGGGAAAGGAAGGAGGGGAGGGAAGGAGAAGGGAAGGAGGGGAGGGGAGGAAGGAGAAGGGAAGGAGGGAGGGGAGGAGAGGGAGGGAGAGGGGAGGGGAGGGGAAGGGAAGGGAAGGGAAAGAGAAGAGAAGGGAAGGGGAGGGGAAGGAAGGAAGGGAAGGGGAGGGAAGGGAAGGGAAGGGAAGGAGAAGGAAGGAAGGAAGAGAGAGAAGGGAAGGGGAGGGGAAGGAGAAGAGAAGGAGAAGGAGAGGGAGAGGGAGAGGGGGAGGGGGAGGGGAGAGGAGGGGGGGAGAGGGAAGCGGGAAAGAGAAGCCACCGCCGCACACAGCTGTCCCATGGTGCTGCCCACAAGGGGCTGAGCGTCAGCCTGTTGGGCCAAGGCCCTGGTGGCCTCTGCAGCCCCCCCTTCCCCAGAGGCCCCCCCCCACTTCCCCACGGTCCTCCCTGCCCCTCGGCCTGGAGCTCACCCGATCTGAGCACAGCTGGCAGCCCAGTGGCCGCCGACCAGGCCCAGCCTCCAGAGACCTCATCTGCCAGCGGCCACTCTCTGGCTCCAGTGAGGCCACAGCAAGTCTCTGCAGCGGCCAGGCCCAGCCACGTCAGCAGGCACGCTGGCTGTCCCCCGGGGGAGCATGTGCACAGCGAGGACCCCCGCGTGGCCATGTGGGCACACCTGTGGGCCCAGGCGGCTGGTGGGGCTCCAGGGACCACACACATGGGGCCAGCGTGGCCGGTCCCCCAGCTGCGACACAGGTCCCCTCAGCCCGACATCTACAGTCTTCGGAGCTCTACTGCTGTTGGGGGGTGGGGAGGGGCGGGGGGCAGAGAACCACCCGGAGCGCAGGCCACCTCTGCGGCTGTCCTGCTCTCCCCCGGGCACGGGGCCAAGGAAGCCCCCGCCTCCAATGTAGTCCCTTCCCCCTCCCAGGCCTGGTGTGCAGCGGCCTCCGCCCCCCTCGCCCCAGAGACACCCTCCGCTGCTCCCCAGGAAGGGGTTTCTCCAAGAAGGTGGCCTAGGGCCACGGCTGAGGCTGCTCCCACGGGCCACGGAGGGGGCGGGCCAGGCGCCCGCTGGCCCCCACGGAGCCTGGGCCTCCCCAGGCCGTCGCCAGCAAGCGTGCCGTGCACACCGGCCAGCCCCCCAGCCAGACCTGCGCCCACCAGGGGGACCACATGCCAGCCCACCCAGGACAGGGCAGGGGGCGGCCGGCAGCCCAGGCTCCCCAGGGCTGCAAGGGGAGGCAGCAAAGGGCATCTCCTGGGGACAGGCGTCCTGTGCCCCGGGGCAAGGGACCGCTGGGGGAGCATGGGTGGGTCCCCGTGAGGCCTCCACGCCAAGGTGCCCAGCCTCCCGCCCGCCCTTGGGATCCCAAGGGACCTGCTTGCCCGGAGCCTTGCTAGCACCCGAACGGGACCCAGCCTCCCTCTTTTCTCCTCTGTTCACGGAGAGCTTCCTCCAGGCCAGGGCCACCCAGGGCGCGGGGCTCACGTCTCGGGGCCGGGGAACAGACCAGAACAAACAATCACCACGTTAACAGATAATTTCTAACAGCGGAAAGAGCCCGAAGAACGGAGATGTTGGGCTGCAGGAACCGGCGTCCCTGAGAAGGAGCCAGCTCTGGAAACCTCAGGGGAGGACACCAGGACACCGCCGACGGCAGGAACGGTACGTGGAAAGTTCCAGAATGAGGCATCTGGGTCACGGAGGGAAGGAGGCCTTGCTCACTCCCACGATGGGGACCACGCAGCCTGGACCGCGGGGCCACGAGGGAAGGAAGCGGGGTCCCCGGGGAGCACCCGCCACAGCAGAAGAGCAAAGGACACAGTCCCAAGAGCCAGGGCCTCCTGCCCCCACCGCCCGGCCCCTGACTCCGGGCCCCTGCACCCCCAGCACCCCTCAGCCCTCCGCTCCCTGCCACGGCTGCCCACACCCCTGCGCTGGAGCTCACGCCAGCTGTCCACGCACGCGTCGGCCTCTCCGTCACTGCTCACGGGCGCTCGCCAAGTTCCAGCTGGGACCACCGTCCTTGAAGGGCCCTCGCCCTGGGCGGCCACACGGTCCTGGAAGCCCCTTCTGCTTCCACTTCCCGGGACCGCACCCCTGCTCCCGCTCCCGCTGCTCCTCTCATCTCCACGACCCCTTCCTGGGCCCCCCCAGGCCTCCTGTCAGAGATTCCTGCGACGTCCCCAGACCCTGGGGTCCTCCCCTCCGATGCCTCCGGCCGGGATAGCTTCCAAGCTCCTGTCTGCTCACCGCAGAGCCCTCCTCTTTCCATAAAAAGCACAGGTTTATTTTCAAGTTGCAGAGAGAGACGCCTGGGTGGCTCAGCGGTCGTGACCCTGGGGTCCCGGGATCGAGTCCCGCATCGGGCTCCCTGCAGGGAGCCTGCTTCTCCCTCTGCCTGGGTCTCTGCCTCTCTCTCTCTGTGTGTCTCATGCATAAGTAAATAAAATCTTTAAAAAAAATAAAGTTGCAGAGAAATTAACATCCTCAAGAGCATCGATGGATCACAAACAAAATGCCCACATCGTGGGGCCGAGGTGTCTGCTGTGTGTTACATAAGGGACCACGTGGCCCTGGGGGCTTGTCTGTTCTGCTTTTGTATCACCACCAGCAGCACCACCACCAGCACCAGCAGCAGCACCAGCAGCACCAGCAGCACCAGCACCACCAGCACCAGCAGCGGCACCAGCAGCACCAGCACCACCACCATCACCACCAGCACCAGCACCACCACCAGCACCAGCACCACCAGCATCAGCACCACCACCACCAGCACCTACCAGTAGCAGAAACCACGTACCTAAATATCAGAAGCAGAAGCTCTCTGACCTTCCCTACGTACTCGCCCCCCCACACACACCCCACACACATGCACACGCCGTCCCACACACTCACACCCCATGCACACGCCCCTGGGTACACCTTCTCCACCCGGATGCTCCCAACCTGAAGCGTACGCCCGCTGGCCTGCACCACGACCGAGCTGGAGTCAGGCCTCCCCGAGCCGTCACAGGTTCAGGACTCACAGACACGGGAAGCAGGAGCGAGGCCTCTCCTCGCTCTAACCCCGGGCTTGGGGCCCGGCACATGGTCAGGACAGCAGAGGTTTGCGGAGTCAAACTGAACTGAAGCCGGAGCCAGCCTGACGTCCAGCAACCACGCAAAGCCACGCGGTAGGCGGAAGCACGGCCCTTCCAGCCCAGGAGCTCAAACGGGCCAAAGTCGCATCCAAGTCTGAGCTCGTGGCTGTGACTACCCACCACTCCTGGGAAAAAACCAGATAGTCTGTGGGTATTTTAAATCCTGTCTTTCCGTAAAGTAATTGAAATGAAAGCACGCATTTCACGCATTTCACGTTGCTTCTCCGACTATTTTCAATTTCCGAGAAAGGCGCTGGCGCCGCAAGGACGTCCGAAAGGCACGTCGCCATCCCCAGTGCACGCGGGCGTACACACGGCCGCCACCTCACACGCGGAAGCTCGCAGCTCAGGCGTTAGGGCCGGGAGCACACCGTCCACCAGCTGAGACACAGCCTTGACTTCTTTGAAAACGTCTTTCTTACCTGGGCCCAGATACAGGTCTCAGTTTCTCCGAAGGTTCTCGGTTCAGGTTCATCCCCATTCACGTTCACTCCCAAGACCCCCGCCCGGCTCCTCTCCTCTCTTGGTTGCCCGTCCCTCCCGCTCCAGGGACCCAGAAGCCAACGTGCTTGTCCCAGGCCCCGGAGGGCTCAGGAATGGCCAAGCCGAGGCTGGGTCTTCAGGTGAGGAGGGGCCAGCATGGCCCAGAGGACAGACCCAAAGGCTCCCATCAAAACCAGCTCCCCCTCCTTTGCCCCCAGTCCGCTGGGGTCTGCGGGCCATGCGCTCTCTGCTTCACGGCCCTCCCCCCTACACCCCCCCACCCTGAGTCCTTGCTCCCCTCTTTCTCCCCCTTCACCACTCTATATCCTTCCTCCCCTCCCCCCTTCCCCCACCCTGCATCCTTTCTCCCTCCCTCCCTCCCCCTGCCCCCTTGCCACCCTGAATCCTTGCTCCCCTCCTTCCCTCCCTCCCCTCCCCCCCCCCTGCATCCTTCCTCCCCTCCCCCCACCCTGCATCCTTTCTCTCCTCTCTCCCCCTTTGCCACCCTGTGTCCTTCCTCCCCTCCCTCCCTCCCCCCCACCCTGCATCCTTCCTCCCCTCCCACCCTCCCCCTCCCCCTCCCTGCATCCTTGCTCCCCTCCTTCCTTCCCTCCCCCCCACCCTGCATCCTTCCCTCCATCCCTCCACCCTCTCACCCTGCATTCTTGCTCCCCTCCTTCCCTCCTTCCCCTCCCCTCCCTGCCACCATGCAAGCTTCCTTTCTTCCTTCCTTCCCTCCTCAAGTATTTCCTGAGCCTTTCTGGGCCAGGCCAGAGGCTGGCTCCTGGAGCAGCCGCGTTTGAAGACTTCACCACCCCACCCGCAAGGAGCATTGAGTCCTGAGCTAAGACTGAGCCTGAAGCAGAACGCAGCTCCCCTTCCTCCACGTGCTGCGCATCTCCGACTTGCCACAGTGCCTTCTGTTTGCAGACTACATTTCATGGATGAATTAATTCATCTCAGTCAATGTAGGTGTGATTTAAAATATATATATGTATATCTCTCCCCGGGAGTCAGGCGGGCACAAAGCAGGCCCTCAAGGGTTCAGCAAGAGGAGGAGCAGACCCCCAGCGTCCAGGCAGGGGCCTGCTTCAGGAGGGCACAAGAACGGGCCCCGGCGGCACACGGCCACTACTCCATGTCCTCTTGCTGAGGGCCTGGCGTGGGAGGCAGATCTTACCCCGCCCTGCATCCCCACCCGCATCCCAGTCACAGTCTCAGCTGCCCAGACATGAGTCGCACCAGGAGTCCTGCAGGGCAACCTCTCACCCCGCCACGCCCAGGAAGCACAGCTCTCTGTGCTGACATGACTTTCACATTCTATGGTCTGACGCTATGACCTCCAGGGCCCTGCTGACCCTGAGGGACACCCCCCCCTTGCAGGGTTAGCCGGTCCCTACAGGCAGGAACCCACTCCTTTCAGGGGCCAACTAGCCCCTCCACCCCCACCCCGAGCCACCCCCCAGTCAGGCTCTCAGGCCGTGGGTGCTCTAACCACTCTAGAACCAGCGCCCGGAGGACCCCGGGACAGCGCGGGGCCCTGGAGCCCGCTCAGGGCATTCAAACCTGCTCCTCCTGAACCCATGCGCTCTGTTTCCCTCCCTTCCTTGGAGTCAGGGGAAGGGCTCCAGCCCCGCTCCCCTCCCTCGCCCCAGGTGGCCTCCAGGGCAAGGAGGCAGAGGGGGAGGCAGCTGCCAGGACACCCCCCGGAGCCAGGGAGCAGCAGTGCAGCCTGGGCCGCCTCACAGCCCCTGCCGTCGGAGCTGACCCCACGTCCCCGTGGGCCCAGACCTCAGCACCCAGAGCACCCGGGAGGTGGGGAAATGGGCGCTTCCGCTCTGGGGGCTCCAGGGCCCGTAGGCCCACTCGATGGACACAGGGAGGCTGGGCTCTCCCTCTGCGGAAATCACAAAGCACCCAAGCGGCTGAAGGAACGGTCCCTGAGGACTCTGACCATCAGATATCCCCCCCTCGGTCGGGCGCACAACACGGAGGAGCCTCCACCAGGGTTCAGAACTGGCCGGGAAGCCCAGAAGCGTGGACCCCACACGGGGCAACGGGGGCTCTGGCGAAGTCCCCGGGTGCACATCCCCAAGGCACGCGCACATGCACGGTGGCCCTTCAGACCCGGGGTCCCCGAGCCAGCTCCTGCCCCCCACCCCACCCCCATTGGGGCCCGGAGACCCAGGGCACCCCTGATGGGAACACACCCACCTCTCACCAAGCTCCATTCCCTTCCATGTGAAAAACAAATAGAAGAGAAAAACATTTTAAATAATCAGGCTGGAAGATCGAGATTAAAAACAATTTAAAATAAACATCTACTCTGGCACTTTGGAAAAAAACATACCACGCTGCATTAAGTGCTTTGAATTAAGTAAATTACACCAAGTAACTAATTTACATAATGATCAAAATTTGCATTTTACACATGTTATGATGAAAATGGGCTTATAAAATAATTCTTCACCAACTTCTGCTCCAACTTAAGTTCTGGCCTTTGGGTAGAAGTCCGTGGCGCTGATCCGCTCCTGTCCTTCATGTTCCAGAGCTCTGGCTCCTTCAATATTTTTTTGCTCATCTGGCGGGTCCCTCACTCTTACCGTGATAAACAGTCCCTCTGATTTGCAATCCCCTTCCACCGAGTGAGGCCATATTATTTTTTTTTATTTTTTTAAAGATTTATTTATTCATGAGACAGAGAGAGAGAGAGGCAGAGACACAGAGGGAGAAGCAGGCTCCATGCAGGACTCAATCTGGGGACCCCGGGGTCACGCCCTGGGCCGAAAGCAGGCGCCAAACTGCTGAGTCACCCAGGGATCCCCGAGGCCATATTTTTAAAGCATCCGTGATAAGCTAATCGTTCTCAGAAGTTTCACAAATAAAGTTAGATGCTCCTGCCATTTCATACTTACAGGGTATTTGGTATTGGTTTTAGCAGTTCTCCAGGATTTGTAGGGCTGGTCTGCAAAGCCCTGCGGTTCTTCAGGATAAGGGATCAGGATAAGGGATAACGGCTTCTTCCCTGGGCCAACAGGTGCACCGGAAAGGGAATAAACCCCACTGTGCGCGCGGGAGGCCAAGCACACGGCCCTCGGGACACTGGCCGGCAGCCCCAGCAGCCGCTCCTCATCTCCGGGTGCTGAGGACCTGGGAGACGGGCCCAGAGCGGGAACTCGCTCCCTCAGAGCCACTGGACGATTAGATGCCTCGTGTTCTCTCCCCCCACAGCCTGTGAGGGGGGCATAACCATCCCATTTCACACATGAGCAAACTGAAGCTGGGGGGGGGGGGGGTCCCTCTAGCAACACCACACGGCCCACGAGAGCAACAGCTCGCGCTCGCGCTTTGAGAAAGTTCTGGATGTTTTCCCAGACTTCTAACTTGCATCGGCTCCCGAAGCAAATCTAGAGAAACAACTTCCAAGTGTCTACCCGGAAGAGACCCATCTGAATTTTTTTTTTCTTTATTTAAAGATTGTGTTTATTTATTCACGAGGCCCAGAGAGAGAGGCAGAGACCCAGGGAAAGGGAGAAGCAGGCTCCATGCAGGGAGCCCGACGCGGGACTCGATCCTGGAACCCCGGGGTCACGCCCTGGGCCAAAGGCAGATGCTCCACTGCTGAGACCCCCAGGTGCCCCCCGTTTGAATTTCTAAGGGACCCCAAATCCAGTGACTTTGCTTTTCGCTAATGCCACAGAGAAATGACCTCCCCCACGGCAGGGCAGGATGGGGGCCGCCCGCGAGGAGGACATGAGGGCACATGTGACGAGGGCCTGACCTCACGCCGGGCGCGACACCACGCTGCCTCTTCTGGTCTCCATGACACCCTGCTGTCAGGCCCAAGGTCGTGCAGCCCAGTTGGGGGGGACTAGGGTTCCAATCCAGGCCTCTTCCCCCACCTTGGCCAAGCAGCCAGCGACGCCTGGAAAGGGATGAGGAGGAGGCAGGCCAGGGCACCCAGCCGCCGCAGAGGCCGACCCAGGCGCCGGACACACACCTGAGCTGCGCCTGGAGCTCCCAGGAGGCACCAGATGACGCCACGTCCCGGGCAAGTCCCAGGCTCACAACGGCACCGAGACGCTGCTCCAGGTCACCCGCCGGGAGAGGCCGCGTCCTCCGAGGCACGGCAGAGCCGGGGCCGCCCCCGCCCCCGCCCAGGCCTTCGGGACAGCTACCAGGGCCCCCGGAGCCCCAGGGAGGCCGCACCGCACCCCGCTCAAGGGCCAGGGCCCAGCTCCCAAGAGGCGGCAGGCCAAGCGGGGATCGCCGCCCTGCTGTTCAGCCGCCGTCGGCACCGGTAACGGCATCGCACAGTGAGCCGCAGCGTCTTCATCGATTCCGTGAATTATCGCGCCGAGGAAAAGCCCACCCTCCCGGGAGCCGCAGCTCTTCCGGCCTCACGTGGAAGCGGCCCCGGGCCGGGGTCCCCGTCTGCAGACCAGCCCGGGGGCTGCTGACCCCACGGCTTCACCGCTGCACCTCGAGCCCAGAGCCCACCGTGGAGGCTGAGACGGGACGGGCGCATGGGATGTGCACGGACCCACGGGAGGGCCCCGGGGAGGGGCGGCCTCTTTCCCACGTGGTGTCCGGAGAGCCAGGGCCGCCAGGAAACCCCCGGGAGCTGAACACAGAGGCCAGGCTGCAGCCGGAGCACCGCGGCTGTGTGGACAGGAGGGACGAGCGCTCGGGGCCGGGACGCGACAGGGTCAGAGGCCTGGGAGCCCGGCGGCCCACCTGCGGGGGCGGCCCCCCTGCGGGACCCCGGGGCACCCGTAGGGCAGCCCAGGGAGCTGCGGGAGCAGGAAGCACAGGCTGGCCAGCCGGTCAGCTGGGCCCGGGGCCCACACCCAGAGCCAAGGCAGCCCCTCCTGCCTGTGAACAACATGCCTCGGAGGGCAGCACCCCGGACCCCGCCCCAGGCCCCCGAGTCCCCCAAGTCCCGGGAGAGCCCTGCACGACCCAAGCCACACGGCCCCAGCAGCTGCTGCCCCCAGGGGGCCTGTCGAGGCTGCAGTCACCACGCTGAAGGAGCGGGCCCTGGGGTCGGACCCAGGCACGTGTCCTCGGCTCTTGGCGTCTCGGGTGCCACCCCCAGGAGACAGGCAGGGGCACGCGGGCCATGGTGCTCCCGTGAGGAGCAAAGCCACGATGACCAGCAGGCCCCGGGGACGCAGCCCAAGGTGGCGAGGGCCGGGCACGATGCGCCCGCGTCTGCGGCGTCACCACCGTCTCCGCCACCTGGCCCCCCCACCTCCCCGCTGACCCGGACAGGAAGCCTCTGTGTTCGCGGCTCTCCGCTGACCTCACGACAGAAGTTCTTTTACTTGCATGTCTAATTTACATAATTACTCTCTGATATTTACTCAGATTTAATTTGTTTCCTTTGGAACTCGCCTCTGAAGACGCGGTGCCAGCAGAGCCAGGCGAGGGGAGCGGCAGGGCCGTGGATGCCACCATCTGTGGGCGGGAGCCCCGAGGGCCGCCTCTGCGCCCCGCACCCTGCCCGCCGCGTGGGGGCCTGAGCCACAGGGACGCGCAGGAAGTCCCGCCCGGCAACAGCTCTCGTGCCAGCCCCGGAGGGAGGCGCGGGCGGTCCAGGGGGGCAGGAGCCCCTCGCACAGGGTGGGCCGCCGAGGGCGCCGAGCCAGGCGCGGGGCTGAGCTGCAGTTGGCAGCCCTGAGCGCACCGATGGCACCGCTGGGGCTATCCCAGCTGCAGAGACCAGGCCTGGTCATGACGCACGTGACGCTGGACCCCCGGTGGGGCCGACCACACAGGGCAGTGCCGAGGAGCCACGGGCCAGAAGGCAGGCTTTGCTTCTGATCCGTTCCTCTGGCAGTTCTCTGGGAGGGGGCACAAGCGGGGGCACGAGTGGGGGCACGAGCCGGGGGACAGAGGGCCAGCGGAGGCCCTGGCGGGACCTAGTGGAGCTGGGGTCTGGGTGAGAGGCACAGAGCACACAGGAGGCCTCTGGCTGCAGAGAAGGCGGCCAGGAGACGCCAGGCCAGGAGGGCACCAGGAGGCACTCCCAGGTCAAGCCTGTGGGGTCGGGACAGAAGGACAGAAGGACAGAACCACCAGAAGGAGGTGGGAGGGGACAGCGGGAGGCCCGGCCCGGCGACACAGGATACACGGGCCCGGCCTCCGAGGGGTGTGCAACCCCCCCCCCACACACACACACACATCACACGTGCACACCTGCACGCCCAGTATCTGCAGGGACACATGCACTTGCTCACACACACTCACTTGCACACTCGTGCCCTCACGGCCCACGTGCTGGGACCAGCCTGCTGTCAAAGTTTCGACTCCATGAGCCACACGTCGCACGCAGCCGCTATCGAAGGAACCGTGCAATCGTATAATTGAACAAATCGCGTCACAAACCCGCTGCCGGACACACAAAGCTCCCGGCCCCAGCCCTCCGCCGCATCTCACTAGGATCCCCACGCTCCGCGCCGTCCCGCCCGAGACACCCGTACCCTCACCCACGCTCCACCCCAACGCCGGCCGCCCTGTGAGTGTTCCCACCCCAAAAGGCAGCCCAGCCTAAACCGGGGCACCCCGTGTTCTCAGCGGGCTGGTCGTCGCACGCTTACCAGCACGGCGCTGCTCACATGCCCGCGCCCACGCACACCCACTCCTACGGGAGCACCACGCGCACATGGGCACACAAGCACACGCACGGTGCACTCCCCCCTTACTTGCGTGCCCGCACTTCAGCTCCGAGTGTGTCGTGGAGAGGGTCAGGAACCACCCCCCACGCCCCGGGAACGGAGGGTGAAGAGCAGCACACCCTGCCGGGCCTGGCCCCCCAGCCTCCCCAGGCCCAGAAGGGGTCCACACTGTGCGCCCCCCTCAACGCGGCCCCGCAGGCAGAAGCTCAGCCCCTCCCTCAGGTGCCACCCTTTGGTCACAGCAAGCAACATGCTGGGATGACGGGGCTGACGGTCAGTAGAAACCGGGAGCCCTGCGAGGAGGGACGGCGTGGCTGCACCACCCTGGGGATGCACGCAAGCGGCCTAGGGTCTCTGCAGCCCCACACCACCCGCTGCTAATCCCAAAATTAAACCCACATCTCCACTCATTAAGAGCCAAGATCCACAGGTCTGATAGGCCTGCAAAGCATGGCGGTGGGGACCCCAGCGTGGCCTCCTCAGGGGACGACCTTCCTCGAGCTGCCGGGCTCCCCAGCTGTGGCTCTGGAGCATCCCTATGCCCTCTTCATGACACCATCACCCCCGCTGGCCAGTCCTTGTGCATTGTGTCCCTCTGCGGCCGCCAGCACACGGGGCGACTCGGACAGAAGGGTCAGCGGGGGCGCAGGCCAGTGAGGGACGGTGGGCTGCGGGGCGGACAGCCCGGGTTTGGGCTTGTGGCTGCCGAGCTCTCCAAGCCGCAGCTCTCCCGGCCAGAGGAGGCGGCTCGCAGAGCCTCCGCGGGGCGGCCGGAGCAACAGGGGTAGCAAGGGAAGGTGCCAGGACACACCGGGCCGCAGTCCCCATTGCTGCCACAGCAGCAGATGCCAACACACCCACGTGAGAGCGGGAGTTGGAAAAGTGATGCATGAGCAGGGGAGAAGCAAGCCAGGCGGCCGGCACGGCGCTCACCACTGCAGGAGAGGCTGGGGCAGCAGCACGAGCACTGCCCTCCATGGCTGGCGGGGGGACAAGCCCGACACTGGGATGCTGGCCTGCAGTCCCAGCAGCAGTGACACCAGGGCCTGGCTCAAGCCGTGTGAGCAGCGCGTGGAGGCCACAGGGGACAGGAGGGCACAGGTGGTGCGCAGCTTGTGCACCACACATGCCCCTATCTTCTGGGAATGCCTCCCTGCCCCGGCTCCAAGGAACGTGTCCCCTCTCCTGCAGGCCTAGGAGCAGCTGCCACCCACCCCTGCTCCCCACCCAGGCCAGCCCCAAACAGCCCAGCCCCAAACAGCCCATCCCGACCGTTCACAAGCTGGAACCAAGGGCAGAGCGGCCAGCACTGCAGCGCCAGGGCTCCCCGAGCGAGCCCGAGGGGACGGCTGCCGGGCCCTTGCCAGAGGGAGGAAGCAAGGCTGAGGGCACAGGCCAGCGTGCAGGAGACATGGAAGGAAAAGGGGGGGACAGAGCCCTGACTGGGTGTGTATTTAACAGCTGGCTTAGGGAGCCGTCGGGGCCGGCAGGTCTGAGCCGTGTAGAGCACCCAGCAGCCCGGAAGCAGAATTTCCTCTTCCCCAGGGAACATTCTGGGCTTAAGGCTTCGCGATGATTGGATGAGGTCCACCCTCCTCGCCTTTATTGGAGGCCAACCGACGATGGCCGTTAGCTCTGGCTGCAAGCACCTCCGCGGAGACCTCTAGACTCGTGTCTGAGTAACTGAGTGCCACGGCCTCGCTCCCCGACACGCAAAACCAACCGTGGCAGGCGCTCAGGAGAGCGTCTCCGCGGAGGCGGCGAGGCTGCCGAAGACCGAGGACGCTTTTCAGGCACGGGCTCCAGGGGGACACGGGCGCCGAGCCGGGAGGCAGGGTGGTGGGGAAGGCACGAGGTTTCTCCTTGCCCCGTGTGGATGGGGAAGGAACCCAGGCAAGGAAAGACGCACGTTTCAGGAAACAGAGAAAGTGATGTGAGGGCAAGGCCCCCGGAGAGAGCCGAGGGGACGAGAGCCAGCAGGTTCTCCATGGGCCACCAGATGACGGGTGACAGCCGAAACCTTCATGAGCAGCCCGGCACGGAAGCAGATGCTGGGCCCCAAATCTGCTCGACACCCCATAAGGAGATGAGCCAGCCCAGGACTGTGGATAAGGGCACGGAAGGAGCAATGCCATCAGGTCCCACCACTAGCAGCCGGGGGCTGTGGACCTTGCTACAACGAGGAGGAGCGGATGGGGCAGTGCTAGATGTTGCCTCCTACGTCTCGTCCGGGCGCCTAGATGCCCCCACGCTGCAGCCAACGGCTGACCCTCCGCCTTCTCTCCTGCTGAGCCGGAATAAAGGGAAGCCCACCCCGACGCCCACGGCCGGCCAGGGAGCCTCTGAGATCTCAGCCAAAGCAGAAGCGCTCAGCACACCTCTGAGCAGGTCTTCATGTCCTGCAAGCTCCCACTGCGGGACAGCCCGGACACATGGTGGGTCCTTCAAGGAACCCAGCGTCCCCGTTTAGAGGCCTCGGAGCAGGGGGATGACCAAGGCCTACCGTGCTCAATGCTCTCCTTTCCCTTGAGAGCACAACTGGTGGCCTTCCACCTGCATAAATTCCTTGCACAGATGCCTCCGGGTGAGGACACTTCCCAGTGACCTAGGTCCTCAGGCCACCTCTGTTTCCCCAGGAATAAAGCAGGGGAAAAGGCCAGAGAGGGGCAGTGAGGCTACCCCAGGATAAGCTGGACTCTGCTCCATTTATAAATGCTAGTGACAGTGGGCGGTCACTACAGGTGCCCACCAGCGTCCTCTCCATCCTCATCGTGGTGAGCAGGGACATCCGGGGGCCGCCTGCCACCGATGGGCTCATGGGGGCACTGCATCCCGACCATCGGAGCAGCCTTGTCTCCGACTCCCAGCTGCACCCACAGCCGGCAGAGTGTCTCCCCCGCAGAGGTGCTGTAGGCCTTGGCGCATGGACCAGAAGAGTCCCGAGGGGCCCATCCAAACCAGGGAGCACCCTTGGGACTTTCTACTACGTCATGTCATACCACGCCCAACGTATCCAGCGAGCTAAAGAAAATACAGCCCCACCAGTCCCCCCGCTGCCAGGTTTGTCCCCTGTCCACAAGCATCAAGGGCCTCCTGGTTCCTATGGAGAATAATTCCCGTTCCTTGTCCTGAGCTGAGCTAGAGCGTGTTGACCAGAGAAAGGCCTGGCCTTGGGAGTCACACAGCCCCAGGCCTCCACCTTGGCTCCACCACCCGGCGAATGAGGTGCCTCCACCCTCTCTGAGCCTCAGTTTCCCTAGAGTCGATCCACTGGTTAAAATAAAAGAGGGGATTACATCATGGGGCTATTGGGTAAAATAAAGTGAAAAACGTCAAGCATATGGTGTCGGTATCCAGCAAATGGCATTATCAGAAATTCCCCGGCCCAGATTCCCACCTCCTGACCCCCCAGAAAGCAGCAGATGTGACTTGCCCCTGCCGGCTTTGACTTTCACGGGCACCCCCAGGCCTGACCTTTCCAAAGTTCCTCTGACCGATAGGACTCAGCGCCAGCCCCTCCTGAAATCACAGAAAGGAGCAACTGCGTGAAGTCTCAGAGATACAAGAAAGATGGGAAACCGTCCGAGCAAAGGCGAAGCAAACAGCAGGGGGATATGTCTTCCGGTCAGGCTGTGAGCCACAGGAGGACAAGGGATGGGTGATCCTCTGAGAGCCACAGGCCACAGGTGGCCACTGAGCACGTACACGGCTGACCCGATTGAGAAACGTTGTAAGTTATAAAGCAGACACCAGATTTCAAAGGCTTAGGACAAAACAAGGGATATAAACTATTCCGTTAATAATTTTTCCTATTAATTACATGTTGGAACAATAATAATGAACTAAATAAATGCATTGAGCTAAATAAAATATGTTAAATAAATCTCACCTGGATCTTTCTTACTTTCTAAATCTTAAATTATACATGTGGTTCATGTTGTATTTCTGTTAGACGTCATTAGGCCACAACCTTGTCTGCCCCACAGGACGCTGCCTTACTCAGCATAGCAGGTTGGCATGCTTGGGAGAGAGGCAGGGTGGCAGCACAATTAAGTCAGCCAGGGTTCAACACTGCGCTCCAGCCCCTGACGCTGGACACTTGGCTGAATCTCTCTCTGCCCCTGTTCTCCATCCGTAACGTGAAGATAACAAGCAGCGGTAAGCTCGTAGGATTCTTAGGAGTGTTGAAGGAATTGACACCCACGTAAAGCAGGTAGATAAGTATCTTGCATATACTAAGTGCTGAATCCCATCTGTCACCACCACCAGCACCACCACCACCACCACCATCACTACCACCAGCACCACCAGCATCAGCACCATCATCATCACCACCACCACCACCACCACCAGCACCACCAGCACCATCACCACCACCACCAGCACCATCATCACCACCACCAGCACCATCATCATCATCACCAGCACCACCATCACCACCACCACCACCAGCAGCACCACCAACAACAGCACCACCACCACCAGCACCACCAGCACCATCAGCACCATCACCACCACCACCACCACCAGCATCACCAGCACCACCACCAACACCATCATCATCATCACCACCACCAGCATCACTACCACCAATAGCACCACCACGAGTAGCACCACCAGCACTAGCAGCAGCAGCAGCACCACCACCACCAGTACCACCACCACCACCACCATCACCACCAGCACCAGCACCAACAACACCACCATCATCACCACCACCATCGCCACCATCATCATCATCACCACCACCAGCCCCATCATCACCACCACCACCACCACCAGCATCACCAGCACCACCAGCAGCAGCAGCAGCACCACCACCACCACCACCACCACCACCACCATGTATGCCAAGGTACACTTGTCCACCCCTACATGAACTTCAATCTCTAAACTAGGATAGTGGGTCTGATTTCAACCTCTAAACTAGGACAGGCTGGGTCTGATTTCCATCCTGAGGGCCCAAGGTAGGTATATGTTATGCTAGCTCTTGCCGAAGTCCCTGGCTGAGGGCAAAGACACCCTGTGAACGCCCACTGTGTGCCTAGCCTCATCTCTGTTGAGGAAACTTCTCCAAAGCACACATTCCAATCTCGGCCATGCGGAATTCCCAGCTGGGCCCAGATCACCTATCCCGCCCTTCCTCTCCCAGCTGCCATGCCTTCTGCAGGCCAACTGCAGCATGACCACTCTCAAGTTACTCTTTGGGAAAGATGAACAGTGTACACAACCATGCCACCGAGAAGGAAGAAGGGAAGAAGGAGGCATGGTCCACAAAGGGTCTGAAGGCTGAGTGGCCAGGAGCCAAGCACCTGCTAGGCGTCACCATTCTCCAGCCCGAGGACCTGCCCACAGCTCTGAGAGAGGCTCAGCAGCAGCAACCTCCAGCACTACAGGGAGAAGAAAGCTATCCACGTGCATTGAGGGCCTGCCTTGTGCCAGGAACCAGAAACTCTCTACCCATTTAGCCCTCAAAACGATCCTTCCAGCTGGGAATAAGCACCCTCGTTTTTTAGATCAGTAACCTGAGGCTCACCTCAGGTGACCTGCCCAGGGTCACACGGGGCGTAAGCGGGGAAGCAAGGCATGGGATTTAGGGGAGCCCAGCTCCTAAGCTGTCGTCTTAGGATCATGTAGCCTACTGTCAAGTACACACTCACACACTGGGGCCGAAAGCCTTCATCCGTCTTTCGACATCTGTTTGGAAGTTCCTCCCAATGCTCGAGAACCAGGGAGTTCTTGTTAAGAAGCGTTTGCCCAGCTGGCTCTCAGGAAAGCTGTGCATCCATCACGGGCTTCCCACTTCTCTGCTGTCACTACCAGCACCGACAGTCTGAGTGTGTGAAACCTGAGAAAGGCTGCAGCCACGTGAGAGCCCCCTTCCCCTGGTCACGTGACCCAGTCGCCCAGAGAACCCGCTGTGAGCCACACTCTGCAGTCAGAGATGGCAAGAGAAAATAAGCTGATACACCAAGGAAGGTCAGAAAAGAGAAACAAACATAGGGCCACCGTCTGACATCCTAGCACAATCAGGTGGCTCGGGGGTGTGGGGATTCCTATGCTGGGGCTTCTGAAGCCTTATGGGGTAGGTGGCCTAAGAGGAGAGGAGGGACACGAGCAGAGGGGACGGTCTGAGAAGCTGGGTCAGGACAGGCAGAGCCATGGGAAGGGATAGCATCTGTGAAAATCTCATTGCGCCCGGGGTGTAGATGTGGGGGCAAATGGTGACGCGTGTCCCCCCCACCGAGCATCCCCAGTTCCCGGGAGAAATGTCGCAAGCCTATGACACACGTGAGAGCACCGAGGTTCAGACCGTGCACTGAGCCAGGAAAGAAGCTCTCCAGCGGAGGCCGTCCCAGGGCACAGCTACTGGGGGTGCTCTCCCGCAGGGCCCGTGTTTGCGTGGGCCGGGAGGCGCCCGCCCAAACGCACCCCAGGCTTCTCGGCGCGTCCGCCGCTCCCGGCAGGGCACTCGGCAAAGGAGGCGGGGATGGATGACCCGCTGGTCGACCTGCCCACGAGGCCTGCGAGCAGGTGCCGGTGGTCCCGAAGGCAGTGGCGCGCGGAGAGGGCGGGCGGAGGGGCTCCTGATGACATCTCCATCCCCTCGGAAACCAAAGGGAAAATGAAACAAATTACAGCCCGCGCCTCCCTGCTAAAACCGGATCAATAGAGAAGGCAGAAAAACAAGACTGCTTTATTTTCTACCAACTTCCAATTGTCACACTCTGTTCACGGGAGGAAAACGCGGGCGGGCGCAGGGAGCCTCGCCGTGTTCTGGGGACGGCGAGGCCGGGCCTGGACGTGTCCCGGGGGCATTAGGAACGTTTCTAACTGAAACCACGTCAGGTAAACGGGTGTGTTGTGGAGCTGGAGCCGGTCCTGCCCACGGGGCCCAGGCCCGAAGGCTCACGGGGTCGGGGGAGGAGGCGCAGGCATCACAGGGAGGGACGCACCCAGAGCAACGGGCAAAGGGCAAAGCACGGGCCGCCTTTGCCGTGTCGGCGCTGAGGCCAGGAGGGGACACCGGGGACCAAGAGCCCCAAGAGCCCGGCCGCCTCCAGCCGTGGCCCCTCCAGGAGGCCGTGGGCCTGGGGCATCTGGAAGGCGGGACAGGATGGCAGCGTCGGCACCCCCACCCCCCGCCCTGCTCCTTCTCCGCTGCCCCAAGGGTCCCCACGGCCAGGACACAGGCCAGCGAACCCTGCTTGGCAGGAAGGATCCCCCCAGCTGCCCTCCGCCCACGCCTGGGGCCACGCAGCCCCCAGGACGGCCCTGCTGGAGCGAGGGACCTGGGCATCGACCGCACAGCCGCTCCGGCTTGACCCTCGGAGCTGCGGTTGGCTGGCCAGCGGCCCCTCCAGCGCCAACACTGGGCTCTCGGTGCTCACGGGGGTCCCCCCGGCCCGCCATGCAGCCGCTGCCCCCCTCCAGGGCGAGGAGGGCCACCCGGCGCCCCGCCGGGACAGCCCACAGGTCAGGGTCAGGGCCTGGCCAGGCTGCAGCTCCCGCCCGGTCCCCCACCACCACCTCTCAGGGGCTCAGCGGCCCCGTACAGGCCCGGACGGAGTGGAGGCCCAGGGACCCTGCCCACTGCCACCCCGGGGCCGCCCGCTACCCCTTCCCGCGGCCTACTCCGTACAGGGCTCTCCAACACAGCAACCCGACCTGAGCCTGGATTCCTGAAGGCCCTGAGGCTCACATGCGCACCCCAAGTCCCGCCAGGCTGCCAGCGGAGAGAACAACCCCCACAGCCCCGCTTGTCTTCCCGGCCTCAGGAGTGTGCGGCCATGGCCCACAGCATTCCCTGGGGGCTGGCGTGGGTGTCGGGGGAGGGGCTGCTCCCACAGAAAAATAAAGCCTGGACAAGCAATGTCTTCTCCGGGCCACTTGCCAGCTCGAGGCCCACACCACACTGAGAACAGGGCACCTGGGGGCTCACGGTGGAGCGTCTGCCTTCTGCTCAGGGCATGACCCCGGGGTCCCGGGATCGAGGCCCGCGTCGGGCTCCCTGCATGGCGCCTGCTTCTCCCTCTGCCTATGTCTCTGCCCCTCTCTCTGTGTCTCTCATGAATAAATAAATAAGATCTTTAAAATAAAAAAAGAGAGAGAGAACAAGTTACCAGGTACAGCTGCCCCAGGCGCCCCATCAATGCTCAGTTAGCAACACTGCACCCAGGACAAGCTAGCGTCTCCCCCAGCCCTCCCTGACCAGCCCTGCCCGCCCTCCCCCAGGAGCTCGTGGCCCCAGAAGGGGCTCCTGGGGCCTGCAAGGGGCGGGGGCAAGGGCAGCCAGAAAGCCCCAGGCCAGCCAGGGCCCACAGAACCTCACTGAGCCCCAGGAAGGGCCCAGAGGAGTCACCGTCCACGGCCCAAGCCTCAGGCTCGCCCTGTCCCGCTTCTCCAGGCTGCCCGGGGTGAATGTGGGACGGAGCCTGGGATCAGATGCGGGTCTGCATCTGGAAGGACAGAGTTCCTCCACTAAGGCACTCCCGTAGATCAGCCCAGGCCTGACGGCTTCCTCCGGGGCCCCCGTCTCCTGTGCTCCCAGGCCCAGGCCTGCTCTAGCTCCGGGGTCTACACGCATCTCCCCGCATACCCGCTCACTCTGCCTTGGGGGCTGGAGGTCAGCCTCCTGTCATCTGCTCCTCCCCCGGGGCCCCGCTCAGCCGCCCGGCACCAAGGAGGCAGTGCACACGCTCAGCTGGGCGGGGGGTGGGGCCCAAACCGGCACCTGCCTCACCCGGGGCCTTCCCACCTACACCATCCACAGGTGGGCGACCTTCCAGAGACAAGGGAGGCGAGGTTGGGCGCGGCCGAGAGGTGCCTCACGCCCCAAGGCTCCCAAGACCCTTGTCACGCACTGGAAAGGGAAACCCCGCAGCTCCGCAGGCCACTCTGCAGACTCGGTGATGGAGGCTCGTGGGCACCACTACAGGCCTCACCTAGGATGTAGGCTCCCGAGAACAAAGGAGGTGGGCAGGTGAACGCGCTTCCCGGGGGCCTCCAGTGGCTGCGTTCATAGGGGACATGGCGTGTGCGGGGCATGGGGTGCAGGCTGCACCCCCCGAGGGATTGCTCAGGCCAGGGGACAAGGGCGCCTGCCAAATCCCGGCTGGGAGGCAGGGGCCCTGGGGCCACCACTGCGCCCTCCTCCTGCGTCTTCTCCCTGGGGACGTCCCACCGGCCCAGCCGCAGGGCTGAGGATGAGGAGGGCCCCTGGGCCCAGATGCCGGCGACGGCGCCCTCCGACCACCCCGCGCACCCGCGAAGGGCTCCACCTGAGGCCCTGGGTGGGGGGCCTCCGGGGACATGAGCCCCAGCGCTCCTGAGGCCGCCCCGGGCCGGGCAGCGAGGGGGGCCGTGGGCGCTCGGCGCATAGATTACCCGCTTCAATTACTTTATCTAACGATGACATTTGTACTGTAAAAGTCAGCGCAAAAATCAATGAGTTTTAAAGGACAAAATCTGGGGGAGGCTCCAGCCCAGTGACTTGGAACAGCAGCCCAGGACCGTGAGGAAGCAGCCCCAGGAGGGGCGGCGGAGTGGGGGGGGGGGGGGTCCACGGTGGCAGAGCCGAGCGCCCACTCCAGCCCCACCCCACGCCCCGGGCCAAGCGTGACACCTGTCCAGGCAGCCCCTGGACGCTGACACAGGGGAGGACCCGAAGGGCCGGCACATCCCCAGCAACCGCAGGGTCAGGTGCAGGCGCCACTGCCGCTCAGGAGGCTCAGGGCCAGAGCAGTGACCTTAGGCTGAGGCCCCGGGGAGGGGGAGGCCGGGGCGGGGACGAACAGCATTCGGGTGATGGAAGAGCAAGGCGAAGGCTGGGAGCTCAGTTCCCTCACGGACCCGAGAGCAGCCCCTTCCCCTGACCCTGGCGTCGCATCACCCGGCCCGGCCCAAGGTCGCAGAGGACGAGGACGGGTGGGCAGCCTCCCTCTGCCAGCAGCAGCGGGGGCCGTGGTGGATGCTCTCACAGCAGGGCACGTGTGGGGGCAAAGCCGGGGGGGAGGAGCAAGGAACAGGGCTCAGAGGCACATGAGTGAGCACAAGTGGAAATCCAGGAGCCGGTGCGGTGGGGCTGCCCTCCGCTGGCCCCAGGCACTCCAGAGGCAGACGGAGCTCTGGTCAGGACAGAGGGCCGCAGAGCAGAGGCCGGGGCGACCCACCGGCCCCGGGGCGCCCGCCACAGGAGACCCGTGCGGTGGCCCCGGGGGTCCGCTCCCAGGGCACCCGGCCTGCTCTCCTTCCTGGCATCCTACGCTGAGGGGCAGGGAGCCCCGGGACCGGGTAGATGGATGACCGTGTCACTCGCGCTCCAGCTTTGTTGAGGAAGGGCCCGGGGAGCCCTGTTTCCGCACGAAGGGCCAGGCCCAGGCGACGCCAAGGAGGGCGGACAGCAGGCCCCGAGAGGCAGGACTGTGCCCCGGGCGCTGGCGTCCTGAAGATTGGGGGCTGGGAGGGGACACAGAGCATCGGACAGACCCCCACAGGCCAGCGTGGGTCAGTGCCTGCGGGAGCCTGGGGCTCGGGGCGCTGGGCCGGAGCACTTTACAAACAGACGGGCACCGTTTCGAGATCTGGGTTTGGATTAAGGGTAGGACTAAGGGTCAAGACTAGGGTTGGCCTGAGGTGGGGGCAGGAGGAGACTTGGAGCTGGGGCTGAGCATGGTGAGCGCAATCCCTTCCTTTATTCCCAAATGCTCAGGGAGAGTCCACCCCCTAGATCTCCATGTCCTGGGGTGCCGGGGAGGAAGCGTGGGGCGGTGAGTGGCCACGGGACCATATCTGCAGGGGGCCCCTGGGATTCAGGAGGTGACACTCACACCCCAAACTCCTGAGCAGCACAGTGTGCTGCTGACTCACACCCGAGAGGAGACCGGGGTCACGTTGGTGGGACATCTGAGCCCACAGAAAGGCCAGACTGCGGAAGACACAGGAAAAGGTTTAAGGCTCAGGACGCCTGGGCTGACTACAGAGCAACCTCAGCCCCAGGCGGGCCTCCAGGCTGGGATCTGCCCACCTCAGCTGTGCTCCTTGTCCCTCCCTCAGGAAGCACCAGTACTAGGATTGGGGCCACTTACCAGCACGTTACATACGGTCACTCGCTGAGTGCCCACGAGGATCCTGTAGGGTCCACAACACTGTCCACTTCTGCTATTCCTCCCTGATTCTCACGAAGACACTGTAGGGTCTACATGACTGTCCCATTTGCTGTTGCTCAGTAGTTCTCACTAGGACCCTGTAGGGTCTACACAACTGTCCCCTTCTGCTATTGTTCAGTGAGTTCCCACGAGGACCCTGTACGGTCTACACGACTGTCCCCTTCTGCTATTCCTCCCTGATTCTCACGAAGACCCTGTAGGGTCTACAGGACTGTCCCCTTCTGCTATTGCTCAGTGAGTTCCCATGAGGACCCTGTAGGGTCAACACAACTGTCCCTATTGCTGTTGCTCAGTGAGTTCTCACAAGGACTCTGTAGAGTCCACAAAACTGTCTGCTGCTGCCGTTCCTCCCTGAGTTCCCACAAGGACCCTGTAGGGTCTACAGGACTGTCCCATTCTGCTGATGAGCACACTGAGGCTCAGAGAACTCATGCAGCCCAGCGCAGTCCCAGAGCTGGGTAGCGTGACAGCAGGCCCTGCCGACTAGATGGCCAATGGCTGCCCTCAGACGCTGGCCCAGCTGATATTTAGAAGTTTAGGTAAGAACAAACATGCCCCCCTTGCCTTCCCACCCGAAGGTTAAGTGTGACCAGGACGCAGTTTCCACCCGTCCCCGCAGCCACGGCAAAGCGTGCTGGGCAGTCTCTATTTCCACACTGTTTGGGGCAGAGCGTCCGTACCCTACACCTGTGCCTGCTCACGTCCCAGTGACGCCTGAGCCTTGCCCCAGACCCGGAGCCCTGAGTTCTCAAGCTCAGAACCTTCCTGCCTTCGTGGCTGGGACCCGATGGGTGTGCGGGCTGCCTGCTGCAGGAGGGAGGCCAGGGCTCTGCTGGCAGGGAGGCTGAGTGGAGGCCACCCCTGCAGCCCAGGAAAGGCCCAGGCAAGTGTGGCAGGAAGAGCGGCGTCCTGCCCTCCCTACAGCACTGCCGTCGTCCCCAGCCGCCCCACAGCCGTCCCGTCAGGGCGCCCAGAGCATTCCGCCGTCAGAGGCCTGGTGGGTTAGAGAGCCAACGGAGGCCCGGCCCCAGAGGTCTCCAGCTGTGGGCAGCAGCCGACGGCACCAGCTGGGCCCTGGCCAGGCCCTCCCTGCTGCTTCTTCCCTGGGGGTGGGCAGGGGAGAGGCCACAGTCACTAAATGTCTGTACCGCCGGAACCACGCAGCCGGCCCCACAGAGACCGCTCACCCCTCCCCCGGAAGAGAGCCACGTGGGCCCCCCCGGGTGCACAGGGGAGCTCCCAGGGGCCACTCGCAGCCCTGCCCCAGTTCTCCCCACAGACGCCAGGAGCACACAGTTGGGCTCAAGGGCTGCCGCAGGGGTGGCGGCAGGGAGGGCTCCCCGGAGCACCCCCCAGTTCTGCCAACAAGCTGGGGCTGGACCAGCGCATGCAGTCCTCCCCCAGGCCTGCGGGCCCCACAGTCCCCGCTTTATAGGTGAGGACGCCGCGGCCCCACCTCCTCCTCCTTGTGGGTCTCTCTCCCCGTCTGGTCCTCAGCCTATGGCTCTGGGACGCAGAAGCGGGTTGACTAAGCAACGGGGATGACCTGGGCCAGACACGGGCAGGCATCCTGCCTGAGCATCTCAAGGGACGTGTGTGACACCACACGTACCACCTTCCAGGGGACGAGGGGCCAGGGTGGAGGCACTGGGCCCCGAGGGACGCACCCCCGCAGGCCCACCCGGGCTTCTCAGGACAGCGAGGAGCACAAGCAGCCACGTGGGCCCCACAGTCTGGGCACACAGCTCAGGGCCGAGAGCCACGTGAGTACAGCGAGGGCAAGAGAAGGGAGCAGTCAGGGCAGGCTGCCTGGAAGAGGCAGACACAGGCTTCTGTGGTTTGGAATCCCTCACGGCATGAGTGCAGCCCAAGACCTCCGGGCCCAGGGTGACTGCCTGCCACTCTCGCAACTGCTGGGGCGCATCCTCCCTGCCTGGACAGACGTGGGAGGACCCAGGCAGCCTCTGCAGCCCTGAGGCGGCCCCAGGGACACGGGGGAAGGAGGCAGTGACACCCACACATGGAGACTTGGTGAGCTCAGACATGCACATGAATTCTTGACCACCCCATCTGCTCCCCCCACCCCGGGGGACAGGCCAGGGGGACAGGGGAGGCGTGCACCCCAGTGGGTGATGGCAGGGCAGTACAGCTCCAAGCTCCCAGGCCTGAACGGGGAGGAAAATTTTGTGAGCTCACCTCTCTGCTGGGGCAGGGGGTGATCCAGGAGGGAGGGGTGCAGGCTCAGCACTCCCAACCTAGCCCATAGGCTGGGGGGGGAGCAGGGGGAGGAGGAATGGAGGGGGGGAGAGGAGAGGGAGGCCGCTGCAAGAGGGAGGGGTGCGGGCTCAGCACACCCACCCTAGCATGGGGGGGAGAAGAGGGGGAGGTGGGGGAGGGCGGGGGGGCACTGCATAAGGAGGGGCGCAGCTCAGCACACCCACCCGGCACCAGTGAGGGGAGGACGGCTTGCTGCAGCCCCGGCCTCTTGGGGCTGCTCCAGGCCACAGGCTGTGGCGCGGGGTGGCTCCGGGCAGCAGTCCAGGCGGAGAGCTGAGCTGACGCCCGGACGGGCCACGCAGGGCACATGGGCCACATGCTCCGGGGAGCCAGGTGCCGGGCCTGCGAGGGCAGGGGGCCTGCACCGGACGCCACTGCGCGAGTGGATGCGGAGAGCTGAAGATCGCTGATGGATCAACAAACAGGTGGCTGGCGGCTGAGTCCCGGATCTGCAGCCCCCGCGCCGCAATCCACCCAAACTACCCGAGTGACGTCCGCGAGCGCAGACTCAGGAAGCGGTGCTGCGGCCTCGTCCTGCGCACTCCAGCCCCGGGGTGGCACCTGCTGGTGCCTGGCCTATGTGGGGTGCGGGAGGAAGCCGGCAAGAAAAAAACGGGCGGAAACGGAACAGCGCCCCCGGGGGATGCAGGAGAGCCAGGGGTGACGGCCTACTGATTCGAGCAAGTCAGAGAGATGCAAAACTCCTCCAGAAGTTTCCCAGCCGAGATCCAGGGGAGATTTCTGGGACTCAGCCCCTCCCACATGGAGGAAGGGCTCCCACCCTACAACCAGTCCCATCCCCACATCCTGCAGGAGGAGCTGCCTGCAGATGCTGCGCCCCCAAAAGGTTCAACCCCCCGCGGCCACCACGCAGCCCAGCCTGGGGGCTGAGCACCCACCTTCCCACCTTCTCCAGGGTACACTCACGTCCCTCGCCCTGTGGCTTGGGGGGTGGTCAGCGGAGCGGGCAGGGGGAGAGGGGACAGGCACCTGGCCTCCAGGAAGGTGCGCCTTGCCCACCACCCTTGACGGAAAGCAAACTGCCCAGGCCTCTTCCAGGAAGCCCCCCGGCACTCCCAGGACTCTGGGGAATGAGGAATCCAAGGCAGCACCCACCCCAGCACCCCGGGGCCGGGCCTGCACTGACAAGGGCAGCTGCACGGTGGGCCGAGCGAGTGCCCGCCCAGCTGGGGGGCAGGGATGTCCTCCTGCGGGCTGCACCCGCCTCTCTAAGCCCCCGCACACACTCTCCCAGCCTCAGTTTACCCCCCTGTGAAGTGGAGCTGCAGCAGCCCTCCTCCTGGAGCCATTCTCCCCTCCCGGGGGCAGCTCCTCTCGGGGCGCTACCTCCTCTGCGCCCCCAGGGGCCGTCGGCAAAGGGCCCAGGCCGAGCCACCTCCGGCTGTCACATTCCGGGCCCCCAGGACAACGCCACTGACCCGTCTGGTTGATAAAGGCGCATGTGTCCGCGCAGAAGGGAAGCTAGGGTGGCCCACGTTCAAAGGCTGAGGGGATCACGGGCCGGGCTCCCGTCCAACCCCAGCAGAAAGCCAGCTGGAAGCAGCACGTTTACTCGCAGGTGTCGCCCTACACGCGCCAGGCAACGTCTGTCCCCGCCTCTGCCCCTACGACCAGGACGCGGCCTTCCCTGCCTTCCCACCGCCCACGCGGTGCGTCCTCCCCAGAGGCAGCAGTTCTCAAGCTTGGCGGCGAATCCAAACCACCCAGAAGCGTCTACGAACCTCTGGGCTCTGCACCTGTTACAGCAGAGCACCCCCTCCCCACCCCCACGCCCAGGCAGGGCTCAGGCAGCGGTAGTTTTTGTTTTTTTTGTTTTTTTTTAACCTTTCCAAGCGATTCCAACAGGCAGACTCTACAGGCAGCGGGCGTTGGCCCTGCCAGCGCAGCGGGAGTTCAAACCAACGGAATGGTGCCCCCTGCCTGCCCCCGCCTCCGACCCGGGAACGCCCGGGAAGGGAGCCGGTGAGGGCGCGGAGACCTTCCACGCCGAGCCCAGGCTCCGTCCGCAAGCCTGGGGCCCGGACACCCCAACCTCAAGGCCAATTCGTCAAGCCGGGTGTCTCTCCTTCTCTCGCCTCGGTTTAGTCAATTAAGGAACTGTTGGAGGAAGAGAGAGGAATTAGGAGACGGCGAATCAGTCCGATGAACTACTCGTTAGCGTGGGATCTGTTAACGCAGGCGAGAACCTCAAGAGGCACCAAGATTCGGATGTTCCAAGTTCTACGACCTGAAAAACACCGGCGGGGGATACAGGGCAGCTCAAGGACAGCTCAAGGACGGGGTAGGAACGGGGACAGCACCCCCCAAAAATACTCCACTGCCCAGATACTGCCCGAAGGATTTTCAGGTTTCTCTAAGAGACGTTTTTTAACGACCGAAAATATGGAGGGAGATAAAGAGTCTATTTTAGGGACGCTTAGAAGGCTCTTAATTCCAGACCAGAGTACGGTCATTAAAACCTTGAGATGGTAATTCTACCTAAACCACTGACTTCCAGAGTTTTCATAGCATGATACATATTAAACACTTGAGAAAGCAAATGCTAGAGGAAAATGCGCCCCCCACACACACAATAATTTCAGTAAAGCACTTAGAATTATAAACCCTACATGATGCGCCAGGCCCTCTTCTAAACACTTTACGCATAGTATTTTTTTTTTATCCTTAACTCAACTCTGGGATGTGGGTGCTTTTTTCCCCCACCCCAAACAGCTTTATTGATATATAATTTACATGCCCCGAAACTCACCCATGATGCGCGTACAAGTCAATGTTTTTTAAATTATATTCAGAGTCGTGCAGCCATCACCACAATCTAATTTTAGAACATGTCATCATCTTTAAAAGGAAGCCTCGTGGCCATTAGCAGCTGCTCCCTGCTAAGGTCTAGATGTCGATACCCCCCCACCCCCCACCCCCATGATTCATTTGTTAAATCCTAACATCACGGCGTTGGGACGTGCGTAGATCACGAGAGCGGTGCCCTCCTGTGACATCAGGACTGCGAGGTCCTTAAGTCACAAGGCTTGAGCCCCCCTGTGAGCTCAGACACCGCAGAGCTCCCTACCTGTCTCCACCCCGTGAGCACACGCTGGCAGTCCCCAGCCCAGAAGAAGGCCTTCACCAGACCCTGAATCCGCTGGTGACCACGATCCTGGACTCCCCAGCTTTCAGAAGTAAATGCTTGTTGCTCATCAGCCACCCAGTCCAGGATATTCCCCAGATACCCCGCACCCCCACCCTAGCCCCTGACAACCACTTTCTGTCTCTATGCATTTTGCCATTTTAGGCATTTCATACAAATGCGATCCCACAATAAGGGGCCTTTCACGACTGTCCTTTCACTTCACACAGCGTGCGTGAGGTTCACCGCCACTGCAGCGTTTTTTGGCACTTTATTCCTTTCGGGGGCTGAATGATATTCCACCGTCTGGGTGCACAGTGGTTGCCATCAGTCCTCACTTTGCAAACGGGGGGTTCCTACCCAAGGTCAGGGGATGGCCCCGTGCAGAACCAGGCAGTCTGCCTCCAGGGCCCACGCTGAAGCCGCTTGGGCCTCCCACCATCAAGTGCTGGCCTGTTTAAGCCCATGGTATGACTCATTTTCCTGCAAAAAAAAATAATGGCTATATTCTATGCATGTAATTTTGCAGAAGTATCCAGGGCTAAAAGCAAGCTGTCTAGGAAACTCGATTGATCGTTTCCTGCTCTCATTAATATTTGCTCGTTGCTTATCCATTCATCCTGCCATCTGCTCCTCTCTCGCCAGCAAGTGATAACAGCACCTAAGATTCCAGAAAAGTTAAGGTATGAAAACCAAAACGAAAAACAAACAATAGTCTTTGCGTAACTGGAGAAAAATTGCCATCGTGTGATTTTTACTTTACTGCACGTTATGGAAAATTTCACACACTGAGAAAATGTAACGAAACCCCCAGGTACCCATCACACAGCGTCAGGTCCTATCAGGCACCCCTTCGCCCCCCCTTCCAAATTATTCTGAAAAAGATCCCCAATACTGTATCCTTCTCACGCAAACATTTTAATTGTACCTCTTAAAGACAAGGGTAAAAAAAAAAAAAGACGAGGGACATCTTTTAAATACACAAACACAATATCATGAGTCTGCCTAAAAAAGCGAACAATCCCTTTAATATGTCTCAACATCCCGTTGGTTTTCTAATTTCCTGTAAGTGATATTTGAATTTTTTTTTTTTTTTTTTTTTGTCAAATCAGGATCCTGATAAAGTCCATGACCTGTGGCCAAGTGCTGTATGTATCTCCGGTCGCTTCTGTCTCTACTTTGCCCCCTTTGTCTCCTCTGTCTCCTTTCATTCTCTAAAGCAGCACCGAGTATTGCCCAGGGTCTCCAAGGATCATGAGAAGTTATATAAAGATGTACGTGAAAAAAAAATTTTTTTTTAAAAGATGTACGTGTGAATGTGTGCATGTGGGTGGGGGCACACCTATCTACATACAGAGGGCAATACAGAGAGACACAGTGCCCCAGCATATCGATCTGGTCATCCCCTGGTGTTTCTCTCCCTCCTCGTACCCCCTGACTCCCAGGACATATTTCTTCCACTTCCCTGCCCTCTGCAAAGCAGGGAGAAAATAAATAAATAAATAAATAAATAAATAAATAAATAAATAAATAAATAAATAAATAAATAAATAAATAAATAAATAAATAAAATAAAATAAATAAAATCTAAAATAAAATAAAAAATAAAATAAAATAAAATACCTCAAAGAAAGGTCTGCCCTACATTTGAGAAGATTCAGGGCTAGTTTTTCCATTTCTCACTTCTGAGATTCTAGATGGATCCAGCTTGGAGGACAGTAAAAGCAAAGGCCAAATGAAACTAAAAAAGCAAACTGGAAAGAGAGGAAATAGGGCACCAGGCAAAGCTTGTGTTAAGAGGGATCAGGGGAGAGAGGATGAGAGTGGGAGGGGCCCCCGAAGACAGCCCCCCCACCCCACCACTGGCTCACCTCCCACAGGCCACCCACCTGTGCACCATCCTGCACGCCCAAGAGACCCCCAGCAGAGGGCAGGGCCTGGGATGCCCTGAGTGGGCGTGGGGCACCCGCCCAAGGTAGAGGGAGCTCTTAGCAGGGGCGGGGGCGGCATGTGTAACACACGGGCGTAAAGCCACGCTGACACGGAGACAGACATCAGCCCTGGAACGCTAAGGAAGCACCTTCTGTGCCGAACACTGGAGACACAGAGACAAGCCAGTGATGGCTACAGATGGACGAATCACAACGCCAGACATAGAGACGGCGGGGGGGAGGATGCACACTTTCCCCGCTGCTGCCCACACATGCGCTTGCACACGTACACGTATGCACATGTGCAAACTAGGGGCTGGCTCTGGAGGGAACTGGGGACAGACTCCGAGCACACCGGGCTCCAGGCAGCGGGCGGAGGATGCCTGAGCCACCCCACGACTGTGGGCCGGACTCATGCTGTTCACTCGGCCACGAGTACCCCTCACCCTGCCTCCTGTCCTCTCCACCTCCGACTCCAGGGGCTCTTCAGGACCCTTCCTGCCCCCTTCAACCAGCTGTCATCCCACGACACTGCCTGCAACTGTCAAGGACGGTCCTCGCTTTGTCCACAAGCGCGCCCATGAGCGACTTCACATACACCAACGCAGGACACCCTCAGAAGAGCTCGTGGCTTAACGGCCAGCAGGAAAGGTTCTGGACATTCGGGGGTGTCCAGCAGACCAGCCCCTGCAGCCGCGCTGCCTGTCATGAGCTGTGTGATCTTGGACAACACTCAGCCCTCCTGTGCCTCAGTTTCCTCACCTGCAAAAGCAGGTAATGACCTTGCCGTGAGAATGAACCAGATAAAGAACGCCCGGTTTCAGTATTTTCCTTGGAGTAGATGATTGATAACCGTCAGGCCAGACAGGGGCAGCCTCAGCGAGAGCAAGGAGCTCCGGTCATCAGAAGCACAAGCCCCCACAGACCCTAAATGCCCCATGAGCGCTGACCCAGCTGCAAAGACAGCAAGGCGGCCAGGTGAGGCCTGCGCACAACTCGCGTGCCCGGGATGCAGGACAGAGAGGCTGTCTTACCCCCACTCTCCCCTGCAATGCCCTCCTGGCCTCCCCTCTAGTTATCCTACTCCTATTTTCTTGGCTGCTTCTTTTCTCAGTGTCCTTGGCTGGGTTTTGGTGGCTTCATCTGACACGTTTACTTGTTTGTCTACTACCCACCTTTCCGCACTAGACTGAAGGCTCCGGGGGGTCAGGTCCATTACTGTGCCTCCAGTGCCTGGAGCTGTGCCTGGCATATGGCAGGTGTTGGATAGACACTTGTGAAACAAGCCCATCCAGGGAGAAGAGGCCTCTATTCTGGAGGACCAGCATGTGCCAAGTCCCGGGCCAGACGCTAGCCAGGTGTAGACAAAGCATGGGATCTGTCTAGAGATGTCATGCTCTGGGCAGCGGGGGCGACAAGACAGCAGAGCACGGAAACCAGTTAGGTAGAGAGCGGTGCTAGAAGCAATATCGTCGTCATCGCAAAGGAGTTGGAAGAAGAAAAGCAGAAAAACCACAGGCGGAGGGCATCTAACTGTACCAGGAAGAACAGAGATGTTCCCCGAGCTGGGTCGTGAAAGCCTATCAAAGTCACTGGATTGTAAAGTGCAAGGAAGGCGCTCCTGGGCAGGGAGATGGGCATATGCAAAGGCACTGAGGCACGGAAAGATGGAGGCACGAGTAGGGAGCAGTGCACAGGCGTTCTGAGAACTGAAGCACCGCACACCGCGGAGCATAGCAGCAAAGACGGGGAGCGTGGACCGACGGCGCCAGCAAGAGCAGGAAGGTCAGGTTGGAAAGGGTCTTACACATCGTGTGGCAAACCTCAACTCGATCCTGAGCCAAGACACAGCCACCCAAGACTTTCAGGCTGGGGTCTAACCGATCAAATCCCACCTCCCAAGTCCCCTCTCTTGGCCATGGGAGCAGATCGGAGAGAGAGGAAACGTTGATAGGTCGCCGTCATGAACCAGGCAAGAGATGATGAGGGTCTGGCTTCATGGGGATGGAGAGAAAGGAGAGTCAGGGAAGCCCAGAAAGTGCTGGGGATCGATCAGTAGAGCGCCGGGAGAGAAAGTAAGGGAGGTGACGGTGATGCCACCAGCCAGGACAGGAGGGGACCAGGTCTGGGGGAGACACGGGGAGGTCAGCCCCAGGCACGCACTGCACAGCCTCAGCAGCACCCTCCCTGGGCCCACCCACCCTGCAGGGAGAGGTGAGTACACCTGAGTACACCCTCTGAGGTCAAGCGCTTCCAGGCGGGCGTAAGAGAACCCAAGCAAGGCAAACGCTGAGTCGCTCCTGGAGAACTTAACATTCCGTGAGGAGGGCTATTTAGTGTCCTTTCCCCACTCCCTCCAATCGCAGTGGCTTTCTGAGCCACCCCACGGGGGGGGGGGGGGGGGGGGGGGGGGGGGAAGCCGCCTCAGCTGGCCCCTCCTCCCGCCCATCACTAGCATATAAGCCTGGACGGCAGGGACGGGAGGGGGGACGGCCAGGAGGAGGAAGACACCCAAGGCGGAGACCAGGGCTACAGCGAAAGCAAAACTCACCAAGACCTCTTCAAGCCTCCAGCAAACGGGTCATTCAGTGACTCGCTCTAAGGACAAAGCGGCCTGACGTCGGCAAAGGGGCGCAGGGCCACTGATGAGCACGTGCAGGCAATGCCCATCCACGCCTGCGAATTGTCCGCAGGCCGCGGGGCTGCAGCCGGTGGGCCCACGAAGGGTTTCCAGCACCTGCCACGGAGGACGGACCCATTAGAGGCCTCGCCCTGGCATGCCTGCCTCCAGGGGACCAACACGAGGCTTGCTCCTCAGAACAACCACGTTCTGCACAAGGTGAACCAGGAACTCTTGGATGAAGCACCCCTTGGTCCACCTTTGGGGCCTGGGAGCCACCGCCAGGCCTTTCCAGGCCCTCCTTTCTCTACCCTCCCCAGCCCACCTGCCTGCCAGCAGACACCTGTTCCCCAGCATCCCAGCTTCCATCTCAGTAGGATCGTCCATCCAGAGATCCCTAAAACCAGCGCCACAACAAAGAAGGCGGGCCTCAAAAAGTTGTCCAACAGGAAGGATTTTCTCTTCAGCTTTGAGCAGAGGGCCTTGGCCATGGGCAGGCAAGCACCGTCAAGGCTGCAGGCTCAGGTCCATCCTCAGGCCCTATTCCAGCCCCACTCGCCACCGCAGGCCCCTCCAGGGTCCCAGCCCAGCCACAGCAGAGGAAGTAACGGGAAGCACAGGGCTCGTCAGCTCGAGCCTACCAGTGTCCAGCAGCTCTGACCCCCCCCCCTTCCTTCCCACCCTCCTGGGACCCAGGGGAACATGGAGCCATCAAGGGCACCCAGGCCATCCCTGACCATGTGCCAGCCATCCTGAGCGAGGCTAGCTCCTCTGACTCTCACCACAGCCCCAGCAGACTCTCACTTCTATCCCCAGCTTTTTAGGGAGGAAACTCCTCAGAAAGCAGCTATGAGAGCTTCTCCACCACCCAGGGGCCGTCCCTGAAAGTGGGCAGTGAAAGTACCCATGGGTGCCTGCAAGCCCCCACGCCCTGGCTGCAACCAGCACCAGCACTCTGCACCGACCAAAAAAAATAAAAAATTAAAAGGGCTAGTCACCATGTCTCAGGTCTTCTGAGCATTTTGTTCTACAGAAAATGTCCTGAGATGCTAAGCACCAGATGGCAAGAGACCTTCCATGGCTCCCTGGGGCCCTCAAGCCGAAATAAATCCTGGCTGTAACCCACACGGGTTACTTGGACTTGGGGGCCTGCAGCTTCAGGGAGGCTTCCAGGGGAGGAGACAGAGCCCAGCACATCAAGGTTGTCCACCCCAACACCACGGACACCTGCCCTACAGCTTTGGGAAATTCGTGCCAGGCACTGGCAAAGGGTTCACCACTGAGAACCTGGCTCTGCACACGGCGCAATGCTCAGGCTGCCCGGGTGGGCAGGGAGATGGGAGAGAGGCTGGCATTGGCGGTGCACCCGCGGGGGGCCCCGGGACTGCTGCACGACACCCAGGATGCAGCTCCAGCGACCCACCAGGCACCTGGAATGACTCCTGGAGTGTCCATGTCATCTCCCAGCAGAGGCAGGAGCAGCACACGTTCCCGGAGAGGCCCAAGACTCCGCCCGAGGGGGGCTTACCTTTGGAGCCCTCACGCAGACCCCCACAGGTGCACCTAGCTACCTGCACCTGCCCTGTGCTCTGCTACCTGCAGATGGGCACTCGAGGCCTCCCCACGGCAGCTGCCAGCGTACAGGCCTGGGCGGCCGGGCTTGGGGGGATGGCGGAGCTGATCGGTCCCTCCTCCAGCTGCCTGTGGGGCCCTGGCTGCTGCTGCTCAGAGCACCAGATAAACAGCAGCCTCCAGGCCACACAGATGCAGAGCCACAGAGCGTGGCGAGGGCTCCAGGCCCCACCGGGGGAAGGAGCGCGGGTCTCTCTGCGGTGAGCCCACCCAGAGAGCCAAGGAGGAAGCGGCCGTGGTGGGCCCCGGGCAGGCTGCGGAAGGGACACCGGTGCCCGGGTGTGAGGCCTGGGGAGCCAGAGTCACCAGCCTGCTTGCTCTCCCTTGGGATGTGGATGCTTCAGCCTCTGGCACGAACTGCAGGCTCTTCCCCGAGAAGAAGTAGAAAGTGCATGTGCATGCACACACCTGCACACACGCATGCACACACACACGGGCATTCTCTTCCATACAATTCCAAGGAGCTTATGGAGTCCGTGAACCCAGGAAGAGAACCTCAGGATGAGAGGAAGTCATACATATTCTGAGCACTAAAAAGAGCTAGTCTTACTAATCCCCTTTTCCTTCCTTCCCTATTTATTCTCTGTCTCCTATGCTAGACCGTACGCTCCACGACAGCAGGAACCCTGACTCTGTCATCCTCGGGGTCCCCAGCATCTCACACGGAGCCAGGCATCCAGAAGGCACATCATTAACACTTGCTGGATGAATAAATGCATCGAGAACTTTTGTGCTCCAGCACTTGGAAGCCACCGCAGCCTTGTTCCCATTAATCAGCAAAATGGCACGGGACCAGTGACAGAAAGGACGCGGCCACTTCAGACCCACTGGCACCAGAACCGGACCCTGGCGTCAGGTGCACAGCATCCCCCACGGGAGCACAGAGCCCCGGGGCCACAGAGCGCTGGCCCCTGCCTTCGGATTCTGGGGTGAGCCAGCAGGTCGGCGGGTGCTCCCCGGAAGCCTTGCCCTGAGGTCGCTGCCCCTGCCTGGCCCGGGAGCCAGCCTGTGGCCAGGCCTTGGGATTGCAATGGGGGGGAGGGGCACACTGCTCACCACTGGTCTCCACTAAGGAACTCGTTTTTCTTGTTGGTTTTTTTTTTTTTTACTTTTTTTTTTTTTTTATTTAAATTCAATTTGCCAACATACAGCATAACGCCCGGTGCTCATCCCATCAAGGGCCCAGTAACGAACTTCTTTGGTTTTTGTTTTGTTTTGTTTTTTAAAGATTTTATTTAAGCGGCCCTGGAAGTGTTTGTGTGGACAGGTCCTCACGCTCCTCCTGGGTGAACCCCCCGAGTGGCTTGGCTACGACGGCGGGTGTGACGACGCCTTCAAGAAGCTGTTGAACCCCATCTCCAGAGGGGCTGCGCCGTCTTAGGTCCCCCCGGCAGCGCCTAAGAATTCCAGCTGCTCCGAACCCCAGAACGCTTGCTCTTACCCTCCCTTTTTTTATTTTTTATTTCTTTTTAAAGATTTTATTTATTTATTCATGAGAGACACAGAGAGAGAGGCAGAGACCCAGGCAGGGGGAGAAGCAGGCTCCATGCAAGGAGCCTGACATGGGACTCGATCCCGGGACCCCGGGGTCACGCCCTGGGCCGAAGGAAGATGCTCAACCGCTGAGCCCCCAGGGCTGCCCTTAGCCTCCCTTTTTTAAATTTAAGTCACTCTACAGGGATGGGGTAGGTTTTAGGGGCGCTTCTAACTAGCGCTCCCCTAATCGCCAAGAAGCATCTTGGCCGGTGCCCGTCTGCCATCCACACGATCCTCTTTTGTAAAGTGTCTTCAAATATCGGCCCCAAACTTCCTCGTGGTGTTTGTTATCACTGAGTTTTAAGAGTTCGTTACATTCTATGTGGGATTCCTTCATCAGCTACGTGATTTGTAAATATTTCCTCCCAAGGCCATGGCTTGTCTTTTCATTCAGTTCACGGTGCCCTTCAAAGAGTCTAATTCCTAAAGAGAGATCTTAAGGAGCCCTTAATTCTTAAAGAGGTCCTAATTGTCGTGAAATCCAGTCAATTTTTTTTTCCCCTTTACAGATTGTGCTTTCCGTGTTGTATCTAAGAAACCTTTGCCTATCCTAAGGCCGTGACGATTTTCTATTGTGCTTTCTCACAGAAACATTATGGTTTCAGGCTTCTCACATCTGTGATCCATTTTTCTTTAATTTATTTTTTATATATAGTACAAGGTATGGATCGAAGTTTCTTTCTTTGCACATAGATATGTGCTTGTTCCAGCACCATTTGTCGAACAAAATATACTTTCTCCATTGAATTACCTTTGTACCTCTGTTGAAAAATCAATCATCTAGATATGTGGGAGTCTATTTTTGGGGTTCTCTACTCCGTTCCAGTGGCCTGCCTATGTTTACACCAAAAACACACTGTCTTCATTACTGCAGCTTTTTTAATGTTCCAAAGTCACGGAGTTCATCCTTTTCAAAGTGGTTTTGGCTATTCTCGGTGCTTTGCATCTCCCTGTGAATATTAAAATCAGTTTGTCGATTTTTACTCCACAAAAAAAAAAAAAAAAAAAAAAAAAAGCATGCTGGGATTTTTATTGGGATGCACTGAATCCATAGAGTAATTTTAGAAGAACTGATGTTTTGATACTAATGAGTCTTCCGATCCATGAGCACAATGTATCCCTCCATCTACTTCGGTCCTCTTTAATGTCTTTCAATGTTACACGGTTCTCAGTGTACAGGTCTTGCTGATTTTTGTCAGATTGATCCCTCAGGATTTCACATTTTTTATGCTATTATAATAAACAGTATTTTTTTTTATTTTGGCTGCAACTATCCATTGCCAGGATATAGATACAATTGATTTTTGCTTATTGATTTTTTTAATATCACAATATTGCTGCTAAACTCACTTGTTCATTCCAGTAGTTTTATAGATCATGCTGAATTTTGCACAGAGATGATCATGTCATCAGTAAATAAAAAGTTTCAGTTTTTCCTTCCTAATCTAGATGCCTTTTCTTTTTTTTTCTTTTTCTTTTCCCCCGTCTAATTGCACTGGCTAAAACCTCAGGTACAGTGTTGAATAGATGTGGTGAGAATGAACATCTCTGTCTTGTTTCTGATCTTAAAGAGAAAATACTCAGTCTTTTGCCATTAAGTATAATGTTATTTGGGGGTCGTCCATAAATGCCCTTTGTAAGGTAGAGACGTTCCCTTATATCCCTAGTTTGCTGAGAGTCTCAATAGAATAAGATGTTGGATTTTGTCAAATGCTTTTTTTTTTCCTAAAACATAATCACATGGTTTTTCTTTTAAAAGTCTAGAGTCATGGGGAAGGAATCACATCAATCGAATTCTGAGCGCTAAAGCAAGCTTGCGTCGCCGGCTAAGTAAGCCCTACTTGGTCATAATGTATCATCTCTTTTATGTGCTGTTGATAATATTCTGTTGAGGTTTTTTTTACAGTTCTGTGTTTATGAAGGATATTGGTTTAGTTTTTTTTGCAAGGTTGTCAGTTTTAGTCTCAGGAGAACACTAGTCTCACAGCATGAGTGGGGAAGCATTCCCTTCTCTTCAATTTTCTGGGCGACCATATAGAATTGATAATGTTTATTCCTCAAATATACTGCAGAATTCAACAGTGAAACCATCTTGGTCTAGAGTTTTCCTTCTCAGAGGTTTTTTTAACTCCATATTCGATTTCTTTGTCAGTATAGGGCTATTCAAATTTCCTATTCTTGCAGGTGCTTTAGTAGTTTGTGTCTTTGGAGAAATTCACTCATTTCAGCTTGTTTGTCAAATCTGTTGGCACAAAGTTTTTCATAATATTTCCTTATTATTCTTCTAATTCCTATAGAATCTGTAGTAATGTCACTTTTCTCATTCCTGATGTCAGCAATTTTGTGTTTTCTTTCTTTCTTTTCCTTCCTGTTCGGCCTGTTATCCATTTTATCTTCACAAAGAACCAGCACTTGGCTTCATTTATTTCCCTCTATTGGTTTTCTGTTTTCTATATCTTGGCTTTCTGCTCTGATCTTTATTTCTTTTCTTCTACTTATTTTCAATTTCATTTGCTCTTTTAATTTCCAGCTTCTTAGGTGGAAAAGTTAATCAGGTCATTGATTCGAGACCTTTCTGCCTTATTCTAAGAGGCAAAGGACCTGGAAGCCCCATAGCTGGTTTTCGTGAATTTCTGGTTGTGCAAACCCTAGTCTCAGTCATAAAATAACTGTCTGAACCTCAGTTTTCTCATCTCGAAAAGGAGGCAAAGAATTGTTATAACAATTCATTGATGTCAGATTTTATTTTTTTTAAAGATTTTATTTATTCATGAGAGACAGAGAGAGAGGCAGAGACACAGGCAGAGGGAGAAGCAGGCTCCATGCAGGGAGCCCGACGTAGGACTCGATCCCGGGGCTCCAGGATCAGGCCCTGGGCCGAAGGCAGCGCTAAACTGCTGAGCCACCCGGGCTGCCCCGATGTCAGATTTTAAACCCAACGCCAAATTTTAAAGCCAGTATTAGCACAGCAGTTGTTGGATCTGTGCTGCTTCCCTTCCTGTCACAAGCAATCATCCCCATCACCTCCTTGAGTGACACCTAAGGGCGTGGAAGTAGCTCACAGCCACAGATACAGAAATCGGTGCAGCCACAAAAGCCCAGATCTGACTTCTCCGTCCAGAACCATCTATTCCTGCAGGTTAACTTCAGAGGTACCAGCAGAAACCCAGAGACAGCTTTCCCATGACACCAGTGGGCTTGGTGGGCCTCCCCAGAGGATAACCAAGAGGTGGCATCTCCGAGCCCCTTTCAACTTTCCTTAGCATTTGACCCTCCAACCAACAAATCCTCCGAGAACACGGATCCATGTGGGTCATAGTAGGAAAAATATGGTCTGGATCTACGACCCCAGACAAGTAACTTCACCTTCCTGCGGCTCAGTTTTATCATTGGCAAAATCTGAGACACAGATCGAACACCTTACCCGGGTTCACATCAGCTACAGAGTGTGGGCTCGACAGTCAGCCCCAGGGCCCCGAGTGTGAAACCACCATCCATTGCTGCTAATTATACGATCCTCCCAGGGTTTTGTGAGATTTAATGAATATACCCCAGGAGCCCAGCACTGAACTAGGCCAGGAAATGCGAGATCCCTGGGAAGAGCCAGAGGTCCGGGGAGCCCCAGGCAGAACAGGTGATGTTCCTGGTGGCTGCGCAGCTAAGAGGCCTTGGGGACACTCTCAGGGCTGCCCTCCTGCAAGCAGAGGTATTTATCCTACAGAAGGCGTCGTGTCTGCTCAGGCTGAGCTGAGCCTGGAGCTGATTTGCACCAGGAACGGGCCGTCCCGGCTCACTTGCATATAGGGCGGCTTCATGGGAGAATGAACTCAAGTGCCCACCACCCACTCCTAAGAGCTTCCACTTGGCAGCTGCCACGTAAGACACACAAGTAGAAATGTCAGAGCCACGGGAAGCCCCCCAGACCCACAAGTAGCAGGGGAAGAGTCTCAGCAGGAGAGATCTACCCACGGCCTGCCCGGCTGGCGATGGCAGCCAGGACCAAGCCAGGGGCTCCAAGCTTTGGCCCGTCCATCCTCTGCAGCCCACAGAAGGACAGAACCTCAAAGAGCATCGACAGGCGACATGCAAAGGGACATATGTGACAAAATGAATGTGAGAGTGAACATATGTGGCCCTGCGCCCTCGACACGCACACAGGACAGAAGCAGCTGCGGCTGTCCCACCCAGGCACACCTCGAGAAGACACCGTCCGGGTGCCCAGGGCAGGAAGGGGATGGAACACGGGGCGGGGGGGGGGGGTGAGGGGGGTTTCAAAAGGGAAATTTGGGGTTTACTTTGTATAAATCAGTGTTGTTTACACCGTTACAGAAATCAGAAAATACATAATCTCGTTACCGGAGAAAGCTGTTTACTTTTAGGAGCCACTGAGAGCTCTTCCTTTGGTGCTCTGGGTGAGGGGACAGCGTGCAGCCGACGTCACCTTCCAGGCCCCGGAGAGCGGAGCCAGGCCCAGCCCGGGCGTGGACTGCAGGGAGGGCACGGCGAGGAGGGAACTCACAGGGACAAGAGCACCCGCTGTGCCAGGCACCCGCTTTGACTTCAGCAGGCTGGGCCTTGGCTTCTCCCCACTCCCCCCTCTCCCTCTCCCCTCCTTGTCCCCCCTCCTCCCCTCCTTCCCCCTTCCTCCCCTTCCCCCCTCCTCCTCCCACTCTCCCTCCCTCCCCTCCCCCTCCCACTCTCCCTCCCTCCTCTCCCCCTCCCTCTCTCCCTCCCTCCTCCCCCTCCCCTTCCCTCTCCCCCTCCCCGCTCTGGCATTAATGAACCACTGCCCTTCCAGGCTGGCACTCAGACCCTCAAGGAGGACGTGATGGCCCCCCACACCCCCCGCCATAACCAAACTTCCTTCTCCCTCTCTGTCGCACACACCCTGCCCTGGAATCACGACTCCGTACACCCCTGACTGTGAACCTACAGTAGCCCCAACAGCAGGGGCCACGTGAGCGTTGTCGGGGGCTGTCCTGGGGAGAGCAGCACTGGAGATGTAGCAGCATCCTCGGCCCCTCCCCACACCTGCTGTAAAGACCAGAACCACCTCCAGGCCTATGCTGATGGCCCTGTAGGGTGAAGACCAAACCTCTAGCTTTCCAGATCCTTCATTTGTACCCACAAATGGGTACACTATCTCCCACAGCTCCCAGATTCGGACGCCAGACGCTTGTCTATGCGCAGACCGCTGCCCCCCGGAGCCCTTGTCTCCACCCACCCCGAGCCTCCCTGACTGTCAGGGTCCAGCGAGGATCCCACAGAAGCTGTGTCGTGATGCAGCCCGTGCTACTCCCCCCCAGCATAAACCTTGCCCTTAAGAGTCCTCTGCGTCTGGACCACCGGCTGCCTCTGACTCAGATCGTGATCCCGGGCTCCGGGATCGAGCCCCACGTCAGGCAGCCCCGTGCAGCCCAGATCAGCACAGACAGCTGCTCCGGACCCCGGAGCCCCTCCCCGGCGGAGGCCCTGGTCCCGGGGCCCTCAGCTCACATTAGCCCCGCCTGCGGCCCCCTCGGCTGCTCCAGCCCAGAGCCTGGGGTCCCCGGCTCCGGGCTCCCATCGGGCTGGACGCCTCGGCTAGAGACACAGGTGATCCCTCTGGTGTGGGACACCCTGCGGGCACCGGCTGCACCGAGTCCACTCCCAAACCCCTTGTCCCGGGGAGGGACTGACCCTGCAGGGCCGCCCAGGGCTGCACCCCTGAATTTCTGCCTCCCCAGCAGCGTGGCAGCCGGAGCCTGCCTTCCTCCCGCCGTCAAAAACCCAGGGGCCAGAACCAGGTCTGTTCTCCCCCAAACGCTTGGTACCGCCTGCCTCCTGCGGGTGCCCGGCCCTCCACCACTATCCTTCCAGCCTCCCACCTGGAACACGGAGGCCCCCGGGCCCAGCCACGCTGCTGCCTAGCAGGTCGGCCCCACAGGAACGCCCGGCCCGTGCACCGGGCTGTGCCTTCAGCGCCCTGCGTGGGAGCGCTCAGTGGGGGCGTGCCACAGCAGTGGGGGGCCGTCACAGAAGCCCGAGGGGGCGGCCGGGGCTCCGCGGTGGAGCCGCTGCCTCCGGCTCGGGGCGTGACCCCGGGGCCCCTGGATCAAGTCCCGCATTGATCGCACTCCTGCAGGGAGCCTGCGTCTCCCTCTGCCTGGGTCTCTCCCTCTCTCTGTGTGTCTCTTAAGAATAAATAAATTTTCTAAAACATCTTTAAAAAAAATAAAGAAATAAAGTAAGCCCACGGTCCACCCATGGAACACTGCCCTCAGGTGAGGACAGCCAGGGAGAGCCACGTGGGCCGGTGCCGAGCGGAAGCCCCAGAGCAGCCCAGAGCAGCGGAAGCCCCAGAGCCCAGCTCAGCCCCAATCAATACTTGCGGCCTGATCCTGCTCCTGGTTTTGAAAATAACAGTGTACATGAACGTGAGGGTGCGCACACAGGTGAGGCGTGCCCGGGCAGCCCTCTCCGGACCCCGGACGGGGCAGGGCAGCAGGTGGACGGGCGGGGAGCGCTGCGGCAGGCCCTGGGCAGCTCGCCCTCGGGGCCTACATCACTTGCGCTTCTTCAGCAAGAACATACTTCTCTCCTGTGTTCTTTACGTAATAAAAAATAATTTCAAAGAGAAACATCACAAAGGAGAGAGAGCAGAGTGGCCTGCGCTCCCGTGTGTCCTCACTGCCCTCAGGACTGGAGGCCCCTGTGCTGTCTGGCCGGGCTCTCCGTGTCGCAGCCGCTGACCCCGCGGACAAGGCCCCAGCCGGGCAAACCCAGGCCAGCCCAGAACATCTCTGCTCTCTATCAGCCCCGGCTCCCCAGCCACCCCCACCCCTGCTCTGCCCTCCTCACTCCTCCAGGACTCAGCAGGACCCCACGAGGCCTCCCCAGACCTCACTGCCTGCCGCTCAGGTGGCCCCATAGCCCGGCCTCCATCACGAGCCTCATCCCCACTCACAGCCGAGGAGGCGAAGGCCACACCTGCCTCGCTCACCTCCGGCTCCCTGGGGCCTCACCTGGAATTCAGCGGCACCTGCCCGGTGGGCCAGACTGGCTGGACACCAGACCCCTCCCTGGGCCTCAAGATGCCGGGACAGGCACCTGCGGGTTCCGTGGCCTTTTCCAAGGCCGGCCTGCTGGAAGCTCCTGTGGGGCGGCCTGGCCCTGCCCTCTGGGCCCCCCCACTCCTCTGAAACTGGGACCAGCAGGGACCCACCAGGCGCGAGAAGGGCCTACTGCACAGACGGGGAACGGCGCTCAACGGAGGAACAGCCCAACAAACCCACCTCTCTCTGCGTGGCCGCCCGTGGGTCCCGGGCTCGATGGCACGATCGGGTTCCTCTGGGGGGTTCTCAGAAGAACCGCAGAGGCCGGGCCCCGAGGAGCCACCTGCCCCTGCCTGGCTTCTTTCTCCCCAAGGACGAGGAGGCCCTGCAAGCTGTGGCTTCCTCCCGTCCCTGCAGCCAAGACAAGGTGACAGGCTGGGCCCTGCCACCCTCCCAGCAGCACAGCCTCGGAGGCCTTGTCCTCACTCTCTAATGGCCCCCTTCTTAAGCTCCGCATCCGGGAGCCCCATCAGAAGCCTCGGCAAACCCTCTGCAGATGTGCACGGGCAACGCACGGATAGGCCGACACGCAGACAAAGGAGCCCGAAACAATTATACCAAAAATCAAAACAGTGTGCAGGCCCGTGTGGCGGGGGCGGAGTGGGGGGCGGGGGGACAGCAGGGAAGGCCCCATGGGACACCTCTCCCGGGACACCCCCCGGGTCCCTACACACCTCCCCCGGGACACCCCCCGGGCCCTGCCCACCTTCCCCGGAACACCCCCCGGCCCCTGCCCCACCTTTCCCGGGAACCCCCAGCCCCTGCCCGCCTACCCCAGGGAACCCCATTCCCCGCGAGGCTCAGGGAGAGGCCAGCACGCCCCACCTGGGTCCTGATCCCTGGAGGCGCAGGCAAGGCGAGAGGTGGTGGGGCCGCGGGGGACTCGAGCCCTCAGACCCAGCATTTCCTTTCGAGCCCCGAAGTCTCCGAGGGAGGCATCGCTACTACCCCCACTGCCCAAGGCAGGAAGCTGAAGGTGGGAAGGACGTGTCAGCGCGCCCTGGGCAGAGGGGCGGGGGCAGAGGGGGGATGCCAGTCCCCCGCAGGCTCGCCCACCGCCCTCGCCTGGCAGGAGCAGCCACGCCGCCTGCCGAAGCCTGCAGAGAGCTTTGCGGTGAGCTGAGCCCGTCTGAACCACCCGCAGGCCCGGGCCTGGACACGCAGGTGCCCCTGCACACCTGCTGAGGAAGCAGGCGGCGGACACAGGGGTTCCGAGCTGGGAGCTGAGGCAGCCGTGGGCCTGACTGTACGGGTCGGACAGGACGGGAACATCCACGGAGACGACGGTCACTGCTCTACCTGGAGACTCCACGCAGGCCTCCAGTTACGGAATGAACACGTCCTAGGACAAAAGGCCCAGCGCAGGGAACAGAGGCCGGGGTACGGTGACAGGGCTGTGCGGGGACAGGTGCGAGCTACCCTGCAGCCACCACAGCCCAACGCCTAGTCGTCTGGTCGCTCTATCGCGTCCCTGAAACCAATGTAACGTGACTCACCTGCATGTCGACAATGGCAACGGCAACCAAAACCTCCCACAAAGAAACAAATGCCTCCTGGAAGAATAAATGGGCGATGAGATGCCCCAAAACACAGCTTCCTTCGTGCACGCGTTCACCGAACATTTACTGAACACCTACTACGTCCCAGGCGCCCTTCTAAGTGCTGGGGACACAGCACTGCGCGACCAAAGTCCCCGCCTGCACAGAACTCCTAGGCGGGCAGACAGACATCCAAAAAGCATGCAAGTGGTGGTGAACTTAATGGAAACAAATAAGGCAGGAAGGGAGGAGAGGGTGCCGGGAGGAAACAGGGTGCCGTCTTCAAACGGGGGGCGGGGACTGCGAGGGAAGGCAGCTGGGGCTCAGCCAGGCCCCGAGGGTGAGGGAGCCGCCTGCGGACACTGACTCGTCTAGGGGGTCCCCAGGGAGGGAGCGGCCCGCACCACTGTTCTGAGGCCAGACTGCGCCCCACATCGTACCGCAGCAGCAATGGAAGGAGAGGGGGACGGATGGGATTGGGGACTGGGTGGCTGTGACAGCGGGCTGGGCACGAATGCCGCTGCAAGGGCTCTGGCCGTCGTTCCAGTAAGAAGGGAAAGCTCCAGGGGCCACAGTGAGGCTCCCCCAGGGAAGGCCCTCAGGGCCCCCTGCACGGTCCTGCCTCCTGGTGGGGAAGGACCTTCCGAAAGCTGACTCCAAGAGCCTGCACCAGCCGCGTGGACCACAGCCCCCCCCCCAATGAGCACGGAGCTCCACCGGCCAAGCCAGGGCCGAGCGCCAGGCAGGGACCCCCTCCCAGGCTCCAAAAGGCTTCTTGGGATTCTTCGGAGCTGGGGGGCATCAGCCGCCAGGGGACCCGCTTGCAAAAAGCAAAGGAAAACCTTCCAAGGCCTATGGTCCTAACGCCCCGACTGTGCGCCGAGCCCCTACAGGGGCCCCGCTCCACCGGCCCGGATGGAAGTACCAGCTGCGCCTCTCACAGAGCAGGGACAGCGGGCCTCCAGGGGCAGGTGGCTCACCTGGGACGCAGCAAACCGCGCGACAGGGGCCTGAATCGAGCTCCTTGTGACCCTGCGGCCCGTTCACAACCACCCCAATCCCACCTGCCAAGGAGCTGGTCCCTGCTGAGGGAGGGACAAGCAGCCCCCTCTGGGCAGCGAGCAGATGGTCAGAGCTGTCACCCTGGCTGGGCCCCCAGGATCAGAGGGGCGGCCTGTGGGGCCACATCGTCTTCCAAGGGGACGCCGCAGAGGAAAGCACGGAAGGCCTGGCCGGTCCTCGCTGCTGCCGCACAGTGGGCACGTGGAGGCAGCGGGGCCGGCCTTCCCGTCCCGTATCCGGGCCTGCATCAGGCACCTCCTCCCGTCCCCAGCCGCACTCGGAATCTGGCCGAGGGCTGAGCAACTTCAGAGCTAATGAACTTCAACCTTCCAGGGAACGCTACCATTCCCACGCCCCGAAGTGCAGTTACTTTGTAATTAGACGGAAGAACGAAACCCCAGACACCCGTCCTGGGAAAGTGACCGTCGAACTTCTTGGTAGGTTTCCTGGCCGTTAGACCGCACTTACTCATTTCACCCGGAAAAAGCGTATGTTACTTCAATTTCAGCTAATGCCGTGATGATACGACGTGGGTTAGCGAGATCGTGGGCGCGCAGCTGAGTCACCGGAAGACACACTGTGGGCGTGAGCGCTAAGGGAGCCTCTGGGCCACGTGACCCTCCCGGGAGCTTCAAGGTGGGGAGACTCGGGGCTGAGGCCCAACGGCGATGAGTGTTCACTGTGAGGACCAGTGAGGCCGCACCGCCGAGAGCGCGTGATGGCTTCGCCTGCGACTCTGCTCTGAGTGTCCCATGCGGGCCAGACAGGTGACCCCCGAACTCTGTCCCCGCCACATACCAAGAACACAACCAACACGTGGCCCAGGGCTCAGAACACACCACAACAGAGACTCGCCAGCTCAATGGGACCAGCACTGGCCACGGCTCCTGAGAAGTCCGTCTCGCTGAGCACTGAGCATGCATGAACCAGTGTCCTCACGCGGGGACCCCATCAGGCGGGGTCACCACTTGACGCTCACCCCACAAATGAAGAGGCTGCTGCATGACACGGACGCACCACACTCCCGCTCACCCTGACCATGGTAAGCGTGCAAACAGCTGGCCCCTCGTGCCAAGACGCTGCTGAGGCCCTGTACCCACACCCAGTCCGGGGGAGGGGGGGCGGGCAACGAGGGCCACTCCTGGTTCCCCCACAGGGCCTGTGACCATCATACAGACCACCCGCTGCACGCCAGGAACTCCGCTGAGCGCTCACTTGTACAGCTTATGAACCCCCATCCTGCTTCCAGAGGTGGGCGAGCAGAAGCTCCAAGAAGCAGCCACAGGCGGGAAGAAGGAGGGAGGGAGGGCAACCCCCACTTTCTGTTTATTTGCTTATTTTTTGCACTTAGAACAAAAAACTCAAAGGGTGTTTTTATTTTTTTTTCATTTGTTTTTATTTAAGTTCGATTTGCCAACACAGAGTAGGACCCCCCAGTGCCCATCCCGTCAAGTGCCCCCTCAGTGCCCGTCACCCAGTCACCCCCACCCCCCACCCGCCTCCCCTTCTGCAACCCTTTGCTTATTTCCCAGAGTCAGGGGTCTCTCGTGGTGATGCGGTGAAAATTACATGTCCTGAGTCCCCATGCTTTTGTCCATAAGACGGCATTTCCGAACGCTGACCATGTGTGTCAAGTCCGCACACACGCAAGCTTGCTTTTACGCAGAACCACGCGCCGCAGCCCTGTTCTCGCTTAGCTGTCGTCGCCTAGCGGTGCCACGTGTTGGAACTGCCGCCACCCCGCACGTGAAGGCCCCGGCGTACACACATCGCGACGTATGGACCACGTTGCTGCAGGCGGATTGTCAGTGACCTCTGCTGGTCCCAACAACGCTACGATAAACCTTTGCGTGTGAAGAAGAGTCTCCCTACTGTTTGCTGCGAGGAGCCAGAGGCCGTGGGACAGCTGGAACACCCGCTCCGGGGCTCAGACCCGGCCGGCCCCCCACTCCTCGGTCGTACGACCCAGAGGAAGCCTCTTTACTCGTCTGAGCCTCGATCCTCGCCTGTGAAACAGGAACAGTACAAATCCGCCTGGAAGAATGGCCAGGAGATGACGCGAGCCGGGGTCCTGAGGCTGCGTCGCGCTCAGCACCGAGCACAGGCTGGAAAGATGTGAGCTGTTCCTCACGGCACCTGAGCCGCCTGGGGCTTGAGGCCCCCCCTCAGCGTGGACTCCGGGCCTGGGGTTTGCACGCAGTCACATCACAGCTCCTCTCCGTGCATTACTTCCTTCTCTTTCGTAAGCAGTCAGTGAGTCTACACATGGGCAGCTGGAGGACCGGGGCCATCTGGAGATGAAGACCCCCACGTCCTCTGCTGCCCTCAGGTCTCTGGGCGGGCATGAGAAATAGGAGTCGAGGGCACCACCTGAGGTAGCAAGGTACAGCCCCCAGGGATGTGGGGGGGGGGGCGGTTCTAACTCCTCGGTGAGCCTCTCAGGCCTGCAAGACCTAGAGTCCAGCCTCACCCCTGGCCACTGCCCACAATCCAGCACATGCCCTCTCCCTTCCCCACTGCTCCCCAGGCCTTCCAGCATGCTCTTCTCTCTGACCGGGACACTCTTCCTACCCTCTTCCCCACCTTGCCCTTTGCTTACCTAACCCCTAATAGTCCTTAGGTCCTTATCACTTCCTCCAGGAAGCTTTCCCTAACCACAGGCTAGACAATCGCCACCAAGAGCAAGATTGGCTCTGAGGCCATGGCACAGTCATGGGAGGAACCCACGGCTTCAGGGAGACAGGTGGTCTAGTGTCAGGAGCCATGTGTGTCCTGTGCTGAGACCTAGCTGAGGTCACCTGGCCAGGAGGGCAACATCTTCCCTCCATGCAGAGTGAAGTTTTGGCCAGAGAATACAAGGTTTGGGTCGGGGAGGACTTCTCAGATGAAAGAGAACTAGCCCTACAAAAGATGAGTAAATCTGACAACGATACAATATAGAACTCCCATCCACTGAGATGGACTCAAAGAGACTGTCTGCCACACTTAGAAAAAGAAAAGTCTCAATTTTTTTGAAAGGGACAAAAACTTAAAATGGTAAACAGGCCTTTCACAGAAAACAAAAACAGCCCATAAAGAGGTGCTCAACTTCATCTGCTATCAGGCAAATGTAAATTTAAATCATGGCAAGATACCATTTCACATAAAAATCTTAAACATAAAAAAAATCTTAAATGTGAAAAGACTACCAGGTGTTAGTGAGGCTGGGGAGCTTTGAGAACTCTGGTACATAGCAGGTGGCAGTGCAAACAAGTACACTTGCTCTGGGAAACAATTTGGAATAACCTAATAAAGTGAAACATGCCTAGAACAAATGCTCCAGCAATTCTGCTCCTCAGGATAGACCCTCAAAATACTCTTGCACACATAAGCTGGTGCAGTCACTGTGGAAAGCATTACGGAGGTCCCTCAAAAAGCTAAAAACAGAACTCCCACGGGGCACCTGGGGGGCTCAGTTGGTTCGGCATCTGACTCTTGATCTCAGCTCAGGTCTTGATCCCCAGGGTCATGAGTTCAAGCCCCCCATTGGGCTCCATGTTGGGCATGGAGCCTGCTTTAAAAATATATATATAGAACGGCCCTCGATCCAGTAATCATACTACTGAGTATTTACCCAAAAAATATAAAAACACTAATTCAAAGGGATACATGGTTTATAGCAGCATTATTTACAATAGCCAAATTATGGAAGCAGCCCAAGTGTCCATCAATTGACGAATGGATAAAGAGGATGTGGGGTGTGTGTGTGTCTGTGTGTGTGTGTGTCTATGGAGAGAGAGAGAGGGAAGCATATAACTCAGCCATAGACGATGGCCACTCATGCAGATCCTAACCCATCTCCAGCCTGCAGACTGGCCCAGGGGCAAGAGCAAACCTCTGCACCCTGAACATACAAGGGAGGAAAGAGCCCCAGGGTCCCGACCTCACACCCCAGCCCTGCGCAGCCTTAGCAAACTTCCTCTACCCATTCATTTCTTCACCTATATTGAGTTCCTAGCAACATCATCGTACATGATAGGGACTCAGTGAATACTTGTTGAATGAATGAGTCAATGATTTCTAAGATTCCTTCTTAACTACCGCCCTCATCCCAATGTATTCACTAGGGAGAAATTGTGGCTACAGCTTCTAGCACCACCTCCCCCGACACACAAATGAATATCCCAGAATTTGAAGTGGCACGTCAGAAAGTTCTCTGTTCTGTTCGATCCAAACTTTTGGTATTTTAATGTTACAGATTTTCTTTCCCAAATGTCAGCTTCCCTTCTATTTTCCCTTTCACTGTCACAACAAGCACACAAGTATTTTCGATGGAATCTTACCAAATGGCACATCTTTCATTTTGTAAACTATATACATGCAAACTCCTCTCCCACCCCTCTGCCAAGCTCCATCTTGAGAACCAGGGATTTGGTTTCTTTGACCCTCGACTCCTGACTCCAATTCCCGGCCCTCAAATTCCACCCAGGACAGGTCATTCTTGGGTTTAGAGGGAGGCTGGGGGGCAAATGAGGAAGAATCAGGGCTCCTTGAGCAGGGGTGGGATTTTCCGTTAACATCCACTGAAGTCCTGAGCATACCAGCCTAGTCCATTCCAAATCACTCTTCCCCACTTCTTGGCTTCAACTCTGCCTGGCTGGAGACAGGAAAAGGAAGCTGGAGCCTAGCAAGCTCCAGATTTCAGAAATAGGACGGTGCCTTGGCTAAGTGCATGGGCATTAAAGTCAAAAAGAACCTCTTTGGGTCTCATGCTCTTTACCTGTAAAACACACTAATAATCTCACCTCAGAGAGTCATTGAAGGGCTTACATGCATATGTGTAATGTACATTTAATATATGTAAAGATACTTGCAGATCAGCATCCAAAAAAAGTCACCATATCCCCAAACCACTTCTGTTTGACTTTGGAAGGAATAAAACAGTCTTTACACTCAATTTGCTTTTTAATTGGGCTCATCTGCAGCTAGTGCTGCAGTGGTGGGGTGGAGGAGGGGCTCCGAGGACTTCTGGAGGCACCACTGGTCTTGGGCATCTCAGCAGTCAGTGTAGGTCCACCCACTGCTTTCAGACAGGCCAATGCCAGCCGTGCTGAGAAAGCACCCACATCCCGCACCCTTGGCACTGGATGAGCTGCATCAAACAGCACATGGGCTTCTACCACCTTGGCTCACCTAACACAAGGCAGGTGGGAAAGCAGGCCAGAGACTAGGCTGTGCATGAGGGGCACAGTCAGGACAAGCAGTGAGAGCTGGAGTGGTCACAGTGGTTAAATCCTGGGGCAGAAACCTGGCTGCAGAGGCTGTCAAATCAAGGGACTGATGTGCGGAGCCCACAAAGGTAGGAGGTCTTGCACAGAATTCAGTGGAAGGGCTTTGAAAGCCTAAAGCCAAGTGGATCAGCACCTAGGATAGCGGCGGCACCCCGGCCAGTATGGCGGTGCTGAGGTGTCCAGGCACCCCCACCACCCCCGTCAGAATCAGCAAACAGCAGGCTGCCGCCAGTCCCTCCTCTGCATCATGGAAATCCCATGGAGCAGTCACGGCATTTTCTGTTGCTGAGCCCACATACAGCCTCAGCATCCTTACCAACAGCACATTTGAGGCTCAACCAGTTGCCTGTCCACAGGAGGAAAGCTACTGGTCTCCCTGTGTCTTTACAGAACCACTGATAAAGGCCAGTCTGGCTGAAAACTAACTTCAAGGGGCGCCTGGGTGGCTCAGTCAGTCAAGTGTCTGTCTTTGGCTCAGGTCACGATCCAGGGTCCTAGGATTGAGCCCAGGGGTTGCTAGGGCTCCCTGCTCAGTGGGGAATCTGCTTCTCCCTCTGCCCCCTCCCCCCTGCTCATGCTCACTCTCTTGTGCTCTCTCTCTCCCAAATAAGTAAATAAAATCTTTAAAAAAAAAAAAAAGAAAAAAGAAAAAAGAAAAGAAAAGAAAACTAACGTCAACCCCACTAAAGGCACCAAACAGTTCCATGTCAGAAAGGAGGGCACAGGAGATCCCTGGATGGCTCAGTGGTTTAGCGTCTGCCTTCGGCCTAGGGTGTGACCCTGGGGTCCTGGAATCGAGTCCCACAGCGGGCTCTGTATGGAGCCTGCTTCTCCCTCTGCCTGTGTCTCTGCCTCTGTCTCTTTCTGTGTTTCTCATGAATAAATAAATAAAATATTAAAAAAAGAAAATAATAGAAAAGAGGGCACACCTCTTGGTTTGATTGGAGGTTCTGGGTAGGAGAGGCGAGGAGAGGGACAGGGCACTGCATCTTCAGAACATCCTAGCCCACCTCCCCAGCCTCAGGCACCAGACTATCCGGCGCTTTGTCTTTCTTCCCATCCTTCCTTTGTCTTGTGTGAAAATGGTCTGAAAACCTCCTATCTTCATAAATGAGTTGACTCATTCACATAGTGATAATTTCTTGGGGCCTACTCTGTGCCAGACATGGTGCTAAGCAGCAGGGACACAGGAGCAAACAGCTACTGGCTCACTCTCCTGGAGCTGACAGCCTGGTGCGAGAGTCAGTGCGAGAGTCCATGTTCGTCGGCGATTAGCCCTCAGGAGCGCGTCAGGACAAGCTGAGAGCAGGCTGAGAGAAGGAGACGGGTCTGTGAGTGCATGTAACAAGCCAAGGAGCCAGCTCCAGGGAAAGAGAGGAACCTTCAGACATGTAGGAATTGGGGCTCCTCTGCCTGGGGTCTTGATCCTTGAGCTGACTGAGGGGAAGGGCTACAATAATACAAAACCACGTAGTTTGAGCAAGTGCCATCGGGTGTCCTTCATCGGGTGCAAGGACTTCAGGAGCCCAGGCAGGGTGGTTGAGGTTCCTTCCTCCCAGGCCTTGGGGAGAACCAAGGCCTGAAGAGTATCTATAGACCACAGTGCAAAGGGAGCAAAGATGCCAGAAGAAGGGGGCCAGGGGACCTTGGACCCTGCCCCCACAGCATCCAGCCCGGCGGTGTCCGCACCTCCCCACCGGCCAGCCACATTGCACACTGGATGCCGACATCAGCACGAGGGGTTCTCGGGGAAGGCCAGCCCTTGAGAGATGGCCTGCGGGCTCGTCAGGGCTGTGCCACGACCTCCAACAGCCCCCAGGGCCAGGGGCTAAATACGGGCAGGAGGGAGAGACCAGGTGCTGGACAGCGTCTAGCTCCAGCGCCCGGAGCCTCGGGTCACCCTTGTCCCCATCACCACCTCATCTTCCTTTCAGCACAGTGACTGTTTGTTCTTCCAATTCCTTCTGGAAGACTCCAAACAGCCTATTTGCTCAAGAGCTGAGGACAACATTCCAGTCTTAAGCAGAGTATTTAGGCAAATGCAAACATGTGCTGGTTTCTCTTCTCAGTTACATTCTTGGCAAAGGAATTATTTCGCCAAAAGACAAGGCAGGACTTTTGAGGGTCCACCCACCCTACCCCGGCCCCAGCAGCGGGGCCGCCGACCCTTACCGTCCCCACGTCTTTTAAAGACCTGTGATATGAAGGGTGATGGCTACGAAAAGGTGGCACGGGGATCCCTGCTCTCGTGGCCACATGAGTTTCCCCAAGATAAAACTCGCAGACGTGAAGACACATGCCCAAAGATCTTTAAACTAGAGAAGTATGGAAAAAGCTCGATAGAGTACACCAACGCCAAATCCCGCTCGTGGCATTGTAGGAGTCACAATGCGTTGCCCATGGGGAACCTGGGTGCAGGGCACATGGAGTCTCTCTGCATTAGTTCTCATAATTGCAGAGGAATCTCAGTTACAAAGTTTAAAGTCTTTTTTTAAAAAAACACATAATGTGGAAACCATCTCATTTCAGGCCTAGCACTGGCCTGTCTGGGCAGAGCAGCCATAAGAAAACCTAAAACTATTTCTCCAAAGCCCATTTTGGTGCATTTTTAACAAACAGATTTTTAATTTTTTTTCATACAGGAGGTCTTCAAAGAAGCCATGTCCAGCCATCCCCCGATGATCCCAGCCCGGCCCTATGACCCTTGGGGTGCCCGTGCCCTGACCTGCGCCCCAGCTTGAGACCCTGACACTGAGGGGAGACCAGGGCGGAGCAAGGGCCAGCTGACTGCCCTGCGTGAGGGCCAGTCTTTAAGAAGGAATCTTCCGGGAGGACCGTGCCGACCTGCTTCTGTCGCTACCTACGTGAGCCCGTCGGGTCCCTGCCAGCAGTTTATTAATATTTTATTGAAAACTCGAAGATGATTCAAACTTCAGCTGTCATGATAAGGTGCTGTTGCTAGGCAACGCCCGTGCCTGTCTGCAGAGCGTCCGTGCAGCTCCTCCCCGCCTCGCGAAGCTCAAGGTCAGGCCCCACCAGCCCGGGACGCAGTCCACGCGGACCACCGCCGCTGCGTGCGCGCTGCCTACCCAGAGGGACTCGGCCACCACAGCGACGCCCGGCTCACGGGCCCCCCGGCGCCCGACACGCCGCCCCAACTCACCGTACTCGCTGTCGTAGAACATGACGAACTTCTGCCAGCGGAGCTCCGTCACCAGCCTGAGCATGACGTCGTTGAGGCGCACGGGCGGTCTGGAGGCCAGCGTGTACGCCTCACCGTCAGGGCTGGGGTTCAGGTGGCAGGCGGTTCGCGGGGACCCTCCCGGGTTGCGCTGGACAAACAGGTGTGGGATGTGCATCGCATCTGTGAGAGACTGCAGGGCGTTGGCTGACGCACAGCCGGTGGATGTGACCAAGGCCAAAATCCCCTGGGTCATGAGGTCACAGGCTGGAAAGAGGGGAGAGAAGAGGGGGAGTCAGCATGGGGGCACAGCTGCGCTCACATCGACCCACACGGCCCACGCCTGGCAGCCGGCGCCCGGGCCCCGAGGAATGCTGCCTCGCTCCGGAGGCGGACCCATCCCGCCAGGCCAGCAGCTCCCGCATGCAGAGGCCCACTGGCGCTTTCAGGGCTCCAGCCGGCTGGGGGTGCTGGCACCCGTTCAGCACGTGGGTCCACGAGGCCGGGGAGGCAGCATCACTTGCTGCAGACTACTCAAGGAGGGGTGGCAGGACAAGGATCCAGCCCCATCTGCTTGAGACGCCCGTCAGAGCTGCTACAGTAGCCACCCTGCCTTCCATCTGGATCTGAGCCCTTTAAAAAGAGCCAAGAACTCGTTTTGTGGATCTCTGTACCCCCTAGGCCATGAATATGCTGTGTGTGTTCTGCGGAGCTGATAGGGCTGAAGGGAACGAATTACATCAGAGAGTCAGGGCGACACTTACCCCAGGGGACTCAGGGTGCAGGCAAAAAAAAAAGAGAGAGAGAGAAACCCCAGGTCTTCTGGCCAAGTCCACTTGATTCATATCATAAAATACTGGGCCAAACCCCAGAAGAAGCAGGTGCTTCCAGAAGCCCAGCATTACTCAAAACCCAGCTGGTAATCACAAAGGCAAATACAGGAGGTGGAGGAGGAGCTCAGGGGCACGCCCTGGTCAGCAGTCAGCCCGGATCTGCGAGGGTTGCCCCTTTGGGCCGCCCACTTACGTCCTCTGGGGACATCAGACATCAATTCATAGAAAGATGCACCTCCCGACACCGCAACCCACTGCACCAGTTTCGAAGCAAACATTTATTAATAACGCGTATGCGACGGAGGAATGTGGGAAAGCAGATGCAATTTCAAAACACAGCCCGCGCGTGTCAGCAGGCCATCTGCCGCACACGGCAGACTTTTGAACAACTTTGACAATGCGGTTCTTTCGGTTGAGAGCCTTTGGATTTATGTAACGTCTCAGACAGGGCTAAGGGAAGGAGAGCGGGAGCCGGGGACACCGGCCCAAGGAGAGGGCGGTGGGGGCCTGGGAAGGAGAGCAGGCTTCCCGACACCGACGCTCGGCTGCTCCCTGGGCACGCTCACAAGTGGGCAGGATGATGACCCGGGTGCCCGCGGTTCTCCCTGCTGGGCCCTCGACCCCCATGCACCATGCACGGGAGTGGGCGTGCTGCAGTGAGAGTCCCCAGGCCACCCCAGGAGTCGCGCAGCCACCCAAACGCTCTGACCTCCCATCCAAGCTTCACGCGGCATTCCTCCTAAAGAGATGCAGCTGTGTCGTGCTCCTGCTGTCCTCGGACAGGCACGGGCGTTGCCTAGTCCTTCTGTGGCTCCCGGGGGCCTCGGGACACAGTCAAACCCCCGAGGGCTGTCTTGCGGGCTCCGTGCTCTTCACATGCCCCTGCCCTCATTGTGCTCAGGCCAACAGCCCACCTTTCAGCCCCCGGGACCCACCACGTTTTCTGTTGCCTCTTGAACCTTCGCACTCAGTCCTCAAGACGCAGACTCCACATCCTCAGGCTGGCTAAGGGCCCCCGTCACCCCGCACTTCCCCATCCCAGCACGATGCAGAGGCCACAAACTCAGGGGGCCACAGGTTGTGCCTTCCCCAGACACACGGCACTCAGCAAAGACCGGGGCAAGGCTACAGTGAGCCTTAACATTTTCATCATGGAGCCTCTGCTCCGTAATTCCATCTCGGGCACCTATCCCAATTATGGGAATGGCTTGAGATCCCCAAACATTCAGAGGATACTTATCCAGACTCCCGAAATAGCGTTCACAGTCTAAACGATGCAAATAGGCGAGTGGTTACGAAAACCGCTGTTTGTTGACAGCACGTGAGGCCTTTAAAATTACTTACAAAGACGCTACGATCACATGGGAAAGTGCTTATCCTAAAAAAGTCACGTGAAAATAATACAAAACTGTATGCATTTTATTATGTCAATTAAATACAACACACACGCAAGAAAAGCCGGAAGGAAATACTGCAAAATGCTAAAAAGCGACCGCATTTTACAAGAGGCCTGAACTGAGTTTTCCTTCCTTTCTGTATCTTGCCAAAATTTCAAGTCGTGAACAGATAATTCTTTCAGAAGGGGAAAATAATCTTCCAATAATGGGTAAGTTGTGAAGCTACGTGGGAGGAGGGACGATCCTGTGAGAATCTTCCCTGTGCCAAACCCTGTTGAGTACTTCGTGTATCTTACTCTCACGACACCTGTTGGAGCGGGCGTCACTGGGTCCATTTTCCAGATAACCCAGTCGTGAGACCAAACAACCGATAAGAACGGGGCTGAACGGAGATGCCAGCTACTCTAAAAAACACTGAGAGGCAGCTAAGTGACAACAGCGGGGCACGAAATTATATGCTCACCAGGATTGCAACTAAAAAGCATGCTTATGGAAAAGGCAGGAGAAATCACCGAAAGGCAAGAAAAAAAACCCAAAGTGCTGTGATGCTGAGTGGATTTCTCTTTATTCTCTGGTACATGCTTTCTTCGATGCCAATACCCCGAATTTCTAACTCTGAGAAGTAACCGTACAAAATAACCTGCACATTGCTAGGATGTCAAGCTGCCCACACACACTGCCCTCCGGCTCTCCGTCGTCCACCCTCAAACTCCCTCCTGCGTCATCACCTGACCTCCGACGGCAAACCCTCTGCCCACCCCATATACAAGCGTTCTTTTTTTAAAGATTTTATGTATTTATTCATGAGAGACATAGAGAGAGAGGCAGAGACACAGGCGGAGGAAGGAGCAGGCTCCCTGCAGGGAGCCCGACACGGGACTCGATCCTGGGACCCTGGGGTCACACCCTGGACCGAAAGCAGATGCTCAACCGCTGAGCCACCCAGATGCCCCACATACACAGGTTCTGAAGTCGCTGAACCTCTCTGAGCCTCAGTTTACCCATCAGGGCATGCATCCCGCTGCCCACTGCAGCCTGGCCTCTTCCCTCCTGCAAGCTTCCTACGTAGACTCAGGACCCACCCCCCTCGCGATGTGCAAACCCCTGCCCTGTGGGTTGGGGAAAGCAAAGACCAAGAGGACACCAAGCCCCAACTTTGAGGAGTTTGACTCCACCAAGACAGACCCACGCATCAGCCCATGAGGAGGGAGAGACCAAGCTCCTTGGGCCTGGACAGCAGGGACAGCAGAGCCTCGAGGAACAAGGATTCACACCAGCAGACGAAGGAGAGCAGCGTGAGAGGGGCCAGCGTGACAAAGACCCAGGGCCGGGCAGCAGGAACCCTCTGGGAGGCACTGCCCGGGGGGTCACCCGCCCGGTCCTGCTGGCAGCCAGGGACACCACCTTGTCGGCGGGGCCCAGGCCCACGGGGGCAGGAGCACAGGCCCTAGAGCCTCACCAACCACAGCTCTGGTTCAGGCTCATCTGGCCAGCGGTCTGCAACCACAGGCCTGTCTCCTTCCTGAGCCCTGTGTCCCACGAAGTGAGGCTCTGAATCCTTCCCCGGGAGAGCTCGGGGAGCACCGACCTAGGACACAGCCCTGTGAACCCCGCTGAGCACCCGAAAGCACTTCCATAGGAGCCGGTCTCCTGCCCCGCTCCTCGGGCACCCCCCACCCCCGCCATCCCACGCGAGCCGTGCCCAGGAGCCCAAGACAGCAGAACGGCCTCGCCCCTGGCATGGCAGCCCTCCCCGGGGAGGTGAGCAGCGCGGCCTGCCCAGGACAGCCACCTGCAGCACCACGCGAGCCACTCGGCCGCCGGGCTGGGGGACGGGGCGGGCCGTCGAGGCTAGAAGCTTCTGGCAGGCACTAATGGAGAGGCCTGATGCGAGTCAATTTGCACTCCGCGGTGAATGGCCTGCTAATTGGGGCACAGTTGAAATGATGGGTATTTAGAGGCTCCTAACATAAAAATAATGTGATCAAAATACATCAGATCAAAGCCAATCAGCTATTAGCTTAATGAAGGTTGTGCGCTCATCCCCGGGACAGGACGTTCTACGACTCACACCTGCGCCGCACACGCTCACGCTGAACCCCCGCGCCAGGGCGCCCTGGCCAGAGCCTCAGTCGGGCCCTGCCGCACACACCCGTGCCGAGTGCTGGCCCTTGCTGGGCCTCCGACGCACAGGACGACGGCACCTCCTCCACGGAGCCGGGACCGTGAAAGGTGTCGGGCATGTGGAGCCACCCCACGCAGGGGGGGTGCAGAGGCCACCAGGGTTACTGCCTCTCCTGCTTTGTGGAGACTGCTCTGCAGCTCATGACAAGAGAGCGGCCTCTGCTATCATTCTTTGCCTCCAATACCACGTGGCCATAAAGCAGATCTGGGTCCTGACTGCAACCACGCGGGCTTGATGGCTCGACCCTGGGCGGCTCATCAGCAGGAAACGAGCAGCCCAGGTGGATGCAACCATCAGCTTCGAGCCCCGGCCTGACCGTGGGGGCTGGGAGAGAGGAAGGTGTCTGCAAAGGTCACCGCATGGCCCACTGGCTTCCCGGGACTTGGAGGAAGAGGGCGCTCAGAGCTCAAGCCGGGACCCAAACCAGAGGGCCCACGAGCTCTGCCGGCGGCCCCGGGCAGCCCCACAAATTCCTGCCGCTGTGCCGTGGGGACGCCAGCATCCCGCTGACCCAGGCCTTCCCGGACACGAGCCCCCCAGGGCAGGACGTGCAGGTGTAGGACCATGGGATCTCCACAAGCCTCGTCCCACCTGAGCCTTCTGATCTCCTAGTGAGGAAACTGAAGCACGGAGAGGGCTGGCTGGGCTGGGGCCACACAGCCGCAGGGCGACGACAAAGGGCCCACCAGAGGCAGACCAGCAGGAGCCTCTAGAGCCGGGCCCAGCAGACAGAGCCCGCGGGATCCTGCAGCCCGTGCTGCCCAGAACGTTCCTGGGGAGAAACTCGTAGGGCAGACCCCAGGGAGGGAGCTGGGGGGACAAGGCCTCTCCCTCCCGATAGCAAACCCCTGGCTGGTGCCTGCAGATGACGCTGTTGGTAAGAGAGGCGGCCTCGGGCACTGAGGTCACTCCAGGCACCACCCCTGTTTCATACCCAGGCTTCTCCATCCCCATGGAGGTTCCTGGAAAATTCTCAGACCAAGGTGGGAGGGAGGAGGAAGCAGCCGCCCCAGAAGGCTTGAGCTGGAAGAGACACACAACTCCCGGGGCCACCACCCACCAGCGCTGCTGGCACAGCTACCCCAGCCCCTCCACCGGGGCCCCTGGCACCTCCACGCCTGCTCCTCCCAGAAGACCCGGCGCTCCCGGCACAGGCAGGGTCCACCCGTGGGGGCCCTGCTGTTCTGAGGATCGGATCCCTCCACCCCATGGCCTCCGGGTGGCCCCTTCGAGAACCACCTGTGTTGCGGGTGGCACTGCACCTGGTAGAAGGAGGTGCCCGGCGAGGCCTGGCAAGACTCCGCTTATCTCAGCAGGCAACAGAAGGGGGAGCCAGGCTCTGGGCAGCCGGGGGCTCCACCCTGCCCTCCAGAGGGCACGGGCTCCCGCTCCGAGGGGGTCCCCAGGCCACCCCAGGGGCCCCCGCACCTCTGCCTGCCCCGGAAGTGGGGCTCCCGGGGACAACCCATTATCGGGATCATCGTAACAGCCAGGAGCCCTCCCCTTCCCCGAGCCGCCCTCATTATCCGTGCCCTTCCTTCTCCTCCTTTAAGCTGGCACCGGCTTTATTAATATTTGAATTCTAATGGCTAATACTTTAAATTAAGGTAGCATTTATAAATACTTTATAGTCCATGAATAATTGACCAAATTTAGTATTGTCATAACTCATAGTAAATTATTGATCCACGGAGAATAAATATTTTTTCATGTTTTATTAAGACACGTAAAAGGTAAACAAACCCACGAAATGAGGGGGAAAGGGTGGCGGGTGCTGGAGCCCTGGTCCCAGACCAGCGACCCCGTCTTCCAGACCCTCTGCATGCACGCCACCGCCAGGTCCTCGAGGTTTTCTCCCCAGCTTTCCTCCCCCCGCCGTGGCTTCAGCCACTAGGACGTCCCCACGGGACCCCGTACATCCGACTCCTCCACCTGCCGCCTTCCGTTCCAGGCACCACGGCCGAGTGGCCTTCCTGAAGCCTCAAGCAGCGTGCTTCCCCATGAGGACTGCACCCCACTGCCTTTAAAGTCACCATCACCCCAGCGACACCTTCGAAGCCCTGGGTGGCCCACACCCACCCCTCGGAGCCCCAGCCCAGCTCCCCCGAGCTCCCCCTGCTCTGGCTCCCCACCACCCCGCCCTGCCTGCACCCACTGCCTGGCTCCCCTCGCCCGCAGTTTTGTGGGTCACCGTCACTCCCACCGACAACCTTGCACAACCTCCATCTCCCCGTTACTGTGCCCACCCGCCACCCACCGACGTCTGCGTCCCTGGCCTGTGGGTGCGGCAGCTACGGCCCCGAGGGTCTCCGAGCTGTGAGCGCAGGTGCAGCAGCGTGGGGGGCCTGTCACCGTTGAGGCCTGCCTAGCACCCAGCGCAGCCCAGGGGGCACCGACCCCTCGGCATCATAGGCCCCCCGCCATCCGCACCCCCTCCGTGACCAAACTCCCGAGTCTGCGGAGCCCCCCCCCCGGCCCAGGTCCTCCCTGGGGGCAGCCTCGGTCCACAGCGCGGAGGACAGTTTCCGAGAACTGCCCCACCCTGCCCTGCTAAGGACAGTGGCACCAAGAGGCTCTAGGGCGGGGGGGGGGGGGGGGGAGATAGGGCACAGGGGTGGGGGGGCGTGGACTAGGGTACAGAGGGAGGGTGCCGGCTGGGGGGGGGCATGGGATAGGACGTGGTGGGTGGGTGCGGGCTAGTGTGGGGGGGGGGCATGGGATAGGGTGCAGGGGGAGGATGCGGGCTGGGGGAGGATATGTGGGATGGGGGGTCCTGCGGGATAGGGTGCCAGAAGGGGGGGGCATGGGATAGGGTGGGCAGGAGGGAGGGAGGGGGCATGGGCTAGGGCGCCGGGGGGCCCTGAGGTCGTCGGCAGGGCCTCAGGCCCCCAGCACCCTGCGCTGGGAGCTCCCACGCCCTCCAGCCTCACGTCAGCCCCCCGGGACCCCCCCAGGAGCAGGGACAAGGGCCCCACTGGTCATGGGACCTCAGCCCAACACAAGCGGGCAGCGGGGGCAAGCAGGAGGCATGGAGCCCAGCGGGAGGGTGGAGGAGAGCCGGCGGTGCCAGGCCGATCTCCGGAGCCTCATCCTCGTGCCAGTTAATGAATCAAACCCGACTCCCCACTCCCACAGACTGGAAACACGGGGAACACTGGGTGGGACCTGCCGGCGTACTTATAGGCCTCCAGCTCCTCGTTCATGGCTCTCACGGCTCTGCCAGTGGGGGCCGGGCTCCGGCCGATGCACACGAGGCCCACGCTGTAGAAGCTAAACCCGGACGGTGACAAGTCCCGGGAGACTCGAACCTCGAAAGCAGCAGAGCACCCAGGGGCCTTCTGCGGCTCTCGCCGCGGCCCCAGCCCAGACGGCTCTTGGCTGCTCGCCCACCTGCCTCTGAAGGGCTCCTGCACCTTGCCACACCCGTCAGCCTCCTGGCCTCCCGGCCTCCAGCATTTCTCTCCCCAACCCACCCTGCGGACCAAAGTTCCACAGCTGAGCGTGGCCCCAAAATACGGGCCGTGCTCCCCACCACCTGGGAGTCCAGGTCCAGCCTGTGGGAGCCCCCAGGAACCCCCAACTCCACCCCAGCGTGGCCCCCAGTACTGTGCAGCGTGCTCATGCCACCGTGCCCCCCCAATCTCTAACTTTGCACGTGTCGATTCCTCTTTCTTGAGGCCTTTCCTCCACGCTGTGCCCTTCAAACTCCTCCCCTTCCTCCAAGACTCATCCCAGATGCTTCTTTCCCCATGGAACCTTCCTTGACTTCCCCTCACTTAGGAAGATTAATCATCCCTTTCCCCGGGGGTCGGAAGTACTTTATCCTTTCTATCAAGTATGTATTATTTGACTTCCTGCTTCATTCCTCAGGTCCCAAGAAAAGCTTCCAGGCTTTCTGGAGGCCCGGGCTCAGGGCCCGATATGGAGATGCCCGGAGAACGTTCACGGCAGGAAGGAGCGAGGGAAAGCACAGATGCATGGGGACTGGCTGAAGCAGCTGGAAATGTCCATGCTACCAGGGGAACGAGGCACCCAGAGAATCCGTGGGCGGGATGCACGTCAGGAACCAGGCAACGACAAAGCGTGCCTCGCCCTACAAGCAGTATAGGGAGAATTAGGATCTTGGGCTCTGGGGCCTCCAGACTTGGCTCAGAATCCAGTACCGGCGTGGATGAGCCAGGGGACACTCATTTCCTCTAATTCCGCCCAAGAGGGAGGGACTGCTTAGAGGTGGGAAAAAGGAGAGTGAGAACTGTGAAGAAAGGAACGGTGCCACCCCACAGCCGGCGAGGCAAGGGAGACGGCCAGCCCTGAGGAGCACAGGTTCCACGGGACAACTCAGGCCCGAACCCAGCTGGCAGCCTGGCTCAGAGAAGACAGCAGCAGAGGCCATTTGGGGAGCTCAGTGTCCCGGGGACATGGGGCGTCCCTGCGTGGCCACAGCTGGGCCAGGCATGGATACCCCAAGGTATCCAAGGTGCTTCCAGCTCTAGAGCCAGGGTGAAAAGCAGGGAAGGGCCATGGCAGGGTTGGGCTGGAGCTGAGGACACAACCCCTCTGCCACTCCGGACCACAGAAGGGAACACGGAGCCCGTCTGCATCTCAGCAGATGCCCTATGGGGCCCGGCCCATCCGCCTAAGACTGAACCCACAGTTCCCCTGGGAAGGGAGCACCGCTCCCCACACCCGACAGGAGCAGGGACCCAGGGTTAGGGTGTTGCCCAAAGTCACAGAGGAGCTGGGGTTCACACCCTGGGCTGCCTCTGACCCCCAAGTTAAACGCGGGGGCCCAGGAGACAGGCAGGGCCCTCAGCAAGTCCCTTCAGCTGGCTGAGCTGCAGCCCCCACCTGCAGGGCCCTCAGGAGGATGGAATGAGCCAGATGCCAAGGCTGGACATAGGCCAACAGGCCGGACCCCAGGGCCTGACCTCGGCCCTCCCCACACCCCCCAGCTGCCAAGGCCGGTTCCGTGGTGCCTCTCCCCTCCCCACACCTGCATTTGTCTTCCCAAAGCAGAGGCCATCCCGTCGCCAGGGCTGCCTGGCCTGAGTGCTCCTGGCAGGCCCAGCACAGGCCTCTTGGAGGAGAACCGAGGCTCGCTGAGGCTGCGGGACCTCCCTTCCCATCTCCACCTATGGCTGACTTTTTGAGCTCTCTCTGCCTCTGTCTCTCTCTCCGTTTTTGCTTCTCACTTTCTGAGTGTTGGTCCTCTCTCAGAGTGCACGCTTGTGCATGCATCTCTCCCCCACCAGCCTATGCCCTCCACTCCCAATAGGACTGACTGGCCCAGAGGGGCAGAGCTCCACGTCCAGGCCTTGACTCCCAATCTCCTCCCTGGCTTTGGAAGCTGACCCACGGATGCCCGCCGGCTAGGCCCTCAGCTCCCCGTGCCCTCCAACCACCAGGATCAGCGTAGCAGAAGGAAGCATCACCTCTCAGCCAGCGCCCCTTCCAGGACGCCTGCGGGGGAGCCACAGAAATGTCCCCATCCTGCCAAGCTCCAGCACGGAGCTCCAGCTCCGAGACCTTGCACTCACCCTGCAGCCTGGCCTCCCAGCGGGCTTCCAAGAGGCCACCTCCGGGCTCTGAGGCCTGAAGCAGGGGTCCCGGAGGCTCTGCCGTGTCAGGCCCATGTCTCTGTCACGTGCATTCTCCTGCTAGACACTCAGCCTTGCAGCCCAGTTCACGTGCCTCTCCCTCTCGGGAGGACTTCTCCACCCAGGGCCCCGGGGCCCGCGTGTCCCTCCCCTCATCGTCACACTCCCTGCGTGGAGCAGTCCGAGCAGGCTGCTGTCTCACACGTGCCGGCCCCGACCCACAGCTGACTGCGAACGGAGCAGCAGGGGGAAGCGGCCCCACAAATTCCTGACCTGCATCTTACAGATGAACTTCATTCCATTCAGCCCATTTCCCATTTCTCGGCCCGGAGGCGGCAATCGCAAAGCCCAAGCCCTATCCTGTCCCTTGGCGTCCAGGAGCCCTGGCCCGTCTCCTTTCAGAACATCCACATATTTAGGTTTTAAAGTAGGAGGACAAAGGAGGAATGGGTCACAGCACCCGCGTTACACTCAAGACATGAAAATAAAGCCACTGGCACAAAATACATCTTGAATCAATTCTACGATGCTAATTCCTGCCCCTTGGGAAGTGTCTGCTCACTCATTCATCATCCATTCACTTATCAGGTGCTCAGCACCCTCCCGCCCAGCACACGCTGGTGCAGAGGACATGCAATGACAGAGGGGAAGGCTGCCGCCCAGCCCCCCGGGGGCTGAAACCCAAGGAAACGCAGCGCCCTTGCCTGTTCAGAGAGCTGCACCCGCTGCCCCCTGGGAAGATGGCACATTCCAGAGCTCCACTGCCTAGACCCAATCCCTGCTCTCTGCCTTCGGCTGTGAGCGGCTCTGGGCAAGTCGCCCCCTCTCCTTGTCCCACCACAGAAACGGCCTCACGGTCCTTTCAAATCAAATCAGTGCATCCAACCAGCAGAAGCAAAGGAGCACACGAAACCCACAGTGCCTATGACTCACAGGATAGGAACCAGACTCAGGTGAGTCAGAACCCAGAAAGCACCCCAGCCCCCACCGGTAAACACGACCGGCTGGGCATCTGCACAGGAGGGAGCTAGGACCAGAGAAGAAAGCAGCCCAGCCAGGTGCAAAATGGGCTGAGGGCGAGTGCCCGAGAGGCCACCGTGGGCCCACCTGCATGTCCCCCCTGCAGGGGTCCAGGGGCGGGTCTGCTGGCCCGAGGCGAGGGCAGCTCCCCCGAGCATCTACCTGCCGAGGCCTGCAGCTGCCTCTCTCACCTCCCCCAAGGCCCTGCGCGGCTCTGGGTTGTTCCCTCATTACCACCCCAGCAGCCACCACAATACCAGCCTGCAAAACTCAAGAGTCGGAGCCACTCTTACAGGATGCGTCCGGAGGAGGCAGTGGGCTCTGCTCCCAGCAGCCACCACCTGACGGCCTCTCAGGAAGGACTGGTGGGGGCGCTGGCTCGGCCCCCGCCGGCAGCCTTCCCAGCTGGACCACCCTGCATGCCAAGGGAACAGAGGCAAAGCCTCAGGACGCAGGCCACGGCCCACGCCACCCTGGCCACTGAGGACGGGCCTGCTGAGCCCAGCCGGGAGATGTGCGAGCCAGAGCCCAGCTAGCCCAGGGACATTAGCCATCGGCTCCCAGGTGCTTCGGAGCAGACGGGGAGAGACATCAGAAATCTCCTGCAGCCAGCAGGGATGAGAGGGGATCCTTGCCAGTGATAATGAAAAATTTCACAGTAGCAGATGCTTGGAGAAAATTGAAAAACAATACCACAAAATTCACAAATCAGAAACTTCAGAGAACCCTGATCAGCAGGGCTGCTTTCCCCTTGGCACCTCTCCAGCCCTGAGAAAACCAACTGGGAACCAGGTCTCCCTACTAGGCAGTCAAACTGCCTCCCAGAACCCACACAAACCCCTCCAAGCACCCACTCTGCACCCAGCCAGGGCCCAGGCCGGGAACGCAGAGAGGATGCGGATCGGGCCCCAGGTCCTAGGAGCACCACCTGGAGAGGGAACTGGATCACGGGCCGGGAGTCCAGGGAGGGATATCAGGCAGGAGGGGTGCGGGTGTGTCGTCACACGGCCCCGGGTGGCAAGGGGGCTTCACAGGGCACAGAACAGCCGAGGCTGGGACAGAGCGCAGATACCAGGGGGACCGAGAGAGAAGAACGAGGCTAGCGGCATGGCGGGAGCCAAGACGTGCACACAATGGCACCTGTGGATCCGCCAGGAGGGAGCCGCTCCTGCTGGGGCAGATACACGAGGGAGGAGTGCAGGGCAGAGGTCTTGTCCGCTCAGCTGAGGGGCTCTGTTTCCATCCCATGAGGAAGCCTTGGGGAGCCCCTGAGCACAGGTGAGGCTCCGCCTATGCCCTGGCAGGACCAGGGCCAAGGAGGGCAGGGGCAGGAGACAGTGAGGACAGTCAGGGCCACGGCAGATGTGAGCAAGCAGGCGGGCAACCCAGAGGCCCGAGCCCCCCACTGCAGAGCCAGCAGGATAGCGGTGAAACACCTGTCACCTGGTGGCACATCTCCCCTTACAGGCCATCGCCTGGCATGTCCCACGGCCCTAGAAGGGTATCACCGTCCCCCCCGCACACAGAGGGGACAGCTGGGGCTTGGCGACGTGAGGTCTCTCGCCAGGTATGACCCGCCCCCCAGCTAGTATGAGACCAAGAACCCAGGCCTCCCAAGAGCCACAGGCTACCCACCCCAAGCCTGGGCTGAGGACCCAAGGGGCAGGGCAGGATGGGAGCTGGTGCCTTCCAGCCCTGCAGGGAGTGAGGCCAGCCCTTCAGCTGCAGTCAGCACCTGTAATGCCCCCTGAGGCTCCTGCCCCTGGGAAGGGACAGAGAAGGAGTTGGGAAAGGCAAGGTGGGCCCGTCCGCCACCTCTGCCCCTAATGGAAACCCATGGGGGCCCATGCGAACCCAAGGGACAGACACTGGCTGGCCTGGCAGCCAGTAGGAGAGTGCCGCAGCACAAGAGAGCTGGCCTTGCCACACGGTGTGCAGGAGGTCAAGGGAGAGCCACGTGTAGGCTCATCACTCCCAGTGACCACGTCTGATGGGGACACACAGGTAGAGCTGCGTCACAGGCCCTCCAAGTCAGAGTGGGCGCAGCGGGCCACAAGCCTTCCCTTGGGGCCCAGCCCGAGGGGAGCAGGAGGTGGCAGTGCCAGGGGCACACGTGCAGGACAGCATCTCGCTGGGGGGGGGGGGGGGGGCACATGTGAGGCTGTGTATGGGGCAAGCTCAGGGGTCCCCGGGTGTGCTCCCGCGGGCCGGAAACGAGCCTGGGACACGTGTCCCCACGCTGCAGGCCTGCTTCTGGGGGGCGCTGCGGCTCATCAGGCCCAGGTGGGAGGCTCTGACACAACCGAGCAGTGCCCTCCATCCCCAGGCAGCCCGACACAACATGATGCTCATGGTGCCATGCACTCCCTCGGGGCCTTTTCTTGCTACGAACCAGGCTCCACCCAGATGGCTAGGCCTAGAAGGCTCCACAGGCTGACGGGAAGCCCAGCTCCAGCCCTGGCCTGGCCAGGGAAGACAGTGTCCCTGTCCTCTGCCCAGACACCTTTGCTGGAGAGAGACAGGGAGACACAGAGGGTGGGAGGACGCAGCCACCCCCACACCAGAGAGGAATGGGGCTCTGCAGGGTCCAGCTTGGTCCCTGCAAATCCCTACCCAGCAAACACACCTGCACCCACATGGCCCCACATGCACCAGAGGCTGCTCTGTACCAAGGAGCTCTCATGTGATGCAGGCAGCCCCACACCCCAGACAGCTGAGCCTCCCCAGGGTTTGGCAAGGATGATTCCAGGTGGATGTGGAGATACCTGAATGCCATGACCTGCCCTGGAAGGGCAGTCCAGCTAGGCCCTTTGGGCAAGTGCCCACACAAGTGGGCAGACCCCCAGCCAGGCCTGAGTCTGCTCTCCAAGATGTGAGGTGGCATGGGAGCAAGTGACAACCACATGCTGTGCCTCATCACAGAGGTATGGAGATACTGTGTGCAAAACAGACCAAGGGAAAGACCTAACTTACTGAGCAAACTACTCTGCTCATGGCAGCATCCTTCACTGATCTCATTTGTTTTGCCTGATAATTCTGAGGTAAGGATGATTGTCAACATTTTTCCAATGAGGACACTGAGGCTCAGACAGCCAAGTCGCCTGCCCAAGGTCACCAGCAAAAGACAATGGAGCCTAAGTTCAAACTCAAGTTAGGTCTGACACTGCTGATCCTGCTATTCCCATTCTCCCAAGTGGTACAGGTGAAGACCAAGAGCCAACACATGAAGACCAAGAGCCAGCAGGTGAAGACCAAAAGCCAACACCTAAAGAGCAAGGACCAGCAGGTGAAGACTAAGGGCCAGCAAGTAAAGACCAAGAGCCAACATGTGAAGAAGAAGGACCAGCAGGTGAAGACCAAGGATCAGCAGGTGAAGCCCAAGGGCCAACACATGAAGACCAAGGACCAGCAGGTGAAGACCGAGGACCAGAAGGCAAAGACCAAGGATTAGCAGGTGAAGCCCAAGGGCCAACACGTGAAGATCAAGAGCCAACACGTGAAGACCAAGGGCCACAGGTGAAGACCAACAGCCAGCAAGTGAAGACCAAGGGCCAACACGTGAAGACCAAGAGCCAACACGTGAAGACCAAGGGCTGGCAAGACTGATATTCAAAGTCACCTACAAAAATGAAAGAAGAAAAACCTTCCTGTTCTCATCCCAGGCACAGGTCTCCACTAACTGGGCTCCATCTTCCCCACTTCCCACCTCCTACTGAATCCCCAGAATTCCCACCCTCTTAAGCCCCCCCAACACTCCCAACATAGACAAACAAATCTACTTCCTGCATCTATTTAAACCAGCTGAGGGAGACTAAGCATCAGCACCTATCTGGGCAGAGCCTTACTAAAGAGGAACACCACTCCCCACCCCAGCAGCCCACACTCTCACACCATTATCAGGAAGATGATCCCTAAACCTCAGAGCCTAGAAATGCGCAGACACCAAGGAGTGTGGGCACTGGGTGCTGCAGCTATCGAGGCCACGGTTGGATCCATGGCCACCCTGCCCTCCCAGCATGGCAGCTTCTGCTCTGACACGGCCACACAGAGGCTGGCCGTGACACACAAATAGGTCAGACACAGTCCATTCCTCCCAAAGATCCCACCTCCATGCTGCACCTGACCCCCCCATACATCCACCATGCCCCAGGGGCCCTGACCTCACCTGGGGAGACAACCAGCAGACTTCCACTATGCACCCACTCGACACAGCCGTCCAGAGCACTAGCCATTGTCACACCAACACCCCAGCTCCCCGTTGTCATCCCCCAAAGCTCTGCTCAAGCACACCCTCCGTGAAGTCTCCTGGGACCCTCACACCTTCCCCCACACACATGTAGTTCAGCTCAGCCCAGCACCTGTCACTCTGAATGATCGCCCTCTGTCTCCGCCACCAAACTGTCCAGGCCACTGCAGGATCCCCGGGGTGCAGGCGCCCGGGGAACATTACGGGAGGGGTGAATGAAACTGCTGAGTCAGATCAAGCGGAGGTGCTGAGGGCTAGTTACACACCCGTGATCAATTCTGCAGAGCAGCGGTGTGAGGCGGTGGGGAGGCGGGCAGTGCCACTTCCCCGTCCCTCCTGCAGCGCCAGCGGGTGAGCAGGCCGTGCCCAGCGGCCTGGCCAAGGCCCCAGGTAAGCCGCACGTCCAAGCTCCAAGCTCCACTCGCGCCTGCATCTCTGCGGCCGAGGCAGCAGCCAGGGAGGCCGCCCAGAGCAAGCACAACACCTGTTAGCCCGAAATGGTGGACCTGTTGCATGGTTCTAGAAGGAGGTAACCCCGAGGAGGGGCCACGCGAGGCTGAGCAGATTCATATCAGAAGAGGACGGCATTACCCCTCAGCAGTTTGCACCCTTCTTCGAAGCACACGCGTGTGCAGGGGAGCAGGGCTGAGCACGGGCGGTGGCCCGGAGCCCGCAGGCCCTGCAGGGGCCCGAGGAGGCCCTGTCCTGGCACGCAAGGCCACGCCTGCCCTGAAGCGAGGACACCGAGGTCGAGGCGCCCTCAGTCGTCAGGAGACACAGAATAACGTGCTAGGAATCCGTTTTCGTGGCATGGCCGTCCCACAGCTCTGAGCAACAGGCCCGCTTGTAAAATTCAAAACCGGCCCCGACCCGAGGTGGTTGGACGTGAAGTATCCACGGACTGTGAACATTCCTGACACACAGGTAAGCCTTCAGCAAGCGAACCTGCGTGGGGTGCCCCGAGCACGGACCACGGCGACCTCGGGGCCACGCATGAGCCAGGGTCAGGCTGGGCATGCTTGTGGGGTCATGGCCCTGCTGCAGACCGGGGGGCCACTGGGCTGGGGACACATGGACGGGGGGGGTGCCGCCGGGCTGGGGGGCACACGGACAGGGGGGTCGCCGGGCTGGGGGGGGCACACAGACCAGGGGGGCCGCCGGGCTGGGAGGGCACATGGACCGGGCAGTGGTGCCAGGATTGGGGGGGTACATGGAGAAGCCTGGAGAACAGGGACAGGGGATCACAGATGTCACCCCAAGGCATCCCAGACACTCCCAGGGCTGGACACCTGGAGGGGTCACTCTGCTCCTCCTGGCCACCTCACACACCCACACAGTACACCTCATGCCACATACACCCACACGCACACACTCACCTGCCAAACTCGAGCCAGAGCTCCCGGAGCGCCCCCAGCACGCCCTCCCCGCTCTAGCCCCAACATCCAGGCCCCCCCACCAGAAGCAGCTGGGGAGCAGCGTGAGCAGAGACCGAGCCGACCTCGCCTGTCCACAGTGCCCTGGTGCAGGCAGCCAGCGCCCTGCTTAGGAAAAGAGCACCTGATGTCACGGAGAGAGACCAGCTCGGAGAACCAGAGAACCTTGCCCTCTCCCTGGTTTACCCGCCCCCTCCCCTCCCCTCCCCTCCTCTCCCCTCTCCAGCTCCCCCCTCCCCACCTGGCCCGTGGCTGCAGGGCCCTCTGCTTGGCCTCTCCTGGTTCTCCTGGGGCAACGGCCAACGGCCCCAACACTCACGGAACTGCCAGGGGAACGCGGGCACCTCCCGGACAGGCCTCCCCGGCGGCCACAGGGTTGCCTCAGCGGGTCCTCCTCCCGGGGGGGGGGGGGGGGGGACAGGAATGACAGGCACCCTGAACCCAGGGGGAGGCATGGTCACGGAAGGGACATCACAGGCCAGTGGCCCCATCCACACGGGGGCCCTTCTGGGGCAGAGGGCGGGCCTGGCACCGACACCCTGCAGCGCAGCTAGATGGCAGCCGGGCACAGCCTGACCGGGGGAGGGACAGGGCCTGGCACCGGGGGGAGCGGGACTCTAAGCAAGGCTCACGGCCCTTCCGTCTTCCTGCCCCTCTGGCTCCCTCCTCCCTGAGCGGGCTCCCTAAAACCCCTGCTTCGGGTCTCAAGGGCTCCTACCCAGCCCTCCGCCGCTGTCCCCAGAGCCTGCCCCCCCATGCTGCGCCACATGGGGGACTCCCTCCTCCGCGCCCTGACCCGCGTCCTGCCCACGGAGTCCCTGCTCGGTCCCAGGACGCTGCTCAGGGCAGCTCCTCCCTCACAGGGCCTCGGGGCACTGCCGCCACCACTAGACTGTGAGCCCCCAGGCGGCCCAGGAATTGGCAAACCGGTGAACACAGAGGCGGGGGGGTGGCTGGACCGGAGGGTGGACAGGTGGACGGGCAGTCGGGCGGGTAATAGGGAAGGGCACTGCAGACGAGCAGGGGACGTGTGACCTTGCTCCGGCCTTGGCCCCCCACCCCACCATAGAGCACAAAGGCACTTAGAAGGATTAAGCCTCCTTGATACAATTGCAGTGGCTGCAAATAGCTCGTGGCCTGCAGACGCCTCCCAGCAATCAGCCTCAATCAACGCCCACCTGTCCCCCGCCGCCCGCTAATGCCGCCTGACACCCCGCCAGGAACCGTAAGGCAGCCAGGTGTCGGCCCCATTGGAGGTCGCAGGGGCTGGAGCGCCTCCAGCCGAGGCCCGAGAAGTCACCCCCCTGGGTCCCCGACGCAGGAGCTGCAGAGCTTAGAGACCTCAGGAGACCCTACCCGTCCCCCAGGGGCCTAGGCACCTTGGGAAACAAGCACCTGGCCCCATGCCCCGGCCCCTGTCCTCTCAATTCCCGACACCGTCCAAGGCTCTAAAGAGCCGGGACCCCCAGGAGGGCTTCCAGGGGCGTCAGGTGTTGGAATACGGAGCCTCTTCAAAGCCAGAAAGTAACAACGGCATCTCGGTAAGGATGCGAGGGAGTGAGGCAGAGGACGGCCTGCCCACGGGTGCCGTGGGAGGGCGGGCGGTGGGGACGTGACCCGCACCGCCGTGGGGAGGGGCTGCCGTGGTTGGGTGGGGGGGCCCTCGGCACCTCCCACGGGCAGAGCATACAACCCCGGAGGGGGCCCGTGGATCTCCCGTGGGCCATCCACACCTGTCCCAGCCCCCGGCCACCCGGGCTCTCCAGCCGTACGCCCTCCCTGCCTCCCATGCTGACCCCGTCACTCAGCAGCAGCAGGCCAGGCCCCCCTCCCTGGGCAGAAGGGCAGCCCCCAAAACACCAGGGAGCGTGCAGGGTTCTGAGTCGGGAGGGGAGTCAGGCTGCCACGTTCACGAGCAGTGCAATCCTGGGCAAGACACGCGACCTCTGTGCCCAGCGTCCCCAGCAGCGAACGGGCTGAGTACAGTCCCCGACCTGCAACGACGGACTGAACCTTTCCCTAATTCCACGCTGATGAGAAAGGACAGGCGTTCGATAGCAACCCTACCCTGAACCGTGGGCTCTGCCCAGGCCAGCAGCATGTGGCTGGACAGCCCTCCCGGCGCAGGCCTGGGCTCCAGGTCAGCCCCGTGCTCGCGGGGTCCGCGCCCACACACCGAGACCACTCGGGTCCTCTTCCCGCCACCCTTCAGTCACTTGCAGGAGACCCTCAGCGCTTCTCATAAACAGGCTCTGAGCGGCTCGGGGCGGCTCAGTGGGTCCAGCGAGCTCCGACTCTGGGTTCAGCTCAGGTCAGGACCTCAGGACGGGGGATGGAGCGCAGCAAGGGTGTGCTGGAGGGTCTCTTCCGCTCCCTCTGCCCCCACCTGCGCCCATGCTCCTGTGCGCGTGCTTGCTCGCTCGCACTCTCTCTAATAAAAAACCTCTAAAAACGCACTGGGCTTCAGGTCAGACGACGTGGGCCCACTGCAGCCTCATGTAAGTGCTCGTGCACATTTAGGGCCGGCTGGGCCGAGCTGTGGTGCTCCGAGGTCAGTGTGCTAAGTGCAGTCGGCTCACAGTGGGTTTGTCGAGGCACGACGTGCTGTAGCCGGGGGTCTGTAGGACCAAGCGCTAGGCACAGAGCTGGGCCCTCAGACACACCCCCCACACGCACACACACACCTCAGCTACAACCCGCATAGGGCAGGGGCACCTCCAGGAGCAGGTGCTCCACCCCCCATCCCCTGGAAGCCCAAGCCCCGAGCAGGTGCATTAGACCTGGTGCCGCGGGAGCCACAACCATGCAAACGTCTCAGGCCTCTGCCCGGTGCTGCTTCGGGTCGTGGGGGCCCCGGGGAGAGCCCCAGTCGTCCTCAGGCCCCGCCCATTGCCCAGCCTCTGTATCTCCAGGAAGGCTGCCTGGGCCAGTGCTGGCCCAGGCCCCTGCCTCCCTCTCACCTCCCACCCCCCAGCCCCCTAGCCCCCCAGCTCCCTGCAGCCCCCCAGTGCCCTCCGGCCCCCCTTTCTGCCCCCTGGCCCCCGGCCCCCATGCCCTGCAGCCCCCAGGGCCCCCAGGCCTCCGTCCCAGCTCCAGCCGTGTCCTCTGCATGCACACTGCCCCACGCTCAGGGCACCCTCCCAACATCTGACCACCCTGGACTCCCCATCGCAGGCCCCGTGGCTGTTTGTCAACTGAAAAAGTGTCTGTCGGTAAGTTATGGAGCTACACTGTCCGGGCATCCTGAGCTCCCGGGGCCCGGGTGATGGAAGACACTCCCTGTCTCTGCCTCAGCCGTCCTCCCGACCTCCCATCCTCCCCGTCTGCCCATCCTGCCCGTCTGCCTGTCCTCTCCAACCTCCCATCCTCCTCATCCTCCCCCTCCTCCACATCCTCCTGTCCTCTTCATCCTCCCCGTCCTCCTCATCCTCCCATCCCCTCCGTCCACCCATCCTCTCCATCCTCCCGACCTCCCCCTCCTCCCATCCTCTTTGTCCTCCCATCCTCTCTGTCCCGTCCACACCCCCACCCTTCGCACAGCCCAATATGTCTGGGAAGCCGGCTGCAGACTCTGCCCACCCTGGCCCTAGAGTTCCTGCCCCTCCCGGAGCCTCTGCCCACCTCAGCAGCCCTGCGGGACATTGAGGGCGACCACGTCCGTCTCACAGACGCTCGGCCACACCACAGACACTGCAAGGGCAGCAGACAGAGCTCCTGCGGCCGCTCCCATCCATTCTGGGGGTCACCCTCCTTGCCAGCCCAGAGCACGCACACAGGCCCCCATCTGTGCCCTGAACCCCCTTACCTTCCCAGAGTGTGATTCTGCGCGACCCGTGACCTCAGGCTGCAGAACTCTGCCCCGGACACTGTAAACTCCTACTCATGCCTCAGGAACGTGCTCAGCTGCCGCCTCCTCCAGGAAGCCTTCCCTGGTTTCTCCTGGGTCCCCCTCTGCATCCCAGAACTGCCTCCCTGCCCTGGTCTAGGAGCTCCTGTAGGCACAGGGCCACATCCAAGCCATGGCTTCCTCTTCTGCACGGGGCTGGCAGGAAGGAGCCTTGGCAGGTGGCTCCTTCCACAGACGGGCTCTGGACTGATGCACACTCACCCTGCCCACCTGCGGACAGGGATGGGCCCCAGGCAGCCCTGCATCTGCCCACACTGCCCCCCAGGCTCCCCGAGACCTTCCTGAGGACCCAGCCTGTCAGCTCCGGCTCTCCCAAGGTGTCCAAGCAGAACCCTGGCTCGAGCAAACCTGGAGACCCGGGGCGTGGCCAGGGACAGAGGAAACGCCGCCTCCCTGGCCTGGCTTCCAGGAGGGGCCGGGGAGACAGTTTTGCAAAGCGCAGGAGTCTATGATCAGTCCAAAATTCCCAGCGGCAACAGTGGGTGAGCGGAAGCTCCACAGTTTGCCTAAGGATCTGGCGAGAGTATGGCCCGGGGGGGTGGCAAGGGTCTGGGGCCGGCTCCCGACCTCCGCGTGCTCAGGGCGCAGCCCCTCTGCTGGGAATTGAGGACAGTCGTCTGCACCCAGGTCGGGGGGTGCAGCCCTGGTGACCCCTGAACCACAGCCCCCCCCAAGCCTGCGTCAGTCCCACCCCGTGCACCCCTGAGCCTCAGCAGGCATGGCTCCCACTACCCGCCCGGGACCCACCTGGGCCTGTATCACCCGCAGGGTCCAAGCTGCGCCCCCCAGAAGCTGGCTTTCGGGGTCTCTCTGTTCTCCATCCTCCCGCCTGGCAAGTGGCAGGAATGACCCTTCCAACCCTCCCAACAGCATATTCGCGGGGTGCCCAGGAGGCTCCGTCAGTTAAGCATCCGACTCTTGGTCTCGGCTCAGGTCGTGGTTTCGGGGTCCCAGGACCCAGCCCCGCACTGGGCGCTGTGAGGCATCTGCTTGGGGCTCTCTCCCTCTGCCCACCGCGCTCTCTCCCACCCCCTCCTCCTCTCAAATAATTTAAAAAAAAAAAAAAAAACAAGGATATTTGCTCCCACGGGAGGTGGCAGATGGGGAGCGCTGCTGTAAAGCCCCCCCGGGGTCACCAGCTGCCCGTGCTGACCCAGCACCCTGTTCTGTGTGGTCCATTTACTCCACAGCAAGACCGCCAGCGTGACCTGCACTGCCCGTCTGCATCCCCATGGGAGCAGGCGCTCCAGGGCCTCTGGGACCACGACTCCACAGCCCCCCTGCGCCTGCACTGGCGGCTCCTCTCCCTCCGGGAATCGGGGTGCCCTGCTCTCACTGCACCTGGAGGGCGGTGGGGGGGGGAGGAAAGCAAGGAGGAGGTCGTGGGGGCCCCAAATCCTCAGTCTCCTGCAGAATGCCAGGTCCGGCGGGCCACGGGGTAACAGAGGAGCCATCCCACTGGGGCCACGCAAAGGCGGAAGCTGCCCTGCAGATCCCATAAAGCTGCTCCTTTAGGAACGGGCACAGTGAGGATCGTCCAGCTGGCGGCGGCCGGCGTCTCTCGGAGCCTCGGTCTTGCATCCCCGTGATGGGGACAGAGCTCAGCGATGCTTTGCGAGCCCGGAGGGCGCACAGTGCCCGGCAAGGTCAAGGTGGGGCTTGCTCTGCGTCCTGCCCAGCCCACGGCCACCGCCACCAGTGGCCACAGCAGGCTGGAGAGGCCTTGGTGAAGGGAAGGAGGAGCGCCCACTTGGCTTCTTCTCAAAGAATAAAGAGTGCTCGGCGGGGCTCGGAGTGAGGCTTCTCGCAGGGTGCTAACCATTTGTATCTTCTCACCATCCATCTTCCTCATGGTCTCCTTTGCAGGGAGGGGAAGTCTATAAATATTTTTTTTTAAGAAACAACTGAATTTTGATGAACTCGGGGAAGGGAGTGCTTTGCATATGAATGGAAACTGATTAGCCCACGCTTTTTCCCACCGCAGAGTGGTCTCCGACTTCAAGCTTCCCAGAGACTTAAAAAGTTGAAGCAGCCACATTTCTGTGGCTCCTCTAATAAAAAAATCATGCGGCATTTATTATTAATGCTCGGCTCTGATAAATACCCTCATCTAAAATTCCTCACTTGCAGGAACCCTTCGGTATTGTTTCTTGGGACGCCCAGGGGGAGCGCTCTGGCCAGAGCTGGCAGGGCCTCGGAGCCTGCGGGGGGCCGGGGCGGCACTCAGACGGGGAAACGTGGCCCCTCGGAGGGGGCTTGGCTCTGCTGCCACAACCCCAGCCAGGCCCGGGGGCGGCGAAGACAGTCAGGCCAACACCCACGGGGGACGGCCGGGAAGCAAGGTGCGGGTCCCTACAATCTGGAGGTGTCTGCTGACTGTGCCTGTCGTCCCCAAAATCATAGTGCGGGGCGGGGCGGGGCGGTGCTCCTCCCCGGGCGGTGCCCCCGCTCCCGCCTGCCTCAAGTGTAGTGACCCCTTCTCCAGCGCCCTGTCCTCCCCTGCGGGAGCCACCTTGCCCAGCTGACCGCCCCGCTCCACACCCGGGGCAGCTCTCACCCGGGGACCGACGGCCATGGTAGTAGACACAGGGCCCCTCCTTCCCCCCCCTCCCCGAGCGGGGACAACCCTGTGGCCCCCACACAGGGTCATGCTTACATGACACCAGACCCCGGCTCAGGTCTTTGACCTTCTCTGACCTACTTCATCCAGTAAACCGCACCCCCCAAGCCCTGTCCCAGGCTCTGCTCCTCGGGAGCCACCCCGGCGCTCTGCAGGGCTAATCACTGAGGCCAGGGTCGCAGCAGGTCCTGAGCCCTCCCCCCTCCCTGGGTGGCAGGGCTGCCTCTGTGCACTAACCACTGTCCCCTCCCTCCGCTCCCGCGGGGTCAGGGAAGGGAACCGCCCCCCCGTTGCACATGCTCAGGTGCTTCTGCAGAGCTGCTGGCGGCCTTCCGCTTGGGGAGCCCTCCGTTCATCAGCCCGGCTCCCAGCACCCCTGAGCACAGTCTCCCTTCCCACGGCCCCACCCCGTCAGGGTAAATGGTGCCTTCATCACAGGCAGCCCCAGAAAGACAAGTCCGGGGCGCTCGGGGCTGTCAAGCCACCTCCCCCCGCCCCGCTTGCGCTCCCAGCTAAGTTACCCGACACTGGGCACAGCTCCCTGCACTGGAGAACAGGCCTCCTCCCCGGCGGGGCCGTAGGAGCAAAGCCAAGCAGAGGAATTGATTTTTCCAAAATCCCCAAGTGCATCCAGACGCACGGAGGTGCCTGAACCTGCAGCCTGCCCGCTCCTCGGTAACTAACGACTTATGAAGATGCGATGTGAAGCAATGGATTAAAATTTCATGCATTTTGCTTCGAAAATCTATAAAAACTAAGTTTCTTAGAAGAGAAAAAGAAAACCCTTTTCTCCAAGCAACGCGGAAAGCGAGCCGCGGCCTGAGCCCTCCCCTGGCTGGTATTTCGGCGTAAATCTTTAATTTCATTTGCTGCGCTGTCCTCTGACCCCAGCCGAAGTCCATAAATATTTAGGCGGCAAGCACCAGGCTTGTTTTCCACCTTGGAATGCTAATGACCGGAACTGGGAGGGCAGGAAAACAGCCTCTGCGGTCCTGGGCCCTCCCGGAGGCCCCGGGAGCCACAGGCTACCTTAATGGACCTGCAGGTGCACCGGCCGCAGAGCCCCACCCCCCACCCGCCCCCTCGGCAGCACCAGAGACACCTCAAGAGGAGGGAGGTGCGGCACAGACAGGACGGGGCGTGACACACATGGGACGCCCTCGTGGAGGGCGCAGGTTCCCCCAACACAGGCACACACCTCCTGAGAGTCTGGGCCTCCCGGAAGGCACGTCCCGACCCCACGTCCTTCCCAGCCGCCTAACGCAACAGTGGCCTCACCCGCCACCGCCGGCGCCGAGACCAGGTCTGTCTCGGCTCCTGCACAGGCTTGTCTCTCCGTCCCCACCGGGCACCGACGGCCTGAGGCCAGGGCTCTGCACCAGGTGAACCCCGGCTGCAAGCTGCCTCAGCCCTTTGTAAGCCGTCTGGTCGTCAGCAAGATTCGGTCTCTCTCGAGGTGCCACCAGTCACCCGTACTGAGTGTGCGCTTCCTTGGGTCTTAGCCAGTGTGTGTAGTTGTGCTGACCTGGGTCGCCACCCCCCACCATCACCCCCAGAACACCCTCCCACCCCCGGTTTGCAGCAGTCCTCGCTTCCAGCCCCCGCCCCAGGCAACCAGCGCTCGGCCCTCTGCTCCACCATCAGCCTCTGCAAGAAAGATCCCACAAACGGGACAGGAGCCAGCCGCCGTCCTCTGGGCCCGGCTTTTTTTTTTTTCCACCTCGAGTAGGCTTCCGGGGTTCGCGCACGTGGCCGCGGGGTTCGGCGTTTCACTCCGCGTTACTGCCGGACAGAGTCCCGGGACGGAGACACGCGGACCGGCCCGCTGCTCGCCGGCTGGCGGACACGGAAGCGGTTGTTGGGCTGGAGCAATCAGCGGCCCATGCAGGGGAGCACCCTCGTGCAGGTCTCCGTGGGAGCGGCGGCTCCACAGCTCTCGTGTGACGTCCTCGCAGTGGAGTTGCTGAAGAACATGATTAAATGTATGCTTACCTTCTTTTAAAGATTTTATTTATTTTACAGAGAGAGAGAGACCAGAGGGAAGGGGAAGAAGGACAGGGACAAGCAGACTCCCTGCCGAGCGCAGAGCCCGATGCACCAGAGCGTGACCGGAGCCGAAATCAAGAATCAGATGCCAAAGTGACCGAGCCATCCAGGCGCCCCGAGCACTTGCGACGGTTAAGAAGCCACCGGCGTTGTACCTCTAACAGCCCCGCACAAGGGCCCCAGTCGCCCCACGTCCGCACAGCACCGGTTCCCTGTGTGTGGCAAGCCTGGCACGGGGCCGGCCACGCAGCAGGCCCTCAGTACCTGAGCCGCCCCCGTCGCCGCCGCCGTCACTGTCACCCCTGGACGTCAGGGTGCGGTCTTTACCTTGGACTTGAAGCGGCTCGTGTGGGGCCTAGTGCAGAGAAGGGTGCCCCACGTGCTGCCCCCCCCTGCATATTGTGTCCAGGACCCCCCAGGTACCCTCAGCAGCCCAGCCCTGGACGTCACAGAGCAAGGGCAGCAGACAGCGCCTCGTGGAAACACCAAGAAGGGAGCACAGCCTCGGAGGTGACAGGATGCCAGCAGGGGAGGACAGCAAGTGCCCAGGGTCGCCCGGGGGCGAGGGGCGCCCTGCAGAGCCAGGCCATCCTGGAGCCCCTGGGGCATCTCTGCTGAGACGGCGACGTGCCAAAGACGCATTCGCGGGGAATCCTCAATCCCACACACAGCCTGTGCTTCTGCTTCCATGCTCCTTCCCGAGAAGGAGCCCACAGCCCAGGAGAACCAGGAGGTGAGCCCTGGGGTCGGGAGCTGCGCCTGGACACCGCATCATCCCCTCACTATGGTCCTGAGACCAGGTGACACTGCCCCATATTAGGAGCGGACCGGGTCCCCAAACTGCGATGCTGAAGACCTAACCCACAGCACCTCAATGTGTAAAGAGGGCCTTTAAAGAGGTAAAACTGAGCAAAATGAGACCATCGGTGTGGGTCCTAATCCACTGTGACTGCAGTCCTCATCAGAAGAGGGGATTAGGACACAATTACACAGAGGGAAGACCACACCACGAGGGGAAGGCAGCCATGTAGGCGGGGGAGCGGCTCAGCAGAGCCCAGCCCTGCGGACACCTGGAACCCATCTTCAGCCCCAGGACCATGAGAAGATAAGTGTCTGCTGTTTAACCCCCGCCCCCCGGCCGCCTGGCACGGTGACCTTGCCATGGCAGCCGCAACACGCTAACAGCCCATTTCCAGACACGGACACTGAGGCTCAGAGGGTGGCACAGCACCTGAGGCCCATGGCTGGGAACACGCAGTCCCAGGGCACCTGGCTCCAGGACCTAGGTCTCCATCCTGCCCCTCCACCCCAGGCCACCCCAGCACATGCCCCACTAGGACACGGGACCTGGCAGGGGACATAGGGGGCTCAGGGGGCCTGAGGGGACGCAGGTCAGTGAGAACCTGAGGCAGACCCCAAGCAAGACCTCAGGAACTAAGTCCTGCAGGGAAGACAGACGTGCCCCAGGGCACTGCCTCCTCGTGGAGGGGCACCCCAGGACTCACACAAAGTGGATTCCAGCCCCAGAGGGGGGAGACCAATTGCCCACCGTGGGACGTGCTCCCTGGTGGACGGGAGGGCCAGGGCGGCCACGCACACGGAGGAGCCGCGGGGCTCTCACAGCACCCCACCCGAGCCCGTACCAGCCTACCCCCTAGCCCCCCACACAGCCGCGGCCAGAATGTGCCAGCGCCCCAGCCACCACGCCAAGGCCACACCAAGCCGCGGCTCCCCCGTGTGGCTCCAGGCCTTCATTCTCCGCGGGTGACAAGACGGACACCCAGGACCCAGGACCCGCCTCAGGGCGCCAAACGCTCAGGACAGCCGCGGGCCAGGTGTGAAGCAGCACCCAGCCATGGAAAGGCACCCTGAGCACCCAACCCCAGGGCCCGGTGGAGTCTGAGCCTCTGAGGAGGCTCCCGGCCCCGGGGAGCTGCAGCCTGAGGGGACACGCTCCCTCTATGGGGTCACGCAAGGAGAGAGCCGGATGCGCAAGGCCAGCCGATGCGGCTTTGGGAAGAGTGACCCGGCTCCCAGAAGGGGTTCAAGCCTGAACCTCAAGCCACCGCCATGGCCCTGCTGGCCGCTGTCACGCTGCCGAGCCCCCAGCCACCGCACCGGGCTGGCTGCCCCTGCTCCCCACACCGGCTCCCACACGCCGGGCCACGCGCTCCCCGCGGTTACGCGGAGTCTGCTTGGTGACTCCAGCCCCGGTGCCAACCCTCCCCCAGAAAGGCTCCGACCCCTGGCTAGGCCTGGCTGCAAGGACCCCTTTGTCCTGGGAGGTTTGGGGCCCACCGCCCTGACAGCCCAGGCACAGCCCCTCCCCGATGCCCAGCAGGGCCCCCACGTCCTGGCCGGTCCACGTTCCCCTGAGGCAAGACTCCTTCCCCACTATCTGACCATCAAGGAGTTAATAGCACTGACCTAATCCCAGACTTTGCATAGCTTTTTCTACTTTTTTGTTCAATTAATTATTGCAATATCAATAGATCTTTAATTTTCTCATCAGCGCATAATGGGAATAAGTCTCAATTCCACAATATAATTAATTAGTTATGAGTGTGCAAGCACAAGGTCCTACTCAAAGTCCCACTGGGACAGACTCTGGGCGGCTGCCCCCCAGGCAGCCCGTGACAGCAAACAGTTGTCCTGCCAGGAGCTGAAGGACACCCGGCCCCGCCTGGCCTGACACAGGAGATGCCCAGCCCCACGTGGCCAGAGCCTGGGGGCTGAAGAGATCTTCGGGAAGCACCTCGCATGCCAATGCCCAAGGGGCCCCTGCACACAGGGATGCAGCAGCTCCGCACTCGGGGGGGGGGGGGGGGGGGGGGGGGGGGGGGGGGAGGGTCCTGCCCCAGGGGCTCGATGGGGACAATCACAGAGACAGGACCCAGACCGATGGAAGTAACGTATGCTAGCCGAGTCACGTGGATCTAGGACGTGCCAAGCCCGGTGCCGGGTTCTGGTGACACGGTGCAGTCTGTGCAGCAATGACCCCGCTCAGCAGAACTCGGGGGACTCTAAGAGTATCACTCAGCTTTGAAGACCTCGTGAGGAACAGGGCCAGCATCCCGGGCAGGAGGAACAGGTGCACAAGGCCTGGAGACAGGAGGCCCCTGTGGTCTGGGGGTCAGCGGCCAGTTTCCAGATCCCAGAGGGAGCATCCGGGGCCCACACAAAGCAAAGAGGGCTACGGAGGGCCCAGAGGTGTTCCCCCGGCCAGCCCCGGCCACTGCGAGCCTGGGGGGGCCAGCCCAAGGTCAGCCAGGCAGGGTACCCACACTTCTACTTCCGGGGGGGAAGGGTGGAGGGGGAAGCCCCCAGAGCTGCTGTCGGAGGAGGGACCCCGGGGGAACCTCCCTCTGAAGGACCTGGCTCAGCCCCTCTTGGACGGCTTCTGCCAGTCCACATGGGTGAGACGGCAGACGGCAGGGGGCCCGAGCTGGGGAGCCCCCAGGAGGGGACGCGGTCCACGCCGGCCCTAGGACCTCGGTGCCAGCCCCGGGCCCCCTCGTCTCAGAGGCCCCACTAGGAGCACACACTCTGCGCCCCTCATCCCCCAGCAAGCAGAGCCTCCCGGTGCCTGGCATGGGGCTAGTTGCTGCCTGTGCCTAAACCATCTCTCCGAGGGATGACAGCCTGGTCACAGCCCAGGGAGCTCGAGCTCATAAGGGCAACCTGCCCCCAGGCACAACGACGACAGGGGCTGCACAGGGATTGGACCCTGACGGTGGACGAGCGGGGGTCACGGCCTCCCGCAGGGCCTCGCCCAGGCTCACAGCTCGCACACACCCAGGGGCCCCCACTGCTAGGGTGCATGCCATGTTCCTAGCAAGGACCCTGGCACAGGCAGGACACGACAGACCGGAGCTCCTGGGGCAGGTGTCCGCTGGGGGAAGACAGTCCGGGGGCCGGGAATCCGCACAAGAAGCCTGAGGCTCAGCCGCCCCCGCCCACCCTCTGCACACGGCCCCTGCGACCAGGTGCCATGGGGCTCGGCTCCTCCCCGCAGCCTGCGAGCCCGGCCAGACGGGGAACCTGACGGAGGGAACGAGGTGGCCATGGGAGGCGCTAAGGCTGGGGGAGCCAGGGCCACGCTGCGAGCTAAAGGCCTCCGGCACGTCGCAGAAACAGCCTCTGAGCTACACTGTCGCTGCCCATTTGCAGATGGGGAAACCAAGGCACGGAGGCAAGAATCACCTGCCCAAAGTGCTAGGGTGTAGGGTTCCCAGGCCTGTCCCCGCTGCCCCAGCAGGGCCCAGGCACCAGGCGAAGCAGGGCCCGATCCCCTGGGGTGTCTGATGCGGGCTTCCAGGCCGCGCTGCTGCCCCTTCCACACATGCACACCCACATGCACAACACACACACATGCACACACACATGTGCGCACACATGCATACACGTGCACAAACATGCTCACATGCACACATGTATGCACATGCACATATGCGCACACATATACATACACATGCATACACGTGCACACATGCACATATGCATATGTGCACACACATGCACCCACATGCACATATGCATAGGCATTCACATGCATGCACACATGCTCGCATGCATGTACATGTATGCACACACATGCACACACCCACATGCTCCTATGCAGACGTGCACACACATGCACATATGCATGCGCACTGTATGCACGCGTTTACATGCATGCACACACACGTATGCACACACCCACCTGCACATATGCAGACATGCACATGCATGCACACACGGGTGCACATGCGCACATGCATATATGCATAGGTGTGCACACACATACACACATGCACGCACTTGAACACACACACACATGCACGCACACATGCACACATGCGCATGCACACACAGCTCCTCTGTTCCTCTCCATGTCTCTGTTCCCAAACGGAGGCATAACTAGGGAGCACTGGGCGGTGATGCCAGAGCAGACACTCTCTCTAAAGCAACCCCACTCCCCACAGCACCCCTTCCCCAGCCCCAGCCCCCAGGACACAGCAACACATGGGAACGCCCAGCAATGTCGGCAATCCCGTCATCGCCCCCAACTGCAGCACAGGGTCCCTGGGAGGGGCAGGCTCTTCTTCCAGGGCCCACCTGGTCTCTGTCCAAGGCGGGCCCGGGGAGCAGCAGAGCCCAGGCTGCCCCCAGCCCCCCGGGAGGCCCAGGCACACACTGCAGAGCAAGAACTAGCGTCTGGCAGAGACACAGGATTTGATGCGGGAGCCCTGACTTCTCTGGCTGCTACAGATTAAACGGGGATCATGTCCCCCATCCAGGAGCTGGATTCGCTGCTGCAGCTTAAGACCTGTGCCTCCTCCGAACCATTATGCTAAGCAGCTCAGCGGTGGGGGGGCTGCACGAGGCCTCGTCCATCATCCTGGCAGCAGGAGCACAGGCCTGGCCACCGCCCTCCAGGGGAGGGGGGCGGGAGGGGCACCTTGCCCTCTCCCAGACGGACAGACAGCCGGACGGCGGCCCAGGCTCCCTCTGCGTCCCACGGCCCAGAGGCACCGCCCCAGTGAGTGGCTGTGATTCAAGACACCATTTCTGAGAGCCAGAGCTGCGCTCCTACTCGAATATCCTCAGAGATGTAAATTATGTGGGTTGAGCTAATGAGCTATATATGTATCCTTCATCCCCTAATTAACTGTGGTTTAATGAATTTCTCAGCGCATTGCTGCCAGAATAGCCTTGCAGCCCAAAAGATTTTTTCCCCTCCATTTCAGGTAAATATTTAAACACCCCAAATTAAAGAGAGCACCCGGGCCCAAAATTGGAGGTTTGATGCTACCCAGAGTAATTAGACCCCTGTCTCATTGATTCAGCATTTTCATCTCTTCCTTTCTCTTCCAGAAGCAATGGCGGGTCCCTCGGGCGCTAGGAACGTGGCCTGGTGCAGCCCCAGGGGCCTGTGTCCGCTCTCCTCCCCCAGAAGCTCCTCTCCCGGGTTCTGGGCAGCCGACTCCCCCCGTGTGGAGTCAGCCGGAGACACGACCCCCCTCCCCATCCTGGGTGGGCTGGCACGGAAATCCTCAGGGCAGGGAGGCTGTGTGGGCCTAGTGTCTTGGGAGGCGAGGACGCGGCCCACCCGGAGGCGCACCTCCCAGCACGCACTCCTCCCCCAGACACTCGACTGTTCCCAAGGCTCATTATCATTATCAGAGCTCCTATCGTCATTAGCCTCACTCCGCAACTTAGAGCCAGCATGTATCAGACATTTAAGGCACTAGAGTCCGGGGACCAAGCCGCCCAGAACCACCCCCCACCCAGGCCTCTCTGCCTTGGGCTCAGGGCCAGCTGGGGAAGCAGAGGATGCTCTGCCCTCACCTCTTCCCTGGCCCGGCCACCTCCTGCCCTCCTCTGACCACAGCAACTCAGGCAAAGCCACAGGCCCCTGGGAACCAGCCCCATGGCCCACCTGGGCTCCCCGAGGGATGCTGAAGGCATCCCTCCTCATGCCATGGCCGCCCCGGTGCCAGGGACAGTGTCTGAGAGCCAAGAGACGCCCAGGCAGGGGCTGGGCTCCAACCACCAGAAGAAACAGGCAGGGAGTTCCCGTAGACGGCTCAGCCGCCTCTCGCTGCCCCAAACCCAGCCACCCCCGGGGCCAGTTCCCAAGCAGAGCGGTGTGACCCTGAAGGAACTGAGGGTCGGTCCGGCCACACAGGGTCACAGAGCTGAGGCTCCCCTCGCTGACATCCCCGCTGTAGCCCCCTGGCCCTGCCTCCCCCAGACTCGCCCCCGCCCCAGGGGTGCTACTGCCCGGGTCTCTCCAGGTCACCACTGCCCAGAGCCCTTCCCACCTGTGCACCCTGCACAAGGGACCCCTGCGTCTTCCTGACACACTCTGAAAGCATGGGTGTCACCACTGTCCCTCTCCACAGCCACACCCCACCCAGGGCCTCCCCACCCCCCAGTGCAGGCCCCTGCCCGCCCCTCCAGCCCGCCCAGCTCAGAGCCTTCACTGGTAACCACTGAGATGAGTCCACCTATGCCGAGCCCTTGGGCAGCTCACCGGGCCGTGGCAGCCTTGGTCACCCCACAAGGGCCCGAGGGTGACTGAAGGCCCCTCTGCACAGATGAGGAAAGGGCTCCCCTCCCCACGTGCAGACAGGACTGTCTACCTTAGAGTCCCGTACAGGGCACTGTGCCTGGCACACTGTCGGCTTCATTAGACACCTGCTGGCGGGAGGATGGCACAGACACACGGACAGGCAGATGGACAGATGAATGGATGACGGATTCGTGGATGAATGCACAGATGGACAGACGGGTGGACCGACGGGTAGGGGGAAGGATGTAAGAACAGAGGGACGGACGGACAGAGAAACGGATGGACAGATAAACTCTCAAACTAATCAGTGATCTCCCCAAAAGGTTCGGAAGACCGGCCCCGGGGCTCCAGTAGAGGGCCAGGACTGGCAGGTCTGCCGCCTAAGGGTTTCTCCAAAGTGGGGGGGGCTGGGGCGCAGGGTCGAGAAGCGGAAGGGACAGAGGCGCATGGGAGCCAGGTGCACCAGGCAGCACGGAGAGCCGCCGGCCGGGCCCAGGAGGCGCCGAGGGCACCAAGCCATGAGCTAGACGGACGGGATGGGGCAGAGGCTGGAAGGCCCCCAGGCCCTAGGACGCTCGGGTGCCACGCGCACCCCTCTCCCGGCTCTGAGCGCTCGGGCGGCCCAGCACAGCCGGCCGGGGTGAGGGTGGCTGCCTGGGCAGAGCTGGAGCTCCCCAACGAGCACGCCAAGAGGCCCTGGCCTTTGCGCCTCTGTCTCCACCCATTTTCTGGAGTCCAGGAAATGCAGACTTTCCACCCTGGCCTGTGAAACTCCTTCCCCAAAAACCCAGGAGCAAAGCTCAGAGGCAGCATGGAAAGGGCCGCCTCTACCAGCAGTCACCTTCACCCGCGGTCAGCGCCCCCCACCAGCGGGAGGGGGGCGGAGGAGGGGAGGATGGGACACACACCCACCGGACCCCCCCCGAGGGTGCTGACCCCCCAGTACCCGCCCCTCTCCGCAGGAGGAAGCAGGACCCTAGGGGGCTGAAACGGCGCTGACCTTGGCGCAGAGCAGCAAACGAGCCCCAAAAACCCTCCCAGCCCCGAACACTTTCCCCTTCCGATGAGCAGAGGGCCCCACACCGAGTCGTCCCTACTCCTCAGAGACGGAGGGTTCCTGCAGTGCCCCCTCCTGACACAGGACCTGGGCACTGGGGCGATGACTGGGAGGCAGGACAGGACCCACCCTGGCCACCACAGGCCAGCGAGCTGCCCCCAGTCCCGCCTTCACAACTCCCCGCGAGCTGCGTCAGCCCTCCCCCTGCAGCCCCCACACACACCTGACTGCCCTGCCCTCTCAACCCCAGACCACAAGTCCAACAGTTACCCCTCCCTGAGGGCCATGCCCACCTCCCAGGCTCCTCTCCCACCCTGCACCCCCATCTGTCCTCCACTGACCCTGACTCACCTCCACCCGTCCCCCCCCCCCTTCCCTGCCGCAAGCAGAGAGGCGTTCTAGGCGGGGGCGCCTGGGGCTCCTTGCCCTCGACCACCGCCCCATCTGGCCAATGAATCTTTTCATTTCAGACGCAGGGCACTGCCCCCTCCCTGAGGAAACCTCCAATCCCACCCAGTTACGGGGCCACCAGGTCCCCTCACACAAGTTTGCTTGTACGTCTGTCCCTGCACAACAGACTCTTCCAGTCCTCAGTTACAGAGGCCCATCATCGTTTGAGGAGTGGATTATGGATAACTGGATGGACAGATGGATGGATGGACGGATGGACGGACAGATGACAGAGAATGGATGGATGATGGATGGACAGATGGATGGACGGATGGATGGATGGATGGATGGATGGATGGATGGATGGATGGACGGACGGATGACAGAGAATGGACGGATGATGGATGGACAGACGGATGGATGGAGAGATGGGATGGACGGATAGATGGATAACGGATGGACAGATGGATTGATGGACAGATGGATGGATAGATGGATGATGGATAGACAGATGGACAGATGGATTGATGGACAGATGTATAGATGGATGATGGATAGACGGATAGACAGATGGATAGATGGACGGATGGGCAGATGATGGACAGATGAACAGACGGATGGATGGATAGATGGATGATGGACAGATAGATGGACAGACAGATGCCTGGATGGAGAGATAGATGGATGGACAGACAGATAGAAGGGAATGATTGCACAAGATGGACGAACTGTCCCACTAAGGATGCCACATGAAGAAGCCGCAAAGGCAGGAGTCAACACGGACGTGTCTCCAGGGGCCAAGACTGCGTCCATGCAGAGCGGCCCCAGCACAGGGAGAACCAGCACATTTGCTCTGTCCGCGGCGTTCAGGCAGCTCTGTGCAGAGGCTCAGGGCTGGACGAGGCAACCTCTCCGGCAGCACCTCAACAGTGAGCTCCCCCGTCCCACCACCTGCCAGCAGCCCCTTCACTTCTAGTTACTTTCTCAGTGCACAGGCCCTCTAGGAGGGTGGCGTGCGGAGGCCACAGCATCAGGGGGTCTTCGTGGGCCAAGGGAGATGCTTCCAGTAAGTGGCAGGGTGCCGACCCAGCTCACACAGGTATGCTGCACCTCAGTTTCCCAAAGGGATGCTCAGCAGGCGTGTCCAGGGGCCCTTTTAGAATTCTGTGTGTCTTACATGCAACGTGACAAAATCACAACCAACCACACATGGTCTTGGGGCTGCCACCAACTCCTGCACCTGCAGTTCACAGACCCCTCATCTCCGCCAGGAGCTGGTGCCGTCAGGCCTTGAAGGCCCTTGAAGGGCCACCACCCAGCTCTTCCTGCAAAATCCTAGATATGTGACCTTCTGTGCAGTGCCCTGTAACAGCAGGCCCCAGATGGGAGGCCTGCGGGTCTGGAGTCGGGGGCGGGCACTGCCCCCCGAGCCTACTCAATCCACGACCCAGAAGGGTGCCACAGGAGGGCCTCCTCCAGAGGCCTCACGCTTTGGAATTTGCCTGCCATCAGGATCAGAGCCGGGGAAGGTGGTGGCCACAGGGAACAGGCCCTCGATTACCCAGCTGCCTCTGCGGTCACTCAGCAGTATCACCAGGCACCAGCGAGCGCGGACACCTCCCACCCACCTGCGCATGCAGGTGACAGCTCAGGGCCAGGCACCTGCAGAGGCTTCTCGAGGCCCAGCTGGGCCAAGGGCTGTGCGGGAAAGCCCCGTGAGCCAAACCTCCTACAGGAACGTCCTGACGGGCCTTTCATGTCCTAAAGCAGGTGCCTCCAGCAAGACCTTGGGCAGCATGTGCCTGTTGGGCACTGCTTCATGTCATCTCTATCGCCCCTCGGGGGGATGACGGTCAGTGTCCCTGTTTTATACGCAGGGAAACAGAGGCTGTGAGCTGACCGCCAGGAGCCCCATGACTAAGCAGCAGAGCCCGGTGCAGAGTCCAGGCCCTACTGAGCCCCAAGCCCACTGGGGCTGTCCCCTGGTCCCACAGACCTCTGAAGCAATGATGGGCCTACGGGGAGGCAGACACTGGACTTGGTCCACGAAGACGTTTGCCATCATGCCCAACCCAGAGGATCTGCCTCCAGCCCCGGGCTGCCCACAGCTGTCACGTCCACTCAGACCCTGGGCGCCCTGGACTCCCCCCGGCAGCTCCCATGCCTCAGCTTCCCCCTACCCCAGCACTCCCGGTCCCCTCCCTCCTCACAACACCGAGCACACCGCGCCTTGATCACCGACGGGGCCGTGCGAATGGATCGGGAGGGTGCGAGATTAAAGGGATGAACGAACGGATATATGTGGTTTGGCACCAACTCACTCTGGTGCGTGCATTCTTCGTGAGTCTGGGAACAGAGACGAGATGAGCCTTCCCCTAACAGGCTGCAGCCAAAGGCTTCCATTTTCCCAGGCCCGAGACGCTCACCTTATGAGCCGTGGGGCAGCTGAGGGACACCGTCTGACGCCCACCGTGCACGCAGGTGGAGGGGGCGTCTGCACAGTCCGTGCTCCCTAGAAATAACGGCGCGTCTCCGGGCGCCTCCAGCCGCGTGCCAGACGCTGGCGCAGTCTGAGTTACCTCCACGACGATTTCACGCTGAATTTGCTGAGTCTCCGAGCAGAGTCATAAACGTAAAGGAGGCACGTTTCTCCCGGCCTTCACTGCATCTTTCATCCAGAGAAGAAGCGGTGATAATATTTGTAATATGTTTACTGACAGGACCGGGGGCTCTGTGCAGATAACTCTTTTATGACACAAAGTACTTAACTAAGATGGAAAATGGCATTACTCATGTTAAATTCAAAAATGAGCATTTTGTCCCAGATTGCTAGAAACCCAGTAAATGTCATTAGCGATCCGAGGTTACAACGCAATCCGCAAAGGGTTACTCTCTGGTAATTACATCTCCTGTAGCTATAGAAACACGGGACGGGAGGCTGAGCCGGCTGGCATCTCGGTCCCCCCCCACCCCACCCCCCAGAACGGCTCATCTGCACGTTGTCGTCTCCAAAGACCAGGCTTTAAGTCATGCATCCCAGCAGCCTGCTCTTGGGGGAACTGTTTTCCCCACGGGCCCCACGACCGGGCTGCTGCGATCCTCCACTGGAAACGAATGACCCAAGACAGAGCCGAGGAAGGATGCTCGTCCTGTGGCTTCCGCACGGGAATGTGCCTCCAGAACGGGTGCCGGGCCCTCCTCCCCGGCTGAGGCAAATGCATTATTTACGGGCAGCGTTCTGTGGTGCGAAGCACTTCCCCACGCAGGGGCCCACACTGCCGGCTCCCGGCTCCCAGCCCGACCCTCGCAGCCCTCCCTCCAAGACCAGGGAACAAGCCCCTCCCCGCAGAGCAGCCTCGGAGCTCCTGGCTGCTCACACCCACCAGGTGCAGGCAGCACCTGAAGGCTCCGGGAACCGGGAGGACGCGCAGCAGGCCCAGGGGCTGGGGGGCACTTCCGGAAGCCTCAGGGGCAGTGAAACTGGTGGAAGGAGCCTGTTAGCCAGCGAGATGGGCCAGCATGTCCCTGCATCACCTGGAACTGCCCCCACCTTCCCTCACATCTATGACAAGCACCACCTTCCCTCATCTCATGTGCGTGACCAGCGACGGCTTCTCCAGCACCTGGCGGCCCGGTACCGTCCCTCTCCGGCCCCACACAAAGCCCCCAGCTTTCCTTGTCACCCATGAACACGAACACGCTCTGCTGCCACCTGTCACAGCATAAGCCCCCTGGGCCTCCTACCCCTCCGGCCGAGAGCCGTCCTCATTCCCAGATACCAGCCACACCCTCCTCCACACGTGTGTCAGCCGGCACCTGGGGATGTGACAGCAAGCCCCTCTGTCACCCCCGGGAGAGGAGACGCCGGGCCTGTCCTCATCACTTGCAAAGGACCAGGGTTTTCCCCAGTCATCTTCCTCTGGGCCAGCGGGTCTCAAAACGTGGTCCTCGGGCCGACAGCATTAGCGTCTCCTGGGAACTTGTCAGAACTCAACGTCTTCCAAGTTCTCAGGCCCCACCCAAACCTAATGAGTCGGAAACTTTGGAGGTGGGGCCCTGAAATTTGTGGTTTTTAGCAAGATTTCCAGGTGATTCTCATGCAACCACAGTGATTGCTCTGTAAGTTCACCTGGGGAAGGGGCGCCTGGGCAGCTCAGTGGGGTGAGCGGCTCCCTTCAGCTCAGGCTATGATCTGGGGTCCTGGGATCCAGCCCCGCGTCAGGCTCCCTGCCCGGCAGGGCGTCTGCTTCTCCCTCTGCCCCTCCCCTTGCGTGCTCTCTCGCTCTCTCTCTCTAATAAATAAATAAAATCTTTTTTTAAAAAAATCACCTGGGGAGCTTTCAAAAACCCTGAGACCCAGGTTGCACCCCCCAGACTGCAGGGGCCCTGGTGTCCCCGACTGTGCAAGTTCCCACGTGGCTCTCTGTGCAGCTGGAGCGGAGAGCCACACAGCCGGCCCCAGGAAGCACAAGCTCTGGCCCGGACGCGTGTCTAGCATGGCAGCTAGGGCCCAACAAGCTCCCACCCCATGCCTGACACTGGCCATCACCTGTCTGATGTCCAACAGCTGCCTCGAGGCCACAAAAATGCCCAGGGGACCAGAGAACCTGGCAGCAGACCTGCCCAGACCCACGTGTGCCACCCCCCCACCAGGTGTCCCTGAGCTGCCGGGTACCCCACAGCCGTGCCTGCAGAGGTGCTGCTCATCACCCCACTGACGGCCGGCTGCAGTAACGGGAAAGCGTCCAGGACCCAGATTAAGGGCTGGCCCCCAGGGCAGGCTGCCTGAGGGAACCCATGTGACAAGTCCTGCCTAGGCTGGGACCCTGAAACCCAAGACCCAGCCCGTCCTCGGTAGCCAGCATCTCTCCCTGATGCTCCCCGCCTTATCTCCAGCCCCACCTGAACGTCACCCCACGGTGACCCCTGCCCTCTTCCCTTGTCACCCACAAACACGAACTTGATTGAGAAAGGCCCGGAAGAAAACAAGCCGAAATGCAACCCCAACTGGTCAAAGTGGATGTGGGCTTTTCTTCTTTTCTTTCATTTTCAAAGATCCTGTCCTATAATTCTTATGTTACACTTATACTTTAAAATTAATAATTAAAACAAATCTTCCCTATACCTCAGGGCCTAGGTCAATGGCGCACACCTTCCCTGGCCTCTGCACCCTTGGGATGCCTTGGCTGAGCTCCCAACATCTGTGTGCACACCTGGCTGAGCTCGGAGCACCCACGGCTTAGGGGCCCTCCTCCTCCGGCCATCACCAGCTCCCTTACCCCGCGGCCAGCCTCGGGCCTCAAAGGAATCCCACACGGCCCCCAGGAGCCCTGGGGTACCTCAGCACTGTCTCCGTAAGAAGATAACCTGGCCCTCTCGGGCAGAGGCCCTGGCTGTGGCAGCTAAGGACACCAGGCCCGTCTACTCACCTGTGCTGGGCGGGGTCGACAGGTACACAGGTAACTCGAGGGGACTTCCAGGGCCCTCACCTCGGCTGCTCAGCCCAGCACAGACTCCTTCTCCGCTCTCTGCACCCCACGCACCCGCCCCTGGAGCACCATACAGCTGGCCCCAGGATGCACACGACAGTCAGTCACCAGAGCTCCTGGACAAACAGGATCATTCAGACCGCAGCCCTGCCTCCCCTTGAAGCAAGCCTGGAACAGAAATGCCCAAGTCCTCAGAAGTTACCGCCCCCGGGTGTGTCTGTTGTCTTGCTTAGGACAGCCCTCGGCAGAGGGGCAATTCCACAGGCACCCACCAAACCTCTCTCCCTCCTGGGGGCTCGACCGGCTGTGCTTCCCTCTCTCGTCTGGCCAAGGCAGGGGCTCTACTCCCACGGCATTTAATCTGCAAAAGTTAAATGTGTCATCACATGCCCACGACTATAATTAAACTCACCCTATTGGCAAGAGAATCTACAGGTGATGACAGACAAAGAAGCCCTGTCTCCACTCCAGGGACGCAGCTCCCTAACAAGCATCTCATTCACAGAATCGGGTGGGAGGGCGTCGATGGGGAACCGCACGGAGATTAGGTCGCACTTCTGTAGAAGCAGGTGCAGTCACGGCCGACTGGGCAGTCGGCTTCTCTAGCGGCACCTCCAGGTTCACCCTGGCATGTTTCCCATGAAGCGAGTCCCCGGGGACTCCCCCACCCCGGGCTGCCCTAACCCCCAGGCTCCTGCTTGGCTTTAGCCACCCGGAGGCACCAGCAGGCAGAGAGCTGAGCTGGGCCCAGACTGGCAACAGCTGTGGGTCCACTTGAGGACGCAGCTTCCCCCCGCCCGCTGCATCCTCCTCAGAGGCTCAGCAACACAGCCCTTCCCCTGCCCCTCCGGCCCACAGGGAAGGCTGGTCCCCTATCCCAGGTCAGTTCCTCTTCATCAACTGTTGTGGCCCTTAGGGATGTGTGATCTGCTTCTCGCCCAACGCTGGCTGATTCACGTGGAGACTCGGCACCTTCAGGCTAAAGCCTAAAGAGCTGGGTTTCAGCAAAGTATTCCAGAACCTTCTCCAAGGTGGGCTGGGTGCCAGTTACCATTAAGTGGACTCGGGGATTAACCAGGTCCAAAGCAGGACAATTCACAACAACCAGCAAAGTGTCCCTAGGGATGCCTGCTGGCCCTGTCCTCAGGTCTGTCCATTCAACTTTTAAGAGGGATTTGATAGAGGATAGTGACAGCTACTGACCCCGAATGGCAGTGTTGGGATCCAGAAAGATCACCAGACATCAGCGTAGAGCTGAGCTCCACTCTGTGCTCAAATTCAATAAAGGCAGCGGTACCCTGGGAAAGGCTTGGAGGGGACAGCCAGGCCAGGGTGCAGGACACAGGCACGCATCACCGAGTGTGGCTAAGGAGCCCAGAGAAAAGCCTGGCAAGCGGCCAGCCAAGTGAGAAGGTGACATGAGAGCCAGCTCCAGACACCTAAAGGGATTATCTCCAAGAAGATAAAGAACAGGGGAGCAGTGCCAAGGACTCTCTCCCTCTGATCCAATTAAAGTCGTCTGCAGCCACTAAAAAAAAGAGCACCAGCAGCACCAACAGTCACACGCAGAACACGGGCCCAGCCTCAAACCACAAGCTTCCTACCGCCAGCCAGGGTTCGGGGCGGGGGGTCTTACTCCAGGCCTTCAAGCTAGCGTCCCACCCCAAGGAGGCCCCCGAATCCATCGGCAAAGCAGGAAGGAACAACAGAGAGAACGCAAAGATGAACAAATAGGTAAAGGAAGTAAAATGTCTTTAGTCCCATAAAAAATAAATAAATAAAAGAAAGCAAACAGTACAATTCCAGAGGAATAGCCAACTTGAAAATAGATTCCAGCACAGAGCGTAAGAAGACTTTGGGAAAATGCTACCAGTTGTTTTCAAAGAGAACAAGAAACGCATCAATTGAATAACAGGGGTTAAAACAAAATTAATATCTCTATACAAATCGGTGGGTGCCAGGCGGGAGGTCTGGAGGGGGCGTGGGAGAAATAGAGGAGATTAAGGGTACAAACTTTCAGGTGTAAAATAAATATGAAAAGATAAATAAATTAAAAAATAAAAAATAAAATAAATATGCCACGGAGATGAAAAGTACGGCACAGGGAATATAATCAATAATATCGTAATAATGACTGGTGACGGATGGGGACTACACTCACGGTGGTGAGCCCTGAGCAACGCGCAGAATGACTGACTCAAACGCTGTACACCTGAAACTAATGGGACACTGCATGTTAACTGCACCCCAATAAACCTTTACATCAGTATAATCTCTATGCCCTGAATAAGACTGCTGTTGGAAACAGTAAAAAACAGAAATGACATTGCCAGACCCGTGCCAGGAACACACACACACACAAGAAATCTGTGACAATTAGTATTAGTAGCACATTAGTCAGTTTAAGCTAAGATGCGCTGTGACAATAAGCAAGCCCAAGGTCTCAGGGGCCGACACGTTAGCTGCAGGTGGGCCATGGCTCTTGGTCTGAGGAAGCAGCCCCCAGCGCTCCTGGCTGAAGGGAAACCAAACATGCCAGAACCGTGCGACGGCTCTCAGGCCTCCATCCAGGAGAGGCCTAAGGCACGCTCGCCCCCGCGTCACCAGCTGAGCAAGTCAGATGGGCAGGGACGACACCATCAGAGCAGCCCGTGCAGCTTCCCCCTGAGAGCCGCACTGAATATTTTGAACAATAAGGCAGCCCAGCACGTCCAGCCAGGACATAGAATCAGCGAGTAGAAGCTTTGTTTCGTGGGAAAGGTGATAAATATAAGAGAAAATGCTGGAAGAACCCAAAGGTAGGGGCTCTGATTCCCCAAGAAGACACAAGAAACAGACTGAAGCTATAGGCCCCAGTCTACCGGAAGAGTTCCCAGAGCTGAACAAAGAACCCACATTAGAAATCAGAAGGACACAACCCACCTAAGGAAACGCTGATGCACTGAAAGGAATGCTAAATTTCATGACTGAATAAATGTTTAAATCTCAAAGAAAAAGAGAAAGAGGTATCCTGATGAGAGACATGGTGCACTTGTGGGCTTCAGAGAGGCGCGTGCTGACAGGGGAAGTGCGTCCCACGTCCTTCACGGCCATGGCCTCAAAGCCTGGAGAGAACCCGTAAGAACATGGGATGTGCCTCCTTTAATGAGCTCAGCCCCTGCCGATGGGCAGACGGCCCAGGCCACCCCGGAGGCATAAAGACCAGAATGGCTGCTCTCAGACCCCAGAAGCATTGTTCTCTCCTCTCACCCATAAATCTGGATCCGCCCACGTTCACTGAGGACACTCTAGGGCCCATCCTTCCTCAGGTGCGTCTGTAAACTATTTGCATGCAGAAAACAAAACGTTTCTGAAATATTGAAAATGATGAACTCACATAAATGCATAGAAATAAAAACATGAATATATAATTACAAAGAAAAACAGGAGAAGCATGGGGACCACCACCATGCGGGTGAAATCATCTTCAAATCAGAGAAAAAGTTAATTACTTCAAATGTAATCCAGCTGAGAGCCCTCCTTCCCCCTGTCCCCCAGGGAATCGCATCCCTAAGAGCTCATGTCTGCGTGGGGGCACAGATGGGAGCAGGGGGCGGACCAGAGACAGAGATGGAGGCAGAGAGAAGAGGAAGGAGAAGGATGGAAAGAATCCAGTAAAGGAAAGGGAGCAAGTGAAGCAGGCCGGTTAGAGGCCGTGCCCTGACCTCCATCCAGAGCAGATGGTGAGCAAGAAGGTCCCTAGAGCACCTGGGGAGCTCAGCAGTGGAGCATCTGCCTTCGGCCCAGAGTGTGGTCCTGGAGACCCGAGATCAAGTCCCTGCAGGGAGCCTGCTTCTCCCTCTGCCTGTGTCTGCCTCTCTCTGTCTCTCATTATTAAATAGATAAAATCAAAAAATAAATAAATAAATAGATAAAATCTTAAAAAGGAGGAAGAGGAGGAGGAGAAGAAGAAGAAGAAGAAGAAGAGGTAGTAGTAGTAGTAGTAGTAGTAGTAGTAGTAGTAGTAGTAGTAGTAGTAATAAAAGTGGTAGTTGTTGTTGTTCCCTGGAGCCAAGCAGTAGGGCCTTCCCAGGAGGAAGAAGAAGAAGAAGAATAGTAGTAGTAGTAGTATTAATAGTAGTAGTAGTAGAAGTAGTTGTTCCCTGGAGCCAAGCAGTAGGGCCCTCCCAGGGGACATAGCCGTGGGAGGCCCCCGACCGCCAGGCTCCTGGAGAAGCTGGCCAACACAGGACTTCCCCGTATGAGTCCTTCCTGGGGGAGGTGAGAACCCAGGCAGTGGTTTCTTAACCTGCTGGCATGTATTCAACCAAAATCAGTCTCTCCTAAGCTTCTGTGAGTCACCCCCACCTAATCCTTAGACACCCGAGTCTGCACCCCTCAACCCCACAGCCTGTGGGGCGGCCCAGGCAACAACCGCCCTCCTCCCCAGTGCCCCGTTCTCCCTTCTATCTTCCACGGGGAAATTCAAGCACTGCCCGTGTGACCTCTAAGACTGACAACATGCCAGGCATGAAGCTCCACGCTGTGGAGACAACTTCATGACAATCCTCCCAGCATCTCTTACAGCCAGCGGGTACCAGTATCATCCTCATCTTAGAAATGAAGGAAGCAAGGCTCGGGAAGTTAGGTGACTCTCCCAAGGTCACAGAGCAAGTGACAGGGCTAGATTTAGAAGCCAGGTGGGGCCTGAGCGACCCGCAGGTGCCCCGCTGCCTTCCTCGTGGGCACTGCTTAAACGGTCCCTGCAGCGCACTTCAGCCTGGACCCCAGCAAGGTCCCCGGGAGCTCACGATCCCAGCGGGGACACAGACACAGTGAAATGAAGCACGCCATAGCAAGTGACATCACGGCGGGCCCAACGCGAGGCCGGAGAGGCCGTGTTCAAGGAGCTGGGCCCAAGGAATAAGCGAGTGAGGGGAGGTGGGCACGGCACCTCCAGAAAATGGAAAATCACCGGTCAGCCCCACTTCCCCAGAGCCCGCTCAGGAGTGTGATAACCATGATAACAGACACGGACAGTGATGGAAGGCGAGCTCCCAGGGGAGGCCCCGCGGCCAGACTCCACAATTACCAGCCGCTCGCCGGCAGCTCTGGAGCTGACAAGACAGACAGTTCCCTCGCCTGCGATGCAGGAAATGTTTTGTGTTTTCTGCTTCGGCTTTAATTCTGAGCTAAACAAAGACCTGGCAGGTGGGAGATGGAGTGCTGCCCAGGGAGCCCATCCATGCCTCCCAAACAGGGTTCCGAAACCAGCGGAACAGCTGGGGCTGCAGGGGACATCACTGTCGTCCTTGGAAGGGCCCATCCCGGGACCTCCCGGCCCACGTCCTGGGGATCGGAACACGTGGCCACCTCGGGCAAGCCCCACAAGGGTCCAGGCTCTGTTCGTGGAGGCTTCCTCCTCACACCATGGGAGGTGGTACGAATATTATCCCAATTTTGTGGATGAGGAGACAGGCTCACCTGGATCATGTGACTCTGCAGCATCACAGACAGAGCCAAGTTGAAAGTCACCCTGTGAGAGCCCAGAGCTCCAGGTGGTAGGGCCTGCAGGAGCCCAGGAAACAGGCAGGTCAGACAGGGCCTGCCAGCATGGGAAGGGGGTAGGGTTCGAAACTGGCCACAGATGGTCCCACGCCGTGGCAAGGATTAGGTGTGAAAACACTAGCACCAAGCCTGGCACCAGGGAAGTGCTCAGTAACTGCCACTACCCCGAAGGCTGAAGGCCTCATGAGGGCAGCGACCTCATCTGCTCTGCCCCCCTGGGATGCCAGGGCCTCAAGGGTGCCTGGTGGCCCTGCCAGGAGATGCTCAGCAACTAGGGATCTGGGCCCCACGGATGCTCTGTGGTTCTGCGACAGGCTCCACACTCCAGACCCAAGCCCAGAACATTTTCAGAACTTTCCTTTTCCAAGCTCTTGGCTTGATCAGTCAGACATTCTGGTGTGGCAGGTGAGGAGTGAGCGGGGAAGAGACATGACGAAGGAGGCAGGAGGCAGAGCAAGATGCAGACAGCACACCGCCCCAAAGGCCAGACCCCACCACGGGCAACCCAAACTCAAGGGCCCCGGGCGGGCGCACAGAAGCAGCATCCAGGGGACGTATGTGTCCGGGCGGCACCAGCACACCAGCCAGCCCTGCTCCCCAGTCCGACCCCCAGGAAGCACAACACGGCCGCCCCGCTCACCATCACGTCTCCAGAGACCAGCACGGGACCTAGTCCAGAGTAGGCATTTCATCAATATTTGTTACAGAAATCACTGCCCAAGGAGCCTACTGGGTGCGGGGCACTGCTCCAGGAGCTTCACTCTTCATAACCAGGCTCCTTGGGCAAAGTGGAAGCATTACACCAGGGTTGCCAGGTGGCAAAAGGGAGGCTCAGAGGGGAAGAAGCCATTTGCCTAGAGTTAACACCGCCAGGGGGTGATGGCAGCGAGTCGGCCTTGGCCTATGCTCCTTCCACTGCTACACGTGCCTCCTAGGGTGAGGATGGACGAGAAAGGGGCTCTTTTGGAACAGAGAGAGTATTTACTCTCCCCGAGCAGCTTCTCTGAGCCCTGTGCCTACCGAGCCCAGGGCAGCCGGGGCAGCTGCTCCAAATCTGCCAAAATTTAGCTCAGGCCAGAGCCAAGTCTCCCCTGAGATCCTGGTCCCACCCTGCCAGGAGCCTGCCAGGCACTGGGCCACCCCTGGGGAGCCGGGAGGGGGCCCAGCCACCCTGAGGATCTTGGGTCCTTCAGCCCAGGCCCCTGGTCCAGGCCCGGGGTCAGGGTTCAGCAGCACCCGGACTCCAGAGTCCCCCACACCTCTCCTCTGCTTGGGCATCAGGCTCCAGGGGCACGGGCGGGGCCTGGGCTGGAGTGGGCGTGGCCTGGACTGGAATGGGCGTGGCCTGGTCTGTGGTGGGCGTGGCCTGGGCGGAGCCCGCCCGCCGCTCCGCCCCCAAGGTTAGAGACCCGGCTCTCCAGTCCGGGCTCTCTAACCCGCGTCCCCGGAGCGGCCCTTGGAGCTCCGAGGAGTTAGAGACCCCGCCCAGATGCTCGGCTGGGGCGCCCTCCGCGCCCCGGGGCCCGCCCCCGCCCCCGCCCCCGCCCGGCAGGAAGCGCCCCGCGTTCCCAGGCCCCGCCGCCCCCTCCCCCGGCGAGCGGAGCCCGAGCATAGGCCGCGTTTGTGGGAAGCCGGGCTCCGCGCGCGGAGAGGGAGTCGATTTATTCTGGAGAAAACATCTTTGTTCTGCGAGTGAAGGGGAGCCCTTTGCAACAATTTAATGCTCTGTTCGCGGGCCCGGGGGTGGGGCGGCAGCGCGAGGCTCGGTCCTCGAGGCGGAGCCGCACATAATGAGGCTTCTCACTGCCGCTCCCCGCCGTCCTGCCAAAAGCCAGGACGGTTATTTATCCATTAATCTGACATTACACCCCCTGCATCTGATCTGCTTAAATAAATTTGGTGGGTGGAGTGTGCGCCTGGCGGAGAAACCCGCGCGTCCCATTTCCGACGCGCCAACGCGTGCGCCCGAGCCTCGCCAGCTCGCCTTACCCTCCTGGGGCTCTGCGGGGCCGCGGCCGCACCCGACCCGGACCCCGACTCGGACCCGGCCCGGACCCGGACCCGGACCCCGACCCGGACCCCGCCCGGCGGAACCCCGACCCGGACCCCGACCCCGAACCGGACCCCGACCCGGCCCGCTCGGCGGGACCCCGACCCGGACCCCGACCCGGACCCGGCCCGACCCGCTCGGCGGGACCGACCCGGACCCCGACCCAGACCCCGACCCGGCCCGACCCACTCGGCGGGACCCGACCCGGACCCGGCCCGACCCGCTCGACGGGACCGACCCGGACCCCGACCCGCACCCCGCCTGGCCCGCTCGGTGGGACCCCAATCCGGACCCCGACCCCAACCCGCCCGGACCCGGACCCTCTTCCGGCCCTGCATGGACCTGGATCCGAACCCTTCTCCTAGCCCCACCTGGACCCGGACCCGAACCCCTCTCCCAGACGCCCCCGGACCCAGACCCAGACCCCTCTCCCCGACTCACCCGGACCCAAACCCTTCTCCTAGCCCCATCCGGACCCGAACCCAAACCACTCTCCCAGCCCCTCCCGAACCCAGACCCTCTCCCGGCACCACCCAGACATGAACCCCTCTCCCCGCCCCACCCAGACCCGGACCTTCTCCCCACCCCACCCGGACCCTGACCCTGTTCTGGCCCCGCCCAGACCCGAACCCCTCTCCCCGCCCCACCCCAACTGAACCCTTCTCCTAGCTCCACCCGGACCCAGCTCCACCCGGACCCTGACCCTCTCCAGCCCCACCTGGACCCACCCAAACCCTTCTCTCGGCCCCACCCGGACCCGAACCCCTCTCCCGCCTCCACCCCACCCAGACCCGAACCCCTCTCCCCGCCCCACCCAGACCCGGACCCTCTCCTGGCTGGCGGACCTGGAGACAAGCCACCTCCTTCCGCCACCATCTACAGGTGGTAGGGAAGAGGTAGGACACCTCAAACCCGGACCCCCACTGTCTGGGCTGGAATCCCGGCTGTGCCACTCAGGAGCTGGGTGACCTTAAAATATCACCACCTTCTGTGCCTCAGTTTCACCACCTCCTACTTAGGGCTATTGTGAGAAATGAAAGAGTTAATATGTATTTAAGGTGCTTAGAACAGTGCCTGGCACATGGTTGTTGTTGCATAAAAATTAGTTTAAAATATAGATAATGTTTAAAATCCACATAAGTGTTGTAAGCAGGGCTTTGGAGAGGAGCCACAGTTCTGGGTCCTAAATGTGACAAAGGGGCGTAGGGCACTGGTCTGCTGCCCCCCCACCCACCTCCACCCACTTCACTCAGTTGAGGGTGGTCATGGTAGGAGGGTCATGGAATAGCTCATTCCAGCAAAGGTCCCACTGCTTGAACGTGTCTGAAATCCCTTTTTCCGCCCCACAGCTTGTGTTTTACAGAGGAGCAAACTGAAAGCCAGAGAGGGGAAGGGACCCGTCCAGCGTTCAGCAAGTTCACAGCAGAACTGGAAGGAGAATCCAGGGCTTCTATCCCCCAGGTCCAGCTCTTGGTTCTGGGCTTTTTGATTCGGTTTTGTTTCCCTGCAGCAGGAGACTTCCTGCCCACTCACCCCATTTTCAGTGAGGAGCTCAGCAGCCTCTCTACCTATCACCAGGTCAGGACCACCCATCACGATGCCCAGCTGGGCACCCTCCTCTCCCCTCCCAGCAGCTGGAGCACCCCCCACCCCAGGAGCTGAGAACCTAACCTATGGCAGGTGAAACCCCGAGACCCTCAGACTTTAACACCCCACACCCCGGGGGGCTGGCCACCCCTGCACATATATCCTTCATTTCTCATTTCATCTTCTGCTTCTCTGCAGCATCTCCTTGGCCCAGAAATTGCTGGAATTTCCTATGTGTCCTCTCTAGATCTTGTCTGCCCCTTGGCACCCTGTACCTTCATCCCCAGGGCTGAGTCTGTGCCCTGCCCTACAGGCTGGAACCCAGCACTAGGTGACACCTGGGGCCTGCTGCGCCCGCCCGGCCACCACGTCCACCAGAGCCTTGGATGCGGCACTGGCCCGCACGCACCCAGCCTGAGCTCACCGCACCCCTCTGGGGCTCTCCCCAGCCAGGCCCAGCCCCAAACACCTCCCAGAGGGCCGGGAGTTCCACCTGGAGAAGGACGCTTCCACAGTCTTCTTGCCCGGGAGAGGCAGCCCGAGGCCCCACGCAGGCTGCTGAGGCGAGTGGAGAGTGAAGCGGTGAGTCTGTAACCAGGGAGAAGCTCTGTCCCACGCAGGAGCCGCTCTGCCCAGGCAGCTGCAGGCCCAGCCCCTGCCTCCTTCCGAGCAACAAAGAGGCAGGCATGCGGGCAGACAGACGCCCACCACAGAGACCTCCCACTCGATTGCTGTGTCACTATCTGCCCCCTCCTCCCGGCCCCACAGAGGGGGAAGCCCCTCCGACCTGTCACCAACTGTACCCTTTGCCAACCAGAAGCTCCCAGAGGAGAACGGCTGCCTCCGAACCTCCAGGAAACCCTCTGACCGTTGCCATCTGCTCCTGAGGCCTGCCGAGACCCGAACCAGCCCAGCCCTTTCCTTCCTAGCCAACTCGGAGAACATCAAAGTGCTGGAGGCAAGAAGAAAGTCCCCAGGCCACCCACTGGGGGCAGAGTGGGGCAGACTGGGGCCGCTCAGCAGTCCCAGCAGGCTCGTGCTCCTGACACCCCTGCCCTGAGCACAGTCTCATCTTAAATAACTGTCCTCACTAGCCCCCTGCTTTACCTCCCTGGCTGCTCCCTCTCTTTTGACTCCTGTCCACCCTGCAGCTCATGGGCACCCCGACCAGTGCTGCTCCTGGGAAAGTGATCTGAATCCTGAGTCGCAGCGGCTTCGGACCACTTCAGCTGGCCCCAGCCCCTGATACCCCGTGCCAGGCACTGTGCCAAGTGCTCTGCAGTCTCAGGCTCGGCTGGAGAACACGCCTCCCGTCTTACAGGGGAGGACACAGGCCGGCCCCCAGGCACAATGCTTCTAAGTGGCCCAGCCTGAATTTAAACCCAGATGTGTGTGAATCCAGAGCCCCAAGCCTTCCCAGCAGGCCGCGGGGGCTAGCCCGCCCACACAGCTGTTCTTCCCCATGAATGAAATCAGACACGGAGCCTCACTCCCACAGCCACGCAGGATGGAGGAGAGCTGGGCCCTGCAGGCCGTGTGTCCTGGGCGTTCTAACTGGGGGTCTGGCTTCCTTCAGGGCCGCTAAGACTCACCTGTCATTGGCAGCGCGAATGGAAATCAGCATTTTGCAGCAATAAAAGGCCGCTCCTGGTTAGACATCAAACGAATCCATCTTCTCTGACAGTTAATTTTCATTTTGCAACTTTCCCTGGTGACAACGGCAGGTAACGACCCTGGGCATCTGCAAAGTCGCGGAGCAGCAGCCCAGCCACCCACACCCCTGGCTCCTGGCTGCCCTGGTTCAGCGCCCCCCACCCTTCTGTGCCTGATCAACAGCCCCCTGCCCCTCGCTCCCCAGACCGAGCCCACAGAGTCACCCCTCTGCCCAAGAACGCGTCGCAGGGCATCAAGCCCGAGCCGCCCTCCCTGGGACACTGCAGAGCTCAGACATGAAGCCACCGGCACAGGCGCTGATGGCTCCCTCATCCTCACTGATCCGCACCCCCACCTCCATCATCACACACCCCCCAACATGCCTCTGGCCCCAGCACCTGCCATCAACCCTCAAGGCACAGCACCAACGACGCTCTCGGGAAGTCCCCCAAGCACCCCCTTCTCCGTCCCCAGGCCCGACTGCAGAGCACTCCAATACCTGGCACCACCTGACCACCTCCAATGTCATCATCAACCCCAACACCATGTCTGACCCCCAAATGCACCTCACAGATTCCCAGCACTCCCACACAGCTGGGGAGCCCCTGAGTCCCACCCAAGGCTTCCCCCATCTGTGCGGGGGGGGGGGGGGGGGGGCGGGGGGCAGAGGCAGATGAGATGGAGCCTTCTCCAGAGGAAGGCCCTCTGCCCACTCTCCCGACCTCCGATCTCTGCTGGGCCGTCGGCTCAGCTCAGAGTCACCAGGTGCAGTTCGCCACAGCCAGCTCTGCACCTGCTAAGAGAAAGGACAGCAAGGCCAGCCCGGCCCTGGACTGGGGCTCGCTGGGGGGCCCCAAAGCCAAACACAGCAGCCTGGCTCAGGAAACCCCCCAAGGGCTCCCCTGCACCCTAGGACTCACAGCCACGAGGAAGCTTAAGTTCATGGGAGGGTCTTCCAGTGACCCTCACCCCCTTTCCTGCAGGGCTATGGCACCCAGGGCTGCACCCTGCTCCAGCCCTCCACCTCCCCAAATGCTTCTCTCCTAGTCCCACCCTCCCCGGAGCCCCTGACCCCAAGAACAACACTACCATGTAGTGAGTGCTCCCGTGTGCACGGCACGGTGCCCGCCAGGCTGTCTGTCCATCTTGGGGCCAGGCCAGCCTCACGTCACTGCATGGACTCCAGCCCCGGAGCAGTGCCTGGCATGCGGGGAGAGCAAGAAGCATCTATTGAATAAATGAACAGAGGCCTTTGGACCTGTGCTCCTGTGAAATCCCCTCGCCGCCCCGCAAGCTAGGTACTCATTAGAGGAAACAGAGCAGACGAGGCCTAATTCCCGCAGCCCTCAACCAGCAGAGGCACAGACACAGGGCACTCCCGGTCCAGGGCCTCTGCTCAGTGCTGACCCCCAGAGAGCCCCATGCAACAGGGACGACGCATTAGGGCAGCTCGGCCCAGCCCTGCCCTGTGCGGCCAGAGCCAGACGGAGTGCAGCTCCAGGCTCCAGGCACAGGAGGACCCATTTCCTCCTGACTCCAAACCACAACTCCAGGAAGTGCAGGCAGCAGCCCCTGCATCTCCCTGGCAACCCAGGAGCTTTTGTTCTTGAAGAATGGAGCTGATTCATCCCCCCAAAGGGTGAACAGCAGGGGCTGCCAGCAGCAGCAGAGGAGGGTCTAGACCCCATGCAGCCAGGAGTGGCCCAGGCCCAGCTGATGCCCCCGGGGAGCCCCCATGCCCCAGCTGGGCTCCAAAGCAGCATTCCCAGTGCTGTCCACACCGCTGGCCAGAACCCCACACCAGGGATCCACAGGGCGAGCCCCACTGCTGGCCCTCCCACTGCTGGGCCTCTTGCTCTCCACCACACTCCCATAGGACCTGGTGGCTCCAAACACCTGGCCACAGGCCCTCACCCAACACCACGCCCTCTCTGTACCTCTGCACCCCGGTCCCTCAGCCTGCAAAGCCCCTTCCTTTCTCATCCCTTGCTGAGACCTCTCATCCTTGAACCAGAGGCTCCGATGTGGCCCCTGCCCCGCCCTCAGTAATTCCCCCTTTAAGCAAAATGTGTCACGGCTGCCATGTACCCCACAACACCATCTCTCCCAGAGGCCTCCCTTTCTTGGGGCTGCGCCATCCCTCCACTGGATGGTGAGCCCCTGGAGGCAGGGAGCAGGGCCCTTCTCCACCAAGCGGTTCCAGCCCCAGCAGGGGGTGGGGGAGCACCCACAGGAGCTCCCAGGAAGTCATCACTGGGGGGACGGCACAGAGTGTCCCCTGAGGACTGTTACAGTCTGTTACTTGGTCAAGCCTGGTGAGTGGCCTGCTCCGGCCGATGCCACGGCAGCCGCTGAGACACGTTTATTCCAAGCAGAAGCCTGAGCCGGTTCTCGCTTCTCCACCCATAGCACTGAAAGCATTTTTGGAGAGCACTCGCTTCTCAGCCTGGTTCCTGAAGTGGGGGAGATGACCACAGGCTCACAGCAGCCCCGGGCCAGCCCAGGACGGACATGCGGCCTGCGTGGGCTCAGGGGCTGCTGCGACTGCCACACAGGCTGGCCTACTCCAGCGACGCAAGGAATGAGCAACAAATGCCTCGTGCACCTGCCCAGGACGCACGCCCCAGCTGGCTTTCTAAGTAGGCTTGTCACATCATGACGACCCCACAACAAATGTTTAAAACAGGAAGAAAGCTTGTGGGGCATGTTAGGAAGACTGAGCCTTGGAGGCAGACACCTGAGTGCATAGCCGAGCTAACACACACCCATGACCTTGAACAAGTCCCTTCGCCTCTGGGAACCTCAGCTTTCTTCTCATAAAATCAATACCTACCCCCGCAGGGCGTTCTTGAGATGTCAGGAGTACAAACTGCCTGTAAAGTGCGGGGCACACTGGGAGCCTTCCATCGCTTGTGCCTGCCAGTCCCTCACATTAGCTCCAAGATGCCTGGGGGGTGAGGAGCAGGGTAACCAGCCAGCCACCTCAGGACAGGCCGCATCAGAGATGCTGTCACCTACGCAGGGCACAGAGAGGCCCCGGACTCCCAGCGAGCTGCACTCAGGGAGGCCGCCAAGCCAGTGCTCAGGTTACATCCCCACCCCCACCCCCACCCCACGGGCACACAAGGGCAGCATCCTGAGATTTCTGCCTCCTCTGGGGCACCTCAGCTCTGGCCTGCACGGACCCTTTGTTCATCAGGGGTCCTCCTGTCCTCATCCTCATGCCTGTTCTGGTCCTCAGCCCTTCCTCTCTTCCTCCCTGACCACAGCTGGCCCTTTCCTCAGGTTCAACTCAGAAGACAATTTTGAGGCAGGTTGGCAGCAGCTTTCTGGGGATAGGGGCACATCCTGTTGCTTCCTATTGTCCTTCTAAGCCTTCTGACTTATCTGGTTAAGGGGCATAAGGGTAAGTGACTCCTAACAAAGGGTCCCATAGGAGCCAGAAAGGGCATCTTCCAGAATGCAGAAAGCCACCACAGCTCCTGTCCGGGGAGGCTCCAACCCTGATGGGCACAGGGACTTGGGACTCACGAGGAAATGCCCATCACAACATCACACTGTGCAAAGGCACAAACCAAGGACTCATTGGCACAGACATGGGAACCACATTTGCTGATCACTTCCTAGGTGCCAGCACCCTAATGGGTGCCTTACCTGCACACCCCATAAGAACTCTGCAAGCTGCCTGTGTGGGGGCACCGTGGCTCCTGCAGATGAAGGACCAAGGAGGCTCACACGTGGGTCTCAAGCTCCTTCCTACAGAAACCTCACGAAATTAACAACCCTCTTCCCTTAATGGCTGAACAAATCTATCCTGATTTGTAGGCTTTCCTGAAACAGCATTTATAATTGCATTCGGTGAAAAATGTTTTAAATGAATCTAATTCTTCATAGTTTGGAAACATGAAACATCTGCTTTGTCTCAGCAACTGTACCTCTTGATTAAAACAACTATAAACCATTCTCCTGCCCCTTCAGATCATGGGCTCCTTGAAGCCAGGGGCTATGAATTATCCTACCCAACACCCACAGGAGCCTGGCAAAGATCAATAGCAGATTAAAACATTAAATTGTCCCTTCTCATCTCATTCCAACATTTGCCTCCTCTCCATCATCCTTCACATCATCATCCTCTCCATTCCCTCAATCATTAAATAAACTCAAATTATCCATATTTTATTTTTTTTAATTATCCATATTTTAAAAAACACCTCAGATTTCTCCTTTTGATCAAGATGGAATAACAGGGCAGATTTACCCTCCTTCCAAAACAACTCAAAAAAATGGTAAAGTATATGAAATAATGTTTTTCAAGATACTAGAGATGAGGCAAAAAAAAGGACAGCAATGCCTGGGAGACTAAAATAAAACAAGGTGAACCCTACGATTGCCTCAGCTTACTGCTTTAAGCTTCCAAAACAACACAGGTGTTGGGGGAGGGGATGCCCTGAGTCGAGGAATTGAATCTAAGTATCAGGGAGATCAAGGCAGCCAGAGAACCAAGACAGAGTACCAAGGAGGTGAAACCTAGGGATTTTTCTAAAGATTTCACTGAAGTATTTAGCAGAGTTGAGCTTTTCCAAGGTCAGGTAAAGAAACACCCCCAGAAATTTGAGGGTCTAGTACTTCATAGGGCCAAGAACAGTGGTATTTTCAATGGGAATCTCATGATTCACATTGGGTAGAGTACATAGAAAGGTATTGCCTCAGCAGGAATAGCTGTGCTCCTGCCTAACAAGTGGGAAAAGCAAGACTCAAAGGATCAAACCAGGGAAGCCTGGGTGGCTCCGTGGTTGAGAGTCTGCCTTTGGTCCAGGCGTGATCCTGAGGTCCTGGGATCAAGTCCTGCATTGGGCTCCCCACAGGGAGCCTGCTTCTCCCTCTGCCTGTGTGTCTGCTTCTCTCTGTGTGTGTCTCATTAATAAATAAATAAAACCTAAAAAAAAAATCAAACTGCTTCCAAGTAACTTAACTTCATCCCAGAATAAAACTCAAAAATATTTTCTAGGAATACAAAAATATCCATCACAATATCTGTAACCCAATCAAAACTCATGAGGTATGTAAAGAAGCAGGAAAATATCACTGACTTTTGAACAACATAAGGGATAGAGGTGCCAATCTCCTGTGCAGTCAAAAATTCATATACAACTTTTTATTCCCCCAAAACTTAACTAGTAACAACCTACTGTTGACTGGAAGCCTCACCAATAACTTAAATAGTTGATTGACCATATTGTGTATGTTATGTGCATTATATACTGTATTCTTACAATAAAGTAAGCTAGAGAAAATATCATTAATAAATCATAAAAGAGAAAAAATATACTGACAGTACTGTACTATATTTATTTGGGGAAAAAAAATCCATGAATAAGTGGACCCACACAGTTCAAATTCATGTTGCTTAAGGGTCAACAATATGGCCCCTATGAAAAGAAAATCAATCAATCCAAACTAAGCCAAAACTGGCAAAGATGTCAGAATTAACAGACCACAATATTAAAACAGTCATTACTATTATATGCCATATGTTCAAAAGTTAAACAAATGCATGAAAGATTGAAAAGAAGATGCAAATGAGACTTCTAGAAATAAAAACTGCAATGTAGGAGATTAAAAAATAAACTGAATTGGTTTAGTGTCAGATGAGATATGGCAGGAAAAAAGAACTTAAAATGATGGTAAAAGAAAGCATTCAAAATGAAATGCAGAAAAGAGGAAAAAGGGAAGGAGGAAGGAAGTGAATGAGAGAAAGAGAAGAAAAAGGGAAGGAAGGAAATGAAAAGCATATTAGTGAACTGTGGGACAACTTCACACAATATAACATATGTGTAATTTGAGTCCCAAAGGAGAGGAAAGGGAGAGGGAAAGGAAAATATATTTATAGAAATAACTCATGAAAAATCTCCAAGTTTTATGAAAACTGTAAACCCACAGATCTAAGAATCTTAAGAAACCCCAAGCACAAGAAACACAAAGAAGGAAACTACATCAAGGTACATCATCATAATTGAAATGCTCAAAACTGGGATACAGACAAAATCATAAAGGCAGCAGAGAAATAAGACATGTTATTACAGAGGAACAAGGATAAAGATGACAACAAATTTAGTATCAGACACAACGCAAAAGAGAAGTGGAGCAACAACATTAAGTTCTGAAAGAGAAAAACTCTGAACCTAGATTTTTATACCCAGCAAAAATATCTTCCAAAAAACTGAAGGTGGAGTAAATACGAGCAGAGTAAGCAGCTCTAAGCTCTTATACCTATAAAGATAAATACAGAGAGAGAGAGAGAGAGAGAGAGAGAGAGAGAGAGAGAGAGAAGTGGCCAGAACCAACTTTGTCAGAATTCTGGGAAAGAGTCAAAGGTTTACAACAACCAAGAGAACAGTTCATTAAAAACAAACAAACAGGGACACCTGGGTGGCTCAGTCGTTTAAGCATCTGCTTTCTGCTTGAGTCATGATCCTGGGGTCCTGGGATGGAGCCCTGCATCAGGCTCCATGCTCAGCAGGGAGCCCGTTTATCCCTCTCCCTCTGCTGCTCCCCTGCTTGTGTTCTCTCTCCTTCTCTGTTGAATAAATAATCTGTTTTGAAAAAAATGGACCTTAAAAACAGTAGGAAAGCATTGTGACATTTTCACTTGAACTTGCTCCACTTAATCTCCAGCATGACAGCAGTCTTGAAGTGGTGACAGCTCATGTTCCCAGACAGAGACCTTAATCCCTGACTCTAGAGAAAGTAGAATAAACTTTGTTCACAAATCATTTTGTATGTGTGTCATAGGCTGTCTGGAGGCTACCTGAAGGACATATGCAAGGCACTCATCTGCATTCTGCAACTCAGAACTGAAACTGAAACTCATAGGTGTTGGTTGAAACACTGCAAGATGAACCCCCAGATACCTGGGGAAAAAGGTATACTCAAGACATAAAATAAACTACCTGAGACCCAGGAGAAGAATCTGGGAGGGATTTTTTGGGAAATTAAGACATTCAAAAGCACCCACTGATAGGGGTCAATTTAGAAAGCCACACTACACCCAAGGAAAGCTGCACGCCCAGAAGAGACCTGAGAAGACCCTAAGATTTCAGCTCAGACTGATCTGTAGATTCAGTGCAAGCCTGGCTAAGTGCTGAAGGAGTTCTCCAACAGAAAGTCAACCTATAAAGATTGGGGAAAAAGTTTGGAGTTTTTGTTTTGTTTGTATCTGTGTTTGTTGTATTGCTGCTGTTACTTATCTTGTTTTGTTTTGTTCTGAACTCCAGGAATTCAAGGAAATCTCTCTCAAAACATTACCTGAGCAAAAACTAAAGGACAGACTTCAGTAACCACATAAAACACAGTATACAGTCTTTTCAAAAGCAGTTTGAAAAATCACTAAATAATGGATTATTTAGCCTTCAAAAATGCAAAAAAAAAATCAAAGTTTGGGAAAAGGGAAGACTCTCTCAGCTCTAGCTGAAAACCAAAAGGAAAATCCGAATTTTCATTTAAACACTGAGTAATCAGACACCAAGCAAGATGTTCATTAAGCTACCTAATTAATTATCATAATAATTGTATTTTGCTTTCATTTCATTTTTGAAAAAATAAAATAATAAATATAGATATAGATATAGATATTCTCCTGGAAATGTACTGAGCTCTATTTGTAAATACAAATTCTCAAAACTTAAATGTGATTGACATAATAGAAAAAATGTAAATACATGTTCAATTAAAACCACAAAAGGCAAGGATGCCTGGGTGGCTCAGTTGGTTAAGCATCCAACTCTCTTTTTTTTAAATATTTATTTATTTATTTATTTATTTACTTATGATAGACACAGAGAGAGAGAGAGAGAAAGAGGCAGAGACACAGGCAGAGGGAGAAGCAGGCTCCACGCCAGGAGCCTGACGTGGGACTCGACCCCGGGACTCCAGGACCACGCCCTGGGCCAAAGGCAGGCACCAAACCACTGAGCCACCCAGGGATCCCAGCATCCAACTCTTGATTTTGGGTCAGGTAATGATCTCAGGGTCACAAGATTGAGCCCTGTGTGGGCTCAGTGCTGAGCATTGAGTCTGCTTGGGATTCTCTCTCCTGCTCCATCTGTCCTTCCCCACCCCCTGCTTGGGCTCTCTCTTTCAAAAAAAAAAAAAATACAAAAGGCAGAAAAAGAGTAGAAGATAAAAACAGGAAAAAAGAACAGGGTAACAAATAGAAAACAGTAACAAATATATATTATTTCAACTATATCAATAATCACTTTGAATGTCTGGTCTAAATGCACCAGTTTAGAGATTGTCAGAGTGGATCAAAAAACATGAGCCAACTATATGGTGTCTATAAGAAATCCACTTTAAATATAAAGATGCACATAGATCAAAAGAAAATGGGTAGAGAAAAATACACTGTGCTAACATTAATCAAGAGAAAGCAGGAGTAACTATATTAATTTCAGACAGAGCAGACATGAAACTAAGGTAAAAAAAAATCAGGGATTTAAAAAGGTATTGCATAATGACTAAAGGGGTCAATTCTCCAAAAAGACATAACAGTTTTTAATGTGTATGCACCTAATGAGAGAGCATCAAATTACATGAAACAAAAGCTGATAGAATTGTATGGAAAAAATAGATGAATCCACTATCATAGTTGGAGACTTCAACACCCCTCACTCAGAAATGGACAAAACCAGCAGGCAGAAAATCAATAAGGATATAGTTGGACTCAACAACACCATCAGTCAACTGGATTTAATTGACATCTATAGACGACTTCATGCAGCAACAGCAGAATACACATTTTTCTCAGACTCACAGGGAACGTTCGAGACAGACATTTTCAGCCACAGAACACACTGTAACAAATTTAAAAGGATAGAAATCACACAATGTCTGCTCTGAGATCATAATGGAATTAAACTAGAAACTAATAAAAGAGAACTGGAAAATCCCAAGTACTTCTAGACTAAACAACACCCTTCTAAATAACATAAGTCAAAGAATATTTACAATATTTTGAACTAAATAAAAATGAAAGCACAATTTATCAAAATTTCTGGGATGCAGGGAAAACAGTGCTTAGAGGGAAATTTATAGCACTCAATGCATAAATTTAAAAAGAGGAAGGACTTAAAATCAATAATCTAAGCTTCACTTTAGGAAACTAAAAGAAGAGCACATTAAATCTAAGCCAAGCAGAAGAATGTAATTAATAAGAATCAGAGCAGAAATCAATGAAATTGAAAACAGGAAATCAATAGAGAAAATCAACAAAACCAAACCTGGCTCTTTGAAAAAAAGAAATAAAATAAAATCCATAAGTCTCTACCTAGGATAATTTAGAAAAAAAAAAGAGGTAAGACACAAAAATTACTAATATCATAAATGAAAGAGTGGACATCACTATAGATCCCATGGAAATTAAAAGGATAATAAAGGAACATTAAGAATAAGTCTATGCCCACGAATTTGATAACCCTGATGAAATGGACCAATTCCTTGAAAGACAAACTGCACACAGGAAGAAACAGATCATCTGACTACATCTATATCTATTAAAGAAATTTGAGAGGCACCTGGGTGGCTCAGTTGGTTAAACCTCAGGTCATGATCTCTGGGTCCTGGGATCGAGTCTGAGTTGGGCTCCCTGCACAGCAAGGAGTCTGCTCTCGCTCTCTCTCTCTCTCTCTCTCTCTCCCCGCTTCTGCTCCTCCCACCTGCTAATTCTTTCTCCCTTTCTCTCTCTCTCTCAAATAAATAAATAAAATCTTTTTAAAAAGAAAGAAATTGAGTCAATATTTAATAACCTTCCAAAACAGAAAGTACAAGGCCCAGATGGATTCACTGGTGAATTCTACCAAACATAAAGAAAATATTACCCCATTTCTCAATAATCTCTTTCAGAAGATGAAAGCAGAGGGAACACTTCCTTACTGATTCTATAAGGCCAGTATTACTCTAACATCAAAATCAGACAAAGACTTTATAAGAAAAGAAAACTATAGACCAATACATCTCCTGAACAGAGATGCAAAAATCCCCAACAAATTAGCACATCAAATCCAACAATGTATAAAAAGAACCATACCCCATGATGAACTGGGACTTAACCAAGGTACACAAGGCTAATTTAATATTCAAAAACTCAATTAGCAAAATCCATCATATTATATACTAAAGAAGAAAATCACATGATCATATCATCAATTGCAGAAAAAGCATTTGACGATATTCAACACCCATTTGTAAGTTTTAAAAATTATCAACATCAAACTAACATCAAACTCAAAGTTTTCCCACTAAGATCAGGTACAAAGCAAGATGACTTCTCTCATCACTCCTTTTCAACATCATAGTGGGAGTCCTTACTAAAAATACCAAAATGCAAAAAAAAAAAAGGATATTAAAAAAAGTATATGGATTGATATAAAACTGTCTTTATTCACAGATGACATAATCATCTATGTAGAAAATCTAAAAGAATGGACAAAACTAAAGGATTACAATAAGTTTGCCAGATATAAGGTTAATATTCAAAAGTCAATTGCTTTCCTATATACCAACAATAAGCATTAGACTTTGAAATTGAACATATCATTCATATTAGCACCCAAAGAAATGCTTAGGTATGAACCTAACAAGATATATATAAAATCTATATGAATAAAGCTACAAATTTCTGATGAACAAAATCAAAGAACTAAATGGAGAGACTCTCCATGTTCATGGATAGGGAAGCTCAATATTATCAAGATATCAGTTCTTCCCACATTGCTCTATAAGATTCAATGCAATCCTAATAAAAATTCCAGCAAGCTATTTTATGGACATTGACAAACTGATTCTAAAGTTTACATGGAGAGGCAAAAGTTGCAGAATAGCTAACACAATATTGAAGAAAAAGAACAAAGTTGGAGAACTGACACTACATGACTTCAAGACTTACTATAAAACTATAGTAATCAAGACAGGGAGGTACTGGCAAGAGAACAGACAAATAGATCAACAGAACAGAGAGCTCAGAAATTGTCCCACATAAATACAGTCAACTGATCTTTGACAAAGAAGCACTATCTTTAGATAGTCTCTTCAATAATTGGCAGTCCACGTGCAAAGAAAAAACGAATCTAGACACAGACTTTACATACTTCACAAAAATTAACTCAAAATGTATCATAGACTTAAATGTAAAGCACAAAACTATAAAACTCCTAGAAGGTAAAATAGGAGAAAATCTAGATGACCTAGGGTTTAGTGATGCCTTTTTAGATACAAATTATGATCCATGAAAGAAATAGCTGATAAGCTGGACTTCACCAAAATTAAAATCTTCAGTTCAAAAGATGAATACCCACCATTTGCTTTGACATGGATGGAACTGGAGGGTATTATGTTGAGTGAAGTAAGTCAATCGGAGAAGGACAAACATCATATGGTCTCACTCATACGGGGAATATAAGAAATAGTGAAAGGGACTATAAGGAAAGGAGGGGAACTGAATGGGAAAAAAGAGAGAGGGAGACAAACCATGAGAGACTCCCGACTCTGGGAAACGAACAAGGGGTAGTGGAAGGGGAGGAGGGCGGGGGTGGGGGTGACTGGGTGACGGGCAGTGAAGGGGGGCACTTGACGGGATGAGCACTGGGTGTGATACTATATGTTAGCAAATTGAATTTAAATCTTAAAAATTAAAAAAAAAAATCTTAAAAATTTAAAAACTACAGACCAGGAGAAAATACTTAAGAGAGACACATTTGATGAAGGACTGTTATCTAAAGTACGCTTTAGATAAGTACAAAGAACTCTTAAAACTTAATAATAAGAAAACAAACAACCCAATTTTTAAAAATGGGCAAAAGACCTTACTAGAAACCTCACTTAAGAAGAGATACAGATGGCAAATAGGCATATGAAAAGATGTTCCACGTCACACATCAGCAAGTTAAAACAACAATGAAATACCACTACATGCCTATGAAAATGGCCAAAATCTGAAACACTGACAACAGCAAATGCTGACAAGGTTGCAGAACAAAAGGAACTCTCACCTAATGACTATGGGATTGAGCGCAAAATGGCACAGCCACGCTAGAAGGCAGTTTGGAGGTGTCATACGAAACTAAACATACTCTTACCATGCAATCCAGCAATCACACTCCTTGGCATTTACCTGACAGAATTTAAAACTTATATTCATACAAAAACCTGGACAAGGATGTTTATAGTAGCTTAATTCATAATTTCCAAAACTTGGAAGCAACCAAGACGTCCATCAGTAGGTGAACGGAGAAGTGCACTGTGGTACATTCAGACAAAGGAATAATATCCAGTGCTACAAATAAATGAGCTGTCAAGCCATGAAAAGATACGAAGGAACTTTAAATAAATTTTAGAGGCATCCCTGAGGTTATTACAGGTTTGGTGCCAGGCCACCACAAAAAGCGAGCATCACTATAAAGCAAATCAAATAAACTTTTTGATTTCCCAGTCCACATAAGTTAGGTTTCCACGATACTGCAGTCTATCAAGTGAAGAAAAAAAAAAAACACATACCTTAATTTAAAGATACTTTACTGCTTAAAAAATGCTAAGTATCATCTGAGCTTTCAGCAAGTCATAATCTTTTTGCTGGTGGAGAGTCTTGTCTCCAAGCAGACGGCTGCGGACTGATGGGGCGTGGTTGCCGGAGGCTGAGGCAGCTTCGGCAAGTGCTTAAAATAAGATCAAGATGAAGTTTGCCATATCAACTGACTGTTCCTTTCACAAACAAATTTCCTGTACACATGATGCTGTTTGCTAGCATTTTGCCCACAGTAGATCTTCTTTCAAAATTGGAGTCAATCTTCTCAAACCCTGCCACTGCTTTATCAACTAGGTTTATGTAATATTCTGAATTCTTTGTTGTCATCTCAACAATCTTCACAGCATCTTCACCAGGAGCAGATTCCATCTCTGTAAGCCACTTTCCTTGCTCAACCGTAAGAAGCAAATCCTCATCTGTTAGTTTTATCATGAGACTGCAGCAATTCAGATATAATAATGATGAGAAAGTTATTGCAAGAGTTACCACAATGTGACACAGAGACACAAAATGAGCGAATGCTGTTGGGAAAATAACACCGATAGACTTGCTCAACACAGGGTTACCATAAACCTCCAATTTGTAAGGGGAAAAAAGGCATTATCTGTGAAACCCAATAAAGCAAAGCACAATAAAAGTCTGTCCGTACTAAGTGAAAGAAGCCAATCTGGAAAGGCTGCATAATGTACGATTCCAAGTACATGACATGATGAAAAAGGCAAAACTACAGAGACAATAAAAAGATTAGTGTTTGCCAGAGGTAGGGAGGAAGAGATGAGTACGAGAATACAGAGAAGTTTTAGGGCAGTGAAAAATAGTCTGTATACTATAATGACTGATAAAACATCATAATGACTGTTTATGTAATTTAATTAGACATTTGTCCAAACCCACAGAATGTACAACACCAAGAGTGAATCCTAAGCTAAACTACAGACTCCGAGTAGTTATAACATGCCAGTGTAGGTTCATCCCCAGTTTAAAAAAAACAACTATCATGCTGACATTCTGGTGAGTAATGTTGCTAATGGAGGAGGCTATGCATGTGTGAAAGCAGAGATATATGGGAATTCTCTGTACCACCCTCTCGATTCTGTTGTAAACCTAAGTCTGCTGTTTAAAAAAAAAAAAAAAAATGACTTTAAAAAAAAGAGCAAACTAAATCCAAAATATGTAGAAAAAAGGAAATAATAAAGTTCAGATCAAAAATGAATGAAACCGAAAAACAAAAGCGGAATCAATGAAACCAAAACCTAACTTTTTAATCAATAATACAGACAAACCTCTACCACACTGATCAGGATAAAGCCAGAAGATAAAAATTACCAGTATTGAGAATGAGAGAAGTGACATAACTATAGATTCCACAGATAATAAATGAATAAGGGCATATTATGAACAGCAATAAATTCAGCAACATAGATGAAATGGACTGATTCGAAATATATAAACTACTAAAGCTCACTCAAAATTAAATAGATAACCTAGACAGCTGTAATGTGCATTGAAGAAATGGAATTTTTAGCTTATAACTTCCAATAAAGGAAACTCTAGACCCCAGTGGCTTCACTGGTAAATTCTATCAAACATGTAAGAAAGATACCAATTCTACATAGACTCTTCCAGAAAATTTTAAAGGAATAAATATTCCCCCAATTCACTCTGCTAAGCCAAAATTACCCTGATAACAAATTACCCTGACAACCCTGAAGACATTACAAGAAAAAAAGAATGAACTATATCAATATCCCTCATGAATACAGATATTTTTAATTTAGCAAATCAAGTCCAACAACATATAAAAATGATAATAAATCAAGATTAAGGAGGATTTAATCCCAGGAACGCAAGAGTAATTTAATATTTGAAAATCAGCTGATGTAATGCACCGTATTAACAAACTAATATATATACATTATATTCAACATAGATTCAAAAGTATATACATTATATATATTCAAACAGTGATCATAATAAAAACTCTCAAAAAACTAGACAGAAAAAGAAACTTATAAAGGACATCTAGAAAAAAACTATAACTAATAATCATATTTAATCCTAAAAAACTAAATGATTTCTGCTAGGATTAGGAAAAAGGGATGTTCATTCTCATCACTTTTATTTAATATTCTATTGGAAGTTCTAGTCATTGCAGTAAGGCAAGAAAATGAAATAAAAGACATCCAGATTGGAGACAAAATAAAACGGTCTTTATTCACAATGTGATAATTTATATGGAAAACTGGATGGAACACACACACACAGGAACTAAGGGAGTTTGGCAGCATCGCTAGATACAAGATAAATATACAAAGTCCACTCTATCAACATACCAGCAATGAGCAATCAGAAGTCAAAATTTTTTTTAAAAAAATACAATATGATTCACCATAGCATCATGATTTAGAGACAAATCTGACGAAAGCTCCACCATGACAGTTTCAGCCCTCACTCCTCCCTGCTTCTCCCTCTTCTATTTGCTGCTCCTTCATGTCAGGAGCGGGGTCAAGGCCAAACCCAACAAGTCCTCAGCGTGGTCAGCAGACTCAGAACATCAATGTTACTGAATGCAACGGGACTCTACAGTTTACTTGGTATCAGTCTTCACGATAAGAACCCTCAGGAAAGCCAAGGGAGCAAAGCCCTCCTCTCTCAGTCACTGGTAACCTGGATGGTAATGAGCTAGTGGCTCTCCCTATGTCCCACCTCTCCTCTCTTAATTAATTTTACAGACGTTCTCATCATATCCCCCCACCATGTAACCAAGTCCAACCACCACAGCTTTCAAGGCCGTGATCCAGCCCCTACCCACCTTTCCAACATTATTCCCCTCTTCGCTGACCCTTCCACCCTTCACTATTCCCCATACATTCCCTAGAGTGTCCCTTAGCAGTGCATAAAACTTCCAAGTATTTGCTCTCCTCTGCCCTTGGATGGTCCCCACCCCAACCTCAAATATTCCTCCTTTTGTTCACATCGCTGTTCTCCCCTGCACTCAGAGACCAGCTGAAAATGCCTCTTCCTCTAAGAAGGCTTTCCTGACTACCAGTCAAGGGAATCACACTTCCTCTGAGCTCCCAAGGCCCTCTGTCCCTCAACGGAGGCCAGGAGACCTTTCCCTTTGGGACATGTTTCTTGTCAGATCCTTGTACTGAAAATGCAGATGCAGACACTGTATCTGGCTCATGTCTACAACCCCGAAGCACCTCCAGCAGGGCCCGGCGCAGACAGAAGAAACCATCAGTCAGTGCTGGAAGGAAAGGCGGAAGGCAGCTCCTTCTGGAGGAAGAAAATGAAACACGTGGATAAAGGGAGGCAGCAAATGGTGGTGGGAGGGGATCTGACATTCGTCTCATTCTTGGCCCCGCGCTGCCGGGATTGCAGAGGTTGAGGGACACAGAGGAGCTGCCCTCACCACAGCCAGGAGCGGCTACGGGGTTACAAGGTGCAGCAAGGGAGGGGGGCTGCTCGAGGAGTCTCTTGCCAGAGCTGTGCTACACTGAGGAAAAGTGCGGCCTTTCGGGTTTCTTCATCTACTCTCCTCTCCTGCCCCCCAGCCAGGTGGTTTGGCTTCAATGCGGCCTTTTCAGATTTCATCTGAAAATCCAGCACAAAAAAACTATCATGAAAAGTGACTTTGTCCTTCAGGAGATTTTCCAGATTCAAGAGAGCCACGTCCAGCAGCTAGAGGGCAGAAGCAGCATGGACTCTGGGCCTCCTGCTGCCCACATACTTCTGAAGCCTTACCTGGGCACGAGAATTCGCCGGGGCAGTTTTTAAAATATAATTGCCCGTGTCCCACCTCCAGCAATGGAATCTTAACTGATCAGAACTTGGGCCCAGGTATGACGCCTTACGAGCTCCCACAGTGCTGCTGCTGGGCGAGCAGGCTGAGCCGCTGAGCCAGCCCACAGGTGCCGAGGGAAGGCACCCGCCACTCTCTGCCAGGCCTGCTTAAACACCACTCCACCCCGGGCCCCTCCATGGAAAGCCAGGTAGCCTAGTGGTGTAGAAGGGCCCTAGAATCCGTCATCGGGGCTTGCATCCCAATCCTACAGGGTGGGACCTTGCACGCCGACTCTACCACATAAAGTCTTGGTGGGCTCACCGGCAAATTGAGAAGACAATCCTCACTTGCGTGGCTGCCAGGAACATTAAATGGGAAGGTACACTGCAGGAGCCCCATAGAGACCCCAGAACACGCACGTGTTCAAGCAGTGCTCACACTGTCAGCCTAGCCTCTAAACACAGAGGCAGATGTCCAGGCGTCCCCTTCGCTTCCTGTATTGGTCATCAGACCTCCCTGGGCTTCATGCAGGTAACTAAAAGCAGTAGCCAAGACTTTTTTTTATTATTATTATTATTATTATTATTATTATTATTATTATTATCTGAGCCCTTCTTCACTGCATCGGGGAAATCAGGCACAGGGAGCCTTTGGGCACAGCCCTCCCGTGGGTCCAGGTACCGCCTGAGCCCACCCTTGCAGGGGATCTGTGGCCCATCGGGCAGGAGTTCAAAGAGCAGGATCTGTCAGCAAGCTCTTAAGTCTCTGCCAGTGGAGGCAGAAAAGAGACGGTTCCTGGAGAATGTCTGTGCCTAATTAAGGAGTCACCGTGAGCAACGATCCTGTTTAGGATGGGGGGACCTCCAGGACAACCGCGGGGGCACCGAATTCCTGTCCCCAGACACACCCCACCGCAGGCGTCTCGGCCTCTCCCTCGTCTGCTTCACCTCTCCAGGCCCAAGCCCTCCCTGGAGGATCCCCTCCCAGGACCTCTGAGCCCCTTCTCCCCACTGCCACGGCCCGTATCAGCCATCGCCTCCCACCCAGATGCTCAAACCAACCCTGCCTCCAGCCCCCGCTCCACCGCCAACAAGGGGGTCCTCCTGGAATCCACGCCTCACACGTGACTCCCCAGCCTACACTGCTCAGAGCACGCAGTCAGCTGCGGTGGCGGGACCCTTGGTGCTCGACCGGAGCCCTGCCTACCACCCCCGACGTCTTCCCGTCTCCCACACCATGCTAACTCCAAATGCTTCCTCTTCCTCTGAGGCCCAGGGGCCCCCGTCCTGGGCACCCCGTGCCCATCCGCACTGTCCCTGGGCCCGGAACGCCCTCCCTGCCCGTGTGCCTAGCGGCTTCCTCCCAGGCCCCACTCAGCCACCCCTTCCACCCGGGAGCCTGGTCAGCAAACCGCTCTCCAGGCTGGGTTAGGGGACCCGTGGGCCAGCCCAGGCCCTATGCTGTCCCCTCAGTTGGGCGTTTACAAAGACGGGAAGGACCTGGGAGGCTGCGGAGGCCGGGGAGGCCACAGAGGCCGTGGAGCCTCTCATGGCCCAGGGCCGCGCTCTACTCCACTCGCCACAGGTGGCAGCGGCCTATCGCCCAGTGCCCGGCCGGCGGGCAGACTTCAGGGCCCCGGAGCCGTTTCCATGGAACCTGCCTCGTTACGGAGGCCTGGGCAGACCGGGTTCTCCCAACAGGCTACAGCTCTCCGGCCTGCCCATAACCCATGTGCACACACACCTGCCCTTGCACACACCTGCACATGCACCTGCACACACACACACCTGCACACACATACCTGCCCTCTCATATATCTGCACACACACACCTGCACACACATACCTGCCCTCACACACACCTGCACACACACCTGCACATACACACCTGCCCTCTCACACACACCTGCACACACACACACCTGCACACACACATACCTGCCCTCACACAACCTGCACATACATACCTGCCCTCTCACACACACCTGCACACACACACTGCCCTCTCATTTATCTGCACACACACACCTGCACACACATACCTGCCCTCACACACACCTGCACACACACCTGCACATACACACCTGCCCTCTCACACACACCTGCACACACACACACCTGCACACACACATACCTGCCCTCACACACACCTGCACATACATACCTGCCCTCACACACACCTGCACACACACTTCACACACACACCTGCACACACCCCTCACACACCTGCCCTCCCTCCCTCACATGCACACACGCACACGGCCTGTGCCTCTAATGACCACTATGTTGGAGTTACAGATGGAGGCCCCTCCAGCAGCTTAGCCACCCCGTAGCCTGGTTCTGCTTCATAGGAGCACAGACATTGGGAGGCTCGCTCTCCAAGCCAAAGAAACTCCAAATGCTCTTCTTTGAACAAACCAGCTGGTGTAACTGCATCCACTTCCACCCCCGCTGAGCTGAGGCCCCCTGCCCGCTGCTGGAATGGACCAGCCCCTCCGCCAGCCCCCGAGGTAGGGAGAGGAGCCAGAAGGCCATCAGGCACCATCACCCACCGGTACCACCGGGACGGAGCAGGCCTGATGATGACGTGGGCCCCCAGGCCACGCTGCAGTGTGGTCCAGGGGGTGATAAGGGGTGTCAGTGGGGCAAGCAGAAAGGCCAAGCAAGCCCCCTAGGAAGAAGCGGAGGCTACAGAGAAGGCCAGACACGACATCGTCTGCTGTCAGGCACCAGCATCTCAGGTCAGTCTGAGGAAAGGGCAGCATCACAGCACAGGGATGAGGTCAGAGGCCGCCAGCAAGGTGCAGTGGTTCAGGGGGAGCCAAGCCCACCTGTGGTCCTTCAGGTCTGATTCCATCAGAGCTACAGAGGGGGTGTCACCACCTACCCAGCCCCACGTGCTGGAGGAGACACAAGAAGACCTGGGAAGAGGCCAGGGAGGTCCCGCAGACCAGCCGCTAGCACCCGGTGAGGCCCTGCATCCCCCAACCCAGGGCAGTGCTGCCCCCAGGATGACACGTGGGCTTCGTGCACCATCTCGGGCTGCGGTGCGGCAGTTCCTGGGCGGTGCCCGCAGGATTGCTCTATGAGACGCTCGCAGAGAAACCCTACGGTGACTTGCTTGCTTAAACCAAATGTGACATTCCTAATGGCCCCCAGAGGGGATGCATCCAGGGAGACAGGACACAGGTGCCACGTAACCCGCAGGTCAGGCCTGAGGCAGCACAGGCTGGGGTGGACGCAGAGGGTAGCGTGGGGTGGGCGGCATAGGGTGAGCGTGCTTCCAGTCCCTCACAGAGACCAAGCGCTGTGGCCCGCACTTGGCCTTGGGGGAACAATGATCATGGGTCTGCTCCCACGTGCACGGCGTGCCCGATGCCAGCCTGCTCTGGGGCCGGCAGCCAGAGGCGCAGGCAGGTACAGGCGAGCGCAGGTGTGGGGCGGGTCAGGGGTGTGTTCACGCGCGGATGCAGGCATATATCAGGCGTGGCAAGGGCGAGGCGCACGGCTCTACCTGACCCTCAGCACAGCCCCGGCACAGGACAGGTACCCCACAGACGAGGAAGCAGGCTGGCAGCGAGCCCGGGCCACCACCAGCCTGGAGGCCAGCCTCTGGAGGCCTGGCCCCCGTCGAGGGAGGACCTGGGAAAGACCCCTGGGGGGCAGCCCGTGTGCCCCCATCTCTGAACGGCCCAGGGACGGGCAGGCAGGTCACCACGCTGTCATCGGGGAAGAGCCCTGGCCACACAGCCTGGGCTCCCCGCCTTTTAACCAGGTTTGCAGAAACCACCACGGGCTCCACAGGCGCCAGCTCAGCCGCGGGGAGGCCTCAGCACGACAGGGAATTCGCGGCAGGAAGGCCCCCGGGAAGGGCAGGCAGCGGACACGCCTAAGTAGCTCCCCGGGCAGCTGGGACCCCGGGATCCAGCTGAGGACACGGGGTGAAGTCACGGCCCTGCCAGCACCAGCTATGGGACCAAGTTACCTGACGCCTAACCTTGCTCCCGGTTGGGCGGCAGGGATGACAGCCGTGACACCTCCGAAGGGACGCATGGCTCTCAGCTCAGCAAACGCCGGGTCGTGCTGCTGGCTCCCCTCATCCCTGGGAGGCACTCAGGGGGCGTGCAGAGAGCCATCGGGGGACACTTCGGGGCCCTGGGGCCCATCCCCAGCAGGAAGCCCCTGGGAGGGGTTACCGCTGCCCGGGCACCCACAAGGTCCCAGGCCCTGGGCCGCACACTTGGCCGCGTGTGTTCGCGGAGTGAAGCCAGCCTCCGGGAGGCTCTCGGCTCTCAGAACACCCTCGGGCCAGGGGGAGGCGGCCCCGTGACACGGGGCTCCTGCTGGTGCCCTGGGGGCGCGGGGAGCAGGATGCACTGGGGCCTGTCCGCAGACAGGCACAGGCAGCTTGCGGGCAGGCGAGGACGGAAGGCAGGCACGCTGCACAGGATGCTGGGCGGAGGAAGGGTCACCCAACACCCTGCTATCCCCCAAGAGCGGGCTGGGTGCTCACGAACGCAGCGCCCAGCGCCCGCACACCAGGCAGGGAGCCCCGCCTCACGGATCTCCCCCCTCAGGGCAGCAGCTGCGATGGTTGCCCCGAGTGCTTTTTGCAACAGAGGGAAAAGATGCAAACAAATGACTGCTCAGCAGTTCAGAGGGGCTGTAGGGCCACGCCCGCATCCAACGGGGGTTGCCGAGTGGGCTGGTCCTGAGGACGCGACCCTCCCTCCTCAGGCCGACCAGGCAGCCGCCGAGCCCAACAGGTGGGCCCGCAGAGGCCACAGGGCCAAGCCTGTGTGCTCGCCCTCGGAGCGTCGCTATGCATGGCACCTCCTTTACTCTAGAAGCGCCCTGTTGGGTGCCATCTAACCGGATGGGCCTCACTCTGAGCTCTGGCAACTGGCTGAGAATCTTGTCGCCGCGGGGTCCTCCGAAGACCTCAAGCCAGAGGTGAGGATGGCTGCAGTCTGAGCCACAGCGGAAGCACACAAACCCCAGGAAGCTCCTGCTCAGCATCGCACGGAGCCAGGGCCGCAAACGTGGGCTCACATCCTGCAGCCGGGCCACCTGCCACGACGCTCTGTCCCTGCGGGTCCTGCCCCCACTGGCGGTGCTGGCTGCTGAGCCCCACCGTCGCCTCCTGGGGAAGGCCCCAGGCGGTGCCCCCGGCAGCCTGAAGACGCTCGCGGGCGCCAGGCCATGAGGATGGCAAGGCCTGCATGCCCGCTTGCAGGCGGAGGGCGGGACTCCCAGTGCCCGGGCTGCCCAGCTCAGAAGCCCCGCCAGGCCGCTCCCTGCCGCCAGAGCTGCGCCCTGAGCACTAACCGGCGCTGCCGGCCGGGACCGCACCCGGGAGGCCAAGAGCCTGTGTCCCCGGCTAGAACGGTACAAGGATAACAGCGGTGCCGCTGGCGTGGGGAGCGAGCGTCACTCACGTGTGAAGCAGCAACACTCGGCTCAGCGGGGGAAGAGGCCCCTGAGCAGCGTCGGGGGGGCGGGTGATTCCAGCGCGTGGTCCCCGTTCACTTTGGAGCTTTGCTCCCGGTCGCCGCAGACCCTGGAAAGCAGGCAGGGCCTCACAGAACCCGGAGGGCCGCCGACACCCCGCCAAGTGCCCCGCCACCCCTCAGGGACCGGCTGTAATGCAGCCTCTTCAAGGTGGCACCGGGTCTCCAGGCTCCCCCAAGCTCCGCTGTGACCATCGCCACCCGGGGCCCCAGACCGCAGCACGCAAACACGCAAACCGCAGGCCGCGTGGACCGAGTCGCCTGGTGCAGGAGCTGGCCCGACACGCGCCTGGCACCCCTCCCGTCCACCCCAGCTCGCCCGTGAACAGAAACACGCTCTGCCCCCCACGCCCTTGCTCCCATTGGGCCCCAGAGTCCAGTCTCAGCGAACCAGAAGCTCCAGAGGCCGACGCCTAAGTCTGTCGCCCGAGGTCAGCAGACGGAGAGACCCACGGAGCCCCCTGCGTACGGGGACGTGCAGCCCACGAGGCCCCGCGTCCTCTGCTTCCCCACGGCCTGACGCAGGCCAGGTACAGGCCCAGAGGCATGCAGCTGCGTGAGCGAGGCAGGACGGCCTCCGAGGCCACCACGAGCATCATGTCGCTTCTGTCTGGAGCCCTGATAAACGCACAGGCGAGCAAAACCACCGTCGTTCGCAGTCCGCCCCTCCCCCTTCCTTGCCCTCGTGAATCGGCACAGCCCACACTCCAGTCCTCTTACCCCACACTCCAGTCCTCTTACCCCCGCCTCTTCCACCGGCCTCTGTGGACCAAGGCCCGCCCGGACCAGTCCGCTCTCATAGCCGCTGCCAGCTCAGTCCTTCTAGACGCGTCTCTGATCCCCTGCTGAGCTCCCATGGCTCTTATGGGGCTGCCCCCGCCCAGTCTCCTCTCCCCCACATCCTCTGCAGGGCCACACACCTCCACCCCCAGTCCAAGGCTTCTGGTGGGCTGCTCCCACTGCCCTACTCAGCGGTGACCCCCACCCACCCCCCCAGAGAGCCTGTCGTCCTGGAACGGTTCAGACACGGGCCAGCGACCAAGCTGAGGCTCCACAACACCCCCAGAGCCTGTGCTGCAGCTTTCAGGATGGAAACCCTCAACCATGGGGGGTTACAGACACCAAAGACCAGATAAGCTGGGGCACCCGGTGGTCATCTGTCACCAGGTGCAGAGATCATTCCTGAGACCGAAGACAATTGAGAGAAGCAAGACACATAGAAAGGGCAAGAAAGAGAAAGCCTGGGTCTTCAGGATGATATTTAACCCAGCCGGGCCTGAAGCCAGACATACCCATACACCACCCAGTCTATAAGCTTCGAAGACTTCCCTTCTTAAACCAGTTTACCATGGATTTCTGTCACTTATAGCTCAAACAGTCTGGCCGAGTACGGATTCCTACGACTCCAAAAGGCAGTGGACTCAGTGAGAGACAAATAGTAATTATCCTGACCTGGACGCCTGACACGGCAAGGAGACTGCAAAGTACACTTGGGAGCACTGAAGACGGAGCAAACACCCTGTCTGAGAGCTGCGGGGGGCTCCGAAACTTCCAAGCTGTGTGTCTTTTTTTTTTTTTTTTAAGATTTTATTTATTTATGAAACAGAGAGAGAGAGCGCGCAGGGGCGGAGCAGAGGGAGAGGCACGAGCTGAGGCCACACTGAGTGCAGAGCCTTATGCGGGGGCAACAGCTCAGGACCCCGGCATCACGACCTCAGCTGAAGCCAGGAGCTGGACGCCGGACTGACCGAACCCCTGGCACCCCTCCAAGTAATCTCTCCAAAGATGTTCCAGGAGAGGGAACAGCAAAGACAAAGCATGAAAAGCCACCGTGATGTGCCAGGGCAACGGGGCGAGGGGCAGTTGGGAAGCCCCGATACCTCCCTTCCTGGACCACAGACAGGAAACCTGCCCTCCCACCGCCCTGCATCCCCGAGGCCCCGGCCGGGAGAACCGCTCTGGGACGGAAGCCCCCAGGGAGGGCGTGGGGCCCGACCAACCCGTGCCCAGTCCAGCAACGCACGGCGAAGAGCAACCATGCACCTGTCCCTATGAGTCTCCAGGACCAGGGGAGCCCATGAAGGTACCGGGAGCCCCTGCACCCTGTGCCCAGAGGCTCAGGGCTCCCCAGGACTGCGGCCCCCTGAGCCACGTGCAGGAGTCCCGGTGCCAGAGCAGCGACGAGCACAGGTCCGGGAGGGTGGCAGGTGCAGCCGGGGCAGCAGGTGTGGCACAGGAGCCCTGGGGCCACAACCCATGTAAGCACATCAGAACGGAGGGGATCCCAGGGCCCCACACCCTCCAGCCCCAGCGTGCGGGGGGGAGGGGAGTGTCAGCATGCCAGTTTGACAAAGAAAACCCAGGACAATGACCCCACCACTGGAAGGATTCCAAGCTGGCCAGAGCCTCCTCATCCCCTTCGCTGTCACCATCACCTGGCGTGTGGGCTGCAGCCCTAGACGTCAGAGCAGCAAGGTGGCCTCTGCTTCCCCCGCACAGACGCCCCCAGCCTGGCAGGCACAGGGGGAGCAGAGCTGCAGGCCCGTCCAGGGAAGGAGGCTGAGCCCCAGCACCCCCAGCGGCACCGCGCCCCCGGCTCTGCACAGCAGCCTCACTGCCGGGACAGGCCCCACGCCGCAGGGAGCTCTTTGCTCATCTGCAGGCCCCACTACAAGACCTGTCAGGACCCACAGCAGCCAAGATGCACAGGGTGACAGCGGCAAGAACCATGGAGTGCCACGTCGCCCTGCAGCCACGTGCCCCCGGGAAGCATCGGGTCCCCAGGAGGAAAGGCTCCCTGCTGAGGATGGCGGAGCCCACAGCATGCACAGCCCAGTGCATGGGTCGGTGAGCTGTGCTGATGGCTTGGGGACAAGTGTCCGCGTGGGCTCCTCCCCTGGGCCTCAGGGCTGAGAGGGAGCCCAGCTGTGCCAGGCCTTGGTCCGGCCCCCTCCTGCCTCTCCTCGGGGGGGACAAGGTGCTCTGTGAGTGGACGTGCAGAGTTCTCAGCCCACAACGGTGCCCAGTACTCGTCATCGTACCGGGAAGGTCCAGTGAAGCTCCGATACCAGCCGTGCAGTCATAGCCCCCCCGGGGCCGCCACATGGTCCCTTGGAGCTCAACACGCGCAGCAGCAGACGGGGGGAGGGGCAGCCCCCAGCCCCATGTCCCACCCCGACCCCAACAGGCAGCCACCCCTAAGGCCCCGCTGCCCCGCCCCCACGGCCGCCCCCACAGGAGCTTTCCAGAGCTAGCAAATGCCTTGGGAACCCCAGTGGACAGAAAGGAAGCAGAAGCGCCACTTGATTTGATGACTTGGCTCCTCCAAATAGAGCCACTTACATGTTAAAGACTTTTTTCCTCCTATTGTCATTATTCTTTATGTTACATCTCAAAAAAGCCCCAAACCAGTGCTCAGAGCAAAACCCCTCTGCGTTTGCCACGAGTCAGGCTGCTGTCGCAGCGGCAGGACCCAGGTGCACCACGTGGCACCAGCGGGAGAGGGGGCGCCGCGGGTCAACCCTGCAGAGGGGCTGGCCACATGGACTTCACCTCGGGCCTGCACCCTGGCCCTGTGTGCTCGGTGCCCTCCCGCGGGGCAACATGCTCTGGGCCCCTGCAAGGTTAATGCCTGCCGAGCCCAGGCTGGTGGGGGAGGCCTGCCTTGGCTTCCCAGGGTCCTGTTCCAGATGACACAGTCCTCCCCTTCCTGACGCAGTGTCCTGAGACCTCATTAAAGGTCCGCAGTCCATCAGGTGCAGCAAGTCCTCCGAGGTGCACAAGAGTCCCACAGGCCCTTCTGCGCGTCCCTCACCCTATCAAGTCTGTGCACTGAGGTCTGGATTTTGTGCAGAAACCATGATGCAGCTGCCGTGCGTCATCCTCCGCCCAAGCTCCCCGCTCGGTAAGTTACCCTGCATAAAACTCGGTGCAGATGGCACGGAGCGGCCTGCTTTGGTCCCTGGTCTCAAAGCACCTCCTCACCTCGGGGGATGCTGTACTGTCTCCCCCTCGCCTTCTGGCAAAGGCACATGTACAACGCTCGCAGGACAAAGCCGCAGCCCTCAGGAGGAGTGTCATCATCAGGGTTCAGAAGGCGGAGCCGCCTGGGCAGCAGGTGCAGGGGAGGACTCACTCGTCCCTCATCCACGCCACGAGCACCGCAGCACTCAGCCCGTCCAGCGCCACGCCAGGGCCGTCGAGTCGCAGTGGTCACACGTCTCTGAGGTCTCAGGCCTGCGCTCCCGCTGACACAGTAGAAAATGACCACGCAGGTGATGGGGTTGGTGGTGGTCCCAGTGGGGGGTGAGCTAAACCCGAGAAGGGCATCCTATAGGCCAAAGGTCGGAGACAGAGGGGCCCAAGGGGGAGCCTCGGGAGCTGGGGAGGGACCTGTGGGGCGGGCGCAGGGGAGGGCGACGCGGCCTGGCCTCCCCAACCTTAGCTTTGCCCCGTGAGGTGAGGGGCATCGGTCAGAGGCGCAGGGAGGGGTGGGAGCAGGCTACCAGGCCGACGCAGACCAAGCTGGAGGACAGAAGCCAGAGGACAGAAGCTGGAGGCCGTCCTGATAGCCCGGGTGAGCCACGCTGCAGGCTCGGCCGTGCGGAGGTGAGGGCCCCCGCAGGCAGGGTGGGCAGATAGGGTGAGACAAGAGGAGGGTGGCGGGGACCCCAAGGGGTTGAACACAAGCACCAGGAACAAGGAGCACGCAAAGAGAATCTGGGCTCCTGCTTGGGCACCTGCGCCTCCGAGAAGCCCATGAGCCACCCAGGTGGACAGCCTGGCCACCCAAGTGGCAAGACAGTCAGGAGCTGAGGACAGAGGCCACCGGAGCAGGACAGTAAGGGGTCCCTGGTGCGCACAGGTGTGTGAAGGTATGAGAAGATCGGTCCCTGGGAGGGCGGCTTCAAGGGCTGAGCTGTGGGGAGCACCGTGTGCAGCGACGGGAGGACGGGAAGCAGTAGAGCCAGGAGGGTGGTCCCAGAGCTGCCAGGAGGGAGCTGCTGCCCTAAGCCCCAGAGAGAGGGGGGCGGTGATGCCGCTGGGTCAGGTGAGGACTGAGGTGACCGTGCAGTGGACAGAGGCCCTTCTCCCAGTGTCACAAGGCCATGCCCTGACCGCGGGACCCAGGGCCGAGCCGAGGGCACACAAACTGGCCGTAGATGGGTAGGACATAGGGCAGCAGTGGAGGGAGGGGGCCACACGGGGCGCTGGCGGGGGCAGGAGACAGCCCGGCCCGCTGCGGAGCCAATGGGAGTGCCGCACGCCCCTGCAGGTGGGAGTGGACCCGAGTGAGCCAGGGCCACCTGCTGCCCCAGGGGACGGGCTCCCAGACAGGGGCACGGTCATCAGGAGGGACCCCGGGCACGGACTGGGGGGCGGGCGGGGCTGCCACGGTGCTGGAGAGCGCGAACAGCTCCATCCCTCGGGCTGCTCTTTGGTCCATGAAGTTCATAGGAAGTCTTCTGCTGGGGCGGGGGCAGGGGGCACACAGGGTGAGGGGCCTGAGGGTCTCAAAGGGAAGAGAAGGAAAGCCAAGGGCCGTGGCTGAGTGAATGGGCAGAGAAGCCCACTGGGAGTGGCTGGCAGTCCCAGTGTCCCCCGATGGTGGCTCCGGTGAGACTGGCCCGCCCACGCGGACATCCACTCTTCTCCACCAGGAGCAAAGGTTGGGGTTTCTCCCAGTGACAACGTCACACCCGTCATGTTCATCTGTGTCCTCTGCACCTAACAACACTCTGCACGTACTTGGCAGACGTTGGCGACAAGGAAGGCTGGGGAGGCAGATGCCCCAAGGAGACAGACGCTGAGCCCACCTGGCGCCAAAGCCAAGGAGATCTGGGGCGTATCCTGTCCATCTGGACTGTGGGGGGCAATTTTGATCGGTCGACTCCAAAGTCACCGCCCCCACTTCCGCATACTGTGCTTCCGATTCCTAGGTCCTCTGGTGTCCGGGGAGGCTCGTGGGGCTGGGCCGGCCCTGGCAAGCCTCCCTGGGGCCCAGGCCACCCATCCCGTGTCCACTCCGGCAGCCGCAGCCGGTCTCCCACGCGCCCCGCATGCCCCCAGACAGTGGAAAGCCCACATCCCGTCCCCACCATTCGCCATTCAATGGGATCACGAGCAAGATTCCTCAGCAAGAGGGGGAAACGCTTCTGATACAACATAAGAGACGCCACGGGCTGTCGAGCGATCACCGCTGTGGTCACAGCTGTGCACGTCCGTTTGCAGGGAGTTCCAGGAGGAGCCACACACACACAAAAAAAATCAAAATCATTTACCTGGTAAAATGCTGAGGTTGCAGGTTATGACTTGCTGCTTTGGGGTTTTTTTGGGGTTTTTTTCTTTTTTTTGTTTTTTTTTTTTTAAATTCTGCAATTGTTATTGCCATCTTGGTCATACAATAAATAAAAAAAAGTCTAACTTTTTAAAATGAATTCTTCTACTACTGTTATTCTAGACAGGCGTGTTTGTAAAATAAAGGGAAAGGAGAGCCCATTCACAGAAGCAACGTAACAAATACAAAATAGAACAAGTACAATACAAATAGAACAAATGTTAACTATCCAGAAATAAACTTAGCAGGAGATGTGCGCAACCTACTAAAGAAAACTAGCAAACTTTGCCGGGATTTATAAAAGACAAATTTGAACTAGATTTGAATGAATACAGAAAATAACCATTCCCAGCTGGGAAGACTTTGTTATAGAAATGTCAATTTTCCCAAAAGTTAATTTATAAATTTAATTCAGTCCCAATCAAAATCTTGAAAGGATTTCCTAAAGGAATCAAAATCATTATAGAATCGTTTTTTTGAAAACAGATGAGAATATTAAACAAAATTCTGTAAAGGAAAAAAGCGAAAGGAAACTAGATATAAAAATATACTACATGGCAGTAATAATTAAAGTCCTATCTAAGTGGCACAAATACAGACTATGGATCTGATTTTTAAAATCCAGGAATAGACCCAACTGCACGTGATAATGTATCACAAAGTCGGCATCATCAAATAACACAGAGAGAAATTCGTGATTAATAAACTGTGCTGCAATAACTGGAAAGTTTTAAAGAAAAGTAATTAAATCAGAAACGCACTTTACCTCTCACACCAAAAAAATAAACCCTAGCAGGATGAGAGAGGCAGATGGAGAAGTTGAATGGCAAAAAAAAGAAAGAAAGAAAGAGAAAGAAAGAAACTAACTTCTCGGGAAATATTTATGTGTTCTCTGGAGGGAGTGATAACTTTTCAAGTTTCACGCCCAATAAAACGAAGTACCAAAAAAAAAAAAAAAGGAACAGATTCAACATCACAGAAGTACAAAAGCCTTGTAGAAAAGGAACAAGATGACTAAAATTAAGAGAGTCTACGAGAAATATTAGCGGCTACGCGTCAGGCTGAGTGTTGGCCGCGCCGTGGCAAGAAGGGCCCACACATGGCGTGAGCACCTGGAGATGGCGGCAGGTGCACGGGTGACAGCCACCCGCGCAGGGCAGGGCCGGGCCACCCGCGAGCAGAAATGCGCCAGCTCCCAGGAACGAGCAGGGAGTCGGCCCACGTCTATGAAGACAGCAACAGGGCCCCCGATGGGTGCGGCGGGAAGGGTCCCCCCCGCCCCGGGCCGCCCCACAGGCGTGCCACCGCCCAAGCTCGCGTCCCCTGAGAAAACAGGTGGAAAGGATGGGTGCCCTCGAGACGTTCAGTGCAGCGTGACAGATGACACCCCAGGCACAGCCGATCTCGCAGCCAGGCACAGCCGCCACCACCCACCGTGTGGCCCCAGGTGGCGACCGGGACAACCGCAGCTGCGGCGAGAAACACCGGCGGTGTCGTTAGGAGAGCTGTGCCCACCCCCGAGGCGGTGTGGGGACCAGGGATGCGCCCGCGGCCCGACGGCTGCCAAGACGTGCGGCCACCGCCAAGTCACTGGGTCCACCAAGCATCTGCCTTGCCCCAGCCACACCGGACATGTGGCAGGTTCAGCGGTCTCCCCCCAAAACGTCACGTTTACTGCAACCTCAGAACGTGACCTATTTTTGGAAATCGGATGTTTGCAGATGTCATTAGTTAAGAGGAGATCATCCTGGGTCTTCACATGGCCCAGGGTCTTAATGAGAAGGGGAGAGCACAGCCTGAAACACAGAAAGGGACGGTCTCGTGACGATGGAGGTGGAGACCGGGAGGTGCACCCACCGGCCATGGAATGTCAAGGACTGCTGGAAGCCACCAGAAGCTAGGGAAAGAGGCGGGGAAGGATTCGTCCCTTGAGCCCTCAGAGGGAGCATGGCCCTGCTGACACCCTGATTTCAGACTTCTAGCCTCCAGCACTGGGGGAAGAGTGCACTTCTGTTATTTTAAGCCACCCAGTTTGTGATAATTCGATACGGCAGCCCTGGCAGGATGGAACAGGACAGTGCCCTGGTTCACCTAGAAGCAGCCTTTCTTCATATGGAGTCCTCTAGGGGCTCCAGCCGCTGGCCAGACCCTGCCCTGTGCCCTAAGGCCTCATGGGCCGACCTCTCAGAGGTCCCAGCAGAGCCATCAAACAGGTGCATGGAGCCGTAGCAATCTGCAGTAGAGCCTCTGAGGCCTGGGCTCCACGCCACTGGAGCCAACCACTGACCCCAACCCCTAACCTCCCCACCTCAACCTGGGAAATGGGCTCAGAGCCCAGCGTGGGGCCCTCGAGGTCTGTGTCAGGAGGAAAAGCTAGGAGAAGACAGGCCCACGGCCTCCAGGGGCGCCAGGACAGCAGGAGCTTGGGAAGCAGGCAGCCAGTTCAAGTTGTATCATCTACCAGCTGGGTGGTCCTGGAGACGTCACTGAAACGGGGGGATCGTGTGAGAGCGCGGCGCCCCCGCTGCCCTGTATGGCCGGTCCATCCTGTAGGGCGAAAATACGCAAGCGGGACCCGGAGCGTCCGCCCACCGTCCACAGCAGGTGAAGGGAATAAATCCTTATTTGGAAAGTAAAACAAACCCCGCTCCCCCGAAAGGCGCAGAAAAGAGGCAGCTGAAGAGGTTCCCTGCGGGGTCACAGACCAGCTGGGAGGCCCACAGGCCCACGACCCGGGGCCGCGATGCCCTAGCTCAGCTGTGTGCCCGGGGCCCCAGCTGACTCAGGCTCAGGGCAGCTCGTTGACTTTCTGCATCGGGTTGCACTGAAGAAAAACCCAAAATCAATCAGCCCCGTCTGTCTGTATCTGCCACTGACACCCTTCATTTCCATTCATTTTCCTTCCTGTTGTGCTAATGGTGTGTGGCTAAGCCACAGCATAAAAGGAGATATAAAATTATACAGCATTATCTTTCCCCTGAGCCCAAGCCCATGTGCTTTTTGCTCCAGCTCTGCTGACGCTTTAGAGAAGGGAGTGGACGCCAAATCTCAACCAGATTTAGACCCATCTCTCAAGGGGCCACTGCCACTGGCCCAGCAGATGGGCCCCCAGGCACAGAGCATCCTACGCTGTATCCCAGCCTTCCCAAGGAAAGGAGCAGGAGGGGCCCCAATGGCTGGGGAAGGAGCGAGCCAGCACATCAGCCCTCATCTCACCTGGCCTCTGGGCAGCATTTGCCTGGACTGCTGGCATCACTGGCCCCCGGGTTGACAAGTATCACCAGTAGCAGAGACCAGGGTCCCCTTCTTGAGGCCTCAGTACCACTTCGAGGAGCAGCTGTTCTGATTGAACAGAGTGAACACATTCTGAAGCCTCTGGTTGTCCAGTACCTGAAGGAGCCCCTTAAGCCCTCACACCCGCCCCCAAAAATAGCCGGTTTCTGACTCAGAGCATGGTTCACCACCTCTAAGTCACACACCCCACTGGTCCCCAACTCCACTTCCCACCCTCCCTGGTTCCTGGCCTGACACCTGTTTCTCTGCTGAAAGCCTCACCTCTGCCTGCGTATCTTTCTTGGACCGTCTGCCTCTTTCCTAGCACCTAGGATGGACCACGGCCAGCCAGGGTCCCAGCAGGCAGATCGTGGACACAAACAGCAGCACCTGTGACCAAGGTCCTCCCTGGGACTCACTCCACAGAGGCAAACACACCTTTGCTAGAGGTGTCACCCTGTGTCATCACCCTGCACAGACACTCTATGGGCGAGGAGGTGGGGACAGAAAGAGGAGCCAGGAACAGCGCTGACATTCCTCAAGGCTTTGAGAAGTACTCCAGGTCATCTTTCATGAGTGAGAACTTCTAACACCTCTTTGAGAACCTTCCACAACTGATAAACCCTTCCCCCTCCTCCCCAGATGTGTAATACTCACACCCAACAGCACCTACCTGCAATTCCAAGTGGTCAAGGGCCCCTGGATGCCAGACCATGACTCACACTGAAAGATGTTTTTATGGACCTCTTGCTGTGATAAAACAGGAAGCATGCAGTGTGCCCAGTGATGTACTTACACTGAGGACACTCACCTCCAGACCGAACTTCCAGTTTCCGGGCAATAAAGCGGATAGAGGAACAAGTGAAATGACACCATGAGGAAGCAACCAGCCGGACGCAGTAGAGGAACCATTCTACAGGACGACTGGGCCACCCTCGAGAAGTCGATGTCAAGGAAAGAAATAGAGGAGCCTGTTCTAGATCTTTGTTACTCAAGCTGTATTCCATGGGCTTCCTGCAGCATCACCTAAGAGTTCATTAAAGGGGTGCCTGGCTGGGTCGGTCAGCAGGCTGTGCAACTCTTGATCTCAGGGTTGCTAGTTCAAGCCTCATGTCAAGGATAGAGATTGCTTAAATAAATCAATCCACAAACAGAAGAAAAAGGAGAAGAAGGAGAGGGAGAAGGAGAAGAGAAAAAGAGGAGGAGGAAGAGGAAGAGGAGGAAAAAGGAGAAGAGTTTGCTAGAAATGCAGAAGCTTGGGCTCCTCGCCCACCCCAGAATCTGCACTTTGGCAAGAACTCCAGGTGACCATATGTACATATGAAAGTCTGACAAGCACTGGTCTAAATAAGAAGAGACTTGGAAGAAATAACAACCAATGGCAATGGATAGTCCTTGATCGGATACTGACTTCAACCAATCGGCTGTAAGAGAAACTTTGGAGGCAACTAGGGGAACTTGAACTTGGGGACTATTAGATTACAATAACAAGAAATTATGATTATTCTGCTAGGTATGAGAATGGGGTATGATTACGTAGGAAAACATCCTTAAATTTTTAGGGTTACATACGAAAGTATTTAGGAGCCAAATGTCACGATGCCTGTAATTTACTCTAAAATATTTCCACAAAAAAATAACAGATAAAGCAAAAATAAATTTATTATTAAAAAAAAAAGATAGGAAAGAAAAATAAACAGATAAAGCAGATACACAGCAAAACGGCAGCAACTATTAGATTGTAGGTGATGCACATGTGGGCGCCCGTGATACTATTCTACTACTTCTCCATGTGTATGAAAAATTCGTAAAATAAAAATTAGAAATAATCTTTTACTTCATTAGAGGGATTTTTCTAAACAAAAAGTAGAGTATGCTCAGGTAGGAGCCTGCTCAGGTGACTTCCCTTCTGGGCAGGGATTAGGCTCGGCGGGTAGGCGGCGCGTGGGGAAGGGACAGGCAACAGGCAAACACACCGACTTGAGCACTGACTACGTACTCAGGCATGAGAGTAGTTGGTACCTGTTCTCACTTATCTTCACATCACCCCCGCGACCTTGGTCTTATCAGCCCCATCTTACAGGTAAGGAAACAGCTGCCTACTGGACACCACGTCACCCCAGAGGTCAGGACTTGGGCAGCAGCCCTGGTCCTCCCCACCTGGCTCCACAGGCCTTCAGAAGCCTCCCCTGGACTCCCTGCCGGCCGCTGCGGTGCTGGAGGAGGGATGCCAAGGCTTGTCCTCAGCTGCTTCCGACCCACACCAGTGCCCTGGGGACAATGCTCCCAGCCCCACCGAGGCACCGCATCTCCAGGTAATCGAGCTCATGGCCACTACCTTGTGAAGCCCTGACGAGTCGCCTCTTTCCAGGCTCACATCACCACTGCTCACTGCCTTCTTGGTCTCCAACCTCTCCCCTGACCGGATGCTCACACAGGGTAGCCACAGGCCATGCCGGGGGAACGTGCGACGCCGAATGTCCTCAGCCACTCTTCCCCGGCAGCTGGTAGGCCCCTGACCCTGGAGGTGACCCTCTCCGCTCTCAGCTCCACCAGAGGAAGCACTGAGGGGGCCCCCGGGCCCGATTCCCAGCTCGCTCCACGGCACTGTTCCATACCACGTATCCTGACCCCTCGAGAACCTGCTTCAAAACGTGCTCTGCCCCTTGGCCCACCTGTGACCTTTGCTGGGGAGTCCGGACGTGGCGTGTTGACAATGCACCGAGACAGAGAGGGGGCACCAGCAGGGACCGGAGTAAGTGAGGACACCAGCAGGAGGACCTCCTCCCCACTCCCCACACTTGAACTCATGCTTCGCGTGGCCCATCCTCAGCCGCCGCATTTGGTGCGTCGTGTCTGCTGCTGGAGTCCCACAGACCTGCTCCTGGACCCCTGATCCGGACCCAGCGGGCATGTGCTGAGCCCCACGGAGCTTGGTCGCCCTCCTGCAGCCCAGGCGGCACGACAGGTGCCAGAGCGGCAGGCAGGAAAGCGTGGAGGAAGCCAACGCGATGCCTGGCCCTGCCGCATCTGTGACCTCAGTCTCCGCACTCCCGTAAAACACAGCCCGTTGTCTTCCCTGGGCCTGGGCTGACAAGAAAAATAAAATAAAAGGACGAGATGTCTTGTTGTCATTGCCAAGAAAGTGGGGAGGCAAAGATCGGCATCCAGACGGACGTGCGGAAATCCACATTCTCTCTGTGGTGGGTGCAGGGTACTTCCCAGACCTGAACTTCTTGATTTATTTTTTTTAAGATTTTATTTATTTATTCATGAGAGATAGAGAAACAGAGACAGAGGCAGAGGGAGAAGCAGGCTCCATGCAGGGAGCATGATGTGGGACTCGATCCCGGGGCTCCAGGATCATGCCCTGGGCCGAAGGCAGGCGCTAAACTGCTGAGCCACCCAGGGATCCCCTCCAAACTTCTTGATGTAAACACGGCCACAGGAGCATTTTTAAGCCACTGGATGGCATGGTCCCTCTCTGTGATGGCTACTTTTGTGTGTCAACACGGCTAGGCCTGGGTGGCCAGTTATTGTGTCAAACGCACCAGTCCACATGTTGCTGCAAAGGTATTTTTTTACATGTGATTAACATTTAAAGCAGTGGACTCTGAGCAAAGCAGATCATCCTCCATAGTGTGGGTGGGCCTCACCTAATCAGTCGAAGGCCTTAAGAGCTAAGATCTTGGCAAATTGAACACCAATAAAAAATAAATTTATTATTTAAAAAAAATAAAATAAAATTGATATAAAATAAAATATTTAATAAAATTTTAAAAAAAGAGCTAAGATCGAGTGAGGTCTCTCCAGAGCTTCAGCCTTGAGTCGGCTGTAACATCCAGGCCTGCAACCTCAACTCAGCCCTGGGTCTCTAGCCTGCTGGCCTGCTCTGCATGCTGTGATTAGCCGGCACCCAGAATCACATGAGCCAGTCCCTTAAAATAAATCTTTCTCCCGCTCTCACTTGCTGTTTGTCTCTGTTTCTATATCTGTGTGTCGCGGTTTCTCCCAATAAATGATGAGAAGAGAGAGAGGGAAACGTGCATGCCTGGCGGTGCTATTTCTCTGGAAACCCCTAACTCACACTCCGCGTCCCAGGAAAGAGCCCTCGCCCAGGATCCTGCCACCGGTCAGTCGGGAGTATGGGGGTGTGGAGGGGCCAGCAGAGAAGCCACCCCGGAAAGCTTTCTTTATTTCCCTTAAAGTGACCGGAAAGTAAAATGGCTAAGGATTGATCTGGTCTTTACGATGATGTAAAATTCAACGGTGTTGAGTTAGTTTACGACCATGTGGCTCTCAGACCTCCAACCCCCCCCCCCCCCCAGTGCCTCCTGCCCTCAGAAGCAATAGAAGATCCAGCATGTACATCAGGGGCCCCTAAGGCTGCGGGAGCAGAACAGAAGGGGAGGGGCCTCCGGCTGAGAACCCCCTGCGCAGAGAAGCTCCTCTGTGAGGCGTCTCCACGCAGACAGACGGCGGTGGGGGTCTTCAGCAGTCTGGGCATCAGCTCCCAGAAACTATGGGAATTGGAAATTCCATTGAGGTCTCCCCCCAAGGCCAGACCACCACGGCCGCCCCGAAGACTTGAGAAAGCAGGATCGTGCGACATTTCTTGGACACTCTGGGAAGGGAGGGCTGAGACTCCCACTGTCTGCTTCGTCTCCAACCTTCACAATGACAGTTCGGTAAGCGACACTGTCCCCGTTTACGCTTGAGGAACAAGCCTCAACAAGACCTGTCACAAGCCCTCCTTCCGAAGATCTTGTAACAAGACGGTAGGAAGCCAGGCCTACGGATTTTACAAAATGCACGCTTCTACGGATTTTACAAAATGCACGCTTCTGCGTTCCAGCCCAGGTCCTCCCACCAACACCTGGGGGTGCACAGTGCCCCCAACATTTACCCTGACCACATTTTAAAACGATCCCTCAGGCAGCCCAGGTGGCTCAGTGGTTTAGCGCCGCCTTCAGTCCAGAGCATGATCCTGGAGACCCAGGATCGAGTCCCACATCGGGCTCCCTGCATGGAGCCTGCTTCTCCCTCTGCCTGTGTCTCTGCCTCTGTGTGCGTGTGTGTGTCTCTCGTGAATAAATAAATAAAATCTTTTTTAAAAAAATAAAATAAAAATTTAAAAATAGTAAGTAAAACGATCCCTCCTCATGTGTCTCCTGGTCAAGAGAAATGCCGACTCCACGTAACACAAGACTGTAGAGAAGAAGTGCCTTTGGGGATCATCCCCCCCCAGACCCCTTCAACAAACCTTTCAACCAGCTGCAATCCCAGCCTCTAGTCCACAACTTGAAAGGAAGAGTCCTCCCCCTGCCAGGCCCAGTGTCGGGCCTCTCCTGCTACAGCCTCAGATCCCCATTGACCCCCCGCCCTGGCCCCGAGTTCTGCAAGACCTGTGAGTGTTAATGGGCCCTGATGGCTTGTCGAGGGTTCTCTTGAGCCAAGGCCAATGGAAAAGGCTCTTCGTTTGGGTAACCTTCCCCGACACGGTCCTCTGATTGATTTAAAATCGCTCCTAATCACATCTGGCACTGCCTTATCTCCTTCTAGGAGACTTCCAAATCCCAGGGAAAGACAGAGGCGCTATCCAGAAACGCCCAAACATAAACCTGCGGCAATCTGGGCTCAGAAGACAAAGGCTCTCCCAGAGAGTCGGACTCCCTAGATCTGGGCCTCATTCCCCCCATGCTCCCTCTCCCGCCCTTGCCATGAGTCTGGATCCCAGAAGCCAACAGTCAAAGCAATGAACAAAAAAAAAAAAGAAAAAGGCCACGCCGTTCCCATGGTCGGGGTGTGGGTATCCTCACACTTGAGCCCCTTGAAAGTAAACATGAGCTAAAGGAGCATTTTTAAGCCCCTGGGTGACCCTGTCCCCAACAGCAGTGGCTGATTCTAGGTGTCACTTTGGCCAGGCCGTGGCGGCTGGCTGTTTGCTCCAACCCTAGTCTGGGTGTTGCTGGAGAAACGGAGAGGGACAGGGAGGAAGGAGGCCCACTTCCCAGGCCAGGAGACGGGACCTCCCCCGACCAGAGATCCCAAACCCAAAGGCACGTGACATAAAGGGACCTAAGGTCCTCCAACAATGGAAGTCCCACAGAGAGGGCAGCGCACCCAACGTGGACTCGGAAGGTCCACCTCAGAAGTGCTTCGATGAGCATGAGGATGGGGAGGGACACCCCTGACCCGCACCTGGCTGCCACGAGGGGTGAAGCGTGCTGTCCAGAATTCGGGAGCCAGGTCTGCCCTCACTTCCCGCCCCCCTGCCCTTCTGGGGTCCCCTCCCCGGACAGCTAACTCTCCAGCGGGACCCTGCCCCAGAGGCAGCCAATCTCTGGCTTCACAGCCCTGTGAACTGAGGCCCCCTGGCTTCCTCCACCCCCAGACCTGCACCAGGGCCCATCAGATTCTGCTGCGAGGCCCTGGCCCTTGGCAGCAGCCTGAGAACCCGCTTCCAGAATCTGTGAACAGTGGGTTCAAGTGGGCTATCGCTCCCGACAAGCGTGGGAGTCTAACACCTGCCCAAGTGTATCAGTGGGCTAAGAACCAAAACACCCAGGCCCACATCACAAATCCTCCCACGGGCTGCTGTGGGCCAAAGAAGAAACCCGTTGGAAAAGGAAAAGGAAAAGGAAAAGGTATTCGGTGTGAGAGCAGCATAAGAAATTTTCTCGGTTAGAGGGATTCTAAACACACAGTCGTTCCATTATTTACGTTTGGAAATAGTCCGTATTTTATGTTAATAGGACGATGATACAAAAAATTAGAGGATTTAGGAGAACTTGTCTTAGAACTTAAGATTTATCAAGTCACAGGAGAGAGAAGGGGTGGGAAGCTGCAGAGCATCGGTGCTCTCGAGACGACAGTGAGCCCTGAACAGCTGCATTTGACAAAGTGAACAAAGAGGAGCAACTGACCCTGAGACCAAAGTGGGGCCCCTACTCATGCCAACGAGCGACAATTCACAAAGCCACAGCATTGAAGTAACCAACGGCACTCGGTCCTCCGCAGACCACCCTGGGGGACCTGCTAGCGTGGAGCTGGGACACGTTGAGCCACAAAGACGACCGTGGCGATCCATAAAGGAATGGGCTGAGCCTGTGTTCTGGAGAGTTCTGGGCCTGGCATCTGTCTATCACAGCCCTGTGGGCCCTGTCTGAACCAGGGTGAAGAATCAGAGACATCCACACCGCGCCGTCTGTTCTGTCCACGGCACCCCTCGCTGGGAGGAAGCCTGGGCCAGGGAGGGCAGCATTTGTTCCCCCGGCACCTCTTGGGAGGGGCTTGAATTACCAGCACTGGAAACTCCAGACTCCATAGTTAGCGCCATCAAAGATTTCCCCCAAGGGGAGCCCAGTAAGTGGGAGAGGATCAATACCCATGACAGCCTTCCTTCTGAGACACCGCTGCACCATTTGCATGTGAAGGTTGCACTGACGTCCCTCCTGCAAAGCTCCCTTGCTAGGAGAGACCGTCCTCCCCGGGCTCCCTTGAAGCCCGTCCTCCACGAGCTCAGCCTCTAAACCCCTGCCCTCCGCCCCACCCCTGCGCTGTGCACAAACTTAGCACCGGGCCCACTCCACCCTACGCCCCCACCCCCAGAGAATTCTGAGGACTGGCAGCCGGAGCGGCTCAAGCCTACCCCAGCCCTCAGGTGCCCGCCTCAGCTCTCCCACCAGAACCGCTGCAGGTTGCTCCCACCGCTCCCCACGCCAGAGCCCAGGGCCCAGGGCGGTGCCCCATTGTCCTCCTCTCCTGAGGCCTCCACCGCATCCAGAGCAATCCAGTGGCAGCCCTCGCACCCCCCTCCCCATCCTCAAACCGACACCCCTCCTACCACGCCCACAGCCACTAATGGGCTCTCACTGTGAACAGACACAGCCCAATGCCCCAAAGCTTTCAACGCCCTTCTCAATGGACTGAACCCCAAGGGGCTCCTTGGACAGAGCCACAGGGCTCCACGTACACGTGCGCTGGGCCCCTCTTGCCGAGCACTCTCACCAGGGCCAGGGCCAGCATCTGCGGCGGCTGTATCCCAGGCCTGGGCAGGGCGCCATGGTAGAAACAGGGCTGCATCCACTCACCGCCCGTGCCTGACCCCACCAAGGAGCTGGGAGGCCCCAGGACCTCAACCACAGTCTGCTGCGGCAGCCAGCTCTGCACGTGCAGGGACCCCAGGCACCCACAGGATGTGCACCCTTGTGCACGTGTGGGTCCAGAATCTATGTTTCCCACCACGTAGCTCGTGGTTTCTGCAAAGAGGATGGAAATTCCAGCGGAGGCCATTGACCCCACTCAGCCTCAGCCAGACATACCTGCCGCCCTTCTGCCACCTTGTCCCCCAGACTCCACGTGCACTCCCATTGGCCAGAGCCTGAAATGTTCCTACGTTTATTCGGGGAGTTTCCAAAAGGCCAAAGTCAGACACACCAGTCGGCCAGGTTTGCTAGCACCGCACGGCACCACGCACAGTCCATAGGCTGACCCTCTGAGCCCAGGTCTGTTGGCCCAGACAGCAGAGGCTGCAGGAAGGGAGCGTGACCCAACCCCAGCTGATCGACCCAGGAAGGGGAGTGAGACCCAATCCCAGCTGATCCATCCTGCAAGAGCCTCATGGGTCAAGTTGGAGGAGGAGGAGCAAGAGAAGGTGGTGGGAAGAGGAGCAGCAGCAGGCAGGGAGGGTTGGAGGGACACACCAGTGTTCCCAGAGTCCTCCTTGGCGCCAGCAGGGAGCCAAGTCGTCACGCATTGCTATGTCGTTCAATCCCCCAAGAGCCTGGTACGAACTATTCCCTGTTTACCAGCGAGGAAGCCAAGCCTCAAGGAGGCCAAGAAACGTCCTTGAAATCATACAGCCAGTCCCGTGCAGCTGCAGACTGTCCGGCGTGAGGGCCGTGCTCCCGCCACTGCACCAGGCCATGGCCAAGGGGCAGGGGGAGAAAGCCCCGGGGCAGCCGGGAGGGCTGGTGCCGGCAGTTGGGCCGCCCCATGCCAGTCCCCGTAATGCTCCACGAACCAGGCATGGGCTGTGCCCCCTCCCCAGGTCCACAGGCCGCCTCTCCATCCAAGCCTCACAGATTTACCGGTTCCCACACGCACCTCCCCTCCCAAGGCAGCACAGGCCCCTTACATGGTGTCAGGGGCTCCCCAGCCCCCGAGAACACGGGGCACTGGAGAAGGAAGGCGCCTGGCCCACCTCCGCCTCCGCCTCCCTCTCCCTGGCCCTCGGCCCTCCAGCCGAGCTGCGGTTCAGAAGCGGAGTCAGATCCCCCGAGCAGCACCACTATTTTAATCAGCGAGTTTTAAAACCCACAGGTGTACAGTCCTGAGGCCCCCGAGGACCCAGCCCGGGGCACCCTCCCCACACGGAGGAAGGGGGCCCCAGGGCCTCCCGAGGGCGGCCTCTGCTTCCCTGCCCTTGTGATTTGTGGGGCGCCTCCTGCTGATGGGGGCACTTTGGTGAGGTCCACGTGACCTTGGCCTCCGCTAAGTTAAATGGGCGCGGAAACAAAGCAAAGCTGTCTCCAGATATCCGAGCTGGGGTGGCTCCATCAAGCCCGGTGACGTCAGAGTCCTTTCACCTTCAACACGGCAATGCCCAGCCTGGGGAAACCCTTTCCTGCGCTGCTGACGGGGAGCGGAGGAGGCGCACTGGGCGGCCGAGCCCTGCCCCGATGGCGGCGCCACGTCCCCTCCAGCCATCAGCCAAGGGGGAGCGGCTGCTTCACTGGAGCCCGGGGCTCCGGGGCAGCCTCGGGCAGTGGGTTCAGGCGCTGCGCTGCCCGCACAGGAGCCCCGCGCGGTCATTCGCCAGCTCCCCCCGTTCCTGCCCCAACGTCACTGCGGGTCACAGCCCACACAGGGACTAGGGAGACGGAGCTCCTTGCAAATGGTGACCTGTTGTCCGGGCTGCTGCCCACCACCGCCCCAGGCACCGAGAACGGTGACGTCAGCGACAGTGCCCAGGGCTGTGCCCTGTCCTAGGACAGGGACCTCAGAGCAGCGCCCGGGACAGGAACCCACGACGGAGGAGGCAGAACGCAAGAGCTCCTGCCCCCAGACCACAGGTCGCCGCAGCAGCGGTGCGACACCGCAAGCCACGGGCTCAGCAACAGGCTGGGCAGGCCCGGGGACGAGGGGCGGGGCAGGAGGCACGTCCTGCGCAGAAAAGCGGGGCGGGGGTGGCAGCGCGGGAGGGCGGCAGGGCCTGGGCCGCAGCGGGTCCCACTAGCACCCCTGCCATGGAGAGCACAGGGTCACCGCGACGGCTGCCGTGACCCTGCACTAACCGTGTGCCCCGACTGCATCCGGCTCCTGACACTGTCTCAGGCCAGGAGACCAACAGGAGACGCCTACAGAGGGGGACACAGAGGTTCTGAGAGGCCCCGCCGCTGCCCCAGGCCTGGCCCCAGGCTCTCCCTCCGTGCCCATCTCCTGGGTCTCGGCTGAGGGTAGGAGCGTCTCTATAAGGAGCAGAGGCCTCCCCAGCCTCTCCCCGGTCTCCCCGCATGTGCAGGAGCCTCCCCCCAGGTCTCTGGGGCTCCCTGTGCAGCCCCCCAGTCTCCCCACATGTGCAGGAGCCTCCTCCCCAGGTCTCCGGGGCTCCCTGTGCAGTCCTCGGCCCCCCAGTCTCCCCACGTGTGCAGGAGCCTCCCCTCCAGGTCTCTGGGGCTCCCTGTGCAGCCCTCGGCCCCCCGGTCTCCCCACGTGTGCAGGAGCCTCTTCCCCAGGTCTCCTGGGCTCCCTGTGCAGCCCTCAGCCCCCCAGTCTCCCCACGTGTGCAGGAGCCTCCCCCCAGGTCTCTGGGGCTCCCTGTGCAGCCCTCGGCCCCCCGGTCTCCCCGTGTGTGCAGGAGCCTCCTCCCCAGGTCTCCTGGGCTCCCTGTGCAGCCCTCAGCCCCCCAGTCTCCCCACATGTGCAGGAGCCTCCCCTCCAGGTCTCCAGAGCTCCCTGTGCAGCCCCCCGGTCTCCCCACGTGTGCAGGAGCCTCCTCCCCAGGTCTCCTGGGCTCCCTGTGCAGCCCTCAGCCCCCCGGTCTCCCCACGTGTGCAGGAGCCTCCCCCCAGGTCTCCGGGGCTCTCTGTGCAGCCCCCCCCCCGGTCTCCCCACGTGTGCAGGAGCCTCCCCTCCAGGTCTCCAGAGCTCCCTGTGCAGCCCCCCGGTCTCCCCGTGTGTGCAGGAGCCTCCCCCCAGGTCTCCAGGCAGGGAGGGCCCGCATCTGGACGTGCAGCACAGCCTGACCTGGCCCCGATGTATTGATGACCCAGGACTGAGTCGCATCCTGGGCCTTGCCGTCCCCTGCCCTGCACATATTACCCAGGCTCCCCCCCAACCCTGACCCCGATCCAGGTCCTACAACCTCAATGCCAAAGCCCAGGAAATCCACGGGAGAGGAGCCCCCTTTTCTCCCGGGGGGGGGAGGGCGGGGGGGGTGCCGGCTGCTTCCCCTTCCTCAGCCCAGGACTTGCCCTCCCGGTGGCTGGCTCCCTGACGGACAGCCGGGCCTGCCAGCGCTTGTTGTTTCTGCTAAACTTGATGCTATTACAACAAAACTCCTGTATTTCTTGCAAACAATTTTCCCCTTTGCAATCTCATAAATTAATTCCCTCCTTTCAAGCTGACTGGCTTCCTGCTAATCTAACCACTAACCTATCACCATCCGTAAACTAAATGATCCGTAAACATTCTCACATCTCTAGCCTAATGCACTCAAATTACTTCTGTTTTTCCTACTTTATCTTTCTTTGCTAAAGCCAGCTCGGGTCCAGCTTCCTCCCTCCTTGCTCCCTAACACCCGGGCCTCGGCTCCTGGCTCCCGGGGCTCCGCTCTCTTCCACCAAGACGGGGGGCCTGGCCGCTTCAGCTGGGCCCCGGGTCTAAGTGATGAGGAGCCCAGAAACCCGGGCGGCCCAGAGTGGCTCCGGGAGCAGGGCTCGCCCCATCGCTGTGTGTCTGCCCAGGGCCGTCTGTCCCCCCGCCCCACCCCGAGATGCCACCAGCTGTGCCCAGAGGGCCCAGCCTGGGAAGACTTCAGGGGAAAGCAGGAGCTGGCCCAGGGGTGGGCTTCAGGAGGCACCTGCTGCTCACCAGAGGCCTGAGGACGTAGCACCTCCTAGGAAGCCACCTGGACCCTTGGGCCCGCAGTCCCTCCCCCCAGCACTTCTCACAGGTACGCCAGCCGCCAGCCCTCCGTGTCCTTGCAGGGACGTGGTGCGGCCGTTCCATAGCCCTGCCCAGGCGCCCCAGAAAGGCCATGTGGGCATGGAGCCCAGACGGAGGACCAGGGCCCCGTGGCTGAGCCCACAGGCCCCTGGGTCTGTCCGCCCCCCAAGGAGCTCTCCTGGGCACCCACCTGCTGCCCCAGCCTGCAGCCAGGGCTCCCCACCCGACCTGTCCCTCAGGACTGACCCCCTGCTGCCCTGATCCCACTGTAAGGTCTCCAGTCCAGAGCCGCCTGCCTCCGCAAGGCCTCCAGGCTCTGTCTCCGTCAGCACAGCCTTGAGCTGGTCACTCAACCTCCTGAGCTCTGACTCCTCCGCGGGGCCAACACCTCCTCAGCTGTCATGAGGACGAAATGTGCAATGTAGGCCAAGTGTGCATACCTGATTCCAATTCCATTGAGCAAAGGTCACGCCTTGCCCTCAGCCTTTGTCCCCCAGGCCCCGTGTCACAGCTCTTGCCTTGTCACCCGGGCCAGGCACAGCCACATCCTGGGTAGGAGCTCCAACCACCAAGGAAGGATGGCTGAGGCCACAGGGAAGAGAGAGACTTTCAGGGCAGGAACATGGCCTGGGTGGCCCAGGGAGGGGTATAGGGCTACCTCCCCTAATGGGTCTGAGGCTGGGCAACTCCTCCCAGAACCCCCACAGCCTCTCTGAACCTTGATTTTTGCATATCTAGCTGCAGCTTAATTTTATATTATTTCTTATGTACTTGTATTATCTAGCCTCATCACCCACCCGAGCTGCCTACTACCCTACCCAGCAATCCATTCTTCCATGCCCACTCACCAGCCACCCGTAGATCCATCCATCCATTCAACCTACTCTTCACCCACCCATCTTCCCAGCCACTCGCACTTACAGCCTCACCTACCCGTCTTCTTCAGTCATCTCACATCTGTCCCTCCAATCATCCAGCCATCCGTCCATTCCCATCTCTTCTCCATCCACCCTGCCATCCCCATCCATCTACCCATCCAACTCCAATCCCCATCAACTCTCCCTCTAGACATCTTCCCACTGGCCACCCACCCAGCCAGCCAGCCATGAACTCAATCACCCATTCATCCATCCATACACACCTACAGCTCACATCTTTCTCAATGCCATCTATCAACTCTATCCACTCATCCATCTAACCCCCATCTACCCATCCACCCATCCACACAGCCACACATCCACCATCATCCACCCACCTACTCATCCAGCCAACCTCCATCCCTCTGCTCTTCTCCTAAGCCTGAGCAAACGTGTCACAGAATGCAACACGGTGGGTTAGCAATGGCCACAGACCCAGCCCATGGCAACCCTGTCCACTCTGGGAGATCCTGGGACCCTCTACTCAGTCAACACTCCTCACAACCATTAGGCCCTGCGCTCTTGGAAGACTCCCCTAATCCCCCAGGCAAATTCTGTGCCCCCAGCATGTCCTGTGAGGATCACCCCGGGCTCACCCTGCATCCTATCCGCACATTCCCATAAGCCAGGACTGCCAGCTGCTTTGTGTCAGGGACTTCGGAGCCCTGACTTGCAAGTGAGTCAGATCATGTGTCACTCACTGCCCCCTCCAGAGTCTCCAGAGCTGAGTAGCCACATGCGGCAAGGCCAGTCTGGCCCCGAAGGCTCTGCACACTCCTGAAACCAGATGAAAGAAACTTTCGCCAACACTTAACCCAGAGGCCCCTTCAAAACCGCTCCAGCCACGTCAGAAGAGCACAGGCAAGACCTTCAGGTTTGGCAGGGGCAGGAGACAGGCACGCGGAGCCCAGCAGAGAATGGCCCAGCAATGAGCACGCAAAGCCTGAGGGCTCCTGGACGCCAGGCTTCGGCCACTCCAGGATCATCTTTGCGGCATCGCTCGTAATGCATAATCCCCCTACTACCAACCTGTTCACCCCCAGGTAAGGGGCCCGTCTCGGTCTTGTGTGGCTCCCCCCGAGGCAGGGACAGGCCACAGTTCAGAACACCCTACTCCAAGCCAGTGCTCCTCACACTGTGGTGTGCACAGTCACAAGCCCCACCTTGGCAGGAATCCCAGGTCCTTCCCCAAGAGACTCGGTAGGCTAGGTGGGCGCAGGCAGCCCTGTAAAGTCCAATACCGACGGCCCCAGGGCCACCCACTAAAGAACTACACATCTGAATCACCCCAGAGGAGAAGTACCCGAGTCCCCACCCAGGGACTGGCCCACCCACAAGCACCCACTCAGAACGAGACAGACCCTACGGGAGAGAGGGATGCAGCATCTGTGTGCTCTGTGGCCTGGAAGCTTCCGCCAGTGTTATGGATGACCCGGGGAGAAAGCACTTGCAAAAATTATGACAAATAGCTCGACAGTGTTTTCAATTACCCACCATTACATCTCACCTCCTGAAAATGCAATCTCCACACTCCCATTTTCCGTGGGGGCACCCATCTGGCATTGCTGTGCCCCACCTCTGCTGGGACGGCGAGGAGAGGCGAGCAGGCCCCATGCACTGGGAGCCCTGTACCTGGTGATCTGAGCCAGCGTACCCGGCTGGGCCACAAAGGCAAGCGGGCCCCTTCCTGGGCTGTGCCTCAGGGACACGGAGGCCAGGTGGTCCCTCCCGGGCCGTGTCTGTTTAGCTCATGGAGGCTGAAAGGCCCAACTGGGCTGCCCAGGTGGAAAGAGAAGGCCCCCGGTGCTGAGAGTACCTCATCCACTGCCCGCCTCCTCTTCAGAGGCATGGAAGGGCTGCGGCCCACCTCAATGCGGGCAGGTGCTAGCACTGACTCGGTACTTGAGTGCTGGTGCCAGGTGGGGCTGCTCACCTGCCAGGTGAGGAACCCAAGGGCAGAGGTGTCTTCAACAGCTCCTCCCTGCCGACCCTGCTGGTGGTCTGAGCCTCCTTCTGCTTGTCATCCAGCAGGGAGTCAGGGCCGCTCTCAGGCCATGAGGGACCCGGCATTTCACTATTCTAATGGACCCTGACCCCTCTCTCTAGCTGTTCTATTATTCCTGAGCAAACATCGGGGCAGGAGCTCCCCATAGGGCCGTGCCCCCTGTCAGGAGTCAGCACAGTCGGGCATCAATAGGACCCTGAGGGCGAGAGGGGCAGGGAGCAGTGGCTTTGGGCCCGAGGGACACACAGGACCTAAGCAGCCAGCCCCCAAGCCGTCCACCAAAGTCCTTCTCTGCCATGGAACAAGGCTGACCCCAGAAACCATCTCTCATTCTGGCTTTCATTCTACACATTTCACTTAATTTGGACATGGTCACAGCCACAGCTGCCCCACAGAAGCCCCACCAGGGCTGGAAAACGCCTCCTCTGCGCCCCGTCAAGCTCTGTGCTCTGCTCCCAAGGCGGCTCCAAGGCCCCAGCCCCCGGCCTGCCAGGGCCAGCCACAGCCAAGGCCACCAGGTGGGTGAGCTGAGGGTCAAGCTCTCATCGCTGCTCCTCCTGCTGTGAAAACCCCACTTCCCACATCCCACGGGTGTTCTGGGGTCCGTCTCCTGAGGACCCAACCAGGCCAGGCTTCGCGTCCTCCCTGCCCACGCCCTGCTGGGGACACATCTGAGTCAAGAGGCTGGTGTGAGGCCAGAAGAAGAGAGTGTGGGAGAGAAAAGGCCCCGCTCTCCCTGAGGCCCTATCATGGGCAGGACCACCTGCTGGATGCTCTCATCCACTCACTCACTCATCCATTCGGCTGAGCCTCTACTGTGTACCCAGCGCTTGGGATTTAACCGAGAACCACACAGAGTTAGAACCCTAGCCTCATGGAGCTTGCAGTCCAGCAGGAAAGAGGGTGTCAAAAATAAACAAGCAAACGCTTACACACAGGATGGGGTGGTGGTAAGTGTTCTATGGAAAAATTAGGGCAGAGGAAAGAGGGACTGGGGAGAGGGCTTTAACTGAGAACAGAGGGTTAGGGTAGGTGTCCCAGAGAAGGTGGCATGTAAGCAAATACTCAGAGAAGATGGGGAGACAAACCATGGGAGGGTCTTGTAGAGGGCACCCCGCACACAAGGAACGGGGAGTGCAAAGGCCCTGGGGCGGGACCATGACAGGGAGCGTGAGGCGCAGGGAGGAAGCTGGTGTGGCTGGAGTGCAGAGAGCACAGGGAAAGGAGGTAACAGGGGACCAGATCACGGGGACCCCCCGGTTGAACTCCAAGGGAAATGCAGGGAGCCTTGGCAGGCTGGGGGCAGGACAGTGTGAGCCGCCTCTGGTGTGTGTGCGTGTTTTGGTCCTTAAAGTGTCTTTATGTAAGTGACACACCTGAGTACTTGTGCAAAAGGGCTGGAAGGGGCCTGAGGCTCAAAGGAACGTTCCCCCGGGACGCAAGGGCATCCGGGATGACTGACCAGGACCTTGCCGTCACTCATTCTCAGTCTGTTTTGAGGGGGGCGTTTTCTTTTACCGAAGCATAGTGGGCATATGCTACGCCATCCTCGGGTGCACAACAGAGACCCGACGGTCATGCAGGTTAGGGACACGGCCCGAGTGTGGTCACCCGGCCCCTCACATGGGGCTTCCGGCCGGCGCTGTTCGTCCCACGACTGCGGGCTGTGCCCCAGCTCCCGCTGCCCGTTCTGGGCGCCCTGCCCCTTCCCTCCGCAGAGCTTGCACCCGGGCCACGCTCTCCAAGGCTCCACCGGCCAAGGAGGCAGCGAAGAGCCTGGAGACCGGACCTGCCACGGCTCCCCAGAGCAGCGGCGGCCGCCAGGCCCAGTGTCGGGGGGAGGGGGGGCGCCGAGTCAGGGCACCCGGCCGAATCGCAGCCAGGCCTGCAAGCTGGGCCCCGGAGCCCAGGACCGCCGCTCCCTACCGCTCGTGCCCCACCAGGGCCCCCGGGACCCGGGCCGCCGCCAGCCCATCAGTCCCAGAGCCAAGAAGGCACGCACCCCGCCGAGGCGACCTGAGCCCCGCTCCCGCCGAGGCGCCTCGGTTTCCCTGAGTGCAAGCGCAGGGGGCGGGGAGCACCTGCTGGGCCTGGCACCCGGCGCCCTGGTGCCTGTCCAGTCCCCTCCCCGGGCGGACGGTATGCGGGAGCGCGGTGAGCACAGAAACGCCCGCGCCTGCCACCGCCCTGTCACCACCGCAGCCACCGCTGGGCCCAGGCCTCGGAGCATGGGTCGCGACCCCTCGCGGGGGCGGGGGGGGCAGGGTGGCCGGCAGGGCGCCACCGACGCGGGAGCGCCGGGCCAGCCCGCCACATGGACTCGGGACCAGCCAGGACCCCGCTCTGGCTCCGAGACGCAGCCCTGCGCGGAGGAGGACGGCTGAGCCTTCTCCCCGCACATGGGTGAAGGGAGATGGACCCCCAGGCCACCTCGTGGGAGAGCACCATGGGCTCCCGGACACAGGCTGGGGCGCGGGCTTGGGGGCACAGGGAGACCGTGGGGACGTGGTGAAACACACGCTAACAGCGCGGACGAACCCTAGAAACACGCTGAGTGAGTAAGCTGGTCCCCCAAGGACAAATAGCGTCCGACTCCTCTACACGAGGCACCTTGGGAAGTGAAAACCAGACGCTGCAAGTACACGGGTCGAGGTCACAGGCTGCGGCGAGGGTGGACGAGAAGCTGTTTACCGGGTGTGAAACGATGATGATCCTCTGAGGACTCTCTCCCAGGAAAACACCAATCTTCCTTGACTTATATGATGGGGTCACATCCCAATAAACCCATTTTAAGATGAGAATATTATAAGTCAAAAACGTATTGAATACTCCTCACCTACCGAACATCACAGCTTAGCCTAGCCTACCTTAAACATGCCCAAAACACCTACATGAGCCTACGACTGGACAAAATCATCTAATACAAAGCCTATTCTATAATAAAGTGTTGAGTATCTCCTGTGATTTATCGAATACTGGACTGAGAGTGAAGCACAGAATGGTCCGTGAGGCTGATGGGAGCTGAGGCTCAGTGCCACCACCCAGCATCACAAGAGTATTGTCCTGCATGCCACCGGCCTAAGGACCACGATTCAAAATTCAAAGTGCGCTTTCTACCGAATGCTTATTGCCTTTGCACCAACATAAAATCAAACAGTCGTTAAGTCAAACCATTGCTAGTCAGGGACTGTGTGTTGTCCCAGATGTGGACAAAGTTTCGGGTACAAGATGCTGGTTGCTACATTTTTTATTATAGTAAAATGTTGGGAAGTAGAAGGAAACATTTGAGTCAATTAAGGTATAGCTACTAAAAGAAATGTTATGCAATCACTGAACTAGTGATTGCTCTCAGTGACCTGGGGAATGGTTACCACTTCACAGCAATTATATGGAAGGAACTGCATGCAACATCATGAGGCCCTCTGATATGAGGTCATCCATAAAAAAATGAACACAGATTGGATCAAAATGGTAGCCTAAGGACATGTTCTTCTCCTTCCCAATATAAAACTCTTAAAATGACATAAAACGTAAATAATTAAAAAAAAAAAAAACCGTAACAAGGCTAGAAAATCATCAGCAATCTGTGAAAGGCCAAAGGCTGATGGGTTTAGATTGGAAATGGCACCAAAGCCCAAAGACACCCAAGAAATAGCTGCCATGAAGGTGGCAGCTCTGGGCCAGGAGGCTGAGGACATGAAGACATGGAAGAAATCCATGATGGAATTTGAGAGCAGGAAAAAAAAAAAAAAAGAACATTTGAGGGTGGTGATGGTGGGGCCTTGGGAGATGCATCCAGGTGCCCCTTCCCATGGAGTAAAGCAGCAAACTATAAAAGTGACTGCCCACAGGAGCAAGAAGTAGGAGCCCTTGATTCCCCGGGGGCAGGAGCCCTAGAGTGGCACCAACATCCAGGAGGAAAGTGGAATCCCTACACCCCAGACACTGGAATCTGGTAGCACCAACACAGTAACCCAGGGACCCAACCCAGCCCCGCATTGCTGAGGCTGGGTTCAGCCTCACAGAGACTCCAACCAGAAATTTCAAACCCAAGGAGAACACAACCCAGAATCAGCCACCTATATTTGAAAGAGGCACACCAAACGCAGCGCCTACCGGAACACACACCAGAGGATAGAGAAACATCAGGACAGACAGGATGACGCTTTAGAACAAGAATAACAGGAGAGGCCGATGGGATACCATCCATTAAAAAAAAAAAAAAAAAAAAGAAGAAGAATGGACTAGATGTGGGAACCAAACACTCCACTGTTAAAGTATAAACACAGGCTGAACAGCAGCTTGGAGCATCGGAAGATCCAGTTACTGACCGAGGACTGAGATAGGAATTCTCCTGGATGGTGGTACAAAAGCTCAGCAATGGAAAGAATGAAAGGAAAGGAGAGGCAATGTGGGGTGAGGGGTATAAGCTTCAACCACCCCCTAAAATTCCTAAAAGGAATTCTTGGGAGAGGCCTGGGAAAACACAGGAAACCAGGAAGATAAATAACTGCAGAAAGACACAATCCTCACTTTGAAAGGATTCATCACACGCGAGGTGAGAGTCTGTAAAAAAAGACAATATTTAGGCACAAAGTGGTGAAATTTCTGAAGGGAAAAAGGAAAAATGCCAAAGGCTTCCAGGGAAGACACAACACAGACTGCCTACAGCAGAACGCAAGTCAATGTGATTGGTGTCGACTTCTTGGGAGCCAGGCATCAGCAGGGTACCCCTCTTCCACAGCTGCGGGGCTCCTCCTCACTCTGCCTCACTCTTCCTGTCCATTGTGGGGGGGACAGTGCCCACAACAGTCTCCCACCGTTGATGCCAGAGTTACGTGGGTTGCTGGGCATAAGCCCTGGCACGGAGTGCCCACTAGGTAAGACTCCGCTCTTGCTGTATGTGGACGTGAGACACACACAAGCCAGGGAGACAGTATCTCAGAACATGTGCTTAGGGGAGAAATGGTATAAACCTTGAATGCACAGCCTTTGGAAAGAAAACAGGACGTTTCCGACATGTGAGGACATAGGAAGTTCATCCCCCACAAACCCTCTTGGAAAGGATTACCAAATGGTATGCTCCAGCAACCGCAAAAATGAGTCCAGATAGAGAACAGATGACTGGTCGCCAGGGGCTGGGGGAGCAAGGAACAGGGAGTGACTGCTAAGGGGAAAGGGGTTTCTCTGGGGGGTGGTGATGAAAATGTTCTGGAATTAGTGGTGATGGGCTGTACAACATCGCAAATACGCTGGGAATTACTGAATTGTACACCTTAAAATGGTCAAAATCATGACTTATGATTTATGACTTATGATTTATGTGAAATCTGCCTCAATAGCAGCAAAAAAAAAAATGAATCCAAGAACAAAATGGGGAACACAAAAGCAGCAGCATGAAAAATTTTAAATTTACTGTTAAAACCATTTATTGGCTGTTATTAAAATTCGAAACAAAAATCCCAGTTGGCCTCATTTTTAAGTGGTGATAAGACTCAGGTGTGGAAGCGTTAAGGCATATTAAAGTTCTTGATTTGTTTGGGAAAACCATGGAAACCCTGATTATGTGGTGAGGGATGAATACGAGCCACAATATATCTTTAAAACACAAGTAACCGCTAGAAAGCAAAAATATAATGTATTATTTGAGTGCTTAGCAGATGGCTCTCCACTGGGAACAGAGGGAAGGGGGCATTTTGGGTTGCCACGATGACAGGCAGGGGTCTACTAAAATTCAGCATTCAGAGCCAAGAACACTAAATGTCCTCCAAAAAGGGAAGAGTGCCACATCCCAAAAGACAGTCCTGCCCAAAATGATAGCAGTGCTATTGAGAACATTGCTTTAAGGAACAAAAAACTGGGACAAGAGAAACCCAATCAAACCAAGAAGAGGAAAGAAAGGGGGAAAACTGCCTAAGAAACCATGGTAGATAAGAAACACAACGTAAGATGGCAAGGAAAAAGTCCAAGTGTGTCAGTCATCTCATTAAATGTAAATAGGGTCACTCTGCCTACTACCTCAATAAACGGATCAGATTTTTTAAATTATTTTTACAAAAGATACGAAGATAAACTCTCCAAAGGATTTAAAATAATGGGTTGAGAAAGGCAATATCAAGCCAAAGATAAGCCAGAAAAAGAAGCTGTTTCTCGGACAAAATGGAATTCCAGGTGGAAAGCACTCAAAGGAAGAGCCACGGAAAAAAATAAAATAAAATAAAAAAATAATTAAAAAAAAAAGGAAGAGCCACGGAAACTCCATATTGATAAAAGATAAAAGCCACACCAAAAAAAAACAAAAAACACACACACAAAAAAAAAAAAAAAAAACAGAACAGTTGTGGCATTTTATCAACCTCACAACTTCAAAATAAGTAAGGCCAAACTGACAATCATTAAAGAGGGTATGGCCAAATCCGTGATCCTAAAGGTGACTTCACCACTTTCGTTTGATTCAGCAGGCAAAAATACGGAAGGCAGTAATATGGAAGATGTGCGTGTCGCACCTCTAAGTTTACCTATTAATATTTATTTACTAAACATTTGAATTGCGTCCCAGCTTCTGTTTTATTGAGTTTAGTCCTTCCATGATGCTACAGCATTGGCACTACATCAAGCCCATTTTACACACGATGAAACTGATGCCCAGCCACCTTTCACCACCGCGCAACCAGCAGAAGGAAGGCTGGGACCCAGGCCTGCCCTAATCTGCTCTCATGTCACACTTCCACGCTTTTTCATGGGACCCAACAGGGAGCACGCAACCTCTCCCATGCATACCCAACTCTCCAACAGTGGATATCTCGGCAAAACCCTAGAGGAGAAATTATTCAGAAGCCCACTGTACATTGAGTCCAAGGCAATAAAAGAATAAAAAAAAAAAAAAAAAAACTACCTTACCCTTCAATCTACCTACTTACAAAATTTAAAGCATTCTTTTTTTCTCATAACTGCTGGCTTATGATATTACAGCCAAAAAAAAATTCAAAGTATTTAGAAATGAATTTGAATTGGGGCACCTATGGTATTTGACCAAAATAATACTCTTAGTAAAATCCTTGATAACTCTTAGTAAAGAAGAGATTTAAAAAAAAAAAAAAAAAGAACTACCCTAACCAAATAAAGGCCATCTCCTAGATAGAAACCTACAGCAAACATCATACTTCAATGTGAAATTTCACAATATTCCACCACTATCAGTCCTAGACAAAGAAATAGGGACAAACGTTGAAAAGGGATACAAAATCGGCATGTTATAGAAAATATGAGCATCTAACTATAAGCTCCAAGAGAAGCAACTAATAAACTGTTAAAACTCCCATGAAAGTCCAACAAAACTCCCGGATAAAAAAAAATCCATACGCAGAAATCAATAGCTTCCGTGTATGCCAGCATTCCCAATTAGAAAATGTAATCCAAAAGAAAGCTCATTCATATTAGAAAAAAAAAATCTATAAAACCCCTGGGGATAAACCTAATAGGAAATGTGCAAGACCTATCGGAAGAAAAGCACAAAACTTTACTAAAAGCATTTAAAAGACTCCAACTAAATGGAGAGACGCACTGTGCCTCTGGATGGTAACTATCAGCATGTGAAAATGACAGCTCCTCCTTTATTAACCTATATATTTAAAGCATTCGGTGACAGACACACCGTTTCATTTGTAACTGCTGACACCGGTGGGTGACAAGTAGATGATCATTTAGAAGAACTGCATTCATTTCCCGAGCATTTACTTACCTAATCAAATGTCTGAAAGTTCTAAGAAGGGCAAAATGGTCTGAACCATATGAACAAACACTGCGAAGTCACAGGAGAGCATTAATGAAATAATGAAAGGCAATTCAAATAGACCAGAGGATGAAAATTAGAATCTAGGGCCACAATGACACCAAAGGGCATAAAAGAAAGAGAAGGGTTGGTCCCTGAAGAGCCGTCACGGAGCACAGTGGACCAGGCCAGTGGGAGTGCCAGGCTCCAATTACCAGTGGGCTGACAGTCCCTGGGACACGCATAACAGGGGACTGCAGGCACGTCATGGGTTAAACTGGAGGCACGTGATGGGATGCACACCGGGTGTTATTCTATATGTTGGCAAATTGAATTTAAATTTTTAAAAATGTAAAAAAAAAAACAAAAAACTGGAGGCAAAAGTCAAGTACGTGCTAGACTCCCAGCAGGCAACCAGCAAAGCAGGGAGCCCCAAAACAAGAACACATTTTAAAAACAATTGGTTTCCCCTCCTTTTCCTTATAATCCCTCTCACTATTTCTTATATTCCACATGCGAGTGAAATCATATGATGATCGTCCTTCTCTGATGGACTTACTTCACTCAGCATAATACCCTCCAGTTCCATACACGTCAAAGCAAATGATGGGTAAGGAGGCGAACTGAGTGGGGAAAATCAGAGAGGGAGACAAACTACGAGAGACCCCTAACTCTGGGAAACACAAATGGCTGCAGAAGGGGAGGTGGGTGGGGGGATGGGGTGCCTGGGTGACAGGCACTGAGGAGGGCACACGATGGGATGACCACTGGGTGTGATGCTATACGTCAGCAAATTGAATTTAAACTTTTTTTTAAATGTAAAAATAAATAAATGAAAATAATTTATTTTCAAATGAAAATGAAACGAATTGAAACCCTTTGAGGGGTTTCAAAGCCATCCTGAGAAAATAATACCTTTGCTGCACATCCTTATATTTATGTTACAGGTTGGTGCTGTTTTTATTTTGAATTAGCTCTGAAGGTAGGGGGGCCTAAAATCCCGTGGCCTAGAGATTCCAGGGGTTGCATGTAACCCCGGGTGCACGTTAGTTATCTGTCCCGGGTACTCGGCCTGCCGGCCTGCCGCTGGAGAACCCAGGCTTCCAAGATCGAGTCTCAAAGAACTTACACAAGCAGCAAGAATGCTCAGCACGTCCAGAGCAGCAACAACAGGGGGCCCCATCCCAGTCAGCAGCACTATGAGTCCTGGAGCGGCACAGGACGCCCCCCGCCCCGACCCGAAGCTTATCAAGCGCCCTATCAGAGGACAGCGCCTCTGCTGATTGTACTTGCAATGAACTATTTGGATACGTAAACTCAACTGATAAATTTTTATTAACAAGATCTACTAGGATGTCATGCGTCATACCCGCCCTACAAAAAGACTCACAGTAATTAGGGAAATGCAAATTAAAATCACAATGAAGCACCACCCCTTAGCCATCAGATTAGCAAGACTCAAAAGGCTGATAACATCAAGTGTTGGCAAGAATGTGAGGAAGCTGGTGCTCTTCTCACACTGCCGAGTGGGAGTGCAAATTGATTCATTCAGCTTTCTAGAGCGCAATTTGGCAGAAGCATTGAAAAATTTAATTGCGCGTGCCATTCAGCCAACCAACTGCACGTCTTGGAATCTACCTAGATTAATACTCAGAGGCATGTGTAAGAATTTTAATCACAATATGGTTTGTAACTGTGAAAAATCCACAATAAATATTTATTAACGGGGGAACATGTTATGAGCCTCTGTTTAAAAAAGCGATAGATTTATAGGAAATAGCACGGTGAGCTCACCAAGACATACACACCAGGGAATGAAAATGAGCAAGAATATGGGCCATCAGCATTCTTCATATATTCCAAACACACAAAACTCCATGCAGTTATCCCTAGTTTCCAAAAGTTCCCAGAATGTCACTTCGATGTCACCCAAGGCCTACGTAAGTACAGTTATGGCTTGTTCTCGTAAAGGGGAAAATCCTCCTTTAGCTCAGCAAAATAGATACTAACGTCGATCTCTCATAAACAGCAAAACGGTGTCCTTCGGACTTTCGAAAAACGGGTGATACTGTTTGCTTTATAGGACTTTGAAAGGTTTCCTAGAAATGCCCGCCCTGTATTCCATTCTGTTGTGTGCATCCATGTCAATACCAAGAGAAAGTTCTGGAAGCATATAGAGCAAATGGACTTCAGTTTCCCCTCCGAGGAGAGAAATGGGACTTTTACTTCTTTTCATCATTCTTCACTCCTTTATACTGAAACGTATCTGTGTGCTATTTGTGACCGTCAGAGAAACAGGTGCTGAGGTCCAAGACAAAACTAAGAGGACGAGCTCGACCCTACAGCAGGGAAGTTTGCGAAGACCGGAGGCCAGAAGGTGTGAACAGCAGTTCTCTGCATGGTCGGGGTCCTGGCAACATTTTTCTACTTTCTTGTGCTTTTCATTAGGTCCTAATTTTTCTTTGAAGCCGATGTATCGCTTTTACAACCAGAAAATTTCTGGAAACATTTTGTGTGCAAACGGCCAGGGCCCCGTCATCCCACTAGGAGAGTCCCCACAGGTTCTCTCACAATCTGAGAATGAACTCAGGACCGAGGGCGCCAGGGCTCTCGGCACCTACCCGGGCCCAGGACACGCCGTTTCTGTGGGGCCCAGAGACACGGCGCGAGGCCCGCAGCTGTGGGTGTGGCCCCTTGCAGACCCCCCGCCCTGCTCTCACCCTCTCACCCCAGCCCCCCGCCCGCCACCGGTCGGGGGCCCCGACCTCCTCCTGCTGCCAAGCGCTGACAGAGCAGGGCCTGGGATCAAGGATGAACCACACAGGCCCCCAAGCCCCCGAGGACCGAGCACCGCGCCCCCGGCCCGAAGTCCTGCCGCCAGGACCTCCAGGCGGGTCCCAGAGCCCCCGCTCAAGACAGCGAGCCCCAGCACCGAGGCCTCAGCGACCGTGGCCGCCCATCCTCCTCCCTGTGCGGGGACACACGCGGCAACGTCCCCCCCCCACCTCTGAAGTGAAACAGCAACGCAGCTGCCCGGCTCACCTGCCCGCGCCCTGGGCCACATCCCTGAGCGTCCCCCACCACGCGTGCAGGGCGCCGGCGGGGAGACGGAGAGGGAGCGCCCGACATGGCACCCTGAGAACCAGGGTCCGCGGGCTGCCATGCCCCCCCAGCCCCCCAGGGCCGAGCTCTGGGCCCTGCCTTCGGGTCAGAGGTCAGAGGGCGCATCGCCCCACCTGTGCGTGCCACCTTCTGTGCCCCGACCTGTCCCAAGGCCGAGTCTCACTGGTGGACCCCGCCTTCCAGGTCCTGGGACGGCAGGATCCAGCCCCAAGGGCCCAGAGCCCTGGGAGGGAACCTCCTCCAGTGCAAACCAGCACACCATGGGGGACTGCTCGCCGCCCGTGGGCTCAGTTCCATGGCTCCCCCTGGCTCCACCCCAGCCCCGTGCAGCCCCTGCAGGATGCCCTGGCCCCCGGCCCCCAAGCTAGCGGGCAGGCCTCCCCTCCCTCCTGGGGGAGTCGGGCATCAGAGCCTCCATCAGGGGTGTGCCCGTGAGCCCCCTCAGGACACGACCTCCATGGCTTCCTGAGTCCCCCCACCCCCACCCAGGGAGAGGCTCAGTCGCCCAGTGAACCAGGCTGGGGAGGGGAAGGAAAGGGGCAGGGCCCGCCTGGGCCGGGGCAGGGCCAGCAGGGAGGCCTTTCCAGGCGAGGCCCAGCAGACCCCTGGGTGCCCTGCAGACCCAACGAGGCGTTCTGACTCGGGGATGGAGGCCGGGCCTCCCCGTGCCGGGTGTGGACCCCCAGACTGCCTGCTGTTGAGCCTCCCAGAAGCCATGCCCTGCATGTATTTCCGAAGCGAACCCCGTATTAGGTATGTGATGCGCACATATTTTCTCCCCGTCCATGGGCCACCTCTTCCCCGCTGGTGGCGGCTTCCTTTCCCGTCCAAGTCTGTAAGTTTTGATGTTGTCCCGTTTGTCTATCTTTCGTTGTGTTGCCCATACTTCTGGGGTCACGTGTATGAATCACTGTCGAGACGCAGGTCACGAAACTTTCCCCCTGCTTTCTTCCATGAGTTCCGCAGTGTCGGGTCTTACGGTTAAGCCCATTGTGAGTTGATTTGGTGACTTCCGTGTGTGGGTAACATAAGGACCCAGTGTCACTGTCTTGCGTGTGGACACTCAGTTTTACCAACACTGCTGGCCGGACAGGCTATCCTTTCCCCGCTGCGGATCACTGGCACCCTCATCAACCAGGTGACCGTAGGGGGACATACTCATCCCTAGGCTCTCTGCACCGTCCCATTGGTCTGTGTGTCTCAGGAGCCAACAAACAACATGGACAATGACCAAAATACTGATAACCCAGAAAAGTGGGCACAGGACCTGACTAGACATCGCTCCAAGGAAGACAAGGGGCCGACAAGTACATGAAAAGGTGCCCGACGTCGTCCGTCAGCAGGAATAGGCAAGCGAAAACCACCGATGAGACCTCATGTCCGGTGGGATGGTCATTACCAAAACAAAGGCCACAAGGTGAGGGGCGGACCCTGCAAGCCTGACAGCGTTAGCGGGTGCAGCCGCCTCACGGGAGGGCTGAGCCTGAACAACCTGACGAAGAACTGCCGCGTGATGCAGCAGTCCCTCTCTGCCCTCCTGCCATCCACCAGGGTGACCTCCCGGAAACACCAGTCCCATGACGTCGCCCCGCAGGTGTCCGTGGCCACGTGGAGGCATCACTCCTACCCGCGGGGCACCCCCACCACCCAACTCTGCGCACCCCCCGGTCCCAGTCCCAGACCTTCCGTGGTGCCAGCGATCCCCGCAGCCGAGGCGCAGCCCGTGGCGCCCCACCCAGCCAGGCCACCACCGCCACCACAGCCAGGCGGCAGCCAACTGCAACCGCACGTCAGGACCCAAGTCAGGGGTCCTCCAGGACGCCTCCCCTGCACCCCAGACGACACCGCCTCTGCCCCGCTTGGTGCCCTCCTGCAGCAACCTCGCACGTGGTCCCTGATTGCAGTGACTCAGTCCCACACCCCCACCAGCCGGGAGAGGGGAGGAGTCCCGCAGGCCTGGCATCCCCTGCGCCCAGCACTGAGCCTCACCAGGGAGCTCTCTGGAAACATCGGCTGAGTAGACAGAATGAATGGGTCCCCTCCCCTCCCCTCCCCTCCCTCTGCCTTCCCCTCCCCCTTCCCCTCTCTTCTCAAGTCCTGCCAGTGCCAGGCACCGCTGGGTCCCCTCCCCTGCCCTGCCCTCCCTCTGCCCTTCCCTCTCCCTCTCCCCCCTCCTGCTGCTCTCCCCTCTGTTCTCATGTCCTGCCAGGCACCTCCAGGTCCCCTCCCCCTTCTCCTCCTCCGTCCTCCCCTCCCTTCCCCCCACCCCTCCCCTCCTCCCCCCTACCCTCCCCTCTGCTCCCTCTCCTCCCCCCTTCTACTTCCCTCTCCCCCTCCCCTCTCTTCTCATGTCATGCCAGGCACTGCCGGGTTCTCTCCTCTGCCCTCCTCTCCCCTTCGCTCTCCTCCACCCTCCTTCTCATATCATGCCAGGCACTCCCAGGTTCCCTTCCCCTCTCCCACCTCTCCTCTCCTCACCCCTGCCCTCCCCTCTCCCCCTCCCCCACTTCTCCCCTCTCCTCCTCCCTTGCCCTCCCCTCCCCCTGCCCTCCCCTCTGCTCCCTCCTCTCCCCTCCCCTCTCCCCCTCTCCCCTGCCCCTCCCTTCTCCCCTCTCCTTCCCCCCTTTCTCATGTCATGCCAGGCACCACCAAGGTGCCCTCCTCCTGCCCTACCCCTCCCCCGCCATCCCCTCTCCTGCTCCTCCCTCCCTTCCTCCTGCCCTCCCCTCTGTTCTCACCTCCTCTCAGCCTGTGCAGGGCAGGACCCTCACCCCCTCACCCCTTAGGGCAAAAGCTGCTCTCCCCTGGCCCCCAGCCTCTACGGCCCCCTCCCAGCCCCTGGAGCCCATCCATCTGCCTGACTAATGAACAGAACAACCTGTGCTCCTTTTCCAGGGAACGTGCCCGCCTTAAACTGCTTTGAAGAGCACAGCACCTGCTCACATATCAATTAAAATTATAATTAGGTGGTGAGAGTATATAATTAAAATAACACGTTCCATCTCCTTCATTTATTGCCGCGACTGCCTGTCAGGATGAAGTGAACCAGTTGTTCAGAGCGGGATGGGGGCAGAGGCGCCGCCGCCTCCCGATACACCGTGCTTCCCTCCCTGGTGTGTCTTCTCCTACGGGAACACATCCCCCGGGCTGCCCTCACCCGAGGGACAAGGGTTTTCGGTTCCTCACCCGGCCCTCCTGCTGCCCCTGTGCCTCGTCCCAAGCGGCTCACATCACGGGGCGGGTCCTTCGGACCTGATTCATGCCTTTGCACGTGGAGCGCCACCCGCCTGGACGCCCTCCTCCTGCTGTACGTGCACCAGAAACTCCTACTCATGCTCCAAAGCCCAATTTTGATTCTCACCCGTGCAGGATTTCGGGGACACCCTGGGTCAATGCAGTATCTATGCACGGCGGTCCCGTGTTCCGCAGACGTAAACTGAGGCTCTCTGCCCGTGCCCCGTGGCTGGAGGGCACGTGTGGAGGTGGCTGCATGTGCTGAAACTCCCGGGCCCTCAGTCCCTTCCCACTTCAGTGGCCACGGGGACGTCCCCTCCAGCGCACGGGCCTTTAACCCCTCTGCCATCCCACCCCAGCTAGTGGCACCGACAGGGCAACCGCCAAGCAGCACATGCTGCCAACCGGAACAGGCATGTGGCCTGGGAGCTCCGCGGGCCCTGCTCCGGCGCGGTGCGCAGACCTCGCAGCCAGGAACCGGCGGCCCCCGGCCCGCCCACCCCGATGCTGCCCAAGTCCCGCTCAGAGCGCGGGCAAATCACCCCCGGCCTTCCCAGCATCCAACTGCCTTCGCCTTCCGCAGCTGTAGCCACTGAGATCGGAGTGACAGCCACTGTGGGCCCCACCACGCTGACTCGGGGGCAGACGGGGCCGGCTATGTCCCTCTGCCGCCTTCCGGACACCGAGGTGGGGGCGGCACACGGTGACCGAGCACCTCCAGGCACAGAGCACTCTGGGCGGTATTCTGCATCTGCCGCCTGCATGTCCAGACGGGTTTCCGTGAAGCAGCAGATACTCAGGCTGTTACCAAGGGCGTTGCCAAAGAAAGTCCCATCCAACCGAGCCCACAAACGCAGAGTTCACACAGGCCAACAGGCCCCTTTACTGCAGGACTTCTCAGAGCCTTAACGAAACCCACGCATACAGTGATGTCTCCAGGGGAAGCATCTACCTGGGCTACAGTGTGTGCAACTGCCGAGCCTGTTTCTCCCATGACAGTTTACGGAACGAGCTGTGCAGAGATCCTTCATTTGATTCCTCATCAGCCCTGGAAAGCAGCTATGGCTGTCTACACGGAGAAAAATGACACGAGCTCATGAGTCAGTCCATCAACTACAGGATCCCCAGCACCCAGCGCAGGGGCCCCGCCCACACGGCAGGCCCCCACCCAAGATGGGAGCTGAGGAGAGATGCCTAGTGGATGGCACACAGGGGAGAGAGCAGGAACAGCTCTCTAGAAGCCTCTGATTCCCAACTCCTTGCCCCTCCCACAGCTGCCTCTCCGAAGACGACAGGAGGGCCCTCCCCTCCCTGTCCCCCCAGGGGGATGGGGGCCTACAAAGATAAAATGGGACAGAGATACAGACACCTGGCCAGTTCCTGGCCCAGAGCAAACTGTGAGGGAGGCCACCCCGGGTTAGGCTGAGCGTGGTTTCCATGAGTCTTCACCAGCCAGTGGAAGGACAGGAATCTAGTGGTCACGTGACTGTCACAACTGTTGATCACAAATGTCAGCCTCAACAGAGCCGGGAAGGTGGCAGGGGCTGCACCATCTCTCTGAAGCCTATGCTGGCCACAGACAACTTTAAGTCGCCCTCCTAGGATTGTGGCCACTGGGCTTCTCAGTCCGAGGCCGTGTCTGGAAGGTGTGTGTCACCATGCTCACAATAAAACGTATCGGGATCCCTGGGTGGCGCAGCGGTTTGGCGCCTGCCTTTGGCCCAGGGCGCGATCCTGGAGACCCGGGATCGAATCCCACGTCGGGCTCCCGGTGCATGGAGCCTGCTTCTGTCTCTGCCTCTCTCTCTCTCTCTCTCTCTCTCTCTCTGATTATTATAAGTAAATAAAAATTAAAAAAATAAAAGTAAAAATAAATAAAAATAAAACGTATACGTGCCCACATTAGTAAACAGTAGTGGTGATCAGGATAGCAGGTGCAAATGCTAAAGGTTCATCTCCCTGTAATCCCTGGCCCCTAATTCCAGGCCAAGCACGCATTTAGGCTTCAGAAAGGGTTTGGTGATGGAACAGAGAACTGTGGCACCTGAGACAGGAGGGCAGGGCCTGAGCACCTCCGGGAGCATCGCTGATCCTGGGCAGAGTCACAGCACATGGAGCCCGGTGGCTCAGGTGCTCTTCTAGAGCCCAAGCAGGCAGCTGAAGAAGAAATCCGAGTCTGTCCACAGCCTGGTCCCCCATGATGACATCCCCACTGTGACAACTAGGGCTACTTGCCACCCACATCAGCTCCCTGCCTTCCCAGACACAGGCCAGCTACCCCCCGCCCCACACCCCCTAGGTGCCTAGAGCCCAGCGATGCTCCTTCCCCGCCCGGCTTCAGGGCCGACCTTCGTAATAGGTACTAAAGTGTGATGATTAAATGACAAACCTCATTTGCCAGGAGGCAACATGCAAAGTCATAACCAGGCCTGGCTCCACGGGAACGTGTCTACAAATTATTTCTGACAGTTGTTTTATTTCACGCGAGTGTGGCCCATTGATCTGTACACATTCTAGAAAGACCCTGTCGTACACCACGGCTGGCGGCCTGGCCCACTCCAGTGCACACCGCCTGACCAATCGGTGAACAGGGTGACCACAAGCCCAGCCACCGAGAACGTGTCCCCACGCCCCCCAGAGAGGCCCCCAGGGAGCCGGCCCACCCCTCCCAGCTGGGTGTGGGCAGGCCAGCACCGAGGCAGCCCCACAGTCGGGCAGGACCTGGGGGGGCCCCAGTTCTTGACCTGTGTGCCAAGGAGCCAGTGGCGAGGGCATGCCCCCAGGGCCGCTGTCCTGTAAGGGACAGCCAGGTCCCCACAGCTGGGCCCCAGCTGGACCAGCACAGAACCCCTGTGGGGTGGGGGGGGGACACCAACCCACCTCTGGGACCCTCCCCCGAGCGGTAAGGGTAGCAGGTGCTGTCCTGAGCCAAGGGGAGCCCAGGTCAGCCCTCAAGACAGCGTGGTGAGGACAACACAGTCCCATGCTGGTGGCAACTGTGCCGCTTACCGCCTGGGTGACCCTGTCCCTTCGTCCTAACAGCCTCCCCTCTCCCCTTGCACCTGCTTCCCTCCGATTCCATGGAGAGTCGAAAAGGCGCGAGCACCTGGCCCCTCGGAAACATGCCACGCCCCCCGAAGCGCTGATTGGCTCACAGGCGGGCACGTGACTCGGGCTGAGCCGCCCCCAGCCCTGCTAGACCTGATTGGGTCATGGATGGGCACATGACCCCCGGCCGGCCAATCACAGCCCTCCGAGCTGCCCCGCCCCCGAGCAGGTGGCGGGAACAGGTGTCCGCCACCTGGCGCCTCTGCTAAGGCGGGCGAGCCACATCCCTATGCTCAGAAAGCCTGGCAGGGGGGAAAAATAAGGAAGTCAAACGGAGCGACACGGTCCACCCCAGAGATCCCACCATTCCTGAGCCCCTTTGGCCCCTTTTGTACGTCCCCAGATTCAGGGCCGAGCCCCCCGCGGGCGCCCAGGAAATGAACAAAGGGGCGGACGTGCCCTTGTCCCGTCTCCTGCTGCAGGGCTCTGAGCAACTCACAGGAACGTCCCCCCGCGGCAGCTCCGCGGTCACCTGTGCTCTCGAAGCCCTGCCCCTGCCCCAGGGTGCCCAGAACCCCACCCAGGATCCGGGTGGCCTTTTCCGCAGGCGTTGATTGACCTTCTTCTACAGTGACCGAACCGCCCAGTACTCCTCCGAATCGACCCCACAGCTAATCCTCTGAATTTCTATGTATCGAATAAATCATTTAACAACAAAAAAAATCTGTATCTACAGGGTAAGGAACAAAGAGAGATTTCAAAGGCCATTAACTCACAGAGATGGTATGTTACTGGGAGAATATGGGCTGTGTAATTAAAAACAATTTAAATCCGATTATAAAAAGACAGTGGGCTTTCCTGTCTGCCTACCAGCTCACTAATGGAAAGAAAACCAGTATCTTGAGGTCTTTTTTTTTTGAATTACCGTAAAATGACGAATTAGAACGCGCACGCACCCACCCTCCACTGCTGCACATTCTGGATGAGATGTCGCGAAGGCCTCCTCGCCAGCAGCGTGAGCAGGGCACCTGCCATCGGAGCCCAGCGTCTGGGGAGGGAAACGCAGGACCGGGAGGAGCACGGCCCAGAGCTGCGATGAAGGACCCCAGTGGCGCCAAGCACCCGTCAGCTCACCTGCTGGCCAGGAAGGAGTCCAGCCGTCGGCCTTCCAAGCCCCACACGGGCTCAAGGCTCGGCGGGCGGGGAAGCGAGGCGTGACGGGCGCCTGCTGCGTGCCTGTGCTCTTCAGATGCAGCTCTGCGGGACACAGTGGACAAGTCTTCACGGTAGACAGGAGCGTCACCGTCTCACGTGCAAGGAAACAGAAGCCAGGAAACCGGAGCGAAGGTGCCAAGGCTCGCAGGCCGATGGGAAGCGCCGCAGGAACTCAAGCCCAACCGGGTTACAGTCCAGTGTCAAAGGCCGTTCTGGAACCTGCCATCATCCTTCCCCCTCCTCCCTGACCGTGTCCATCAGAACTGGCCAAGGGCTGTCGTGTGCCCCCCACTAGGCCGGAGGCTGCGGGAGGAACGGGGACACTGGCGGGAAATGATTGCAGGAAAGTCTCTGACCTGACACCTGACATTTCACCACGAGGTCATCCTAAAAAGTCTGACCAAATCTGAGTATCCAGACGATGCTGGTGGCCCAGGTCACGTCCCCTGCAGCCCCGCCCCCCGGCACTGCATGAGGCGCCCACAGGAGCCCAGCCAGCCAGGCTGCTGCACAGACCTGGGGACGGATGCCCTTGGACCACGCTGACCACTGGGGGGCTGGCCACTGGATAAACACTCCCCTCCGCCTTCCCCCGGGCAGGGAGGTGACCCAAGAGCTAGTCTCCGTGGCTCCCTGGATGGTCCCGATGGGGAGGACCGCAGCTGCCCATGGCGGTGACCAGCTCTCCCTCCTTCCCTGGTCCACACCGCCCATCCCCTCAGGTCCACTGCCCAGGATGCTGCCATGCGTCTGCCCATCTTGGGCTCTGCTTGGGTCCTGGGCAGGGGGGCCTCAGGCTGACTCCGTGAAATGCAGGGACTCTCGTCACCTACAGTAGTGTCATCAAGCAAGGCCCAGCTTGGGTTGCAGCTACCTCACCTACCAGCAGGAATCTGGGGCTCTGGGCCCCGCTCCCCCAGCCCAGAAGGGGCCAGGCGGTGTATTCCCAGAAGAGCCTAGCACCCTCCTGTCCTCCCCACGGGTGTCCAGGCAGCGGTGGGCATGGAAACAGGAACCGGGCTATGGGGCAGGGCCACACCGTGCCGCGACCCTGAAATCTCCAATAATGGCCAGGTCTGTATGCGGGATCCTCAAGGACAGGCTCCCGTCCTCAGTCCCTGGGACCAGAGCACATACAGGCAGGGGGCACAGGGAGCGGACTGTCCCCTCGTGCTCCCCGACCCCCTCCATCTCTCCCCCCGGCTCAGCTGGACGTAGGAGTGTGGCTCTGGGCCCCAAGGTCTACAGCCTACACTCCCGGCCTGCCCTGCGGGCTCAGTCCCCAAACCTGGGCCACTTCCAGGACCACAGAGGAAGCTCTGAGACCCCCCACAGACCCCACCGCACCATCAAGACCCTCCTCCTCCACGCTGTGCATCACCCTGCTCAGCTCACTGATCCCACTCTTCCTCACCTCCAAGCCACCCCTCGGAATGCGGGCCTCCCCTTCCTCACCTGACCAGCCCCCTGCTCCCTACTCAGACCTGGCCCGGGAGTCACTGCTTCCAGAAAGCCTCCCGTGATTGCCCCCAAGGCCAGGCCAGGTTGGACAGCACAGCAGTCTCCCGGGCTGGCTTCACTCTCCGGCAGCCCGGATCACGTCGTAAACCCAGGTCCGCGGCTGCAGCATGCAGGATGGCACAGCCTCTCCCTCGGCGGGGCGGGCCCCCGCACCTCCTAAGGGGCCTCGTGGGTCTTCCTTGACCCCACCACCTGCTTCCTCCAGCTGAGTTAATCACTCAGCTGTCACTGAGTGCAGCAAACTGTAATCCACTAGGTACCGCCCGGCCTCACCTCCGCCCCGGCCTGTATCTGGAGGGCAGTGGGGCACAGGCCTGCTCCCGGGTCCAGCCTCCAGGGCCCTGACCACTGAGGCAGGGGTCACCCTCCCCACACAGCCAGCCGCCTAACGAGACCGTCGGGGGCCCCTGGGGATCGGGCAGGGCCGGGGCCATGCCTCACGGTGCAGAGGGTCTTGTTCCCTCGGTCATCCAGAGCGGGGCAGAGGTGAGCCTGGAGGCCACAGGAGCCCTGGCCGGGAGGACCCCCCCAGCTCCTAGTATTGCGGCGGCGGCCCCACATCGGGGGCAACGGCCCCACTGGGCAGAAGCATGAGCAGAGCCAGGGCGGGGATGGGGCGAGGCCGGGTCCCTGGCCGCCAGCCCGGGCGCCCTCCCTCCAGGAGGCAGCTCCCAGGGGTGGCCTCCAATGGGCCATCTGGAGAAGGGAGCGGGAGCCCAGGCCACGGGTGACGTGGGGATAGAACAGACTAGCCAGGGAGGCAATTCTGCATCTAGGGCCAAGGCCCAGCTTGCGGCTACATGAACAGCAGGGGTCGAGGGTATCCGGCCAAGATGGGTCCCCTGCTCCCATCTGCAGGGAAGGGTGTTCATATCACACCCAGCGGGAGGGACAGGACCGCAGTCACCCCAGGAGCTGCACGAGCCCAGGGAGCAGCGAGCGCCACCTCCTGGGAATGAGGCACTGCCTCCCGGCAGGATGGGGAAGCCCAGGTCTCACCAGGCCCATGGGGGCCTCGCGACCCTGGGGAGGAGGGGGCTCAAGGCCCAGCCACGCTTGCTGCCCTCCCACCCTGCCGCACTGACCCCAGGCTGGCCCCCACTCACGCCACGGCCCAAATCCCGCCCCCAGCTCAGATGGCTGTGTCCTACGTGTCAACACACCTGACCCACGGCCTCCCTCCTCCTCCCTCGGGCCAGCACGGGAGGACCCCCAGGACCCCCGGCCTCCTCTCCCCCCCTGCCCACCGTGGGCATAGCCCAGGGCTCCGACCCCGGCTCCTGCCCCTCTAAGTCCCACCTGCCCCAGAGAGGATTCCAGGCAGCGCGGTCTGGGGTCTCCCAGAGGCTCCGTGTGGGGAGCCCCTGGGGCAGCAGGCTGCTGAGGGCCGGCATCCATCGTCCTCTTGGGCTGCACCGCCACACCCGCTCTACCCCTTTCACTCCTGGCACAGGGGCTGGGGCAGCCACAGGCCGGGCCAGGCAGGACACCCACTCCATGGGCACAGGACGGACCCCGGGAGGGGCTGACCCCCAGGCCAGACCGATGAGCAGCCATCCAGGGACTCTTGTGAGCCTCTTGTTAGCCTCTCCCCACGGGCAGGATGGGGGCGCTGGGCTGGTGAGGCATCGGGTGGGCAGCCCAGGAAGGAAGCCCACCCAGCACTGGGGGAGCAACACGGATACAGACATGGAAGCAGAGTCCCAGGATACCGCAGAGCTCCTGGATCCAGCCACGCCTGAAGCTACATGACCTCTGGGTGGGTAAATATCCCCGTTTTGCTGAGGCCAGCACTGGGGCTCCTAACGCCCACACGATGAATGTGGCTAATACGAAGGGTGGCTTCAGACCCCAGCAGGCTTTCCTGACAGGAGGTTAGGGAACTCGGCTTAGAATTCCCACAAATGTGTGAGGGCAACAACTTCTAGGCCAAGAGAGGCAGGAACTCTCCACAGCCCCCCGGGGGCACCCGGGCTCAGCCACCCTGCCACAGTCCCACCAGGACCCCGAGCACACCCCTAGCAGGCCCCCAGACAGGCTCCCCCAGGACGGGGCTCCCTGGGGAGGCAACCCCTGGGCCCACCCACCCCTGGGGTCTCAGCCAGCCTGCAGGCGCATGTCCGTGAGCTCAGCAGGGCGCACGTGTATGCACTCCCGCAGGTGTCTGCGGCCCACACGTGTGATACCAGAGGGACGGACACGGCAGGACAGGACTCCAGCCCCACATATGCCAGGAACCCCGCAGGCAGCGCTGCCAGGCGGCGGCACGACGCGACAGGGGTCACAGGACAGGAGGCCCAGGCCAGGGGAGCAGAGCAGCCAGGGAGGCCTCCTGAAGAACCTGCCCAGCTGGGACTGCAAGCTGACGCGGAGACCGAGGCCCGAGGCAGGGGGGAGAGCCGGCCTTCTCTGCTGGTATGGTGGGGCTCCAGGGCATGGGGAGGCTCCAAGGGGGACAGGGAGGCACCAGGGGGCACGGGGAGGCTCCAGGGGGACAGGGAGGCACCAGGCGGCACGGGGAGGCTCCAGGGGGCACAGGGAGGCTCCAGGGGGCACAGGGAGGTACCAGGGGTGGGGAGGCTCCAGGGGGACGGGGAGGCACCAGGGGGCACGGGGAGGCTCCAGGACAGGGCAGGCCTGTGGTCCCCGTGCAGCCGCATGTCACCGTCCAGAAGGTCCCCAGGCGCTCACCAGTCCTGACCAGCCCCGCGCACCTGCTGTCCTGCCCCCAATGAAGTTCAGGTTCTGGGCAGGAGCTCCACAGCCTGGCCCAGCAGACCCCCCCTGCCTCTGCTGTCTCATTCTCGAATAAATAAATCTTTTTAAAAAATATTAACAACAACACACGGGTTCTGGCTCAGCCCCCACACCCTGCCAGCCACGGGCCCCACAGCCGGCACCTGCAGCCCAGTCTCCACCTCCCGCCTCCAGTCCTCTGTGCAGCCCCCTCCACCTCCTCGCCCCTGTGCACACCCTCACCCCTGCCCCAGCAGTTCGGGTCAGGAAAGGCCTTCTCCTGACACGGCCTCTGGCTCTGGCCAGTGAGTGCAAGAACCCTTCCTGGTGACTGGGCCCCCTGCACCGCACCCTTGGACACCCCGTAGAAGCGCCCTGCGGCCACGGAGAGGCTGTGCCATGGGCCCCCCCTTCTCCTGGCAGGAGGAAGCCGAGCAGAGGAGATGCGTTGGCACAAGTGGGCTGGGGGCTGCTATAGACGCGACAAGCGTCAAGGCTGAAGGCAGGGCTGTGAGCTCACAGGGGTGTCGGAGGGCAGGGCCCCTGGGCCCCCATCCCGTCGGCCACCCAGGGAGCCTTGCCGAGCACCCACGAGCAGGGCCAGGCACCGGGCTTGGCCCTGGCCGACGCTCCCCTGCCCCCACAGAGCTGACGACGCTCGGGAAGACAGACACCTCCAGGTGCAGGTGGGAAGCCCGCGAAGAAGGCCTGGATCGGGGATGGCGGTGCCCAAGGGGCCTCCCAGGACCCTGAGACCTGAGGCCACCGAAAGGAGCAGACAGAGCCCGTCATTCAAACACCTTCTGGATGCCAGACACAAACATGTGCAAAGGCCCCGGGGCAGGGGCAGGCGTCCCCGTTGGAGAGACGGGAGGAAAGCCACCACGGCTGAAGCGGAGAGGCCGAGGGGAGCGCAAAAGGGAGGCAGCCGGGGCCCGCTCTTGCCGGGGTCCTGGGAGCCGCACCTCTGGCGAGGGTCTGGAGCCCCCGAGGGTTCCAGCCAGAGGGGGAGATGACAGCATTGGTTGTTTTCCAGTGGCTCGGGTGCCGCCTGGACAGCGGCGTGCGGGCGCGGAGAGCTGGGTGCAGGCTGAGGCGGGGGCAGAGGCGGGGAGCATGCAGGGGCCGGGCGCAGGGCCAGGAGCAGGAGACAGCCAGTTCTCCGGCCTTGCATCTGATGCCACCATGAGGGCCCCACCCTCAAGATCTCATCTTAACCTGACCATCTCCCAAAACCCTATTCCAGAACCCGCCACACCGGGGGTGAAGTCTCCGCTGCACGAATCTCCGGGTGCCCGCGCAGCCCTGCCCCTCCGCACCTCCCCTGGCCTCGGCCGTGCCTGCCCTCCTCCGGCTCCAGACACCAGAACCCGGTGACACCTGCCGACCCTCATGGCCGGGACCCCGGGGGGCTGCTCCTCACCCCACTGCCATGACACCAAGGGGCCACGTGGCAGCCACCCACAGCCTCCTCCTGACCAACCACAACAAGCGCCCACTGGGGTGACGTCCAGGGTCCCAGGAACAGGACCACGTACCCACCCAGGGCTCCCCCCGAGGACGGAGGGAAAATGGTGCTTATTGACCGCTTCCCACGCACGTCCCTGCCTTGGAACTGAGGATATAATAAGGCACGAGACCAAGTCATCCCTTCCCACGGCCCACCGCCTCCAGGGGATGTCACCAAACACAGGAGCACAGGAGAGGCCCTGAGCCACCCAAGCCAAGGCTCCCGCTGGGGGCTCAGGGACAGGGACAAACGTACCCACAGGCTGGCAGCCTGCAGGCCTCAGGGGCGGCCCACGGGCTCATTGGGACCCCAAGAGCCCCAGGGAGGGGCGGGCAATGGCAGGCACCCTGGGAGCCAACAGGGGCTGAGGGGCAGCAGCATCAGGCGTCCGCAGGCCTGGCAAGGACAGAAGGCCACCAAACCTAGCTCAGAGCTCGGTCGGGTCACCCCGCTGGGGCGCCAGCCCCCCGAAAGGACACGGTCAAGGCAGACCCGGGGAGCCCAGGCCGGGGCCTAGGAGATCGGCCCTCCCTGTCTTGCCCGCACCCAGACCACAGAACACAAGAAAGCCCCCGGCCCCAGGCCAGGAGCAGAGGCAGGGGCCGGCTGCAGGGCCCGCGTCCCTGCCCCAATGGGGGGCAGCACCCAGGGGGCCCAGAGACCAGGGGGTGTCATGTACCCTCACCACGGTGCCAGGACACAGGAAAAGCAAAGGCCACCCGCGCACCCTACGTGCCCGCCCACGCTTAAGTACCCCGTGCAAGGCTGAGCGCTCCTGCTGGGCCACCGTGGGGCTGGGCCTGTCATAGCCCCTCCCTGCTGGCGAGACCCCTCCACACCCGTCCTGCACAAGGCCAGGCAGCCCCACTCCACAGGTGTGCAACTGAGGCTCCGATGGGGGCAAGTGACCTTTCAAGACCCAGCTAGGGAGTCACAGAGCCGGGATCTGAACTGGGACCGGCCTGACCCCTGTCCGCCCACATGGAGCAGGCGGCCGGGCCAGGCAGGCTGCAGGCCAAGGAGCAGAGCTGCCGCGCGACAGTGACAGCGTGGGACGGCGGTCTGCAGAGCCCTGAGCCCTGGCCCACGGAGATGGCCCCAGCGAGCTCCATGGGAGCCGAGAGGTCTGCATGCGTCCTCCGGGGCCGCCCGCGAGGGCCACCCCAGCTCCACGCTGCCCAAGCGCTGCCGGGGCCTGGGGAGCCCACCCCACCCAGGCCGGAACCAGGAGGGGGCTGGTTCCCCGTGGGACCACGTGGGGACCGCGCCTCTGTTCGGCCCTTGGCGGGGCAGTTACGGGGCCTCTCCCGCCTGACCGTCCAGCTGGCCTCCCCGCCATCAACCCCGCCGCCTGCTGAGGAGGCACCTGCCCAGGGTCGGGCGGCACAGCAGGGCCTGAGAACCCGGGTCCTGCAGTGGAAGCACGAGGCCCCCATGCCCACCGTGGCCCCAGGGCATCTCGTCCACTCCCGCGTGGGGAGCAGGAGGGCCAGGCTGGGCAGCGGCGGGGAGCAGGCCGGGCAGGCAGCAGCACACCTGGGGGTCCGCCACCCCTGTCTGGGGCCAGGGAAAGACTGATGTGAGGACGCGGACGCACATGGACAGCAGCAGCCAGGGCCACGTGCCCCAGGGCTGCCGGGAGGGGCTGCAGCCCGCGCTGAAGACCACCCTGGGGCCCAGCAGGCAGTCCTGGCGCCACCCCCGGGAGCCCGCCTCGCCCACAGCTTGGACCCAGAGACAAGCCGGAGAGGGCCGTCTCGCCACCGCCCACTACCCGGCCCTCGCCTCGGCCCGGAACCGAGCATCGCGGCTCCCCGCCCCCATCCATGTCCACTGGCCAGAAATGCGGTTGTTCATAGGTGGGAAGGAAGGTCTCAGAACCCAGCCGATGGGACCCTGGACATGGCCCCAGATGCCTCCCTGGGCCCCAGGCCTGTCAGGATGCCCGGCCCACGGTAGCCGTGCCCTTGGCCCGAGCCCAGGGCTGGAGCCGGCCAGAGCTGCCCCCGGGGGAGGACGCGGGCAGGGGGGCCTGGGCAGAGGGCAAAGGGGCGGTCGGCTGCACGGGGCCCCTGGGGTGGGCCCGGCAACGAGAAGGCCTGCTCGCCCATCTTGCCCCGGCCACTCAGGAGGCAGCGACCCAAGTCCTCTGAGGCTGTGCCCGTCCCATCCGCGGCTCACAGACGACAAGATGGGCACACACGAGACTGGCTCTCTTTTGAGAGTCTGGGGGGGACGGGAACCCAGGCTTCCTGGCCACCCCCGCTCACCCCACATGCCGAAGCCCGAGCTTTCCAGAGCAGGCGACAGCTGAGTGCAGTGGGCAAAGGGGAAGCCACAGGAGCCGCGGCTTTGGCCCCACCAGGACCCAATACCCAAAGCTGTCTGGGGTGTTTTGTGTCTTTGTTGTTGTTTTACGGAGCCACCAAGGAAACACGAGGACTTTTCCGTCACTCAGCAAACCTCTCTAGTTGTCCCTCCTTCCGGGCACACGGTAGGTCTGGGCTTCCTAGACCCCCAGTGGAACCACATGACTCGCTTTGTCCACCAGGCTGTAAAGCAGAAGTGACCGGCGTCCCCTCCAGCCTGAGAACCACCCCCCAGGGCCCCTTTCCATGTGGCACAGCAACTGGCAATATTCAAGCCCGAGCGGCCACGACAAGCCCAACTCCACAGCAACCAGGGCTGGACACGCAGCACGAGCAGGAGACACGTTTTTGTTACGTTAAAGCCACTGAAACATCGGGATTGTCTGTCACGACAACGTCGCTCGGTCTTCCTAGCTGATACACGGGAACCGCAGAACACCCAGCGGGCAGGGGCCTGGGCAGCCGAGCCTCAGAAGAGTCACATTCAGGGACCCACCTGGGTCATAAGGGCTTCGGGGGGAAGCAATACAGGCTACGCGATCCAGGTGTTTAGGCGGCAGCAGCACGGCCAAGTCGAGAAGGAGGAAGGGACAAAGCCGGGGACCTCACAACTACAAGAATGCGGGGAAAGTCTCTCTGCCATTACAGGCTACAGCTCTGGGTGCCCGCCGTCCTCTGCAAAACACCTGGAGACCCAGCCCACGGCTCCAGGCGGGAAGGCCGGGACAGCTCCTGTGTCTCCAGGGGAGGTGACTGCCACAGCTTGGAGGCAGCAGGAGGACACGCGTGTCACCCGGACCCACATGGCTCCAACCCGCTCGCCTGGCATCAGGTGCCCATCTATTCGCTGCCAGTTACGTCCAACCACCCAATCTGGGGGCAGGAAGGGTGAGGCCACAGCAACGGGGATGCTAAGGGGAAGCCCCCAGAACCCAAACCACAAGGATGTGGGTAGGCAGGAGCGGGGTCTCCGAAGTGAGCATTTGTGGACCCCAGAGTGAAGGAGAATGCTGAAGCCACAGGCTGGTGAGTGGTCAGGGGGACTAGATGGTTCCCTGCCCCAGCCTGCCTCTAGTGACCACCTGCCGCCACCTGCAGCCACAGCCATTGTCCCGCACAAGAACGCGCCTGGGGCCGAGAAGAGCCCATGGCCTCTGCACAGGCACCGCCTTGGACCCCAGGTGGGCCCAGGCATGACGTGAGGGAGGCGGGAGGGCCTGAGAACGTGCCCGGACAGGAAGGGGGTACAGGCCTGCGTGGCGGCACACACTGGGGCCTCACCGTCCGGCTCTGGGGAAAGCAGGTTTCCCTGGGACTTCCTCAGGCACAAGCAGCTTCCAGGCCCAGGAAGGACGTCACTACGTCACCAGAGAGCTCGAGTAAGGCCACAGGCCCGCAGCAGGCCATCTCCAGGGCAAGGTGGCCCACGTGGAAACGTGGCCACAGGCCCACGCGACTCCAGCAGGGCTGGAGAGCAGGCCGCTGTGCAGAAGGAAGGGAAGGGGGACGACGCACCCTGGCGACGACGGGCACTGCCGGCTCTGCCAGCGTGGTCGCGGGACGGTGGCCGCAAAGACGCCCACATCCTGATCCCCGCCACGGGGATACGTTGGGCTTCATGTCGGAGAATCAAGGCTGCTCATCGGCCAACTTTAGGGCAGGGAGGGCATCCTGGATGGTCCAGGCGGGCCCAGGGAAGTCACAGGGTGCTGGCGAGGAGGAGGAAGAAGGGTGGGGGCCGAGGGACACCTGCGAGAAGGGCCCTGCCCACCCTTGCAGGTGGGAGCCGAGGAAGGGGCGCGGGGCTGAGGGGGTAGGCGGCCGCTGGAAGCTGGAAAGGCAAGAAAACGGACACCCTCCTAGAGCCTCCGGAAGGAACTCACGCGGCCGGCATCCGGATTTTAACCCAACGAGACCTCCATCCATCAGGCCTCGGACCTCAGAACCGTGACAAGGAATCTCTGCTTTTAACCAGCTAACCGAGTGGCAAAGCTTGTCTCAGCACCCGGGGAAGATCAATACAGCCGAGTGGACGGGAGGATGGCGTGGGCCTCGGGGCACCATTACGACATCACTAACGTCACGCCAGGGAGGCCGGGGTCCCCGGGGCACTGACCGAGTAGGCTCCCCCCGAGAGAAGCGGGTCTGCCAGCAGGTCTGCGAGGACTTGGCCTCACTGGCTGTGCCCCCCTGAACAGAAGCCAAGGAAGATGCCAGGGGCATCAAAGCTCAGAGAGGGACACCTAGCAGAGTGTCCAGGCAGCAGCAGGCCCGGGAGGGGCAGGCTGACCACAGGAGGGACCAACACAAAGTGGCCAAGACCGTCAGGCGGACATCGGCAACCTCACCGGGCTTCACTCCCATTTTATCCTCATCTTATTTCTTGGTGTCATTGTTTTATTCTACGAACACCAAAGCTATACTTGGGTAATCTTTGACCCTGTCTCCCTAAAACACTTCTGTGCTTATTGTCATTAAAAGGAAGAGTGCAGGGCAGCCCGGGGGGCCCAGCGGTTTAGCACCGCCTGCAGCCCAGGGCGTGACCCCGGGGTCCCAGGATCCAGTCCCGTGTAGGGCTCCCCGCAGGGAGCCTGCTTCTCCCTCTGCCTTGCCTCTGCCTCTCCCCCTATGTCTCTCATGAATAAATAAATAAAATCTTTAAAAAAAAAAAAAAAAAGGAAGAGTGCCTCGCGTACATTTCTCCTTCCTTCCTCTTCCCTAAATTGTTCTCCTTCCTATGAGGGATACATGTCTACTATGTAACCAATAACCCAGGCCCTTTACTTCCAGAAGGTAATGCCGCGGCAGACGGAGAACGCTCCTGCTCAGCCACTTCTTCGATGCATCTACGTGCTCATATAATCTTCTTGGCAAACGGTTTAAGACAATATGAAATTTTTTTGACACACGAGTGTTTCTTCTCGCACCCAGAAGGCAAATTTTCACTGACTGTTAAGACGGACTTTGCCAGCTCCATCCAAGACACGTTTTAAACATTGTTGCGGTGTTACCGCTTGCTAACTTCAAATCCTCATCAAACTCATATTTCTATTAAACGGGACCCATTCTCTCACATCAACTGACCAAGTGTCTCAAAAGGCAGTTTGTTGGGAGCTTGTACAGAAATCAGACCGAATGGGCAGCCCGGGGGGCTCAGCGGTTGAGCGCCGCCTTCGGCCCAGAGAGTGATCCTGGGTCCTGGGACCGAGTCCCATGTCAGGCTCCCCGCATGGAGCCTGCTTCTCCCTCTGCCTGTGTCTCTGCCTCTCTCTGTGTGTCTCTCATGAATAAATAAATAAAACCTTAAAAAAAAAAATCAGACCAAAGAAACTGCAGGTGTAAATCTCAGGACCAACAAAGCAGATTCTCTTGTTCTCTTCGGTAATACTTAAGCATATCTCAGCATGGAAATGATTCTATTTTTTTAAAAAAAATACATTGTCTTGAATATCGTAAAATATATGCAGCCGCTAAAAGTAGTGTTTACACGTACTTTACAGCGATTTCAGAAAAACCCAGTAAGATGTTAAATGAAAAAAAAAAAAAAAAAAAAAACAGGCTATCCGGTGACACAGAACAGGAGCTCTCAGCACTTACAAAATACAGGGAGTGAAAAAAGACTAGAAGGAACTAACTGGTAAAATTCTGAAGCATTCTGTTCTGCTTCATGATGCTCTTCTGTACTTTCCATATTTTATATAAAGAGCGTGCATAGCCTTTTCCTTTTCTCCATTCTTTAATTGATTCATGCTCACTGTAGCGATGCATTTCTTTTATAATCGGGGGGGGGGGGGCGTTTAGCAAAATGCTGAAAATGAAAAGGTCAGCGAGAGTCTGCTCTCAAGGAATTCAGCAGCTTAAGAAGTGGTGCAGCTGGAAATATCAACAGCCTCAAGAGAAGCCGAGATGGATTCACAGTTGGGTCAAGGGACAGAGAGGGAATTCGTGTTTACTGAACACCTTTCACAGGCGATCTGCAGACGATTTATACATGTCTCATCTCATTTAATCCTCACGATGATCCCAGGAGCCAGATACTATGGTTGGTTCCTTTTAACAGATACGTGAACAGAAGCTCAAGGCGGGGCCGGGCCACCCCCCAGGATCATACTACCAATGAGGCAAGAGGAATTTTAACCCAGTTTCTGGGGCTCCAGCAACCAAGCTTTTGTCCCTGCACGGCGCTGCCACTCCGGCCAAATGGAGGCAGCATTACCTCAATCCAAAGCCCGCTGGGGGGATCCACTGGGAGCCTGTCCAGTCCACAATGGACACAGAGCCCCGGTGTGCCTTTGCCCTCCGTCAGCGTCCACCCTCCACCCAGAAGTCCTTTCCTCTGCCACCCAAACCATGTCTACCACCCACAGCCTGCGGCAATGACTGTCCAGGTCCAGGAGACAGAGAAGGTGCCCACCAAGCAGGACCAGGCCACAAGATGGACAGCATCCCAGAGCGCAGAAGGAGGGACCTGCGGAGAGCTGAGGGCCTCCCCAGCTGAGCGCCAAGCTGGGGAGAAGGAGCCGCTGAGCACGGCTTTGCACTCCCTGAGCCCTCGAGGGGCTGCGTGCTCCCATCCCTTGTAGATACCCAAGGGCTGTGCAAGGTCATGGGTTTCTGCCCACACGGCTAGTCAGAGGAAAGCGCATGCCAGCCTTAACCAGCACGCACTCTATGGGCAGCAGGCAGCCCAGCAACACCTGGCCAGTATCCTTCTACCTGGATGGCTTCAGATGTCCCTCGGTCATCAGAATCCAGCTCCATACCTCTGGATAGATACGTACCCTCCCTCTCACACCCCCTGAGGCTGTCAACCTGCCATCCCTGGAGCCTGAAACATCTTTCCAATCATAAAAATAGAGATCCGGAAAAGCAAGGTGTCAACCGCAAACGGGCCCTCAGAGGAGCCCTGTGTCTCCAGGACAAAGGTACACTGGGGTTTGAAGGCTGAATGCCGTAAGTGTGTTTTGCTTGGTTTGCACTGTGTTGCTTAAATTGCTTGATTAGTTGACAACCGTTAGAAATCAGATTTTACAAAAAGGTTCAGATTTGGGGCTCCTCTCAGGAAAAAAAAAAAAAAAAAAAAAGTTCATCTACAACCCTAGGATTTTCATTCCCAAATGGTAAAATCATCTAAAGCTGTGTAACAGCTGCTCCTTTTAACAGTGATGACCTCTCCAGACCCCGCACTCCAGGCCCTGCAGAGTCCAGCTGCCCGGTTCGCCTATGTGTGTTACCTGCCTGAGACTGTAACCCTGGGCAAGAGCATTATCTTCACTCCCTGGGGACCTGCTGATGGGGTGGGGGGAGGACGGCGGGGGTTGGGCATCATCCAGAAGCAAAATGAACGAGCTTGGAGTACTCCACACGGCAGAGGGAAGTCAAAGGAAGCAAGGAATGTCAACAGGGAATGAGGAGGAGCCAAAACAGCATGTGGGAAACACAGGCAAGATCTCCACCGAGCTGGGAGCCCCTGGGAGCACAGAAATGCATATGTCCACCTGTGTCCTCAACTCTGAAGCACAAAAACTGACTGTCCACAGAGAAAAACATATCAAAACAGTGTCAAAGGAAGCAGGAGGCAGTGTAAAAACTGTGGCATGTAACTGGGGAAGTCCATCACCCCCGATCCCCACCCCAATTAGGGTCATTCTGCCTAAGGAGGGCTCACTCGCCCTGGCTGGAGCCCCCAGCAAACACTTGCAAGGAGATGCAAGGGGGGCACACAGAAGAGAAGTCCCGGGGTTGAGGGGGGGACAGGGACTGCTGGTAGGCTACTCAGACACCAAAGGACACAGATCCTCCCTCCCATACCTCAGTGGACATCAGCCAATGGAGATCTCCTGAGGCTGGAAGCAGCAGACCCCACAATAGGCACCGCTGGCCTCATCCCACTCACGGCTGCTCCAAAAACACTCAGACCCACAGGTCTGTACCCCCATCTCAAGACCTCCTTAGGCCTGCAGGGCTCACAGCTAGGTGAGCCTTCCCCTCCTCTGCACCCAACAACAGAGACTCCCGCAGACCTCCTTCTAGCACAAAGTTCTCCCCAGCACCAGCTGTGACCTTCTGGACACGGACTGCCCTACCCTTGCAGGTGCCCAGAAGCCCAGCAGCCAGCATATGACCCCAGGCAGCAGAAGGATGCGACACGGAGAATGGGGCTGGGGATGGGGAGCTGGCCTAGAACCCTGAGCTAGCCCCCCTCCTCCCTACACCCACTGTCCTGCCGGTCCTCCTGAGAGGAATCCCAAGTCCTGTGCCACCAGCTGCGTCCCCCATCTCCACCCTCCCAGGTCAGGGCCTGAGTCAACCTAGGGATTTGGGGAGCAAGGCCAAGAGGGAAAGGCAGCAGGTGCCAGGAGTGGAAAGCGCCACAGGCCCTTGACCGGGAGGGTGGCTGGCACCGGGCAGGAAACACTCGGGTCCCAGAGCCCGGCCTCGAGCCTGGTCACAGCGAGAGAAGGAGAAGGGGACGACAGAGGGTGCCACAGAGGGTGCCGCTGTGGCGACCGCGGCCCGCACACCTGTCGCCCCACCAGGGGTTGGACCCGAGGCAGAGGCTGCAGCCCGGCGGCACAGCGGCAGGACCAGGATTCCCGAAGCCGCCCGGCCCAGCTGCGCTCCTTTCCTGGTCAAACAGCGCCCACCTCTGGCCCAGGCGACAGCGCCTCCGCCCGCGGCAGGGACGGCGAAACCGAGAGCGGCTCCTCCAAAGCGGGAGGAGGAGCAGGGCCAGGAGCCCGGAGGGGCCGCGGGGCACGACACACCGCGCCCCGGGGTGGTGCTCCAGGCTCGGGGACGGCGGGCTCCAGCTCCGGGCGCTCCCCACTCACACACCAAGCCCGCGGCCCCTGGAGGTCGGGGTGCACGACGCAGGTACCCCGCTCGCAGGCACGCCCACCCGCAAACAGGCAACAAAGACGGGCCTGCGCCACACACGCCTGCGCGGGCAGCACGGGGCGCCCTCGCACCCACACGCTCAGCGCCACGCGCCCCGCAGGGGGCCCCGCTCACCACCACTTGGTGGGGTGGGTCGGATGACGCGCACCCTGCCCCGGCGCACCGGGGGCTCCCCGCGGCCTGAGCGGGTCGCCACCCCCTGTGTGTCCCCGCCACCTGGGGCCTCACCTTCCTGCACCGCCTGGAACGGGTTGTTGGCCTCGATGACCTTGATGGAGTAGGTGATCTTCTCGCTCTGCAGGATGTCATCGTTGAGGCTCAGGTCGGACACGGCCAGCTGGAACACCCTGTCGTCCTTGGCCGCGTTCTCCTCGAAGATGGCACCTGCGGGAGAGGAGGGGTTACCACTCAGCCCAAGGAGGGACTCTCCCTCCCCACCCCCCCAGCCCGCCTTGGCCCTCAGGTCGCGCTGCCAGCAGGTTAGCTGGTTGTCAGGTGGGAATTTCAGGCTGGGGCTGCAGCTCGCCTCAGCCGACCACAGCGGGAGTGCAGCCCCCACACAGCACACATGTGCACGCGGTTGACATGAGTTACACATGCACACCGCACATGCTGCCACCAGGTCACACACGTGTCTTGCAACCAAGCCACCTCATGTCCCAGCCGTGCCCCACACGACGGACTGAGCCAAGCCGGGGTGGCCTCGGGCAGCACCCAAATGCCCTGATACGGCCCTGTGAATCCCACAGCAGGAGCCAGAAAGTTCCCCTGCAGGGCAATGTCCCCGGCCCCGAACCCACGATGGAATGACTTCCTTCTGCCCTGAAATCCCCCTTCGAGAGAAGCTGAGCAAGCAGGTCCACAGTGAGTTCGCTGCGCCTGGGGGCTTGTTTGCGCAGGGGCCTTGGATGACCAGCAGGTCGCTCCCAGCCTGGCTCCGGGGGCTCCACCTCCTGCTCTCCATCCCTCCCCGCCTCTCCTTCCTGCGTGTATGTGGGAGGACAGGAGACTGTACCCTAGACCCCTCGCCTTTGGACCTGGTGGGGCTGAGGAGCTCCTATGGCACAGCTCTTGAAAGGGCCTTCTAGAACCACGAACATCTCCAGGGCAGCCTCCCGCTGGCCCTTTACGCGCTTAGCACCGCCTCGGTGGCGACTCTGCGCTTCCAGGGGAGATCGTCCCATTCGCCAGAGCCCAGCCCTGCAGCCTGGGCAACTCAGGAGTCTTTCCCCACCCTCGCCGGGGCGCCAGGGTCCCCAGGGTCCCAGGGTGGGCCCGCTGATCCCCCTGAGCTGGGGGCTGGTTGGGAGGAGGGAGGCCCGGGTTCCACGTTACACCCAGAGCCGCAATGCTGACCGCCAGATCCGACCCCCCTCCCCGGAGTGGGAAGCGGGTTCGGTGCTGGGCCCTGGGGTGGGGGGGGCGGTGCGATGCAGCTCACGAAGCTCAAGCCCGGTCCTAGTGCCTCACCACCCCTCCCCCCAAGTTCCCCCCTTCCCCTCCCGTCTGTCCCATCATCCCTGCCTCCTCACACCTCCCAGCCCCCAGTTTCTCTGTGCTCGCTGGTCTTTCCTAACTTCCGGAAAGGCGACTGCAGAGGGGCTCCCCCAGAGCAGCCGCCCTCGGCACCCCCCCCTCCGGCCCAACTTCCTGGGATTCCCCCCCTGTTGCCACCGACTCCCACGCGCTCCCCCGCGCCCCCTCCGCCTCGCCCCACCTCCTCCCTGTTCCCTCCCTCCCTCCATCCCTTCCCGCTCGGCGCGCACAGTCCTCCCCACCCCCCGCCGCCCACGCTCCCCCCCCACCGCCGCCGCCACCTGGACCGGGACCGGGACCGGGACCGGGACCGGGGCCGCGGGAAACTCCGGGACCGTCCGGGCTCGGGCTGCGGCGGCCACGGCAGGTGCACAGACGCCCACACAGCCCCCGAGGTGCGCGCACACACGCGCACACACGCGCACACACACGCGCGCGGGGAGGCAGGCGGGCGCCGTGTCCACTCTAACAGGCTGACGGTCGTGCGCGCCCGGCACGGCTCCGAGGGCAGCGGCCGGACACCCGCGGCGACACCCGCCCGCCCGCCCGCCCGCCCGCGCCCGGTCCGGCCGGGCCTCGGGGATGCCGCCCCGCCAACTTGGCGCGCCCGGGGCCGTGCCCGCCGCCGCCCCCCGCCGCCCCAGCCCGAGCCCGGGCGCGGGTGTGGACGCGCGGCCCCCGGCGCCGGAGGAGGCCGCAGGGGCCGGAGCCCCGGGGGCGCGGGGCGCGCGGGGCGCGCGGGGGCGCGGGGGGCGCGGGGCCCGCCGACCGCCAAGTTGGGACGCCGCGCCCCCCGCCCCCCGCCCGCGCTCACCGATGTGGATGATGGAGTCGGCCCGCACCGACACGCACTGGCAGATCCAGGGGAGAAGCCACAGCGTCAGCGCTTCCATGTCCCCCGGGCGCGCGGCTCCTGCGCCCGGGCCGGGGCGAGGCCGAGGGCGGCGCGGCGGGAGGCGCCGGCCCGGGTGCAGCGCGAGCCCGCGGGGTCCTCCGCGCCCAGCCCCGCGCCCGCCCGCCGCCGCCGGCCCCGCTCCCCTGCGCTCCCCTGCGCTCCCCTGCGCTCGGCTCCCGCTCCCCTGCGCTCCCCTGCGCGGCGGCTGCGGCGGCGGGCGGCCCGGGCCCAGGCCGGGAGGCGGGGGCGGCTCGGGGCTCCGGAGGCTCCGGAGGCGGCGGCGGCGGCGGCGGCGGCGGGCGGCTCCGGGCTCGCGGCGCGTCTGAGCCCCGGCGAGGAGCGAGCTGCGGAGGACGCCCCCTCCCCTCCCCCGCCCCTCGGCGCCGCTCCCCCTCCCCTCCGCCCGCCGCTCCCCGCCCTCCTCCCGGCCACGTGACTGCGGAGCCTCGGCCCCGCCGCGCGCGCTCGGCGGCCGGCGGCTCGCAGGGGGCGCCCGGGGCTCGGCGCTCCGGGCCGGGGGCGGGGGGGGGCCCGGGGCAAGGGGGCGGGGGCGGGGGCGCTGCCCTCGGGGCGCGGGCCGGGGGCCCCCAAGGCGGCGGCGCGGGGACCCCGGGCGGCTCGCACCCCCGCGCGGCGCGGCGCGGACCTCGGCCGCCCATCCCCCGCCCGCGGGCCGCGGCTCCCGGAGTCGGGCCGGAGGCTCGGGCTCTGAAGCCTAATTCATGGCCGGAAACCGGCGCAGCCGTGGCCGCGGCGCCTGGACGTGAGGAGCCTCCCAAGCGCCCGGAGCCTCCCGCGCGGGCCCGGGCGCAGCGCCCGCTGCCGGGGCCGAGCCTGCCCGCGCCCCCGCCGCCCCCGGCCCCGCCGGCCCCGCTCCGCGCCGCAGACTCCGGGGTCGGGGGGGCGCACCTCGCGCGGGGGCCCCCCGGGAAAGCCCGGGGCCGAGCCGCAGACCTCGGCGGGAGCTCCCCGCGCAGGGGCACAGGTGCGCGGCGCAGCCGAGGCCCCCGGAGCCGCCCCGTACGCACGCGGCCCGGCCGGCGAGGAGGAGCCCGGAGGGCTTCCTGGAGGAGGTGACCGCTCTAAAAGCTTAGCGGGAGCGGCGCCGCGGGGAGGGGGAACGAGGCGCACCGCGAGAGAAGGAAGACAGGCCTCGGGGCATTGACGCCGGCCGGGCAGCCGAGGCAGGGAGGTAAAGGATGCAGTGTGTGCGCGCGCGTGTGCCTCGCAAGCTGCCAACCACGCAGGAGTCATTGACAAATGTTACTTTGGAGAGGGTGGGGGAGCGGCTGTGCAGACAGGGCCGAGCCGGGCAGCCCTTGCAGTGGCTGATGGGGCTGACTCAGCGGCGGGGGGCAGAGCCGGGTGGCCCCAACCACCTGAGCGCACGCGGTGGCTTCCAGGAGGGCCCGCGGGCGAGAGGAGGGGAATGCGGGCGCGGGGAGGAGGCTGGGCCTGGAGCTGGGTGCTCCGCCGCGCAAACGCCCTTCCTCGGGGAAGCTTAGGTATCCTGGGGCCTCCAGTTCTAAAATACTCCCCACCCGGCCTCCCCGCCACTCCCCCATCCTCATTCTCTCAAAAGTCCACCCTTCACTGGCCAAAAAGTTGTAGAAAGAAGAGAAATAAAGGATGGATTTTATTGTGTGTCGATCTGGTCCCTCCCTATGGGACTGTCTCCGCCTTGGAGAGAGAGTGGGTGTGATCACCAAGAGGGGCTCAAATCTGAAGTCAAGAGCCATAGGGTCAGGGATGCCCAGACTCACCTGTCGGGGCCTCCGCGGTGTGTTAGTAAAGCCCGTGATGCTTCTGACCCAGTTGGAAATTGTCTTGATGTGTGTCGTGCGGGAGGTAGAGCCGGCGTGATGGCAGCGCCACAGCCCTCAAGACTCCCTTCAACCTGCCAACCCCAAGAGTTTTGAGGAGACGTCTACCAGTGTGTAGTTTGGATGATGAGGCCCCTCTGGTTTGGGACCTGGGGGCTGTGACTCCAGTTGGAATCCCCTGGAAGCTGTTGCCTGGGGGCAATATCCTAGGTGCCCCCTCCCCCTCTACCTCCCACAGTGGGGGGGGGGGGTCCTTCACCATCCCCAAATGCTCATCTCCTGGTGCTCAAATGCCTACACTCCCAAGCCAGCTTTCCCTGCCAGACTGGAATGGCCTGGGTTGCACTTGCCCAGCCACACGGGGGAACTCTGCACAGGTCACATTTCTCCTAGAGCTGGGAGGTGGGCCCCAAGACACCTGTCCCTATGCACACCCACCTCTAGGCCAGACATTTAGTTTTCCCTGCCACCTGAGGTTGGGATTGCCAGGCTCCAGGGACGTGGGCTATGACTGGGGGTTTTATCAGGTCCATTGAACCCTTAATTACTTATCGATCCCAGCCAGCCTGGTCCCCTTAAGCCCTGATAACCTCTGGGACTGCAAAAGCTGCCTGCTGGGGAAGCCACCCTGCCTCATGAGCAAGTTCACCCTTACATTCATATAACTGGGCTGAAAAAAGATAGATTGGCAAACTTGGGTCCTACAATGCATACCCCTTTCACAGAGAGGGAAAATGAGGCTCAGTGAAGGGAGTGAGTGACATGCCCCCCAAGGTACCAGGTCAGTTGCTGGCAGACTCAGGACTCGACCTTCTTGGTGTGCTCCTAACTACACAACGATGAGTTCACAGAAACTAAAACTGAGTCCAAAAATCCTCTGGCAGAGTTCAGCCAGCACAGGTGCCCACTTTTACGAAGATCTTCCGTTATGCTGATTCTAACTACATCTGTTGAGCATGGCCCGCATGTGGGCACTGTGCCTGGCACCCTGCGTCTTACCCATGAGGTGGCATTCCCGTTTTGCCTGCAAGGAAATAAAGAAGGACGCAACAAGATCCGTTGGCCCATCGGGATCTCCGTCAGAGTGCTCCAGGAGTTTACTGCTGAAGCTACGGAGGAACCGGCAGCACGGAGGGAGAGGCCGGGGTGCTTCACCGGGAAGCCCGATCATTGTAAAACTGAAAGCTTTGTCGCTCCACAATCTCTCTCTCTCTCTCTCTCTCTCTCTCTCTCTATCATAAATAAATAATCTTTAAAAAAAAAAACACCTTATTTATTACCTATTTCCCCCTTTCCCTCCACCGCGGGCGGCTTTGGCCCTCCCTCTGTATGTCCGTTGTCCATTTCTACTTGGTCTTCCTTGCCCCTTCTTGCCAACCTCTCTCATCTCATTCTCACTGTTTCTCAGCTTGTATTTATTTTATTTGATCTCCTTTTATACTGCCATCTTTTTTATTTTATTTTTACTCTTGGGTAGCCTCATGGGTTTTTACTTTCAATTTCCCAAGCTGGCAATCTTTTGCATCGCTCATTCCACTATTCGGGCCTTCTATTCATTTGGTCTTTGCTTTTCCCCCCGAGGTTGAGGGTGGGGGAGTGGAGCCGCCAGGGCCGGACCTGCTGGTATGCCCCTGCCCCCCACCCCACCCACATTCAGCTGCTGCACCTCTTCCAGGGACCCTCGCCACCCCACTGCCGATGGCACAGTGTAGGCGCCCGTGGCTGGCAGCCCAGGTAGGGGAGGGCTGCTGCTTGCTGGAGCCCTGCCTGGTGACAAGGAAGAAAATCATACACAGTGTGTCCTCCCTAGATGGATAGAGCACCTTATTTTTGCAGGGTAAGGACCCATCTTTATCCCCATTTACTGTCAGGAAACTGGGGCCCAGGCCTGGGTGCTCAGTCCCAACAGTTACCTGCGTGAAAAGCTGCTTCCGTCAAAAAAAAAAACGAGCTGGACCGCAGAGGTCTGGTCCCTGGACGACCCACACTGTCTAGGCAAGGTGGGTGGAGAACCACACGCCGGCTCAGGCCCATCTGGGACTCTCACACTGACATCCAGGGTCCCCTTGCCACCGCCCCCCTGGGAGGCCCACAAGGTCCATCCTTTCCTCAGGCCCTCTGAAGATCAGGCCAAAGTTGGCACAAAGCATGAGCACATGCCGCGGGAGAAAAAGGGAAGGATGGAAGGCTCCCAGGAAGGATCTCTGTGACCCGTCATCGTCGTCCCAGGCCTTGGGGCAGCCCAACCTCCCCCACAGCTGTGATTCTCCAGGTGTGTGCTCCCTGTCCTAGACCTGGAGGTTCTTCAGGGGAGGCTCAGGGCCTCCACCTCCCTTCCTGGGTCTTGCAGGTGGGTGCTCTGGGTCCGTTGCGTGTAAGGAAAGCATTCTGCAGCTGAGAGTCCAAGATGTGAAAACCACCTCCCCAAGGAGTCTCTCCCTGAGCACAAAGCCCCTGCCAGGCTGCTTGTTGGAATCCCTGCTCCCCGACGACAAGGCCTGGGAAGGTTTTTTCCCCCTTTCCCCAGCCCCTGCACCCAGCTTCTTTACATTTGGGGGAGCTCCCAATTCCCCAGGCAGGACTAAGCAGCAGGGAACTGCACCCTGGCCTGTCCATCTGCCCCAGAGCCAAACTCAAGTCTCCATACCTCCACCAGCCATTGTCTAGGGCCCCAGAGCCAGGCCATGGAGCGCCACAGATGCCCCTCAGCCCTCCCGCCACGGCCCACGCCTCTTCCCGCCCCTGCTGTCTGCTGCAGTGAGCTCCATGCAGGTTGAGCGAGACTGGAGCTGAGTGAAGGGAAAAGGAGAGAGAACAGCAAGAGGGAAAGAGCGAGAAGCACATAAGGAATGCAGAGGGGAAGGGACATGAGGGAGGAATGGGTGGAGTGGCCAGGGCAGAGGTTGCCAGAATGGTCCTGGTAGGAGAGGCTGAGGCCAAGACCCGCTGGTTCCCAGACACGCTTCTACAGAGCAGCACCCTGGGGTGGCGCCCTGGCCAGATATGTGCCAACCATCGTGTCTTCGGTGAGCGTCCAAGGGAAGCCAGAAAGCCACTGATCTGCAATGGAGGGTCATGACAGAGGGGTGAGGGAGACCCTTGTCCCCCTGGCCTCCAGGGAGCTCATAGGAGACTCTCAGGGCTGGCTCTACAGAGGACACTCTGTTCCCTCCCCAGGGAAAGGGCAGCAGGTGCCCACAGGTGAGGTGAGGCTCCCTAGACCCCAGTCCTGGCCGGCTCCAGATCTGCGATGGGATGTCAGCCCACACCCTGGGTGGCCGACAGGGAACTACACCATGGAGACCCCAGCCCCTTTGTAAAATGAATGTGAGAGGCCCGCCACATCCCCCCTCATCCCACCCTAAGCCAGGTGCAGCCTAGCCGCTCCCACCAACCCGGGCCTGCAGCCAGAGCTGAGCCCCCTCCGTTTTCCCAGGGGAGCATCTGCCTGCAGCCCTGGTTCAGGTGGCCAATAACCCCTTTCCCAAATCTAGGCATCCTCGCTAGAAACAACCCCCAACAGATCAGAGCACCTGCTTATGGACACGCGTATTTCCACGAGGAGGTTTTCTGGCCTGTAAACCTCTTCTTTTATCCGGAGATGAAATGAAGTTGTGATTGATTTTTTCCTAGTCTGGTTGTCATGACGCATTTAGCACCCTGTAAACCCAAAGGATGAAGGTGCTACCTCCCCGGGGATGTTCCTGGGGACTTGGCTGGGAACAGGGGTGGCCCAGGGTGACTCTGGATGAGGTGGGGAGATGGCACAGGGCCCTGGATCCACTCCTCATGTGCTGTGCAACCTTGGGCAAGGTCCCTAACTTCCCAGAGACTCATCTGAAAAATAGAGAGCCCCAGGGTTTTAGTGGAGAAATGGGAGAGAGGGTAGGAGGGCACAGAAGCCCCACAGGGGGGCCCCCAGGGGAGGAAGGGAGCCTGCACATGTCTCACAGTTCCAGGCCTGGGCACCTCAACGCCGCACACCCTGAGGGGGGCCCAAATGCAAGGAGGAGGAGCGAGTGGCGACGGAGACAAGAGTCTGCAGACCGGAGGCCCCGCAGGGTGTGTACCTCCCAGGTGCTCTACAAATGTCTCCAGGATCAGGACAGGCCAAAGATAAAAGGGAGGGAAGGAGAAGCTGCCCTAGGCCCTAAGAATAGCCTTCAGAGGTCGGGGGCCGGGGGGGCTCAACCACAGAGAAGCCCCGTCTTCCTATTCATGTGGTTGGTGATCATCACAAGACCCTGTGAGAACAGGCTTCTCACCCCGATCTACAGATTCCATCACAGAGGCTCAGAGCAGTCAAACCACTGGTCAGTGAGGGAAGGGGTGTGATAGGCTGAAAGATCCGCATCCCAGTCCTCAGAACCTGTAATTGTGACCTTATTGGGAAAAAGCGTCTTTGCAGATGCGAGTCAGTTAGGGACTCAAGGTGAGGAGACCGCCCTGGGTTGCCCGGGTGGACAGTAAATGCCGTCACAGGTGTCATTACAAGAGAGAGACAGGTGGACACACAGACGGAAGGCGACGCGACTGTGCAGGCAGGGATGGGAGAGAGGCGGCCCCTGCCAGGTGAGGGAAGCCACCAGGACCGGTGCTGCCCAGGGCCTCCGCAGGGAACAGGCCCCAGCAGATTTCACACTCTGGCCTCCAGAATTCAAGGGCAGCCGGATCTGGCCCTGTGGGCAGCCCCAGGATGGGAACAGAGCGAGGAAAGCCAGGGTGCCAGCCCGAGGCAGCCGGCCTGGGCCACCAGGCTGCAGGGGACGGCTCCAGCGGCCCGGCCCAGCATCAGCCCGGCTGCACCTGGCTCCCTGCGGGCCAGCGGTGGAGGCGGAGGGGGCGGCCGCGCACCTGCCCTCGCCTCACCTGGGCAGCAAGCCAGGAGCCGCGGGGATGGGTGGAGAGGCCTCGGGGACCCAGGTGCCACTGCCTTTGCTCTGCTCTTGTGTCTCATGCAGCAACCCACCCCCACCCTAGGCCTTAAAACCAAAAAAAAAAAAAAAAAAAGTGCCCCCCCCCCCCCGCTTTTTTTCTTTCTGTATGCAAAAGCTCGTTTTAGTGTCTGGTGTGATTTAGAAAATGCCAGAAAATGTGGAGAAGGAAATGACAATCACCCCTAACACCACCTCCATGTCCCCCCCGCACCTTCCTTCCCCAAAGGGCGCCCGTGTGACTCCTTCTGACCCATGAGACCCTGGCTGAAGCTCTGCTCCTGGGAACAAGAGGCAACGCTTCGGGAGGGGAGGGATGTGCTGTCCCCTGCCCTGTCGCCAACCTGGGACGTGCACGGGAGCTCAGAACCCAGGCTGCCAGCCTGTGACCCCTGGAAGCCAAGCCTGGGACTGGCAGGGCCACCGGATGAAAGCGGCAGGCTTTTCCAGCTTCCAGCCCGGGAGACACTCAGGCCCCCCACTCTGAGCGGCTGCGGGGACTGTCCCGTCACCCGTCACCGTCACACAGTCCTAGCCAAGTCCCCCCACCACACGCAGCTGTAGTGGACACCATGGTGTGATGCCCCGGGCTTTTTTCTATTCGGAGATATATATATATCATTTTTACATAGAAGCAGACAAAAGCACCACCACCTGAAATTGTTTAATTTTTGCTTGTTTGTGGTGTGTCTCCTGTGAGAGACGCCGAGCCTCACGAGAAGCAGGAGGGTTCCTACCTCGCCTATAATTGGATTCTCTGTATCTAGAACAACGTCGGGCATGGCTGGGTGTTCAATAAATGTGAGTTAAATCGATGGATTAATGAGTGAATGAACATTCTCATGTGAGCGCTTCCCCACGCCACGCAACCGTTTTCAGAAAACATGATTTTTAAGGGCTGATTGCGGTTCCGGTTCCCGGCCCTACCACACACCGTTTAACCAGTCACTTGCTGTGGGACATTCTTCTCCCCACTTTTACCATTATAAACAATGCAACTGTAAAAATACTTATACAGACATATTCAGCTTTTATGCAATTATTTTTTTAGGATAAATGCCTAGAAAGGTTATGCATAATTTAAAATCTCTTAATACGTATTTCCAAAATTGCCCTCAAAAGCTGTTTTTTAAAACCAATTTACATCTCCATGAACAATTCATGAAAATGTGTCTCTGTGCCTTCACAACACTAGGCATTATTAATTTCTAACATTTTGCTCACTTTGGTAAGTGAAAAGTTGCATCTCAAAGTTGTTTTAAGGTGCATTTCCTGCTCACTGGGGCCACTGGGTGTTCTCTGGCAGTTTCTGGCTCTTTGACACATCTTCCTGTCCCAGGTTCCTGAAGAGGGTGGCTGCATCTGCCGTCATCTGCTAGAGGCGTGCGAGCACAGATGTGAAGGGCGGGTGGGGGTCCCCCTGGCCAGCGTTCAAGCCCCTCCAGGAGTTATAGGGGGCTGGAGGGTAGCCAAGGGCTAGACTCCTGGAATCTTAAGGATTGACCTGAGGCGGTCCTTGACTCCTGCCAGGCCCCTCCCGTGCTTCACTGCAAAGGGCCAAGGTGGCACCAACAGGAGCCCTGTGTGAAGCCCGAGCTAGCACAGACAGGGACAGGACTGCTGCTGGGGCTGCCTGGGGGGACCAAGGGAAGCTGACGCCACGCCTGAGAGACCTAGGAGGCTGCTAAGAAGTTCTTTTTTTTTTTTTTTTTAATTTTTTATTGGTGTTCAATTTACTAACATACAGAATAACCCCCAGTGCCCATCACCCATTCACTCCCACCCCCCACCCTCCTCCCCTTCTACCACCCCTAGTTCTGAGAGGCAGAAGCTCCCTTAGAAGGACAAATAGGGGGCATCCCAGGGAGCAGAGGACAAGCAGGGGCACCCCAAGGACCAAAGGACAAACGGGGGGGGGCCGTCCCAGGGGCAGAGGACAAGCAGGGGGCATCCCAGGAAGCAGAGGACAAGCGGGGGGGGGGGGGGGGTGTCCCAGGGAGCAGGGGACAAGTGGGGGGGGTCCCAGGGAGCAGAGGACAAGCAGGGGCACCCCAAGGAGCAAAGGACAAACAGGGGGCGTCCCAGGGAGCAGGGGACAAGCGGGGGGGGTGTCCCAGGGAGCAGGGGACAAGTGGGGGCATCCCAGGGAGCAGAGGACAAGTGGGGGGGGGGGTCCCAGGAGCAGAGGACAAGTCGGGGGGGTCCCAGGAAGCAGAGGACAGGGTCCCAGGAGCAGAGGACAAGTTGGGAGGCGTCCCAAGGAGCAGAGGAAAAGCTGGGGGGGAGTCCCAGGAGCAGAGGACAAGCGGGGGGGGGGGGGGGGGGGCGGTCCCAGGAGCAGAGGACAAGCGCGCCCTCCCGGAGCACAAGGCACAGCCGAGCAGGTGAGGCCCCGCCCAGGAAGCGGAGGCAGGTGTCAGGCCCCGCCCCACCTGGGGGCAGCCGCCCCGTGCCCCGCCCCGAGACCAGCCGCGCGGAGGCCCCCAGCCGCTCCTGCCCGGCACCTGCACCGCCCGGGGTGAGGGACGGGGGCGGGGTGGGAGGCAGGGCAGGCGCCGGGCGCCCGCGGACGCCGACCTGTCCGCGCCCCGCCGCGGGGACCGAGGGACCAGGGACCGCCCCGGGACCCGCCGCGCCGCCGGGTCGCAGCCGCGGTGCGATGCTGCCCCCTGCCGGCCGCCGGGAGCGGGCCTGGCGGCGGGGCGGGCGCCTCGACCGGGCTCCGCCGTGACCCTGGGGCTCCGCCGTGACCCTGGGGCTCCGCCTTGACCCTGGGGCTCCACCTCGACCCCGGGCCTCCGCCTTGACCCCCACCCCAGGGCTCCACCGTGACCCCGGGGCGCGGGGAGCGGCGGCATCGGCTGTGGTCCAAGCCGGTCGCGTCCTAGTCTCCCTGAGAGTAACGACCCCCTCCAACACCTGCGACCCCGGCATTGTTCTGACCCTGTGCCGCTCTGATCCACCTGACCCGGCCCACCCCTCAGGAAGGGCGCTGTGCCAACTATCCCCATCTCGCAGAAGAGGACCCTGAGATGCTCCAAGCCCGGACACCCGCCCAGCTAGTGAGTGCCAGAGTAGGACTCGGACCCACGCTGTCTGGCTCCATGCCCTTTGCTCCATTTGCTCAGAAAGGGGACTGGGAGAGTTTGCCTTCATATACCCAACAGACGGTCACGTTCTGCGGCTTCTAGAGGCCAAACCCCATGGCCTGGCCTGGCCATTGCCGCAGAACAGCAGATAGGTGTCCTCTTGCCCCAGCTATGAATCCTCTTCCCCGGGCCGTGTGGAGGGCTGAGAGCCCGGATCCCTGCCACCCTTCCCTGGAAGCTTTCAAAAGCTAGGATCTCCGCAGGCCCCAGAATCAAGGAAATGACCTGGGTCACCCTCATCCTGGGCCACCCAAATCCAGGGCAGGAAGGGGGTCCAGGAGGGCCTTTGTGAAGAGCACCCTGCGTAGCGTCTGTCCTTCCACAGCTGGCGCTCTGGTTCTCTTCTCTCACCCTGGTCACTGCAGAAGTTTTAAGCTTCTAAACCATAGATCGAATTATGACACCCTGCTTAAAACCCTTTACACCAGGGGCGCCTGGGTGGCTCAGCGGTTGAATGTCTGCCTTCGTCTCAGGTCGTGACCCCAGTGTCCTGGCATCGAGTCCTGCCTGCTTCTCCCTCTGCCTGTGTCTCTGCCTTCTCTCTGTGTCTCTCATGAATAAATATATAAAATCTTAAAAAAAAAAAAAAGAACCTTTACTCCAACTCAAAAACAGAAAAACAGAAACCTAATTTAAAAAATAGGAAAAGGACTTAAACAGATGTTTCTCCAAAGAAGATACACAAATGGCCATTAAGCAAGTGAAAAGATGCTCTGCATCTTTAGTCATTAAGGAAATGCAAATCAAAACCACAATGTGATAGCACCTCACACCCATAGGATCAAAAAAATTAAAAAATAACACTTGTTGGCAAGGATGTGAAGTAATTGGAAACTGCGGTGTTGATGGGAATGTAAAAAGGTGCAGCACTTTAGAAAATAGCACAGCAAATCTTCAAAAAATAAAAATAGAATTACCACAGGGGCACCTGGGTGGCTTATTGGGTTGAGCATCTGACTCTTGATTTCCACTCAGCTCGTGACCTCAGGGCTGTGAGATCAAGCCCATCAAGCCCTAAGTCTGAGGGATCCGGGTGGTGCGGGGGGAGCTGCATAAGCTTCTCCCTCTTCCTCTGCCCCTCCCCAAGCTCACATAGTCTCTCCCTCTCTCTCAATTAAATAAATTTTTAAAAAATAGTATTACTACACAAGAGAAAAACTTTGTAATTATGCGTGGTGATGTTATTAACTAGACTTGTGATCATTTTGAATGATCATATTGTACACTCGAAACTAATATGTTATATGTCAATTGTATCTCAATTTTTAAAATCTTAGCAATATACAAGCTAAAAAAAAAAGAGGGTGGCTCAGCAGTTTAGCACCACCTTCAGCCCAGGGCGTGATCCTGGGGTCCCAGGATAGAGTCCCACATCAGGCTCCCTGCATGGAGCCTGCTTCTCCCTCCGCCTGTCTCTCTCTCTCTCTCTCTCTCTCTCTCTCTCTCTCTGTGTCTCTAATGAATAAATAAATAAAATCTTTAAAAGATTACCACGTAATGCAGCGATTCCACTTCTGGGTATATACTCAAAAGAATTGAAAGCAGGATCTAAAAAAGATGTTTGTAATCAATGTTCATGGCATTCATAATAGCCCAACAGAGGAAGCAACCCAAATGTCTATCAGTAGGTACACGGATAAACAAAATGTGGTGGATACATCCATAAAATGGGATATTACTTGGCTTTAAAATGGAAGGGAACTCTTACACGTGGCACAACATGGATGAGCCCCAAGGACATTACGCTAAGTGAACAAGCCAGTCACAAAAAAGGAAACACCATACGACACCACTTAAATGAGCTTCTTAGGGGAGTCACATTAATAGAAACAGAAAGTAGGATGGTGGTTGGCAGGGGTTGGGGGAGGGAGACAGGGAGCTGCCTAATGGACACAGAATTTCCATTTGGGAAGATCAAAAAGTTCCAGAAAAATGTACAATTCTGCAGTTTTGTGACAGCTGTCTCACTCAAAGTTGACTTGAAATATTTGTTTGAATTTTTTATATTTAGGGCACCTGGGGGGCTCCGTGGTTGAGCATCTGCCTTCGGTTCAGGGCGTGACCCGGGGTCCCGGGATCGAGTCCCACATCGGGGTCCCTGCAAGGAGCCTGCTTCTCCCTCTCCCTGTATCTCTGCCTCTTTCTCTCTGTCTCTCATGAATAAATAAATAAAATCCTTTTTAAAAAGTCAAAAAATAAATTTTTTATACTTTATCATATAACATGCTGGGTTTTTTAAAGATTTATTTATTTGAGAGAGAGAGCACATGTGTGAGTTTGTGAACAGGGAGAAGGACAGAGGGAGAGGGATCCGGAGCAGACTCCCGACTGAGCACCAAGCCCAACTCGGGACTCGATCCTACAACCTGGAGATCATGACCTGAGCTGGAATCAAGAGGCAGAGGCCTAAGCAGCTGAGCCCCCCAGGTGCCCATAGAACACTGTTCACTACACGTAGATATGAAACACATAACTGAATAATCTAGAGTATTCCAACCCAGTATATGTAAGTAATGTGAAAGTTCCAAAAGTAAATCATGCTCAGAAAAGTTCTATTTCCTACCACTAATAAACATAATAGCAACATTTTTTTTTTAAACCTCCGTGTGGGTGCCTGTGAGGGCTCAGTCTGTTAAGTGCCCAAATCTTAGTTTCAGCTCAGGATGTGATCTCAGGGTTGTGAAATTGGCCCCACATCAGGATCCCCGCTCATCCAGAAGTCTGCTGGAGAGTCTCTTTCCATCTCCCTCTGTCTTTCTCTCTAAAATAAATAAATAAATCTTTTTTTTAATAACAAAAGTATTAAACATGATTTTTTAAAGATTATTTATTTGCTTATTTATTTATTTATTTAAGAGAGAGACAGAGATGATGAGAGAAAACACAAGCAGGGAGGAGAGGGAGAATCAGGCTCCCCACTGAGCAGGGAGCCCAACATGAGGCTCAATCCTAGGATCATGACCTGAGCCGAAGGCAGACATTTAACCAACTGAGACACCCAATCATCCCTTAAACATGATTTCTAAAAAACAAACAAAAAATTATTTCTGACAGTAATGTAATTAACTTGCTAACTGATAGAAAAAAGGTAATTAGAAAATCTCCATCTTATTTGAAAGTTAAGAAATATTTTCCTAAACAACTCAGTGAACAAGAGAATGACAAATGGAAATTAGAAAATACCTAGAACAGAATAATAACAAAGACATTATGTATCAAAATACATGCTTTTGTCAAAAACAATCCTTAGAGTACTTAGATATTTATATGGTCTTGAAGAGAGAAAAGTGGAAAATTAATGAGGAAGTATCCATTTCAGGTAGTAAAAAAAGAAAAAGAAAATAGCTCAAAAAAGAAAAGAATATATAGAGTATAAATTAAAAATATATAAAGCAAGCATAGAATATATATGATAGATCAAAACAAAATGCCAAAAGTTGGTTCTCTGAAATTACTGATACAGTTGAAAGCCCCTGGCAAGACTGATCAAAAAGGGAGAGAGAGAAATAACCCCAAAAATAACCAAGTCTAAGAAAAAGAGAAACTAATATACCATGTGTTAATTAAAAAAGGAAAAAGAGAAACTAAGGATCCTATAGACAATACAAATAATGAGAAAATGTTATGAATATTTATTTGAAAATGCAGATGAAATGGATAAATTTCATTCAAAAATACAAATTCTCAAAACTCACACCAAAAGAAATGGAAAATCTAAATAGTCCTATAATTATTAAAGAAATGTAAATCTTCCAGCCCCAAATGGCTTCATTGGTGAATTCTACCAAACATTTAAGAAAGAAATAACATCAACACTACACAAACTCTTCCAGAGAATTCAAAAGAGAAAACTCAGCCCAGTTTGTTTATGAAAACAGTCTAACCTTAATACTAAAACTTCACAAAGATAGAAATAAAAATTACAAGCCAATCACTTTCATGACAATAGACACAAAAATCCTAAACAAAACATTAGCTAACCAAATCCAATAATATACGAAGAGGACAGTTCATTATGACAAAATCTGGTCTATCCTAGAAATATTAGTGGGGGTGGAGGTGGTGGCCCCTGAGTGGCTCATTTGGTTAAGCATCTGCCTTGGGCTGAGTTCATGATCTCCGGGTCCTGGAATCGAGCCCTGCATGGGGCTCCCTGCTGACTGGGGCGTCTGCTTCTCCCTCTGCCCCTCCCCTAAGTCATGCTCTCTCTCTCTCAAAGTCTTTTTAAAGAAAGAAAAAAGAATAAAATCAATCAATTATATTCACCACATTGTACTGGATTAAAAGAGAAAAAAGAGATCAAATTTATAGTCAAGTCAAAAATCATGAAAAACTTGTGCATTAAATGGGACCAAAAGTGGGCAAGAAGAAAACTATAAATAAGGCTAAAAGAACACCCAGGGGATCCCTGGGTGGCTCAGTGGTTTAGCACCTGCCTTCCACCCAGGGCGTGATCCTGGAGTCCCGGGATCAAGTCCCGCATCCGGCTCCCTGCATGGAGCCTGCTTCTCCCTCTGCCTGTGTCTCTGCCTCTCTCTCTCTGTGTCTCTCGTGAATAAACAAGTAACATCTTTAAAAAAAAAAAAAAGAACACCTAAATATTGGGGAAATAAACACATCATGAATTAAATATGAGAAAACAAAGTATGGGATAGATGACAATCCTAATCAAAACCTCAGCAGACATTTTTATGGAATGTGTCAAGTGGTTCTAAAATTTGTGGGGAGTGTAAAGGGCCAAGATCGCTAAGTCACTCTTAAAGAACAAGGTGGGAAAACTCACTCTACCACAGGGCAAGACCCATTACAATGCTACAGAAATTCAACAGGATTCACTGGTGTAGTATTGACTGAAGGACAGACAAGTAGAGTGGAACAGAATGCAGGCCCCGAGAGGATGCTCACATCCACCAACAGCTGACATCCAGAAGAAGTGGCAGCACAGAGCAAGGGGAGACTTCTCTCTTCTTAGTAGATGGTGCTTAAACACCCATACGGGGAAAACTACTGGACCAACAAGCACTGAAGGAAATTCCAGGTAAATTAATTACTTAAATAGGAAAGACAAAATTAAAAAGCTCTTAGAAGTTTAGAAAGAGGGGATCCCTGGGTGGCTCAGCAGTTTAGCGCCTGCCTTTGGCCCAGGGCGTGATCCTGGAGACCTGGGATCAAGTCCTACGTCGGGCTCCCTTCATGAAGCCTGCTTCTCCCTCTGCCTGTGTCTCTGCCTCTCTCTCTGTGTGTCTCTCATGAATAAATAAAATCTTTTAAAAAAAAAGTTTAGAAAGATAGAAAGGTCTTTCTTAAGATCTTATTTATTTATTTGATGGGGGGAGAGCATGTGAGAGAGTGAGTGAGATATATAGAGAGGAGAGAGAGAGAGAGAACAGGGTGGGAGCACAGAGGGAGAGGGAGACTACCCACTGAGCAGGGAGCCCCATGCCCATGAGATCGTGACCTGAGCCAAAGGCAGACACTTAAATAAATGCCTGACCCACCCAGGTGCCCTGAAACTTAGAAAGTTTTTAAGAAAATATCTTCATGATTTTGAGGGAGAGAAAAACTTCCTAAACAAGATTCAAAAGCATTAGCCACCAAGCAGAGGAAAAGACCTAAAATGAGTGAAAAGAAAGCCGTGATAGAAGAGGTCATCCCCAAACATGTAACTGACATTGGACTAATACAGAACATATAAAGAAATCCTACAAACTATAAGGAAAAGCTATACGACCACAAGAGACGAAAAATGATTACAAATTTGTCCTATTCCTCTCCTTGAAAGATGGAATCCAATTCCTCTTCTCTTGAATCTGGCCTTATGACCCATTTGATGAATATTAAACTCTACACCCAATGTGGGGCTTGAACTCATGGACCCAAGATCAAGAGCTGCATGCTCTGCCACCTAAGTCCGCACTTGACAAATAGAACACAGCTGGGGTGTGCAAGATTAGGTCAGAAGCCTGGCCATTTCCATCACGCCTCTTGCAAGGCCTGCTGGGGGAGAGACCAACCGGCTGCCTCCTGAGAAGTCTGACTCCCCTAAGACAGCCGTGCTCCGAGGAAGCCCTTCTCCAGCTGGTTCCGAAGGCAGCCGCTGAATCGTGCCAGCGGGAGCCCAGCCCTGCTCACGTTGGCAATTCACGAGCAAAGTGAATCACTGGTGCTGTTTAAACCATAAAGCTTTGGGGTGGTTTCCTTATGCAGCAGTAAAGAACCCGGATAGCGACCCAAGAGAAAAATGGGCAAAAAATTTGAACGAGCACTTTTCAAAAGAGAAAACCCATGAACGATGGGAGAAACGCAAATTCAGACTAGAATGAGAAACCGGTAGATACCCATCAAACTATCGGGGTGTACATTCTTATATCCACTCTGGAAACAGTTTGAGCATCTGTTCCAGCTGAAGACACACGTGCCCTGCATTCCACCGTCTGCTAGGGACACCTGCACAGGCGCACGAGTGACAGACACAGAAACAAGCTAAAACTACAGAAAACATGAATGATGGCCACATGCGTAATGTTGAAAAGACAGAAACTAGACGAAACAAAGAAGACTCTATGTAGTAGGGTTCCACTGAAATGAAGTTAAGTGAGCCAGACGGACAAAGACCAATAAATACCACATGGTATCGCTTCTACGTGAAATTTTTATTTTTTTATCTTTTTTCTATGTGAAATTTTTAAAAAGAGAGAAATTGAAATCCTAGAAATAGTGAATAGAAAAGTGGTTGCCAGGCAGGGTCTGGGCGTGGGGGCAATGGGGCAGGTGATAAAAGGGTACAAATTGTCAGTTTTAAGACGACTAAGATCTGAGGACGTAACTTATAACGTGGTGACTATAGTTGATAACCCTCCGTTGCCTAATTAAGATTTGATGGGAGACTGGAATTAAACGTTCTCACACGAAAAAATAAATATGTGCGGTGATGGATATGTTAATTAACTCAGAGGGAAGCCTTTCGCAATGTATCAAATCATCATGTTGTGCACTTTAAATATCTCACGTGGCGAGCGCTGAGTAATGTATAAAATGGTCAAACCCTCGTGTTGAACACCTGAAACTAATGTAACGCTGCGTGTCAACAAGTACATAAATAAAGGACTATCCTACAATTTTACCTGCCAATTACACTTCAGTGAAGCTGGAGAGGGAATTAAATTAGGTCTTTAACAACCAAATGACGTTAAATATCCACCAAAACTGACTTAGGAAGGCAATTAGGTGGTAAAGCTATTTTTTAAACTATTATCAGTGAAGCCGGGATGGTGGTTACGTCTAAGAAAGGATTCCGATTGGAGAGAAATACTGGAAAAAGACTTTTTAGGGTGTTAATAATGTCCTTTTTTTTTTTTTTTTTTTGCCGTGGTGATGGTTACATAGGTACTTGTCTTATTCACAAAATGGTACACGTGTTTTGTGTGGTTTTCTGTAAATATGTTTCACAAGTTAAATGGGGTGGGGAGGGGAACATCCACAAGCTCCCCCCCCCCCCCCAGCTGCATCTGCGCACGCCTAATCCGCTCTCTCTCTCCTTGCTGTGAATAAAGTGCACTCGCCCCTGGAAGGTCAAGCTCTCTACCAGGGGACGTTCCTCCAGCAACTTTTCTCTCTCTTGCATCAGTATGTTTATCTCTCTGTTGTTCCTCTCGTCTCCCTCCAGCTACGACCCCATCTCTCTCCTTCCCTTTAAAGCAAACACTGTCCGAGGTCTGTCTAGACTCACCTCCAACTGCTCTCCCCTGACTCTAGAGCCCACTCCAGCCAGGCTTTACCCCCATCATTCACCCAAACTGCTCTGTTAAGGTCATCAACGGCCTCCATGCTGCCAAGGGTAGGGTCTCCTCTCAGTCCTCTATTGCCCATCGGCATGTGGGGCGGCTCACCATCCCTTTCTCTATGAAATGCTGTCTTCACTTGGCCTTGGAGCCTCCCTTCAGGGTTTTCCCCTACCACCCCGACTGTTCCTGCTCAGTCTCCTCCACTCCCCCTCCATCCCTACACACATGCCTTTGCTCCTTCCTCACTGACCCTCTGGATGAGCTCATCCAGTTCCAAGGCTTTAAACACCATCTCTACACCATGACTCCCAATCTTGGTTTCCAGGCCCATCCTCTGGTGAACCAACCAGCATCAAACCAGCATGACCACTGAGAGGTCAAAATTCAGCTCTAACTGGACATGTCCAGAGATGAGCTCCTCATCTCTCTGCCCCCAACATGCTTCTCCCACAGCCCTCCCCACCCCAGGTAATTCCATCCTTTCTGATGTTCAGAAACTCGTGACCTTCTCTCAAACCCATGCCCGATCCAATACAAATCTCTAGCCTCAGCTTAGATCTGGAATCCACCTGCTTCTCAGGCGTCCCCCACTGCCTCACTGGTTTCCTAACCAGTCCCCCTACTCCTCTCTTGTGCCCAGCAGTCTGTTCCCAGCAGCAGCAGCCACAGGGATTCAATAATTTTATGTCAATCGAGTTCCTCCTGGGCAGGAGCCCTCCCCATCCCTCCTCCCTCTCCCTCCTCCTCCTCTCCCCACCCTTCCACTTCTCCTTCTTTCAGACAAAAAGGTCACCTCCTCACAAGCTCACCTCCCTGGCCTAGCCTCGTCCTTGATGCCCCCCTCCCCTCAGGCACCCCAGCCTGTTTGAATTCCTTGACCACACCTGTGCACTTGCTGTTTGCCCTATCCGGAATGCTCTTCCCCCACACACCTCTCTCCAAATTCTAATCCCTCCTCCCTGTCAGGGAAGCTTCTCCCAAATCACCCTGCCTAAACTCACAACCTCTTTCCCACAGTCCCTGTTCTCCTTTACAGCTTCATTTTCTCCCCAGGACTTATCGTTAGCGTACTATTTTCTCTCTTTCTTCTTTTTCTTCCTCTCTTTCTGGGGGGAGGGGCAAAAGGAGAGCGAGGAAGAGAGAATCTCAAGCAGACTCCCTACAGAGGATGGAGCCCAACAAGGGGCTGCACCTCACACTCCTGAGTTCAGGACTGGAGTGGAAATCAAGAGCCCAAGGCTCCACCTGACTGGGCCACCCAGGTGCCCCAACAAACTATGTTTTTTAAAGCCTATTTGTTAATCATCGCCTCCCCACACTAGACCGTGGGCCCTGAGCAGACAGGCCTTCCGCAGGTTTCACTCGCCGTGGGGCTCCCAGGGCCTGGAACAGCGCCTGGCACCACCCAGGAGGGGCCGGCCCTCGGGCAGCAAGGGAAGACAGGTGCCACCACCGCACAGACCCGCCAGGCAGGGGTGAGGCTCGCCTCCCAGCACCTGTTTAGCCTCCCAGGGAGCGGAGGGGGCGGGGCCCGAGTCCAGAAGCTCCGCCCCCTTGGCTTGATGGACGCGTCCGAAGGCGGGGCAGGCGCAAGGAGCACCTGCGAGCGCCTCCATCCAGGTGGGGGCCGCGCCGGGCTGCTCCAGCCGGGGAGCCCCAGGGGGCGCACCTGGGCGCCCTGACGGAGCGTGCCGCGCCTTCTGGGTGCGAGCGCCAGGGCCCGGGCTGCTGGACCCGCAGCGACGGGGACCCCGACCGCAGGCACCGGGAGGATGCGCGGGATGGGGCGCCGTCCAGGTAGGGGGCCGGCGTTCCGTCTGCAGCCCGGGGGCTCGAGGCCGGGGCGGGGGGACAAGAGGGGAGGCAGCGAGGCTCGAGGGCTCTGGGAGGAGCGGCCCAGGCTCCAGCTGGCGGCCCGGGCCGTGTCCCCAAGCGCCGCGAGGAGTCCGCTAGCGGAGCGGCTGGGTGCGACTGCGCTTTACCGACCCGGGCGCCCTGGCAGGCTCACTCCCCTTCTGGGTGCCTGCCCGGGGGCGCGTGCCCCAAAGGCCGAGGCCGGCAGCCTGCCTGTCCCTGTGCCCCAGTACGGGCCCGTCCCCAGGGGTGACCCCGCCCTCAGAGCCGGGGAAGGACGCAGCCCGCTGCCCCCGCCCTGCGGACCTCCGCGCCCGCTGCGTTGGTCACCGGCTCCGGCCGCCTGCACAGCCCTGGCCAAGGGTTTGTGCCTCCGTTTCCTTGTCTGTGAAATGGGCACGATGTTGTGCACGGGGTTGTGTCGACACAACCCTTCAGACAGCGCCCGCCTCTCGTAAAGGGCTTGCTGTTGGGGTGGGAAGAACCGGGGCGGGGGCGGGGGCGGGGGGCGTGTCCTGCGGGGCCGCCCTAACAGCCCGCAGGTGCCCTTAACTGAGCTCAGCGCCCTCCCCCAGGTGTGACAGGTGTAACGGCTTCCCCGCTCTCGTCCCGCGGGAGCCGCCAGGTGGAGCTGTCGCACCGGCGCGGGCGCTCTCCCGGGTCCGGCGGGCGGCGGGGCGGGCGGCGCGCCCCCTGGGGCTTCGGGAACCACCCGACGCGATCCGCCTGGGCCGCGGCGTAGACCGAGCTTCCCGGATGATTGGAGCGCACGGCGGGGGCTGGGGAGCTCCGGTGTAGGGGGTCGGGCAGGGAGAGCGGCGGGGAGGGGGGGGGGTGACGGCAGGGCTTGGACGGGGTCCCCAGAGGTCACGGGGGACGCCGGTTGCAGATAGAGGCCATAACCGGGCAGTAGAAGCGCAGAGGGAGATGGGGGCGGGGAGCGGGCCGGTGTAGACGGTTTCCCTTAGAAGCTTGTAGGTGTAGGGGCGCCTGGGGGGCCCAGCGCCGGGCGTGACCCCGGGGTCCCGGGATCGAGTCCCGCATCGGGTCCCCGCAGGGAGCCTGCTTCTCCCTCTGCCTGCGTCTCTGCCTCTGTGTGTCTCATGAATGAATGAATGAATGAATTTTTTTAAAAAGGAAGCGTTAGGTGCAGAGAAGGGAGGCAGTCGCGGCAGTTGCAGGGGGATGTGCGCACGGGAAGTTGGGCCCGTTTTTCCCGCAGCGCGGGCCCCGGGGGCGGGGAGGCAGGTCGCTGCGGGAACAGAGGGCCGAGCCTGTGGGCGCCCCTGGAAAGAAGGGGTGCGCATCGCGGCTCGGGCGGGCGGTAGGGGCGCCGGGAGGGCAGGCGCTGCGAGCCAAGGGCGTGTGCCCACGGGGCTGGGTGCGTCCATCCGCGGCACCCACGTCGGGTTTCAGTTGTTCTTGGGCAACTAGCGGGTGGGAAGTGCTCCGTGCTGCCGCCGCTCCTGCTCGCAGCAGGCGGAGCTCTGCCCCTGGCTCCACGGCCTCGCAGCACTTCAGCCCCTCCTCCTCCCCATCCTCCTCCCCTCCCCCATCCTCCTCCCCTCCCCCATCCTCCTCCCTCCCCCTTCCTCCCTCCCCGTCCCCCCTCCCCTACCGGCAAGAGTGGAGTCGTTCCCCTCCGCATACTGACCAGTGACCCAGTAAACACCGTGGTGCGAGTGCCCCAGCGAGGGTGGGAAAGGACTTCTCTGGAGCAACACCAGGGGGCGGCTCCATCCGGGCAGTGCAGAGACCGACAGGGCCTGGCCAGGCACTCTCCAAGTGACCCATCACTTATTCAGCCACCAACGTACCGGGCTCCCTGACTCCATCACTTCTTACCAGCTCCGCCTGTTATCAGGCTCCTTGATTTTTTTTTTTTTTTTTTTTTCTGCAAGATGTGTGGGTGTGTAAAAGTATCTATCCCTTTTTTTTAATTAGCATTTCCTTGTTATTAGTAAAGTGGTGCTTCATAGCCGATCATATTTTCTGCTTAGGGAAATGCCCGTTCTTATCCTTCACATATTTTTGATTGGATTATCTTTTTCTTACTATTTTGTGGAAGTTTGTCACACGTAGGCTAATGGTCTATTATAGGCATTGGAAATACCTTCCCTGGCCCTGTATTTTGACTTTTCTCTTTGTTTATTATTGATTTATAAATTTAATATCGAATGTATCATTATTTTACGCATTCAGTTTATTATATCTTCTTACCCCTAATAGCATAATAAACATTCATATTTTTTTGAGGGAGGGGAATGTGGGGAGAGTCAGAGGGAGAGGCAGGGAGAGAATCTTAAGCAGGCTCCATCTCCCAGCCCTGAGATCATGCCCTGAGCTGAAATCAAGAGTCAGACACTTAACTGACTGAGCCACCCAGGTGCCCTTCATTCTTAGATTTCTTATAAAACATCTTACAATTCTCCTTTTCATGGTTAAGTTTTGAATCCATCTGGAAATGTCACTGTAAATACTCTTTCAGTGCCACAAGTTTTGATATGCAGTGCTTTCCATGTAGTTTAGGTTTCTTTGTTTAAGTAGTCTCCACAGCGTGGGGCCAACATGGCCTCCACTCAGGACTCTGAGATCAAAACCTCAGTTGAGATCAAGAGTAGGACTCAACCCACTGAGCCACCCTGGCACCCCAGCATCGTTTAGTTTTAAATGTTTTTCTAATATAAGTTATTACTTTTTGACCCCCAGGTTATCTAGAACCAAGTTTTTAAAATATGAGTATACTTGACATACAATGTCATATTACTTTCAGATATGCAACTAGTGAGTCAACAATTTTATTTTAAGACTTTTATTTATTTGGCAGAGAGATAGAGCCAGATAACACAAGCAAGGGGAATGGCAGAGGGAGAATCAGGCTTCCTGCCAAGTAGGGAGCCCAGTGCCAGGCTTGATCCCAGCCTCCTGGGATCATGACCCGAGCTGAAGGCAGGCACTTAACGAAGCTAGTTACCCAAGCACCCCCCATACCATATCTTCTTTATCTTCCATCCACATCTTCTTCATCCATCCATCAATGGACAATCAGGTTACGTCCATATCTTGGCTATAGTAAATAATGCTGCAATAAACATGAGTGCATTTATCTACTCAAAGTTTTCATTTTCTTTGGATATTCGGTTGTGGAATTACTGGATTCTATGATACTTCTAACTCTGAGGAACCACCATACTATTCTCCACAGTGGTTGCGCCAATTTACATTGCCACCAACAGTGCACAAGGGCTATTTTTCTCTGCGTCCTTGCCAGCTCTTGTTTTTGGATGTCTTTTTGATACCAGCCAGTCTGACTGGTGTGAGGTAATATCTCATTGTGGTTTTTATTTGCATTTTCCTGATGGTGAGTGATGTTAAGCAACTTTTCACATACCTGCTGGCTATCGTTTGTCTTCTTTGGAAAAATGTCTATTTAGGTCCTCTGCCCACTTTTAATTGGATTGTTTATCTGTGTGGGGGTGGTGGTGTTGAGTTGTGTAAATTCTTTATATATCTTGGATATTAACCTCTTATTGGCTATGTCATTTGCAAATATCCCATTCAGTAGGTAGTGTTTTCATTGGTCAATGATTCCTATTGCTTTACAAAAGCTTTTATTGTGGTGTATTCCCAGTAGTTTATTTTTGCTTTTGCTTCCTTTGCCCAAGGAGATCTATCCTGGAAAATGTTGCTACAACCAATGTCAAAAGATTATTTCCTGTCCTTCTGGAGTTTTATGGTTTCAAGTCTCACACTGAAGTCTGTATCCACATTGAGTTATTTTCATATGGTTTATGAAAGTGGTCCAGTTGTTTTGCATTTAGCTGTCCAATTTTCCCTGCACCATTTATTGGAGAGAAGCCTTTTTTCCACTGTATGTTCTCACCTCTTTTGTCATACATTAAGTGACCATATAAGCATGTGTTTATTTGGGGGCTTTCTATTCTGTTCCATTGATCTAGGTGTCTATTTTTGTGTCAGTACCATAATGTTTGGATTATTATAGCTTTGTAAAGTATCTTGAAATCTGACATTAAGTTACCTCCAGCTTTGTTCTTTCTCAAGATTGCTTTGGCTATCTGGAGTCTTTGGTGGTTGCATGCAAATTTTAGGGTTATTTAGTCTGTGAAAAATGCATTGAATTGGTATTTTGGGGGATTGCAATGAATCTGTAGATCAATTTGGATAGCATGGACCCTTCAACATTATTAATTTTTCCAGTCCATGAGCATGGTATACCTTTCTGTTGGTGTAGTCTTCTGTTTCTTTCATCAGTATCATCTAGTTTTCAGAATGCAGGTCTTTGACTTCTTTGATTAACTTTATTCTTACATATTTTATTATTCTTCATACAATTGTAAATGGCACTGTTTTCTTAATTTCTCTTTCTACTTCTTTGTTAAAAGTTTATAGAAATACTTCATCTTTCTGTATATTAATTTTGTATCCTACAACTTTACAGAATTCGTTTATCACTTTCAGTACGTTTTATTTGGTTTTGTGGAGTCTTTGAGACTTTCTATATTTAATACTATGTCATCTGCAAATAGAAACCAATTTGGATGCCTTTTATTTCTTATTTGAATACCATGGCAAGGTCTTCCTGTACTATGTCGAATCAAAACAGTGAGAGTAGATATCTTTGTCTTATCCCTGATCTTAAGGGAAAGCTCTCCATCTTTTCTCAATAAGTATAATATTACTGTTTTATGTTGAGGCATGTCCCACCTAAACCCACTGCTATGAAAAGTGTTCCCATAAATCAATGTTGAATTTTATTGAATTCTATTTCTGCATCTATTGAGATTATATGGTTTTCTTTGTTTTGTTGATGTGATATATCATGTTGATGAATTTGCAAATATTGAGCCATCCTTGCATTCCTGGAATAAATCCCACTTGACCTTGGTGAAGGACCTTCTTATTGTATTGTTGATTCATTACAACACATTGTAATATGTTGTAGTCAGTTTGCTAATATTTTGTTGCTAATTTTTTTTAAGATAGCTCTGGTGTTAGTTTATTTTTTGTTTTTTGTTTTTTATTAATTTTATTTATTCATTCATGATAGAGAGAGAGAGGGGCAGAGACACAGGCAGAGGGAGAAACAGGCTCCATGCCAGAAGCCCGATGTGGGACTCGATCCCGGGACTCCAGGATCGTGCCCTGGACCAAAGGCAGGTGCTAAACCACTGAGCCACCCAGGGATCCCCTTTGTTGCTAATTTTTGCATGTATGTTTATGAGGGATATTGGCCTGTAGTTTTCTTGCAGGGTGTTTTTTTTTTTTTAAGACTTTATTTATTCATTAGAGACCCAGAGACAAAGGCAGAGACCTAGAGGGAGAAGCAGGCTCCCTGTGGGGAGCCCAATGTGGGATTCAATCCCAGGACCCTGGGGTCACAACCTGAGCCAAAGGCAGATGCTCAACCACTGAACCACCCAGGTGTCCCTCTTGCAGGGTTTTTGCCTAGTTTTTGGTATCAAGGTAATGCTGGTCTTGAAGAATGAGTGTAGAAATTATCCTTCCTCTTCTATTTTTTGGAGTAGTTTTGAAGAACAAGTAATGCTATACCTCTCAATGTTTGGTAGATTTCATCTATGAAGCCATCTGGTCCTGGATTTTGTTTGCTGTGAATTTTTTTTATTACCAGTTCCATTTCATGTCTAGAAATTGGTATGTTCATTTCATATTTCTTCCTGATTCTGTTTTGGAATATTGTGTGTTTCTAGGAACTTACCCATTGCTTCTTTGTAGTCTAATTCATCGGCATATACTTTTACATAGCACTCTTCTTTAATGCTTTGTCAGTCATTTCTTCTTCTTTTTTATATCTGATCCTATTTATTTAAGTCTTCTTTCTCTCCTTTTTTTTTTTTCCTAGAGTCTGACCAGAGGTTTATCATTTTTGTTTATGTCTTCAAAGAATCAGCTCTTGGTATCATTCATCGTTCCTAATGATTTTGGTTTTGGTTGGTTTGGTTTTTGGTCTCTATTTGATGTATTTCCACTCTGCCCTTTAATATTTTTTTCCTTCTACTAACTTTGGGCTCTGATTGTTCTTTTTTCTAGTTCTTTGAGGTGTAAGGTCAGATTGTTTATTTGAGATTTTTCGTGTTTCTTGAGGTAACCTGTATTGCTATTAATTTCCTTCTTAGGACTGCTTTTGGTGCATCCCAAGGATTTTGAACCATTGGGTTTCTATTTTCATTTGTCTCCAGGTTTCTTGTTTGTTTTAAAATTTTATTTATTTGACAGAGCACATGCACACACGCACAAGCAGGGGGAGCAGCAGGCAGAGTGAGAGGGAAAAGCCAGGTCCCCACCATGCCTAGGGCCTGAAACAGGGCTCAATCCCAGGACCGTGGGATTATGACCTGAGCCAAAGGCAGACCCTAACCTACTGAGCCACCCAGGTGCCCCATGTTTTGTTTTGTTTTTGTAATTGATTTCTAGTTTCATCCCGTGGTGGTTGGGAAAGATGCTTGACACAATTTCAGTCTTCTCAAATTTTTATAGAATTGTTCTGTGGCCCAACATATGATCTGTCCTGGAGATTATTTCACGTGCATGTGGGAAAAAAAATACAAACAAACAACAACAACAACAAAAAACCGGTGTCTGCTTGTTTTGGATGGAATGTTCTATGTTTGTCAGTTAAGTCCATATGGTCTATGGTGTTGTTCAAAGTCAATTTGCTTATCACCTTTCTGTCTAGATGATTCTATCCATGGATGGGATTGGGGTGTTAAAGTATTAATTTTGGGATGTTAAGTATTACTGTGTTAGCCTCAATTTCTTCCTTTATGTCTTCCTTTATGTCTGTTAACATTTGCTTTATGTATTTTTGTGCTCCCGTGTTGGGTGAATAGATAATGACAGTTGTTCTGTCCTCTTGTTGGAGGGCTCCCCTTTCATCATTATGTAAATCCCCTCTTTGTCTCCTGTTACAGTCTTTGTTTTGAAGTCTGCTTTGTCCCATGTAAGTGCTGCTACCCCAGGTCTTGTTTTGTTTCCATTTACATGGGGTATCTTTTTCTATTCCTTTACTTTCAGTCGGTATGTGTCTTTAGGTTTCAAGTGAAACTCTCATGAACAACAGGTAGATGGGCCTTTGCTGCTTATCTGTGCCATCACTCTGTGTCTTTTGTTTAGAGCATTTAGTCTATTTACATTCACAGTAATTATTGATAGGTATGTACTTATTGCCATTCTGTTATTTGTTTTATGGTTGTTTTTGTGGTTCCTCTCTGTTCTTTCTTCTCTTACTCTCTTCTCTCAGTCAGCTGGCTTTCTTTAGTGACAGGCTTGTGTTTCTTTATTTTTTTGCATATCTATTATCAGTTTTTGGTACCGTTTTGGTTACACTTAGATTTCCATACAACATCTTCTGCATGTAGCCGTCTACATTAAGTCGATATTCTCTCAAGTTTGAACCCATTCTAAAAGCACTAGATTTTTACTCCTCTCCCTCTCCACAGTTTAGGCGTATGGTTTCATACTCTCTACATCCTTTTACTTTGTGAAACCTTTGGCTGATTTTTATAGATCTACATAATTTTACTGCTTTTTGTTTAGTACTTTTCTTTCTCCTGCTTATGCTTTTTCCTTTCCACTCAGAGTCCCCTTTAACATTTCTTATAGAGCCAGTTTAAGAGATCATAAATTCCTCTTTTATTTGTGTGAGAAACTCTTTATCTCTCCTTCTATTGTGAATGGTAGCCTTGATGGATAGAGTATTCTTGGTTGCACCTTTTTTCCTTTCAGCATTTTGAATATATCCTGCTACTTTTTTCTGGCCTACAAAATTTCTACTGAAAAATCAGCTGATAGCCTTATGGGATTTCCCCTTGTATGTAACTGGTTTCTTTTCTCTTGCTACTTTAAAATTTTTCTCTTGATCAGGAAGCCTGGGTGGCTCAGTGGTTGAGCATCTGCCTCTGGCTCAGGGTGTGATCCTGGGGTCCCAGGATCGAATCCCACATCACAGGTTACTTGCAGGGAGCCTGCCTCTCCCTTTGCCTGTGTCTCTGCCTCTCTGTGTGTCTCTCATGAATAAATAAATAAAACTTGTCAAAAAATTTTTTTTCTCTCTTTATCACTGCTTTTTGCCATTTTACTTACCATGTGTCTTGGTGTGGACTTCCTTGGGTTGACTTTGTTGGGGACTCTCACTGCCTTCTGAATCTGGATATCTGTTTCCTTCCTCAGATCCAGGAAGTTTTTGGCTATTATTTCTGTCCCCTTTTTGTTTTTCTCTTTCTGGATCCCTATAATGCAAATGTTACTATGTTTGATGGTGTCACTGAATTCCCTTAATATATTCTCATTTTTTTTTTATTTATGATAGTCACACAGAGAGAGGCAGAGACACAGGCAGAGGGAGAAGCAGGCTCCATGCACCAGGAGCCCGACGTGGGAATCGATCCCGGGTCTCCAGGATCATGCCCTGGGCCAAAGGCAGGTGCTGAACTGCTGCACCACCCAGGGATCCCTATTCTCATTTTTTATTATTTTTTCTTTCTCCTGTTCAGCTTGATTGCTTTCAGTTATTCTGCCCTCTTTAAATAAAAGCTCATAACTCAATTACTCTGACCTCCACATCACTTATTTGTTCTGCTTCCTCTAGTCTATTTACTTCTGCTAGCATATTTTTAATTTCAGTTATTGAGTTCTTCACCTCTGATTGATTCTTTTTTATGTTTTCAATTTCTTTTTTGAGAGTCTCATTGGGGGTTCTCAATTCTTTCTCAGGTTCAGTGATTATCTTTACGATCAATACTTTAAATTCTCTATCAGGCATATTACTTATCTCTGTTTCATTTAGCTCTCTCAGTGTAGTTTTGTCCTGTTCTTTCATTTGGGACATATTCCTCTGTCTCCTCATTTTGTTTACCTGTCGTGTCTGTTTCCATATGTTGTGAAAGTCAGCTGCATGTCTTGCTCTTGAAAGTAGTGACCCTTTTTTTTTTTTTTAAAGTAGTGGCCTTTTTTTTATTCATTTATTCATGAGAGACACACAAAGAGAGGCAGAGACATAGGCAGAGGGAGAAGTGGGTTCCCTGCAGGGAGCCCGATGTGGGACTCGATCCCAGGACTCTGAGATCACACCCTGAGCCAAAGGCAGACGCTCAACCACTGAGCTACTCAGGCGTCCCAGTAGTGCCTTATAGTGCCCCGCACTGCAATGTTGCCTGTTCACCAGAATCTGGCACTTCAGGGGCATCTCTCCTATGTGTTGTGTGCATCCTGCTGTTGTGATTGAGCTGTGTTTGCCCTCATCCAGCCATCTGCAATGACTCTCTTTGCCTATTATAGGCAGGATTTGGTCCCTATGTTGTTAGTGGGCTGGTCAGGGGCCACTGTGGGCTTGAGTTGGGTCAAACCTGGCATTTGCCCAAGCTGCAACAGCACTGAGCTGCAGGATGCTCTCCCTGTGTTGTCCCCTGAGAAGCTTTCATTGGTGGATGGGGCCTGCAGTCAAACTAGATGTCTGGTCCTAGCCCATGGCTGAAGCCACAGTCTGACTGCTCTGTGTGATTATCTTCCTCTCTTCCTGGGCTAGGAGCAACTTGGAATGGTGCTGATCCCAGTAGGGACTGCTCGCACACTGGCACCACTTTGGAAAACTATAGAGGCCAGGTTGGAGGGGGCAAATCCATCTGAGAGCATGGGAGAGGAACACTCTGTTAGCAAGTTAGGTGGAGAATGTTCGAGCTGAGTTGGTTCTTACAGGTGTCCATGAATCTAAGCTAGAGGGCAGACGAGGGAAACAGCACCCACCAGCCTTTATGCCTGGAGAAGTCTCCCAGGTTCTCTGCCCCTCCAGCACATGCTCAGATTAGTACACAAATCTCCCTTCTGTACACTCCAGGCATTTCTCAAACCGATGCTTTGATGCTGTATCTCAGCAGAGCTGTTTGTTATGCTGTCCCTTTAAGGGCAGAGATTCCCATTTCCTATCACCCTCCAGCTCTCCCAGAGCAGAGCCTGCTGATTTTTAAGATTCATTTTATTTGAGATAGAGAGAGCAAGCATGTGCACGTGCCCACACCTGCATGAGTAGGGGGAGGGGGAGAGGGAGAGAATCTTCAAGCAGACTCTCTGCTGAGCAGGGAGCCTGACATGGGGCCCAGTCCCACAACCCATGAGACCACGACCTGAGCTGAAACCAAGAGTTGGACATTTAACTGAATGAGCCATCCAGGCCCCCTAAGCCTGCAGATTTTTAAAGTTCCAGGTTATAAGCTCTCTCTATCTGTAGCTATGGTATGTGTACCCTAGTAGGTGGGGCTGGCCCCTTTGTCCCTAAGGCAGAAGTCACATTGGCAGGGTGCCCGTCCCAGCGAGGGCTCCCAACTAGGTGTGGCAAGGTGCTAGTTGCTTTGTGGGGACAGGAGTCCTGATTTAGGCTGTCTATCAGGTGTGGCCATGTGGGAGCCACTTTGGATGGACACCTGATGGGGTGGGCAGGTGGGGGGCGTAGATTTGAAGCAGCACAGCAGGGCAGAGCAAGCGGTCCTAGCCAGGTGGCATCAGAACCAGCAGCCACCAGCGTCACACCAGCTAGGCTGAAGGGGTGGCACCTTCCAGCACTTCCATTCCCAGAGACAGTTCCCACAGGTCCTTGCCCCTTCGGCACATGCCTTACAATCAGTCGGCAAATCTCCTTCAGGTAGAGTACAAGTGCTTTTTGACCTGTGGCTCCGGGCTGAGTCTGGAGTGAGCCATATTGTCCCTCCGCAGCCTGGTGCTCCTGGAGCCAAGTCCCACCGGTTTTCATGCCAGACACTGTGGGGCTTGTCTCCCCAGTGCAGATGCCCAGTAGCAGGAGTGCTCAATATGGACCTTAGAGCTCCCACGCCTCGCAGAGGATCTCTGCCATGGAATCTTAGGGGCTAACACACCAGGGATTTCGTTCCTCACCTCATCTCTGCCCCTCCTGGCCTCAATGTGGGGTTTTTTTCCCCCTCTACCTTTGGCCATGGAAGAACTGTTCTGCTAGTCTTCAGATGATTCTAGAATGATTTGCACTGTATGTAGTTGCAGCCTTGGTGTGTCCATGGGAGGAGGTAAGCTCAGCATCTTCCTCTTCTGCTGTCTTCCCCTCTCTAGAAATAGGTTTTGAATTTCCAAATGTATGGGAATTTTTTACAACTTCATATTTTTAATTTTTAAAAAAATATTTATTTATTCATGAGAGAGACACAGAGAGAGGCAGAGACACAGGCAGAGGGAGAAGCAGGCTCCACGCAGGGAGCCGGATGTGGCACTCGATCCCGGGACCCCGGGGTCACGCCCTCGGCTGAAGGCAGACGCTCAACCACTGAGCCACCCAGGATTCCCTTGTGTTTTAAATTTTTATTGGCATTACATAATCTTCATGATCTCAGTCCTTTGGGATTTGTTGGGATTTGCTTGGTCAGGTCGTATGTGATGAGTTTTTATGTTTCATGAGGGTTGTACATTATATTCCTATCCTGTAGTGATTGTCCTTAAACTTTAAACACGTGCAGGTAGCAAAGCCTGAAAGTCCGCAGCATTTCTAGCTGCCCACACGATTCCACGGCTTGAGGAGAGCTTCAGCCTCAGCACCGCTCACTCTTCCCACGTGCTGTCTGGCTGGCATTCCCCTTCCCACTCGGCTCTGACTGTGCGAAACAACAATAAAAGCAGGAGTAATACAAGAACAGGGGCTAATTGAGAAGGTATAGAAATGAAGTAGAACTAAAAATGCTGAACAAAGAAAACATGTGAGGAAGGAGTTATTTTTACGCCTTCTAAGGGAACCGCTATTTATTACTACTGTGGTTGGTGTTTTCGACAGTGACTCTGGCCTCGACGGGCCGCCGGGCCGGGCGTTCGTTCACCCACCCCTTGCCTCCGCGTCCTGGCCTCCGCTCCTCCCCCAGGGCCTCTCCGGCTCCTTCCCTGCAGGTGCCTTCGGCCTCGCAGTGGGAACCTGGCCGTGGCAAACTCGGTCTTTCCTTGTCTAAAAATGTTCTTATTCTGTCCTTCTCCTGAGTGATCTCTTTCTATTTTTCACCACTTTGTCCCTCCACAGCCCGTGGCGTTCCGGTTTCCTGACTCTCTCCTCAGTTGTGGCCAACCTGGTTCTCCCCCATCCCGCTGTGGTGTCCTCCTTCCCGGGCTTTTCTGGGGGGCAGAGGAGAGTTTTAGAAATTCTTTTTCTATTGTTTATATTTTTCCATTTTCCTGTTGGCTTCTCGTATTATCTTATTCACTTGTGGTTTCCCGCAATCCTTGAGGTCAGATTTAGAGCAATGTAGTTTATGGTTTTATCAGATTATTCTATTTCTGAAAATGGGGGGGGGGGGGCGCGGATCTAATCCTCCCTCTTGACATTTCCTTAAAGGGGTTTCAATCAGAAAAAGGATATTGAACCTTCTCAAATGCGTGTCTAGGCCCCAGGGAGGCGAACAAGTAGTATTCTTCTTAAATATTTCCTTTATGTTCTTCCTGACACAGAGGCTTCACTTCTCACCCTAGTTGAAATAAAATGTCCCCCACCTCCTTCCTCTGTTTTATTTATATCCATGACACTTCCCAGACACTAGCCGTCCAAATCACAGGCTCTCTCCCTTGGGGCTGCTCTAACAAACCACCAGACTGGGTGGCATATAAACCAAAATAAATGTATTTCTCACAGTTCTGGAGGCTCAGAAATGCGAAATCAAGGTGCCTGCAGACTGGAGTCTGGAAGGCCCGCCTTCTGTGCGCGGGGAGCCATCGTCCTGCTGGGCTCGCAGGGTGGGGGGCAGGGGCGCTCACCCCACTCGTGAGGACTCGCCCTCACCGCCTAATCACGCCCCAAAGGCCCCTCATTCTTCCGTCACCACCAGAGGGGTTAGGGCTCCAGCATGTGAATTGGGGGATATTCAGCCCGTGACACGGACCCAGGAATTTTACCCCCGTGAAGGGGGGGGGGGGGAGGCTTTTCCTTACCCGGAGCCCAGAAAATACACTTCCTCGGGGAGCAGAATGCTGTCTGGCCGACCCCATGTCAGGAGCGCGGGGCACCCAGGCACCTGGCAGTGTGTGTCCCTCTGTCCCCAGGCCCTGTCCGCTCTCCCATCACAAGGCAGTGAAGCCTGATCACCTGGCTCCGTAGACCGGTGCAGGAGCCCCCCCGACAGCCGAGATACTGGATCGCACACCTGCACACCTGCACCCTGGTTTTTCCCCTTGCTCTTCACTCAAGGGGCCTTTGCTCTTCTCTCATCTGAGCTCAGCCAGGGCCATCCCGTGTCTGCGTGTCTGTGGTGCAAGGGTGCCGGGACTGGGCTGCCGGGCCCAGGACCCCGGACGTCCCTCGGAGCTGCTGTGCCCTTCCTAGCAGTGAGACCAGACCTAGGCCTTGAGCAGACGGCAGTCTGGTTTTTTACATAGTTTTTTTTTTTTTTTTTAATGCTTTCTGTACATGAAAAGATAATCCTGGCTCTCCATTGTTCTCTTGTAAAGTATCCCCTTAAAAATAGAAGCATTCTCAGGGCGCCTGGGTGGCTCAGTGAGTTGAGCGTCCAACTTGTGATTTCAGTTCAAATCATGATTTGGGGGTCGTGAGATGGAGCCCCGAACCAGGCTCAGGGCAGAGTCTGCTTATCCCTCTCCCTGTGCTCCTCCTCCAGCCTGTGCTTGCTGGCTCTTTGTCTCTCCCAAATAAAAAAATGGATAAATTTTTTTAAAAAATATATAAGAATTGTAGGAAGACGGTGGTGGTAGTGGAAATATAGTTTTGTGCCTTCCAGAATTTGCACATAAACACAGAGCAGTAAGATTTTTTTTTTAATTTGAGAGAAAGAGAGGGACTCCTGGGGGGCTCACCAGTTGAGCATCTGCCTTTGGCTCAGGGTGTGACCCCGGGGCCCTGGGATCGAGTCCCGCATCGGGCTCCCTGCAGGGAGCCTGCTTCTCCCTCTGCCTGTGTCTCTGCCTCTCTCTGTGTCTCTCATGAATAAATAAAATTTTTAAAAAATAGATCATGAGCAGGTGGGGAAGGGCAGAGGGAGATGCAGACCCCCGCCAGCAGGGACACTTGAGACCACGACCTGAGCCAATGGCACGTGCTCAACTGACTGAGCCACCCACGCACCTGAGTAGTGAGAGATTAAAACCGAAACACGTGGACAGTCTTTACGGAACTAGGTGGTAAGATGACCCTGTCACCACAAAATAGAGGTGGGTGGGCGACAGCCAGGACACCTGTCCTCCCCGTGAGGACTGGGGAAAGCAGCAGGAAGCAGCAGGATGCGTCGCTGGGAGGGCCCTGTGCATGCTGGGCACAGCATGGAAGCTGAGTGGGGACCTGCCGCTGCCCCGGGGGGCTCGCCAGCCAGCCAGCAAGGGGAGGCAAGGGGCAGGGTCCGAAGGCCTGGGGATTGTCGCCCTGCCCGGCCTGAGCCGCCCTGGCAGTGGGCCTCACACGAGACAGCAAGTGGCCGGGGGGAGATGGAAACTAGGACGGGGATGACGGAGACGAGGACAGTGTCCCGCTTGAGGCTGGAACTGGAGTGAGGGGGAAGGCACGAGCCTCGGGCACAGCATTTACGGAGCATCAAACAACTCAGTAATCAAGGTAAGTGAGATTTTACTGCAATAGTTTTTTTTTAATATTTTATTTTTAATAACACAGGCAGAGGGAGAAGCAGGCTCCCAGCAGGGACCCCGAAGCAGGACTCGATCCCGGGACCCGGGGGTCACGGCCTGGGCCGAAGGCGGCGCTGAACCGCTGAGCCCCCTGGCTGCCCGGGAGTTTGTACTTTGCCCACCTTCACTCATTTTATCGACACCCCACCCTCCCCGCTTCTGGCACCACCAGCCTATGGCCTGTATCTGTGAGCTCGGTGTTCTGTTGTGTTTTATTTACTTGCCGCACACAAGCGAGCTGGTGCGGGGTTTGTCGTTCTCCGTCTCCCTTGTTCCACTCAGCAGAATGCCCTGAATTTCCACCTCCGTTATAGCGAATGGGAAGATTTCATTCTTTTTTTACAACTTTTTTTACAACTTTTTTTTACAGCCATTGCGTGTTGGTATGTTGGGGTGTGTGTGTGTGTGTGTGTGTGTGTGTGTATACACACCATTTTTGTAAAGCTTTCATCCATCTGTGGACACTCAGTGGCCTCCATTATCGTGGCTGTTGTAAATAATGCTGCAGTGGACGTGGGGGTGCGGGGATCATTTTGACTTAGCGTTTTTGTTTTCTTCACAATGAATACCCAGAATTAGAATTGTTGGATCATCTGATGCCTCTATTTTTAATTTTTTGAGGAACCTCCGTACTGTTTTCTACTGTGGCTGCACAATTTACATTCCCACCAACTGCACACAAGGGTCCTCTTTTCTCCACATCCCAGCACTTGTTATTTCTTGTCTGTTTGGTAACAGCCCTTCCAAACAGGTGTGAGGTGACATCTCATTGTGTCTCATTTGCATCTCCCTGATGATGAGTGATGCTGAGCATCTTTTTGTGTGTCCGCTGGCCATCTGTGTGCCTTTTTTGGGGGAAAATATCTATTCAGATCTTCTTCCCACTAATTGAATTTTTTTCTTTTTGCTATTGAGTTGTTCGTATGAATTCTTTATGTATCACCGATATTAACCACTTATCAATCATTTGCAAGTATTTTCTCCTATTCGTCAGGTTACCTCTTCATTTTGTGGATGGTTTCATTTGCCATTGCAGAAGCTTAGTCTGATTTTTTTTTTTTTTTTTGCTTTTATTTACTTTGCTTTTGGAGTCAGACTGAAAAAAATCTTCCCAAGGCCAATGTCATGGAGTTTATGGCCCATGTTTTCCTCTCAGAGCTTTATGGTTTCAGGTATTACATCCAATTTTTTCATCTATTTTGAGTTAATTTTTGTGAATAGTGCAAGCTGGTGATCCAGTTTCATTTTTTATGTGTGGCTCTTCAGTTTTCCCAGCACCATTTTATTAAAGAGACTGTCTTTCCCATTGTATGTTCTTGGCACCTGTATTGTAAATTAAATGACTGTATATGCAGGGATTTATTTCTGGGCTTTCTATTCTGTTCCACTGATGAAAGGGTCTGTTTTAATGCTGATACCATACTGTTTTGACTACTGCAGCTTTGTGATACAGTTTGAAATTACAGAGAATTTGTGTCTCTTTCTTAAGATTGCTTTGGCTATTCAGGGTGTTTCATATTCCCATAAAATGTTGAGATTATTCATTCTATGGAAAAATGCCATTGGAGTTTTGATAGGGATTGTATTGAATCTGTAGATTTCTCTGGGTATGATGAACATTTAAAAAAGATTTTATTTATTTATTCATGAGAGACACAGAGAGAAAGGCAGAGACACAGGCAGAGGGAGAAGCAGGCTCCATGTAGGGAGCCCGACGTGAGACTCGATCCCAGGACCCCGGCTGGGGTCACGCCCTGGGCCCAAGGCAGATGCTCAACTGCCGAGTGACCCAGGCGTCCCTAAAATGAACATTTTAATAATATTCTTCCATGAAATATCTTTTTTCTTATTTGTGTCTTCTTTAAGTTCTTTCATCATCAATGTCTTCTGTGATATTATTGATACTGTTATTCTAAACCCATGTGTGCATAAGATGAGATAAAAACAAACGACTAATTGCATATTCTTTTTTTTTTTAATTTTTATTTATTTATGATAGTCACAGAGAGAGAGAGGCAGAGACACAGGCAGAGGGAGAAGCAGGCTCCATGCACCGGGAGCCCAACGTGGGATTTGATCCCGGGTCTCCAGGATCGCACCCTGGGCCAAAGGCAGGCGCTAAACCGCTGCGCCACCCAGGGATCCCCTAATTGCATATTCTAATGCAGTTATTCACTGTGTCCTTGAGAACCAGGTATCCCACTGTGGAAGAGAGGAAATCACATTTCACAAAAGAGGTTAAGTAAAAACCCTGCAGTCCTCAGCTGGAATTGGATGGAGCAGCCTAAACTCCCAGAGTATTTTGTCATATATGTCATTTCTAGCTTTTCCCACTGAAAAGACCTAAAAATGATCCACCCAGAAGTGAGGAAGATTTCTAACATCCCAGTCGTGGTCTTCACTATTATTTCTCCACTAAAAGAAATCAAGGCTTCTTGGAGAAATGACTGTTCCTAGCCCTGGGCAGAAAATACACAAGATGAGCTGGGAAAAAATCTTGCCAAACCAAATAGCAAGGAAATACTCAGCCCGTGAAGGTCGTGTCAGAAGGACTTAGAAGTTAACCTGAAGAGGCTCCAATTGGCCAGAGATGGGATATTTTGAACATCAGTAATGATAATAACTGGAATATACTGAAATTCATCAAGTATATTTAAATCCTTAAGGTTCTCATGGTGTTTATATATTTGAGAGAGCCTGAGCAAGGGGGGGGGTTGAGGGAGAGAATCTTCAAGCGGACTCCCCGCCCATGTGGGGCTCGATCTCCCCACCCACAAGGTCATGACCTGAGCCAAACGAGAGTTGGAGGCTTAACGGACAGAGCCACGCAGGCACCCCCTCATGGTATTGTTAAAAACTAATTTATCATCTTTGGAGGATGAGACTGTGGCAATTGATTATCTTGAAAATGGGTAAATAAATGAAAAGAAACCTCTGTCCTGCCTCTCCTCTATGAACTGCTTCACTGGGTAACCAAGTAGCAGATGAAAGGAGGTGTCGTCCTTATAAAATCAATCCAGCTTCTAGATGAAAAGGAAATGATGTAATTAGAATTTGACCGTTTTTCACAACGAGTTAATGAATATAAGCATCGAACAGTTGAATATCCTCTCTGCTAGCATCTTAGAAAAAGAGAGACAAGCAGGCGCTTTGTGACCCTGATGAAAGCACATCAACACCTAGAACATCATCAAAAAATCTTGATCCTGAGTCCCATGAAGCCTCTGGTTCCAGGGGTCAATCTACAGGAGCTGTAGGGAACACAGGGCTGTGCTAAACCTCACGGGGAATGCGGTCTGCAAAATTTGGCCTGGAAAACTCTGCAGGGGGAATGGCTCACTGTCTCCCCGGGGATATGTTGTAAGGAAAAGAGAGATGCATAAGGAACCCGCAGGTTCAAAGGCCTGAAAGACAGCTGAGCAAGACTAACCTGTAGCACCTAGAGAGGCACACGGGAATGAATTTTAGGAAGGTGGGGGGCTCCTGGGGGGCTCAGCCTTTGAGCGTCTACCTTCAGCTCAAGCCGTGACACCCTGGAGTCCCGGGATCGAGTCCCACATGAGGCTCCCCGCAGGGAGCCTGCTTCTCCCTCTGCCTGTGTCTCTGCCTCTCTCTCTGTGTCTCTCATGAATAATAATAATAAATGGAGCCCCTCTAAAGAAACTCAAGGAGAGTGACTACTATAGGTCAGGCCAGTGGGTACCTTCGGAGGAAGGGAGGTGGTTGAGGCTGGGAGGGGGCCTAGGGTGGCGGCTCCGGAGAGGCTGGAGAAGTCCTATCGCCTGGCCCGGATGGGGACGGCGAGGTCGTTCATTTTATCACAACTTCTAGGCTTCACCTTGGTCTTGGTGTTGTTCCCTGTGTATTGGGGGTTGGAGGTCGGATCCACAGTGAGAGCCGGGAGCTGCGGGTGGGATGCAGGGCGAGGTAGGGGGAGGCCCTGCGGCTGCCTCCCCGCGCTGGGACCGTGTTGGGCCTTGCCTCGTGCAGGGGGCGCTGCGGACCCCGTGGGCGGAAGGACCAGGCGGGAGGATGGTGATGGGAAGACCGGGTAGGGAGACTGGGAGGAGGGACTGGGTAGGGGGATGGCGCCTAGAGGACCGGGCGGGAGGACCGGGCAGGAGGATGGCGGTGGGAGGACTGAGTGGGAGGACTAAGTGGGAGGACGGGGTGGGAGGATGGCGGCAGGAGGACCGGGCGGGAGGACCGGGTGGGAGGACCAGGCAGGAGGATGGCGGTGGGAGGACCGACTGGGAGGACCAGGCGGGAGGATCGGGTGGGAAGACGGAGTGGGGGGATGGAGGCTGGAGGACCGGGTGGAGGGATGGCGGTGGGAAGACCAGATGGGAGGACGGCGGTGGGGGGACTGGGCGGGAGGACCGGGTGGGAGGACGAGGGCGAGGGGACCGGAATCAAGATCAGACAGAGCAGGCAACTTTTTTTTTTTTTTTAATTTATTTATGATAGTCACAGAGAGAGAAAGAGAGAGGCAGAGACACAGGCAGAGGGAGAAGCAGGCTCCATGCACCGGGAGCCCGACGTGGGATTCGATCCCAGGTCTCCAGGATCGCGCCCTGGGCCAAAGTCAGGCGCCAAACCGCTGCACCACCCAGGGATCCCAACTTTTTTTTTTTTAGATTTTATTTATTTATCAGAGCACAGGCAGGATCACGGGGGGGGGGGGTGGCGCAGGAGGGGCAGAGGGAAAGGGAAAAGCAGCCTTCCTGCTGAGCAGGACCCAGACCTGGCACTCAATCCCAAGACCCGAGATCACGACCTGATCCCAAGGCAGATGCTTAACAGACTGAGCCCCCGGGCGCCCCCAGAGGAGGCAGCTCTTTGCATGTGTGTGGGGTCCACGTATCTCCTCTCTGTGGCTCCACCCCATGTCCCACGGTTCCAGGTTTCTGCTCCCTGTGACTTCATCCTGCAACGATCCAGGGTTGCCGTGACCAATTCTGACTCCTCATCTCTGTGCTTTGGAAGCTCCCACGCTCCCTACTTTTGAACACGGGCTGGGGGCTTGACATCAGAATACCTGGCCAGCACTGAGCCACAGGTGCGTAGGGTCATAGGTCTACTCTTGGCTGAGGTCACCCAGGGCTGCCCCTTCCTGAGCTTTGGCAAAGCAAATGAGGTCAGAAGTTGAACAGTGTGTCTCATAGAGATGACAGGGAGAGCCATCAAAGACAACAGCAGGGACAGTCCGTTCTTACTGGAAAACGTTGCTATATTTCACTGAAAAGGAAAGCATGTGGAGGACGATTTGATGATGTTCAACACCAGGCTGTAGTTTAAAAAGAATCCACATCAGATGTTATTGTCATGAGAAAATGGTGAAATTCTTTTAAAGCTAGAAATACAGAGGCACCTGGGTGGCTCAGTTGGTTAAGCATCTGCCTTCGGCTCAGGTCATGATCCCAGGGTCCTGGGATTGAGCCCCTGCTCAGTGGGGAGCCCACTTGTCCCTCTCCCTCTGTCTGCCACTCCCCCTGCTTGTCCTCACTCGCTCGCTCTCTGTCAAATAAATATTTTTTTAAAAGAATATATCATATTCTTAGGAAAACTCAATATTTAAAGAGATCTATTTCCCCAGATTGACTGTAGAGCTAATGTTATTCTGAACAGAACCCCAGTAGGGTCTTTTGAAGGACCTTGACAAGCAGATTCTGAAATTTATCTGGAAATGCGGAGGCCTAAGAGAGTCAAGTGGCCCAGACATACGGAGGCGGCAAAGGAAGGATCTGCTTTACCAGGCATCAGTATCTATTACAAAGCTGCTGCTGACTAGAACAGTGGGGTGTGAGCAGGAGGAACAGTTAACGGCTAACGGGGCAGATTAAGAGCTCACAACGGCCTCCGAGGAGTGTGAACCCTTAGCACAGGACAGAAGGGGACACTGAACACTGCATAGTTCCCGTTACCGCTGCAACAAATCGCCACCCACTAAGCGGTTAAAGCAACACTGAGTCAGATGGTTCTGGAAGGCAGGGCTCTCTGTGTGTCTACAGGGCTGTGTTCCTTTTGGAGGCTCTCGGGCAGAATGTGGTCTTACGGCTTTTCTAGCTTCCAGAGGCTGCCCTCACCCTTGGCCCGTGACCTCTTCCTTGTTCTCCAGAGCACAGCATTGCGCTAACTCCTCCCTCCTTGGGGGGCCCTCCTGGCTGCATGGGCCTCACCCACATAATCCAAGATCATCTCCCATCCTCGCCACCCTTTTTTTTTTTTTAAGATTTTATTTATTTATTCATGAGAGACACACAGAGAGAGAGAGGCAGAGACACAGGCAGAGGGAGAAGCAGGCTCCCTGCAGGAGCCTGACGTGGGACTCGATCCTGGGACCCCAGGACTACGCCCTGGGCCGAAGGCTGGCACTCAACCACTGAGCCACCCTGGGGTCCCAACTACCCCTGCCGATTCCCTTCTGCAGTATCAGGTAACATGCTCGCAGGTCTCAAGGATTAGGAAGCAGACATCTCTGGGGACCCATTACTCAGCCGATCACAGAGACGGACAGAGCGAGGGCAGAAATGGAGCCGAGGTCGTCAGTTATTCGTACGGAAAAATGAAACTGATCTTCGTGACACAAAATCAATCCCAAATAGATCACATCCTTAAATGTGAAAAAGGGGGCACCTGGCTGGCTCAGTTGGTCGTGCGAGATGGACTCTTAGTTTTGGCTCAGGTCATGATTTCATGGGTCATGGGATCAAGCCCCACGTGAGGCTGTGCACTTAGTAGGGAGTCTGTCCTTCCCCCTACATGGGCTGGCGTACTCTAAAAATTTTTTTTTTAATGTGGAAAGGAAAGCTTAATATTTTTAGAAGATAATATAGAAGAATGTCTATCAACTTAGGTCGAGAATGATTTACAGGCATATCCCATCATATCCTGTGCCTTGCTTTATTGTGCTTTGCAGAAATTGTGTTTTTTAGAAATTGAAATTTTGTGGCAACCCTGCATCCAGCAAGTCTATCGGTGCAATTTTCCCTAGAGTATTTGCTCACTTTTGTGTCTGTGTCACGTTTTGGTAATTCAATAGTTCAGATTTTTTCATTATTGTGATAATCTGTGATTGGTGATCTTTGATGTTACTGTAATTGTTTTGGGATGCCACAACCGCGTCCATCTAAGGCCGTAAACTCAATTGACAAATGTTGTGTGTCTTCTGACCGCTCCCCTTACTGACCATTCCCCGATCTGTCTCCCTCTCCCTCGGCTTCCCTATTCCTAGAGACCCAGCGATATTAAAATTAGGCCCGTTAATAACCCTACAATGGCCTCTAAGTGTCAAGGGAAAGAAAGAGTTGCATGTCTCTTACTTTAAATCAAAAGCTGGAAATGACGTAGCTTAGTGAGGAAGGCATGTCGAAAGCTAAGACAGGCCAAGGTTTGGCCTCTTGCACCAAACAGCCAGGTTGTCACTGCAAAGGCAAAGTCTGTGAAGGAAATTAAAAGTGCACTCCAGCGACACGTACGTGATAAGAGAGTGAAACGGAGAAAGTTAGAGCGGTCAAACCAGCCACAACATTGGGCTGGAGAGATCAAACCAGCCACAACATTCCTTCATGGATTAGGCCAAGGAGAGGCCCTAGCTTTCTCCCGTTGCATGAAGGCTGGGAGAGGTGAGGAAGCTGCAGAGGCTGGTTCCGAGGCGTAAGGAAAGAGGCCACCTGCAGAACGTGCAAGTGCAGGTGAAGCGCCCGTAATCTGGAAGATCTAGCCAAGATAATAGACAAAGGTAGCTACCCTCAGCAACAGATTTTAGATATGGAGAAAAGAGCCTTAAATTGGAAGAAGATCCCTTCCAGGACTTTCAGAGCTAGAGAGAAGTCCACGCTTGGCTTCAAAGGACAGGCCGGGTCCCTCTGTAGGTACTGGTGCAGCTGTTGCCTTTGAGCTGAAGGCAGCGCTCATTGGCCACCTGCGGGCCCTCGGGCTCTAGAAGAATCCCGTTACACCCACTCTGTGCCATGTGAACAGAAGCACAAGCCTGGTGATGGCACATCTGTTTGCAACATGGTTTACTGAGTGTTTTAAGCCCACTGTTGAGACATGGGGCTCAGAAATAAAGATTCCTTTCAAAATACTACTGCTCACTGACAAGGCACCCGGTCACCCAAGAGCTCTGGCAATGTACAGCGAGGCTAATGTTTTCATGCCGGCTAACAGCACCCATTCTGCACCCTGGGGACAACGGAGCAACTTCAACTTTCAGGTCTTATTATTTAAGAAATACATTTCTTATGGCTGCAGCTGCCATGGGTAGTGATTCCTCTAAGGGCTTGGGGAGAAGTGCATCGAAAACCTTCTGCAGAGGATTCGCCATTCTAGAAGCCATTAAAAATATTCACGATCCTTGGGAAGAGGCCAAAGTATCAACATTCACAAAACTTAGAAGTGGATTCCAACCCTCCTGGATGACTTTGAGGGAGCAGAGACTTCAGTGGAGGAAGTACCTGCAGATGAGCTGGAAATGGCCCGAGACCTAGAATGAGAAGCGGAGGCTGAAGGTGCAACTGAACGGCTCCAGCCTCTCGGAGCACATGGTCTCTTGAGGGGGAATCCACTCCTCGGGAAGATGCTGTGAAGATCGTTGAAATGATGACAAAAAACTTAGAATATTACAGAAACTTATTTGACAAAGCAGTGGCAAGTTTTGAGGGAACTGACTCCAGTTCTGAAAGGAGCCCTACGGTGGGTAAAATGCTGTCAAACAGCACCGCTTGCTGCACAGAAATTGTCAAAGAGCCAACCGGTGCAGCACCTTTCACTGTTGTCCTATTGTAAGAGACGCCCCAGCCGCCCCCGCCCTCAGCAGCCACCACCTGGGGATTCAGCAGCCATCAACATGGGGGTGGGACCCTCTACAAGCAAAAAGATTACGATTTGCTGAAAGCAAGTGTGAAGTATTTAATTCAGGTAGGCACATTTTTTAGACCCAACACAGTCACACACGAAATAGACTACAGTATAGCATAAGCATATCTTTTATGTGCCCTGGGAACCCCAAACATTCATTTGACTCACTTTATTGTGGTGGTCTGGAACTGAACCCCCAATATATCCTGAGCATGCCTGCATTAAATAATATTAAAGAGTCATAATCATGAAAGAAAAGATTAGCAAATGCAACTACATTAAAATTAAGAACTTCTGTTTGTTGGAAGATACTGTAAAGAAAGTGGAAGGTCCAGCCCCAAACTGGGAGGAGATATTCACCACATACATAACCAACAAAGGAACAGTACTGAGGACAAATAACTATAATGCCAGCAAGGAAAAGATAACCCAACAGAAATACAGACATGAGACCAGTGGTCCATAAACATGCTCCACCTCGTTAGTCATGAGGAAAATGGAGGTTCAGATGATGCAGGGCACTTGGTGGGCTCAGTTAGTAGAGCGTAGGACTCTTGATGCCGGGGCCATGAGTTCAAGTCTCATGTTGGGTATAGAGCTTATGTAAGACAGTTTTTTTAAAAATAAAAACGGGTGTCTTGGAGGCTCCGTTGGTTAAGCATCTGACTCTTGATCTCAGCTCAAGCCTTGATCTCGGAGTTGTGGGTTCGTGTCCTGCATTGGGCTCCATGCTTAGCCCAATAAAAGATAAATCATCCCAAATAAAATAAATAAAAGCAGATAATATTTCTTTAAAAGATGATGAGATGGCATTCTATACCCACAAAATCAGAAAAAAAAATTTTAAATCTGATAGTTCACAGTGTTGGGGGAAACATGGGGCCGTGGGAGCAACTGTTAAGTGCAGGTGGAAGTATAAAGGATTTTGGAAAACATTCAGAGACATTTGGAAAACCGCTCTGGAAAATTCACTATTTTGTAAGACCCAATATGTACGTATCCCATGAGCAGGATTTTCCATTCAGGGATGTACTTTAGAGGAAGTCTTGCACAGGTGAATGAGGAGATATTTGCAAGATGGATCACAACAGCATTCTTCGAAATTAAAAAAAAAAAAAATACTGAGAACGACCGCTGTTTCCAAAGATGCGCTAATGTACAAATGCAAAAAATCCGTGTAATAGAATATTTTCCAGCTGTGGGAATGAACCTACTCCTGTCTGCAGCAATAAAGATGGATCCTAGAAAGCAAAAAGTGAGTGGGAAAAAAAGAAGGCCTCAGAAGGCAAAAAAAAACAAAAAACACTGTAAGGCACTATTTTTATAAATCCCAAAAAGAAGCAAGACTGAGCAACAGGTTGTTTAGAGACGGATTCATACCTAACACTGTTTTTAAAGCATGAAGGCAGGAGCAGGAGATCTCTGAGGGAGCCCGCCCATGTTCTACTTGGGGGCAGTGTGTAGGTGTTCGTTTTATTATCATTATAACGTACATATACGTGGTCTGGTTTTTGAGGTCCTGGATTGTTAAAGTTAAGGGCTTCCGTGAAGCCAGAGACCCCCTCCCAGCCAGCCCGCCCGCAACCGCACTGGGGGGTTCACGAGGCGCTTATGGGACTAGGACAGCTACAGGCCCCCAGGAGGGCCGACAACTCCACTGGAAATGGGCAAAGGACCAGAGGCGCTTGGGCAGGGGCCCCGGGGGGCATGAGCGACGGGTCCCCCCGCTTCTGAAGACCGGTGAGCGCTACCTCCGGAGGTGAGGGCAGCAGTGGAGCTCGCGGGCCGCAGCGCGGCCCCTGGACGTGCAGCCAAGGGCCCGGCTGCGCCTCTGCTGACAACCCACGTGTTGCCGTCAGGCTGGATCCGGGCACCCGTGTCCCGGGGAAGGGCTGGTGCAGCCGTGCGATGGGCCTCTGGCCTCACTTGAGCAGAAGTCAGACGCGTACTGTGAGAGCCCGTGTATATGCAGTCCAAGGCCGCAGTCAGCCGGTGAGGACGGAGTGAGGACGGAGTGAGGATAGAGGTGAGGGCGGGCCACGTGGTGCCCAGGGCAGGGCACTGCACGCGGGGTGCTGCTGGCCGTGGAAATGTTCCAGATTGGGTCTGAGTGGTGGTCGCCCAGTGTAGTCATCGGCAGACGCTTAAATTCAGTCTGTGTCCAGGTAAAACCTTTTTTCAAAAATTGTCCAGGGTCTCCTTCCAGCCGGATTCTCCAGCCCGCATGCCCCGGGCCCGCCGCCAGCATAGCAACGCGAGCGGGTGTCGTTGGAGGCCCGACGGCACGGCCCGTGGAGAGGCGTGGGGACATGCGGAGGGGAGAGCCCGTTGCCCATGGAGTCACTGGTCCAGGCACCAGGCTCCCTGAACCTGGGCCCGGGCCGCACGCACCTGCACCTGCACCTGCACCTGCCCTTTCAGCCTCACGCACACCCCGCGGGGTCAGGCCGGGCACCCAAGCCACCTCCCAGCTGGAGCGGAGGGCCCTGGCCGCCCTGGGCAGCACCTAGGGCAGCACATAAGGCAGCAGCTGGGCTCAGGGCCCACCGGCTCCAGTACACCGGCTGGCGGCAGCAGGGGCACACAGGCACGCGGACGCACCCCAGGGCCCCGGGCTGGCCCCCCGCCATTGTGTGTGCTGAGCCACCCGCCTGGGACACCTGAGACCCTGCCCATCCCACAGTGAGGACACTCAGATGGGCCTAAAAAGATTTCCTTTTCTCTCTTTTAAGAAAGAGCCGAGACTGTCTTGGGCAAACCCGGTCAGGCCCCCCTCGAGGCTCTTGCCCTGGACCCAGCCACTTCCTCAGCTGCTCTGCCCATTGGATCCTCATAAAATAAAGCTTTGGTGCAAACGTGGGTGGAGCAAGACAGCGGCGCGTGTGGCAGCCGCGCAGAGCAGGGGGCCCGGGCCTTCTGATGCAGCCGCTTATTTCAGGAAACACCCGCGGAGCCGAGCGGAAGCTTGCAGCCCCGGGAGCGGCCGCTGTTGCAGGACAGGCCTGGGAACCGGGTCACAGCCCCCACGGCGCCCACCAAGCCCCGAGCACCCTCCCGAGCACCTCACAGGTGCCCAGAAAACGCTGGCTTCCAGGGGCCACGTGGAGCGGCCCGGCCCCGCCACCCCCACCCTGTACCTGGGGCTCCCACCCCCTCCACACCCTGGCCAGCGTGCGCGGCTCCGTCCAGTCGTCTGACCGGCTCCAAGACTTGAATGTGATGTGTGGACGAGATGTGCACCCTGCATCATAAATACCTCGTCAGCTTCCAGGCCAGGCTCAAAATAGAGCTTTTTTTCTTTTTGTCTTTTTTTTTTTAATTTTCCTTTCTTCTTCTTCTTTTTTTTTAATGTAAGCTCTATGCCCAACGTGGGGCTTGACCTCACAACCCCAAGGTGGAGAGTTACATGCTCTACTGACCGAGCCAGCCAGGTGCCTCCTCCTTCCTTTTTTCTCTTTACATTGCCTTGAAAATTCGTTAAAAGATAGCTTGTCCACGCTTTATGAACTCCTCAGGCACAGACCCGGAGCGCCAGCGCTGGCTCGTCAGCTCTTCTGAAAGCCTCCAAAAATTGAAAAGCCACGCCAGACCCCTCCTAGATGCTGGGCGGACATTAGCAGTCCCTATTAAAAATGCTCCTCCAGGGGCGCCCAGGGGCGCTCAGCTGGCCGACCCTCCGGCTCTTAGTTTCGCCTCAGGTCACGGTGTCAGGGTCCTGAGATCGAGTCCCGCATGGGGCTGTGAGCTCAATGCGGAGTCTGCTTGAGACCTTCCCTCCCTCTGCCCCTCCCCCTCCCCCAATATAAATAAATAAATCCTTTTAAAAATAAATTATCCTCCAAAATAGCATCCCCGGTTGGAAGGGAAGAGGAGGTAGTGCTTGAAAAAAAAAAAAAAATAACAGGTGCTTTAAATAGATGGTTTACTTTATGCTATTTTAGTTTCTCTTGTATGTGATTTTGCTATGTCACTCACTCCTAAAACCCTAAAAATAAATGTTGTGTTTGATATTAGTCCACCGAAACTATTTCTGGCTGGCCACGGTAGACCGTGCAGCAACTCACGCTCACGACTTCAGAAACTGTTGAGGGATGCCAAGGTTTCGGGCAGGATGTGGTCGGGGCGGGGTCTGGGACGTCGTACATAGTGAGCGCTCCGTGCAGGTGGGCTGTTTTTACGAAGACACGCCTGTGTTTCCCCCTCGGATGGCAGCGGCAGAAAACAGAGTCGGAGCCGCGATATGTGCCTAAGGGCTGTGTGCTCTACGTGACTTTATTCTCCGTGATGCGCTGTACAGCTGGAGTGCGGGCGCTACAGTACGGAGACCCTGACCCTTTTATTTTTTCCCCGTGACCCATCATGCAAGAATTCATGCTCAAGTACTTTAGAAACTGTTCCATGGTCTAAAGGGTCGACTCAGGATGTGGTTACCACGCGGAAGCCAGGCTCGGCTGCCACTTGCTTTCACAATTTAGATTTCCTCCCTCCCAGAGCAATATGTGCAGGTACCTTAAAAAGTCAAAGGTTTCACAGTGACGGGTGCCCGGTGGTCTCGGTTGGGGGAGCAAACAACTCTCCATTGCGGGGTTGTGAGTTCAAGCCCCACGGTGGGTGAAGAGATTGCTTAAAAATAAAATCTTTAAAAAAATGTATATATTTTTTAAGATTTTATTTATTTATTCATGAGAGAGAGAGAGAGAGAGGCAGAGGGAGAAGCAGGCTCCATGCAGGGAGCCCGATGCAGGACTCGATCCCAGGACCCTGGGGTCACGTCCTGGGCCGAAGGCAGGTGTTCAACTGCTGAGCCAGGAATCCCCTTAAAAAAAATTTTAAAGTGAGAAAGCTTACGATGAGAAACACTAGCTCCCTTCATCCTCCTCCATACACCCTGAGCCTGTTCCCCCGAAGCACTGCAAGGCGGCCCTGTGGGACTCGGTCCCTCCCTTACTGTTTAGGGTTTCCCCACATCGGCCGGCCTCCTCCCCAAGGTCACCGCGACTTTGTTGCGCACTTTTACAGCTTTGTGGCTGGGGGAGAGATGAGCTGAATTTTGCTGGAAGGTGATGATTTCATTTCAGTTTGTGCCCAGGTCAGAGCTCGACCCAAATTTTGTATGTCAGGAACTCCTCGTGGTGGCTGAGAAAACCAGCCCCAGTTAAAAAAAAAAAAAAAAAAAAAATCCTGGTGTTTCATGTTCTAAGGGAAGAATACACTTCTTTTTAAAGATTTTTTGGGGGGCGCTTGATGGTTGAGCATCTGCCTTCAGCTCAGGCCGTGACCCTGGTCCCGGGATCGAGTCCCGCATGGGGCTCCCTGCAGGGATCCTGCTTCTCCCTCTGCCTGGCTCTCTGCCTCTCTCTGTGTGTCTCTCATGGATAAATAAATAAATAAAATCTTTAAAAATAAAGACTTTCTTTAGATTTTTAAGTCACCTCTACACTCAGTGCGGGGCTGGAGCCCACAACCTTGAGGTCAAGGGTTTTACGCTCTACTGACCAAGCCAGCCCGGTGCCCTGGGAAGGAAACACTTTCAACCAAATGTCACTTAGAATCGCTCGAAACTGAAGGAGCAGTTTTGAAGGTGTGAGGCCCCTCTGGCTCCTCCCTGGGCTGGGCTCTCCTGCTCCTGCCCCTGCTTTCCTCCCGCAGGTGTGGGCCTGTCCTCCCACCCGTGGCGAGTGGCTTTGGGTCACATCCCTGCTCCTCATGCTTTCCGACATTCTAAATACTAAATACTAAACTTTAATTCAAAGTTCCATTGAAATACCTTGTCCATTTGTAATTGAGTTGTTTCCTTATTGAGTTTTAACAGTTCTTTATATATTATGGATTCAAATCTTTTATCTGATGGGAGATTTGCTAATATTTCCTCAGTCGGTGGGTTTTGTATGCCGGTTCTCCGAGCACAGTCCCTGTGAGAACGGAAGTTCTTGGGGCAACTGGCTGACTTGGTCAAAGGACTGTGAGGCTCTCAATCTCGGGGTTGTGAGTTTGAACCCCACGTTGGGCGCAGAGATAACGTAAAAAGAATAAATATGCTTTAAGAATAGAAGTCCTTAATTTTGATAAAGTCTAGCTTATCAATTTATCATTAGAATTATGGAAATCAGTACTCATATTTTGAGGTCATATTAGGTAAAAAACCAATTTTTAAATTTTTGTATCTTGTAAATTGACCATTTTTTATCATTAGGAAGTGACAGTCTAATGCTTATGATTTGTGGTGGGGTTTTTTTTTTTTTTTTGCTTTGACGTTTCACTGTTGTTCCTTCTGGACTAGCAAATCCCTCAGGGCAAAAGTGATCGTGAGTGCTGGCTGCCTCCTCCCCGCCTCTCAGGCCCGATGACCTCTCATCCTGTCGCCTCTTCAATGCTTTTGTATAAGATTTTTTTGAGAGAGAAAGAGCATGTGCATGACCGGTGCGGGGCAGGGTAGGGGGAGGAGGGCAGAGAGGGTCTTAAGCAGGTTACATGGCCAGCAAGGAGACAAACGGGGGGCTTGATCTCAAGACCCTGAGATCACGACCCTGAGATCGCGACCTGAGCCAAAATGAAGAGTTTCTGACACTCAACTGACTGAGTCACCAAGGCGCCACTCTTTTTATTTGTAAAGCAATCATCTATAGATATTTGGATGTTCTTTGTAGGCAATCATATCATCTACAAATAGTTTTTAGGCTTTATTTATTCCTTTCAAACTTTTGCATCTATAACAATTTCTCTTGTCCTTTCACACTAGTTAGGACCTCTAATGTAATATTGAAAAGAAGTATTAACATTAAAAAATCCTTGTTTTGTCCCTACATTTAAAGCAAATGCCTCTAGGATCTTACTATTAACGTCAATTTCTGTAGGTTTTTACTAAATACCTTCAATTGTTTCAAAGAAATCCCATTCCTGTTTTGTTAAAAGATTTTTTTTTCTTTAAAAATCTTTGCTTTTGGGGGGGTAGAGGGGATAGGTTAAATAAAATAGGTGATGGAGATTAAGGAGTGCACGTATGTGATGAGGACCAGGTGATATATGAAGTGTTAAGTTATGGGATCCCCAGGTGGCTCAGGGTTTTAGCCCCGCCTTCGGCCCAGGGCATGATCCTGGAGTCCCAGGATCAAGTCCCACGTAGGGCTCCCTGCATGGAGCCTGCTTCTCCCTCGGCCTGTGTCTCTGCCTCTCTCTGTGTGTCTCTCATGAATTAATAAATAAAATCTTAAAAAAAAAAAGTTACTATGTTGTACACCTGCAACTGAGACAACACTGTATGTTAACTGGAATTAAAACCTTAAATATATATCTATATATAATAGAAATATATATACATATATCCTTGCATTTGATTTATTGATATCAAATCTTAAAAGATTTCTTTTAGCTGCTCTTTTGGTTTATTCTGAATATTGATCTTTGACTATTACTTGAATTCAATTGAATGCCTTTTGTACATCCACTGAGAAGAACCCATGGGTGTCCTTCCTTTACTCTGTTAATGTGGTGAGTTGGAGTTACCGGTTTTTCTGATGCAAATTTATCATTGCATTCCTGTGACAACTCCTATGTGGACATGTTGTATTTTTTTATACATTTTATAAAATTGCTGTACTCAATTTGCTAGCATATTTTAAAAGAATTTAGTGCCTGTGGTTGTGAGTGGGATAACCTTACCATTTTTTTCCTATTGTCCTTGTTTTGTTATCCACCTTACCTAGGCTTCATTGAGTATGTAGAGGATTTCTCTCTTTTTCGGTGCTCCAGAATAATTTGCATAAGTTTGAGATTACCCACATCTTGAAAATTGGTAACAACTTTCAAAACCGTGAACTTTCCATTACATGCATCATGGAATTTTTTTAATGCTAATTAAATTTCTTTAGAAGTCAAAAAACTCTTCTTTCCATTTCTTTTTGTGTCAATTTTTGTTCACTTTATTGTTCTAGAAATTTATTCACCTCATGTAAGTTATTGAATTCATTAGCATATATTTACTTGGAGTAATTGGTTAATTTTTTTTTTTTTTCTCCTCCCATCCAGTAAGAGCTTTCAGTAGAGAGCTACCAAATTCCTTTGCTACAGTTTCTGGCAATATCTGAACAATAAATAGCTCCAGAAAGTACTTCAAATACATTTGCATAATTCTGCTGTTGCGAAGGAAGTATTGGTTTCGTTTTAACAATTGAAAGAGATGACTGGGGATCCCTGGGTGGCGCAGCGGTTTAGCGCCTGCCTTTGGCCCAGGGCGCGATCCTGGAGACCCGGGATCGAATCCCACGTCAGGCTCCCGGTGCATGGAGCCTGCTTCTCCCTCTGCCTGTGTCTCTGCCTCTCTCTCTCTCTCTCTCTCTCATGAATAAATAAATTAAAAATCTTTAAAAAAAAAAAAAAAAAAAAATGAAAGAGATGACTGCAGGGATGCCTGGGTGGCTCAGGGATTGAGCGACTGCCTTCAGCTCAGGCTCAGGTCGTGCCCCCGGGGTCCTGGGATCGAGTCCCGCATTGAGTTTCCCACAGGGAGCCTGCTTCTCCCTCTGCCTGTGTCTCTCCCTCTCTCTCTCTCTGTGTGTCTCTCATGAATAAATAAATAAAATCTTAAAAAAAAAAAAAAGAAAAGGAACGACTGCAGTTTAAACAGTCTTACCAGGAAACCAGTATTGCCAGTGAAAGTTGGAAAAGACTTAGTATAAGCTGGACCCCCTATAATTTCTTTATTATCCCTTTATTTCCAGAGTCTACTTATGGTGGAAATATGATTCAGTCAGTGATTTTATATGACTCAGTGTTTTTATATTATTGATATATTTTACTGAAGTATAATTAACCTACAATGTCATAGGTTGATCACTGCTCGGCCATAACCAACAACATCTATATTCAGATGTGCAATATAATGATTCAACAATTCTATATATTATTCATTACTCACCGTAAGTGCAGTCTCCATGTGTCACCAAGAAACATTATTACAAATTATCGACTCTATTCCCTGTGCTGTATTTTTTATCTCCACGGCTTATTTTGTAACCTGAAGCTTACACCTCCTAATCCCCGTTATTTTATTCATCCCCCCCACCCACCCACCTTCCCTCTGGCAACCATCAGTTTGCTCCTTGTATTTAAGGGTCTGGTTTTATTTGTTTTGTTTTTTAGATTCTGCACGTGAGATCCTGTGGCAATTGACTGTCTCTCTTTAATTTAGCGTAATGCCCTCCGGGTCCACCCGTGTTGCCGCAAATGGCAAGATCCCATTCTTTTTCATGGCCACAGAACAGCGCGGACCTCGGCGGCTTCCACGTCTTGGCTATTGTAAATAATGCGCAATCAGCATAGGGGTACACGGATCTTTTTGAAATCGTGTTTTCATTCTCTTTGGGTAAATACCCAGTAGTAGAATTACTGGATCCTGTGGTATTTCTATTTTTAATATTTCTGAGGAACCTCCACACTGTTTTCTGCAGGGGCTGCACCAGTTTGCACTCCCACCAGCAGCGCAAAGGTGGGCTTTTTGCTTTTTTTTTTCCTCCATATCTTCACCAACACTTGTTATTCCTTTTCCTTTTGATTGTGGCCATTCTGACGGGTGCTATCTCATTGTAATTTTGATTTACATTTCTCTGACGATCAGTGATTTTGAGAATATTGTCACGTGTCTGTTGGCCATCTGTATGTCTTCTCTGGAAAAATGACTATTCTGGGCCTTTGCCCATTTTTATTTATTTTTATTTTTAAAGATAGATAGATGGATTGATTGATTGATTGATTGATGATAGAGAGGCAGAGACACAGGCAGAGGGAGAAGCAGGCTCCATGCCTGTAGCCTGATGCAGGACTCGATCCCAGGACTCCAGGATCGTGCCCTGGGCCAAAGGCAGGCGCTAAACCGCTGAGCCACTCAGGGATCCCCTTTTGCCCATTTTTAAGTCAGATTCTTTGTTTCTTTGGTGTCGATTTGTGTAAGCTCTTTAAATATTTTGGATATTAACCCCTTATTGGATATATCACTCGCAAATATCTTTACCACTCAGGATGGAAAAGGTTGCCTTTTCATTATGCCAATGGTTTCCTTCGCAGTGCAAAAGCTTTTTTTGTTTAACTGTAGTCTCAATAGTTTATTTTTGCTTTTGTCTCCCTTGCCCAAGGAGACGTATCTAGAAAAGTGTTGCTATGGCCAATGTCAGAGAAATTACTGCCTGTGTTTTCTTCTAGGAATTTTATGGTTTCAGGTCTCAAGTTTATGTGTATAATCCATTTTGAAATTATTTTTGGGTATAGTGTATACGTTTTCTATATAGTGTAAGAAAGTGGTCCAGTTTCCTTCTTTTACACGTAGTTTTCCCAGCACCATTTAGGAAGAGACCGTCTTTGCCCTGTTGTATGTTTTTGCCTTCTCTGTCGTACATTAAGTGACCATATAAGCATGCCTTTATTTCTGAGCTCTCTGTTCTGTTCCATTGATCTATGTGTCTGTTTGTGTGCTTTTATGACTACATCTGTGCAGTAGATCTCAAATAAACTTGTACACTTGATCTTAGCCAAAAGGCCGAGCAGTGATCAAAATCTGGGATTGTGATACCTCCACCTTTGTTATTTTTTTCTCAAGATTGCTTTGGCTGTGGGGCACCTGGGTGGCTCTGTCAGTTAAGCATCTGCCTTTGGATGAGGTCATGGTCCCAGGATTCTGGGATCAAGCCCCACATCGGGCTCCCTGCTCAGTGGGGAGCCTACTTCTCCTTCTCCCACTCCCTCTGCTTGTGCGCGCTTGCTCTCGCTCTCTGTCAAACAAATCAATAAATAACTTTAAAACTGGCTATCTAGGGTCTTTTGTGGTTCCATACAAATTTTAGTATTTTTGTTCTAGTTAAGTGAAAAATGCTATTGATATTTTGATGGCAGTTACATTGAATCTGTAGATTGGTTTGAGTAGTACAGACTTTTTAACAATATTAATTCTTCCAATCCATAATCATGGATTTGGATTTGTTAGTGCCATCTTCAATTTCCATCATTGGGACCTTTTAGCTTTCAGAGTACAGGTCTTTCACCACCTTGGTTAACTTTATTCCTAGGTATTTTATTATTCTTGGCACAATTGTAAATGGAATTGCTTTCTTAATTTCCCTTTCTGCTACTTTGTTATTAGTGTGTACAAATGCAACAGATTTCTATGTATTAATTCTGCATCCCACAAGTTTACTGAATTCATTCATCAGTTCTGATAGTTTTTTTTGGTGGAGGCTTTAGGGTTTTCTTTTTTTTATATTTTATTTATTTATTCATGAGAGACACAGAGAGAGAGGCAGAGAGGCAGAGACACAGGCAGAGGGAGAAGCAGGCTCCATGCAGGGAGCCCGACGTGGGACTTGATCCCGGGTCTCCAGGATTAGGCCCTGGGCCGAAGGCGGCGCTAAACCGCTGAGCCACCCGGGCTGCCCTTAGGGTTTCCTATATAAAGTGTCATGTCATCTGCAAATAGTGACAGTTTCACCTATTTCTGAAAAAAAAAAAAATGAGTGCCTTTTATTTCTTTTCCTTGTCTTATTGCTGCAGCTTAGACTTCCAGGATTTTGTTAAATAAAAGTGGTGACAGTGTACATCCCTGTCTTGTTCCTGATCACTATTAAGTATGTTATCTGTGGGTTTTTTATAAATGGCCTTTATCATGTTGAGATACGTTCCCTTTAAGCCTATTTTGCTGAGAGTTTTTAATCACAAATGGATGTTGTATTTTGTCACATGCTTCCTTTGCGTCTATCGGGATGATCATATGTTTTTTATCCTTTCTATTGCTAACACAGTGTATCCTGTTGATTGTAAATATTGAAGTACCCTCGCATCTCTGGAATAAATCGTACTTGATCATGGTGAACAATTTTTTAATGTATTATTGGATTCGGTTTGCCAATATGTTGTTGAGGATTTTTGCATTTATGTTCAAAGATATTAATCTATAGTTTTCTTTTTTTGTAGTTTCCTTGACTGGTTTTGTATCAGGGTAATGCTAGTCTTGAAGAATGAATTTGAAAGGTCTCCTTCCTCTTCCATTTTTTTTTGGAATAGTTTAAGAATAGATATTAACTCAGGGCACCTGGGTGGCTCAGTCAGTTAAGCATCCAACTCTTGATTTCAGCCCAGGTCATGATCTCATGGGTCATGAGATTGAGACCTGCATTGGTCTCCATGCTCAGCAAAGAGTCTGCTTGAGATTCTCTCTCTCCCACAGCCCCTCCCTCCTTGTGTGCATGCATGCTCTCTCTCAAATAAATAAATCTTAAAAAAAAAAAAAAAAAGGTAGGTATTAACTCTTCTTTAAATGTTTGGTAGGAGTCCCCTGTGAAGCCATCTATCTGGTCCTGGTCTTGATTACTGATTCAATTTCAATGCTGATAATCAGTCTGTTCCAATTTTCTATTTCTTCCTGATTACTCTTGGTAGTTTATAGGTTTCTAGGAATTTATGCATTTCTTCTATGTTGTTCAATTTGTTGGCATATAATTTTTCAGAGTATTCTTTTATAATCATTTACATTTCTGTGGTATTGGTGCTTATTCCTCCTCCATAGTTGATTTTATTTATTCAAGTCCTTTTTTATTTGTTTGTTTGTTTATCCTTTCAGAGAACAAACTCCTAGATTCATTGATCTTTTCTATTTTTTTTTAAAGTCTCTACTTCAGGGACACCTGAGTAGCTCAATCCATTTAGCATCTGACTCTGGATTTTGGCTTGGGCAGTGAGCTTGGGGCTGTGGGATTGAGCACCATGGCAAACACGGTGTCAGGCTCTGTACTCAGCAGGGAGTCTACCATAGATTCTCTCCCTCTCCCTCTGCCGCTTCCCTTCACTCATTCTCTCTTTCTCTCTAAAATAAATAAATCTTCTTAGTTAATGAATTAAAACAAAAGTCTCTGTTTCAGGGGCGCCTGGCTGGCTCAGCTGGTAGAGCATGCAACTCTTAATCTCAGAGTCCTGAGTTCAAGCCCCATGTTGGGCATGGAGCCTACTTACAATGAAAGAGAAAACCCTAAGCAAAGTCTCTGTTTCATTTATTTCTCCTCTAATCTTTGTTATTTCAGTTAATATATTTTATAAAAATTGATTTATTTATTAGAAAGAGAATAGGTGGGAGGGGCAGAGGGAAAGGGAGAGAGAATCTGAAGTAGATGCCACACTGAGCCTGGAGCCTGATGTGGGTCATGACCCTGAGATCACAACCTGAGCTGAAACCATTAATCGGTCACTTAACTATACCACCCTGATGTCCCTCTTCTTCTTCTTCTTTTTTTTTTTAATTTTAATTTTAATTTTAATTTTAATTTTAATTTTAAGTAGGCCCCACACCCAATGTAGAGCTTGAAATGAGGACACTGAGATCAAGAGTCGCACACTCCACCAACTGAGCCAGCCAGGTACCATTTAGTTAATGTCTTTTTAATTTGTCCCTGCACTTATGCATTTTTATATTTAATATTTAAATTATACTTGATTTCTTCTTTCTTGGTCAGTGTCCTCAAAGTTAGGTTATCCTTTTCAAATAATCAATTTGAGGCTAAATTTTAAAATATTTCTATTACCTTCTTTCTACTCATCAATGGTTTATTCTCTCTTTAAAATGGAATGTTTGTATTTTAGACTTTTTCAGCTCCTCTGTTTTTCAAATATAGACGTTAACATCTATTGTTAGGTCCTGTTTTGCTGTATCCTGTAATTTTTTTATCCTTTTTATTTGTGCGATTATTGAGTTCTACATTTTTAAAAAATTTCATTTTAACCTATGAATTATTAAGATGGGTTTTAAAATTTCTAAACATGTAGTATTTTCCACCAAACTTTTTATCTACTAAATAAACTTGTGAATGTTTTTCCCTTAGACTAGTTTTGGCTACGCTACAACTTTGCCTCAATTGATTCAGACTGTAAGCATATTCACTTTCTTACTCATCTTCCCTTCAGCATTATAAATATTTATCCATGCTGCTGATTGAAAGAGGAGTTTATTCCTTTTTTATTGCTAAGTAGTATTCAATTGCTTGAATATATCACAATTTGTTTATACATTGCCTGTCGACAGATATTTGTTTTTTTTTTTTTTTTCCAGTGTTAGCCATATGCTTTTAAGCGATCTCTACACCTGACATGGTGCTCGAACTCATGACCCTGAGATGAAGAGTCACCCGCTCTACTGAGGGCCAGCCAGGTGCCCCTCTAGTGGTAGGTATTGTTAATATGGTAGATATCAATATTTTTTCACAAGTTTTTCCACTGAATGTTTTCATTTCTTCAGGACAAAACGGAAATGCTGGATTGAGGGACAGTTGCATCTTTAATTTTACAAGGAATTGCCAAATTTTTTCCAAAATGGTGTTATTTTACGTTCCCACCAAAGTTTCAATTGCTGGTTTGTGCCAACATTCAGTATTAATATTTTTTGAAATCTGTTCTTATAAGTAGTATCTTCTAATTTAAATTTGCACTCCAATGATGACTAAAGATGTTTTGCCCTTTTACACGTATTTATTGGTCATTCATATATCATTCTTGGTGAGGCACCTCCTCAGGATTTTTGCCCATTTTAAAATTGGATTGTTTGGTTTTTATTATTGAGTTGTGTTTTTTTCTCCTGGGCGCAGGTCCTTTGTCAAACATACAATCTGTGAGTATTTTCTCCCAGTCTGAGGTTTGCCCTTTCATTTCTTAATGGTATATTTTGAAAAGCAGAAGTTTTTGATTTGGATGAAGTCTAACCCATTGTTTCCTTTATTGGTTATCTGAAAAAAATCTTTGCCGATCCCCAAATCATGAATAAATATGTCCTTCATCCTTTCTTCCAGAAACTTCATGGTTTTAGCTTTTACATTTAGGTCTGTATGATCCATCTGCTATTAACGTTTGTGTTTGGCACGAGGTGTAGGCGGTCAGGGTTTTGTTTCGTTTTTGTTTTAATTGACATCCAGTTCCTTCAGAACCATGTATTAGAATAGTTTCTACATTAAATTGCTTTGGTGCCTCTGCCAAAAATCAGTATGTGTGTATGAATGAGAGACAGAGAGAGAGGCAGAGACACAGGCGGAGGGAGAAGCAGGTTCCCTGCGGGGGGGGGGGGGGGGGGGGGGCTCATGGGGAACTCATCTGATCCTGGGTTCACCCAGGTGCCCCACAGCTTTGTTATTCTTAAAGATTATTTTGATTACTTTAGGCCCTTTGCATTTCCATGTGAATTTTAGGTCAGTTTCTCAATTCTAGTCTAAGAAAACCAAAGAATAGAAGTGTTGAGATTGAATATCTTTGCCTTGATCTTAGGAGTAAAATGTTATACATTATATAATAGCACTTTTTATATATGTTCTTTATCTGATTAGTAGTTCTCCTATAATCCCAGTTTGGTCTTTAGATTTTTTTAAATGGTTTTTAGATTTTTATCTTAATTTCAATATACTAGTTTGCTGAGGTTTTAGGATCATAAGTGAGTACTGCACTGTCATACGTTTTCTCTATGTAAACATGATCACATAAATTTTAGTAATTTGTTGATATAATTTATTACATTGATTCTGACTGTAAAACCAACTTTGTACTCCTTTGATAAATCTCACTTGGTTGTGATGTATTGTTTTGTATATACACTAAAGGATTTTATTTTTAAATATTTTGTTAAAGATTTTGCATCTGTAGTCATGGAATGTTGGTCTATATGTTCTTTTTTCCCCTTTTCCTTTAATATTAGGGGTTTTATGGGTAAGCCTTATACCATGATTTGGTATCCTTTCTATGCTTTCTCAATAAGTCTATGTAAGATTCATAATAATTTTTCTTTTTTGTTTTTTTCATAATTTTTCTTAAATGTTTTACAATGTGTCACTGATCTGACTTCTATTTGTATGTTTTAAAATTTATTTTTTTTTTGTTTTTGCTTTTTTTTTAGATATTGGGCAAGTCAGGTTTCCCTTTTTTTTAAGAAAATATTTTTTTTTTATTTATGAGAGAGAGAGAGAGGCAGAAACACAGGCAGAGGGAGAAGCAGGCTCCAGGCAGCCAGATGTTGGACTCGATCCCGGGTCTCCAGGACCACGCCCTGGGCTGAAGGCAGAGCTAAACCCCGAGCCCCCCGGGGCTGCTCACCCCTTTTTTTTTTTTAAGGTTTATTCACTCAAGGAGTGAGTACATTGCGAGTGGGGGTGGAGCAGAGGGAGAGAACATCAAGCAGACACCCCACTGAGTACAGAGCCCCAGGTGGGCTTGATCCCAGGACCCATGAGTTGAAACCCAGTCAGTTCAACCAACTGAGCTACCCTGGCGCCCCAGGTTCTTTAAGTCAATCTTAGTAAATTTTGTTTTTCAAGGAGTTTGCTCATTTTGTCTAAGTTGTAAAACTTGATTGCTTAACTCAGAATATTATCCTTTTAAATGTCTGTAGATCAGGGCACCTGGAAGGCTCAGTGGAGCTTCTGACTCGTGATTTCGGCTCAGGCTGGTGAGATCCAGCCCAGCAGCCCGATGGGTTCAGCCCTTCGGCAGCAGGAGTTGGCTTGAGATCCCATCCCTCGTCCTTTGCCCCTCCCCCCATAGCTCTGCTCTAAAATATATTTTTTTAAATAATAAATGTCTCTATAGAGTTTATACTGATATTGCATCTTTCATTCCTGATGCTGGCAATTTGGGACTTCTCTTTCTTGATTGGTCCTGCTAAGTGTTTATCCATTTAATTTTTCAAAGAACTGAATATTGGCTTTGGTAAAATTTGTTTTTTTTTTAAAGACTTTTATTTATTTGAGAGACACAGTGATAGATCATAAGCAGGGTGGAGGGCCAGAGGGAGGAGCAGACTCGTGTCGCGCAGGGAGCCAACACAGGGCCCCCAGGACCCCGGGATCATGATCTCAGCCGAAGGCAGATGTTTAACTGACTGAGCCACCCAAGGCGCCCAAAATTTCTGGGTTTTAACTTTTTTTATTGCTTTCCACTTATTTTTTTTTTCCCTTCAGCTTACTTGGGTGTAATTGCTTTTTGTCCTCCCCCTAGTTTCCTCAGGTATTTAGATTTTAAGCCTTCTTCCTAAGCATTAAAGCTAATTTTCTTCTAAGCAGTTTCACCTGCATCCCATAGATTTAATTTGTATTTTGTCATTCGACTCAAACTACGAATTTCCTTTGTGATAAGTCGTAGGTTAGACGTATACTTGATTTTCAAATGTTATTTTCTACATATTGTACTACATGTTGACACGTCTCCTAGAAGTCCTTGTGGTCAAGGCTCCAGTCATCTGAAATACATACGTCAAGATTTGCTTTAGGACTCAACATGCAGTTTGTGTTGCTAAAAGCTTCAGGTACATCCCAAGAACTGTGGAATAGTGTCCCATAAATTTCAGTTATATCAAGGTAGGTGATCATTCAGATCACGGTTTCCTACAGACTTTTTTTTTTTTTTTTTACATTTTTATTTATTTATGATAGTCACACAGAGAGAGAGAGAGAGAGGCAGAGACACAGGCAGAGGGAGAAGCAGGCTCCATGTACCGGGAGCCTGACGTGGGATTCGATCCCGGATCTCCAGGATCGCGCCCTGGGCCAAAGGCAGGTGCCAAACCGCTGCGCCACCCAGGGATCCTGACTTTTTTTTTTTTTTTAAAGATTTTATTTATTTATTCATGAGAGACACAGAGACAAAGGCAGAGGGAGAAGCAGGCTCCATGCAGGGAGCCCGATGTGGGACTCGATCCCAGAACTCCAGGATCACTCCCTGAGCCGAAGGCAGATGCCCAACCGCTGAGCCACCCAGGCATCCCTGTTTCCTACAGACTTAAAAAATATATATATATCCTAGCAATTCCCAGGGGCCGTGGGGGGTGGGGTGGAGAGTTAAAATATCTGATTGTGACCTTGTCTAGTTCTACCTTTTAGTTTTTGCTGTATTTTTAAAATTCCACTAGGTACACAGACATAATTATTATTACGAAATGCTTTTTAGGCCTAATATTCATCTTTTGTCTTAAATAATCACTCCAACTTGTGATTAGTGTTTGTATGGTCTTTTTCTCCCCATCCTTTTTTCTTTCAAACTACTTGTATGCAGCAGGTCTCTTTTTCAGTTTGATGATCTCTGCCTTGTAATTGGAGTATTTGGTATACCTACATTTAATATAATTATTGGTATTGTTCGATTTAGTGGATATTGTCTTGCAGGAAAGCTTTTCTTTTAAAATCTATTTGCTCTTGCTACTTTTGTTTTCTATTTTTCTCATTGTTACTCTTGCCCCATCTTCCTTTTGTTAGTGAAATATTTGTCACTGTCGAATTTTTATTGTAAGTAGCTCTACCTATACGTCTTTGCATTTTTTTAAACTGGCTCTAGGGATTATTATGTTTATCTCTAAATTATTAGTCTACCAAGTATAAACTACTTAAGAGTCCAAACAATTGTTTGGTGAAAGCTAACATTTACCAAGACCTGCATTTGGAACACGGTGCTACTGCTTCTCACGCAGTTTGAGTCTTCACAACTCTGAAGCAAGCAGGAACCCCATCTTCTAGCTGAGTAGGCAGGTTAAAAGTTAGTTTGGGAAATTGCTCTAACACATCGGCACTTGCTTTCCAAATGTATGTGTGGTTTAGGTCTTTGTAAATCCACAGCCTGCACTCTTAAAACATGGTGATACACTGTGTTTACGTCTGGAAGAAGGGAGAGTGGAGGGGAACTCACAGGAGACGCCCTTCAATCTAGTTTTATGATTAAAAGCAGTGAGGAGAGGTCGAGGAATGTACTTGTATTCCGTGCGGGAAACTTAAGAGTCTGACAAGAAAAGTGAAAAACTAAAAAGCAGCTGTAAAAAAAAAATAAAAAACAAAGAAGTCTTGGGTCATATTCAGAGGGGCAAAAAGACTAAGGCAACTAACTTAACACATCAAGGGCATAACTATACAAGCAGAAAATCACCATCCTTAATAAACCTGAGTTTCTGAGAGTCAACATATTCAGAGAAGTATTAAAAACATGGAGAAGTACATAACATTTAACAAAAAATGGTTTTTATGTATGTTGAAGGGAAATTCACGTACACATCACGTTTCCCCTTATTTATATCAAGTTCATGAGATTTCTTCATCAAAAACAGTTCAATAGATTATGTTAAAGACAACATGTGTATTGAAAGTAGCAATTTTATTTGAGTTAAAATTATTTACAAAAACCCAAAGACATACTTCATGAAACTGGTACAAACTATTTTTTTTTCCTGCCGTTGGCTTTTGCTCCAAAGATCACAGCTGAGAAATACTGTATAAAATAAAAATAGGATTGGATTCAGAAAAGTACTCTACTGTTCTAATTTCCAATTGGTAGTATTTACAGAAATATTTACAATGGAAAAAAAGGTTACTTTAAAACTTTAATTTGCAAGTCAGCCTCAAGTACCCTAAAATGCAGAGTTCTCTGAGGGTTAAAAACACACAAATGCACTGCAGCTGGTGAGGTGATTTCTCCCCCCACCCCCCCCCCACCAAAGTCTGCATCTCTATCAGTGCTTGACAATTAGTTATTATTTAAAAAACAAAACAAAACAAAAAACTGTTAAACACTGAGGTAAATCAATTCTCAAATGATTACCAGTGTAACAGAAAAATGTAGTTCGCCCTGATTGTTCTCATCCAAACATTTTATAATATTCTTTACCATCTGCCGCATGTCAGTTTTACCAGAAATCTGTTCCTTTTCCTAAATCCAATGATTAATAAATATCAATGCACTTTAAATTTTTTAAACAAAATATATCTAACTAATTCAATTTATGAATATCATTTACTGATATACTTTTAAAATAGTTTGCTAAGCTAGCTTTTATACTCAGGGCAAATAAGACCTCAATCTTTCCCAAGTTACACTGGCATAACTATGCTGTTAGAAGGTGATGGGTGGGGGTTGGGTGGGTAGGAGGAAGAAAACAATTTGCCTGGAATCAGTTACTTCCTTATAGATTTCCCAACAATCTGCATTATCAAAAATAGGAAGACAATAGAAGGCAGCCACTGCATTTAAAAAACATTACAGCTGGCACTGATACAAGAGCCCCGATTTGTCACTTTATACAAGGAAATAACAAAGTCTAAATGAGTAACAATTAGACTTTTAGCTATTTTCCTCAATACACACCAAACTAATATTTTTATGGCTTCAAGTTTTACAAATCCAATGAAGAAACATGACATAACTACCCGAAAGGTATTTAAAAGTATTAATGAAAGAGATCTCTGGAAAGCCTGTATTCAGGCCCAATCAACAAAAAAAGAAAAGTTTTACCAGTGGTCTGAACAATAATTAACACAAGAAAGATTTGCAATGTTGTGAAATTAAATATATAAAATGTGTTTTGTGTGTTCCATGACTGTTTTCCAAACACACTGTTCTATGAACTAAGAATCTGAATGGGGGGAAAAAAAAGGATTTTCTCTGAACCAGCAATTTAAGGCTTTGCGTTTTTGCATTTGATCCTGTCACTCTATAGAAGAATATACACATTTTCTGGAAACATGAATTCCACATTGGTGTTTTAGCTTCCTTATATTTATTGTACTGAACATTAGAAAATATATCTAGAGGGTCCTCCCTCAACACAATGTTTCAAGAGCCTCCTCTAGCATTAAGCTGAAACTACCCTGGGTTTGTCTATTTTGCTTCATCCTTTAACAGGGCACATCATCTTATGTAATATTCCCTCAAACTGTTGTTGGTTTTCTTGTGTCTACAGCTATGACTCATCATGGCATGATAATATGGTCATGGTCTCAAAAGTGAAAAATAGTTCAACAACCCAAACCAAATGAAAAATAAAAAAATATACTATTAATCCCTTGTGTCTTTGGATTCCATCTAATTTTAAATATAGACAGTAGTTCAGGGAACAACAAAGAAAAAAAATTCACAAAATTATTAAAAGCTTTATTTACGATTGGAATCATTCAACAAAAAGCAAAAGCAAATGAGCCTGAAAAAGGAACTAAGCTGTTGTCTAGAATGTCCTCAAAACATTCGATACCTCAGTAGCTAAGCTGCCTCTGCACCTGGCTGGCATGACAACAGTGGCTCAACATACACAGCAGTTGCACTAACAGCAGCACAAATTTTCCCCTTACAACTTGCCCAGAATAAAGCAAGAGAACAAGGGGAGAGTATAAACTCTGCCAAAGTAAGTGTATTTAAATACTGCATGGAATTGTTAACAGCCTGAACCTTTTCCCTCATTTTTGATAGTTGCAGATTGATGTAGTAACTGTCATTTAGCAAATGCAGAATGCATGACGAAGAAATCAGGTGGCCTTAAAAATCCAAACATGAATGATACTGATGAATGTTCTTGGTATATCTTCAAGGACTTCTTTCATGACTTTTCTTTGTCTAAGAATAGCTCGAGCATTACCGAGCACCTGAAGCAAAGGTAAAGCAAGCAGCTAGCAATGTTCCAAGTATTCAATCACTCTAGAGATAGATTTCTGGCCTGTGGTTCCAACAGCACACTGAAGGGGGGGGGGGGGGGGGTAGAGAGGAAGTAACAGTTAATATTTAACAAATTTTAACAAGCATCAAATCAAAGCTTAAATTCTTTAGCTTCACTAAACTGAACACTATGAATCAAAACACACTAAGATTAAATTGTGGCTTTGATAATTACTATGGTCATATATAGTGATATTGTATTAAAAAATATCTTAAAAAGAGGGCAGCCCGGGTGGCTCAGCGGTTTAGCGCTGCGTTCAGCCCAGCGCCTGATCTTAGAGACCCAGGATTGAGTCCCGGGCTCCCTGCATGGAGCCTGCTTCTCCCTCTGCCTGTGTCTCTCATGAATAAATAAATAAAATCTTAAAATAAATAAAAATTATCTTAAAAAGAACACATCAAAAGAGAATCCTGTTTTTGCTTCTAGTCACGAAGGCCACACAGTATTTTAATTTCTATGGTTACTAATGTATCCTATTTATGACCACAGAAACTGCAAGAGAAGTTACTTACAGTAAGATTCATGAAGCTCAGGAATTTTTTGAGCATCTCTGTCATTATTGAAAAGTCGCCTTCTGGCAGATATTCTCGCACAGTGGTCACATTGATCTGAGGAAATAGATGAAAGAAATATTGGTCAGGAGGCAGAAAACAGAGGAGTTTGCACCCTGCACAATGTGGCTGGTTTGGGCACATACCCTGTTTCAAACTTCTATGAGGTCCTTGAACTCCTTGGTTAACATGTTATTTCCCTTTCCACCCTCCAAAACTCTACAAGTGTGTGTGTCCATTCTCTATCCCATCCCATCCTCAGAAAGGTAAAACTGGCAAAAGGTACACTTGTGTCCATATTTATTTTTGTAAATATACAGAAAAATGCCTGAGATCAGAAAATGCACTGTTGAGTGTATGTGTTTTGGAAACTGAGATGTACTCAGGTGCTTATGGACTTCTCATGTTCCTATGTAGGCTAGGAATTAACTAGGTATTTTCAAAGATACACTGGTTTCATGAGAGAAAGTCAGCAATGTCAATAAAGGACATTAGGTGTTGCCCTTCATGGTTAAGGAGGAGCAGCCAAACTACATCTATAACCAATCTGCTAAAGGAAAATATATTACTTGCTTTTAAAAACCTCTTCTATTTCCGTATATTTTTTCAATGTTTTAAAGGTTCATAAACAATAAAACGAAAGGCTCTTTTAAGCATGTTCACCTACAACAAAAAGCACAAAAGAAAATTTATCCCGAGTTTCAGGCCACAAGGTGGGAGGAGTTTTGGATTGTTGTTGATAGGGGCATGGAGGAAGATAACATATTATGCTTTTAAGATATCTGCCACCAGTCCCCTCTCTCCCTTTTTATTTATTTATTTTTGACGGGGGTTGGGGTGGGGTGGGGTGGGAGGAGGGTAAGAGAGAAAATCTTAGGCTCCATTACAGAGCAGATCAAGCCCCAATAGGGGGCTTGATCTGCACCTGAGATCATGACCTGAGACAAAATCAAGAGTCGGATGCTCAAATGACTAAGCCACCCAGGCACCTCTCCCTGCCTCACTTTTTCTTTTTTCTTTTTTTTTTTTTTTAGGATTTTATTATTTTAGGACCTTGGGATCATAACCTGAGCTGAAGGCAGATGCTTAACCGACTGAGCTACCCAAGCGCCCATTCTATACCTTTAAAAAAAAAAAAAAAAAAAATGTCAGGTAACTTTTGAAATTATAAAGAAACAAAATAATAGTAAGAATACAGTTTCAGAAAAGACCTAATCAACGTTACTAAAGTAACCATACACTACATTATGCAATATGAATCACCCATATTCTAAGTGAGCCACCTTCCCATCTAAAGCCACTACCAGTCCCTAGCTGTGAGCTAGAGTACATATTTATTCCTACAGAGTTAATCTTGCAGCTAAAACAGTGTATATATAGATAAGATTTATTTATTTGACAGAAAACGAGCAGAGGGAGCAGCAGGCAGAGAGAGAGGGAGACAGGCAGGCTTCCCACTGAGCAGGGAGCCAGATAGGGGGCTCGATCCCAGGACCCTGAGATCATGACCTGAGCAAAAAGGAGATATACTCAACTGACTGAGCCACCTAGGTGCCCCAAGCACACAGATTTTACAAAATGCTTTAAAAATTATGCCAAAGAGGTGAATGTAATAAGGGCAGTCCCCATGAAAACTACAGAGCTAAAGGAAAGTTGGGCTTAAGAATGTCTTTAGCCAATTTCCAGGAAGGCAGCATGACAGCATGGTGGTGGGAAGAGCAGTAGCTATGGTGACCATGGAGGCTGCTCAGTAGAAAAGTATATTGCTATGATACAGAATAAATTAGACCCTAGGTTTCGAGTGAAATCCTCAATAAGCAAACCCTTTTCCTATCAATACTCCACAGAATGCAGCATACAGTGGCTGGCATGGGAAAGGCAGTCATAGCACGTGTTTTTAAACAGCAGCAGGTTAAAAAAAAAAAAAATGAGAGAGGCTCTTTCAGAAAAGCATGCAACTCAATCTCAGAATTGTGAGTTTGAGCCCCATGTTGGGTATAGAGATTACTTAAATAAACTTAGGAAAAAGAAAAATGAGAAATGGCATGGCCTATTTGGGAAATTTAGAAAGTACCCAACGGGTATGACAGATTTAGAAAACACAGAAGCAGTTTTATTAAGTTTTACTTGTAGTACTAAAACAAGGTTCATGATTCCCTAAACGATGGTCAGCTAAGAAAGACTGGGAAGAGTAGTGGTCAGATGTGCTCTTAAGGAAGTTATCTATGGTGGCAGTGTCCAAGATTTTAGGAACGGAACCAAGAAAGCAAGAAAGACAAAGACCAGTGAGGAGATTGACCAATGCAATTCACCAGATCCATGATGTGCAATGGAAGATGACACAGGGAATCCTGGGCATAAGCATGCAGCCCTTTACCATAAAGCATCATTTACTATAGTACAACCACCTGCTTGTTTTTTTGTTTTTTTTTTAAAGATTTATTTATTTATTTATGATAGACATAGAGAGAGAGAGGCAGAGACACAGGCAGAGGGAGAAGCGGGCTCCATTCTGGGAGCCCGATGTGGGACTTGATCCCAGGACTCTGGGACCGTGCCCTGGGCCGAAGGCAGGCGCTAAGCTGCTGAGCCACCCAGGGATCCCCAACCATCTGCTTTCTTGTCTCATCTCTCTTCCACTTATACATTCGGCAAATCAATTTCCTTTCCATTTTGTGTATCAGCTAGTTTTTCTGGGGTTAATCATAATGATTCCCCCCCAAGGCAATAAAGACATTAGAGTTCTATGAATTCACATTGCCTAGAACTTAAAGACAATTTATGATCTCTTTAAAGAGATATACACGAATAGGAATTTATTAACATGAGAAAAATGACCAAAAATAAATCACATGTGCTAGAATCACAAGTTAATGTCTAGACCCAATATTTAAGAAAGAACATAACTGAAACTAGGGTGTGTGCAAAACAGAGTATCTAAAAATCATTAAATTTAAATAGTATGCCTATTTTTTTTTTTTTGGACACCTGCCTCTTCCTCTTTCCCCTTTGCTTGATGTGTGCTTCTCATTTGCCCTTAAAATCTCTGAATTTAGGCCACCTGGGTGGCTCAGCAGTTGAGCATCTTCCTTCGGCTCAGGGCATGATTCCAGGTCCTGGGATGAGTCCCGCATCGGGCTCCCCACAGGGAGCCTGCTTCTCCACCTCTTTCTGTCTCTCTCATGACTAAATAAATAAAACCTTAAAAAAAAAAAGAAAAAAAAAAAGGTCTCTGAATTTAAGGAAAAGGACTGAACTGAAAAGATTCCAGGAAAGGGGATAAAGATCCTGCAGGGCCCTCCACAATCATGATGAGAACTTTGGTCTTGTTCTTGAAAGCGATGGTGTCAGCAAGGGCCACAATGGAGCAGGCTACTATGCATTTGATCAGAGCTTGACTATAATATAAATATGGAAGAGACAAAAAGAAAAAAAAACTTAACACAGAAGAGAAGCTAACCCTTTAACTATAGAATAGAGTTCCATTCTTGCCTCCTGAATACCCTTGGCTCCTAAGGAAAAGAACCTCCTTTATTTTAAATTTTGGCTCTTCCATTAGACCTTTCCTGTAAAAAGTCCTCCTAGGGGATCCCTGGGTGGCTCAGTGGTTTAGCACCTGCCTTAGGCCCAGGGTGTGATCCTGGAAAACCAGGATCAAGTCCCACATCGGGCTCCCTGCACAGAGCCTGCTTCTCTCTCTGCCTGTGTCTCTTCCCCTCTCTGTGTGTCTCTCATGAATAAATAAATAAAATCTTAAAAAAAAAAAAGTCTTCCCAATGACTGTCCTAGTAGCCAGAACTATCCACTTCCATGCTGACTCAGCCTCACCATCTGGACACTAATACATCTAGTTAAATCATCATAATCTAAATCTCACATAGTAATCCCATTTTCCTTGCCAGTAAGTGGTTTAAACAAAAGCCAGGTGAGCCAATGCTGGCCAAGATAAGGGGAAAGTCTACTTGGCACAGTGGGTGTGGAGGGATTCTAGGGGGGAAAAAAAGCACTGCTCTTAAAGACAAGAGGAGGCCACTTTCATCTGACATTATTTAACATGTAGCCAGTGCCAGCATGGGGCCAGAAGGAGACCTAGCACAAGACAACAATCAGAGAATGTTTTTGTTTTGTTTTTTACAGATTTTATTTATTTATTTAGGACAGAGAATGTGGGCACAAGGAAGGGGCAGAGGGAAAGGGAGAAGCAGACTCCCTGAGCAGGGAGTCTGATGTGGGGCTAGATTCTAGGACCCTGAGATCGTGACCTGAGCCGAAGGCAGACACTTAACAACTAAGCCACCAGGCGCCCCAAGAGTAGGGTTTAAAGACAAATTTTCTGACTCCTTGACAGTATCACTGAGACTGCTAGACTTTTCCATCTTAAGCCAGATGAGCACAGGTTTTATGTTTTTACTTCAACTGAAGCCATGTAACTGGATTCATCCATCAATCAAAAATTTTCTCATTAAACCGGGATCCCTGGGTGGCGCAGCGGTTTGGCGCCTGCCTTTGGCCCAGGGCGCGATCCTGGAGACCCGGGATCGAGTCCCACATTGGGCTCCCGGTGCATGGAGCCTGCTTCTCCCTCTGCCTGTGTCTCTGCCTCTCTCTCTCTGTGACTATCATAATAAATATAATAAATAAATAAATAAAATTTAAAAAAATTTTCTCATTAAACCCAATTACTTTTGGGTACCTGGGTGGCCTAGAAGTTGAGCATCTATCTTTGGCTCAGGTCGTGATCCCAGGGTCCTGGGATCGAGTCCCACATCAGGCTTCCCCCAGGAAACCTGCTTCTCCCTCTGCCTGTGTCTCTGCCTCTCTGTGTCTCTCATGAATGAATAAAATCTTTAAAAAATATATATAAATAAACCAAATTATTATTTTGGAATGTACTTCTAAAATTTACCAAATAATTAAATAAATTTTTAAAAATTCACCAAATATGTGAAAGTTTTAACATGAGGGCGGAAAATACATAAAATGTAAGTTAATTAGGTAATGGTATGAAGTCACAATGGAATCTTATTAAGACACATAAAACAACACAGAACTATTACTTACTGGACTCTCCTGGCAGAGACACCCGAGAAGTAGTGCTGTATATGAGGCCACAATGCAATCCTCCATGTGTTTGCCAGCATGCTGAAGGGCTGAGAATATTTAAACAAAGAACTATAACAGTATACCACCTAAACAAATAAAAAACCAATTCCACCCCATAACACCAAAAATTCTGTTAGCTATCTTTTCTTCAGAACTGCTTGAACACTGATAGATGGTACTAAGAAAATGGGATTTCCAAATAAATTAACAAAAAATTACTGAAATGGGAAGAAAGATCTTAATATAAGCACAAAAACCATAAAACTCTTAGACAAAAATACAGGACTCACTTTTTATGACCTTGGGTTAGGAAATGGCTGTTTAGATACCATACCAAAACCAAAAGTGACAAAATAAGATAAACTGAACTTCATCGAACTTAAAATTTTTGTGTTTCAAAAGACAACATCAAGAAAATGAAGAGACAACGTAGACAGACATGTAAATGACCAATAAGCACGTGGAAACATGCTTGATATTGATACAATTTATTCAACAGGGAACTGCAAATCAAGTGACATATACCTTCACACCCACTAGGATGGCTAAAATAAAAAAGACAAATAACTATTTGTAAGGATTTGGAGAAACCAGAACCCTTATACGTGGCCAGCAGGAATGTTAAATGAAGCAGTCATTTTGGAAAAGTGTTTGGTAGTTCCTTAAAACGCTAAATCCTGAGTTAAGAAATAATTCAACACTTCCACTCTTAAGTATATACCCAAAAGAAGTGAAAATATGTTTACACAAAAATTGTACATGCATGCCATGTCACAGCAGCATCCTAAGTGCCACAGGTGGACACAACCCAAACATCCATCAATTGATGACTAAACAAAGTGTAGTACATACCAACAGTGGAGCATTATTTAGCTATAAAAAGGAATTAAGTACTAATAACATGTTATAACATGAATGAACCTTGAAAAACATTAGGCTAAGTGAAAGAAGCCAGTCACAAAGGGCTACAGATTATTCCACTTACATGAAATGTCCAGTATAGGCAAATCCAGAGACAAAATTAGTGGTTGCCACTGGCTGGGGAGGGGAGAACAGGGGGTGATGGCCACTGAACAGGTAGGGGTTTTCTCTGGCGGGGAGGGGCGGGGGCGGGGATAAAATGTTCTGAAACTAGACAGTAGTGATGGTTGCACAATCTTGTGAATGTACTGAAAACTACTCAATTGTTTACTTTAAAAGGGTGAATTTGACCTTGTTATGGGCTGAACATTGGCCCCACCCCCTGCATATGTTGAGCTCCTAACCCCTAGTACCTCAGGGTATGACCACATTTGGCTAGGGTGTTTAATTCAAGAGGTAGTTTAAATGAGGTCACTGGGGTGGGTCCTAATCTGTCTGCTATCCTCATAACTGGAGATCAGAACAAAGATATACACAGAGGGAAGGCCAAAGATATCCATCTACACTCCAAGGAGAGACAAGCCTGAGACCAACCCTGACACTGTGAGGAAATCCATTTGTGTTGTTTAAGCCACTCAGTCTATAGTACTTTGTTATAGCAGTCCTCACAAGCTAACACCCCAATAAAACTGTTAGTATAAAAAACTGCTAAGCAACCAAAAATATTATGCCAAAGAAAACATGAATACTTGATAAGAAAATAGAATGGCAATTTCTTACAATATTAGAACTAATGGCATTAGTGGAACAGTGGGCATAAGAAAGAGACTAGGCTCAGAAAAAGACATTTGCTGGGACTTGCTTCCTAATTTGGTGAGGCTAAACATATTATTTAATTTCATAACTTGAGTGACAAGGTTACAAATGGTTATCCTGCAGTACTTGCATAAACAGAAATCCAATACCAGTTGCTGACAACAGATAATAAATGTAATGTCTCCGTCAGTGTTTTCCTTACTGTGCTTGCAAGCTTTTACATATCATTTGAGAACTATTACTGTAATTTATGATAATAGATCTCAATTTATAAAGTGAGGCTCATAAAAGAATCTCAAAATGTCAAAACCGTGAAAACCTTTAGGAATCCTATTTTTCCATCACTCTCTTTTCAGGTGAGTAAAGAAAGGCCAGAGCAGGAAGGAAAGGCAGACCTTTCCTGCACTAGAGTGTGCCTTCCTCACTGCAAGGGAGCTGGCGAAGAATTCCTACGTGCACTGAGATACTAAAGCTTGTCTGCACTGAGCTAGAGAGACCGGAAAATAATTTCAAGATTAGGACAACACACAAATTAAAAATATGTTGCAGAGGGAGAAAACATTTTCAATTCGAATACACTACTTAAAATAAATGTACCTTTATTGAGGTCAAGTTCTTCATCGTCCTCTTCCTTCTTATGTTTCTCTTCTGTACCATCAGTCTTTTCAGTTGATACCCACTGTATTTCTCCACTTGTCTCTTGCCACTCTCCACTCTTATCATGCTGAGTGGTGGGAGCATCTTTGATCAATTCATCTGTTTTACTTTCTGCCAACTGGGCTGCTCGTTCTCGCTCAAGGAATAGCTGATAAAAATTATTTTTGAAGATCGTTAAAAGAATACCAACTAACATGTATGTACTCAAATACAAAGTCTGTTTGCTTTTATAATCACTAACCCTAAGAAGCATGCTATCTGGTTAAAAGGGGTAAATTACAATAAAAAGTTTTACTCTACATCCAACTGAAGGCAAAAAGGAAGTATAAATGATACTGGGGGGCAGCCCGGGTGGCTCAGCAGTTTAGCACCGCCTTTCGCCCAGGGCCTGATCCTGGAGACCCGGGATCAAGTCCCACGTCAGGCTCCCTGCATGGAGCCTGCTTCTCCCTCTGCCTGTGTCTCTGCCTCTCTCTGTGTGTCTCTCATGAATAAATAAATAAAATCTTTAAAAAAAAAAATGCTACTGGGAGTCAAATAAATTATATGTATCTAATAATACAGACATTCTGTTTTAAAGAATGCAAATCTCGACACTTGCCTTTAAATTGGATAATAATGACCGGATAGATCAAGCAAAAAATACGAATGATGTAAAACAATGTTTTTAAAGCCTAAGCAGACTGAATAAATTAAGAAAGGACACTAAATAAAACTACATAATATTGGGAAAAAGCAACATAACTTCTTTAAAAAGAAAGAAGATAAGAGATAAGTGATGCCTGGGTGGCTCAGTTGGTTAAGTGTTGGACTCTTGATTTTGGCTCAGATCATGATCTCAGGGTTATGATATCAAGCTCTGTGTCAGGCTCTGCAGTAGGTGTGGGGCCTGCTTAAGATTCTCTCTCTCCCTCTACCCCTCCCCACCATCACTACCCCCGCCCCGCCTGCTTGCTTTCTCTAACGGAAATAGATAAAAATTTAAAAATTAAATAAAAACAGAGATAAATAAGCACCAGTAAATTAAAAAGCAAAAGGTCTCAGACTCAGAACTGGACCCCAACTAATATTATTAACATTTGAAGTACACAGTGAAAGCTTTTAAGTCAAAAGGTAACACACTGAATTCCTTGCTTTCATGTGCTTTATCTTCCTTGTGCTGATACAGTGCTCTGAGTGAATATAAAGCATTTACTATATTACGATTTGACAAAAACTCCAAGTTACTAAAAACAACTACCAAAAATCAAATGCCAACTAGATCTCAAAAATTTGCTGAGTATATGGAAGAGTGGATTTTAAGCTATTAACCCCTTAAGAAAATAAAATCTGAGCTTATATGAAAGTAGTTTTTAAATTTCTTTAAAAATTTAGTGGTCCCCAAAACCCCTCTGGAAAAACTATGAGGTCAAAATCATATTCATAATAATACTGAGAGGTCAACTGACCTCTTTCATTCTCTCACGAATGAAAGTGTACAGTGTTTTCCAGGATCTACATACTGTGTGATTGATATTGCTCTGATGGCTAATGGAACAAGTGCCTTTGTTTTGTAATTTTGTTTTGATTTCAAATTCAGTAAATATCAATTGTTCGAACACACATAATCTAAAATTCTCTGGAGTCCTCAATAATTTTCAAGAGTGTAAAAGAACTCCTGAGATTAAAATATTTGAGAAGAGAATGAGGAGTCCTAGTTATGACTCAGGGAAAGATCAAACTGTTGTGGATTACCTTCTTTTAAGTATTACTAGTTTGAAAAAAGACCAAAAGGATTAACAGAATGGCAAAGGTTTCAGAAACAATGAAATAGTTTATTATCAGTTCTGAACACAAGCCAATTGTTATTTAAGGAAAGAAATAACAAAGGTAGTTAGGAACCTATTAGGCTGGAAAAGAAGTAAAAACTGCAATGACCACCACTGTTAAGAAACAAAGACTGACATGTAAATTGAGGAGAGGGAGTATGTTTAGTGGCTAGGATCAGGTGAATTGGGGACATTAATTTTATTTTTTTTACGTTTATTTATTAATCTCTGTACTCAACGTGGGGCCCGAGCTCATGACTCTGCAATCAAGTGCCACATGCTCTTCCAACTGAGGCATCCAGACACCCCACAGAGACATCAATTTTTAAATATACATATTCTGACACAATTCTTTTTTAGAGATTTTATTCAGGATGCCTGGGTAGCTTAGCGGTTTGACGCCTGCCTTCCGCCCAGGACCTGATCCTGGACACCTGGGATCGAGTCCTGCGTCGGGCTCCCTGCATGGAGCCTGCTTCTCCCTCTGCCTGTGTCTGCCTCTATCTCTCATGAATAAATAAATAAAATCTTTTAAAAATAAAAATAAATAAAAATATTTTATTTATGTATTTGGGGTGGGGGAGAGTGCATGTATGCACAAGGGGGTGGTGAGCAGGATGAGGACAGGGGGAGGAAGAAGGAGGCTCTCCACTGAGCAGAGAGCCCATTCCTGGGCTTGATCCCAGGACCCTGGAATCATGACCTGAATTAAAGGCAGACACTTAACTGACTGGGCCACCCAGGTGCCCTCTGACACAATTCTTAAGCCAGGATATTACTCCACAGACATACTTTGAAAAGTAACTCCCCTCTCACTGCCCAAAGAAGCAGAAAGGTATGGCCCGATATTCAGGAACACAAAGTACTAGACCTAGATCAGACCAGGAAATAAATGCTGAAGGATTTGAAACTGGATGGGATCAGGGCTGAGATTTGATTCACAATTTGTCATTAATGATCTTTTTTGAGGGGACCTGCGTGGCTCAGTGAGTTAATCATTAATCCCAGGGTCCTAGGATTGAGCTCCCACAGGGAGCCTGCTTCTCTCTCTGCCTATGTATGTCTCTGCCTCTCTGTGTCTCTCATGAGTAAATAAAATCTGAAAAAAATAAACTTTTGATTCATCAACAAATACACCTTGTTTCTACTTTTCACTAACAACGCCTAAGGAGTGATTATTACAGTTGAACTGTCAGTGGAATAAAGTAAGGAAGGGTATACACTTTAACCCAGTGTACCTCTCAGTGAACTGGTAATGGTGAGAGAGACAGACACACACACACAAAACAAGGAGGGGGAGAGGACGAAGGGGGAGAGGTGCAGCTGATGAACAAGTTGGACAATACAACAACCTGAAGATGTTAGCTTTTTTTTTAAGTTGCTGCTTACCTGCACTAAGGCCTGAACGGCATGAATTTGTCCAGCTATCCTTAAACTATCATCACCTTCTCCACTACAGAGGGAAGAATCAAAAGAACATGATGTTTCCATGTTGACAAGACAGTGCCGATTCCGAGCACTATACTCCACTAGATTTATCAGTAGACCTAAGCCCTACAAAAATCAAAACATGCATATTACTACAGGTGAGAATTAAAAGCATAGCAACACAACACACATAATTTTTGTTCAGCTAAAAAACTAATCAGTACTCTACCATCCACTAAAGGTTAAAAACCAGTATGTAAGAGAGTGGTGCTTCCGATGATTTTACCGCTTTTTAAAAATTGCCACTTTTAGTTCCTACAGTTTTATTTTTTACAGAGCTCCTCATGGCTCCCTTTTGTACGATATGAATTATGTTCACAAGGAACCAGTGAAATCCACAGTATATCAAACAGCTGGTTCTTAAACCCAAAACTAAGATGATGTTTTTATCATTTTAATAGATCAAATGTTCCTTTCTGGAACAGTCCCTCTAACTCACCAGCACTCGAATATCAAATCTCTGCTCCTGAGGTAGGTACTTTGGAACCTGAAGCACACAGTTCATTGCTGTGCCAATCAAGCCATCCTGTTCTCCCGTTTTGGTGCTGCCCCACTCTGCAATAAAGATGATTACAACGTGAAAATTATACAATGGGATTCTTCTATATGACAATACTAAACAATATTCATTAACATCGATATTAAAAGTTAGAAATGTATAGCTATTTCTTTATTGAAATATATTTTTGGCTGTACTTGTAAACCAAGCTACTGGGCCAGTCCTGACAGTATCACCCCTATAAGTAGCTCTACCGATATACATAAGTGAATTACATGATGGAGATTTAAAAAAAAAAAAAAATCACTACATTAAAAAAAGAAACAAGGGTAATAACTTGTTTTTACATGTAATATACATTATTTCAGTGAGAATATGTGTAGAAAATATTACTTACCATTATCATTAGTTAAATTGAGCAATACCCCAATGATGGCCCTCATGCAGTCTTCTACGGCTTTGCCCACATGGTTGGTTACATTCTGGTGAGGCAGAGGCTTACTGTCAGGTAAGCATATACTGTTCTCAGCACGGTTATACTGCTGAATCAATCCTTCACAATGCTGTAATGCTCTTAAGAGAAAACAAATTTAGTTATACACTAAGAACTACTACTTGTACCTTAAATATTTTAAATGTCATAAATGCTGCCAAATTAATTTCTCTTTCTACTCCAGAAGTTATAATGTATTAACTATTTAGTCATATATTAATACCATACTAAGCATTAAATTTTAAGAAAACTCAATTAATTTAAATTTTTCTAAGTAAAGCTAAAATTATAAAGTCAATGCAGAAGTTTACATTTGTACTAAAGTCCCCATTTTACCAATCTCTCCAACACAATAAACAATGCCTCCCCAAACAAGGTAAAACCTCTAAAAGCTAACACTGGACATTTCTGAATTTCATTCAGATGTTCTTTATTTAGGATGCAAGCTCTTAGCAGGTAAATAATACATAATAAATAATCCTGCATAAAAAAAATAATCCTGCATAGATGGTATTAAATAGTTCATAAAAATTAGAGCAAATCATATTTTTTAACATGAAGTCATTTAACTGACATGTCTCCTGCCAGCCAGCCATATAAGGGTATCAGCTGCATCCCAAAGATTCTCAAGATGCTATCCAAAATAACAAGGAAATGTAATCCTTAAGTGAGTGTAGTATTTCTGAAGCCTCTCTTTATTTACTTATTTATTTATTTATATTTATTTATTTATTTATTTTTTTTTTAACATTTCCATAATCTGGCTTTTTTTTTTTTTTTTTTTTTTTATTTATGATAGTCACACAGAGAGAGAGAGAGAGAGAGAGGGGGGGGGGGGGCAGAGACACAGGCAGAGGGAGAAGCAGGCTCCATGCACCAGGAGCCCGATGTGGGATTTGATCCCGGGTCTCCAGGATCACGCCCCTGGGCCAAAGGCAGGCGCCAAACCTCTGCGCCACCCAGGGATCCCTGAAGCCTCTCTTTAAATCATCAAGTCTGTTAATTTAAAAAAGTCTCTGAGAGATGAAGTAAGCTGACTCTGTCAGTTGATTCCTCATGTGCTATATATACTATACAAAACCCTTAAAGAAAATTGTGGTGTTATCTAGTCCCTCTCTAAGAGGCTTCTCCTTAAAACAGACCATACGGTTAGGAAGGTGTTCCTCATATCTAATCTAAAATAATTTGTTGTTCAGATGTTTGAAGATGTTAACCAGAACTACCATGCTGTTATTGTCACGGTTTGGGTTGGTAAACGAGAGGAGAACAGTGGGGGTGTATATTCATCTTTCAATATGCTATCCCTGCATTTATCAGGTTCCTACTGAAAAGTTAAAAAGCCAGAGAGAGGAGTGTTAGGGTACTACGTGTGATACAAAATTTATAAACATAAGGCCAAAAAAGAGGGGAAACCTATAGATCTAATGAAAACTAAAGACTACCAGAAATTTAAGACTATTGGAAATCTGGATACTGACTAGACATATGATAATATTAAGCAATCAGTCATTTATAGGGTATGAAAATAGTGCTGTGGTTACATCTTTTAAAGAGTCCTCTTTTAAGAAATTATACTCAAGTTTTTAATGGATTAAATTATATGAAATCTGTAATTTGCTTCAAAATAATATAGAAATAGGGTTTACAGATGGAAACAAGACTGCCAATGGGTGATGATTATTCAAGATGAATAGCATGTGCATCAGGATTTATCATACTATTTTGTCTATTTTTGTCTATGTTTGAAATGCACCAAAATAAGAGATTAAAAAACAGACGAACTTGAGTCAGGCAACACTGGGCCTCTGATATTATTCCAAGGACTTTGGACACACACTGAAAGACAATAAGAGATTTGGAATTTGGGATTATTTTTAAAAAGTGGAGCCCCTGTGGTATCATGTCGGACATGCTGGAGGCCAGAGAACTAGGGCAGAGATACCAAGAACTAGGACGGAGATATTAGGAAGAGACTGTTGTAGTAAGCCTGAACCAAGGCTGGAGAAAAACTGGCAATTTTACGTGAACTGAGGTGATAGCATTAGCCTGATGTCATATAAACTGGACAAAGAGTGTGAAAGAGGGGGACCTGCAACAGAGATCTGCAGGAACAGGTACGAAGGATGAAGAGGGTTAGAAAAAGACCATATAAAAAAAAAAAAAAAAAGAAAAAGACCATATACAGTAAAAATAAGGATTAATATGTAGTTTTTACCATATGCTAAGAATTGTTTAGGCCTTTATACTTTAACACCTTAATACATATTGTACACAGTATATGAGACATTTAAAAATCACTTAAAATATTTTACATATACACATATTTAATACATATTTTTGAAAATGTATATAGTTTAACACATATTAAGCATATATATAAAATTTCTTTTTATTGTTACAACCAGGTAGGTAGGGATGCCTAGGGCCTAGGTGGCTTAGTGGTTGAGTGTCTGCCTTTGGCTCAGGGTGTGACCCTGGGGTCCCAGGATCGAGTCCCACATCAGGTTCCCTGCAGGGAGCCTGCTTCACCCTCTGCCTGTGTCTCTGCCTCTCTCTGTCTTTCATCAATAAATACATAAAATCTTAAAAAAAAAAAAAAAAAAAAAAAAAAACCAGGTAGGTAGATGCAATTATTACCCCCCCTTCTAGAGAACGTGTAGCCCAGTAAATGACTTGCCCAAAGTGACAGGGCTGAAGTCATGAAGCTGGGAACTACGTTTAGTCATTCTGGCTCCAGAATGTGTATTCCTAACTTTTGTACTACACTATACTAGTTCTGGTTCACAGAACTTGACAGAAGTATTTTACGAAGTAGAAACCTTTATGGTCAACTCAAATGCCTTAAATAAACAGCAAGATTTATTATTTTTTAAAATTTATTTATTTTAGAGAGCGAGAGAGTGAGCACACAACAAAAGGGACAGAGGGAGAGAGAGATAATCTCAAGCAGACTCCCTGCTGAACACGGAGCCGGACAGGGGCTTGGTCCCAGGACCCTGAGATCATGACCTGAGCCAAACTGGACACTTAACCAGCTGTACCACCCAGGCACCAGAGTAAATAGCATGATATTTAAGAAAAACTTACTTAGCTGAAGAAACAATGAGTTGTGAATCTTTATATGCTATCAAGTAGCTTTGATTCTCTGGATTATGCACTGTTACCTAAAAGGGGAAAATGTGAAATAACTGTGGCAATCCATAGCTATCATTCATTCACATACAATATACTATCCCCTATACTGTAAAAGACAAAGATAGGAAAGAATCAGCCCTTGTCATCTAAGGAAATAACCAGCATGTTCCAAATTTACAGTAGAGAGCTATTCCTTTATTACAAAATTAAAACACTGTTATAATTGCTTCCTCATTAAGTAACAAATTTTGCACTACACATTCATTGTAACGAATTACCAATCACTCCGAACGTCAGAAAAGAGCAGTCTCTAATTTATAACTAATAAACTCCTAAGTGGATTCATTTAGAATAAAAAAAATACTACCGGCTTAATTCACCTGAAGCACTCTAAAAGTGAGAAGAACAATTTCCAGTTTGCCCACACCAGGAACTTTTAATGTACACTAGGTTATTTTCCCAGAGGTTTAAAAAGTACCTAGCTAATCCAATCTATTCATTCTGAAATGTACTGGCAGCATAAACTGTAACCTACACTGAACTAGGTTAAATCACTCATAAAAGCCAAAGGACAAATATACTTACAGCACACGCGGTTTAAAAGTATCATTCTTCAAAGCCAAATATAAGCTGTGATTACAATGTGACCCAAATAGCTAAGTTATGGAAATCCTTATTAATTAAAAAACAAAAACCTGACACCTCTTAACTATCATTTTCCACAAACAAGTTAATATATGTAAGCAGAATTCCACATTAAGGAAGAACAGTAACATTCTGAAGTAAAAAAAACGAAACCTGAACATGCAAGGCTTCCCAAAGAGTGACAATATACATGTTCTTAAACTAAACTGGTTAACTTGTTCATTAACATTGGCTGCTCAAAGAATGCATAATAGTTTCAATTTGGATTACAGAAGTAAAACTAACTAACTTTGGGTACATTTAATATAAAATATTTGACAGTGTCCCACACACAGTTATAATTAAATAATTTTCTCAACACAGTTGTCCATACTTACACTTTCTAAAACTCGTAAACATCTCTCTGCTCCCCATAATGAGGCTACCAGTTTCTCTTCATCTTCATCTCTACTTAAATGATCCACACATTCTTTCACTAGGAGAAATGAAATGGATATAAAATTAGTATGTCTCATCACAATATTTGCCCCCTTAACTAACATTAAAAGATATCTGTATACATTTGAGTATGCAAGAACCTCTCTGAACATTATTTATTCTGACTTTCATAAAACTCTGACATGTTGAAATATATGAGCCTTTTATTGTAATTATTTCCATAATTCCCCAATATCACAGTGCTAATCTAATGGCTTTTCCTTTAAAAGTTCAAATTTTACAAGATGCTACTAAAAAGAACAGATCTTTTAAAATAATGCAGTAATTTTTCTGAAGTATGTACATAGAATATTTTCTTCAGGCTTTAAGTAACATATAAAAATGTTGTATGTGTTTATGTCATACCTTTATCTACAATATGATCCAGACCACCCAAAAGCCGGAGTTCTTCTTTAAACCAGTCTCCTGCTCGTTTAGAAGTAAGGGACAGCAAGGTCTCCATAGCTAAATGCCCAGTCTAAAACAAGAGGCACCATTAATGAATATTGACTTTTAGCAATAATTCTGAGGCAACACTTCTGGAGATTGTTTTTAGACAAGTTCACTGCACGCGACCAGCCCATAGTATTCTTTATAATACAGTAAGTAGGGATCCCTGGGTGGCTCAGCGGTTTCGCGCCTGCCTTTGGCCCAGGGCGCAATCCTGGAGTCCCGGGATCGAGTCCCACGTCGGGCTCCCGGCATGGAGCCTGTTTCTCCCTCTGCCTGTGTCTCTGCCTCTCAATCTCTCTCTCATAAATAAATAAAAATAAATCTTTAAAAAATATATATATAATACAGTAAGTACTTTTATAAGCAAAATGGAACTAATTTTTATCAGAATAGTCTAAGTTGAAGAAACATTTTTAACCACTGGCTTGTTTCACAGAGAAAACCCCTTATTTAAAGTAGTCTATCATTTGTCAATCCAATAAAATAATTGGTGCTGTTATTTTTTTGGTACAGAGGCACAAAAATACAACTGTTGAATCAAAGTGCAAATGTATATTAACTATAAATCACTATATTGGATTAATTCACCACAAAAGCTGTAACACTTAAATCCAGGAGCAAACTGCAGGTATGTCAGTGGCTCCAAATCCTCAAAAGCACTCATTATCACTACATTTTTGCCAAAGGCTAAACAATGATCTCTTCTTGCTTTGGTTTGAATTTTTCTAACTACAGTAAACTTGTATATTTTTTCACATATTTATAAACTAACTGTATTTCTCCTACTACAAGTGAGTCCCCTATCAATCATTATTTTCCTTGTAAAGCTACTTGTTTTGTTCTTACTCTTCTGTAGATTTTCTTATCTATTCTAAATAAAAACCCTAAAAAAAAAAATAAATAATAATAAATAAATAAATAAATAAATACCCTGTTACTTTTAGGGGTTCAGATTCACCAATCTTTAACTTTATATGCAGGGTTAGCAGCTTGTAGTTATCATGACAAAAGTATATGTAAATAATGATTGAGAACTACCACTAGAAGAAACATAGAACAGTAAGTTACAACTGGACTAGAGGTTTTCTTCCTCTTGATTTGACTTTAATTATTATTTTTCTTTCTCACTGTGTTTCCTTTTAAAAGCATATGGCCACCCTCCAACAAAGAACAATCTGGTTCCTGTTGCAATAAGGAACAACAGCATAACAAAATTAGCAAAGCTGATAAGACCTGGTTTTCTTTCCAAACCATCTTTCCTTTCAAAGATACAAGTTTACATTAAGTCCTCCTGGCCTATTTAGAAGATAGATTAGATAGAGAGAAATGTAAAAACCAGAGCTTACCAGCAAAAATCTTAGTATTATAGACTTAGAAGAGATCTAGACTATTTTAGTCTATTCCTTAAAAAAAAAAAAAAAAAAAGAAAAGGTTGATGCGGTCCAAGGTGACAAAGAATTAGAAAACGTCACTATAAAAAGATTCTATTTTGCCCAATTCTTATTCTAAGTCCCGGAAAAAGTAATTTAATGAGATCAATTCAGGTATACTAACTCACAGTAATAATAAAGCTGAAGCCTAATGAGGCTTTCTTTGTTATAGAAAGGGGACAGTAATTTGATGTTAAAATAGCAAAAAATCATAAAGTTTGTATGTTAAAAAGGGATTTCAGTTTGTCTCCTATAGACATAAAAAGAATTGTCTGATGTTTTAGGCTATATGGATATAGCCTACTCGTAAGGTAGCAATTAAAAATAACCTACAATTCAATTTATATAAAAATTGGACTTGTCCTCAGAGAGTTAAAGCATAGTCAAATCATTAATCAGAATACTAATCAGCAATTGTTAGCTCTCAGTTACATGAATTCTATATGAGAAAACTATTTTAAATTATCTTCCATGGCACTTCAAAAATAGCATATATCAAGGAAAAATTAATAAAAAAAAACCCTAATGAGTAGAGGGATAATCAATATAGAAAATAACATCTCTTGTAAGATTTAAAACAAATACAATATTCAAGAAAACCGAAATTGGGAGGGAAAAGAGGCAATTAGCAACTGTGTTCTCATTTTAATCAAGTAAGTAAATTACTTAACATGATATAAGAAAGTTATTATATCACTATTTACCATCCTAATAAATTCAACAAACCATGGAGAAAATTCAGTGAACAAGTTTATCACCATGTTATTTTAACAGCAAATGCCTGGGAAGAATCTAAAATGTTGAACATGGGAAACCTCTGCAAAAAAGGTACATTTATTCAATGATGCAGCAAATAAAAATTATCTCAAACTTCTTCTTTCATATCATTAAATAAAAATCTGTATAGGCAGCAAAAGTGTTAAAAATTAGAAATATATATTTTTAAAGATTTTATTTATTTATTCATGAGAGGCACACAGAGAGAGAGGCAGAGACACAGGCAGAGGGAGAAGCAGGCTTCCTGCAGGGAGCCCAACGTGGGACTCATCCCAGGTCTCCAGGATCACACCCTGGGCTGAAGGCGGCACTAAACCACTGAGCCACCTGGGCTGCTCTAGAAATATATTTTAAACACAGTATACAAATAGTCTAGTGAGATAGAGGCATCTTTATACACCACCTGAGCTTAGCAGGTATTTTTTCAACTTTAATAAGTACTGAGTATATTCAATTTGGTATCTTGCCTTTTAATGTTAACCTGCTCTTCTCTCCCTCAAGCCTGTTTTATACAAATATCTTACTCTACCTTAAACAGACCAATATCCCTAAGTCATAGTTGGCTAGCAAAAAGCATTCTATAAATTTTGAAGCAAATGCTGCAATCTTCAGTTTACGAGGCAGTAGAAAAAACAATGTTTATACAGTTTTGATGTTGGAAATATCTGAAAGTCAGGTTATATATAAATAAATAATCTTATCTTTTCAAAATGACAAGGCAAATCATCTTCTACTGGCTAGTAACCTGTGGGGATATTACTGATTCTATAAGTAAAAAAAGCCAGAGGAAAGGAGAATTGGAATCAACCAGAAGCAAGACAGCCAGATTAAACTTCAGGAGGTGGGCTGAGCCTAAGAGACCCCAGTATTATGACAAACACTGTTCCAGGGAAGGCAGGTGCCTACAAAACTTCCTTCTGGGTCTTGGACCCTGGAGGAGTTAACCAGACACCTTGAGATACTCTGGAGTGATTACTCATTTAAATGGCCCTTGCAAATCCTCTGCATCTTTATTCCTGAAACCCAGAGACTGAGAATTAAAATCCCTAATAGCCTAAATATAGTTAATATATACACACACACAAGAGAAAGGATAGACAAAATGTAAGAAAATTTACTGGCAAACCATCTAAATATACACGGGATAGTTTAGGAATTTAGGAACAGAATTATGCTCAGAGCTAAACTTTAGAAGAGCTTCCCAATTTTGACCAAGAGGTTAAATGATTTCTCAAAGTCACACACCTACTGTGACTAATATAAAATTTCTGAAAGTAATTTTAGATTTTACAGTGGAAGGAAGGAACCCACCGTTATATTTTCTAGATCAAGATGCTTGTTGTGTACAGTTTCACAGAGCCTTCGAATTTTTTCTTTGATTTTGTTCATGTCTTTTTCATTCAGTAGCTTAGCTGAAGAAGCATCTTGTTCCAGTTCTAGAAGTCGAATCATTAGATCTAGGCTAGCTCTATCAAGATCCATGTTCAGACGATCTCTACTCAGTATGTACATGAGGGCAGCTGTACAAAGGGACAGATTCTTCAAAAGATAAAAATAAAAGTTAATGTGAGTAATTGGTGACATTTCAGTTAATGACACTGTTTTGACATTTGTTCACATGTTGGAAGCCTTGAAAATGTTTTATTCAATGAAAATGCCCCCCCCTCCTTTAGAATACTCTAGGAAAACATGAATTTAATAAAGCTGTTACTTAAAATTTTCCTTTCTAGACGTCTTCCCCATATCAAAACTCCCAAACTAGAAGAATGTGAGTGGCAATACATTTCTCTTTAGCCATTCTATGCTGAATTTATAGAGCATTGTTCCAGCTTTGCATATACACACAAAATTTTTTATACTCTACCTCACTTTATGATATAGTTAATAAAGTTGAATTTTAATCTTAAATCAATAATGTATAGGGGTCTTAAAGTCTGCATCAGACACTTAGCTATTTTTTCTATAAAATAAACACAGCTAAATTTGTCAAAAATATAAAGCTAGGATGACTCAATCCCACAACCAAGAAGAGATCATGACCCAAGCAAAATCAAGAGTCAAGCGCTTAACTGACTGAGCCACCAGGTGCTGCCAAATAGACTAAAAATTTTTAAATAATGCTTCCTAAAACCAGAAACTTAAAAATACCTGATGGTGCTGGGAATCATCCAAGGTTTTAAAGACCATTGCTACCATTCCATGTGCTCTCAGGTGCATTCGAAAACTGGGCATGGCACATTTAGTAGCCAAGCTAATAACACTAGGAGAAAACAGACCAGGTTAGGGGGTATTGAAAATAAGTAGTCATTAGTTTTTTGTTAGCACAATACCAAGAGAAGCAAATGGGGAAGGGAAGGGGTGTCAAGCCACTTGCCCATATGGATAGCAATATAAAACACACGGGCAAACCTAATTATTAAAAATCATACATAGTTAAGTGATTAGTATAAATAACAATGATCACCATTGTATTCCTTACACTACTACTACCATTAAAAGCAAAAAGTCTCAACTACCTTTCATAATGCTTCTGATACATGGAAGACTATAGATAATACTTGAAAGGATATATTCCAACTGACTGGATAATTCAATCAAATTAAGATATTCAATCCATTATAGTATGTGAAGGATGATCCAAATCAAAACATGCTTAAATCAAACACATTTATCATTTGTCTAAAATCTGGGACTGAAAAAGATTTTTTTAGCCTAACACTTCTTTTAAGCATCTCTAAATTAAAGCCTATATACTATGCTAATAGGGTACAAGCATCCACCTTTCCTCTGTCCATGCAGAATCAAGTCCCTATATAAAAAATCAGCCACTTTTAACTTACTACCATGGGCTATAAACTATATTCATGATAACAAAATCACAAATGTTTGGCTCTTTGGTTGGAAAATTTTAGTGAGAGCATGCATACATTTATCAAATATAAAAATAAGACCTCACCTAAGGCAACGTGTGTTTAGAGGCTGAGTGCTCTTTAAGCCACTTAACAGGTACTCAATGTCATCAGTGAATTCTTGATTCTCACCAAATTCCACCACATCATTGAAGTGCTTCACATGCTGAACAACAGTATACAACTGCGAAGAAAAAATAAGTCCACTTCTTTGGTAACCATGAACCAGCACATTAAAATCTATGAGCTGTATTTCATTTAGAAGTGTATAGAAGAGTTCATTATATGGCAACTAAAAGAAATGTTTTAAAAACACTGGTAGTACTAGGAAAGGTAAGTTCGTGGATATCTGTTCAAGACATTTTTAAAGGCTAAATGTTACATACAAAAATCTATCCACGTGCAGTAAAACTGTATATGGCTGCTTACTTCTTTGTCTTCTTTTCTGCATTTCAGTGCAGTAACTATATCTTGGTAGGGCTGAGTAGGTATTGTCACAGTTTTTATCACTTTGGGTGGTGGTGCAGGAGCCTTAAAAACTCCATCATCTTTTTGATTTGGTTCCTTTGAAGACAGCCTCACCTATTAATAAAGGTATTAAATTATTGTTCTAAATATATAAAAATAGTAACATCTCATCTACCTAGCAAATTTGGCTTAAAAATTTAAAAAAAGGAGGCCTCTGAAAGGTCATAAGGGCTACTTTAAAATTCTATGCACTGCTAGGTAAGACTCATAAAAGAACCGCTCAGGAATTCCTTCTGGTCTTTTTGAACCTCATGACATGATTTGTTACTTGTCTCCAAGACCATTAGAAGGAATAAAGAACCACAATTACACACATAAATAGCATTGATAAAAGGCCAGGAATGGGACAAGAAAATCACAACAGATAGACAAGAGAACTTTTAAAATAAAGAATCTGTAATGTAGGGTATAAATAATCATAATAAAAGCCTGGTATATAATTACTAATATACACAAGGATGATTTTATACTAGTATACAGAGTTTAATATATTCAAATTTAAGAAGACAAGGAACTGTATATTATTATATTTTAGAAAGAGCTCTATCCCTAATTCTTTTGTCGTTATAAAGATTCATTCCTTGACATACTGTGACTGAGGTATTACCAATAATTTAAAAGTATTAATCTATGGTCCTTCCAGTTATTCTAAAGAAAATAACTTGATAAGAATTTTTCATATGTGCTTTTAATTGAAAGCTATTACTGGAATGCAGGAAAAAGTTCTCCTCCAAAAAGTAAATTAACCACTCAAAGCTACATAGGATATAATTTATAATAGTCTTAATAGCTAACATAAACTTCAAATATGGAATAATTTACCCTTAAAACACTAAGTACAGTAATTCCATAAGATCTGGGTCAGGAGAAAAACATGTTCCAATGTTTTTAAGGCTTTTATCTATAAACTAGTAGCATCAGAACTTCAGTAATTGTGTCCACAACCCTCACTTTTCCCATGAATTAAACTGAAGCTGCTCAATTTTAATGAGGAGTCCAAAATAAACTGTTAAAGTCAAAGATTTTCAAACTGTAAATAAAAAGCAACAGCTTTAAAAAAATGAAATTAAAATTTTTAGTTCACTTACTGTGGCACTCTGAGGTTTTACTATTGGTGGCCCAGGCAGCTCTTCAGAGTCTGGATGGTTCCAATGTCTAGCATTATATACAGCTTTTGTAGGAGACTAGAGAAATGAGAAAAAGATTAACTGTTTCCTTCTCATTTTGCATCCTTATATAAGTGTCTCATCTAAACAAAATAAAATCACAAAGAATAACTTAAATACTTAAACACGTATCCTAGACAGAGCAGGATAGACCATACCTGGCTTGTATTCGCATGTGCCCCCACGCCTATGGAATCACTGTGGTGTTCTATCACATCAACAATTGGTGCTGTGGGCAACTATTACCAGCCTGTACTAACTTACTAATCAAGATAGTTAATTCGGGATCCCTGGGTGGCTCAGTGGTTGAGCATCTGCCTTTGGCTCAGGGCGTGATCCCAGGGTCTTGGGATTGAGCCCTATATCAGGCTCCCAACAGGAAGGAAGCCTGCATCTCCCTCTACCTGTGTCTCTGCCTCTCTCTCATGAATAAAATCTTAAAAAAAAAAAAAAAAAAAAGATAGTTAATTCAACATATACTTTATTCCACATACTACTGATTCATGCTGTTTATTCTTCCAATAATGTTAAGGCAGCTTATGAAAAGTAACAAAGATCCATATTATTCATTTTTCAGTGAAACTGTTGGGGCCAGATGAGTAACATTACTAAGAAGTTTTCAAAGTTTTAAAAAGTAGTTATAGTATATATACAGCATATATTACATAACACAGGGGAATCTAAAGCAGTACTATGTAATAACATATATGATTCCTGCAGCAAAATATATATTTCCATGAAGTGGGATAAAGATGTAAACTGCTCCATCTCAGTTCAGGTCAGTGTACTAGCAAATCAATTTAATGCAAACTTAATGAAAATAATTTTCAGTTTTAACACTCTGAATTTCAGAATTGAGAATAAAGAACCATGAACCTTTATAATCAAATCCAAAGAATTAAATCTGCATAAAAACCACAAAAAATCCTCACTTTCCAAAGGAGACTGATTAAACAATGGAGAACATTTTTTTTCTATCCTTTACAAAAGTAATGTTAAATTTTGTCCTTTAAGAGGCGCCTGAAAAAAACAAAAACAAAAAAAAGAGGTGCCTGGGTGGCTCAGACAGTGAAGCACCTGCCGTAGGCTCAGGTCATGATCCCAGGGTCCTGGAATCAAGCCCCAAGTCAGGCTCTCAGGCTCAGCCAAGGAGCCTGCTTCTCCCTCTCCCCATGCTTGCGCTCTCTCTCCCCATCCCCCAAATATATAAAATCTTTAAACAAAAATTTTATCCTTTAAGCTTCAAAGAAATGGTGTCCCTAGAGATTTTCTGATTTTGAGAGTATAATAATCTTCACATTTTCAGTACTACAAAAAATAAGAGTACAAGTGGGGAAACATACTTTAAGATAGGCCAAAAGTCTACGTCAAGAGGATCCCTGGGTGGCTCAGCGGTTTAGCGCCTGCCTTTGGCCCAGGGCACTATCCTGGAATCCCGGGATCGAGTCCCACATCAGGCTCCCGGCATGGAGCCTGCTTCTCCCTCCTCCTGTGTCTCTGCCTCTCTCCTCTCTCTATGTCGATCATAAGTAAGTAAGTAAGTAAGTAAGTAAGTAAGTAAGTAAGTAAATAAATAAATAAATAAATAAATAAATAAATAAATAAATAAATCTTTAAAAAAAAAGTCTACGTCAAAAATGTAACCATCTTCCCTTACCAGCTGCAGTTAACAGACTAGAATTAAGCATCAAAGTTATCTTTTTTCAAATATTATCTTTAAATAACCACATTGTGACATGAAGATAACAAGTGTAAGCTCCATAAGAACTGGTTTATTAAAAGCTAAAAGTTTAAATTGATTTGCATATTAAATGTTAGAAGATGCTTAATACTAAAAGGAATCCTACTATGAAAGTAGGAGCATAAAGTCTCTCACCTGTATTATGTATATAAACCCATTTTTCTTACATACCACATTTACATAAAGTGAGGATACAATGGTAATCTAACGCAATTTATATATCCAGGCAATGACTTGATCAGGCCTCTTAAGACACAACCACATAGAACAGACTCAACATAAATTTTAAAACCCAGCTCTTTATTCCTGTTTTTCTCTCAAACATCAGCTATATATGCCTACTAGTTGTTAGATCCCTCATTTAAGCAACTTTAATACCCAAAGCACAGTCATGAGCCCAGAAAGATAAAGGACATTTGGAAAGAACAGATGCCTCAAAGTGCAAGTGCTTTACTTCTTTTTAAAAAGGATTGATGGAGGGGATCCCTGGGTGGCTCAGCAGTTTAGCACCTGCCTTTGGCCCAGTGCATGATCCTGGAGTCCCGGGACCAAGACCCATGTCGGGCTCCCTGCATGGAGCCTGCTTCTCCCTCTGCCTGTGTCTCTCCCAGCAAAACAGTGAGGTACTGGCATAAACAGATATAAAGACCAATGGAACAAAACAGAGAGCTAAGAAATAAATGTACATAGTCTAATGATCTTCACCAAGGGTGCCAAACCTACACACACAATGGGGATAGTCTCTTCAACAGATGATGCTGGGAAAACTAGGTCTCATACACAAAAGAATGAAATTGGACCATTATCTTACACTATACACAAAAATCAACTCAAAATGGATTTAGCCTAACAGTACATAGAATAACCAAATAACTTATGTTAAAAGGACCTATTCAATGAACTTTGTTTACTCTGTTGAATAAAGCAATTTAGTAATACTGTTATTTTAAAAGGTTTTGATGATTTATCATATTAATGCTCATCTAAAAGAAAGTGGATCCAATTAGAACTGTTCCTTGACTATTACTTCAAAGTTCTACATGGTTAATATAGGGTTTATTATAAGGAGGGGGAGAAGATGAAGATACATACTACTAATTAAAAATTAAAATAAAAAATAACATTTGGATGTAGTATGCACTCGCATACACAAGAGATGGGGGTGGATAAGAAGGGTGATATTAATTCTTGAGCTCTTTACATCACTCCAAATTCCACATACACCTAAGTGATTTGTATATGGAGACTCCACAAAAATACTATGTTACATGCTATGGTCACTTAGTAAAAATCACTGTACGGTATCTGTAAATACGCCATATAGCAATCAACTTTTCAAGGGAGATGAAAATCATCCTTATCATTCAGCAGCCCAGCTAAGTTTTAACCAGGTCATCCAGATTGCACTAGGCTTACCTTTTTAATCTGGTTAATTCTGTTCTGGTTTAAAAAGCAGACATATCACATTAACCAAATTCCTGAACTTTTCTCAGTGTTAAAATATTTGTGGATTCTGCTTGTTCTAATCTAACCTAATGAGAAGAATATTTAGAACAAAATAAGAAAGCTCCTGAATAACAGTCTAAAAAATGATTTCGAATTATTTTAGCATATTTCAGTCCTAGTAATCTTAAACATACTATTCTCTTCTATTTAATTCTCCAGGGGCCTAACAAAAAAGAAAAAAACCCAAGTACAACACTCTATTACAGTGAAAGGAAAAACATGCCAGTAACAAACCTATGGAGCATTTATCCATGACAGAGAACCCAGTTTCTAAGAGAATAATGAATAAAATTGGGTTTTACAATTTTAATGCCAAGACCATGCTTAACAGATTGGCTTATTGAATCACAATTATAAAGCAGAGGAAAGAACTCCTTCATCAAAAGCTAAGAAGAAATGATAATATTATGCTATCTTTCATTGAGCTGGCTCCTAAAAGGAAAAAAAAAAATTGAAATAACTGCTTTTAAGCCATATGAATTTTTTTAACAACAGTACCAAATCTATTTCTGAGTTTTAAAGAAGACTATGTACTAAATGAAGACAAATATAGTACATTGATTAGAATTCATCTAGCCTTACCCACACAAGGGTATCATAACAGAATTGCACTCACAAGTAATTCAATCAGCATGCTCTACAACTAAATGAGTTCCAAAAAATCAAAGTGCATATGCAGGGCTTTAGTGGCAATTCAAAAAGGCAGAAAATTAATTTAAATTTGGCTTTAAAAAAAAATTAAAGTGTCCAGAAATTGCTCTTTGTTGTTTTTTATTATATTTTATTTATTCATGAGAGACACAGAGAGAGAGGCAGAATCTGAGGCAGAAGAAGCAGACTCACTGTTGGGAGCCTGATGCGGAACTCGATTCCAGGACCCCGGGATCACAACCTGAGCTCAAGGCAGATGCTCAACCACTGAGCCACCCAGGCGTCCCAGTGTCCAGAAATTGTTAATGTGGCTACACTGAGACACAAGTTACTGCAGTAATGACAATGAGACCTGTAGCATTTACTGTTAGGCTCATGGAGTAGAGCAGAAATGACAAGACTTTTCAATATTAGAAACAATTAAGGACTAATAATTTTAGATCACTTGCCAAAATAGCAATCCATGTACTTCCACAGTTTGATTTCTAGGGCGCTAAAGTAAAGCAATTGGATCCCGAAGATTACAGGTGGAGAATATTTAAAGTCTGTCCATATTCAAGTGGAGATCAAAGAAGCCTAACCAGAAGAACTCTGGACTGACAGTGACAACTGGACTGAATTAAAGTTCTTTTTAAAAGGGCTATTTTGAAGATTATGATTCTAATTTGGAGGAACTATGGTGATCAGTAGTGAAAGGAATCATATGTAAAATTCCTTAAATAAAAATTTATTGACTTGGGATGCCTGAGTGGCTTAGTAGTTGAGTGTATCCTTCAGCTCATGGCATGATCCCGGGGGTCCTGGGATCAAATTCCGTATCAGGCTCCCTATGGGGAGCCTACTTCTCTACCTATGTCTCTGCCTCTCTGTGTCTCTCATGAATAAATAAATAAATAAATCTTTAAAATAACATTACTGATTTAAAAAAAAGTTACAAAGAATTTTTTAAAAGACGGATGGGAGAAGGAGAAGGAGTTCAAGGGAGAAAGTTTTGCCAAGATTAGAAGAACTTTTAGTTCTTTAAGAAATTTCTTTTAAACATAATTATATAATCTCAAATTGTCCCACCCTGTGACCAAAAGAATCCTTAAGTAAATCTTCATAATTTGTTAAATATTCAAATTATTAAATTACTTAAAGGGGAAAATGCAAGCATGCCCTAAACTAAAATCAAGAATGAACTGCTAAAAAAAAAAAAAAAAAAAAAAAAGAAATAAAAAAAAAAAAAGAATGAACTGCTAAGAATAAGACATTTAGAATAGGTTAATATAGAGCACTATGCAGAGAATGTAATCCACAGATACAAGGGAGAAAGAGCTCAAGATCTTTTCTGCCTCATTCAATTAAACTCCACAAATAAACCTTTTAAAGAAATAGGCTATTTTTATAAAAAATTGTGTTAACTCCTATCTACATGAAGAACAATGCATACTACTAATCGATTGTTGTGAGTGTAACTTCAAAAGTATGATTGGTTGCAATGATTTTATAGAAGCAAGCCATTATCACATCAGAATTCAAAATCAAAATTTGAGCATAAACTATAAAACATCCAGATAAAAGATAAATTCAATATTTGGCACTTGATGAAAACTAATATATCTTAGCCTGCAATTCAGCAACTATTAAAAATGCTAGAATGAGCCACAGTGAAAATATCAGCTAAAATAGGTATCAGGTTTTACAACTAAAAATGCCATTAAGTATGTAATGGACCAGTTGCAAGAGAAGCTGTAAATATCTTGAGATACCCATGATTAGAGAATATTCATTCTCCTCTTCTTTTTCTTAAAAATATTAAGCTGGACACAAGCTTGTCCCGATTTTCCAACTTCTCTTACTGCTTATGTGGGCACATGACTAAGTCCTAGTCAATGATGTGTGAACAGAAGTACAGTACACCTTATGGGTCCTGGCCTCCTAGAGATGGATGGCTGCCTCATCTCCCCACTCCTTCTATACTCTTTAATAGTGTAGAGATGATAGACCACCACCACAGAGGAAGCTGGACTCTTAACAACCGAGCAACTTGAAATCAGTCTGGAGATAAATAGCCAAGGATTGGTAAGCCTGAGAAAAAGAAGCTACCTGTTTAAAAACTTATTTGGGATTTCTTTTATAGTAGCTAAGCCCAATGCTAAGAAAGCAACATGTAAATAAAATCTGCAACTGAAATTAGAATGATATCATTAAAATAAAAAAAAAACATATAATTTTAAGAATGTGAATATACAAAATTGTCCCAACATTGTATATATTTACATAATCCATACATATATAACTATAATTTAAAGGACGTATACAACATGTAAGAGAATGGAGGAAGAAAGAAACTAAGGAAAAAATATAATCCAAATCCAATTTTCAAAAAAATTATATATATATATATGATAAACCTATAGAGTGATTTCCAAGAGTTATTACTAAATTTAAAAAAACAAAGTACAGAAGAGCACATATAGATACTACTTTTTATATAAAAAGGAACAAAAATAAGAAAATTCATGTTTATTTTTAAAAAGGAAACACAAGCACTTGGCTTGCTCAGTTGATAAAGCATGCGACTCTTGATCTCAGAGTTGTGAGTTCAAGCTCCACACTGGGTGTGGAGCCTACTTTTAAGAAATACACACACACACACACACACACACATATACCTAAAATAAGAAAGGAAACACAAAAAGGATAAAGGAGATAACAATGCAATTGGTTCCCTACAAGGGGTGGGTGATGGGCTGGAACATACCTCAATGAAGTGACTCTTCACTGAACTTTTTGTGTATTTGTGATTTTTAGAAGCATATTAATGCTGTAAATATTCAAAAAACAAATTAGAAAGAATGAAAGGGGGAAAAACCCTAACACTGAAAGCAAGCCAGAACAAATAAACTTATTCATAATTCAAATGAATAGCAAACACTGAAGAAAAGACAGAAAGACAAAGAGGCAGGCAGAACTAATCTAAGCAACTTATGAACACAGTATTACACTTCATACCCTTAGTCGGTAGGTAGCAACATAGGGTGGGGCAAGTACAGGATTACAAAAACAAAAAAGTAAAACAAAATCCTGAACACATGAGATTTATTTTAACAGAATGGACAAAACAATTCTCTAACTATTTTAGGTTATAGGTGAGTGAATGTGTTGATGTTGCTGGGAGTCAAGGTTAGAGAGAAAGCAAGAAAGAACCCTGTGGAGATAGTTCAGTTTCGAGATACTGTGAACTCATGATTTCTAGAACAGGTATGTGCACATGCAGAAACCTATACATGGGGATCCGTGGGTGGCACAGCGGTTTAGCGCCTGCCTTTGGCCCAGGGCGTGATCCTGGAGACCCGGGATCGAATCCCACGTCGGGTTCCCGGTGCATGGAGCCTGCTTCTCCCTCTGCCTGTGTCTCTGCCTCTCTCTCTCTCTCTCTCTGTGACTATCATAAATAAATAAAAAATTAAAAAAAAAAGAAACCTATACATGTATGTGAACATATATGCATATACATGCATGCTTCCTACTGCCATCTGCTAAAAGGGTCAAGAAGCAATGAGAACACATTTAGTGCCCAGATCTTGGCCTCTAATACCATTCCCCAGAGGGAATGGAGAGACTCATCAGAGAATGGGCCTGATTCCAGGGATGGAGCAGAGGTACAAGATGAACCTGGAACATTGTGTTCTGCCAGAAAATAAGGAAGTGCTCACAGAAGATGGCATGTCACAGATACAAGAGTTCCAGCTTTTAACCAGCCAAATCAAGATAAATTAGCTCCAAAATAAGTAATGAATTATGAGCCATTAAAAAAGAGAGAGAGGGATACCTGGGTGGCTCAGTCAGTTAAGGATCTGACTCCTGATTGTGGCCTAGGTCAAGATCTTGGGAGTTGTGAGATCAAGTCCCACACTGGGCTCCGCACTCACTGCAGTCAGCTTGAGATTCTCTCCCTCTCCTCTACCCCTCCCCCAACTTGTGATTTTTTTTTTTTTTAAGATTTTATTTATTTATTCATGAGAATACACGGGGGGGGGGGGGGGAGGGGGCAGGCAGAGACACAGGCAGAGGGAGAAGCAGGCTCCATGCAGGGACCCCAACGTGGGACTCAATCCAGGGTCTCCAGGATCAGGCCCTGGGCTGAAGGCGGCACTAAACCGCTGAGCCACCCGGGCTGCCCACCCTCCCCCAACTTGTGCACTTTCTCTCTCTCAAATAAATACAACCTTTAAAAAGAGGGACAGAGATTCATGAGTCTATACTGATAAAAGAAAAAGTAGGGAGAAGGGTTGGCTCAGGCTTATAGCAGTACTAAGAACTGACTGGTGAATGTGGAGGGAGTATGAGAGATGAAAAATGATTATTTTGCAACCAGCACAATAAACACTGGATCATGAAAGAATCCTCACATATACTAAATCTAAAAGTATAGTCTAATGAAAAATAGGGTATTTGAATAGTTTTAAAGTATCTCTTCAAAGACTGCTTTTGAGTTGCAAGGGAAAAAAATAGTTTATATATATATATATATATATATAAAGAGACAACCCCTTGACTGGATGATCATAATGAATATCCTCCAGATGTGATACACTGAAAAAAAAAAAGAACACATCATCACTTATACAGTAACCGGGCCTAGAATGAATAACTTGAATCTAATCAAGAGAAACTTGAGACTAAACCAAAATGAGATGCTTTTTTTAATGGGATCAGGGGATGCCAATGTTATAAAAGACAGAGATTATAGAAATATTCCAGGTTAGAGGAGACTAAAGAGATTTAGCAGTTAAATAAAATACCTCACCCTAGACTGGACCCTGTACCAGGAGGGAAGAAAATGTTATAAAGGACGTTACTGTGTCAAATGACCGAACTGAAACAGCAGATTAGGTAAAAATATTGGAACGATGTTAAATTTACTACTGCAGTTTGATTACTACAGATGGAGACCTATACCTGACTAGGAAATATACACTATATTTAAGGGTAAAAAACTATGATATATGTAATTTACCTTTAAATATTCAGGGGAAAAAATCAAGTATGCACATATATGAGTATACATACACACAAGAAGAGACAGAAAAAATAAATGAAAAACCCAATACTAAGATAATCAGGATAAGGACTGTGCTTTGTATTAGTTTATTTTTGCAATTCTCCTGTAATTTTCGAAGTATTTCCAGATAAAACCAGTTTTTAAAAATTTAAGTTCTCTTAGAAAACTTAAAAAATTGAAAAGATAGAAGTCTTTTATCATTCTATCAGTTAATATTTTAATTTCCATGAAGCAACTGTATCAAATACAGACAAGATAAGACAACTAAAAAGGACAAAGTTGTTTAGATAAGACAACTAAAAAACCAAAGAGTAATAAAAAGATGATTAAAACATAACCCACATACTTGACCCAAGGATGGTAAGGGTTTTCTATTTTTAATGGTTCTTCCTAAAAAGTAAAGGGGCCACTGACAACCATCTCTGCCCCAGCTTCTAAGACTCTCAAGGTTCTATTCGCGGTAGGCCTTATGAAATCCATCAAGACAAAAAGGCTTGAATTCAGACTTCACCTCATTCTATTCCTTACCATTTCTTAACAGTTTCCTCATTTATTTTCAACCTGGTTCTACCAAATTTCTATCTGTATACTTTCTCAAATGTTTTTTATATGGGCAACACAGAAATCATAGCTAAACATAAATAGATACAACTGTATTTCAACTTAATACAAAATTCCAGATCAAGTCCAGTTAAAAGGATAAAAGAGAAAAAAAACATAAGAGAGAGAAATAAGAATGGACCATTAGTTTTGGAGGTAATCCTTATATTCTTAAGTCCTCATGAAGAAAAATGATTAGACTACAAGGGTACAAAAATGTAATGATTATCATTAACACATACATGAATCTAGGGTTTCCATTTCTGGATTTGATGCTGAAACAGGGACCAAATTCACTTTTTCATCTGAAAATAACTGGGCAAAATTTATGAAACCATTTTTGGAAAATGGACATCAGACAGCACAGCACAATGATCCCTGAGAAGGCAAAAATATGAACTAAATCCTATAATTGCCTGAGTTTCCAGGCAATGGCCCAAGAAGGGAGTACAGTTCAACCAGTAGCATTCTCTCTTATTGAGACAGAACCAGAAAGACGAAGGTGGCTAGTTTGTAGAGCACAGTACCAGAGGAGAGAGCTGCTCAAAGTACTTTGGACATACAGAGGGGTCCCCATCAAATACGTAGCTGAGTAATGATGAGCGAATGCGTGAAAAAAGGACCTGAAGCAGGGCATGAACTTCCCCCAGAAGAGCAAGGAAATAATCCCCAGACTCTTCTTTCCCAGAGCTAGAAAAAGTTCATGGTCCCACTAGCCATAGTGGAAAACCTTGTAATTCAGGGGAATCAGGTGATCTATTTTGGGGGGAAGAGGGGTGATCCCTAAAGACTCTCACTCACCTAAAATTTAAAACCTTCTTAAGGATCAAATATAACTTAGATGCATCTCAGAATAAGTCAAATCTTATACGGAAACATCCAACACCCAACAAAGTAAAAGCCTAAATGACTAGGATTCAATTAAAAATTAACCGGCATGCAAAGTAGGAAAATACAACCCATAAGAAAAACCAATCCACAGAAACAGACCCAGAAACAATACAGATGACAGAATGAGCAGACAAGAACATTAAAAATAACTGTAGCTATATCCCACATTTTTAAGGTAGAGGAAACACTGAAACAATGAAGACATAAAACAGACCTAAACTTACAGAGATGAAAACTTTTTTATAAATTTTTGTGGTCTGTATTTATTTTATTTATTTTTATTTTATTTTATTTTGTTTTTCTATTTTATTTTATTTTATTTTACTTCATTTTATTTATTATTTTATTATTTTATTTTATTATTTTATTTTATTTTAATTTTATGAGAGAGAGAAAGAGAGACATAGGCAGAAGGAGAAGCAGGCTCCATGCAGGGAGCCTGATGTGGGACTCGATCCCAAGACTCCAGTATCAAGCCCTGGGCTGAAGGCAGGTGCTAAACCACTGAGCCACCCAGGGATCCCCAAGATGAAAATTTTAATGGTTGAGATTAATAGCTGACTATATACTGCAGAACAACTTCAAAATGTAATAAGAGAAACCATCCAAAATAAAACAGAAAAAAAAAAAACAAAACAAAAAACAAAACCCCAAAACCAAAACAAACCAAAAAACAATGGACAAAAGACTACAGAGAAATTATGGCTACCAGAAGAGAAGTGGTGGGGAGTGGGTAAAATAGGCAAGGGTTGGATAAAGACAATACTTCTCACGATGAGCACTGAGTAACGTACAGGATTGTTGAATCACTATACTATACACCCAAAACTGATACAACACTGTATGTTAGCTATAAGGAAATTAAAACTAAAAAGGCAATAGACTGTTGATTCACTAAGAAAAAAAAAAAAAAGATGGGGGCATCTGGGTGGCTCAATCAGTTAAGCATATGACATAGGCTCATGTCATGATCCCAGGGTCCTGGAATTGAGCCCCACTTGAGGCTCCTAGCCCAGGGGGAAGTCAGCTTCTCCTTCTGCCCCTCCCCCTGTTCATGCTCTTTCTCAAATAAATAAAATCTTTAAAAAAATTTTTAAAAAGGGACGCTTGGGTGGCTCAGTGGTTGGGCATCTCCCTTCGGCACAGGGCGTGATCCTGGAGTCCTGGGATCGAGTCCCACATCGGGCGTGGAGCCTGCTTCTCCCTCTGCCTGTGTCTCTGCTTCTCTCTCTCTCTCTCTCATGAGTAAATAAATATTAAAAAATTTTTTTAATTTTTTAAAAATATCCCATTTTCACTTGGAGAATTAAGCTACTTTGAAGAGAGAGACAGCTTCAAACAGTTTCTGGACACAACATCCCTAATTACTTTAACTTCATAGTTTCTTTCTTTTAATACTTTATTTATTTATTTATTCATGAGAGACAGAGAGAGAGAGAGAGAGAGAGAGAGAGGCAGAGACACAGGCAGAGGAAGAAGCAGGAGAAGCAGGCCCCATGCAGGGAGCCTGACATGGGACTCGATCCCAGGTCTCCAGGATCAGGCCCTGGACTGAAGGCAGCGCTAAACCGCTGAGCCACCCGGGCTGCCCAACTTCATAGTTTCAAGTAAACCAGACCCTAGTCCATTTTGCAGCCCAGACCTGATACCAATCCCTCTGTAGATAACACCGCTTTGCTCTGAGCCTCTCAGTGTTTCATTTAAATTTCACTCAAGCTCCCCTGTCCTACAAAAACTTTTACTTGGTAAGAGGTCTCATCGTTCCTCTGTTACGCAGTACGCTTTACTGCAGTTAAGTCAATAAGCCTGTTTCTGTCAGACGACAGGTTTTACCAGTTGATTTTTGGCTGACTGAGGTAGGACAAGAGTCACTGCAGTACCAAAAGATGAACAAAGAGACAAAAGTATCTGAAGAATACTGGTTGAAATTTTTCCAAATTTGATAGGGTTGGCAACCATTAAATATTATATATATATTTAGTACTAAATACATATTCTTTGCTGAAAGATACTTCTAAGAATCCCAGAAATAAACATTTATGAACTCCTCCTTTATCTCAGAAAATATGAAGGTAAAACTAATATATATAGGGTCACCATCCTCAAAAAAAATACACATCTTATGTTTATTTGTGGTAATCATTAGCATGAAGTCATCAGAGTATCAAGAAAAGAAAGTCTAAGGGCACTTGGGTGGCTCAGTTACACATCTGACTCTTAATAATGATCATAGCATGATCTTTGGGTTTTGGGATACAGCTCTGTGGTGGGCTCAGCAGGGAATCTGCTTGAGATATTCATTCTCTCTCTTTGTTCCTCCCCACCCAACATGTGCATGCTCTCATTCTTGCAAATAAATAAGGGCAGCCCAAGTGGCTCAGCGGTTTAGCGCCACCTTCAGCCCAGGGCCTGATCCCGGAGACCAGGGATAGTGTCCCACGTCAGGCTCCCTGCATGGAGCCTGCTTCTCCCTCTGCCTGTGTCTCTGCCTCTGTCTCTCATGAATAAATAAATCTTTAAAACAAAACAAATAAATAAATCTTAAAAAAAAAAAAAAAGAAAAAGAAAAAAAGGAAAGAAAGCCTAGTGAGTTTTCTGTATTTCTGAATAAACTCTAACTAAAATATATCATAAAATGGAAAAACAAAATCCAAAATCTAAGCACCCTAATATACTCAGGTACACATGCTTTAGCAAAGTTTCAAATATATGCCAAAGTTCTCAGTTTTTTTCTTCTTAAAAGATTTATTTATTCATGAGACAGAGAGAGAGAGAGAGAGGCAGAGACACAGGCAGAGAGAGAAACAGGCTCCATGCAGTGAGCCCGACACGGGACTTGATCCCGAGTCTCCAGGATCACACCCTGGGCTGCAGGCAGCACTAAACCGCTGAACCACTGGGGCTGCCCAAGTTCTCAGGTTTGATTGAGAGTCAGGTTTGACTGACCTATGGTTTCATTTCCTCATTTCAAACTTCATTTTCTGGGAAGTAAGTTATGGAAAAATATTTTGAACTTTCAAACTTTAAAGGTACTCCAAGTACCCTAATAAATCTTTTTAAAAATCCTATAGGGTACCTGAGGAGCTCAGTTGGTTAAGCATTTGCCTTCCGACTCAGGTCATGATCTCGGATCTCGGAGTCCTGGGATCAAGCCCCATGTTGGGCTCCCTGCTCAGTGGGGAGTCTGCTTCTCCCTCCCCCTCTGCTACTCCCCCCGCTTGTACTCTCTCACTCTCTCTTGCTTGCATGCTCGCCCTCTCAAATAAATAAAATCATTTTTTAAAATCTTTAAAAAATATTACAAGAAAACGCCTCTCAAGAATTAATCAAGAAAAGAATTCACACTTCCCTAAACCTTTATGTAAATCAGATCCACAATTTAAGTACCTGATTTACTATTTAAGTTAAATTCTATCTATATAAAAAGATAACGGGCACCGGGGTGGCTCAGCTGAGCGATAGACTTCGGCTCATGTCACAATCTTGTGATCCTGGCTCCCATGCTCAGCAGGGAGTCTGCTTGTCCCTCTCCCTCTGCCCCTCCGCTCGCTGGTGCAGGCCCACGCTCTCAAATAAATAATGTTTAAAAAACAAAACAAAAAATATGACAGATGCTTCTGCTTTGAAATAACGCATTTGAGGAAATATTAAGACTACCAAAAAGCTTCCATAGGGAGAAAAATATTCTTCCTCACTGGACAGCCTCTTAAAGATGCTTAAAATTCTCAGCACCTAGCCCTGGGAAAGCCAAGTAGTATATACTGAATAAAACCAATCCTAAAGAAAGCCAGCTACAACTGACCCTCTACCACAGCCTGGCTCAGCCAGAATATGCTCAGCTTCGACAACTCTTTGGATCAGCACCTTAGGAACTATAAATGGGCAGCTATGGCTTTTTACTCCTATACTTTGGCCAGTATCCCCGATTTGCAAATCAATGGCCAGTCTCTTTTGTTTTTTTTTAAGGCTGCACATCCATCTGTTATCTCAGGTTTCTAGTCCATGACAATACAGTAAATTTCACACTGCCATCTTGATGACTGGGTCCCAGGATGGTCAGTGAATTTCCAAACAACAAAGGTAATCGTGGGTAAAATAATCTGACAAAAAAAAAAAGCTGCTTCATGAGTTAACTGCTAATGATGGATACTGTTAAGGAACATCTGCTCTTGGGTAGGAGTTGTCCTTTAAAATCTCTTCAATTGTAAGATTCTGTTTTTGACAACCCATTTAAATTCATTTTATGGAACAAAATAATGAGTTTATGAAACTATAAAATTACACTGAACTGTGAAACTGCAGCTTCATGTAATCTTAATATAATAAATATGTAATAACAAGTAATTTACAATGATAAGCAAATTTTAATTCAATTATCCAGAAGCCTGCAATCCAGTGTCATATTTAATGATAGGTAGAAAAAAACTAAAGTCCAGAATGTTCCTCTGAGAGTCAGACAAAAGATAATGTCAGATGGGCCCAACACTGAACTACAGGAAAATGATAAAAATGAAGATACAAGTATTTGGGAATTGAAACAGAGATTGAGGGGATCCCTGGGTGGCGCAGCGGTTTGGCGCCTGCCTTTGGCCCAGGGCGCGATCCTGGAGACCCGGGATCGAGTCCCACGTCGGGCTCCCTGCATGGAGCCTGCTTCTCCCTCTGCCTGTGTCTCTGCCTCTCTCTCTCTCTGACTATCGTAAATAAATAAAAATTAAAAAAAAAAAAAAAAAAAAGAAACAGAGATTGACAAATACGGTTATTAGTTTCATCAGTGACCCAGCAGCAGTTTTAATTAGCAAAGTAAGTTGACCCAAGTCTCTGGTAAAATAGAACCCTCCAAGCACTGAGGGTCACACAGATAATCCCTTAAGAAAGAGGAGAAAGGCAGCAGCTGAATGGAAGCTAGAAATAAAGCAAAAAGCAGGGAAGTCAATAGAAATGATTTAAGTATTTCAGCACATATATGACAACTGCAAATAACAGAATTGAGGGAAACTATACCCAGCTATCAAAAATAGGATGGCACTTTTTTAAAAAGGCATCAAATGACCAATAAAACCATAAGGAGAAACAGGCACTTAAATACCGATATGTTCCAACCTAATCCCTCAAATTCTAATTTTCTCCCTAGCGAGTTAAAATTTTTCTGAGTAATCATCTCAACGTTCTTTAAAATCATCTTTACATTCATTAAAAAAAAAAAAAATTTAGGGATGCCTGGGTGGCTAAGCAGTTGAGCATCTGCCTTTGGCTCAGGGCAGAGTCCCACATTGGGCTCCCTGCATGGAGCTTGCTTCTCCCTCTGCCTAGGTCTCTGCCTTCTCTCTGTGTCTCTCATGAATAAATAAATAAAATCTTAAAAAATTTTTTTCATTCATTCATTCATTCATTCATTCATGAGAATGAGAGTGAGCGCAGGGGGAGAAGCAGAGGGAGAGGGACGAGCAGACTCTGTGCTGAGCAGAGCCTGATGCAGGGCTCAAACTCACGACCCTGAGAGATCATGACCTGAGCTGAAATCAAGAGTTGGGATGTTTAACCAACTGAGCCAGCCATGTGTCTTCAACTACATTCTTCCCAGAAGTTTTCCTCACCCTTCTCATCTTTCTGCCACATGTGTTCCCCTAGCCTGTTACGAACAACCCTTTTTGGCATCCCTGGTTAAGTGCTGGGGAGATTACCAGAGTAGCATCCTTAAAAAAGGTAATGTTCTCTAACATGGGGAGGCAGGGAGAGGCAAGAGGGACCTCTTGGCTAGTTGCACTAAAGCCAAGGAGATGGCCTGTGTGGTCAGGAAATTGGTTATATACATGAGACTGAAAAAATACATAAATATGTTGAAGATAATGGAAACCAGATTTCTCAGCAAAGTGAAGCAAAATGTGGAAAGCCTAGAATAAAACATGGCACTGAACCTGAATTAGGTATCGTGTGAACTCATGGTTCTAAATATAGATACAAAGTAAGTGGAGGGTGGGGGGGTGGGAGATGCATATATTTATGTTTCCTACCTTTTAATTCAAAGTCCTCCTCAAAGCAATGACAATGCAAAAGAAATGACCATACCTAATCACCAGACTTTCTTAGTTTTTAACTTTTTTTGTTTTATTCATTCATCTCTATGCCCAACGTGGGGCTCAAATTCAGGACCCTACGATCAAGACCTAAGCTGAGAACAAGAGTTAGACACCTAACCAACTAAACCACCCAGGCACCCCTACCAAGTCTTTATTTCTAAATACCATTTTCCACTAAAAGAAAACAAGGGGGCAGCCTGGGTGGCTCAGCAGTTTAGTGCCGCCTTCAGCCCAGGGCATGATCCTGGAGACCCCGGATTGAGTCCCACGTGGTAGGGCTCCCTGCATGGGGCCTGCTTCTCCCTCTGCCTGTGTCTCTGCCTCTCTCACTCTCTCTCTCATGAATAAATAAATAAAATATTAAAAAAGAAGAAGAAGCAACCAGGGGTCCTTGGGTAAATGGTTGATTCCAGGGCTGAGAAAGTAATATGATGAGTCTTTTTTTTTTTTAAAGATTTTATTTATTTATTCATGAGAGACACAGAGAGAGGGGCAGAGACACAGACAGAGGGAGAAGCAGGCTCCATGTAAGGAGCCAGATGTGGGACTTGATCCCAGGACCCTGGGATCACAACCTGAGCCAAAGGCAGACACTGAACCACCTAGCCACCCAGGTGCCCCACTATGAGTCTTGAACATCTCAGTATGTCATTAAGTAAAGAAATAAACAAGACTTAGACACATTAAAAAGAAGTTTGAAGAACATCCACACGCCAAATCTAATCTGGGCACTGAAGTATCAATAGTATTATTATTTAAATAACAACAATAAATGATTAAATAAAACAGGAATCCATGTTCATACCGACATAAAGAAATGAATATATAAATACACACAGTCTTACAGGAAGGTGAGAAAAATTTCTCTTAAAATAGAAGGGCCAACTGCTAATAACCGTAGAAGGAATGATGCAAATTAGAAAAAAACATTCAACAACCACCATAGTAAACAACTGACATGGGTAAAAATGAATGCTAAAATTAGTGGGTGAAAGTTTGATGAGGAAAGCTAAAGAACCTGATAGATATCAAGGGATCAGTTAACATCAATAGTAATGGTACAAAGCGACAACTGTGTGCCACCTGATATGAAGCAATGAGAACGTAGTACCTCTTCTGTGGTATTTCCACCAAATACCAATAACTAAATCACAACACAACAAATAACTGATCTTAACTCTTCAAAGATGTCAACGCGATGGAAAGACCAGGAAAGACACAGATGTTCCACACTGAAGGAGTAGCGACTTGTCACAACTAAACACAACATGTGATTCTGGACTGGATCATGAGCTCTTTCTTTGGGAGGGAGGAGTGTATTTGTTTTGCCATAAAGCCATTACTGAGACAATTAGTAAAATCTGAATGGGATCTCTATTACTTTATTAATTTCAAAACAAATCCCTGGTTTTGATGGGAATGCTGCAGCTATAGAGTGCTCTTGTGTTTAGAAAGTACAGACTAGGTGCAGGGCATGATCCCCGAGTCCCAGGATTGAGTCTCACACATCAGGCTCCCAGCAAGGAGCCTGCTCCTCCCTCTGCCTGTGTCTCTGCCCCTTTCATGAATAAATAAAATCTTTAAAAAAAAAAAAAAAAAGAAAAAGAAAAAAAGTACAAACTAAAGGATTTAGGAGTAATGAGCATCAGGTCTGCAACTTATTCTCAAGACACACACACACCCCAATGGGAGGGAAGTCCACTTTGACCCTCACAAGCCATTTGACAACATCTGCAGACATTTTTGGTTGAAATAACTGGGGGTGGGGGTGGGGGTACAGGTTCTACCAGCATCTAATGGGTAGAGGCCAGATGTGTTGCTAAATAGCCTCCAATTTACTAGGGCCCACCCCAAAATAAAGATTTATTCAGTCCAAAATATCTACAGTATTCTCTCCCAAAAGGTAGGGAGGGAAACTCTTGCCACCACAAGCCATGGGCTACTACCTCTTTGCTCGGAAATGAGGTCATTAGAGTCTTTAATCAGATTAGAGAAGACCCAGATACTCCCACTTGACCTATCAGTTCCAGGAGAACTGGAACAACTGCTGAGAACATTTCTTATACCTACCTACTTACCCCCCCTTCTTTTCTCTCTGGAGATTTGGGGGTAACCTACATAAAAATTCCTTTGAGACTTGAGTTTCTCTATTTTTTTTTTTTTTGCAAAGACAACATGAATCCTAATTTCTTATATATAAAAATCTATCATTGTCGTTGTATTACTTTATACATATAATTTAAAATGCTTAAAATTTTGATCCATTTATTTCCTCTCTTCCTTTACACTCATCAAAACTTGACAGGTAAAATATCCCTTATTTCTATTTCTCAATGGCTTTCTCCTTTTTAACAACTCTGAAGTAGTCTTTTAGTGTCTTGAAGGCAAATGGATGACCTATTTCCTATGAGCTATTTTATACTGCTTAACTTCTTGTTGCTCTCGTCCTGAAGTAGACTTCTAAATTCTTTACCTAGATACTTTTGAAAGGATACATATCTTCCATTGGATCTAAAGCATTTTTTATTATTTTTAAAAGTACAAAAGTACAATAGCACATGGATAAGTTTCATTTTTGAAAATTACTGATCCAACTAAATAGTACTAATATATGTAAAAAGATTCTGACACAATCCCACTTTAAAGGGCTTTGGCAAATATTTCAGTAGGAGGTTAAAAAGGAAGTTAAAACAACACTTACTGAAGTTGAGCCTCTTCAGGGAATAAATGTTATCTAGGACTATTGTTTTAAGGCAGGGCTCTACCCATATTACATTTTTCAAGTAAGTTCAATTTCATAGCTCTCTTGGTTTTATAAATTAGCAATCACTTTCTCAATTTTTCTCAGACACTATCCATCAACAGTAAGTAGGTCTTCTGCATACTAGGTTGGTATGACCTATTTACTTTAGGCCAGAGAGACTGCTTCATAATCGGGTCAAGTACATGTACACTGCTGTCTTCTAAGCCACATTAGTAGCAAAGAAATGACTCCAATGTTAAGTTTAAAACTAAGTTTAAAAACTGGAGACCCGGGATCGAATCCCACGTCGGGCTCCCGGTGCATGGAGCCTGCTTCTCCCTCTGCCTGTGTCTCTGCCTCTCTCTCTCTCTGTGACTATCACAAATAAATAAATAAATACCTTAAAAAAAAATTAAAAAAAATAAATAAATAAAAACTGAACACTAAGGAATATAAATGAATGTAAATGAGTATCAGGTAACATAAGCACATAGGATAAAATGAGTTCAGAATTTATGAACACGTTACTTCATGACTTCATCATCAGTGAAATAATTTTAAGATTTTATTTATTTGAGAGAGAGCACACATGTGTAAGCACAAGCAGAGGGAGGGGCAGAGGGAGAAGCAGATTCTCCACTGAGCAGGGTGCCCAATGCAGGACTAGATCCTAGGACCTGAGCCCAAAGGCACCCACTCAACCGAGCCAACCAGGCACCCCCTCAGTGAAATAATCTAAAGACAAAAAGAACTGGAAAAATCTTAAACTTCACTCGGTATATTTACTGTTCATAGTAATATTGGTATTATAATTTTAAAAGTAATATGTACTGTAGGATAAAGCAAGTAAACTAGTACAAAATTCTGTAATCTTAAATTTGAAATGAAACTATCACAATATGAACTCAGTTTATTTTTCAACATGTTTCATAGCTCTGTCCAACAACAGAACCTAGAAGCAACAAAGACACCCAGCACCCAGATCTGGGTTTCTAAGTACTATCCCCATCTAAAGAACCAAGGAGCCTTGCATAAATGAATGGTTCCATGACTGAAAGAGGTAAAATACAAGGTGAGTCCCAGTCATCTTTTGTGCAAAATGCAAGGGAAACACTCAAAGATGATGGGGTTGGGGCACCTGGCTGGCTCAGCTGGTGGAGCAAGCAACTCTTGATCTCAGGATTGTGAGTTTAAGCCTCATGCCAGGTGCAGAAATTACCTACAAAAACAATATAAAATCCTAAGGGAAAAAAAAGATGATGCAGTTACAGCAATAGGACACAAGTGATATGCTGAAATGGTACACAATGGCCCAATCTATTGTAAATACTTTTTTTTTTTTTTGAGAGAGAGAGAGAGGGAAAGAGAGAGAGAACACCTGTGTGTGTGTGTGTGTGTGTGTGTGTGTGTGTGTGCGCGCGCGCGCGCGCGCACCATTCTAGGTTGAGGGGAGCGGCAGAGGGAGAGAGAGAATCCTAAGCAGGCTCTATGCCTAGCATGGAAGTTGAAATGGGGTTTGAGCTCTTGACCCTGAGATCATGACTGGAGCCATAATCAAGAGTTGGACCCCCAAACAACTGAGCCAACCAGGTGCCCCTGTAAATATATTTAAAAAATAAAAATTATTGAGTCTGTAGTGTAGGAGAGAGAAAAAGCAACGAGTGGGGAAAGGAGGAAGACAACTTTTTACAGAATTCCAGTTATTAAATGCGGAAGCAACAGCAATTAGAAAACTCACCATTCTGCAACTGTCAATGTAATAAATGATGCAAAGATCAACAATGGATGCTAAAATGATGAAGTGAAACAATAACGGGGAACAGTATATTCACATGGTGCCACAGTAGTACCTAGAAGTTTACTTCCAATTGAGCTAACTAAATTACAAAAGGAAAAATATGCCCTTATTGGAGACTTGGTGATCACAAACTTCATTTGGTAGTCAAACAATATTGAGCAGAATAACCAGGTACTACGTAGCTTCTAATGCAAAGCAACATACACAATTATCACTTAGACTTATTCTTGCCAAAATATGTTTAACCTGAACCTAATCAGCCTTTAACTTGAACCTAATCAGGCCAAAATATGTTTAACCTGAACCTAATCAGACTTAATTTCCAGTGTTTTATGCCACTATACTACTTTAATATAGTAAAGGACACCATCAGGAAAAAGAAAAATCAGATATATTCTGAATGTGAAATATTCTACAAGACAAATATCATGAGTTCTTCAAAATAAATCAGTGCCACGAAAATTTTTAAAAGACAAGGGGACTGTTCAAGACTTAAAAGATGTAACTAAATGATTATGGTTTGAAAGAAAAACAAAAACACTAAAAGACAATTCAGAGATAGTTGGGGGAAACAGAATATGGACTAGACATCACACCATATAAAAGAATGGCTAGTGTTTTTAAGTACTGTAGTCATATAACTGCAATTGGTTATATGCATATATATGCATATATATGTATGCTTAAAAGACATATGCTATCTTGGGGCACCTGGCTGGTGGAGCATGAGACTCTTGATCTTGGGGTCATGAGTTTAACCCCACACTGGGTGTAGAGATTGCTTAAAAATAATTTAAAAAAAAGACTTTTCTAAGGAGTTTGGCAGTGATACTAATGCGATTTTTTGATACCATATAATGAGATGTGTCACCATTTGAAAGATATGCACATAAATCAGTGTAACCAATATTTTCCAAATGACCCAATGTATGATGTCACAAAGCATGTATGTGTAAAAAATCCACCCAACATCAAAGACCAAAAAATAAGAAAACAACAACAGGGATGCCTGGGTGGCTCAGGTCATGATCCCAGGATCCTGGGATCAAACCCTGCATCTAGTTCCCCACAGGGAGCCTGCTTCTCTCTCTCTGCCTCACTCTGTGTCTCTCAGGAATAAATAATAATAATAAAAGTAAAAGACCAAAAAAAAAAAAAAAAAAAGTAAAAGACCAACAGATTTTAATATAACAGAATGAAAGGTTCATTGGCATGGTTTTAGATTCCAATTGCAACTAATCTTTAAAAAATGCCCATTTGTTGAGTTTTGGTGTAGTACCAAAGAACATTCACAATTACCTGAAAAGGCTATTTAAAATATGTCCACATATCTGTGTGAAGCTGAATTTTCTTCATATATTTTAATTAAAACATCATAATGAAATATACTGAATGCAGGAGGCTGAGAATCCAGCTGTCTTTCATTAAGCCACTTTTAAAAGATTTGCAAAAAATGTAAAACAATGTTATTTTTCTTACTACTTTCTTTTTTTAAGATTTTATTTATTTATTCATGAGACAAACACACAGACACAGAGGGAGAAGCAGGCGCCTCACAAGGAGCCCGATGCGAGACTCGATCCCCGGACCCCGGGGATCATGCCCTGAGCCAAAGGCAGATGCTCAACCTCTGAGCCACCCAACAGTCCCTATTTTTCTCACTTTTTCTCAGTTTTTTTTTCTCAGTTTTTACCTCTAACTTGATAAATATTGTCTCTGCACATATAATCAAAAGTTCTTTAGACAATTCCTTTTTTTTTTAAAGATTTTATTTATTTAAAAATAGTTAAATGGGGACACCTGGGTGGCTCAGCGGTTGAGTGCTTGCTTTGGACCCAGGGCGTGATCCTGAAGTCCCAGGATCGAGTCCCACATCGGGCTCCCTGCAAGGGGCCTGCTTCTCCCTCTGCCTGTGTCTCTGCCTCTCTCTGTCTCATGAATAAATAAATTCTCAAAAAAAAAAAAAGCTTGTACTTAAAAAAAATAAAAATAAATAAAAATAAATAAAAATTTAAAAAAATTAAAAAATTAAAATTTAAAAAATTTTAAAAATTAAAATAGTTAAATAGGCCAGGCGGCACTAAACCGCTAAGCCACCGGGGCTGCCCAACAAGTTCTTTAGAGATGTCTGGGTGGCTTGATGGTTAAGCTTCTGCCTTCTGCTCAGGCTGAGACCCCAGGGTCCTGGGATCAAGTCCTGCGTCGAGCCTGCTTTTCCCTCTGCCCATGTCTCTGCCTCTCTCTGTGTCTCTTATGAATAAACAAATAAAATCTTTAAAAAAAAAAAAAAAGTTATTTGGGGGGCATCTGGGTGGCTTAGTTAAGCATCTGCCTTTGGCCCAGGTCATGATCCCAGGATCCTGGGATGGAGCCCCATACTGGGCTCCCTGTTCAGTGGGGAGCCTGCTTTTCCCTCTCCTGCTCTCCCTGCTTGTGTTCTCTGTCAAATAAATAAAATCTTAAAAATAAATAAGTTCTTTGTGATTCTCAGTAAATTTTTAAAGATTGTAAAGTGGTCCTGAGACCAAAGAAATTGGTAACTATTGCTCTGCAAACCAATATATGCCATACACAATCTCATATAAGTCAAAAACATCATCTCAGCATTAATGACTAAAGTCTATACAGGCCATACACACTATATTCCACACTGCCCTGGCCCCAGAACAACTTGAGCTTATTAAAATTAGCATTAAGCATTTTTTTTTTTTTTTTTTTTTTTGGTGAGGAGGTGGGCATATGGGGGTACAAAAGTATAGCACAATTATTCTGAAATGATTCCCAATTAGCTCTTCACAGAGATAAAAGAATAAAAATAAAATGAGGCTGTATGACTTAGCCTTATTCATTCTTAGACACGCTTATCCTTTTGCTGTTTATAAACATTCAATCTGGGATGCCTGGGTGGCTCAGCGGTTGAGCATCTGCCTTTGGCTCAGGGTGTGATCCCAGATTTCCAGGATCGAGTCCCGCATCAGGCTCCTTGCATGGAGCCTGCTTCTCCCTCTGCCTGTGTCTCTGCCTCTCTCTGTCTCTCTCATGAATAAATAAATAAAATGTTTTTTTTTTTTTTTAAAAAGAGACAAGTCACAGAATGAGGTATCAATGTGCAAATTATTTCTCTAATACGGGATTAATATGTAAAGAATCCCTATAACTCAACAACAAAAAGATAAATGACTTGATTCAAATATGCACAAAGGACTCGAATAGCTGTTTATCCAAAAAAAGATATAAGAATAACCAAGAAGTACAAAAAAAGATGCTCAATATCTCTAGCTAGGGAAATAAAATACCATTTCATACCCATTAGAATAGCTATTATTAAAAAAATAAACAGGGATCCCTGGGTGGCGCAGCGGTTTAGCGCCTGCCTTTGGCCCAGGGTGCGATCCTGGAGACCCGGGATCGAGTCCCACGTCGGGCTCCCGGTGCATGGAGCCTGCTTCTCCCTCTGCCTGTGTCTCTGCCTCTCTCTCTCTCTCTCTCTGTGTGACTATCATAAATAAATTTAAAAATTAAATAAACAAACAAACAAACAAAAAACCCCACAGGGCCTCCTCAGTGGCTCAACTGGTTAGGCTCCAACTTGATGCCAACTCAGGTCTTGCTCTCAGGGTCATGAGTTCAACCCCTATGTTGGCAGGGAGTCTGCGTATCCCCCTCTTTCTGCCCCTTCCCCCATGTTCTCTCAAATAGATAAATCTTTAAAAACAAAACAACAAAAACAGAAAATAAGTGTTGGTGAAGACAGAGAAAATGGAACCTTTGAGCACTGCTGGTGGAAATGTAAAATGGTTCAGTCACGGTGGAAAAGAGTTTGACGCTTAAAACAGAAATTCTACTCTTAGGTATATATCCAAAAGTATTGAAGGCAGAGACTCAAATAGCCAAAAGGTGAAAACAACTCTAATGATGAATAAACAAAATGTTGTATATACAAAATGTTCTTCTAAAAGACGACACAGGGAAAAGGATGAGAAGGCCATGTGACAGAGGGATACACTGCAGTTATGCAGCACAAACCAAATACCCAGAGTCACTAGAAGCTGGAAGAGGTAAGGAAGGATTTCCCCCTATAGTCTTTGAAAAAGCATAGCCCTCCCAGCATCTTGATTTTGGACCTCTGGCATGTTGAACTGTAAGAGAATAAATACGTTTTTAAATCCGCCAGTTTAGGGCTTAAACTAATACAAACAGTATTTTTGAAGTATCAGCTAATAGAGGAGTTGTACCAGTGGATGGCAGAGTAGGGTCTTCTCATAAACAGAATACCCTTGAACAACAATAAATATAGTATATACCAACAATATAATGTTTTTCAGCCATAAAAAAAGGAATGAAATTTTGATATGTGCTATGATATAGATGGACCCTGACCACGCTATGCTTAGTGAAATAAAGACACAGATAGGTAAGTATTGTATGATTCCACTTACAGGAGTTAACCAGAAGAGGCAAATTCATAGAGACAAAAAGTAAAACAGTGTTTACCAGGAGCTGGGGCTGGAAGGACAAAGGGTGAGTTATTATTGTTTAATGGGTACAGAGTTTTTGCTGGTGATGATGAAATGTTTTGGATATAGATAATGGGATGGTTACAAAACACTGTGAATGTATTTAATGTTACTGAACTATATATATACTAAAAATTTTAATAGGTATATCTTTCACACTTAAAAAATGGTTTAAAATGTTTGAAAAATTGACTTACATCCTCAAAAGATGAAATTTGTTAGTAATTTTCAAATAGAAAAAGTAAAAACTGCGCCCTAGTGTAATAATAAATAACACACATCACTGATAATGCTTTACTTACCCGTTTGGGACCACTAAAAATCTTTCTGGTGTTTTCTTTTGATTTATCTCCTTGTTTATTTGGGGGCTTCTTCACACTTTCAGGCACACCAGGCAAGTCCTCTGTAAAATCCAAGTTTTCTGAAATGGTAATCAAAACTAGCTAGCTTTCTAATACTTCAAATTAACTACCAAACAAACTATGAACATTTGGGGGAGTGATTTATTGGGAGGGAAAAGAATAAAAGGAATAAAATCACCACTCAGTTGACAAAATATTCCTAACAATATTAAGTCCCATTTTGCCATTCTCACCCTCCTGTTTGCTCCCTACTCTAGGAGAAAAATCAGATCCCTACTCTAAGAGAAAATCAGAAATCTAGTTACAGTGTACGTGCTTCAGTTTTATTTTATGTAAATGGAAAAATTAATTTTTCTGTAAAATAACTGTTGAATATCTATGGACAATGACATTAGGATGGTCTAATTTAAACACATACACACTATATCAGGTGGTATCTACCTTTAACATTTTCTTAGAACTTAAGTAAAACTGAATCATGCTGGCCTTCAAAGTATGTCTGCTTACATCTACAAAAACAGAAAAAAAAAAGAAAACAAAACAAAACAAAAAAAAAGAAGCTATCCTTAGCAAAAGATAGAAAATGACCTAGTACAATATAGCTCAATGATTTGTTGGTCTTCATACAAAAAATAAGCAAAGAATTAAGATTAATTCCTAAATGACTATATTTTTTTTTCTAGCCTAAACACAAAAAAGAAAAACAGGAAGACTTTTGCTAGCCCAATCCCTAAAAATGTTTGCTATTTTATATATCAGATGAAGACCCAAATTCCAACTTTGGCTATATCTATCAAATGGTGTCTAATTTTTAAATTTTATTTGGTATCACCATGAAGTTTCTGAACCTGATGATTTCACATTTCAAAGCTTAAAAGTTATATTACCCCAAAGTGTAAATTTCAGCCAGAGATTTTCAATTGCTGATTAAGATAACTTGCTATCAAAGTTAATAAATGATAAGAGCTAAGTAAACTGCGGGAAGACAGGAGCTCAGGTTTCATACATCATTATTTTATCATCCTCCCAAGAAACCAACTGTAAAACTGTCTCCCCAGTCAGATCTCATGTGACTAGCAAGGCTGCTGCAAACTTCAGTGCTCCAGAAGAGATTCAAGACAACACTGGATGAATTCTGACAATACCCTTTATTTATTACTTTTATTTATTTTGGGAATAAGGAGTGAGCCCTTAGGCACTATTCCTATAAAATTCTAGTTTTGAAAAGCGACTCTAACAAAACTATTTTTAGGCCAAATATAACAAAATGGTAGAGTAGTCTCAAGTATGATGATGTACAAGAGAATCTATACGTAAGAATACTATCAGAATTCTAATTCACCATAATGACACCTCTCGTATGACTTACAGTACAAAAACTTTACGTAGCAAGTAAACCAATACAAAGAAACTATGTACTTGGTTAAATATATATAAATATAGCCCCTATATCCCATAGGCTTTCACTTACTCTTCCTCACAAAACCCTTGTCAGGTAATGACTTAATTGCAGCAAAGCTAACCTACTTCTTTTGTTTGTCTCTCACAGTAGACTAACAACTCTTTGAGAGCCTCTAGTCATTACTGGCCGTCCTATTTTAAGAGACAAACTTCACTGTTAAGAGTGAATAAATACTTAACTAGCACTTTTCAATTTTATTAAATCAACTCAAGAGGATGATTTTTAAGATTAAGACTTAAGATTTCTTGAGAATGTTTTAAACATTTATTAGTTCATTAATTTTGAGCCAAATACAAAGCTTTTTATCAATTTTAATTTTCCAATTTTTCCATTATTACATTCCATTATCAGTGTAGTTCTAAACTGCCAAAATCTACCCTTAAGTCTCCACTGCATTTGGATTTTCAAAGTGGAAACATCAAGTTCTCTAATACTCCTATACACACATACTCTTAAAATTCTCTAATGGGAATTAAAACACAATTATATAAGGATCAGTTATAAATCTATAAATTGATCCTTACAATGTGGAATTAACATTTAAAATGCTGTAAATCTGGATAAGGTAATCTGTAGTCCTAAAGAGTACTTCTACTAAAATTGAACATAAGTTAAAATTGTCTAAGTAGAAACTAAGTAGCTGCTGATTTAAACCTAAAAGGCATTTACTTAAATTTTTTTGTTTTTTTTTAAAGTCTTACCTGCATTGTTAGCACTAGACTGACTGTCCTGGGAATTATCAATGCTTTCAGGAGGAGGCTGCAAGGAGGGGGATGGAGCTGTTTTAGTTCTTTTTTTGCTTGTCTTTCTTTCCACTTGACAGTCATCTTCATCATCATCTTCACTTTCACTGAGATCATCAAAACCAAAATACTTAATTTTGTAATTAGAACTCCCAGAACCTCCTTCATCACCTCCTGTCTCATCATGATCTTCAAAACCAAAAAATTCAAGTTTAACATCCTTTTTAGATTTAGTATTACTAGGTCGAAATCTAGTAGTGGTCTTAGAAGTCGCAATATCTGCCTTTTTTCTTAGGCGGCCAGCTTCGCCCAAATCTGCAGGGGTTGATGCAGTGAATTCATCCATGCTCCGTTCCATAGTATCCTGTATGGTAACATTACAAACTGACAAGCAAGATGGATGTAAAACAGTGTAATCTCTAGTCCGTCCAACTGTCCCTCTAAAACTGGTCCCAGAACTTACACTGCCTTTCTTTGCCTGATTCAGGCCATCCTTACTTGATTCACTGTTTGCTTTGGCTAAGGCCTGACTGGTTCCGTCCATTAGCTTATCAAAATTTGAAGCTCCTTGTGAGGATTTTGCTTTATTGGCCCTACAGTACGTCCTACAGTTGCTTGGCCTAAGAACACTTTGCATGATGTCTTCCTCAATGGCTTCATTTAGATTTTCCAACCGGTTTTTAAAATCCTCATCCTTCATCTCCAAAAGAGGATCACTATCCAAACTTAAAATACAATCTTCTGATCTGATATCTTCAAAATCATTATCCCATTCATACAAACCAGTTCTTACAGATCCCTTAATGGGAGATGTTTCTGATGGAGATTCTGACCTTTTTCCAAGTTGAGAGTTCCAAGTGTCATTTGTTTCCTTGATTTCATCAGCTTTGTATACAGAAGCTACTGTTGTTTCTGCACTGGGTTTCTTAGTACTGTCTTCAGCATTTTTGTAAATATGGTGACTATTCTTTTCATATTCTTCACTAAAATTCTCCACTTTATCTATAAAAATTAAAAATAAGTCAAGGGTAAAAAACAAATAGGAAAATCTGGCTACTTCACAGTACAGAATCAATCTTGAAATAACTGCAGTTACATTAAATTATGAAGAAATTAATGGATGTTTACATATCTGACATTTCCCCTTCCACCTTTTTTATTTTTAAGGGGTGGGGGGAGGAAAAGGGAAAGAATCCTAAGCAGGCTCCACGCCTAGCATGGGAGGCCTACACAGGGCTCCATCTCCAGGACCTTGAGATCAAGACCTGAGCTGAAATCAAGAGTTGGATGCTTAACTGACTGAGCCACCCAGGCCTTTTTTTTTTTTTTTTTAGCACAGAGCTCTCATGTCTTTTAGTGAACTCTCCCTAGACATTCAAGTCCCTTAAAATTGTTACCCTTAATTCAAGAGATTTCAACATTGTTAAGCAACTAGATCAATTCAGAATTAAATGACTAAGCCAAATCTTCTCAGAGGTTTTGCAAATAATAATGCTTAAATTGAAATTTACTTAGTAGAATCTAAAGAGTATAACACAGGGGTGCCTGGGTAGCTCAGTCAGTTAAGCATCTGCCTTCGGCTCTGGTCGTGATCCCAGGAGCCCTGCATTGGGCTCCCTGCTCAGCAGAGAGGTCTGCTTCTCCCTCTCCCTTTGCCCTTCCCTCTGCTTGTGCTCTCTCTCAAATAAAATACATAAAATTTAAAAAATAATAATAAACAGTATAACACAATAAATTATAATATTCTGGCAATGTATCTCTCTGGAGTAAGAACTCCCATAAGGCATGCCACTCTGTCAAGAAACCCATCTCTGGGTCAGGTTTCTTTCACTATTTCCGCTTTCCAGTCTTTCTCCTAATCCTATATGCCATGTAACCTCAAAGATTTTTTTTTTCTTTTTTTAACAGTGGCTCTGGTGGATAACTGGCTACCCCAGCAATTTAGTAAACCTTAACTTCCTATTCATTTTGAACTTGAGGAATTCATTTTTGCTATCTTTAATTTTTATCATCAGAAACATTTCTGTTAACCTTTCTAAATGAGAGATGAAAATAGGATTTGAATTGGTATTATGATTAATTCTCCCAGCATTGAGTGGTAGAAAAACACTAGCAAAACGTTTATGCCAAGCAGTAAAAGTACTTAAAAAGTGCACTTGTATTTAAGAAAAGCCAATTACAGATCTCAATTAACAAGCCATCAAGTATGGGCAAAGGAATGATAACATAAATTCAATGCACAGCTGTTAATGCTACCCAATGGGTTTAAACATAATTTAACTTGTTAGATTTATATTTACTTACCTTTAGAGAAGGAATCTAATACCTGACCTGTTTTATTCTTAAACAGTCCCCAGCAGAAGGCAAAGAACTATAGTTTTCATAATCTCAGAAGTACCATTTGCTAAGCCTAAAATACTGAAAAGCTAAAAATTAAAAGCTAACTCTGACATCTGATATCTTAAAAGGGATAGAAACAAAACCAAGGCTAAAACCAAACCAGAAAAAATATCACCACTGCTTTTACTAACAAGTGGAGAGAGAGCATGGTAGCGGAGTCTGGAGACTTATGTTGCCCTGGCTAAACTAGCTCTTCAGAGCTCAGGCAAGACCCCTAACTTTGGGAGTTTTCCTGAGGGCTTCAACTTCATCTGTTCAAAAGGGAAGCCACTGACCTAGAGTACTTTACAGCATTACTGAAGGAATTATTTCCTAATAAATAGCTTATGGGAGTACTTAGTATGCTTACTACACGAAGGTCTCTGGGAGGTCATTAAACATTGTATTACCCCCCTCCTTTTTTTTAAGAGACAGAGGTGGAACAGAGGGAGAGGGAGAGAGAGAATACTAAGCAGGCTCCATTACCAGCCAGAGCGCTGGCTCAGTCTCACAGTCCTGAGATCACAACCTGAGTAGAAATCAAGAGTTGGATTTGGATGCTTCACCGACTGAGTCACCCTGTCACCCCTACACATCACTTTTATAATTGTACAGCATTCTATTGTCTTAATGTTACAAAACTAATTTAGGCTGTTTCTAATTGCTTTATGTAATAAATATCCTTCTTTTTTTTTTTTAAGATTTTATTTATTTATTCATGAGAGACCCAAAGAGAGAGAGGCAGAGACACAGGCAGAGGGAGAAGGCAGGCTCCATGCAGGGAGCCCGAAGTGGGACTTGATCCCGGGACTCCAGGATCACGCCCTGAGCTGAAGGCAGGTGCTTAACTGTTGAGCCCCCAGGCGTCCCTCCTTCTAACTTAAAAAGTTTATGGGATACCTAGGAGGCTCAGCAGTGGTTGAGTATCTGTCTTCGGCTCAGGGTGTGATCCTGGAGTCCCAGGATCCAGTCCCACTTCCGGCTCCCTGCGAGGAGTCTGTTTCCCCCTCCTAGGTCTCTGGCTCTCTCTGTGTCTCTTACGAATAAATAAGTAACATCTTTTAAAATTACAAAAAAATAACCTTGTTCTTTGCTACTTGATGTTTTAAGAAGCTAAATGGATTTATGTGACAGAGAGGCTGGGGTATTTGAGGGAGGAGGACAGCTGAAAGTAGTTCTGCATTTCAGGGTAAGGTATTGTTTTCTCTTCTGAAGGTATAGTTATAAATATTTGTTTCAGAGCTAAATGATGAAGGACTATGGAAAGTGTTTATTTTGTGTATTAGAATATGGTTATAAAGAACTTGGACATCATAGGCAGAACTGTTGGTTACGTTGGCTTTTATCTATGTAATGTATTTCAGAAACTTAAAAATACATAATGTACTTTAATAATTCATCTGTAAGACCGTTTTTGCCATATAATTGAATAGATGAGTAAATTATATTCGCTAAAGAAACTTATAGATATAACTTTATTTTAAAAAATGTTTTGAGGGCAGCCCCAATGGTTCAGTGGTTTAGCGCCTGCCTTCGGCCCAGGGTGTGATCCTGGAGACCCGGGATCGAGTCGGAGACCCGGGATCGAGTCCCACATCAGGCTCCCTGCATGGAGCCTGTTTCTCCCTCTGCCTGTGTCTCTGCCTCTCTCTCTCTCTCTCATGAATAAATAAATAAAATCTTTTATTTTAAAGGAAGGTAAGTTTGTGAGCAGAGATTTATTAATGAGTTTCACAGGTTCTTCATATTTTGTGAAACTGTATGAAAATGTGCACACATTTTTCAGGGATAGTATGTATAGTTTCAGCAAGTTTTCAAACTAAAATATACTTTTATTGGTTTAAAGGAAAAAGAGAAGGAGGAAAATATATGCAGTATGTCAGTGTATATTGACTAGAATTTCGAATTTCTATGGGAAAAATGGATTATTCAATCAAGGGTAGTGAAACATCTGGGGGAAATAAACTGAATATTAAAATATATTCTAGGACGGTCCGGGTGGCTCAGCGGTTTAGCGCTGCCTTCAGCTCAGGGCGTGATCCTGAGGACCCGGAATCAAGTCCCACATCGGGCTCCCTGCATGGAGCCTGCTTCTCCCTCTGCCTGGGTCTCTGCCTCTCTCTGTTTCTCATGAATAAATAAATTTAAAATAAAATAAATATATTCTAGATTAAACAAAGACTTGCATATGGAAAATGAAACTATATACATATTATAAAATAAAACAGAATTTTTAAAAACACATTAGGGGGATCCCTGGGAGGCTCAGTGGTTTGGTGCCTGCCTTCGGCCCAGGGCATGATCCTGGAGTCCCAGGATCAAGTCCCATATTAGGTTCCCTGCACGGAGCCTGCTTCTCCCTCTGCCTGTGTGTCTGCCTCTCTCTCTCTCTCTCTCCTTCCCTGTGTCTCTCATGAATAAATAAATAAAATCTTTTTAAAAAATACATTACTCTGGAATGGGGAAGTTCTCTAAGACAAAGCCCATAATCCATTTTAATTTATTTATTTTAATTAATTAATTTATTTATTTTTATGATAGTCACAGAAAGAGAGAGAGAGAGAGGGGCAGAGACATAGGCAGAGGGAGAAGTAGGCTCCATGCACCGGGAGCCCGATGTGGGATTCGATCCCGGATCTCCAGGATCGCGCCCTGGGCCAAAGGCAGGCGCCAAACCACTGCGCCACCCAGGGATCCCCAATCCATGTTAATTTATATAAAATCTAAAATTTCAGCAAGTTAAAGGAACAATAAAACGTAAAAAACATAATTGCAATTAATACTACCAAAAAAGAGGTCAATTCCCTTCATTAAAAGAACTCCTACACATCCAGATGAGTTAAGAGAACCTAAGTATGGAAAAAATACAACGTTTTTAAAATATCTGAGTATATCTTTATGACCTCAGGGAGGGAAAGTTTACTTCAAAGAGATACAAAAACCATTAACCATAAATGAAAAGAAATTTCATCAAAAATTAAGTCTGTCCATAAAACACTAAGTACTGACACTACATAAATAATGCATATAACTCACTAGTAAAAAGATGCCCCCCCCAAAAAAATGATCAAGAGACTTGACCATTCACTCAATAAGAAAGGATATTCCATAAGGGTACCTGGCAGGCTCTTGATATCAGTTCAGATCTTGAGGTCAGGGTCATGAGTTCAAGCACAGCACACTGGGCTCTGCACTGGGTGTGAGGTCTGCTTAAGATTCTCTCTCTCCCTCTCCCTTACCCCCAATCATGCATTCGATAGATAGATAGATAGACAGACAGACAGACAGAGAGACAGAGGTGCCTGGGTGGCTCAGTCAGTTCAGTGTCCAACTTTTGGTTTCGGCTCAGGTCATCATTTCATGGTCATGGATTCGAGCCCTAAGTCAGGCTCCACACAGCACAGAATCTGCTTGGGATTTTCTCTCCCTCTCCCCCTCCCGCTTGTGTGTGTTCTCTCTCTCTAAAATAAATAAATATTTCAAGTAAATAAAAATAAAAATAACTGAATATTAGCAATTCCAAATGGTTCAGCATGAGAAGTATGCTCATAGCAACATCATTCCAAACCAATGAAATCTAAATATTCATTAATGGGACAGTCAATAAAGTGGTCTGGTCAAAGAAATACTTCAGAGCAATAAAAATAAAACTACAGGGGAGCCCGGAGGGCTTAGCGGTTTAGCGCCGCCTTCAGCCCAAGGCGTGATCCTGGGGACCTGGGATCGAGTTCCACGTCAGGCTCCCTGCATGGAGCCTGCTTCTTCCTCTACCTGTGTCTCTGCCTCTCTCTCTCTCTCTAATAAATAAAATCTTTAAAAATAAATAAATAAAATAAAATTTAAAAACTACCTTTCTATAGGAGCATATCTTATAACCACTAACAAAGAGCATTTGGGTAGTATCTTCCACAATTAAAAATGTCCATGTCAAAGAAATGAACTTACCCTTTTGAAGCAAGCAGCTTTATTATGTACTTACTCTACAAACAATAAATGTGAAATAACGTAAGAAACAAGAAAACTCACTATAATTTCCTGGGTTTTGCCTTTATAAACAATAAAACACCTATCAGTAAAGAACTACTTAGGGCAGCCCGGTGGCTCAGCGGTTTAGTGCTGCCTTCAGCCCAGGGCCTGATCCTGGAGACCCGGGATTGAGTCCCACGTCAGGGTCCCTTCATGGAGCCTGCTTCTCCCTCTGCTTGTGTCTCTGCCTCTCTCATAAATAAATAAAATCTTAAAAAAAAAAAAAAAAAAAAAAAAACTACTTAGCGATGCCTGGGTGGCTTAGTCAGTTATGTATCTGCCTTTGGCTCAGGTCATCATCCCAGAGTCTTGGGATTGAGCCCCACACTGGGCTCCCTGCTGAGCAGGGAGCCTACTTCTACTTCTCCCTCTCCCTCCCTGGCCCCCCCCTGCTTGTTGCTCTGTAGCTCTGTCAAATAAAAAGTAATATCTTAAAAAAAACAAAAAACTACTTAAATTATCATACAGCTACATATGTAAATACTATGTAGCTAGTCAAGAATGAGGCAGGTCTATATTATGTACAGAGGGGTGGCATTGATGAAAAAGACTTTCCTATCTCTTGAATTATATACTGTTTAAAAAATAGTCTGTTCAAAAGCTTATAAAATCTGACAAGGATACATATTAAGAACCTTAAAGAGTAACAACAATGGTACAGGGTGCCTGGATGGCTCAATTGGTTAAGTGCCAGAGTCTTGATTTCTGCTTAGGTCATGATCTCAGGTGAGTTAAAGAACTATATTTACATATGAAATACAATGTGTGGACTCTGCTTTAAAATAATACATTATAAAAAAAGAAGGTAGGGATAGACATGAAACAAGATTATGAATTATTGTTTACTCAAGCTAGAGACATATATACCCATCTGTGCAACTGCATGCTAGTCTGTATATACTAACATATATACTTCCTTCATCCTTCTTGTAAAAAAAAAAGTGAAGATATTTTTACTTTCACCAAGCCTATTGTTACAACAGATGTGGAAAAACAGGCCCAGAGAGGCCAATGACAGCAACAGTTACCAATTAAATCAATGTCCAAAAGACCTCATAAAAAGGCCCATACTGAGCTCTATTACATTATACTACCTATAGTAGTAGCTGCTAAAAACTGAAATATTAAAAGCAGGTAAATCATCTTAATCCACATTAATAGAAAAGGTCCACTCGAAGAGGTTAAATATTGAATATTTTGAACAAATTTATCACGTGATGTGCTGAGGCCTAAATTTAAACAAAACCTTTGCGCAGCCTGGGTGGCTCGGCGGTTTAGCGCCACCTTCAGTCCAGGGCCTGATCCTGGAGACCTGGGACAGAGTCCCACATCAGGCTCCCTGCATGAAGCCTGCTTCTCCCTCTGCCTCTCTCTCTCTCCCTCTCTCTGTGTTTCTCATGAACAAATAAATCTTTTAAATAAACAAACAAACAAACAAACAAAACCTTTCACTTCTGACTAGGGAGACTGTACAGATACAGAAGCAGCTTTTGGAGATCACTACTCATTAAATAACAGGGAGGTAACTAAAAAAATTAATTTATAGGGTAAGGAGGAACTTCCATTACATGCAAGCTGCCTTTAAATATTGGAGTGGTTGTCATGAGGAGAGGGAACAAACTTACTCGATATGTAGAAATCATTCAATTTATACAAACTATAAGGGCTAAGAGCAAGAATATTAAAGTTAAATTAGAACTGTCCAACAAAAAGAATACCTAGGGAAAAGTGTGTACTCCTTTGTTATAAAAGAAATATTTGATAAAATGGTACTTCATTAAAATTAGTTAACTTCTGGGATGCCTGGGTGGCTCAGTGGTTGAGTGTCTGCCTTCAGCTCAGGGCATGGTCCCAGAGTTCCAGGATCAAGTCCCGCATCAGACTCCCTGCATGGGTCTCTGCCTCTCTCTCTCTTTCTCTCTCTCATGAAAAATAAATAAAATTTTTAATTAAAAAAAAAAATCCTACACATCAGTAAATCCATCATCTCAGTAAAAAAAAAAAAAAAAAAGCTAGAGACATAAAGAGGCAATTTATAGAAAAAGAAATATAAATAAATAACTTATGAAAAGAAACTTTATTTCATTAACAATTAAATATCAAAAGTAAAAAAAAAGGGATCCCTGGGTGGCGCAGCGGTTTAGCGCCTGCCTTTGGCCCAGGGCGCGATCCTGGAGACCCGGGATCGAATCCCACTTCGGGCTCCCGGTGCATGGAGCCTGCTTCTCCCTCTGCCTATGTCTCTGCCTCTCTCTCTCTCTCTCTCTCTCTCTGTGACTATCATAAATAAATAAAAAAATAAAAATAAAAAAAAAGAGAATAGATTAAAAAAAAAATGTAAAAAAAAAGAAAAGAAAAAAAAAGTCCAAGTGCAGGGCATCTGGCTGGCTCAGTCAGTCAAGCAACGAGCATGCAACTCTTGATCTTGGGGTTGTGAGTTCAATTCCCACATTGGATGTAGAGATTACTTAAAAATAAAATCTTTAAAAAAATATCAAAAACTAATAAAGTACATGGGACACCTGGGTAGCTCAGTCAGTTAAGAACCGGGCTCCTGATTTTGGCCCAGGTCATGATTTCATGGTCCTGAGATCAGACCAGTCCAACGTGTGGCTCCATGCTGGGTGTGGAGTCGGCTTGCAATTCTCTCTCCCTCTTCTTTTGCCCTCCCCTCCCACACCCCTACCCTGCGGCCTCTTAAAAAAAAAAAAAAAAAGCACACAATGTTATAGTTTAACTACATCTCAATAAAGTTGAGGAAAAAAAAGTAAAACAAAGCTGAACAATATTTATACTTACTAAGCCCTCAGTATGTGCCCCAATGGCTTCTAAATACTTTCCACATATTAATTCATTTGATCTCATAGCAACCATGTGAAGTATGTACTATTAGAAGTTCATAAGCCTTTATCTACAATTCCAACACCCAAGAAGCTCTGAAAACTAAATTTTTTTCATAATACATTCTGAAGCAAAACCTGACCTCACCTAAATGAAGCTATTTAGAATATTTATCCTACTTAGGAATGTATTTTCTTTTTCTAAACACTGTCTTTGAGTTGAGTGCCACCTCAGACTTTGATGGGTTATTAATGTAAAATATATACTTTCTCTATTCCAAAATAATCCTAAATTCCAAGACAAATCTGGCCCCTAAGGTTTCAGATAAGGAAATGTGAAACTGTACCTCATTTTGCAGATGAAACATAATAGATATGTTACTGGTTGACAGTCACAGAGTGGTATTTGAAAAATAAGGCAACTTAGATGACAAAAAGCAAACCAAAGTCTCACATCAACGAGGAACCATTTAAGGAATTTAGAGCACACAGATACTGACATAACCACGCAGCAGTACTTTTTTTTCTTAAGTAGGCTCCATGCCCAGTGCCAAGCCCAAAGCAGGGCCCAAACTCATGACCCTGAGATCAAGAGCTGAGCTGAGATCAAGAGCCGGACAGCCGGACGCTCAAACAACTGAGCCAACCAGGCACCCCTCCATGCAGCAGTATTTTAAATAAAAAAGGTAGAGAGGCCAGAAAGAACCCTTTAATGTATTACAATAGAATTATCCCAGGGATCCCTGAGTGGCGCAGCAGTTTGGCGCCTGCCTTTGGCCCAGGGCGCGATCCTGGAGACCCGGGATCGAGTCCCATGTCGGGATCCTGGTGCATGGAGCCTGCTTCTCCCTCTGCCTGTGTCTCTGCCTCTCTCTCTCTCTCTCTATCATAAATAAATAAAAATTAAAAAAAAAAAAGAATTATACCCACGTCACGACCACCCAAGATACATTAAGAGAAAGAGCAAGGTACAAAACAGCATGTTAACATTTGTGGATTTAAATACACGTCACTACTTGTGTTGACTGTATGTGTACAGTGTATGTCAGAAAGGCTGAAACAAACAAAAAATGGCCACTCCAAGGAGAACTGGGGTGACTGGGAAAAAGAGCTAGGAAGCTTTCAACCATTTCTATTCTAAAATGAAAAAAATTTAACACCCCCCGCCCCCCTGCAAAATAAACAGTATTCTTTCAGTTAGGCCAAGTCCAAAGTTTGATAGGAAGAGGAGGAAAAAAAAAAAGCCGCCACACTGGTAATGGGAAATTTGGCAACATCAACTGAAAATTTAAATGTATACGCCCTTTCATTCTACTTCTAGAAACATCTTTGACCACTATACTGAGACATGATCAAAAACATAAGTGGAGAGATGTTCAATATAGCCATTATTTGTAACAACAAATAATGAACTAAAAACAAACAAAACAACAAAGAACTAAAAACAGTCAAAATAATCCTAACAGACTAGTTTTAAAGTATGGTATGTTCATACAATGGAAAACCATGAAACTGCTACAAAAAAACAAGTAGATCTATAAATACTAGTAAGTGTGCATCTTAAAAGATTTAAGTGTTTTTTTAAGGCACAATATGCCATACATACATTCATACATATATCTATATCTATATCGCATTATCATTTGTATGTGCCTGTGTGTTTAAGAATATATAGATTTTTGGGACGCCTGGGGGGCTCAGTGTTTGAGCGTCTGCCTTCAGCTCAGGGCATGATCCTGGTCCAGGGATCGAGTCCCATATCAGGCTCCCCGCAAGGAGCCTGCTTCCCCCTCTGTGTGTGTCTCTCGTGAATAAATTAAATATATATAGATAGATAGATTTATATGCTATGCATACTGAAGACTGTGAAAAGCTATATAAGAAATTGTCAACAGGGGCGCCTGGGTGGCTCAGTGGTTGAGCATCTGCCTTCAGCTCAGGTCATGATCCCAGGCTCCTGGGATCAAGTCCCACATTGGGCTCCCAGCATGGAGCCTGCTTCTTCCTCTGCCTACGTCTCTGCTTCTCTCTGTCTCTCATGAATAAATAAATAAAATCAAGCGAGAGAGAGAGAGAGAGAGAGAGACAAAGAAATGAACTGTCAACAGCATTTGCTTCTGTGGAAGGGAGTGGATTTTTTTCACTGTAACAAGAATATGTGGCTATTTATCAGAGGCACCCAAAAAGCCAAAGGAAAAAGATGCCACATCTTCAGTGGTTCAATTTTACTCAAAGATTTGAATGGTAAAAGGTACTTTAAAAAAAAAAAAAAAAACTTTTCTTAATAATTTAAAACATTTTTATATTTTATAAAGCATACCTATCAAATACCAAATTTATTTATAATTTAAACAGTAAAAAACAAACAAATCAGTAAACATAAAATAACTTCAAAAGTGCTATTCTGGGCAGCCCCGGTGGCACAGCGGTTTAGCACCGCCTGCAGCCCAGGGTGTGATCCTGGAGACCAGGGACCAAGTCCCGCGTCGGGCTCCCTGCATGGAGCCTGCTTCTCCCTCTGCCTGTGTCTCTGCCTCTCTCTCTGTCTCTATGAATAAATAAACAAAAATCTTAAAAAAAAAAAAAAAAAGTCCTATTCTGCTGGGCCCACTACACAGTCTAAATCACAGAGCAGTCCACATCAACTCAACCTCCCACATCCCCAAATCAACAGCCTGTGTTAACTGTGACAACCCACCAGCAAGTCAAGGAGCTTATTTCCTACCATGGCTCCTGCTCAAGCTGGCCATCTTGACCACCAGGAAACTGGAAATGTACTATATACTCCAGTCACTCCTCAAGCAGTGGTCCTCCCTTCCAGATGACAATTAACTCTTCAAATTGAATATACAGACCCCTAGAGTTACACTAAAAACTTCCAAAACATACATAGGCACAACTGAGGTTTAAGGAAATTCATTTCTAAATCAGGCTCCCTGCATGGAGCCTAATTCTCCCTCTGCCTGTGTCTCTGCCTCTCTGTCTCTCTCATGAATAAATAAATAAAATATTTTTAAAAAGAGAAAAAAAAAAAAAAAAACCTAGAACAGACTGATGCCAAAGCTTTTTCTTAGCCTAGCAATGACAGTCATACACATGAACTGGAAAAAGCCCCACCCATCATCATTCAGACCTACATTTCCAATAAATTTGCCTTTAAAATGTATAGCATTCATATTTGATCAAATACACACTAATAACTGCGTTCATAATAATCTAGAAGAATTTTTAAATACTCAGGGTATTACAATCACAGAAAGTTCGTAGAAGCTTAAGCTTAAACAAACAAATATATATATATATATATACACACACACACATTTTTGCACAAAGAATTATGAAAAGGATGATCATTAAAAGACTAAGCATAAATATGTTCATTAGGATAAAATTCTGAAAGGGAAGTGGAATAGAAATACAAATTCAGGACAGCCCGGGTGGCTCAGTGGTTTAGTGTCACCTTCAGCCCAGGGTGTGGTCCTGGAGACCTGGAATCCAGTCCCACGTCCGGCTCCCTGCATGGAATGGAGCCTGCTTCTCCCTCTGCCTGTGTCTGTGCCTCTGCATCTCTCATGAATAAATAAATAAAAATCTTTAAAAAGAAAAAGGAAAGGGATCCCTGGGTGGCGCAGCGGTTTAGCGCCTGCCTTTGGCCCAGGGCGCGATCCTGGATACCCGGGATCGAATCCCACGTCGGGCTCCCGGTGCATGGAGCCTGCTTCTCCCTCTGCCTATGTCTCTGCCTCTCTCTCTCTCTGTATGACTATCATAAATAAATAAAAATTATAAAAAAAAAAAAAAAAAAAAAGGAAAAAGAAACACAAACTCAAAAAGAAAAAGGGAGAGGCAACTGGGTGGCTCAGTGGTTGAGCATCTGCCTTTGGCTGAGGTCGTGATCTTGGGATCAAGTCCCACATCGGGCTCCCCACAGGAAGCCTACTCCGCCTATGTCTCTGCCTCTCTCTGTGTCTCTCATTAATAAATAAATCTTAAAAAAAAAAAAAAAGGGTATTGTAAATCTTCTGTCTGTTAAAGAACAATTTGTTCTTTTATTAATTTTTTTAATATATGAAGGTGAACACTAAATAATTACAGCACTTGCACGTAAGAAGGGGATTATGATAAAAGATAGGAAACCAGTTATTCTTGGGGTGAAGGAAGGGACAGATGGAAAGATTCTAGAGTAGTTGCCAAAATGCTATTTCTTAATGTGGGTGTTGGTTATATAAATAATTCATTAAACATATTTTTATACATTATATTCTGTGGTTTTCTATATCTGTGTTTTATTTTACAATAAAACAGTTAAAAATGTTAGTTTTATTTTAAAATTATATTATTTTATGGGAAATTATATCCTTTGCAAGCATATAAATTTAAGATCAATGTTATCATGACCAGCAATCCCACACCTAAGTACTTAAAAGAAATAAGGACATACGTCTAACAAAAACCTAAATGTGAATGTTGACAGCAGCTTCATTCATAATTGCCCCAAACTGCAAACAATCCAAATGTCCTTCAACTAATGAATGAATTATGGTACATGTATAATAGAATACTACTCAGCAATCAAAAAGAAATTAAATACTATTACATGGAATACTCTTTAAAAGCATTATGCTATAGGGCACCTGCGTGGCTCAGTGGTTGAGCATCTGTCTTTGGCTCAGGTCGTGACCCTGGGGGTCCTAGGATCAAGTTCTGCATCCAGCTCCTTGTACGGAGCCTGCTTCTCCCTCTGCCTATGTCTCAGCCTCTCTGTCTCTCATTAATAAGTAATATCTTTTTAAAAAATAAAAATAAAAATAAAATAAAGCCACCATGGAGGGCACCTGGGTGGTTCAGTAGTTGGATGTCTGCCCTAGGCTCGGGCTGTGATCTGGGGTCCTGGGATCAAGGATTGCGTTCCCCATGGAGAGCCTGCTTCTCCCTCTGCCTATGTGTCTGCCCCTCTCTCTCTCTCTCTCTCTCTCTCTGTGTGTGTGTGTGTCTCATGAATAAATAAAATCTTAAAAAAAATTAAAAATAAATAAATAAAGCCACCATGCTTCTCATCTGTTCCTCTGGGTCATGATCCAAAATGTAAATACATCTTGCCATCTACCTTCTCCTGAACTCTAATACTCAAAATGTATCTGTACTTCTTTCCAACCTCATAATCCAACAACTGAGTGCCGCCACCACCACCCAAACCCTTAAATCCAAACACACAGGCTTCAGTGATCAAGACACTCACATATACCTGGGGATTCATTCCCTCTACCACTTCCATGCCCTAGCTGGACCCTGACTACACGCGCCTATTCTCCTGCAGCGCCTTTTAGTATCTGAGAGAAGGATGCTTTGGGGTCACTGGTATGCTGGCTCTCCAGAGCCTGTTTATAAAACTATTATTATTCCATCCTCTTATAAAAGCCCATTCTTTTGAGGTTTGTGCCACTTAGCTAGTTACCTTCTAATCTTCCCCATACCTGTCTCTTAACAACCTTATTCTTCATTTAAGGGTTTTTACACAGGACTTACAATCTACCCTTCATGCCAGTCTTCCCATCATGCTGAATTCCACCAAATCCCAATCCCCTGACCTCACGGTTCTTTAACCTTCTCTCATCCATAGTCTTCTACATTCCAGCTCAGACACCAAATCTGTTTGATGCAGAAACCTGTCATGTCCTAGAAGGCTTCACCTCTTAAATATTAAAATGAGATAACCCATTTCTCAATCACAACCTACCAAATATCCAATTTGTGCCCCCACTCTTAACCTATTTAATAAGACTCAATATACTGACCCTTCTTTTTCCTATCCACCAGCCTTGTCCAGTTCCTAAACATTTTAAATTCCATAGTCCATCATTTCAATCATTCTCTAGACAATACCCTAAATTCTTTCTTTTCTATCTGTTCACTCTACATCTTGTCAGACAAAAATGACAATCCAAGATAATCCAATTTTACTATCCAATTATTCTATATTCTGTGCAGGTTCTGGCTAACAGGGCCTACTAAGGGGAGGGGAGGCCACTCACACAATGAAGTAAATAACCATGAGTTTTTACGATAAAACTTCACTAAGGTCTCATTAATGTTCAGAAAATCTCTCTACATGGCTCCTTCCTAACATTTTCTGCATCAGTTTGAATCTCTTGTTCCTTCATTCCAGCCCTTGCATTTCCTTACCCTTCTTTCTCCCTTTCCAAGATAACCTCTTCTATCACTTCATGGGGGGAAATAATGCTTTCCTCCATAAACCACCTTATCTTCCACCTCTCAGTAAGCTCACATTCTCATCCATCTTTCCTCTGTCCAGAAAATGTGGCATCCCTTCTCCCAAGACCACTTTCCCTCTGTGATTTGAAGCCTATGCTCCGAAGCTCTCCCATGCAATTAAACCTTCCAAAACTCATCATCTCGTAACTTTTCAGAACCTCTCCTCTCCTTCAAACATCTTTAAAGAGTTGTGTATACTTGTCACCCTCCCATCCTCACTATGTACTATTTAGACTGTTCCAACCCAAGCTGCACACTCCAATACCAGCTTTGCAATCCTCATTTTTTTTTTTTTTATTTGTGATAGTCAAGGAGAGAGAGAGATAGAATGAGGCAGAGACACAGGCAGAGGGAGAAGCAGGCTCCATGCACCGGGAGCCTGACGTGGGATTCGATCCCGGGTCCCCAGGATCGCGCCCTGGGCCAAAGGCAGGCGCCAAACCGCTGCGCCACCCAGGGATCCCTGCAATCCTCATTCTGATGAACTTTGCAATAGCATTACAGTTCAGTTGATCCTTCATGAGCTCCTTTCTGCTGGCTTCTATAACACAGCACTGGCTCAATGTTCCTACTTAGTGCTCTAGCTGCTCTTATTCAATTTCCTCATCTAGTTTTTCTTCCTCTTCTGTCAATTAAGTAATGCAAGTTCTTCATAGCTCAGTGCTTTTTCCTCTAACATTCTCCTTAATGACTTCATCTAATCCTGTAATTTCAAATAGCATTTACTTATTCATTCATTCATTCACTCGCTCATTCATTCATTTATTTTAGGTAGGCTCCACACCCAGCACGGAGCCCAACACGGGGCTTGAACTCATGACCCTGAAATCAAGACCTGAGCTAAGATCAAGAGTTGGACACTCAACTGACTAAGCCAGCCAGGCACCCCTCAAATAACACTTACATGCTGAATCTCAAAAGTATTATCTCCAACCAAGGTTTCTTATCTAAGTTCCATACTAGTATATCCTACCCCTCACAAACACCTCAAATCCAATGTGCCCAAACCTGAACTGATGAAGCTGCCCACAAAATATCCCTTTATTTCAATGAGTAATACTACCCATTTGCTCAGGTGCTCACATTAAATACCCAAGAATCATTCTTAATGTATCCTTTTTCCTCACTACCTATGCCACTAAGCTCTGCCACTTTCATCCCTGCTCAGTACAGCAGAAGGTCCCAAGTTAAATGTTAGCCTTGCCCTTACCCCTCACTCAGACCAGGCAAACAGCCCACTATACACTATCATAGGACCCTATTTTCTTTTTTAAAAAGTTTATTTAGTTAAGTAATTTCTACACCCAACATGGGGCTTCAACTCACAACCCCAAAATCAAGAGTCACATGGCTCTTCCAACCGTGCCAGCCAGGGACCTCAGAACCTGTATTTTCCCATGATTTTCCATATACTTCTTATTCTCTATTCAATCACTGTCTTGCCTCCTAAAATGTGAATAATGGGCAGCCCGAGTAGCTCAGCGGTTTAGCGCCACCTTCAGTATGGGGCGTGGTCTTGGGGACCCGGGATAGAGTCCCACATCAGGCTCCCTGCATGGAGCCTGCTTCTCCCTCTGCCTGTGTCTCTGCCTTTGTGTGTGTGTGTCTCTCTCATGAGTAAATAAGTATAATCTTTAAAAAAAAAATGTGAATCAGACAAGATCTTGTTCACTGACATACATGAGCACTCAGCATACAGAGGCATTAAAATAACTGCTGAATGGTTGGAAAGAAGGCATCCCCTAGGTCCTCTTATGAACAAATTCATTCTCCTCTCCATCAGGGATCTGGAAAAGTTGTAGACCGCTTCCTGGAGTCAGATATTGGACCAAAACAATGGATGTATCGGCTGGCTTTAAATTTTAAAAATATGGCATATGGAAAATCTCTAAAAAGTATCAAGTATTATACAATTGTACTGTTACTGTTTTAAAAACAGTTATTTAAAAAAAAAAAAAAGGTTATTTATTATTACCAGGAGAAATCAACAGCTCCATTCCTAAAGGGCAAAGACTATGCTTATAGTTTCTATGTACTACCTACCCTCTCCTGGCTGATATTCAACCTGGATCCAAAAGAAATTTTAGTAGCCAACTGCACTTTTGTTATTACTTAGACCTTGAAACTAACTCTCTTTTTTACTAAAAAACATTTTACAAGAAATTAAAGTTCTGGGGCACCTAACTGGCTAAGGTGGAAGAGCATGCAACTCTTGATCTTGGGGTTATGAGTTCAAGCCCCATGTTGGGTACAGAAATTACTAGAAAAAAAAATAAATCTGTTTTTCTTAAAAATATTTTATTTATTTAGTCATGAGAGACACAGAGAGAGAGGCAGAGACACAGGCAGAGGGAGAACCAGGCTCCCTGCGGGGAGCCCGATGTGGGACTCGATCCCGGGACTCCAGGAACATGCCCCGAGCAGAAGGCAGGCCCCACTCGATCCAGGGTCTCCAGGATCACGCCCTGGGCTGCAGGCGGCGCCAAACCGCTGCGCCACTGGGGCTACCCAAGCGTCTGCCTTCTGCTCAGAGCATGTTCCTGGAGTCCCGGGATCGAGTCCCACATCGGGCTCCCCGCAGGGAGCCTGGTTCTCCCTCTGCCTGTGTCTCTGCCTCTCTCTCTGTCTCTATGAATAAATAAATAAAATCTTTAAAAAAAAAGAAGGCAGACGCTCAACCGCTGAACCACACCCAGGCATCCCTAAATAAATAGTTTTTTAAAAAAAATTCTACTTTAAAACAAACGAAACTTAAAATTACAGTCTTTCAGAATTTGCATATTGAATTTCCATTTGTACACAGCACAAAAAATTTAAAAAAAACTTATTACTTATAAAAATAAGGTCAGTTTTATTCACTGTTATAATTACTTAGGACACAATTCTTATTAAAAAGAAAACTATTTAAATAACGGCAAGAGGGAATCCATTCCCATCAGTCATTTCCAACATCAAGATAAAACTGATTATACAGTGACACTGATATTTTTTTAAAGATTTCTTTATCGAGGCGCCTGGATGGCTCAGTCGCTTAAGCATCTGCCTTCAGCTCAGGTCATGATCAGGTCCTGGGATTAAGCCCCGCACCAGGCCCTGCTCAGAGGGGAGTCTGTTTCTCTGCCTCTGCCTCTGCTTGCGCTCTCTTGCTCACTCACTCTGTCAAATAAATAAAATCTAAAAAAAAAAAAAAAAAAAAAAGAAACAACTTTAAGAGGATTTGAGAGAGCACACACACAAGGTGTGGGGGGCGGGGAATCTCCAGCAGACTCCCCACTGAGCATAGAGTCTGACTCAGGCTTGCTCTGAGATCATGACCCGAGCCTAAGCCAAAATCAAGAGTCGCTTAAGCAACTCTGCCACCCAGGTGCCCCAGTAACATTGTTATTTTAAATATAAGTCTTTTAATATGACAAAATTATGTTCATTCATGAAAAGAACACTTTGGATGTTTCTCAGATCTATTAGTAATTCAAATTATTCACTGAAATGTGCTCTACCTCTATAAAATGGAAATAAAGCTTGACTTACATAGTTGTGATTAAGAATCAATTGATATATACAGGGTTCGACATAAAGTAGGAGCTAAATAAGTAATAGGTCTCTTATCTATTTCTCTTAAAAGGATTTCAGTTATGACTTGATTATATTCTAAACAAATGCATTCAATACCTAAATGAAGGCTAGGAATTGTTGGTGATACTATACTTTCAGAATTAATAATCCTCATTAATCACCTACACTTTATCCAATAAGCAGATGACAATCTCATCTCACATCACAAGTTCCTGGCCTACTTTAAGCTTTCAGGAATAGAACAATGCATCCCTTGCTAAAAATCATCTTCAGTTCCAAATCAAAGTTCTTAAATTCCTGACAATAACAGCCCTCTAACATACAAACACTCAGTACAGCTTTAAGCAAATGGAAAAAATGTATTGGCTACAAAACCAGTCATGCAAATTAAGAGCCTATGCAGTAGTTATCTCAATGTTTGGCAGGATGTGTAGACTGAATCCCAGCTGGCTGGCAAGGAAAGTGTGCCAAGTAGAAATATAAGTCTTTGCATACTTTATTCTAGAGTCCAGATTAAAAACGTATAGCAGAAAGCACAAACATGGAAAATGGAAGTAGCCTCATACAAAAGGCAAGAGAAGCCTTCTTTTGCCCCTAATGCACACAGCCCTGGATTCCACACTTTAAAGAATATTCCAAGACCTCTTAAAAAGGCAATCCTTTAGGTCCTGCTAACAGTCAGTTTTAAGTGGCACACCTGTTTTGAGAACTCACTTCAACAGCAATTACAACTAAAGTACTTGCAGATAAAAATATAAGTCCTGAATCTGCATTAAGATAATTCAGGGAGCAGGGACGCCTGGGTGGCTCAGCAGCTTGGCGCATGCCTTCGGCCCAGGGCGTGGTCCTGGGGTCCTGGGATCAAGTCCCACATCGGGCTCCCTGCATGGTGCCTGCTTCTCCCTCTGCCTGTGTCTCTGCCTGTGTCCTTGCCTCTCTCTCTCTCTCTGTCTGTCTCATGAATAAATAAATAAAATCTTTAAAAAAAAAAAAAAAAGATAATTCAGGGAGGGGTGCCTGGATAGCTCAGTTAGTTAACCATCCACCTTTGGCTTGGGTCATGATCTCAGGGTCCTGAGATCAAGCCCTACATCAGGCTCAGCAGTGAGTCTCCTTCTCTCTCTTGCTCCTTCCCTCTGTTGCGTGTTGTGCTCTCTCAGATAAAGAAATAAAATCTCTAATAATAATAATAATCACCATCATCATCATCCAGGGAGAAGTGCCCAGGTAGTTTAGTAGGCTGAGTATCTGACTCTTGATTTTGGCTTGAATTTTGACCTCAAGGTCAGGAGATCAGCCCCAAGCCCTGTATTGGGCTCCATTTTCAGAGGGAAGCCTGCTTCTCTCCCTCTACCTATACACACATTTTCTCTCCCTCCCTTTCCAAATCTCTTTCTCAAATAAATAAATAAATAAATCTTTAAAATAATCCAGGGAGTAGAGGATGGGAAGTAGAAAGAGTATAGAGCAAATGAAACAAGATTTCCCATATACTGACAACTGTTGAAGCTGGTATAAGTTTTTTTTAATACTTTATTTATCAGAGAGAGAGAGAACGTACGTATGTGCACACACAAGGGGAGGGGGCGCCGAGGGAGAGGGAGAAGCAGACTCTCCACTGAGCAGGGAGTCCCACACAGGGCTCCATTCCAAGACTCTGAGATCATGACCTGAGCCAAAGGCAGATGCTTAATTGACTGAGCCACCTAGGTGCCCCTAAGTTTTCTGTTTTTTAAAAATCAAAGAGTTAGGGCAGCCCCAGTGGCTCAGTGGTTTAGCGCCGCCTTCAGCCCGGGGAGTGATCCTGGAGACCTGGGATCGAGTCCCAGAGTCCCACGTCGGGCTCCCTGCGTGGAGCCTGCTTCTCCCTCTACCTGTGCCTGTGCCTCTGCCTCTTTCCCTCTCTCTGTGTCTCTCATGAATAAATAAATAAAATCGTTAAGAAATAAATAAAATAAAAATGTAGATGATAATAGCACCTATCTTGTGAGGTTGTTTTAAGAATCAAGTGAGTTGATGGGCACCCGGGTGGCTCAGATGGTTGAGCATCTATCTGACTCTTGATTCTGGGGTCGTGGAATTGAGTCCCAGGATTGGGCTTGATCTTAAAAAAATAAAATAAAAGTACTACCAGGTATAAAACATAATACATAATATATGAAAAAATCTTAATAGTAGTTAAAAATTAACCACATATTCCCCTACAGAGAAAGAGATGCACTTTAAACTTAATGCCAGGAGAAATAATACAGCAAATTTGAATTTGGATAAGCCCTTCTCACTGATGTGATATAATTCTACAGTGAAAATGATCTGAATGAGCAGGAACATTCCACTGAAAGGATATTACAGAATTTAGCTTGTGCACTTTGAACAAATGTTAACACAAAATTTCTCAAAGGCTCTTGAATAAAGTGTGCAAAAATGACCTGCAAAGGATTTGAAACATCACACATACAAGCGTTTTTTTTTTCTAAGTCCAAAATTTTATCACTCTCAAAGGATCTTTAACTCAAAAAAGGTTAGGAACCACTTTAGATTTATGAAAACCGCCTTTATCAGAAATTTAAATTTGGGTTTCTAAACTTCAACTAAAACCAGAAGGCTTTCTGAATGAGAGTAAAGGCAATGACAAGCTGACAGTCATATTCAAGAAGAGTCTAGATACAGGGAACTGCCCAGATGTTAGAGAGTAGGGGCAAAAAAAAGGAAAGCCATAACATACAGAAGTATTTCCAAAACTATAACCAACTCATAAACACACAAATCTATAAATGTGTGTTTTTTGTTTTGTTTTGTTTGTTTGTTTGTTTTTAGAGACAGACACAGACAGGCAGGCAGAGGGAGAAGCAGGCTCCATGCAGGGAACCCGACGTGGGACTCAATCTCAGGTCCCCAGATCACGCCCTGGGCCGAAGGCGGCGCTAAACCGCTGAGCCACCCAGGGCTGCCCATATAAATGGTTTTTAAGAACTTAGAATAAGACTACCATGAGAACTAAAAGCATTCCTTCAAAGTTCCCTCTTATGCTACAAGTGGGTTGCTGCAGCTCTAGGTGGTCAAGGGAAAAGAGAGGGCAAAAAAATATTCATAGTGCTGCTCCACGCCCTTTCCACTACATATACCTCATGAAGGAGGAAGAGGGACAAGATGTTCTTAAATATCTATTTATCTGTACTCTAGCACACATTTTCTCCTCACAAAACTATTATAACAGGAGTTTGGGCTCCCCTTCAGTCCACGGTATCAGCAGCAAAACTACAAGGTAGCTATATCAGACTGGGAATCTAATATCTCATTTCTACAGAAAACTGTTTCCAGTTCCCACCAAACAACTTCAAACGGCGGTGGGGACACAGTACAGATGTAACACCGGCAAAACTGTATAAGCAACTGCTGTCTAGGTATTTTTAATTTCTAAATTCGTATTGTCCCTCTACCCAAATGTTCATCCTGCTGTTGTGACCCCCTGCCTGCCAGGGATACCCTGTTCTCAAAAAGCACTTGAGGAAGCTGGGTCTGCATTCCTTGACCAGTTTCGCCACTTTCTCACCCTCACCTTCCTTCCTCCAGGTTACGTGCCCCGCGCTGTGGATTAACTACCAGAGGACAAGGTACAGCAAGCAGTAGGAACGCTGGATAACTGAAGTGCAACGGCACTCCCACAGCCTATCACAGTGGAGGGTACGCAGTATGCACTTAACACATTAAAAATCGATAAATGAACCTCATTCCAATTCTGCCACTAGCCAACCTTGGAGAGTCACTCGACCTCTTTGAGCCTCATCTATAAAGTAAAGAGACCTGCATTAGTTCATTTAGGTTCAACAGTCCTACGATTATGATACGTTTTTAGGAGCTGATCTGGGAAACAGTTTTTAATCTGTTTTTTCAATAAAAGTTTATTCTAACCTTAAGTTTTGAACAATGTTTCAGAAGAACTGTGACAAAGCATAAGGACAGCCAAATCGAAATTAACCGGGAGGATCAAGGGAATGACAATAACAGCTGGCTCATCCTCTCATCCAAGGGTGAGAAAAAGAGTGAAAAACGTTCAGCATTTTTCGTAAAACTATGCAAGGCAACATCTTTTATTATACTGTTTGAAGCACTTACATTAAGCCTCAGGGGAGCAAACTCCTCTTGAGAATTCAGTACTAGGAAAGTTTCGTTCTTCCTTCCTTTCAAAATAGGAGATCTACATAACTTTTTGTATCACCAAACTTTGCCAGGAAGTCAAAAACTAAGGTCTGTTTGCAACTACAGTGCCATCCTTGTCCTGTTGCTAATAAACCAAGCAGGCGATCTCTCCTGCTATCTCTGATCTTAGCTCTTCGGTCTTTTAATTAATTGCACTTTTACCATTTACTCTAAGTCTCAAATCTTTTACAAAAGGAGTAGAGGTACAACAGACAAAACGTACCGGTTTTTTTTTTTTTTTTGAATGAATGCTAGATGCCGGATTTACAAATTAACACTTCAAAACTACAACTGATCTTGTGGATTAAAATCTATTAATACAAGTTGCTACCAGCACCAGACTCCAAATAAATCTCAAATTGCAATGAAGTTCAATTCTTCAATGTTTCCACAATACCCCCTTAATCTTTCCAAACTAGGTTTGAAGGAAAGCCTAACACTCCTAAACTTAATCCTCATTGTAAACGCTCATCTTATTTCCATTATCAGTAACAATACAAACCCTCCACAGTAGCAGAAACGAGATACTGTGTCACGCTAACACAACAAAAAGAGATGCTTCTTAATGGAAATGGAGTTAGAGACGTAGGAAAAACTGTTCCCAAAATGTGCCGTGAGTAAACAGTCTGGAAACATTCATATCCAAGTTGCTTAAGTAAAATTTCAACCCCCAATTGGTTTCTTTAAAGTTCTTAGGTCTCTTCTACAAGAGTGTCTATAGTCCCCATTAATCATAAATGCAAAAAGAGAACCCAAGAAGCACGGTATTTTAGAATTTAAAGCATTTACCAAAACAGCTTACACAAAGCTCTTCTGGCTCAGGATAAAGAAATTCAAAACTTACCTGAAGTCGCTAATTTAGCACAGCTACTTCTGCTTGCATCATCTTCTAAAATTCGGTTTGTGCTCTTTTCTTTCCCAACCAAAGTTTCTTCCAAAAGTAAGCATTTATCAGATACAACACTGTCTTCGCCCACTGCATGACTAATTTTGCTATTAGCTTCAAGTACAGAAGTGACCTCTTCCAGCTGAGCAGCTTCACTAGATTCTGAGTAAGAGGAACCCTTACCCTGGGCTAAATTCTTTGAAGAAACTGGTAGAGACTCATCATCACTATCAAATCCAAAAGGATCTCCAGTATTTTCTTCTTCCACCTTAGGTTTCTTCGGAATTTCTTGGATATCTGGTTTGAAATTGGGCCTCTTCTGCCCTAATTTAGCCATAAATGTGGTCTCTCCCCATTTTGTGCTAAGGGTGGTCCGTTTATTGGAAAAGACTTCATCGAATTTTGAACTGCCATTTCCTCCTTTCCTACTGTATGTTTTCCCAAATCTGGATGTCATTTTGACACCTGTTTCATATTCTCTGTAGGGGGGGAAAAAAAAGTAAGAATTCATATAATCACCAGATACTTAACAAATGTTAACACTGAATGTAAAAATAAGAACCCAGGGATTCTCCCCATGGGGCTTTTCAACATGCAAGATACAAACATTTAAAAATGCTTGAATAAATATGGAAAGGGCATATAAAGAAAGGGACTCATTTTTTTTATCCTATAGATTTCCAGAACTTAATCTCCTTATCTCAAAGAGTACACATTCATATGCTATTGACAAAGTAAGCAAGTATAATGACTAACCAACTTATCCCCAATACCAACTTAGTAACAGAACATCAATTTTTTTAAGTTTAAAATTAATCTATGCACAATTCTCATAAATATCACTGTTACCTTAAAAAAATAATATGACTAGGGTTATTACTCCTAATATAAAATCTTAAGCACGAAATGTAAATTTTTTTCCAGGATCTCAGAAACATCAAATAACTGACTCAATCAGGTCTTTGAAACTTTAGAGCATTTATTCATATAAAGGAAAAAAAAGTGGGAAAAGCCAGAAAAACGTATTATTTTTCATTTATTAGAACCTGAAATTTTTTAACACAATCGTAAAGATTCTGATTCTTGGTCTCATGTGGTCTGAACTGTGACTTGAAAAATATTCCCCAGCTGGTCCTCTCCCTGTGCATAAGAACCCCTACTTGTTCTGTCTCCCTTGTCCCTCTAGTGCTGTGCTCACTTGCTGAGTTACTGAAGCTGGTGAACTGCAGCATAATTACACTGGCCTGCCGACTATTAAAGGAAGCAACAGAAACGCAGAAGTTTATTTCCCTCTCGGCTTTATAAAAGATAAATTGTACTCATCTGATGCGTCTACAGAACAGTAACCCATCTATGACAAACTTCAGGACAGTAAATTAAGAGCAAAACATTTTCAAAGCAAGTTGCAGTACATTTTAAACACTCCATTCTTGTCTATCTCCTACACTAAAACCTTCTGAAGTTTAAATATCCATATATTAAATATCTAGGGAGAAAAATAAACCATTGTGTAGGTCTTGAAAAGCCAACCTTCTTCTACTCTGAAATCTAAAATACAGCACTAGGAATGACATGGAATACATTTCGGTCTGTAAACCCATTTTTCCTTTGCTAACTTAAATTCTTACAACATCCGTCGCTGGTGAACTGAGTTTCCTACGCGTGCAGCGGAGGATTTTCCCTCTCCTTTTGTGAGAGACCAACTAACTTGACAAAGTGACCGTTGAGTCGTCCTACAGACCTGCGCGGAGCGAGAACAGCGGTGCAGGCCCTTCAGGCAGGTGGCAAACCCTTTTCCTGAGAGAGGCGGACTCAGGCTGGGGGATGCCTGCATGGCCTGTTGGGTGCGGCCCCCACCCGCCCGGGGACCCGGGGTCATGTGGGGGCCACGCAGTCGGGTCGTCTCAGTCCTGCGGGAACGCGGGGCCCCGGCGCGCACACACCACCGGAGCCGGAACCTTTCGCAGACGCTCACACAGCAGTCATCGCCTAAAAACGTCGACTAGAGGCCAGACCAAAAACCTAGACTGAAGCTCCTTCGGGCCCCGGGAGGGGGGCGGGGGGGGGGGGGGTGTCCAGGAGCCACGGGACCGGCCCTGCCGCGAGTTCAGAGCCTGCAAACCAGCCCTGGGCATACGGGAGGTCGCTGCGCGGGGCGCGGTGGAAGGTGGCAGCAACCGCGCGTCCGTCCCCCTAAGACTCCACGTCCTGTGCGCGCCCTGGATGCTCGGAGGCGGACAGAGCAGCGCCTGCGGTGCCCCGGATTGGAAAGGCGGGGGGGCGGGCACGGGCAGGGTGTGCAGGGGCGACGCTCGGTTAGCACCCGGCGGCCGCCGAGCTGAGCGTGAGCCACGGGCGCCCGTTACATAACACCCCATCCTCCCGGGTCCCCCTCCAGGGCTCCCCGTCTTTCCGGGGACGGCGCTGATGGCATGTGCGGGAGCCCGGCGGACCGCGCGCGTGCAAGCCCGGGGGGGGGGGGGGGCAGCCCGCACCCGAGCCCGCACCCGAGCACGGCGCCCAGGGCTCCGCCGCCCCGGGGAGGGGCGCAGGACTCGCGGCCAAGTCTTCCCAGGTCGCTGGGCCCTTGCTTCCGACCCAGGCCGGGTCCGAGGTGCAGGCAAGTGCGGCGGCGGCGGCCGCAGGGCGGGGGGGGGGGGGGGGAGCCGAGGCCCGCCCGCCGCGCAGGGCAGCGTCCGCAGCGGCCCCCGCGGGCTCCGGGCTGCCGCGGAGGGGCCGGCGCCCCGGGCCGCAACTTTCCTCCCCGCCCCCCGCGCCCCCCCGCCGCGCCCCGCCGGGACCTGGATGCGGCCCCCGGCGCCCCGGAAGCCCCCGCCGCCGGGCCCCGCGGGCAGCGCCGGCCCGGAAGCAACTCGGAACGCGGGCACCCGAGCGACGGCCGCCCCCGCCCGCCCCGCCGCGCCCCCCCACTTACCCCGGCGCCGGGCGGGTGCTCGGGCCTCGGGCCGCCGCCGCCTCTCCCGCTCCCCGCGGCCCCGCGCGGCAGAGCAGCCCGGCCCGCGCGCCGCTCGGCCGCCGTCGGAGCCCGCGCCGCGGCTCGGGGTAAATAGGAAGCCCGGCGGGGGGGGAGCGGCGGCCCCGCAACTTCCCTCCCCGCCTCGAGCGCCGCCGGCCGCGCCGGGCCTAGGCCTCCCTGGCCGCCGCCGCGCCGGCTACGGGCCCCCGCGAGGCCGCCGCCGCCTCCCGCGCCGCCGCTTCCGCCGGGGGGTGGTCAGCGCTGGAGTTTGAACGCGGCCCTGGACCATCTCAACGCCATTTGCGCTCCCGGCCCCCACCTCCTTCCTCCAACAGCCGCTCGCTCCGTCACTCCGCTTCCCACAGGCCCCGCGCGGCCGGCGCGCCGCGCAGCCAATCACGCGGCCGCTTACTCAACCCGCCGCGCAGGCGCCGCTCCCCGCATGCGCCGGCGCCCGCCATTGGCCCGGCCGCGGGGCCCGACGGGAGTTGTAGTCCGCGTTCGCGAGGCCGCCGCGCGCGCGCGCGCGCGCGCGGGGCGCGGGAGCGGGCGGCGGGAGGCGCGGGCGGCGGCGGCGGCGGCGGCGGCCCGGGAGGCGGCTCGCAGCCCCCTTTCAGCGCCCGGCCCCCCGCGGACAGACGCAGGTGCTGCGGGAGAGGCCCCGGGGGCGCGGCGCAGGCAGCTGTGTCAATCGCTTCCCCCCCAGGGACCCGCCGGAGCCTGGGGACGGCGGGCGGTGCAGCTGCGCCAGGCCTGCCCGGGAGCGGGGAGCTCGGGAGCCGGGCGGGCGGCGGCCCGACGGCGGGGACCGCGGATGACGTCACCCCGGCCGGGAGATGCTCCCGCTGCGGCCCGGGCCGCCCCGGCTCTGACCCCGGCGACACGAACCACCGTTGACCTTGCGCGGTGTGATAACGGTGATGCGGTTACGTAAGAACGAAAAAAAAAAAAAGTTTTGCCAGCTTTGTCAGATCGTTTGGAGTCCGAGATGCACTTGCAAAGGGCTCCTGCAGGTGCGGGGCGAGGGGGCAAGGCAGGCCAGCGGCGCGCCTCCCATCCCTGCGCGGCCCGCTGCCCCAGCCCCTCGGATGTCCCTTACACCGGGCGCTCCTCCGTGCTCTTGGGCTCTTTTTTTTCCGTGTCAATGTATCCCCGATGCAGAAATTGGAAATTTAGGGAGGATTTCTGTCTTTTTTTTTTTCTTTTTTTTTAAGACTGCAGTGGGGAAAACAGCGTTCTAGAAAGTAGTACAGGCAGTTCGTGCTGAGAGAGGCTCATGATTCATCGGGCCTGGACGGCCCTGCTGTTGGGTGGGTGGTGAATGGAAGAGTGCACCTGGGAAATTAGAAAACTAATTGCTTCTAGTGAAAACCCTGCCCCTTCTCCCTCCAATGTGGGTAATCTGCTTTGAGTTAACCGGATTCCTCCAATAGATTCGGGGAAACTCCGAATAAAGAAAAAAAAAGTAATTTCTGAGATCCTGCGGCCCTTCCCACTAGGAATTTAAGGTGGAGTTTATAATGCCTGAATTGTTTTTGCTTTTGCACTGCTGCTGCTGCTGCAGCAGCTGGCAAAATTTGTATTCTGACATCTACAGTTTTCCAAAATATCATGACCGTACTTTGTCCTGGTTGTTTCAAAATAAACCAACTCTCGATGGCTTACAGGACTGGAAGTTATAGCAGGTCTGTGTTGGGCAGTGTGTGCAGAAACTTGTATTTGGGTCAGTTTGGGCCTTTTTAAAAAACATCAGCATACAGGATCTTATTTTATCATTTTTTCGTTTAGAGATTGCCAGCAGAGGTGCAAGCTGCACTTACTATAATTACTCAGATGACAGAGTGGTGGGTGCTAATTAAAGGGTAATTATCATCAGAGGAAAAGGCTAAGATCAAAAAGCCAGAAGCGGTGGAGAGACCATTGCAAGATCTTCCCGCAGAAGTAGTGCTGTGAACCCTCCTGCGCCAAAAGATGTATTCTTTATAACCTGGCCTGGTTACTTGGTTGGGGAAGTGACTCCACATGAGGCGTTCAGTAGAAGAGTTAATTTTTTTATAGAAAGAGACAAACCATGGAGCCCACTGAGGGGCTTTTTGTGCAGTAACTGTGTTTTTGGAATTTGCATTGTGTTAAATTCTTGCTACTCAAAGAGTGATCCCAGCTCAGCAGCATGTCATTACCCTGGAAGCTTGTCGGGAATACAGAACCCCGGGCCCCAACTCCACTGAAGCAGAATCTGCACTTTTGGGGATCCCTGGGTGGCTCAGCAGTTTAGCGCCTGTCTTTGGCCCAGGGTATGATTCTGCAGCCCCAGGGTCAAGTCCCACGTCAAGTCCCACGTCAATTCCCACGTCAGGTTCCCGGCATGGAGCCTGCTTCTCCCTCTGCCTGTGTCTCTGCCCCCCGCCCCTCTTTGTGTCTATCATAACTGAATAAATAAAATCTTAAAAAAAAAAAAAAAGAATCTGCACTTTCAACAGGATGCCCCAGGGAACTGGTCTACACATTAAGGATCGAGAAGCCCTAGTTTTTAAAGGATGCCTATAGATATGCCTAATCTCTGATCTTTGTTAAGATGGGGGAAGGGAGAGAGAGAACCTATTATACAACAGGTATGATGCCAGGCTTTTCATTTGCATCCCTGCCTGTTATCCCTGTTTTACAAGTGAGGAAATTGAGAGGTTGGCATTTGCTACTCCCTTGGTAGCTAATGAGGAAATCAAATCTTTTCGCACCGGTCGTGGGATACCCATTACTACTTACGACACTGTTGAATCTAATACAAAATGATATGTGTGTGTTTAGTCTGTGGAAGCGTAGTCTATTCTGAACGGAACTGTGCTAGGGCTCTCTGCTCTCCTGCATCTCACACTAAAGACTGCCTATTTGGGACGCCCGGGGAGCTCAGCAGTGGAGCATCTGCCTTAGGCCCAGGGCCTGATCCTGGAGACCCGGGATGGAGTCCCACGTCGGGCTCCCTGCATGGAGCCTGCTTCTCCCTCCTCCTGTGTCTCTGCCTCCCTCTCTCTGTGTCTCCCATGAATAAAGAAATAAAATATTTAAAATAAAAAAATAAAGACTGCCTATTCTAAGGCCCCTCCTGGAGGAAATTCAAACCCTGGGCCTTCTTCAGGCAGGGCCACTCAGGTGGACTCATACTTTGTTTCGGCTGAAAAAAGAAAATCCTGCAAAGAAAACTAATAGAACAATCTGTTCTGCCATTGTTGGGTCTCTGTTCTAGCCCAGGCATGGGAACTGTCAGAACTGGAGTTGCTAAATAGAGCCCTATAAACTTTTTCTGATAGTGCGTAGTAAAATGTATCACAATTTACACGATTCACTTCAGAGAACCAGAAGTCAGAGATGATCACACTGGTTACAGAAAATGTTTCCTTGTCTTAGGACGGCGAATGAAATTATAAATTACAAATCGCACCCTTGCATGTTATAGTGGTTGTGTAAGGGCCAGGCCCTACCCCTACCTCCCTGACACTCCCCAACCCTTCTCTTTGTTCTGCCCATAGGAGGTAGAAAGGACTTTTCAAGTAGTCTCCCCTCCCAAGCAGGCCATTTCGAATTGTAACACCCCAGTCCTAATGCTCACTACTCACATATTTTTGTGTTTATGTTACATGTTTATCTTCCCAATGAGGGGAAGGATCTTTGTCCTGCTAAATCAGCACATAGTAGGTGCTCAGTAAGTATTTGCTTAAATGCTCCCCCATTTACCTTTGTCTTTGTTGTAAGATTGTATCTTGCAAGTGACTTGGAACTGACAATAGTTTCAGTAACCTGTAGCTCCATAAATAGTTGACTAGGTTTTCCCAAGGGGGAGAGGAGTGCTACCTGCAGCTACCCTTTGTTCTCACCTTGGATCGGTTTTCATTCTGAGAATTGAGAAAATGAACACTACTGTAGTCACAATTACCTTGTTTTCCAGAATAATTGGAATATGTTTCTCCTGAGATGGTGACATCCTTTGGGGAATAAACTGCTGTCTAGGTAGTTGAAAGGCAAAGCAAGGAAAGGTCCCTGGGAACGCGTTGCCTGACGAGGATTGATACCCAGCAACCTCTGAAGGTCTGGCGACCTGACCATTGTCTTCAAACAGCCATCTTCTCACCCCTAATGCTCCCGATGTCCTTCCTACCCACCCCACCCCCAACAAAAGCCCTCCTGGAGCTTCCCATCACCAAGACTAAAATCCAAAATGGTCTTGTGAACTATGAAGCCACAGGTGATTGGGCCCCTGAGCACTCCTGGCAGGGCGCACACCTTACCAGGCCTGCCTCTGCCTACTGCTAGAACCTGCCAAACCAGCTCCTCCTCAGGGCCTCTGTGCTGCTGTTCCCTCCTCTAGTCCTGGAGATAAGCACCTACCTGACTCACTGCTTTTAGGCCTCAGGTGTCTCTTGGGTAGTATCTACCCTGACTGTGCCGTTTAAATTAAGTCCCTCTCCCCGCCAGCCTAGCATTCATCTCCCCTTCCCCCTTTGTTTTTCTTTTTTTTTAATTTATTTATTTATGATAGTGACACACAGAGAGAGAGAGAGAGGCAGAGACATAGGCAGAGGGAGAAGCAGGCTCCATGCACCGGAAGCCCAACGTGGGATTCGATCCCCGGTCTCCAGGATCGCGCCCTGGGCCAAAGGCAGGCGCCAAACCGCTGCGCCACCCAGGGATCCACCCCCTTTGTTTTTCTTGATGGTAGTCTTCACAGTTGTCTTACCTATTAACTGGCTTATCATTTGTTTCCTTCCACCAGCCTATAAACTCTAGGAGGACAGGGATTGTTGACTTGTTCACTGCCAGATGCCCAGCACACCTAGAATGGAGCCTCACACACAACGTCTGCTGTATGTGTCCGCTGGATTCCTCGGGAATGTGCTCGGCCCTTCTATGTCCTCACTAACTGTGTGTGTGCTGGACCTGTCAATAATGGCAAAAGGTCCCCTGAAACCAGCCGCCGTCAGGAGCGAGCGTGTCCATTTCTTCCTGTAGTTCTATTTTCGTGTTTATATATTTTGAGGATATTTTATTGGTCACATACAAATTTAGAATATTCTTTTTTACATATAACTTCCTGGTGGAATTGAAAGCCTTTTAAGTAATACGGAGGATGGAAGACAGAAATCGCCTAAGTTTTCCATCCCCCCCGAGTGCACACCTTTTGTAATGGGACTTCACAGCTCCTCGCGGGATCTGGGCTGGCCTGGTAGCTTGGCGTGGCCCAAGGAACGTGCCCAAGTGACACAGTTCTGAGCTGGAGTCTCGGGAAACCTTGAATGCTTGCACATTCTCTCTTGGGTCCCCGCCTCTACCGTAAGAACAGGCCTGGGCTAGCCTGCTGGAGCCTGAGAAGCCACATGGAAAAGAGCTGAGGTCATCCTACGCCAGTCCAGCCAGCAGGCCTCAGACACTCAAGCCAAGCCAGGATTGGCATCGCCACCTACCTGACCCGCTGCTGCCCACAGACGCGTGTGCGAGCCCACCTGGGGCCAGACGAGCTGCCCAGGTGACTTTAGACTCGGGAGTGATGATGAATAGTTATTACGCTAAGCCTGTGCATTTTGGAGTGGTTCGTTATACTACATTATTGTGGCAATAGATAATTGATGGTTAATGCCTCCTCCTCGGTTCCCAGCCTCGGAAAAGCTTCCCTGACTGCCCCGGCAAACTAAGTCAGCTTCCCAGCCTATGATACCACTGACGGGCACCTCGCCCTCCAAAATGGTGTGTTTACTTCTGTATCATTGACTAGACTGTCAACTATGTGAGGACAGAGACGTTGTCCTTTTGTCCCCTGCTCTGTCTTCAGCACCCAGCACAGTGCTGCTGTGTCCTGCTGCGTGTGTCTGCTAAGCGCTGGAAATATGGCCCGTCCAAGTGGGGACGTGCTGAAAAAAATAGAACACACTGAATTTTATACTAAAAGGCTGAGCAGGGGATCCCTGGATGGCACCTGCCTTTGGCCCAGGGCACGATCCTGGATGGCACCTGCCTTTGGCCCAGGGCACGACTCTGGGATCGAGTCCTATGTTGGGCTCCCTGCATGGAGCCTGCTTCTCCTTCCGCCTGTATCTCTGCCCCTCTCTCTCTCTCTTTCTGTCTATCATAAATAAATAAATAAAATCTTTAAAAATAAAAAAAAATAAAAGGATGAGTACAAAAGATATATGTATAAAATATCTCAATACTTTTTACACTGATTAAATGCTGAAATGACAGTATTTTGAATATATTAAGTAGAATGTGTTATTAAAATTAATTTCATCTGCTCTGCTTTTTAGGCTTTTTAAGATTTTATTTATTCATGAGAGACACAGAAACAGAGACACAGGCAGAGGGAGAAGTAGACTCCCTGCAGGAGCGCGATGCAGGACTCGATCCCAGGACCCAGGGATTACGACCTGAGCCAAAGGCAGATGCTCAACCACTGAGCCACCCAGGGATCCCTCTTTTTAGCCTTTTTAAAGTGGCTACTAGAAAAAGCAAGTTTGTGACCCGTATTATATTTCTATCAGTACTGATACAGAAGTACAGTAAATATTTATCAAAGGAAAAGACTTTTTAAAGGACTTACTGAAAGAACTGCTCTATTAAGGCACATAAAGACACAGAAGAACCTTAAATACATATGACTAAGAGAAAGGAGCCAGTCTGGAAAGTCCACGTACCATATGGTGTCCTGGAAAAGGCAACAGTGTCGCAGTAGGTGGTTGCCAAGGGCTTACAGGGCGCAACTGGGAATAATAGGAGTGGAATGCGGGGGAAGTTTTAGGGGATTTGAAATGATTCTAATACTATAATTGTGGGTACATATTACATATTTGTCAAAACCCATGGAAGTGTACAAGACAGGGGCCCCCAGGGGGGCTCAGCGGTTTAGCGTCTACCTTTGGCTTAGGGCGTGGTCCTGGGGTCCTGGGATCGAGTCCCACATCGAGCCCCCTGCAGGGAGCCTGCCTCTCCCTCTGCCTGTGTCTCTGCCTCTCTGTGTCTCTCATGAATAAAAAAAATCTTAAAAAAAAGAAGTGTACAAGACAAGAGTGAAGCCTAATATAAACTATGGACTTGAGTTAATGCATAGTCTTGCTTCTTTGACTGTAGCAAATATACCACACTAATTCAAGACAAAAATAATAAACTATGGGAAGGGGAGGGAATATAGGAATTCTCTGTATTATATGCTCAATTTTTCTGTGAACCTCAAACTATTATTAAAAAATCTATTTTAAAAAATTACTTCACCCTTGCACAGCTACCAAAATGATTTAAAGCATAAATTCAGCAAACCAGTTTCCTCTTTTAAAAAAGACTCCCCACTATCTATGGGATACTTCACATCCACTGGGATGGGCTTTGGTGTTTATAGTTGTTACCACTTCCCCTCCACCCTGTAGGCAATGCGTCTCCCCTCCAGCTGTACCAGACCAGCCAATGGGCTTAGGCCTCCACTGGACTCATGCAGCCCCCTCAACCTGGAAAGTCCTTTTCCCTCTCCACTTTGTGGAACCCAGTGAGTCATACACCCCCCCCCCCCACGTAAGTCAATCATTCTCCATTCCTTGTTTCTATAAATTCTAAATTAAGGGGCACCTGGGTGGCTCTGCCAGTGAACTGTCGGCTCAGGTCATGATCTCAGGGTCTTGGGATAGAGCCCCACATTGGGCTTGCTCAGCAGAAGTCTTCCTCTCCCTCTTCACCTGCCTCTTCCCCTGCTTATGCTCTCTCTCACAGACTCTATCTCAAATAAATAAAATCTTTAAAAAAAAATCTAAAAAGTAGATACAGGGGCACTGGGTGGCTCAGTTGGTTAAGCATCTGACTTCAGCTCAGGTCATGATCCCAGGGTCCTGGGATCGAGCCCCACATTGGGCTCCCTACTTTGCCCAGCTCCTGCTTCTCCCTCTCCTTCTCCCTCTGCCCCTCCTCCCAGCTTGTAGCCATACACGCACTCCCTCTCTCTGTCAGATAAATAAATAAAAGTAGTCGTCTTGGAGCTTTGTGCCTCTTTCTAAGTTTGGAAAATGGATACGGAAATGTTGAAAAAGAAGTCTGATAGCCACGGGCAGGCTAGGGATTGATATCCTTGAGATGGAAACAGTGGGAGCAGAACAAGGCTATTTAATGTCAGTGAAGATCGGCTTGGGCTCATCTCCCAGGCAGGCGGCCGTGGGGTGCCACGCTGGGAGTAGGATCCATCCCAGCAGTGAGGCGGTGTTAGCTGACTGCCTGCCTCCAGTGATAGGAGACAGGCCACTGGGCTGTCACCTGCTCTGAAAGCCAATCTGCCTGTGACTGCAGCTCACCCAAGTCAGGATGCCAAGGTGATTTAGTTTCAGACATTTCACTTCCAGGGCAGATGACAGTGTGGTGGTGACAGTTCCCTCTCTACCATCATATAGTGGAGCCTCAGGAGAACGTGTGAGAAGGCTTCCAGATGCTGAGCTTACGATGCAGGTTTCCCCACATCTCCTTCTTTCCAGGAATCTTCTATTTCTTTCTCTCTTTTTAAGATTTTATTTACTCATGAGAGACAGAGAGAGAGAGAGAGAGAGGGAGAAGCAGGCTCTCTGTGGGGAACCCGATGTAGGACTCCATTCCTGGACCCCGGGATCATGACTTGAGCCAAAGGCAGATGCTCAACCACTGAGCCACCCAGGTGCTCCTATTTCTTTCCTTTCCTTTTATTTTATTATTATCATTTTTTAAGTAGGTTCCAAGACCAGTGTGGAGCCCAACATAGGCTTCAACTCATGACCCTGAGATCAAGAGTCAGATGCTTAACCAACTGGGCCACCCAGGCATCCCAGGAGTGTTCTATTTCTGGCCACTTTGCCAATGGGAAACTCAAGGAATACTGAACAAAGATCAATGACTTGCCCATGATCACTCAGCTACTTAATAGGTGACTGTTTTCCTCCACAGGTCACAGGCATGAAGCAGAAGCTCCCCTGGGTGCTTACCACCACCCTGTTCTTTTGCTGTCCTTTCCAGCCAGAGGTCCTGGAGGAGTAAGGATCTGGTTGAGCCCCCAGGGGTGTTTAGTGGAAGAGACCGGGTTGGAGTTAGAATGGTCTAGTGCCTGCAGGAAGGTCTAACTAGCCTGGGAGACCAAGTATCTGTGAGCACTGAGGGCAGAGGGGCAGAGGGGTGTGTACGAGGCCAGGCTTATTTACCAGTCCGAGGCCAAAGGGGTTGATGTGCAACCTCTTCCCACCCTGTCCACTGGGTCCTCTGACGGCATCCAGGTGTTATCCAGAGGGGTGGTCCTCTAAGCTGTTCTTTGTCCCTTCTTTGTGTCACTCAGCTGACCCAGGGAATCCGAAACTGGCACTTGGGGCAGAGAAAATGCAGGAATCGGGATTTGTAAGAAATGTTCATGAATAACCTGGGCTGGCATTTCTTCAGGTGACAACTCCATCTTGGGGGGGGTCGGGGCGGTAAGAGGGCTCCTCCGTGAACCTCCACCCCCCTCTAACCCCCTGGGCTGGCCCACAGTTTGGGTGATTGGGCAGCTCCGAAGATTCCCTGGGCTGAGGGGCCTCTCCCAGGAGAATGGGAAAGAATTATTTCCTTTGTGTGACTTGCTTCATTATGTATGAGCGAGGCTGGCTCCCATGGCTGAAAAATGATCATTCCTTTATTGGGTTTTCCCAGCTTGGGGCAAAAGCTTTTGGAAGACCAGGCTGTGCCTGGGAGGAGGATTTAGTGGATTAAATACGGAAGTTGGGGAATTGTGCAGACACCCGCCGCGTTCCAGGATCACGGTGGTGCCCAGGTCACCTCCGCGCCCCCCCCCAGGCCGCCCAGCGGAGCCTGCGGCACGTGGAGTCCTACTTGTACAACCGGGATCCCAAATCCCGTTTGCTTGCACTCTGCGAGGACAGGGGGGAGCGTGCGATGCCCCCGTTCTGGAGAGGAGCACGTCGCTGACTTGGGCATCACGGGTTGCTCCTGGTGGGCTTCGGGCGCTGCGCGCGGGTGCGGACGCCCCACGGGGTCCGGGACTGTTGCCACCGCCAGCGCGGGCTGGGCAGCGGATCCGACTGCATGGTATTCGGGCAAGAACCCCGACAAACTATCGCCTGCGGACACGGAAACGCACGCCTAGACTTTTAGGAAGCACCTGCTTGGACAGCCCTGCGTGTCCCCCGAGACATCCAGCCTCGCGGTGCCCGGGGTCGGGGTCCCCGGGAGGCTGGAACCCTGGCGGCCGCGGGCGGTGGGGCTGCGGGGCTGCGGGGCTGCGGGGCTGCGGGCGGGGCTCCAGCCCTGCGGCGGGGGGGGGGGGGGGGAGGCGGAGCGGGGGGGAGGGGACACCTGGGCGTGTCCTGGGGGACACTTGGGTGGGGGCGGGGGGGGACACTTGGGCGGGGCCTGGGGGACACCTGGGCGGGGTGGGGGAGGACATCGGGGCGGGGGGGGACATCGGGGCGGAGGGGGACATCGGGGCGGGGGGACACCTGGGCGGGGCGGGGGGGGACATCAGGGCGGGGGGGACACCTGGGCGGGATGGGGGGACACCTGGGCGGGGCACACCTGGGCGGGCCGGCCTTGGCTCCTCCCGAGCGCCGCGCGTCCACCTGCCCGCAGGTCCTCTGCGCCGGCGCGAGCGGAGGGGGGCGCCCCGGGCCCTGGGCTGAGGGTGCAAATGCGGGCCTTCTCGTGGGGAGAACACCAAATCCTGGGGTCGGTGCACAAAGCAGCTTTTTTCTTTTTTTTTTTAAGATTCTTATTTACTCATGAGAGACCCAGAGAGAGGCAGAGTCCCGGGCAGAGGGAGCAGCAGGCTCCCTGCGGGGACCCGACGCGGGACTCGATCCCGGACCCGGGGTCACGCCCTGGGCCGAGGGCGGCGCTCACCGCTGAGCCGCCCGGGCGCCCCCAAAGCCGCCTTTCTAAAGCGCGTGGCCCGGGCTGTGTAATCATTTACCCGCGTCTGTCTCCGCGCACCTGCCCCTCTTGGACCCACGATGTTTACCCTGTTCCCGCCCAGGCCAAAAGCCGGTTTGTTCATTAATCCCGGAGGCTTCCGCGGCCTTTCCGCGACTCGATTCTGGCCCCGAAGGAAGCTGCGCAGCATTAACATTTCAGACGCGAGCGCTCGGGGGCGGGGCGGGGCGGGCCGGTGCCCCCCGCAGCCCCCCGCAGCCCCCCGCAGCCCCCCCTCGCCCGGGGGCGGGGCTGGCATTTACCAGACGGGAGGCGCCGCTCGGGGCCGCCTGGGTGGTGCGGACGGCCCGCGGGCTGAGTGCGGGGAGGGGAGAGGACCGATGCGGGTGTAGGGGGAGCTGAGCGGGGCGTCGGGCCCGGGTGAGGGGGGCGGATGCGGGCGGCGGACGGAGGCGGCCCGGAGCTGCGCGCACCCGAGGAGGCGCGGCCCCGCCTGGGAGCCCAGCCTGGGCTTTGGCCGCTTTCCCGGGATCGCGGGCCCGAGGGCTCGGCCGGCCCCCCGCGTGCACACCCCGCGCCTCTCCCCGGCTGCCCGCGAGCGCCGTCGGGGCGCGGCCTGCGCGGCCCCAGGGCGACAGCGAGCGCGCCCTCGCGACCCCGTGACCCGCGCCCCCGCCCCCCGCCCGGGCCCCCCGCGACCCCGCGCCCCGCGCCCCGCCCCCCGCAGGCCCGGCCGCCGGGTGCAGGTCCACGGCCGCCCGCACCCCCGCTGCGAGGCCTCCCCCGGCGCGGGCGACCTGCCTGTGGGCCCCGAGCCTCTCCGCCCGGTCCGCGCCCGGGTCCCTGCCCCCGAAGACCCAGGGCCTGCGGCGGACTGTCCGCGCCCGCCCCGACCGCGCCCCTTCCCTGGAATCACAGAGGCCCCTCCGCGAGGGCCCCGGGGGTCGTGCGCGGGGATGACTTGTCAGTTTGGGTAAAACGAGGGCAATTCCGCGCCCCCCCCCGCCCCAGGGTTTTAGGAGGCGCGGTGAGCCCGGCGGCGGGCGGCCCAGGCCCTGGCGCTGTTGGTAAACCGCAGGGTCGGCTCCCAGGCAGCTTCTCGCTTTATCTCGCTCTGCCCAGAAGCTGCAGGAGGTCTCGGACGGTGCAGAGGCTCCGCAGGCGTGTCAAGGTTTGGGCAAAGGAAACGCTCTGTTAACTCTGCGCCCTGGAAAATGCACGCGCAATTCTGCACCCGGTTTCAGGCTCTAGGCCGTGAAATGTGTCCAGGTTTAAGAATCCTGTTCCAGGACCTTCCCAGGCTCCTGTTACCTGCTTGTCCTCCTTTCTCTTGCCAACCTGCCTTGCTATCCCCCGGCAGGTATCCGGGCTGTGCGGCTTCAGTGCTTTTGCTCCCATCGGCTGCCTACAGGAGAGCCCCCACTTGGAGCTCCTTCCCCTCACCCTCCACCTTCCACCACCGCAGCCACGGGTCATCACCTCCCAACTGCGACAGCACCTGGTTGAACCTTCTGATCTGGAGCCTGCTGCTCCACGTTAAGTCTTGGTTGGCTTTGTCTCAGTCCCCACAACAGACACAGCCTGGGACAGGGCCTTGACTTCCCTTCTCCATCCTTTTATCTCCATCTAGTTTATCAGGTTGCATAGGTGACTTTAGGACTCACTCAATACCTTCACCTCCAAAATAATCTCTCAAATGCTGCTTTGGTGCCACCAAGGGTGCTATGAAATCACCCTCCCCTCCTCCCCTCCACCTTCAGAAAGCACACAGAATAAATTCTTTTTAAAAATTATTTAAATTTAAATTTTTTTAAAGAATTTATTTATTTATTTGACAGAGAGAGAGCACAAGCAGAGGGAGCTGGAGAAGTAGATTCCCTGCTGAGCAGAGAACCCAACGTGGGGCTCAGTCCCAGGACTCCAGAATCGTGACCTGAGCCAAAGGCAGTCACTTAACCAGCTGAGCTGCGCAGGCACCCCAAAGTTTATTATTATGTTTTTTAGTAATCTCTACACCCACTGTGGGGCTTGAACTCACCACCCTGAGGTCAAGAGTCTCATGGTCTTCCAACTGAACCAGTCAGGCTCCCTGGCACCTAGAATAAATTTTTAAGCATCAGAAATTTTGCAGAATTCTTTTGCCTAGAACGAGCAGCAGGGCTGGAGCATTATTTCGGGCATCCCAGACTGAGGGCCCTGCAAGTATCCTGTGGGCTGCTCTGAGCTCAGTGGAGTGGAACCACCAGCAGGTGCTTGTGTAGGACGGGGGTGGGCCAGGCAGCAGGTTGAGTGTTCTGGGTACCAAGGCCCTGTCAGCCGTGGCGTCTGCTCTCAAGCAGCACTTCCTGAGCTGCCCTCAAGCCTCAAAAATTGTTCCAGCTCCTCCCCACGACATTAGTTTCTCCTTGCTCTGTGAACCTTTACTTTCCTCTCTTTGGGCACTTCCTACACTATTATTTATCAGTGCCCACCGGAGCCAGACTGGTGCCCCCCTGAAGGAAGGCCACCAAACAAGTAATGGTCAGGAGAGCCTGCAACTCTGACTCCCAAAGGACAGCCAGGAAAGGGAAAGGATTCCTAGGCTGGGTATGCCAATCTGGGGAGCTTGGCCCTGGGAACTCCAACAGGTTTTTTTATTTGAGTCTTTTTTTGTTTTGTTTTGCTTTTTACTTGTAGTATAGCAGGGTATAAAAATTACACCTGGCTCTCAGATTTTGGTTTCAAATACCATTCTGCAACAAAAGGAACCAGGGACCCTGGAGAAAGAGCTGACTCTAAGACTGGGACAAGAAATGTGCAAGATAATGTAACCCAACCAACACGAGTTTGCTCCTTGGTGAGTCAGAAACTGAACCAGGCTGAGTTGTCATGCACAATAAGACTTTTATTTGCAGCAAATAAGGAGATCACAGGGAATGACTTCCAAAGCTGTAACTCTTGAGCAAGGGTGAATAAAAAGATTCCTTTTATTTAGGGTTAGGATGAATATTTAGCTAGATAGCCTTGTCACCTCACGTAGACACAGGCATAAGGTTGCACGTGTGTCTTAAGGAAACATGCTTCTATACACACTATTTGTTACACAAATGAGGCTTGTGCTCCTTCTTGGGTGGAGATTTTAGTGCTATAATGGGGTAAAGGTAGTTGTGGGTCATTCTACAGGTCACTCCATGTGACTCTGCACAGGCATGAGTCAAGGATTAAGTTCAAATTGGTCTGGGTGCTCTGGGCTGGCCAGAGGTCTTGTCAAGGCAGTTGCTTTGGCTTGAGGGGTTGTTTCAGTTTCCATCTGCCTGAGTTAAGAGGTAAGCTAGAAAGAAGAGTTTAAGGGGAAAAGGTGAGACACGTCCATGAGTACAAGAAGGTGGACGGTGAAGGTCAGGTCTCAAGGTGTAGCTGGTGACAAATAAACCTGGAGCACCTCAGAGTGCCAGAAAGTAAGGAAGGACTGAAAAACAAGACCCCACAATGCTGTGGGGTGCCAAAGGGACACAGAAGCCAACAGAAAGAGCTCCTAATGGCTAAGACTGGAGCAATCTGAGCCATCTGAGTAGCATTAGATTATAACCCAAAATATAAACATCCATGAGTCATACTGGTATAAACAATTGAAAAAAATTTTTAAATGGGAAAAAAAAGACAAACCTCCCGTTTGGAAGAAAAATTCCAACTAATGTATGTTGCTGGCATAAATTAGCCGAGTAATGCAATTCCTTTTGCGTATGAGGCTGCTCCTGGGTTTTATGTTGTCATCTGAGCTTTGGGCATGCTGGGTCTTATCTCTAGTTCAGCAGGCAGTCCTCAGCCTTGGCTGCAAGTTAGGATCTCCTTGGGAGCTGCTAAGACCCAAATTAGGTTGGACCCCAGACCAGTTCAATAATCAAAATTTCTGGGCATGCAATCCAGAGATCTGATGAGTTTGAAGATTTCCTAGGTGATGACTCCAGCGGCCAACAGCAGGTGTGGGGCCAGCACAGTGGGACTGGCTTCCTTTCATAGGCGCTGGCTCTCGATTCTCTAGGGGGTCTTCAGGCTCGAGGTGACCCCGCAGACACGGGAGACGGAGTGTGGCTGAGGTACTGTAACCCTCTCTGAACTGTGAGAAGCCCGCTCTTCCTTCATCGCTGCCTTAACTTTAACCTACGAAATGGTGAGGCAGGCGGCCCTGCACGGCCCAGTCGGTTGGTTCAGTGACTGGCTGTTGGTGTCGGCTCCGGTCACGATCTCGTGGGTAGTGAGGTCGAGCTTTGCACTGTGCTCACACCCAGAGTGAGTCCACGTGAAGATTCCTTCCCTCTGCCCTTCCCCCCAACTCGTGTGTGTGCATGCACATACGCCGCTCTCTTTCTCACTCTCTCTCTCAAATAAATAAATCTTTTTTTTAAAATGGTGAGGCTATGAATCCAACTGATACTGTAATTTATTAAATTACTGCTCAAGCTTTGGATCTGATTTTTAGCTCCCTCAGCCCTGTGATTACAAGAGGTTTAGTGATTCTTTCAGCAGAATTATAGAGAGTCCCTGGGCTGTGCCTTGGATTAAGAATCTGTAGCATTTTCCTCCTTTTCTCTTTCTTTCTTTTTGACCTTGAAACAACCTCAGACTTCTTTCTTTCCCCTCCCCAGACAGGATCATCCTACAAGACTAAAGTGCAGGCTTTCTCAACCAGGGTTCTTCAATGGAATATGGCAAGAGAAGAAAAGGATTTGAGGGACCATTTATTCCAATTCTCCCACAGATGGTACATAATTAGCATCCTGCGAAGGAGAGAATTATGCATATTATATCTGGGGTGCCCCCAGGTATCAGGGCTCCTTGTTCTTCTCTGATAGAACACTAAGCATGTCCATCCTACAAAGAATCAAGCCACATCACAATCAGGAAATTGGTGTTGCTGCCATCTAACCCTCAGATCCCATTCAAGCTTTGCCACAGGTCCCTTAAAACATCAGGATCCATCTCACACCGGCAATTCGCTTTGAGTTTTCATGTCTGTTTAGTGCCCTTCACTCCGAGACAATTATTCGATGTTTCCTTAACTTTCATGTCCTTGATACTCTGGAAGGTCGTTCTCCAGTTATTCTGGAGCCCCCAGTTTTGATTTGTCTGCTGTTTCCTCATGACCAGATTCAGGTTGTCACAGAAGTGATACCACGTGCTTCTGTCTGCATCCAGTCAGGTGGCCTGTGATTTTGATTTGTCACATTACCGGTGGTGTTCATTTTGGCCGCTCATGAAGATGGCACCTGCTTCTCCACTGTAAACCACTGTTTCTCCTTTTTTTTTTTTTTTTTGTTTCTCCTTTGAAATGAATAAGTACCTAGTAGATGCTTTGAAACTCTGTAAATACCACATTCCTCATCAATTTACTCATTTATTAGTACATATAGATTCATGCTTTCCTATTTTATGTCAACGGGATATATTTTCTTAATGGCATTTTTTATTTTGGCTGGCTCACACTGTCCCAGATTTGGCCAGTGGGAGCCCCTTCATGCTGGCTCGTAGCCCTGTTTGACATGCCCCCAACATTCCTGAGCAAGTCCTTGCTTTCTAGTTTAAAATGGGGTTCTGGGCTCATCTTGTATGTTCCCTGCTCTAAGTCTGGAATCTGCCATTTCTCTAAAGAATGCTAGTTCCTTTTAGGGAAAATGGTATTCCTGGGTGCTCTGGGTACTCATTGCTATTAGGATTCTGCTCTTCCAGGCCCTCTGGATAGCAACAGGAAATGCGCGCGCGCGCGCGCGCGCGCGCACACACACACACACACACACACCTCCTGTCTGTCTATCCATCTTTCCGCCTTGAAAGCCATGAGTTCACACTCATACCTACAGTCCCCAATCCAAGATCACAGGATTTATGTTATTTTCTCTCTTTCCATATTTGTAACTCACTCTTCTGACAGTGAGAAGCCTGAAGCCTGGCTCTAATTATCCTTAATATATTTACTTATGTGATCAATCGCCTGTATGCAAACCATCTTCCAGCACTACTCCCACCCCCACACTAGCACAGATGCCTTCTTCAAATACATTTGGGCTCCAGCTTCCCAGCCAGTCTGTTTCTCCCACGTGGATGCCTTCTCCATCCTGCTCAGGCTCTGAAAACCCATGCCATGCTTCCCCTCTGTGCATACACGCCCTCCCCCCTGTACTCCAGGTCTGAGAACCCCCAGCCCCAACCAGGCTGCCCCTCCATGTCTTCTGTAGTGGTTTAAAAGCATATCTGCAATTTCTCTGATACTCTTCCCTTCGAAAGGTCTAACCTAATTCTCCTCTCCTTGACTATGGTTTGGATTTCATGACTCACTTTTAATGAATAAAATATGAAAGAAAGGATGCCATATGACTTCCTGTGTTACTTCATTAAGAAAAGATAACTTCTTCCTGGCTCACTCTCTGGCATCACTAGCTCTCAGGGAAGCCGGTTGCCATGTTATAAGGACACTCAACAGTCCTGCGGAGGGGGTCATGTGTGGATAGGTCCACATAGAAAGAAATCAACTTGTAAGCCGACTTTTCAGGCATGAAGTGAGCCGCTGTAGAAACAGATCTTGCAGCCTCAGCCAAGACTTCAGATTATTTCAGCTCTCAGCCATCGAGTCCACCAGGCTAGGCCTCAGACAACACACAGCAGACAAGTCATTCCTGCTATGTCCTGTCTGAATTCTCAACTCCCAGAAACTCTTAGATAGTGAAAGACTATTGTCCTACCCTACTAGGATTGGGGGTAATTTCTAATGCAACGAGAGATAACTAATGCACTTTCATTACCCTGCTCAGGTTGCGACACCCTCACCGAGCTACCCCCTGGCAGTGCTGTCCTTCTGACCCTTCTCCAGCTCTGACACTTATGCTAAGCCACCGTCCAATGTAAACGCCCTGCTCCTCCTCAGGCAGCTCGGGTTCCCCCTTTCTGTGGCAGGCCTCTCTCCTACACAGGTGCTCTTCTGACCCAGTGTACCTTCCTCGCTCTGTCCTGCCTAGTGCCTTTAGGACTGAACTTTCCAGGAACATAAGGGAAGAGAAGAGAAGAGTAAAAATAAACAGAAGTGGAAGAGGAATACGAAGCTGTGAACTTGTGCTTCTCGAGCTTCTTCTTTACACTGTCCAGTGTTCAAAGCAATGGCCTCACCCGTCTGTAGTCCTTGAATTCCTTGTTTCCTCTATGATGCTTTCTGACAGCAGCCACTAGGACCCCCAGAGCCTTGCCTCAGTGTATATTGCATCCCAAGCAACCCCTAGCAATAGTTAAATCACTTATTCTGAAACCACATGCCATAATCTGCAAGGTCTCATCCCTAAACAATTACTGTTAGTCATCTATTGGTGCATAACAAATTATTCTACAATTTAGGATATTGAAACAACATGCTTGGTATTTCAGTGTCTGCAGGTTAGGATCCAGGCACAGCTTATCTTTTTTTTTTTTTTTTTTTAAGATTTTATTTATTTATTCATGAGAGACACACAGAGAGGCAGAGACATAGGCAGAGGGAGAAGTCGGCTCCTCACAGGGAGCCCGATGTGGGACTCGATCCCAGGACCCAGGGTCACACCCTGAGCCGAAGGCCAAAGCTCAACCACTGAACCACCCGGGTGTCCCTTACCTACATCTTCTATGTCAAGGTCTCTCTCCAGATGGCAATCCAGCTATCAGTCAAGGTTGTGGTTTTATCTGAAGATAAGGACTGAGGAAGGATCCGTGTTCAGGCTCACTCACGTGGCTGTTGACAGGATTTAGTTCCTTGCCATTTGGACCTCTCTAACGTGTCAGCCAGCGTCATTAAAGCTTGCAAATGCAGAGGGCCATAGGGCAAGACGGAGGTCCCGGCCATTTGTAACTTAATCACCCCAGTACTTTTTGCATATTTGTTAGAAGCAGGTCACTAGATCCAGATAAACAGCAGGAGGGGAGGAGCTGTGGGAATCATCTTAAAGGTTGCCCATCACAATAATCAACCCTGTTTAGAGAAGATGACCATTTCCCCTAACTTAAGCAAAAATTATCTTTAGAAAATTAGGCTTACAGCTCTAAAAAGTTCTTGATGCTCTCAAAACCACCACTAGGCATTTAGTGAACATTTCATGCGGTTTTGAATGAGTGAGTGAGAGAACGAATGAACCAACAAGCTATCCGGCTGTAGGTGGGTGTTACTTGGTGGCATATTCAGCTTGGGAAAACTCGTAAAAGCTGTGGCTTAATATTATGAAGCCACCATTTAAAATGCAGAATAGCTATATTTACTCATTTGGAAAGTTGTTAACAATATATCACTAAGTGAAAAGAGCAAGTTCTTGGGGCACCTGGGGGCTCAGTTGGTTGAGCGTCTGCCTTCGGGTCAGGTCGTGATCCCGGGGTCCTGGGATGGAGCCCCATGGTGCTCCCGGCTCAGAGGGGAGTCTGCTTCACCTTTACCCTCTGCCCCCTATGCATGCTCTCCCTCTCACCAATAAATAAATAAAATCTTAAAAAAATAGGAAGAGTACATTCAATTTTTAAAAAAAGATTTATTTATTTATTCATGAGAGACACACAGAGAGAGGGGCAGAGACACAGGTAGAGGGAGAAGCAGGCTCCCAGTGGGGAGTCCAATGCGGGACTCGATCCCAGGATCCCGGGGTCACGGCCTGGGCGGAAGGCAGACACTCAACCGCTGAGCCACCCAGGCATTCCTTTTTTTTAAATTTATTATTTACTCTCTCCTTTTAAAGTGGGCTCTATGCCCAAGTGGGACTTGACCTCGAGACCCTGAGATCAAGAATAACATACTCTATCAACTGAGCCAGCCAGGCGCCCTGAGTCCTTCCTTTTGTTGCTGTTGTTGTTATTGAAAATACAAAGTAAGGACACGAGTGACATTTTTAATTTTTATTTTTTAATTTTTTTTAATTTTTATTTATTTATGATAGTCACACAGAGAGAGAGAGAGACACAGGCAGAGGGAGAAGCAGGCTCCATGCACCGGGAGCCCGACGTGGGATTCGATCCCGGGTCTCCAGGATCGCGCCCTGGGCCAAAGACAGGCGCTAAACCGCTGCGCCACCCAGGGATCCCACGAGTGACATTTTTTAAAAAGAAAATCACCCCTAATCCTACATCCTAAGACAGCAACGTTGCTCGTATGACTTCATATTATTGTAGAGCTATATAGACCACTTTCTTCACTGATGGGGTTTTCAGTGGTTCCGTGGCTCAACAAGGCTTCGTAGGGATCGTCCTGTAACCACTGCGTGAGAGCCATGAAGAGCATACGCTGCCATTTATTTGGCCTTCCTCTAGTGTACATTTATGTTATTTTAGATTTTTTTTCTTTTCCTTTATAAGAAAATGTTGTGGTGGATGTTTTTATGCACCAGCACGGGTCTTCCTTGAGGCTTAGTTTCCCAAAGTTCCTGAGGCAAGGCTCCAGCGTGTGGGCCTGAAGATGAGGTACCCGGCATCAACACCGAAGACTGCATATCTAAGTTAAGTCCTGCAAAGTTTGGGGATGTTCTACTTCATTAAAACGAATGTGCTTGGGCCTCAGAAGGACCAGGATATGGAGTAAGAAAGCTCAGGTCTGACAGGCGTGGATGTATGTCCCTGGCTTAGTGAGGTTATGCATCAAGAAGTAATGACACCTCAGTGAGGTACCGCTTCATGCTCTCTTGGAGGGCTTTTATTTTTGAGAATGGAAAATAAGTGCTGCTGGGGATGTGGAGAACTTGGAACCCTTGTACGTTGCTGGTGGGGAAACCAAAGACGCTGTTGCTGTAGAAAACAGCACGGCGGGCCCCGGAACGTTGAGCAAAGCATTACCCTGTGACCCAGCAATGCCTCCCGCCATCCCCGGAGACCAGGAAGCAGGAGCTCCAGCAGGTATGTGCGCACCCACGTCGACAGCAGTGTCTTCACAGCAGCTGGGGGGCCCCACCCAAGGACCTCCCCACAGATGAGCGATAGGCTGTGTGATGCTTTAGACCATGAGTGCCAGCCAGCCTCCGAAAGGAGGTTCTGGTACGTGTTACAACGCAAGGAACCTTGAAAACATGCTGCAAGGGAAGTAAGCCAGAGCAAAGCCAAACCCCAGATCCTGTAGGGTCGCGCTTACGTGAGGCGTGCGGAGTGGGCAAAGTCACAGGCATGGAGGTGCCAGGGCCACGGCCGGGGTGTGCAGGGCTGTTGGCTCCCGTCTGCAAAGATGAAGTTCCGGACTTGGGTGGTGGCTTGGCTCCACACGCGTCGTGAGTGTACTTAGTGCCATTGAAGTGCATACGGGATGATTGGTTAAAATGATAAAAATTTGTATTGTGTATATTTTACCACAATAAAAAAGATATAAAGATCCACAGAAAACAGGAGTTATAACCCTTGAAGTTTTGTTGAAGTTTTATTGGGGTTTTCAGAGGAGTGAAATTAGATTCCCACTTTTAATTCACTCTGCATCTGCTCAGTGAGCTTGTGTTAAATGAATAAATGAATCAGATCTGATCGCAGTCTTTCTGGATATACACGGAGGAGCAATCGTGCCTTTGCTCCTGCAGCCCTTTGTCCCCTCTGGCTTCTAAGGCCAGATGTGCCATATGAACGCAGGATCACGATTTTAAAAAATCATACAATGTGCAGTGCCTGGGCAGCTCAGTTAAGCATCTGCCTTTGGCTCAGGTTATGATCTCACGGTCCTGGGTTCGAACCCCCGCCCCGCAATGTGGAGCGTGCTTCTCTCTCTCTCTCCCTCTACCCCTCCCCACTGCTCAAGCATTCTCTCTTTCTCTAAAATAAATAAACAAACAAATAATCTTTTTAAAAAATCATATAAATAAATAATCTTTTTAAAAAAATCATACAATTTCAAACTAACTATGTGGCAGAAAGCTCACTCTCACAGATTCCTCATCCTACCTCACTCGCAGGTTTTTACCTGCAATCGTTAATTAGCCTCAGCCGTCACCTGTGTGTAGCTGTCACGGTTTCCCCACACGTTTAGAATTGGCTTAGCCGGGAGCCAGGACCAGAGGCCTTGTCTCAGGAAAGACTCTGTGTTCTCAGTCTGACTCCCACCCCCAATGCTGCCCTGTAACACGCACAAACACGCACACGCATGCACATGCACAGTTTTAAGATTGATGGGACTGCTTTACCCTCTTATCTTTCTTTCTCTTTTTATTTTTTTAAATATTTTATTTATTTATTCATGATAGAGAGAGAGAGAGAGAGGCAGAGACACAGGCAGAGGAAGAAGCAGGCTCCATGCCAGGAGCCCAACGCGGGACTGGATCCTGGGACCCCAGGATCGTGCCCTGGGCCAAAGGCAGGCACTAAGCCCCAGAGCCACCCAGGGATCCCTTTCTTTCTCTTTTTAAATATTTTATTCATTCATCAGAGAGAGAGAGGGAGAGAGAGCATGAGCGGGAGTGGGGGGCGGAGGGAGAAGCAGGCCTGCCGAGCAGGGAGCCTGGGATCCATCCCAGGACTGGATTGTGACTGAGCTGGAGGCAGACCCTCACCCGCCTGAGCCACCCAGGTGCCCCTTCCCCTTCTGTCTTTCTTTTCCGCCAGAGGTAAAGGCCTGGAGACCTGGCTATAGGCTGTCGGTTCCCTTATTTCCTCCGATCCGCAGCTAGAGAACCCCTAATGCCATCCGGAGTCAGGTGCCACAGCCGCAGAAGCCAATCTGGGCAGATGGAAGGGCGATCGGGGGAGACCCGCAGAGATGCGGGCCACGCTGCAGGAAGGTCAAGCTGTGCAGCCGCAGATTCGGTGGCCAGGGCCGCTGCACAGTGACAGCAGAGCTGGAGGGGTCACGGCGGTCACGGCGGGGTCAGCACAGAGTGCAGCTGGGGCCAGAGGGCCGGGGGTCAGTGCCCTCTGCGCCGGGCCACAGGAGGGCACCGGGCCTGGGTGTGCCGCAGGGCCCAGCGGTGGCCTCGGCCTTCCCCGGGGAGATTGGGCAGGGCTGCGCAGCCTTCCAGGGAAGCCGAGGCTCCCTCTTGCCATCCGTACCCACAGTTCCCCCCGCTTCTGGGGTGCGTGGCCAGTCATCACCCGATGTCCCGTTTCCTTGCAGTGTACCGCAGAGTTCTAGAAGATTTAAAGAGAGAAATTAAAAACCAGCTGAAAAATGACCTCTGAGGTTGGCAAATGAGTGACGCTGCTTGGGCAGGGGTGACTGTGTGTGTCTGAGTGTAAAACGGCTTCTCTGCACCCTCACTGGATTTGATGATACCGTGTTGCTGGGAGTTTCATAAAGGTAACACCTGTTTCAAATATCAAAACAGTATTACAATGTTCATGCTTAGAAGCCTTGGTTGCACCTGTGCCGCCTTCGGCCCTGTTGCCTTCCTGCTGCCTTCTGTAAACCACCGTTCCTATTCGTTTGTTGCAAATGCGTCCAGTGTTTGTTTATGCAAATGAAAGTAAATATAGGCATAACCTACAGAATGGTGACTGAAGCTAATAACAGTATATCGCCTGCTGGGATGGCCATGGCAGTCCCCATCATGAGGTGCTGGGTGGCACAGTCAGTTGAGTGTCCGACTCTTGGTCTCGGCTCGAGTGATTTCAGGGTCCTAGGATCGAGCCCCACCTCCAGCTCTGTGTTCAGTTCAGAGTCTGCCTGAGTTTCCTCTCCCTCTGCTCCTCCCCCCCTGCCCGCCTCCCCATGCAAGCCTGCTCTCTCTTTATCAAATTAGTAAATACATCTAAAAAAAAAAAGTTTCCATCACGAGAAAAATAGTTTTGTAACTATGTGTGGTGATGGATTTTTTTTTTTTTAAGAATTTGTTTATTCATGAGAGACCCAGAGAGAGAGGCAGAGACACAGGCAGAGGGAGAAGCAGGCCCCCTGCGACGCAGGACTCAATCCCAGGAACCCGGAGTCACGACCTGAGCCAAAGGCAGTTGCTCCACCGCTGAGCCACCCAGGTGTCCCTGGGGTGGTAGATGTTAGCTAGACTTATTAAGGTGATCATTTGACAATATGTATAAATAGTGAGTCATTACGTAGCACACCCGAAACTAATATGTCAATTATAACTCAATCAAAATTAAATATAGGTAAGTATCTGTTACTCATGAAGTTGTACATGTTAAATTTGTACACCTTTTTGTATATCAATCATACCTCAATAAAGTGGCTTAAAAACATAATTTTTCCTTATTTCCCCACCTTTTTAAAAAAAATTTATTTATTAGAGAAAGAGTGAGAATGTGCATGAGCGGGGGGGGGGGGCAGGGGGAGGAGTGAGGGCAGGGGGAAGGGGGACACGCAGACTCCCCAAGTGCAGAGCCCCACTCGGAGCTCAGTCCCAGGACCCTGAGATCGTGACCTGAACGGAAGTCAGATGCTCAACCAACTGAGCCTCCCAGGTGCCCCTTTTACTCTTTCTTACGAAAATAGGTAGCATGTTATTTACACTGTCCTGTTTCTGCCTTTTCTTTTCCACCTTATATTTTTAAATTGAGATATAATTGGCACAGTTGACATCTAGTTCGCTTCAGGTGTACATCCTAGCGAGTCGATATATGTATACACTGTGAAAGGACCACAACATCTGTCACCACGCATAGTTACACATTTTTTGTGTGATGACAACTTTTAAGATCTACTTTCTTAGCAACTTCTAATAAAGCATGGCATTATTAATTTTAGCCACCATGCTATACATTTTATCCCCAGGACTTATTTTATAACTGGACGTTTGTACCTTTTGACGTCCTTCCTCTATTTCACCTCCCTCCCCAACCCCTACCTTTGGCCGCCACCAATCTGTTCTCTGTGAGTTTTGGTTTGCTTTGTTGTTCAGATTCCACATATAAATGAAATAATAGAGTATTTGTCTTTCTCTATCCCACATTTCACTTAGTATAATACCTTTAAGTTCCACCCATGTTGTTGTAAATGGTGAGGTTTTTTTCTTTTTTATGGCTGAATAATATTCCATTATTTGTATCACATTTTGTTTATCTATGCATCTATTGATGGATCCTCAGGCGGCTTCCATGTCTTGGCTGTTGGAAGTAATGCTGTGACGAGTGTGAGGGTGCATATATCTTTCAAGATAGTGGTTTTGTTGCCTTCAGATAAATATACCAAAGTGAAATTGCTAGATCATGTGGTAGTTCTATTTTTAATGTTTGGAGGAACTTCCATACTGTTTTCCCTAGCAGCTATACAAATTTATATTTCCACCAACATTACACAAATGTTCCCTTTTCTCTACCTCCTGGCCAACACTCGTTATTTCTTGTCTTTTTGATAATAGCCATTCTAACAGGTGTAAGGTGATAGCTCATTATGGTTTTGACTTGCCTTTCCCTATGGACAAGTGATTTTGAGCATCTTTTTTTTTAAAGGTTTCGTTAAGGGGCGCCTGGGGGGGGCTCCCTTCCCACAGGGAGCCTGCTTCTCCCTCTGCCTGTGTCTCTGCCTCTCATGAATAAATAAAATCTTTAAAATATATTTTTTGTTTATTTCAGAGAGAGAGTATGAGCAGTGGAAGAGGCAGAGGGAGAAGCATTTATATATATAAATATATAATATAATATATAATATAATTCAAAGTATATATATATATATATATATATATATATATATATATATATATATATGATTTGGAAATTTTTACCCCATTTAGCAGGTTGTCTTTTCATTTTGTTGATGGGTTCCTTTGCTGTGCAGAAGCTTTTTTTTGTGCAGAAGCTTTTCAGTTTGATGTAGTACAATATGTTTTTGTTTTTTGTTGCTTTGCTTTTTTTTTTTTTAAGGTTTTATTTATTTGAGAGAGAGAGAGAGCATAAGCAGGAGGAGCAGCAGAGGAAGAAGAAGCAGGCTCTCTCCTGAGCACAGAGCCTAATGCGGGGCTTGATCCCAGAGTCAAGGCACCTGAGCCAAAGGCAGACGTTTAGCTGACTGAGCCACCCAGGCGCCCCCTGTTGCTTTTGCTTTTGGTGTCAAATCCAAAAAATGATCACCAAGACCAATGTCAAACTGCTTACTTACCTCCTATGTTTTTTTCCCTAGGAGTTCTATGGTTTCATGCCTTACATTCAAGTCTTCAATCCATTTTGAGTTAATTTTCGTGTATGGTCTAAGATAGTGGTCCAGCTTCATTCTCTTGCATGTGGCTGTCCAATTTTTCCAAGACTGTTAAGATAAGGATTTCAGTGAAAGTGTTCTGTTTGGGAAGAGATTCCCAGAAATACTAGTAAAAGGGTGTGGGAAAGTGGGAAGGAAGTCAACACAGAGTGTGTTATCAAGCAAGTTACCACTGCAGGCATCTGGAGGTCTGTCCCATGACAAAACTCTGGAAGGCAGTGTAGACCACCTGCCTCAGTGTTACCCTGTGAGGTGTGAGGGGAGGGTGCTGGGGTATTTATACACCAGCTACCGCCTATGATTAAGTTCAGTGCTGCTACCTGGAGGGATTAACACTCTGTCACTTCTGGATTGTTCTGAAGGCAGAGCGGGCTCCAGCAGCCAGAAGATGCGCTCAGGCAATTACCTGCAGCTGTTGGCCTTCAGAAGTCAGGCCGGCTTGCCATGAAATGATAAAGGTTAAGAGGCTACACGCAGGGCATTGGCAGCATTTGTTACAGGAAACTCTGGGATTCCAGCGTGGCTGTGCCTGAAGATCCTTGGGGCAGAGAGGATGGCTCCCAGAAAGAACAAAACAAAACAAAACAAAGTTCACTGTGAAACATCCAGTTGAGGAAGTGAGCATGCACTTCTGTGTGGTCCTGGCCAAGCTACCTGCTGTTTTGGGGCTTCAAGGTGCCCGTGTGTAAGACTGTGATGATGCAACGGGCTTCTTCCCTGACCTCTAGAAGGCAGAGAGCTCATAAAATGTAACAGGATACAGGAATTAAAGTGTTGGAATATTTGTTTTTTCCCCAATTGGGAATCCTATTGTTTTTACTGATCATAATACTAAGAAATACAGAAGGTTTTTAAAAATCCAGATGTATAGAGAATAGAAAAGTTTATTTTTTTTTAAAGATTTTATTTATTTATTCCTGAGAGATACAGAGTGAGGCAGAGACACAGGCAGAGAGAGAAGCAGACTCCCTGCAGGAAGCCCGATGCAGGACTTGACCTGGGACCCAGGATCACGGCCTGGGCTGAAGGCAGACACTTTAACCACTGAGACACTCAGATGTCCCAGAGAATACAAAAATTTAAATTTAAATCCACCCCAAAGGTAGCCAATCATAAAAGCTTAATGAGCTGCATAACTTTCCAGGTTTTATGTCTATATAAATTTACTTGTTTACATAGAAGAACTCATAGGGAATGTACTGGTTTTTAATCTGCCTTTTTTTTTTTTTTTGCTTGACAATATTTTGAGGACATGTTGGCACACATCAAGAGGTATGGATTTACTTTATCCTTTTTCATAGTCTCGTGGGCCGTGTATAATTTACCAATAGTTTAACCAATCTATTATTTTTGGGAGGGGGCGTTGCTTTGAACTTCATTTGAGAAAACCTGAAGGTGAACATATCAAGAGAGCATACAGGAGGCATCCGAGGGGCTCAGTGGTTGAGTGTCTGCCTTCAGCTCAGGGCGTGACCCCGGAGTCCCGGGATCTAGTCCCACGTCAGGCTCCCTGCATGGAGCCTACTTCTCCCTCTGCCTGTGTCTCTGCCTCTGTGTGTCTCTCATGAATAAATAAAATATTAAAAAAAAAAAAAGAGTGTACAGGTTGGCAGGTGGGGAAGGTCAGTGAGGGCCACGGGGGTGCAGGTGGACTGTGGGGCTAGCTGGCACCGGCTCTGCGCCCCCAGGCCACGGCCCCACGGTGGCAGGTGACCTGGAGAGCGGCCCTGCTGATGGGACGGGCCTGCCCTGCGGGGACAGAGGGTGGGGGCGGGGTGGTGTGTGGGCGAGGAGCTGGCTCCCCTGCCGCCCTCGGTGTCTGTTGTGGGGGGCTCGGCGGGGCCCCTCTGGGGGCCTGGGCACAGGGGCCTAGGTGCGAGGCGGAAAGAAGTGCACTGGCCTCCCAAGGCTTGGAGGAACCCCCACCATGGACTTTTATGCCTTGTCCCAGTTTTTCCATAATAGATTTCCTATAGCAAATAAAGCTACAAGGAAAATCCTGCTACCTCCATCTCTGCTTATGGGGCAGGTGTTTCCACATGCTACACTTGCACAAATGGAAGGGCTTGATCAAGAGTGTACACGTTGGAAACATTGGAAACAATTCTTAATTGTATGAAATTATACATATACGCATAGGAGGAGAGGGATCGTGGCATCTCGCTAACACTGGGCATTTCTCGGCCTTGTATGGATTGTATTTTTCATGTCTTTTCACCTTTTTTCAATTGGGGCACTCATTTTTTTGAAATTTGGTTTGTATGTGTTCTTTGTGGGTTAAGGTTAACACGCCACCGAGATGCTGACAGTCAACAGTAAGCTCCAACCGTCACAATGTCACTTGCTGTTAAGTTCCATCTCTAGAGCATATCAAAGGACCGCAGTGGAGCCAGGACGGACGCCCTGCTGGAGACTCGAAGCAATCTGCAGGACAGATGGGGACAGATGGGGATAGAGAACTCCCCATGTGCCTCAAAAGCCTCTTTTGGGACACACAGTTGCAGGTAATAAATCTGTGTGTGGGCGTCGTATCGTGCCTTCTGGAAACTCCAGCTGCCCTCCTCCATGGCCAGTTTTCTGTGCATAGAGCTGAAGCATTTATGCACCTGGTCTGGTCTGAGCTGACTTCGTGTCAGTTTGGGGATGTTATTACGTACCATCTGACTATACTGCGGGACCCCAAAGCCTGTGCCAAGAGCATTTCTGGATTTACTGCTGACTCTTTACTCTTCCAAAAAGGAATTGGTTAGGAGCAAAGAGACCAAGGCAGAGGGGAGGGCGGGGACTGGAAGGGCTTTATCTCCCTCAATCTCCACCAACTCTCCTCCGTCCTCTTCCCCTCATCATTATTGAAATAATCACATAAAATTTGTGTTGTTTACAGTGAAATGTGTAAATAAAAGCATCTTCAGAAAACTGTAACTTAACCGAACTGTAATGTGTCACTTAGATGAGCAGGTTGTGCGTGCTCTGCTCTGTGCCTCCTCTGGGGCCTCCACGGGGAGGGGAATAATCTCTCTAAGCCAGGACTGGATTCCCAGCTGGGCTGGGCAAGTCTGGTTCTGGGGCTGGACCCTGGTGGGGGGGGGCGCCCTCCCTGGCAGGCTCTGGGGTCCTCCAAGCACCTTATCACCTCTTACCAGTTTCACTGGTAAATGGGAACAGGAGGTGGGGAGCATCGGCTTGAGATGATACTGTGGGTCCTGGTCTGCGGCCCTGAGCACCCTTGGCGACGCCAATGCCCAGGGAGGGATAAGGGGCACAACAGGCGCCCCTTTGTGGGGACGGGTGCATGTGGACCAGAGTCAGGCAGGGCCGGGCCAACAGACCAGGGCTGGTTTGAAGCCCTGGGTCCCAAACTTCCCCACCCACCTCTGCTTGCGTCCTGCTTTAGGAAGCTCATTTCAGTTCAACCGCATCCGTGTGGATTTCGATGCCAGATGAGCGAACTCCTGAATCGGAGATTTGAAAAGACTCTTTGTTCCATGTTTAAACTTTTAATGAAAACCTATCTACCAGATACTAAATTGTTTCCCTGCTGCAGAGTTCTGCTTATTAAATCTTACAGACTTTGTGGAGATAAATCGTTCTCCAAGGACGAACGGCTACGGCCTGGTTTTGTGCCGGGAGCCAGGCCTCCTCTGCAGCTGCCCCCCGGCCGGGAGGAGACTGGGATGTGCCCCCAGGTGAGTGGGTACAGCACGCCCAATCTCGGGCTGTTCGGCAGCTTTCCCCCACTCTGTGGCCTCTGACTAAACTTTTCCATTTTTTGACATATCTGTGCCCACGAAGACCCCTGTACACAGGTGGTCATGGAGCCCCAAGAGCTGCGTGTGGGATCCCAGACCCCACAGCAGGTTGGTAGCAGCGCTGGGACTGCAGGCTGAGCCCAGAGGAGCTTGGCGGGGAGACCGCACCCCGGTGCCCTGCTGTTGCCGGTGCCCCCAGCATCCCCGAGCATCCTCCAGCATCCTCCAGCACCCTCCAGCACCCTCCAGCATCCTCCAGGATCCTCCAGCATCCTCCAGCACCCTCCAGGATCCTCCAGTACCCTACAGCACCCTCCAGCATCCTCCAGGATCCTCCAGCATCCTCGAGCATCCTCCAGCATCCTCCAGGATCCTCCAGCATCCTCCAGCATCCTCCAGGATCCTCCAACATCCTCCAGCATCCTCGAGCATCCTCCAGGATCCTCCAGCATCCTCCAGCATCCTCCAGGATCCTCCAGCATCCTCCAGCACCCTCCAGCACCCTCCAGCATCCTCGAGCATCCTCCAGGATCCTCCAGCATCCTCCAGCATCCTCCAGGATCCTCCAACATCCTCCAGCATCCTCGAGCATCCTCGAGCATCCTCCAGCATCCTCCAGCATCGGCTGCGCGCTGTGCCCCGGGCGCCGACCCGCCGCGGCCTCCAGGTGCTGGGGTGGCGCGCGTCCTGCATCGGCGCCCCCCCCGCGGCGGCCCCGGGGCGGGGGGGCAGCTAGTTACCCACGTGCCCGTCTGTCCCGTCGCGGGCTCCCGGAGGCGGGGACCGGGCCTTGTGCTTCGTGGAACCCCGATGCCCAGTGCAGTAGAGCCGGGTGCCCGCCCCCCCGCCCCGCCCCGCCACCCGCTCCCCACCCCGCCCCGTGGCCCTTCCCCCCCGCGGCCCTTCTCCCCCATGGCTCGTCCCCCCACGGCCCGCTCCCCGCTCCCCCTGCGGCTCGCTCCCCGCCCCCCGTCACCCCCCGTCCCCCGTCCCCTCGCGGCCCTTCACCCCTGCGGCCCTCTACCCCCCGCCCCACTCCCCGTCGCCCCCCCCCCGCCCCCATCCCCCCGGCCCCCGGCCCCCCACGGCCCGCGCGCGCCACCCCGCGGCCCAGCCCCCCAGCCCCCACGGCCCGCTCCCCCGCCCTGCTCCCCGCCCCCCTGCCCCCCCCGTCCCCCCCCCCCCTCGTCCCCCGTCCCGCGGCCCGTCCGGTCCCCGAGCGGTCACAGTGCCACCCAGTGGCGGGCCGGCTGTGTTGCGGCTGCTCGCCGGGCCCCCCCCCCCCCCCCACCTCCGCTGCTGAGCGCTCGTCCGGGCGGGGACCCCTCCCCAGGGCCTGCCAGTACCCCACAGCCGAGGCCAGAAGGGGCAGGGACGCCAGGCGAGCCTCCCGCTGCCCTCGGGGTCCTCGCACGGAGGCCGGGCTCCCCGCTGCTGCGTCTGGAGGCGCACGTGCTCGGTCTCCCCGTCGGGGTCCCTTCTCCCTCCCCGAGGCTCAGCCGCCGCCTCCCCCCACGCCCCCTCCCTCCCCCCACGCCCCGCCCCCCTCCCGCCCCCACACACCTGCGGCCCTGCAGCCTAGATTCAAAGCCCCGCTTTGCACACGTCTGACACTGCAGGCAGGTCCCTGAATTTCCCTGGTCTCAGTTTCCCCGCAAAACGGGGGTGATGAAGCCACCGACACCGTGGCCTTGGGAAGCTGCCTGAACGCGGGAGGCCGCGCGCCCAGGCCTGTTCCCTGCGCCCCTGTTTCTCAGTTGCAGCCCTGGGATGGGGGCTGTGTGGGTCCCTCTCACCCCGCAGCACGGGCCTGGGCGAGGACAGTCAGCCTTCCATGGGGCCTGGCGAGCCACCTCGTCCTGGCCCTGGCTGCCGTGGCCTCGTGGCGCGGTCCTGGGAGTGTCACACCGTCTCTGGGCCTCGAGGAGTAGAAGGCGCTAGGTCATACTGTTGGGGGCCCAGGCCTTCTGATCTCAGAAGAAGAGGCTGTTTCCTCTCCCTGAGCCACCCCTACCTTCCAGCCTTTTTGGTTTTGGGACTGGCAAGACTCATTACAAGCGTAGGCCTCCCTAATCAGCTATCCCTAGTAGCTGTATCCCAGAGAAGAAGGAGTGATTCTGGCTTTGAGAGACGAAGGAGCAGCTCTGGGACAAAGGGGAGGGACATTCTGCTCCCCCCGGGAAGGATGTATCTACTCTAAGGTGAAGCCAGAAGCAGAGACATCTTAGGTCTGGGTTCAGATGGAGGGAAAAAGGGGGGACCACCACAGCGGGCCCAGGAGGGAATGAGGCACCCTGGTGTGGGCAGTGCCGGAGCCCAGGTGTGGCTTCCCCAACCCGCAGGAACTGATGAGAAACAGGTAGCAAATATGACAGATGCTCACCCTGCAGGCAAGGAGGAAAGTCATCTCTGATGAAAATGGGGAAATACGGGCCCTGAGCAGCTGAAAAACTATATTAAACAAACCTGTGACTCGTAAGATAACCTACAGAGAGTAAAAGTCTAAACACATGCGAGTTTTTAAATTCTGGATGGATTCTTCAAAGCTACCTTCTTCATCGAACTGTTTTTAGACCTGGATCTTCGGTTCTTAGTTTGTCCCATTATATTATTTGGCTTCTGAATCTTCAATTTCTGTTTTTTAAGATTTTATTTTAAGTGGGACGCCTAGGTGGCTCAGCAGTTGAGTGTCTGCCTTTGCCCCAGGGCGTGATCCTGGAGTCCCAGGATCAAATCCCGCATCAGGCTCCCTGCATGGAGCCTGCTTCTCCCTCTGCCTGTGTCTCTGCCTCTGTCTCTCCCTGTGTGTCTCTCAGGAATAAATAAATTAAATATATATTTTTAAGTTTAAAAAATTTTATTTTAAGTAATCTCTCCATTCAACATGGGACTTGTCCTTACAACCTCAAGATCAAGAGTCTCATGGTCTACTACTGACTGAGCCAGCCACGTGCCCCACCTTCTATTTTGTTTCGTTTCTAATTTTGTATCAAAAGTTCAAATTTTATCCTAATGACCATGCTATAATAGTTTTTTTTTTGTTTATGTCTAATAATTCCACTGTCTGGACTATCTGTGTGGAAACTCTATTGTCTAATGTTTATACTGGCTCTTGCTCTTACTTTCTTTCCTTCTATGTCTGATTATCTTTGATTGTGTGCTGAAAATTGTACTTGAAAAATTATTGGGGTAATGTTAAGACTAATATCTTCTTACAGAAAGGGTTTTCATTGACTTTTGCAAATGCGTAGGGGCAATAGCAGCCTGGAAGCTCCTTAGGTGTTGTCAGCGCTTGAGATTTTTCTGAATCACCCAGAGCACTTGAAACTGAGCTGAAGTACAGGAGAGAGCTAGCTAGTTTACTTTCAGTTTGCTCTTACCTCCAGGGTGCAGCCCCTCAGGATTACAGGCCTGAGCGTGCAGCAGTTTTCCGGAGTTGACCCTGCCTGGAAAAGCCCTAGATTCCAACTTACATGGCGTGAGCTCCCTCAGCTTTTTGGCCATTCCTTCTAGTTGCAAAAGTGTCCCCCAAACTGAGCTCTCGTCTCTGAATTTTCACATTTTCTGAGCAATTGTCTCTTGCCAATAATTGGCAAGGTGATTCCTTGCTCCTTGTTAGCTTTTTTTCTGGTTTTAGGAAAAAACTTTTTCATATGAATTATCTTCATTGTCTTCTAGAGGAGCTTAGTTCTGAATTATTGAGTTCACTGTTTCTGAAAGTGAGAGTTTTTTTCCTTGGTTTAAAATTGTGTCATAGCTTGGTATCTCCATAGAGGATGGAGGAATGCAGGAAGACTGAAGGCATAGGTGATCTGCAATCACATATTAGATACCAAAATACAAGGATTTTTTTAAAAAATTATTTTAGGGGCACCTGGGTGACTCAAGATTGAGCGTCTGCCTTTGGCTCACGTCCTGGAGCCTGCTTTTCCCTCCGCCTGTGTCTCTGCCTCTCTGTGTCTCTCATGAATAAATGAATAAGATTTAATTCTAATTCCAGTATAATTAACATACAGTGTCATATTAGTTTCAGGTGTACAGTATAATGATTCACCAATTCTAAACATTACTCAGTGTTCATCATGATGTGTCCCCTTAATCCCCGTCACCTATCTCTCGCATCCCCCCACCCCCCTCTCTTCTGGTCACCAGCAGTTCTCTATAGTTAAGAGTGTGTTTTTTTGGTTTGTCTCTTTTTTTCTATGTTTGTTTGTCAAAATAAAATGATTTTGAGTATTTTTCTTTAAATTCAATACCGTGGCACTGAAAATTATATATAACCATTTGCTCCAGGATTCTGATCCTAGAAAGCTGATCTATGGAAATTTTAATTGTGGCTGTTTGAAGTTAATAATTTATGCAGAAATTTATAAAATATGTGTTACTGAAGCGAGCATGAGGACATTTATAGAATTATTGATAATTAATAGAGAATTAGTTAAATTATAGTGCTTCTGTAGGATAGGATATTGTGCAACCATTGCTAATATAGGATAATACCTAATGGCATCGACAGCTAGTCACATCATACGAAAAGTGAGACTAGTCAATCACAAAATGATCCCTTTTCATATATTAACATACACTAGAAATATCACTAAAAACATAGTCGCTAAAATGTTAACAGTGATTATGTTGGGGTATGAGGTGACTAGTGATTTTACCCAATGTTCTTTGTGTTTCTATATTTTTGTCACTTCCTAAAATGAACATTTGTTACTTTTGTAACACAAGTTGAATTACAAAATAAAGTGTTGTAAATAAAATCAGATATTTTTATTATGTTGCATTGAAATTTTTATCTACACAAATAACACACAATTCAGATTTAAGAAGACTTTGTGAATATCTACTACCTGTTAGCTTCTTTCATACACATAGTTTTCCTAATGCTCGTAGGTGTCCAGGATTCAGGATTCAATCACAAGTGCAGTAAAGGTAGGAGTGGGGCAGTCTGGGCTCTGTTCTAAAAGAAATCAAGTGAAGTGATTGATTGATGCAAAATAAATGGTACGATTTTCATAGTCAGCAAATGTCTCCAAGGTACGAAAGGCCAAGTAATGGACACTATGGTGTACCCCAGTAGAACAGATGCTGACTTATAAAGAGCATATAAATACTGCAAAAATGGAAAATATGAGAATAGAAAAATGACGGCAATATTCCTATGATCTACCGCAGCAACAGTTAACAGTAGAAGATGCAGGCCATCGGGTTATTGATTCCAACCACCTGCTCTCTTCCTGTAAGGGGATTATACGTGTAATTGCAGTGCCTTCCCGCAGGCAGGTGTACCCCCTGCCCCACTGTCAGTATGACTTGCACTGCAGGACAGCGGGACGTGAGCAGGTCTGATATACACCACAGAAGCAGAAATTTTAAGAGCCCTTAGATGGGTCAGCAGTCTGTTTCTTGTTTGTTTTCTTTGGCCATAAAGGTGGCATTTCCTAAACTGGGGCTGATCCTTCAGGTTGGTTCCAGAATGAGAAGCTGCATGAAGCAGGGCCACCCACTGACTCACGGATACCAACACGCAGTGTGAATGAGAAATGTGCATTGTCGCAAGTCACTGAGATTAGGGTGGGGGACTGTTTGTTACCACATCAGAGCTCACTAATACATTATTTCCTCAAAAATACAATAGCAACTCTCTTAACTGAACTGTACTTTTTAAAAAAAAGATTTTGTTTTATTATTTTAATTTTTTTTTTGAGAGAGAGAGAGAGAGAGAGGGAGGGAAGGGCAGAGGGAGAGGGAGAGAGGATCTTAAGCAGGCTCCGTACCCAGCATGGAACCCAATGCGGGGCTCAATCTTATGACCCTGTGATCATGACCTGAGCTGAAATCAAGAGTCAGATGCTCAGCCTCTGGGTGGCTTTGTTGGCTAAGCATCTACCTTCAGCTCAGGTCATGACCCAGGGTCCTAGGATTGAGTCCTGTATGGGGCTCCTTGCTCTTTGTGGATATTCCTGCAAAAAAGGTCTGCCAGTGGGGTTTGCCCAGCAAACGTGTACAGCAAGTGACTGCGTATGGCCCCACCAGCCTGGTGGCCCTTTGCCATTTAGGAGGCTGTGTCACCACCATTGGGACAGAGTTCTGTGCTTTGAACTGGGAAGACCAGTCAGCAGTCGTCCTGGCCATGGGAGATAAAGGCAAGAAAAACAAGCCGCGACGGGAAGGTGGGTCCCGCTGAGAGCTACTTTGCTGGCACCGGCTGAGGACACGGCCCCACAGCCCGGAGTGGCAGCACAGGTCCCTCCACTTCCTCCGTCCTGACCGCTGCCTGGACAGGAGGACCCTCTGACGGCTGGCACCGGCCCCGGGACCACGGGCCCTTCTACGACCCTGCAGCCTGTCCTACTCCATGGGGGCCTTTGACCGTGACCTGAGACGGGAAAGATCTGTGCCTAGATGTGTCCCCGAGCTGGAGAAAGGAGAGCGATCCCAGATGGAGTGTGCACGATGCCGAGGGAGCTCTGGGGCCTGTAGAATGGAGGCGGACGATCCCTTAGATCCAAGGCAGGGGATGGACTCCCAGCTGCGGAGCTGCCTGCCCACAAGACAACTTCATTTGCTTCAGGGGGAAGGGCCGCCTGCAATGTCTGTGACCCGAGCCCGGGATGGGGGCCCTGCGGCTCCTCTGCCGCGGCCTAAAGCTGGGAAGTTTTCAAGCTGCCTGGCCTGGGGCCAAAGGGCTTCCTCCCTGTCCCCAAGCAGGACGAGTGGCAGGCCTTCTTTCCTGCTAGAGGAGTTATTCTTAAAGATCTTATTTATTTGAGTGAGAGAGAGAGACAGAGACAGAGAGAGGGCATGGGGGGGCAGAGGCAGAGGGAGAAGCAGACTCCCTGCCGAGCAGGGAGCCCGATGCGGGGCTCGATCCCAGGACCCGGGGTCACGACCTGAGCTGACACCAGATGCCTAACTGACTGAGCCACCCGGCGCCCCTGGAGGAACTTGTGAAGACATGTAGAAAATTCTAGAGCTAAAATTTCAATCTAGTTAAAAAAAAAAAAAAAAAAGAAAGAAAGAAAGAAAGAAAGAAAGAAAGAAAGAAAGAAAGAAAGAAAGAAATATTATTATTAGGTTCAACTTTTATTTCCAATTTTAAGTGGCAGAGCATTTTAGCAAGGGGTGACAGGTGGTTTTGATAACACATGACAACATCTTCTGGCAAGGTCTTATGAAAATGTAAAGAGTTGTTCAACTGTCAACCAGCCTCTTGAAGCTTTGCAAATTGCTCGAAGGGGAGGGAAAGGGACCATATCTATGCCGCGTTCCGTACTTATTATACATACCTGAAGCTTCAAGAAACTAATGAATAATGGCCTAGTTGGAAAAAATAGTAGTCTAGTCCTTAAAAGCCTCTCATGTTATAGGACACCCTCTAAATTACCTCAGAAAAACAAATTTTTGCAAACATTTTAATCTATATTTTAATATTAGAGGATGTCATACTTAAAAATAGATTCGTGTAATCACCCCTCAAGTGCTCATCATGCAGCTTGACCAATTATCAGTTGTGGCCAATCTTGTTTCCTCTTTACTCTCCCCCCCAACACACATGCACGTGCACACACACACACACACAGACTTCCTCCCTGTTTCCTCCCCAACCTCTGCTGCTGGATTATTTTAAATTAAGTTCTATACATTATATACCTATAAAAAAAAAGGAATTTTTTTTTTTAACAAAACGTTTTTACCTAAGTAATCTCTGCACCCAACATGGGGCTGGAGCTCACCGTCTTGAGATCAAGAGTCACATTCTTTTCTGGTGGAACCAGCCAGGTGGCCCAGAAAAGGACTCTTTTAACACAAACACCATACCATCATCTTATTTTTGCAAAAAAAAAATAATAATAATAATTTGTTTAAAACATCTAATAGCTAGTTGAGGATCAAATTTCCCTGATTGTCACCAAATGTTTGTTTCAGTCACTCATTGCATTCTTTTGACATGACTGTTATATTTCTTTGAATCTCTCAAAGTTCCCCTCTTTTGTTTTTTCCCACCTAGGCAGCCATATGGACCTTTTGTCCATAACCTAATCTGATGTGACCATGTCGCGAGTTACAGGGTTGTTTGCTTTTCCCACCCTTTAGGAGACAGTGCTCTGGCGTTCCCTTGGTGTCACGCCAGCTTCACACCTCCGCAGAGCTGTCAAGGGGGCCCCCATTTCCACCTATGATAAGTGCACCATATGAAAACCTGTTTCCTGGAGACCTTTTTGATGGTAAGCAGGGAATTGGAATTCTCAAGGCTTTCTGGTTTTGTTGTTCTCAAGAAATGAGTTTTTTAAAGAGACCCGTTGGGTGACTCCCCAAGAGGCTCTAGGGGCCATAAAAACACTGGGGCTGTTTCATGCCACATGGAACCAACAAGCAAAAGTTTGTAGATTGAAATGTTACTTTATAAAATACGCATTTAAAAATATGATTAGCTAAATTAGTACACTAGATAAACACAGACATAACTATTTCTCCTACATCTCAAAAGTCTTACATGGTCACGATGAACGAAAGTAGGAAAAACAGAGATGTTTTGATCAGGAGCTGCCGCGCATTGGGTCGTATAAGGTGCTTTTTCAGTTACAGAAGGAGAGTAATTTCCAGAGAAGACTCTGACTTCCCTTGTCCTTCCACATTTATTTTTATTTTTATTTTTATTTATTTATTTATTTATTTTTGAACTTTGCGAAGTCACTCCTCTTTCCATTGCTCTTGGTTAGGTTTTGCACTTGGACCACACAGAGAACTTTCTTTTTTTTTTTTTTTTTCACAGAGAACTTTCTAAATATGCTCTGGATTTGGTCCCTGGTCGTGACCATCCTCAGGTACCACTCGCTGTGCCCCCTTTTATGTGAGGCTCTGCTGGCTTCCCCCCGATGCACTTCCCCTAGCTTTATGCACCCTTCATGGTACATGGGAGCAATTAGTCAAGTGCCGAGCGAGGCAAACACAACTGCAAGGACCCCAGACCTTAGGGGAGTTCATTTCCTTTCTGTTGCCCCCCTTCCGCGGGAGGGCTATGCCGCGGCCTCTCCCTGGTATTTCCTATTATAATAGACTGGCTCTTTAAAAAAAAAAAAAAGATTTTATTTATTTATTCATGAGAGACACAGAGAGAAAAGCAGAGACACAGGCAGAGGGAGAAGGAGGCTCCCTGCAGGGACCCGATGCGGGACTCGATCCCGGGACCCTGGGGTCACACCCTGAGCCAGGCGTCCCTACAATGGATATACTCTTCAAGTCCGTGGCAGTCTGCGGCACTCAGGCCATCTGCGCCACCTATACTCTCTGAAACCGGGAATGCGCCGGATGATTACTGCTTCGTAGGGCTTGGTGCTGACTCTGGTCAAAGCCTCAGTTGTCATCTGATGCTGCTAAGGCCGTGGCTGGTGGGCCACGTTGGTGGTCTGAGTATCAAGGAATTAGTTCCATCTTAGAGTGAGGATAATTGTAACTGAAAGTTTGAGGGGATTTTCTTTACGTGGCACAGTTCCCCGGCACGATCACCACACGTTCCTGGTGAAAGACTAGGAGGAGGGTGTATAGGACACACTCGTGCTGTTAAACATGGTCAGCGGCCTCTTCGCTCTGGAAGTGGGCTCACCTGGGGCTGCCACTCTAGTAAAGCTGGGCCTCTACTCACCAGACCTAGGGTACATTGGATTATATATTTCAAATGCAGCTGGGTGATGCTGGTTTTTAAAAAACTATTTATTTTATTGTGTATTTATTTGGGGGGGTTGATGGTGTTGGTCAAATATCTCCTGCTGTCTACCTTAGGGCATCTGGTTGTTTGCACTTCTTGTCTCCTTGTGCTTGGGTAGGGCACTACATGGCACTTCTGGCCTATCAGTTATGATCAGATGAGATGTGTCACTTCAGGACCAGAACATCTAGTTGCCAATTTGTCACCCTCCAGAACAATCTGTCTGCTTGTGAGTCTGGCAGTGTTCAAGATGGTAGCGGCTCCATCAGCCTAGATCCCAGAGTGAGAAAGTCAAGGGACCAAGTAACCAGCAATAGACATACAGAATGAACAAGAAAGAAAACTTTTGTTTGTTTATGTTTTTTAAAGATTTTATTTACTTATTCATGAGAGACACAGAGAAAGGCAGAGAGAGACACAGGCAGAGGGAGAAGCAGGCTCCATGCAGGGAGCCCAAAGTGGGACTTGATCCCGGGACCCCAGGATCACACCCTGGGCCGAAGGCGGCACCAAACTGCTGAGCCACCGGGGCTGCCCAAACTTCGTTGTTTCATAACATTAAGGTTTTGACATAATTTAGCATAGCTGGTTTGGGGTTCTTTCTTTCTTTCTTTCTTTCTTTCTTTCTTTCTTTCTTTCTTTCTTTCTTTCTTTCTTTCTTTCTTTTTCTTTCTTTTGCCTTTTTTATTACTCAAAAAAGTCTTCAGTTTTAAATTTAGCTTTCTGACTCTGATCTTGCGCCTTCAACACTTTCACAACGGTTTTCTGATCCTTGGGAAGGAAGGCACGCTTGATCCTGTCACAAACACACTCAGCACACAAGGAACCATTACAGGCCCCGCTGATGTGTTTTTTCATTTTAGACAAGCTCCTGAGCACTGGGGGTCTCCAGCACAAACTCCTCGAGGTCCGCCTGGGCACTTGCACGGGCAGATTTTGGTGCTTTCCCAATCTTCTTGGGACAAAGGTAAACGATTCTATTACCAGGGGTTCAGCACAGCCTAGTTCTGTTAGAGGCTGTCTTGTAGGACAGCTTACGGCCGTACATCAAACCCTGGAACATTCTGAATGCCTACAGGTGCCGTCCCCAGAAGACAGTTGGCATACTCTGATTGACACAGAAACTGATGCTGAGAATGCCCACGATAGCCTAACTGTGGAAAGAGCCGAGACGTCCATCATCAGATTACTGGCTAAGAGGGTGTGATATCCACGTACACAATGGAATATTCCTCAGCCATCAGAATGGACGGATACCTACCGTTTGCATCAATGTGGATGGAACTGGAGGGCATTATGCTGAGTGACGTAAGTCAGTCAGAGAAAGACAATTATCTTATGGTTTCACTCAGGTGTGGAATAGAAGAAACAGCACAGAGGATCGTAGGGGAAGGGAGGGAAACCTGGATGGCAGTCATCAGGGAGGGAGAAAAACCACGAGAGACTCCTAACTGTAGGAAACAACTGAGGGACTCTGGAGGGGAGGTGGGGGGAGGGGATGGGGTCACTGGGTGACGGGCATGAAGGATGGCACGTGATGGGATGAGCACTGGGTGTTATACACAACTGATGAATTACTGAACTCACGTCTGAACCAATGAGGGACCATATGTTGGCTAATTGAATTTAAATTTTAAAAAAAGAAGAAGAAGGAACTGATGCCAAGAGATGAAGTGTGCCTTCACAAAACCCTAACTTTTGGGATCCCTGGGTGGCTCAGTCCTGGGATCGAGTTCCACGTGGGGCTCCCTGCATGGAGCCTGCTTCTCCTTCTGCCTGTGTCTCTGTCTCTCTCTCTGGGTCTCTCATGAATAAATAAATAAAATCTTAAAAAAAAAACAACCAAACTAACTTTTGTGGCCTTGACTTAGGAGTCCACTGATGGGGCTGGTTTTGGAAGCTGTTTCTCACTGATACAATTGATAAAACCATCACCTACAATTACTTGGAAGGTAGATCATGATACCAGTAAGCCTGTAACTCCAGAAGATTCTAAAAAACCAAATGTTAGTAGCTTGTGTTGGTTGATATTGACTATATAAGACAAGATACGTAAAGAGGCATTCTCAGGAAAGAACGGACTATGTTATCCTAAGCAGGAATGGCAGGGAGCAGTGAGTTGTGGCGGTCTTGCTTCCATCCCGAGGCCTCTCCCTTTGGCTTCTAGATGGGCCATCTTCTCCCCCCTGTTTTCATGAGGCCTCTCCTCTGTATGTACCTATGTCCTAATTGCCTCTTCCTATATAGACACCAGTCAAATTGGATTAGAGTCCACCCCAAGGACCTCATTTACTTTAATCATCTCTTCTTAAAAATAAAAAATATATATATATTTATTTTAGAAAAAGAGAGCATGAGCCAGCAGGAGGAGGGACAGAGAGAAAGGGAGAGAGAGAGAATCTCAAGCAGACTCCCTGCTGAGCGCAGAGCCCCACATGGGGCTTGGTCTCATGATCCCGAGATCATGACCTGAGCCTACATCAAGAGTCAGAGCCTAACCAACTGAGCCACCCACGTGTGCCCCTCAATTATCTCTTCAAGACCCCATCTGCAGGGCGCCTGGCTGGCTCAGTCAGAGGGGCATAGGACTCTTGATGTCAGGGTTGTGAGTTTGAGCCCTATGCTGGATATAGAGATTACTTAAATAAACAAAATGTCAAAAAAAATTATTCTGTCTCCAAATCATCTGAGGTCCTGGGGGTCAGGACTTGAACATACGGATTTGGGGTGGGGGTGGTGCAGTTCATCCCACAACACTCCCCCACCATGCCTGATGGGTTCAAGGTACCCGAGTTAAAGAGATAGACGGAGATGAGAAGAAAGAGCTGTGGGTACGTTGTTGCGAATACAGTGGATTGAATCAAATTGTTTAGAACGATAATGAAATGTCGCTCCCTACCCGTGGTAGGACTCCTTGCCTTAAAGTCTAATCTGATAATAGTATAGTCCTATCAGATTTTTTATGATTACTGTTTTCATTATTCATTTATTTATTTATTAGAGAGGGGAAGAGGGGAGAGGGAGAGAGAGAGAATCCTAAGCAGGCTTCATGCCCAGCATGGAGCCCGACATAGGACTTGATCTCACAACCCTGAGATCATGACATGAGCCAAAATCAAGAGTGGGACACGTAACCGACTGAGCCGCCAGGTGCCCTTGCCTATTTATGTTTGCTTGTTTATTTGTTTAAGTAGGCCCCAGGCCTCCTTTATGTGGGGCTTGAATTCATGGTCCTGAGATGGAGAGTCACACACTTTACTACCTGAGCCAGCCAGGCACCCCTTACCTTTTGCCTTCTAAATTAATTTGAGTTAATAACTTCTATTTAGTGTAATTTTTTTTTTTATATAGTCACAGAGAGAGAGGCAGAGACACAGGCAGAGGGAGAAGCAGGCTCCATGCACCGGGAGCCCAATGTGGGATTTGATCCCGGGTCTCCAGGATCACACCCTGGGCCAAAGGCAGGCGCTAAACCGCTGCGCCACCCAGGGATCCCTATTTAGTGTAATTTTTATATGATTGAGCTTAAGTACTCCATCTTCCTATTTATTATTTGTCTTATTTATGCTTTGCATCACCTGTCTTGGTTTCTTTAGGGTCAAACAAGTTTTTTTTTTTAAGATTTTATTTATTTATTTATTTATCTATTTATTTATTTTTATTTATTATTATTTTTTAACCTATTTATTTATTTGAGAGAGTAAGCATGCAGTGCACGAATTGGGGAACGGGGAGGGGGAGGGCGAGAATCTCAAGTCGACCCCAAGCCAAACTTAGAGTCCACCATGGGGCTTGACGTTGGGACCCTGAGGTCATGGCCTGAGCTGAAACCGAGAGCTACCCGGGCGCCCCACGGAGCACTTTTTTTAGTACTGTATGTCATCTCCTTTTTGACATTTTCCTAGAGCTCTTTGCACTGTATTTTAGTAGTAATATGCAAACTTAATCTATCAAGATGCTGAAATCCTATAATACAGTTCTTCGGATATTGTTTGTGCTTAGTTTTTATTTTTATATTTATTTATTTATTTATTTATTTATTTATTTATTTATTTATTGTGCTTAGTTTTAGAGTTTGCCTTTGGTTTCTTTCTTAGAATTTCTACACCTCTCCTGAAATCCCCATCTCTTTATTTTTTATGTTTATCTTTCCCATACATTCTTCAATGTATTTAGAATCCTTGTCTGCTAGTTTCAACATCTGTACCATGTGTTTGTACGGTCCTCGTGACCACTTCCCTCTGTATTATGAGTCACATTTTCCCGTTTTTCAGCATGGCCAGCACATTCTTATTGGCTTCTGAACATTGTGGTTGATACAGTTTAGAGACTCTAAATTTCATTATCCTCCACTTGCAAATGTCAGGTTTTATTCTTGAAGGAACTTAAACCACAGGCAGATCATTTGGATCCTACAAAGCCTTGGTTTTAGACTTTTTCATCTAAATTTAAATTTTGCCCCGAGTCCTAGGGTGTAGTCCTTGGTTCCAGGAAGTGGAACCCTTCCTTTTAAGGTGTGGACCTTCTGGGGTTTCAGTGGAAAGTAGAATGTTTACCAGGCTTTTCTAACTTGACAGGATTTGAGCTCCAAAATTCTGTTTCTCTAGCATTGGATGGCAGTTGAAATTTCCGCTTAGCTTTTGCCTTCCTCTGGATTCCTTGGAGTCCTGCCCTGCACGTGCGCAGCACAGGAGTCAGCCAAGGACTCCAGAGGAGTCTGTGCACAGATCTTGGGGCCCTCCAGCATGCCCTTCTTTCTGGGGTTCCCCCCTCACTGTTAGATGCCCTGAGGCCCTGACCTGTGATTCCTCAGCCAGGTATGTTGACTTCCTTCTGCTTGAGATCTATCCCCTCCCCCACTCCACCCACACCTGCTCCACCCGGTCCCGCACTGCAGACTGAGAAACCTGGGAGAAAAGCTGAGTAAATGGGGATCTCACTCCAAGTTTTTCCCTTTTTTTCAAGAATCATATGCCCTCTAGTTTCTGCCTACTTTTGTTTGTCCTCAAATGCTTTCAAACAGTTGGCTTTTAAAAATATTTTGTCCAGGGGCACCCAGGTGGCCCACTGGTTGAGCGTCTGCTTTCATCCCAGGGCGTGACCCCAGGGTCCTGGGATCAAGTCCCGCATTGGGCTCCCTGCAGGGAGCCTGCTTCTCCTTCTGCCTGTGTCTCTGCCTCTCTCTCTGGGTCTCTCATGAGTAAATAAATAAAATCTTTAAAGAAAAGAGAGAGAGAGCCCAGACATCATTGCAGCCCCCCTGAGACTGGAACACGTAACCCAGGAGGTAGTTCATCGCTGTGGGTAGTGCTGGCATGCTGGCTAGCTGTCTGAAAGAAAATCAACAAGGACCATCCACCTTTGCTTCTGGAACATCTTTAGTTCCAGTTCCGTGGGCCACGTTGGCCGAGCCGGTGAGGCAGCAAGGGGGGACACCTGCTGTCCGGTGTCCTTGCTCCGTGGCCTGTGGGGCCCTCTGCCCTCCCCGCAGCTGAAGCGTGACTGAGCGTGACCTGGAGAGCCGCCCCGTGTGGGGGGAGAGAAGCAACACAATGGGGTCGGGTCTGTGACGAATGCCTGCACGAACTACACAGAAAGGGGGACACAGAGTTGCCTGGCAAGGGACGTGCATCCTGATTTTGTTGTTTTTGTTTTTAGTGGGGGAGGGAGAGAGAGAGAATCTTAACACACCCAGCATGGAGCCTGATGCAGGACTCGATCTCACAGCCCCGAGATCCTGCCCTGAGCTGAAACCAAGAGTCAGAGGCTTGACCGACTGAGCTACCTGGGTGCCCCACGTGACTGGTTCTCCTTGCTGAAGCCGGGTGGGGTTGAGTCCGTCTCAGAGGCTCCTGAGGCTGCTCCACAGTGCGGGTCCCCCCGGCACCCAGCCCCAGAGCAGGCCTCTAGCCTGGATGTCGGAAGCACCTGAGAGGGCCCCAAGGGACCCAGTGGTGCCCAGGGCTGGGGAGGAGGGGGACGAGGCAAGCACAACAGGCACCCCGGGAGCCAGGTGTGAGCGTGCCAGTGCCTGGGGCCCGCGCTAGCCTCAGAATCCTAGATAGGGCCCCAGAGACTGAGGGCAGAGGCCAACAGCCTGGCATTCCTGTGCCCTGGACGGACGCCTCGCCACGTCAGGATCTTGTCACCCGGACTGGACCCCCCAGAGGTTCTCTGGTCACAGCGCACAGACAACCTGCTGATCCCTAGAGGACGCCCCGGGCTTAAGCCGACGAGGCTCTGCAGGGACCGCAGGGGCCGGGGTTGCCAGCAGGGCTTCCAGCCTCCCCGGGCACGCCTGGCGATGCTCAGGCCAAAGGTGCAGGCCGGCGGTCCCCTCTGCTCCCCCGGCGGGTGTGTGACCGGTGGTGGCTTTCTCTCTGCAGAGCATCGTCCCAGCCATTAGTGCTTGCCACGGAGGCCCCAGGCGGCCTGGAGGGGCGATGGGGCTCCTGGACTCCCACCACCCTGCGCCGTGGGTGGGGACAGGCCGGTCCGCCCCTGCGTGGCTTGGGGCACCCTTGTTTCCGCTGCAGCCCTCGCCCCGTCCGCACCCTCATGGCAGCAGGGAGGCTCCCGCCCAGCCCCCAGGCTCACGGCCAGGAAACCGCTAAACATGTCCAAGGTTATCAAACACCCTCCAACTGTCACTAGAGCTGGTCGTGGCCTTTGGCCCTGAGCCATCGGTGCTGCTCCGGTCTGCCCGCGTGGTCGCGGGGCCGCGGGCCACTTGTGCTTTGCCGCACTCTGGCCGGGAACGCGTGCGGGGCCCTGATGCAGGGGGGGTGGGCACTGCAGGCCACCGGCTACTGACCCTCTGAAGGATGGGCCCGCCGCTCCTCCAGCCCCCACGCCGTGTCCTCCCGGGTGACCGCGGCCTCCACTCCCCCCGACTGTCCTCCCACCCACCCTAGGGGTGCAGCGCCTGCCGGTTCGGCCTCCTTCAGCGTCGCGAAGGCTCTAGCACGTGTGTCGTGCCCATGGCGGCCACCAGCCCCGTGGCGCTGCTGGCCCTCGGGGGCATCCCATGCTAACGGCCCTGGGACCCCGAGTCTGCCTTCGCGCGCTGCAGATCCAAACCCAGGGGAGCCCTCTGGCCAGTCCTCGCCCACCTGGGACCCTCCCCCTCGGGGACGTTAGTCCTGCAGGTGACCCTCGCGTCCCTGAGCCTGGCTCGCTCACCCGTAAACGAGGCGAAGTTCCACCCGCGTAGTTCTCGTCTCCAGGGCGCCCACTCCCCGGGCCGTGGGCTCGGGATCCTCAGCGCTGCCCCACGCCCCGGCCTCCCTCCTCCTCGGCCGAGGTCTCAGGCTCTCGGGGCGCTTCCCAGAACCTCCTTGTGGGAACCGGGGTTACAGGACCTGAGTGACATGGGGCCAGCCCCGCAGCTCCGAGGCAGGCGCGGTCTTCTCCTGTAGCTGCTGGGAGCGCTTATGGCCGACCCAGTCCACGGTGTCCCTGGGTTTACTTGGCCGCTGTCCGCCTGGCATACAGGTGGCACCGCCCACCCCAGAGGACGGGGAAGGTGTGGGTCCTCAGCGGGCGGGGTGTGCTGAGCAGGGCACAGCCTACGCCCCGTCCCGCCTTGTAGCGCCCCCACCCCACGCTCTTGCTGCTCGGCTCTCCTCCGTCCCAGGGCCTGTCCCTGCGGGGACGCAGGCACCTGCAGACCCCTGGCACCTGTGTGTGCATGACGGCCTGCAGGGCTGGGGCTGCAAGCCAGCAGTCGGGGTGTGCCCTGGCCTCGGTCCGGCTGCCTTGCCCCAGGGGTCCCCCTGCACCCCGGGAGCCAGGGCTCCCAGGTCCCACGGGGCCGGGGGACACCGCAGTAAGGGCAGGGGTACAGAGGCCCCGGGGGGCATCCAGGAAACTCAGCGGGGGGACAAGAGCGTATTTGCCCCTTTCTCGTCTGAGGCCGACCTCCTGATGTCAGGGAGGCTCACACGAGCCATCTCCGCCTGCCCCAGCTCTGCGGTCAGCCCTCCCCCGGGCTCTCTCTCCCCTTTGCTTGCCTCACTCCTGCTGCCCTGGGCTTCACTCCTCAGAAAGCATCAGCATCCAAGCTCTGGCCTCAGATTCTGTTTCCCAGGGTGCTCAGGCTGAGATAAGGCTCACTCTTCACACTTGTTTTCACAGAAACCCCGTGACATCCTTTCTGATCAAAGTCACTTAGCGCCGCCTCCTGCTTGCTGGGCACCCGGAGAGGCCTCGGGGACGTGGTGGCCAACACGGCAGGTGCAGTCCTCACGCCCCGAGCCCTAGGGGTGTGGGGCGTGCCCAGGGAGATGAGGGGACCAACATCCCACTGTATAATAGAAATAGAAAGAGGAGGAAGGGAAAGTTCTAGAAGACTTAGGCCTTTATGTCTATTGGCGGCCAACTCCAAAAACCCCAAGCAGGGGGAAGGGAGCTGTGGCTCGGCGCAGTAGAAACCCTGTCGGCCAGGCGGTCTCTTTCCTGAAAGTCTACGAGGTGAGGGGGGTCCTGGGGTCCCGGCTGTCACCTGAGAAGACGCTGGCCAAGGAAGGCTCTGTGTCGCCAAGTGGCCAGCCCGACCCCGCGGGCTGCAGGACAGGATGTTCTGGTGGACTTGGGAGAGGATGACAAATGTACAACGTTAGCCTGTGGAGGAAGGAGCCCCCCATCCCCACAGAGCAGGACCAGAAGCTGGGAATCCATGTGTAGGGACCGCCGGCCTTCCTTCCCGCTCTGGGATTCTGGGCCTCACTGCTCACCGGCCTTTTGGGGAAGCTCATCCCGGTTACTTGCTCAGTGCAGCGGGCATTTCGGGGGCCCTGCCCAGGTCCTGCAGCCGCCACTCCACAGGCCTGGGTGCTCTTCCCCTGGAGTGAGCTGGAAGTGCTTGGGTGTATGGGTGCCTGCAGGGGAGCCCACAGCACAGCACGGCGGCCTCACGTCTCTCATCTCCAGGTTCCATTAAGCCCCAAGGGTCGCTCACTCCGAGTTCCCAGGAGCATTGGACAGAGGCTGAGATGGGGACAGGACACTTCTGGCCGCCTTTCCCGCTCCCCACGCTGTTCACGCTCAAGAGCCCTCAAGAGCCGGCCGGGAGGGCCCTGCTCCAGGCTCTGCAGGGGGCTGGGGGCCGGGGTCCAGCGGCTGGCACGGTGAGCCGGAGGCCCACAGGACACCAGCCACAGTCCTTCCTCTTGTAAGGCTGCAGGGGTCCAGGGAGGACGCGTCGGGGGACCCCGTCCAGGGCCCTGCCTGGGTCAGCCCTGTTGCAAGGCTCTGCAAGGAGCCAGCTCAGCACAGGATGGCTGAGACCAGGCCCGGGGCCAGGGCAGAGGGGCAAGGACCTTAGCAGACTTCCCGGAGAGGGCCTGCGGCTGCGACCCTCTGTGGGGTTCACAGGTGCCAGAGGTCTCGAACCCAGCACCCCAGCCCCAATTCTAGGGGCACTAACCAGAGACAGGATCAGCAAAATCTGTAAGAGACAGAGATGCAAGCCACCTGTCTGCCGTGGGGCTGAGAGCAGAGGGATGGGATCCCGGGCCCAGATTCTTTCTCGTGGGGACACATCTGTCCTGTGCAGCAAGTCTCAAGATCAGGAAGCCGGACCCAGGGACACTGCAGCTCGGGGCTGGGCTGCTAGGGAGGGGATTCGAAGGGCTCCTAATGCTTGTCAGTTAGACCTGGAGTTGGGGGTGGGGAGCATGTATTACGAACTTTTAGATTCCTAAAAGTTCAGGGTTCTGTAAAATCAAATAATGTTTTTCTTTTTTTTCTTTAAGATTTTATTTATTTGAGAGAGAGAGAGTGAGAGAGCGATCACGAGCAGGGGGGAGGGCAGGGGGGAAGCGGGCTCCCTCCCAGGACCCCGGCCAGGACCTGAACTGAAGGCTGAGCCCCCGGCACCCCCAGCCCCCACACTGAGGCAGCCTGTTCTCCTCTGCTGGCCCCCAGGGGCGGGCATGCGGGGCCTGGGGGCAGTGACGGGCCCAGGACCCGATCAGGCACCTCGGAGACGGAGCTGGCCGCAGCTGCTCTCCCCGCGACTAGGGAAGCGCCTGCAGAAGGCGGAACAGGCCGGGCCCTTCGGGTCCTCAGTCACCCGCTGGCAGAGGAGAGGCGGGGAGCACCCAGCCTCTCCTGCCCCGCAGGGCGCAGATGGGACCTCCAGGTCAGGACGCGGGCTGGCCCTGCCCCTCGGACTCTTCCACAGGAACCACCGCACCAACACGAACCCCCAAAGACAGGGCGCGGAGCCGGAGAGCCCGGAGCAGGTGGCCCGAGAAAGCCAGGCCTGGAGCCAGCAAGGGGCACCCAGGAACCACCCAAGTCCCTCCGCCTCGTGGGGGCCGCCGTCCTGGCCGCCGTGAGGGCGACCGGGGCTGACAGGGGGGTCACAGCGCCGTGTCCGGAGCCGTCAGCCCCCTGCCCACCCCGCGCAGCTGTCTCCCGGCTCGGCGAAGGCCCAGGGCCCCTCCGGAGCAGCAAATCAGGGGGTCTGCGCGGGTCGGGGGCATCAGGCGCAGGCACCGAACCGGAGCGGGGGCTGGGTGAACGCTGAGGTGCCCCTTCCCCAGCAGCCCTGTCCTCTGTGCTCCTCTCTGGGGAAACTGGAGTCAGGGTCCCCCAAGAAATAGCCCATGGGGCCCCCTGTGAAGGGGTAGAGGGCAGGGGACTCACTGGGCCTCCAGCCTCTTGGAAGGGAAGACAGCAGGTGCTTCCTGCAAGCACTGGGGTGGGAGTGGGGGGGTTGGGGGAGGCTAGCTCGCTGGGGAAGGGGGCAGGGGCCAGTCCGGCTCCTCGGAGGCCACCTTGCCCTGCTGGCGAGCAGCTCTGTGACCTTCTTCCTACAATGTGGGGGCCCTGAAGCTGCTCAGCTTCTGCTGTGGGGCTGTACCAACAACAGGAAAAGTCTCTTTCCACATCTTTCTATTTTTTTTTTTAATTTATTCATGAGAGACAGAGAGAGAGAGAGGCGGAGACACAGGCAGAGGGAGAGGCAGGCTCTATGCAGGGAACCCGAGGCAGGACTCGATCTCGGGACCCCGGGGTCATACCCTGAGCTTCCGAAGGTGGCACTAAACTGCTGAGCCCCCCAGGCACCCCTTTCCACATCCTTCTGAACAAGATTCAGCAGCTTAAGTGTTTTGTGTACAACTATGGAGACAGCTAGCGGAAGGAAGCTTCTGGGAGGTGGAACCAGGGAGAAGGAGGGATGGACAGGGCACTATTTCTCATATAAGCCTTTTGGTACGACTTCATTTTTTATTTTATTTTATTTTATTTTAATTTATTTTAATTTAATTTATTTTATAATTTAATTTTGTCCTACTTTATTTTATTTGAACTTGGCTCCATGCTCAGGGTGGAGCCCAACACGGGGCCTGAGCTCACAACCCTGAGATCAAGACCTGAGCTGAGATTGAGAGTCAGATACTTAACTGGCTGAGCCCCCCAGGCGCCCCCAAGATTTCATTTTTATTTTTTATTTTTTATTTTTTTTTTAAGATTTCATTTTTAAAAGATGTGCCATTATCCATTAGATCACACAGATAAAAACTAGGAAACAATCCCAGGAATCCCCTCGCTCTGTCCCGTCGTCCGCAGGGATTTGTGGGGCCGGGGAGCCCTCACTCTTCAAACCCGTCAGCTGGTTGCTCACCCTGCCGCTGGTGCACAGGGTCCCGAGTGGGGTCGTGTGCGCGGGTGTGGCCAGAGCAGCTGCGTGATGCAAGGCTTCCCGGCCCTCAGGGAGAAGCTGTGAAGCTTTTGCTCTCAGAAGCAGGATTCTGAGAAGCTTTTAGATGATGAGGGAAAGGCCGAGTCCCTGGTGGAGACCACAGCCTCTCAGAGTGAGAAGAGCAGAGGGGCCTGGCTGCAGGGTCTGTGCTATGGGGCATGTGTGGGGGCCTCCGTCCCGTGTGCGCTGGCCGGCTGGCAGCCGAGGGGGACCCCGGGCTCTGCAAGTGGGCCCTGCACTTGTGCCCACCTCCCCCTCTCCACAGCACCTCTGCTCTCCGGCCGGCCGTCTCCAAGAGGCCCAGCAGCTTCCCGGGTCTGCCCCAAAGGCTGCGTCTGGCTTGCCAGCAAGGCAGGCTCCAGGCGCACTCCCTTGCTCCGGGCCTGTCTCGGGGGCGGCGGCCGCACTCTGGGTGCCCTTGTCTCTGGGTGGCCAAGGCCTCCTGCAAACTCTGTTCTCACGGGCTGTCGGTCAGCTCTGTGGCTGCGGGGAATCGAGGTTTATCTGAGAAAAGGGGGAGGCAGGACTTACAGCCAGGCGCCGGGGCTCAGGGACTGGGGTGGCTGGTGGGGCTTTGAGGCCGGGCCCTTCTGGCCAGACTCTGGCTGCCTCGAGGGGCCCAGGCCAAGCTACATAATCAGCCCTGAAGGATCCAGGGCCTTGTCCGAGGCAGGTGTCTCCCGGTTCCTGAGACCTCCAGGCAGCCTTTGTGGGGTCCTCAGGGGAGGCCATGCAGTCGCCCTCGATCGTGGCTTCTACACCCTGGTCTCTGAATACCTGCCTCAACCTCTACTCCACAGTTCTTTTTTTTTTTTTTTTTAAGATTTTATTTATTTATTCATGAGAGACACAGAGAGAGAGAGAGAGACAGAGACCCAGGCAAAGGGAGAAGCAGGCTCCACACGGGGAGCCCGAAGCGGGACTCGATCCTGAGACCCGGGGTCACGCTCTGGGCTGAAGGCAGCTGCTCAACTGCTGAGCCACGCTGGTGCCCCTATGCCACAGTTCTTAACCTTTGTACCAGGGACCCGTCTGGAGTCTTGCACAGCCTATGGGGCCCTTTTCAGGAATGTTGTGTAAAATGCATACGATAAATAAAAGAGGAAACCAATCCTGGCGAAATGTCATCACTAAAATGTTGAATAAATATGTGGTGGCGTAACCTGCTTCTTCTTTAACGGATCAACGAGGCCTGCTGGCAGGTGTAAGCAGGCCCGTCATTTTGAAGCAGTGGTGAGCAAAGCCAGCACTGTGCCCGTGTGCAACAGTCCCACTGGCCTATGAAAGTAGCAGTGATTTCCATGGGTGACAAAGTCACGGGCAACACTACCGGGGGTTCTGTGCACGCTGCTAATGGAGGAGAGCGCTCGGTCCCAGCTCGGGTCACTGCAGACAACACCACTTTTTCCTCAGCCAAGTTCGTGGATGCCCGGCCTCACCTGCAGACTAGGAGGGGTTAAGCTAGGGGCCCTGCCTCTGGCGCCGCTCCTGAGCCCCCCGCCCTTGGGCGCCAGGCACTCGGACCCCTGGCGCCCAGCCCTTCTCCTAGGTTGCAGGGCGCAGGCGGGTCGCTGGAGCCTGACTTCGGGCCCTGCCCAGGTCGGAGAAGCTGGGGGGGGGGGATGTTTGCTCCGGGGGGGGGGGGCCGCCGCGGTGAGGAGGGACTGCGGGTGGGCGCGGGCTCACCGTGAGTCCAGGTGGGCGTGTACGAGGCACAAGCAGAGACGTGAGCCTTCGTGTCAGGCGGCGTTTGGCAAAATCCCGATGCCTGGGCCGCACCCCGGGTCCAGCGAGCCAGAGTCCCTGCGGGGGGCTCCGCGCCCATGTTCCGGGCTCCCTGGTGACTCCGGGGATCGGGCGGCGGCGGGTAGGGGGCGGGACGTTTGTCCAGCAGGTCGGGCTCCTCAGGACAGGGCCTCAAGCGGCCCGAGAGGGGAGGGGACCAGGTGGGGGCTGCAGGGGGCCTGGGGGCTCTGAAGCTTTCTGCTCACTTTGAGAGCCCGGAGCAGAGGGTGCCAGATGCCCCTGCCCTGGGCTTTGCCGCGGGAAACTGCCGGCAGCTCCCGAGTCGGGGAGCCTCAAAGAGCAGAGAACGAGCACCTCCCACCCCAGCCCCAGCCCCCCAAAGAGCAGCCCCCAGGTTCCTGCGGGTGGCCAGGCCTCTGGGCACACGCGGCCGGGTTCTGGGGCAAGGGGCTCACGCTCGCTCGCCTCTCCACTCGGGGAACAGGGCTGCGCCCCCCACGCCTGCCCTGTACCCCACCACCCCTGCCCCTGCCCAGACTGCTTGTCCTCTCGGTCCCCGGCGGCACGGAGAAGGACTGCGGGCCGCGGTGCTCCCGCCTGCTGGGCTCTGGGGCGCTGACTCAAGTGAAGCCCCGCCGCCGATGAAGTGCAGCCATGTCCATCCTGCAGATGGGGAGGGGCCCTCGGAGGGTGACGCAGAGTCCCCTGAGGCTGGGGACAGCTCCTAAGTCCCGCAGCTCCTGGGCTGCACGGTCCTGCAGCACTTGTCCCGGGCCAGCATCACAGCCAGGGTGAAGCCGGGTGAAGCCCTGTAACCTCGGGCCGCCTCTGGGTGAGGCCGCGGGGCTTGTGACCAAGCGTCCACGCCGTCGCCCTGAGGAGGACACCAAGCCTCCGTGGTCTTGATCCTCCAGGTCCTGACAGCAGCCGGGGCCAAGCTGGGGGCCGCCAGGGCTGCCGACCGCGGGGCTGGCTTGGGAGGGCACCGAGCGTGTTGGGCCTCTGGAGCCCCCGCCAGGCTCACAGGGCCGCAGTCACACACGAAGACAAGCCGTCTGAGGTCCACGGGCCCCACTCAGCTCCGCCAGGGCCGCACGCGGACGCTCGGGAACCCCAGGCCTTACGGGGCCCCTGGTTCCTGAGGCAACCCCCAGAGCTGCTCTGCGCCCAGCACGCCTCCGTGTCCCTGGAGATTCGTGGCCTCCCCACGCCTGTCCCCTCGAGCGGCCAGGAGCTGAGCGTCACAGAGCGCGGGGACGCTGGGCCCCTTCCCCCAGCCTCGCGCCACCCTGCAGGCCAGAGCATCGTGGGGGGGAAGGCTGCTCCTCTGCGGCTCCAGCATGTTACCAAAACGTCAAAACAAAACAATATATGTATACAGTCCCAAGATGGCCCAGGACCGCGTGTGTGCACCGGCAGGTGCTCGGCAAGCCCCGGGAACGCCAAGGGCTCTGGCAGTGAGGCCCGGGGTTGGAACCCGGTGGCAAGCTCCTGCACCTGCTGGCTCCCGGGGGCGCCCAAGGCGCATGCCTCCCCAGGGCGTGTGGTCAGCTTTCAGGATAAAAGTTTGTTCCCAGGCCACCGGGTGGCTCAGTGGTTTGACTTGGGCCCCAGGCTGTGGGATGGAGCCCCGGGTCAGGCTTGGAGCTCAGGAGGGTCCGCTTGGGACCCTCCCTCTCCTGCTCCCTCTGCCCCTCGCCCGGCTCCCGCACCCATGTGCTTTGTCTCTAAATAAATAAAATTAAAAAAAAAAAAAAGGGTTCTTTTGGCCTTGCTCGTACTTCCTTGACCTTCTGTGTCCCTGCTCCTCTCTTGCACCTGTGAACCAGCCCTGACTGCCCTTGACAGAAGCTTCCAGCTATGGGCAGGAAGAGGCTAGTTTCTGGGGTCGGCGGAGGGGGGCTGAGGGTTGTTCCCCTCCCGGTGACACAGCGAAGGTGCCAGGGCAGCCGCCGTAACTGATGCGGGCCCGGCGCTAGCACACAGTGGTCGTTTGACAAACGCGCGGTCCTGGGACGGCGTGAGGTTGGGACACCCCGACGGGACTTACTGAGAACATGCGTGGCCCGGGCACGACAGGCACCGGAAAGCCCTGAAGGCGCCGGGTCAGGACGCCAGGCTGGGAGGTGGCAAGCCCAGGAGCCCCTGTGGTGCTCCTGAGGGACAGGAAAGGGGCTCACCCTGCCCCATGGCGATACCCCGGGCGGCCCCACTTTGGGCTGCCATGGGGTACACAGGGGGCAACTCGGGGGGGCCCACGAGGGGAGTAAGGCTGGGAGGAGCCCTCTGGGGACATGAGCATGTGTAGCATGGGCTTCCGAAGGCTCCCCAGCGGGAGAGGTGCTTCCTGGGCCTGTGGTGCCCTGGGGCCCCTCCCATCGGCCCACCCAACAAACCCTACGGCTTGGGGCCACAGCTTCCCGCAAGGATGTCCCCCGGGCCCCCGGCAGCTCGGTGTTGCTCCCAGCTGTGACCAGTAGGCGAGGCTCCGCAGCCGGGAGCCGAGGGCTGGGGAGGCCACACTGGGTGTCCCAGGGGAGCCTCTGCGAGCTAGGACCTGCCAAGGAAGGCCTCCGGAGGAAGCGTCCAAGCCCCGAGCTGACACCGTGGGGCAGGCAGCTTCTCCCTGCAGGAGGGGGCGCTCCCACCCCGGCCCAGCGCTGGGGCTCAAGGACCACTGTTTGTGAAGATGGTGGGGGGGGGGCATCCTGGAGCAAGAGATGGTGCCACCTGTGCTCCACGGCTCCACGAACCTCCGCACTGGGTCTCAGGACGTGCCCCAGCTAGAACGTTCTGGCAGTGGAGTGGCCCCCTGAGGATGGCCCAGCTGCCATCCCCTCCAGCTCCTGCTCCCTCCTGCAAGGGAGGATGGAGCTGCCAGCCGGGGCCCCTCCACTGCTGATGTTCACGCATCTCAGGTCGGACTTCCCACCAGCTCTGCATTCGGTGGGTTTTTTTAAGAAAAAATCTTTATGCTTCAATAGAAGTTTCTTGTCAAAAGGCAACAAGCAAACAAGGGCCTCATGAGCTGATCTCAGCCCGCTGCCGTGATATCCCACGGTCCTCACTCTGCGTCTGCCGTGGGTGCCAGGCGGAGGGCGAGTGGCCCTGGCTGGCGGGAGGCTGAGGGCAGGACATGCAGCTCAGATGAGCTCGGGCCCAGGCAGGACCGTATCCCCTGACACACGCACGTACTTTCACACGTGCACGCCGCTGTCCTCAGGCCTCGCGCAGGGACACCCGGGAGCCCACGGCGCTGAGCCACGGGGCACGTGCACGCCCGGCGCCCTCCTTAAAGGCCGGGCCGACCCCGCGGCTGCTGTGACTCATCCGTCGTGCTTCACTGGGCACAGCGGCGTCAGCGGGGAGAGCTCCGGGCCGGCCGCACACAGCAGAGGGCAGGCGGCAGGCGGGTGGGCACAGCTGATGCCCTGAGCTCCCGGGCCCTTGGCTTCTCCTGGGCTCCAGAAGGGACCACCCCCAGGATGAACCCCCCTTCGGGGCCCGGTGCCCAGGAGCCCGGCTGCGTGGCCACCGCAGCGTCGCCCGGCAGGTGGCACGGCTCCCCGCGCAGCACCGTCGGCCTGGACCAGGCACTGCCCACGGGTCCCACGGTAAGCCCGGGCCAGGTGGGCGTGCCCAGAGCCTCCCCAGCCCAGCCTCCCCGCTGGGGACACACGGGGGTTCTGACGGGGTGGGGGGGCAGGAAAGGCCCGAGCCCCTGCGGGGTCCTTGGGCGTGTGACAGGACCTGTGGAGCCTGTTCTACACAAAGAGGACAAGAGAGGGGGTGCAAGCAATGTCCTTCCCCACGGAAAGCATCCAAGGAACAGAAAGGCCAGCCCTAAAGGACCGGAGGAACAGCCCAGACCTGCACCCGGTCTTTTCTGAGGGTGGTTGAAACCCCACGGGGCCTTCCAGAGAGGAGGGGCCTCTGGGTCCCCTGTTGGGTACCTTGTGCCGCCTCCGTGGTCTGGCCGGGGCCCCAGGGTCACAGCCCGCCAACCCCCTGTTAACTGGGGACGCCGAGGGGGCCCCGAGGCCCCGGGACGTCAGCCTGCATCCTGGGGGGGGAAGGCTCTGTAGCTGCGGGGGGCAAGGCAGGGACCCAATTGCCCTCCTTCCCAGGAAAGGAGTCAGCCTGAGGGTTCCTTAAAGCTGCTTGTGTTGGCCTCACAGGGTCATGACCTCCCTGCAGGACCCTGGGGGACCCAGGCTTTCTTTCTTCTTTTTTACGTCTATTTATTTATTTAAGATATATTTATATATAGGGGGGGTAGGGGAAGAGGGAGAGAGAACCCTAAGAAGCCCTGCCGAGCGTAAAGCCCGACGCAAGGCTTGACCTCATGACCCCGAGATCATGACCTGAGCCAACACCAAGCACTGGATGCTTAACCCACTGAGCCACCCAAGGGGCCAAGTTTATGTTCTTATTTACGTACTCTCTGCACCCAATGTGGGGCTCAGACCGTCACCCTGCCCGAAATCAAGAGCCACGCCTCTGCCAGCAAAGGGTCCCCTAAGCTTCCTTTTCTTTTTAAAAGATTTATTTATTTATTTATTTATTTATTTATTTATTTATTTATTTATTTATTTATGAGACACACAGAGCGAGAGAGGCAGAGACCCAGGCAGAGGGAGCAGCAGGCTCCCTGCAGGGAGCCTGACGCAGGACTCGATCCCGGGACCCCGGGGTTTCGCCCTGGGCCGAAAGTAGCACTAAACCGCTGAGCCCCCCGGGCGCCCCTAAGCGTCCTATTATAAGGGGAATTCTTGTCCTGTGCCTCCTGCCAGGTGTCCAGGTTGGCACTACCCAGTCATGGGGGTCCAAGCCCTTCCTTGAGGCTGGGGGTCAGCTCCGGAGGAGGGCGCCCCCCCACCCCGGGGTCCACAGGGCCGGGAGCACCGCTGCTAACCACTTGGAGGGCCTGGGGCAGGGCCGTATGGGGGGAGGGGGGAAGCGCCTGGGCATGGCTCCCCCCAGCCCCAGGGAGTCGTAGTCTCACCCCGGCCGTGGCTTCACTTATCCGACACGTGTCCGTGTGTCTGTGCAGCCTCCGTAGCTGACCCTGGAAGCCCTGGGGTCTGCACCAGGGGTGGTGGACCGAGTGGCCGGCTGCCCTCAGCATCCCCTCTGAGCCGTGCTGCAGGTGTGCTCGGGCTTCACCGGGGAGGGCCCTGCATTTCCACCCGGACTCAGCCACCTCCGGGCATGGCGGGCAAGCGGCTGTGCCACGCTGAGCCTCGGTCTCCCCAACGGTTCCTCGTCAGTTGTCTGGAGATGGCGGGATGAGGTGACGAGCTGGGGTCTGTGTCTCTGCAGGCAGCCGGGGCCCGGGCTGCGGCCTGGGCCCCCTTCCCAACGGTGGATGTCCCAGACCACGCCCACTACATCCTGGGCACCGTGATCCTGCTGGTGGGGCTCACGGGGATGCTGGGCAACCTGATGGTCATCTATACCTTCTGCAGGTGCCTGGTGGGTGGGGCGGGCGTGGGCATCAAGGGCAGCCAGCCGTGCGGGGCCAGCTCCCCCAGGACACCACTGAGCCACAGAGGGGACGGCACGGCCAAGCCCTCGGAGCTCTCAGGACAGGCCTCTGTCTTCTAGCTTAGGGAAGGGGCGAGGAGTGGTCCAGGGCGACATGAGTGGCAATGCCAGCTGGGCTCCAGGCACACCCTCTGGGTAGGACGAGGGTCCCTAGGGCCCACACGCTTCTGTTCCCTGCGCCCTGCTCTCAGCTCACCTCCACGCCACCTGCCCCCATGGGCATCCTCCCTCGGTGTCGGCAGGCAGCCCTTGCGTCCCCAAGCCCCCTGGCCACCACCCCAGCTCCCTTCCCCAGCCGCCCCCCTTCTCGGGCTGAATGGCTGACAGGCAGGTGACAAAGGGACCCCCTGACCCCGCTACCTACTAGCTGAACTGACTTTGGGCAAGTCACTTATCCTCTGCGGGTCCATTTTCCTGTCTGCAAGATGCGGCGGGATCCGCTTCACGGAGTCGATGTAGGATTGTGCAAGTCCACGTCTGCGGGGCCCATCAAACGACTACTTGAGTCCTGGCCGTGCTGCTTGTAGGATTTGTTGTCTGGACAAGCGGGGGCCCCAGTGCTCCCCCCTGGGAAAGAGGGAGGGATAGAAGCAAAGGCGGGTGACAGAGGGTGGGGGGGGGGAGGCATTTGTGCAAGCGCCGGCCTCTGCGCCCTGGGCTGTCCCTGAGAATGAACAGTGCAGAGATTCTAGAAGAGCGGAGACCAGGAGGGGCGCCTGGGCAGGAAGGAGGTGTGAGGAGCTCGGGGAATGCTGAGCACGCAAGAGGGGGAGCCCCCGGCGAGAATTAGCCTGGAGGGTTCCGAGAACGAGGGGTGTGTCCGAGAAGGGGATGTGGGTCCTGCAGAGGGGGCCGGAGGGCCGGAGCAGGGACACACGTGTGTGTGTGTGTGCGCGCGTGTAACCCAGGGAAGCTCCCCGGCACACGCACCTCCTGATTCTGCTCCTCGCCCTCACAGGACCAGAGGCCTCAGGACACCCTCCAACATGTTCATCATCAACCTCGCTGTCAGCGACTTCTTCATGTCCTTCACCCAGGCGCCCGTCTTCTTTGCCAGCAGCCTCCATAAGCGGTGGCTCTTTGGGGAGGCAGGTAGACGGCCAAGGACCCCCCGGCTGGAGGGAGGGGGAGGGTTGTGGCAGGGGACACCCCGCCGCGAGAGGCCTCAGGACACCAGGTGGCCCACCAGAGGGGAGGCGCGGCTTCCGGGCCACAGGCGGAGAGCTGCTGGAGAACGTGTGCCATCCCCGGCCCTCCCTCCCGGGGCAGCTCCCAGCTCCTGCCACCCTCTGAGGTCAGGGAGCATGCCCACAGGCTGCGAGTTCTACGCCTTCTGCGGGGCTCTGTTCGGCATTACCTCTATGATCACCCTGACGGCCATCGCTCTGGACCGCTACCTGGTCATCACGCACCCCCTGGCCGCCGTCGGGGTGGTGTCCAAGAGGCGGGCGGCGCTCGTGCTGCTGGGCGTCTGGCTCTATGCCCTGGCCTGGAGTCTGCCGCCCTTCTTCGGCTGGAGTGAGTGCGCAGGGCCCCGGGAGAGGACGATACGCTTGGAGGGGCTGTCAGGGGGCCGGTGGGTGGACGGGCTGGCCCGCACGCCCGAGGGAGCACCTGAGCCTCAAGGCAGGTGGACACTGAGGGGATATGACTGCAGTAGGGGAAACTGAGTTCGCACCATCAGCGATCGGAGGACAACCGGGCTCCCGTCCCCGGTTTTGGTGGGAAGGCACAGGTGCATCTAATAGGAGCTGCAGCGTCAGCCGGGCAGGCGTTGGGGTGCGAGGCTCCCACAGCGGGGAGAGGTAGCAGTTAGGCTCCCACCTTTCAGTGGCAGGATCAAAAACCTGGGCAAACGCTGGGGGCTCTGGTGAGGGCTCTGCTCCAAGCTGGGGGAAATGGGCTGCGGCGGGTGGCAAGCTCTCCTCCAGGTGCCCGGGCTCCCACGGAGCCCCCGAGGGCGGGCGCTGGGACGAGCGTCCACGGCTCCCAGGCGGATGCGGCCCGAAGCCTGCAGCCCCCGGCTGAGCACCTGCTGCTACCCCAGGTGCCTACGTCCCCGAGGGGCTGCTGACCTCCTGTTCCTGGGACTACATGAGCTTCACGCCGTCGGTCCGCGCCTACACCATGCTGCTCTTCTGCTTCGTGTTCTTCCTGCCGCTGCTGGTCATCGTCTACTGCTACGTGTTCATCTTCAGGGCCATCCGGGAGACAGGCCAGTAAGGGCGGCCGCTGGGCGCGGGGAAGGGGGGGCTACGCTGCCTAAGGTTCCCAGGACACCCCCCCCCCACATTCCGGGCTCCGAGGCCATGGCAAGAGGAGCACATGCGCTTGGGGGGGGGGAGCCTGGAGAAGTGGGGGGGCTTCTGGGGCGGGGCCTTTAGGCTTGATGGGGAGGCCCGTGGGGGGACCCAGGGAGGCTGCTGCGGGGCGTGATGGGGAGCCTTGGGGTGCCTGCGCTCCCCGGGCCACCGCCCCGCAAGCCCCGACGGAGGGCAGCTCACGGCCACAGGGCGGGTCAGACTCAGGCTCCCCCCAGGGCTCTCCAGACCTTCAGGGCCTGTGAGGGCGGGGCCAGGTCCCCCCGACAGCGGCAGCGGCTACAGAGAGAGTGGAAGATGGCCAAGATGGAGCTGCTGGTCATCCTGCTCTTCGTGCTCTCCTGGGCCCCCTACTCTGCCGTGGCCCTGACGGCTTTCGCTGGGTGAGCGTGCGCAGGGGCTGGGGCGGGCGGGGGTGCGGGGGGACGGCAGGGCCCAAGCTGGAGCCCAGCCAGCCTCCCTGCCTCGTGGGCCTCGCGCCTCTTCCGTCTCCCTGAGGGCCCCGCTGAATTGGGCCTGGGGCCCCGAGGACTCCCGCACCTGCCACATCCATGGGAGCACGCGACGTCCCCGAGCCCTGTTCCCTCCTCCCCTGGGCTGCGGGCCTCCTGCCGCGGGTCCTGCGTAGCCGCAAGGTGCAGACTGCAATGGCTGCAGCGGCGTGGACAACGGCCAGTTTCGGCTGTGACGCGGGCCGAGTTACCCACCTGGGGGGGTTGGGTGCGACACCTGCCTGTGCAGGAAGGGCCTGGGCCTGGGATCCTGGGGAGTCAGTCTGAGAGAGTGGGAGGGCAGGGGTCTCAGCACTGGGGCCCCGGGGGTGGACAGGGATCAAGGCCCTGGGAGACCCCGCAGCCTGGCCCACCGTCCTCTGGCGACCCTGCCTTAACGCCCCCCAGATCCCCACTCACCCCATGTCAGAGCAGTCCCTCTCGTGGGCCGGGGACTTTGGGCCAGGCCAGGCCACACCCCGCAGGGCCTGGCCCAGAGGAAGAAGGCCCCTGAGAGGGCAGGGGGCTGCAGAGGGTCGGGGAGGGCCAGCCGGCAGGGGACCACAGCGCCTCCATCCTAGGTATTCGCACGTCCTGACGCCCTACATGAACTCCGTGCCAGCCGTCATCGCCAAGGCCTCCGCCATCCACAACCCCATCATTTACGCCATCACGCACCCCAAGTACAGGTGTGCCCCGGGGTGGAGGGCCTGAAGGAGTGCATGGGGCCGAGGCCATCCTCCTGGTCTCCCGTTGAGCACGAAGCCATGATTCGGGGCGGGGTCTGGAGCGGGCGTGCCCCCCTCTGCTGCTCCCGTTTCCCGGGGGGCGGTTGGGGTGACATGAGGGCCCAGTCCTGCCTGGATGGATGATCCAGGCCAGCCAGGATGGCCGCTCGGCAGTGGTACCCCACAGAGCGAAGGCCCGAGGCAGCAGTACCCTGGAGCCCCCTGGCCTGGCCTGGGGTGGGGGGCTCCGCTGGCTGACGGGAGCCCAGCCCTGCCCGCTCTCCTCAGAGGCCTGTCGGTGCTCCCGTTTGCCTGGAGGTGTCAGCAACGCGCTGCCCGGCTGAGGCCGGCTGCAGCCCCGGAGGCTGCTGGGACTGTCCCTGGTCCTCACTGCGGGAGACGGCTCGGCCCAGCCACCTGGGCGCCGACACCAAGCCCCTGCCCAACCCGCCACCCAAAGGCGCTCCCTCCGTGCCCGTGGCCCCAGGGTCTGTGTGTCCCTCCCCAGCTCTGAGCCTGCCAGTCTGTCTGTCCTCATGACCCCATGTCTGGGCCACCGCATTTCCCCATCCCGTCCACCCCATTAGCCCCATATCAGTCTGTCCATCCGCCATCGTGTCCTGGTGTCCGCCTGTCCGTCCCCCTAACCAGATGTCCTACCCCTGCAGAATGGCCATTGCCCAGCACCTGCCCTGCCTGGGGGTGCTGCTGGGTGTGTCAGGCCAGCGCACGGGTCCCTACGCCAGCTACCGCTCCACCCACCGCTCCACCCTGAGCAGCCAGGCCTCGGACCTCAGCTGGATCTCCGGACGCAGGCGCCAGGCGTCCCTGGGCTCCGAGAGCGAGGTGGTAAGGTTGCGATGGCCTCCGGAGCCTGGCACCACACCTCCTCCCCTCAGCCGCCAGCCTCAGGCCCGGGGCGGGGCTGCCTCTGGGACTCTAAACTCAGGACCCTGGGATGCCGGCAGCAAGAGCCGGGCACGGCCGCCCCTCGCGCCCCCCGGCCTCCGCCCTGCCGGCAGGGGGTGGGCCCGAGGTCGCCCAGTAGCAGGGCCAGGACCCACCCACCCACCATGCGTGTCCCCACCCAGGCCCCTGCCTTCCGTGCCGGCAGGACCCCGGGGGCCCAGAGCTGCAGCTTGACAGGACAGGTGCCTCTGGCCTCGAGGGGCCTCCCAGAGACAGGCAGGAGCTGGCTCGGGGCCCCCGTTCTCAGCATCAATGCCCTCCCCAGGGGACCACGGGGACCCCAGAGCGTGCAGCGGAAGGCGTCCCGGCCCTTGAGTCAGGGGACCGGCTTCAAGCCTCCGCCTACCGCCTCCTCACCGCGCGAGCTTGCGCAGGTCACTCACCCGTGCTGGGCCTCCGGGTCCTTCTCTGAAAGGGACAACAGTCGTCTGTCCGTGCATGACGGACCAGGGTGCACGTGAGCGGATGCTGACCGCACAGTGCTCGTGAGCCCTGGGAGCTGCCAGCCTGCCCGGCCCGGGGCCCCAGGGGAGCCCTCCGTGCTCCCGACCCAGCCGCAGTGGGGCTCCTCCGTCTCCGTAACCGGAGGGCCAGGGTGGCCCCCAGAGCCTCCTGCGACCTCCCCCCACTGCTTCCTTCCCGGGCCTGGCTCAAGGGGCCGAGGGGGCAGCTGTCGGGGCCCCTTCCCCTGTGCACGCAGCAGATGGCAGCAAGGGGTGCACGTTGTCTGTCAGCGGAGGCCTAGACCCTCACAGACATGGAGCCATCCCACACGCCTCCGCAGGCACATGGGGCATGAGCCTGAGCACACACGTGCACACATGCACACCCACACATGTGCGCATGCGCTCACAGACACACATGCACATGTGCACACATGCACACAGACCTGCATATGGGCACACACTCAGGGACACATATGTGCACACATGCACAGACACCCACCCACACATGTGCACCTGTGCTCACACACGTGCACAGACACACACGCACACATGCACACACGCGTACACAGACACATGTGTGTTCAGGGACAAGTGCACACGTGCACACAGACATGCACATGCACTCACAGACACACACATGCTCACAGACACATGCACACGCGTGCACATGGGCGCACCGTACACGAGGATGTGCTGACTACAAGCCTCTGCCGTCATGGGCCTCACTCGCTTCAGGGAGGTCCTGTGTGCAGGGTGGGCGGGCTCGGACCAGGAGGGGGCAGGAGAGCCTCACAGGGACTCTCCACCCTCCCCAGGGCTGGATGGACACCGAGGCAGCAGCTGTGTGGGGGGCTGCCCAGCCAGCGGGCGGGCGCTTCCTCTGCACTCAGGGCCTGGAGGACGCGGAGGCCAAGGCCCCTCTCAGGCCCCGGGGACAGGCGGTGGAGACGCCTGGGAAGGTGATTGGGCCTGGCCCCTGCCCATCCGTAAAGGGGTGGGGACGGGGGCTGGTCACCCAGGGGAGGCCCGGGAAAGGGAGCGGTTCTCCTGGGCAGGCCAGTGCTCTCTGGGTGTCCCTCCCTCCCCACCCAGATTTCCCTTGCCTGCTTGGGGTACGGGGCGGGGGGCGGGCGGGAGGCACAGGGTGTCTCTGTGAGTCCAAGAGGCCCCCAGCAGGTCCGGGTGTGCTCTGTGATGGCCCCTGAGTGTCGGTGTGATTGTGTGACCCTGACTCTGCACACATGGAGCCTGTGGTGGTGGCTGTCCAGCACGTGTGTAAGGGAGTGTGCCCCTGTGCCCGGCGCGTGTTTCTGTCCCTGTGTCCCAGGAGCCAGGACTGCGTGTGCCCCACCACGTCTGAGGTGCGAGTGACCCAGCGTGGGTGGCATGTACCTCTCTGTGTGTGGCTGGAGGCCGCACATACCTGGGGCGGGTGCCGCCAGCCGGGTGTGTGCTTGCTCTGAGTGCCCTGAGATTAGGATGTCACCCAGAATACTTGTGGCTATTAAAAGAAGGCCAGCTGTCAGCCCAAGTGCCTATGGAACGGAATGTCGATGGCGATTAGAGAAGGCCATATTCTGGAACGCTGCAAATGCCGTGTGCATAGGCCCAAGGCCACCCCCAGCGCACAGCTCCCCACCCGCCCCTCCGCGGGCACCTGCCCAGCACCCCGGCTCCCGGGCTCTCCCCAGGGGCCCCACACAAGTCCTGCCGCACGTGTCCCCAGGCTGGTCCCTGGGGGTCCCGGGGAGGGGGACGCCTGGCCGCTCCCTTGAAGCTCCAGCCCCAGGGAGGACCGAGTCCCCAGCCTGAACCCAGCACTGGGCAGAGGACAGAGACGCGTGCCCCCTGGGCTGGGGCAGGGCGGGCGGCGGTGATGAAAGGCACCGGGCCTGGCCTGCAGGGAGTCCTGGCGGGGTCGGGACACGGGGCAAGAGGGACAGCACGACAGCAGTCACCTAACACATGCGATAAGCACTGCCATCGAGGTATCAGCACACAGGGTGCTGAAAGAAGAGGCCAGTCCCCGAGGGCTCCCCCGGCGAAGGTGGGGGTGAAGCAAGGATTCCAGGCCACGTGGGGGGGTCATGGTGCGCGGTCCAGGCTGTGCGAACGCGGCGGGGCCTGGGAGGCCTGCTGTGTCCTGGGACACAGGGTTGCTGTGTGCCCGGGAGCAGCCAGAGGGACTCTGGGAGCGGGCGCTGGGGACACAGGTGAGGGAGAGAAGGTGGGAGGTGCCGGGAACCGGGGGAGGGGGCGGGTGGATCAGGTGTGGAGCTGAGGGGCATCCAGCCACGAGCCTGGGCACAGGGGACCCTGGGAGGACTCCACGGAGGCCCTGGGACGGCTGGGGCAGCCTTGAGGTAACCGGGGCCTCCCTGCGGGGGCCGGGAGCAAGTGGGGAGAAGCCTGCAGGAGCTGGGGCGTGTGGGATGCCCTGAAGGCAGCAGGGAAAGGGGAGGCGGCGGGGGCGGGGGGGAGGCGAGCCGGGGTCCCCCCACCAACTGCAGGAGCCTGAGAGCCTGGGAGACGTCCTATCCTGTGGGTGACCCGGGCCATCTGGCCATGTGGTGTGTCGGAGATGGCAGGACAGCCTGGCCCCTCCAAGCAGCCCCCCTCTACCACTCGGTGACCCTGTCCGGGGAGGGTCACGGGGACACGGCTGCAGGGGAGGGGAGTACTCATTGGACTGAACACGTGTGCCGTCTGCCAACCAAGGGGCGGCTCCCCAGCCTGGACCCCAGCAGGGAGGGCGCCCATTGGCTCCCCCCGTCCCCAGACCCAGGGTGACCCCATGTGCCCGCAGGCATTGCAAGTGGCCCATCCCCCAGGCCATGCTGGATCCACGGCCCGCACCATACAACCCCTGCCTGCGGGTGCTCTGCACCCACCTCGCATCTCCCCAGCCTGTTTCCCTGGCTCAGCCCCAAGCGTGGGAGCCCCGGCCCTCCTGTGCCCCGAGCTGTCCACCGGTCCTCAGACGCCGTGTGCTGTGATTGTCCAGGTGGTGACGACGGCGACGGCGGCGTGGGACCCGCCTTTGCACCCGGGCTGGGCGTTTCAGTGACAGGGACAAGCCTGCAGCCGAGCTGCCCCTCTGCTCGCCCCTGTGGCCCACGCTCCCCTACACAAGCGCCTCTGCACCCACACCATGCACAAGCGTGCACACATCCCGCCTGCGCTTTGCCTCCAATCCGTGGTCCAAGTCGCCCCAGGGGCACGGCTCCAGCGGCGGAGGGAAATAAAGAGCAGACAAATTCTCCCCAACGAGCATGGTCTCCATCTGTGGTGCCCGGACGGGGAGAGACCCAGGCCCGGCCTCTGCCTCCCTGGGCCGCCTCTTTCTCTGTCCCCCCGCCCCGCAGATCTCACTCCTGAGGCCTCCATCTCAACCTGCGAGGGGCAGAGGGAGGAGGGACACAGCAGACTCCCATGTCCCCACTCCCCACCAGCCGTCCCCACTGCCCAGGAGCCGTCTCCACTCCCCAGGAGCTGTCCCCACTGCCCAGGAGCCGTCCCCACTGCCCAGGAGCCATCCCCACTGCCCCGGGAGCCATCCCCACTGCCCAGGAGCCGTCCCCACTGCCCAGGAGCCGTCCCCACTGCCCAGGAGCCATCCCCACTGCCCCAGGAGCCATCCCCACTGCCCAGGAGCTGTCCCCACTGCCCAGGAGCTGTCCCCACTGCCCCAGGAGCCGTCCCCACTCTCCAGGAGCCATCCCCACTCCCCAGGAGCCATCCCCACTGCCCAGGAGCCATCCCCACTGCCCAGGAGCTGTCCCCACTCCTCACCAGCCGTCCCCACTGCCCACCAGCTGTCCCCACTGCCCACCAGCCGTCCCCACTGCCCCAGGAGCCGTCCCCACTCTCCCAGGAGCCATCCCCACTGCCCAGGAGCCATCCCCACTGCCCCAGGAGCCGTCCCATTGCCCCAGGAGCCGTCCCCACTGCCCCAGGAGCTGTCCCCCCTGCCCACCAGCCGTCCTCACTGCCCCAGGAGCCGCTGTTAGCAGGAAGCAGTTTGTGCCCACAGTGGGGACCAGCTGCTCTCTGGCTGGGCTGGCTTCTGGCCTCTCAGGGGAGGCAGATGGAGGGAGGCTGGCCTTCTCCTTTAAGAGCATCCTTCCCGCTCCATCCCCAGAGGCTCCTAACCCAGAACAAAGACTCAGAAAGAGCCTACAGGGCCCCCCTCCGTTCCCCACCCCCTGCTTCCCCTCCCCCTGTGGGGGCAGCTCGGGTTCCATCCTTTCCCCACCCTAGTCTGACTGGTTGCTGGGTCCTCTCCAGCTTGGCAGGACCAGCCCCTCCCAGGAAAGGGGGTAAAACTGCAGGTGGGTGTGGATGGGATGTGGCTGGGGCTGGAGCAGGGGATGGCCTGGGGCGGGGGGGGGGGGGGGGGGGGGGGGCTGTGGGGTGCTGGCCCCAGCTGGGCTTTCTGGGCCAGATGTGACTGGGGTAGGAGGTCGGGCTACGGGACACACAGCAGGCGAGGTGGCTCCGTGGGCAAGGGGTACACGTTGCTCTTTGCTCCTTGCACTCAGTATCTTTGTGGACTTCAGTGGATTACAGGTGCCCCTGTGGCGTGGGGCCCCTGCCAGGCCTGCAGTCCATGCACTGGGTCCTCAGGGCCGCGGAGCAGCCAGTCCGGTCACCTTCCCCTTCAGTGAGCCTCAGTTTCCCCAGCCTAGAGCCAGAAAGGCTTGAACTATCTCCAGGCCTCACAGGGCCTGAGGTCTCTTCTGAGGAAGGGCTTCTGGAGGGATCTTGGCCCAAAGGCCTCCCTGGCTAGAGACCTGGGGGCCCGGGACCCACCCTGCCCAGAACACACTGTCTCTGGGTTACGGGCTGACATGCCGCACGCACTTCCCCGTCCCAGCAGCTGAGCAAATGGCATCTCCTCCCCTCCTCCCTGCCCCCTGCCATTCCAGTGCAAAGGGCACGGGGACCTGGCATGCGACCTTGGCAGCTGGAGCTTTCCATGCTGCTGTCAAGTTTTCCAGAGCACAAATGAGACAGGAGAGCCACGAATAACCTCCGGGCCCCTGGGGGGTCTGGAGGGTGTGAGCCTGCCGGGCACCGACCGGCTTCCTGACCCTGAGCCAGGCCCCTGTGCCCTTCACTCGGTGCCTGCTGTGGGCGTCGGGAGCCGCCGATGGCCGCGGGGCTCTCACTACCCGGCACGAGAGCAGAAGGAACAAGCAGCACTCAGGTGCTCCAGGTGGCCTGGGTGCGCTCCCTGTGTGACCTTGGAAACGTCACGTCACCTCCCTGAGCCCGGGTGGCTGCAGGGAGGTGGGGCGGCTCCTTGGGCTCCCGGGGCCAAGCCCAGAGCTCCCGTTACCGTCGCCGTCACTCTTACAGCTGGACGACCCTGGGCCGGGCGCCGGCCTCCCGGGCAGACTCTGTCCAGAGCAGCTGGAGGTGCAGCCTGGTCCCGGGCCGTCCTGGGAAAACGCCGCACCCTTGGGGGGCTCTGCAGGCAGCAAGGATGGACAGATGCCCTCGTCGGAGCCCCCGCCGGGGAGCCCGCCGCATCCCTGGGTGGAGGGGCGGGACTGAGCGCAGCGGGGAGCACACACATCTGGGTTGTCCAGGGCAGGGGCAGCGTTATCGCCAGTGCGGCCGGCCCCATCCTGCCACCGGGGGGTGCTGGGTGCTGGACTCCCCTCCCCGGGGGCAATATTAGCCGGTGAGTCACGGTGGGAGGCGGCGGGCGGCGGAGTATAGGGTTACAGCCCATTTATGGGCGCAGCGGAGGGCAGATATCAGTGTCCAGGGCATTCGTTCCCAGCTATTCTTAGGAGCGTCTAGGGAGCTCCACGCAGCCGCCAGACCGAGGGACGGAGCAGGCAAGGCTGGGTCGGGGTGGGGCGCGCTGCGGGCGGGAGCTGGGCGCCGCGGGCCCTCACTCCCCTCCTGTCTCACCCGCAGAGGCCGCCGCGGTCAGCACGAGCATGTCGTACAGCGTGACCCTGACCGGGCCCGGGCCCTGGGGCTTCCGTCTCCAGGGGGGCAAGGACTTCAACATGCCGCTCACTATCTCCCGGGTAAGTGTGCCGCCCGCGCAGCCTGGCACCCACAGGGACGGGGCACAGCCAGAGGAGGCGGTGGGCTCCCTCCATCCCTCCACCACCCTCCCGGAGGCTCCGGCAAAGCCGCGCATGCCCATCCGCAGTCTGGGGCTCCAACGGGATACGCCGGCCACGGGCCCTGGTCTCAGCCGTGGCTGCGGTCCACCTGAGCCCGCCAGCCCATCGTGGGTGCGGAAGATGGGCAGGTGGTGGGTGTTTTGAGCCAAGAAGGCAATGCCACGCTTGCTGCGTGGGCAGCAGGTGGCCAGGTGTAGTGCCCGCCTAAGGCCTCCCCAGGAAGTGTGGGCCCAGGGTGCCCCCAAGCCTGGAGCGTCTCAGGGGACCTGGGCAGCTGCTTTGTGGCCAGAGCACTCCTAGCACGGAGAGCGCAGGTGGACGCGGGTAGACTGATGACTTTGGCTGCCTGCTGTCAGGGCCCGGGCCTGCGCTGGCCGGTAACTGTGCCCCAGCCCCCACGCCGCCGTGGGACCTGGGTGACTGTGTCACCTCAGCCCCCCGCCGCCCTCCGGGGCCTGCTGGGGACCTCCGGCAGCTTCCTCCCTCCCCTGGCCGAGCCCCCACCCATTCAGCAGCCCTGACTGCCTGTCTGACGTCTCGTTCCACTCGCCCACCCGGGGGGAACAGCCCATGCATGAGTTCTGCGTCGTCTGTGGTCAGGGACCAGCCTGCCGGGGCGTCACAGCTCAGTCCGTCTTTGGCCCGGCCGGAGACATTCAGGTCCAGAGAGGCGAGAAGCCCAATGTGCTTGGGACCAAGCTTTCCGGGTCTCAAGAGCTGCAGGGTCCCCAGGACCTACACCAGCGTCCAGAGCGCGGCGGGCACTCTGGTCACCCTCGTCGAGCGGCCCCCAGCAAGTCTGGCAGAGCTGGGGTGAAGACCCCGGGGCTCAGGGTGGGATGTGAGGTGTGGGTGGGTGGAGACCAGCCCTGCCTGATGGGGTCCCTGCTGCTGTGGGGTCCAGGGCGCGGGCTGAGGCTCCAGGCTGTCACTGGGGGGGACGGATGGGCCAGGACAGCAGAGACTTTGCCGTGGGCCTCGGGGTGGGGGCGGGCAAGTGGGCAGCCGCGGGAGGTCTGGAGGGCTCAGCAGAGGGGGTAGTGTAGGAGCAGTGGCCCTCGGGGGGACCCCAAGAAGGAGGAGCCCCCTCTGGGCTGCTGTAACAGCTAGAGAGGCCATGCTCCCCGGGGTGGGGGAGTGGCACTGGCCTGGCTCCAGCCCAGAGAGGGGCCATGCTCATCACCCACCGGAGGTCGAGCTGCAGGCCCTCCACCCTGGGGACCACAGCGTGCAGCCCCAAGGACACCCAGGGCCTGACACCCCCGCCTGCTGATGTGCTGCGTGGGCATCTGAGCCCTGTGCACGCGGCCGGCCCCCAGGGCCCCACATGGTGCCCCAGCAGCCCGGGGGCTGTCCTCTTCCCTGTCATGGGTCCACAGCCCCCCAGGCCTGGGCCTGAGCCACGTGTCCCCCAGCCCCACAGTCCTCAAGGCCTCACGCTGGTGCCCCTGCCCCAGTGGGTGGCAACCAGCCTCCGGGCTCAGTGGCACCAGGATAGCCCATGACCTCACCCGGGATCTATGCGCCACCTGGCCTCGGCCGCCCGGGCTTGTATTGCAGCAGGGAGGCCTTAAGCTAGACAGCAGGAAGACTGTCCCCACCGCAGGGAAAGCCACGCTGGGACGGCACGGAGCCCACGCCTGAGGGCTTTTATAAGCAGGAGCCGCGGCTCCGGGGGGCGGCGGGCGGTAGTGCAGGGCCCGGCTGCTTCCTTCAGGGGCGCCCCCGTCGTCAGGGCCACGGGCCAGCTGCGCTGGGCGCTCCGGTTCCCTGGGAGCCCCGATCCCCGATGCCCCGGCCGCTGGGCCCCTGTCCCGCTGGGCTGCGGCGTGTCCTGCCGGGTGGGGGGCTTCTGCAGTGGCTGCCAGGGGCGGCGGAGGCTCTGCGGCAGGGCGCGGGTGGCATCTGCCTTGGGGGGTGGGCGAGGCGGGGCCGCGGGGGCGGGCTGGGCGCGTCCTGGGAGAGGCGGGCGCCTGCTCACCCAGACTCAGGCGCTCGGTGACCTCAGTCACCCCTCGTCCCTGGCCCGCCCTCCGCCCTTGGGCTAGGGATCAGCGGGAGAGCCCTGGGCGGCCTGCCCACCCCCAGGCTGAGGACCCGCAGAGAAGGGGCGCAGGAGGCAGAATGGGAGGGCGGAGGGGAAATGCCTTTATTTATCCCGGACAGGTGCGGCTGGGCCTGCAACATGAGCTCCGCTCACCGCCCCCCAGCCCCAGCCAGCTCTCCAGGGGTGGGGGGGCCCCAAGGAGCGGCTGCAGAGGCCAGCCTCCCCTTGCCAGGAGAAGAGGCGCGCCCTGGTCCTCTGCTCCCAGCGTCGCCTGAGAAAAGAGGGTTTTCCTGCCCAACCTTGTCACGGCCTCTGTGACGTGGGGACGTGCACGTGGCAGTGCTTCCAGCACCACCAGGGCAGCCGCGGGCACCTGTCGTTCCTCCTGGTTCTCCCTGTGGCGGGCAGCGGCGAGGCTGGGGAGCTGTGGGCTGAGCCCGGGGAGCCCCCCGGGGCGGGGGGGCGGCTGCCTGCTCCAAGGCCCTGGCCCTACGGCCTCATCCTTCGGGCCTTGCAGGCTCCCCGGGGCACCAGCCCAGAGGCCTCTGCTCCTTCGCGCCTCTCTGTTCCAGTCTGTGTCAGATCTCCTAGCTGCAGGGGGTGTGGGGATTCAGAGGACGGAGGGTCCCCGGTGGAGGGGGGGCGCAGGCTGGGACTATTCCGGGTTAACTGTGCCGGCCATTCCTGGAATTTTGAGGCCATAGCGCGGTTTCTCGGGCAGCGCCTCATGGTGCTGACAGGCTGAGCTGTTTATAGCCGCGCTGAAGGTCAGGCAAGCCTCCGGAGGCTGCTGGGAGGCTGGCAGGGCCCTTTCCTGGCCGCAAGTGGGGAGGCTAACCCAACAGGGGCCGCGGCCGGGGACGCGTCGTGGAGGTCCCTGCCAGGCCCCAGCCCGGCCTGCCTCCTTCGGGGGTGCGGAGCCGCTGCGCACCCAGTGAGGGCTCCGAAGGCGGTGGTGGAGGCGGCCGGGCCCTGAGGAGCGCACCCTCCCGGCCGTGGCCAGGACACAGGACACAGGACACAGGACGGGCCCATCCGGGGAGGCCCCGGGGCTCCTGAGCTAAAGCCGCGGGGGGATGGCAGCGCTGAGCAAGGCCAGCTTGCACACAGCGTCGGCGCCTCCTTGGAGCCAGGAAGCAGCCCACGAGGCACGAAGGGGTTCCCCACCCCCCGCCAGGGCTGACTGGGGCCCACTGGGAGTGACGGGCCCATGGGAGCCTTCTACTGACACCAGGACACGGCACTGCGGGATCCGGGGAGACAGGCTCGTAGGCCAGGGAACGGTGTGGCCAGCAGAAGAGGGGACCCGTGTCCCCAGGTTGGGGCACAGGGAGGTCACTGGAATGTGTGAAGCGGTGGGGCTGGGCGCTAGAGGGGTGGGAGGCAGCGGGGAGCGGGGCCTGCTGCTCATCCTCCGAGAAGCCAGCAGGGGGAAGAAACGAGACCACAAGAGCCAGTGGGAGGAGCTAAGGCAGGGAGGACCTTTTTCTTTTTTTTTAAGACTTAGTGTTTTGTTTTGTTTTTTAAAGATTTTATTTATTTATTCCTGAGAGAGAGAGAGAGAGAGAGAGGCAGAGACACAGGCAGAGGGAGAAGCAGGCTCCATGCAGGGAGCCCGACGCAGGACTCGATTCCAGGACCCCGGGGTCACGCCCTGAGCCAAAAGCAGACGCTCAACCGCTGAGCCCCCCGGGCGTCCCAAAGACTTAGTTTTTCAAGAGCAGTTTTAGGTTCCCAGCTAGATTGAGTGGAAGGTAACAGAGTTCCCAGATGCCCCCCGCCCCACACATGCACAGCCTCCCTCCCCTCGTTATCAAGAGTGACATGTTTATTATAAATCCTAAACCTACACTGGCACACAAGTATCACCCAGGGTCCACAGTTTACACGTGGGTCCACTCCTCGTGTGGTTCCCTCCACGGGCTGGGGCCAACGACACAGACCCACAACACGGCATCACAGAAGATGTTCTCTCTGCCACAGAAATCCTCTGTGCAACGAGGGGCTTCTGGAGCCTAGACACGATCCTGGCTTCTTTATCAGAGACAGAAGGTTCCGGTGAAAGCATGAGGGATGGAGCAAGGCCCCCGGGGAGGCCAGATGGGAAGGGAGCAGAGCACGGGGATGGTAACTTAATCACACGAAGCCGAATGCACTTAGGGCTCTGTGGCAAGTGTGCTGGGGTGGTCGGCGTGGGCGGGTGCGGAGGAGAAGCTGGAAACTGCGCAGCCCACGGCACCTTCTACCTCCCCCTGCCACCTGGGCCCGGCCCCACCGACGCCGCACACCCAGAGGGGCAACGAGGCCGGGGCCTGTGGTTCTGAGCACGGAGCATAACGGCTGGGAATGGCCGAGGGCCCCGCCACCCACTCTGCTGCGGGGACCTGGGGAAACAGAGGCCCCTGGCGGCTGGGCCTGGCCAGCGCCCTGCTTCCCTGGGACCCTGGGCAGCACTCTCCCCTCCGGCTGATGCTCGGCCCCTCTGGGGATGGCAGGCTGGCTTGGGCCCAGCCAGTAGGAGGGGGCCCCCCGCCAGCTCCAGATCTTGTTTCCCCGTGGAGCCAGGGACGCAGCTTCCCAGCCACCAGCCGGGCACCCTCGAGGGGCCCGGGCACGGCCAGCACCTGCACTTCCCCTGTCAGGAGCCCCCCCGGAAACCTTCTCGGCTCTGCACCTCCTTCCAGAGCAACACATTTAAAAATGTAACCCTCCCAGCCCTCGTGGGAGGAGGGCGCTGCCGCTGTCCTCACGCGGGCTGTGCAGGCCGCCCTGTACCCTCAGGCCTGGTTCCGGCCCACGGCCCGGCTCTACTGCCTTCGCACCAGGCGTCCACGGTAGTGGGGGCCATGGCTGCGCCCTGACCCCGACTAGCCCTGGGTCCCCTCTCAGGTGCCTTCGACCATGGCCCGAGAGGAGGAAGGGCTCCTTGACCTGCTGGCAGGCCTGGCCCCCCAAACACCGAGAGCCTGTCCCAAGGGGCTTTGAGACCGGACTGTGCTCCCGGAGCCCGAGCAGTGCCCCCGGCACCCTTACCCTGCCCGGGCCAGCCGAGCCCTGACGAGCAGCCACAGGTGCAGGAGGAGGGCGCCGGGGCAGGCAGGAGCCTGCTGGGACCCCGGGAACGGGGATTGCCTGGCCTACACCCGAGGACCGGGCAGTGGGCAAGGGGGAGGCAGTGGCCTGGTAGGAAGGTGTGGTGCGCTGGTTCCTGAGGAAGCAGACGTCGCGGGCCGCTGCGGGGGGGACACGGACAGGCCCACATGGCCCCAGCTCATCGGGCCCAGCCGCTCCTGGACGCCACCCTGCTGTCCTTGCTCCCACGGTCATCTGTGCTCCCCCAACATGCTCCACCCCTGGCAGCCTCCGCTCTGTCTGGGGTCTGGGGTGGCCCACCTCGGGGCGCCTTACCACTCTGGAGATGGTGAGAAGCAGCTGGGGGGTGACCCTGGAAGGGTGGCCCTGAGAGGGTGACCCTGGTGTGGGGAGCCTGGTGGGGTGACCCCGGTGGGGGGGCCTGGAGAGTGACCCCGGTGGGGGGAGTCCAGTGGGACCCCCCCTAGGGTGTCCTGCTAGGGCAGCAGAGGCGCTATACAGCTCACCCGAGGAAGCAAGATGGTATCTGCCATTTCCGGGAAATGTGTGTAGACTAAGGTGGGGGACACAGCGAGAGGCGGGCAGACGATGCCGCACACCGGGGTAGACACCCACGGCCATGCCAGGGTAGACACCCACCACGCCGCAGTAGACGCCCATCCCGTTGGTGTAGACGCCCGCCGAGGCGTGTGCGGGCCCTCCGTAGAATTCTCTCCGGGTTTTCTCTGCTTGAGGATGTGGATAGTCCGACGTCGGGTATCACACGGGTCTGACCGTCGGGAAAGGCGATTTTCTGGGCGGGCAGCTTGCCCTCGGGAGTCCCCTCTCAGCCAGGAAGTGTTTTGTTTTCTTCTGTTTCTACCCTTTGTTCAAGCCCTGAAATCAGGAAATAACCGGCTCCTGTGGGTCGTGCAGGCCCCGCAGCCACGAGCCTGGGAGGGGCCTGCAGGAGCAGGAGAGGGGGCTGGGCCTGGTTTCCCAGAGCCCAGGGGTGCTGCCTCCGCTGTCCCCGCCACACTCAGCGGATTCGGGGCTGGGTGGGCGGGGGGGAGCTGTCTGGGCACAAGGGGCCAGTGCTTGTGAAGTTAGCTCGGGCCCAGGGCGAACGGGCGCTGCCACCGCAAGGACCCCCCTCTTGCTGCTGTCCCCGGGTTAGCACTCGCGGCTCGTGGCCTGCCTTGTAGAGCCCACGGGGACTGGAGGCTGGTGATGCAGTGGCCCTGCTCGGGGAAGGTCCCTCTGGGAGGCGGGGCAGGAGGCCGGCCAGAGGCTCACCCAGGCCTGGCACCCAGGGTAGGGGCCTTCCCCTGAGTCCTCCTCGGACTCCTTCTAGGATGGTCCCTCGGGCCAGCGCCAGAAAACGGCTCCCGCCAGCTCGAGAAGCCAGCCTTGTCCCTGGGGTAGACAGGAAGGTGACTGGGAAGCCGGGAAGCTGGCCGGTGGGCATGCTGGCGCAGAAGAGCCAAGGGCCGTCCTCCAGTTACAGCCTCCCAGAGGCCTGGCCGGCATTCCCGCGGTGTCCCAGGGGGGCCTCCCCGTGATGTCCTGGGCGTCGCGTTGTAAGGTCATTCTGCGTGTTACAGTAGGGGGTAGGGCTTGCCTGGTACTTCGTGCGGTGACACAATGTGGGGCGCGGGGTAAGGCCAGTCTCTGTGGCATTCCACGAGACGCCTTTAGAAGCGGAGCTTCATCCATCCCATGTGACGTCACTAGGGGTCAGCCGTCAAGTCATTGTAGGTGACATCACCCAGGCCCTCCAGAATTTTGCGCTTTGAGTGACGTCACCGAGGAGGGGAGTGGCTACCACCGCATTCAGCCCGCCGCTACCAGGGGCCAGGCTTGCAGGGTCTGGCCTTGTGCATGACGTCATCGGGAGAGGGTCTGAGCCACCATGACGTTCCACATGATGTCCCTGGAGTGCAGCCTTCCTGACGTGCACGGGGTATTCTCGGGGTGCCGCATCTGCAGTGTTCTGAGTGATCACACGGTGGGGGACCCTTGGACTCTAACACGTGGTGATGTCATTAGCTGGCAGGGATTTGGGACATGGTCCCCACACCTTCTGGAAGTACGGAGCCAGCCCCAGAACGCTGAGCCCTGCCGCCTGCCCCTGGGGACCTGGTTTCCCCAGGCGGGGTTCCCCAGCTCCCCCACATGGTGGCACTAGGCACCTGCACCGGGACACTTTGTGACGGTGCATCTGTCCTGCCTGCTAGCCTGGTCGAGTCTGCCGTGGTGCTGAGTGTCCGCTTGTACGCATACCCTCTCTCCCGGAGCCCAGAAAGTGCCCCGTGGGTGTTTGGGGGTGCAGACATCATAGTGCTACTGTACGGACTGCAGGTTAGGGGACCTGGTGTCACAAAGCCCCCAGGCCTCAACGGCTTAGCCTAGCAGAAGCTCATTTCTCGCTCGTGCGACATCTGATGCAGCGCTTCTTAATCATCCGTCCTCCAGGCAGCGACCGTAGGGCTCAGGTCCCTCCATTAGTGGCTCAGTGTCCCCCTCTGGGCCCTCTGTGCCCAGCCTGCCGACAAGTAGAGGGAGCGCAGCGTGGTAAGGACGGGTGCTGGGGGCAGGCCTGCAGGCGGTGGCATTGCTCCCGCCCCGGTCCCCTGGGCAGAGCTAGTCTCGCGGTCGCACTCGACGCAGGACGCTAGGCACAGGGGTGGCGGTGTGCCGGGTGGGGATGTCGCACGTGGCAAGCAGCGGGCACTGGCCACAGTGAACGAAAGAGGACCTGGCAGGCCTCTACTGGATGACCCCAGGGGACTCTTCCCCGACGACTGGCCCATCCTCAGCCCCCCCCTTCATGCGCTCACCCCCCCCCCCATCTGCCATCCTCTCAGATCACACCAGGAAGCAAGGCCGCCCAGTCCCAGCTCAGCCAGGGTGACCTCGTGGTAGCCATCGATGGAGTCAACACAGACACCATGACCCACCTGGAAGCCCAGAACAAGATCAAGTCTGCCAGCTACAACCTGAGTCTCACGCTGCAGAAGTGAGTGGAGCTCTGCAGGGCACGGGTCAAGGGGTGGGGGCATCAGGCCCAAGACAGGGTGTCCGCAGCAGCCACATGGGCCCGGCCCGTGCTGCAGGCTCACACGGAGAGGTGAGGCGGCCTCTGGACGGGAAGAAGGACCGGGCCTTCCACGCCTGCCATGCCTGAGTCTCACTGTACGGATGAGGTCGGGGGTGGGGGGCGGTCACAGTGCTGCCAGCGTGTGGGCAGGCGGGCCTGGCAGCTGGGGTCTTCCCTGCCTCCTTGCTGCCCCAGACAGCCTCCCAGGGACCTAACAGAGGCCATGAGTGCAGAGTGCCCAAGGGCCATGCCTCCTCCATCCTGACCAGGCCCGGGGCCTTCCTGGGGTCACTCCAGTCCGTGCGGTGGACAGCGGGCCTCGGGGTCCCTGGCCTGGCTCCCCAGCTCTCTGATGCTCTCCTGTCACCAGCCCTGCCCCCGCAGGAGCTCCCGGTCCTCCTGGCAAGTGTCCTCACTTGGCCCTCTTTCTGGTTTCTCCAGGTCGAAGCGCCCCATCCCCATCTCCACGACAGCGCCCCCGGTCCAGTCCCCTCTGCCGGTGATCCCCCACCAGAAGGTAGGTGCTGAGGTTGGCTGCGCTTCCTGGGGTACTGCGCCGAATCGGCCTGCCTGGTCCTGGCTTGGCGCAGCCCTGCCCTGCCCCTGCTGATGCTGTGGGGCGGACCCCGTGAAATACCGGGTGCGGGCTGCCTGCCTGGGTGCTCGCGCCCCCCGGGGCCTCACGGCTGGGCTGTTGGGAACCCAGCCTAGGCCGTGATGTTTTTAGGAGAGGGACCAACCTGCCAGCCTGGGGGGCGAAGGAGGCAGGTATCCGGAGGGCTCTGACCCTCATTCGCCTACAGGGTACTGGGAGGGGGCGTGAAAGCCGGAGGCCACCCCGGGCAGGGAGGGGCCCGCTGGGCCTCAGGGTTTATCCTTTGACTTCGGGTCTCGCAGCGGTTCCCACTTTCCCTCCCGACTGACCACCCGTCAGCCCCACTGGAGGTGCGGGTGGTAGCCAGGCAGCAGGTGCAGGGGGACACACCTCCCCAGCACACCTGCCATGCTCCCGGGTCCCTGTAAGCAGCTCAGCCTGTGGGCGGAAGGCCTTGACCCAAACCGGGGGTGCTCGCCTCACCCCTCCCTGCACCACTCCATACTGCCCCCTGTCTGTCCAGTGGGTGGGGGGGATAGGCAGGTGGGGCAGGGGACAGGAAGAGGCTGATGGGCTTGGGGTGGGTGACAGGTTGGGCAAAGAGGCAGAGGGCTGCTCGGGAGAAGTTGCAGAGGTGGGCTGTGAGCAAAGGTCATTCCCTAGTCTCCCCCGCCTTGCACCTGCCAGCGGAGGGCGGTGGGGGGCATCTCAGTGTGGGGTCGGGGGCAGGAGGTGGGGCTGGGCCACAGGAGCTGCCACTCAGGGGAAGGGGGGCAGAGAGAGGATAGAAGGGGCTCCCCAACTCCCTGAGATCCACGCCCCTCTCTGCCCAGCCCTGCAGGAGGGCTTGACTTTTCAGGTGGGGCCCCCACTTTGTCAGCCTCAGGGCCAGGGACGCGCGGCTCCCTCAGCCTGCCGACAAAGCCCTTCCCTTCCAGGTGTCGGCCTGTGCCCTCCTGAGCTCTGCGCAGTGGCTGAGGGGCGCGGGGTGCAGGACGCAGGGCATGGGGCTCAGGTGTGGGTGCAGGGTGCAGGCTGTGGTGTGCAGGACCTGGGGTGTGGGGCACAGGTGTGGGTGCGGGGTACAGGCTGTGGGGTGCAGGATGTGGGGTGTGGGGCACAGGGTGCATGCAGAATGCGGGGTGCAGGCTGGGGGGCACAGGGTGCTCGCCAGCCGCCCCTGTTTCAGGTGGGCGCAGGGGTGCAGGGGCGCTGGGACACTGTGGCCTCTAACTGCTCTCTCCTCTCTCCCCTCACGGCGCTGCCCCGGCCAGGACCCTGCTGGGGACATGAGCGGCAGCCCCACGGCACGCAGCCCCGGACCCCTGGGCCCCCCGGAGCTCGGGCCCAGCTCTAGCCCCTCCTTCTCCCAGAGTCCCCCAAGGGGCGGCCCGGGCACGGAGGGAGCCCCGGGACCGAGAGGGCAGGGCAGGCCCGCGCAGTACAACAACCCCATTGGGCTGTACTCGGCCGAGACCCTGAGGGAGATGGCTCAGGTGTATCGGATGAGCCTCGGAGGGAAGGCCTGGGGGGCCGGACTCCCAGGAGGGTAGGTAGCGCCCGGCTCCCTGCAGCTGGTCCAGGCCGGGTCCTCAGTGCTCACCAGGGCCTGGCAGGCGGTGGCCCAGGAGCGGCCCTCCACAGCCCAGGAGGTGGCCAGGCCCAAGCCAGATAAGCAACGGCCCTGCGGGTAGATTCGCCTTGAGGTAGTTGAGCCGACGGGTCATTGCTTTACACAGCCTGGGGTGACTGCTGGATCCTGCGGAGGGGGAAACTGAGGCTCAGAGGAGGTCTAGTCGAGGCCCAGCTGTCCCGCTGCTAAGGGGCTGAGTGAGGTCTGAATTCGAGAGACGCGGATTTCCCCAGGCTCAGGCCGCCACCCCAGGTAGGGGGATGCCTGCTGCCTCCAGGAACTGGGCCGAGGGTCAGGCTGGTCCCCCCAGCAGCCGTGAGGCAGGAGCAGGGCATGATTCGGGGGCTGGGCGTGGGCTGGGAAGGCTGCCTGCAGGAGGGGGCGCCTGAGCTGGGTGCGGAAAGGTGCAGCGATGGGGTGGGTGTCCTGGGCTTGTAGGACTGACCCTTGAGGAGGGACGAGGCAAGGAAGCAGGACCCCAAGGGGAAAGGGGCCCGCCCCCACCCCGAGCCAGCTGGTGGGGCTCTGCGAGCGCAGGAGCTAAAGGAACCTACAGCCCAGGGTAGGCATCGTGCGGGGGCTGAGGGGACGGACCCCCGAGCCCAGGCCCTACCAGCTTCTAGGCCCTTCCTGTGTGGGTCCTCTACCCTTTCCCGCGCGATCCCAGGATCCGTGTGCTCCAGAGGCAGAGCACACGGAGTCGAGGCGATTGAGCCCGGCGGTCAGGGCTTCAGGGCTCCCCTCCGTGCAGGCTCTCCGGGTTACGGGCGCCCTTGCCGTGTGCTCCCTGGGTCACACCGATGCGCCCCCGCATCACAATCCTAACCCGCGTCCGTGCCTTTCCGTTGCCTTTGCTCCAGCGAGGGCCTGCCCCCCAACAGTTTGCTGCTCTCCCGCCTGCCACCAGCCACCCATGACCCTCAGCTCTTTGGGACCCCGAGTGAAGCTGGCCTCGTGCACGTTGCAGCCCAAGCACCCGGACCTTGCTCCCTTGGACCAAAGTGGCAGAGCCATGGGCCACGGGCTTTTCCTAGCGAGGACATTCCGCCAGAAAACCCAAAGAACGGGGCAGTCCCGTTACGGGCCCGCAGTCTAGGCTTGGAGCCAGCTAATGGTCCGCGTGCTCCGTGACCTTTGGCTCCCCGCAGCTTCAGAGGTCAGCCGTGTCTCTCCCTCCTCTTAGTGCGATCTAGATGCCCGGAGCGGGTGAGTGGCTCAAGGTGGCACACAGCTAGCGAGGGCAGACGGGCTGGCCGCCGGGAAGGCCTGGCTCCTCCCTACCTGACGGGCTGCCCAGGGAGGTCGAGGGCCAGCCCCGCCCCAGCCTCCCGCGGCCCTGGTGGCACCTTCCTGCCGTTGCAGGGGCTTCCCGGAAGCTGGCGAACGTCTGATTATTACCGGGTGCTCAGAGCAGCAGGGCCCAAGCGTGTCTGCGGGGAGGCGGGCCGTAGGCAGGGGCGCAGGGCTTCACCCTCGGGCAAGGCTGGCGCTGCGGCCCCCAGGCGACGCGGGCAGGGAGGGGAGCCCCTGACCTGGGCTGGCCGAGGCTGCGCCATGGCCCAGTGGCTAAGCGCTCCAGGGAGACAGGGTTGGTAAAGGCCAATCCTCGCATCCGCCCGGTACACGCTCAAGCCACGCCGAGGGCTTTATGCTCAGGGTTCTGTTTAGGGTGCACGACCCGTCTGCGCCGTGGGCACCGCCGTCCCGACTCCGTGAGTGAGGGGCTGAGGCTGAGACTGGCAGGCAGGGACCTGGGCAGAGTCCCCAGGAGGACGCAGGGTCGGGATTTGAACTCTGTCCGGCCTGGCTCCGGAAGGGAGCTCCCTCCTGTCCTCTCTGGACTCGCAGGTGCGACTGCTTAGCAGCCTGAGCCCCCTCGGGGGGGATGGGAGGGACGAGCAGGGGCGAGGTGGCAGAGGTCCCTGCAGCCCGCTTCCCTCCTCCGTGACAGGGCGTGAGAGGCCAATCCCTCGGGCCGCTGGGTGGGTCCTACCTCCTCAGCTTCTTGTCCCCTGGCCCTGCCCTGCGGGCGCTCAGCCTCCAGGGCCTCAGGCAGAGCCCAGCGGGGAGCCAGAGTCAAAGCCAAGGAAGGTGCTGGCCGCCAGGCGCCGGGACCCCTCCCACCCTGGCTGGCGCCGCCCTCCCTAGGGCCCCGGGCTGGTCAGGGCGAGGGCTGACCCTGCAGCTGTCGGCGCTGGCCCGAAATGGAGATGGGAAGGAACGTCTTTCCTAATATAGCTCCGCTGGGCGCCGTGGGAGCCAGAGGACCTGGAACCGAGGGAACCGTATCAGCTCCCAAGCAGCGTAGGGCCTGGGGCTCGACGCCCCCCGGCTCTGGCCCGGCTCCCCGCAGTGCTGGCCCAGGGAGGGGCAGGGGCAGGCGGTTGGGGCCCAGGCTCCCAGCCAGAGCCCGCAGCGGCCTGAGCTGGGACAGCGGCAGTTTGGGGGCAGGGGTGCCACCTTCTACACTCTCCTCTCAGGTTTCCGCCAGGGCCTGCCCTGCCAGGGATATGCATCTAAGGAAACGTCCCGCAGACCCTGTGTCCCCCAGGACATAGTGTTCCCGGAGGTTCGCTCCAGACAAAAGTGAGGGTGGGGTCCCCTGTGTCCAAGCTGTGCTGCCTTGGCAGGGGTCGTTCCTGCAATAAGCCCTGGAGCCAGTAGCTCTCCTGACTCTCCATGGGGCCCTTAGGGGCAGTCACTGGGGACTGCACCCACCCTGGAGCCCCAGAAGGAGCCGCCAGGGCTGCCTGCACTCTTCCGGGAGGGAGGGTATGTCAGGGGGCGGTGGGTGACCCCAGCGTGCACCCCAGCACCGCGGCCACTGCGGCAATCCTGCTCCAGGAGAGGAGCCCCCAGAACTGACCCTGTTAAACGTGGAAGTTGTAAGTGGGAGGCCCGGAGCCGCTGACCAGCTGGAGGCACCTGCAGCCCAGGTTCTGGTTCGCCCGGGGCAGCCGCCGTCGTCCCGTCTCCCTCTGCACCTTCCTGACTTGGGGTCTCCAGCCAGGGCGCGTGGGGTGCCTGTGAACATGGACTGGAGACCCCATACTCCCGGCAAAGCTTTGGGGACTTGTGCGCCTACTGAGGGGGACACAGCGCCGCCAGCACCTCCGACCCAAACTCTGGCCGCCCCTGACTCTGAGCTCCCTGCACCCCCACCCCCGTCCTCTGTGGACGCGGGGTGGTCCTGGGGGTGGTCCCTGCGCCCCGGCCCTCAGGACCTCACTGATGCCTCTGTCTTTTGTGCTCTTTCCTTCCCAGGTGGTAGCCAACTCTCCAGCCAAGTTAGTATCAAAGGAAAGCATGTGCGTGCGCTCGTGTGCACATCCCCGCATGCGTCCGTGTGCATAGACCCGGACAGCGCGGCCGTGGCAGCATGTGTACATGCGTGTGCATGTGTGCGTGGGCGTGCCTACGTGCCCCTGAGCGAGCCTGCATGTGTGTGGAGCTGCAGGGTCGGAGTGGAGGCGCCGGGGAGGGCGCCAGCGCTGTCTCATTGCCTTCCCTTCCCTCTTGCCTGCTGCGGCTGCTCGAGGCCCGCAGGCGGCTGTGGGGGCGGCGGGTGCAGGTGTGCCGCGCAGGTGTGCCGCACCGGGGCTGGGTCCCCGGGAGCCCGAAGACGCCAGCATCCTGGAGGCCCTGGCTGGGCTGCGCCCCCTCTCACCTGAGCGTGCTCACCTAGGCGGGGAGAGCGCGCTGGGTGGGCCCCGGAGGCCGCGGCCAGGTGGACTTGCGGGAGGCCGAGCAGCCTTGCGTCCGGCCTGGAGGAAGACGCACCTGCCCCGGAGCCCCCGGCGCAGCGGAGCCCCGCGCCACCGAGCGGGAGGCCCAGCAGGACGAGGTCCTGCGCGGAGGAACGTGCTCCGAAGCCCCGGGGCGCCCCGTGCAGCTGCTTTTTGCCTTTGGGGGGTTCCCGACCCTGCTTGGGCTTGGGCCGCCGCTGCCTGCTCGAGGCCCAGCTCGCGGCCCGCGTGTCTCCGCTTCCCGCCGCGGGGTGAGAGCGCGCCGCTGCCTGGCGCCCCCTGCTGCCCCGGGCGGTGGACGGGCAGGACCGCCTGCGGAGCGCTTCGGGTGCTGAGGGCTCTCCCTTCCAGAGCCAGCGGGCCACAGCTGGGCGGCTCGGGTGGGCCACCGGTCCGGCCTGGGGAGTGTCTCCGCCGCCCGCCCTCGGCCCGGCCTCCTGTAACACCACCTGTTGCCTTTTCTCCTCCCGCCTCCCTCCCTCCCTCCTCCTGCGCCCCCGCCGCCTCCCCCAGCGCCGACTACCAGGAGCGGTTCAACCCCAGCGCCCTGAAGGACTCGGCCCTGTCCACCCACAAGCCCATCGAGGTGAAGGGGCTGGGCGGCAAGGCCACCATCATCCACGCGCAGTACAACACGCCCATCAGCATGTACTCCCAGGACGCCATCATGGACGCCATTGCTGGGCAGGCCCAGGCCCAGGGCAGTGACTTCAGTGGGTAAGCGCCTCCCCTCCTCGCCGTCGCTCCTCGGGCAGCCTCCGCCGCTGGCTGGGCCTCCTCACCCGTGGAGGCCAAGGCACCAGGCCGCCGGGCGCCAGCAGAGACCTTAGGCTTCGCCACCCGCTCTCCCCCTCGCCCTGGGCCTCTGGGCGCAACCATCGGAGGGGAGCCCGCTTTGCCAGGGCCTTCCGGAACACCGCGTGCTCCCTCCAGATTCAGTCTCGCAGTCAGCTTTAGGAGAAGGGGGAGAGTCGAAGAACGTGCTGGTTGCTCCAAGCGCTTCTTGCAGCTTCTGCGTCTTCCCGGGCTCCACGAGGGGGTCGGTTTAGAAAGAGACTTCTGGAACCCTGGGTCACGTCCTGGATAAGCCAGTCTTCTCACACACTAAGCCATTCTTTGGGTTGGCCGCGTTCTTCCGATGAGGAGAGCGATTTCCGATGCGTGACCAGGTGTCCTGTTGGGGGGCGTCCGGGCGGGCGTCCAAGGTGCTGGGCCGTCAGCCCTCTGGGAAGCAGCCAGCACAGCCGCCCCCGCTCCTGGTGCTCCGGGGCGGCCCTGGCCCCGCACACTGGGGTTTGGAACGTCCTTCCCTCCTCGGGTCTGCCTCCTAGCTCTGCTTGAGGAACGCGAGCATTGGATAGGGAATCGGCTGGCTGAAGTCACTTGCGGGAAAGAAACGCTAATAGTGCAAAGGTTGATAGGGACCGCTCTCCCTTTCTCTCTCTGTGTCTCTCTTAGTCTGTCTCTCTCTGTGTGTCTCTGTCTCTCTGTCTCTGTCTTCCTCTCTGTCTCTGTCTCTCTCTCTGGGTCTCTCTTAGTCTGTCTCTCTGTATCTCTCTCTGTGTCTCTGTCTCTCTATCTCTGTCTTCTTATCTGTCTCTGTCTCTGTGTCTCTTTGTCTCTCTGTGTCTCTGTCTCTCTAGCTCTGTCTTCCTCTGTCTCTTTCTCTTTCTCTGTGTCTCTCTTTGTCGCTCTGTATCTCTCCCTTTCTGTGTCTCTGTCTCTGTATCTCTGCCTTCCTCTCTGTCTCTCTCTCTACCTCCGTGCTTCTGCCTCCCTGTCTGTCTCTCTGTCTCTCACACACTCTCACTGTTTTCTACTTGACAATGTCGTCGTCGTTGACTGTCGGAATCGACCGATTATCTCTTTGGACAACTTCTCATCCCCAAGTCAGGATCTCAAAAATGCTCAAGGCAGGAAGTCTTAAGCGACGGTTGCGTTCCTTCCCAAAGCTGCAGGGAAAGCAGACGTTGTGGGGGGGGCAAAGGGGTACAGAGTCCGGGGTAACTCCTGCGGCATCGGGCCCCTGCAGAACCCGGGCCCTGATGGCCGGGACCCACCTGCATGCTCCCAGGCCGAGGCTCCAGCGGCCCCAGGATGGAGTGTGGTGCGACCTCCCGGCTCCCCTCTGAGCCTCACCCGTTTCCCTGGGGCCCCCGGGGGACAGAGGTTGCTTGTCCCCAGAGCCCTGGGCCTCACCCCTGCCGAGCTCGGAGCTGCAGCCCTTGGGAGAACTCCAGACAGTGCTGATTTATTCAATCCCACTGTTCAAAGCAGAAAATAAGACCCCGCCAGCTTAAAAACACAACCATTAGCTCATGTGCGCCCAGAAAACCCAGGCTGCCCAACTAAGCCAGGAGGCTCGCGGGGATTTCCTGCGAACAGTTGGTGGCCCTGTGTGTCCTTGGTGTGCTCTCAAGAGTGGTGACCGTCGCCAAAGGGAAGTTCGGTGGAAAATAAGGGAAGAATGGCTCTTCGCTAACTTTATATTTTCTGTGCCTTGGAAAAAAAGATGATTATCACGTGGTTTTACCCCTGGGGCACCCGTGATTTTTTTTTTTAACGTGATGCACCGTGGACCTAATCTGGGCTTCTCAGAGTCCCTCTCCCGTCTGCCCCCATGTCCCCTCCCGTGTCCTCCCGCCCCTTGCAGGGGAGCGACGCGCCCGCCCCTCCCTTCTAACCGGGCCCTGCAGGGCTGTCGCTGCCACGGTGCAGGGGAGGCGCTGCCCCCTGCGCCCTAAGGTGCTCCTTCTCTGCTGTGAATCCGCAGTTCCTTCCTCACTGACAGTTTTCTTTTTGTCTCTTTCTCTTCCTCCGTTACCCCGCACTCCCGTAACTCACTTGCGACCCTACCCCCGCTCCCTTGTGTGTGCGCGGCCCCTGCCATCCCCTGATGGACACGCACTCACTGCTGGGCTTTCCTCTGCTTGGCAGGGCATCGCCGCTGGCGTAAGTAGATCCCGCGGTGTCTGTCCAGTCGTCGTCTGTCTGGTTGAGGGATGGCGTGGGGTTTGGTGGGAAATGCCCGAGGACGGTGCTTCTGTGCGTGTTCCTCCTCACACCCACCTCACAGCCAAACGACATGCTCAGCGGCCTGTGCAGGCAAGTGCTTTCGGGGGTCGCCTCCTGTGGACGCGGAAATCAGAGTCACGACATCACACGGGCCCCCTTGCACCCAAGGCTGGGAACAGATCTCTGCTGTGCTTTGCGGGCGCTCCCCACCGCCTTTCCTGTCTGCTCTGGGATGGCATAGACCAATGTTGCAATCCATGCCCGGCCACTGTGCGGGGAGAAGGGGACAAAGGGGCTTTGGAGGCCCCCTGGGATCCTCACGGGAGATGGACCTGGAGGAGCCAGCGCCTGCAGTAGCACCCAGGCGAGGCCAAAGACGAGGCAGATTTGGGGCAGTGTGCAGGGGAATCAGTGTCCGGGGTGACCTTGACGTTGTGGTGACTGTGAAGGCTTTTGGTGGTGAGAGGCCCCTGCCGGGAGTGGCTCCAGAGCAGCCTCGGACCCAGGGCCCGGGACCCTGGGGCGCGTCCCATCCTCCCTCGATTCCCAGTGCCCATCGCAGCAGCAGCACGAGTCCCTGGTCTTGGCAAAGCCTTGCGGGAAGTGGAGCCGCCCATGTGACTCCTAAGGGACTCACCCGCGGAGCTTTCTGGAGCCCTCGGGGCTGTGGAGGGAGCAGGGTAGTCGCCTCAAGGGCACGTTCCAGGGAAATGGCAGCCACCACCTTGCAGCCACTTTCTGGACCACGGAGCTGTGTAGACAGGCTCAGGGCAGGCCCGGGCCCGGGCGGACACCTTCCCTCTCCTGTGGCACGGTCCTCCTCCTTCCCGTGTGCCCCCTACTGCACCCCTTCCTACTGCACCCGTGTGGGAGCCCTTGGGACTCCTGCCGGTGCCAGAAGCGGCCTCCCCAGGGAGATCCCACCGTGTCCGCTGCTCCCTGGGCGGCCCCGGGCTTCTCCCGGCTGGGCCCCGAGGATCCACTGGTCTTCCCCACCTGATCCGAGGCTGCCAGGAGCTGTCGCTCTGTGGGGCAGGGCAGGGCCCTCGGGGAAGCAGGGGCAGCTCCATGCAGTCTTGCTCTCCTTTGTGCACCTCTGCTGAGAGCCCACGCTGAGCCAGACATGGGGACCAGTTCTGGGAAAGTAGGCGAGTGCCTCCTTCCAGCTCCTTGCAGAGAGGCCAGAAGATGAGGGCCCCGGGGAGGTCCCTCTCCTAGGAGCTGGCCCTCTGGCGGGCAGGGAGGGCCCACCATAGCAGCGGCAAGGGGATGCCTGGCCAAGCGAGCGCCTGGGCCAGGCCATGCCTCCAGGCGTGAGCATCCGGGGTTTGCGAGGCCCCGGTGGTGGGCAGACACCGCCTCTCTGAGCTGTTGCTGCTGCAGCGAGTTTGAAGGAAGGGACAGTGGGTGGGACTCGGGAAGCCTGGGCTGTGATCAGCAGGCCCCTCGGTGCCGTCACCGAGAGCTCATGGGCTGACCTGCGGGGACCTTAGTGTTGGCGTCCGTAAGGCAGAGGCTGGACCCCTCTACCCGGGTCTGCAGGGTGGGGAGCCAGGCCATCATTGCTATAGGCTTGAGCCTGGTTCACCCTAACTCCTGGGAGGGGGGTGGACAGCAGGCCCCCCAGCTCTCACTGGCCGGGGCAGTTGGATTCAGGCTGGGAGGCACTGGACCCGAGGGGCTCTGGGGTCCCTTCTGGCCCTGAGCTAAGGTTATTCATTCAAGTACATTTGGAGCACCTGCTGTGTGCCAGACCCTGGGGGTGTAAGGGAAGGTCACAGGGTCCCCCTCCAAAGGCCATGCTGCCCTGGAGCAGAGGACTGATGGTCCCCCTGCCCCTCACCCTCCCAGCCCAGAAGGCCCTCCCTCCCCCTGCAGGCAGTGCCAGGCCCACAAGCCTGTTGCCTGGCTCCTCATGCCACCGCCCCACCGAGCCTGCCCCCTCTGCTGCGCAAGAGCCCATCAGCCCCTCCCAGGGTGGTCACGGCCCTGGGGGTTCCCCGTGTGGGTCCCACAGTGCGAGGAGGACTAGGACTGACCCTGAAGAAGCCTCTGAGGCCCCCGGAGGCCCTTTGTCCCCAGCCCCAAACTTGAGCTGCTCAGGGAGGTGGAAATTATTTCAGACGACCTATCCTGCCCCTCCTTCCCTTAAAAGAGACCCAGCCGTCCCCCTGGGGGGTGAGGTGGCTGGGACGCTGGGAGTTTCAGGTCAGTGTGTGCAGTCAGCCCAGGGCGGGCTGGGGGGTGGCAGGAGGGATCCGAGAGGAGTCGCTGTCTCGCCGTCCACCCTGAGCACTGAGGACCCAGGCCAAGCCCCGTCCGGGCCCCCGGGGTCGGTGGGGGGAGGGCACGGCGGGCTGGGCATGCGGGGTGTGGGGTGCGAGCGGGTGAGTGGCAGGGGGCGGCTGGGGGCGGAGTGCGGGGTCAGGAGCCCCTCCAGCCTGGCCCCCATTCACGGCTCCCCTGCGCCCCGCAGGAGCCTCCCTATTAAGGACCTGGCCGTGGACAGCGCATCTCCCGTGTACCAGGCCGTGATCAAGAACCAGAACAAGCCAGAAGACGAGGCTGACGAGTGGGCCCGCCGCTCCTCCAACCTGCAGTCTCGCTCCTTCCGCATCCTGGCCCAGATGACCGGGACAGAGTACAGTAAGTGAGGCGGGCGCGGGGCGCCCGGGGAGGCACGGGGGCTGAGCCGTCAGGACAGATGGCACCTCGGGGCGGGCTGCGGGGCGACACGGGTCCTGCGCCCAGCACCTGACCCCAGCGTTGGGCCACCCACGGCTGAGCCCCACCCTGGGCCTAGCCTTTCCCTGCCAGCTTCTGGGCCAGGGGCAAGCACCGCTCAGTCGTCGGTAGGGACCCCGTGTCCCCCGCGTGTCCTCCTCATTGGCAATTTTCTACCCACAGTGCAAGACCCTGATGAGGAAGCTCTGCGGAGGTCAAGGTAAGTGCCTGGACTCAGCTCGGTGGCCGTGTCCCTCCTGTAACCCAGTCCCTCCCCAGGCAGCTCCCAGGTCACATGAGTCACGGAAGGAACCTCTCAAGTTTACGTATTTGGAAGGTCCTGGCCCCTGACGGGCTCCAGCACAGGCTGGCTGGAGGCCTTGGTCCCAGGCCAGCGAGGGGGTCAGCGAGCGTCTCCCCCGGGCCCAGGCTGCAGGCATCAGGACTGTGGGCTCTCCTGGCTCTGTCCCCGGGCAGGGGGCAGGGCTGCTTTGGCCTATGCTGGGCTGTTGAGAACGAGGGCACCTCTCCCTGCGAGGGCACCGAGCCGGCTGCCTTGCCTGCCCACTCCCCTCGGGCCCGTCCCCTGTGAGTCTGGAGGCTGGGCAGCAGGCCCGCCAAGGGTGTGCTGGGCACGGGCACCGACCTTGGGACTCTGCCGTGCACACCTAGTATGCTGGCCTAGGAGCTCCGTGGCTTGCTCGAGGCACGATCGCCACTGCCGGGCTGGGGGCTCAAGGCACATCCCCCCACGGTGGCCGGCCTGGGGCACGGCCACTAACCTCCACCTGCGCCCCGCCGGGTGCTCGTGGACCTGGGCGCGAGGGGCCGCGCCACCCCGGAGCCCGCCGGGACCTGCTAGGGCCTTCCCTGGTGAGGCCAGGGCTCTGCGTCGCGGCTCCACGTTGGGCGGCCGGGGTCATGCGTGTTCTTCCGGGGCCAGTGGCCGGGGCCGGCACACCGTGCGGCAGCCTCCCTGTCAGGGCGGGGCCTCAGGTGCCCCTGAACCTGGGCCCTGGCTCACCTGCACGTAGTGACCCCAGGATTGCGTGGTGAGTGGGGCTCCAGCGCCGGCTCAGAGTTGACGTGGCTTTTGCTTCCGGGCCCTTATGTTGGCCAATCCCGGCCACTCCGGCTGTTGGGCTGGGGCGCCCCGGCTGGGGGTGCGGTCCCTCGGGTCTGCTCACGAGGCGCAGACAGGTCCTAACCTTGTAGGGCGCGAACCGGGACGATGAGATGCTGCACTCCAAAGCTAGTTGGCAGCGTGTGGGGTGGGACGGCACCGCGGCCACCCTGCTGCTCTGCTCCGTCGCTGCCACGCTGTGTCGGCTTTGCCGCCTTCCCCAGTGGGCGCCCCGATGGAAGGGCCTGACAACGCCTCAGCTTCCCCAGCCCCCGCCAGGGGCCCACGGGCTGTCCCATCCCTCCCACGACACAGAGCCCTGCCTGGGGGGTCCCTCGGGGGCCAGTCACCCTAAGCAGACCCCGTGTACGAGGCAGGCCTCCCCTCCTGCGTGTTTCCTCGGGGACACCTGCCGGGCTACTGAGTGACAACACCGAAGGGGGTATGAAGGGGCACCTCCGGGCCTCGTAGGCCGTTCCCTCCTTCCAGAAGCATCTGCTGGGGCTGGCTGTCCCTAGTCCTGGGGATATGTGGGCAGGTTAGTCCTTCCTCCCAGGGCCCGATCCCCGGGGGGGTATAGTTCAGCCCCCAGCAGGAGGCAGGGGACCCTGGGGTGTGATAACTCGGTTGCAGGCCTTGTAGCCTCTCCCGCCAGCTGCTACTGCAGGAGTTTCTGAAGGGAAACCTGGAAAGAGGGCCCAGCAAGAGGCTCTGTCCCGCTCCTCTCTCAGTGTGGGCCCCCACCCCGAGAAAGCGGCTTCCCCCGCAGGCCCTGCCCTGCCGTCAGCCCGGGGCCCCTGGCCCTGCAGTGAGGGCCCTGTGGCACCTGCTGACCTGCCTGCCCGGGCCTGGAAGGCACAGGCCTCCCGCTCCTCTCCCTCTTCCTCACTTTACTTTCTGGGGAGTCGTCCTCCAAGCCTTCCCCCAAATGTGCACTCTCCCCACCGCCCTAGGAGGTGGGTGGGCACTGGTGCTTCCCTGCATCCCGGCAGCCCGAGGACCTGAGAGTAGGCTCGCAGCGGGTGCGGCGATGCCCTTTGGCTTGTGATCGGCATCCGACATAGTGGCTGTGGCCACTGCTCACGGCCAGGGCCCCGGGCTCACCCGAGGGGCCACCGGGAGAAGGATGCAGCACACTTGTCCCCAGCCGGGGTCTGGGTGGGGCAGGGATCCTGCTCCCCAGGGCCCGAGCCCCATGCCCACCCTTCTGCACGCCCAAGGCGGAAGTTGCGCTCCCAGGCCCTGTGGATCCGTCTTGTGGGCCAAGGGCGGCCACCGCCTCCTCTCTCTCCTGGTTTGGCGTGCTGGCAGGAAGGAACCTCAGGGTTCCCCCGGGGGGCTTCCAATTGCTGACTCCGCTGAGGTTGCCAGGCTGGCCCGGGACAGCTGACGGCCCACAGGGGCCCTGCGTGTTGCAGAGGTGCTTGCTCCCCACTGGCTGTGTGGTGGGCACAGGCAGGAGCGCGTGAGCTGTGGCAGGGGTCCGTAGCAGGCGGCAACTTGGTGGCCTGGGGTCGGGGCCGCCCCACCTGTCAGAGGGCCCCACATGCTCTCCCCTCCCCGGCCCGCAGGAGCCCCCGCCATCCTCCTGGACAGCCCCTGGTAGCAGGTGGCTCCCCTCTGGGGCTCCAGTGCCCACCTGCCGGCCAGCCCAAGGCAGAGCCTACCCTCCAGGGCCCCTGTCCTTACAGGTGAGGCAGGGTGGGCCCCTGGATAGCCCAGGCGTCTGCCGCGGACCTGGCTCCCCTCCTAGGAGAGGCCCCCGTGCCTTAGGAAAGTGTAGGCCGGCGACCCACAGGGGCAGGGGTACCGGGGCTGCTGGCCTCCGTCTGCAGCAGCAGAGCACCCGCGGTGCCTCCCATTGCTGAGAGGTCTCCACAGCTGCCCCCGTGCTCGGCGGTCTGCTGGCTTGGAGGTGGGCCCACGTTGGGCAGCCCTGGCAGGGGTGGCCTTGGAGGCGAACCTTGCTTGTCCCAGGCCGGGTTAGGGCTGTTGGTGCCTGGGGGAACCATCCCGGAGGTCACCTGTGCACAAGGGACGTCCTCTGGCCCCCAGCTCGTAGCTCAAACGTCTTACCGGAGCGATTTCTGCATTTCCCTGGTGCTCGCCTGGGCACCTCCCTTAGGCCTCAAGTGTTAAGGAACAAAGCGGCGAGTGACGCGTTCACAGAGGAGCGAGGGTGAGGGTGGCCTCGTGCCGTCCTCCACAAACCGAGTAAAACCCTTCCAGGTCCCCATCCGGGGCCCCACCCCCAACAGAGCCCAGGGGCTCTCGCTGGGTCTACGCTGTCCCCTCTGCGGCCCCTCTGGGCACCTCAGTGCCCTCTCCCCCCACCCCCCGCCCCGCGCGGGCCGCTGTATCCCCACGCCTGGGGCTGACCGTCCCCTGCTGCCAGCCCAGCTTGCAGCCCTCCCCCACGGGAACGTCCGTCTCGGGGATTTCTCATTATTGGCGCTCGCCAGCCTGGAACGTTTGGCGACCGCACCTGGAGGAACCAGGACCCCGCCAGGCGCACCTGAGAAGCCCCAGCACGTCCCCATGTCCTTTCTCTCCTGGGGATTCACCAACAGCAGCGAGCAGAAGAGCCCCGCTAGTCGCCCGCTGTCCGGGGCTGTGCCTGAGCACCGAGGATGGCGGCCGGGTCTGTGTCTGGGGTGTCTCTATGGGTCGGCCCACCATTGCCGTGCACCGTGCAACCAGCAGGGCCCCCGCGTGAGCTGCCCCCCACCCCCGAGATCCCAGGTAGAGCGCAGCCCTGTGGCTGAGCCTCCACGGGCTTTGGGCCTTGGCTTCCCGTTGGCACGGGGGAGGCTTCAGTTCCCAGTACGTGGGCCGCGGGCGGCTCATGTAGGAATCGCAGATGGAGGTGCGGAGCAGGGCTGAGGCGTGGAGGGCGAGCCGGCCGCTGGGCAGACGTGGGCGGGTGGAAAGGCGACTGCGCGAGGAACGTAAGACCAGCACTGCCCCCGCCTCCCATGCGGGGACCCAGCTCCTCTCCCAGCTCCCTGCTGGCAATTCGTTGGGTCAGCGTCGCGTCGGGAGGGAGTTGCAGGTCGTAAGACCTCCCGCAGAGAGGTCCCACGGTCACAGCTCTGCAAACCTGCGGCAAAAAGTCGCTCGCAGGGTGTTTCCGTCACCCCCAGGAGCCTCCCCTGTCTGCAGGTGCAGCCCCCTCCCCGCCGTGCTTGCGCCCCGCAGCCTGGGGCAGCCGCTGCCGTCCTCCGTCTCCACGTCCCGTACGCGGAGTCCTTGAGCCCGTGACCTGCGGGGCTGGTTTCCTCCTGTCAGCCTCACTCCCTGGGGGTTCGCCCAAGTTACTGGGCGTGCCAGCTGGTCATCTGTGTCTGTTGGCGACTGAATACTAACTACCGCCCGGTCTGGATGTAGCCATCACGTTTCAAAAGGAGTTTCAAACACTGTCCGGGTTAAACACGCCTGGAAACGTGGCATGTGTGGCCACACGTGGCCCCTGGGCCGCCTGCTGCACGCCTGGGCTGGAGGATGCCAGCGGGCCCTGCTGCCTCCACGGCCTAGGACTCCGGCACCTGCGGCCCTGGTGTCCCCCGGGCGCGCCCTCTCCTGGGTCCCCACGTGTCTGGGGGCGCCTTGCGGGTCTCGTCCTGTGCCCGGGGCCCAGCAGGCTGGGTGGGGAGCCCAGAGGCCCCCCTGGGGGGAAGCGGTGGGATGTCTGGGTCCTCTGTGCGTGTGCCGGTGGCCTCGTGAGTGCGCGTGTGCTCACGTGTGCCTGGTTGTGCTCAGGCCTGGGCGGGGGGAGCAGTCGGCGGTGGTTCAGAGGCTTCCTCGTCACGGGAACAGGCGTTGCTCCTTCTTGATGCCCAGCTTGGGGACAGGGACCTCGCTAGGCCCACCTGCCTGTTGGTGCAGTCCTAGAGCCCACGGCCAAAGCAGCCCTGCCCGGCCCCCAGGCCCACCAGCCAGGCCCCTGTCCACAGCTTCCCACTCACCCCCATCCGGTCCTCGGGACTCTGATCCCGCCCCAAGCCTGGAAAGTGCTCCGTGGGTGGCAAAGCCTCTCGGACCAGCCCCCTCACTCCCATGCCCCCTGCCCAAGCTGTCACCAGGGCGATGGGACACATCCCCTAACCCCTTTCTTTCCTCCTCTTCTCTCTGTCTCTGTCTCTGTCTCTCTCTCTCTCTCTGTGCCACAGGGAAAGGTTTGAAACGGAACGTAACAGCCCACGTTTTGCCAAATTGCGCAACTGGCACCATGGCCTTTCGGCCCAAATCCTTAATGTTAAAAGCTAAAAGGCTGTCTGGAACCCCCCACTCCTCTCAGGCTGGACTCCCACCCTCCACACCCCACACAGCTCTGGCATGTGAGCCCCACGGTGATGCTTGAGAATGTGCGGCTGTGCTGGGGGCGCCTCTGATAGCCGCCTGCCTGCCCCAGAGCCGACAGCAAAGGTCCGGCCCCCGCCCCGCCCGCCCCGCCCCGCCCGGCTACACCCCTCGGCACCCCTCACAGGGCCCGAGCCTCTGCCCCCCGCCCAGGCCCTTCGCCGTAGATCAGAGGTCGGGGCAGGGCTTGCTGCCAAGTAGCCCAGACCCAGGGGAAGCGGGACGTGCCCCTGGCCCAGTGCCAGCGTCCTCGCCCCGGAGAGAGGCGCTCTGGCCCGGGCCGTCCCGGAATAAGCCCACGGAGCGGCCCGGGCGGCCGGAGCAGGCTCTGCCGAGGGCATGCGTCCCCGGGGCAGGCGGCCGAGGCTCCGCAGGCCGCAGTGACGCTGGCCGTGCTCCCCCGCGCTGTGTGCTGTGTCCCTAGTGCTCCCCCCTGTACATAGATAAAGGCCTGTTCTGAAATAAAGAGGATTTAAAGTGAATCGAACCGGCCCCCGTCTTGCTGTGCCCGTGCGTGCCCCGTTCAAGGGGCTAGGGCTCCCCGAGGCGGGCGAGGCCAGGCACCACCAGGACAGGGGCACGGCGTGCTCCCCGGGGCGGGGGCAGGCCCAGAGCAGCGCCCCCCACTGCTGATGTCCCGACCCCAGGGCCCCCCGAAGGCGGTGGGGCTGGGGGTGGTTCTGGAATGCCCCGGCCTGCCCTCCCACAGCCAGGCGCAAGCAGCAGGTGAGCCCGTCCTCCCCCAGGTCAGAGCTCCCCCCACGAGGAGTCACGCCAGCCCGGGTGGGTCCGGGAAGCCAGAGAAGCCCCCCCCCCGACTAAAGAGCTCACGGGGGAACCGCTGGGGGCCTCGGTGGGCCCCGGACCGGACTCAGAGGAGGGGAGCTGGGAGACGGGCAGGCGGGTATGGAAGGCCCCCTCCTCGCCCTGAGCACTGAGGAGGGTTACGGCTGCCAGGTCCTGTCCTCCCTGCCCCCGTCCACCCCTCAGCCCACCCCCGATTGAGGGAACCACAGGCTGGAAATAAAGGCAGATGCCAAGGTCCGTCCGCAGGGCCCCCCAGCTGCCCCCACGGCTCCCCTCCCCTCACCGGGGCCTGGGCTTCCTCTGTGCCTCCAGGGACCTGGCCACCCACCAGAGGGCTGGCCGCAGAGAGAGCCCCTCCGCCCACCAGGAGCTGCGCCCCAGGCCGTGCCAGCCTGCTGCGCCTGGGCCCCGCACCCCTCCCTGGCTCCCGCACTGAGTGTAGGGCCATGGCCAGGCCAGGGCGGGGGTGCAGGTGCGGGCTCTGCTCATGTCAGGGCATCCTTCCTATATTTAGCTGACCTTTAGTGGGACTTCCAAGGCCCAGGGGCAGGTGGGGGCCTCGGGCTGCCAGAGGGAGACACGTCCTAGGCCGTGGGCGTCCTGCGGTTGGCAGAGGACCTGGGCCAACCGGTCAGAGCTGCCGGGCTTGTGGCCGCCTGCCTTCAGCCCTCCCTCTGCCCCCCGCCCCAAGGCCCTCCTTAGCTTCCGGCCTGCCTGGTGTCTCCCAACACCCCGGCCCCTGCACGAGCGCCCTGGGCAGCCCCGGGCCAGGGATCTGCATAAAGCCCCCTGGAGTAAACGGGACAGATTTCTGCACCTGGCGCTCAGCGTCTGTGGGCATCGGCCAAGGCACCAAGCCTGACGGCCTGGGTGCCAAGGGAGTGAGAAGGGCCGCTGTGGACGGTGCTGATCATGGCGCAGGGCCAGTCACGCGAGGCCCAGAGACGGGGGGCACACCTCCCCGCAAGGGACCAGGAAAGCCCCCTGGAGGAGGGCATCTGCACGACTACTTAGGAATGGGGCAGGTGCTGTTGGAGCGGGGGGTGGACAGGTGCGCTGAGTGGGGCGACGGGTGCTGATGAGAAGGGGGGTGTCCGGAACCATGAGCTAGTCCCCCGTGGCTGGGATGGACATCACGGTCAGTGGTCCGGAGCCGGGGGACTTGGCACCCTGAAGGCCACGTGGAGCGAGCAGAGGTTCAGGGTTCACACTATAGCCCACGGGGATCGCCCGCCACTGTTCCCGTGTGGCCAGGGCCACCTGGGCAACAGCACGAGGCTGTGGGATGGCATGCCAGCTAGGTCGTTGGTGGCATGAACGACTTCCAGACCAGCCGCCCAGTGGCTGTTCAGCCGTCGTCCAATCGGTGGAGACGTTCATGCTCCATTCTTCTAACAAAGAGCAAGAGCATCACGGCCTCAGCGGGCAGCCACTCCCCAGCTCAGCCACGGCACTGCCACCCCATGGTGCCAGCCCAGGCCCGCCAACCCCAGACCCTGAGAGCCAGCACGTCACCCAGGCCCAGCTGTTCCCCCCATCGGGGGCCATCGCACCCGGCAGGGGTGGGGTGGCCACGCTCTCCTTGGTGCCAGCCAGGGTGCGGGGAGACGTGAGCCGGGGGCCGCAGCCAGACTGTGCTTTTCCTTCCCGCGGGGCTGTGAGCGTCGGAGGATGTACGGGGTTTGCTGGTTTGGCTTGGGTTTTGCTTTGATGTTTAAGGTGGATGATGACTGAGTCGGGGGTGGTGGTCGAATCCTGGGCCTTGGCCTGCAGCGGAGGCAGGGACGTTCCCTGGGCGCTTGCTCTCGGGATCCTGGGGCCTATGGAACCTCAGGCCAGGAGAGATCTGAACAAGAACCCAAGATCCTGCGGGACAGCCTCAGGGCCGCCCCTGCCTCCCCAGGCCCCGGCGGCTCAGTGTGTCCACCCACAGGACGCAAGACCATGAATCCTCCTGGGGCCTGCCTGCAGCCGCCCTCCCGCCCCCAGAATTCACGTCACCGTCACTCTTGCCCTGCCGGGTGTCCTCGGTTCCCAGAAGCCACTAGGAGCAGGCGACGGGGTCAAGGAGGGCAAAGAGGGGAGACGCTTGCCCTGTGTCAGCCTGAGCCTTCCCACACATCTGCCCACGCCGGGGGGGGGGGGGGGCCTGGGGGGCCTGGGGGCCGCTCCCTGTGCCTCCTGAGGCAGGGGCTTCAGAGGCACGGCTTCCAGAAACCAGGGTCTTCCATGGCGGGCGGCAGAGTGGCCTCGTGGCACTGACGCGGGCCTGAGAGTGCAGCTGCTAGGCTGAGAAAGGGCTACACGGGACGCGGCCACCGCCTTGTCCACCCCGGATGCTTGCGGCACAGTCACGGGGCCGAAGCACGCTCCCCGCACACCCCCCCCCCCCCCCCCCCGGAGACAGTGCCTGCCACCGGCCATGGCCCCCGCTGTGCCCTTCTCCCCGGCCCGGTCACGCTCCCTATGCCTTTCTCACGCCGCGCTTCTGCCAGGGACAGGACAACCCTCCGTGGCCCTCTGTGGTCCTCCGTGGCCCTCCGTGGCCCTCCATGGTGCTCCGTGGCCCTCCGTGGTGCCACAAGCTCAGAGCGGGCCGATCGCAGTGTAGACTCCCGGCCCCCAGGCCTGCTGAGCTTGAGGCCACACTCGACCAAGATTCCCGGGCAGCCCGCCTTCCTCAAGGCTGAGGCTTGTGGTGATTAGGGCTCACGCCCCCCCAGCACCCCCCAGCCCTCCCCAGGGCTCCGTGTGCCACGGAGTGGAGATTCGGTCTCTCTGGACCTCGGGCTCTTCACCCCTAAAACCAGGAGGGCGATGCCCGTCGCTCAGGGCGGTGGCAGGGGTCAAACGGGGGGATCCTTGCTCAGTCGTTGAGCACAAGGCCCAGGAAGCACCCCCAGAGGGGAGGTTAGGATCCCGCTTGTCCTCAAGGGGGAAGAGTGTGTTTTGTTGGGCAAAGAGTCTGCTTCGCTAATCACAAGAAGTTTCTTTCTCCCTGAGGCTCCGCTTGGGGCGCTGGGTAAGGCCCCCCCGACCCCTGCACGTCACTCGGATCCTGCAGGCAGCACCAGTGCGGGCTCAGGTTGCAGGATTGCCTTGCCTCGGCCTCCACTCCCTCGAGGGTGAAACAGTCCGTAACCAGGGGTTGTTGTGAGGACGAAGGACGTGCGCGTGCCTGGCAGGTGGTAGGAGCCAGACCAGTGACTCAGGCACCTGGGTGGTCTCGTCCACTTGCGGGAGCTGTGTGTCCTGCTGCTACTGCAGCGACTACAAGTCTTCGTGCAGAGACTCTCGTAAGCAGAGAACGTGCATTTCTTTGCTTTCCCGTAACTGCATCTTTATGGTGCCCTGCTGTGTGGATGGCAGGAGCCCAGTCCCGTCGCCACAGGCTCCACCGCTCTCCTGTGCCCAGCCTGGCCGGGGGGACGGGCGCTTACAGGAGCCTGGGAGTGGGTGGGCCTGCGGGCACCTGGTCCCCGGCTGCTGCCGCCCTTTGCTGGGACGTCCCCTCCCACCGCCCGGGCCGCCCGTCCATGCTGGCAGCGCAGCACCTCTCCGTCCCCACTGCATGGCCCGCATGTGCCCGTCCCTCGGGGGCGTGGGGCAGCCTCCCAGCCCCTAGGCCCCCCAGGGCCCGGGGATCCTTGGGCTGCCTGGGTCTGCTGGCCAGACCGCAGCCAGCACGAGTGGGAGACCGTGGGGCTTCTCCCAGTCGGGGACACGGCTGCCTGTCCTCTGGAATCCCCCCGCCGTCCCTCTGGTCCAGGTGCCATCGACCTGGCCGCCCGCATCCATCCACCTCCAGGCGCACTCAGGCCCGCGTAGTGCCTGTAGCGCCCACACGGGCAGGGGCAGGAAGACAGATGGGCACGGAGCCCCGGGTGGCACTGCAGTCCGCTTTCCCACCACGCTGTATCTTCACAGTATAGACACAGTATAGACCGAGAAGGACGAATTAGGACGTACCCAGAAACTGGGGGGGACTCGCCAGGCTGGAGACCATTTCTGGCGGTCCTGAGGTCCCCCAAGTGCTTGCCACCCTTCCTTCTTGGGCCCTCGGGAGCTTTCTTCTGGAGCCGGAAACACGCCTTCCGGAAGATTCTACTCCGTTTGCAGTGTGGATGGTGCCTTCCGCCCAGCCTGCCTCTGCTGCAGCCCCCCAACCCCCCATGCCAGGGGCCCCCTTGACCTGTTGTCTTTCTTGGTCCCGCCTCATCAGCACCCCCACTGAGCATGCTCCAGTGTGCACCAGCCAGGCTGCCACCCCGCTGCCGCCCGCTTCTGCCCAGCCGCCCGCTGCCGCCCCCCGCAGTGCAGCCTCGCCACCCCCGAGCGCAGCCGCTGCCTGTGCCGCCGCCGCCACCCCCGCCTCCAGCCCTGCGGACAGCCCGAGGTAACTGCCCATGGTGCCCGCCATGCCCTCTGCCGGGAGGCAGGAGAGGCCTTGCCCACGTCCACCCCTTGGCCACCGGGTCCAAGGGGGCGAGGACCCCGGGGTCCTTGGGGGGCCAGACCCAGCGCGGCTGGTCCTGAGAGCGAAGGGGAGACTGGGGGTCACTGCGGGGCTCAGCGCGGGGCCGGGGCCGTGCTGCCCTGCGTCCAGCATGTGTTCTGAAGATGGGGGCAAAGTCTCCCCCTCTCTCCCTCTGCCTCTGTCTCTCCTTCTCTCTCTCTCTCTCTCTCTCTCTCTCTCACACACACACACACACAGACACACACAGTTAGATAACAAAGAGAGGCCCTGAACCACCCGGATAAAGGGAAGAATGGCAACTGTCCCTATGGCCTGGGGAAGTCAAGGGAGGCTCCCTGGAGGAGGCAGCAGAGGCAGTGTTGACCCGACCACGTAAAGTGGGTCAGGTCTGGGCAGATACTTAGTGACTGGCGCGCCCTCTTCCTTCACCCTCTCTGCTGTCTTGATAGAGAGCAGGCGACACCAGAGGCACCTGACGTCGTGCGACTTAAATCTCTGCTCCACTTACCGCCTCTAATCTACAGAAAATGACTTAGTTTCTCTGAAGCTCAGTTTCTCATCTGCTAAGACGTCGACACAACATCTGTGTTTAAGGATGGGGACACAGTGGGCACAAACCCCTGGCCCGCAGAGCGTCCTGAGTGTCGGGAGCTGCTGCATTTCAGTCTGACCTCTTGTGTTCCCAGCCGAGGCTGGGGCGTGGGGTCGGGGGGTTCGCGGGGTCGCTGCCAGATGGACAACCCTCTGTGGGCACCTCGAGCTGTCAAGCTGCTTTCCCAGTGTCCCGTGCTCTCCTCCCAGGGTCTCACTGCCAAGGTCCAGGGTTCCCTGGGGCGGGGTTCAGAAGTCCCTGGCGCGGCTGGAGGCAGGACAGCGGGTGGGCAGAGTGGCCCGTGGGCCTGTGTGCCACGGCCCCCCCCAGCTCCACGAGGACCCGGTGCTGCCCAGCCCCACTCCAGCCTCAGGGGGAGCCCGCCCGGGCTTCCAGGGGCTGTTGGATTCCAGCTTCCTGGGGTCCCTTAGCGCGTCGCTTGCCCCCTGCACACGAGTCTCTCCAGGTAAGGACACACGGAAGAAAGCTCGCGGGGGTAAGGAATGTCTTGTTATGTGGGCAGGTGCGCAGATGCGCCCCAGTCGGATGGAGAAGCTCCAGACGCCAGCCCGGCTCAGGGGGGAGTTCCAGCGTTGTGTGGGGCAGAAGGGACCATGCCCCGGGAGCCCGTGGGGGGCATGGGGACTTGCCTCCATCCTTGCCTCCTTCCCCAGCGCCAACCCCTGACACAGGACCTGTGGCTGCCGGGGTGCTGGCAAAGCTTCCTCCACGACGGAGAGTGGCTAAGCCCCCTGACCCGCAGCCTCCTCCTGTCGCCGTGGGAGCTGAGCACCCCTCGGTGCTGCCCCCTCCAGTAAGGCTCCTCCTGCACTTGGTTGGGCAGAGCAGGGCAGGCAGGCTCAGGGAGGGGAGACAACGGCCCGGCCCCACCGGGAGAGGTAACTGGGCGCGGTAAGTGTGCTCCCCGAAGCCTGGGACACGGGCCTCAGGGCTGCTTCTACTCCGTACGATCAGGGGCACCGCACGCCCTTATGGATCCACTCAGGAGCTTGGCAGTGGGATCTAAGCCAGGGCCACCCCTCCTGGGGAAGAAGGTGGCTCCTGACCCACTGACTCTGCCCAGCACCCCAGCCCGTGGGGAGCAGTTGGAAGGAAGGCGGGAAGCCATGGGCTGGCGGCAGGGGTGGGGGGTCACTAGCATCCCCATCAAGGCCCCATTTGCCCAGGGTGTGCACCTGTGGTCCCCAACGGGATCTGAAAGATGTAGGGAGAGACCAAGGGCATGCTTATAAGGTGTCCTTCTGTTTTAAATTTTAAAAAGGGCGGGGGTGGGGGGGCTTGTTCACTGATGAGTGGAACTGGGAATGAGACAAAGTTGGACACGCTGCTTCACCCCAGTTCTTGCAGCCTTTAGCTCTCCGAGGGGAGGGGCCCAGTACGGCATTTCCTGAGGGCGGGCGATGAATTGGGGCACATTCCCCCCCACCCCCACCCCAGCCCTGAGATCCCATGGTTCCTGGGTCATAAGGGGCAAGAGGCTGCTCGGAGCCTTTGGCCGCCAACTCCGTGGGAAGAGGCCAACAGGAACTCTGTGCAGAGAAACCTCTGCATGTACTTGTGTGTGTGTGTTGGGGATGGGGGTCCCCGGCTTCCCAGGAGCCCTCCCTGGAGCACCCAGACCTGAGGCCTGCTGGCTCCCTCCAGCAACAGCAGGAAGCGGAATGGGGGGTCAGCGGCTGTGCTCCAGAAGGTCCAAAGGCTGAGGGATGGGGGCAGCTCCCCACTTCTGCCCCCCCTCGCCCGCTCCTGCTCAGCTCAGCCCCACCTGGCTCCCCAGGGAGTCAGGGGCTTCTTCCATATGTCCCCCGTGTGGCTGGTGACTCCTCCCCAGGTGGCGGCACCAGCAGGGGGCTCTGTGTTATAACCAGACTCAAAAGCAGCTCCCCCCCTCCAAGGCCACCAGGGTCTTTCCTTCACGATCTCGGGCAGCTCCCCAGTGACCTCTGTCAGGCTTCCTCCTCGCAGGGGCTCCTGAAGATGGGGGAGCCGGTCCAGGGCTGCAGGCCCCAGGGCCTGGGTGGGGCTATCCTTCTGGCTGCTAACTCCTCCCCGCTTGGTTTCAGGCCCCAGGCCTCTGCCTACAGCCTGGCCAAGGCGACCTCTCCGGCACCCGCCTCTCATCCATACAGTGAGGCCTCAGCTGCCCCTGCGCCCAAGCCCCGGGTTGTCACCACCGCCAGCATCCGGCCTTCTGTCTACCAGCCAGGTGAGAGGCAGAAGGGAGGGGAGGCCGTGCGGTCAGGCTGGACGTGGCTGCTCGGCCACATCCCAGAGCGTTCGTGGCCACAAGCGCCCTGCTAATGAGGCTCCGAGCCGCCCCCCCGCCCCCCGCCCCCAGTGTGGGCCAGAGTCCTGTGGAGTCTGCCTCTGGTCCTGGGAAGGAGGTGGCAGCTAGGGACGGAGCCGCCCAGCTCTAGGACGGTAGGGTTCCTGGCTGGGCATCTCCAGGCTCAAGGTGAAGGATGCCAGGGTTCAGGGCAGGAGCTAGCTCCTCCAGGAGTGTGGGGCCGGGGAGAGCTGCAAGGGGCAGCTGCAGGTGCAGTGAAAATGCTGCAGGGTTCGGCAGCCCTGATGCGCATCCCGCCTGGTGCTGGTTTCCTGCGTTGAGGCAGGGTGCTGGGGGCGCGGGGTGGGGGGACACCATCAGCAGCGGTGACCCAGCACAGGGCCAGCCGAGCTCACTTGGCCGTCGGCTCTGTTGCTCTGGTCCCTATTGCATCACTGCCCGGCCCCTCACAGGCATGAGGACTCGGCCTGGAGCCCCTCTTTCCTAGGCACAGGCTGGCAGGCTCCCCAGAGCCCGAGGGCAATTCTAATGTGGCTTGCACCCCCGCCCCCGTTCCCCGAAGCACAGCTGAGAGCCCTGTAGCTGGTATGTCCCCGGCTGGCGGGGGGCCTGCGTGCCTGGCCTATGGGTGTGTCACAGGAGGGCTGTGGGCATCTCTGCTGCCGCCGGAGACCGCACTGGCCCCTCCTTCCCAGGAAGGCAGGGAGGGCTGCGGCGGGTTTTCTTCCCTGTACGCCCCGCACCCAACCCAGGCCTAGGACTCGGCCTGCTCAGCACAGGTCGTGAGTGAAGGTATAAATGAGTGTGTGGATGCCGGCAAGGAACCCACATCGGGGGGAAGGAGTGGCACGAGGAGAGGCTGTGCACCATGCCCTCCGGCAGCCAAACACATGGGCCATGGTCACAAGGGCTCCCGGGGCGACCCTGGTGCGAGTTTCATGGGTGGCTGAGATAGGATTTGAGGTGCGTGCACACTTCTCGTAGAGAGCATTACACTTTCTCTTAGGGCCACCCTGAATACAAGGGCACGGTGGCGTCTTCCTCCTGCAGTAGTGTTCCCACTGTTCTCTGCCCCCTCGCAAATTATTACACACGCACTCTGCTTACCTATGGTAACAGTGGTGGGGTGAGGATGCTGATGACTCGGTTGGGGAAGAATGGGGACAGGGATGGGGCTTCTCTGTGTCTTGCAAGAGAGGGAGAGTTGATCAAGAAGTGATGAGGTAAAGGAAACAGCAGAGGCAGACGGGAGTTCTTAGGGACAATGAGAGACCCCAGGGGAGCTGGAGAGCAGATGTGGGGGGCAGCTGGGGACTGGGCAGCAAGGGCCTCAACTGCGGATAGCTTGCCTGGGTGTTTGTGGGGGGCCGCGGGGGCCCTCACCCGGACGGCAGGGCGGAGGGGCCACTTCAGCATCACACCGGATCCTGAGTGGGCCTCACACCCACACCCACCCGGGCAGAGCACCTCATCCCCGCCACCTGAATTCCCAGCTCTGGAAAAATGGGCAGGAAGCTATGTAGACCTCGTGTTCTGGGGATGAAATGAAGCATGCGGCCCAGCACCTGGCACCTGGGAGGTGTCCTCCCCTGTCCTTGGAGAGGCAGGGACTCCGAGTTCTGAGGTTCCAAATCCACAGGATTAGGGAGCAATTGGAGCTGGCTGTGATGGGGGACGATCTCCCAGGGAGCCAGGGAGCCTGAGGACACGGCTGCCCTTTGAGGCTGGGGCCAGGGGACAGAGGGTGGGGAGGAGTTCAGGTGAGCCCAGCGGGTACAGGTGAGGCTGCGGCCGCCCCACGCAGATGAGGCTCTGCACCCCCCCCCCGTGCAGGTGAAGCTCTGCACACACGCAATCCCCCCCCCCCCCCCCCCCCGTGCAGGTGAAGCTCTGCACACACGCACCCCCCCCCCGTGCAGGTGAGGCTCTGCACACACGCACCCCCCCCCCGTGCAGGTGAAGCTCTGCACACACGCACCCCCCCCCGTGCAGGTGAGGCTCTGCACCCACCCCACCCCCCCCCCGCCCGCGCAGGAGCAGGAGCGTTTCGGCGGCGGGGCGCGGCTCCCTGCGCGGGCGAGGCCTCCGGGACACCTTCGGGGCGGCCCCGGGCGCGGGCTGTCGGCGGCGGATCCGCCAGGGGGCGGCAGGGCTCCGAAGACGCGCGGCCCGCGCCGCCCCCTCCTCCCCGGGCCGGGCGCAGGCGGCCCCTCCCTCCGCGGCTCCCGGGCCGCACAGACGTGAACTCACGCCCGCCCGCGGGGGAGGAGGCGCCCGGCCGCCGCCCCTGTCCCCTGTCCCGAGAGCCCGGCGGCTGGCAGGCGGCCCGGGGAGACGCGGGGACGCGGGCCGGGCCGCTCCCGCCCTCCGCCGACCCCGCCGGCCTCCTCCGCGCCTGCGCGGCGCCCGGCGGAGCACCTGGGGCGCGGGGGGGAGCAGGGGGGAGGGGGAGAGCACCTGGGGCGCGGGGGGGAGCAGGGGGAGGGGCGGGGGAAGAGCAGGGGGGAGGGGGAGCACCTGGGGCGCGGGGGGGAGCAGGGGGAGGGGCGGGGGGAGAGGCAGGCCCGACCTGGAAGGAGTCGGAAATCACCTTGTTTAATTACACATCCCCGCGGCCCCCGAGTGCGATAGGGGCCTTTTGAACTTGCCAATTAGAGATGGACCCGCACCTTCTAATTTAGCCGGGCCTCAGCCCGTCGGGTAGAAATAGCAACAGCCCCGGCCCGGAGATGGGAGGTGGGAGATGGGAGATGGGAGATGCGGAGCTGCTGCTGGCGCGGGCAGGGGCGGGAAGGGCGCGGAGGCCACGGGGGGGGGGGGGGGGGGGGGCGGGGCGGCCGCTGCTCCGGCCCTACCCGCAGCCCCAGCGGCCCCGAGGTCCCAAGCGCAGCCCGGCGGGGGCCCAGGACCCTAGCACGGCCCAGGGGGACCCAAGGTCCCTACCCGCAGCCCCAGCAGGACCCGAGGTCCCTAGTGCGGCCCAGCACACCCCGAGGACTCTACCTGCAGCCCCAGCAGGACCCAAGGTCCCTACCCGCAGCCCCAGCAGGACCCAAGGTCCCTACCCGCAGCCCCAACGGGGCCCGAGGTCCCTACCTGCAGCCCCAGCAGGATCCAAGGCCCCTAGCACAGCCCAGCGGGACCCGAGGTCCCTAGCGTGCCCCAGCAGGGCCCAAGTCCGCCGGCCTCCAACCCGCCGAGCCCTGCGGGGGGGAGGGGGGGGCTGCAGACCAGGCTGGCCCGGGGAGCCCAGAAGGCCTTCCGAAGGGGGCGGACAGTCTGCCCTGCGGAGGGAACAGGCTCGCGTTGCTGGAGGGAAGCAGGAAAGTGGGCAAGGGCCCGATTTGGAAGGGGCGCGCTGGGTCTGTTCCGCGGTTAAGCAGGACATCGGAGCCCCAAACCTTGTGGTGTCACCCAGGCTCCTCACCCAGCTCCGCTCCTTTGGCTGCAGAACGGGCTGGAAAGCACCCCGGGCCTCAGGGGTCGCAGCGAGCATTGCGTGCAGCGAGACCAGGTGGCCGCTGTGCTGATGAGGGCAGCAGCCCCAGTAAAAACAGATTTCCTGGTGAGCCACATTTTTAAGGGAAAAGGAAGCAGGTGAAAATAATGTTGACATTTTATTTAACTCAGTATCTTTAAAGCGTCATTTTAATATATGATCAATATAAAATAATTATTAATGAGGCATTTTGTAGCATTACGGTAGCCAAGCCCTGAAATCTGGCGTGTATTTTATGTTTGTAGCACGTCTCCATTTGGACTTGCCACATCTCAAGAGTTTACCGGCCACAGAGGGCTGTGCAGTGGCACAGGATTGGGGCTTTGTTCTTAATCCCTTTCCGCCGAGATCCCCCACTTTACAAAGCAAAGGAGTGGGGGACAAAATCTTGCTTAGGACCCCATTATGTGTAAAAGAGAGGAATGAAGCTGCACTGAAATTCTACTAGATCAGCTATCCCCACACCGTCTCCCTGCTGGCATTCCCCTCATCACCCCTGCTGCTAGCACTTTGAGACCCCCTACTCTGGGCACTTGGGTGCTACACAAGGTTGTTAGGAAGGGTGTTGACGCTTCGACTTTAGGCCTCCCATATATGCAGAGTGCATGCATCATGTCCTTCCAGGAGGTCCCTGCCACTCCCTTTGAGGCAGGCAGGAGCATCATGCTTCCTACCTCTGGCCACAGACTCGGTCCCAGGTTATCTGAGTTCAGTATGTTGCATCTCGCATCCCCACCCCCGACACCCCTCAGTCTCCCTGGACCGGTTCCCTCAGGTGCCCATCAGGCAGTTAGATGAGCTCACAGTCCACCCAGGCCCAAAGACCCGGTGACCCAGAGTCACTGTCCTCACTAACGTGAAGTGATGCACTATGCCAGGCACTGGGCTAAGCGCTTTATATTCCTTGTCCCCTCGAATCCTTATGATAACCCCGCAAGGTACTAAGAATGATTAATGCCATTTTTAAAGAAGGACATTCTGGCCCAGAGAGGGTAAGGGACTTCCCCGAGGACACATGGCCAGGGCGTAGTAGTGCTGGGCCCCGACCTAGGGCTGTGCTGCGCAGATGCCGGTGCGTAGGATGTCCTCCAAGTCAGTCGTTATTCTTCAATGACATGGTGCGGCAAGATTTTCTGGAAATTAGACTCATCTTTACAGAGGCAGCTTGGGGCAAAGGAATGGTTTTGGAGACTCACTCTGCCACTTACTGGCTCTGTCTGCACCCCAGTGACCTCACCGTTCAGGAGACTAGCCCGGTGACCTGGTAGGAGCCCAGCCACTCCCTTAGTAAGTGGGAAGAAGATGGATTCCTCACGGACAGGGTGTGACATTCTGAAGCCAGCATCGCTCCCAGGATGGCCCCAGTGCAGGGCCTGGAGGACTTACCCCTCCCACTCCCCACCCACCCACCCACCATCCACCCACCCACAGCACTGGTTCCTGTGTTACCTGGCTCTGAAGGGCCAGTCATCTGGGAGGAGAGCATTTGGCCACAGGCCACCCCAGGTGGTCAGGAGGACGAGGTGGGAGAGACAGAGGCAGGGGGGACGTGAGCCCCTGAGCAAGACCTTCCTTCCCAGCCAGACACCGCGGGGTCTGTCTCAGCACCCCTCGGCGTATGCAGCCACAGGGGCAGGCTCGGGAATGGAGGGAGGCTGCCCCAACATGCTTCCCCAGGACGGCAGGTGAGGCTTCTGGAACCTCCCTGGCTGGAATGTGCGTGCAGGCTCCACGTGGGAGGAAGCAGAACCTCAAAGCCTACGTTTTGAGGGCCCGGGCCTCAGAGGGCCTCGGGTGAGCAGCTGCAGTGCTCCTCTGTGTTGTCACCCCAAAAGAATTTTCAGCTCTGGGAAAGCTGCAGGAAGGGGTTCCAGAAGGGACGCAGCACATTGTCCTGTGCTCTGACTTCACGGTGATGTCCTCGCAGCTGCCCAGGCCTACTCTGTGCCCCCCAAAACCATGTCGGGGAGCAGGGGCTCCCAGAGGCAGCCAATCTGTGTCACCCCAGCCCCTGTGCGCAGGCTCCCTCTGAATGGTTCAGACCCCCCACCCTGATCAAACCAAGGTGAAATGCTCCCCCCAGTACAAATTGAGCTGATGATTATGGCTAAACGTGAAACCTGAACCCGAAAATCCAATCGCCCCTTTGTCCCAAGGGCTGGACTAGGTCCCGGTTCAGCAAGTACACGGACCTGAGGCACTTCGGGTGTCCCACCGCCGGTCAGAGTGCAACCGAGAGCACTTGGGGTCAAGGCCACGCTGCCCGGCTCCAGGCCCGGCCCAGCGGGGGGACCTAGGCACGCCGGGCCCGCTCCCCGCGACCTGCAGGCCTCTGGTGGTGCCTCCAGAGACTTGACGTCCCTTCCCAGCCCATGCGGGCTCCCAGGTCCAGCACTGGGCGTCTGGAGGTTGGGAACCGCGTCCTCCACAAACACGGGGATTGGGCGGCAAGTCACAGGCCTCTGTTCTGGGGCCCTGGCCGGGGTGGGCGCGGGGGAAAGGAATTCCTGATGTGCTTTTCTTGGGCTGTTTTTGGCTTGGCAGTGCCCGCGGCGACCTACAGCCCCTCCCCGGGGCCCAGCTACAGCCCAGCTCCCTACACCCCCTCGCCGGCCCCGGGCCCGGGCTACAGCCCCACGCCGTCCGCGGCCTACGGTGGCGGCCCCGTGGAGTCGGCCAGCCGTCCCCCGTGGGTGGCAGACGACAGCTTCTCTCAGAAGTTTGCCCCCGGCAAGAGCAGCAGCTCGGCCAGCAGACAGACCCTGCCGCGAGGGGCCCCCACCTACGGCCCCCCCGGGCCCCAAGTGTCCCCCCTGGCCAGGGGCATCGTGCAGCGGGCGGAGCGCTTCCCGGCCAGCAGCAGGACCCCGCTCTGCGGCCACTGCAACAACGTCATCAGGTACGGTCAGCTGTGCCCTGAGCCCTGGGGAGCAGGGGGGGACACGAAGGCTGCCCGCTGGCGGCCTCAGCCTCCCCCGGCTCGCCAGCTTGTCTGGCCCCATTGGGGCTCCAGCTTCCACACCCGTGGGACACCCACGTCCCTGGGGAGTCGGGACGACTGTGTGAGGTAAGCGGGGGAAGCTCCCAGCAGGCTGCCGGGCGCCAGGGCCGCCCCCGGGCCAAGGCCGAGTTCGGGGACCCCGGGTCTTGCTGTTGGTGGGTCTGGTGGGCATGCTGCAAGCCGGCGGGTGGTGCTGGCCTTGACCCAGCTTTCCCTTAGGGTTGCCCCTGGGTCTTTCCCAGACAGGCCAGGGCCGCTCAGGCCTGAGGCGTGCAGCAGCCACCCTGGAAGGAAGCCCAGTCCTTTCACGGATGTATAGAGTTCAGAAAAGTAAAACTTAAAATGCAAAACGTCTCGTAGTCTCACTGCTTGGCTGCTAGGCCGGAGCTGGGCTGCCCAGGCTGTGCCCGGGGTCTGCGGCCTTGAACAGCTGGCCTCGCCTCTCTGTGCCTCAGCCTCCTTATCTGAAAGTGGGGACCACAGTCCTACCTGTTAGAGTTGTTGTGAGGCCTAAACAAGCTGGCAAAGGCACGTTTCTTCTTAAGCCGCACAGGGCAGGGGAGCCCTCCTCGATGGATCATCGGTCATCAGCTGTCCACTGAAGGACGGGGTACCCGTGCCTCCTGCCCCCCACCGGCAGATATCGGAGTCCCTCCCCGCTGTCTCTTTATTGTTATTGATGCAACGATGAATCTCGGTTTGCATAGAGCTTTTTCCGAACTTCACATTTGCTCATTAGAATGGTCACAAAGTCAGGGTCATCGGGCCAAAGTCTGCACGCTGCTGGGGGTCCGGAATCTCTGGCCCCAGGCTTTCAGGGTGCCTGACAGGTGCCGTTCCCCGCTCCCCCAGGGGCCCCTTTCTGGTAGCCATGGGCCGTTCCTGGCACCCGGAGGAGTTCAATTGCGCCTACTGCAAGACCTCCCTGGCGGACGTGTGCTTCGTGGAGGAGCAGAGCAACGTTTACTGCGAGCGCTGTTATGAGCAGTTCTTTGCTCCGATCTGCGCCAAGTGCAACACCAAAATCATGGGGGTAAGTGGGCGGCACCCCTCCCCCGACCCTTGTCTTCGCCGTCCACCACCTCCATGGGGGCCCCATTGGGAAGCTAGGAAGAGGAGGTGGCTGACAGCGAGAGCCGCTTGCTGTCCTGGGCGGGGGGGCGGCGGGGGGGGGGAGGAGGGCTGTGCCCCAGGAGCACAGGGGCAGAGGTGACTGGGTGCCGGGGCCCTTGCCGCAAAGCAAGTCGTCCATTTACAGGCTGCCTTCGGTGACCCCGCCGTGCCCAGGTGGCCCGGCCCCCATGGGCAGCTGCTCCCTCCCGGCAAAGCTGGGAGAACCACAGCTTCCCTAACCGCCTCGAGGGTGCTTTGCTCACAGAACCCAGCCCCCAGCAAGCGCTACGCGCGAGTGTGAGCTCCCTGCCCTCCGGGCCTGGGCTCTGCGCGTCTGACCCCCTTCCCGGGCTCGCCTGCCCTGCTCCCCGATGGGACGCACCCACGGAGGCCGAGGGCGCCCAGCTCCCGCTGCCCCCGGCCCTCCCAGCCTGAGCTGAGGCTTTCCCCCAGGAAGTGATGCACGCCCTGCGGCAGACTTGGCACACCACCTGCTTCGTCTGCGCAGCTTGCAAAAAGCCCTTCGGGAACAGCCTCTTCCACATGGAAGACGGGGAGCCCTACTGTGAGAAAGGTAGGACCACGGTGCCTGAGGGAGGCCCCACGTGGGGGGGCGGCGGCACGGGGACCCCTGCCTGCACGCACTCTGGGGCACCCTTAGGAGGCTCCCAGCAGCAGAATCGGGCTTTGCTGGGCGGGGGCCAGGCCCGTAGCACCGTCTTCTTCATCTTCTCTTTTTTTGCATGCTTGATCTCCGTTCCCTTCTCTGCACCAAATATGTGGGTCACGCATTGGCATCTTGCAACCACCTGGGAAACCTTCCAGATGATTTTGATCTGGAGTTTGAAAAGGCTGTGGCTCTGGACTTCATTTTAGGTTCTGTTCAGGCTCCACCTTGGGCTGGCTCTGTGACCCTGGACGAGTTACTCAGCTTGTCTGAGCCTTACTGCCCGCATCTGTACAAAGGGGCCTGTGAAACACCTGCCCCACGTGGCGTGGTGAGAACTAACCCCAGGAAGTGGGCAACCCTCGAGCACGAGCCCGTGAAAATCCCTTTCCCTGCTCCTCTGATGTTCCTTCAGAGTCCCGTAATCTCCCTGCCTGAATTCAGAGTTTCTCTGTTCCCCAAAATGCTACATTTAACCTTAAAACTTGGAATAAGTTATTGTAGAGGGAGCACTCCATTAGAGAATTAGCTGTCCTGGCTGATGAGCCACTTTCTCATTTATTTATTCATTTATTCATAGACGGCCTATTTTTTTTATGACTTATTTATTTATTTTGGAGAGAAAGAGCACCTGAGTGGGGGGTGGGGTGGGGAAGGGGCAGGAGCAGGGGGAGAGAGAGAGAGAAGCAGACTCCCCAGGGGGAGCTGGACACCAGGCTTGATGGCACTATTCTGAGATCATGACCTGTGCTGAAATCCAGAGTCGGGAGCTCAACGGACTGGGCCGCCCAGGTGCCCCTTAGACTGCCTCTCTCGGAAGAGGACGCGAGGCCGATTCCAGCAGAGGTGCCTAGACATGGAGTTAAGACGATCGAACTAAAAAATCAGCACCAAATAAAAGAGGGAGAAGCCAGCGTGCTGCTGCTGAAGGGAAACAGAGCAACGGCGCCTGCGCAGCAAAGCTGAGGGCGGAAAGAAACACAGGGAGTTCGCAGACTTGAGAGTCAGGAGGGAGAGAACACCGCAGCCCCTCCAGGGGGCAAGCAGAGCAGCAACGCTATTCTCCCCTGGCAACAGACTATAGGACAAAAAGCTTCTTGGCTGATATCTCTTTGTAGGTCTCACCCATTGAATGACTTAGCTACTTGGTCACTCAATATCTCAGTTTCCATATCTGTAAAAGGGAGAACATAAGAATGTCTTTTCCCTTATTGGGAGTGTGTGGTGATAATTGTTAGATAATTAGCAGATAATTGGTAGCTGTGTCGTCATGCCAGTACAGACTCTGTTACTGGGGCACCTGGGCGGCTCAGTCGGTTAAGCATCGGACTCTTGGTTTCAGCTCAGGTCATGATCTCAGGGTCATGGGATGGAGCCTCATGTTGGGCTCCGTGCTCAGTGCGCAGTCTGCTTGGGATTCTCTCTCTCTCCCCCTTCCTTTGCCCCTCCTCCCTGCTCATGCTCTTTCTCTAAATAAATAAATAAATAAGACCTTTTAAAAAACCCACAAAAACCCGGATTGCTATTATTAATTGACTAAAAGCATTACAACTTCTAGAATTCGTGTCTGAGGCTTGCAGAAGAATGATAGATTTCTACTATCATCACTGCCCCTCTCCATAGTAACACCCCCCCCCCCAATCTGATGGACGTTTTGGTTGCTTCACTTCTGGGCTATCGTGAATAATGCTGCTATGAACTGCTTGCAGTTCTTTGGGGGTATACGCCCCAAGGTAAGATTGCTGGGTCACATGGTATTTCTATTTTTGAGTTTTTCAGGAACCTCCATAATATGCTCATAACAGCCTCACACCATTTTACGATCCTACCAACCATGCACGGGGTTCCGATTTTACTCCATCTTTGCCTACACTTGCTATTTTACTGGGTTTTTGATAGCAGCCATCCTAATGAGGGTGAGGTGGTGTCTCATTGTGGTACCTTGTCATCATTTTTATCAACAACTTGGAAGAAAAGACAGAAGGGAGAATGCCAGAATGATAGGATCTAGACTCAAAAAGATTTTGTCAACTGCCACGATGAGCTGACACTGTCACATATGATCCCTTGTGCATGAATGAGAGAGTTAGGAAGGTCAGCCCCCCTCATGGATGGGCCTGTCCCTGAGCAGCGCCCAGACCTGATGGGGCATCATGGTCACCTGGGAAGCTTTAAAGTATAGAAGGCCAATTCCCAGACCTACAGATGCAGAATTTCATCACCCTCCTACCTCCACCCAGATGATTCTATACTCAGTTAAGTTTGAGAATCAAAGTATAACCCCAAGACCAGCAGTATCAGGATCACAGAAATGCAGATCTTTGGGCCCCACCCCAGATCTGCTGAATCAGAAACTCTGAGGGGTGGGGCCCAGCAATCTGTGTTTTAGTGAACCCTTGGAGTGATCCTAACGTTGGAGAACCACTGCTCTCGGAAAGCACTAAGCCCTTTTTCAACAGAGAGAGCACCTGTGATTTGATGGATGGAAACCCTTTTACAATAGCAATAAAATCCATTAACTACAGGGTATGAATTCAACTTGGGGCATAAGTGAGTTAGTCAAAGAAAATTACAAAGACCGAATAGGAGAAATAAAGAAATAAATACATGAGGAACTAGATTTTGCTCATGGTGGGGAAGCCACAGGCACAAACTTAATTCCAATTATATTCTCAGATTTTTTAGGGGGTGGGGTAAATGATGAAATATGTGAACTTTAAAAAAAAAATGTATTAGGATCAAGACCTGTGCTACCAGATTTTAAAGCAAAGTGGCAGTTCTCCAGACCATACGGAATCAAGTACAAGGCAGAAAAACCTATCGGCAGGCAAGACTGGACGTTCCATTGTAAGAGCTTTACTATTAGGCTGCACAACAAGAGAAGGAATCATTAATAAGGTTTCCCGAATCATTTATTTGTCCATTCGTCACGGGTCCATCAAATGTGTGCCAGTTACTGTGAAAGACGCTGAGCATTAGGAGTGGGTCTCTGCCCTCAAAAACCTCAAGCGGATACCTTATCCTGCGATATGCTGGCCCATAAATGGATAGTCAAGAGATAATGATTGAATGAATGAACGAATCTGGTGAGAAGGCAGGGAAACCCCAGAGAAGCCCTCAGGAAGGCCAGCTCAGCCATCCTGGGTGGGGTGGGGGACGAGGACTTTCTGGAAGCAAGACCTGGCCCAAAGGGTTGGGAGATCCAGGTAGGCAAGGCAGGGAGGGCTTTCCAGGCCCGGGCCTGGTTCCTGCACAGGCCTGAGGTAGAGGAGAGAGCCCAGGGCACCTGGGCCCAGAGTGAGGCGCGAGAAGGCCGAGGAGGGGCACGGGGCTCCACCCCACGGAGATACGGCAGGCCGGGGCCCCGCTTCTCACCCACGCCGGCTCCTGCAGAGCACAGAGTTGTCGTAAACCTGCTCTGACTTTGTGACAGCATTTGCACGTGGCAAACGCCAGTCAGACACGGACCGGGAAACCGTGCATCGGGAAAAGTAGGCGAGAGATGGAAGGTATCAGAGCTCAAAGGCAGACGGAGAGCTAGAGACCGTGGGAAGTCCTGGAAAGAGGAGGGACCTCGGCCCCATATGAAGTCCTGGAAAGAGGAGGGAGCTCAGGCCCCGTGCTGCCGGTGGGATAGAACCTCTGCGGCCAGTTGCCTCGTCTTTAAAATGGGAATAATGCATCTTTGCACAGTGAAGATGAAACGGGAAACCTAGAAAAGCATTAGTATGGGGCTGGGGCCGAGTAGGCCCCAGAACCACGTTTCTTCCCCTCCTTTCGTCATTTATAAAGACATTCACAGTAAGAGCCACGTTTTTGAGTCCTGTGCCAAGTCCTTCCACATACGTGACCTTCCCGAGCCCGCACAGCAAGCCCACGGCTCAGGGCCCAGGGACCCGAGTACCGCTTCATGCTCCCGTTCTGCAGACGCCGAAACAGGCGCTGAGGTTAGGCAACTCCCCTGGAAGGACCGGTTCCTGAACAGAGCCAGGACTTGAGCTCAGAGCTTTGGTTCTTCAGAACCCAAACCCACCGTCCCCGTGGCACACTGCCTCTTGGCTCGCGGGCGGGGGTGGCGAGCGCGCACACCGCCCACAGGAGGTCGGAGCAGAGACAGGAAGCCGTAAGGGGAGGCCATGGGCGGCAGAGCCGAGGAGAGGCAAGGGCACCTGGAGGGGAATGAAGGCTTTGTGAGAGGCATCTGGCTGCTCCGAAGGAATCTGGAAGGTTCTGCACCGAGTGGTCGGCCGCTTGCCCTCGGGCCCAGAGAACACAGCCCTTGCATTGGAGTTAGGACCTGGCCCACCGCGTCTCAGCTCCGTGACTCTGGCAAGCCTCGGCTTCCTCATCCACAAGACAAAACAGAAAAATAATGAAAGTTCAATGTCTGAGGGACTTTTTTAGAAGATTAAGTTCATTCATGGGCTTGTTGACTCACTGGTTCATCCATTCACGCTCTCAGGCCACACGTATGTCGGGTACTGACTTGTGTGCCAGGCACCGTGTCGAGGGTGGGAAGAAAACTAGGACTGACTAACCCACAGATCGGGACATCGAGATGCTGGTGGAGGAGGCTATGTGTGCGGGAAAGCTTGGCGAACTGTAGAGCATCATACAAACAGTACATAGTACTGTTACCGCTTCGGTGATGTGGGGCGGGGAGGCATGTCTTCACGCAGTAGCTCAAATATTGTTTCCAGGAGCGGAAGTTTGTTATTAACCCAAATGCCCAATGACCAAAGAACCGCCAGGCAAAGAACATACTAACAGCTCTCCTTCTTCCAAATTAAGCATAGCTATTGGGAAACATGATTTTTTTTTCTTTTTTTGGGGAGATTGGTCTGTTTGGGTGACAGAGAAAAGAGGAGAAAATCACCCTGTAGAAAGTTAATGAGAGATCTGGAAAGTGTTTGCAAATCAAACCAGCACAGAGTAGCAACTAAGCGTGAATCCATACGACCCCAGGGCCAATTATTGCAAGGAAAAGAACACAGCCCTGTAGCTGAGCATTTCGTCTGCATGATGACGAGGAACCAAGCAGGTCCCACCCGCTGCCCCAGCTCGGTGACCCGGGGGGCTGTGTCATTGCTGTGGCAGCGGGTCAGCGTGGCCAGCATGCTTCTCCCAGCCCGCCCAGAGGCCCGGTCCTCACTCTGCCTTTCATTTCAGACTACGTCAACCTGTTCAGCACCAAGTGTCATGGCTGTGATTTCCCTGTGGAGGCCGGCGACAAGTTTATCGAAGCCCTGGGGCATACCTGGCACGACACCTGCTTCATCTGCGCAGTATGTGTTTGGCCGGGGTTCTCGCTCTCCAAGGAGGGGCAGGAGGGGCCTAGTGGGGCCGCGCGGTCAGCTCTCCACATCCTTTCAGTGTGACATTCTGATATTCTGATGGTTTTTAAGAGCCGGCAGGTACCATGGCGCCTCCGTACGTCACAGTCTAGCGGAGTTTTATTACTAATAGTTACTTAGGAACCAACGTGGCCTTGTGGCTCCCCGTTCCATTAAGGAAAACAGGGTGTCCTCTCAGGATCTTCAAGCCAGCAGCTTCCTCACCGGCACGGCCCTCATAGTTGGAAGCAGCAAATGATGCTCGGGTCAGAGCCAAGCAGGCTGGTTTCCTAGCAGTTGCTGTGGATATGATGAAGTGATTCGAGCGTTTTCCCCCAGATTTTCACCCCGAAACACTGGATTGGAGCCCGTTGACTCATTCTATGAAAAGCTGAGAGAAGGCTCCTTTGATAGAACCTGCATCCCTTTACTTTCCTAAGCTCCTGACATGACAGGCCTTGACATGGGCCCAGGATGAACTCTTACCCATGTGCCGTCGAGGTCTACTCAACAGCCGGGTCATTTCCCCGTGAGACGCATTTCCCTGCGAGGGGTGGGGTTGGAGAGGGGACACGGAAGTCAGTTCACTGACGTGGAGACTCTGCTTAGATCCGAGAATTATTCCTCCCTGGGAAAGGCCTGTAATGTGAGTCTGCGATCGGTTGGACTTTACTTGGGAAAACCAGCGAGCTGCGACGACAACTGTCCTGTTTGTTTTAGCAGAGCTGCTCGAGGTGAAGTGTGGCAACGGCTAAGGCATCCACGCGGTTTAGACCGGACAATTTTATAGACTTCCGGTAGAGGACCACCCTCACCAGAAAGTCTGCTGCGCTCCGGGCTCCACGCCACGGCCACACTCCACCTTTTAGGGGGTGATGGGGTGGGTGCCCCGTGTTGACTCCGAGCCTTCGCTTGCCGGGGCTGGGGTTACACGACCACAGTCTGATGGCTTCAGCGACTAAACGCTGCTGCTCTCGGTGGTTCTGGAGGCTGGAAGTCCAGCTTCGGGTGTCGGCAGGGCCTAGCTTCCAGCCGTTGCCAGCAGTCCTCGTGTTCCTTGAGTCACAGCCGTAGGACCCCAGTCTCTGGCCCCGGGGTCACCCGGCAGCCTGCCCGCTGCGCATGTGTCCTTACGCGGCTCTCTCCGTGCGTCCGTCTCTATATGTTTCTCCTCTTATAAGGACGCTGGTCGTGTTGGATTAAGGGCTCATCTTATTTAACTCACAGCTTAATTATATCTGCAAAGATCCTGCTTCTGGATAAGGTCAGTGGTGTGTCCCTGCACCGAGTCGATTGACGGTCCCGGGAGTCGGGACTTCGGCATGTGAATTTGGGGGAGGAAACAACACAATTCAGTCAAAACACTCTGATTTTCCAGCTTTGGGAAAATGTGTTTCTAATGGCCTTTTAGGGTCCTTTACCTACATCAGGCCCTCCCCACCGAAGAGGGACAACAATGTTAATTTACGGGCTTTAAAAAAAAAAAATTTATGGGCTTTCGGGTTGCCCCTACAGAGCCACGGCTCAGTGAGGCCCGCAGGGCCCTCTGACCCCTACGTTCAAGCCGTGGCTTGTCTGAGGCTAAGACACCGCCTGCAAGCCTGGTGGCCCAACTTCTAGAAGGATCCAAGAGACTTTGGAGAAGGTCCAGGGCAGGCCGTGGCACAGAAGGTCTGTGCTCTCAGGGCAGGCTGATGTCACATGCAGAGGGCACCATGGCAAAGGGTGAGCCTGAGGCTGCTCCCTTGTGCCACTGAGTCTGGCTGAGCTTGACAGTGGCACAAACCCCAGAGAGAAACCAGAAGGAGCAGGAGAGCATAGGGTTGTTCAGGCCATGATTACAAGCAAGTTACAGTAAAAGCCTGAGAGACCCGTCGCGCCGCCAAAGGGTCTACCCGGGAAGCCAGGCAGATCCTGTCCTTTGGAGACTCAGCCTGGTGAATCCTGCGTCTTCCACCAGGATGGGCCTCTGGGCCACTCACTGCCCTGCTGAGATGTACCGAAGAGGAACATGGTTTTGGTTTTGATTTTTGGAAGGCAATCTTTTGATGGGAAAACTCTGAGGATTTTTTTTTGGTGGGGGGGCAAGGGGAGTCCTTTTCCATCACTTTATATTTCTAACTCATCTTTGATGAACATGTTTTCTTATAACTAAAACAAACAGACTTAGGAAGATCAGAACTGGCTCTTCCAGCTGATAAGCTGTTTTCCCATCAGTCAGATCTCAGGAGAGCAGATAACTTGAGGCTACTTCAATTTACCAAATATTGCTTGAGTTTGGGGAAATACAAATCTCCACCTTCAAGGAGTTTGGATCTTGAAAGGAAAACAAAGTTGGCACATACAAGCAATTATAGAACAAGACAGCCCCTCTAAAGCCTCAGGCATATAAAATGATGGCTGAGATGGGGCCCCTGGGGGCTTGGTCAATTCACCGTCCGAATCTTGATTTAGACTCAGCTCACGATCTCAGGGTTGCGAGATTGAGCCTCGCATCAGGCTCTGTGCTGAGCCTGGAGCCTGCTGAAGATTCTTTCTCCCTCTCCCCTTCCCTGCTCACCCTCTCTCTCTCTCTGTTCTTCTCTCTCAATAAGAAAAACAACAATAAAAGTAAAAAAATAAAATGATGGCTGAGAAGGGCTGTGTCAAGGTGGGGTGAGGGATTAAGCTCCTGCCTGGCTTTGGAACTTGAGTTCCAACGGAAGGGATGTGGGGCCCATCTCAGCGGGTCAGAGGTGTCTTCCTGGGGCTCCTCTCTTCCCGGGAGTCTTCCCGGCCTCCAGCCCGTCCCCACTGGTGTGGGCATCGGGGAGGAGGGCAGCAGAGGACCTGCAGGTGGTGCCACAGGCCACGGCCGCTGCTCTGTTTCGTTGCCTTCCAACACTGGCCATGACCACTACTCCTTCCTACCAGGTCCTGATGTCACTAGACCACAGAGCCCGCGGGTTGGACCTTCTGCTGAGTAGTTTGGGGGTCTCCACTAGGAAGCACCGTGCATCCCCCAGTCTCCCAGCCCAGGACACTGAGCCCGACCTTTCTATGATGTTTTCTGCCCTCAGCTCCATCTTATCAATGGGCCACCCCCGAGGCTCTGGCCCGTCCTCCCTTCTTGTTCTTTAGCCTCCCGGTAGCTCTCCAGCTCACCCCAGAGGTCTCACAAGTGGGCAGCGTTGTCCCAGACAAGGCGGGGTCTTGTAGCCGGAGCCCCAGATGTCCTCAGGCAGCTCCTGACGACTCGCTCCGGAGCCACCTGTCTCCATCCTGCCCATCTTCACGGTCGGACCTTGGGCTCGACTTCATGTTTTCACCAGCAGCTTGAAGCCCACGAGAGCCTGGTTACACTCAACATCACCGCGCCCACCTGCGATGCTTTCAGCCACTTCTGTGTTTTAAAGATTTTATTTCTTTATTTCTTTATTTGAGAGAGAGAGAGAGAGCGCACACACAGGAGCAGGCATGGGGGAGGACGAGGAGGAGCAGCTCCCCTGCTGAGCGAGGAGCCTGATGTGGGACTCGATCCCAGGGCCCCAAGATCCCGACCTGAGCCAAAGGCAGACACCTAACTGACCGGGCCACCCAGGTGCCGCTCAGTCACTTGTTTTAGGTCATTGGTTTCCAGGGCCCGTCGGCAGCCCTGAGTAATCCCAGGCATAAAATTCTCACTGGCTCAGGGGCCCACTATGGCACCAGTTTTCTTTCCAGCTGTCTCGGAGCCGTCACACGTGCAGACCTGAGATCCTCTCGAGAGGCTGATTTGTCTATCCTCGTGCCTCTGTATGTGAACTCTCCCTGCCGCCTCTTTCAGAGAGGGGAGGAGGGACAGAGGGAGAAGGAGAGAGAATCTTTTTTTTTCTTTTTTTTTTAATCTATTTATTCATGAGAGACACACAGAGAGAGGCAGAGACCCAGGCAGAGGGAGAAGGAGACTCCCTGCAGGGAGCCTGATGCGGGACTCGATCCTAGGACCCCGGGGTCATGCCCTGAGCCCAAGGGCATACGCTGAGCCACAAGAGCGGCCCTTCCTGCACCTGTTCTGATGTCAGTGTCTGGGATGTGGCCCCCAGCTGTGCTCCCTGTTTGGTGTATTCCGTGTCCTCTATGACACTGGGCCGCATCCCAGCCACTGTGACTTCCCAGCGGACTCCGACACCTTGGCCTATCCCGCACCCAGGGCCGGCCTACACACCCGTAGTCCAGCAAACGTGGAGGGCTACCTCCGTGCACGTCCGTACTCCCAGAACAATTTCAAGTAAGTGTAGCCCCTCTTGCTGGGGGGCGTGGGGAAATCGAGCTGGAGCCGGAGACCCAGCTCCCCGACTTGCCTGGTCTGCAGCTTCAGCGAGACACTTGGCTCTCGCAGCTGCCGTTTTCAGTTGTGAGATGGGGGAAAGTCATACCTTCCCGTACGTCTTCGTGAGAATTAGTGGGATCATGCAGACAGAGGGTCTGGGCTCCCGCCTGACCCGCCGTAACCTCAACAAATATTACTTGGTTTTCTTCTTTCTGTGATGACGCCATCTTCAAACTGCCCTCATGTGTTGTCATCACAGGGACATATAACTTTGCCTCTTCGTTTCCTGTAGTATCTCCCCGCATGCCATTTCCCATGTTGAACTGACCTTTCCCGTGACCGCATCCCACTGGACAACGTACGGCGGGAATTTACGTCATCGTCTCCCTGCAGAGAGACGTTTTAGTGGTTTTCGGTTTTGCGCTTGAGCCTACCTTGTCCCATGCAGTAGGTTTGGCAAGATAAACCCCTCCTGTGCGATAGGGCTCCCTCGGGCTGCCGCATCCCCCGCGGGAGATTGGGGCGATTCCCTGGGCTGTGTCCCTAGCAGGGTGCAAGGAGGCCTGACCCTCTTGGCATTGTTCACTGTTGCTTGTATTTTATTTTTTCTCTTTTACTTTGGTTGCGGTCTTGTAACATTAAAGATAACAAAAGATTGAGGGTTTTTGTTTGTTTGTTTGATTTTGTTAGATTAACAGATACCCAGTGGTCTCTCAGGGAGATTTTGATTTATTTTTCCTTTAATTATTAGTGAGGATAATTTTTTCTGATGGGTTTGTTCATTTAATCACGGTATTTTTTTTTTTTTTTGGATGTTAATCACCTCTGCGGATAGTGACTCACGAGTTTGTATTGGTTTCTTGTACCTTTTGGAGAGCATCGATGGATCATCTTCATCTTTTGTATTTTGTGTATTCCATTTAATTTCATTTGAATTTAGTTCCCCGATCCTCTTTGGAAGTCTTAAATTTTTTTGTAGTTCGACCCTCTACTCTGCTTACAGCATTAAGACTTTGGAGTGGTGAGGGGCGCCTGGTGGGCTCAGTGGGGGGGAGCATCTGCCTTCCGCTCCAGTCGTGACCCCGAAGATCAAGATCGAGTCCCGCCTCCGGGTCCCTGCAGGGAGCCTGCTCCTCCCCTTGCCTGTGTCCCTGCCTCTCTCTGTCTCTCAGGAATAAATAAACACAATCTAAAGAAAGCCCGCCAGGGCTTGGGCGGGGAGAGGTAGGCCGTGCCTCATGCCGCGCTCTCTCGCAGGTGTGCCACGTGAATCTGGAGGGACAGCCGTTCTACTCCAAGAAGGACAAGCCCCTGTGCAAGAAGCACGCGCACGCCATCAACGTGTAGGGAGCCCGGAGCGCCTGACGCTGACAGGCCGGCCGCCTGCTGCCGGCGACAGAGGAGCGAGGAGGCTGGTGTTTCTGGGGGGAAAGGGGGAGACAGGAAGCTACTGAGCCCTTTGAAGTAAGATTTTAGTCCTTCTTCTGCACACAGAGTGCGTACTTGCATAGCTGAGTCTAGAAGCCAAACGAAGATGCCTGACCCAGCTCCAGGGAGTCCGCGGCTGCAGCTGTAGGTCCCCGCTGGGCTGGGGCAGGCTTCGAGGACTGCAGGGACACTGGTCACCCTGCGGGGCGCCGCGCTCCCGGGTGGGGGAGCCGACCCGCGGCCACTGCAGGCCGCCACCGCAGGGCCATCCCCGCAGGCCACCCCACAGGCCACCCCCCCCCCCGGGGCCACCCCCGCAGGCCTCCCCCGCAGGCCACCCGCCCATTGGCTATATTTAGAGCCAAGGCCGAGGGTGGCTCTCGGCGCCTAAAAAGGAAGCATGTTCCGTTCCTTGTCCCTTGTCCCTCGGCAGGCAGGGCTGGGGCCCAGCAGGTGTCCCCGGGGACAGGGAGGGGGGCCGGGGAGGGGGCTGGAGGGCTGCGGCCCACACCCCACACCGCCTGGGCCCTGCGCCACCGCACTTCCGTCTCCCACATCCCGTGTTCCCGAAGGCTTAGCTCCTTCCTGACTTGCGCGGGGAGGTGGAGCTGCGCTTCTCCAGTTTTGCTTTGCTGCGTGAGAGGAGATCTCAAGGCGACTCCGGTGTCTTGCCTCCCGTGGGGCCGCGCTCCTACTGCACCCCCAGCCCTGGGCTGCTCTACCCCCCCTCCGCCCTCCAGCCCCCGCCCTCCAGCCCCCACCCCCGCGCCCTCCAGCTGCCCCGAGCCCTCCAGCACCCCGCCCTCCAGCCCCGCCCCTCTGCCCTCCAGGACCCCCGTGCCCTCCAGCCCCCCTCTGCCCTCCAACACCCCCTTCCCTCCAGCACCCCCCCGCCCTGCAGCACCCCTGTCCTCCAGCACCCCCGTGCCCTCCAGCTCCCCTGCCCTCCAATCCACCCCGTGCCCTCCAGCCCCCCGCCCTCCAGCCCCCCTCTGCCCTCCAGCACCCCCTGCCCTCCAGCAACCCCCCATACTCTCCAGCCCCCCTGCTCTCCAGCCCCCCTCTGCCCTCCAACCCCCCCTTCCCTCCAGCACACCCCGGCACCCCCTGCCCTCCAGCACCCCCATGCCCTGCAGAATGCCCCCCCCCCCGCCCCCCCCTCCAGCCCAAGCCAGGCTGGGAAGGGGAGCGCACTCCCGCGTCCCTAGAGGCAGGTGTCTGGGCGGGACCTGCTTGGCCTCCCCGGGCCATGGCCTTGACTGTCGGGAGGGAACCGGGAGGGAACAGGGAGGGAACAGGGCCCACGTACCTGCCCACCGCTCAGGCCGAGAGTCGAGATCATGAGATTGTCGCGGCATCATCCCTGGGGCCCGGCAACCGCACAGCTGGGGCGGAGCCGCTGGGGCACAGCCTCTCCCTCTGGGAAGCCCCGAGCCCACAGAGCCCACGGGATGCAGGCCTTCCAGGGGTGCCGGGCGATTGCCCCGGGCCCCTCCAACGCCCCGCCCCTCTCCTCGCTCCTGCTTTGGGTTTTCTCTTTGCATGTTTTCCGAGAATGCATTAGAACATGTTTTCTTCTGAGAATTGAGGCTTCCAAGGGCCTGCCTTCCTACCTAGTGTGTCCCCTCTCCCCAGGGAGAAAGAAGCCGCAGGATGCGTCCCTAAGAAGCGGCAGGAGGCCCTGGCCTTTCTCCCAAGGGGGGAGCCGTCCCCGAGGGAGCACCAGGAGGGCCTTAAATGTGTTCCTACCACAGGGCCCTTCTCCACCTGCGGCGCAGTAAGAAAGTCCATCTCCAGGACCACACAGTAAAACCTGCTGGGAGTGACTGAGATTTTTCAGGACTTGCAAACAAGTACCTTGGAGCATTCTGTTATTTTTGGAAAGTTCAAATATACGGGGATAAGGAGGTCGCTGGCTGTACAGAAAAGCTCTAGGAAAAAAGAAAAAAAAAGGTTTTCTCTTAAAGCACAAACGAAAACACGTTTTCAGGGACTGGTCTCGAGAAAAGGAAGAAAAGTTCCTGAGAGTTAAGTCTCCAAAAATACCTTTTAAAAGGCCTCATGCACACACGGCCGTGCCCGCGTGCACGTGCGATCATTTCAAAGTACCTGATGGATGGAACGAGAAGGGAGGCCTCCCGGAGGACTTCGTCGGGTCACTAACTGATTCGGGTTTTCCACATCTCAGAGCGAGTGTCGATCCGAGGGACTCTCATTCACCAAAACACAAAAGAAGGGCAAAACCATCTTAAAGGCAGCAGGAGAAGGAGGTAGCTCTGATTACCGGGTTCCCTCGGTGTTTGCAGGGTGGGTGTAGCTTTGGGGTTAAGGTGGGATCTACTTCAAGGTAACATCAGAGTGTCCTAGGACGCCAGGCAATTTCTAATAGTTCCTCTGGGGAGTACACGTTGGATCTACAGTTCTTGTCTCCTCATTGTTGACGTTTATGTAACACTTAGAAACCTTAACTTTTTGCAATGGAGTGACTTGTGTCTGCAGTGTTCCTGTCAGGAATGTAGCTTTTATAATGTTAGCGTTTCAACCTAAGTACTCTTGCTTTGGGATTTTTTTTTTTTTTAATTTTCAGATTTCAAAAGTGGAAAGTAGTGTGTTAGACGTGTGCACAAAAATGTTTTGCATGTTTCTTTGTTTTGTTTTGTTTTTTTGCTTGTGTGAATCTACTTTTTAGCACAATAAAACCTAAAAAGGATGTGCAAATACAGATTTTTCTGTGTTAAGGTTTTTTTTTTTTCACATGACACCAAAAGCAGATTATTTCTGTGTGGCTGCAAAAAAAAAAAAATAAAAGTTTGAGACAAAACAAAATGTCCTGTGGAGTATGAACGCACATAAAACTCACTTGCTCTGTTGGCTGTCTGGCCCAACAAGCAGTTTAATTGACTCGTTTCAACAGACAGAGATATGCGAATAATACAAATATCTTGCATACAAAGGGAATTTACCACGTAAATAATAAAGTGAAGACCAAGCTTTGCTTTTTTCTTTCTGGAAAGGTTTTTTTATTTGGCTACTAGGTGATGAAATATTTCAGATTTATTTATTTTTATTCTAAATGGCTTCATTTCTAGAAAAGTTGCTGTATTTTCTTCCATGTCTTTTGTTTTGAGATAAGTTCCGAGAAACTCTCTCAAGGCAATTTTTTTCTTTTTTTTTTAAAAAGGAAGACCTTTCAGGGGATATCATGCTCCACAAAACCAATTCATTCTTTGTTAAGGTATTCTGTTTCCAGGCATTACATAAAAAGAGAAATTTTTCACAATTTACTTGAGTTTTTTAGCACCTCAATCAGATTTTAGAAGAGCTGTGCAATTGCAAGAAGGAACAAGATACTATTTTAGCACTTTTTAAAGCTGTAGCAATTTAGATGCAGACACCCGGCCCCCAGGCTCCTAGAATCACAGACTGTAAAGCTGGAGGGCCTCTAAGAGCCCCTGGGCATTTTCCAGATGTGGGAGCGGGGCCCCGGAATGAGCAGGGGCTTTGACACGTTAAGACCAGGGCTCAGGTCAAGGCTGATCTAGCATCACTGCGGTGACACTGGGAGAGTGTCTCTCATCTCTCTGCAAAGTGGAGGTAATGACACTTGCCTCACAGGTGTTTTGAGAGCCAAATGCAGTGACTTTTGTTGGAAATACCAACAGGATCATCAGCGTTACCAGCAATGGGGTGGGCCCATCCTTGGATTCCTTAAGTCCTTCTGCGTGTCCCTTCAGAAAGAGATGCTTGGGGGAAGCGGGCAACAAGAATGCCTATCACACGGGGCGCCGGGGCTCAGTGGGTTAAGTGTCGGCCTTCGGCTCAGCTCATGATCCCGGGGGGCCTGGGCTCGAGCCCCACCATGGGCTCTCTGAGCGGCGGGGAGCCTGCTTCTCCCTGCGCCTCTGCTGCTCCCCCTGCTTGGGCTCCCTCCCTCCCTCCCTCCCTCCCTCTCTCTCTCTCTCTCTCTCTCTCTTTGTCAAATAAGTTAATTAAAATCTTTAAAAAAGGGATCCCTGGGTGGCGCAGCGGTTTGGCGCCTGCCTTTGGCCCAGGGCGCAATCCTGGAGACCCGGGATCGAATCCCACGTCGGGCTCCCGGTGCATGGAGCCTGCTTCTCCCTCTGCCTATGTCTCTGCCTCTCTCTCTCTCTCTCTCTGTATGACTATCATAAATAAAAAAAAAAAAAATCTTTAAAAAAGAGAAATGTTACACAAAAAGAGAAATGTTACACAAAAAGAGAAATGTTACACAAATAGCCCAGAAATATGAACCACCCAGATCAGTTTGGTATAATTACCTTGTACCAGAATTTCTGCCCTTTTTCTTTTTCTTTTTCTTTTTTTTTTTTAAATTTCTTCCCTTTTCACAGAATTGTTTATTGGTACATTCATTTGTTCTTTCGACAGATGTTTCCTGAGCACCTGCTATATGCCAAACGCTGCTCTGGACCCTGGGAACATAATAGTAAATAAAAGAGACAAAAACCACTATTCTCCCGGAACTTAGGTTCCAGCGGTTTGGAATCAGCAAAACAGGATGATAACTGACTGCTGTTGGGTTGGTTCTGAAGAGAAATACATGATCATTTAAAGCTGCTCCAGGAGTATCCGCTGGCATTCAGTGGGACTTAGTCTTTTTTTTTTTTTTAAGATTTTATTTATTTATTCATGACAGACACAGAAAGAGAGAGAGAGGCAGAGACACAGGCAGAGGGAGAAGCAGGCTCCATGCAGGGAGCCCGACGTGGGACTCCATCCCGGGACCCCGGGGTCACGCCCTGGGCTGAAGGCGGTGCTCAACCGCTGCCCCCCGCCCCCCCCCCTCCCCGCCGGGCTGCCCTGCACTTAGGCTCCTTAATGATACAGACCTGGCACGAAGAAGGGGTTCTGGGTGGGCCCTGGGATGTGGCTGCATCTGCTGGGCCCCCAGGGCTTCAGCCCCCGTGGCTGGCCCTCACCTGTCGCCTATTGCCTGGATGCAGCCGGTGGGACCGGCTGGAGAGCACCGCAGGGCCGGCGTGGGCTTCCCGCCCCCCCACTTCCCGGCCGAGCTCGCGGGGCGGCCCCCGCGGCGTTCCCGTCCCTCCCCGAGAGCCTCTCAACACCTGGGCCACCGTATGTGGTTGCTGTTGTTGCTAAAAAGCAGATTTAGTTTTCAGAGCGGCCTCAGGCTCACAGCGAGGCTCCCCAGGTGCCCTGCTCCCGCGCCACACAGCACCCACCCGGGCCTCGCTCAGGCGTCCCGGGCCAGTGACAGCGGGTGGCCGCCTCTCGCAGCTCCTGACCGCACGGAGCTCTGGCCTGGCAACGTGTCCCGGCGGCGGCCGTTCAGCCTGCAGCCAAGCCTGCTGTGGGGACGGGGGACGAGCGACAAGCGGGTGATGCTGTGACCTGAGACACGTGGGGACACCCAGCAGCTGGGCCTGCAAGGCGCCACTTGGGCCGCACGGGGAAGACCTTGCTGGGCAGGTGACACCTGGGCTGAGGTGGGGCTGACGGCCCCGGGGGGCCCGGGTCGGGGTGGCAGGAGGGTGGCCAGGGCCGTTGGGGGAGGGCGAGAACTCCCACTTGCAGAGAAGAATATATTCGGCTCGTCCCGGGGCACCTGCCGGCTCGTGGGCTGCGAGCCCCGACTCTTGATGCAGCTCAGGCCGTGATGCTGGAGTGCGAGGCCGAACCGGGGTGGGCTCCCCTCAGGGTCCTCCCTCTGCTCCGGCCCTGTCCCCACCCTGCTCGCTCCCTCACTCAAAAAGCAATTTTTTTTTTAACTTTTCCTGCAATACATTTCACTTGAAAAAAACCATCGAGACTGTCCATCCAGCAGTTCTGGCTGCATATGGCAAAGCTGGCTCCGCGCGGTTGTGTGAAGGGTGGGAGGCCACTCTGTGCACGCGGCCCACGCCGGCCTCCAAAACGTGGCAAACAGCCCCACGCTGTGCTCGCAGCCACGCCAACCGCACGCGCGTCGTGTCCTGCTTGACTGGAGCCCTACCACACGTACTGCCTGGAGACCTGCCGTCTTCTGGAAACCGTTCACGTTTCAACTACAAGCTTCACAGTCGGGTCCTGCCTAAACCCCGACGGGTGCCGGCTGGCTCAGTGCCGAGCATGTGGCTCTTGAGCGCAGTGTCATCACTCAAGCCCCAAGATGGGTGTACAGGTTATTTTTTATTTATTTTATTATTCATTCATTCATTCATTCATTCATTCATTCATTCATGAGAGACACAGAGAGAGGCAGAGACCCAGGCAAAGGGAGAAGCAGGCTCCATGCGGGGAGCCCGACGCAGGACTCAATCCTGGGACCCCGGGGTCATGGCCTGGGCCCAAGGCAGACGCTGAACCACTGAGCCCCCCAGGGATCCCTAGAGATTATTTAAAAAAATAGATTAAGAAACCCCATAAAATCCATATTAAGAGATATCTCAATAATAATGATCCTAAATTAATCTACTTATTGAGCTCGTGGGAATAGGTTGAGCCATGAATTTTGACAAGGCCTGGAGCTGCTTTTCTGATGGGTAAACATCTGCATCTTCGGGCGCCCCCTCAGACCCTCAGACCCGCATATCCGGGGTCAGCCTCCTGGCCCACCTGAAAGCCTCCCCCGAGGCCGAGGCCGGAGGAGTGGCCGTGGCTGTAGTCCTGCCTTCTCTTCCCCAGGTTCCCTTCAGGCAGGTGCTGGGTTCAAGAAGCAGGTCTGCGAACCACAGCGAACTACCAGAACCTTCCCCTGAGGTTTGCTTGAACCCGGAGCTTGGAGGGAGATGGGCTTTGCCCTGGCTGGCGGCTGAGCTGCGAGGCCGCTAGTGCCAAGGCAGGAGGGCACAGAGCCAACGCACCGAGAACCGAGGTTAGACGTGAGCAGCACGGAGCCTGGGGCCGGGGCCTGCAGCTCTTCATTGATTCAAGGCCTGTCCCCTCGCCCCTGGAGCTTGTTTACATTGGGTTTCTGTCACTTGCAACCAGGAGCCCCCCAACTAGTTCAGGGTGAACTCAGCCCCAGTAACCTGCCTGCCACTCCTCACCCCTGCCGTTCGTCTGAAGAGACAGGGTGCTTGGTGCTTGGTCTTGCGCACGTAGCCTAGGACCAGTCCCCGTCCTGCTGCCGGCACCTCTTCCCCCAGGAGTCCCGGGCCTGCCCGGCCGAGTCACCACCGCGTTGCTCCCCGCAGGGGATGGCACCCCGACACTGCACCCGGAAATCTGGGAGTCACCGGGTCGCTCTCCCGCACACTGCCTGGTTTATGTCCTCACCTGTCTTGGAGAGTTCAGGACCCTCCTGGCTCCAAACGGCTCCCTCGCGGTCAGCTCCCCAGCTCCCGGACCTGGGCCCCCCCCCCCCCCGCAACCCCCTCCCTCCCACCACCCGTAGTGAGATCTTCATAAATCTGACCGTGCGACCTCCTGCTTCCCCCGACAGATGGCTGCCCGCCACCCCTCAGTGGAGCCCAAAGTGGCCTGCACACGAGACCCCACACGCCAGCCCCATTGCTTTCCCTGCCTGTCGCCCTGTCATGGCCTTACCCTCTGGTGCCAGCCTCCCTGGGGCCAGCCTTCTGCCCTCAGTACTTCCACAGCCTTCTTGCACTTTCCCATTACTTAATAACGGACTGTTTATCCAAGTCTTTCTCACCTGTTTACACAAGAAGCAGCTAGAAGCAACAGCCATTTGGAGCACCTTTATGGGTTAGCCAAACTGTGAAAACTGAACGCTTTTCCACAGCAGCGTAAGCATTGGTCACCATCTCCCCCAACCCCATCTATGGCTCGGCAGTGCGCTGGGGAGATTTAGGACTGAAATGGCAAAAGCATGGCACCGTTGATGCGGCTTAGCTGGGAGCCGAGTTCCTTCTTTCACAAAGAAATCCCATTTAAAAAACCAAAACATTTCATTAAGTAAATTCTGAGGGCTGCAATTCCTTTTGCATGTCAGCTGTCCTCTTCCTTGAGCCCATCTCAAAGTCTCATTGATGCATAAAAGTAGGTATAAAGAGACTATTTCAAAAGAGTTTGCAGATTCAGGGGGAGAATCCAGTTACTAGAGTCTTATCTTTCACTTCTAATGAAGCACTTTGAATGCCAGAGGGTCCTTGCATTTGCAGAATTGGTGAAAGGCCTCCAGTGTGTGCCTGCGGCCCAAGCTAGACGGCCAGCAGTGAGGGCACATCCATTCTGCGTGTTGTCATCACTACAGACACCCCTGCAGGGTCCCCTTCCACGCTTGTGACTCTTCGGCTAAGGAGGCACTGAAGAAAAGTAGGCAAAGGTTGGGTAAGGACCTGATCCGGTTTGGGATCCAGGTTTTATGGGTCCATCTTTAAGAAAAAGACTATAATAAAATTCCAAACACCAAATTAATTCTAAAACCAAGCAGTCATTTAAAATGAGAAGAAAGAATCAGAACAAATGATTAGAACCATGGGATCGCTAGGTCTCTTTCTTCTGAAAGCTCTTCAAGCAGATTGTCAGGAAAGTGTACATATGACTGCTCCCTGGGGAGCCCGGGGGATCAGCAGTGGAGCGTCTGCCTTCAGTTCAGGCCGTGACCCTGGGGTTCCGGGATCAGGTCCCACAGCGGGTTCCCTGCAGGGAGCCTGCTTCTCCCTCTGCCTGTGTCTCTGCCTCTCTCTGTGTGTCTCTCACAAATAAATAAAATCTTATAAAAAAAAAAAAAAGGAGGAATGCTCCCCAGTTGTAACCTGACTTCCCTCTCTCAATCTAGAACATTCCAGCCCCTCAGCATTCACAGGGGCCTTTGAAAGTGAGGGACCCTGACGCTTAAGCTTCACTAGTTTCCTGGTAAAGCTAGCCTGGACCCAGGCCAATAGAATGAAGCCATCTGGGGATCATGATTGCCTGGCTCATGCTCTGGTAGGAATTGGCAATATTTGTCCAGAGCTGTCTCCAGAACCAGGACAGAGACATGCCTCAAAGTGGGGAGAGTAAATCAGATTACTGAGTGAGGTAAGGCTTGAAATGGGCCCTGACTCGCAGCCTGTAGCTCCTAACAGGTGGTTGTATCTTTCTACCCTCTTCTTAAATTATTCCCAGCTGATAAGCCCAGATTTGATGGAAAGGTAACGGAGGCAGTAAGTAAGCTGTGGAATGGCAATATAATATTAGGTCGGAGGTTTAGGAGGAAGGACCAGAGTGTCGCACAAGAAGCCCCAGGCACTGGCTCAGCCTGAACCATGGATATCAGGTCCTTTTTGAGATGCTTGGAATCATTAAAATGGTAAGAATCATCTCTAAGCTTGTAGATTAACAACCAGAATGTGACTTCAGGGGAAAGTAAATAAGCTTTTTCTTTTTCTTTTTTTTTTTTTTCCATGCACCTTCTCTGTATCAAGGACAGTGGTTGGCACTTATGAATCTTTTTTCACTGAATCTTCATGACCCTGGCAGGTCGGGAAGCCAGAGGTCAGATAGGTTAAATACTCTCCTCAAAAAGTACAGCTTGAATTGTATTCTTCCCATTAGGGACTCAATGTGAAGTCCTGTCCGTTATACAGTTTCAAAGTTCCTGTCTTGAGTGGAAATACGATATTCTCCTCAAAGTCCTGGGAGAAGACAGTTGAGTTCAGGTCCACATTCACGGAGCCTCTACTTGGAGCCTGGCCTCAGGCTAAGTAGCTATATATTGTGAGTTCAGAGGTTGATGAGGCACAGTTCCTGCCCTAAAGAGCTCACAGTCTGGTGGAAGAATCTCACGAGTTCCCCTGTGATTTCACTATCCTATGGTAATAAATGCTTCTCCAGCTTTTCTGCAAAGCAGACTTATAAGCAAAGGGCCACCAACATACAAAAAAAACAACATTCCAGGGACCCTATGCAATTCTGAAATTTCTTTTATAATCTAATTTTTAGCTTTAAAAAAAAGGTACGCTCTTTGCTTTTGTTTTTTGTTTTTTTGTTTTTACACCCTTTGCTTTAAGTCATTTATTATTAGGTAAACCGATGCCCTGGAGAAGATGCCCCATAACATCATGTACTCCATGCCCAATGCTAGGTACTCTGGACTGAGAAGCAGAATGCGAGGTAAATGATAGGCCAGAAATAAGCTTGAGGTGCCACGGGGCCAGTCAGGAGGGACATAGTTCAGCCTGGGGTGGGCAGCGAAGGCTTCCTAGGGAAGGAAATTCCTGAGCCAACGCTGGAACGGAGAACTGGAGCCCAGCCCAAGCTGCACCAGAGCTTCTATACTAATTACTGAACTGTGCTGGGCTGTATTTGAAGTAAGTCTCATTAAGAGTTTTACAGTTTGTTTTCTTTCCCCTTCAACATAAACACTGATGGACCGATCACTTTCTAGAAGGAAAAACAAAGGTATCGAGAATTAATTGAGTGTTGACTCTATGCCAACTGGTTTCCATATATTCTCAGGTCATCTTCACATCGGTCTCATTAGGTTTGATATTAGTTACTTGTCCCCGTGTTACAGAGGAAGAGCCTGGGATTCAGAGAGGTTGACCAAGTCCACACAAGGTCAAAAATCAAGAAGTTCAGCCAGAATGCTGACTCTAAAGTTGGTGTTCTGCGCTCCGTATCGTACTGCTTAGCTCGTTCTGAAGTGTCTCTCTGCTGGGTGGGGGCAGTAGCAGGCCAGAAAACGGTGGATTGGCTTCAAGTTTTGAGGACAAAAGGAAAGAAAAACATACGTTTTCCACGAGCGATTTGGCCATCTCCTTTGGTCATGGAAAGTTCTGGAAAGGGACTTCTGGGATACTCCTCTGGCTGGCACTGCAGCACCCGACCTCACCAGGCCAGATCTGCTGAATCTGGACTTGGAGAAGTAAGGGTTCATGGGACATCCTCTGGGCGTGTCCTCTGAGGTCTGCTTTATACAGTTTATAATTTGCTGTAAACAGCCTTGCTGTTCCTAATTAAACCTGTACGATCATGCCTGAACTTTTAGGAAACGAGGGCTCCTTTTTATGGTTCTCTTCTCAGCGGTAAAACCAGAGCCCTCTTCAGCTCGACGAGCCTCCGTAACCTGCGAGGCCTTGATCCCGAGACTGCCCCGCACTCTAGAAGGGCGCGGTGCTCAACAGATCGGGGTGGTGGGGGGACTGCTAGTGACCCCGAGCCCTCTCTTCCAGAGGGATGGACCGCAGTTCTATTTAGCAGGGCTCGAGGGCACCCCGTTGGCTGGTTCTGACGGTTTTCATGCTACGATCAACGATCAAACGGGAATACTGATCTCTCAATTAAAAGCTGCTGGCTGGGAGTCGTTTTTAAAGAAGCAGTGGCTCAGAATGACTACCTTCTGTCTCAGACTCAGGGACTGGATAAAACCACCTTAGCCTGAAGCTTAACAGATGTAATTTTTTAATTAAGAAAGCTATACGTATTTAATAAAATCCAAAAAAAAAAAAAAAAAAAAACAACATATAAACAGGAAGAAGAAAAAAGCAATCCTAGTCCCACTACCTGGAGACAACCACTATTAGTATTTTGGCTTATTTTCTAGGGTTTTATTTTATTTTTATTTTCTACTCTTTAAAAACTGTATTATTTATTTTACTGTGGTGAGAACACTTATCACGTAACTGTAATGTTATACCTCGTGAACAGCAACCCTCTATTTCTGGCACTTTGACACGTCCACCAAGACTTCGCTGGTAGCAAACTATAGCAGTGATGCCTGATAGCTGTCTGTCTGCTCTTTGTTTTGCATGGTGAGAACAGGAACAGAGAAGAGTCGGTTCGGGAGACGGGCTCAGATACGGTTCAGGAGGCCCAAGCCGAGCAGGTCACAGGCGCTATCACCGGGGCCAACACAACTTTCCGTGAGGTTGGAAATGTCCTCTAGCCACACTCTTCCACGATGGTCACCACTAACCTCATGTGGCGATTGAGCACTAGGGGGCCTAGGCTGAGAGACTGAATTTTAATTTTATTTACTTCGAACTGAGTTAAAATGTACACAGTGACACACGGCCAGTGACTATCGCACCCCCTGCAGTTCAGGCCCCCGCAGGCGCTTAGAGATGGGTCGCTTGCTGGTCCCAAAGTGGGCGACGGGCAGGGACTGACACTTGGCACCAGCAGGCCGCATCCGTCATCTCCCATAATGACGTAGCTCAGAATACTCCTCAGCGATGACAAGGGCCACTCCAAGAAAGAAAAATACGGAGACGGGCTCACAATTAGTCTCTGGAAAGGAAGTCGGTCATTAGCCACCTTCTGACATCCTAGCAATTAGCCAGTCCTGGGAGAAGAGCAGGTATCTCCAGAGAGGTGCCAAATAAATAGGAGATAAGAGACTATAAAAATGAAAAGCCTTTCGGTCTTTCATCACAGGATAATCCAATGCATGTGAATTAATGGCAAAAGGCTCGCTAATAGCCTCTGTGAGGAAATAGGAGCAGTGTAGCAGGATATCCTTTTTCCGCACTAAAGCACCCAATTCTTTCAATTTTATATACAGCGGAAGCAATTAATTGTACTAGAAAGAAATCCACAGCTGGCTTTTCCTGATGGCCCCATAAGCTACGAGCACCATTGTTCAGCTTCCGGGATAGATGTAAAGTCATTCTACTGCGCCGCCGAGATTTTTATGATTGTTTGGTTTGACTTTTCCAAAGACAAAAACCTGGGTAACATCCACGTTACAATTCTTCTGGTCGTTGCATGTTTTCAGTATAAGCAGCTGTCAAAAAGTTACTTTTTTATTTGTAATATAACCCATGCCTGTGACTCGATGGCCTTTCTTCTGAACTTTGTGACTGAATCCCAAGATATTCACTTTTGTTTTACATGTTTATATACAGTTGAACTGTGCTGTTTCTGCTTTTGTGGTTAACATTCATAGTGTGGCTATTCGAGGATTGTGCATAACAAACAAATAAGATTATATGTCAAAACCTAGAAACTCAGCATTTCAAACTATTGGCCTGTATGGTGTTGCTTTGCCTTGTAGATGCCTTAAAACACACTGTATTTCATCAATTCTTAGATGCACATTTTTGGACATTCCATCATCTTTGAAATTCGAATGTCTTACAACAGATAATGTGTCAGAGTTTAATTTAATTGGCAGTGTTTTTCTTTCCTAGTTGTACATGAAATAATGCTTCTTACAACCGATAACATCTTAGTTTTGATGAAATATGGTGTGTATATGGTTAAATTTTTATTAGAAGGGTGTATTTTTGTAAGTATAACAATGAAACAGTTTTTGTTATTTTTTAATATAGTTTTTTAAATATTTTATTTATTTATTCATGAGACACAGAGAGAGAGGCAGAGAGACACAGGCGGAGGTAGAAGCAGGCTCCATGCAGGGAGCCCGATGCGGGACTCGATCCCAGGACCCCGGGGTCACGCCCTGAGCCAAAGGCAGATGCGCTTAACTGCTGAGCCCCCCAGGCAACCTGAAACAACTTTTGTTATTAAGAACATCCACTTTGATCAAATAAATAAAATTTTTGATTAATCACACATCTCACATGGGATTCTCACTGACTTAATTCTGACAAATACGCATCCTGCCATTTTCATTTCCCCCAAATGCCCTGAAAGGTATAAGGTATTTTTTTTTTAAGATTTTATTTATTTATTCATGAGAGACACACAGAGAGAGAGAGAGGCAGAGGGAGAAGCAGGCTCCATGCAGGAAGTCCAACGTGGGACTTGACCCTGGGTCGCCAGGATCACGCCCTGGGCCGAAGGCAGGCGCTAAACCACTGGGCCACCCAGGTGGCCCAGGTATAAGGTATTTAATGTTATACAATAAGATACGTTACACGTATATAGTACATGTACGTATTATTATATGTTAACATTATGTAAAATGTATAATGTTAATTAAAAAGCTGGTTCTTGGGATCCCTGGGTGGCGCAGCGGTTTGGCGCCTGCCTTTGGCCCAGGGCGCGATCCTGGAGACCCGGGATCCAATCCCACATCGGGCTCCCGGTGCATGGAGCCTGCTTCTCCCTCTGCCTGTGTCTCTGCCTCTTTCTCTCTCTCTCTCTGTGACTATCATAAATAAATAAATTAAAAAAAAAAAAAAAAAAGCTGGTTCTTCAAGCAAGCCTGGGATGAGGCTCCCTGCCTGCAATTGGGGTGGTAGCTTTCTGGGGTTCAGCAGGGCCAGGTGGAGGTATTAGGCTGCATAACCCCAGGGAGCACCTTTCCTACGGAGCAGGATCCAAATGGTGTCAAGTCCTGCTACATAAGCACCCTGATGCTCAGTGCAGTGACCACGGCAACCGTGCTAAGAGCCAGGGAAGGGAGGGCAGAAAGGAGGGAGGAATGCCCTCTCTGACCTTGAGGCAGCCCGGCAGATGCGCTGAGGAGTTTGGGACCACCTCTGACCCTGGTTGGACTTTGAAAACAAAGGATTGGCAGAGGCAAGGCTTTCGCAATTACAGTGGTAGGCCCCAGCGTGGGGCTGCTGTTTTGAGACCCCCTGCATGCTGACAGTCTTTACCTATCCTTCCCCAGGCTGGGGGGCTCGGAAGCCCCTACTCACACGTAAGAGAATCAAGGTATAAAATCTTATTTAGGAGAGACACCTAAGAAACTATGAAAAAAAAGAGATTATGAAAAATGTCAATGATATAGAGAGAAAAGCCTAAGGGGTTTAGGATGGAGCCATCTAGGAGGACTCCCACAAGAGGCGGTACTTGGGCATCGCAGGCAGGAATCACATCAAAAGAATGAATGTGGCCCATGTTGCAGGGTCAGAGAGACCAGCCTAACAGAATATTGCCACACGTCGGTGGCTCCCAGATGTTTGATTACAGTATTGTTTCATTAAGAGAAAGCTGGAAAAACTGAGCAAGAGCAGTTAAAGAGGGAATGACCAAGTCGGAGGACAGCTCGTACAATTCAGGTAGATAGTGAGGAAGACAGGTGTCAAGGTGGGCAGCAAACTACATGTAAAATAATCTACATTTTTATAGAAACACTGACAGGTATTGGCTGCTGGTTGTATATCTGTATGATTATGCTTCCCCGTGAAAGAAGTGAGGAAGTTGTCTTAAAGAGCATATAGAACTCTAAAACTCAAGTTGTATTTATTGAAAACCAGCTGTTGGAATTCAAAGTTAATGATACAACCCTGCCTTAGTTGATAAAAACAAAATAAATGAGTAAGGGCAAACTAGCAGTAGAGAACAAAATGAAGTATCAACAATCTTCAGGGCAATAAACCTTGACTCAGAAGCAAATATCAAATGAAGGAGTTATCTGCAGGTCTTTTTTTTTTTTTTTTTTTTTTTTTTACTAGATTTTAAACCTTTAGAAGATAGGAGTCCAATAAAATCCCAGTGCATTCAGTCATTCATCCACTAACCACCTACTCCTGTGCCAGGCCATATGCTAGATCCTGGGGATACAGGGGAGTGAAAATAAGATGGTCTCTATCCCCCAGAACTTTGTGTTCAGCAGAAGGACAGGCACCCCCAGCGTGTGTGGTGGATAAACCAGAATGCCTGGTCGCATCGGTGGCACCCCCCACCCCTGGGACACATCTGGGTAACCATGCAGGCCACAGAGAGCAGGTGCAGTACAGCTGCTCATGACTCAGCACTCCTGATCCAGGACTGCACTTCCCCCGTTATCTCAGCCCGGATCTTTACCACGACACCTTGTCTTCCTTCAACTAGCCATTCACAAGGTAATCACCCTCAGCTCCAGAGGCAGGGGTTTCTGCGCTTCTGGTCCCAAAGAAATACTTGAGTAGAACTGGTGTTTAGGAGCAGCGAGTAGAATCAGATATGGGTTTTTACACACACACCTCCTATACTTTGTTAACCAGATAAAAGCAAACACACACACACATAATATATATAGTTGTTTTTTGTTGCTGTCTTTGTTTTTAAAGATTTTATTTATTTATTAGAGAGACAGCGAGAGAAAGAGCATGACAATGGCAGGGGTGAGTGGAGAAGGGGGGGGGAGCAGACGCCCCATTGAGCAGGGAGCGCCATGTGGGGGAGGATCCCAGGACCCTGGGATCATGACCTGAGCCCAAGGCAGACAACCGAAGGAGGCACCCAGGCGCTCCAGTTGTGTTTTGGTTTTATCTGGTTAACAAATAACCAAAGTACAGTAAGTCATAAATCCACTGCTCTCGGGAAAGGGAAAGGCAGGGTGAGGGACTGCTAAAAATGGAGAAGGAAAAGATTTACTGCGGAGCTGGGGTGGGGAGGCCCCAGCTCCAGGTGCCAGGTGAGAGGAACTCCAGGCCTCTAGGCAGTGCCTGATAGCCAGAGAGCTGAGCAAACAACAGGTGGTAGTCCGGGAGAGCAGCAGGCATCAGGACGTCCAGCCCGAGGTAATGGGTAGAGGAGGGCACATGGGCAGAATACGGGCAGAGGGAATCTGGAACAAACAGCCGGAGGTCACTAAGTGTTGCCACCAAGGGAAACCGTGCACAGCAGAGTGCATTGCAGGGCTGGGGCCGACTCGAGAGAGCAGAGTCCAGGCAGGCAGAGAAACCTCAAGTTCCACATGGGTTGGGAGGCCAGGGCTTCAAGCACAAGGAAAGGGCTAAGAAAGTCAGTTCTAAGAAAGGTGCCGCGGTCGGGGCTCCCCAAGCACGTCTGGGTCCTGGCTTGGGCCTGGGGCTCTGGGAAGCCTTCCTGCCACAGGGCCAGGGGATGACGAGGGTCTGTGGACAGGGGTGCGCCCAGAGCATGGACAGGAGGACTGTGACTGCGGCTGGGTGGGATCGAGGGGTGGCTACTCTGCAGCAAGAGCCTCGGTGAACCATCTTTTAATCCCCGTACACAAGCGCTTTGAAGCAAACAGGAGTAGAAATGGAAAGAGGTGATTGAGAAGTCAAAATAGGAGGAAAAGTAAAGAAGTCCGTTACCAAGAAAAGGTTGAGATTTTTGAACTGTACTTTGGGCACTGATTTGTAGATGACCACCTTGTTCTTTTTTTTTTTTTTTTTTTTTGACCACCTTGTTCTTAAACACAACTTCTGTTTCAGCTTGTTCCTTCTAAACCATGACAGGCGTTACTAACCAGTACAAGAACGTGTCAGTGTCCACGCTGAAAAATGTAGCTGTTTCCTCTCTTTGCGATGCTTTTGTCCATCTAACACTGGGTTTTAAGCGAACCTCAAGTCTCACCGTGCCCAGGGCATTGCTGCCCTCGCTCCTCCTTGCCGGGCTCTGACTTCTCCCCGTAGCCACAGCCTTAGTGCTGCCTTTGCCTCACACAATCTTTACAACAGGAAAATGACTTTGGATAGATTAACTTGGATCAATCTAGAACTACCGCCTTCCCTGAAAATGGTATAACCCAGTTGCCCTGACCCACCCTTATCCTTTTCAACATAGTCCATGCCAACCCTTAAAAGCTCGGTCCTTAATGACAAGGTTCAGAAATGCTTAGAGGAAATTCTATCCTTATCTCGCCCATTTGTTTGAGAGATATGAGCACTTGTGTGCCAGGAGCTAGGCTCTGAGGAAGCAGCTGAGAACGAGATGGACAAGGTCTTTGCTCTCATGGAGTTTACCTTCTGGGGGATGGGGGTGGGCGGGGAGGGCAGAGAAACTCAGACCATAAACTGATAACCAACCAAACAAGGTCATCTCAATTAGTAAAAAATGGTATAAAGAAAACAAAATTGGGCCGTGTTGGGTGCTAATTTAAGACAAGTGATCAGGGAAGGTGTCTTTGAGCACATGGGGGCTGTAGAAGGGTCATTTTACATTCCCAACTAAGGCTCCGTGATTGGAGTACGCAGCCTCGACTCTTGGGGCCTTATACCTCAAACTGTGCAGAGAAAAAAAGCCCACGTCCAGCCACCCTATTAACATGCTTAACAGAAAGCTGTCACGTTAGAGAACGTTCAATGTGTTAGATCTGTTAAACTTGGACCTTGAAGTGTTGCCTGAATCTGGGGGTCAGATAATAGGTGTCCAGATGTCTCCTTGGGCTTCCTGTCTGCTCTGCTCATTTAGTGGGCAAACTGGAGAAACAGGCTGGCGTGCATGCACATGCCAGGAACTAGAGGGCACGCTGTGCCTGGCTCAGGTGTAGGCAGGCAGGTTGCCGGCTGCGAAAATGCTAAGGTTTTAAGCTTGGTCACCGGGTGGGCTTTCTCTACGGAGAACAAAAGGATGTTGAGTAAAGTCTGAAAGACTTGAACAGAGGAGAGGCAAAGGCGTCATGACTTGCAATGTGGGGCCTCTGTTTTGCTGCCATTTCTACACATAACAAAACCCGGGCAACACCGATTTCTACGTTTCAGAAATCTGATGTACTGAAGTTTTAGCCTGAGATTCTTGTCTATTTTATGGACTGATTCATATGCCCCCAAATCAAAGTAGGCTTCAGAGGGTATATTAACACACTTGTCATGACTTTATCTGCCATGACACATTGCTCAGCATAGTCAGTGAGTTCTTTGGCCAATGTGTCTGAATCTCCTTAAGCAAAAGGTCCACTCTTTCCCCTGAAATTAAAGCAGAAATATCAAAAACTCGAAAGCGACGTTTTAATTGATGCACGAAAACTCTTATCGCACATCCTCCCTGCCCAGCAAGACACTACAACCCGTGACTCTCAAACTTGAGATACCCCAAGAGTTCATTAAAAAAAAAAAAAAAAAATTAAGAGAATAACCAGAGTTGAAAACAAACAAACAAACACTTGGAATTATAGAAGGTATCTGAGGCATCAAGGACAATGGTGGTTTGAAAAAGGGAGGAGGAAAAGAAAAAAAAGTCTTTAAACAAGAATGTAAAAGAATTTAGACATTTAAACAAGATTAAAAGGGAATACTCTGGAATCTAAACATCTCTTTAGGAGAGAATGTATAAAAACAAATAGTGCCTGGCACATTCTTTTTCTCCCCTCTTTCCTTTTCCCTAGCTGCAAAAGGGACTTTATAAAAGGGCCTTTAGAGGAGTCAGCTTTTGTAGCGACTTCATTTACCGCGCTACAAAGTTGCAACATTTACCAAGGGGACTCGGGCCACTTCGGGCCGTTCAAAGGCGGCCTACGGCTTCCCCCGGGACCCCGGGACCCGGGACCGACTACCTGTGCCCGCGCCGGCCCCGAGGGCGGCTAGGGAGGCGGTGACAGCTCCCCGCGTCTTCCAGGCGGAGGGCACGCGAGGCCCGGCGGGACGCGGCACAGGCCCCGCAGGATCCGCGTCCGCGGCCTTCAGCCCTGCACGGCGGCCGCCCCCGGGCCTCGCGCCCCAGGTCACCGGCCCCCTCGGGATCCCGCGCCCGCCCTGCGCCCGCCCACCAGCCCCGAGCCGCTGCGCCGCGGGGTGTGGGTGCGGGGGCTCCCGGGGCCACGACGGGGTGCGCGGGGGAGGGGTCGGGAGGTCCGGGGGCCACGACCAGGTGCGGGGGGAAGGGTCGGGAGGTCCGGGGGCCACGACTAGGTGCGGGGGGGGTGCGCGGGAGTTACGAGCCACGAAAAGGTGCGGGGGGATGGGGGGTGTACAGGGGGACACGTACGGGGTGGGGGGTAGGTGGTCGGGAGGTCCGGGGCCACGAAAAGGTGTGGGGGCGGGAGGTGGCCTGGGCCAGACGTGTAGAGGGGGCGAAGGGGACGGGGTCACGGGAACGAAGGGGGCGGGGGGAGGGGTCGGGAGGTCCGGGGGCCACGACCAGGTGCGGGGGGCGGGGCGGGTGGTCCTGGGACCACGACCGGATGAGGGGGGCGAGGGACCGGGGCTCCCGGGGCCACGACGGGGTGCGGGGGGGAGGGGCAGGGAGGTCCGGGGGCCCACGACCGGGTGCGGGGCGGGGGAGGGACGGGGGGTCCCGGGCCCACCGCCGGGTGCAGTCCCTCCGGGGCGCCGTGTGCGCGGAAGCCGGCCGGCCAGGGCGGCGGGGGGCGGCGGGGGGCGGCGGAGGAGACCCCCCCGCGGCCGCGCGGCGCCCCGGTGCCGCCCGCCCGCCCTCCTCCCCGGCAGCGGGGCGCCGGACCTCGCGGCCCCTTCGGGCGCTTCCGCCGCGCGCTCGGCTCCCTTCGCGCCCGGGGCGGGGCGGGGCGGGGCGGGGCGGGGCGGCGCCTCCAGTGCGCGCGCGCGGCCGGGACCCGCGAGGCCCGCCCCCGGCCCGCCCCCGGCCCCCCGCCCGCCCCTCCCCCCCGGCCCGCCCCTCCCCCACCGCGGCGAGTGTCGGCGGCGGCGGCTGCCGAGATTGGAATCCGCCCGCTGGCGCTCGGCGAGGGCGGAGGGCGGAGGGCGGAGGGCGCAGGGAGGAGGCGGGCAGGGGGGCTGGGACTCCGGCGCGTCCGTCCGCGCGAGACGACGACCGCAGGGCCGCGCGAGGGGCGACCGGGCCGGGGCCGCTGCACGCCGAGGGCGGAGGCCGACCGGGCCCCGCCGCGCCCCCCGCTCCGCGCCGAGGGCCGGACGATGAGTTCCCCGGGGGCCGGGTGAGTTGGCGGGTCGGAGGGGGGCGGCGGGGGGGCGGGGGCGCGGGGGCGCAGGGGGCGGCGGAGGGCGGGGCGCGGGGGCGCAGGGGGCCGGCGGGGGCGCAGGGGGCCGGCGGGGCGGGCGGCCCGGCGGGGTCCCCGGCGCCCGGGGCAGTGTCAGGCCGCGTCCCCCGGCCCCGGCGCCCCCCGGCCCCCGTGCTCCCGCCCCGGGTCGGGCCGGCGTGGGGAGGCGGCGTGCGCGGAGGCCGCCCGCAGGGACGCGTCTCGGGTCCTTAAATGGAAAGGCGCTCACCTCTGGCCCGGAGCGCGCGGGCCGTGGTGCGGCTGCGGAGGCGCGGGGGGGCCCGGGGGGGGCACAGGGTCTCCGGGTTCCCGAGCCTCACCTGTCGCCCCGCGCGGCCTCCCTGCCCGGGCCTGTGGCTCCGCGCCGCGGCCCCGGGAACCTGAGCGGGGCGCCCCTCCCTCCGCTCCCCTCCCCTCCCCTCCCCGGCCGGCCCCGCGCGCCCCTGCAGGCCCGGGGAGCACCCGGCGGGGTCCTGGCGCCGCGCCCCCGCCCGCCCCAAGCGCCGCAGCTCTGCTGGCCCCGGCGGCCTCCAGCCCCTGGGTGCACGGGGCGACCTGGGACGTCCACCTGCGTGACGTCACCCAGCCCCCCCGCCCCCGGCCGCCGGGTTCCCCCCTCCGCGCGAGCCGGGTGGGCAGCAGGGCCTCCCTGCAGTCGGGAGCCGCCGGGGGCCGCCGGGCCAGGAGCCCCCAGCACCCGCCGAGCCTCCCCGTGCGGAGCCCCACGTCCGGGGCAGCCCCTCCTCCTGGAAATGCTCGCTGTTTGGTGGCTCGAGTTGCAGAGCGGCTTCTGCACCGTATTTACTTAGAAGGAGACTTCAGCTCGGATGGGACTTGGTGCTTATCGCTGTTTTCGGTTGTTGACATAAAAAAGTTTGTGAACCAGAATTATTTAAGTATCTAAACTCCTAGCTAAAAAAAAAAAAAGAAAGAAAGAAAAAAAGAAAAGGGCAGTTGTGAGCCAGAAAGAGGTCGCATCTACAAAAGGGTGATTGAAATTCAGAATACTCTTTTCATGGAACCGGAATGCCAGAATGCCACCCGGGTTTTCGGGGGCCCTGTCCCCTCCCCCGCCACGGCGCACAGTATTCGTGGAACTCATTTCAAGCTTTTTCTCATTTCCCCACACCCTTTTACTGAAAAGCTCGAGGCATTCAGTGGGAGCTCCTTCCAGAATTACTGGGCTGCCTCTGTCATCTGCTTTCCTTCCATCTCACTGCAATGTTTTTTTCTCCTTCCTACTAGTTAACACCTTATTTCGTTTTTTTTTCTCCCGTCTCCTTAACTAGTGGGAATTACTCTCCTTTGTCTTAGGGTCCTTGAAAGTACAAACGCGCTTCAGAATTTTTCAATTTGCAAAAGCCTTCCCTTGAGCATGCTGCTCCCTCAAGCTGTCACGTTGCTGCTTTCTCCTTTTCAGATCCTATTAACGTTGAAAAAAGTTGTCTCCTTGTAAAAGTAGTATGTGTTCATTAAAGAAAAATTGTAAAATAACAGCAGAATTGAAATGAAAGTTCAGTCCTTCATAATGCCATCTCTGAAGATTGCCAAGAGTAGTTTACTTTTCCTGCGTTTACTTCCTGGCCGTCCATTCCCCTCTTAACCCCTTGTTTACTGCAGTTCACCTTCCCGAGGGTCACCCGTAACCTAAGTAACACACCTAAACCCCTCTTCTAAATCAGCTCCTTGAGCTTTCTGTGATATTTAACATCAACTTCTAATCCTTGAAATGCCTTTCCTTGGCTCCCCCGCCCCCCTCCCGTATCCACTTTATTCAACAAACACTTAGCCCTATTCTAACACACCCTGCAAGGTCTTCGGACGCGACCACAGACACTGTCCTTGCGTTCACGGAGCTTCAAGTCTAGTGGAGGAGATGTAGATTGGAGAATGAATTCTGTAATTAATCACAACTAATTATAATGAAAGTGCACAGTGTTAGAAGAGCCTAAAATGGAACCTGACCCGGTGCTGGTGGTGCAGGGACAATCGGGGAAGGCCTTAAAAACATCACTTTGGAACGATTCTGAAGGATAAATAGGAATTCAGCTAGCTGGACAGAGGACCCAGTGACAGACTGACGGGGTTCCTCTTTGCCTCTTTCCATTCTTCTCATTTAATGTGTGTTTTCCGGGTTTCACTTTGGAGATCACTTTTCTATCTGTCACTAGTCCATTGGTGTTAGTGCTGTTCACACCCTTCGGTCTGAATTAATTCTCAGGTCTCTGTTCTCTGTTTCTTCTCTTCAGGCAAATCCTTGTTTTTCCCAGCTGCTGTATGCATGCCTCTACCCGGTTGTTCTGGTTCCGGCTGAACTCCTCTTCCTTACCAAACTTGTTTCCCTGGTGCTCCTTATATCTGTTGATGTCATACCAAACCCAAACCTTTCCCCATTCCGTCACATCCTATCTGAGGCCAGCATCTATTGTTTCTACTTTCGTGGTATTGTTCTTCCTTATTCCTGGTGATGCGGGTACAAGTCTTGATACCTGTTGGTATGAAGGTTGTAACAGTCTCATCAAATGAATTGGGCGACTTTCCTTTTTCTCATTTGAGGAGCTTTTTATTTATTTTTTTAAAGATGTATTTATTTCATTTCTATTATTACTTTTAATTTAGATTTAGTTAGCCAACATGTAGTGCATACTTAGCTTCAGATGTAGTGTTCAATAATTTATCAGTTGCTCTACAACACCCAGGGCTCATCACCAAATTACCCCATCCCCCTATTTATTTATTTTACAGAGAAAGAATGAGCATGGGGGGAGGAGGGTGGAGAGAGAGACTCTCAAGCTGACTTTCCACTGAGCTGATATGGGGCTCTGTCCCTTGACCTCAAGATCATGACCTGAGCTGAAACCAAGAGTCAGGCCCTCAACTGACAGGCGCCCCTTAGGAGCGTTTTAGACTGGAATTATCTTGAGAGTTTGGTAGACCTCACCTATAACACCATTCCGGCCTCATTTTTTTTTCCCCCCTCTGTAGAGGACTTTGAATATCAGTTTATTTAATAGCTGTTGATCTGTGTAGGTTTTCTATTTCTTGCGTGAGTTTTAGTGTTCAGTATTTTTTCCAGAGATTTATTTTTTGAATTTTCAAATCTACTGTTACTTGGTTTTCACATAATTCTTTTGCTTTAAATTTCTTTGATTTGATATATACTTGTATGTAACATTATATATTGCATATATATTTGTGTATTTGATGATTCCCCTTTTTTGGCTGACTCAGGTTCTCATTGCTCCTGAGCTGATTTTGCCTCCACTTCCACATTTATCTGGATTATCTTATGCAGTTGTGCTTAAGTTAATATTGAAGCACAGTTTGTCATTTCTCTACTCAAGTTTCCAGTGTCTTCTATTAAATGAAGTCCTTTCCATTGGGTTTACCTCAGATTTCCTTTATTTGTATCTCCCAGTATTTTTGCTTTCTGCACATGTGCTTTTCCAAAAACCCTTTCTGAGGTCTTTCCCATTTTCTTCTGGGTGAAATCCCTTCTGAAAGAATTCCTTCTGAAGGAAGGGATTTTTTTTTAGGCCAGTTTTTTATCTAATATTTTCTTCACTTAGTTTGTCTTTTTTTTTTTTTTAAGATTTTATTTTATTTATTCATGAGAGGCACAGAGTGAGAAAGAGAGAGAGAGAGAGAGAGAGAGAGGCAGAGACACAGGCAGAGGGAGAAGCAGGCTCCATGCAGGGAGCCCAATGTGAGACACGATCCCAGGTCTCCAGGATCATGTCCTGGGCTGAAGGCGGCGCTAAACCGCTGGGCCATCGGGGCTGCTCTTAATTTGTCTTTTTTTTTTTTTTAAATCATCTTTATTGGAGTGCCTGGGTGGCTTAGTCGGTGGAGCATGTGACTCTTGATCTAGAGGTGGTGAGTTCAAGCCCCACATTGGGTATAGAGATTACGTAAAAATAAATTCTGCTTTAAAAATCAACTTGTGAAGTATCATATATACATAGTGAAACGCGTATGTTAAGAATGCAGTTCCGTGAGTTACTTGGATGGTGAGGTGTATACAAGTATTAGTTCTACTACTAGACTGCAGACTGTAATGGCCTCTGTTGCCTATTAAAATGAATAAATGGAGAAAGACCCCTGTCTAGCCTAGCATTGGCTAGACATCGGTTCTAGTGCTGCTGATCTGATTTTCAGATTTAGGGAGCAGAGAGAGGGTCAGGGAGAGAAGGGAAAATAGGTTTCTCTTAGGCTAAATTTTGAACTAGAAAGTCTTTCTTTCTTTCCTCTTCTACCTTTTATTGGTGTTTATATTTTTAGGATGTCTTTTTAATATCTCAGAGTCCGGGGATCCCTGGGTGGCTCAGTGGTTTAGCGCCTGCCTTTGGCCTAGGGCGTGTGATCTTGGAGTCCCCGGATCGAGTCCCACGTCGGGCTCCCTGCATGGAGCCTGCTTCTCCCTCTGCCTGTGTCTCTGCCTCTCTCCCTCTGTATCTCTCATGAATAAATAAATAAAATCTTAAAAAAAAAATATCTCAGAGTCCATACTACCAGGTGAGTTACTTAAAAGATTAAATGCTAAGTTGTAGTGAATTGTATCAGTTACAAGATGCATCATGTTTTTATGGGCCACTCATAAGGAAAATCTACTTCTAGTTAATTTTAAGAAGTCATATTGTAAGAGGCACCCTCATTTCAGAGATGCTAAAATATGAAAAATATATGTGCCTTAGAGTTGACAAATAGGTTTTTTTTTTTTTTGTCAGCTACTCAAAGCTCCCATTCCTTTAGTACAGATTTTTTTTTTAAGAGGATGCTTGTTAGACCTTTTTAACAAGTAAAGGATTTGAGGCAGTGTAGAGAAATATTTATTTTTGGATGGGGTGTCCTACAACTAGATATGTCTGTCTGATTGTGAGGCACTTTGACCTCCAGCTTTCAGTAGTTTTCCCCCTTAATTTCTTTTGCTGAATTCATTTTCTGAACATACAGGTGCTCAGAGAACTGAATTTTCACAAAATAGCACAGATAATGTAAAGGGGCATGTGTGGGAGAGTTGTGATAGCCAGTTTTATGGATTTTTTTTTTTAAGATTGATTGATTGATTGATTGATTGATTGATTTATGAGAGGCAGAGACACAGGCAGAGGGAGAAGCAGGCTCCATGCAGGGAGCCTGACGTGGGACTCAACCCCGGGACCGCAGGATCACGGCCTGGCCTAAGGTGGTGCTAAACCGCTGAGCCACCCAGGCTGCCCGATGGACTATTTTAAAGAGAATATCTAGTAACTATGTGTCATCATTAACAATCACATACTTAGTTTTTAAAAAAGTAAATATAAAAAGAATTGCAAATGTTTGGGTGTTTTACTAAATCATTGTATATCTGTTTTTATAGCTAATATTTTAAAGGCTCTCCTTTAAAATAGAAACAAAATGATGTGCCCAGAGATGCTCAACAGTGTGCTTTGTAGGTTAGAGTAGGGCCTTAGGAGATGAGATCATGGTGGGCCCAGTGGGTCCTCAAACCAAGTTCATACAGACTTGGACTAGATAAGGAAATTATTTTTGAGTATCATTTGTTAAAAACAGGTGAATTTGAGCTACTCTGATGTTGTTCCTTTTTTATACTTTTATGTTTCTGATGAAGGTTTTTTTAGAGATTTATTAAGAGAGAGCGAGAGAGCATGGGGGGCAAGAAGGTGGAAGGAGAGAAAGACTGAAGCAGACTCCCCACTGAGCACAGAGCCCGAAGTGGTGGGGCTGGATCTCACAACCTTGAGACCATGACTCAAAATCAAGTCAAAATCAAGAGTCGATGCTCAACCAACTTGCACCGTCCCAGTGCGCTGATGAACTTTTTTTTTTTATGGTGTACATTTGTTACACTACTGCTAACGTGTGAAGCAGTGGAGCTCAGCTTTTGCTCTACTGTGTACAACTACTGGCTACTGATTAAGGAGGAGGATGGGGTATCTCAGGTGTAGGGATAAAATAGTCGTATTGGAGAAGGGAAAACTGAGAATGAGGACACTGAATCTTGTAGGAACCCTGAAACCTGTAGCATCTTGGCCCAGACTAGGATGGTGGCAGATAATTAGGGTCTAGAATGGACGGGACTTGGTAATTAGCTATGGGCGAGAGAAGGAATGGGACACGCAGGAACGACTCGCAGATTTCCAGCCTGGAAACCTGATAGGGTAGAGATGAAAATGAGAGCTGGTTTGTGGAGGAAAACAGTTTGGTTTTGATAATACAGAGTTTAACAACCGAGTAGAGAGTTCCACTTGGCAGTTGCTTGTATGGGGCTGGAGTTCGACACAAGTTAGGACTGTGCGCAGTTGTTTGGGAGCAACTGCCATGTAGGGGGTATATTCTATCAAGGAGAACTGGACGGCTCTCTCAAGTGACTTTTGCTTGCAGATGACAAATTCGCCTCATTATTGTAAAGGGTAAGAAGTCTTGTCACCCCCCCCCCCCTTCACGTTTTTAAAAGGACTAGAAATACTCTAGTATTCTAGATCCGTGTTGGATCCTAGTGTTCAGATGATACAATCAAGGGTCTTCTCTGCTCTCCACTCTTGAGGTTTGATTTTTATTTATTTTTTTATTTAAAAAAAATTTTTTTGGGGGGTTTGATTTTTAGGCAGGTGCTGTCATCTGGCAGCGGACAGCCACTGCCTACTCCAGGCGTATATGGCTCTTACTGCTATGGAGTCAAGAGGTGAAAGGGGCGCCTCTTGCCCAGGTGCATATACTCTGTCTCACAGAGAGATTCTCTTGGGACTGCGTGGGGTCCGGCGTGGGGTGTCATCCCTGGCCAGCCTAGTTTACTGGCCCGGAGCAGTCCGAGAGCCCGCTAGACACTGGCCCCGATCGCCTTCCTCGAGCCGTGAGAGATGGGAAAAGTGGTGGTTTCCCCCAAAGAAAGGATGGCTCTGGGCAGGTGAACAACATAAATCCACTCTCTCTTAGCTCTTTTTTAAGGTCACTTTTTGAGTATTTGAAGAAAAATACATAACAATAATTTTGTGTATAATTACATGGTTATATCGTCCTGGTGTGTAACAGCCAAGAATGGCCCAGAGAAATTCCAGGTTAAGACCTAGGTAGAGAAGGTAGACTTTAAATAATTTCACAAATACTTGCCTCAATGTTGTCATATTAAGATGGACACAGGGAAGTACAGGGAGCTTATAAGGGTGTACAGTAGGGAGATGTGATGTTGGAGGTGCAGGTGCTTGGGAAGGCTTTCCTGAGAAAGTGGCCTGTAGTGTAGGACTAGACCAGAAAGCAGAGGGAGGATGTTTCTGGAAGTATTCAATAGTTTTTAAAGCAAACATTTTTTTACTTTTAAAAGTTCTAAAAGGAGTGCATCTCACGTGGATGACATGGGAAACATGAAAAATTATAAAGAAACAGCAGAGCACTTAGGTTTTGGCTTCCAAGTTTTCATAAATGAACATCTTACTGCTAAGTTAACTGTGCAGTCTTGGGTAGTTTGCTAAGCCTATCTGAATCTGTTTCCTTATTTTAAAAAGTGAAGGGTACTTGATGAACCTTCAGATAATTTTCTACTTAAAAAAAAAAAAAAAAAAGTAATGAAAATTCCATGGCTTTAGTGCAGAGCAGTTTCTTGCTGAAATTGCAGGTCATGTAATGCTTTTGGTTGTGATGACATCACCGGGTTTCTGACTCTTGGCTGTCGAGTCCCTCTTCCTGCCCTGGCAGTCGTTGTAAGTGGCCAGGGGAATGGCTTGTGGCCAGTGCTGTTCTTTCATGCCCCGCTTTCTTATCTGATTTCTTGAGCGTGAATTTTTTTTTTCTTTAGCCTTTGCGCAATTTATCTGAAATGTTAGAGGCTCTCAGTTTTGAAGTTAAGTCTGGAGGAGACTTGCATGGTTGTGATACTATTTTATGTATGTGAAAATTTGCAGGTAGTTTTCCTATTAGCAATTAATATTTTTTGTATTGTAGTCCAGCAGTTTAAGCCCTTGAATGTCTCAAATTTGCATTTAATTAAGAATATTTTAGGGATCCCTGGGTGGTGCAGTGGTTTGGCGCCTGCCTTTGGCCCAGGGCGCGATCCTGGAGACCCGGGATCGAATCCCACGTCGGGCTCCCGGTGCATGGAGCCTGCTTCTCCCTCTGCCTATGTCTTTGCCTCTCTCTCTCTCTCTCTCTCTCTCTCTCTCTCTCTCTGTGTGACTATCATAAATAAATACAAAAATTAAAAAAAAAAAGAAAAGAATATTTTAGATTTCTGGCTAACAGAAGCTCTTGATAGGGAATGTTAAGGTAAAGGCCATTAAACTTTGGTAAAGTTCTTAAAACATATTTTTCAAAAAATTGTTTAAAAGTGTCAGGAAATGAAAATATTTCAACGGTAACTATTCAGTTGTATCTTAAATCAACAAAATGTAGTTGCTTGATGGCAGATAATTCTTTACAATTCTTTTCAGTAATTTTTCATGTAATAAAAATGTTGGGGGGATCCCTGGGTGGCTCAGAGGTTTAGTGCCTGCCTTTGGCCCAGGGTGTGGTCCTGGGGTCCTGGGATCGAGTCCCACGTCGGGCTCCCTGCATGGAGCCTGCTTCTTCCTCCTCCTGTGTCTCTGCCTCTCTCTCTCTCTCTCTCTGTGTGTCTATCATAAATAAATAAATAAATAAGTAAATCTATCTTTAAAAAAAATGTTGGGAAAAAACTGCGTGTAGAATTTATTATGTATGTATCTGAGTAAAGAAAAAGAAGTTATTACTCTTCCTGAAATAGTACTTTAGTCATCATTCCTACTTGTTAAATATTTTCCTCTGGTTTCTCATTTGCTTACAATATGAAATTCAAATTATCTGAGATTGGCCTTTTGCTCTGGCCCAGTTTGCATTTTTGCCTTATTAATTTCCTACTACTATTTTATTAGCCTACATCATCTAAATATTCAGTTCTGAGTTTCTGTTCAGAGTCCTTAGACCTCTGCTGTCCACTACAGTAGCCAATACCACAGGTGGCTCTTGAACGTTCGAAATGTGGCTGATCTGAATTATGCACAACATTTTGAAAATAGTACAAAAAAGGAATGTAAAATATCTCATTATGCTTTTAAAATACTGATTACATATATATTTTTTAAAGATTTTATTTATTTATTCATGAGAGACACAGAGAGGCAGAGACCCAGGCAGAGGGAGAAGCAGGCTCCATGCAGGGAGCCCGACATGGGACTCGATCCCGGGACCCCAGGGTCACGCCCTGGGCCGAAGCAGCGCTAAACCGCTGAGCCCCCCGGGCTGCCCCCTATTACATATTGATATGATGCTGTTTTGAATATGTTGGATTAAGTAAGAGTAATATTAATTTCACCGGATCATTTTTGCGGTTTTAATATGGTAGTAAAAGATTTAAAGTCACGCGTTCTAGGGACAGTGCTGCCTTGATGCTCCCTCCTTCTAGTCTGCTGACTGGAGTGCGTCAGGACCCCACCTGCTCTGTGAAGCCTTCTTCAGTGGTTCCCGCTGCAAAGCTCGTTTGCATCATTATTCAAGGGCAGTGTTTTGGGGTTTCTCGTACCATTTTTTGATACATTAGGTTTGTTTGTTCCTGGCCCTCTCGGCTTTTAGTGTAGCCAGACCTCAGGATGCTTTGCCGGACTGTATGGCCACAGAGCTTCCCTTAGTTTCTTCTCTTTCCAGAAGTTACACGTACTTGATGGAGATTCAGACCAGGAGTAGACCGTAGAAGTCTTCTGTGATCCGCCCCCGCTGCCCCCCCCCCATTGCCACTGTCGAGGGTGTGGAGATAAATGTCATCTTTCTTTTCTTCCCCTTAGGTTTATTTATTCATTTTAGAAAGAGAGAGCAGGAGGAGGGTCAGAGGGAGGAGGGAGAGGGACTCCGGCCCCCCCCGGGGATGCGAGGGGCCCCTGTGGGCTGGGTCTCCCCACCCGAGATTGCGACTGAGCCCAGACGAAGAGCCGGAGCCCAACAGCTGGGCCACACAGGCCCCACCCCACCCCCCGTCAGGTTTTATTTAGTTAAGTAGTGTCTATACCGTGGGCCCCAGTTACCACCCTGGAGCCAGGAGTCCGGTCTTTGGACTGAGTCAGGCGCCGGGATGAGTATAATCTTTCTTTCCTACTGCCTTTATTTTTTTCTTTTCTTCTCCCCATTTCCAAAAAACGAGGTGATACTGTGCATTCCTTTCTTTAACTTTGTTTTCACTAAATAAATAGGACTCTTTCTATGTCATGATCTGCTGATTTACTCATTCTTTTTAGTAGCCAAGTATTATTTCCTTTTATGAATATACCTTCATTTTATTTACCATTCTCCTATTGGTGACTATTAAGACTGTTTCCAGTTTGTTTTGGGTTTTTTAGAAACATTGTCAGCGGTGTTGTGTGCTCGTACATGTCCCGTGAGACTACTTTTATAGGATGAATTCTTAGAAATATGTTTACTGTAGGAGAAGCCATGCGTGTCTGCTACGGTGCCAAACTCAAACTGCTGCGAAACCTTTGTGACGATTTACTTTCCAGCCAACAGTGTTGGAGTATTTTGCCCCCACCCCTCACCAACGCATATTGACATCAGTCTGTTTTAATCTTTTTGCTAGCCTGCCAGCTGAAAAAACAGTATTATAGTTTTAATTTCTGTTCCTTTGATTAAGGTTGAGCAGAGTTTTGTATGTTTGTTGGTTCTTTGCATTTTTCTCTCCTCTGTTTATTTTCCTAATCTTTTTTCTTACTCATTTTGTAGAAATTCTTTTTGGGCGTATGGATATTAACTCTTCCCTTGGCATATTGCAGTTCTTTTGTCATATGTTTTTCCTTTGATGTTGTAGGAGTGTTTAGAAATTAAAAAAATAAAAACTTTAAGTTGTCTGATACTCTCTCCTTATTTTATAAGCTCCTTGGTGACTGAATTTTGTCCTAAAATATTTTGTTTTGTCCTGGGTACTAATTCAGTGCTTTGTACACAGTGAGTGTTCAGATAATGTACATGTTGATGGTGAGGGGGTCCAGAATACATCACTGTGGCATAAAAATTATTTTGGGTTGAAGGTATTTGAGAATAGGCTTTTTTTCCTGAACTTCCTTATTTGCCTAAAAGCATAGCCTTGAAGAAGAAATCATCACAAAGCTGCTCCCCAGAGTTTTGAAACCAGGGGAGATTGACTCTCATCCCTAGAGGGGAGAAGAAGGAGAAAGTAGCACCACACCTAAACTGGCATTGTCACATATATCCTATCCATCCTCCCAAGGGCCCGTCTATCTTTTATCAAGTCATTTGTCTTCCCATAGGTGCCCTCCTCCCCTCTCCTTCCCCTCTTAAAACTGGGGCCTCAAACTCTGTCTCTAGTCGCATTTTTCTGTAAAAGCTGGTGAGTGAATAAAGATCTATCTGTCTTTTGTCAGTTTAATTTGCAGGCCCCCCAACACAGAACTTTTTTTTTTTTTTAAAGATTTTATTTATTTATTCATGAGAGACACAGAGAGAGGCAGAGACACAGGCAGAGGGAGAAGCAGGCTCCATGCAGAGAGCCCGATGTGGGACTCGATCCCGGGTCTCCAGGATCATGACCTGAGCCAAAGGGAGATGCCAATCCGCTGAGCCACCCAGGGATCCCCCCCAACACAGAACTTAAGAGGGTAGAAGAAAAGTTTTTCCTTCTTGGCAGTGGCCAGGTTGATTGTTTCTGGTTGCTAGGGCAAGGGATTATAAGCAAGTGAAATTTCTGTCTAAAAACAAAATTAAGTACTTTATTTTTTTTTAAAGATTTTATTTATTTATTCATGACACACACACACACACACACACACACACACACACACACACAGAGGGAGACAGAGAGAAGCAGAGACACAGGCAGAGGGAGAAGCAGGCTCCATGCAGGGAGCCCGATGTGGGACTCGATCCTGGGTCTCCAGGATCAGGTCCTGGGCTGAAGGCGGCGCTAAACTGCTGGGGCACTGGGGCTGCCCAAGTACTTCAAATATAAAGAACATAAGTCAAATTTCTTTAAACTACCATTTTTTAAAATATAGTCTTCAAAACTACAAATATCTGAAATGAAGTGCAATGTACTATTATAAAGAGACATCCCCCCTTCCTGATTATAGTCCCACAGTTATAATATAATGCTGTTTCTTAATCAAGTGGCATCATTACTCTAATGGTGTTCACTAAGCTTTTGTTCTTCCTAAGTTATTCACTGTTTCCTATTCTTTCTTAGCATCTTACCAGTTTGTGTAGAAGATGGTTTGTGACAGGTTCTACTGGTCACATCATTCAGAAGAAATAAGAAAAGGTCACACAGTTAAGGTTAAGTAAAATTTTTATACAAAGAAGCTGCCTAATTGCTTAAAAAGATAAAGGGATCTTGATATGATTACAGGGACTTTCTGTTTATCTGGATTCCAAATAACTTAAAACGTTCATTAAACCTTGAATTATTTATGTGCTTAGTTACCTATCTCTGTATTTACTGTGTTCCTTCCTTTCTGCTCTCTGTTTACTGGGTTTGTGACCCGAGCTCCACAAAGTAGTTAATCCTCTCTAAGCTTCATTTCCTCATATGTAAAATGAGGATAATAATAGTTTCCTCTCGGAGTTACTGTGAAGACTAAATGAATTAATACAGTTAAGCACTGAACACTATTTTTGCTGTAGCGATGGCTAATGGATATTAGTGGGGATGAACGTTTGAGAGAGGATTTGTGTGGGAGAAGGGGCGGAAGCAGTTAGGACGGCTTGTATGTCTAGGTCCTCGAAGAGTGGACGTAATCCTGGTGCCTTCTGGAAGTTTGTGTTATGTTTAGGTACACGGACATCTGAATTTGCAAAGTACTCTTGTGTGTCATCAGTACTGGCAAATTGATAATGGGAGATTTCGTTGCTTTTTTTGGTTTTAGATGTTCAGAATCGGAGGCTAATGAAGGTTAATTGCTTCACTAAGGTCAAACAAGTAAGAATAAGAAGTAAACGGGGCTCAGGTCGGGATCTCAGGGTTGTGGGATGGAGCCCCGGCATCAGTGTAGGCTCTGTGCTCAGTGGGGGGTCTGCTGGAGATTCTCCCCCCCTCCCCCTCCATACTTGCTCATTCTCTCTCTAAAATAAATCTTTTTAAAAAATAAAAGTGCGGAATTTTAGGGCGCCTGGGTGGCTCAGTTGGTTGAATGTATGACTCTAGATTTCTGCTTGGGTCATGATCTCAGGGTCGGGATCGAGTCCCACGTTGGGCTCTGTGCTCAGCAGGGAGTCTGCCTGAGGTTGTGTCTCTCCCTCTGCCCCTCACCCCTGTGCTCTGTTTTTCTCTCTCTCAAAATAAATAAAGAAATCTAAAAAAAAAAAAAAGACCCAAAAAACTAAGAAGTAAGTAGCATCAGACTTTCCTAATTAGCTCAGAATGGGGAGTAGGACCTCAGACTTAAGAGTAAGGATTCGACGTCCTAAAGACATCCCCAGCCCCAATCCTTTGGGGCTTAACGGGGTGTGATAGAGACCTTTTGGAGCTGGCGTCCCCACAGGGGCTAGTTGGCCTAGGCAGGGAGCACTGTGCGTACTGTCCCCTTCTCGCTCCCTTGGGGTGGCCTCTCCTTGGAAGCTTACTGTGGGGAGGGCCAAGGGACCAGTCCCGAGGCTGGGGTACCAGGGAAAGGGAGCAGAACCAGAGCTGTCGTTACCCGGACAGTGGTTGTTAGGGAACTGGTTGGCTTATGTGCACGGGCCTGAGTAAGGGATAAAGAAAAGGGATAAGGAGACCTCTGGGGACACAGAGACAGTGGGTAGTGTGGACGTGACCGGGCTGCAGCCATCTGGGCTGGCTCTGCGGGGCACCTGGGGGTCGGGTCAGAGCCCCCTGCTCCTCAGCCCCGGACTGACCCCAGAGGAAAGGCATCCCTGGGCTGCCTGCGGTCGGGGTGGTGGTGGGTGGTGGCAGCTGCTGCTGAGGGGCCCCTCCAGGTGGCCTGTGCTCTTCCTCCCCGCCCGGCCCCCTGCAGGCCGGCCCCACCCCTTCCTAGGTAACCTGCTGGGCCTCGGCCAGGCCTTAATTTGTTTTTTTTCCCTGTTTCTTTTTTTTTTAAATAAATTATTTTTTATTGGTGTTCAATTTGCCAACATATAGCATAACACCCAGTGCTCATCCTGTCAAGTGCCCCCCTCAGTGCCCGTCACCCAGTCACCCACACCCCCCTCCCCTTCCACCACCTCTAGTTCGTGTCCCAGAGTTAGGAGTCTCTCATGCTCTGTCTCCCTTTCTGATATTTCCCACTCATTTTTTCTCCTTTTCCCTTTATTCCCTGTCACTATTTTTTTGGAGGGAAGGAGAGGACGGGAAGGTTGCAGATGAAAGTTTTAAACAGCAGGGAGCTGCACTTTTTTTTATGACTGAAGGCTCCTGGAAAGCTGTAGGAGTCACTCGAGGGTGGGACTGAGACCTGCACCAACCAGAGTTGGAGGTAAACGTGGGAGGAAGAGAAAAGCTCTTCCCGCGTTTGCACCGCCTCAGACCTGAGAGCCCCTGGTGTCCGCTCCGGCCACAGCCCCTCCGACGGCAGCCCCGGGTCTCTTGTGTTCGAAGCTGTTAGAGTAGTACACGGGACGCGCTCAGCTTCATGGTTCTGTTTCCAGTACATTCCAGTTCTGCACAATATGATTTTAACATTAAGCATATTTTAATTCTAACTAGTGCGCTTCACATTTATAGACTGGGTATGATGACCTTTTTAATTGAGACATTAAGTAAAATATGTTATTCCTTAGTTTTTATGGAGTTGTTGGAGTTTGTCAAACTTTGGAAACATTAAAATAAAAAGTAGTCAGTAAAAAGACTTAGCTTAATATATATGATTCAGTATAGGAGGTTTTGAATCCATGAAGTTTTAAATGAACTTTCAGCGTTGTTCACATAGAAGAGGTGAGTGAGTTTTCGTTTAAATCCTGTAGAGCAATAAAATAAAAGATGAGAAGGGACTAGATGATACCTTACATACGGTCCTGACTCTGCCCCTGGCCTGTTTTAAATGCTTTACACATACTAGGTCATCTAATCCTTACAAAGGGTCTAGGACGTGGTGTGGCTCTTGTTTCTTCAACACAAGAGGAGAGTGAGGCCACAGAGGTGAAGTAGCTTGTCGAGGGTCCTGTGGCTGGGAGGGGTGAGAGCTAAGGACTCAAACCCAGGTGGTCTGACTCCAGGGACGTGTGCGTAACCACACAATTATACTCGTTCCCAAAGAGAGTGGGATAATTTTAAGAGGAGGATGTGCACCCTACACACACTGACACGGTTTACTTCAGTTGTGCCAGCTTCTGTTGCCGGTGTGTGAACGGAGGTACCCCGTGAAACATTCATTCCCTCCACCCGAGGTCTCGATATATGTACGTGATGGGTCAAATTTGATTGACTTTTGACGGTTAACTCCTATTTTTCTTTTCAATACTTAAAATTTGTTAGAAACTGTCCAGGGGTAACTTGTTGATTGGTATTCCATGACTTCCCTGATGTTTGTTTTGCATCGTAGAGAAAACAGTATTCAAAGGCCAGTGGGTGGAATGCAGTTGCTTTTTAAAGCATTTATCCAGAACGCCTCCCATAGATATCATTAAAAAATTACTGATGTTATGTATCTCACTTCTGAGATATATACAAGTTTAATTGTTGATGATCACACAGACAGGCCTTTTTTCACAGCTTTGCCTTGGCAGTAACTGTAAAGTAGTTGAAACCGGGCAGATATTTGCTTGACATAATTATGTGATCTGTATCACTTCTTACAGTACATTTAAAATCTACCCTGTGGGAGAACAGGAGGAAAAAATATTGCCACATCATTTGAAAATGAAAGTGAAAAAGCCCATCTATGGGACAGTTTTGGGAGTCAAGTAGGTTGGGAAATGAAACCTGATTTTTACTTGTTAATGATGCAGAGACTGTCCCCCGGAATATTATTAAATTGTTTGGGTTGTTTCATAGCAATTATTAAACATAATTGATTATGGCATGTAGACGTTTAAAAAAAAACCCTACTTCCCTTCCAGGTTTTTCTTCAAAACAAAACAAAAGCCTTTTTAATCTCTTGATTACAAAAGTATTGCTCACTGAACAAATATAAAGCATAGAGAAGCTCCGAGAAAAAAAAGAAAAAGCCTTCATTTTATATTATACAAAGATGATGATACCTGTAAACATTTCGATATATGCAGTGTAAGTTTAAAAAAAAAAAAAAGAAAGCTTCATGTTTCTTGTTTCTTTTCTTTCTTTCTTTTCTTTTTTAACTGAATGTTTTTACTATAACTTAAGAGTTTGAGGAAATTAGGTGAGCAAAATTGGAATTTCTCTTCATGCATTAAGCATGAATGTCTAAACTGAAATATAAGAAACTTGGGGTTGAGGTGGGGCTTAATTCCAGGGAAGGGGGGCTATCTAAATAGGAAGTTTTGGAAATGGGCTGTCTTGTTCTCGTTACCTGATAATCTTTCTTCCTGTATGTTCTCCCTTTCTTTTTCAGCTTTGCAACTTCTAAGCTTTAAAAAGAAAGTTAAGATGTTTCAAATTTAATGTGTTTTTCTGTAATAATGGACTAAAATAGAATAAGATGTGGGGAGGTAGAACCTAAATGGAGGGAGGTCAAAAACCATATGGAAATAGAAAATCCAAAACCTCCAGCAGAATGGAGCTAGAAAGAATGGAATCTAAACACCGAAATTATACATCTGCTAGGCAGCTGTGCATTCTTTATTCATAGATTCTGTGCAGAAATAGCAGAAGAAACTTTGAAAGGAAAACATACCCTCAATAGACTGAGCATATATTCTTATCACTAATTATGATATGTACATTTTTGGTTATACAGTGTATATTTAATTCATCTTTAAATGAAGTATTCCTCTTTTTTTTAGGAGTTATAAAAATTCTTTCCCGGAAATAATACCACTTTTTTGGGTTAAATGTAGATTTCCTATTTATATCCTCAGCACTGAATCAACATTTTATTAAATTTTCAGATCAGGGCATTTTCAGTGATACTGAGAGAGAGATGCTTTTGTAAAATTTGTCATTGCTTTCTTTTTTGCCAGTATTCAAGGGTATGTGGCAGTTTACTGTTTTGCTCTTCAAAACTCAGCTCTTCTGAATTTGTTTAAACAAATATGTTTTTAAAAAGTTAGGCATTTTAAAGCAGCTGAAGTTTAAAAGGGGAAAGGCATGAAAAAGCTTTTATTTAGTTTTGGGATGCTTTGTAATTATTAACATTTGTATGTTTTATAGTTTACACAGCACTTCTAGACCCATTATCTCCTGTGATTTTCATTCTCTTGTAACACTATCTCCTAACTCGAGAATTAAAATAGAAAATTGTCAGTTCAGTTAAGGCTTATAGTAAGCTCTTGTGTTCTCCCCCTCCTCTTAATGGTGATGCGTAGTGGGGATTAAGGAATCCTGGAAAAGTAAAACATAAAGGATAGAAGTCCCCAACATTTCATAATAACCACTGATCATACTAGTGTAATTCTTTCCAGTTTTCTTTTTCTGTTCTTATTTTTTGCATAGCTTGCTGATACTGAGGATGCAGTGTTAGTATCCCTTCAAATTCACATCTTAAGCACTTCTGATAAAAAATTGCTTTTCATTATTTTTGGGGCTCTGTTTTAGTAAAATTTTTCCCTATTTGAGGGAAAACAATTTGTCCTAGGATCGTTGTTTTTATGTGTATCTATAACATACATATATATGTATATGCAGATATATATCCATACTCTATTTTTTTGAAGATTTTATTTATTTGAAAGAGAGAGAGAGAGAGAGCACACACAGGCACACAAGCTGGGGGAGGGGCAGAAGGAGAGGGAGAACCAGACTCCTTGCTGAGTGGGAAGCCCCACGCTGGGCTCAATCCTAGGACCTTGAGATCACGACCTTGAGCCCAGAGGCAGAAGCTTACCTGCCTGAGCCACCCAGGCATCCCTATAAAATTTAATGTTATTACACAGTGGTTAAGAGCACGGACTCCACTTGGGTTTAAATTAATCCCGCTCTTCTTGGGTTTAAATCCCAGATATGCTTCTTCCTTGCTGTGCAACTAGCAATTTTGGTAAATTGATTTGACAACTCTCTCTGTGTCTTTCCTCATCTGTAAGATAGCAGTAATGCTCCTTAACTCATGGATGTAGAAAATCAAACAATACAAAGAAAAATTTAATATAGAGCACCATACCCAATGAGGATAGAATATGACCCATTTTTTTAGTCATAAAGCAAGCCTCAACAGATGTCAGAAGATTAAAACCATTCATGGTGTCCTCTGACCACAGTGGAATTAAGTTAGAAATCAATTACAAAGAAAAATATTTGAAATTGAGCAATGTGCTTCTAAACCCATGAGTTAGGGCAGCCCCGGTGGCTCAGCGGTTTAGCGCCACCTTCAGCCCAGGGTGTGATCCTGGAGACCTGGGATCGAGTCCCATGTTAGGCTTCCTGTAGGGAGCCTGCTTCTCCCTCTGCCTGTGTCTCTGCCTCTCTCTCTCTCTCTCTCTGTCTCTCATGAATTTAAAAAAAAAAAAAAAGTCTTAAAAAAAAAGTTAAAAAAAATAAACCCATGGGTTAAATAAAAAGTTGTAGAGGAATTAGAAATTAATAGGATTCAATAATAGTGAAAATACATGTCAGCAAATTTGGTATACAGTTAATTCTATACTTGGAGGAAATATTACAGCTTTAAAAACATTTGTCAGAAAAACAGGCTAAAAATCAATTATTTAAATGTCAATCTCAAGAAATTAAAATGATTGTGAATTCCTCTTAAGTTTGAATGGAGAGAGTATGGGAAAAGTTTTATATTTTACATCAAATTCCTTTTTTAATAAGAAAGAGGGAAAGGTATGATTTAAATAGAAATAGGATTGCTTTGTTTTCCTATTAGTATTGTTTTAATACGTATGGATGTATGTAAGCAAGCGTACACCGTGGGGTTTGAATTCGTGACCCCAAGATTGCAGGCTCTACAGCTGAGCTAGCCAGGTGCCCTTCCTGTATGTTTGAACTTCCTCTGCCCCAAAGCTTCATTCCCATTTTTCTTGGTTTCTAGGAGGCTTTATTGCAGTATCCTTTCTGAAAACCTTCCATTTTCTTGGCCCTTCCATAGAACCCTTACCTTTTCTTTTCTTCTCTTTTTTTAAAAAGTTTTATGTATTCATGAGAGACACAGAGAGAGAGGCAGAGACACAGGCAGAGGGAGAAGCAGGCTCCCTGTGGGGACCCTGATGTGGAACTCAATTCTGGGGCCCAGGATCATGCCCTGAACCTAAGGCAGATGCTCAGCCACTGAGCCCCCCAGGCGCCCCTAACCCTTAACTTTTCTAAGAAGAACAGGCTTTCTGAAGAAACAGAGAGGACTCTGAGGTAATTCGTTTTGGTCTTTAATTGTTTTTAAGTCTTTAAGACTTGGAAAGTGTAATTCAACTTGGTAAAGCGTGTAACAAGCACCTGTTACAGACCCGAAACTGTCCAGACTTGGTTATTAATAACAGTGAATAAAATAGCCCCGAATTCTGCTTTCATGGAGCTTGTGCTCTAGTGGGGGAGACCAGCATCAAAAAAATCACAAACCACGTTAAGGAGGGCATGTAATGAGATGAGCACTGGGTGCTATTCTGTATGTTGGCAAACTGAATTTAAATTAAAAAAATTACAAACCCTCCCTGGTATATGACTACAGTGTGATATTGTGCTAGGAAAGAAAAGGCTAGAGGACTAGGAGAGTAGATAGTAGAAGACCTAAGCTTATTTATGTTGAAAATAATGGTGAGATAATGTACAAAACTGATTATAATAAAGTGGGGGGATAGACTATGGAGATTCACAGAAAGTATATTTTAAAAGGAAAAGAGAAGAAATCTTAAAATGTGTTACCGTGACTGACTTCGATTCGGCAGTCCAGAGGCCTGAGTAATTGTCCTTAGTCCAGCACTGACTGGTTGGATGGTCTTTCTCAGGACATGCTTCAGGTCTCAGTTCTCCATTCTATAGAAGGAAAGTGACCAGGACTAGACTACACAATGGCCAAGTTTCTAGTTCCAAAGTGCTAAGTCCACTGGAACTTGTATCAGCACTTTAAAGGGTATTTTTCTTCTGATTATGAAAACTATATATATTGTCTTTAGAAAAATATGGAGACTGTAGAAAAGAAAGACCCTTTCCCCCAAATTTAATTTGTACTAGAGATGTCAGTCCTATATTATAAATTGGGAATATATCAGAGAATCTGACTTCCCCACAGCTCTGGCAGGTAATGGTCAGCAGGATGGTATTAATTAGGATCGGTTAAATTATGCCTCATTAATGAACAAAATCCTAGAATTTCATTGGCTAGACAGAACAGAAAGTTTATTTCTCACCCCATGTACAGCTTGAGTGAAGTAGGCAGCTGAGATAAAGCCTGTCGGAGGTTCTGTGCTCCCGTAGCTGGACCTCATGGCTTTCCTGGTTGCTATGGAAGGGAAGAAAACATGGAAGGGTCTCGTAACCAGCAATTATGTAACTTCAGCAGTCAGAACCAGGCATTTGGCTCACCTCACTGCAGAGAGTAGAGGAGTGTAGTTCTCCCAGGCTTCTGGAAGTAGAGGAGGCCTGCTGTGGGTGAGCTTTGGGTTTCAGCAATGACCTTGCTTTCCCTGGCTGTAGTGGAGTAGAGTGAGGATGGAACCCTGATCCAAGTGGGGCCAGTTGGATTGTTGGGCCTAGGGATTTGCTTTGGGTCACCGGAGACTGACCGGAGTTAGTACTGGAGTGCTCAGGTCATTAGACGCAGATTCAAGGGTGGGATGCAAGTAGCCCAGTGATCAGAAGTTGATCTACCAGATGTGTTGCCAAAATAAGGTATTGTGTAGCTTTGGGAGGAAAAATAACTCCTGGTATTCAGTGGCTTCACATTTCTCAGTTCTGGCTGATTAATGAAGACTTGTAGTTCCTGTAGAGATTTCTTAAGAATATGTATGCTCTCCCAGCACGTGGGATAGTCTCAAAAAGTGAGCGTGTTTTGTGCCATAAAGAAAATCAGTAGATTTTCAGAAAGCAAAAATAAAAGTAAGGTTATGTTTGTATTTTCTGACCATAATGCAACGAAAATGAAAAGAAATAGATGCCTCCCCCCAAAAAACCAGACCCATAAGTCATAAATCCAAAACGAAAACATCTTCTTTCTTTGGGACAAGGGGAGAGACACACATTTTGAATAGCTTAAAGGGATGATCATAACTGAAGTCACACAATTTAGAAGTTAATTACAGTGAGACCACTACATATCAATGTCGCCAGTGTGAAACTTTATGGAAAATTCATCGTTAAAAATTAGTAAACAGGAATTAAAGCTGAATGAACAAGATATTCAGCTTAAACTGATTAAAAGCAAAATAAACCCAAATAAAATAGAACGAAAGGATTAATAGATATAAAATAAGTTAATGAAAAATGAAACTTTTTTTTTTTTAAGATTTGATTTTTTAAGTGATCTCTACACCCAGCGTGGGGCATGAAGTCACAACCCCGAGATCAAGAGTTGTACGCTCCACTAACGGATCCGGCCAGATGCCCCCAAAATGAAAGAGCCCTTGCCAGTAGAATCAAGCTGGCCGACTCTGGGCAAGCCTGGTTAAGAAGAAAACAAACTGGAGGCAAACATTACAAATAAGCGAGGAACGTCTCTTTGAATATTGACATGAGGGCCTCAGAAGAGGATATTGTGCATAACTTCATGCCATAGTTCCTAGAAATTAATGAAACAGATTATTTCCTGGGGAAAATATAAATTACTAAAATTTTCAGAAGAAATAAAAAAGGTCAATCATCAGTAGCCAATGAAGAAATTGAAAAATTGTTGTTAAACCCTTTAAAAGGGCCAGTTATTTTTACAAGACTTTAAAATAATTGATGATCCCTATATTACACAAATTTCCAGAGGAAAGAAAAAAAAAAAACAAAAGAGAACATGCCCTTTGAAGCAAGCATGATTCTGTTAGTAAGAAGCACAGCACAGGAAAAGAAAACAATAGACTATTTTCCTTTATCACCTACTTGTAAGATCCAAAATAAGATAGTAGGAAACTGAATCTGGCCGAATGTCAGAGCTGTGTAGGGAGGAACTCACCTTGGGATTCAAGGATGATCTGATCTAAGCCAACCTTTTATTGTCATTTACGCTGTATTGGTAAATCAAAGAAGGAAAATAATTTGATCGTTTCCATTGATGACAAAAGATACCAGATAGAATTCAGTAACCGCTTCTGATAGACTAGGGAAAAAAGGAAACTTCTTCAACTTGATAAGGGGAAAAACTATCTTTACAGCATGTAGTAAATCCAACTGGTAAAATATTTTCTATGAAAAAATGAACAACACTAAGCTTATTTTTTAAAAAAGATTTATTCATTTTAGAGAGAGAGTGAGCGGCGGGTGGGGGGAGGGCAGAGGGGGAGACTCCTCAAGCAGACTACCCACTGAACGCGGAGCTGGCCACGGGGCTCCACCCCAGACCCACGAGATCACAACCTGAGCTGAAACCAGGAGTCCGACGCTCAACTGACTGAGCCACCGGTGCCCCACTAAGCTCATTTTAATGCTTCTGTTAGGCATTTAACTGGAGGCCCCCGCCAGTGGAATAAGGGAGGCTAAAGGCAAAAAGGTATAAATATTTGAAAGGGAAAGTCAAGACTTGTACTCACTGCATGTGCTCTTTGCAGAGTGCATAACCTACCTAGAGAAAGCAGGAGAATCACCTGACAAACTTGGGACACTAATAAGCGATTCAGTACCGTGGCCTGCACACGGTGTAGTAAAGATCGGTAGGTTCCTCACGGGACCAGCAGCAGGCGTTGGCTCCAGGGAAGGAAGGGCCTGGTAAGCATGCCTGCCTTGCACTTTCCTGTCCCAGACATGTTTTGAAGTGTGAAGAGAAAGCTCCAGGAGGTGAAGCTTCCCAGTTTCCTGCTTGCCTTAACACAGGAGTCGGATAGCTGAGGGCCCAGCACAAGACGGTTTGCCTCATGATGGCCCCACATAGCCAGAAGCATTCCCCGTGATGCCCATCCCACCTGCTATAAAAAAAAAAAAATTGTTTTTAGACAGCATTCTCTGGAAGAATGCATCACCGAGTTGTTCTCTGGTGAGCCCAGAGACATAGCCCTTAGTGTCCTGTAAGAATACAAGAGACTGTACTAAGGAAGAGAGGAAGAGGATTCCCCTAAAAATAAATTTTTGTTTTGTTTTCTTTTTTTAATGTAACACCCTTGCAGCGAACTGTTCCAACAAGATGGAAAAGTGAGCTTCCCCCTTTCCTCCTCTCTCGCTCTCTCCTCCTCAGTTTACATCTCATTCTAAATCACAGTTGCCACCTCAGGTGTCCTTCTAAAATTTTCTCTCCCTTTACAAAAGTTTATTTCCGTTTTTTTGAATTTTATACAGATGGCATCATGCAGTCTGTGTTGCCGCTTGCCTTTTTCCCTTAACGTTTTCTACGCCTCCCTCGTTCTGTTTAGCGTCACGTTGAACTCACGTTGAGCCTGCGTTTAATCTCTCTTCTCCCCTTCCCTCCAGCCCCTGGAGCCTCCCCGTTGGTCTCATTTCTGGCCATTCTGTTCATCTTACTGACCTCGAGCGTTCTGAAGTTTTTTGGGCAGTCCGTCCCCCTTTTCAGACTGATGTCTTTAAATGTGTAGAATAGGACACATTGGATTACTGAGGAAACCAATTGGAGTGAAATGCAGCCATTAAAGTAATTAAACTTTTTTACATATAGTAGTACGGCCGTTCTGTTATTAACCCATTAAATAACCCCATGGTGGGTTTTAACTACCCTAATTTTTAAATAATGGTGAGGCATAAATAATATTTTCTGTTATCTGCAGCAATGTAACTGGATGAGAATATCCGGTTTTTTAGGTCACAAAGTTGCAGGTGCTGCTGCTGCTGAGGCCTTTGCCTGCTCTCCTAGTTAAATCATGACATTTCAGAGGCGAATGAAACGAAAGATGTCACTTTTCCCCATCTGGCCCATCAGGGCGGCGGCCAGCGCGCTGGGAGCCCTGAGTCCTGCCTCCTGCTGCCCCGGGCCCGGGTGGCCTGGGCCTTCGGCCGCCTGTGTCCTGCGCGGCCACTCCTCGCTGCCATCCTGGTCCTGCCTCCCTGTTGCGGCCGCCCTCGTCACTGAGCTCTGCCGCGGGACGGAGCAGTGGCCATGGCCCTGGTGACCCCAGTGACCCGGAGCCCCAATTTCAGGACCCCCACTCCCTGAGCGCCGCCCCTGGCCGTCCCAGCCTGGCTTCCAGGCCAGGCCGTCCCGTGGCCTCAGCGGCACCGCCGGCCGCACCCCCCGTGGCTCCCTGTCCCCCAGTCTGAGCTCTGGGGGCTCACAGGTGTCCGGCTGCCGGCCCCTCGCAGCCCCGCCGGCCCTCGCCCAGCTCCGCAGCCGCCCAGCCTCCTGCCTCCCGCTGCTGGCCCCGACTTAGTGGCTCACTTGCTGCTGAGACGTCATGCACTTCAGGTCCTTCTGGGATTGGCCTTTTTTCACTTGGCACAGCATCCTCATGGTTCATCCGTGTTTTTAGCCTAGGACGAGATTTCCTTGATTTTTAAGGTCGAACAACACTCCATTGCATGTATAGGCCACATTTTTTTTTACCTGTGAATCTGTTGATGGACATTCAGGTCGTTTCCCCCACTTGGTTTGTGAATAATGCCACATGAGCACAGGTGTTCCGATCTCTCTTTGAGATCCTATTTTCAATTCTTCTCTATTATATACCCACAGACGGAATTGCTGGATTCTATGATAGTTCTGTTTCTAACTTCTGGAGAGCTTCCATACTGGTTGTCCATAGCGGCTGCACCATTATACGTTCCCACCAGCAGTGCACAAGGGTTCTGATTTCCCCACATCCTTGCAACATGTGTTATTTTCTGGGTTTGTTTTTTTCTGTTTTGTTCAGTTTTTGTTTTTTACAAGGGCCATACTAATGGGTATGAGGTAACTTCTCATTGTGTTTTGACTTGAATTTCACTATTAGCGAGTTAAACATCTTTTAGATGCTCGTTGGCCATTTGTATTATCTTCTTTGGAGAAATATCTATATAATAAGTCCTTTGCCCATTTTTTAATTAGGTTACTATTATTTTTTCTTACTAATGGGAATTCTTTGTATATCCTGGATATTGATACCCTATCCAGTATGTGGTTTGGAAATGTTACTACCATTTCATAGGTTGCCTTTTTAGGACTTCCTTTGCTGTGAAGGTTTTTAAGTTTTGACATAGTACCATTTGTCTATTTTTGTTGTGGTGCTTGCTTGTATTTTTGGTGTCAGATTCAAGAAGTCATTGTCCATCCCAATGTCCTGAAGCTTTTTCCCTATATTTTCTTCTAGGAGTTTTACAGTTTTAGATCTTATGCTGAAGTCTTTAATCCATTTTTTTTTTAAAACAGATTTTATTTATTTGAGAGAGAGAGAGCACAAGCATGAATGAGGGAAGGGGCAGAGGGGAAGAAGAGGGAGAGAGAGAATCCTAAGTAGACTTCTTGCTGAGTGCAGAGCCCAACACAGGGCTTGATCCATGACCCTGAGATCAGGACCTGAGCTGAAACTAAGAGTCAGACACTCAACCGGCAGAGCCACCCAGGCACCCCCCTTGAGCCCATTTTACATTAAGTTTTATACATAGTGTAAGGGTAAAGATCTATCTTCATTCTTTTGTATGTGGTTATCCAGTTTCCCCAGCACCATTTGTTGAAGCAACTACTAGCCTTTCCCCATTGTGTAGGCTTGGCACCTTTGTCGATAATTTGACCGTATATGCGAATGTTTATTTCTGGGGTTTCTGTTCTGTTCTGTGGCCTATATGTTTGTTTTTATGTTTGTAACATACTTTTTGATTACTGTAGCTTTTTAATATGTTTTGCCTCTGGCTTTGTTATTCTTTCTCAAGATTGTTTTGGCTATTCAGGGACCTTTGAGATTCCATATGAATTTTAAGATAGTTTTTTCTGTTTATGCAAAATACGCTGTTAGGATTTTCATAAGGATTACATTGAATCTGTAGGTTGCTTTGGGCAGTATGGACATTGTCTTTCTGTTTGTGTCTTCTTTAATTTTTTCAGCAATGTGTTTTGTTGTTTTTAGTGCATAAGTCTTTTACCTCCTTGGTTAACTTTATTCCTAAGTATTTTTTTTATTCCTAAGTATTTTCTTTCCTTTTTTAAATAGGCCAATATTTTTTAATATGACCAGCTTCATGTCAATTATTATTAAAAGCATTGAAATGGTCCTAAACTAGAAACATCTTCTATGGTGGTAAACTTGTAAATATACATCTTTCAAAACAAAAAAACCATCTCAGCATTTTTCTTTTTTCTTTCTTTTCATTTTAGTTTTTAGTATTTATTTTTATTGAAGTATAGTTGACACACAAAGTTACATTAGTTTCAGGTGTACAATATAGTGATTGGACCAATTTATACATTATACTGTGCTCGCCACAAGTGTAGCTACCATCCATCACAGTACAGTGCTAGTACAGCACCATTGATGGATTCCCTATGTTGTGCCTTGTATTCTTGGGATTTACTTATTCCATAACTGGAAGCCTATAGCTCCCACTTCCCTTCACTTATTTTGCCCATCCCCCCTACTCCGTTATAAATGGCTTTTTTTTTTTTTCTTCTTTTTTAAATGGGTTTGTTTTCTTAAATTTCCTTTTTGGATTATTTATTCTTAGCATACAGAAGCACAGCTAGTTTTTGGATGTAGAGTACACATCCTATAACTTTGCTGAATTCCTTTATTCTAACAAATAAGTTTTTATTTTTCCCCCTGTGTGGAATCTTTATGGATTTCTACATATAATATCATGCCCTCTATAAATACAGATAATTTTACTTCTTCTTTTCTGATTTGAACGCCTTCTTTTTTCTTTCCTACCTAATTGCTCTGGCTGGGGCTTTCCAGAAGTACGTTGAATAGAAGTGGTGAAAGCTGTCACCCTTGTCTTGTTCATGATCTTAGAGGAAAAGCTTTCAGTTTTCATCATTGAGTATGATATTGGGCTTTTCATATATGATCTTTATTATGTTGAGGTAATTACTTTCTAGTTTGTTGAGTGTTTTTATATGTTGAATTCTGTCAAATGATTTTTCTGCAGTTGAGATGATCATGTTATTTTTTATCTTCCTTGTGTTAATGTGGTATATTACACTTAATGATTTTCTTATACTGAACAGTCCTTACATCTCAAGGATAAATCCCAGTTGGTCATGGTGTGTAATACTTTAAACGTGCAGTTGAACTTGGTTTGCTAGTATTTTGTGGAGGAATTTTGCATTTATATTTTTCAGGGACATTGGTCTAAAGTTGTTTTCTAATAAGCATCTTTGTCTGGCTCTGGTATCAGAGGTCATAAAATGAGCTTGGAAGTGTTCCTTCCTCTTTAGTTTTTTGGAAGACTTTGAGAAGGATTTGCATTCATTCTTCTTTAACTGTTGTGTAAAATTCTCCTGTGAAACCATTTGGTCTTGGGCTTTTTTTTTTCTTTGAAGATTTTTTATGAGTGATTCAATCTCTGTACTAGTTACAGATCTGTTTAGGTTTTCTTTTTCTTCATGATTCAGTCTTGGTAGGTTATATATTTCTAGGAATTATTCATTTCTTCTAGGCAATCCAAATCGTTGATGTATAATTATTCATCATAGTCTTTTAAATCTTTTTTCTTTCTGTGACATCAGTTGTCGTGTTTCTTCTTTCATGTCTGACTTTAGTTATTTGAGCCTTCTCTCTTCTTAGTCCTTCTTAGGTCTGTCAATTTTGTTGATCTTTTCAGAAAATAAACTCTTTTATTAAGTTTTTCTTTTGTTCTTCTGTCCTTTATTTTATTTCTGTTATAGTCTTTATTGGTTTCTTCCTACAACTTTGAGTTTAGTTTGCTTTTCTTTTTTGGTTCTTTGAGGTGTAAAGTTAGATTGTTGACTGGAGACTCTCTCTTTATTAATTGTAGACATTTACTGCTGTAAAGTTCCCCCATAGAACTGCTTTTGCTGCATCCCAGAAGTTTTGGTATGTTGTGTTTTTGTTTTCATTTGTCTCAAGATATTTTCTAATTTCCCTTAGTTCTTCTTTGACTCCATTAGTTGAAGAGTATGTTGTTTAATTTTCACATATTTGTGAATTGTCCAGTTTTCCTACACTTGATTTCTAGTTTCATTCCTTTGTGGTTGGAAAGGATACTTGGTATGATTTCAGTATTCTTAACTTTGTCAAGACTTGTTTTGTGGCCTAACATGTGATCTCTCCTGGAGAATGTTCCATGTGTGCTTAAGAATGTGTGTTTGGCTGCTGTTGTGTGGAGTGTTCTTTGTATGTCTGTTAGAGCCATTTGGTCCAAAGTGGTGTTCAGATCTTGTTTTCCTATTGATCTTCTGTCTGATTCTATCTGTGATTAAAAGTGGGATATTGAAATCTACTAATGTTGTGTTACTATTTATTTCTCCCTTTAGTTCTGCTTTTCATTTGGGTGCTTTGGTTGTACACTTGCACTTTTGCTGCTGCAAGTGGCTGGAGAATTACCTTTGCTGATTAGTCTTACTTCCAGTTAATGACTGTTAAGTCAGATGAACCCTTTGTGTTGCTCACCAATGGTCCATTTACTCCCCCAGCCCAGCCTAGCTGGTCCTGCAGACTCCTCCTCCTCCTCCTCAGACCTCTGACGTTACTTTCCGCATTCTTTACTCTCAGTACACAACTTCGCTGTTCATCTCACTGAGAAAGTAGATGCCTTAAGAAGATACCCCGTGTGCTGCCTTCCTCTGTCACCATGGACGAACTCACCATCCTCGTAGTAAGGGCCGCGCCCCATGCTGTGCTGCGTCTAATTCCGCCTCTTCTCTCTTGTGGCGTAGGATCATTCTCATCAGCGTGCCAGCATACTTTTCTCTCATCCTAAATGTCACAGCCTCTCTTAACCCCATTTTCCCTTCTGTTGCTCTGTCCCCCCACTCCTTTTTTTTTTTTTTTTTTTCAAAAGATGTGCCTATACTTTGTTTCCAGTGTTTTCCTCCTGTTATCTTTTGAGTGGGCCCTCTCTGGTTAGACTCTCCCTCCCAACACCCTGCCTAGACTACTCTTGCAAAGGTTACCTGTGACTCTTCTCTTCTTACTCTTGAATTTTTATACCCGTTAACAGTCCTTGACACAGGTGGTCACTTATTCTCTCTGCACACAAACAGTCTCTTCACTTTTTTCCAGGACTGGTATCCTTCATTGTTTCCCTCTTGGTTGTTTGTTTCTCGTGTAGCAAGCCCAGGACATGGTACTTACACCTTGCCACAGTCTTCCCTTGATCTCATCCAACCTTCAGGCTCTAAAACAGTCTGTGTTTGAGGATTCCCAACTTTTAATCTCCAGCCTGAACCCCTCCTGAATAATATGGATTTATACTTTGCGTGGGTGTCTAATAGGCAACTGAAGTGTCACTTTTCCAAAAGAGAGCTTACTGTTCTTTCCCTCAGTGACTTGGTGTGTCATGCTTAGAATGGCATCCCCTTGTCTGAGAATAATTGAAAACTGAGAACAAAACTAGTTTCTTCTACTTCAAATACCTTATTAATCTACAGTTTATTTTTGATTTAAGGAGTGCAATAGGGCTCTTTTTTTTTTAAAACCAGACGGCCAGCTAGGTTTTCAACACTACTGAATAATCAGTGTTTACCTGGTTGACATGTCATCTCTATCACTCTGCAAATGATATCAGAGTTAGAAGTTGCACATAACAATACCACTTAATGTTTGCGTTATAGATTTCACACTCTTTTCAAACATGTTATCTCAATTCAGACAACACTATGTGAAGTAGAATCACTGATAGCTGTTTAAAAAATGGAATAATTAAAAAAAAATAAAAAATAAAAATAAAAAAAATGGAATAATTAAACAAATTGAATAAGAGTACAGAAACAGTCCTGTTTTAAATTGAGCATCAGGAACAACACACCAATGGAGAAAAGGGCCACTAATTAATCCTCAGATACTTGAAAGATAATTTTTGCTCAGTAAAAACCAATAAAATTTAAAATGGAAGAAGACAACAGTGGGGGTATGAAGTATATAACCAACAGATGGAAGCTTTTAATCCAAAATAAAATTTTCAGATTTCTTGGTTAAGTACTTAGATTAGGATTCAAAGATGGTGAACAGTTAGTTAACATGGGCAGAAATATTTAATAAATAACCACGTGTGAAAATACTGTCTGTGCTTAATTCCAATTAAAGTAAAGGCATGAGAAATGAAGTCACCCAGGGTTACACTACAAACCTATGAAACTGTCAGAGTTATGTGATAAAAGGAAATAGATAGCATATCTGTTTTGCCAGTATTGTAATTTGGACTGATCTCAGAGGAAAAGAATTTGACTAAACATACATTTTAGGGGAAAGGGAAGTGGTGTACTGTGAGGCTAAAGGTTTGACCATACCATTTCTATTCAGTGATGCCTACTATGTCCCTAGCCTAGTAGGGTTTGTTTCAAGGGAGCCTACGCACAAAGTAAATGCGTAGACTCAGGTAGAATATCTTAGTGCTTTTTTTTTTATCACTCTTACATTAATAAAATAAGATTTAAAAAATTCCATTCCATTAATGCTTGCTTTGAACCAAATATGTTTCATGTAAAACAGGGAAACTTTTTTTTTGGAGGGATGGGCAGAGGAAGAAAGAGAATCGTAAGCAGGCTCCATGCCCAGTCTCACAACCCTGAGATCATGACCTGAGCTGAAGAGTGGACACTTAACTGACTTAACCCAGGTGCCCCAGGAGTGAATTTTTCTATTTGGCTGAGTGGTCATAGGGTGAAAAACTCAAAGATTTCCTCTTATCACTAGATTCATTCTAAGCCCCATCTTATTTTATTACTTACACAATTGAAATACAAAAAAAATTGTTCACAAGTGATAACTTTGTTACCATAAGTAGTGTAGCACAGTATTCAAAAGTTGGTCTTGGACCTAGACCCAGACACAGACTCCTAGAGGCACTCAAGCTCATGAATAGTTTTAAGTTAATAACTTTCCAGACCTTAAACTGCATGTGCTCTTTCTTAAAATTGATCTTCCTGTGAATCAGTCTTTCAGGCAATTACTTCTTCCCCACATTCCTCTCCACCGTTCTCCTTTTTCATTTTACAAAAGAATAGCACAAGGCTTCCTCTGTCCCTGCTTTTACCATGATATATTTGCCTTGTGGTGGAAGTACTTCAGGGGAGAAAAGATCTCGAGATAATTCTAAGACAAGACAGTGGTGCTGGAACAACTGGGTATTCAATTGAAAAAGAAGGGAGTTGGATCCCTACCTCATATCAAATGCAAACATTAACTCAAAGTAAATCAAAGACCTAAATGTAAGAGCTAAACCATGAAACTCTCAGAAGGATATGTAGAAATAAATCTTTGTAGTCTTGGATCAGGCACCGGTTTCTTCAATATGACATCAAAAACAAGTAATCAAAAGAAAAATGTGGGTAAGTTGGATGTCATCAAAATTATAAACACTTGCATACATCAAAGGACTGTCAAGAGTGTGAGAAAACTCGCAGAGTAGGTGAAAATATTTGTAAATCATATGTCTGATAAGTGACTTGTGTCCAGAATATGAAAGGAACACTTACAACTAAAAAAAAAAAAAAAAAAAAAAAAAAACCCTGAATTTTAAAATGGGCAAAGGATTTGAATAGATGTTCCTTCAAAGATGTACAGGTTGGTGGGTCTGCGTGCCACCAGCTGGACCAGCTGGGGTGGGGCCCAGCAACAACAAGAACAACAAAGATGTACAGGTGGCCAGTATGATAGAAAGATAGATAGGTACTTAATATCTTTGGTCATCAGAGAAATGGAAATCAAAACCACAGTTAGATACCACTTCACACCCATTAATTAGGATGGTGAGAAGAGACAGGTAATAACAAGTGTTGGTAGGGATGTGGACAAATGGGAACATTCATACTTTCTTGTAGGGATGTGAAATGATACTGCTGCTTTGGGAAAACGACCTGCTGTTTCTCCAAAGGTTAGACATAATGTTACTAACATGATCCAGCAGTTCCACTTTTAGGTACATACTTGAGAGAATTAGAAATGTTATGTTGACACAGACTTTCACATGAAAGTTCATAGCATTATTCATAATAGCCAAGAAGAGGAAACAACCCAAGTCCACCAACTGATAAATAATAAAATGTGGTCTATCTATGCTGTGCAGTACTCATCCATGAAAGGAAGTGTAATTCTGACTCATGCTACATCACGGATTAACCTGAAAGTGTTATGCTAAGTGAAAGAAGCCAGTTACAAAGGACTAAATATTGTGTGATTCCATTTATGTGAAATGTCCAGAATAGGCAAATTCAGAAAGACAGAAAATGGCTCAGTGGACTAGGTGAGGGGGAGATGTGTGTGCTTGTTAATAGTTATAAGGTTCTTTTTTAGGGTAATGAAATGTTCTGGAGTTAGATAGTGGTGATGGTCGTACAGGTTTGTGAATATGCTGATAGCCACTAAATCGAACACTTTAAAAGAGTGAATTTTATGGTATGTTAATATATCTCCCAAAACTAAACAAAAACCTTGGGGACCACTAAAATGGCAATTCCAAATATTGGTGTTAGCATTGAGGAAGTAAATAGCTTTAATCTTTGGGGAATAAATCCATTAATGGCTTCCAGTGAAATTGATGGATTTTTCAATGTCAGTTTTCGGAAATAATCAGCTGCTCTTTTTGATGGTAAACCTCTATGGGATTTTTCAACAAATAACTCAGAAGGAATTTTAAAACTTGTGTAACTACTGACAAAATGCCTGTCATTCCTATTCACCTATTTAAATGAACATAATTTCTCCGTGCTTTCTTTCAAAAAATTAATAAACAGGGCCACCTGGGTGGCTTAGACGGTTGAGCATCTGCCTTTGGCTCAGGTCATGATCCCAGAATCCTGGGATCAAGAACCCATATCGGGCTCCCTGCTGAGCTGGGAATTTGCTTCTCCCCATACCCCTTCCCTTGCTCATGCTCTCTGTATCTCTCTCTGTCTCTCTCTCGCGTGTGTGTGTACGTGCATTCTCTCTCTCAAACAATATTTTTTAAAAATAAAAACTAAAACAATATGCTGAATCACCTAATTTTAGCAATAATTATTCAAACAGATGAATGAACTAATTGAAAAATGAAAGCCCCATCCATCTCATTAACATATATTTCTGGTAAAATTTTTACCTTTAACGTTGTTAATTTCTTATCAGATCTATAATATGTTTGTCGTTTAAATCCATTGTATATGTTATACTAATGATAATTGAATCCCAAATAATTTTTTAAGCTTTTAGAGGCTTACTTGTGGTCAAAGGAAAAATTTTTAAAAATTTCCACTTAAACTGCAGACATGTATGACTGAATGATTAATAATAGACTTTCTAGGTATAATATTGGGCTGGAATGTCATTAGTGGCAAAACCACACCCAGTTGTGTAGTGACGGATGCCTGTACTTTCCTTTCATCTGTACGTAGGGCAGGATTTCTGCTTAGACAGTGTGCTCATAGACAGATTGCTTTTTAGAATTGTAAGATTTTAAAAAACAAAATAGTCAATTGTTTTAGTCTGTTTAGGCTGCTAGTATGAGATACCATAAACTTGGGGCTTACAAACAACAGAAATTTATTTCTTACAGTCTGGAGGCTGAGAAGTCCAGGCTCAAGGCGCTGGCATCTGCTGTCTGGTGAGAGCCCACTTCCTGGTTCATAGATGGCCATCTCTTCTCTGTATCTTCACATGGCAGAGGGAGCAGGGGAGCTCTCTGGGTTCCCTTTTATAAGGACTGGAGTCCCATTCTGAGGTCTCTACCTTGGAGACCTCATTACCTCCACCAGCAGATCGAATCACCTTGGGTGTTTAGGATTTAACATGCATTTTTGTGGGATATGAACATTCATTCAGTCTATGACAATTGGTTATATAGTACAGTTGGTACATTCGTTTTCTGTTGCTGCTATAACAATCATCACAAACATAGTGGTTTAAATAGCACAAATTTATTAGGTTACAGTTCTGCAGCTCAAAAATCCAACACAAGTCTCGCCAGGCTAAACTCAAGGTGTCCGCAGGCCTGTGTTCCTTTCTGGAGGGCCTCCTAGGGGAGAATCTGATTCTTTGCCTTTTCCAGCTTCCAGAGGTTGACCACAATCCTCAGTTCACGGCCTCCTGCCTCCTCATCTTCTAAGCCAACATGGTCTCATCTTTCTGACCCTCTGTCATCTCTGTCTCTCTCACACCATAGCTGGGAAGGGTTCTCTGCTTTTAAGGATCATGATTAGATTGAGACCAACAGGATAATCTCATCTCACTTTCTGCAAAGTCCCTTGCATGCGAGGTAACATTCACAGGTCCCTGGGTTAGGACATGGATGGTCTTTGAGGGGACCACGATTCTACACAGTTGGCTTCTTTGTCGGTTACATTGCATTAAATTGTCAGATTTATGTATTTTGATAGATGTAAGGATTACAGTTAAGTGTATCAGCATTGTGACCTTAGGCAAGTTATTTACTTCGGAGCCTGTTTCCTCTCTGGTGCAAAATGAGTAATAATGCTTACTATTTACTAGTATGCACTGAAAAAGAAATAGTTTGGGGCTATAGACGAATCAAGAGAATTCCACAAACCTTTTTGTGACTGTCTCAAGCAAATTCGTGGCCACCTAACTCACAAGGTTGTTGTGAGGATCAAATTATGTCATGAATGTCGAAGTGCTTTGAGATGTGGAAGAGTCATAAAATCTTGCTGATATTTTAGGTTACCTTTAAACATTTTTGACAGTGTTGAGAATGTTCAGTATCCTTTGATACCTGGCTGACAATTTTTTTTTTCAGGTTTTTATTCTCTTCTGGATTTTCAAACTGATTTGTCTTCTTTATTAAATTAGGATAAATGAAGAGATTTATAAAATTTAAAAGTATATGTAACTTGCATAATTCTTTGAGACACTAAGATTTTAAATTCATATTTACCCAGACTATTTGCATTCTTATTTTTTCTTTTGGAAACTTCTAAGGAGCTATTTACTCTGTTGTAGAAGCAAAATAAATACTAAATCCACCTCGTGATAATAAGACTAATTGTTCTTAAAACCTGAGCTGCATTTTTAAATCTTGCATAGCGGACCTTCACATAGCAAAAATAAAGTCTTCGTTTATAATTGGCTTGTCTGTATATTCGATGTTTGACACAAAAATATCACTATAAAGCAAAAACCATTTTTTAAAAAGTGATTTGATTTCTTATTTTTTCCCCTTACACTGTACTGGCAAATAGATATTTTTCCCCTAAGCAGCACAAAGATGCCATTTTGAGAGGTTAAATTACTTTCTAAATGTTGCTGTGAAGGAGGAGAGAAGGAAAAGAGATCAAGTTACACATTCTTTGTTCCAGAGCCTACCAGTGCACTTCAAGTTTAGAGCGGCACTGGTGAGGCTAGGCTCGCTTTTGCTGCATTATCTCCAACCCTGCCCCCACTTAGGGAGCAAGACACAGATATTTTCTCTGACAGGCCCCCAAAGAGAGCCATTTTAACTTAAATATTTGTAAAAGTCACTACTTTTTTCTATTAAAGGCTTTACTTTTATATAGTTTAGCTTCCAAGTGAGCCTAGGTTATTTCTTCATATATTTAGAGGTATTTTTTTAAAATATATTTTCTTTGAAAGGCCAACAAGTTATATTTTTATATTGCAGTTAAATTTAAATCAAATTAATATTGAGTTAAATTTGGAGAGTATTTTAAATTGTATTTTGAGGGGAAAAAATAGCTTTGCTGGCACAAAATGGCATGAATTGGACTGTTTGTGTGCTTTCCAAACATGGTGGTAAAAAGTCCCCAAAGCAGTTACAATATTTCTTTTGTTCTGTATCCTTGCTGCTTTTAGATAAGTGAAGACTTTAAAAAGACTTTTCACATAAAAACTGTCATGATAATCCCAGTGCCATATCCTGAATGTTAATTCAATTTACGTTGTAATTTTCCCGAGTTTAGTTTTACTAAGAATACAAACTTTTTTTTAACCTTTAAGGAAATCATTTTTAAAAAATGGTTATTAATGAACGTGCATGTTTCCCCTGCTCTCTGAAAATAGTGTTCCTAGGAGAATGTTCCTGGTAAAAAAACAAAATGGCATGAAGTGAGGAAGCAGCTACCGTTAATTTATATGTAAAATTTTTGAGCATTCCCAGTCCTCAAAAATAACTTCTCTTAGGCGTTTCTGATACCTTAAGGACACATCTTGCTGACGAGTGCACTAGGTAAATGGAGGTAAAGCGCTCCCGTCTACCCAGACAGTCCAGGCCCGGGCACTGGCGGCTGAGATGCGGAGGGTTGTTCCAGGGAGGGTGCTCGGGGCGCCCCTCCGGCTGCTGGGTGCGGCTCCTGGGGGGGGCTCCCGGCCACACTGCACTGAACGCTGGTTTTGCTTTTTGCCTTTTTTTCATAGAAGTGAAAATCCTTTCTGGATTTCTTTTGGTTAGTGAAAATAGTCATCAAAGCAAAGTGGCCCGGTTTGAGCTTTTCAAAAAGCGAGGGATCCTTATATTTCATAAATACCTTTTATATGTAACTTGTCCCGTTTCTGAGGGTTTAAAAAGCTTAAGCATTATTTATAAACTACTCATACCTCTGTTAAACATTATCAGTCCAATAAAAAGTATTGAGTCCCCCCTCCCCCGTATTTCTAGGTCATTTTAAGTATTAATAATGTTCGTCAATTTTGCTTGATACTCTCTCAACAGGGTCACTATCATCAGTAGTCAAAATAGTCACATTTGTATCAGTCTTTTTAGTATTTCTAGAGTAAGTGTCATACTTTCTAAACAGACTGTTGTCTCAACACCCTTTCTCTAAAAGAAAAAAGTTACCCAAGATAAAAATTTGTGATTGGGCATTGGGTATGTTTTTCTTCTTTCTAGTGCCTGAATGTATTTCCTTTTTTTTTTTTTTTTTTGCCCACCTAATAAGGATACTGGATTTGGCTTTCTATGTTGTATCCCTAAGTCTGTAGTCTTAACCTCCGCTTCTCTGTTAATCACTCCTTTTCCCTCTTGTCTGAGAAGTCCAAGACTTCTTGATAGGCAGAGCCAGTCTCTTACCTTCTCCATGAAGCTTTAATTGCAGCCAGGCTCCTGGGCATTTCTTCCTTTTCTCTGCTTTGGTAGGGCTTCTAATGCCAGTTTGTCCTGTTGATTTTCTTCCTCAGTATTTGTTTCCTGTCTCTAATTTGATTTAAAATAATTATACTAGCCACCATTTGTGTACCTACAGAATGCCTAACACTGTGCCATTATGGGGGATCTTTAAAGTAACGTGGTAGAGTAGGTATTACTTTACAAGGAAAGTGAAAGCCAGCCATACTGTACTGAAAGCTAGGTTACGTGTCCTCTCTCTGGCTCCTGTCACATCATATCTGTGGAGTACCTTAACTGTATTAGATTTTTATAAATATGGGATGATAAGATGACTCCTGTTTTGGTTCAGCTATCCTTTTATAGGCAGTTTTTGGAGGGGGCAAGAAAAGCTGAGCTTGTTAGCATTTGTGAATTCTTCATTCTTCAAGTCACATGGCATTGTCAGGACCAGATGGGCCTTCTCAACTTCATGTGTCTATGTATGGACCTTGTTGCAAGAAGATTAACCTGTGGTTCCCTATATTATTAACAAATCTATGCCTGAATGAAGCAGAGAAGATGTTTAAAAGCGAATAGTGAGAATAGAGGATATTAGAATGTTACTTAAGCCATTAAGTGCGTGCATATGTATTTAAAAATTAGATGTAGGTAAACCTTGAAGAAAATAGGAAAATGGAAATAAATCTCATGCGAGATCTTTAATGTATTTACATTTATAAGTATTTGTATGTTTGAACAGTTTGTACATTTGTTATTATATAAAATTAATTGCAAGTGAGATTTGAGACACATTTTGGACACATTTTCTTAAGCATATCTTAAAAGCTTTTATATTTATTCCTTATATTATTAGGTGCCAGTTTTCTTACTGGAAGACTGACCAGTGTTAGCGCTTTGCTGCTTTTGTACCTTCCTAGCCCATGTTATTCTTACGTTTCTTCAAAAGCCAAGTAATTGGCCCGTTTATCACAATTTCTATATACTTAAAAAGTTAACATGAAGTTTTTTCACCTGATTTCAATAAAAGTTGCATTTTAACCATTCTTTCCACATTATTTGATAAATGTTACTGGTTTCATTTGTTTTTATTTTATATAAATATGTAACGCGCATTGTATTTAAATGTTCATGGAGTCTCGGACTTAAATGCTGATAAGTGTTTTTCTTTTTAAAATATTGAGGTTTATTTGTGTGCGTGTCTTATAAGGGGAGTAAGTGGCTTTGAAGAATTGAATTTAAGAAACTTACGCTAGGATATGTAAAATATAAGTAGAATTGGGTATTTATAGAGACTTAATGTAAGCCTTCAGACTAGTGTTCTTAAAGGAGCCACTTGACTGGATCAGAGCAGTTGTCTTTCCACTTCCCTCATTGTACTGAGCTTCTGCCCAGGTTTTACTTAGATTTGCACAACTTTGTCAGAGCTGTCACAGCACCCCATTCTAAATTTCCTTGGTGGCACTTATCATGACTGTCATGAAATTGCTGTTTGTATGGACAAGATCTGTTTTCCTTCCTAGAAATCGTGAGCTCCACGTGAGTGGGGAACCGTGTGTGTTTCTGTGTCGCCGGGCCCAGCACGCAGGCTGACCTAGCACACACTCCCAGGAATTCTGTGGTGGCAGCAGCCCGTGCTCTTTTTGTAGTCCTCTTTAATTAATGAAAAGCTTTGATTTTTGTAAAATGGTCAGTGTTTTGAGAGGCCCTGGAAAAGAAACGTGAACCAAAAAGAAGAGCTGACTTCAATTTTACTTGTCTTGAAAATAACTATGACTCTCTCGGTGCCTGGAAGATCAATGGACCTAAGGAATTTAAGGAGTTGGAATGAAGGTTTAGCTTTTTTTTTCAAAGGCTGTCATCCTTCAATACTTTTACTTTGCATTTTTGTTACTGTGATTTAAGATGGTTGTAATTATTCTTGATTGATGATACCTGTCAAAAAAAAAAAAAAAAAAAAGCAAGCCTAACCAACCATTTCTGCATTCTGAGGGCAGAGAAACAAAAACTGAGAACTTTGTGAACTATTTTAAGTCGTCTGTAAAATGAGATAATAAAATGTATTTTACAAGGTAATTTCAGATTTAATGAAATACCAAAGTGTGAAAATGCTTAGTAATGTGCCTGGCACACTGAAGGTGCTCTATAAATGCTAATTGTCATACTTACATAGATGTATGAAAACTTCTCAAGAACAAGTGTAAATTTAAAGTGAATTCCATTCTTATCCCCAAACTAGTATCAAAAAGCAAATATGATGTATTATGTTAAAAAAGAGAACTGTTTAATGGTACTTGGTGATGGTGATAGGTCTTTAACCTCACTTTTTTTTTTTTTTTTTTTTTTTTTAAGATTTTATGTATTTATTCATGAGAAACACAGAGAGAGAGAGAGACAGAGACACAGGCAGAGGGAGAAGCAGGCTCCATGCAAGGAGCCCGATGTGGGACTCGATCCTGGATCTCCAGGATCATACCCCAGGCTGCAGGCGGCGCTAAACCGCTGCGCCACTGGGGCTGCCCTAACCTCACTTTCAATCTCTGAGTATTGTAAAGGCTTGTGCTATCCCTGCTTGGAAGGAAGGGTGACCTAAAATCAAGAAAAAGTGAAAGAGAAATAAACAAACAGATCTGCTATTATTCCTTTACCCAAGAGGTTGTTAAAAAAAAAAAAAGAAAGAAAGCAAGCCCTGTCAGCTTAATTTGGCCTGCAGGCATTTTATTTTTGGCGTATACCGTATTTTTTTTTAAATTAGTTGCAAACGATTAAAAATTGGGAGATTTTTGCAAAAAGGAAGCCCAGATTTTTTATTCTTCTTGAAAAACTGGATGATAGGCAGCGCAGGTCCTTTGTTCCCAGCCCACAGCAGGCGTGGGGCGCGGGCGCCCTGTTCACTGGCGCTCCCCGGCGACTCCCCTCTGAGCTGACCCCGCGAATCTCCGTCAAAGGCGAGAAATCGAAGATGGACCCGCTGGTATTTTAGGAACAACACGAGTGTATAATTTTCTGTGGAAATAAAGCACATTTTTACACGCGTCTGTCAAAAGACCACAGTTTGGGACTTAAGAAAAAACGTATACTGAGAAGTATGGTCAACACAACGTGTGGAAAAGACGTGTAATGAAAACTCGAACATCAACGGGAATCTTTAAAAAATGAGAATGAAGTCAAGTCAGCGATGCCGCCGTGAGGAGGAGATCCGGCGTCTGTGGGGAGGCATTCCTGGGCGGAAGGTCTCTCGTGTGTGACCTGCGGGTGTGGCGCGCCCACGACGGCCCGGGCCCCGACCGCCAGCCGCACCGGGCCCCCGCCGACGCCGACCGCCCTGCTCCAGCGCCGCCGCTCTGGGGGGCGCGGACGGGACCCCGGGCTGTGCGCCGCCGCCCTCCTCCGTGCTCCGTGCTCCGTGCTCCCGCGCGGCCCCGTCCCGCCTCAGCCCTGCCGCGGCCCCGGGCACGGCGTAGAGCAGGCCTCGGCCCTCCCCGCGCGGCCCCGTCCCGCCTCAGCGGACCTCACCGCGGCGAAGCCCCCGTGCTGACGCCGTAGGCCCGGCCCCCGTGGGCGCCACACCGCGGGCCCCGCAGCCTCGGGCGACGCGCTCCGGGCTGCGCGGAGGGACCGAGGAGGCGGAGAGCGCGGCCACGTGGGGAGGCCCGTGCAGCGTCGGGAGCACGTCGAGGACACGAGGACGCAGCAGGGGGGGCGGGGCTGCGCGGCGGGGGCGGGGCTGCGCGGCGGGGGCGGGGCCGGGGCCGGGAGCCCGGCGGCTCTTCCCCTCTGGCCCTGCTCAGCGCCACCTGCTGTGACGGGGTCAACTCGGGTCACTGGTACCCACTCGGCTAGAGGAGAAAACCAAGTCGTGTAGGGACTTCTTTCTTTACTTAGAGTACTAATTTTTTTATTTTATTTTATTTTATTTTATTTTATTTTATTTTATTTTATTTTATTTTATATTTTATTTTTCTTAAAGATTTTATGTATTTATTCATGAGACACACAGAGAGAGAGGCAGAGACCCAGGCAGAGGGAGAAGCAGGCTCCCTGCAGAGAGCCCGATGTGGGACTCGATCCTGGGACCCTGGGGTCACGCCCTGGGCCGAGGCGGCGCTAACCACTGAGCGACCGGGGCCCCTAGAATACTAATTTTAAAAATTGGTATCTGGGCTGCGTGGTGGTGCAGTTGGTTAAGCAACTGCCTTCGGCCCAGGTCCGGGTCCTGGGGCCCTGGGAGCAGGTGGGAGCCTGGCTCCCTGTTCAGCCGGAGAGACCCTCTCCCGTTGCCCCTCCCCCTGCGCGTGCGCTCTGTCTCAAATAAATAAATAAAATCTTTAAAAAATAAAAATTGATATCCATTTTAGTAACTCAGTATCAACTTATGGGAAGTTCCCTGAATTTTAGGTAATTTTTCATTCCAACCAAAGATAGCAATCACAGAAATGTGAATAAAAGGAGGTAAGTACTTTTGATTATCCAATAACCTCCTGACCGTTACAGGAAGAGCCAGTTGTCAAAGTGGAAAATTGTTTTCTTTAAAATGAAGTCAAATGAGTAGAATACAACACCCTGATCTTACTGCCCTAGCCACAACCCTAAAAGCACACCGTAGTTGGAATACTGTTGTAGGCTTATTAAGATTGCTGCATAAAACAGGAAAAATTGTATTCAGTGTTATCTCCAATAACAATTTACATCAGCCTTTCCTTTATGGTTTCTAGTTTTGATGTCAAACTTAGAAATTCCTTCCCCATTGCAATATTATTTTCAACTTCTTTTATAGTTTTACATTTTAACCTTTTATTTATCTGGAATTACTCTTGTGGCATGAGGCAAGGATCCAATTTAAGTTTTTCCCCAAATGGTTACAAAGTTCTCTCAACACCTTTTATTGATTTGAGATGTTGCTTTTATTGTATTCTTCTGCATCTCTGGATCTACCCTTGGTCTCCTGTTATAATTGGTCTCTTGACAGTAGAATCACACTGTTTATATTGATGTTGCTTTCACTATATTTTAAAACTTGGTGAGGCAAATCCTTTTTTCCCAAAAGTGTGGGATATTCCAAAGTTTATTTTTCCAAATGTCTGCAGAGTCCTTTTGTCTGATTCCATTAAAAACCCTGTTAACATTTATTCATTGATTTGGAGAGAACTGACATTTTTACAGTGTATAGTTTTCTAACTCATAAAATGGCATACTTTCCTTTTTTATTAGTCTTTTTGAATCTTAGTGAAGTTTTGGAGTAATTTTTAAGTGCCATTGTGAGATTATTTTTCCTTTATATTTTGTAAACTTCTGTTAATATACGAAGAGCTTATTAAGGCCACCTGGGTGGGTCAGTGGCTGAGCATCTGCCTTCGGCTCAGAGCGTGACCCCGGGGTCCTGGGATCAAGTCCTGCATTGAGCTCCCTGCATGGAGCCTGCTTCTCCCTCTGCCTGTGTCTCTGCTTCTGTTTGTGTCTCATGAATAATAAATAAAATCTTAAAAAATAGCTTATTAATTATTGTATATTTAAACCATTCAACTCTTTTTTTAAACACTTTTCCATTGATCCTAATGGAGTATTTAAAATATATATAATATGATCTGTAAATGATGATAACCTTGCTAAATCAATTTTAATGTATTCTCAGTTTGGAGTTTAGTATTAAAGCACTTAATAGGACTAGTGCATTGAGTTTGGTTGATTTTTTTTTTTTTTTTATACATTCTGGTTATAGAGTGCAAGGTTGGTGTTTGATGATTTTTTTTGATTTTTTTTTTGATGTTTGATGATTTCTTCGAACTTTGGTGAACAACAGTGAATACAAGTATTTGTGTTCTTAAAAATCTTCATTTTGTGAAAGTGTATCTCAGGTATCTGAATAGTATTTTACTTTAGCATAATACTCTGTAGGTGGTTTTATTGCTGTTCTAATTCTTTTGGGGTTTTTTTGTTGTTGTTGTTTCTGCTTAGAATAGCAGAAAACTATTTTCTCCCAGTTCTGGAGGCTGACATCCAAAATCAAGTTGTTGCCTAGGCCATACTTTCTCTGAAGGCATTTGGGAAGGCTCTGTTCCAGACCTCTTTGCTTAACTTCTTGTAGCCTCAAGCATTCCTGGGGTTGTAGAAGGCTGTTTTCTCCCTGTTTCTTCTGGACATGTCTGTGTCAAATTTCCTGTTTTTATTTATCTTAAAAGATTTTAAAATATTTTAATTTTAATATTTAGTATTTTTTATATTTTAAAATAATTTTAAGATGTTTTTGACACTTTTCCACATTTGTGTCATTCTCTGATTCTCCCTTTCTTTCATCTGCCTACATACATACACACACACTCACACTCACACTCAATTTTTGATGAACTGTTAGAAAGTAATGTTTAAATATATGATAGCTTTTTACCATTTCTGCTGCGTTTTTCTCTTTTACAGGAACAAGGATATTCTCATATGCAATCATATTTAGGGTATCAAATTCAGGAAATATAACATTGATATGGTACTTTAATCTACATCTGTCTTCCCCTGTTGTCAGTTGTCTCAACTAAGTCCTTTTTAGAATTTTTTTGCCTGTAGTAGAGGTTTGAATGTGGGATCACATACTGTATTTAGCTCCGTGTCTCATTTTGAAACAGGTCCATAGTTGTCTTTTATTTTGTGTGACATTAACAGTTTTGAAGAATATAAATGAGTTATTTTATGCCATATTCCACCATTTGGAGTTATCTGACATGTTTTCATTATTGGATTTAGGTGGTGCATCTCTGGCCAGAATTCTCCATAAATGATAATGTGTCCTTTCTCAGAGTTTCATATTCAGAGGCCTAATATGCTTGTCCTACATTAGTAATGTGAATTTTGATTGCCTGGTCAAGATGTCCATTTTCTCCATTGTATAGTTACTATTTTCCCCCATTAGAACTAATAAACAATCTATAGAGACATACTGTAAGACCATACAAATTTGTTTCTCATTAAATTTCTCCATAAAATTCCATTTATTTCCTCATAAAATATTGCTAGTGCCTCAGAATGTGACCTTACTTGGAGATACTGTCTTTGCACAGGTCATCAAATTAAAATGATACTATTAGAGTGGCCTCTAATTTAATGTGTTCCTTATGAAAAGGAGAAATTGAGGGGCACCTGGGTGGCTTAGTCGGTTAAGCGATTGACTCTTGATTTCAGCTCAGGTCATGATCTCAGGGTCATGGGATCAAGCCCCATGTTGGGCTTTGTGATCAGCAGGTAGTGTGCTTGAGGATTCTTTCCCTCTCCTTCTGCCCCTCCCCCTGCTGTCTGTCTCTCGTAAATAAATCTTTAAAAAAATAAAACAAAAAAGGGAAATTGGGACACAAACACGTGAAGATACAGGGGGGAAAATGGTCATCCTCAGTTAACTCACCCCCAGAGTTAACTGGAAACAATATATAGGAACATTATGTATATAGGCATTAGTTGTTGGTACTGTGTGTCATTGTTTCTAGTCCCTTTCAGTGAACATATTTAGGAAATACATTTTTAAATTATTTAAAAAAAAGTTTTAGTTTGTACAAATAACCAATTCTAATCCATCCCCACAGGATTTTTTTTTCTCCACTCCATATTCTAATTAATTGATTAAGTTTTAAAACTTGATGTCTGTTGTGTGTATACAACAACACATGTAAAATGAAATGTGCAGGTCTTATCTGTACAGTCCAATCAGTTTTGAAAAATGCACACATCACTGTAACCCACACCCCTGTCAAGATACTGATCTATAATTTTTTTTTTTAGATATTATTTATTTATTTGAGAGAGAGAGCGCACTGGTGGGGAGGAGAGGAAGAAGTGGGCCAGCTCCCAGTTGAGCAGGGAGCTTGACTCAGGGTCTCTGTCCCAGGACCCTGGGATCATGACCTGAGGACAACGAAGGCAGATACTTAACCCACTGAGCCACCAAGGAACCCCTGATCTGTAATTTTTTAGACTGTTATTCATTGTGCATAATACTCATTAACTTTAAGATACTTGATTTTTGAATGCACTTATTCCCAAATTCCTTTGCATGTTAATTGAACAGGCATAAGCATAAGTGATTTTACTGGTATTATGTTTGTGAAACAGACAAATAAAAAAGGATCATATTCTGTGGCTTAATACAGAAATAATTGTCTCTCACCTGTCATTTGCATTTTATCGTGTTAGAATTGGGCTGCAGAAATATTGAAATTTCTTTAAGGATTATATCACTACATTTTTCTAAATTCCAAGTTGTGATGGTGAAGAAAACAAAGTGTGTATTTCCTTATGAGTGAGTGAAGTACATTGTGGTTTCTGGAGTTTTGCCAAGTGTTTCTTAGAATCCTTCTGTCAATTGGTGGCATTGTCCACAGAAATTTATATTCAACAGCATCCCCCTTTTTTTTAAACTGGTGGAACAGGAATAGACTGAGTTGACTGATTTTCAGTGAGGAGACATAAGTGTGATTTAAAAAGGGTATTTTAGAGTGTAAAATCTGGTTCTTTGAATTAATTTTTTCAGCTGACTCCATAAAACCAGATGGGTAAGATTTTGCAGGACTAGAGAAATGGCCAGAAAGGTGTGAGGGGGAAAGAATTGGCAAAATGTAATAATTATGGTAGAAGGACCAGTAATAAATAAAAAGCCAGCCTTTTTCCTATAGGATTCCAAAAACAAATTGTCTGTTAGTTAAATACTAAAAAAATAACACTAATAGCTTTACAAATCTGATGGAAGGTGTTAGAATGGATGAGTTTTCAAAGCATGCTTAGCATAAGAAATGAAGGCAGATCTTAATACATCCAAGGATTGTGCATGCGATGATTCTTGTATCTGAGTGACTTAGCATCTGAATGAAGAAATTGTTTAGATTAGGAAGAAAAATGTAGCACAGTGAGAAATAAGTAGAGGTGATTAATCATATAAAGTAATATAAAAGTTGACAATCTTGAACTCATTAATCCACCAAAGACTTAATTAGAAGTCAGTCTGCTAGTGGAAAACCCACTACATTACATTTGATAAGGTTTGTATATGAAAAACATTTGGTTATTAGTACTAACAAACTCATCTATAATTCTTCCTGAAGTTAAGCTATATATTCTGGAATGTATTTGATTAATTCTATGGTACATATATCTGTGTAATCTGCAGCTACTGATATACTGTTATTCTAAGCATTAAGAAAAAAAAAGATAACTATTAAATACTATGATATTTTAGGATGTATTCTGATTTTATAGGTTTTTTTTTTTTAAGATTTTATTTATTTATTCATGAGAGACAGAGAGAGAGGTAGAGACACAGGCAGAGGGAGAAGCAGGCTCCCTGTAGGGAGCCCGGTGAGGGACTTGATCCAGCATCCCAGGATCACACCCCTGGGCCAAAGGCAGATGCTCAACTGCTGAGCCACCCAGGTGTTCATGATTTTACAGTTGTTAAAATGTGAAAATGTTGGTCCTAGGATTGATGAATTACATTATATTAATAAAATGTAAGAAAAATACACCATTAAGACACACATACCTTAAATAGATTTTTTTAGAGCAGTTTTAAGTTTACAGCAAAATTGGGACCCCTCGAGGCTCAGCAGTTGAGTATCTATCTGCCTTGGGCTAGGGCGTCCCAAGGGTCTTGGGATCGAGTCCCACATCAGGCTCCCCACAGGGAACCTGCTTCTCCCTCTGCCTGTGTCTCTGCCTCTCTCTCTCTCTCTCTCTCTCTCTCTGTGTCTCTTATGAATAAATAAAATCTTAAAAAACAATAGTTTACAGCAAAATAGAGCAGAAGGTACAGAGATTTCCCATGTACCACCTGTTCCTCCATAGCCTCCCCCGTTATCAGTAGCCCCCACCAGAGCGGCACATTTGTTATAATTCATGAGCCTGTATTGACACGTCATCACCCTAAGTCCATAGTTTACATTAGGGTTCACTCCTGGTGTTATACATGCTGTGCGTTTAGACAAATGTATAATGACATGTATCTAGCATTAGAGTAACATACAGAATACTTTCACTGTCCTAAAAATCAGTGTTTTGCCTATTCATTCCTGTTGCCTAACTTTGACAACCTTTGATCTTTTTACTGACTCCATAGCATTGCCTTTTCAGAAAGCCCCCTAATTGGAATCATACAGTAGGTAGTCTTTCAGATTTACGTAGTAATATGCATTTAAGTTTTCTCCATGTCTTTTCATGGCTTGATAGCTCGTTTCTTTCTAGTGCTGAATAGTAGTCCATTGTCTGGATGCACCACAGCTTATTTATTCATTCATCTACTGAAGGATGTCTTGGTTGCTTCTACTTTTTGGTAATTATGAATACAGCTGCCATAAATATCCTTTTATAGGCTTTTGCGTGGACATAACATTTTAACTTATTTGGGACACCAAACAGCATGATTTCTGGATTATATGCTAATAGCATGTTTAGTTTTGTAAGAAATTGTTAACACTCTTATTAGAGTGTGGCTGTGCCATTTTGCATTCCCATCAGTAATGAACGAGTTCCTTTGCTCCGTATTCTTATCAGTGTTTAGTACTGTCAGTGTTTTGTATTTTGGCTATTCTAATAAGTATGTAGGAACATCTCTCTGATGGTTGTTTTAATTTGCAAATCCCTGATGATGTAAGATATTGAACATCTTTTCAGGTGCTTATTTGCCATCTGTACAACATTATTGGTGGTTTTTGTCTTCTGCCCATTTTTAAATTGGGTTTTCTTACTGTTGAGTTTTTAACAGTTCTTTATATATTTTAGAAAATAATCTCCGATGTATCTTTTGCAAATATTTTCTCTTGGTCTGTGGCTTGTTTTCTCATTCTTTTGGCAATGTATTTTACAGAGCAAAAGTTTTTAATTTTAGCGAAGCCCAGCTTATCAAGTATTTCTTTACTGGATTGTGCTTTGGTGCTGTATCTAACAAGTCTGTTTATGTGATGGATTACGTTAATTGATTTTTCAAATATTGAGCCTGCGTTGCATATCTAGGATACATCCCATGTGATTGTGGCATATAATTCTTTTTATACATTGTTGGATAATACTCTGTTCAGGACTTCGTATATATGTATATAAAATATATTAGTCTAATTTTATTGTAATATCTTTTTGGTTTTGGTATTAGATTAATGCTGGCCTATAGCCGGAATTAGAAGTATTCCCTCTGCTTTTATTTTTTAGATAAGATTGTAGAGAATTGGTAAAATGTCTTCATGTTTGCTAGAATTCACTAGAGAACTCATCAGAACCTGATGTTTGCTGTCTTAGAAGGTTATTAATTATGATTCAGTTTCTCTAGTAGATACATGCCTATTCAGATTGTCTATTTCTTCATTTGTGAGTTTTGACACATTGTGTCTTTCAAAGAATTGGTCCATTTCATCTAAGTTATCTAATTAGTGGGCATAGAAATGTTCGTGGTTTTTCCTGATTATTCTTTTGATGACTGTGGGATCTGTAGTAATACCCCTTCTTTCCTTTATTCTTTTTTTTTGGAAATGTTTTTAAATATATTTTAAAAATATTTCTATTTATTTGAGAGAGAGAGAGAGCATGAGTTGAGGGAGGAACAGAGGAAGAGGGACAAGCAGATTCTACTCTGAGCGCAGGCTGATGCAGGGATCAGTCTTATGATCCTGAGGCCATGACCTAAGGGAAGTCAAGAGTTGGATGCTCAGCCAATGAGCCACCCAGGCACCCAACCCCTCTTTCACTTCTGATATTAATTTGTGTCATTTATCTTTTTATCTTTTATTGGTCTTTTCAAAGAACCAGCTTTTGGTTTCATTGATTTTTTTTTTTCCTGTTTATTTCCTGCTTCAGTTTCATTTTTTTTCTGCTCTAATTTTTTTTTTCATTTGCTTATTTGGATTTAATTTACTTTACTTTTTTAGTTTTTTTTTTTTAGGTGGCAGCTTATATTTTTTATTTTAGATTTTTTTTCTGATATATACATATATTCAGTGCTATCATTTTTCCTCTAAGTACTGCTTTTACTGCATCCCACACATTTTGAAAAGTTATATTTACGTTTTCATTTAGTTCAAGTTATTCTAAATTTCTCTTGAGATTTCTTCTTTGGCCTGTTTTAATTTAGAAGTTCATTGTTTAATCTGCAAGTATTTTCAGATTTTCCAGCTATGTTTCTGTTTTTTTTTTTCCCCCTAGTTTAATTTTATTGTCTGAGAAGAGACCTATGGATTCTGATAAATTCATTAAGATATATTTTATGGCTCAGAATTTGTGGTCTGTGTTGGTGAATGTTCCATCTGAACTTGAGAATCATATGTTTTCTACCAATGTTGGATAAAGTAGTTGATAGGTATCAATTATATCCAGCTTATTAATGGTACTGTTGAGTTCAGCCATATTCTTACTGTTATTTTCTGTCTTATCTGTCCATTTCTGTGATAGAGGGGTATTGAAGTCTCCACTTGTAATAGTGGATTCATTAGTTTTTCTTTGCAATTCTGTCAGCTTCTGTGTCATGTATTTTGATGCATTATTGTTAGGTGCATCCACATTAAGGATTGTTGTGTCTTCTTGGAGAGTTGATTGCTTTATCATTATGTAATTCTCCTGTTTATCTCTGATAACTTATATTGCTCTGAAGTCTACTATGTCTGAAATTATTATTATTTTTTTTAAGATTTTATTTATGTATTCATGATAGTCGCAGAGAGAGAGAGAGAGAGAGAGAGAGAGGCAGAGACACAGGCAGAGGGAGAAGCAGGCTCCATGCAGGGAGCCCGACGTGGGATTCGATCCTGGGTCTCCAGGATCATGCCCTGGGCCAAAGGCAGGCGCTAAACCACTGCGCCACCCACGGATCTCTGTCTGAAATTAATATAGCTATTCCCACTTTCTTTGATTAGTGTTAGCGTGGTGTATTTTTCTCTATTCATTTACTTTTTTTTTTTTTTTTTAAGATTTATTTCAGTGAGAGAGAGAGCACAATGGGGAGGGGCAGAGGAAGAGGGAGAGAGAAACTCAAGCAGATTCCACAGTAAGCATGGAGCCCAACACAGGACTTGATCTCACAACTGTGAGATCAGACTTGAGCTGAAACTAAGAGAGTCAGTCACTCAACTACCCAGGTACCCCTCCATCCATTTACTTTTAATATACATATGTCTTTATATTTAAAGTAGGTTACTTGGGGTGCCTGGGTAGCTCAGTTGGTTAAGCGTCCAACTCTTTTTTTTTTTTTTAAAGATTTATTTATTTATTTATGATAGAGAGAGAGAGAGAGGCAGAGACACAGGAGGAGGGAGAAGCAGGCTCCATGCTGGGAGCCCGACGTGGGACTCGATCCCAGGACTCCAGGATCGCACCCTGGGCCAAAGGCAGGCGCTAAACCGCTGAGCCACCCAGGGATCCCCAAGTCCAACTCTATTTTGGCTCAGGTTATGATCTCAGGATTGTGAGATAGAGCCCTGCTTTGGGCCCTGCGGTTAGTGGGAAGTCTGCTTGATATTGTCTCACTCTCCCTTTGTCCCTCCCCCTGCTCAAGCACACACACACACACACACTCTCTTTAAAATAAATCAGTCTTTTAAAAAGTGGTTTTCTTGTAGGCCACATATAATTGGATCTTGGTTTTTGATTTATTCTGACACTCTCTGTCTTGTAATTTGTGTATTTTAGACTTTTGATGTTGAAGTGACATTGATGTGATTAATATTTACCATATATGTTATTGCTTTCTATTCATTGCCCCTTTTTGTCTCCCTCTTTTCGTCTTTTTTTTAAAATATTAATTATTGAAGTATAGTTGACATACAGTGTTAATATTAATTTTAGGTGTACAACATACTGATTCAGCAGTTCCATACATTACCTTTGCTCCCTGTAGTGTCACCATAAGACGATATTACAATATTGTATATATTCCTTATGCTATACTTTTAATCTATGTGACTTATTTATTTTATAATTGGAAGTTTCTATCTCTTAATCCCCTTCACTTATTTTTACCCATGCCCCCACCTCCTTACCCTCTTATAACCACCAGTTTGTTCTCTGTATTTTTTAGTCTGTTTCTGTTTTTTGTTTGTTCATCTGTTTTGCTTTTTGTATTCCACATTTAAGTAAAGTCATATAATATTTTGTCTTTCTCTGATTTATTACACTTAGCTTCATACCCACTAGATCTATCCGTATTGTCACAAATGGCATGTCATTCTTTTATATGGCTGAGTAATATTCCATTGTATATACATATATATTACATCTTCTTTATCTGTTGACAGACATGTGGCTTGCTTTCATACTTTGTCTTTTTTTTCCCCATACTTTGTCTATTATAAATAATGCTACAGTGGACATAAGGGTGCATGTATCTTTCAAATTAGTGTTTTCATCTTTTTTGGGTAGATGGTAGTGGAATTACTAGGTTGTATGATATTTCTCTTTTTAATTTTTTGAGGAACCTCTATACTGTTTTCCACAGTGGTTGCACCAATATACATTGCCACCAGGTGTGCACAAGGGTTCTCTTTTCTCTGCGTTTTTGCCAACACATTATTTCTGGTGATTTTGATAGTAGCATTATTACTGGTAGGTTGTATCTAGTGCTTTTGATTTGTATTTTTCTGATGGTTAGTGATGTTGAGCTTTTCATGTGTCTGTGGGCTCTGTATGTCTTCTTTGGAAAAATGTCTATTCAAAACTTCTGCCCATTTTTAATTGGATTATCTTTTTGATGTAAAGTTGTATAACTTCTTCATATATTTTGGATCTTAACCCCATATTGTATATATCATTTGCAAATATCTTCTCCCACTCGGTAGGGATGCCTTTTTGTTTTGTTGATTCCTTCTTTTACTATGTAAAGGCTTTTTATTTTAGTAGTTTATTTAGTAGTTGCGGTAGTTTATTTTTGCTTTTGTTTTCCTTGCTTGAGGAGATATATCCATAAATATGTTGCTAAGGCCACTAAGAGATTACTACCTATGTGTTCTTTTAGGAGTTTTATGGTTTCAGGTTTCATATTTAGATTTTTCTTTTGTGGTTTTATTAGAGCACATATAATGTGATTTCATTTTCTCTCCTTTCTTACTGTATCTGTTATACTTTTTTCTTTTTAACTTTTTTTAGTAGTTTCCCTTGAGTTTTTAATATATATTTACAGTTACCCCAAGACTATTGCAGATAACACCATTCTGCTTTACAGATAGTGCAGGTACCTTATAATAGCAAAATATAATCCTAATTCTTCCATTATGTCTTTTGTATCATTGCTTTTACTCATTTCATTTATATATAGCACATACATGTGTATACACATACATATATGTGAGCATACATAATTGCATTGTCGCTGTTATTGTGAATAACTTGTTATCTGTTAGATCAATTAAGAATTAGAAAAATGGAGTTTTAAATTTTCCCATCACTTATTCCTTCTCCAGTCCTCTTCCTTTATTTTGATCTGGGTTTTGGAACTATATCATTTTCCTCCTCTCTAAAGAACTTCTTTTTAACATTATCTGCAAGGCAGGTTTACTGGTGACAGATTGCCTCACTTTTGTACAGCTAATAAAAATCTCCATTTCTCCTTCACTTTTGAAGAATAATTCACAGGCTATGGAATTCAAAGTTGGTGGGTTGTTTGTTTTTGTGTTTTTTAAGTAGTCTCCATACCCAGCATGAAGCCCAGTGCAGGGCTTGAAATCATAACCCTGAGATCAAGAACTGAACTGAAATCAAGAGTTGAATGCTTAACTGACTGAGCCATCCAGGTGCCCCAGTGGGTTTTTTTTTGTTGTTGTTGTTTTGATATCTTAAGTGTTTCATTCCAGGGTGCCTGGGTGGTGCAGTCAGTTAAGAGACTCCTGGTTTCAGGAGTCACGATCTCAGGGTTGTGAGATGGAGCCCTGTGTAGGGCTCTGCAACTTGGAATCTGCTTAAACTGTCTCCCTCTCCCTCTGTGCCCCTTATCCCCCCACCCCAACCTGTGGATGCACTGTCTCTCAAATAAATAAAATATTTATAAAAAGTGTTTCATCTTACTCTTTTTGTTTGCATGATTTCTGAGAAGTTAGATGTAATTCTTATCTTTGCTCCTATATATATAAGGTGGGTTTTTTTCCTGTGTCTCCCTTAAAGTTTTAATTTCTTGATCTGTGGCTTTCTGTAGTTTGAAAATGAGCTCTCTAGGTGTAGTGTTTGTTTTTTTTTTGTTTGTTTGTTTTGTTTTGTTTTGTTTTTTTGGCATTTATCCTGCTTGATGTTCTCTGAACTTCCTGGATCTGAGGTTTGGTCTTTGACATTAATTTGGAAAAATTTTCAGTTATTAGTGTTTCAGATATTTCTTTCCTCTTCCTTCCTTTTCCTTTTCTATTATTTCTTTGATATTCCTGTTATATGTGTGTTACACTTTTTGTAGTTGTCCCACAGTTCTTTGATATTCTTTTTAAAAATCTTTTTCAGCCTTTTTTTTTGGTTTGCTCTTCAGTTTTGAAGATTTTTTACTGAGATAAATCCTCAAGCTCAGAGATTTTTTTCCATAGTCGTGATTGGTCTAGTAAGCCCATCAAACACACTCTTCTGTTTTTGTTACACATTTCATTTTGCTTCTTTCTTAGACTGTCCATCTCTCTGGCTTTATATTAATGTATCTATTCCCATCAGAGTCCATAGCACATTAATTGTAGTTGTTTTAAATCCCCAGTGTGATAATTGTGTTATTTCTGCCATGTCAGAGTCTGGTTCTCATGTTTGCTCTGTCTCTTTAGACTGGTTTTTGCCTTTTAGTGTGCCTTGTCATTTTTTCTTGTTACATGATGTACTGGGTAAAAAGAAACTGCTATAAATAGGCCTTTAGTAGTGCGATATTGAGGTATGGTAGGGGGGTGGAGTGGAAGTGCTCTATAGTCTCATGATAAGGTCTCGTTTTTTTAGTGAGCCTGTGCCTGTGGACTGTGAACCTCCTAGGTGCTTCTTAGCTATTTTTCTCTCCCCCACGTGGAAAGCTAGCTTGGACTAGAGTTTGGCATTTCCCTTAACCTAGGCTTCCTAGGCTTTGAAAGAACCCTTATCATTTAGATTCTGTTTAAACAGTTTTTCTTGAAAAGGAAGGCCTTAAGATTAACAGAATGCTTCTGGGGTGCCTGGCTGGCTCAGTCTCTAGAGCATTTGACTCTTGATCTCAGGATCATGAGTTCAAGCCCCATGTTGGGTGTGGAGCTACTTAAGAGGAAAAAGAAAAAAGAATAACAGTGTTCTGATGTATTTCAAAACAGTACTTTGTCCCCTTTTTCTGGCAGAATCACAAGGGGATTTTTCTTTGATATTCTCTGTGATGGCCTGGTAGAGGTCCTGAAGGTTAAACTCATAAAGTTTGGGGGCCCCCTATGACTGAGTCCCTCATTATAGTTTTTAAAATGTTGAAATGGGGATCCCTGGGTGGCGCAGTGGTTTAGTGCCTGCCTTTGGCCCAGGGCGCGATCCTGGAGACCCGGGATCGAGTCCCACGTCGGGCTCCTGGTGCATGGAGCCTGCTTCTCTCTCTGCCTGTGTCTCTGCCTCTCTCTCTCTCTCTCTGTGACTATCATAAATAAATTTAAAAAAAATAAAAATAAAAAATAAAATGTTGAAATGGCTCCCTGTCTTCTCTGAAGGTGATTGATTCGCTTCTTTTCTCTTCTCTTTCCTCCTCCTCACCTTCTTCTCTTTTATCTTTCACCATAAATTTAAACACATTCGATGGGATTCAATCTTTTGCAAATCTTAAACTTGCTAAAGCTAAAACTACCCCATCTTTGGCCATAAGGAGTCTCTTCAGGTTGGCTCCGGAGTCTTCTTGACATCATTCAAATAATTGTTGATTAGTTGTTGTTTTTTTTTTTTTTTTTCTGCCTTATAAAGCAAGACATTCCACAAACATCTTGAAAATTTTCTGTCTCAAACATGAAATATTTCCATGAAGCTTGATTTCTTTCATTGGGAAGAAGTATTTCAAAACTATGATCTGGACTCTTGGGTTGCTCATTTATACTGTTTGATTTTTGTTTCTAGGTCTTTTCAGTGAATAGTACTAGGAAATAGAGATTGGGAATTGTGGTTTTCAGGGACATGGAGTGATAGACTACTCCGTAATTACTCATTTATCACATTCTATATCTGACAGTTTTACAATAACAAAATTACTATATCCATCACCAATATTATTGAAAAGAGTTAACATTTTTTTCATATGGTCTTCATTTCTTGATAATTATGCTCTCTATATCATCAGGTCATATCACCATTATGTACCATCACTTTTTTCCTTTTCATCATTTTTTAATCTACAAGTTACTACTTAATGCTCTCCTCCAGAGTCATGTGAATGTTCCTCTAATCATATTGACTCTTTGAAGCTTATTCTTTAGTTGATTTCTCTAGAAAGACTAATGAGAACATTATTCCCTGAGTTTTTGTGTGATAATAATATGTTTTGTTTATATTTGAAAATTAGTCTTACTGGCTGTAAAATTCTTGGCTCTCATTTTGTTTCCTTGAGTATTTTAACTTTTTTCTGACATAAAGTGTTGCTTTGGAAAATCTGTTGATAATGTAATTTTCTCTTCCTTATAAGTTACTTGACATATTGGCCCAGATGTTCAAATAATTTCTAATTCTTTTAAAAGATCTGTAATTTTACTGTAATATGTCTTGGTGTTATTTTGTGTCCATATTCTCAAGTGTATTCATTCTGTGCCTTAAACGTGGTTTTAAATCTTACTTTAGAAAAATTTCTTTGAATTAGTTTTTAATGTTTTTGTATAGTTTTTAGTGTTTAGTTCCCTTTCTTGGGTTTTCTTCTGTGATTACTATTTATATAAAAGAACAATTTTTGTCACTTTTCCTAGAATCCTTTTATTTCTTCATTAAAATATTTTAAAATTATTTTTAGGGCAGCCTGGGTGGCTCAGGGGTTTAGCGCCACCTTCAGCCCAGGCCGTGATCCTGGGGACCCCGGATCGAGTCCCACGTCAGGCTCCCTGCATGGAGCCTGCTTCTCCCTCTGCCTGTGCCTCTGCCTCTCTCTCTCTCTCTCTCTGTCTCTCATTAATAAATAAATAAAATCTTTTTTAAAAATTACTTTTAGGATTAGAATACTTTTTATATTACTTGTTGTGTTTATTTATTCTTGTGCTTTTTGTTTTTAGTCTTTATGTCTGAAACAAAATTCTTAAAATTCTTTTTTGAGTCATGTTCTCACATTTCTGAGTTTCTCCAATTCTGATGTTGTTTTTTATGCCTTATATAATTTACTTAATGCTTTTACCTTTTTCGTAGGTTATAGTTTATCAGTTTTGTGTTGGTGCTCTTCTGGTTGGCTTTAGTTGTGTATAAAGGATGTTGGTTAGCCTTATAATAACTTGTATGAGACTTGAATCTGGAAACTTTCTCCTGGGTCATTTTGAAATTAGTTTTCCTGGATGTTTAAGAGGAAATAATAGTGATGCAGGAAAGCATTTTTTACTTGACTGAATTGTTTTTCGATTGTGTTTGAGGAGACGGCCGATCCTGGTTCTGCCGCTGTCCCTTACTCCTCCTTGAGCCCTCTCTTTCTTTTGTCTCAGCTTTTCTGTTCAGTTTTGTTTTTATTCCTAACAGTTTCTTCTTCAGAGTAAGGCTCTGTCCTGGACGGGAGGGAGGCCTGGTGGGTATTTTCCAAGTTCAGACAGGTTGGACAACCATGTCAACTTCAAACCATTTGCTGTCAGGCTCTTTGACATTATCTGCAGTTGGATCATCAACTCTTATACCTTCCGCAGTTTTCCTTGTATTTTCAAATTTGCCTGCTGTTCTTTCCAGTGAATACCTCCTTGCTGTTTAGCCTGTAGAGGTACATGCTAGCAAGCAAACTGGATTTTACCCCTGCCCATGTCCCAGAATTGCAGGTATTAGTTCTATGTAACAGGGATAAGATTTCAGGCTAAAAACTGGTTTAAAACTCTGTATAAGAAACAGTTATGCTCTGGAATCTAGGGCTTAGATCTTCTGTCTCACGCTTGTCCGCATAGTCAGGTGCCTGCCTGTGGTAATGACTTCTTAGTGCTCTTTCACATCCACTTCTCCTTTCATTCCAAGCATATGGGAACATTTAATCCCTTTGTTTCCTTGAAGTTAGATGGGTATCACATGACTGATCTGGCCAGTGGACTTTCAGGGGAAGTGTGTGTCGCTTCTGGGTTGACATAGTGAAAGGCCCATGAAGATTTTCTGGTCTTTTTTTTCTTTTTTAAACTTAGGAAGTACGTAGCCATGTGTTTTCATTTGATACAAGAACAAGATGATCAGCCTGGATGACTGTGAAGCAGACGCTGCCTGCCCCGTGTTGGACATTTTACATGAGACAGAAGTAAACTTCTGTTATGTTGAGTTGTTGAAATTTTGGAGTTGTCTGCTACCCTAGCATGACTTAGACTGTACTATCTAGAATAGTAGCCACTAGCCACATGTAGCTGCTGAACAATTAACATGTGGCTAGTACTAACTGAGATTGTGCTAAATCTCAAGTATAAATCTAAATCTAGAGTACACACCAGATTTGTAAGTGTGAAAAACATAGAAAATGTCAAAGTAATAATTTTTTATTTATTACATTGAAATACCATTTTAGATCTGTTGGGTTAAATAAAATATATTAAAATTAATTTCCACTCTTTCTCTTCTCATGAGGGTACTAGAAAACTTAAAGTTTTACATATGGTTGCACTTAAAACATTATATTTATCTTGGACAGTGCTAGACTCTTCCTGGACTTATTCAGTATCCTAGCAGAAGTTGAGTGTTTGATTGTCTAGAGAAACTACACGGGTGAGACTCCAGATTTGGAGAAAATACAGAAAAAGAGTACACTATAAATGGGGTTAAGCAGAAGTCTCCTTGATGGATCAGGAGATGTATCCTTACTTTCTGTCCCATGTCCCTTTCCTAACCTGTTTGTAGAACACTGGCAGTCAGAGGAGACCGACTTTTCTACGAAACTGAATGACTCCAGAGAAGAGAGCCACAGAGCCTGACATTTGAAGGTCTTCGTATGTGCACAACCAGGTGACTGCCCAGTTACACTGTGGTGAAGGCTACTAGCTAATAAATCCGTCCTGTACTCACAGGGTTGTCCAGCAGGGTCCTTGTGTTTCACTCTTACATGGGCAGCACTTAATGCTACTTATTTTTTAAAGCTGCTTTAGAAATTTAGTACAATTACTAAAAATACCATGTTTCATAATGATCTACCTGTTTAGGGAGAACTTTTCAATTATACAAAGTTTATACATAAATAAACAATATATGCAAAAATCTTTGCAACTTGTTTTTCCTAGAAAACTACCTTCTTACTGTCAAATTTGAAATTTATGGTTGAACTCTGGTGCTTCTTTTGACAATTCATGTCATCTAGAAGTGAAAGCATATCAGTTTCATAGACTACTACAGTGGTTGTTAACCTAGGGATTACTAATATGGGGATAATCTCCAGGCATACCGTGAATTCTCTCGTTTTTGAGTGGTGCAGATTCATGTGCATGCTAACTGTGGGGAAGAAGTGATTTTCCCAGCTCCCTGAAGTACTTTCTCTTATGGTCATGCAATCGTTAGATTGTTATTCCTCGTTCTGGCAAATTAGTGAATCTAGTTGCTGTCCAGCATTTTGTGCCAGGGCCCCATACCTCTCTCTCTGTGCCTAACCTCCACCCTTTCAGTTTTGGAAGATGAATTCACTTTATATTTTCTAGAGAAGTTTGAAAGCCAATTGTAAGTTCTGATTTCTTTTCTCCATCTCAAAGGTCTCTTTTTATGAGTTTTTTTTCTTCTCTTCTGTTTCACAAGTAGTGCTTCTTTTTTTCTAAGGCTGCATCTTTATTTATCTTTTGAGACCTTCCTCTCCTTGTCTCTTTCCATCCCTGACAGACTATTTCCAGTTCAATTACTGCCCTGATCAAATTCCTTTCAAATTATTATTATTATTATTTTTTTTTATTTATGATAGTCACACAGAGAGAGAGAGAGAGAGAGGCAGAGACATAGGCAGAAGGAGAAGCAGGCTCCATGCACCGGGAGCCCGACGTGGGATTCGATCCCGGGTCTCCAGGATCGCGCCCTGGGCCAAAGGCAGGCGCCAAACCGCTGCGCCACCCAGGGATCCCAATTCCTTTCAAATTAAAAACAAACCAACAAAACCTTCCCTTGACACTATTACCTCGAGGCAATGTGCCATTTTTTTCACCTCAAAATCTCAGTCTGTACCTGAATAGCCCTATCTTTTTTTTTTTTAAGATTTTATTTATTTTATTATTTTATTTATTCATGAGACACACACACACACACACACACACAGAGGCGGAGACAGGGGCAGAGGGAGAAGCAGGCTCCATGCAGGGGGTGGGCTTGGGACTCCATCCGGTCCTGGGTCTCCAGGATCACTCCCTGGGCTGAAAGCGGTGCCAAACTGCTGAGCCACCCGGGCTGGGCTGCCCAACCCACCCCCTCCATTGTTTTTTTGTTTTTGGTTTTTTTACATCTTCCTTGCCATTGTCTTTGAATTTGCCAGTGACCCATTTAGCAAATTTAGCAGCTTCTTCCATGTTTTATTATTTGTCTCTTCTGAAGTATTTGGAATTGTTACTATCTTTCTACCTATTTTTTTATAAGAACTTCACTTAAAGTTGCCTTGCAATACAAAACATGAAAAATACAGAAAAAGTATAAAGAAGATAATTATCCATCATAATATCACCTCTCAGAGATACCCACTATTAAATTTGGAGCCATATCTGTTCCATCTTTTAAGAAAATGTATTAAGCAAAAGCAAATTCATATTGTATCTGCTTTTTTTATGTTTTAAGATTTTACTTATTTATTTATTTAAAGAGAGAGTGTGTGTGTGCTCAGTGAAGGGCAGAGAGGGAGGGAGAGAGAAAGGGAGAGAATCCCAAGCTGACCCTGCTGAGTGAGGGGCCTGTTGTGGGGCTCCAACTCAGGACCCTGAGGTCATGACCTGAGCTGGAACCAAGTCGGATGCATTTACAAATATGTGCACCCATCACCATAGTCAATTTTAGAACATTTTTATCACCTCAAAGTGAAACCTTGTACCCTTTAGCAGTCACTTCTCTCTCCATAAGTTGTTATTTTAATGTAGTATTTTATATTTATACTCTTGTTATATCATGGCCAGTTGGTCCAGAATTTGGAAACAGAAAATACAGTAGTTCCCCTCTTATCCACAGTTTGAGTTTTTGCAATTTCCGTCACCTGTGGTAAACTGAGGTTGGGAAGCAGATGTCAGGTCGTAGCCTAACACTACGTCACATTGCCTGCATTATCCACCTCACTTCATCTCATTACATAGACTTTTTATCCTCTCACACCATCACAAGAAGGGTAAGTACAGCACAGTAAGATCCTTTGAGAGAGACCACATTCACATAACTGTTAATACAGTACATTGTTATAATTATTCTATTTTATTATTAGTTATTGTTATTAACTGGTTACTGTGCCTAATTTATAAATAAACCTCATCATAGATAGACACATAAAAGAAAAAAAACAGTATATGTAGGAATTGGTACTATATATGCTGTCAAGCATCTACTGAGGGGTCTTGGAACATATTCCCTGCGGAAAAGAGGGACTACCATGTGGTTTAGGATTAAAGCTCAGTCTTCGGAGTCTGACTGACCTGGATTAAAATCACAGCCCTACTACAAACTGCGAGACTTTGGAGGGGTTACTTAACCACTCAGCCTCAGTTTCTTACCTATTATGTGGAATTAGGAGAAGTACCTGCCACATAATTAGTTTTGAGGATTAAGCAACATAATACATGTATAAAATTTAGTACAGTAACTGGCACATAGAAGATGTTCAATAATCGAAGCTCAATAAATAGAGAACGATGTCTTTGTTGCAGTACTTTAGTTCGTAAGTCAACTAGCAAGTGTTTGATGCTATTAGACGTTGTTATTAAATATTGACTGGTGTTTCTGTCAGTGATTCAGAATGTTCTCTGTACTTAGCAACATCTTTGTACATTTTATATTATCCCTCCTATAAAATTCTAATTACTCTGAGGATACAACTGATTTTTTTGATAGAGAGTAATAATAGTATCTTTTTTTTGTATTTTTTTTTATTGGAGTTCGATTTGCCAACATATAGCCTAACACTAATAATAGTATCTTACAATTAGAATGTGTTTACTTGGCACTGTTCTAAGTGCTATATCTACATTAACTCCTTTGATCTCCGCCTCTCAGACACATGTGCTTACTGTCCCTATTTTACAGACTGACCGTGGATGAGGTTAAGCAACTTTGGGTCAAAGAATTAGGACAGGTAAGGGGTGGAGCCAGGATTCTAACCTTGATACTCAGTCTGACTGCAGAGGCCATGCTCGTAACCTTGTATTCTTCTCTTTATCCTTCCTTCTAGAAGAATGGTAGGTGGATTTCAAACATCTTGACATCTTGGCTGTTCTATATTTAAAGGACTGTGAGGTCTCCAGTGCTTGCTTGAGAGAGAACTAAAATGAGTATCGATGTCTGCTACAGACATGAGCTTCAGGGTGGCTGTGTATGTATCATCTGGGTCAAACCATACATGGATTATCCCGCTCCAGCACTCTAGAATCCAGGCCTCAGGTGGGACAGTGGCCAGGCACAGTGCACCTTCCCTAGGCCCCCTGATAGAATGCCCATTTTGACCTGCACCGCTCCCTCCTTGCATACTGCCAAACCTCGCCAGTCTTTGAAGGCTAATTTAAATTCAGCCCCCAGTGATCTCTCTACCTGTGGAGCAACAGTCTTTGATACTTCTCAGATAATCATGTGTGGTGGTATGACATCTTGGTGTGTTGTCATCTTGGTACTGTTGTTGAAGCTTTAATATATTTATGATGTGACTCCTATGGTGATTAAATGTTGCTTGTCAGCAGGAAACTGTCTTAAATGTTTTAAAATATACTATAGTGCCCTCACAAGTATTACCAAGTGATCTTTTCTTCCTGTTTCTTTCAGTCTCTGTTGCCTGATGATAATAGAGCTATTTGGTGCAGTTCAGTTCAAAGATACCTAACTTGACAAACTTAGTCCCAAATGTACATGACGTGTTTTGCAACAAAGTGGTTAGTCCATAGTCAGGCTGTTGGATTATGTGCATTATATTGGGATAAGTGCTTCTAATTGTCTGTCTGAAAGTCTTCACAACCTGTTGTTGCTTCTTTTTGAAATCTAACTTGATTGCCTTGGTTGTTGCTCATCCTGCTTATAAGCTCCTCCCTTAGGCTTGTGACTCACCGATTTAAAAGACGGTGCTGTTCAGTAATTAACTACCTGCCTCTCATTACATAGAGATGAGAACTTAAATGCAGGCTTCCCAGCTAAAACTTTCTTCCCTGTGTGTTTACCCATCTGCGGGCATGTAGCAACACTGTCCCACGCCCAGCCTTTGGAGGAAATATCTGTAGTCCGTGTCCCCTCCTGTTGGACATAGTTCATTTGCATATTGCTGTACAACTGATGGATTTTATGTGGGTGCTGTTAATCGAAAATTATTTTCTATAGTTTCTAGAATGTCATTTATTTAGTCTCACTGATGTTCACATTTGGATGAATGACAATCGAGTATTTAATGAATGAGGTTTTGTTTTTAGTAAATAATAATTAAGCCAAGTATTTTATAAGATTAATTAAAGTCTGATACGACTAGTATGTCCTTGAGGTGATAAGTGTTACCCATTTTCATGAAGTATAATTAGTTTTTGGGGAAACTACCTGTGTTTTAGAGGAATTCATTCTATGCTTATTACCTTGCTTTAGCAATCCTGAGAAATATGGATATGCATCATTAGGAAATAGATGTGTTTTGATTAGGAAATTTTAAAACATCCTTCTGTTTGCTAAATAGGACATTAAAAAATATGTTCTAATAGCAGTATGATCATATCTACTTTGGTATCAAATAAAACCTTTGTAAATTGTACAAAATACAGTTGATTTACTGAACAATTTTTTAAAAGCCTGTATGCCTTCAGACTGAGTATGATGCTTTGTTTCAGAAGCACAGCTATAATTTTTGACCATTTAAGCAAAATGTAATTTTTCATCCTGTTGAGCAATCATAGTTTACAATTCCTAGGGAAAAAGTTTTAGAATTTGCTGAAGGAGAAAAGATCTTTGGGACTTCCTTATATATCTGTTCATACTTGATTTTAGTCTGTCAAACTGACATCGTTGGCCAAAATCATATGTGAAATTATAACTTATGACTGATAAAGTACATATTTTTTTTCCCAATTTTTTTACCTTACAAGCTTTTAAAACAAAATGTGAGGGGCACCTGGGTGGCTCAGTGGTTGAAAATCTGCCTTTGGCCCAGGGCGTGACCCCGGGGTCCTGGGATGGAGTCCCACATTGGGGAGCCTGCTTCTCCCTCTGCCTGTGTCTCTGCCTCTCTCTCTGCGCCTCATGAATAAATAAATAAAATCTTTAAAACTACATAAAATAAGATTTGAACAGATAGTAAAAACCTATTTCACCAGTTTACTTGCTTACCTTTCGCTTCATCTGCTTTCTCTCTGTTTATAAAAACACATATCCTTTTTTCTCACCATTTGCAGATAATCTGCAAACATCTTGACACTTTACCCCTAAATATTATAGCAAATGTATCCTAAGGACAAATTTGCTTTCCTTAAGGGCTACGTTATCATAAGAGATTTGATATCAATATTACATTATGTAATATACTGCCCTTACTTAAATTTCCTGTTTTCTTTCCAAAAGTGCTCTTTATAGCTATTTTTATTTATTATTATTATTATTTTTAAAGATTTTATTTATTCATGAGACACACAGAGAGAGGCAGAGACACAGGCAGAGGGAGAAGTGGGCTCCCTGCGTGGAGCCCAATGCGGGACTCGATCCCAGGACCCCAGGGTCATGCCCTAGGCCGAAGCGGCGCTCAACCGCTAAGCCCCCCAGGCATCCCTCCCTACTTGTTTTTTTTAATTTTAATTTTATTTTTTTTTAAGTAGGCTCCACACCTTGCATGGGGCTTGAACTCAAAACCCTGAGATCAAAAGTTGCATGTTCTACCAACTGAGGTAACCAGGTACCCCTTTTTTGATTTTTGATCCCAGAACCAATTAAGGATAATTTTGCATTTGGTTGTCATATTTCTTTAGTTTCCTTTAACTGAGAATAAGTCCATATTTCCCCCATCTCTCCTAACAATGGTCTTTTATGAAATCTTGTTGTTTTTTAAAAATAGGATACCTCTTAATTTGCTTATATTTTTATATTTCATGACTAGATTAAAGTTAAAATTTGGGGAGATGAATACTATATTGATAGCATTGTGTATTTTCCATTGGACTATATCAGGAGAAGTCCATTTTTTCATACTTTTTTCATTTAATAATAGCTTAGTATTGCTTTGATTTATTGCTATGAAAGGTTTATGATATTTTGTCCTTAGATTTCAAAATATAATTTCATAGTGCTTCACTCTTAATTTTTAAAAATTAAGTTATGATACATTCCAAAAATATAAGAAGTGGTGTGACACCTGTATGCTTAATACCCAGATTTACAAAATATTAGCAGTTACCCATATTTACTTTGGATTAATATAAAATTTTTATTCTTTTTTTTAAGATTTTATTTATTTATTCAGAGAGAGAGAGAAAGGCAGAGAGATTGAGAGAGAGAGAGAGAGAGAGAGAGAAAGGCAGAGTCACAGGCAGAGGAAGAAGCAGGGCTCCATGCAGGGAGCCCGACCTGGGACTCAATCCCTGTCTCCAGGATCACGCCCCAGGCTGAAGGCGGCGCTAAACTGCTGTGCCACCGGGGCCGCCCTAAAATTTTTATTCTAAAATGTATTCTATATACAAGGGTGTGTATATAACATAAATGTACATTTTAGAGTAATAATAATAATAAATGAATATATCCATCCCAACCTCCTATTTCAAGAACTGTAATGGCATCCTTTGAACCTGTCCAGGCTTCAGGACAATAGTTTCTCTCTTCCCAGAAAAAACTATCATCCTAAGTTTGGTTTTATTCCATGACCTTTCCTTACATTTTCCCTCTTTTGTATTTTTCCTTTAATATGCTTTTTAAAAAATATTTTCTATTTTTGAGCTTTATATGAATGGAATCACACTGTGTATATGTATTCTTCTTGGAATTGTTTCTTTTTTGTTCAACATTATGATTTTGAGATTTTTTTTTAAGATTTTATTTATTTATTCATGAGAGACACACAAGAGAGAGAGGCAGAGACACAGGCAGAGGGAGAAGCAGGCTCCATGCAGGGAGCCCGATGTGGGACTTGATCCCAGGACCTGGGGTCACGACCTAAGCCAAAGGCAGACGCTCAACCGCTGAGCCACCCAGGCATCCCTGATTTTGAGATTTCATTCATGTTGTTACTCATCTGAGATATATATTTCTTTTCATTGCTATATGGTAATCCCATTATATGAATATACTATAATTTATGCATTTTACTGTTTTTGAACACTTGGGTTTCCTCTGGTTTTTACTATTAAGAAAATACTGCTGTGAATCTTATTTGTGCATTTTGGTGGATACATGCAAAAGGTTCCCTGGGTTATACTCAGCTACAATTTTTAGGTCTTTGGGTATATACATTGTCACCTTTACTAGGTGGTGGCAAAAAAAATTTTTTTGTTAACAGCTGTATGTTAAGCCAGATAAGGAATTCAAAAGGAACAGTTTTGAGAGAGGATCTTATTAGAAGTGTTGAGGTATTTATAGCTCTTAGGTCCTCCTATCTTTGTTTATTCCTGAGTTGACTCATTAAGGTGTCTTATCTTTGCCTTTTCTTTAAGTGGGTTTTTAAAAATATCACAGCATCTAAAAAATATGTATCAAAGCATAAACATTATTTGATCATATAGAAGATGTATTCAATTTTTATACCATCAATTTCAGGCTGAAATATGCAGCCTTTTTATTTCTGTAGACACTGAAACACAGGGCTATGTTAAACTAGTTTTCTGGTTCTTGGGGATCAAATAAATGAAAAGTGGATAGAGGAGGCTGTTACTGTGTTAGCCAGTATGCATTCTAGGTAGCTGTTAGCAAAGGAAGAAAACTTAAAAAAATTCAGATGCAAGCTAAAATAAATAAATAAGCAAACTAGCAAATAAACAAGTAAACACGGCACTCTTCTGGGAGCATTCAGAACTGGAACAAATAGCACTATGTATTAATTAGTCCCTAAGGATTTCTCTATGTTGTAGCAGAACTCTGTAATTGGTGTTCATGATGTTAATTCTAAATAGTATTACTGCTTTATTGAGAAATAGAAATAATGCATGTTTTTAGAAGAATTGGTGAACCTTTAGCAATCTAACATCAATTCCTGGGGTGCCTCGGTGGCTCAGTTGTTTAGAGATTGGACTCATGATCTCAGCCCAGGTCTTGATCTCAGAGTTGTGACTAGAAATTTTCCTTTTAACATAATGTAGTGAAACTATCCAGAGGAACTTGTCCTGTGGTACTTTTACTTATCAGCTAATAAAATAAATGTTCTCTTGATAATTTCTTACCATTTTATAGGAAATAAATGGGTGATAGATATTTCTGCACTGACTGAATTAAGTTTACTTGGTAAGTGGAAGAAGATGTATCAAGTCATATAAATGTCTATGTATACTGTGTAAATTGTCTAATGAATTGTAGAGAAAAATTAAAATGGAAAACATAGAAGTGGTTCTCATGTTCTTTGCCAGAAAGGATAAATTGGAAAGAATATATAGATAGATTATTTGGGGGTTCGTCTGCTGCAGGTGGCTACATCAAACTTGCTGTTTGTTACTCTTAGAACGGATGGGCACCCGGATAATGGTAACTGCTCTGCACATCCAGAGGATGAGGGATACAGGGAGGACCAAAGGCTCAGAATTTGGTGTAGGAACTGCTGGTTTCATTAGACTCCCCTTATGGGGACTTCTCATTTCCACAGGATGCTGGAAACCACTGCAGAATTGAAGTTTCCTAGCTGATTCAAAGGAAGAATGTGTCTTGAATAGTCTTTGAACAGTTATTTTGTTATTCAAAATCTAGTTTGAAGCAGAGGTAAAACATTTTTAGAAAATAGGGTTTTAAAAAATTTTAGTTACTTAAAGGTAATTATAGATTCATAAGAAATTGCAAAAATAGTAAGGAGAGGTCCCTTGTACCCTTCACCTTCCTCCAGTGGTTGCTTAATACTGCGTGATGTCCAGTTCCCAGCAGAACACGCACAGTATTGTGCCAATTAAACCTCTACGGTAGCTGCGTGCAACCACCTCACCATGGGGACACGGAATCTCACCACAAAGGTCACAGCTGTACCCACCATGGCAACCTCGAGGGTTTTTTTTTCTATCTGTGATTTTATCATTTTCAGTGTTTTATAGATGGAATCATACAGTAGGTGACCTTTTTGCACTCAGCCGAATCCTTTGAGATTTACCCAAGTTGTTTTGTGTATCACTGGTTTATCCCTTTTTATTGCTGAGTAGGATTCTGTTGCATGGATGGACCAGAGTTTGTTTAACCATTCACTTTTTGAAGGATGTTTTTGTTTTCTCCAGTTTTTGGCTGTTAAAAATAAAATTGCTGGTGACATTCCTGTTCGTTTCTTTGCAACCATGAGTGTGTTTGGTTACATGTAAGTGTATGTTTCATTTTTAAAGTAACTTCCAAACCTTTTTCCAAAGTAAGGATGCCATTTTACATTCTTACCAACAATGTATGAAAGATTCATTTTCAGGACACCTGGGTGGCTCAGCAGTTGAGCATCTGCCTCAGTCTGAGGTCGTGACCCCGGGGTCCTGGGATCAAGTCCCACATTGGGCTCCCTGCAGAGAGCCTGCTCCTCCCTCTGCCTGTGTCTCTGCCTCTCTCTGTGTCTCTCATGAATAAATAAATAAAATCTTTGGGGAAAAGAAAAGAACTTAAAAAAAAAAAAAAAAAAAAAAGAAAAGAAAAGAAAGATTCATTTTGTTCATATTCTTGCCAGCACTTGGTGTTATCACTGTTTTTTATTTTAGTTACTCCAGTAGGTGTGTAGTGATATCTCAGTGGTCTTAATCTGCATTTCCCTGATGGCTGGTGTTCTTGATTACATCTTTTCATGTGTTTATTTGCCATCCAGATATCTTCTTCTTCAAGGAAATCCCTCTTCATATTCTTTGCCCAGTTTCTTAGTGAATTTTTTTTTAAGGTGAGTTTTGAGATTTAGTATATTCTAGATGGGTCCTTTGTCACATTATACAATTTGTAAATATACTTTCCCACTCTATATCTTGTTTCTTCGTCTTTTTAACAGGATCTTTTGCAGAGGAAATATTTTTAATTTTGATGAATTCTAACTTGCCTTTCTTTTTCTTTTAGTGTCATTTTGATGATCAATTTAGTGTCTTTCTCCGTTCCCACCCTCTACCCCCAATCCTAGGCAGCCATTAGTCTATTTTCTGTCTCTGAGTGCTTAGTTTGGCAGCACATATATTTTCTATCTCTGTGGAATTGCATATTTTGGGTATTTTGTATAAATGGAATTATATAATATGTGGCCTTTTGTTCTGGCTTCTTTCACTTAGTGTAATATTTTCAGTGTTCATCTCTCTTATATTGGAATTGGTTCTTTTTATGGATGATTAATACTCCGTTGGATGGATATACCACCTTGGATACACATCCATTCATCAGTTGATAGACATTTAGGTTGTTTCTACTTTTTTGCCTATGCTCAGATGAGTTGGTGTATACCTTTTCATCACCTTTGCCACACGTGTTGCATGTGTATGTATGCACTTACACACACACACATTCTTCTTTGTGTGTATAGTTCTCTTTTTAATAATGAAGAGGTGACTTATTTTATAGTTTTTATAACTTAAGGATATTTGGAATATCTTTCCATATCAGTTCAGATAGGACAGATGCATCTCATTTTTTTTAATGACTATATATTGTTTATTGTGGCTATTTAGCACATCCCACACCGATAAATATTTAGATGAGATTGGATGACCTTTTGTTTTTCTTTCTTTTTTTTTTAAGATTTTATTTATTTATTCATGAGAGACCCAGAGAGAGAGAGGCAGAGACACAGGCAGAGGGAGAAGCAAGCCCCATGCAGGAAGCCCGACGTGAGACTCGATCCCAGGTCTCCAGGATCACGCCCTGGGCTGAAGGCAGCACTAAACCGCTGAGCCACCCGGGCTGCCCTGTTTTTCTTTCTTTTTTTAATTTTGTATTTATTTTTTTAAATAATAAATTTATTTTTTATTGGTGTTCAATTTGCCAACATACAGAATAACACCCAGTGCTCATCCCGTCAAGTGCCCCCCTCAGTGCCCATCACCCATTCACCCCCACCCCCCGCCTGTTTTTCATTCTTATATAACATCAACTGCAACCATACTTACACAAATATCTCTGTGGTGCAGAGCTCATTTTACCTGTTTTGGGAATTTTTTTTTTTCCCTGTCACTCTTCACCAGTCAGTCATTTATTCAAAAATATATAGATTACCTCCTATGTGCTGGTCAGTGGACTGTGCTCAGAACACCGGTGACAACAAGCGTTAGTAAAATGCAATTGCTGTACACAGGGGTTATCTTAATAAGTAAGATATATCTATAAATAGATAATCATAACTCAATGTGCTGAGCGCTACAAGAGGAGTCAACAGAAGAGATATTTGAGATGGATCATTGTGAGGACAAATGGAAGTTCACTTGGCTAAAAGATGAAGATACATTTTGATTAGAATATCGAGCTTGAAGAAAGGTAGAGGCATAAAATAAGTGGGCATATTTAGGAAATAGCAAATAGTCTAATATGGCCAGCAGGAGGCTTTTGGCAGAGATTGTAGCAGAAGATAAAGGAGGTTAAATAAATAGGTGGAAAGCAGATTATAGCAATCTGTGGATGGCCTCCTAAAAAATTTGGAATTCATTTTACACACAGTTGGAAATTATTGAAAAAATACACTTGTGTTTTTTTATTAGTAGTAAAATTTTAGAGTTGCGCTATAAATATTTTAGAACATTTTCATTGGGACACCTATGTGGCTCAGTCGGTTAAGTGGCTGCCTTTGGCTCAGGTCATGATCCTGGAGACCTGGGATTGAATTCTGCATCCCAGTCCTTGCTCCACAGGGAGCCTACTTCTCTCCCTCTGCCTCTGCCTTTCTCTCTCTCTCATGAATAAATAAATAAAATCTTTTTTAAAAAAAATAGAATATTTTCATCACTGCCCCAGATTTCACAGTTCTACTCCTTGCTTTGAGCTACTACTGCTTTGCTTTCTGATTGTCTAAATTTGCCTTTTATTAACATTTAATATGCATGGAATCATCCAATATATAGTATTTTACATCTAGCTTTCTTTATTTAGTATGTTTTTGAGGTGCATTCATGTTGTAACATGTACCAATATTTTGTTTCTTCTTATTACCTGATAGTTTTCCATTGTATGATTATGCCACACTTTGTTTATCTGTTCAGCAGTTGATGGACCTTTGGATTGTTTTAAGTTTTGGCTGTCATGAATAATGCTGCTGAGAACATTTGTGTAGAAGTCTTTGTATAGACACATTTTCATTTCTCTTGGGTAGGTTCCTATAAAGGGAATTTGGGATCATATAGTGCATTTATGTTTACATTTAACTTAAATTGCCAAATTGTTCTTCAAAATGGGTGCATCATTTTAGGGCAATGTGTGAGAATTCCAGTTTCTCCATGTCCTTACCAACTCTTGTATTGTCTGTCTTTTTAATTATGGCCATTCTGGTGAGTATAGTTTTTTGGTTTTTTTTTTTTTTTTAAGATTTTTATTTATTCATGAGAGACCCAGAGAGAGAGAGGAGAGAGGCAGAGACACAGGCAGAGGGAGAAGCAGGCTCCACACAGGGAGCCCAATGTGGGACTCGATCCCAGGTCTCCAGGATCAGGCCCTGGGCTGAAGGTGGTGCTAAACCACTGAGCCACCTGGGCTGCCCTGGTGAGTATAGCTTTAAATAGTTTTAAACTCAATATAGTTTAAAATTTTTATTTTCTTTTTTTTTTTTTTTAAATTTTTTTTTATTTATTTATGATAGGCACACAGTGAGAGAGAGAGAGGCAGAGACACAGGCAGAGGGAGAAGCAGGCTCCATGCACCGGGAGCCCGATGTGGGATTCGATCCCGGGTCTCCAGGATCGCGCCCTGGGCCAAAGGCAGGCGCCAAACCGCTGCGCCACCCAGGGATCCCTAAAATTTTTATTTTCTTAATGAGTTATGTTTATAATCTTTTCAAGAAGCACAGTTGTATTTTAGAAACACACATCCAGTGAACGAGGTAAGAAAGGAGGTAGGTTGTAATGAAAGAGGAGAGCCTGCACTAGATATGTATAAATATAAAGGAGAGAAATTTTAGAGATGTATCAGACTTAGGATGGGCAGCATTTAGTAACTACCTAAATATGATAAGTGAAGCAGAGGAAGATAAGACGTGCTCCCCAGATTTCCAATTTTAACAGTTGGCTGGCTGGTACTGCCATTAGCCAGGAAAGTGAATATGGTGCATGAATAGTTTTTGTGCTGGTAGATGAAGGCTTTTATATTAATCCTGTTTTCTCGATGTGCCACTGGAGTAGCTATTTAATATTTAGTACTTCGGAAATACATATCTAGTTCAAAAGAAGGATCTGGATTGAGAGGTAAATTTAGCTGAGTTATCATTGTGTAAGTAACAGTTGAATTCATGGAAGTAAATGGTGTATTGGTTTCTGAATCATGGTATTTGCTGGGTTGCTTTTGGTATTTGAAAATTAAACAATAAAAGGATTTAATATAATAAGATCCAACATGATAAAACAGTTTTGGGATTTATTCAAGCCAAACAATAACACCAAAGACCCAGATTCTTACTGTTTTTTAATGAGCTGTTCTTTATCTGTTGGATTGTCCTCTTAGGCTGTCACCTTCCTCATGGTCCTAAGTAAGTTGGCCGCCATCATTCCACTTGACAAAGTCAAACCCAGAGTTGCCTGGACACAAAGGCTGAGGGTGGGAGCGGGAGCGTTTCCAACCTACATGTCTTATTTTCATCAGCCAGAAAAAACCTTTCCCAGAAACTCCCCAGCAAACTTAGTCTCTGGTTGTACTGCCTGGAATTGCATCAGATGCTTATAACTGAACCATCTCATTGGCAAGGAGAATGGAAATGGCCACAATTGGCTTAAATTAGAGATTTCTCACCCTGGTATTAATCTTTTTCACATATCTCTTTTGGAAGAAGCTTTTTCTCCTTGTCTTTTGGTTGTCTGATACAATTAAGATAGGTAAGGTTTTCTAGACAAACCAGTTTCATATCGAGTTGTTGCTATTCAGTACTTCAGATCAGCTAATATTTGTTGAAATCCTTCTCTGTGTCATCAATTGTGCTAGTAGATTCTAGAATTATAATAGTGAATAAAAGCTTAGAGTTTAGTATGGAAATATGCTTAAGCAGAGGAGTGCTAAAAAAAAAAAGAGGAGTGCTATGATCGAATTGTGTACTGTAGTCCGTTTGTATCACAGGTTTAATACTAATGTTTATAGCTTCGGTTTTATAAGAAAAGCATCGCAAGTTTCAGTTTCAAGCTTACATTCAATTTATAAGTGACCTTTTAGAATACAACCCATCCATAAGTTGACTTTTCCTTTCTGTGTTATGTGGGTGCCTGCTTTATTATAGAAGGGCATGATAAACCAAAATCGACTGTTCTTTTGAATTATGTACGGGAAAAACTGTATTATATTTTTCTGAAGTATGATGTTTGAATTTCCAGTTAATTTACCAAAATTTTTAACAGTAATAATGCCTTTAGTTTAAGAGCCCAGCTGGGATGTTGTGTCAAATATTTTGTAGTTTGGTTCTGATTTTTAAAAAAGGTTATATGGATGCAGCAATAGTGTTAACAGTAGTATTTGTACAATGTTTGGGGTACTTTCTATGGGTGCTTAGAGAGGTGAAAGGAAGAGGAGAGTATTTGGAGTGGTGAAAAGGAAAAGTATACAGTCAGTATTGCTGAATTTGTGAATACTAGGAAATGACTATTTTTGACACCTTGTACAAACTCAAAAGTAATCTTAATGTTTTAGACTGACTATATTTATCAAAAGAGTATGTATGCTGTTCTTTTCTATGAGGCAAATCTTAATAAAGGAGTGAATGGGTGGTATCCTAACACCTCAGAGCCAGAGATGACTATAATATCCACAGTTGATGTTTGTCACTGATGGGTTCTGTATGGTTAATGGTGTTTTAAGTACCCCGACAGTTTAAAGTTTAAGGACTTTAATGATTTTGAGAGCCAAGAGAGAGATGTACATTTTGATGGTAAATAAAGGTATTCTGTATAGATGATGTGGGATCAAAGTGCACTTTGCATATTTGTTTACAAAGTTTATGAACTTTGAGGAAATTCTAATGTTTGCTGAATTATAAAATGTTAGAAAGAAAATATCTAGAAATGTTTAATTTTTCATTTATTCTGTCGTTAAGAAGACCTGATATGTTTTTAAAAGGATTACCTTTTTCTTAATGTGTTTTCTAGAACTAAGAGGCTTGAAAGTTTCAGACACAAAATCTTTGACGAAAACATTATTATACTTGTTTAGTGTTCAGTTTTGACTAGATCTTTCTAGTTGTTAAACACAAGTTCTTAGTGCTAAAAGCCTGTGTTCAGTTACCTTGTAAGTCAAAAGATTAAAGCTGTTGGGGGCATTTTGCCCACGTAAAATCCTTTTTATATACATGCACATATTTACGCATCTCTTCTTTTAGGACTGTAGCACTGTATTGCAAAGGTTAAGGAAAGCTTTACTTTATTTGCACAATTTCTAGTTTTAAAAAAGTGATGTGCAGACCTGTATGGTGAAGCATATCCTGTCCTTTGATTTTTTTTTATTTATGTCTTAGTATGAGGTCATGTTTACTTGGTTTTCCTTAGCTGGTCTTAAATTCAATTTTTAGACGATTTATACTTTGTCATTTATTTGTGCATGTGAGAGGATGGAGGGAGGATAGACAATTCAGGGTCTCAGACTTTGAAGATGGCATACTTGAAGATTCTTTTGATTATTCATATTTCTTTTTATTAACTTTAGATTTAGCCTGAAGCTTTTTTTTTTTTTTTCACACCAAGGAAACAGTTTTGTAATAAGCAGTGCCATGATAAGCAATGGTTAAATGTTTTATATGTTAATTTTATTTGATCCATTGGAAATATCTGGTAGAATTAGAATCAGGCCATATATTTTTAAACATAGTCATTTTGATGGATTGTTATAACCCTTATGAGAATGGGTTAATCTCTAGCTTTGTGAAATACAGTGATTGCCTTCCCTCTTTTCTTCCACCTACGCCATTAGGGAAGAATGGAGTTGTTGGCAAAGAGTGGCTTTGGAGGTAGATATTTGTCATTTCTAAAATGAAAACATAATGCATTTATTTTTTGATTATGTAAGGGAAATTTTTTAAGACTGTGAACCTCTCAGGAAAAAAAAAAATCCCTAAACACTGTATCTCTTCCATTCCTGCCCTCGTTTCTCTGAGTGATGGTCTAAGAGTTTTATTGTCCTGTGAATACCCTGAAAAATATTAGAGACCAGTTAAGTTGTGGGTAACCGGTGCATTGAGAAGACTGTTTAAGGCTCCTAAATGCAGACAAAGCATTACTAATTGCTTTCAGGGTCAGTCTGTCTTTAGTTGGACCATGAAAGATTTAGCATGGTCCTATGGCAGCCCGTCTGCTGAGTGGAGACTCTTGTCTTTAAGAAAGGCTGCTATCTGATATGCTAGACCGTTTCAGGTTGCCCCAGTTTACATGAATTCAGTCATTATTGCCAAGACTACTAAACCTCAGTGTGACACAAACGATACCTCTAAATGGACTTGAAGACAAAGGCATTTTGACCTTGCCGTGGGACATAGGTAGTGTTCATACAGCTTAAAATTTTTCCTTTTAAAATATGAAACAATACTTTGCTATTTGAAGTTTCATTTAAAAGATATGTTCATAGAAATTATTTTTAAGATCTCTAAGTAAGCAACATGCCTTTTTAAATAAATCAGAATTTTTCATTGTTTCCCGCTTTTAGATTTATCAACTTTGTGTCTTAATGCAGCAGGGAACTAAATGTCAGTGGAAACATAGTTGTAACCTATCCCCTGGGCTTAGACCAAGCAGTGCCATTGATTCCTGACCCCTCCAGTTCTTTAATATTCTAGGTAGAAGATTGACTGAAATTAGAACTACCTACTGAGATTTTGTGATAGAAAGTGAAAAATAGGGGTATTAGCTGGGTGGCCAAATATATTTTTGCCTAAGTAGAAATTTCAATACTGTAGAATTGTGGATTTTAGTGCTGCTTCTAACTGTTCCTGTTTTTTCGTTTTAAGATGTGATTTTTTTTTTCCTTCAGAAATCTAAGCTAATACAGAAATTTTGCATGCAAGAAGTTTCTTCCACAGAACTATTGTTACCTTTGTGAAGTTGAAAATATACAAAATAGGAAACATCTTTGGGCAGAGGTTGGGAAAATGATAAAGTGATAGGTTAAAATACTTTAGAATTTCATTGACTTTATGTTGAAAATATATAATTTTACACATGACGAATTTTTAGTATTGCTTTTGTGTGTTTCTTTTGGTCTAAGTAAGCTCTCTCTCTTTTTTTTAACAGATTTATGAAAATATGCATCAGTTTAATACTGTCTTGGAATTCATGAGATGGAAGCATAGGTCAAAGCTGTTTGGAGAAAATTGGAAGTACAGTTTTATCTAGCCACATCTCTGAGGTAAGGAAAAGACTTTTAAGAAAATAATTAGAATAATATGAACATTTTCATATCAACTATTTGAAAATAGTCGTGGAAGGTGGGTGGGGGAATGAGCTAAATTGAATTGGGTGATGGGCATTAAGGAGAGTGCATGTTGGGATGAGCACGCGGTGTTGTGTGTAGTGATGAATCACTAAATTCTCCTGAAACCAATACTATACTATATATTAACTAACTTGGAAGGAAAGAAGGAAGGAATTGAAAATAGTCCATGTGTATGTATTACTGCTGCAACTTTATTTTAGTCTTTTTAGTTTCTTTAAACACCTCTTTATGAGTTCATAAGTAGTTCTAATACATTTTCCCCTTCTTATTCATGTTTAAAGTCTTCAAAAATAAAAGGTACTCATTTATTACTGATATCACTTTCTTCACTCTAATTATAGAAAATAAGCATTAGATGATATATAAGGATGTATTTATCCCCCCTAAAGACAACCAGAGTTCAGAATGGAAGATTATGGATGTTTATATTATTTTGAATCTTTCACACATTATAGAATTCAGAATAAAAATGTTGTCTTAAAATAATAGGTTTTTGGAGATAGAATTTGTTTTAAAAGTAGGAACTGTCGTAACACCAAGGGTAGGAGAAAAGAAGCCGTTCTAAGAAAGGGGATGTCAAGTGCATTAATTTTGATCCATTTACAGACTCAGATTATCAGGTAAAAGGTTTGAATTCTTTAGGATCTATATTTTAGAAAAATAAATAGGACATATACTATGAAGTAGTCTGTACTCTTTCCTCGTAGGGTAGTTGGCTTTGCAGCAGTTGGCTGCTGCTTCTGTAGCGTGCTCATTCTTTTTTCTCACTCTGCCTTTGCTCTTTGTGTCTTTGCTCTTTTGAAAAACACTTACAACTTTTTAATTGCCTTTTATTAGGTTTCATACTCTTTGATCACTGTAGTAGTTGCTATTTTCCCTTTTTTGCAGTTCTCTTGGTTTCTATGACCCTGTGTTCTTCTCCTTCTTTTTTTTTTTTTTTTTTTAAGATTTATTTATTTATTCAGTCAGAGCGAGAGAGAGGCAGAGACACAGGCAGAGGGAGAAGCAGGCTCCATGCAGGAAGCCCGATGTGGGACTCGATCCCGGGTCTCCAGGATCACACCCTGGGCTGCAGGCGGCGCTAAACCGCTGCGCCACCAGGGCTGCCCGGCCCTGTGTTCTTCTAGCTCTACTTCTTTAATCACTCCTTCATAATTTTTCTTCTCCTCCTACTCTTAAGTAATGACCTCCACGAGGTTTTATCTTTGAAATTTTTCTGTTTCTTCTTTATGTTTTTCCTGATCTCATTTCAACAGTTACCTCTATAGTGATCTCTCAACCTTACATTTCACTTGTGTCCCTCTCTCTAAGCTTTCGGCCTGTATGGCCAACCGCTCGCGTCGCACCGGGGTTCCCATGTCTGTTAGCGGACATCTCTGTTACCCACACGCAAAGTCTCGGTGCCGGATGTGGTTCCTCACCTTTTCCTTCCCGCTCTAGTCAGAGATGCAGTCCCACCCGGTGGCCTCTGAATGTGCCGTGAATGTTTCCGTCCTTTCTCTTCCAGTCCCCCCATCCCCATCCAATGCTAGGCCCTTCCATTACATTTCACCTGAAATATCGCAGGGCCCTCGCGGTTGGGCGCTTCACTGCTGTGAGAGGAGGGAACAGTCCGGGAGGCTGCACATAGGACGTGATAGTTGAGTAGAGTCTCGAAAGATGAGAAAGATTGCCCAGTGGAATTTGGGAGGCGAGAGAATTTCACGCGCAGAGCTCAGCGTAAGCAAGGGAAGCCTGAGGTATATCGATTGTACAACAGACAGAAGAAATCATTTTGTGTGGTTTGAATTCAGGATATGAGAGCGGCTTTGAGGGACAAGGCGAGGAGAGACCTTGATGGTGAAGGACTCAGTGCTGTGGTCGGGAGTTTAGGCTTTATTTTGTGAATAGTTGGCAGCCACCGAAAAATTTTAACAGAGGCATTTTAGAATCATAATTTGTTTTGCTAAAATTAATCCTGCAGGGATATGGATGATAGTTTGGAAGGAGGAGGGGGACACCAAAAGCAGGCGACAATTCGGATGCTCTTAATTGTTAATTGTTTCAAGCAAGAAATGATGAGGCTCTTGATTTAGGTAGGGATCAACTTACCTGAAATTATGAAAACCTGTAAGCATTGGTTGTTAGCAAACATTCAGTTTTCTTCCTCTGTACCCCTCCGTGTATGTGTGGTACTCTTCAGCCAGTGATTTGAAGCTGCCTGTATTTCTTTGCTCTCTGCTCCTATTATTCTTTTCTCCTGACATGCTTTTTCCACTTTTTCTTGTGGTAGCCCTGTCAACTTTTAAGAACTCCTCTCGGGCAGCCTGGGTGGCTCAGCAGTTTAGTGTCTGCCTTCGGCCCAGAGCGTGATCCTGGAGACCCGGGATCGAGTCCCACGTCGGGCTCCCTGCCTGGAGCCTGCTTCTACCTTTGCCTGTGTCTCTGCCTCTCTCTGTGTCTCTCACAAATAAATAAATAAAATCTTAAAAAAAAAAAATCTCAAGTGCCAATTCACCCCTGAGGTCCTTTGTGATCTATATTTCTTTTTTTGGATGTGTGTGTGCGCGTGCACATGCACAACTGCTGGCAGTGGAGGGAATGTGTAAGGACAGAGAGAGAGGGAGAGAAAATCTCCAGCATGCTCCCTGCCCTGTGCAGAGCCTGATGCAGGGCTTGATATCATGACCCTGACATCATGACCTGAGCTGAAATCAGGAGTCAGGTGCTTAACTGGCTGAGCCACCCAGGCGCCCTTGATTTCTTTGACTCTAAGGATATATTCCTTCCTAATTTAAGACTCGAGAGCGCTTATTTTTGTTCTGTAGGATATTATTTATTTTGGTCTCTGTTAAACTGTGTAGCAGCAAGTCACAATGGAAGTATCAGAAAATAAAGAACATGGTCCCCATCTTCTATTTACAGTCATACCAGTAAGGTCTGTATATAAGTAATATGAGTAATGATCACTAACACTGCCAGGTAAAAATAATAAATGCCAGAAGAGTAATTCATTACTTCCTAATCAGAGTTCTGTAGAACTGCTAAGTACAGACAGAGCATGGGAGGGATTGTTTGACTTGGGATTTGAAAGATGAGTTAGGATTTGAATAGGTAAAGAATTAAAAGGTATTTCTAGAAAAGCTGGCTGATGGAAAACGAGTATTTCTCTATAAATATGGTAGAGGTCTTAGGCTAGGAAGTGTAACATCAAGAAAATCTTCCTTTAGGAAAATCACTCTAGCAGTGATGTGTGAATATATGTCATTAGAGAAATGGAGTGAGGGCTCAGGAGGCTCAGAAGGTTTTAGGAGGTGTGAGGTATGAGGTAATCAGAATTTAATCCAGGTAGTAGGGGTGGAAATGGAAAAGGAAGACCATGTGGAATAGATGTCAGGGGAGAAGAAGCAGTGATTTCTGATTTCTGACTGGTTGTTGGAAAGAGGTGCTGATGCCCACGCCTTCTATCTGGATAAAACAGATCATGTTGGGCAGTGCTGAGAGTAAACATAGGTGATTTTTCAAATCTGGTTGGACCTAAGTTTTCCTTTTAAAAAAAATATTTATTGACTTGAGAGGGAGAGAGCACAGAGGGAGAGGGAGAAGCAGACTCCTGCTGAGCAGGGAGCCTGATGTGGGGCTTGATCCCGGGGCCCTGGGACTATGACTTGAGCCAAAGGCAGACACCCAACCGACTAGACACCCAACCGACTGAACCCACCCAGGCTCCCCAGACCGAAGTTTTTTAAGTTTAAAGAAACATTAAAATTACTATTCTACTGTGTTATTGGTTTCTTCATTTATTTACATACAACAAATATTTTTGTACATTATATTTCGAGCCTTAGCATATTGTAAGGGAGATATATTGAAAAAAGTAAAGTACTGCCTTTTTGTTCTTATTTAATTAATTTTTTTTTAAAGTATTGCCTTTGGGACATGTGGGTGGCTCAGTCGATTAAGCATCTACCTTCGGCTCAGGTTGTGGTCCCAGTGTCCTGAGATTGAGCCCTGCATTGGGCTCCTTGCTCGGAAGGGAGTCTGCTTGCCTCTCCCTCTACCCCTCACTTGACTTGTTCTCTCTCTTTCTCTCTCACTCTCTCTCAAATAAATAAAATCTTAAAAAAAAAATGTATCGCCTTTTTTAAAAGAACAATTTTTAAAGAAAGAAGTACGGTCTATTATTTTTCTCTTTTGCTGTAGTTTTAAATGCTATGTACTATTTGGTAAAAAAAAAAATGTTTAAAATATTTATTTAGGTGTAATCCTGACACTTTTACTGAAGGGTGGTATCTTGTTTTAATGGAATTACTGCTCAGTGAATTGGGATCTATGAAGAAACTCATAAAAAAAAAAAAAGAAAAAAAAAAGAAACTCATGAAGCAGAATTCAGTGGTTTCCCATGAACAGACCAGCATTAGTGTGGCAACGTCCTTAGAGAAATACGTGATAGTGAGGTACTATGTTACCTTACAATGTGAAACTAGCTAGTCTTGATGCTTTTATTAAAGTTCTTTTCAGCTCTTAATTGATGACTGATTTAGGACTTTGCAATATCTAGAAATATTCCATCTGGGCAGCTCCAGGTGGCCCAACGGTTTAGCGCCGCCTTCAGCCCAGGGCCTGATCCTGGAGACCCGGGATCGAGTCCCATGTCAGGCTCCCTGCATGGAGCCTGCTTCTCCCTCTGCCTGGGTCTCTGCCCAACCGCCCCCCCCCCCCATGAATAAATAAATAAATAATCTTTAAAAAATATTCCATCATTTTATATTGAAAATTAAGTAGTCACTCTTGTAATTACACATTGTGGAACTGGAAGATGTTACGTTATTGAGGAAAGCTTTGTGAGTGAATTGCTATCAAGTTTTCTCTTTAAAGTAAATCTAGTTAAGCTCTCAAAGTAGTTAATACTTGTACCGTATTACATTTATATGTATATATTTAAAGGAGCCCCTCTATCATTCTTATCCCAGAATAGTGACAACAGTGTTTGCCGAAGTGTGGAATGTTCACTACTGTTACACATTCGCCTGTCTGGTTGTGAACAGGCGAATTTAAAAAATATTTTCATAGTTGTATATTTATTTTGATAACCTCTGATTCATAAGAAGTAATATCAACTTTCCATTTAATGTTGTGACAATAAGTTCAGACTATGTTTCAGAAACCTGAGTTAATCATGTCTTCTGTTTATGGCAGTAAAACTATTTTATTCTTTATAAAGTCCCTCAATTGATTTATTTAATCTCCTTTCTTCTTGATCTCCACTTTCCTTTTCATCTTCTCCTGCGGTAGGAAACCACTCTGATTTGTTTGCTTTATATCCTTGAATGACTGTATCCTTATAAAACTTGTAGTGTTACTGGTATGTGTGTATTTGATTGACTTAGGTTTTGCTATGTATTGTTGGCCCCTTTTCCCCAGTGTTTTGTTTAACACTAGAAAGCCCCACTACCGTACCTGGTCCTGAGGCCATAATTGATGCTCCCCACGAGCTAATCTGTAAACCCTGGGATAGTAGTGCCACAATAGGGTATACTGTGGGCAAGGCAGACAGACCCGCTTCTGGAGTGTCAGTGCTACGCCAGCATGTGTCAGTGGCAGTAATTAGGTCACCTTCATAAGGAGGAGCCCAGGCTGTTGGGCCTATGTAAAGCCTTCCTCTCTGTCACTATGGCTCTTCCATTCGTGGCCCTCGTGGTCAAGCATTGAGGTGGCTGAGAGCAAAAGCTGGCTGTAGTCAACTGACAAGGCATTTCCTCTGTAGTCGGGAATGTAGTTAAACGCACCTTCTCTGTTAGTGCTCTGTGGTGGGCGTCACCATAAGACATAAAGATTGGCACTTTGGGTTGACTCTTGTAGAACCATCAACATCCCTCTTCTCCAGATGCCTTCTCTCCTATTTCCCAGTTTTGCTCCTTCCATCCCATCATTTAGTAACTTGCTGCTGCACCTGACCTTGTGACTTGGTGGATCATGATGGGTAGCTCTGGTCACTAAATCCTTGATGTTCCATGGTTGGGTTCTCTCTCTATAGGGGCCCAATATCATGCCAGGAGCTACACTTTTTATACAGCATTATAGAGGTCATATCCCTGCCTCAGAAAATCTAGAAGTCTATGTGCCAACTCTACTATTTGAACTTGGCAGAGAATCTACATAACCTCTCTGTCTACCACAGATTATCTCTATTACCATTGAGTTGATTGAGCATCAGGGCTGCTTGCACTGGAACTTAATCTGCTGAGAGTCTCCACTTCTGTAGGTCCTAATCAATCTTCTGAGTCACCCTCAAAATTAAAAAAAAAATTTAAATGTATAATCGTCTTTCATTGAGCATTAAATCTCAATTAGGATATAAAAAGGTTCAGCAAAAATTGAGTTCATCAAGGGGAGGTACAGGGCAAAGGTCATGGTAAGGAATGCAGAATGTACCCTTCTCTCTGAGCTTTCTTCAGTGGCTCTTCGGTGGTTGTGTAACGATCCATGTTTAAGTTCCTTAGGAGAAAAGCAGTCCCTGAAAAGCACATCATCTGCCAGCGTCATGGAAACCCAGAGATACTCCCTTTCTTCACATTGACACGCTGATGCTCTGACGGTGTCTTTGGGGGTGAAATCTTGCATAGATGTCCTGTTTAGCAGCTCTTGTCCTTCGACATCCACGAGTTGTTTCCTTTACTAAGACTGTCACCTCCGGGTGTCCTATGTGTGCACTGTTGACCCTTCTCTTGTGCCCAAGTAGAAGCCACCTGTTCTTTTTTTTTTTTTTTTTTTTTTTTGCCACCTGTTCTTATGAGCTTAGCTTTTCCCCTGCTTGCTGAGTTCCCTTGAAGCGAATTGCATTTTGTTTGCACCCACTTCTGGGGGTCTTGGGTTCCCTGAACCCTCCTTGAGTTCTGGCTGTAGGCATCTCTTGTTCAGTGGCAAACCAATCAGCATGGAAGTCAGAGTTGTTTCTGTCCCTTGGACTGATAAGTTGGAGCCGACAAATTGTTACTGATTTCTCGGAGCTCAGAGAGGAGTCTCCGCAGGGCCTCGGGCACTGGCAGCTGCAAGATTATTGAGCAGAGTAGCAGATCTGTTAGATCTAGCAACCTTTTAAAACCCTGCATTGTAGAAAAGCAGTTATAGCTTCAGGCTCGAAAAAAAGATGAGTTCTGCCCTCTCTATTGGTATATCCAGGACACCATTGAAAACTTAGTCTTATACCTACTCTCCTCCATTTTTTAAAAAGATTTATTTTAGAGAGAGAGCATGCAGTGAGAGAGAGCTTGGAGTGGGGGGAGGCAGAGGGAGAGAGAGACTCTCCAGCAGACTCCTCTCTGAGCGGGGACCTGATTACAGGGCTCGATCTCACTATCCTGAGATCATGACCTGAGCCAGAACCAAGAGTCAGACGCTTAACCAACTGAGCCACCCAGGCGCCCCACACCTACTCCTTCTGTAGAGAAATCTAGAACTTCTCCGTTAGGCATCCTGTGGCCCTTGCCTCCAGCCTCTTGGGTTATTATGCTACCCACTCCCCCCCACGAGAGACAGAAAGTTTTATTCACATTGTCTTCAATGAAGAGGACTGCCTCCTCATAACAAAGATGCCATTATTCTTATTTATTTTCTTAAGTAGGCTCTATGCCCAGTGCAGAGCTCAGTGCAGGGCTTGAACTCATGACCCTGAGACCAAGACCTGATCTGAGATTAGGAGTCGGATACTTAACTGCCTGAGCCACCCAAGCACCCCTAAGATACCATTATTCTTAATTCAAGTTGGTAGAAACACTCCTGGCTTACTTATTTGATCATTCTCCATGCTGGATACTTTCAGGTTCAGGTAGCCGTTTGTGTTACTGCAGCTATTGGATGCTGTGGGGAGACGATGCCACAGGGTGTCCAGAGCATCTTTTCATATTCTGTAGTGACTTTTCAATTTCTGTCCTTATCCTACATCTGAAGTGCTTCCTTCCTGCTCTAGTGTCTTATAAACAAAACATTTGCCTATTTGTAAGGTGGTTTCCAATCCAGGTATCTCAGAAATTCTAGTTTAACTGTTGAGCTCATCTGTTTCCTCCCTTTTCTTCCTTTCTTCCGTTCTCTTGCTCCCTCCCATCTCCTCTTTGTTTGTAAGGGCCAATCAGGAGGTCTGATGAACTCTTTTTTTTTTTTTTTTAATTTATTTATTCATGAGAGAGAGAGAGAGAGAGAGAGGCAGAGACCCAGGCAGAGGGAGAAGCAGGCTCCATGCAGGGAGCCCGACATGGGACTCGATCCTGGGGCCCCAGGATCACACTCTGGGCCGAAGGTGGCACTGAACCGCTGAGCCACCAGGGCTGCCCTGATGAGCTCTTCTTATATAAACTCTTAAACAGTTTACACCAAAGCCTGTGCTCCTCTTCAGTGCCCCCTGTCTGCTGCCCTCTACAGCCCTCTCCTCTATCCCATGTCCAGTTCACGGACCTCCATGTACAGTCACTTTCTTGGTGTATATAGGTATTCTGCTTCCTCTTGAGTTAATGTTGGTAGTTAATATCTTTCTAAAAATAAAAATCATACAGTGCTTTATTTTCAGATTTATTTTTATAAAATTATTCATGATGAGAATACTTGCCTCATAAAGTTGGTAAAAGGATTAAATGAGTTAATATATTTGTAAAGTATGTAGAATATATTAAATTTCTTATGTCATACTATTTAAAAAGTACAGTAAGAAAAAGCTTGTTTTTAGTTAGTTAAGCATCTGCCTTTGGCTCAGATCATGGTCCCAGGGTCCTGGGATCTAGCCCCGTGTCAGGCTTCCTGCTCAGTGTGGAGTCTGTTTCTCCTTCTCCCCTGCTTCTTGTGCATGTGTTCTCTCTGTCAAATAAATAAATAGTATTTTAAAAATAAAGATTTTTTTAAAAGCTATTAAACTTAGAACTAAGGTAATTCAAAATATGAAATAAGCCAGAAATATTTTAGGAAGAGGGCTTTTGAGTGTATTAAGATTCTTGTTTCATGACTTGGATCTAAATTTATTTTCTTTGATACCTAGAAATCATCAGAGGTGATTATAGGAGTTAAGTTCATGAGCTAGTACTTACATACAGATTGTTGGATTGTTAGTTACTAGCTTGAACTGTAAGGTTTGGAGATGCATTTTCAGATGCTGGCATACTTATAAAGAATATTGGAATGTATTATGTGGTTTCTATATGTATATGTGGTTTAACTCCTCAGTTATGTTTCCCTTAAGATATTAATAGATCTTTTTTTCTTTTATTCATTTATTGAACATTTATTTGCTTAGTGATGTGCCAGGAAATGGAGATTACCAATGCAGCAAGATAAATCCAAACATCAACTATGTACGTCTTTCCATGGGAGCAGTCATGTCGGCTTCATTTACCATTGTGTAATCAGTGTAGAGCACATACTAAGGTTTAATAAATAGTTTTTAAATTAATGTTAGCCAAGAGCTGTGGAGCAGCTATGGTACATGTTCCAGGTGTACCAGAAGTACAGAGATGGGACACCTCAGCCTGATGAGTAGGGATCAGGGATTGCCTGCCAACATTACTCATAGATCACGTCTTGAAGAATAAAATAGAGTTAACCTGGTAAAGCCCCGAGGCTGCGCAAAGAAATGAAAGTCTGAAGGGAATGCCTGTGAGCTACTGAGAGCTACAGTGATTTCAGTATAGTTGGAGCATTGTAAGGGAATGGAGGAGTGGGAGGATGGTGTTAGAAAACCTGACGGAGGCCAGATTCTAACAATTCTCCTTATGTCTTGCTAATTGCACCTTATTAAAATGAGAATATTCATAGATTTTTTTATTCTTTTTTTATTCATAGATTTTTAAGCAGAGAGCATGACAAGCTCATTTGTTCTAGACATTTGCATTTTATTAAACGTGGCCATTTACTAGACCATTTACAGCAAATTCTAATACATATAAAAATGTAAATAAATCTTTTACATTTCAAATAATGATATCAACCAAGTTTTCTGCCAACAAATGCACTGAAGTTAAAAATGAATAACAAAGTATATACAAACCCATGGTTAGAAATTTAAAAACATACTTCTATAAATCCCACAGGTCAAAAATAAAATGACAGTATAATCAGAAAACACCTAGAACTAAACAATAAAGAAAATTTGGGTATTAATATTTGTCTGACACATTGAAGCCTTAAATGCTCATTAAAAATTAAAAATATTAATAAGCTAAGCATCTAACAAATTAGGAAAAGAACAATAAGTTCAAGACAAATAAGTAGATGATGAGGTAAAAGCCAGCACTTGTGGGGCACCTGGGTGGTACAATTCATTGAGTGTCCACCTCTTGGTTTCTGCTCAGCTCAGGTCGTGATCTCAGGGTCATGGGATCGAGCCCCGTGTTGGGCTCTGTGCCTAGTGGGGAATCTGCTTGGAGTTTCTCCCTCTCCCACTGCCCTTCTCCCTTGTGCATGCACTCTCTCTCAAATGAATAAATCTTTAAAAAAGCCAACACTTGCCGTCTAGCTCTTGCATTGATCCATACGCTTTACAGGGATTATTTTATTTAATCTTTACAACCTTGTGTGGTGAGTACTGTTATTATTCCTATATTATAGATGAGAGGACTGATGCATAGAGAAACTTACAAAAGCTTCTAGCTAATACATGATAGAACTGGGGTTGGAAATTAATGGAAAAAATATTTTTATAAGATACATAGGAGAGGATTACAAAAACCAAAAGCTACTTCTTGAAAAAGCTGATAAAACATTTGAACAATCAAGAAAAACCCAGAAAACACAAATAGTATTGGGGATGTAAAGGGAGGAGTGTGACTTCAAATGTAGGAGAGATTTTTTTTTCTGAAAAATAAGAGAATACCTTGAGTAACTCTATGTCAATAAATTTTACAATTTAAATAAAATGACAGCTTTTTTTTTTGACAGTTTTCTTTTTTAAAAAGTAACTTAATAAATGGACTCTGACAAAATAAAAAACCTGGATTTTTTAAGCTTTTATTTATTTATTAAAGAGTAAGAGAGAGAGCACAAACTGGGGGAGAGGCAGAGGCAGAGAGAGAAGCAGACTCCACTGAGCAGGGAGCCCAACTTGGGGCTCAATCCCAGGACTCTGAGATCATGACCTGAGCTGAAGGCAAACAATTAACTGACAGAGCCACTCAGGCACCCTGAAAACCTGGATATTTTTATAATTATTAAAGAAATTTAATTTATGCTGAAAGATCAGCTCCCTCCCATGTACTCACAGATAAGCCTTTAGCCCAGATGATTTTATTTTTTTTTTTAGAAGATTTTATTTTGGAATGCCTGGGTGGCTCAGTGGTTGAGGGTCTGTCTCTGGCTCAGGGCGTGATCCCTGGAGTTCCAGGATTGAGTCCTGTGTTGGGCTCCCTGTGCGGAAACTGCTTCTCTCTCTGCCTGTGTCTCTGCCTGTCTGTGTCTCTCATTAATAGATAAATTAAATCTTTAAAAAAAAAAGATTTTATTTTATTTATCTATTTAAGTTTTTATTTGAGAGGGGAAGACAGAGTGAGTGAAAGCAAGCACAAGTAGGAGGAGGGGGAGGGGGAAAAGAAGGCTCACTCCTGAGCAGGGAGCTGGAAGCAGGGCTCCATCCCAGGATTCTGGGATCACGACCTGAGCCAAAGCAGATGCCTAATTGACTGAGCCACCCTGGCACCCCAAAAGACTTTATTTTTAAGTAATCTCTGCACTCAACATGGGGATCAGACTCACAACCTCAAGATCAAGACTCGCATGTTTCACTGTCTAAGCCAGCCATGTACCCTGTAGCCCAGATGATTTTAAAACTGAGTCCTGTCAAACTGTTCTAGTGGTATACATATTGTACCAGAGAACACAAAATAGGAAAGTTCATCAGCTTATTCTATGTGGCTAGTAAAACTTTGATACCAAAACCAGACATGGATAAAATGATAATAAGCCAGTCTTAACTTAGGAACATAGATGTAAAACTTAACAAGGCATTAGCAAAACAAATCCAGGAGTGTATTTAAGCATAACTGTATCTACAGTACTGCAGTACAATTCTGATGATACCAACTCAAAGTTAGTGTTAGACTCCACGGGTATAAGGGCATAGTTCCCAAGACTAACTTTGCTTGAAATGCCAGTAACAAGTTTGGGGGTCTCCAGGCTGTTTGGACTTCTCACTAACCGGCTGCAAATCCAGGAGGATTCCATGATCCCCTCAGATTTTGACAATTTACTAAAGTGACTCACAGGATTCAAGAAAGTGGTATACGTACAATGATCATTTTATTTTAAGGGATACAGATTGGGACCAGCCAGATGAAGAGACATAGAATGCGGTCTAGGAGGGTTCCAGGTGCAGAGCCTCCTCTCCCCCAGGGATCAGGATCTGTTGTCTTTCTGGCACATTTATATATTTACCAACCAGGAAACTTAGCTATGGTGTATAATGTTTTTATTGGTGTTTGATTGTGTAGGCATAGTTGAATAATTGTCCACATGATTGAACTCATTCTTCAGCCCTGAAGAATGAGTTCGGTTCCCTCCCCAACCCTCTGATCACATGGTTGGCCTTTTTGGTGACCAGCCTCCACCTGAGTCATACATTCAACTATGATCTATGAGGCTCATGCATAACAAAGACACTCCTATTATCCAGGAAATTCCAAGGATTTACCTTAAGGGTTCCCTTCTAGGAACCAAGGACAAAGCCCAGACAATTTATTATTCAATAATGACAAAATTGAATGTATCCCAGGAATTCAAGGATAGTATGTTAATTATTGCTGCATAATAATTTATCCCAAAGTTTAGGGACTTGAAACAACAAAAATTTAAGTTAACACAGGAATTGAAGAACAGTTTCCTAGGTGATTTAGGCCCAGGGTACCTCATGGGGTTGTAGTTAGGATGTCAGCAGGGGCTACATTCATCTGAAAGCTTGACTGGGGTGAGTGCAGTCTCATGGCTATTGGCAGGAGGCCTGAGTTCCTCAGCCCAGAGCGAATGACTGAAGAAAGAGCAAAGAGAAAGTTGCATTGTTCTGGGAGGCCTACTCTCAGAACACTTTGTCACTTTCACTTTCTACTGTTTGTTAAAGTGGAGTTACTCACTCTAGCGCACAAAGTAATTAGCTTCCACCTCTTGAAAAAAGGAATACGAAAGAATTTGTGGACATCTTTAAAAACTACCACAGATGGTTTACTCTTTAAGAAAGCTCTTAATATGGATTATTACTAATTAGCTTATCCATTAACACATGGAAGGAGGAAAACACTATGCTCATATCAATAGATGGGGAAATAAAACAATAAAATCAATCCCATTTATGATGAAAATTCTTACCAAACTTAGAAGAGAACTTGAATGTGATAAAAAAAATCAGTAAATTTATAATGAACATAGGAAGAAAACAGGGTATTGAGCCCTTCTATACATAATGCAGTATGTCTTTTTTTTTTTTAAGATTTTATTCATTTATTCATGAGAGACACAGAATGAGAAAGAGAGAGGCAGAGACACAAGCAGAGGGAGAAGCAGGCTCCATGCAGGGAGCCCGATGTGGGACTCGATCCCAGATCTTCAGGATCAGGCTCTGGGCTGAAGCCAGGCACCAAACCACAGAGCCATGCAGGGATCCCCTGCAGTATGTCTTTACATGTGTTAAAGTGTATTCTGTGTCCTTCAGGGATATTTAAAAATTGTCCTAATATCAGTGTTGTGTATTTGGAAGTGCAAAATGGTACAGTCCTAGTCAAATTACCAAGATATCTACCAAAACTACCATTAGACCCAGAATCCTACTTCTGATATATGCCTTGCAGATTGATTTACTCAGGCAACAACAGCAACAGAAGCAACTCTTCAGGTTTGTGTATTGCTTTGCTTATTGTGCCTATGCTTATTGTAAGCATTGCTTATACCAAAATATGGGGCAATGTACAGCAGGAGAAGGGATAAATCTAGCTATAAGATACTTATGGGAGGGGATGCTCTATAAAACAATGAAAATTAATGAAAAAGAACTACATATATCTTTCATGGAAATCATTCACAATGTTGAGTGAAGAATAAGCAAATATAAAAATATGCATCTAGAACAATACAGTTTTCATACAGCTCGAAAAAATTCAAAAACAGGCAAAGCCATGCTGTATATTGTTTGGGATAAGACATGAATGTTAAATACCACATCCAGAATAGTGGTTACTTCAGAGAAAGAAAGTGGGAATTTACGGTGTTTGCCCTGCTTTACCCAGCACCTAAGTAATTCTTTTTTTTTTTTTTTAAGCAGTGGTAGTAAACCCACTTCATTTTATTTTAATTCCAGAATAGTTAACATGTAGTGTTACATTACTTTCGGGTGTACAGTAACACCTAAGTGATCCTTAGGTGAAATCTTTGAAGCACTGCGTTCAATGAGCAGAGTTCACAGACTCACAGGACTGAGAGGTGGAAGGTTTATTTTACAGATGAAGAAACTGAGGCCCGGAGAGGGAAGTGAACTGGCCAGGATCAGCTAGTCAGTTAAGGCAGAATTTGAACTAACTCTTAGGTCCCCTGACCTGAAGACTCTGCTATGCACAGTCCTTTCCTTATTTAAAAAGGGCTTGAGGGCAGCCCAGGTGACTCAGCGGTTTGGCGCCACCTTCAGCCCAGGGCCTGATCCTGGAGACCCAGGATCAAGGTCCCACATCGGGCTCCCTGCAGGGAGCCTGCTTCTCCCTCTCCTGTGTCTCTGCCTCTCTCTCTCTCTCTCTCTCTCTCTCTCTCTGTGTGTGTGTGTGTGTGTGTCTCATGCATAAATAAATAAAATCTTTTAAAAAAATAAATAAATAAAAAATAAAAAAAATTAAAAGGGCTTGAACTTACAACCCTGAGATCAAGACCGGAGCTGAAATCAAGAGTCGGTCACCTAACCGACTGAGCTACCCAGGGTTCCCTTTTATTTTTGTTTTTAAATTTAATTTAATTTTTTGGCCTTTCTTTAAAGTAAAATTAGAAGTTGATAAGTATTCAAACTAGGTATCGCAGCTGAAAGATATTAAAAGCAACAGAAAGTCCATCCCATGCCACTGGCCTTGTTCAGCAAAGTGCTCTAGACCAGCGCTCTGATGGAGTAACACCATAAAAAGTAGATGTTTCCTCCCCCGGCTGAAGCGCTTCCCGGGTTTCCAGGTGCTTCCCATTTAATCAGCCGGAACTGGTAATGTCCAGGGTGCTCTCTCATGGGCTTACGGGTTTGCGAAGTTTAGTTTCCTATAGTCCGTGGTTAAATCCGGGGAAGAATTACTGATGATCAGATTATTACACTCCCCCCCCCCATCCTATGCAGAGCTGTTGGCGACCTACAATTTACATATAAATATTACCTCTGAGCCTTTCCTTGCGTCTACTCACTGAAACATAGTGCAGTTGACTTTAGATGGTCCTTTGAAGTCCCCTTTGTTAGACCACATGGTTTGTACCAAAGAAAGGGCTGTATTTTCTTTTTTTGTCTGTGATTATTTCCACAGTTCTTTAACTTGCTCTAACTATGTGGTACTGTCAGAGTATAACCCGAGCCATTGTTTGCCTTCAGCAATATTTCAGATCTTGCGAAGTTATGTTTACTTAAACAAGATTTTCTTAAGACCTTTTAATTTATACCTCAGACTCGAGTATATGCAGTGAAAACAGTGGAAAATTTTCCTCTCAGAATCTTGACACAAGTCAGGGCTCGAAGTGAGCGGAGGAAGTGGTGTGGTTTCTGTATCTTTTCAGTTGTGTTGAGATAAGGAAATGGAATAGTCTGTCCCCAGTACAGCCCGCCTGGGAAGGTCTCCTTTGTATATAGAAGTGAAAGAAATTGGCATGATGTTTTAATTCCTTCTGCTATATTCGAGTCCTTCCCTCAGCAAATATTTATTTAGTACCAACTGTGTGCCAGACTGTCTTCTTGGGGCTAGAAATACAGAGTGAGAACATAGGGCGACGCCCCTGCCCTTACGGAGCATACATTCTGCAGCAGGTCGCAAGCAGTAAACAAAATAAATAGTAAATCATCTATGAAATTATGGGATGACAAGTGCTAAAGAGAAAAAATAGATGTGTATCAGGGAAGGAGGCTCGGGGTGCCGGGGGGAAGATGGGATTGCAGTTTTAAATAGAATGAGCAAGAACACTAAATAAAAGAGGGATGTTTGGGTAGGCCCCTGGAAGAGGTAAGGTAGCAAGCTGTCTGGAGGAGGAATGTTCTAGGCAGAGGTCCTGCAGCAGGGCCAGGCCTGGCACGCGTCAGGCACGCGGAGGCCAGGGCAGCTGCCGTGGGAGAGCTGGAGTCCCGAGGGCAGACGGTGAGCGAGCGGGGCGCTGTGACCTGATGTGCCCCCAGTTACTCCCGGGCTGCTGTGTGGAGGCGGACGGGGGGCAGTGGGGGGACCGCTCCGGAGGCTGCTCGGGGCCCAGGCAGAACAAGCGGCGAAGGGTCAGGAGCGGTGGGCCCCGGCATCCCGCAGCTGGAACCCACGGACTGGCTGAGGCCAGGTGAGGGTGAGGGAAGGAGGGAGCGTCAGGAACGGCCGCCAAGACCTGGAGAGTGACGGTCCTTAGCTGAGCTGGAGGGACCTGGGCCAGCCGGCCTGGGTGGGAGCTGCGGGGCACAGCGTTAAGGAAATTTGTACCTACTTGAGCTATCTTTAAAGTGACCCCCCCTACCCCGTCTGTGTTTCCATGTTGTTGTTGTTTAGTTTATTCAGAATTACTAATTTTACGCTAATCTCGCCCAGAATACTCAAGTGGGCCTTTCCCTTAAGCCTTCCTATCAACTAGAATGTTTTTGGTTGTAACGGAAAAACGGACTCCCTCTGACCTAAAATAAACCTAAAAAATATAGGGAATTTATTGATTGTAAACTGAAAAATGCCTCCATTCTTCAGGCTTCAGGCAAGGTTGCTGCTCCCAGGTGGCTCTAGGACCTGGCTTCTTCGAGTCTTTTACTCTCCTAGCTCTGGTTCCCCTTCAGGTGCCCAGGCAACTGCCAGAAGCCTCTGGGGCTGCTGTTTACACGTATTCAGTCCGAAAGAGGGGCCGCGGCTCTGCAGGCCCAGCCACAGTCCTGAGAGGGTAGTCGCCTGGCCTTCCCCGAGCTCCTCACTGTGGCGGAGCATGGAGCACGTGCACTGGCTCCATCGGGGACAGAGCCTCTACTCCCACAGCTTCCGGGAAACCTGGTGTGTGCTCTGAATTTTTAAAAAAAAAATTTTTTTTTGTAAAGAAAGAAAAAGTGAAGAGAAATGGTTGACTTTTTTCCAATGTTTTTGCCTTGTGCAAGCACTGTGGCTAATACAGCAAAAATAGGATTCTTTTTTAAAGTGGTCAGGTGAGAAGAAAAAAAAGTAAAATAAGACATTAGTTTGATCAAGATAATATTTCTTCCTAGAGGCCTAATGCTATTGCTTTCTGAACATCTAGAACCCGAAAAACGACAGGTCATTTAGCCAAGAATCAATCAGTATTTCTCAACAAGGAGAGAGCACTGTTGACATTTGGTTGAGACAGTTCTTTGTGTTGAGGGATCGTCCCTGCACGCTGCATTGCATTTTCCATTTTGGTCCTTTGTCACCAACCAAAAAGTCACCTGCATATTTCCAGATCTTCTTAGGAGGGACACACAAAAGCTCATGACTGTTTTTGAAAGGCTGTTCTTTCATACCGGGGGCATAGATACAGATATATTTTGATTTGGTTTCCTGGGTGAAATATGGGTGGGTTTTTTTGTGTGTTATTTTCAAAGTTCTGCTTTGATTTTTTTTTTTTTAACTTAGTGCCAGAAGTTGGACATATTCCACTAAAGATTGATTTAGCATTTGAATTAGCTTTTTGGTCACAGGAATTTATTGAGTTAACCCAGAAAGTCTTTGATTACGTGTAGTGCTGTTTAAGGCAATGAGAAATCTGTTCTGATGACCAAATTTTGGTGTTCTTTCAAGCATTTTGACTTTGGGTCTCATAGGTTAGAATGGGAAGCCCGGCCAGTTACTTGGATGGGTTGTGGCTACTTGTGGTAGAAGTAGTGAAATACGTGGAGTCTAGAAGAATTCGTTCCTCAGAATATCTTAGAACGCTTTGAAGCTACATTAAATCTATATTAGAGTGCAGTTGATAAGCACTTCGGAAATGTTAGCTGTGTTGTGGGCTCCTCTTTGGTGCAGTGAATGTACATAAAAATCTGTGTGTGGCATGTCCGGGGGCTTCCCCTGAGGCCTGTTCCTGACTGTACTGGGACCCACCAGGGCCCGGGCAGGAGCCCTGGGGGCTGCTCCGGTGGGAAGAACCAGGAGAGCGCAGTGACTGACTTCACAGGTGTGGAGGATTGGGGAGCCAAGGGGCCCTGGGGTTGGGCCGAAATGGTCGGAGCAGAGGCAGCTACCAGGCCTCAGAGACGGGGTTAGGGTCTGGTGCTGCGACAACGCGTGGCCCTCTGTGGGGGCAGCTGCCGCCCGGAGCCTGGAAGCTGGACCCTCTAGAACCTGCCGGGCCTGAGGCCTGCGGGGCTCCCGTCGCTGAGGGCAGCTCCCCTCCCCTCCCCCGCCTCCTCTCTGCCCCTGGGCAGAGCCTGTGACAGGTTGGGGGGGCAGCTCCGAGGTAGAGCATGGAGAGGGCTCCCCTACAGAGGGGCTACCTGCGGAGAGGTCAACCCCTGCAGAAAGGTCACCCCTGCGGAGATGTCACCCCTGCGGAGAGGGCTCCCCTGTGGAGAGGTTGCCCCTGTGGAGAGGTCGCCCCTGTGGAGATGTCACCCTGTGGAGAGGTCATCCCTGTGGAGATGTCACCCCTGCGGAGAGGTCACCCTGTGGAGACGTCACCCCTGTGGAGAGGTCACCCCTGTGGAGAGGTCGCCCCTGTGGAGAGGTCGCCCCTGTGGAGAGGTCACCCTGTGGAGAGGTCATCCCTGTGGAGATGTCACCCTGTGGAGAGGTCAACCCTGTGGAGATGTCACCCCTGCGGAGAGGTCACCCTGTGGAGAGGTCATCCCTGTGGAGATGTCACCCCTGTGGAGAGGTCATCCCTGCGGAGAGGTCACCCTGTGGAGAGGTCATCCCTGCGGAGAGGTCACCCTGTGGAGAGGTCATCCCTGTGGAGAGGTCACCCCTGTGGAGAGGTCATCCCTGCGGAGAGGTCATCCCTGCGGAGACGTCACCCCTGCGGAGCGGGCTCCCCTGAGGGCAGCAGGGGTACCCGCTGGGGCTCCATTACCCTCCAGGTGCTGCCCCTGCAGGGGCGGGTGGAGCAGGGCTGGGCCGCGGCCTGCGTGTCTCGGCTGTGGGGCCTCCGGCGAGGCCTTCACGCAGCCGAGCTTCGCTTTTCCTCGCGGCGTTGAGAAGCTGGAGTAAAGTAAAGAATCCCCGCCTGCTTCCTTCGTGACGTCCTTACCCGGTGACCGGGGAGGGACCTGCCGCGGGCCTCCCGCCTCCGTGGCGGGCGGTCGCAGGCTGTGCGGCCGGAGCAGGCCCAGCGCGGTCCGCGTGGGCTCAGGCGGGCCGGGTGCCGCGGGGTGCCCTGGGGTGCCCTGGGGTGCCCGGGGCTGCGCTGTCTGGGGAAGCCGCGGGGTGCCGGCCGCGTGGAGGCCGAGCTCCTGGGCTGCTGTCCTGCGGCTGGCGGCGGCGCTCACCAGACCGGCCCGCGGGCCCCGCTGGCGGAGACCCACCCCGGAGCCGGAGCCGCCAGGCCCAGCCGAGCGCCGCCTCGGCCTCGCCTCAGTATCTGCGAGCTGTTTGGTTTATTTTTTCTTTTTTCAAGATTTTATTTATTCATGAGACACAGAGAGAGAGAGAGAGAGAGGGAGAGAGAAGAGGCGGGGCCCGGGCGGAGGGAGCAGCAGGAGCCCGACGCGGGAGCCCGACACGGGAGCCCGACGCGGGACTCAATCCCGGGACCCGGGTCACGCCCTGGGCCGCAGGGCCGCCCGCGCCGGTCGGGTCGGTTCGGTTCAGCTGAATGAAGGGCTCGGGAAGCCGGCGGAGCGCCTGGGTTAGGGGCGGCGGTGCCAGGCTGAACGTGGGGGGCAGATTTGGAAACCGCCCGTAGATGCCCCGGAGGACGCCCCGAGGACGCCCCCCGCGGCCTCCCGTGTCTCCCGTCTCCGCCCGTGTCTCGGCCCCGCGGGCACCGGCCGCCGGTCACAGGAAGCGAAGGCCCCGAGTGGAGACGGGCCGCCTGGGCAGAAACACAGAGGCCGGTACACGGGGGCCCCCGCCTGGACCGCGCCGGGGAGCCTGCGCTCGGGACGCCCGCCGTGTCCGCAGGAGGCCGAGCCCCGGGGTGTGAGCGCTGTGAGCGCGGCGGCCCCGCGGTGGGAGGCGGGGAGGGAGCCGCCTGGGGGGACAGACCGGCTTCTCGTGCTGATCCGCGCCGGGAGGAGGAGCGAGGAGGAGCGGAGCAGCCTGGCGAACAATGGCCGTGGAGCCAGAAAGTCTGCAGGGAGCCCGGCCTGCTCGGAAGGCCGTCGGGGCCGGCGCCTGCCGCGGGGGGAGGGGGGGCCAGGCCCGGAGCCGGCAGCCCGCCAGCCGCTTCAGCATTCCCGAACCTCAGCCTAGAAAGTACGAATCAAGGGTGGGGGGCTTGACGGGAAGAGGAAAGAATGACTTTACTCTGTTTTTTCAGCTGACTTCAGCCTTTTCCTGTTCTTTCTTTCTTTCTTTCTTTTTTTCTTTCTTTCTTTCTTTCTTTCTTTCTTTCTTTCTTTCTTTCTTTCTTTCTTTCTGATTGAACTATTGGTTCAGCCTTATTTCTGTTTGTGAAGCTTCCTAATTTTTTATTTGAAATTATGTATATTTTATTTTTTAAAGATTTGTTTATTTATTTATGATAGAGGCAGAGACACAGGAGGAGGGAGAAGCAGGCCCCATGCAGGAAGCCCGACTTGGGACTCCATCCCAGGACTCCAGGATCACATGCCCTAGGCCAAAGGCAGGCGCTAAACCGCTGAGCCACCCAGGGATCCCCAAATTATGTATATTTCATTGAATGATTTGCCTTAGTTTTATTTTCCCAAAGAAGAAGCCTCACCAATCTATGTATATAGCAACAGAAGATAAATTTACTTAGATAGCTGTTTGTACTAAATATTTGATGTTTTATTTTTTTTAAAGGTTTTATTTATTTATTCATGACAGACATAGAGAGAGAGAGAGAGGCAGGCTCCCTCCTGGGAGCCTGACACAGGACTCATCCCAGGACTCCAGGATCCAGCCCTGGGCCAAAGGCAGGTGCTAAACTGCTGAGCCACCCAGGGATCCCCTGTTTGTACTAAATATTTAAAAATGACTCTTAAACACCAGCATCATTTTTGAAATTTCAATCATGTAGCATTTCAAATGTCTACATTTCCTTATATCCTTAACTTTGCAAGATATCCTAGTATAAAAATTCCAATGAGTTATTCTAGGAATTTAAAAAATATGTCATCTTCAGATGTTAGAATTATAAAATACTCCATTTCAAGAATGGTTGCAGGGCAGCCCCAGTGGTGCAACGGTTTAGCGCTGCCTGCAGCCGGGGGTGTGATCCTGGAGACCCAGGATTGAGCCCCACGTCAGGCTCCCTGCATGGAGCCTGCTTCTCCCTCTACCTGGGTCTCTACCCCTCTCTTGCTCTCTCTGAATGAATGAATGAATGAATGAATAATAAATAAATAAATAAATAAATAAATAAATAAATAAATCTTAAAAAAAAAAGATTGGTTGCAAAATATGGTTACTGTTTTGCTGTGTCATGATTACAGAAACCGTTAATATGAGACAGATAAAGGGAAAGTCATCAGTATTTATATTATTAATAACTAATCACGACAAGAACAAGACAGCTGTTACTCATTAAATGGTTAATACCAAGATGCACAATACGAACTCATTTGGGTTAGTGATATCACTCCCATTTTGTGGCTAAGGAGATGGAGACTTAGCTTGAATAACTTCTCCCAAATTACATCACAAATAAATACTGGAGCTGATACTTGAAACCAGTGAACTGACATCAGAATTCTCTCTTGGGCAGCTCGGGTGGCTCAGCGGTTTAGCGCTGCCTTCCGCCCAGGGCGCCATCCTGGAGACCCAGGATCGAGTCCCACGTCAGGTTCCCTGCATGGAGCCTGCTTCTCCCTCTGCCTGGGTCTCTGCCTCTCTCTCTGTGTCTCTCTCATGAATAAATAAATAAAATCTTAAAAAGAATAAAAGAATTCACTCTTTTTGCCAGGTGTTATATGAGAAATGCCTTTATCTGGAACATAAAACTGATGTCATCTTTACGGAACTCGTGGTTTAAAAGGACATATGTTTAATAGTATATAGAGTAGAACTAGGAACTGTTTTCTCCCTACAAAAATGAACCTTACTGGTTGAGATAATTTTAAAATAAAGAGCATACTGTTGGTTACTCCTTTGAAAGAAATATTTAGCAGTTAGTTCGTTGGGCATTATGCCTGTCTTACACTTCTCTTGTCATGCTTTGATTTGACTATGCTTTCCAGACTTTTGTTTTTTGGTGTCTGTGCAATAGCTTACCGTGATTTGGCTTTTTATTATTTTAGCAAATTTCTCATAATGACTGTATTATATAGTAATGAATGTCTTCTGTTGCTGCCCAACAAGTTACCCCCAAACCTAGCAGCTTAAAACAAGTATTTATGGTCTCCTGCATTTTCTGAGGGTCTGGAATCGACTAGGGGCTTAGCTGGATGGTCTAGTTTGGGGTCTCATGAATGGTACGGGTGAAGCTGTGGTCACCTGAAAGCTTCCCTGGGGCTGTGGGATCCACGTACGAGGCGGCTCACTCTCATGCTGTGGGCAGGAAGCCTCGGCTTCTTGCCCTGTGGCCCTCTCTGTGGGGCTCGTGTCCTTATGACACGGCAGCTAGCTTCCCTCGAAGTGGGTGTTTCAAAAAAGAGCAAGGTGGAATTGGAAATGCTTTTTATGATCTAGCCTCGGAAGTCAAACTGTTGTCTCCATCATTTTACTAAGACCAGTGGGAACTTGAGACAGGGCAGCGGGCTCCACCTGTTGAAGGTACTGTCAGAGCATTTGTGGACATACTTTAGATCACCACAATCATCTTTTGGTAGATGATTTTTTTCTTTAACCTGTGAAAAAGTATCACTTGTGAGTAGTAGTGTATATCCGAGCAACATTAATGTTACACATGATAGGTCCTGGACTGTAAACCGATTTTATCAGTGAATGCCAAGTAAATTCACATGGTGTTAATGCTTTTCTTGATCTAGTTTTGGAATGAATGTTGGTGTTCTGGGGCCCTCATCTCTTCTCATTCATAGAAGGCCATCCCACACAGAGCCATAGCTTCAAATACTCTATGCTGTTGACGTAATAGTTTTATATCTTCAGTACTAAATGTGTCCTTTAAGCTTCATGACATTCCCTTTGGGTAATCTCAAATGCGTAAAATTGAACCCTTGATCTCTTCCCCTCACTCCTTTCAAAATCCACTTGTCCTCATTTCAGTAATTGCTCATGCCAGAAATGTAGAGGTCTTCTTTGACCCTCATTCTCCCTTATCCCCACATCTAATCCAATACTAAGTCCTATTGAGTCTGTTTATGAAATATATCCATTGGATCCATTGAATCCATCCATTTTACTATTTGGTCTAGTCTCATCAGAAGGAAAACTAAGGCATCCTGCAGAGCAGCCGAGGAGATCCTAAGCACCCGCCACAGTCACAGTCTGGTTCATAGGAAGGGGATTATGTCTGGTTTCTTTCACATAAGCATCTGTGACTGCTATCCTGGGCTCAAGTTCAAATCCTGATCTGCCTGAAATAAGTAACCTAACTTCTCTGAATGAGTTTCTTCATTTGTAAAACTGAAATTATATTAGTAACTCATAATTATTTTAAGAACTAAATGAGGTAATAGCTACTACATATTCACCTCTAATTATGTACCAGCACCATTATAAACACTACGGATATATTAACATTAATTTATCAAATCATCACAGCCACCTTATGAGGTAAGTGCTATTATTATTTTAATTTTACAGATGAGGACACTGAGGCAAGCACAGTTTAAGGAATTTATTGGCAAGTGGCAAGGCTCTAATTCTAATCAAGGAGATCTATTCCAGAGTCCATGTGTTAACTATCCTAGACTGCCCTGCTGGATATTTTATGTATGTTATACAATGTAAATTATATGTTAGGAAGTAGGAGAGCCTGGTACAGAATAGGTGCTCAATATAGTCTCCTCCTCTCATACATGTTTATAACAGGGCACAGGAAGTAACAGGTGTGATCTGTGACAATCTCATCTTTAAGAAATTCTGATAACCTAAAAACAACTGGAATAACTTGTAGAGAGAACAGCTTACTGGTCAATGGAAGGCTAAAGGTAAAATGGCTTTAACTGCCTCATTTGTAACCCAACAATGGAGAGCCTTAATCTCTATAAGAAAAATGTTAGGTTTTAGCTGACTGACCAGCTCAATATGCATCAGTGCTTATGACAACTGCTAAGACATGAAGGGAATCTTATCAAGCAGGAATAGAGGCACAGTGCCCTAATCAAAGAGGGTCATCACCCTACTTTACCCCACCTGGTCAGGCCTCTTGAACACTTTAGAGAGGAATGAACGGAATGCAAAGGATAGGGAAATGACTACACTTAAGATACAACTCAGAGATCAGGGACCTTTGCTCACAGAGAACCAAAGGAACAAAGTGTGAATGCACCTCTGTCAAGGACATGATAGACATGATGGAAAGGAGCCTAGACCAATTAAGTGAATCATCAGATTCCCTCTAAAGCTGAAGTACTGTGGGAACAGTGTTCCTGCCACTGACTATTAATTGATTTCCTAAATATTTATTAAGTACCTATATATACATGATTCTGTACTGGACACTGAGAACATACCGATGAAGGCAAAACAGAATGAACCTTCAAGAAGTTCATAGTCATTAAACAAGACAATTAAAACAGTCAGGCACTGAACAAGACAGTATAAATCATATGTAAGCATAAATTGTCCTAAGTGTGAGGAAAGAAAAGTGCCAGGTCCAAGAGAGGCATGGGATGGTGATCTTATCTGAGGAGACTATGGGAAGCCATGCTAAAAAGCAACATTTACACGGAGATCTGGAGTCAGATCTGAAGAGTTAGCCAGGTAAAGAAACAGGTGAGTTCTAGGCATAGGGAACAGCCTGTACAAGGATCTGGAAGCAGAAAAGAGCAATGGGAGAATGATGTTTCTGAAATGGTGAGAATAAGGGGAAGTTGGTGAGATGTGAGTTTGAAGAAACAAACAAAAACCCAAGTTTTCTCAGTTTTGAAAACCCAAGGAACAGATCAGGCAAGAGTATATGGAGGATCTGGGATTTAAATCTAAGAGGGATGGGAAAGCAATTGTCTGATTTCTATGTAATGGACTGGAGGGGACAAAAGCAGAAACAGACCAGTGAGAAGGACAGTGTAATAGTTTAGGTGGTGGTATAGCTTTAAATAAATTGATGAGGGCAGCCCTGGTGGCTCAGCAGTTTAGCGCCGCCTTCAGCCCAGGGCTTGATCCTGGAGACCTGGGATCGAGTCCCATGAGTCCCGGGACTGAGTCCGAGTCCCTCGTTGGGCTCCCTGCATGGAGCCTGCTTTTCCCTCTGCCTCTGTCTCTGCCCCGCCCCCCTATCTCTCATGAATAAATAAAATCTTAAAAAAAAAAGAAATATGGTGAGACAACAGAGTTAGAATTATACTGCAGACTTCTTTTGAATATGAAACCTGGAACAAGTATCCATAGAATCACAATTGTGTAATTTCAAAAAAGAGAGTTTTCCCAAGAAATGCCATTAACCCACATTATAAATGTTGTCCGGTAATTATTTTAGACTTTACATCTTACTCTCTCAGCATTGTGTAGTTGTGAAGCAGTTTAATATTAGAGAAGTGAGAAGTTGCAGAGATTTTAGAAGTAAGCTGTATTAAAATGCATAATATAAATGATATTCTGTAAACCTTATTTCCTCAATACGGTGCCTTTAGAGAGCTAATTAAAGTGAAAAATTCTTAGATTGATAAAATAGAACGCTCAGGTTGTTTATGGTACAAATCATGCCGGGGGTAATTGTGTTATGAATAAATAAAATCTTTTTCATTCAGGAATAGTTTAGACTAAAATATAAAATCAGATTGTCTGAACCAATAGGATGGGAGGAAAAACAGAATTATATTCATCTATATACGAACTAGTGAGGGTTTTTTTGTTACCTATTTCAACTATTTTATAATTGCCAAATCTTAATTGGGGGGGGGGTTACGTTTCACATCACCCATAATAAAACTCAATTTTATACTAGTAAAGTCAGATTTGTAATGTTTTAGGAAATTAATTTTAAGATATATTTCTGTTGCTTTAATGATTAAGTACACTGCATGTTTAAATAGGTGTGATTATCTAGGTAGGCTTTCTCTTCTATAGAATAAACTATTACAAAGATTTGAGGTGTTTCTATCACATCTGTTAGGATTTGAAAGATTACTGATGAATAGTTCTAAATTCAGTTTTTCCTGCTTTATTCTTAGTATATTTAGAAATTGTTACTAATTAAATTAGAGCAACCAGAAAAGACTATTAGGATTATTTAGTGTACTTGTTTCACATATGCTTAATCTAAGATCAGGAGAGGTGGCAACCTATTACTGAATTATTTTAGCTTTTGAATTGCAGTGCCTTTTTGTCATGAATAAAGATAGTTTTAATCTTTAAAAATGGGGGCGCCTGGGTGGCTCAGCGGTGGAGCATCTGCCTTCAGCTCAGGGCATGACCACAGGGTCCGGGGTTCAAGTCCTGCATCGGGCTCCTCACAGGGAGCCTGCTTCTCCCTCTGACTGTGTCTCTGCCTCTCTCTGTCTCTCGTGGATAAATAAATAAAATCTTTTTTAAAACGTTTAATAAATCTTTTAAAATATATTTCATTATTAGGGCACCTAGGTGGCTCAGTTAAGCATCCAACTCTGATTTTGGCTCAGGTCATGATCCCAGGGTTGTGAGATCAAGCCCCATATCGGGCTCCGTGCTAGGTGTGAAGCCTGCTTAGGATTCTCTCTCCCCTTCTCCCTCTGCCCCTCCCGCTACTCTCTTTCTGTCTCCCCCCACCCCCCACCAATGTGTTTCATTATTTAAAGGTATGTTTGAGCATTTGTTTTTCTCAGTTTTGAAAACTTCTAGAATTATGAAGAATTATCTAGAATTATAATTATTATAATTATGAATATAGTTATATTCATTACCTTTTTTATATTTTTATTTTTCAGGAGTCAAGAGAAAACAGTGGAAATTGGAGTCATTGTCAAGTGATTGAGACCTTTAACAAGAAAATCTCTTTGAATAAAAATCATTTAAATTAGTAATATAACAAGACCAGTGATTAGAGGTGACAGCATACAGGAAACATTAAAATTGAACAATGACTCAGCTGTATATTTACATCAAATTATTGGGAGCCTATCTCTTCATCATTTCTTATGTTCAAGGTAAATCAGTGTTAAGTAATCTTACCGTCTTTTTCAGTAACTTATTTCTACGTTTAAGACACTCATTCTTGAAACTGTCCTTTCCACTCACGGCCCTTTTTGAACAGTTAGGCTCAGTATGCCTGCATAGCTTTTAAGTAAAAAGGCAAAGAACAGATACATGCCAGATAATTTTGAGTTTGACTGTGATAAAAACATTTTCAAATGTTTGTAAAATCTCAGCCTTTCTGAATCTGTTCTCCTATCCATAACATAGGCATTATGATATACAAATTAAGTCTTAATGAAGATTAAATGAGATAAAATATAAAGTACCTGTCCTAATAAGACTAAGACACAAGGTAATAGGTATTCAAGACATAGTTTTAAAATTCCTGTCTCCTTTAAAATATAATAAGGAATAAATGTAAACAATTTTTAAATCATTTTGTCATTAAAAAACTTCAGAAAGGGGGCAGCTCCGTTGGCTCAGCGGTTTAGCACCGCCTCGAGTCCCATGTAATGCTCCCTGCATGGAGCCTGCTTCTCCCTCTGCCTGTGTCTCTGCCTCTCTCTCTTTCTCTCTCTGTCTCTCATAAATAAAATCTTAAAAAAAAAAAAAAAAAAAAAAAAGAACTTCAGAAAGGGGATCCCTGGGTGGCTCAGGCGCCTGCCTTCCGCCAGGGCGTGATCCTGGAGTCCCGGGATCCAGTGTCGCATCAGGCTTCCTGCATGGAGCCTGTGTCTCCCTCTGCCTATGTCTCTGCCTCTTTCTGTCTCATGAATAAAAAAAAAAAGAAAGAAAGAAAGAAAGGTAAGTTGCACTTGTATGTGCTAACCACTAAATTTTCTTGATAGGATACTCAAAGTTTTGTTTATGAACAGCATTATAATTTCACAGCTTGTTCACAGCTTGGAACTCCCAAGCAGGAAAATATTGCAATGACTCTGAGGATCAGATAGGCTATATTTGCACATGGGCTTTTTCCCAGGTGGTTTAATTAGGACATTATTCCAAACTGAAGAGATAATACTATTTCACAAAAGAAGTCTAGATTAAAGATATTGGGTATATTCATTCTCTTAAGTTTATGTCATCACAGATTGTTCTTTCATGATGTTTCGTTCACGGTGATAAAGATTAATTTCTACTGGCAAGAAATACAATAATAGCCTAAGTGTTTTGACAGTTTCATTTTTTTAAGATGTATTTATTTATTTTAGAGAGAGTGTGTGTGTGCACTAGCAGGGAGAGAGGCAGAGAGAGAGAGAATCTCAGGCAGACTCCCTGCTGAGCCCGGGGCCCAGTGTGGGGCTCGATCCCACGACCCTGAGATGATGGCCTGAGCCGAAACCAAGAGCAGCCACCTAACTGACTGAGCCACCTAGGTGCCCCTGACATTTTCATTTTAAAGATAAAAATATAATCTGTAGCTTCATATTTTCTCTTAGATGCAGTTAATACCTTTTATTATTTTCTTGCTCAGAGCATAGAGAGCCCTCTTCCAAAAGCCACTTTTATGGGTGAAATGCCAAATTGTTTAATAAAACACCTTTATTTTAACAGCTGTATGTCTTGATTACCATCAGCCAAAGCTGTCATAGTTCTAAAGATGAGTTAAATTAATAGTAGCATATTTGCCATCTCACACCCAGGTAATCAGTATTTGATGTTCAATTTTTTAAAAAAATCTATGTAGATCTCACAGAGGCAATATAATTCAAAATACTTTCCCCCACCCTGATTCAGGTTGTTCTATAATAAACTTTTATTAGATTAAATAAGTTGGCAATTAGTTATCAAGTATAAGTGAAAAATCTCGGTAAGAACTACATTTCTGTGATGAATAGCAAAATTTGTTACACTTCCTTTCAAAAAGGTTAGTTAGTTTGAGAATTGCTTTTTTTTAAAGATTTTATTTATTTATTTGGCAGACAGAGAGCACAAGCAGGGGAGCAGCAGGGGAAAAAGGAGAAGAAGCTCCCCACTGAGCAGGGAGCCCCATGTAGGGCTCCATCCTAAGACCCTAGGATCACGACCTGAGCGAAAGGGAGATGCTTAACTGACCCTGGCGCCCCAGCCTTCATCTAGTTGGTTTTTTTTTTTTTTAAGATTTTATTTATTCATGAGAGACAGAGAGGCAGAGACACAGAGAGAGAGGCAAAGACACAGGCAGAGGGAGAAGCAGGCTCCATGCAGGGAACCTGATGTGGGACTCGATCCCAGGACCCCGGGTTCACAACCTGAGCCAAAGGCAGATGCTCAACCGCTGAGCTACCCAGGCGTCCCTGAGAATTGCTTTAAATAAAATAAAAATATTTAGTCTTTAAAAGAGCTAAAGCCAATGTAGAAGAAAATGTTATTTCTTGGAGATTATTAAGAAGGATTAGAGAGTGGCATTAGTGGAAATAACTTGCCTTTAGCTTCAATTTTAGCTTCAGTTGTGTCTTGGGAAAGTAAATTCCTCCATATATTGGTTTCCTTGTTATAAAATAGAAACAATAACATGTATCCTAGATGTAAACAGGAATTTTTAGAACATTAAATGTTATGATAAAGATTGAAGTCCTTTACATTGAGATAAAGGTACTCAAATTGGAACAAAGAATGAGTCACCTGATAATTAACATCTAATCGCTATTTAGTCCTTGTTTTTGATTTGGTCACAAGTTTTAGAAATGGATCTTAGCTTAAGTAACTGATTGTCCAACAGTGACTTAAATTTATTTTTTGATGTAGATGGTAGACGTTTGCTGGTGCTTATTCAGTAGTTGAGTGGTGTCATGATTGACCTCTAGTTTCTTGGCTTTTCCCTAATGGTTACAAAACGGGTCCTGTTATCTGCATTGGAGGAAGGAAAAATGGGGAAAGGGTCAGCACTGATCTCAGCTGGACATTATTTCAGGAAAGCAAAATGTCCCCAGAAACCTAACCTTCTGCCGGCAGATTTTATTGTGTTTTGTTTGATAAACTGAGACAGTTTCTGGGGCTCCTGGAAAACTGGGAGACAGGATTGTTACAGTCAGCTTAAATTAATCTAAGTCCATTGACTCTGACTGGACACTTTGTCCCACCAGACAATTTCAGAGTTTGGTCAATTAGGAAGGTAGGGAAAAGAGATACCCTTTGGACAACTTAAGGAGTCTGGTACACACTTTTTCCCTTGTGTCAGTTAAGGTGTCTTCAGCTATAAGTAACAACAACAACAACAAAAACTCAAAACAGCTTAAACAAGAAGAAAAATGTTATATCACAAAATAAGAAGTCTAAGGTAGGGGGACTTAAATTTAAGTTAATTCCTTGGCTCATCAAGTTCTTTTTCTTTTTTAACTGTGTTCTCCACCTATTAATTTAGCCATCGGTTAACTCACTTCATGGCCATGATGTGGCTGCTGTGGGGCCAGATATCACATGTAGATCTGGCAAATTCGGTAGAAGGAGAATGGATGTCTCTTGCGTCACTTTTTAATTGATAAAGATAGATAGGGATCCCTGGGTGGCTCAGCGGTTTGGCACCCACCTTTGGCCCAGGGCGTGATCCCGGAGACCCAGGATCAAGTTCCGCATCAGGCTCCCTGTGTGGAGCCTGCTTCTCCCTCTACCTGTGTCTCTGCCTCTCTCTCTCTCTGTCTCTCATGAATAAATAAATAAAGCCTTTAAAAAATAATAAAAATAATTGGTAAAGATATCTCCCAGGCACCTCTCCTTTCCCGCCCCCTGCCACTCCCCAGCAGACTTCCTTCTAACCTTGTTGGCCAGAATTAATTTATTGTCTTGTGTAAACAGTGGAAAGGGGCATGGAACTGAAGTTGTTGGATTAGACGAAACAGTTGTCTCTACTGAGAGTAGGGCTGTGCATCACATGGAGGCGCAAATACTTATAATAGGGCGTGTGTGTGTGTGTGTGTGTGTGTGTGTGTGTGTGTGTGACCTGAGGCCTGGCCACTGTGCGGACGCGGCCACTCGTCGGGACTCGGGTACCATGTAGCCCCGGCCGCCGGCTTCCCGAAGGCCTCACCATGGGCAGCGGTGCCCGGCCCTTGCAGCGTTAGGTGATGAAGGAATAGGAGATGGATGATACAAACTGCCCTTTGGGGCAGCTTGGAGGCTACCTTAGGGGGTTGGCTCTCCGCAGCGTGTACACGAAGAACTGTTCCTGACTGCTTCAGACATGCGAAGCTTCGATGTCCCAGTGGTCTCTCCAGCTCTCCTACCTTTTGCCTTCAGATTTCTGCTCTAGACATTCCGCCTTGAAGATGGGGAGTACTTTCTCCGCTTTATACAAAGGAAGCCCATAGATTACTGGGAAAGTAAGAAAAATTATGTAGTCAGCAATAAAAATGTAAAATCATTGATGCCAGAAATTGCCACTGATGACAAAGGAGGTGGCATAAATTTGTTCTCTAGTCCCTTACACATTTGAGCTATTCATCTTCATATTTATATCTGTATCTGTGGTTCTTTCTGAGTTGTTCTGCTGAGCGTGTGAGCTGGAAATATTTTTGCATGAGCCTGTTTTGAAATACGACCTATAGCTTCGGCCCACCACAGACCTCATCATTTTATGCCTTGTCAGCACAGGGCTCGTGAGTAGAAAGACATTGGCATATTGTGGGAGCTGACACGAGGCTCATGGCCTGAGCGTGGTGGAGGTGGGTGCTGTGAGGTGATGTTGGAGAGGCACACAGGGCCCGGGTCCTGCTGGCCGTGACACAGGGAAGGAGATTGCAGTTCACTCTGAGCCCATGTGGAGCCATTAATTGGTTTTAAGCGGAGGAGTGACAGGATCAGATTTATGTTTATAAGATACCTCTGGCTCCTGTGTGGGCAATGGATGGGAGAGGCCACGTACAGGAGGGGGAGGTCAGTGTGCAGATTTCTATCTCGGTGGCACAGCGTGCTGGGCCCGAGGGATAGCAGAGGTGGAGAAAAATGGAAAAACTTGAGATCTGTTTTGGAGATTGAGCCAAAAGATTTGGGGAGGCAGGTTTGAGGAGATACATCAAGACTTCCATTTTGGACAGGTTAATTCTGAGATTACTTAAGCAGCTCAGGGCTGGACGGGAACCCAGGAACCATCGACAAAGAGATGGGTTTAAACCATGGGAATGGGTGCCGTCACCTAGCGGGATAGTGCAGAGAGCCTGTTGCTGGGTATTTTGCTCTGCACCCGTGCCTCCGTTTACAGAAATCCTACAACTTTAAGGTTCAGCGTAGATTTCATTGCTTTTGACACCTAGCCTGAGTTTGAGTTACAGGCTCCTTCCTTTGTTTGCCTTTGTATTATCTCACTCTTCACAGTGTGTTCATGTGCTTATTGCATTTCTCCCTTGTCTCCTTCCAAGTTTCTCGAGGACCAGGTCAGTCTCAGCACCCTGCCTGCACATAGCCAGCCTCTCATTAATGTTTTGTTAAAATATTAAGAGGTAATACAAACCCCAGATGCAAACTATAATAATTAGGATTTTTGATTTCCTAAATTCATACCACGTTTTGGGAAATTATGTGTATTGACCATGATATAACTTTGAATATTCTAGGTATTGGTGATCTTTTAGTGTGATCTTCGTTATTAAATAATATCTTCATTTGTACCCTATTTTATGTGTAATTAAGGCCTTTGTTGTACGTTCACTTCATCTATATTTATAACCTCTTGAATTGGGCAGGAATTATTATTTTTAAAAGATTTTATTTATTCATTCATGAGAGACCCAGAGAGAGGCAGAGACACGGGCAGAGGGAGACGCAGGCTCCCTGCGGGGAGCCCGATGTGGAACTCGATCCCGGGACCCCAGGATCACGCCCTGAGCTTCTCCATATTTAAAGTAATGCTTCCTGCGTTCTTTTTTTTTTTTTTTTTTTTTTTTTTTAATTTTTTATTTATTTATGATAGGCACACAGTGAGAGAGAGAGAGGCAGAGACACAGGCAGAGGGAGAAGCAGGCCCCATGCACCGGGAGCCTGACGTGGGATTCGATCCCGGGTCTCCAGGATCGCGCCCTGGGCCAAAGGCAGGCGCCAAACCGCTGCGCCACCCAGGGATCCCTGCTTCCTGCGTTCTTACTGAGTAACTGGGGCTTGGAGAAGTGACATGGCTTGTCCATGATCATCCAGAGAACTAACCTGGTACGAACATTGTAGGACCATCGTAGACCACAATCTAGTTCTCCTCATTTTTAGCCTGGTGGATTTCTTCTGTTCCTGGCCACCCCGCCCTTTTGTTAATTTTTACAGTTAACATTCCTAACATAAATGAGGTCGTTAAGCGTTATCAATTTAAAGGGTTAAATGAAAATCATTAAAATTCAAAGCATGGAATCGCCAAAATTTAATTAGCAGCACATTCTTTTCCTGTTATCAGTGTGTGTATTTTGTATGTGTGTTACTTTTTCTCTTCAGTAGTTCATCCCATCAGGATGGCTAAATTTAAAAGTCAAGTCCATGTTACACTTGAACCACTTATTTAACATTTATAATGAAATGTTGCTTAGACACAATTCTTTTAATATTTTATACCTGTTTGGCTCTACATTTTATTCCCTGGAGGTCAATCCTACAAGGAACAGGCTAGCCAAGTACAGCCGATTCAGAAGGAGGGAGAAATTATTAAAACATTTTTTTAGTTCTGTTCTGCATTCAGCCTGAAAGATTCAGTACCAAATATGACAGTATCTGTCATTTGAAGCTACTTGACTCTCATGCAAGAACACAGTTCTATTTTCATAAGCTAACTGCTGCCCTACAGTAACCTTCAGTTTCTGGCAGCATGGGCTGGATTTGAACCAATGACCTTGAGATAAAAGGCACCAGATAATATGATTAGTCCCTTTGCTCTCACAGTTCCCTTACTTAAGCAATTAAAGTCCAAAGCGAGATGCTTAGTAAGTCCACTTCCATGTAGAGGCACAAATAAAGGATTTTTTTTTTAAGCTGCTTCCAAGTCTTGAGCCAAAGAGTCTAAGAACCATAATTTGTGTACTGTTGAATGATTGGAAATGATCTCCGCCTTCCCTGAAATCGCTTCCCATCTCGTATGTGTCTTACAAGTTATAGCCATAGTCTACGTTTGCCACGTTGTTTGCCTCTGCTGGTGCAAGAGTTGTGACATGGTCCTCTCCGTGTGTCTCACATTACCTGGGACAGTTACTCTGTGCATAAGAGGTTATGATCAGATGTCGAATGAACGAATGAAATGTATTTTTAATTAAGCACAGTAGCTGCCATACTATAATAAGAAAGCCTAGGAACCTCTCTTTGGAAATGGAAATGAAAGAATTAGCTTTCAGCAGTGATTTATTCACAGATTTCGTATTTGAACACAGGGCAGAACCTAGACAGTATGCTCCACGGTACTGGGATGAAATCGGACTCTGACCAGAAAAAATCGGAAAATGGAGTAACCTTAGCACCAGAGGATACCTTGCCTTTTTTGAAGTGCTATTGCTCAGGACACTGCCCGGATGATGCTATTAATAACACATGCATGTGAGTATTTTTTGCAGTCTTCCTTGAAGTTATGAAAATAGGAGTGCATTTGGTGCTATTTTAAGAATTATTTACATTGTCTAAGTTTTTTTTTTTTTCATTTTATATGGTATCTTTCCAAAGAGCCAAAAGCTTCTTGCTGTATATATGGGAACATTTAGTACTGTTGCATGATTGATGGTTCTTTTCTTACAGTAACATTGTAATATCCTTTTTAAAGGAGGTAAAAGGAATCTGGTATTTGTCTAACATTTTGAGTTTATTTAATAATATTCTTATCATAAAGTTTACTGATACTCACTGTAGAAAATTTAGAGATTACCAAAAATAGAAATTGACCCCAAATCTTATAATTCTGAATTGGCTGAAATATTTTACAGAAAGATAGGAGTTGATATTGTGATATTTAATTAATTTTATGTTACTTTCTTACAAGTGAGTTCCCAATCCAAATCTGGCTTATATGACAATTTTAATTTTCCTACTTAATTTTATGTTAACTATTCAACACATTTATATATGATCATGTAATTCTGTTCCATATTATTTGGGGACATTGAAGAATTGGCTTCCTAGCCAAAAAAATTTCCTGAACAACTCCGTCCCATCAGTTAATTAATTCTGTCCCTGTTATGAAGTAATAGCGTCCCACTTTCTACTTTCCTAATAATTGTATGCTCTTTGAATATCAGCAGATATAAAACAAAAAAGTGTACATGTAAAATATTGAAATTATATGACAGTTGATCATGTTTTAGATTTGTTGTTTGTCCTCTGGTGGTGGTTGAATTTATTGTGAAAGCCGGGGTGATCTGTTAAAGGGGAGTGTTCCGCACCATGTCACCAAGTAATTTCTTGCCAAACTTCTTGTCTGTAGTATGAGCCTGTGATTAGTGGCTTAGTAACCCAGAATAAAACTGAATCATTAATTTTAACAAAATTTTGCCCCAGACTCAGCATTTTTTCCTTACAAAAAAATTAATAATTCTGCAAGAGTCTTTTAAGCAGAAACAATATACTTACTGATATGAATGCTAAGTAGGAGCACCAAAAAAAGTTTTTATTTTTTAAAAAGATTTTATTTATTGATTTATTTGAGAGAGAGAACATGCAAGTGGGAGGAGGGACAGAAGGGGAGGGAGAGAGAGTCTAAGTACACTCCCCACTGAACACAGAGCCCAGTGTGGGTCTTGACCCCACGACCCCGAGATCATGACCTCCCTGAGCTGCAACCAAGAGTCAGAGGCTCAACCGACTGAACCACCCAGGCGCCTGAGAGATGCAGCCATTTTTAAGCATGTTTTTAAAACATAAAATTGTTTACTCTGTAAAATTTTATGAATGAATTCTCTGTGATCACATGACTGTGATTTACAAAGAGAAGTTACTTAATTCATATTTAGAGAACCCGTTTAAATAGAAATCTTTTTCCACCTTGGACCTTTAGGTTTTAGTTGAGGCATGACCTCTTTCATTTGCCTGAGAACCCATAGAATTGTGCCAAAAAATAACATGTGAATGCAGTTGTAGTTCAAAAAACCAGATACTGAAGGTCATCAGTATCCAGGCACATTCAGACTGAGATTTCATTGGTACTTTCTGATGTGAAGTTACATGTTTTGGTTTTTTGGGTCTTTTCTTTTAGAACTAATGGGCATTGCTTTGCCATCATAGAAGAAGATGACCAGGGAGAAACCACATTAGCTTCAGGGTGTATGAAATATGAAGGATCTGATTTTCAGTGCAAGGTAAGATCTAATTTGGGGCCTGTGAAATGAAGAAAGGAGGGGGCCACGTAAAAAGTATTCATCTTCCCAGGAGCAGTGTACTTGATCTGCTCATCACTGTATGTTCTTGTAAATCAGAGGTACTGGACAAAGCTTGGCTCTTACTCCAAGGTAGTAGGATTGTGGTAATTGAGGTTCCAGATTATTTGCCCTACAAAAAAAGGTTTTGATGATCCTGTTTCTAAATTGTCATGACTGCAAAAAAAATATTGTCACAGTATCACCCGTGGCTCATAAAATTGACTGGGAAGACTTTAGGGTGATGGGCAATAACCTTTGTGTCATTGAGACAACTTAGAAATGTTAAGTCCTTGTAAGGAAATCTCAGTGGAGCTATTTTAATAGCAACAGCAAAGCATCAGAGGGCTGGTCATAAGAGTTTATGACCGATGGCTCTCGGATATAAACCTAATCCCTTCAAAATCCTGTATGGTAATTTTGCCCCAGCAATCCTTCCAATGTTTTTGAAAAACAGCTTCAGACAGAACTGTTTGTTCACAGATTTAAGGTTCAACTATTTTAGGAAGTTTATTCCCATTATTAAGAAATTCTCAGGATTGAGAGAAACTTTAAAGGTTGTATGTTCCAACCTCTGCTAAAGTTTGGGATCCACACGGCACCTCTGTACTTCCTCCCCCACATAGACACATGTTGCATCCCATCTGTTTTCTAGGTATGACGCCTCTGGTGACAGGGACTCCTCACCTCCAAAACCACCTCCACATTTCATCTTACGAACAGCCTGACCCGGTCTTTAGAAAGCTTTTCCTCCTAATGACTTACAAATCTCTTCCTGCCCCTTTGGACCACAGAGGACAAATCTAAAGCCTCTTTAATAAGACAGCCCTTTACTGTGTGATGAAAGCTTTTTAGTGTGTTTCTGTTATCCTGCATTCCTCCCCATACCCCCTAGTGTTTGCCAGGTGAAAATGCTAGTTCACCGTCACCGCAGCTGCTCCGTGTCTGATCAGCTTTAGTTACTCTGGTTTCTCAGTGTAATACACAGAATTGAGTGTATTTTGACCAGAAGGAAAAAAAAAAGCAGAGAATAAGTAGCTCCTTTCCCTTTTTCTAAGTACAGCCAAATGTCGTGTTAGATGGTGGAATGTCATAGCGCACTCTTAACCTGTCGAGCTGCCTGTCAGCTGAAATCACATCTTGCCCTCCCGCCAGCACTCAGCCATGTCTCTCCAATTCTTTATTGGTTCTTTAGGTTTCTTGATGCAAATAGGAGGATGGGAATGGAATGAGTTCTGTTAAACAGTTGTCACATACTTGCCTATGTTAGATGTTATCATGTTAGAATTAGTCCTTGCTGTAATTTGTCAGGATTGGGGGGATGCTAATTTGATTATTTCTCCCAGTTTCATGTCATTTGACGTTTATCAGCCACACATTCTGTACATTTTTTTAAACACTAAAAATATTGAAGAAAGAACTCTGGTTAGAGCACCAAGCTCGGCAGTAAAACCAGCATCCTGCAAGCCCCCTAAACTAGGTGCATTGCAAATTGAATTCACTAATATAAGTTAGTTGTTAAACTTCACAGGCTGTATTCAAATCCAATTACTGCTGCTTACTAGCTGCAGAACTCTGGGGCAAGGAAATTTTCTTTTTTATTTATTTTATTTTATTTATTCTATTCTATTCTATTCTATTCTATTCTATTCTATTCTATTTTATTTTTATTTTATTAAGATTTTATTTATTTATTCATGAGAGATACAGAGAGAAAGGCAGAGACACAGGCAGAGGGAGAAGCAGGCTCCATGCAGGGAGCCCGATGTGGGACTCGATCCTGGGTCTCCAGGATCATGCCCTGGGCCGAAGGCAGGCGCTAAACTGCTGCGCCACCCAGAGATCCCCGAAATTTTTTTAGAGTTCTCTTTTATAAAGTTCTCTTTTATAAAGAGGTTGCAAGAATCAAACGATGTAACAAATATGTGAAGAGTTTAGCACACAGGGCTTAGTAAACATTAGCTTTTACCGTGTTGGTGATAAAACTGGTCTGTCCTTAGGAGGTGATTATGTGCATCCCTAGGTTCACACAGACTGTTACACAAGAGTCATATAGGCACGTGAATAGTTTAGGGGAATTGCTTTTCAGAGCCTGAGTCCTGTCGCTTACTCTTGGGCCGCCTGAGAACAGGGCTCCCCAGGCAGCTTCTGTTCCCTTCTCCCTTAGCACAGTCGCCCTTCTCCTGGTTTACAGATCAAAGGCCTGGGACCGAAAACCTCATTTCCAAACAGTGTTGTAATTCAAATCTAAGTCCCTAAGCTCACATCACTTGGACAAGTCATACAAGTGGACATGAGTGGAGGATGGACGTGGGGGGTGCAGGGACAGGAAGGATCCTTCCCTCAGCTTGGTCATCTGCTCTTTGCCTACCCAGGCCTGTAGTTAACCCATCTTAGGAAAGGTGAGAGCTGAGGCTCATGTTGCTGTTCTTGGTGAAGCCACATGGACTCTTCCAGGAGTTCATAAGCATTTGGGGCTTATTCTAGAATCCCACTAGGATCATGTCACATTCACTAGAGGAGGAATAATTAATTATTGAATATTTACTGTTTGAATGTAATAAGCTAGATACTTGGGACATGCTACCTCATTTTCTCCCAGTTACTCTGTAAGGCAGGGATTTTTGTCCTTCATTTTGCAGCACATGAAAGGAAAGCCCAGAGAGAAGTTCATTGTTCACAAAATTAGTGGCGAAGCTAGGATTTAATAGGCTTTTTGATTCCAGAGCCCTTGCTTTTTCCATAAAACCACGCTGCCTCCAAACTATAGTTGGGAAAGTGCTTTATCTTTTAAAAAAAGGAATAGTGTCCCATTTAGCTCTTCAGTGTCCAACACTGGCCTTCCCTGAACTCTTCCCGTCGCACCTGCCTTCCAGCCCTCTCCCAGGTGCTCTTCTCTTGCTGGGGTCTGATCACCCGGCCTCGGCTTCAAGGGCAGGCACTCGTGCAGAATACAGAAGCCCTGGAGGATCTCTTCCTGCATCTGCGAGAGCGGCTCCCACCACATGGTGCTGATCTTTGTCCTCTGTCACCTGCTGTTTTGTCAGTAACACGTCCATTGCTTGGTGGCCTTTCTTCTAGCACTGCCAGAGAAACTCTTTCTTGGTTTTTCTTTACATTTTCTCTTCTGCAGGACTAAGCTCATTTGGATCGCTAGCCCTCCTGCAACTGTTCTTGGATGCTTCATAGTCCCTGTATTCATCTTCGGTTATAGACTTCATTCTATCCTTCTTCCTGTAAATGTTCTCTATCTGGGATTATTTGAGAGTCATCTATATAACTCCTAACAGATCTTTGCTTTCTTTCTTTTTTTTATGATCAATTAAAAGTAAAAATTGTTTTAATGTTAAAAATTCCATTAAAGTGTAAACTTGGTGCTTTTAGAAGTTTCCAAATATTCTTAACCCATCTTCCCTATTGGAATCTCAAGTCATGGACTCCTATTTACCTTTTTAAAGTTACGCTTCATCATACTGAAATTTTTCCTTTCTGGCCATCTGATATTTAAGAATAACATGGCCAATTTCTGCTTATATTGTTGCTACTTTTATAATGACAAGCAGTTCCTTTCTGTTACTATTTTGGTCCAGAATGGCAGTTTTCCCAGGCAGTGCTTAAATGTCAGCATTCAAGTTAATAACTTGTCCAGTACTGTACCAATCAAGTAAAACTTCACACATAATTGTTGATGTCTGTTCTCATGACTACAGTCTTTTCCTGTGCTCATTTTCTGACCTATTGGGGATGCATCTCATATCTGGTGGGTGGACTCTATGAAACTCAGGAATATGGCTTCTATATTTTGTCTTTGTTCTCTCCACATCTGCTTTAACTGGCTTCTACATGAGGCTCATTAGTTTCAGCGTAGTTGTTTTAAGAAGACTGCAATATCTTCTCTCCCTACTTGACTGCCTTTCCTGGCATCTCCTTTCTTTAAACTGGGACACCCTCCACTTAAGTAGTCTCAGGTCTGCCGTGAGATCCTGTGTGCTCTCCTTGTTTGTCATTGTGATTAAACGTCTTACCCGTGTTTTTAAGGAAAAGACCCCATGATTTACATTTTTACTAAAAACAAATGAATAGTAATATATTAAGATATGCCAAAGTTCTGGTAAAAAATACTTTTGAACTTTTGTTTGTAATTTAGTTATAGTCCAGTGTTCCAACACACCATCCACATACATGTTTTCCTTAAGAAAAATCATTTCACAGTCTTCACTGAGCACAAATTCTAATTTTTCAATTTTTTTTATACATAAAATTTGGAGGTCCTATTCTCTCAACTGAATTAAAATTGAATTTGTGAATATTTTTAAAAACTCATTATCAACTTAAAATATCAAGCCATTTTTAATTTTATCAATACTTTTCCTCTAGGATTCACCAAAAGCCCAGCTACGCCGGACGATAGAATGTTGTCGGACCAATTTATGTAACCAGTATTTACAACCTACACTGCCCCCTGTTGTTATAGGTAGGTTAGCCGAGAAGAATGTGATCGTGATTTTCAGTGAAATATTTTCTCTGGTTTTAATAACAAGCAGGGTTTTTAGAATTTAATACTAAAAATTCTTTTTCCCTTTTAATATGTAAAAGAAAGATAATATGTATACTTCATTGTTTACTTCCCTTGTCAGGTCCATTTTTTGATGGCAGCATTCGATGGCTGGTCGTGCTCATTTCTATGGCTGTCTGCATAATTGCTATGATCATCTTCTCCAGCTGCTTTTGTTACAAGTAAGATAATTATTTTGATAAAAAAAGATAATTATTTTGATACGAAATATTTTGTTGAATATTAGATATGAGCAGTTGTTCTTTAAAAGCCAGTATGCAGCAATTACTGACCGCTGAATGCAATTCAGACACCATTAACTTGTATTCTCTTGTTCTGTCTCCTTTAACTAACTAGATTATAATCTTTTTTTTTTAAGATTGTATTTATTTAAGAGAGAGAGAGCACAAGTGGAGGGGAGGGGCAGAGGAAGAAGGGGAAGTAGACTCCCCACTGAGCAGGGAGCCTGACATAAAGCTCTATCCTAGGACCAGGGATCATGACCTGAGCAAGAGGCAGACACTTAACCGCTGAGCCACCCAGGTGCCCCTAGATTATATTTTTCTTAATGGAAAAGAGGACCTTCCTACTAATCGGTTAATTGAACCCAACTCTATACTTCTTGTTCATGAGTATTTCTGATTTTTCTTATTTATAGCATATTGAACTTCTTATATCTGAATATTGAACATCTGTCCCAAGAAGCCAACTACATTATCATTCTTTAGTTATTTGGGGCTTAGAACTGTTTGTGTTTAATCATGATTTCAGAAGACATTTGCCAAAAGAAAACAATAATTAGAGAAGGGGATAACTTCAGTAATAAAGCATTGTCTTAATGGCATACGAATAGACTGAGAGATCAGTAAAACAGGTTACTAGACCCATAAATAGATCCAAGTATATAAAGAAATTTAGGGGACGCCTGAGTGGCTCAGCAGTTGAATGTCTGCCTTTGGCTTGGGGCGTGAGCCTGGAGTCCTGGGATCCAGTCCTGCATCAGGCTCCCTGCAGGGATCCTGGTTCTCCCTCTGCCTGTGTCTCTGCCTCTCTCTCTCTGTGTCTCTCATGAGTAAATTAAAAAAAAAAAATCTTAAAAAAAAAAGAAATTTAGTATATGGAAAGGTAACATTTCAGATCACTGGGGAAAAAGATGGATGATTCGATAAATGGATTTGGTAGTAGATAACTATATAGAAAAAGTAAAGTTTTTTTAAAAAAAAAAGATGAAGTTTCATCAGTTACCTACGTTGTAATACATTTTACCTATATTGGAGCTTGACATGTAAAATGAAGTGATTAAAGCACTGGAACAAACCATGGAAGATTTTTTTTTTAAAAATCCCTCTGTGTGGAAGCCCTTTCTGAGTCTGACACAAAACTGGGAAGCAAAAAAAAAAAAAAAAAAGGCACACCCAAGAAAACAAAACAATAAAATAAACTAAAATAATTGTGTCAGCTACATAGAAATAAAACTTTACCATGTAGCAGAAACCACCATAACAGAATACAAACAGTGAAAAATATCAGCATCTTGTATTAGAGAAAGCTGATTTCTCAAATATGGAGAACTTTTTTAAATCAAGAAGAAAAAGACCTAGCAGTTTAGTGGGAAAATAGTCCTGCTCCCCCCAAAAATGAACACATACTTACCTAAAAGGAAATACAACCCTTGAAAGAAAATTTATAAGATGACTCAAGCATACTCACAATATGGAAAATATAAATTAAAACATATTGAAATGTTTTTCACTTGTTAAACTGGCAAAGGTTCTTAGATAAAGAGGCAGGTATACTTACTTTTGCTGCCTCCAGTAAAAACGCAATAAGGAGTTTTTAACTTTTTTGTCCAACTAGGACAAGGACAACAGGAGATAACAGCAAAAAACTTTGGAACTTGTGAAGCTTTTGGATGAGTAGCAAGTGACTTTGCAGACCTAGAAATTCAGACTCCTAGGCTGAATTTTGAGAAAGTAAAAAAGCAACCACTTATATCATAGAATTCTCCAAGAAGCTCAAGAATTGGCGGTACCAGTTATCTCTGGAAGTAGAGTTGAGAGTGGCAGTAAAACCAAGAGGTTGCTTGAAAGTCTGCAGTTAGAAAGTCGGATGCTGTGTTAGTTATGCAATGCTGCATTCAGAAATCATTCCCAAACATAGTGGCTGAAAACAGCAATTATCATCTCTCACTGTGGGTCAGAAATTCAGGAGTGACTGATGGGGTGTCAGAACCTTTCCTAACATCCAGCCAGACGTAGCAGAGGCTGTGCTCACCTGCAGGCTTGGCTGGAGCTCGTAGCTCACCTTCCCAGATAAAGGTCGCTCACTTCTGAGGCTCACAAGTTGGTGGGAAACTGTAGTTCTGTGATGTGAGCCTCTGCAGAGCTGCCTGAGTGACAGTCCTTGCAGCATGAAGCCTGGCTTTTTCCTCCTAGATTGAGTGATCCAAGAGATCAAGGTGGAGACTGCAAAGCCATTTACGATCTAGACTCAAAGGTCCCCATTGCTCCTGCCTCATTCTCCTGGTCACGCAGGTCAGCCCTACCATATGATGGAAGGGAACCAAATAAAGACGTGCATAACAGGAGGCGAGGTTCATTATAAGGCCAGTACCACAGAGGCTGAGATTCCTTACTCCTTTTCTTCTGTACCATCTCTCTGACAGAAGGCTGGAAGTGTATCTTCTGGAAAGAACAAAGATTCTTAGGGTGTGGTATTACAGTGAAAACATGGAGGTCAAGCGACCATCTGCATACCGATCGGTGGGCCCCTCAACTATCCTAGAACCCCGTCAGCTGGGCTTGTTCAAAATACAGATAGGAAGAATCTTCCAGGGGAAATCCATCTAGCCCAAGAGAAAAGACCTAGACATACTGGCCCCAGTGTGCGCAGTAGGATGGCCCAGGCAGTTATCTTACAGTGAAGCCTACAATCAGTAAACCCTACTCACATACTAATAGTGCCGGTCAGGCAGTGAAGGATACTAATCCCTGAAAATTAGGAGACAAATGAAGTGAGCTTTATGATGGCCCACCTTATGCCTGGAGAGAGTTTCTAGCTGTAGGACACAGGAGGAACTCAGGTGTAGCCCACAGGACTCTGACTCCAAGAGATGTGGTTGAGTCTGGGCGGGAATAGCAGCCATAGTTCACAGGACAGGGTACTGGAAAGGAAAGTGCTTCACAGGAAGGAGGGCTGGGTACCTGCAGAAGGTTCCTATCAATCAAGCTGAATCTTAATCAGCACATACAAGTGAGGAAGCTACCCAAGGCTGGGAAAGGGTGCCTGAAGAGATTGGAGAAAACAGTGTTTGATGCTCACGCAAGCCTGGGAATAGTGTCTGTTCCCACCAGCTGTGGGACTTGAAAACCTCGTAATTCACAGGGCTTTGGTGAGAGTACTCAGAAAGGTCTTGCTTCAGTCTGGGGAATAATTAGCCCTAGGCTAAACAGGACACTGGTCCCACCTTAGAAGGACTGTCCTGTTTCCAGATAGCTGCGTCCTACAACAAAATTCAAGAATATTTAGAGAAATACAAAAATACTCAGCACCCAACAAGGTAAAATTCACAATGTCTGCCATCCAATCAATAACCACCAGGCAGGCATGCAAAAATACAGCCAAAAGAATCAATAATGAGGAATCAAAAACACCAACCCAGAATTGATCTAGAATTTAGAATTAGCTGACAGGGCATTAAAATAATTCTTTAACTGTATTTTATATGTTCAAAAAAGTGAAACAGAAAAAAAAAGTGAAATAGAGACATGGAAGATACAAAAAAAGACCCAAATCAAACTCCAGGCAATGAAATCTGTATTATCTGAGATGAAATGTAAACTGGATGAGATTAATGGCAGTTCGATACTGTAGAGGAGAATAGGAGGAGTAGTGAAGACATTGCAATAGACACTAAATAAACTAAGCCATTGAAAATAAATGAGTTGAGTACCAGTGAGCTGTGGGACTTGAAGCCTGGGATATGTGTGTGTGTGTGTGTGTGTGTGTGTGTGTTGAATAGTATAGGGTTTGGGGACCCCAACGCCTGTGCAGTCAAAAATCTGTGTAGAACTGACTTCCTAAAAACTTATCTATGAATAGCCTACCATTGATTGGAAGCCTTGTCAATAATATAAACACTTGATTAATACATATTTTTTATGTGGTGTGTACTGTACGCTGTATTCTTACAATAGACTAAGCTCTTAGAGAAAAGAAAATATATTAAGAAAATCATGAGGAAAAGAAAATACATTTATGGTATTATGCTGTATTAAAAAAATCTGCATATAAATAGACCTGTGCGGTTCAAACCCATGTTGTTTAAGGGTCAGCCCTTATATATAATTGGAGTTCCCAAAGGAAAGGAGAGAAAGCAAAATATTTTTTTAAATAATGACCAAATTTTTTTCCTGATTTAATTGAACTGTAAACCCATAGAACCAAAGTACAAGAAACACAAACAAAATGACACCAAGGTCCATCATTATCAGATTGCTCAAAACCAGTGATAAAAATATCTTAAATGTGGCCAAGAGAAGAAAGGCAGATTAAGTATAGAAGAAGAGAGGTAAAGATGATAGCCGACTTTTCAGGAAAAACCATGCTTAGAGCAGAGCAGCATGTTAAAGTATTCAAGGAAGGGAGCTTCTGGGGGGCTCAGTTGGCTAAGGGACTGACTCTTGATTTGGCTCAGGTCATGATCTCGGGGTCCTGGGATCGAGCTTCCCGGCAGGCTCCATGCTGCGGGCGGGGAGGGGGTAGGGTGGAGGGTGGTCATGATTCTCTCACCCTCTGCCCCTCCCCCCAACTCGCTCTCTCAGATAAATAATTTTTTTTAATTATTTAAATAAAATACTCCGGGTGGGGGGGGTGGTCCTTGGGTGGCTCAGCAGTTTAGCGTCTGCCTTCAGCCCAGGGTGTGATCCTGGAGTCCTGGAATAGAGTCCTACATCGGGCTTCCTGCATGGAGCCTGCTTCTCCCACTGCCTCTCTCTCTCTCTCTCTGTGTCTCTATGAATAAATAAATAAAATATTTTTAAAAATTAAAAATAAAAAAAATAAATTACTCCAGGAAAGAAAGTCATGAACCTAGAATTCTCTATGCAGAGCAAATAATTTACAAAAATGAAGAACTAAAGACTTTCACACATACAGAAGCTTGAAAGACCTCATCGGCAGCAGATCTGCACCACAAAGTATGTTTAAGGACACTCTTCAGGTAGAGAGAAAATTATGCCAGGTGGAAGCACGAAGTCACACAAAAGTGTGAAGAGCACTGGCAGCGGAGGTCAAGGTATTAACCCTGACACAAGCTAACAGTGAGGAAGGATTAACAAAAAGGACCGGGGTGGGCAGCCCGGGTGGCTCAGCGGTTTGATGCCTGCCTTCGGCCCTTGGCATGATCCTGGAGACCCGGGATTGAGTCCCACATCGGGCTCCCTGCATGGAGCCTGCTTCTCCCTCTGCCTGTGTCTCTGCCTCTCTCTCTCTCTCTCTCTGTATGTCTCTCATGAATAAATAAACACAATCTGTTTAAAAAAAAAACACACACAGATACTGCCAACTGTTCATTTCATTTTAAACTAAAATTACAGAGAACCACATGACTGCCAATTTATTTAGCTTTTGAATTTTATGTACTAGTTTTATTGACTTAAAGACTCAGTTGATCAGCTTTACAAAATTAGCAATTTGGGCTATTTTAGAACTTGACTTTAAAGTTCTACAGCAGCTACTATCCACAGCAACCCTAAAAGGGTAAGATGAATGTTAAAGAGGGATATATCTTTCAACTTGGTAGGGTTAGTCTCTTTTATGTATCTCATTAATATTTTGTTTTACTTTTATTCTGTTGACTGTTTTCTTCTAGTCTGGATAAATTTGCAAATTTATTCTTTTTGAATCTGATTTATATTCATGATAACATGGCCCTCAACATCAGTACCTTCTCCAAAACCTCTCTGTCCTCCCTTCACTCTAGATTAGTGTTCAGTTCTGTACCTTTTTCCCGGTTCCCGGTACTTTCCTCTGACATGGAATTTCTAAACTCTTTTGTAAGTGATTTCTTTGGCATTTAAAAAAATCGTTAGATCGCATGATCTACGCACCCCCCCTCCCAAGCATTTACCACTTTTATCTTAGTTAATTTACATTTGTAGTCATTTGTTGACTTACTTATAATCATTTGCCTAAAAGTCTGTCTCTCCCATTGAACAGGAATCTCAATGGTAGCAGAGATTACTTGTCCATTAATATTGATGATGGCCAGCTGATAAATTACCACTGTTCTCTTGAATTAATTAGGATAAACATTGTGAATTGGTGCGTCCCTCAGGCTTGGCGTACAGATACTCATTAAATTTTGTTGTTGTTTACCAACCTCCCCTTGGCCCAGAATATCTGCTTGCGAAACAGAATCACAGATTGATTTACCAGACATAAACCTTACTTCTGGATTTTTTTAATTGGTCCATCATCCCACTGTTAGGGGACTCCCAGTCCCACAGTAGTTAAATATAAGAAATAGATGATTTTAAAATTAAAGCAATAGTAGCAAAAACTGTTGCCAAATAATGATTCATTTGATAACAAAGATAAACTTTTATTGTACATCTTTTAAAAAGATCTGCCAGTTAGCTTTAAAGAGATTGAAAACAGGGACTCCCGGTGGCTCAGTGGTTGAGCGCCTGCAGCCCGGGTGGCTCAGCGGTTTGATGCCTGCCTTCGGCCCTTGGCATGATCCCGGAGACCCGGGATTGAGTCCCATGTCGGGCTCCCTGCATGGAGCCTGCTTCTCCCTCTGCCTGTGTCTCTGCCTCTCTCTCTGTGTGTCTCATGAATAAATAAATAAAATCTTTTAAAAAAGAGATTGAAAATTAAAAAAATGTATTTTATATTCATATTTGTTTTTGCCATTTTCATCACTATCCATTTTTCCCAAGTTTTCATTCTTTATATTCCTTCTGCCTGAGAACTTCCTTTAACTCAATTTCTCGGAGTACAGGCTTACCGGCTATAAGTTTTCTCAGCTTTAGTTTGTTTGAAAACCTTTGCCTTCATTTTCCAAAGGTATTTTCACTAGATATGGAATTCTGGGTTGACTTTTTTTCTTTAGAAATGTCACTTCAGGGATCCCTGGGTGGCGCAGCGGTTTAGCACCTGCCTTTGGCCCAGGGCGCGATCCTGGAGACCCGGGATCGAATCCCACGTCAGGCTCCCGGTGCATGGAGCCTGCTTCTCTCTCTGCCTATGTCTCTGCCTCTCTCTCATTCTGTGTGTGACTATCATAAATAAATAAAAATTAAAAAAAAAAAAAGAAATGTCACTTCATTGTCTTTTGATTTGCACAACTTCTTTCATCGGTGAATTTTTCCCTAGTAGGGGCAAGGGAAGTGTTTCCTACACATGACCCAGAGGCACAGAGATCTGCTTCTGCTTTTTAACTCAGAAGTAATGGATCTTTGCCCATGGCCTGGAGGGTGAGAGGGTTTGTAGGAAAGAAAAAGATCATGACATACAGTGAGATCCACGTGTGGATAAAGTTTGCATAGTCAGAATAATGCAGACTCTAAATATTGATCTAAACAAATACCTTGTTAAGAGGATGTGAAGACAGAGTATTTCTGTTTGGGGAAGGGGCAGGGATATTAAATGATGAGTTAAAATTGCTATCTTCCATGATGTGAAGGCAATAGTTAAAGCTTAAGATTGAAAACCTGAAAATGTCAACCTAAGCACGTTATTTAGAAATAATGAGGTTATCAGCTAGGGCGCCTTGCTGGCTCAGTGAGAAGAACACACGACTCTTGATCTCTGGGTTGTGAGTTCAAGCCCCACTTTGGGCATAGAGATTACTTAAAAAATAAAATCTTCAAAGGAACAAGGAAACTTGTTTAACAGTGTTAAATCAGATTACAGGGGTTGAAAGTGTTCAGTTCTAAGAAATGCAAAATAGATCAGGAGGAGAGGTGGGACCTGCTGTTTTGTTACTAAGCCACGAGGAACATTATACTTTTTGAAAAAAGAATATAGAGCTTGGATAAAATTAAAAACAAAGTTCTAAAAGTGTTATAACACAAGAGTGTGGGTGAGAGTATGGGGAAGATGGGCTGTCCTACAATGGTGGAGGGTTTGTGAGTGGTATAACCTTTAAGGAGATCAGTAGAGCATTACATCAAAATTCCAAATTCAATTCTAACTTCTAGCAATTTGTATACAGATATTCCAGAAACTGTTTTCATTTCAGCCTTGTATGAAATAAGACTAGAAACAATGTAAACGTTACTGGTGAAGGAATAGTTAACGGCCATACAATGGAATACTGTTCAGCCATGAAAGGAAAAAGGAGGCTTTTTATGGACTATTGTGGAATAACCACCCAGATATATTGCTAAGTGAAAAAGCAAGATGCAGGACAGTGTGTATGGTTTACTACTATTTCTGGAAGGGGGGAAAGAAAAAAGCAGAGGAGGTGAACAACAATGTATATATTTTAATCTAAATAGACATAAATGCTTTCCTGAAGGTTACTAGAGAGAGTTCCAGTTCTCCTTGTTGGTGTAGGGATGGGGCAGGAGGAAATGTTTCACTGCACATCCTTTTGTGCCTTTTGAATTTTAAACCATTTGAGTCAATTACCCATATAAAGTTTTAAAAGTAAAATTCAAAAATAGATAAATATATTGGGCTGTCCACAGAGAAAACAAATCTGACTTGATGTTTTCTATAATTTCCATCCTTTACTCTAAATGCTAAATGGATTAAAGGACTAAACAAGAGAATCAAAATTTTAACACCTTTAAAATGTGCTAATGACATTAGGGTTGAGAGGACAGTCTTGAAGCACAAAAGTGTATGTCAAAAAGGGAGGACATTGATGTTTAATTTGACAACATTAAAATTAAAAACTGATGTAAAACACTATAAGTGGAACAACAGGATACTGACAGATGGAGGGAAAACTCTTAACAGCATAATTATCAAAGGTTTAGCATCCAGATTATATAAGGAAATCCTAATGAATCAATGAGGAAAAAAGATAAAACATCCTTGTTGAATAGCATGAACAGGCACGTCACAGAATAGGCAAAAAATACAAGGGGCAGTTTATGGAAAAAAAATGAACTATAGGAAAAAATATGAACTTCCTCAGAAGTCAGGGGAAAATGAGTCTATTTCATGTCCATCGGGTTGATAACAGCCTAAAAATGTGCCAGTTCCAAGTTTGCACTAGAATACGGAGAAAGGCACATTGTAATATTATTATAATATTTTATGATGTATTACAAAGTATAATAATATATAAATGTTTTATAGTGTAATATTATTACTACTATTATTATTATACTTTATAAATTTACTCCACTTTGGAGAGAAATTTAGTGATATCACTAAAATTGAAAGTGTTTGTACCTTCAGGAAATTCTTACACTTCTGCACAAGAGGCTGGCACACAAATATTTTTTGCATTACTATTTGTACTAACAGACTTTTGGAATTATCAAATAGCTCATTTGGTAAATTCCTAACAAGAACCCTAGGTATCATTTAAATCATTTCCTTGACAGAAAGTAGTGACTGAGACCGTGGCTCCCAGACCCAGGCCTTTGGGTTTGGAGCCCAGCGTCACTACTTGGTGGTGTCTAACTTGGGACAAATGATGGACCTCTGGGCATGGTTTCCTCATCTGTAGAATAGGAGCAATAGTATTCACCTCTTAGGAGTTGTATAAAGATGCGGTGAGTCATAGAACAATGTCTGACCCACTCTGCATCCATAAATATGAACTATTGTTTGTAAACATGTATGGGCCTAGGTAAATACATAAAGCATACGGAAGTTTTTTTTCAAGCAAGATGTCAAGTAATAACACAACTTACGTTATTTGTGTCCACTTGTATCCAGAGAAACAGTGTTGTTTATGAACGGTAGAAGGATGAACAAATAGGAAGGATATAACCACCTTTCAGGATAGTGTTTGTTTCTGAGGAGTAAAGGAAGGAAATGGAATTATCAGGGAAATGACAGGAGCTTCAGATATTTCTAACGTTTATTTATTTAAACATGTCTTTAAGTTTAAGTGGCCTACATGTGGGTGGCAGTTAAATATCTACCTTGTATGTTTGAAATATTTCATAATTTAAAATTATAAAAACTTCAAAACTGTCAGAGTGAGTTCAGAGAACTTGTTTGATTTCTTTTGCATGAAATTCTTTTCCCTTTTTAAAAAGGGAACTATATTCATTGTTAATTTTGATACAACAATTCAAAATGCAAATTCCGGGGATCCCTGGGTGGCGCAGCGGTTTGGCGCCTGCCTTTGGCCCAGGGCGCGATCCTGGAGACCCGAGATCGAGTCCCACGTCGGGCTCCCGGTGCATGGAGCCTGCTTCTCCCTCTGCCTGTGTCTCTGCCTCTCTCTCTCTCTCTCTGTGACTATCATAAATAAATAAAAAAATTAAAAAAAAAAAAAAAAAAAAAAAACAAAACAAAATGCAAATTCCAATGGAAATGAGTACTCCAACATCTCTGGAAATAGCTGTTATTTATAACTTGTTATATATCTCCTCTGATTTTTTTTTAAGATTTTATTTATTTATTCATGAGAGACCCACAGAGAGAGAGAGAAAGAGAGAGAGAGGCAGAGACACAGGCAGAGGGAGAAGCAGGCTCCATGCAGGGAGCCTGACATGGGACTCGATCCTGCGTCTCCAGGATCACACCCTGGGCCGAAGGTAGCTCTAAACCACTGAGCCACCCAGGGATCCCCTCCTCTGATCTTTTTAGGCGTATGTAGATATATATATATATAATTTCTTTTAATTTATTAGAATCACACTCTACATGCTGTTTTTTAATCTGGTTTTTTTTTTTTTTTTTCACTCACCAATGCACCGTGGACATCTCTCCATTTTAACATGTACATAGAACTCTACCTCATAAACTCTATTTTTGGACATTATTTTAACAGAGGAGCTATTATCCTATAAGACTAATTTGGATGTGATCCTGTCTGAAGGAAAGATGATAGTATCAACAACCTCAAGATTTTCCTTATCCTAGAATTTTATAGTTTTTGGAATGTTAATGTAGGCTATTTTCTTCTTTTTTTAAAAGACATTATTGTAAGAGCATCTCAAGCAGACGTCGTTACAATCGTGATTTGGAACAAGATGAAGCATTTATTCCAGTTGGAGAATCATTAAAAGACCTCATTGACCAGTCACAGAGCTCTGGTAGTGGATCCGGACTACCTTTATTGGTAAGATAAAATGCCATACAAACATGAATGGTTTATTGGTGCAGAATGTGTCCTTAGATGATGGTAGATAGCGTAACCGTTACAGATTAGGGAACATTACTAGATACATTTTTTTCCTTCTTATTTAGAAAGATGGCTGCAGTCATGAAAGGAGAAATCAGTTAAAAATAAGAAATATGAAACAAAAGAAATAGAATAGGCAGTAGGAAGAAGAGCCACAGGCAAAGTTAGGAAAGAAAATGTGATCATGAAGTGCTGTGTCAGTGCTAGAGTTAGCTCCCAAGTTTTGCTTTTAACAGCCAACCTGAAGAGGAATCTGGTATAACTTCCTTGCAGCTAAGGTTACACTCATTGGTTGGGAGAAGTAATGACTATTTCAACTTAATATATACTAGATATCCAGACATATTTTTAGTTGTTTGGTTGCACTGATTTAAAGTAAATCCATTGGGATCCCTGGGTGGCTCAGGGGTTAAGCGGCTGCCTTTGGCCCAGGGCGTGATCCTGAGGTCCCGGGATCAAGTCCCGAATCAGGCTCCCTGCATGGAGCCTGCTTCTCCCTCTGCCTGTGTCTCTGCCTCTATCTCTCTCTCTGTGTCTCTCATGAATAAATAAATAAAACCTTAAAAAAAAAGTAAATCCATTGATCTCTAATTTTTAAACTTCTTGAATTAAATAATTTTGTAATTGGAAAGGTAAAACCGTCTTCATGTGCAGACAACATGATTACACGGAAAAATTTCAAGGGTGATACCATAAAGCTACAACAACCAATAAGTGAGTTTGTAAGGGTTGCAGAATATAAGGTCACTGCACAGAAATCATTGAATTTAGGTACACTGGCAATGAGCAGTTAGGAATTAGAAAAGCAGTATCATTAAAATAGCTTCAGAAAAACATTAAATATTTAAGAATAAGCTTAACAAAAAAATTTTTTTAAGATTTTATTTATTCCTAAGTTGATACCTAGTTTCTTATATTTCCATTCAATCCAAAATCAGAGCAAACTTTTGTAGAAATTGATAAACGGATATGACATTTATATGGAGATTCAAAGGACCTAGAAGAGCCAAGCAATTTTGAGAAAGAACAAAGAGGGTTCACTTCCTGATTTCTGGACCTAGTATAAGGCTACAATAATCAACGTAGTGTGGTCTTTCTTTTTTTTTTTAAGATTTCATTATTTATTCTGGAGAGACACAGAGAGAGGCAGAAACACAGGCAGAGGGAGAAGCAGGCTCCATGCGGGGAGACCGAGGAGGGACTCGATCCCAGGACCCCAGGATGATGCCCTGAGCTGAAGGCAGACGCTCAACCACTGAGCCGAGCCCCCCAGGTGCCCATATATAATGTGATCTTTAAGGTTAAGGATAGATATGTGTATCAGTGGAAGAGAATAAAGAGTATAGAAATGGACACAAATATCACTTGATTTGGGTGCCCGAGTAATTCAGTGGGGAGAAGACAGTCTGTTCCACAAATGGTGCAAGGAAGATTGAGCATCCATTTCCCAAAACGTGTATCTTGACCCTTATCTCCAAATAAGAAATTACCTTGAAATGATCGATAGACCTGAATGTAAAACTTAAAGTCTAAAAATCTTTATAAGAAAATGTTTTAGATAATCATTGTCACCTTGGTTAAGCAAAAGTTTCTTAGGACACAAAACACAGAAATCATTTTTTAAAATGATAAATTAGACTTTCTCAAAATTTAAAGCTTTTCTTATTCAGAAGACACTTAAGCAAGGGAAAAAATAAGTCAGCCTGGCAACACAGATCTGAAAGAGTGAGTTGGACAATATATAAAGAACATTTACAATTCAGTAATAAGACACCCAATTTTTAAAAAAAGACGAAAGATTCGAACAGGTACTTCCCAAAAGAAGAGAAAGGAATGGCAAATAAGCACGTGAAAAGGCAGGGTTGTGCAAATTAAGCATGAAAGCAAGATACTACACATCCGCTAAGACCGAGAATATTAAGTGCTGGGAAGAATCTGGATGAACTAGAAATCTCATACATACGTAGCTGATTGAAGCGAAAACGTTTCAGGCACTTTGGGAAGCAGGGTGACAGTTGACAGAAAAGTGAAACCTGTGCTTTCCTACCATGAAGCAGTTGTTCCACGACGTATTTACCACAGAAGGGTGTGCAGACGTGCCCACGTAGAGGCTCAAATGGGAGCATGCACAGCAGCTCTACTCATAAGACGTAAATCGTCGTCAACCCAAAAGGCCACCCATGGGTAGATGGGAAACAGACCATGGTTGGGTCATACGGTGGAACGTGAGTGCTCGGTAAACAGATGCTGATCCAGGCAGCAGCCATACAGGTGGCTTTCAGAGTGTGTCCTGCTGAGTGGAAGATGCTGGACACAAGACTGCATACTGCACATTTTCATTTATGTGATATTCTAGAAAAGAGAAAACTGGGGGAAGAAAACAGATCAGTGATGCCAGGGCCTGGGGGCAGGCAGGGAGGGGAACTGACTTTAAGGAGGCAAGAGGGAACACAGTTCTCCAAGAGTGGATTTTATTGCGTGTGGCTCGTACCTCAATAATCCTGACTTTCTTTAAAAATTACAAAAGGATTCTGAAACAAATGATACATAAAGCCAGTCAGTTTGGGTATGCACAAAATCTAGTCCACTTTAACTGTGTTTCCAACCTGAACCTTGGGATTCTTTGTAATTTGGAATGGCCACGAGTGCTTCTGAGAATGACAGGTGGCGATAACAACCGTGCATCTTCGGTTCAATAAAAATGAATGAGAGCACTTCTATCTCAGGTGTCCCCCTAAACAATGCCTGTGTTCTGGAGTAGGAAGTAGAATCCAAGCAATACATGTAGAAAAATCATAAAATCATAATTGTAAGAGCAGCAGCGGAGAGGTGTGCGTGCGCCCTGAAGGGGTTGCAGAGAAACAGGCCTCCGCAGGGACTGCACGTGCAGAGAAGCTGGGACGGGGACGACGTGCACCACTGAGCTGACTCCAGGTGGCCAAGAGGGCTGCCGTGGGTCACGATAGCAAAAGAGGCTGGAGAGGCGGGGGGCCGGCGCGCGATGGCGCAGTGACTGCAGAGAAGACGTCACTGTCACCTGGTTTTGCTGCAGGACGATGCGGCTGCGGCCGCAGAACAGGGAGGGCAGGTGCGGAGCGCTGTGGGCGCCGGACAGGCCCCTGCATCCCTCGGCCACCGCTTTTCCACAAACCTTTCGCTTTCTTCCATGCAGGTTCAGCGAACTATCGCCAAGCAGATTCAGATGGTTCGGCAAGTGGGGAAAGGCCGGTACGGAGAAGTGTGGATGGGTAAATGGCGTGGGGAGAAGGTGGCGGTCAAGGTGTTCTTCACCACGGAGGAGGCCAGCTGGTTTCGGGAGACGGAAATCTACCAGACTGTGCTGATGCGCCACGAGAACATTCTTGGTGGGTACACGCGCGCCGGCGGCCACAGCCCGCGGTGGGGCTGGAGGAGACCCGAGGGAGGAGCAGCTCAATACGGCCCCGAGCGCCCAGACCCCGTTCCTGCCCATCCGCCTAGGACAACAAAAGGCAGTTTCAACTCGGAAGCAGGGCTACCTTGTTAGGCTTCCTCGTACAATCACAGCCCAGGCTTTTTTTTTTTTTTTTTTTTTAATTTATTTTTTATTGGTGTTCAATTTACTAACATAGGAGACTTTGGGGTATGACGTTGATCGCATGTGCCCTTCGCCTCTCCCTGCCTCCACTAACAAAACAGAAAATGAACTCGGGTTTGCTCTGATCAGTCGGGTGGGCGCCTGCCCTCCAGCTCTCCTGGCCTCTCAGCTACCATCTCCCTGCCCTTTAATTTAGAGACTGCATCACACGTTGCCGCAAGTGCTCCAGACACGTGACTCTCAGCCTCCTACGGGCTGTCACAACAGAGCACCGCGAACTGGGTGGCTTGAAACAACAGAAATTTATTTTCCCAGAGTTGTGGAAGCCTGAAGTGTAAAACGAGGGTGTCAGCAGGACCAAGGCTCTAGGAGAGGCCCCCTCCTTACCTCTTCCCAGCTTCTGGTGATTTCCAGCACTTTCTGACATTACTTGGCTTGGAGACAGGTCCACACTCCCCTCTTCTTGTAGGGATACCGGTCGTTGAATCGGGGCCCACCTCCCCTGAACTCGGTTGTGTCTGCAAAAACCCTCTTCCATATCAGGTCACATACAGGTTCCAAGCAGCCACGAATTGCTGGGGGTGGGGGTGCCCGCCATTCAGCCCAGCACCCCCAGACCTGACGGGAAAGAGGCCACAGCACGGGCCTGCTGATGAGGAGCCAGTTGGGGAGGCACCTGCGCTAAGGCTTGGTGGGCAAATGGGAGCTAGCTCAGGTAGCAGCACACTCTTGGTTGAACGTTTTACTTTATTATTTTAACGTGTCCACCTTTCAACTTGAAACTGAGACCTTTTCTACATTTCTTCTTAAAGTTCTTCATGCTTAGAGAATCCTGTCGATGGATCATATTTCCTCAGGTTATTTTTTGACCTGTGATCTTCCCCTTAGTTACGCGATGGTCCTTCTCATGCTGATCGTTAAGATCATTTTAAATATACTGCAGAAGTGTGGAGCTGTCTTTGTAAATGGCAGGGAAGATGGTACACACTCGAGAGATTTTGTTAGGAAAATTAACTTTTTTTATTATCTATACACAATACCTGAGTTATTCTCAGTATCCTGAATGAGCAGACGTTATCCTTCCTACCATCTCTGATAACTAACCCTTTAAACTCGTTAATTGAACAGGTTTCATAGCAGCAGACATTAAAGGGACAGGCTCCTGGACTCAGCTCTATTTGATTACTGATTACCATGAAAACGGATCTCTCTATGATTTCCTGAAATGCGCTACGCTGGACACCAGAGCCCTGCTCAAGTTGGCTTATTCAGCTGCCTGTGGTCTGTGCCATCTCCACACAGAAATTTATGGCACCCAAGGAAAGCCTGCAATTGCTCATCGAGACCTAAAAAGCAAAAACATCCTCATTAAGAGAAATGGAAGTTGCTGTATTGCTGACCTGGGTCTTGCTGTTAAATTCAATAGGTAAGTGGTTCCCTGCCTGCTGTCTTGGCGGCATTGTACTCTCCGCAGGTACTTGCCTCTTTGGATTCAGGACAGCGCAACCCCAAACACGTATTTGGGCTTAACTGGTGATATCAATAGTTGGGTTTTTTTGTCTTGGTGCTTTGTTTTTCTGTTTTAGGTTTTTGTTTGTTTTTTTTTAATAAAAATTACATCCTATTCCACATAATTCTTGATTTCCTGCTTTTTATTGTCTTAGACATCATTCTGTTGTAATTTACGTAGGTCTACTTCATTCTCTTTAACAAGATTGATGCAGTTTTCCATCATTATGTGGATAGACTATAATTTATTTCATCTGTGACCCAACTAAGTCCCTACTTTATTATTTCATTATTTTAAAAAATGCTTTAATTGTATTTTACCCATTATGTAATATCCTTGGCTACTTGTGTAAGTATTTGTTCGTGGTGGATTCCTAGAGAAGGGACTGAACAGAGTGTGTGCGTGTTAAAGTATAGCATAATTGCGAGCTACCCCTTTGGGAAGCGTGCGTCAGTAAACACTCCCAGAAACAGGGTCACAGGCATGCCACTTCTCCATCACCGCTTGAAATTGTCAATATTTTTTTTTTTAATTTTTATTTATTTGTGATAGTCACAGAGAGAGAGAGAGAATGAGGCAGAGACACAGGTAGAGGGAGAAGCAGGCTCCATGCACCGGGAGCCCGACGTGGGATTCGATCCCGGGTCTCCAGGATCGCGCCCTGGGCCAAAGGCAGGCGCCAAACCGCTGCGCCACCCAGGGATCCCAATTGTCAATATTTTTTAAACAGAATTATCAAATTTTTAGGAAACCATTGAAACGTTTAATATTGTTACAACTCTAAGATACAGCAGCCAATTTACATTTCAGAATTCATTTCAGGTTATAAAATAAAAGTACAGGTCTATAATAAAGCAAATATTAACATTTAAATCATCTTCCCTAGTTGTTACAGTGCTCTGACCCTGTCGTTCTGTATCTTTGTAGTGTTCGTTGGCTCAAATACTCATCAGGAACTCTTTAAGAAAATCTAAAATATGGGCAGCCCGGGTGGCTCAGCACTGCCTTCAGCCCAGGGCGTAATCCTGGAGACCTGGGATTGGGATTGGGATCGAGTCCCACATCGGGCTCCCCGCAGGGAGCCTGCTTCTCCCTCTGCCTGTGTCTCTGCCTCTGTCTCTGTGTCTCTCATGAGCAAAGAAATAAAATCTTAAAAAAAAAAAAAAAGAAAAGAAAAAGAAAATCTAAACTACATTATATCAATCTCGGCTTCAGAGTAGTTTCCAAAACCCACCAGAATTGGGGGCCTAAGCAACAACGCTTTCATGTCTTCTAACTCTAAAATTTAGTTCAAATATTGAAAAACCAGTAAACCTCATTTGTTACTGATTGCCGGTATGATTATGTAAACATTACTTACAACAGAATTAAGTTGGTTGGACCTAAAAAGAAAATGTAATCCTATGTCACAGAGGCTGAGTTTATCACGTGAGAACAGAAAAAGGTAATGATTCCTCTCAATTTATTTTCACATTCGCTTGTTCCAGGACATAATTACCTACTGCTTTTTTGTATATTCAGTACCGTCCTTTTTCTTAGGCACAAACTTGTTTGGTGGCAAAACTTGAACTGATGTGAGGTATTTATTGTCTTTATCCAGGATAATATGAATATTCATACTTAGATTTTCACTGGGGACAGTAATGATTCTGAATGGTGCCCCGGGCCCTCTTAACCCCGGGGTGTTGTGTAACGTGTAACATACAGTTACAGGATCTGTTACTTTTCTAAACTCTAGAAAATGCTAAATTTTAAAATCTTATCTGGTCCCAAGGACTCCTGTTAAGGGAATGTGAAGATAGTAGATTGGTTGATAGGTAAATACGTAGATTTTTTTTAATTTCATTTTTTTAATATATTTATGTGGAGTGTGTGTGTGTGCACATGCAGAGGAAGAGGCTGACTTACAAAACGCGACAAAAATGTAAGATGAGCGATTTTGTTCCTGGCCCTCAACCTGAACACTGTCTTCTGTTTCAGCGACACAAATGAAGTTGACGTGCCCCTGAATACCCGGGTGGGTACCAAACGCTATATGGCTCCAGAAGTGCTGGATGAGAGCTTGAATAAAAACCATTTCCAGCCCTACATAATGGCCGACATCTACAGCTTTGGCCTGATCATTTGGGAAATGGCTCGTCGTTGTATCACAGGAGGTAAGACCTCAGGTGTGGGCTTCTGGTTATGTTAGTAGTAACAGCTCCATTCGTGTAGTTTAGGTGTCATATATGTCCGAGATCCCAAGGCCACTCCCAGGTCTGTGATTTCACTACCAGGACACACAGGACTCCGCATATAGTTGTCCACATAGCTGAGATTTATTACAGTGCAAGGATACAGATAAAATCAGCCGAGGGAAACGGTGCACGGTGCAAAGTTCAGAGGAAGTCAGGCACAAGCTTCCAGAAGGCCTCCCCCAGTGGAGTCACACAGGATGTGCCTAATTCCTCCAGCAGTGAGTTATGACAACATGTGAAATATTGTCATCTAGGAAAGTTCATTAGAGACCTAGTAGCCAAAGATATTTTTGGAGTCTGGTCATGTGGGTACCCTGCGCCTAGCATGTACCAGAATTCCAGACTCCTAGAAAGAGAGCAGGTATTCAGTGTAAACCATATTGTTTGTACAAACAGTCTAGACACACGGTAAGTGGCCCTTATCATTTAGGGAAAGTTTTGTGTGAGTGTGGAGGGAATCATTTATGCAACCAGTTCCCAGACAGCGGCCCCGCGCCAGCCCTGCAAGCAGGCCTTTTCGAAGGCTAGCAGTCTCGGCCTGCTGTGTTAAATCTTTTCCATGTATCACGTTGTCTTTCTACTGCAGGAGGAAACAAGGCAAACTGTAAAACAAAAACCACATCCGTCAGTAAGAACAATTACGTATATAAATAATTAAATTAAAAATTGAAGGGGCACTTGGGTGGCTCAGTCACATAAGCAGCCGACTCTTGGTTGGTGCTCAGGTCATGATCTCAGGGTTGGGAGATCAAGCCCCTCATTGGGCTCCACGCCAAGCATGGAGTCTCCCTTTCCCTCTGCCCCTCCCTGGCGAGCACTTGCAGCTCACTCGGTCTCTCTCGCAATAAAATAAAAAATTGAAGGTAAATGAGTGCTTCACCTTACTTTCTTAAGGGATATCGGTATGTCCACAGGTATGACGGGGACTGATGGAGATTGAGGAAACATGGAGGCATAGGAAAAGAGAACACACATTTACTATTAAAAGTGAATCACTCAGCCTATAATTCTTTTCTTCCTGTAGGAATCCATTTTTACTCCCAAAGTCCAGAGAGAGGTGCTGAGTAGGTTGATCTATTCTGTTGAGTCACTTTTGTGCTCACTGTGTTTCCTCCCTGCCTGCAGGGATCGTGGAAGAGTACCAGTTGCCATATTACAATATGGTGCCCAACGATCCATCATACGAAGATATGCGTGAGGTCGTGTGTGTCAAACGTTTGCGGCCAATTGTGTCCAATAGATGGAACAGCGATGAAGTAAGTGGAGCTCCGTGCCCTGAGGAGGTGATTGGTAACTGTCGTCAGAGATCTGTATGTGCTCACTCCATTCTCTTTGCTTCTCAGTGTCTCCGAGCAGTTCTGAAGCTCATGTCGGAATGCTGGGCGCACAACCCGGCCTCCAGACTCACGGCTCTGAGGATCAAGAAGACCCTTGCCAAGATGGTTGAGTCCCAGGATGTCAAGATTTGACGGTGAAACAGTCATGAGGACGAACTCTGGACTGCAGGAACTGTTTTCACCCAAGGGACGGGTGGCGTTAGGCTAGAGTAAGGATGCTGACTTGGTTCTCAGACCCTCTCCTCACTACACCTTCACAGGCTGCTAATATTAAACCTTTCAGTACTCTGTAGAATACAAGCTGGGAACTTCGAAACACTTCGTTCTTTATATATGGACAGCTTTATTTTAAATGTGGTTTTTGATGCCTTTTTTTTTATTGGGTTTTTATGAACTGCATCGAGACTTCAATCCTGATTTAATAAGTCTCCAGTCAGACTCTGGGTACTGAATTCTCTGTTCATAAAATGGTGCTTTCTGTGAAAGCCTTACTAAGAAGATAAAGGAATTCAGCAGAGATGGAGAAATATACACTTTTGCCTTCTACCTGAGGAAAATTAATCTATTTGTATTCCACCTTTGTAAACAGCCTATGGGTTACGATCTGTTTGGGACACTACTTAGTTTAGGATAGTGTGTCATGCTTTGGTATTGGTGTGTGTGTATACACACCGCACACACCAGGATTCCTCTGCTGCCATTTGGATTAGAAGAAAATAATTTATGAATGCACAGGAAGATGTTGGTGGCTGTTGGTTTTGTGCTTTAAAAAAAAATGCATTATCTGACCAAGATTCTCCAATCACACAAAAGCCATTTATTTACCTTGCAAGTGAGCTAGCTTCTCTGCCAACTTTATTTTTTAACATAAAAGTTGATATAAAGGCCAAAAGAAGTTTAAAGTGTCTATAGATTTGGACTATTTTCCTTTCATCACCATCTTTTCCTCCCTCCCCTCCCCTCCTTCCTTCCCTCCTTCCTTTCTTCTCTTTCTTTCTTTTTGGTAATCCTCACTTTTGTCATGAAAAGCATCTTATCCAAAGTTGGAACTTCCAATGCCATGAAACTTCTAAAGAAAACACTTCTTATTGAAGTGAATTACTAATTACTGCATTTGATAGCAATGTAAGTGCCTATAACCTTGTTCTATATTCTTTATTCTCAGTAACTTTTAAAAGGGAAGTTATTTATATTTTGTGTGTAATATGCTTTATTTGCAAAACACCTCCTTTACGACCATATTTTATATATGTACATACATTCAGACTGTAGAAACCAGCTCTCATGTGTACCTCAGATCCCATCCTTAAGGGAAGAAAATTAAAAGATCATCAGGAAAAAAAATGTTATAAAGTAGAACTACATATAAATTTTCAGAATTCATGCGTTCAAAATCTAGGACTTTGTTATTCCGGCATAGACTTTTATCAAGATGCTGTCGTCTCAATTTTTTTTTATGAAAGGATCCTCCAATTAGAATTTTCTATTTCAGAGCTGATATAAACTTAACGACTATTTTGGGCATTTGAATCATTTGAGATTTTTGGTTTTATGATTTCTGTTCCATAACTTGTGAAGACAATGAAGAGTCAGGCAAAAAGTTCAGTATCTACTCATTACCTGTATCTATACCATATAGCTGTTATTCAATAAAATGCTACGTATTTTATGGATGCCTTGTTATCGCAAGGAATAATTCTGCTTTACTTAAACTTACACTTCTGCAATGCCTTTTTAAATACTGTCTTATCCTGAGCAAACAACTCATGGGGGCATAAAGTGAAATCATTTTCTTTAAATGTAACAAAATAAACATGATTATATCACAATCCAGTTAAAAATCTTTAAAGGAGAGGAATCAGAGCATGAATCCGTCCATTACCAAAAATCTGACTGGCATTTAAGGATGAAACTCTTACGTATTTATCTATACGTACGTCAGACTTCACAAATTTGGAATCTGCTTTAACTGTTTTAACCAAGTTTAGTAATTTTCATCTAATATAATTGAAGTTTGAAGTGTTGATGAAGATGAGTAAATGTACGTGTAGATAGTACCCAATAACGTGCTCTTCCGGAATGTTCTCCCCTATACTGAGAGAGATTCTGACCCATGTTGCCTTGTGATTTAAGAACACTTGTGAGCTCTGACCTTAATCTAAGATTAATCGTGCTTTATTTTTTATGGGCTAGCCTATAAATCTTGAACATTATTTGTCATCTTAATAACAAAGAACGTATGTAAAGAAAGGCAAGCTCTCTTACAAATGTTGAAATAGCGTGTGGAAGCAGACCGTTACTGATGGTATATACGTACAAGGTCACTATGTTGATTTTTTAAAATAAATTGATCTGTTAAAAGTGGTATCAAGAATTAACCTCAGCAACTTGTTCAATAAAAAAATTTTCTAAGGTAGCATGTTCTTTAAAAAGCAAATGATGCCATGTTTGAAATCCTAAAGTCCAAAAAATATGCTCGAAACTTACTTCCTTCTCTCTTTACTCTCACTGTTAAATTTCTAAGTTCATCCAATAAGGGAAATATGTAGAGACTAAGAGGAAGTATTACCTGGTACCACGTAGTTAATACTTTATAAAACCCTAGAAGGCATTATTGGGCCCCACTCACAATTTAGTATTTTAAAAATGTGTGGCTTCTGTCTGTCATCCTTTTAAATGAGTAAAACATAAGAACAAGCAAAAACCCAAAGCAAGTTTCTGAAGTACAGAATTTGAATCCAATTTCTCTGGAAATGTTTTCACGAAAGATCTTTCGGTCAACCTTTTATGTTGCATTTCCGATGGTCTAGAAGTGTCCCTAAAGTTAGAAAGCAGCCTATGGTTTCTGAAAATTACGTTTTCCTAGAATGGGCCGGATCTTTTATTTGTTCACTCTAAACTACTCAGTACCGTGTTCTTTCATATGCTTTGCTTCTGTTTAGAACAAAAATGTAATATAACATTAAAAGAATCCTGTATCTCTTAAACTGGCCCAAGATCAAATTTGATATTGAATAATTTATTCCAGGCAAGATTTTATAAACTAAATCTCTTGAGTTTCTTTTCATACACGTTGTTTGGAAATGTTACAGATACTTAAAATAATCCCAACAGAAATACTAATTGATTTTTTTGTCTTAAAGACTGTTGCAGCTCTTATTCTGCTTAAAGGAGTGATATTTACTATTTGCTTGGGTCAGCTGTTAATATAGGGGAGCGGTTCAGCTCCCTCAGTGCTCTTAGGAGAGTCACAGTGGAAACTGCAGAAAGCTGACATGTTCGTAAAAGCTGAGTTAAGTCTCGGGCAGCAGCCTGCGAAGCCACATGCAATGATCAATCCCATAAGGAAAGTATGTGAATGCTGCTTTTGCAAAGGATTAAATGTATTATTGTAATTTTAGCTCGTGTTCTGTACTATGCTTTCCGTGGAATCATTTAAGCCCTTTTAGTGACCGTTGTCCTTGCCCATTAAGAAACTAAAATGTAGTATATATTGTATAAAATGAAAATACCATTATAGCTTCGTTAGGGAAGTTGTACATAGACATTGAAAGAAGGGTTAAAAACGGTTTTATTATGCAATTGTAAAACACCAAAAATACAGATTCATCTTTGATATGTAACACACTAAATGTATTTTGTACAGCATCTGGTTTAAAAGGTGCCTTATTAAGTTTACCATTAATTGCTTTGTTCTATATATAGATTACATCCAGTGTATCATTTTTAAGTAAATAACCTTATTTTAGTATACTTTAGTGATGTGTTTTGTGGTAACTCGGACTGTATTGTGTATCAGAGGTCACGCGTCTGGTGAGCCTTTCTGATGGAAGTCAGGATGTTCATACACGCGTCCCTGAGGTGTCCGCCTCGGCTACCAGGAATCTGGTGTCGAGCGCATGGCAGGTAGGTGGCCGTACTCTCTCCCTGGTGTACATTGAGCAGTTATAAACCTGCTACACGGAAGGGTTGCTTTGCTTTAAAAAAAAAAAAAAATTCTAACTCAAAGTATGTACTCATTGCAGAAATTTTGGGAAACGAAAAGAATAAAGAAGCAAATAAAATCGCCCACAACCCTATTGCCACATGTGACCCTATTTACACTTGAATGTTGCTTTTCAGTCTTTTTTTTTCTGCTGCATATTTTTTTTTACAAAATTGAGATCATAGTATGTCATTAATATGCGTTGAAAATGTAACCTTAAAAAAATTGACTACATAAGATTCTAACAAGTAGATGAAATAATTTATTTTTGTAATTCCCTGTTGAATATTTGGGTTATTTCCATTGTTTTCAAAAATATAACAAATGTATTGAACATCCTTGTACATAAATCTTTTAAATCATACATTAATTCTTAGATTCCTGAAAGTGGGACCTAGTGGTAACGAACTTTGAAAGGATTGCATAAGATGGGAGAAATGCCCGTGCGTCTAAGGGTCTTGGTCAGTGTTGCCGTAGCACTGGAGGGCGGCTTCCTGGGACCCAGGGACCCTGAACAGCGCTGCTCCTGGCCCCCACCCCCACCCCGGGCGGTGGTGGCTCAGGAGGGATCTGGGACTAGGTGGCATCGCCCCAGAAGTGCGTGTTGGGGTCGCTCACTGCAGGGCCCTCCTGGGAGCCCCGCTTGCTGTCCCTGTGCAACGCTTTCTTGGAACAACCACGTGGCCCTGCGGCCCGGGCACCCGGGCTTCCCGAGCCGCCCGATGCTGCGCGTGGCCTGCACCCCGGTCCGCTACGCTCGATTCCCTGCCCCCTAGTCTCACTCTCACGGAGGGAGGACTTGCAACAGTGACAGCTTCCAGGGTTTCTGTACCATTAGCAGCAGCCCTAGTGGAGAAGACGGTAGGAAATGAGGACCCTGTTCTTCCAGAATAATACAACCCTGGCAGGTAACGTCAAGCAGATGCTAATTCAAAAAAAAAAAAAATTTTTTTTTAAGTAATTCTCTTTTTTTTTAAGATTGTATTTATTTATTCATGAGAGACAAAGAGAGGCAGAGACCCAGACAGAGGGAGAAGCAGGCTCCCTGCGGGGACCCGATGGGGACTTGATCCCGGGACCCCGGGGTCACGCCCTGAGCTGAAGGCAGATGCTGCACCGTGAGCCCCCCGGGCGCCCCAAGCAGACACTAGGTCTTCATTCACTCGGGGGACTGGTTTGCTCCGTGGGGCTCATGCTTGCGCCCTTCTGGCAGCGAACCCAGAGGAGAGGCCCTAAGGAGCCTGGCTTGGGCCCTGGAGCAGGCCCGCTGAGTGGGGAGAGTGGTGGCACCGCCCTGATCCCACAGGGACCGTGCGTGAGCTCCGGGCAAGAGCAGGACGGGCCGGTCACCGCTGGACCTCGGAGGCTTGGTCCAGGCGCAGAGAGCACAGGGGGCCGGGAGGTGGGGCCACAGTCGCCCTCTGAAGTGGAAGTTGTCCTCTCGGTGGCAGGTGTGTGTGCGCCCACCTGCTCCCCTGCACCCCTCCTGGGCCGGTCCTCGTCCAGTTGCTTCCACTTTGTCCCGTGTGCTCAGTGGCTCAGTGTCGTTCAGGGCGATTCCAGATCCCCGGGGCTGCGTCCTCCTCCTCACTTCTCAGCCGAAGTTTTATACAGGAACCCTGAAGTGCTGCCTTGTCGAAAGTCCAACATCAGTATAAATGCTCCCGCCGAAAATCCTTTCAGGGGGGGCCCGGGGGGCTCAGCGGCTGAGCGTCGGCCTTCGGCTCAGGGCCTGATCCCAAGGTCCCGGGATCGAGTTCCGCGTCGGGCTCCCTGCATGGAGCCTGCTTCTCCCTCTACCTGTGTTTCTGCCTCTCTCTGTCTCTCATGAATAAATAAAAATCTTTAAAAAAAATAAAAATAAAAAATAATAAATGAATAAAATAAAAAACCAAGATGTATAAAAACTGGATTCTGTCCTCATCCTTGGCTAGCATTGGCGGGAGATGGGACCTAACTGACGACATTTCCAGCATCCCCATTGTCAGTAAGTCTGACGTGTCTAATTCAGGCCTTTGTAATTTAGTTTTCCATTCAAGAAACAGAATTTTCGGGCACCTGGATGGCACAGTCGGTTGAGCATCCGCCTTAGTTTCAGCTCAGGTTGTGCAATTGAGCCCGCCGTGGGCTCCATGCTAAGCATAGACTTTGCGTGAGACCCTCTCCCTCTCCCTCCACCCCTCCCCGTGTCTCTAAAATAAATACTTTCTTAAACAGAATTTTCTTTTTCTTTTTTTTTTCTTTTTTGATGTTTTGAAGTTTGAACTTGTGTAGGTACCTTGGTTGTGTGAGTACTGATGCGGTGCTTTCAACCTTTCCTCACACCGCGGAGCTTCCACCTTTTATTTCCCTCCTTTTATTCTGCTCTTTCTGGGACTCCTGTTGACAGATGTCAGGTCCCCTGGATGTTTCTTCCATTTTTCTTAACGTGTCTGTCACATGACCCATCTTACCTTCCACTTTGCAGCCCATCTAAATTTTTTAAAGATTTTATTTATTTGAGAGAGAGAGAGTGACAGAGAGAACCAGTGGGGAGGAGAAGGTCCCCGATGAGCAGGGGCCTGATAGGCTCCATCCAAGGGCCCCGGGGTCATGACCTGAACCGAAGGCAGATGCCTAACCCACTGAGCCACCCAGGTGTCCCTACATTTTTTTTTTTTATTTCAACCAAATTTTTTTATTTGGAAATAATTCCAAAATTCCCGAAAAGTTGGGAATATGAGGAATGGCATTTACACGTCACCCGGACTCGTCAACCCCCACATTTTGCCACAACAGCCTTGCTAGTGTGCGGGTACAGGATGGTACCAGCCCGTGCTGGGATGTTCATGCACACATGCACAGTCGCCCGTGACCCTTGCTGAGCCGCTTGGGTCAGATCAAGAGCTTGTGCCTCTCTCTATTCTATTACAAAACCACTTACGTGCAACTCCTGAAATCGGGCAAGTGGACACCGACACCCTCGTAATTCTCAGCGGAACCACAACCTGCTGACCTTTGCCGCTTCTGCTACGGTCCTTGAGCACATTTCCCGGGTCCGGAGTCTGTCTAGGGTCCTGTGTTACTAAGTGTCACGTCTCTTTATTTTTTTAAAAGATTTTATTTATCCGTGAGAGACCCAGAGAGAGGCAGAGACGCAGGCGGAGGGAGAAGCAGGCTCCCTGCGGGGACCCGATGGGGGACTCAATCCCGGGATCCCGGGGCCACGGCCTGGGCCGGAGGCAGACGCTAACCCCTGAGCCGCCCGGGGCCCCTCGTCTCTTTAATCTGGAAGCAGGTCTGGAGAGCTGGAGTCTGTCCTCTGTGATACATGTTCCAGAGCCAGAGGCCAGTGTCTCCGCGCACGTACGTCTGTCCCTGCCAGGGCATCCCAGCGGGAGGCCGCGCCATGGGTCCCGTTCCTGATGGGACTGTCGACCCCTGTTGGGGTGAGACCTGGCTGCTTCACCGTTAGGTACTGGTTTTCCCTTCGTAGTGACGTGTGAGGAGACACTTGGAGCCTTGCTGCGCCGATGGGCATGCAGCGCGGCCGTGGCGACGGCGGGGACCCTGCTGGCGTTGGCACAGCCGCGCTGCTGACCGTGGAGCCCTGAATCCTGGTCGGAGGAGCCTGCAGGCTCCCCTCCAACTCCGCAAGTTCTAGTCTTAGGCCATCGTGGGTTTTGATGCTCAGATGGATCCGGACTTGAGCCCTGACGGTTGGGCCACCGGCCCTGGAGCCCTCGGGCCACGCGCCAGGCTTTCTTGGCTCGTCATACCTGTCGGCGCTTGCGACACGCTCCCCGGTCACCGGTACTTTGCATGTCCCGGCTGCGTCGCCAAGGACCCAACACCCTCGTGGAGGACGCCGATCAGAGGCTGGCACCTGAGCGGCAAACAAGATTTCCAGCTCCCCGGGGCCTTGGGGGCCTCGCTGGTCGAGTGTCTGCCTGCGGCTCAGCTCATGATCTTGGGGTCCTGGGATCGGGTCCCGCGTGGGCTCCCAGCTCAGCGGAGGCTCTGCCTCTGCTCATGCATGCTCTGTCTCTGTGTCTCTCTCTGTCCCTCTGTCTCTGTCTCTGTCTCTGTCTCTGTTCCTCTGTCTCTCTGTCTCTGTCGCTCTCTAATAAATAAAAAAATCTTAAAAAAAAAAAAGAAAGAAAAAAAAAAAAGATTTCCACTTTCCCGTGTTGTCTCTATCTAGACACCTGTATATTCCAAAACCTTCCGTGTTTTGAGTGTTGGGTCCTGTCAAGCGCAACTGTTTCCACAGGCCGCGGCGTGGGTGCTCCTCTTGGCGCCCGTGGGGCCCTGCTCCTCGCCTGCCTGTTTTTATCAAGAAGCGACGAGGCAACAGCCGAACGTTAGGATGCGCTCCTGCCGGGTCCCCGGGGGTTCAGCCCACCTTCAGCCCAGGCCATGACCCCGGGTCCTGGGATCGAGTCCCGCATTGGGCTCCCCGCGTGGAGCCTGCTCCTCCCTCTGCCTGGGTCTCTGCCTCTCTCTGTCTCATGAATAAATAAGATCTTTATAAAAAAAAAAAAAGTGCTCCTTCCTTCTTGCCTAGGGGTCTGGCCTTTCCCACTCGCCTCCTTTCCACTTATCGCCGCCCGTGGTCGGGCCAGGGGGACCAGAGGGGGGGACCGGGGGGCGGGGGCACTCAGGAGACAGGTGGCCTGCAGTTTTCGACGTTTTCGAGATGAACGTCCCAGGAACACTGGCAGTTTCCGAAATGTTTCAAAAACATTCTTCAAGGACCAAAAATCCAGGGACAGTTGTGTCTGAAGTGTGGGAGGTCAGGTGTCCATGCGCCCCTAGTCAGGCCGTCGCCAGTCGGGGGACCCACCGCTGCTCCCCGCACCGCTGCACCAAGCTCCCCGCCCGGCCAGGCGCTGGCCCCCACTGCTCTGCGCCCTCCGCGCCCCCAAAATCACCCCTGGCTCTGCGTCCCCCAGGGTCTGGGCTTCTGTCCCTCCGCCGCTTCCCGTCCTCCGATCTTCCTATCTCCCGTTTTTCAGAAACCGCGGAACTCCTCAGATCCGCTTCCTGCACCTTGTTGGTCAATACGACCCTTGAAGACGCTTCCCCGCCAGATCTGAGCTGCGGGGCTTCGTGCTCAGCCCAGGGCCTGCGCTGCAGCCTCAGGGAAGGGCGCTAACCCTGGGGGGCTGGGGAGACCCAGGAAAGAGCCTGCACCCTGGGGGGCACCTGGGGAGACCGGGGAAGGAGTCTGCACCCTGAGGGGGCTGGGGAGCCTCGGGAAGGAGTCTGCACCCAGTGGGGGGAACCTGGGGAGCCCCGGGAAGGAATCTGCACCCAAAGCTATTGGATGCCGTAGTGGAGATATGAACCTGTCAACTGAACCTTAGAATTCGTGTCAATCTGGTGTCCTCATTACAGAAGTGGGTTTTTTGTTTTTTTTTAAGATTTTATTTATTTACTCATGAGACACAGGGAGAGAGAGGCAGAGACCCAGGCCAAGGGAGAAGCAGGCTCCACGCGGGGAGCCCGACGCAGGACTTGATCCCGGGCCCCGGGGTCACGGCCAGGCCTGAAGGCAGGCGCTGCGCTGCTGGCCCCCCGGGCGGCCCTACAGATGTGTTTAACAGGAAATGTGCACTTTGCCTGGTGGTTAAGGTCTTGTTGACTAGAAAGCTTCCTATGTCACAGCCACTGCCTCTCGAGTTCTCGTCCCAGAAGCTTCCGGAGTGACCCACGGGCCCGATTCAGCAGTCGCGCCTGCACCTGTAACCCGGATGCAGGGGGCCGGCCCCGTGAGCCCTCAGTGGGTCAAGTGGCCCTGCTGGGGGGCAGAACACCCCCGATGAAATCTTAGATGCTGAGAGCGCACCACGCTGGGGCCTCCCCGGTGGTCAGCCAGCCTGGCCCGGGGTGATGGGCGTGAGGCACAGAGGCGGCGCAGAGGGTCCCTCGGGAGGCGGGCGCCCTGCGAGCAGCGGTCCAGTCGTGGGCCGGGAATGGCCCCGCCAGGTCACGCCTCAGGTTGGGACTGGCCTTGGCCACTGAGGGCCGCACTGGGCCAGAGGCCGTGGCCGGGGGGAGTGGCAGGAGGCAGCGTGACCTGGGACGCGCGTCATAAAGCCCTGAAATCCACAATGAAGCCGGCCGACAGGCACCAGGCACCTCGCTCCGACGGGGAAGCTCCCGAGGGGGGAACTGAGGTCGGGGCCGGCGGCCAGGCCCTCCGTCCCCTTAGCACCCGTGTTCCAGCCAGTGCAGCGCACGAAGCATGGCCGGTCCATTCGGGGGACACGTGCTTGAACCCATGGGCCTTAGAAAACCGGGAGGAGGGCTGAGCCGCGGCTGCCGGCCCGAGAAGGGTCTGCTGGGCCGTGCCCCACGCCCACTGCTGGAGCGCGGACGCCCCTGAGGCCGGGCCGGCTTCTCCAGCCTGTTCGCTGCTCGCGGGGCCCGATGCTACGGGGCCGGTGCAGCTCCCAGTGCTCCCGCCACTGCCCTCGGGAGGCCTCTGCAGGGAGCTCCCTGGACCGAGAGCGGCCGGAATTAGGGGAGTCGCGTTTGCCCCAAATAGCTGCATTGTGTCCCGCGTGTGCACCCCCTTTCCCGGGTCCCTTTGCTCTCCGCGAGGTCAGCAGGCAGGCATTCGGAGGGCAGTGCTTTATTCCAGGCGGGTCGTGACGGGGAGATCTGGACACGCGGCCTTCACTTCCCCCCTCGGCCCCCCTCCCGGTGACAGGCGCTCGTGAGGCTCGGGACGGCCACCAGGGCACGGTTGTGCTCGCTCCGGGTCATGCTGGGCAGGTGGCGGCCTCCACCCTGTGGACCAGGGAGGACAAGACGGGAAGCGAAGGTCACAGAGAAACTAGGGAAGGACCAGAACTAAGGGCAGCGGGGGCGGGGGGGGGATTCTCTTCCCTGGTAACTCGAGCAGGCCTCAGGCCCATTCCCAGCAGAGGCGCCGCCGGCCGCTGCCCCGCTGCCCCGAGGTGGGGGGACGGGCTCCCGGTGTCGTCCCCAGTGTCACCTCCAGCATAACGTACTCCTCCTGGGGAGGATGAGGGGGAGGCGGCGGCAGGGGGTTTAGAGGTCGCAGCCACGGGAGAGCAGCCGAGGGCGGGCAGGACCCCCGGAGTGGGCGTCGCGCGGGTCCATGCTCCCCGCACCCGGGGCCGCCGGGCGGCGCTCGGGCTCCTCTCCACACCGTCACCTCCAGGCCCCGCAGCTCAGCAGGCCCCATGCGGCGCCCCGGGCGGGCGGCCTTCAGGTCCTGAGCACCAGGAGCCCCCCGAAGGCCGAGGCCGCAGGGCTCCTGCTCCTCAGCGACCCCCGGGTCAGCTCGAACCACACCCTCTCGCCGCGCTGCAGCTCGGCCAGCGCGAAGGCCGTCGCCGTGCCGGCCGCCCTGCCATCCTCCGGGGAGCCCACGGGGGTCTGGCGGCGGCCCCCGAACACCAGCTGCCCGCTGCCCGGCCCGGGGCCGAACTCCACGCTCACGGCGAACAGGTAGACGCCGCGCTCGGGGGCCAGGAAGTAGCCGTGATCCGGGAAGTAGCTGCCGCCCACGTTGACATGCGTGGTGTTGAACTTGACGGTCTGCGGGGCCGCGGTGCCTCCTGAGCAGCTGGCGTAGAAGGCCGCGGGGGAGCCTGGAACGCAGGGCGCCGCTCAGTGCCCGCCTCCCCGCCCGCACATCGCACCCCCACGCCTGCCCGTCCCCTGCCAGCAGGGCCACCGGGCACCCTGGCTGACGGCCCGTGCCCCAGTGGCACCCTCGGGCCGCAGAGCCCCCGCCAGGCCAGCAGGACGGGAACACCAGCACCTGGTCTCTGCCCCCTGAGCACCCCCTTCCCCTCCCAACGCCCCGAGAGCCAGGCCTCCCTCCTCTGGGGAAACCGGGGCCGCGGGCGCTCGACGGCTGCCCGAAGCTGCGCAGCTTTGCCAGGGCGAGAAGGCCGGCCCCCCACGCTGGGGCACCCACCCGGAGCCTGGGCTGAGGGATCCAGACGGGCCCAGAGGGCGAGCCCGCGCCCCCACGCACGCGGGCCAGCACCGGGACCTCGTGGGGCGAGTGTTCGGTGAGCCATGGCCTGCCTGGGCCGACGGGGAGGCAGGACGGGGCCACGGGAGGGGAAGTGCCGTCCCCCGGGCTCCGGCCATGACCCCGGCCTTGGCACCGACAAGCCACGTCCCCTGGGCGCCCCCCCCACCCCCCGCTGTCTGTCCGTCTCCTCGCTGAGACCAAACTCCGCGTGCCGGAGGGGATGAAGCCAAGCTCTGCCGCAGGAGGGCCCCGCCGGGTGCGTAGAGACCTGGCCCCCCGCAGCCCCAGCACCTGGCTCCCAGCCCAGCAGCAGGCCCGGGGTCGGGACTGCGCGCCTCATCCTGGAAGGCTCCAGAGCGGGCAGGAGGGCGGTCCTGCAGCACCCCAACAGGAGCTGGGCGCTCGCCCGGCTGCAGGGGCCCCACAGGGCCCCCCCCCGCGCCCTCCGCAGCCGCCCGCAGGCAGCAGGAAACTGAGGCCAGCAAGTGCACTGGCCGCGAGGGGCTGTGCGCTGTCCACAGGGCGGGCAACCTTGGGACGGGCCCCGCAGCCAGGCCGCTACTTCCCACACACCGGGCTACCCGCAGTGTAGACAGCCCGACGGCGGCCCTGTCCCCAGTCCTGTGTCCTGGAGGAGGAGTGGCCACGCCCCAGGGCCAGCCTCCTCGGGCAGGGGATGGTCACCTCTGTCTAGGGTCCCCTTCCCAAGGCCACACGCAGGGATGGAGGGGCCAGGAAGGGGGGGCTGCACGCACGTCAGCCTCCCAGCTGGCGACCCAGGCCCCGGGGCCCCGCAGGGACCAGTCGTCAAGGGCCTGTCGCACAGGAAGGGCCAGCACCCTAGAGACCGCATGGCAGGGTGCAGGGCTCCCTGTGCCACCTACGGCCGTGTGACCAGGCCCTGGGCCCTGACCTGTTGGAGACTCCACAGGGACCCGGCGGGGCAGCGGGATACGCCAACCACAGGGCCACGAGGCCTCCTGGCCCCTCCTCGGGGGCTGCCGGGGCAGGTGACCCCAGCCCCTGTGCGTGTGTCTGTAGGGGAGCAGGTTAGAGACTGCGGGGCGTGGCAGGGAGGCGGGAGGAGCTGAGGCCGGGCCTGGGGCTACCCCAGCTCCAATGACGGTTGGCCAGCGGTGCTGACACGAGCCTCAAACATTTAGTGGGGGCCCCCGCGGGCTCCCCAGCCTCCGCCCCGCAACCTCTGCCTCCTGCGCATGAGGCAGCATGAGAGGCCCCGGCCTGAGCAAACGGGTCAGGGCCAAGCTGGCCCTCAGCGCTCCCGGGGCGCAGCCTCCCCGACCTCTCCCACGCAGGCAGCCCTGTGCCCCGACGCCCCGGCCTCCCCAACACCCTGGCCTCCCGGCCTCCTTTGTCCCCTCAGCCTCCCTGATGCCCTGGCCTTGGGCACTCACCTGCCTCCCCGCCTCCCCAGCCTCCCTGACCCCCTGGCCCCCCTGGCCTCGGGCACTCACTTGCCTCCCTGCCTCCCTGGCCTCCCTGATGCCCCAGCCTCCCCAGCCTCCCCAAGACCCCAGCCTTGGGCACTTACTTGCCTCCCCAGCCTTCCGGCCTCCCTGGTCCCCTGGTCCCCTGGTCCCCCGGCCTCCCCGAACCCTGGCCTCAGGCACTCACCTGCCTCCTTGGCCTCCCGGCCTCCCTGGTTCCCTGGGTCCCCCCATCCTCCCCGATGCCCCAACTTCGTGCACTCACATGCCTTCCCGGTCCCTCTAGTCCCCCTGGTCCTCCCAGTCCCCCGGGTCCCCCTGGCCTCCCCGGTGCCTGGACCTTGGGCACTCACCTGCCTCCCCGGCCTCCCGGCCTCCCCCATCCCCCCCAGTCCCCCCAGTCCCCCTGGGTCCCCCCGGCCTCCCTGACACCCCGACCTCGTGTATTCACCTGCCTGCCCGGTCCCCCTGGTCCCCCTGGTCCCCCTGGCCTCCCCGATGCCCCAACCTCGCGCACTCACCTGCCTGCCCCAGCACCGGCCCTCTGGCGGGCTCGTCCGCCCCAGGCTCCGCTTGCTTCCTGTCCCTCCTGCGGGTGCCGTCCAGCCCTTTCTGCCTCTTCCCCTTCCGGCTCAGCATGGCCTGCAGCTGTCCCAGGTCCAGGCTGACGTTGGCCGCCAGGAGCCCTTGGAAGTTGCCAAAGAGGCTGTGGAAGAGGCGCTGGTGCTGCTGCAGGTCGCCCCTGGTGGCGGCCAGCGCCTGGCCCAGGCCATCAACGGTGGCGCGGAGGGTGGCGTTCCCGGCGGGCCCGCAGCAGCCGGCCACGCGGTCCAGGTCGGCGTCCAGGCGCTGCAGCTCTCGCGCCAGCCCCGCCGCCCCAACGGCCTCCAGCGCGTCCACCCGCGCGGCCAGCGCGCCCCAGGCCAGCGCCTGCTCCTGCAGCCCGGCGGCGGCGTCGCGCAGGGTGGCCACGATGTGCTCGTAGCGCAGAGGCAGCGCAGCCGGGTCCTCGGCCAGCCGCTCGGCCATGTCGTCCCCCAGGAGCGCGGCCAGCGCGGCCTCGTGGCGCAGTGCGTCGTCCAGCAGGGCCGCGAAGTGGCTGCGCAGCCGGCCCAGCTCCCGCTGCACCTCAGCCTGCGCCTCCTGCAGCGCCCGCGCCTCGCCGTCCAGGGCCCGCAGCGCGCTCCGCAGCCGCGCCCGTTCCGCCCGCGTGCGCTCGCCCTCCTCCTGCTGCGCGGCCACCGCGCGGGCCAGCGCCGCCACTGAGCTGCTCAGGGCCCGCAGCTCTGAGCCATCGGGCTGGGGGCGCTCGCCCAGGTCGTCGGGGATGCCGTCCAGGCCTGTGGGGAGCTCCTGGCAGGTGCAGTCCTTGGCGTACCTGGCGAGGTCGGCGTGGCTGCCCTGCAGCTGCTGGACGGTGAGGTTGAGCTCCAGCAGCTGCCGCTCCACCTCCTCCCTGTTCTCCTCCAGGATCAGCGACTTCTCCATGAGGGCGATGCGCAGCTCGCGCAGCGCCGTGTGGTTTACCTGCAGCTCCCCGAGCCGCCGCTCCACCCTGCTGATCTGCTCGAAGGTTTCGTCGGACTCGGAGTACAGCTCCTTGATCTCATCGGCATGCTGCGCCAGGGTGGCCCCCATGTCTGCCAGGGTGGCCTGCAGCTCTGCGTCCCTGCGGCCAGCCGCCGCGTGCAGCGCCGACACGTTCCTCTGCAGCTGGCCCAGCCTGGCCTGCAGGCTCTCGGGCTCGGGCCTGGCCGCTGCCCCCATGGGCTCCTGGGCCCTGAGGGCCCTCTTGACCTTGGCGTCCACATCCGCCTGGACCTCGGAGAGCGACTGCTGCAGGGAGAGCTGCTGGGCGTGCATCCGCTCCTCCACGTCCTGCCGCAGCTGCGCCACCCTCTGCGCATTCTCCTGGACCTTGCTCTCAAATTTGGCGCCGAGCTCCTGGAAGTCAGCCCTGGCCACCGCGCTCTCCCAGACTCCCCTGATGGCCTGTCGGTTGGCCTCCACGTCCAGAGACAGGTTTCTCAGGGCTTGGGAGAGGCCATGCAGGCTCTGGTTGACGCTCCTCCAGGTGGGGCTGAAATGCACCTGCAGGAAGGCATCCAGGTGCAGTGGCAGCACCTGCTCCAAGGATGTGCTGGGAACCTCTGCAACAGAGACCCGCTCTTACCCACGCTGCCCTCCCCCAGCAGGGACCAGGGACGCGTCCTCTGAGATCCAGGCCCTCCGGCCTCCCTCCTCTCTTGCCCTCGGGCCTCACCGGGCTCCGTCTGATTCGCCTCCATCGCAGCGGCTGTGAGGTTGCTTTCCAGGGCCTTCCACAGGCCCGGGAGGCCGTCTGCCACCTGGTGAAGGTCATTCTGGAGGTCCTCCAGCAGGCGCCCCTGCTGCCCCAGGACATGGCTCAGCTCCGCAGCCCGCTGGCCTGGAGACACGGAGACAAACGTCCAGGCCTGCCTCCCCGGGCCTGGCCGGACCACGGGGTACACAGAAGGAAAGTTCCAGGTTCAGACGGAAATTTCCAGGGGGGGGGCAGGGGGATGGTGACGTCCTCTGAGCAGGAGCTCAGCAGCTCAGCTCCAGAGGGGGAATGCCCACCCACGAGCCCTCACCCTCACCCTCACCCTCACCCAGCACCCGCAGCAGACATGACTAATCGATCTCGGCACACTTTGCTCCTCGGCTGTGTGGACGCGGCCTCTCAGTGCCACTCAGGCAGCCCTTGCCAAGAGATAGGCGTTCATCGCATGACGAGACTCACTCACCATCCCAGACGTGGCCCAGCCTGGAGAGGCCTCACGAGTGGTGCCTCTGGGTGGTTCTGTGCGGACTCTACACCAAGGGTGGCATGACTTCCTGGCCCTGGGAGGGCGCGTGTGGGAAAGCGTCCTGCAGGCCATGGGATCTCGCACCATTCAAGGGCCAAGGAAGGTGCCAGAGGAAACTGTCCTTCCCAGGACAGGGAGTCGGGGAAGGGGGTGCGTGTGCTTAGGCAGCGGGTGGCAACCGAGGGCCCTGCGACTCTGGCCTGCTCGGTGTGGGGGCAAGCTGCCCCAGAGCCACAGAAGGGCCCCTGCCGCTCCGGGCATGGAGACTTCCCCAGCCAGTCCTGCCCTAGCCCAGGAGAAAGGGCCTGGGAGCACTTCTCGGCGCCTGCCTACCCCTCCTGCACCTTCTAGGCAAGCAGCGTACCAGGTTCCAAGGCGACGGGCCCGTCCCAAGGCTCCTGCAGGCCGTCACCTGGGTCCTCAGGCTCAGGGGTAGCCGTGGGATCTGCAGACGGGAGGTGGCTGATGGTGAGCCCACAGGTCAGAGCACCCACCGGACTTGGAGGGGGGGAGCCCCGGGGAGCCCTACCGTGGTGCTGGCAGTCAGGGCCCGCAAAGCCAGGGCAGCACTTCCAGGCCACGGAAGCCAGCACCTTCTGCTTGACCTGGTACACCGGCTTGTGGGCCACGCGATACCTGGGGAGAGATGGCCAGCTCGGTGACGCCAGGGCAGCCAGCGGGGACGCAAGAGGGTGGCCCACCCTGCCCCATCCGGCCCCTGCTCACATGACTCGGACTCTCTGGCAGTCCGGAGCCCCCTGCGGGCATGGCTGCTGCGAGTGGACGAGGAATTTCTCTGTTTTGCAAGCGGCTACAAAGGTCACCAGCCTGGACTCCTGGTAAGGGCACCAGTTACTGGAAGACAAGCCAGGAGAGAGGCCTCCTGAGCACCCCAGCCCCCCCCCCATCTGGCCTGGAGGTCAGCAGTGGTGCCAGCCCCACCCCTGCCTCCCTGCCCACCCACACCAGATGCCTGGGATTCCAGAACCCATTAGCCTGAGAAGAGAGCCCTCTTGCATTATTCATCCCTCCTTCCACTCCGGACAAAAGCTCCAGGAAACCCGCCCTGCAGGAGCATCTGACCACGGCCCCTGAACCAGCGGCCAACCCAGAGAGGCTTGAGAGCACCCCCAAAATCACACAGCAGAATTACCCATGGGCCAGGATGGGCTCTCGGGGGTTTCTCTTGGGGCCAGGGAGGCAGCACAGTGCTGCTGGGGCTGGAGAGAGGCCTGAGTTCAAATCCTTGCCACCTAGTCCATGTGAGCTGGAGCGAGGCACTTAGGGCTTTCCCCCTCGCCCACGTCTCGGATGGAGGTGCTGCTCCGCTCCTCCAAGCGTGCGGGTGAGGACCCGGGGCCTGGCTCCCGACAACACTGCTGCCCCGTCACTGCCACCTCTTTCCTGACTGCAGACCGGGCTGCGGGGAGGGCACCTGCACCCTGGCCATTCCCCGCATCATGGAAACGGACTTGCAAAGAGTCATGGGAGTGGACAGCTGAGAGTAGTCCCCACTCCAGGAAGTTCTGCAGGGCTGGAGGTCACGTGCAGCCTCTCGGTCTCTGCCCTTCACCCCTTCACCAGGCTCCTTTGCCTGGTAATCAGCTCCCAGGGTTCTCCGGGGTTGCAAGAGGCAATGACCCACATCGCTCGGCTCGTGGCCGCTGAGCTGAGCAGCACGCAGTGCCAATACAGACACACAGACCTTCCCTGCAGGGTCCCAAGGGGAAGCAGGCAATCGCAGGTGGCGTGGAAGCTGCTAGGACCCGGGGAGCCATCCAGGAGGTGGTAACCAGGCACCAGGAGCTGTGACAGGCGTATGGCCCGCAGTGCAGGGGTTGGGCAGGCAAGTGGCCCAGAGATGCTGAGAGGCCAGGCCGTGGGGTCCTTGAATTCCCGCTGGGGACCCGGCCTGTGTCCTAGAGCACGAGCTGTGGAGGGGTCTGAGCAGGGAAGTGCCATGAAAAAGCCACCCTGGCTTCTGGGGACAGAACGGATAGGAAGGGGCAAGCTGTAGGTGGCTGTGTCAGGGATGTAGGTGGGAGATGTTGGCAGGTCCCATGGGTGACGGCGGTGGATGCAGAGAGAAGGGGCACACTTGTCAGATATCAGGAGGCAGTGTCGGGGGCCTTGCAGGTGGAGTGGCGCGGCTCTCGGGCTGAGGGTGTATTCTCTGGGGCCGGCCTCCCACCTGGGGCCGCCGGGCGCCACCACACAGGGATTCTGCCGGGGTGGAGCGGGGAAGGAGTGAGGGGGACCGAGTGACGACACCCGTTACAAGGCCTGGGCCCCCAGCCTGAGTTCCCACTCAGTTCTCAAAGCCTGGCAGCCAGCCTTCCCCCCGGGCCGCAGACTGAAAAAGCGTGTCAGGAAAATGACCCCACTCGAGAGGATGGACCGAAAACACGACAACATCAGGGGCTCCCCGTGCAATGGCCCAGCAGGGCATAGTGTGACGAAGGAGGTCAGGAAGCCGCATCCGCACACCCAGGTCCAACCAGCTTCGTAGTCTGCTCTCAAGGGGGCAGACGTCTGAGACGACTCCTGAGAAAGATCTCCGTACAAAAGGGGGGAGGTCGGAAAAAGCAACTGGGGGGAAGAATCAACTTGGAAAAAGCCAGCACTGCGCAGAGAAGTCCCCCAAATGTGTACTGATAGCCCCAGATTGATAAAGGAAGAATAGGAAGCTATTGGGGCGCCCGGGGGGCTCCGTGGTGGAGCGTCTGCCATCGGCCCAGGACATGACCCTGGGGTCCCGGGATCGAGTCCCATGTCGGACTCCCTGCGTGGAGCCTGCTTCTCCCTCCTCCTGTGTCTCTGCCTCTGTCTCTGGGTCTCTCATGAATAAATAAATAAAATGCTTTTAAAAATCTGAAAGGGGCGCGTGCTGAGGAGGAGCCGCCGCCTGCCCCGGAGCAGCCCCGGGCCCGCCCACCCGCGTCCAGATTTTTTAAAACTCCAACGTCTAATGGTTATGAAGACCACGTGGCCGAAGCCTGCGGGGATGATATCGGGAGAACGAATTTAACTGTCAACTACCGCCCTCGAGGCGTGACCCAGGATGAGGCACGGAGTCCGTTCAGCAGCATTGGTGACATGACCCTGCAGAACCCACTCGGGGTAAGGCAGAGGGCACAGCCCGGCCACCACGCCGTGAGCCATGTGACCGCAGGGGCCGAGAGCAACCACACCGAATGGCCTGCGGCTCCAGTCGAAAGCCATCAAGGTGTCGTCCGCACCCCGAGCTTGGAAGTCATCAAAGACGCCAACCTGCGCAGCGGTGGGCTCCCGCAGACCGTGACCCGGACGGGGAGGGCGTGCTCCCTCGGTTCGGGGGAGCCACCAACTCCCGGGGCCTTGCGGATCAGACCACAGGTTTGTCCAGAGGGGTTGCGTTTATCTGGTTCGACACACGGTCGGAGGCGGAAGGGGCAAGTACCAGTCTCAATGGTCATAAACCCCCAGGTTCCTCTGAGCCCACTACAGTGAGGTTTGGGCCAACCCCAACCGGAACCAACCCGTGGCACTGCTCTCCCAGCGGTACCGCTCGCCCGCCAGGCGGTTCGGAGGCCCGGTTCGCCGCCAGGCGCAGAGATTCAGGTTCTCCCCTGTGGGTGTAGATCACGAGTGGGCTTTCTGGTGTCAGTGTCCTGGGCGACGCATCTTCGGGCTGGTGCATCTTCATCTACAACCTCGGGCGGGACACCCATGAGGGGATCCTCTGGCAGATGTTTGGCCCCTTTGGGGCGGTCACCAATGTGAAAGTGATTCGCGACTTCAGCACCAACAAGCGCAAAGGCTTTGGCTTTGTGACCATGACAAACCATGAAGAAGCCGCCATGGCCGTAGCAAGTCTGAACAGCTCCCGCCTGGGGGACAAAATCCTATAGCTTTCCTGCAAAACCAACAAGTCCCACAATAACTTGCTTATGCTTTTTTTTTTTTGTATGGAATAGATAATTAAGAGTGAAGAAGTTAAAACTTTTTTGTTAGTGTACAACTCATTTTGCACCAATTTTCACAAGTGTTTGTCTTAGTCTAAATGAGAAGTGAAAAGGTTTTTATACTCGGGGATGCAACCTACATGTTCAAATGTTTGAAATCCCACCATGTTAAACCAATGTAAGTTTCTTAAGTTATTTCCTTTAAAATATATATTAAACAGAAATCTAAGTAGACCGCATTGACTAACCAGTCCCTCGGGATGGTGGTGAACCTGAAGCATGCTTTAACTTCTAAGACTAACACTCGTTTCATTTGGTGTCTCCACACACTGGATAAAAAACACAAAAAACAAACAACAACAACAAAAAACAACAAAAAAGGCATGACCTTTTAGTTTTAGTTTTCAAACGAAAGATGTTAGGCAGATGCTGAGTGTGCGTTTTCTCAACTGCTTCAACATTTTAAGCGATTTCGGCTTTAGTTGACAGGAAATTGCTTTCCCAAGCAGGTGCCATTGCCACCTCCTGCTCACTCAGCCCCGGGGCTCTGCAGGGGTCCTGGCAGTGGCAGCAGGCCGTCCAACGGGGGGCCGCCACCGGGGAGGGGCCGTACGCCAGGCCCTCCAGAGAAGGGCACCCACGGGTTTCATAAGCCCAGGCGCCAATGGGAACGGACCAAAGAGTTTCAGGGAAACTCCAGTATATTCCAGAGTCAGACCTAACTCCAGGGCATGCCTGAAGATGTGCTGCTCCTCTGACATCCCGGATTTCTGTGCACACGTTGCATGCACGGTGCCCCGCACACCGGGCGCTGGTGTTCCCAACCATTTCTCCACTTTCCAAGAGCAGTTCACATAGCTCGAATGCCTAAGATTGCTCTATATTTTAAGAACACAGAAACAGGGCAGCCCAGGTGGCTCAGCGGTTTAGCGCCGCCTTCAGCCCAGGGCCTGATCCTGGGGACCCGGGATCGAGTCCCACATCGGTCTCCCTGCAGGGAGCCTACTTCTCCCTCTGCCTGTGTCTCTGCCTCTCTGTGTGTCTCTCATTAATAAATAAATAAAATCTTTAAAAAATAATCACAGAAACATTTGAGCATTGTATTTCTCACATCCCTTCTCATGAGCGCTAGACTTGTTTCCATTTTAGTCAGATTTTGTTTTGAAACTTTGCTTTCATATCAACACTCAGCAGAAAAGTACTCACTTCTTGCCAGTTATCTATTAACAACAACAACAAAAAAAAAACAACTTTGATTTGTAGCTTTAAAGATTAACCCTCCCAAGTTCTCTGCATAACTGCCTTGACATTTTGGGTTGTTCTGTTAATTTTCTTTTGCTTTTTTGTGTTTTTTGTTTGTTTTTACTTTTGCATTTAAGACCATTAAATTTTATTTTGTTCTGCTCGGAAAAAAATAAAAAAAATAAAAATAAAAATCTGAAAGGAAAATATCTCCAATTTAGAATCCTATACCCAGCCTAACTATCAAAGTCAAGGGAGCAGAATAAACACATTTTCAACCAATCGGGTCTCAAAACGCTGCCCACCTCAGGGCCCCTCATCATCAGGGAGCTACTAGAGCAGTGCTTTGGAATCTTGCCGTCAGATCTTCACGTCAAAGCCACCGTGTGGCACTTCATAAAGAAGAGCCTCTGGGCTGCAGTAGGTCAGTGGGGCAAGTGTCTGGGGCTGGGGCTGGGCCTCAGCATTCTCAAGCGGCCTGGGTGTTCCAAGTCAGAGCCCAGGAGGCGCTCCACTTTGCCAGAGGTGCCCCAGCTGCACAAGCCAGAGCACCCAGACAGAGGAAAGCAGGGTGTCAGGAGACAGGAGCTCTGGCAGGGAATTGAGGGGAAGGGAGTCCCCAGGAAGATGGCACAGGGAGCGCCCCGTGCAGCCGCGGGCAGGTGGTGTGGGCCAGTGTCCAGACCGGAGCACAGCTAGGGCTCCGAAAGCCACGCCACCGAGAGACCCTGGCAGTCAAGCATCTGGCACGGATGAAAGGGGAGAGCAGGCGTGGACAACAAATGGGCCAAGAGTTTGGGGCTGAGTAGTGACAGAGACACTAAGCCAAAGAAACAAAAACCAATGGAGGTAGTTGTTTATTCCAGGGAAGATGGAAGGTAGGAAGCTGCGGGGGTGCGGGGAGGACTCGCGGGGTGTTTCTTCTCAACTCTCCACTTGGAGCAGCGAACAGTCACGTAGAAGTAGATACTCAAAATGACAGTACAGGAGGAGGAGGGGCAGGTGGTGCGTGTGTGCACGCACTTACGCACATGCATGTGTCCTTGCACACCTACGTGTGAACAATGGGGTTCGGGTATGGGGTGGGAATGAAAACTGAATCGTGGGGGCTGCTACTTCCCAAGAAGCAGCAATCTAAACACGTCAGTTAGAGACACAGGTCAACGGCAAAGGATTTACCTGGGGAGTCAAAGGTCCTGCCTCTGGGGACCCGTGGGGACAGGGGCTTCTGACTGTGTCAACTTAGGCCCTAGCCACAGCCGACCCTGACCCTGACGTCAGCGCAGTTCTTCCATAAAGGGGCAGAGAGCAAACACCTCACACGAGGCTGACTGCATAACCTGTAGCGCCCGGCGCCAGGCGAGACTGTGGGACAACGGGTGTTAAACCCAGCGGGGGGCCCTTCCGTGGGCGCCCTCTGTGGCCGCTCGGGTCACATGCCCACGGAACCCACCGGACTTCAGGCAAAGAATATTTACTCAGCGCATCAGGAGCTGGGCCCACAGCTTCGGGGCCACAGGCGGGGCGGCCCCCTGCACAGGCCAGTCCAGGACCCAAAACTCCCACCCAGGCGCTGGGGATGTGCGGGGCCGGGGCCAGGGCCAGTGGTTCTGGGGGTGTGTGCGACCTGCGTGTAGGGGGCGCAGGCCAAGGACGGCAGCAGCCGGCCCCCCGCGGTCCGAAGGCCAGGATGCCTGCCGAGAAACACCTGCGGGCAACCAGGCTGCGTTCTGGGCTCCCCCTCCCGGGGCGCAGGGTGCAGGAGGCCCTGCCGGGCCGTGGGTGCGTGTCAGCCTGCCCTGGGGGGGGGCGCTGGGACTTTCCACCCCAGGCTCCTGGGACCGGAGGCGGTGCCGCCCACCCTTCCTGCCCAGGAACTTTCTCTCCTGACCTGCCCAAACCTCAGCTCCAACTGTCAACCCGCCCACGCTCCCCCTCCCTTGGCAGCCTGTCCCCTTGGCACCATGCAGGCCGCTGGCCTGCGGGCCCTGGGAACATTCCTGACCTTTGCTTTGGTTTCCTCCAGCTCCTGGCAGCCCCAGAGCCTGAGCCCCATTGTTCTCAGTGCGCTCTCCCCCACCCCCCCACCCCCGTGCGCCCTCATCTCCTGGGGCCCCCTGCAGCCCCCCCAGGCTGCACCCCATCAGGAGAGCATCTGCCGGAGCCCGGGGTGGGGGGGGTGGCCCTTCCTGTCCCCCTTCCTGGACCCAGGGTGGCCTTGAGCAAGGCCGCCCCACCCCCCAGGATATGCAAGATGATTCCCACTTCCAGCCTCCCTGGGGGCAGAGGGAGGGGACGGAGGCCAGAGGGAGGGAGCTCCAGCTCCAGGGAAAGTGTCGTGGGTGGACGTGCAGGTGCCACCGCGCGGAGGGGGGGGGGCGGGGGGACGCCGACCGCCCACATAGCACAGCCCTGGTCACAGCATTTCACCAGCTCTGTCTGTGGGCTGGGAAGGGGCTGGGGCAGGGGCCTGCGGCCCTCTGTGGGCTGGGATCCCCTGGGGGTGCCCGGCCCTGCTTCCCGGTGGCCCCAGGCAGGAGCTACAGCCCTGGAGGTGGCTGTGGCCTGCGCTCCTGTGCCACCCCTGCCTCCGGCCTGACGCCTCCGGGCCCGAGCTCTCAGCCACAGAGCATCGCAGGTGCTGCCCGTTTGGGGCCAGACAGACGCCGGCCATCAGGGCCCTGCCCTGTGCTACCCCCACCTGGGTGTGGGCCCCGCTCCGACCTCCCCAGGAGCTGGTGGCCCGGGGTGGCGTCCCCATCCCTCTGAGCCTCACGGCCCGTGGAGAGGGCAGCGCAGCCCCGAGCACCTGGAGGGGGGCACCCTGCCCTGGGCTCGCTGGGCCCCCACGTAGGCACTGACGGGCCCCCATCCTAACTGCTGCCCGGTCCCACTCCCACGGGAACCACGGAGCATCGCAAGAGTCCAGATGCACCCGGCGCCGGGGGCCCGGGCCGTGGGAAGCACACTCACATCCCGCCCCCACCCTGCGGCCTGGCACCCGGCACCCGGCACCCAGCACCCACTTGTTCCCTTTGAACCTGTCCTTGCAAATAGTGTGACCTGGGCCCGTGTCCAGGGCCCCCAGTGCTTACGAGGAACAGGTGGGAGGAACACGGAGGCCTGGTCCCTGACGACAGCCCCACGGCCCCGGGGCAGGGGGAGGCCAGGCCGTGGGCCCTTCCGCCTCTCCCTTCACAGAGGAAGCAATCGGCGGGAAGCTGAGCAGCGTTTCCTTCCTTTCACACCGGCCCCTCGGCCCCTGGAGGCGCTGACAACCGGTGGGCCTGCTGGGCGCGCTTCCCCGGGAGCGGCCGTCCTGGTCGGCGCCCTCCTGGCACCCCGTCCCACGAGGGCTGGGGGGCCGGAGCCCCGTCGGAGGAGGGAGGGCTGGGGGGACTGGGCTTGGTGGCCTGAGAGCAGACCTGAGTCACCTGTGTCCCCAGCCCACCGACCACCTGCCCCCGTCTCCAACCCATCCCACCCCCCACGCCCACCCTGCACTGAGCCGGTGCGACCGTGAGCGGGCCCCCCACCCCCGACGGGCACTGGGGGGGGTAGGTCGCGCCGCTCACCCCAGATCCATATGAACGCCGGGAGCCATGGGGGTGGCTCTGCGTGCCCTCGGCTGTGTGACCGGGGCGGCTGCTGAGCCTCGGGCTCCTCCACCACGCGGGCTGTTGGGAGCATCGCCAACATTGGGAAGGGGACAGCTGAGATGGGCCCGGGGAGGGACCCCCGGCTCCAGCCCTGGGCCCAGACTGGGGGTCCGGTTCTGACGCCACCGCCCGTGTCCAGCGGGGCCCCGGAGGGGTGCTCCCTGGCTGCCGCGGGCCCCCTGGGCTCCGACCGGAGCGGGGCGCCCTGCGTGCTGGCCACCTACCCTAGGGCCAGCCTGAGGACCCGCACCGGGCCCCCTCAGGCGAAAGTCCAGGCCCAGGGGCATCCGTCTTCTCTGACTTGGGCCAGGTCAGCCTCATGTAGGCTCCACTGTCAGTTCACCTGCTCCCAAAAACTGCAGCCACTGCCGGGCCAGCTGGAAACTTCCGGAAGGACTGCCCCTATCGCCCCTCTCATGCTAAGGGGTCGATGGCAAGAAATGCTCCTGCCGAGCCCCGGGTCTCCCGCCTGCCACGGGCCAGGCCGGGAGCGTCCTGTGGCGCCCGGTCCGGGCTGGGGGGGGGTGGGGGGCTCCCGAGGGAGCCTGGCACGTGGTCCCATTAAGCCTCACCGGCGGCCCAGCAGGTGAGGAAATGGGGGATGCCGTGGATGGGCAACCGGGTTCCCAGGAGACCCTGTCCGGCGGGACTGGGACTCGGCTCCCGCACGTGACCGCCCAGAGGTCAGGTGGCCCTTACCGTCTGCCGGGGTCCCCGCTGGGGTCCTCAGCCTCTGCCGTCCAGGCCCCAGGGGGCCGAGGGCTGGGCGGATCCGAGCCCCCGCTCCCTGCGGCCTGCGCCGAGGCCCCCAGCAGCCCCAAGCCCAGGGGCCCCCCGAGGCCGAGCAGCAGCGTCAGGATCATCCGGGCGGCGGCGGCTGCACCAACTGCTGCTGACCGTGACGTCGTCTTCGACTTAAGTCTCAGAAGGAAAAGAAAGCAGAGAGACAACAAAGAGAGGAAGTGGCCTGGGCCGGCCCACCGGGCGAGCCCTGTCCGGCCCCCCCCCGCCCCCCACGGCAGCCAACTACCCAGGCCGGTTCCGTGCCTCGACAGGACTCGGGTCAGGGACACGGGAGGTGTGGGGCGCAGGAGGCGGCCGCAGCACATGCGTCCCCGGGAGCCAGGAGAGGAGCACGGGGCGGAGCGGGGCCACGGGAAGGGGGTCAGTGGCCGGGAGCCTGCTGCCCGTCCCCGCTGGTGGCCGGGACACGGGGGGCACCTCAGGCCTACTCCGCGCCCTTTGCCCCAGGCTGTGGGAGCCAGCAGGTGGTGGAGACAGACAGGGATGGGGTGTCCGGGGTGGGCGTCGGAGGTGGCACTGGGGGCCGGAGGCCGGGCCACGGGGAGCCCTCCTTGCACCCTCTGCTGGATCCTGGGGGGTAGGTGACCGCGGCACTGGTGACTCACCGAGCAGCCCAGGCTGGTCCTGCGGGAGGTTGGCCAGTGTTGCCTGACCGGCCCGAGGACCCTGACCCCCGCCCTACCTGGGACGCTGGTAGCAAAGCCACCTCCCCTCTGAGCACCTCTGTCCCTGGGGGGCAGACACTGGCCCCGGGCCTGCCAGCTCCAGGCAGGGGGGTGGGTGGGGGATGCATAAGGGCCGGTGAGGGACGAGCCGCCCAGCCCCCCCGCCCCCTCCCCCCCTGCTCCCAGCAGCCCCGCCGCCGCCGCCGCATCATCAATATTTCACGGGCGTCAATAAGAGGCGGTGGCGGGGAGGCGGCTGCAGCAGTGCTGGCACCAGCTCCGGCCACCGCTCCCCGCGACACTCAGCCTCCTGCCCTGCCCACACCATGGACGTCTTCAAGAAAGGCTTCTCCATAGCCAAGGAGGGCGTGGTGGGCGCTGTGGAGAAGACCAAGCAGGGGGTGACGGAGGCGGCTGAGAAGACCAAGGAGGGGGTCCTGTATGTGGGTGAGTGCGGCAGAGGCAGGGCGTGGCAGGGCAGCCCTGGGGCTCAGCCTGAGCCCCCAGCCCCAGGGAGGCATGGGGGGGACCCGGCTGTTGGAGCAGGGTGCCAGGCCCTGGAGCCCCCGTCCCCTGTACCCCAGCCCTAGTGTCCCCCGTCTCTGCTCTGCCCCTCTGCCCCCCAGGGTCCCTGGGGCAGGACAGCGAGAGGGCAGGCAGCCCGCAGACACGCCTGTCTGTGCACACACACGTGCAAGGGGGCACGGATGCAACCCAGGTCCCTGCCCCAGCACCCCCTTCAGGCTCCATGAGAAGCCTCTGTGGGCCGAGCCGGCAGGTGCTCAGCACCCAGGGACCCACCCTGTGGGGGGGCAGGGGGAGGAGCCCGAGCCCCGGGGTCCTGGGCAGCCACCCACCCACTCGGAAGCTGGTGACTCAGCTCTGTCCTGCGCCACTTCCTGGCAAGCTTGGCCTCTGGCAGCCCCCTGCCCGTCGCCCCTGCCCGGCGGCCACTTCCCATCCATCCCCTTCCTCCAGATGCGGCAGGAAGCAGCCTTTGAAGGGACTGCCGCTGACCCCACAGCTTGCCCAGCTGTTCTGTTTGCCCTGACGCCCCCGTTTCCTCCCCAGGAGCCAAGACCAAGGAGAATGTGGTGCAGAGCGTAACCTCAGGTGAGGAGCCTGGGACAGGGGCCGCAGGGCCAGGACCTCCAGGGGCCCCGGCTGGTCCTGAAGCCCCCAGCCCAGGGTCCTTACCCGCAGCTGGGACCCAGAGCCCTGCAGGGCCTCCTGCTGCCCCAGGGCTTCTCTGGGGTCACGGGGGTGGCCCAGGGCCTCCAGTTCTGAGCACTTGGCCGGCCAGGCCCCAGCTGGGGGAAGGGCGGGGCGCAGGAGGACAGGGCCCAGCCACAGCCACGTCCCCTTGCAGTGGCCGAGAAGACCAAGGAGCAGGCCAACGCTGTGAGTGAGGCCGTGGTCACCAGCATCAACACGGTGGCAGTCAAGACAGTGGAGGAAGCGGAGAACATCGCCATCACCTCCGGCGTGGTGCGAAAGGTGGGTCCCCGCCCCAGCTGGCCCCTCCCGGGAGGCTCAGGAGCAGCCCCACAGCCCCCCCCCACCTCCAGGGAAGCGCGGGTGGGGGCACCGCGGGACCTTCAGGCCCCTGGGTGTGGCTGCTGCAAAGTGAGGCTCCTCCCACGTGCTCCTGGCCTCTGCGATGGGGTGATGGGGCGCAGCTCACCAGGGCGAGCAGGGTCCCCCAGCCTCCTGGGTGGCACTTCCCCGGCCACCGGGCTGCAGGGGGTAGGGGGGGAGCGCCCCCTCGGGACCCCGCCCTGCACCTCCTTGCCCACGGGTGCGGGTGCAAGTGCAGGTGCGGGTGCAGGTGCCGAGGCACTGCGGGGGCGGTGCAGGGCAGCCTGGGGTGGGTGGCCAGCTGGCCAAGCAGGCTCAGCTTGGAGCACTTCACACTTATTAACTCGTTTAATCCAAAAAAATCCCCGGGGACAGGGCGTGGCTGTGAGGTGGGGCGGCGAGGGCCTGGCTGCGGGGCGGGGAGCTCCGGTGACCGAGCATTGGGGACCCCGGCTTCGGGGGAGTGCGGGGCCCTGGGCGCCCACCCTCAGGACCAGCCCAGGGCCCCATGTCCTCTGAGCGGCCCGCCCCTCGCACCCTGGTGACCCCCGTGGCCCCGGTGACCCTGTGCCTACATGGGGGGTGGGAGCTCCAGGCAGGGGGGCGCCCCAGGAAACTTCCTCCTGGATGGCCCTGAGCACCCAGCAGGCTGGTGACTATCGGACCATCATCTGTGCCTCTGGGCACCACCCGAAGGTACTCCGGGACCCAGGCCTGTCCGACCCCCAACCCCCAGCTAGGGAGGCCCTGGGGTGTGGCGAGGGCCTGGAACGAGGGCTGGTGAGTACTGGGGGGCGCCCCGAGGGAGACATTCCCTGGTGACACCTAAAAACCAGTCGGATGCCCACCCAGTGAGCCTCGGGGGTGCAGCACCACCTGACAGCTCTCCATCGGCCGGCCTCAGGTGCCACAGGGCAGCGGGACAAGGCAGGTGGCCGCCACCCTTTGCCCAAAGGCCTGCCCCACGGCTGGCACAGTCTGGTGTCCTTTAAAGCCCCTCGGGGGCTAAGACTGGGATCCAGGCTGATTACCCCGGCTGGCGCTACGTGCAGCTGTGCCCCACCGCCCCCCGGGGCAGCCCACCTTAGGTGAGTATGCGGCTGGGGCAAGGGAGCAGGACGCAGGCAGTGGGAGGACTGGGTAACCCCTGCTGGCCCCCCGCGGCCCCGCTGAGCCCAGAGCCCATCTAGGAGGCAGGGAGAGAGAAGGGTGCTGTCGGGCTAGGGATGCGCCTGGAGCAAGCCAAACCTGATCCCTGCAGGCCCCATCGTCTGGGCTCCAAGGCCTTGATCCAGGTGCTCAGCCTCCCTGGCCCCATGAACGGAGATGACATACCCCTCCTCCGAGGGTCACTTAGGGGGCAGTCGGACAAGGGTGTACGATCCTGTGACTCAGCGATGCTGAGGGTGAGGCCAGGCAGGCTGAGCTAGGGTTTCAGGGCTATGCCCACCCACCGCACCCCACTGCACCGCACCCCACCCCACCGCACCCACTCCACAGGACCGTGCGCTGCCCAGGAGCCTGCGGGGAGCGAAGCTGGGCTGCAGGGCACTTGGCGCCCCTGCGGTGGCCCCCCAGGAGGCGCTGTCGCTCCCGGGGTCAGATGGGCCTCATACTCCGTCACCTCCCGCCCTCTACCAGCCACGGCGTTCGAGCCCTGGTTGTGGCCGGCCTCCACACAGCCCACATGCTCCCCTTTGCCCCCCGCAGGAGGACCTAGAACAACCTGCGGCCCCCCAGGAGGACAAGGCAGCCAGAGTGCAAGAGGAAGTGGCTGAGGAGGCAAGTGCTGGGCTCCCAGAGGGCCCTGGGCCTGCTTCCCCGCCGGGCCCCAGAGCGCTCGGGGCAGCCGCATGAGGTCCCCCCAGGAATGACCCCCGGCCCCGTCCACGCGGGGTGGCCACGTCGGGCTGTGTGTGAGGGTCACTGTCTCCCCCCAGGCCAAGAGTGGAGGAGACTAAGGCACGCAAGTCAGCCGCGGAGGCCCCAGGGAGCAGCCCTCCGCCTCGGGCCACCCTCCCTCAGAGCGCCCAGCCCTGGAGCGAGACCTGGGTGCCCGTGTCCCTGCGCCCACACCCAGCGCCCCACAGGCCTGTCCGCCCAAGCTGCCTCTGACACCTTCCCCTCCGCCCCCTCCCTCCCTCGAGGCCTCCGACCCCCGGCCCCTATGACCCCACAGATGCTGCTGTGAATTCAAATAAATTCCAACTAGAACTCAAGCCCTCTGCGCCGGCCTCCCGGGCCTGGGCCCCCTCGGTGCGGCCGCACCCGGATCGGGAGCTGGGCAGCCTGCCGGGGCTCTGGGAAGCAGGCCTGGGGCCAGGTGCCCCGCGGGCAGACCCTGGGCATTTCGGGAACCTCCTGAGAATAGGCACCCTAGAGGCAACGGGGAGCCCACACAGTTGTGTTTTTACGTGGAGGGAGTGGCCCCCTGTGGCTCCCGCAGACAGCCCGGCGCTGTGCCCCGAGCCCACGGTAACCAGAGCCGCGCAGCTAGGCCCGTGGCAAGGCCTCTGAGCGCTCCTGGCACACGCCTGACCCCATGGCTCCTCCTGCCGGGCCCCAGCCAGCCTGGGCTGGGCTTCCTCGTCCGTCACCAGAAGTCGTGTCCAGGATCATTAGAAGAGAGGACCTCTGAGATGCAGGAACACAAGCCTCCACCTTGAAAGTAGTAAAAATGAGCCCCTCCCAGGTCTGAGCACTTCACCTAATTTAATCCTCAGGACAAACTGTTGGTATGACCCCAATTTCCCCAAGAATGAACTGAGGAACAGAGGAACAGAGAGGTTAAATAACTTGTTTGAGACCACAGAGCAAGGCAGCCTGGGCCTGGGCAGACGCCAAGGTTGCCTGCTTCCAGAGCCGCCCAGTTAACTCCCATGCTCTGCTACAGCCACCCTGACGGTGTGGACTGGCGTGCTTATGGCAGATGCCACCCCTGCCAGGGTTTCAAAACAACCTGGGGACCAGGCTGGCAGGTGCCCTATATGAAGTGCTATGGGCATTGTGCCCGGGGTCCTGTTCAGAGGCAGCCGAGGGGCTCCTTCCCCTTTGGCACCCAGTCGCTCTGGGCTCATCTAGGCGACTTGCCCCAAGCCTCCAGCCAGAGCTGAGTCCACGCCTGCATTCAGCCACTAGGGAGACCACCCCTTTGACATCCTGCCTCAGTGGTGGCAAGCAGGGGTCAAGGCCAGCCCTGGTGACTGGAAGCCAGGCAAGCACAGCTGAGCAGGGTTGTCTCCCAGCCTGCTGGCCACGGGCATCCGCGGCTGAGGAGGCAGAAAGGAGCAGAGGGCTGCTGTCCCCCCAGGCCCCCAAATCCCACCGTGGGAGGAGTGAAGGGTCTGGAAGAGCTTCAGGGCAGTCGGGGTGGGTACTGCTCCTAGGTGAGCACACAAGCAGGCCCGTGCATGCCTGGGAGCGTCCACCTGGGGCCTGGGTGTGCCTGAGAGTTCTTTGAACTGTAAGACTGTAAGAAGAAGAGAGGAGGGGCAAGACCAAGAAGGTGACTGGCGGGGGGGGGGCGGGGGGGGGGGGACACCTAGACCCAGCCCCTGTGGACAGTGCACCACTAGGCTCCCAGGGCCATCTGCTTCTGCTGAAGGAACCTAGAAGGGTGCCTGGTGCTTAACTCCTCCCCTGCACACCTACTCAGGGCCCGTTCCTGGGCTCAAATGCCAACCATCTATGTGTGCCCCGTCCTGGAAGCCTGTAACCCACCCCATGGCACCTGCAGTGCTCTTAGCCTTTAAAACCCCGTGGGTGTGGGGCCTGGGTGCCTCAGTGGTTGAGCCATGGGTTGGCTTCCACCATAGGCATGGAGCCTATGTTAAGAAAAAAAAAAAAAAAAGGACCCCTACTATGTGCTGTGGGCTCCTGTGGCTGTGCCCGACTTTCCTTGAGGAACACCTGGTCCCCCCGTACCCCTCTTCTTACATGAGGAGCCCGGGGTGAATGGCCCAGTGGAAGGACCCCGCCCCCCACCGCCGAGTGTGGGGCATCCTCCAGCCCCTTTAACCCTCCCAGTAGCACTTTGGGGAGACTGTCTCCTCTGTCTGCCCATCAAGGATGGGGTACACTGAGGCTGGGAGAGAGGGACTTGCCGTGGGGGGTATGTGAACCCAAGTAGTGTGACTACGGTGCCTACCGCCTGAGCCGCTGGGCCGGCCCTATTCCCGCCCCCTCCTCCCCCGCGTTAGAGCCCGCGGGAGCGGACCGTAGGCGGGGCCTGCAGACGGGGGGGGGGGGTGGGGGGGGTGGGGAGCGTCGGGGAGCGAGCTCCGCAGGGCTCTGCGGCTTCCGCACAGGTGGTCACCGCTTCTGCAGCGCGCCCGGGGGAGGGGACCTCAGGTACCCGAGGCTCGTCCCGCCCAGCTCGCAGGCCCCTGGGGACCCGCGATGGAGACCCCGGCCAGGGCTCCGGGCGCCGCCGGGACCTGCCCCCTCCCCGCCCTGCCTGCTGCGGCGGGTCTGCGGGGGTGTCTGCGGGGGGAGGTCTGCGGGCGGGCCGGGTGGGGGGTGGGTCTGCGGGCGGCGCTGCGGGGTCCCCGCGGGCAGTGCGCATCGCCGCTGGGCCGCTGCCGGGCTTTGGGTCCACACCCAGCGACCGGATTCCAGGCCCCGCCTTGGGACGTTGGGTGGGGCCGCGCTCGCCCCCGTGCCTCAGTTTCTCCCTACACACCAGCACCGCCCACTTCCCGAGGTTGCCTGGAGCCGGGGCCGCGCTCAGCAGCCGCTCCTGCGGGATCCCAGCCTCGAGGCTGCGGCCACCGCATCCTGGGGGTCAGGCCGCGGGCGCCCCGCTACTCCAGCCCCTCTCTGCACCCCCGCCCCACCCCTGCACCCCTCGGCCCCTCCAGACCCGGTGGGGCCGCCGCCCGGGCCGGATGCGCAGGGAGGGGAGGGTTGAGGGGGGGCTGGAGCGCGGCCCAGTCCTCCGGGGCGGGTCTGCTGGGAACCGCCCCGTACCCCCGCTCCCCCCTGCCCCCCCACTCCCCCCCACCGCGCGGGGCGGGCCCTCGGGCACCTTATAAAGCTGCGCTGCGCGGGGCCCAGGGCGACCGGCTCCAGCACCCAGCGCCCTCCCGGAGCGGAGCCCTGGCCATGGCCGGCAAGGGCCTGCAGGACCTGAAGCAGCACGTGCAGGGGGCGGCCCAGGAGGCGGGTGAGGACGCCCGGCTGCGGGCCCAAGGCGGTTGGGGGGGGCCCTGCCCAGGGGCCCGGGCTGGACAGGGTGCCTTCCGTGGGGAAACAGGGTACCCCAGGAGTTCCGCGGACGGGCATCGCTGGGAGCCGGGGCGGAGGCTGCACGGGGCACCGGCCCACCCCATCCGGAGCGCCCCCGGTTCCTAGGGGAGGGCGAAGGCCCGGGGGGAGCGCCTGGCACCCCAGAACCATCTCTGCCCCCGACTCTGCGAGGCGCACTGGACCCGATGGAGTGGTGGCAGCGGCCCAACCCCGGCCTTGTCCTGTCCCCCACCCGTTTCCTTCCATGTCCTCACCCCGAGGGCCTTCCTCCCCTCGCCCCAGAGGGCAGGTCCCCAGCCTTGTTTCTCCACCTCCAGCTCTTTCCTCCTCAGGCCTGAGGTTCCGTGGCTGCAGGGGGGCTGGGGGGGGCGGCGGGCTGGGGGTAGGGAAGGTGAGGAGCCCGCCCCCCCCCCCCCCCAGCTGCTCCTCCAGTCCCAGGTCAGCCTCCCTCTGGACACCAGTTCCCAGTGTGTCCGGCCCATGTCCCAGTCAACAGATGACACCCAAACTAACTCCCTCCTTCACCAGGGCCCCAGTTGCTGAGGGGCCCCCTCAGCACTGAGGGAACCCCACAGTCGCTCCCCTGGAACCAAAGTGCTACCAGGAAGCCAGTGTACAAGGCCCTTCCTTCCCGGCCTCACCTTCCCCATCTGTGGCCCAGACTGGTTCTGTCACATAGGCCAGGTGGGGAGGCTTTGGGAGCCAGACCCAGGGCCTGCCTGACGCGCCCCCACCCCCCACCCCCCGGCCCAGAGTCTGAGTAAAGCAGGTTCTTTCCTGTTCAGCAAAAAGGATGAGTCAGAGCTCTGGAGGCCTGAGCCACTTGTCTGCTCACCCAGCAGGTGGGACCCACTTGAGCCCCTGGAAACCCTGTTCACCACAGGCAGGAACTCGGGTCCAGAGGATATGGCCTGACCTTGGAAGCGTCACCTCTTCTCCGGATTTCATCTCCTAATGCCTCCAGTTGCCTGCCCACCGAGGCACTAGCATCATTGCTTGTGTGCCCTCTGGGGCAAGGCACGGAGACAGGGGGAGAGGGCCTCGCAGAAGTCGAGTCCCCAAGCACGAAAGGTGGCAACTGAGGCATCTGCATTAGGCTTCTGGGGAGAAACTGTGGAAAAGGGGACAGGGTCCTTCCTGTGCCATGCCCAGGAGCAGCGCCAGCCCAGATTCCAGCTCCAGCCTCCCTTGGGATACTTTTCTCTGCAATCCTGGATTTGGGAAGAGAAGCAGGGCAGAGGGGAGGAGCCCAGAGTTATAAATAACCACCAACACCCCAGAGGCAATGGAAAGGGTGCCTGTGCCTCACGGGCTGGATAGCCTTAGTCAAAGGACTTTACTTCGATGGCATCGGACCCTTGGGCCTGTAGGACAGGCTACTCTAGAGAAAGAACAGATGTGGGGGAGCAGGGGTGGGGCCCTGTGGTCAGCATTGTGGCGACAGGGTCTAAAGGCCTCATCTCTCTGTTCCAGTGACTGCGGCAGGAGCGTCGGCCCAGCAAGTGGTGGATCAGGCCACAGAAGCAGGACAGAAAGGTCTGGCGGGCTGGTGGGCAGGAGGGTGGGCGCCCCAGCACAATCCCCACCCTGTGCAGCCCTCGCCCGGACACCCCTCTGCCCTGAAGGCCCTCTGCCCACACTGCTTCCTGGGGATGGTGACCCAAGCCAGCCCAACCCTCCAGGGCTCTGGTTCCCGGGGCCTGGCTCTCATCTGCTTTCTCCTTTCCTTCCCCAGCCATGGACCAGGTGGCCAAGTCCACCCAGGAAACCATCGACAAGACTGCTAACCAGGCCTCTGAGACTTTCTCAGGTTTTGGGAAAAAATTAGGCTTCAAGTAATGCCAGAGGGAGACATGGATGACTGGCCTCCAGGCCCTGAGCTGCGGCGAGCCTTTGGCCTGCTGCCCTATTAAAGCCCTGGTTCCTACCTCGTGTCCGCTTCATGCCTCTCCACAAGCTGGGCCCAGCCCTCTGTGCCTAGAGCTGAGCCCCCGTATCCAGAAACCCCGCCCGGACAGCCAGAACTCAGGCCGACAGTGTCCAAGGGTCTTTGCCCAAGGTCTCAACTGCAAATACAGAGGTACGCGTGCCTCCCGCTGCCATCTGGGGCCACCCTGTCCCCCATTCCCCAACGGCTCCCCCCACTCCGGGAACCCCACCCTCCTAGGAGGGGACACCAGGGCCCCTCGGGCTCGAAGGGCTCAGCTCAGGGGGGAGGGGGGCGAGGGGCTGCAAGGGCAGGGGCTTCGGGAACTGCTCCCTGGACCTGGGCCTGGAGGCTGGGAGCACAGGCTGGCAGGACCTCGGGTCGCGGGGCCCTGGGGACGACGCGGAGTCGCAGGAGCAGGACTTCAGCACCCCCACTCCCCCCGCGGGGTGTTTACACACCGACCCCACCCGGCGGTGAGTCACCGCCAGGCCGGGAGGCTGAGCGCGCCCGAGCAGCCGCGCCCCATTGGGGGGGGGGGAAACAGGCTGAGGGAGCCCCGCCCACGACACGCCCCGGGAGCCCGCTGTAGCCCCGCCCACGACACGCCCCGGGGAGCCCCGCCCACCGTACGCCCGGGGTCGGGGCCCCGCCCACAACCCCGTAGCCCCGCCCACGACACGCCCCGGGAGCCCGCTGGAGCCCCGCCCACCACAGGCCCCGGGGCTGGGGCCCCGCCCGCCGCCCGCCCTACAGACCAATGGAGCCCCGCCCACAACCCCGTAGCCCCGCCCACGACACGCCCCGGGAGCCCGCTGGAGCCCCGCCCACAAACCCGCCCACCACAGGGCTCGGGCCGGGGCCCCGCCCACAACCCGTAGCCCCGCCCACGACACGCCCCGGGAGCCCGCTGGAGCCCCGCCCACCACAGGCCCCGGGGCCGGGGCCCCGCCCGCCGCCCGCCCCACAGACCGCTGGAGCCCCGCCCACAAACCCGCCCACCACAGGCCCCGGGGCCGGGCCCCGCCCACAACCCGTAGCCCCGCCCACGACACGCCCCGGGAGCCCGCTGGAGCCCCGCCCACCACAGGCCCCGGGGCCGGGGCCCCGCCCGCCGCCCGCCCCACAGACCGCTGGAGCCCCGCCCACAAACCCGCCCACCACAGGCCCCGGGGCCGGGCCCCGCCCACAACCCGTAGCCCCGCCCACCACACGCCCCGGGAGCCCGCTGGAGCCCCGCCCACAAACCCGCCCTCCACAGGCCTCGGGCCGGGGCCCCGCCCACAACCCGTAGCCCCGCCCACGACACGCCCCGGGAGCCCGCTGGGGCCCCGCCCACAAACCCGCCCACCACAGGCCCCGGGCCGGGCCCCGCCCACAACCCGTAGCCCCGCCCACCACACGCCCCGGGGAGGGGCCGCGGTCCCGACGGCAGGAGGGGTCCGCGGGGCGCGACCCTGGCCCAGCGCCCCTGCCTGGCGCCGCCAGGCCCTCCGTGGGTCCCGCAGCGCCCTGGGGCCTCGGGCCCGCAGGTTGGTTCCCCCGCAGCACCTGCCCACGCAGGCGACGCCGGCCCGGGACGCCCGCCTCCCTGGCTCGGGGCTGCCCGGTGGCCGCCCTCGGGCGCAGCCCTGCTCTACCGGCCCCCGTCCCTGCTCCCGGGACCCCAGGCGGTGGCGGGTCCCCATCGGCGAGGCAGCCTGCCCAGGTCTCCCCCAGGGCCAGCCCGGCCCCACCCCTGGGTCCCTGCTCCCCGCCTAGTGTGCTCCTGAGGCTGCTCCCCGCGGCCCACGGGGAGGCCGGGGGGTCTGCGAGGCTGGGGTCCTTCCAGCGCCTGCGGGAGCCCGCCCCCGGTGGTGCAGGGTCGGGAGAGGTCCTGGGGCCACGAGGGGGGCTGGGTGGCATCGCTCCGGCGGCGTCCCTCCCCTGGTGACCCAGATCCCTCCTGACCCAGGGCTCCGCGGAAACTGCCCCAGGGATGGGGGGGCCCAGCTGCGGCCAAGGAGACCGGGGAGCGCACCTGGGGACCAGGGGGCCTCAGGAAAGAGCTTTCCATCCAAAAAAAAAGGAGAATTTCTGTGGCTGGAGGTGATGCTTGCAACCTTGGCGGCCACTTGTAACCAGGGAGCAAGCCTGAGGACAAGCCAAGGTGCTGGGAGCGCAGAGCAGGAAGGGAAAGGAAGGGAGGCCCGGGGCCCCAGTTCCTTCAGTCAGTCCCGGGGCGCATCCTTGCACCCACAAGAGGATGTGGTTCCCCCGTGTTCAGCCCTGAAGCTTCGTCTCGCTCCCTGCCCCCTGCCCCCTGCCTCCCTGCCCCCTGGGCCTGGGCCTGACCCTGCTCCTAACCCCCAGGACTTGGCGCGCGCAGCTCCCTCCCCCCGGAGGACTGCTGCGGGGGAGAAGGCTGCGGCCACTGCACCTGCTGGGTCTTGATCAACCCTTCCATTAGCGATTCCCCCAAATAATTCCTGATTCTACAGATTCCAGTCCCTCATGGAGCCAAACAACATTACGTTGTGGGGGGTGCCTGGTTGAGCAGCTGCCTTGGGCCCAGGGCGTGACCCCGGGGTCCTGGGATCGAGTCCTGTATCAGGCTCCCTGCCAGGAGTCTGCTTCTCCCTCGGGCTGGGGCTCTGCCTCTTTCTGTGTCTCTCAGGAATAAATAAAGTTTTCTTGAAAAACAAAACAAAACATTACATTTCAGTTCCCCTTGACTTCTCAGCTCTGATTCCTGTTAAATTACAAAGTACATAAGAGACAAGGAGCAGGATTTTCTATTTTCCACTTTCTCTCTTTAACGATTTATTCACTATAGAGACGGAGAGAGCCCGAGGGCCGGCTGCTGGGGCAGGGTGACGCAGTAGCCCTCTGCAGCCGGCGGGCACTGAGGAGGAAGAGAGAACCCGCGGCGTTCATCGGGAAGCCCCTGTCTTCCCGACGTGGGAGGCTGTTGGGAATCCCAAGTCCACATCCGAAGTACCGGTGGGATATTGTCTGGGAGGGGGCCAGGGCCCGAGGCCCCCCACGCTCCTCCCCGCAGAGTTGGACCCACGTGCGCAGCCCTGGCCCCTGCAGCCTCTTAGAGCCAAGCCGGCCTCGAGGAGTCCCAGCCTCCGGGCTTCAGCCCCTGCCCTGTCAGGGGCATGTTTTCTCTGGGAACGCGGGGCTCCTCCGCAGTCCCGCCCCTCCCCCCCAGCTCCTGGGCCTCACCTTCCTTCTTTCTTCACGTCCTCAGTTCAAGGACTTCTAGCTGGAGGGCCATCTAGTCTAGTCCCGGAGCTGCAGGCCTGTCCCCCCACCTGCACGGGCCCCACCGCACTTCCTCGCCTTCCCTCCTTGCTCCTGCCGGGCTCCCCTGCTTGTGTCCTGGCTCCTGGCTTGGATGTGTGTGGGGCTGGCGGCCTTCGCCATCCTCCTCCTCCTTCTCCTCCCTATGGTCTCCAAAGGAGAAGGGCGACTATTCAGAACTAAGCAGCTGCCCCGCTGCCTGCGCTCTGGCGTGCTGAGCCTGCGGGCTGCGTACAGGGAATCCACCTGCGCCCACCTGCGCCCACCTGCTCCTCCCCGCCCCGCCCGGGACCTGCCCCTGGAACTGCCTCAGCAGGCCTCCCCCCTCAGCCCCAGTTGAGTTCAGTCAGTGGGGAATATTCCGGAGAGCAGAGGGGAGGGCAGGTACTTATTCCTCCCACACCCTCCTCCTTGCTCGGTGGCTGCTGCTCCTGTCCCGGGGTGGGGGGCTCCTAGAGCCACGGCCGTCTTCGGCATCCATACGGGCCCAGGATGACCCTTTTTTTTTTTTTTTTAATTTACTCACAAGAGACACAGAGAGAGGCAGAGACACAGGCAGGGGGAGAAGCAGGCTCCCTGCGGGAAACCCCATGCGGGTCTCGATCCCAGGACCCCGGGGTCACAACCTGAGTCCAAGGCAGATGCTCCACCGCTGAGCCACCCAGGCGTCCCCAAAATTTGACATTTATGACACTCACAGCTCAGCTCACAAAAGCAGGTGTCCTGCTCTAAACGTAAGACAGCCCCGAGGACTGGAGCATTTAAAATAAACATGTTTTATTTTTATTTTTCAGATTCGCTAATTGCTAAGTTGGCAACTTGTTATTGGAAACATCGGTGCTCCGTGACTGGGTGATGTAGCCAGTGGGTCCTTTGCCAAATGAGCTGTTGACCACATTCCACTGGGAGGATTAGTCGGCTCCTCTGAAGGCCTGACTGTCCCGCGGGAAAGGCTGGATGTGACCTGTGACTCAGGCCAGGCAGGCCCAGGTGCCCGTGTTCCCAGCTGCTCCCTGGGGCCTCTTCCGGGGTGGCACCAGCTGGGTCATCTTCAGCCTCTCGCAGGCCGTGCCGCTGGGCCTGAGGCCTTGCTGGAGCCCAGCCCTGCGTGGGAGCGCCGTGCACAGGCTGAAAGCCGGAGCTGGAGCCCGGAGGCCGAGGGCAGCAGACCTGGGCCAGGGCACCGCGATCTGGGCCCGGGCCGTCCAGGGCAGCCGGGCCTCTCCAGGCTGCTGAAGGCCCCCAGCTCCTGTGGGGAGGCCGAGGGGGCCCTGCCCACAGCGCGGGCCTCCTGGCACCAGGCAGGAGTGTGGGGGCCGTCAGCCCGTGGCACCCGGTGGGCAGACACTAGTCAGGCCTCACTCCCTGCCCTGGGCCTCGTGGCATCCATAGGGACCACAGTCCCAGCCCTCTGCCCCCGCGACCAGCCCCATGCGCTGGTCACCCCGGGGCTTGCCGCCACGCGGCCTCCCCTAGACAGCTGCGACGAGGGGCGGGGAATAGAGTCCTCTGGAGCTTGGCATACGGTCCCCGACTCCCAGCGCCACGGCCACGAGGGCATGGCTGTCCCCATTTTATAGACGTGGAAACTGAGGCTTCGGTTGGGCCCGTGACTAATGGGTGCGGCGTGCGGCACGTGGCTGGGGCGTCTGTCCATCCCGGGTAATGAGGGACGCAGCCTGGCCCTTAGGCATGTGACAGGTCAGGGCCGGTAGAGTGGCTTTCTGGAATTCTGGCTAGGGCTGGGCACACCTTGCCCGGTGGTGGTGGGTCCCCCTTCTACCCCCCTAGGGCCTCCTGGGGGCGCGCTGACCTCGCAGGGCCCCTCCCAGAAGCCTCGTCCCATGCCAGGCTTTCTCTGTGCAGGGTGCTGGGTGCTCCTGTGAGTCGCTCCCTGCCAGCCAGGGGCCACTGGCTTTCCGGTCAGTGCTGTGTCCTCCTCAGCCTTGGGCCAGGCACCGTGATGACCCCGCAGGATGAGCCCCACACACACTCATGAAATTTCCAGTGAAAGCTGCAGACGCTGCAGGCTGAGTTCCTGGGCCCGATGGCCCCGCTGCCCTCGCTCCTGGGCCGAAGGGCCCCCCAGGTGGCCAGGTGCCCAGGGCCCTCAGGCCCCTAACTAGGCCATCCTGGGCATCCCGGACGGCGGGCTGGAAGCCCGAGGCCCAAGTGGGTGCGCAGCCCCGCCCGGCCTCCTGCCTCCCCAGGCACCCAGGCCGCGGTGGGGCAGGGCCTTGTCCCGAGCTGACTCCGTGGGCCCTGGCGGGTCCCGGCCCGGGGTGCGGGGTCTCGAGGCCAGAGGGGCAGGGCTGCAGTCGGAGCTCGGGGCCCCACCCGGCCTCTTTCCCACCCCTGCGCTGACTCACCCCTGACCCACTTGGCGGCCCCGGGCGCAGGGCCAGGCGCCTATAAAGGCAGGCGGGCCCAGGCCCTGCACCCTGCTCAGTTGCCACCTGTCACCGCGCCATGCTGGGAGGCCTGGGGAAACTCGCCGCCGAGGGCCTGGCCCACCGCACCGAGAAGGCCACCGAGGAGGCTGGTGAGGACCCCGAGGCTCCTTTCTCCCTGGGCCCTTCTCCCAGGGCTGGGCCTGTTGGAGGCTGATCCCACACCCCCTGGGGGGCCCTGGCCCCGCGAGGATGGGGCGGAGGTGGCTTGGGCGGGATCCTGAGCGGCCATGGCCCCAACAGGCCTCTGTGGCTCAGACCCGTCCCTGGGGCCTGGGACGAGGGCAGGAGGGACGGCAGCACAGGGGAGGCCCCGGGAGGTGCTGGGAGGGCCTCGATGGCTGGGACCCTCAGGCATCAGAGTAGCCCCAGACAGGAGGGAAGAGCCGTTTCCACCTGGGCCATCGGTTTACAGCTTCAAACGGAACCGGGCGACTGGGTTCCACGTCGGCCCTGGGGCCAAAGGCCATTTCCAATTTCTCTAAAGTCCTCAGCAGCCCCTGTCTGTCCACAGACACCGCGACTGTGTCGGGAGGCCAGTCCAGGTCCCCCCGGTTGTGCCTGGCCGCCCGCCACCCGCCCTGTGTCATCTGCTGGCCTCAGTGGCCTGCCCTTGTCACCGTCCCCCAGCCCCTGCCGCGGCCCGACTCCTGACGCCAAAGCCTTCCGGGCTGGCTGCTGCCCCCCAACTCCAGACACCCCTTGGGGGTCTGTTTCCCTCCTGCGGCGTCAGGCGGGGGCGGGCCCGCACCCCAGAGGTGCCCTGACCTGGGGACAGGCCGCCCTTGGCCCCAGGCCCCGTGGGGGAAGGAAGGAAGGCCTGCTTGTGCTTCCAGCCGCTGCCAGGCAGGGCGGGCATCCAGGTGTCCGCTGGGCTCTCAGGCTGCTGCCCCCGCCCCACCGGGTCGCGGACGTAAACCGGGGAGTCCCGCCCGGGGTGGCGCCCGGGATGCCCTGGGCCGCGGGCTCTCACTCTGGGCTTCTCATCTTTCCAGTTCACGCCGTGGAGGGAGTGGTGAAGGAGGTACTAGAGCACGCCAAGGAGGCCGGAGAGAAAGGTAAGAAAGGTAGGGGTGTGGGGTGCGGGGGTGGGGGGGTGGCGGGGGAGGAGGGCGGCTGGAGGAGCCGGAGGGAAGCGCGGGTAGGAGCGCAGCCCGCAGCCTGGGCCAGCAGGTGAGCCCCGCCTTAACCCTTTTGCGGGGAAGGAGGCCAGCCGGTACCCCGCGGCCACCCCGGAGCAGGGGCGCCCCCCCAGAGCAGATACAGTCCCCATCCTTTCTGTGGAGGTCACAAGGTGACACACACCCATGGCAGCACACGTGCACGCGCACTGGGTCCCTCCCATGAAACACTCCAGTTGTGTAAGCATGAGGTGACAGGCGGGCCAGGCACCCAGTGGCCACAGACATTGGAGTGATGGAGGGTCCGGGGCCAGGGGTTGGGGTGAGGGGTCGGGGTCAGAGATCGGGGTCAGAGCTCGGGGTCAGGGCCGGGGTCGGGGCCGGGACGCCGTTCCCGTGTCCGCAGTGGGCAGTGGCTGGGAGAGTTGGGGTGGCCCGTGAGTGGGGACCAGCCCGTGACAGCCCAGGTGGGCCCGGTAAACCCCCCAGTACGGACCCTCCCAAGCTTCCGCCATAAAGGAAGGGCAGTAGAGCGGCGCCGGGAGGATGCCCCGCGACCTGGGGCTGTGGGACCTCCAGCTGTGGCCCCCCCCTTCCCCGGCTGCTGCCCTCTCACTGCCTTGCTCCCTCCCTCTGCCAGCCGTCGCCGATGCCCTGAAGAAGGCCCAGGACTCCGGAGAGAAAGTAGTGAAGGACGTCACCGCAACGGTGACCGAGGCCGTGACGGGCGCCGTGGCCCACGCCGTGGAGGGCCTGGGCCCGCGGGGGCAATGAGCAGGCCTGAGGGGCTCCCGCGCCTCAATAAAGGGCCGCCCCACCAGCTTGTGGCCACTCCTTCCTGGGGCAATGGAAACACAGGCCCCCCAGGTCCCCGCGGGGTGGAGGCCAGCCTGCGGCGCCCTCTGGGTCACTAGGTCCCCGCCCCATACATCTCTCCCAGCGCCACGGAGCTTGGCTGGTCGTCAGGGGCGGGGCTACCTGTCCTAAGAGATGGCTTGCCCAGACGCTGCCCGGGGCCCCCGACACCCTGGGGCCCCCGACACCTCACTGCCCCCCAACACCCCGGGGCCCCTAACACCTCACTGCTCCCCAACATCTCACTGACCACCGAGACCCCAGGGCCCTGACACCTCACTGCCCCCCAACATCTCACTGCCCCCCGAGACCCTGACACCTCACTGTCTCCCGAGACCCCGGGGCCCCGACACCTCACTGCTCCCCGAGACCCCGGGGCCCCGACACCTCACTGCCCCCTGAGACCCCGGGGCCCCGACACCTCACTGCCCCCCGAGACCCGGGGCCCCGACACCTCACTGCCCCCCGAGACCCCGGGGCCCGACACCTCACTGCCCCCCGAGACCCCGGGGCCCGACACCTCACTGCCCCCCGAGACCCCGGGCCCCGACACCTCACTGCCCCCCGAGACCCCGGGGCCCCGACACCTCACTGTCCCCGACATCCTGGGGCCCCGACACCTCACTGCCCCCTGACACCCTGGGGTCCCTGACACCTCACTGCTCCCCGAGACCCCGGGGCCGATACCTCACTGCTCCCCAACACCCTGGGGCCACCGACACCTCACTGCCCCCCGACATTCCGGGGCCCCGACATCTCACTGCCCCCAACACCTCACTGCCCCCCGAGACCCCAGGGCCCCGACACCTCACTGACCCCCGACACCCCGGGGCCATAGACACCTCACTGCCCCCTGACACCCCGGGGCCCCCGATACCCCAGTGCCCCCCAACAGCCCCGGGGAAGGCGCAGAATCAGGCGCACACGCCCCTGGGGCTTCCGTGAGCCGTCCCCGTGGAGGATGGCCGGCAGGCTCACTCGCGGTGCTTCGTGTTCGGAAAGGGTCCCGGAGAAGCACGTGTGGGGTCAGACAGTCACAGACCCGGTCAGGTAGTTATGGGCCCCGCTAGCCGCCCCAGCCCGGTCAGGCCCCAGGAGCCAGCGGCCGAGAACGCCCAGCCCTCTCCGCGCCCCGAGGGGCAGCACCCACGAGGTAGACGTGTGCGAGCGGCACCTAGCCTGGCCTTCGGCAGGGAAACATCGCTTCCTTATCTTGCCCGAAGTTACTGGTTCTTCACAGAAATTGGACGAAAAGATGTTTTAAGGAGCATGAGAGTTGGTCATCACATTTCTGGCTTTTTTAAAGAAGTGGCTCCTAAGTCGCGAACAGCCCCGGGAACATCTAGCGTCCTGGCGTGGAGCCTGTGCCGCCACAGCTACATCTGGCCTTCGCACCTTGCTTTGGGCCCTGACGACTTTTGAATTCCCCAGTCTAATCCTAGCTAGAGAGAGAGGGAGGGGGAGCAGGAGGGAGGGAAAGGGGGAGAGGGGGAGGGAGAGGGAGGGAGGGGAGGGAGGGAATCGTGGGAGGCAGTGTAAACTGGAGAATTCCCCTTACTGAGACTGTCCTGCCGGCGTGCACAGATAGGCCTAGTGGGGGACACCCGGATCACCGCGGCCTGGAGCTAATAGCGAGCGTTGGCAACGCCCTCACACGCCCGGCGGACTCACCTGGACGGTGGGCTTGGCTCTGCTTAGTGGGCTTGGCGCATAGTGAGTGCCGACATGCGGACTTCTAGTGTATTGGAAACCATATCCCAGCTTGAAGAGCGGGACCCTGCCCAGATGGCCACCAGTGGGGACTGGTTAATGACTGTTGCACGTGTATGTGAAGTGGCATTCCCACGACTGTCACGGAGAACGAGGGAAGGTAAATTAGAAGCTATGACATACGTATGTAGGAAGGGTTGGTTTCTGTAAAGCAAGGTCATACTCGTGGAAAAAGAGAAGAAAATTGGTAGCATGTACACAGCAGACGTACTGAGAATTTCATGTCTGTGTCCGTGGGAGCAGAAGGAGCTTCCTCCCTTACATGACAGGTCATGATGCTTGAATTTAAGAGAAAGCCGACATGACACACACAGATTTTAAAATGTTGTTGAGGGGGCACACACTGGCTTAGTCAAGGTCGTTTGCTGCTGAAGAGCTTGCTACTCAGAGTTTATTGGTTTGAAACATTATTTACCACTTGGTGACAGGATGAGTGAAGAACAGAGCATTTAGAAACTTCTACACTGAGGAATGCCTGGGTGGCTCAGCGGTGGAGCATCCCGGGATCGAATCCCGCATCGGGCTCCCAGCATGGAGCCTGCTTCTCCCTCTGCCTGTGTCTCTGCCTCTCTCTCTCTCTCTCTCTCTCTCTCTCTCTGTGTGTGTCTCTCATGAATAAGTAAATACAATCTTTTTTTAAAAAAGGGACATTGCCTGGCCCTCCAGGAGTGTGATCAGCAGATGGTGCTTGTTGAACAAGGTAAAAACCAGCTCTGGTTGTCGAACTTGCATGGCAAGTTGTATGTGAACTAGTCACAGGAAGCAGGATCACATGCCTAATGCTGATGCATTAGATTAACAAACAAATCGGTCCTTTGCCACAGGGGGCTGGAGAAGCACTGCCCACGGTTCCTTAACTTCACCTTGTAGCGTGCTGTTCTAGAATAAGTGCTTCTGTCATTTTCTCTTCACTGTGCGTGTTGTGCACCGAGTGGTATGACATCAGCCTCAGACAAGCTCTATCTAAAGGTATGTTTATAAAAAGCAATAGATAGTGAGAAGTTGGTGAAGTGGGTCCCTCCAAAAATTCTCTCCTCCATAAAAGTAATGAGAAAACTGGCAAAAATATAGTCAGAATCAACTCTTTTCAGAATTCTTAACCAAAAGTGTACGGCAATCCCAGGAGCATTTATGTAAAACCAATTAAAAATAAACAGGGATCCCTGGGGTCTCAGTGGTTTAGCATCTGCCTTTGGCTCAGGTTGTGATCCCGGATTCCCGGGATCGAGTCCCACGTCGGGCTCCTGCAGGGAACCTGCTTCTCCCTCTGCCTGTGTCTCTGCCTCTCTCTGTGTCTCTCATGAATAAATAAATAAAATCTTAAAAAAAAGAAATCTCTGTCCAATCATTAGCTAACCATGAAGCTATCTGGATAGAACCTTCAATGGCAAAACACAACAAAGAAAGCAGACTACAGAACTAGTTCAGGAAAGTCACTAAACTAACACTCAACAACAAACACCAACAAGATATCTGCGGGGAGGGCAGTGGAATCTGATTTCAGGGTTGCCACATTACATCACTTAGTATGTCTAGTTTTCAGGAAGAAAAAGATATGCAAGGCAAGCCATTATGGCACATTTGAGGGGGAAAAATGGAAACTGTCCAAAATATTGGACTTACCAAAGACTTTTAATCAATTGTTTTAAACATGTTCAAAGAGCTAAAGGAAAGCACATCTCCAGAATTAAAAGTGTAAGACCAATACCAAATAGGTATAGAAACTATAGAAAAGAATGAAATAGATATTCTAGAGTTGAAAGTACAACTGAAATAAAACATTCATCAGAGCGCTCAGCAGCAGACCTTAGCAGGCACATGAAAGAATCCGTGAACTTGAAGACACGTCAAATGAGGTTCTCTAACCTGAGGAACGGAAAGCCAAACAAATGAACAAAAAAAAAAGAGGATTAGAGATGAGTGCATCACTGTGCACAATGGGGGTCCTCGAGAGAGAGGAGAGAAAGAGGCAGGACGAGTACTGAAGAAATAACAGCTGAAAACGAATTTGATGAAAATGTAATAACCCGATACTTCCACGAAGCTCAGTGAACTCCAAGTAGGAAGACGCAAACACTGCACACCAGGCATAGCCCTAATCAAACTGTTCAAATCCAAAGACAGAGAAGAATCTTGAAACAGAAAAGTAAGTCATCACATGAGAGAGAGGCTCAATGACATTCACAGGTGACTTCTCATCAGAAACCGCAGAGGCCATGGGCAGGAGGGTCACCTCCTCAAAGTTCCCAGGGAGACGGTGGACCAGCACCCACAGGTGTCTGTCCTCACAGGGCCACAGTCGGATTAACCCATTGGACCGCCGCTCCCTGCTGCCGACCCTGCTGTCATCAGGGACACATGGTGGACCCAGGCCTTGGCCTGTCCCACCAGGGTCACGACCCGCAGCAGGGTTGCAAAGATCCAAACACCAGCAGGTGCCGCACCCCCCCCCCCCCAAGCCCCCGGACCTGTGCAGCGCTCTGTGCAAGCTTCCCCAGGACACTGTGCTTATGGCAGCACTGCCTCCACTCCGCTTACAGGACACCGCCCCAGAAACTTTGGCCAACAAGGCTCCCTGGACGGTTCCAGGAGTTCAACTCTGAGATAGTGGGTTTTTTTTTTTTTTTAATTCCTTCATTTATTTTTAATTGAGGTGAAATTTACATACCATACAATTAAGTGTTTTAAAGTGTCCAGTCCAGTTATGTTGGCAAATTGAATTTAAATTTAAAAAAGGTAAAAAAAAAAAAAAAGCACAGTCCAGTGGCACATACTGTATTCACAGTGTTGTGCAACCATCACTCTTAGTTTTAAAACTTTGTTATCAGGATGCCTGGGTGGCTCAACAGTTGAGTGTCTGCCTTCGGCCCAGGGCGTGATCCTGGAGACCCAGGATCGAGTCCCGTGTCGGGCTCCCTGCAGGGAGCCTGCTTCTCCCTCTGCCTGTGTCTCTGCCTCTCTCTTTGGGCCTCATGAATAAATAAATAAAATCTTAAAAAAAAAAAAAAAAAACTTCGTTATCACCTCGGGGCGCCAGAGTGGCTCAGTGGGTTGAGCATCTGACTCATGGTGTTGGCGTGGGTGGTGATCTTGGGGTTTGTGGGACCGAGCCCCGTGTACCCCCGTGTACCGCTTTGTGCTCAGTGGGGAGTCTGCTTGGGATCCTCATCTCTCCTGCCCCTCCCCGCACTGGTGCATACACTCTAATAGATGGATACATCTTTAAAAAAACTAACCAAACCGAAAATTCCCTATTACACCGCCTCAGCAAAGACCCCACACTCGTAGCTAATCGCTCCCCAGCCCCCGGCAGCATGAATCGGCCTTTTGTATCTGTGGACACCTGTTCTGGGACAGCACATATGCTTTGTTACGAAGAGGTCTATCAATTGCTTTCCCCACATCGATTGAGATGATTAGGTGGTTTTTCTTTCCCTCTATCCTATCAGTGGAGTGTGCGACTGTTATCTTACGTGGTGCCACCCTTCCATTCCTGAGCTAAGTCCCACCTGGTCGTGATGTGTAACACCTGTCGTGAGCTGCTGGGTTCAGTTTGTCAGTGTTTTGCTGGGTATTCTTGTGTCCACAATTGTAAGGGATATTGGCATGGTTTTCCTTTTTTTGTGAGGTCTGTCTGGCTTTGGTATCAGAATGCTGGCCTCATAAAGTGTTTCATCTTCCGGAAGAGTTTGAAAAGGAGTCGTGGTGACTCTTCTTTAAACGTTTGTTATTGTTCATCAGACCTGTGTAACCTTGGGTTGGGCGATGGCATCTTAGCTCTAACACCTAAAGCACAGCAACCAAAGATAAATGGATTTGACTCCATCAAAAAAAAAAGCAACATATGTGTTAAAGGACACCATCAAAAAATTGAGAAGACACATCAACAGAATGAAAGAAAATATTTGCAAATCCTATCTGATAAGGGTCACACCCAGAATATAACAAAGAACTCTTAGAAGTCAACCACAAAAAGATAACCCAATTAAAAAAAACAAAACAAAACGGGAAAAGGATTTAAATAGAATGAAAATGAAACATTTGAGGTTGTTGCAAGTGGCTGCCCCTGCGGAGTGGAAGCCGGGGGAAGCCGGGCGTATAGATTTGGAGGTACAAGCTGCTGTTCACAGTAAGACTCGAAATTCTCAACAGGGAACCCCGCAGGGGACACTTGGCAACGTGAATACATTTTTGATCGGCATATCCAAGAGATGCCATCGGTTCTAATGGGTAGAGGCCAGGGATGCTGCTAAACATCCTACAAAGCAGATCCCACGACAAGGAACTATGTGGCCCCCACCACCAACAGTACAGAGGTTGAGATGGACTAAATCACTGTGTGAGCTTTGAAAATAAAGAAGCCAAAAAAAAAAAACAAAACAAAAACAAAACAAAAAACCAAAGAAGCCAATAAAAGTTATTTGTGAAAAAGAAAATCATTAACAGGGATCCCTGGGTGGCGCAGCGGTTTGGCGCCTGCCTTTGGCCCAGGGCGCGATCCTGGAGACCCGGGATCGAATCCCACGTTGGGCTCCCGGTGCATGGAGCCTGCTTCTCCCTCTGCATGGAGCCTGCTTCTCCCTCTGCCTGTGTCTCTGCCTTTTTCTCTCTCTCCCTGTGTGACTATCATAAATAAATAAAAATTAAAAAAAAAATCGTTAACAAATCAAAAAAAAATTTTTTTTCACGGGGTCCCTCTGCAAGGTCCGTAGCGGTATCCGCATGCGCTGTTTGAATGCGTAGCGTGGCTAAGAAAGTCTACGGGGGCCTTGGGGAATAGCGAATTTACTTAAAGCCAGGGAGTTAAGAGGCTAAGGTTTTCTTAAAAGAGTAAGTAAGGTTTTCTTAAAAGAGTAAGTCCCCAATCCTAGGGAGTTGCCAGAAGCAGTGCTTCTATTCCTGCCAGACAGGAAGCTTCTGCGTCTCACTTCCCTAACCCTCACCTATCGGGGTAATTAGACTACATTCCAGAGCAGGGATGCTCGAGGCAGCAGTAAAGACTCCAGAGCATTCTGCGCGTGTAACTGGGGCCACGTGCAGCTACCTCGGAAGCAATTCCCTTTAGAGCCTTCTACGCAAGTTCTCAGAAGAATGAGAAATAATAAGCTGGGCAATTTCAGTGAAGCGGAGAGACTAATTGACCAGCATTTTCAGGTCCAAACCTCTAGAAACCAAGCAGACACCGGCAGTCTGCTGGCTTTCTGGAGCCAGCAGGCACCATCCTGGCTTCTGACATTAGCACCAGCAACACATGTCGCTGTGGATCTTCCCTCTAAGAAACCACTATAAATAGTCCTAAGGTCAGCCGAGGGCCACCAGGAAGACCCATCATCCCCCTTTCACGCGACCTGAACCCACTGCCCAGCCCTGGATTGTTCCCCTCCCCCTACTTCAGCCTCTGCCCAGAGTGCAAGTGGACAGACCAGCGGGGACGGCCTCCGTGTCCCTGGTGCCGGGGGTCTTGTTTACCTATTGCCTAACTCAGGCCTCAGTACTGCAGATGTTCTGGGCAGAACTGGGACAAAACAGAGTCCGGCTGAAAGCTGAGCCCCAGACTTGGCAGCCAGGTGACTGGTAGTCAGGTCTGGGATCTAGTTCTGCTGACAGCGGTCAGCAGTCCGTCTAAAGTGGTTACATGCTGTGGCTAAGTCATTAATTAAAAACCCTAATCAATGAAACGCTCCTCTACTTAAAAAGACTAAAAATTACTTGAGCGTGTCAGCTTTCAGTACTAAAACCTCTGCCAAGAGCCATCGATATTGTTCAACAGAATGAAACACAGAAGAATTCAAGAATAAAATCTGGACGGCTCGTAATACTGTGGGAAGAAATGTTACACAGGTAGTCGTTTCAAAAACTTTAGAGACCCGACTTAGTTTCATTATTTCCTAAAAGAGTTACTACCAAATATAAAAACACAGAAACACGGGAAGCATAAGCTTTGGAAAAGGTAGACTTTTAATAACTGCTTTTATCACCAGGTTAAGTCATGCAGTTACAAAGTAGTTAGAAATTTTGAAAGGATATTGTTTAAAAAAAAAAAAAGCTCATTCTTACATAAATAATATCTAGTACTTCATTGGGACACTACTGTTTAAAAGGCCCTCATGAAATAACTCCCAAACAAAACACTCAACCCAAGGATGTTTCCAGCCCAGTGGTAATGAAGCTGCGAGCAGAATTCAGGCCTCTCAGGGGACGCCGAGGCAGGCCGAGTCGGGGCCCCTGGCAGGGCTCGGAGCCGCCAGCTAGACTCCAGAGCGGGAGTCCAAGTGGTTTTTTCTGGGACGCTCTACCTGAATTATTGTTCAATTAGACAACACAGATCTTCAGAAGAGAACAATTAATTACCATGATAAGGAGGTTACTGCACTCTTTGGACTCTACGTCGTAACTGCGGTTAGTAAATTCTGACAGTCTTAACAAAAATAGCCTCCACCATTGGCAGGTGTGAAGATAACTTAACTCTCCATTGGACTTATTTTTTTGCTGGACAACAATACATGACTGATAAGCTATAAATGATACTGTTTTATATTATAAAAATACTAGCTTCTTTTCATTTATTATGTTTATAGGCATTCACTGCTCGAGTCAAGGTTAGGCTTGGTAAGTGATTAAAGGCAATTTTATTACAGCAGCATGTACTTATTTTATTCTAAGAGAATAAAATGCATAAAGAGAAACAGCTTTTATCTTTGTTGCAATCTGTAAAACTGAGTTATTTTGCTGATGTAAAATACCAGTAAGTCACTTGAGGACCATGCCACCCTCTGAAAATGCCCCACACCTGCTGCTCAGAGGCGTCAGAGCTACCGCAGGTCTCAGACTCGTCCAGAGCCGAGGCAGTGAGCCACTGGCTGCTGCTGGGCAACAGGTGCATTCCCGGCCCCAGGATCTGCCCTGGGGGTCCCACCTTCCCAGAGCAGCCGAGGAGCAAGGCAGCACAGCTGGAGGGAAGAGACCTTCCATTTAAAGGCAAAAATACCCAAATGGCTCTGTGGCACAGGTCGTTTCTAGTTCCATATTCGTCGGCCGGTACATGATCCCCTAACCTTAATTTCTTTTTCTCAAAGGGGCGGATTTGGACTGATGTGTTGAGCGTGATGTCCATTTATCTAGTAAGTCGAGAGAGCACGCGCGAGAGATTTCTGTGGCTACATGTAAACTTGTGAAGGGTCTGCAGACGAAGGGGGGAAGAGGGCGGTGAAGAGGTCAGCCAGGTGTCTATGTGAAGGTCACCCCAGCTTCATTGTAGACCTTGAAGACCTTCTCAATGGCATTGACGTAGGCGGCCGTTCTCAGATCCAAGCCCAGGTTGTACTTCATGGCCGTGCGCATGATTTGCTGGAAGGCAGGAGGAGACAGTGACACAGGCGTGAGCCGAGCAGCCCCACCCCGGGGAGGCCGCCCCTGCCTTGAGCTCGGTACGCTGCTAGAGGCAGCAAGCTCCCTGCTGGGCCCTGCGAGCATTCCACAGAGCTAAGGATGCTAGGACAGGGTGCCCATGCCTAGGCAGTCTTGTGAGGGTGCTTGGGCGTGCAGACTGTCTACTCTAAAAGGGTGAATTTAGGGTGTCAACTACTAGCTCATTAAAAAGACCGAACAACAAGCACCACCAATAACGTCTGCCTGCGCGATTTCAACTTAAAGCCACACAGAATCTGAACGAGAAATTAGGAAAACTGGACTCAAATTGTGTTTCAAGTCCTGAATTAAGGACCTAGTCACCCTTTGCCTACGCTCGTTCTCTGGCAAGGGAGCCTCCTGAAGCCTGCAGGGCGACCCAGACGGCCGGTGGCGGGGCATGTGCTAACCGCCGAACCTCACAGTGGCCCAACCTGCAATTACCGGTTCACCCCGGGCCCGGCAGGGAAGTGTATGAAGCCCCTGGAGACCCTGCCCGTCAGGGGCACCGGCACCTACCCGGGCGGAGCGCTCCATGGTGTAAGCTAGGCCAGAGTGCACGATGTCCTTCTCGGAGGCGCCCTAGGGGAGGAGCAGACGGTTAACATGGCCACGCACACACGCTCACCTGGGAGCGCAAGGACTGAGGTCGGCACGCAGCCCTGCCCCGCGGCCCCTGGACGGCGGCTTCAGTGGTGGCGGTGTGGCCACCATTTACTCTTCATTCCACGTGACGCCAATAGTCACCAAGAGGATCCCGGGGGGACGCCGCACGCAGGACGGTGGGGTGTGGGCCCAGGGCAGAGGAGCCTGGCCTACTCTTCCCGGGCTCCGCACTCAGCAGTGCTACCCACGCTGTGCCCGTCACCCCACCCAGCGGGGCTGGCCGCGGTCAAAGGCGGCGGCTGCGAGAGCTGGGCTGTTCCAACCCAGGGTCCTCGACCACAGTAAGTTCGCCTGCCAACTACTCCTCCCATGATTCATTTGCTTCATCAGACTCCTCTAGGCAGTTGTTTCCAGCCCCACGTCAGCTATGAATCCTGCCACGCCGGCTGGAAACTCAAAACAGGGTCACCCACCAAAGGGGGTCCAAGCTGCCCTCCATTGCGAGCATTTGCGTCACGTTGGGAGGCGCGCGCCTGTCACCCCTGTATCAAGAGTGCCCGTGGCAGACTCTGTTCTGTCCTATCAAGTCACAGGAAACAAGGACGTTTCCCGGGTGGGGCATGGATTCCCACTCATGCACTCCTCATGGAACACTTGTGGGGCCCGGCCAGGGGCTCCTCTAGGCCTGGGGGCAGAGGGATTGTCCTGCCCTCAGGGACCAGTGTCCCGGTGGGGGAGACGGCCAACACCCATGCCTGATGGAGGTCATTAGACCCCGAAGTGATCCAGCGGCTGCGGCTTGGAGAAGAGGTGACGGAGTCGCAGAGGGCGAATGGAAGGAATGGCTGCGGAAGGAGAGGCCCGAGGCTGTGGGGTCTTAGGAGGCGAAAGAAAGGGATCCCGGAGGCGCCGTCGGCTGTGAGAACAGGTGCTGCGCCGGGAGAGGACAGGAGGGTGCCGGGGGTCCGGGTGGGGGTGTCAGCAGAGGGGAGCGGAGAGGAGGGACTGCACGCAGGTGCACGACTCTTAAGGGCGTTGCTATGAGGGAAGACAAACAAGAACAAAGTCGGGAAGGGGAACCAGGATTGAGGCTGTTTTTTTTTTTTTTTTCCTGGAGATCTTATTTGTTTGAGAGACAGCAAGGGAGCGTAAGTTGGGGGGAGCCCAGGGGGAGAAAGAGAAGCAGGCTCCCCGCTGAGCAGGGAGCCCAAGCAGGACTCGATCCCAGGACCCTGCCATCATGACCTGAGCTGAAGGCAGACGCCCAGCTGAGCCCCCAGGGCCTGCACTGTTTTTGAGGCCGCACGGAGCACAGGACAGAAACGACTGCTGAGGTGGGACGGAAGGGACGGGGAGCCCTAGCCGCACACTTTGGGGACATGAAAACAGGCCACTGGGCTTAGATGGAGGCATCCAGAGCCGCTCTGGGACACGAGACGGTGCAGGCGCCGGGAGCCGGGGTGGAGGTTTCTCTGCCCAGAGCTCCCGAGGCAGGTACTCAGGGGTGGCAGAGAGAAAGTGAAACAGGGAGAAGCGAGAGCTGGCCCGGCCGCGGACCTGAGATTCGGGTTGGGGCTGGGCAGTCAGCAGGGCCTCCTGCCCGTTGTAGGGGACAGGCGCATGGGGGCACGCTTGGGGTCGTCAGGGTTCAGGTGTTAGCGAGGGGCATGTGGAGGCACAACAGGGCAAGGGAGGGGCTAATGATGGAGCCCATGGTTTACGTGAGACAAGGAGGGGACCGGGGACACACGGGGGTGTCGGGGGGGTCATTGACGCAGGTCCTGGCAGGGCCACGGCAAGCCTGGGGAGCACGGAGCTAGACGGGGAGCTAGGGGAAGGCGCTGGAAAGAGCCTGTGCTGTACACCCACACGCTAGGCCCCCTTCCAGCCGGCAAGTCAGGGGTGAGGACAGCCCCAAAGCCCGACCTCTGAGGCACGTAGAGCATCTGGAAACAGGGAGGTCCACACACAAGGCCAACGCTGGTTACAGAGGGTAGAGCAAGTTGGCCTCTTCCTGGGCTCCCGCCGGGGGCTTGGCCGGGGGCGGGGTGGGGCGGGCCGGCGCAGGGGGCCCCTAGAAGGCCGGCTCACCAGGGCAGCGGCTAGCACCCAAGGATGCCCTGGCCCCAACGCTGTGCTGCCTACGGCATTGCCCATGACTGACGTTTCACACGGAGACAGGTTGATTATACTTGAGCCATTTCCCTGCAGGTGTATGTAGACTCTGAAATCAAACCTGATTTAAAAACCTGACAGTGAACACGTCCCCATGACGGCACCACGTGCGGAGCCATCCGGTCCTTCAGAAGGAGGTCCCAGAGGGGACATTAGGGCAGCATCCACGGGCAGGACTGAGAGCCCGTCACATCCCCAAGAGCTGCGCCGGTCCGTCCCGTCAGCAATAAAGATCCAGTCTCACCACAGACACGGTGAGTAGAACATCCATTTATGGTTTTTGCTACTTTAATACATTAAAGAAACCTTAATCTGTATTTAAGGTCTCTGCCATTTACGAGGAAGACGATCTCTGTGACATAGGGGCACTATTACTGTCCCGTCAGCTAACTCACTCCGATACCTTTTCTACCTGCTTCCTTTCATTCCTGTTCATGTCCACAAAGCAATTTCAATTCTTCATATAGTTCAATTTAATGTTTTCTTTGTTTCTGTAAAGCTTTTCTTTTTTTTTTTTTAAGTTTATTTATTTTTTATTTTTAAGGGATCCCTTTTGCCAACATGGAGCTCCAACTCACGACTCAGGGATCAAGAGTCGCCTGTTCTTCCAACTGAGCCAGCCAGGCTCTCCTAATATTTACTTTTCAATTCTTTCCATTTCTCTGAAGCTTAAGAGTTAGGATACACAGTAATTCTTCACAATTAGGTTAGAATCACCTGTTGAGCCATCTGTATTGCAGAAGTACCAAGAGCAGAAGAGCGATTATTTTAAACTAAAATCCTACTCCGTTTAGAATAATGAGAAAGGCATGTGCAGAGCACACACGGGTCCCATCATCACCGCCAGCTGCTGACCCCCTGTGACCCTCATCCACCTGCCGGGGGCTAAGGACCAGGCGCGTGCGCATGTGCGTGTGTGTGTGGGGCGGGGGGGGGGGGGCAGGCCGCCACAGCGCACTCACCGATATCCTGTCTTGGAATTCTGCTGTGGGCACAACGGGAATAGTTCCACCATGCTTTCCAAATTTCCTTTCCAAGCTCTCTTGAACAGACACTGCAGAAAGCCGAGAGGTGAAGTTAAAATACTGCTAGTAGAAAAAAAAAAAATGAAGTAGAACCAAAAGTAGTCTCCAACTATATCCACGACCCAGAAACCACCACAGAGTTTAGAAGCCTTCAACACTAATGCCGTGAACAGGTTAATCATTTAGAACTCTGCCAAATTCCTATATAAATGTGAATTTAGGTCAGTGCTCTGTTTCCATAACACCCATTACCAGGGTTTTTCCTTGGCTCTGTGAAAAAGAAAATGCTGAGGGAAAAAGAAACGGAAATGGATGGAACACTTCACCCAGATTCTCAGAGTGGGCTCAGTGAAGCTCGGCTGGAGGTCTGGCCTTACTTCAGCGGGACGAGATTGGCCCATTAACTCTGGAGCCTACTCTAGGCAAAGAAAAGCCACATTCTCATCAGGAGACTCCAAAAATTCTTGAACACTAGAAAGGCCTCCACTAAGAGCAACCAGAGATCGGAATGGAAGAGTACCAGTGAGCGCCTGGCTTAAAAGGATACTCTATTTACTAATTTATAGATTATGTTCAGAGAACATTACAGCACAGAACCAACATCTGAATGCAAATACATTTGAAAGAGTTAGTAAGTTAAATATCCATGAAAAAACTCAATATACTTTTGGTCCTCAGGCTCATAAGACAGAATAATATAATTTTCTGTTCTGAGAGTAAATTCTCTGGGATTAAAAAAGGAAACTAGTCCTTTCGAAGTGTAAGCTTCTTCCAGACTTTTAGCTGGCCCCCCAGATTTTTTGGACAAGGTCATCGGAACTCACTGAGCAAGTGGTAGTTAGAATCCCTTTCATATTTGAAGGTCAAACGGCCATAGCTGACGTGATTCAGATTCTTCAGCCACTCAAAGTAAGACACTGTCACTCCTCCAGCATTCAAGTAGAGGTCCTAGGCACAAAAATGTGACAGGGAAGACACCAAAGAAATGAGAAAATCATGGTTTTAATAAATGCTTTCAATGAACATCAGAGCTCCATTTTTATATCAAGGCAAATAGATTATACTTTAAACTCCCCAAATAGATCTTAGATTGCATCAGGGATTTCACACTTAAAAATTTAACAAATGTCTTTTCCAATCCACTTGAGTTTTTTTCCATTTTGAAAAAAAAAAAATAATAACTTTTTTTTAATTAACTAACAAGTATTTGATCAATTTTGGTTAGAGCTTCTCTACCAAAAAAATCTTGAGACAAAATTGCTTGCCCACTAACCACAGAACTGGATTGTCCACAGCGCCCCTTACGAGAAGATCAGCATTCCTTTTTCCTACTATCTAGGGGCAGTCTGTTTCAGTTGAAATGAATCTCTTAAATGTTTTCAACAAAAGTTCTAAATGCATCACAAATCCACACTAACTTCCACTTGCAAATAATCCTTGGTATAGAACCCATGCTTGCCCACCTGATAACCCAGGCACACATTCTTCATAGGAGTAAAGAGGCAAGGGACATTTGAAATGCATAAGGTTAGAAATTACACAGAGGCTTCCGAGTTTAACTGGAACTCATATTTCCAGCACAATATACATTTATAAAATTGGATTATTAAGCAGGCTAAATACATAATCAAAAAAGAGCTTAAAGTTGGAAAATAATGTTCAGGTCAAGGTGAAAATTGTCAGGTTTTTTACACTAACCATGCTTCTACTGTATTTTCTTAAAAGCAAATAAAGGTGAAGTATTTACTACAGTTTGGGAAATTAATGATTATCTCTTTCTCTCTCATTCCTTATAGAAGAGGATTCCAAGTACATATAAAACACAGATGACTTACTGGAATCACCATGATGTTCCTCTCCAGGAAGATCTTATCGGCCTCTGGGGTTGTTGGTCCATTGGCACCCTCAGCAATGATCTGCAAGAGAGTCAGGACATACAGAAATGCCAGCAGTGCCATCGAAACCCTACACCAGGTGCAAGGGGCAATGGGGAGAAGAAGTCCAGTTTAAATTAAGTTAGTAAGAAGTCTTTTGTTCTATAAATAAAGTATATAAAACCCTTCTATTTCCCTAACCACTTTTTGGAAGTTTGGTTTAAGAGGAAACCCGCGGTGATGGATGGCTGCACTGCTTTGTGTATACACAAAAAGCCACTAAATTTTACGCTTGGGTGAACTGTATGGTATTTGAATTATAGCTCAACAAAGCAGTTAAAAAAAGAGAAAAACCAATTGAGAGCTTTTCTATGACCCTCACGGTCATTCCACACTGGTACCAAGCTCTCACCTTGGCTTTGACTCTGGGTGCATTGGACTTGGTCAGCTGCTTCTCGCTGGCAGCGGGGATCAGGATGTCACAATCAGCTTCCAAGATGCTCCCTTCATAGGGCTTTGCCTTGGGGAAGCCCAGGATTGATCCATGTTGCTGAGAATTGATTGAGAAGTCAGAATTAATGGCTGCACTGCAGTTTCAGTGTTTACAATTAGTGCCCATGATAGGAAGACTCATCTATTAAGAGCAAATCTTTGGGTTGCATTTTAAAAAATTAACAAGGGAAATAGATATTAGTAACACTTATTTCAACTTTACAATATTCGGGGTAGTCACAGTTCAGACTTTAGATTAACATACCAATTTGAAGTCTTCCAGTTCCTTTGGGTCAATACCATCTGGATTCCATATGCTCCCATCAGATTCACCAACACCAACACATTTAGCACCAAAACGATGTAAGTATCTCATAGAGTGCAGGCCCACGTTACCAAATCCCTAGAGAGAACAATTACACAGTGTAGAAGGAAGAGTCATATTCTGACCAAGACACATTCTATCAGTTTAGAAGTCATTCTCAAGATCCTTTTGTCACAAGAAACAATGTACTGAATGGCTTCTCTTCAGCAATAAATGTCCCATGTGGAATCCCATCTTCTATTATCTGTGATAGTGAGTCCTAAAGAAGTTTAGGTTGGTTGGCTTATAAAAGAGCCAGTCATGCCACCCATGTCCTCAGTCCCTTGGACCAGATGCCTTATGTCACACCCTGGGAGGAATAGGAGTTCTATTCTATTTTAAAGTACCATTCAGTTCCTCTGTGTCATTTTCTTTTGCATGCATTTTTTAAAAAATATGAGGGAGCTAGAACATCTTTATATGTCTACTCCTGTGAGAATTAGAATTATCTGTTCATTTCACTAACCTGTTTTTCCCTGGAGTTATTTGCTCTTTTTCTTCTCAGTTTTTACATGCTGTTTATGTTATGAGTGTTGAAACTTTGCAGTAGAATAAGTTGGAAACTTTAAGTTTGTCTTTTTACATTGTTTATACTGATTTTTCTTAGGTAAAAGATCTTTTTGAATTTTGATATAGTCAAATTCATGAATCTTTTCTCTTTCTGGTATATGTCTTTAGATATTACTGGAATATTGTCCATTTCAAATGGTTTCATATAGGTTTTCAAATTTAATAGCATGGAATGGTACAAAGTAGTCTTTATACATTTTTCTACATTTCCTTTGGAAAAAACAAAGTACCATTCAACTTAATTTATATTCTACTCTGTAAAATAACCAAATACCAAAGAAATTCTTCCTGAAAGTTGAAATCTGGATCATTGTGCAAACGTTTCCCCTTCTGAAAACAACTTCAATTTAAATACTGACCAAAAGAAGTTGGTGATAGTTTCATACGTATCTGTGAGGTACTGAAAGTGGTTCTAGTCACATGAATCTAGTCATCAAGATTTAGAAATTAAAGCATGTATTACTCCGGAAACATCCATCCTAATAGTTACAGAGATTCAAAAGAATGACATTTAAAAATTGCAAATCTAAAAACACTGAAAAACTTACTCTATGTATATCAGTTATTCTTCAAGAGAGCAAACATTTTTACCTGAACAACAAACGTTTTATCTCCAAACCCTGGTGTCATTCCTAAAATACTCATGTAAGATGCTTCATTGATGAAATTTTCAATCCCATGGAAGACTCCCCGGCCAGTTGCAGAGATCCGCCCGTGGATCCCACCCTGACTGATGGGCTTACCCGTAACACAGGCATGGGCATTAATATCCTGCAAGAAAAAGTCAAAACTTTACATTTTTGTCTATTTTGCTTATGAGGACTATATACACCTTCACCAATAGGGATATGCCTCACTTTTTTAGATTTCTGTTCCTAGAAAAAAATATAATAAAATAGATCATATTTTCATGGGGTGCCTGGGTGGTTCAGTGGGTTAAATTCAAGTCTGCCTTCAGCTCAGGTCATGATCCCAGGGTCCTGGGATCAAGCCCTGTGTGGGCTCCCTGCTCAGTGGGAGTTTGCTTCTCCCTCTCCCCGCTAGTGCGCTCTCTCTCAAAAACAAAACAAAAAACAAAAAAATCATTATCTTCCAACAGGAGAAATAGTTTTTAGGAACTTAACATTATTAAGTACAAATAACAGTGTCACAAAAGTAGAGATAGTTCTGTTTACAACTATTATTCCTTCAAAAGTACTTACGGCCTATTAAGTTGGATATACATCCTACATGTGTCTTAAAACCTACCATAAACTTGAACATGTCATCAAAACAGAGCCTAAGTAGGAAGAGGTATCATGGTAGTTCTGGTTAGATGAGAAGACTCCACATTGTAAAGATACTCTCCCACCAAACTAATCTAGAAATTCAATAAAATGCTACTTTATTTTTTAAAGATTTTATTTATTTATGCATGATAAAGAGAGAGCGAGAGAGAGACAGGCGCAGAGACCCAAGCAGAGGAAAAAGCAGGCTCCATGCCGGGAGCCCGACGTGGGACTTGATCCCGGGACTCCAAGACCGCGCCCTGGGCCAAAGGCAGGTGCTAAACCACTGAACCACCCAGGGATCCCCTAAATGCTACTTTAAAAGATAATATTCAAAGTTCAACTAAAGGAATAGATTAACAAAAGTATTCAAGAAATTTGAAAAAAAAAAAAAAAAAAAAAAAAGACAAAATAATTAAAGGGTTTGTAGGGCAATCTGGAATGCCTACCAAAATAAAAATACCTAGTAATCCAAAGATTCTACTTCTAGGAACTTAAATTTTTTGTGTATTTGGTATGGTATCATTTGAGTTAGGAAAATACAAAGGTACATGTGGGTGAGACAGAGAGGCTCCTGTGCAAGTGTGAGTGGAGGACCCCTGGAAGCAAACGCCAGCTCCGGGGGCAGGGTCGGGGAGTAACAGTCTTTACCATCTGTCCTCCTGTTCTCTGTGAAGTGACCATGTATTCTTGCTCAGAAACTGTCATTAGAAGAAAGAAAGGGCTTGGGAGAACTTCCCTTCCAGGTATATCCATAAATGTAGCCACCAGAACAATGTAGAATAATAGACTGGTCAGTGGGGGCAGGAAAAATAGATGGCCCTATTATACACAGGACATCAACATAAAAAGAAGGAAGCATTTTACATTTGTGGATAAATTATGGACTATTTAATAAACTTGTGGGGCAATCTGCTACCCACTAAGGAAGACGCAATGCCTTACTTCACACTCTCCCTACCCCCGAATAGATGTAGCTGGGTGAGTTAACAAGTAACCTGGTCTTTATCTGTAGTGTTTAACTATTTTTTTTTTAAGGTTTTGTTTTTTGTGTGTGTGTGTGTGTGTGTGTTTAACTGTTTTTACAGAGACAACTTAGAATTGTATTAGCTGTAAATCGCCAACAAAAAAAAGAATAAAAGTTAAAAAAAGAAGGCAGTCCAGTAAAGTGATTTACAGAAATTAGTCAATTTTCCCACAGTTCCCTTCATGAATAATTAACACTTGTGTGAACGCAGAATTGCAAACCTAGAGCCAAATGCTTTTACACAGTGCAAATGTGAATGCCGGAGCCGCTAGCAACCCCATCTGAGGTCAGGCCCGGTGCCAGCTGCCCGGCGCCCAGCACACCGGATTGTCCCAGAAGCCCAGGGACCACACGCCCTCACTCCGTGGCCTGCACTTCTGGGCAGATTACACAAAAGCTGAGGCAGGTTTAGGTTTACATCTGAAATGAGTAAGAAAAACAGTAGCTTCCTGACCTTAGGCCCTAATTTTGGATTTCCTATCACTTTAAGAAGGGAAGCCCTTTGCCAGGTTTAGCTGGCAGTGCCTCACAAAACTTTCTTTTGTGGTCACCCCTGGCAGTAAGCTATGAATAATGAATGTGGTGTCTACTACTTGGCACTAAGCAGTCTAGTGTCTTGTTTAAAAACAGAGACCATAATTCGGAGCTCATTTAATATCAAAAGGGGACATGGAAAAAGCATCATTTTGGGGAATGGCAGTTAAAACCAAAATTCTCTGAAGCATCTCATACTGTTCGTTTTATTTCAGGGGATTTTCGCAATTTACCGATCTAATATTTATGAATACTTGTTGTCTTGTGTGTTTTACTAAGGAGTACTATTATTTTTTTAAAAAAAGATTTAATTTATTTATTTGAAAAAGAGAGAGATAGTGAGAGGTAACATAAGCAGGCAGGGGGAGAAAGAGAAGCAAGCTCCTGGTGAGCGTGGAAGCCAGATGTGGGGCCCGAATGCCAGGACCCAGGGATCATGACCTGAGCTGAAGGCAGGTGCTTAACTGACTGAGCCCCCCAGGTGCTCCAGGAGTGGGTACTATTCTGAGTGCATTATATTTTATTATTCAATTAATCATTAGGAGCTATTGCTATTGTCATCTTATATACGGGAAATGGAAGCATAGGGCGCTCAAGGCCTGCCACAGGCCATGGAGCTGGTGTGTAAGGGAGCCAGTTCTGAATCCAGGTGGCCTGCTCACACTCCCAACCACAGTCTGCACCCTCTCAGGTCCTCAGACTAATGTCTGAGCTCCTCTACTGCAAGCTGCAGCCCCCTTCCTTCTCTGGGGGCAAGAGTTCTAGTTCTCCTCTCCAGGGCTCATCTTGCCACTAGGGCCTCCCCCCAACTTTTTAAAAAAGGTTTTGAGACAGAGAGAGAGAGAAAGAGACAGAGGGAGCAAGTAGAGGGAAGGAGAGCAAAAATCTCAAGCAGACTCTGCACCGAGCTTGGGAATGTGACATGGAACTTGATTTCAAGACCAAGATGATGACCAGAGCCAAAACCAAGAATTAGATGCTTAACGGAATGTGTCACCCAGGCGCCCCTCCCTCAGGGCCCTTGAAAGGAAAATTCACGAGGCCTTTATTTCCTTGGAGGACTCTGCTACCTCCGCTGTCCGTCTCTCTTGCATTATCTCCTGCAAGGATGAACGTGGAGCCCACAGCCAGACAATTGCCAACCACCCCTGTCCTTGGGCAGCAGGCACCTGTCTCGTTTCCGCTCTGCGGCCCAGCGCCATTCCTCTCTGTGAAGGCTACTCCTTGTGCCCCATTTCCCTCCTTCAACTGCTCCTTGCAGCCTGGTTCCACTTTCTGTCCCCCAGATGGATGATCTAGTTGCTGAACTCGTTTCTTCCCAAACACGGCTCCCTCAACGAGGCATGTGGAGCTCCTCGCCCTCCTCCTTCTGCAACTGACCACCTTCCCTCTAAATCCCTCTTCCTTGGGACTCCTGGGTGGCTCAGCGGTTGAGCACCTGCCTTCCACCCAGGGTGAGATCCCGGAGTTCCAGAATCGAGTCTCACATTGGGCTCCCGGAACGGAGCCTGCTTCTCTGTCTCTCATGAATAAATAATCAAATCAAATCAAATCAAATCAATCAATCCATCCATCCCTCTCCCATTTGTCCATTTGTCTCCAGCTCTACCGCAGGCCAGGGTCCCCCGTCTCCTGGGCTCCTGTATGGTCCTGCCCCCAACAGTCTCATTCCCTGCTGTACACAGTGAAGGTCAAAATGCCTCATGCCTGCTTCTAGTTAGCACTCCACCAGCATCCTTCTGTTTTTAAGGCAAAGACTTTGGTCCTATGATCTGGTCCAATTCTCCTCTAAGTGGCCTCTCTTAGACTCCACTCTCTGGATTTCCACTCTGACTACCCCAGTCTTCCCTCAGCCTCAAGTTCACTTCTGCACCCCAGAACTTTACCCAATGGTTCCTTCTGCCTCCAACACTCACAGCCCCGTCCCTTCTGCAAGTGATCCTATTCATCAGAGTGCAGACTAGAGCTTACTCCTTCAAGGAGGCCTCCTCTGATCTCACCTGTGGAGGCTTGGCCGGGCCCTGTTACGCCTTGTGCCAGCATCAGGACTCCCTGTGCTCCCAATTATCCCAACTGTACTGAATATCTTGCTTGTTTGGCAGAGGCTCTATCTATCTATCTATCTATCTATCTATCTATCTATCTATCTATCTATCTATCTATCTTTTATTACTTTATATTTTATTTTATTTTATTTATTCATGAGAGACACAGAGAGAAGCAGAGACACAGGCAGAGGGTGAAGCAAGCTCCATGCAGGGGGCATGATGTGAGCCTCGATCTCGGGACCCTGGGGTCACACCCTGGGCTGAAGGCAGCGCTAAACCGCTGAGCCACCCGGGCTGCCCATAGATACATTTTTAATGAATGTCTTTTCAACTCCCTATCTCTTCCTACTCCTTAAATGTTTTTCAAGGTTCTATCCCTTTCAAGAACAGAAAGTTCGTTTTTCTCGTGTTCTGTATTAGTGGCACTACTTCTACTTGGTCTCTCAGACCCAAGTCCTCCTGGTTGTTTTCCTTGATAACACATCCAACTCCAGTCCTATGGAGTCTCTGTCAGGTGCCAACGCCTCTCCCCAGGCCTCGTGGCCCTGGGCTCCAGTGCAGTCTAACAGCACCAGCCCAGGCTCCTTGAGGAAAGGGGCAGTGCCAGAGCCTCCCCTCTCACTAGCAAAACTAGGGCTTGAGATTTTTGTCCTGGTTCATGTACTTCTTCGCTCTCCTAGTACACTTCTAAATAGGCCTCATCTCCATGTATTATCCTATCTCCATATCTTATCTGCTTATGTGTCTTAGTTCCTCTTTAAATGAAAGCTCTTTGCGGGAAGTCAGAATTGAAGGCTTCTTCATTTCCCTTCTAGTGTTTTACACCATGTCCTGCCCTGACTGGTAGGTGATCATTTCTGAGGTCCCATCCCAGCTTTCAGGATGGGGTGGCATGTAAGTGAAAGCTCAGTCCATGTTCATGCTACGTTTATGGTTTACGACTAGAGAGATGGAAGTAAAATAATGTGCAAATCAAGATACGATTAAAGGGGAGAAGAACCCAGCAAATTCTCTCCATCCACATAACATCAGTTTGTTATTTCTTGTAGACAGCAAATGAGGATCTCAGGGCTTTGGGTGGGTACTCACATAGTGCCCTATGGTGCTGGCGTAGGTGTCAGCAATCCAGGACATCTCCCGCTCACCTGTGCTCATGTCTGGGGCAGGCACATCAATGCCAGGACCTGGGGACACAAGGAAAGGGCATTGTACTAGCTTTTAAGATGAACTCATCTCAAACACTTAAATCCTTGTAATTTTTTACAACAAAGCTACTGTGGTTAGAAAACATTAGATCTGGGTAACTACTTGAAGTCATAGAAATACTCGTTAAGTGCGTCACGACAAAATTTACACACACACAAATGTTATATGGGTAATTTCTCCCTCTGGTGTTGCCTTGAGATATTGTTCGGAAGTCAGTTCTGCTAACAGACAGAAGCCACTCAACTGGACTTCTGAATACATGAGCATAGGCACCTCGGTGTGTCCCTCTTGACCTCAGCTCCTTGAACTACATACAACCAGAGAGAACAGTACCATCCTGCCTACAGAAGGATGAGTGCTGTGCTTGGGGAGTGTTTGTGTCTGAGGCAGCACAGAACCATACCGCTTATGGGGGTGTAAGCCCTCCCCATCAAGTAGAAAAGGAAAAAAAAATACACATTGCTGAAGCATTTGTGTTAAGGCCCATAATTTCACCCGGGCTTTGACCTGTTATTCAAAGCTTCCTCAATGTACATAAAGTTTTAGGCCTCAGCTTTCAATTGCTCAGATCACAGCAGATTAGAAAGTTAGTTTGAGGATAAGAAGTTACTCCACGGCAGCAACAAATGCCAGTGTCAGCGCTAATATTGACGGCCACACCGAGATCTCTGGTAAAGATGCGTTATTACTATTTTTTAATATTTTATTTATTTATTCATGAGAGACAGAGAGAGAGAGAGAGAGAGAGAGGCAGAGACACAGGCAGAGGGAGAAGCAGGCTCCATGCAGGGAAGCCTGATGTGGGACTCGATCCCAGGATCACGACCTGACCCAAAGGCTCAACCACTGAGCCACCCAGGTGCCCCTAAAGATGTGTTAAATGATGTCCACTCAAATCCGTCAAGGGAGGGATACAAATACATATAAAATACAAAAACATATAAATACAAAAACATCCCATTTAGTGGGTCAATTAAATAAAAATGCTGTATCTACATAAAGAGATACTATGCAGCCAGTAAAAAGCTTGTAGTCCTCACCAAAACACATTACGTGGGGGAAAAAAAGCAGGATTTGTATAGCATGTATAGAGGTTCCATTTACATAAAATTCTCTCTCTCTCTGGACAGGCCTGTGTATAGTCTCCATGCATTTATTTCCACCTGTATATGTAGTATGTGTGCACAAGTTTGGAAAGATATGGATACCTCACACTTGCTCACGATGTTTCCACTTCGGCCTTGTTTATAACTTTCTGTATTGTTTCAGTTAACTAATACAAACCCATTAACGTTTCAGAAAAATAGAACTTTAAAAATTATTCAGCTATGAAGTCTCCCACAGAAAAGTTCTTTCTAAGTACTCAAGTTCTGTATTTTTTTACTTAACCAACTGAATAACATATGCTTTAATACTGTCCTGTACTTTTGGGGCCCACGTCCAAGGAGGTGTTTCTCTGCACAGGCTGTGATGCAATGGCTACATAACTGGTCTAAGACAACTTGGAAATGGTCAAGCTTTTCACGCTCCCACCCGGCCCACAGCTAATCTGTCATTCTCTTGCATCTGAGCACCCTTTCTCTTAGGCAGTTTCTAACTCTCATGAAGTCTGACTTCCCGCAAATCACTCTACCCCTAACTCTCCTCCTTGGACGGACTCACGCCCTGTTCTAGTCTTATCCTCTGTAAAAGGGGCTCTACTCTTCTCATTTGCTCACAATGTCCATTCCTTGAGAGCAAGACTTCAAGGACGTTCGTAAAGATTTGTTTGATCGGATTTGCTTTTCTCCAAAGGTGTAAATGATAAACTGCTCCTGAATGCAAGGGGGATCTACAAACGTTTTTTAGTAGTATCAAGTGTCAAGTATGCTTGTTGCGTCAAATCACGATTTCAAGTGGAGAAGGGCTATTGGCAAGGGGCAAGTTTGAAGTATGCAGTTTGTAAACTGGAAATGTACCATGATAAATTCTGAGGCTTCTCAAAAACCTCAATTCATCTAGATGGCCTAAGATGAGACAGCGCTCCCGATCCAAAGCCGAAATCACAAAATATTATTAGGCTTATGAGTTTTCTACTCCACATAAAATCAATGGACAGCAATGCTCGGATTACAAGCAAAACCTGAATTACAGAAAAATACTCAAATATTTTAACAGAGAACAGGTCTGAACATCCACATTTTGTAAAACAGGTACATAACCCTGGGAAAGCTAAAATGCCATCAGTCAATCCCACAATAGTATAAAAAAGATGAAAAATTGACTAAAGAGCACAGCTGCTTTAACAGAACATGAGCACAGGGTGGAGCTGAAAGGCCAATTTTGGTGCAGGGAAATCTGAGAAAATTATAAAGAAATGGAGACACTGGATTACCAAGGGAACTTTACAGTTTACAAAGGTGGTATCTAAACTCACACAACAGAATAAACACCAAGCTTTCACAAGTTTAAAAAAAAGAAAAAAAGACACTAGAGGAAAGAACACTTCCTAACTCTTTCTCTGAGGCCAGTATGATGCTGTTATCAGGGCCTCACAGGAAGATTCTCTGAGGCCAGTATGATGCTGTTATCAGGGCCTCACAGGAAGAGAATACTATAGACCGATATCCCTTAGAATGGCATAAAAAAAAAGTTCTTATGAATAAATGTAACAGAGGTAGTGTAAGATCTGTGCTGAAAAGCAGGGACCATCAGGGAAGGAAGGTAAAGGAGAATGACAACTGGGAGGACATTCAGTATTCAGGGACTGGAGCACTAGCCAGGTAGGACGGCTTCCCTCCACACTGGGCTGCAGAGCCACTGCAATCCTTAGTAAAAGCCCAGCTGACTTCTTTGCAGAAAATGAAAAGCTTTTCCTAAAGGCATAGGATGTGCCTGGGCCAGGACTCAGGCCCATGTCCAACTCACAGTCTGAAACTCTGGAAAGACAAGTCAGTAAGTAAGGGAGAAATAAATGAACTCAGTTGCAGAGGTTTACTCAGGACCAGTTCTGGGCCCTGGAGGGAGAAAAAGGATCCCCCCCCCTCTCCCCCCAGATGCTACAAATCTTTCTGAGCCCAGGTGTCAGGTTAGCTGCATTGTGAGTCAATGAGGCTTTTGTGCTTCAACAAAGAAGTCAAATTGCAGTATTTAGGCTTTCACTGTTTCCAGGAATCACTTTTAACCTTTGGAATCCCAAGGTACTTGTGAATATAGAGAAAATGAAGCTCGTTATACTCTAGGTATGGGCAATAAAGTCTGAAGTGACTCAAGACTATTAAACACTTTGCGACTGAAGCTAAGAGAAAAATCATGAGGCTCTCTAGGCTGAACATGACTGCAGTTCACCAAATCTCAGCAGTAGTAGGCAGTTCTGTAAAGGAGGCAGTCCCCTCCAAGTACCCGGCACCCCCCTGTTCTGACAGGAACAGATTCACAGCAGTGCTGAGGAGACATGCCAAGAATCCAAATGCCTGTGAAATGATGAACAACAGACCCAATCTGGTCAAGTTCTAGTGCTACTTATATTGATTTCTGTATTAGTTTATTTCATGCTCTTTTTTTCCTACGAAGAGGGCAAATTTCAAAGGAAGCATACCTTAAGTTCATAGGAATTAACAGTGGGGAGAATGTTGGGGAAGAAAAACACAGGGGCAGGAAAACAGAGAAAGTAGATTTTCTTTCTTATTTTAGTCAGTTTTTTTTTATGTTACAAGGGCAAACATTCTGTTAAATACTTTTATGTTATAAAAACAAATTAGAATCCTAGAACAAAAAAGAAATATACAGACTTCATTTGCTTGAAAAACTGACTAAATGATGAGTATTTATATATCATAGCAAATATTCACATCTCACACAAAACATACAACACAGGTGACACTTACTGCAAAAACATCAAGCCTTTGAAGATCAGCACCCTTAGAAATCTAGTGTTTGGCAAAAGGGCCTCGTGACAAATATCAGGAACCCTGGGGACTCTCAAGACCCGCCAGGGAGGGCAGATGGAGTCATCAGGGTGAGCCCCTCACCTCCCAGCCTGTGCCCACTGCTCTGAAGGGGCAGCTTGCTCTAGGCTCTTGTTCCAAAAGGCAGCAGATTTCTCACTGCTTGCAGAACAGACTATTGTAAAAGTGACTATTACATATTAAAAAAAATATTTATAAAACAGGTATTATTTATTTCCTAAAATCTTTCTGGATATCACAATAGAGATTGTCCAAGCAGAAGAGGTGGAAGCGATCCCCCTGTGTCCACACTGCATACCGAGAACCTGAGCTTTTCTACGTGAGACCTACCAAAACAGGCCCAAGTATGTCCACCGTATTTATCACAGAACCCAGTTTTTCAAAGTAAAGGGGCAATTCTACCCATGTGCATATAGATAAAAACAGGAGTTTAACTTAAGAAAATTGCCTTTTAGATGTTCCTACTCCATGCTCAAGCCTACAAGGTAATACATACCAATAAAGCCCTTCTTTGCCAGCTCCATGGTAAACCTCCGTGTAATCTTTTCCAATTCATTATCCTATAAAGGAAACAAATGAAAACAAAACAAGGAAACAAATGTTTTTGATAGAAAACCACTGGTGGAGATAAGTGATAATTGCCTCATATTTTCTATTTATAGGACATTTTCATATATCTTCTTGTGTAATCCTTACAACTTATAAAGCAGGCATTTCCATTTTGAAGATAAGAAAATGATAGATCAGAAATTAGGTTATACAAACAACAAACAGTAGAACTAGGGCTCAAATCCACTTCCTGTTCTCTTTGTATTAATATAGGACCCTAAGAATAATCCCTATGGCACATTTTCATTTAAATGGTTAAAAAAAAAGAATGAAATCATATATATAAAATGTTTGTAACAGATGTTAATTCAGAGCTATAAAGCATAGTAACAGCTAGCTTAAATTAACTTGGAATTGATAGGATAAACAAGATTTTTACTAAATTAGGCTGTCACTAGGTTCTGAGATCCCAAGATAAGAGTCGCAGATCATAGGAACATGTTAAATGCATATAGAGCATATTATATTTATATTATAGACTATGTAACATGGATGGATATAAATGCCCTAAGAATATGAAGATGTTAATTACCTTTTAACCAAGTGTAAAAATGAAAAAGGACATTGATGTTAAGCAGGTGACCTTTATATGGCACCACACTCAGTGAGTTAATTATTTACTTGTTTTTCCATTCCTTTAAAATAGGGGCCATTAATCTCACTGGTATGGGGGACACATAGAAGCCCTGTAATTTCAAGTCCTTTATGAATGCACCATGTGCACAAATGTCATTTTGATACTCACAGTGTAGTTTTTGGGATTGATCTTAACACCAGCCTTGGCACCCCCAAATGGCACATCTGTAAGAGAAGGCTGCAAGTTGTTATTCCATACAAAGGATAAACAAATTCCGGAGGCAGAAAGCACTATGTGATATTACAATAATTCAAACGTGACTCTTTAATAAGATTTAGTTTCAGAAAATTCAAGAAATAAACATTGATCAACACTGATCTTTTCTAAAATGTCCTTGAACTAAAATTCTAGTGGAACAGAAATTGTAAGGCTGGGCAAATTATGTATATTTAATCAGTGTGCTTTACTACTTCTAAAAGAAAAAAAATACTTATTTTCCTTCTACTATGATTTGGTCTTACTTACAGAGTATGGAAAAGCAGTTAAAAAAAATCTACACTTAAAATCCAATTAGTTCCCATAAAAATTTTTCCATTAAAAAACAGATTAAATCTTAATTAAGACTAATTGAAAAATTATGTAAGCATTAAATTGTGCAATTTAAATAACATCCTAAAGGTAACCTGGTATGTTAACATATTTCCCCAAAGCATTTTCAGGCAGCAACAAAGGAGATCACTTACCAACCACTGCACACTTGTAGGTCATCAGAGAAGCCAGAGCTTTCACTTCGTCCACACTCACATCAGTGCTGTAACGGATACCTGCGGGGCGAGGGAGGGGGGTGAGAAAAGGGGATGTATTTAGAACATCCTTTGGGCTGGTTAAAAGAAAAAGTGCTAGAAATGGAAATGCCCACACTTTCTGCATTTTACACTCTGTTTTTTTCCAAGAACACTTCAAGTGGCTTGTGATACAAAGTCAAGGAAAATCTGCTAATTGGACACCTAGCACCTTGTACGGGCTACAGGAGGAGTACTGATTTAGATTTTTAAGTATTCTGGTGGTTAAGAGAAAAAGACAGGGATGGGAGTGCAGTTTTTGCATTCTGGTGGGAGCACTTAAGAGCACCAAGCAAGGTTCCTGGAGATGAGGAGATGAGCCACAGTCCTGTCCTTCAGGAACGTACAGCCCAGTGGCAGACAGCAGGAACTATGGCTTCACAAGATAAAAAAAAAATCCTTCAAATGGAATTTTTTATGCTTTGAGGGAGGCATCTAACTCAGTGAAGGCTTTTTTCTTTTACTTTTTGGCTTGGATGATTTGGTAGCAGGGAGTTCAAAAAATTTAGATTAGAAATGACAGTTTTCTTAAAAGGTCTAGCAGTTATATTTATCTGTTGCCATAGAGCTTGCTTCCCTGTTTTGTTCAGGCCTCTATTAGAACTTTCTTCACTACAAGAGGCCCTACCTGACCACATTCTTTAAAAAAGCACCTTCCTCATCCCCACTCTCTAGCCCCATTTACCTTAATGTTTTACTGCTGACTTTATACTGTTTACTGTCTTGACTTCCCCACCTGGGAAGCTAGCTCAAGAGGACAGACTTTATTTTGTGCACTGCTTTAACTTAAATCTTGGTACCTAACATAGAAAATGGCATGCATGTATTAGGTGCCCAAATGTGTGGCGAATAAATATATCATTATTTCTTGACTAAGGCGTTAAGACAGAAAAGCCATGGTCACTAAAAATTCTGATAAGCCTCTAAGTTGTACACAATTCACCGGAAGTGTCTGCATATATTATGGAAGAGCTGGAAAGTAGTTAAGAGGCAGAAAATTCAGGTCCTAAAAGTACTCCAGAAAAAAAAAATCTGTAAGCAATAAAGAACATTTATTATTTTTAAAAAAGGCTTTTATTTATTTATTCACGACAGACAGAGAGAGAGAGGCAGTGACACAGGCAGAGGGAAAAGCAGGTTCCCTGAGGGGAGCCCGATGCGGAACTTGATCCCGGGACCTGGGGTCACGACCTGGGCTGAAGGCAGACGCTCCACCACTGAGCCACCCAGGCATCTCTATATTTTTTTTAAATAAAAAAATTTGTTTAAACACTACAGTGTGTTTTTAAAATCAGTAAAAATGTTAACCATGTAACATGGCATAGGACTCAGTGGAAACCAGGCTACTAGGCTGGGACCTGGGCTGGGTGCAGGGAAGGGCACTGCTCACCTGGGGGCACAGACCTGTGCCCAGGGTCTGAATCAAGCCTGCACAGGACAGTGCTCGTGAGGCAGCCAGCACGGCGCCTGCGTGGGGTCAGTGCTTCCACCTCTGCCATTATCACGGCTACTGCAAGTGTTACCAAGTACAGGCAGATAAAGAAATTCAGGTTTTAAAAAGTTTAAACTGATAGGCGTTTAAACAAACAGCTTAATAAATCTTGATTTCATTACCTCTTAAGATGAATGAGGGCAGTAAAATAGTCTGCTATTAAGGATTAGTATTTCTCCTACAACACACACAAAGCAGTTTTTTTCATTGCTCTTTTAGTGCCTGTGGAAGTAGTTGCTAAGTTATTTTAATTTCCCTTGTTTTCTTTCAAAAAAAAAAAAAAATCACACCAGTTTCAGGTGTAGCATACACAGTGACTGGACAATCCTATATACTATACTATGCTCACAAGTGTAGCTACCACTTTCCTTGCTTTCTTAAGGGCAGGGAGAAGTTATTTTCCCTTATCCAATGCTTAAATCTAATGCATTCAGTGGGAAACTAAACACAGCTTGAAGAGTAACATTCACGAATCCGAGAGTAATCCTATTATTCTAGACTTTAATGCTAATTAGAAACTGGACTCTTCGTTGTACAAACTGGTGTAAACAAAATGTCTATTTTATTGCAGAAGCCTTGGAATGATGAGTCAGAAACTGTACATGTTTAACAAAAAACATGTTTCTGCTGGACGGAACCCAGGAATTCTTGTTTGTAAAGTGCAATTTTCTTTCCGAGCCACACCCAGCCAGAGCTCCAGTGCAAGCCACTGAAGAGAAGTAGTTACGTCAACTACCTTGCACACCAGCCCGGAGGAGTCCACGAAGCAAGGGAGGAGCACTAAGGGAAGGAGGACGAGAGTTAGGGAGCTAAGCCCCGGAGCAGACGAAGTGGGGGCAGAGGGGGCGGTGGAAGGAGTGCACATGGCACTGCCAGGCTGAAGAAAAAACAGGCTTTCGTTTCAGCTTTCTAATTAATCAGCGATACACATAAATGTTTTTACTTCCTAAGCTGGCAGACACACTAGCACAGGATTACTGAAACTGTTAGTCTGGAACAAACTCTCCAAGTAGAGCCATAAATAAAATACTCTGTACTGTACCAGTACTGGGGACCAAACAAGCCCCAGGACAGGAGTTCACCCATCCCTAAGGGAAAGCACTGGAAACCGAAGATAATTAATAAAAATATACTGTCGCCTAAAAATTCTTACCCACGTTCTATTGGATGCTAAGAGTGTGATGGCAAAAAAGAAGTCGCTCCCCACTCTATTTGTAAATCCAGTGGATTGAGATCCTGGCACAACTGGGCTATGCAAGGGATAAAATGATGGGATACGGACTACTTTAAGTTGGTACAGACCCTACATCTTAAACTTCAAGGTTCTAAAAGGGGGAAAACATAGCATTTTTGAATGCCTATCTTTCAAGAATACAGAATTTTTTTTAAAAAAGATTTTACTTATTCATGAGAAACAGAGAGAGAGAGGCAGAGACACAGGCAGAGGGAGAAGCAGGCCCCATGCAGGGAGCCCGACGTGGGATTCGATCCTGGATCTCCAGGATCTCACCCTGGGCCGAAGGCAGGCGCCAAACCGCTGAGCCACCAGGGATCCCCAAGAATACAGAATTTGAAGACAAGACATTCAGTAAAGCCAAGTAACAGGTAACACATATACATACAAGAACATCAGGAAACCTTAAAATGTTTTAAACCAAAATGAAATAAGAAAGATCTTATTTGCAAGTCTGAATATTTTTACTTTTTCTAAAACCACACCTTTCCTTCTTTTCTTTGGGATGGGAAGTATGGTAGAGAAGGCTAAAGGTGAGCCAGACTGACAGCGATTGGATGGGCACAAGGGCGGAAACTGGAAGGACTGCGGGCAGCTGGGTGGCTCACTCTCAAATAAATAAATAAAATCTTAAAACACACATACACACACACAAAAAACCCTTATAGATGGACCAAAAATTTTATTTCAAAAATGAGAAGAAAAGTAAATTATGATTTTTTTGTTGGTATCCTAAAGTCCCACAGCACTACCTGTTAGCTTATGTTGCTGCTACTAGCACCACTAGCATTTGGGAAGTGATTACTTGTATCACGATGGAGGTGAACACTTTCAGTGGAAAGCAGGAGTCCAGGGCTGCCTAAACTAGAAACGTTTATTATTTACCAAACCTGGTATAGTTGGTGACACAGCTTTGAAATCAGACCTTTTACTCTGAAGAGTAATTAATTAACTGTACCATGCAGCTATTTTGAGCTAACTGGTATCTAGATGTTTCAAAAGAACATGAATAACATGCAGGTATCTGCACGCCACACAACAGGGAGCATTTCTCTGCCTGTTGACTTAATGACATTAAGTCTTAAAGATATTCCTTATCCTCAAGAGCTTCATGATTGGTGTACAGTTAAGTTTTTCTAGAATAAAAATCAAGAGAAAATTAGCTGAAGTTGCTATAGTGATGAAGAAACCACACCAGTTCCTTACTTTGAAAAAGATTCAGTGAAAACCACAACTGAGTAGCTTGAATTTTTTTCCTTTTGCCAGCTGACTCAAAACCAAAAACATACAAAAAGGCTCCTAGCAACTGAGTCACCATTGTTTTTTTACGATGAATCATTAACTAAACACATTCATGAAAATCCAAATGGTTTTAAAAATTACTTGAACCAAATCTTTTAATAGGGCTTGATTTATTAAAAATTCAATTTCCAACTATATTCTTTCACTTTTCAGAAAACTAGTTCTATCACAGGCACTGAACTCACAGGAAAACAAAAAGGCCTTAGAACTCTTAAAATGCATGCACTAACCGTCTTGCCATTTACTCATGAGAACAGCTTTTCTCACTTAATACTAATATAATTTCCTAATGTGCAACAGAATGGCATAACCTAATTACAAATGAGGAGAAGAGAGCAATAAGCAGTGAGGAACCAGCACACATCAGTAAGTAACGACCACGGAAGGTATGAGAAGTCTCAGATCAAAACTGGTTCCACACTGCAAGGAGCAAAGGAAAAGCATACCTTTAACTGCTTTTGTTTATAGTGTCCATGTCTGTGTAAGAAGGCAAGGAAGCGAACACTTAAGGGTTCTAACCCATAATCAAAATCTTTGAGTGTTTGGAAGAGACAAACTTAGTAAGTTCTGGGAAGCATATGTTTAGCTGATGTTGGAGAAATGAAAGGGAAAATATTTCACTTCTTTTTCATTGACATTTAAAAGTTATAGAACACCTACATATATGTGCTCATCAAAGCTGAAACACAGGAAAAACTGAAATCTCTCCTAACTAGCACTATGTAATCCCCATCTTCTCCCTACGGGTGACTATTCATAGCAAGTGTGTGTGTGTGTGTGTGTGTGTGTGTGTGTGTATGTCCTCCCAAATAATTTGCCTGCATTTAAATACATACTATCTATTAAACATAGAGCTTTGTCTGGTGCTTATGTATTGAACTTACTGCCCAATGGATGGAGGAAAGATTATACGTTAAGAGGGGAGGGTTTTGTTCATTGGTTTCATAGACTGCTTATTCTTAAAACAGCAGTAAACTGAGTCCCACCTTCTCACCAAACAGGTCTTGGAAATGACGCTAGTAAAAGTGAATATAAAATTGGAGATTTATTAAAACATAACAGTAACTTGTTATAAAACGGTTCAAAGGGTAAAGGATCGAAATTACAGATACCCTGTTTCATATAAATTATTAATAAGCCAAGGTGGTATTTGAGATGGTCTTAAGAGCAGGAAGAGAATTCGAGGGACACAGGAGACAAGGAACGGATGGGCACCACAGGTAGGGCGACTGTACTTTCCAAGAGTAAGATCAAGACATTGGCAAATTGAACACCAATAAAAAATAAATTTATAAAAAAAAGAAAATAAATAAATTTATATTAAAAAAATAAGATCAAGAAAATAACATATGCTCGTATTTCCAATTTCCAATTTTCCTAAGGAACATTTTACACCAGATCTCCTTATTTTAAAAATTCAGTCCTTTCCTACTAACACTTTTTAGTCCCTGATACTACTGTTTTTTTCTAACAGTTCCTCAGACTAGAAGTTTGACTTATCTTTGACCTTTCTCTTCATTGAGAGATCCTACCTGTTGGGAAATACTATCCTTCCTTCAAAATGTTTTATCCGCTTGTGGCTTTTCATTTCTTTGCTGTAACTTATCACTTCATTCTCAGCTCCTCTGCTGCCCAGCCTTCTGGGCCCTTCCAGATTTATCATTATCCACCCAACAAGCATGAAGAGAAAGCTGTTTCTGCTCGCACACTTCTGACGCCAAATGTGTGGGTTTTCCACACCAACAACCAGTTCTCCAATTCTCTGTGGACACCAGCTAGTTGTCGTACGTAGTTTAATTCGATTCTGACACTGGCTACCTGGAGTTAGTGCAGACTCCACAGATTAAGGGCTTAGTCCCACAGGACTGGCCTTCATATTAATCCCAAGTATTGGGTGCCCAGGGTACCCGTACTTTTGTCTAACTTGGTTACAAACCAGAGGCTCCTACGTCCCCCTTTCCTCAGGTTTGAGAATTTGCTATAATGGCTCACGGCACTCAAGTAAAGCCTTTACATGTTTACTGGATTATAAGGGTTCTGAGTATAGGAGCTTCTGTCCCTGGGTAACAGGTGCGCCTTCCTCCGGGCACGCGGATGTGCACCAGAGCGCTCAGAACCTAGTAGTTCAGGGATTTTTATGAAAGTTTCCTCATGTAGGCACGATGGCTGTTGCCTCAGTATCCGACTTCTCTCACTTCCATGGAGGAGGACAGAGGATGGGGCTGAAAGTTCCAAGCTACTCATCATGGCTTAGTCTTTCTGGTGACCAGCTGCCATCCTGAAGCTATCCAGGAGCCCACCAAGGGTTGCCTCATTGAAACAAAAGATGCTCCTATCACCTAGGAAATTCCAAGGGATTTAGAAGCTCTGTGTCAGGAACTGGAGTCAAAGACCAAATATTAGGACAAAACAGGCTCTCAGGAAATTACCAGGATTTTAGGAGTGTCAGGAACTGGGGGCAGAGACTAAATCAGTATCTATTATGTCATAAAACCACACTTTCCACGATTTACAAACACACAGTCTGTCCCAGGATGCCATCACACAGTCTTCCCTGTCGCCTGGGCTGAGAATCAGTCACCCCCTCTACTTCTCTTTATCTAAAATGTTCTTTCCCCCATCCAATTCACATCCAGCCCTCCTTGCTTACAGATTAAGACTATCGCTCCCTGGTTTTCTTTTTGGAACTCCAATTGCAGCAATGCATTGTTGAGTAGGTTTTCAACTGTGTCATTTAGTGACTGGTTTTGGGAAAGGAAAATGTAGAAAATAGAATACTGAGCTAAAAGCAAAAGGAGAATGACACAGATACCATAAGAGATTTGGGATTCTATTTTGAGGAAATCGATGAAAAGACATTTTGAGAAAAAAAAAAAATCAGCTTTTTTTTTTTTTTTTTTTTTGGTTTTGTTAAAGCTTTCTTATGGATAGTTCCCCCAGCAAAAAAGCATAGTACCTGACACAGAGCAGGACCTGTAATGAACAGGTTAACTATCAGAAATCCCCACGAGCTAAGGAATGTTCCTTAATTAAGCATAAAGTTTAAAGCTCTTGTCTTCAGGGAAAACGAACACATAATGGAAAAACAGATTTGGAATATAATCTATAGCTTTTAATGAACAATCCTTATTTAATACACCTCCAATATGGGTACTCTCACCCTTGACTATTATTCCCTGCGGTTTCTTTTTTGGTAAAAGGGATCAAAAAAAAATAGTTCATGTACATCATAAGGCTCAAATGCACAAAATGCTTTTTTTCCCCCTGGAATAAATGGACCTGTAAAGATTTCATATATGGGCAGGTTTTATATGCATAGTTGTTGGAATACCTATGCATTTTCTAGGGAAGAGGGAGGCCTTCTAGTAGCTTTTAACGCATTTCAAATGATCCAAAGTGTTAGGAGTCATTGTGTGCAGGGCATGACATGGCTCTCAACCATTGCTTAGGATATAATTTTTTTTTTACACGAATAAACCGCAATGATTAAGGAGGGGGGTGCTGGAGTCAGAACCCCAACTCTGCTACTTAACTGGGTGTGTCAACCTTTCCAGGAGTCTTTACTCTTCAGCCTTAGAGTCTGCATTTGAAAATAGGGGACAACTGTGTTCATGAGGTTGTCATGGGCAATAGAAGTGATGATGCGTGAAAAGCTCTTAGCAAAGTGCCTGGTGTCCGCTGAGAGCTCGGCAAAGTCAGCTGTTAGCTTACCCCCTGCTCTGCCAGTTGACCTGTGCAGAGGCAGGATGTCCCAGGTGCTGCCCCCTTTGTGAAAGGAAATGCCTGGAGCAGCCCTCTGGCGGGATGCAGCTCCGCCCCTGCTAAGCCTGCCCCGGCCCGGCCCTAACGGGCCCTTTTACATCCCGTCTATGATCCCATCTATGATCCTGTAGATGAACGCTTCAGCCCTCACGGGACTGCAACCTGCATTCATGTCTGTCTCTGGAGAGGGGACAACTCTGCCTCGCTGGGACAGCAACGTCAGTTTTAGGGAATGGCTTCGGATAGAAAATTGTTCCGTTATTTTATGGGGAAGATCTGGGGGCAGAGCTGCTTCATTTTTCATTTTATAACTGTTAACTGCTATTTGAACATTTGAAGGCTATGCAAGTATTTTAACAGGAGTTTCTTGGGTACAGCCATCATGGGCTGTTTAGGAATCGAATCCTTTATTGAGGTGATATGAGGTCCGAAATCTTTTTTATAAAACAAAAATCTAATTATTATGCAAAATAAATGGAAAAAACCCACACGGCCCCAGAAGCCCCAGGTCAGGCTATTGCCTAGGAATTCTTCAACAACCAAAAAGCTAGTGTTTTGGGCTTTATTGGTTTCTGGCCGAACCCTCAGCACCTTTAACATCATTGGACAAAAAACAATTTTCTTGACCTAAATCATCATCAATAGCTGCATACCCAATTTCTTCCCTCTATAGGTCAGAAAGTCCATGTTCATTTTTTATTTATTGTACTTAAAATTCAAGCACTGCCAATTTCATTGGGGTTTAATACACTGGTGCTTGTCCTCCAATTGTTGATGCTCCAATTCCCGCAGTGTGTTCCCTGCATAATGAGAGGGCCGTGGTTGTGTGCCCGCATATGGGCTTTTTGCTGCCAAAGCTGGCCAGCTACGGGGATTTGGACCAAGTGAGGGGAAGGCCTGAGGGCCATCGGACGCGGAGTCGCCGCCACTAACCTCGTTTACTACTCGAGGTGCGGGATGGGGGCAGGTCACATGCATTTGGCTTCTATGAAATTCAAGGGCCTCTATGATGGCAACCCAGTTCTGGATTTAATTTAAAAGGATTAAAAAAAGCAGCAGTGGGGCAGCAACCACAGAAACCTCAGGGATGAGGGCTGCGGGGAAGAGCACATTACAAATTACTTGTCTTCTAGTGGAACTTTCAGATTGAGTTAAATCCTAAATTTAAGGCTACATTTTATCTCGTGGGAGCAGATGCAGACACACACTCACACTTCAAGAATATTAGAGAATGTGAGAGTTTATTCAAAGTTACCGGGATGCCTGGGTGATGCCTGGGTGGCTCGGTGGTTGAGCACCTGCCCCTGACTCAGGGTGTGGCCCTGGGGTCCTGGGATCCAGTCCCACATCAGGCTCCCTGCCTGCTTCTCCTTCTGCCTACATGTCTCTGCCTTTCTCTGTGTCTTTCAAAAAGAAATAAAATCTTAAACAAACAAACAAAAACCAAAGTTACCCAAGTTTTGATGGTTGTTAACCTGGCACAGAAGTCAGAATTTTTTTTTTCCCCAGTAAAGGCAGAGCATGCATGTGTTGTTTTCTAAACAGGATCAGTACTTTCTGCAGTCTTCCTCCAAAGTACTACCATTCACCGCACCATCACAGCCCAGAGGACCACGGACTAATATTACACTGACTCCAATCCAGAGCAGCCTCCCAAGGCCTCCACCCCTGCATCCTGTCCCCTAGAGACAAGAACAAAGACCGTCTACCTCCCACTGTTTCCTTTTTTGCATTTTGGCTCTTTCAAAACAAGTCAATGGGTTAACAGAGTTTTGGTACTGATATTTACAGTTAAGCCAAAGATTTAGGGTCAGTGTATCACACTATTCCACTTAGAATCTATTAGCTTTATTTAAAATTATGTTAATTTTAGAAAGTTCTATGATGGAAGGAAGAGTAACTTCCTTCTAGAACCTAGAAGGGACTTCTAGGTTAATATTAGTTTTAATATGAAGAAGATAGGGGAGGACAAGCTGGGAAAGTTAAATTGCTCCTACATCAATGAATTGCTATTATCAATCTGTACTTCTCTCGCCAAAGATACACTTTCTGAAAAGGCACTATATTGGTCTCAGGCAGAACCACAGGCCAATAAAATACAGAATTTATTTCGAGAAAGTTAACAGGAACAATCAGTGATTGTTCAAATGTTTTCAAACATGTAGGAAACTTTGAAAAAGTCTTCTCAAAGCAGAAATTCCCACAACATTCATTTTACTGAAAATATTTAGGCTGCTCTTAAAACTTCCCTTCAGAGCCTATAACATATTCTTTTGCAAATCCTTAAGAGATGCAAATTTTATGGCTTCAGTCAAAAATCCCTTGTGGGGAAGAGGCAAAAACCCCAAAATGTCTTATTAAATATTTACTTGGAATAAAGTACACACATCAGCCACCCCCAGGTCTCAAAACCACCTGTTACCCTCACACAGATTATAATTAGATTGTTACTTTGCTTCAACCTTGAAAATGGTATTTTGGAAAAGTCAGGTAGAAAGTTGCTCAAGGAAAGATTAGATGCAGAACACTGAGGGTGATGAATGGGATGAAGAGGAGCAGACAAGGCTTGTGTGTGTGTGTGTGAGAACAATGGTAGAGAAGGCAGTAGAGGCGGTGAGAGAAAAGTGTGCTTAAAAGGGCAAGATGTACTGAAGTCACAGGGATTATTCAAAGGATCCTTAAAAATTTCAATCACCTAATATATTCTATATTTCTAAGACCAGAGTGCAATCCATGAGGTCAACAATTAAAACCCCCCAAACAACCCAGCTTTAAATGTTTAATTGGAGACAAAAACTACCAGAATACGGTGCTCCTGGCATATACATTCTTTGTGTCAGATAAAGGTGATAAAATGGGAAGATCTTGTAGTGTCAGGAAAGCAAAAGGTTAAGTCCACATTATTCAAATTTTGCTGATCAACTATTTAGCACACTGATCGTTATGTTAAGCCCATCAAAATATTTCAAGGGCCTTCATAGCTATATAACCCTTCCCAATCCTATTACCTCCTTAAAGTTTTCAACTTTCTTAAGATAATAAATTTATCACTTTATAGAGGCCAATTTTCTTCCATGTTATCTTCCAATGCCTGCTACTAGTTATTAGTTGCAATTCGGTTTCTGTGTTTATATGCTGGGAGTTGACAGTGCTTTCAGTACATGCCTTTTGGTAAATGGGATAAATTGAGGAGAGAATTGTATCTTACACTTCAGGACAAGCAAGTGCTACAGTATCAGTGCCTCAATATGGCTGATGCGGTTTGTTGCTAGGTTCAGTATTTTGGTATCACAACTGCTGTGACAACAGGAGAAGAAGGACTGACAAACTATGGCAAATCTTAGTTGCTTTAGTAAATTTGTGGAGTTGAGATTTTTAAAGATAGGAGAGGGCTTGGCCTATAAAGACCACAGGATTATAAAGAACTTCAAGGACACAAAATCAGATCCTGCAGAAAAACACACATACTGGTTTATTTGCTTATCTCTTAAGTGACTGGAAAATATTGCCAAGAGGATAGTAATATAAACTAGACGGCCATTTTAAAGAAACACTGCAATTTAGTGTTTGCTAACTTCTCTTTCTCCAACATCCTTGTTTGGTTTTCTTGGGAGTCTAAAATGTGTATTCTTGTTTAAGAGAATAAGGGAGTGGTAGGAAGAAGGAAGAGGATGGCGGAGATTGCACTTTTTATGTAATTTTATAGGCACAAAGGGAAATTAGAGGTCAAAGTGGCTCAAACGTAAGTTTGAGAAGAGGAAAGGGAGCTAGAGGATAATTAAGCTCTAAAGGTATGTCCCAGAAGAGGGTGGGGTCAATGCAGATTTAGCAAGTAAAACATTAAACAGTTTCAGGCAACCTTTGTTCCCAGGCTGGAAGGGCCAGCAGGGCTCAAATTTCTCTAGTAGAGAGATTTTTAAAAACTATCCTTAGACTTCGGCTAGTAGAATAGAAGGCTCGTGGAGACAAAGGGTCCAGCCCAACATCCTCTCTGTGCTTGTTAGCCAAGCAGCCTCCAGCAAGACTTCAACTTCCTGGGCCTTTTATCGGACATCATTCTCTTTCAGTAGAAAAAAAGCGATTGTGCCTTCTTTCTAGGTTATGCCTAGACACCTTTAAACATGTATTGTGCAATTTCTTGGGGAAAAAAATTTTTTAAGAGTTTATTTCCTCAAGGGAAGCAATCTGACAGTATAGAAGCCAAATGTACAGATATTCCCAAGTTTAACTGCAGGATAACTGGGTAACTACCAAATTGTAATCGACTCAGCTCCTTTCTCCAGTACTTATCTTCTCCCCAAGCTCAAATCTGGTGCTAGCCAGGACCAGTACACACCCCCAGGGCTATTTCATTCCATTGGCTGGCGGGCCGGCCTGCATTCTACACCCTTTAGATTTACTGTCACGGCGCCTGGTGTTTGTTTGCCGGAGATGATACCTTGCTCGTGTATCGCTTTTTTTTTTTTTTTTTTTTTTGGTGTGTGTGTGCGCAAAACAGAAGCTGTCAGGGCAGAAAAATAACTCGCCTTAAAAGACCAACGTGTCATTAGTGAAGTCATCTGTTAGTACACGGTCTAGATTTCAAACCGAAAAGGCAAATTCACTCTGTAGGTCTCCCGATCGTCTGTCGCGGATGTGAAAAGGAGCGTATAAAAAAACCAAAAAAACCACCCTGGAAATAATTATCTCATAGTTTGCGTTCCGGTGACTCATAGAAGCTCACAAAAACTTGAAAAAGGCACCGTCAGATCCGGCCGGCCATTCCCATTTCCAGAAGGGCGTTCGCCGGGCCCACCCGGCCTCCTGCACCCGCGAGCACGGAGCCGCCGCCCGCATCCGCAGGCCGAGCCCGGGGTGCCGCGACCGGGGCGGCGGGGGGGGCGGGGGGGGAGGAGCGGCGAGGAGGGGAGGGCGAGGGGGGGATGCGACCCGGCCTGGGGGGGGGGCGGCGAGGAGGGGAGGAGGACGAGGAGGGGCGGGGGTGCCCGCGACCCGGCAGGTGCGGGACGACGGCTGGGGGGTGCGAGGAGGGGGTGATGCCCATGACCCGGGCGGGGGGGAGGGCGAGGAGGGCAGTGGGGGATGCCCGCGACCGAGGCAGGGGGCAGGACGACGGCTGGGGGTGGGGGCGAGGAGGGGCGGGGCGCCGCGGGCTCCCCTCCCCTGCAGGGCGCGCGGGGGAGGACGGGGGGCGGGGGGGCGCCGCGGGCTCACCTCCCTTGCAGGGCGTGCGGTGCTGGCTGTGCTGGGCCCGGTAGCCCTCGATGACCTCCCAGGAGCCGTCGTCGCGGCGGATGGGGAAGGACAGGCTGAGCACATGGTTGCAGGGCTTGATGATGCGCAGGATGCCGCGCACCCGGTTCCGCCGCTGCTCCTCGCTCTCGCGCGTCCGCAGGTCCTCCACCAGCTTGTCCTCCACGATGCTGGCGCCGCGGTCGAAGAAGCCCTCCACCATCTTGAAGAAGTTGGGGTCGTCCTCGCGGTCGGCCGCCGCCTCGCTGTAGTGCCTCCGCGCGGGCGGCGGGGCGGCGGGGGGCTGCGGGCGGGCGCGGCCCCGCAGCGCGGCGGCGTCGGGGGCGGCGGAGGCGGCGGAGGCCAGGGCGGCGGGCCCGGCGCGGGGCAGCAGCAGCGCTTCGCCCAGGCGGCGGTACATGGCGGCGGCGGCGGCGGCGGCGGCGGCGGCGGCGGGCGGGGGCCGCGGGCGCAGGGAGCTCGGCCCGGCCGCGCCGCCCTTTTAAGCGGCGGCTTCCTCCCCCGGCTGTCCCCTCCCCTCGGGCGCCCGCCGCCGCGCGGGAGGACGGGCTTCGGGGCCGCGGCCCGGGCGGCCTGCGACGGGCGGGGCGGGGCGGGGCGGGGCGGGGCGCGCCCCCCGGGAGCCGGGTCTCCGCCTCAGCGCGGCCTCGCGGGGCCCGGGGCGCGGGGGCGGGGCGGGGCCGGGCGGGGCCGAGTGCGCATGCTCGCGCGGCGGGGGGCGGGGCGACGGCCCGGCGGGAGGAGCGGACCCGCGCGGAGGCGGTGCCTCAGGTCTGTGCGCGCCCCCGGCCTCGTCCCGGGGAGGGGGGGCCGCGGGGGGAGCGGGAGGCAGCCCGGGAACGGGGGGGGGCAGCCGGGGGAAGGGGGAGGGCCCGCGGGGAGGGTCCGCCCGGGGAGGGGCCCGCGGGGGAGGGGGCAGCCCGGGGATGGGGGAGCCGCGGGGGGAGCAGGAGGCAGCCCGGGAAGAAGGGGGGCAGCCGGGGGAAGGGGGTACAGCTCGGGGAGGGGGGCCGCGGGGGGAGGAGGGGGCCGCCGGGGGGAGAGGGCAGCCGGGGGAGGGGGAGGGCTCGTGGGGGAGACTCCTGGAGGGGGGGCCGCGGGGGGAGGAGGAGGCAGTCCGGGGAGGAGCCCGCGGGGGGCGGGGGGCAGCCCGAGGAGGGGCCGGCGGGGCAGGGGCTCTCCCGCCTCTGGGGGGCGCTGAGCCGCGGGTCCCAGGCCCGCGGGGGGGGCGCCGAGGCCTGGCGCGGGCCGCGCGGGGTGAGTCACCGGTGCCGCTCCCGTCCGCTCCCCCGCCCGAGCTCCGGCGGCCGGCAGCCCGAGGAGCGGCGGGGGGGGACTGGGGACTCCCTCCCCGCGGCCCGAGCCCCCGGGGAGCCGTCGGCGCTGCCCCGCGCAGCCCCGGGCGCTGTCAGGGTGGAAGGCGGCCCTCGCGGCCCAGAGCGGCCTCTGCGGGCCTGGAGCTGCAGCGGCCTCTGCAGACCTGGGGCCGTGACCCGGGGTCAGGCCTGGAGCGGCCTCTGCAGACCTGGGGCCATGACCTGAGGTTGGGCCTGGAGCGGCCTCTGCAGACCTGGGCCTGGGCCTGGAGCGACCGCTGCAGACCTGGGCCTGGGACTGCATCGGCCTCTGCAGACCTGGGGCTGCGACCCGGGGTCGGCCTGGAGCGGCCTCTGCAGACCTGGGGCCGCGACCCTGGGTCGGGCCTGGAGCGGGCTCTGCGGGCCTGGGCCTGGGCCTGGGCCTGGGCCTGGGCCTGGGCCTGGGCCTGGAGCTGCAGCGGCCTCTGCAGACCTGGGGCCGTGACCCGGGGTCGGGCCTGGAGCGGCCTCTGCAGACCTGGGGCCATGACCTGAGGTTGGGCCTGGAGCGGCCTCTGCAGACCTGGGCCTGGGCCTGGAGCGACCGCTGCAGACCTGGGCCTGGGGCTGCATCGGCCTCTGCAGACCTGGGGCCGCGACCCGGGGTCGGGCCTGGAGCGGCCTCTGCGGGCCTGGGCCTGGGCCTGGGCCTGGGCCTGGGCCTGGAGCTGCAGCGGCCTCTGCAGACCTGGGGCTGCGACCCGGGGTCGGCCTGGAGCGGCCTCTGCAGACCTGGGGCAGCGACCCAGGGTCGGGCCTGGAGCGGGCTCTGCGGGCCTGGGCCTGGAGCTGCAGCGGCCTCTGCAGACCTGGGGCTGCGACCCGGGGTCGGCCTGGAGCGGCCTCTGCAGACCTGGGCCTGGGGCTGCAGCGGCCTCTGCAGACCTGGGGCCGCGACCCGGGGCGCTGGCCCCTGCAGGGCGCTGCGCCCTGCGCTCCGGGTGGGCCGCGCGGCTTCAAGCCGTGGACCCCGTCTGTTAGACGAGGTACCGACCAGAGGCCACATGCCCGGCTGTAGTTGTCCTTTGCTGGTACTATTTATTGTACTTTGCTGGTTTTATTTATTGAAAAAATTTTTCTGGTTTGAAAAAATTTTTTTATTCTTTTATTTATAATTTATGATAGTCACACAGAGAGAGAGAGGCAGACATAGGCAGAGGGAGAAGCAGGCTCCATGCACCGTTAGCCCGACGTAGGATTCAATCCCGGGTCTCCAGGATCGCTCGCTTGGGCCAAAGGCAGGCGCCAAACCGCTGCGCCACCCAGGCATCCCTACTTTGCTGGTTTTAAAGTGTTCCTTTTTGACCTGTGAAGCGACCTCGCTTTCCTCACTCTGTTACGCCGTGGTAGAGAATGGCCATGATTCCTACAAGGCGCTGACAGGTGTGAAGGGAAACCTGCGTGGGTTAGATTGCTAAGCCCTCTCGGTGCTCTCAACGCCAAGAAGACGCACATTATATTTTATCTTGTTTGGTATAGATAAATGTGTCATTATTTCTATTGGTTGTTTTCCAGTGAAAACTATTCTCTGAACTGAAACCTGGATTTGTCTTCTTGGTTAAGAAAATGAAGGTACCAATTTGCTTTTCACTTGATGGCCTCATTTTACATTGCAAAAAAAAAGAGAAAAGAAGCAAAAACCAAAACAAAAAACCCCATGAAAACCAAACCCCAAATCCTAAAATTTTAGAATAAAGTGGACTAGCATCAGTAAACGTGTGGACATTTTTTCTCTTCAAATTAAATTCTTTGGTATGTTCTGGGGAAAGTGGTTTTAAAAGCTTAGTTTTATTACCCTGTTTATCTCATTCGTGATAACCATAGCCTTCAGAAAAATAAATGTTTAACTTTGCTTCTTCCAAGTTTTATTCATCTGAATTCAAAAGTCAGAAAGGCTATGGAAGTAGCGAGGAGATCATTTTTAACCCAGGACAGCCTCCTGTGTATAAATGCCTTACAAAATGGCTCCACGAGAACCCTATGAACCTAGATGCTTTCATTTCTTAAGTCTTCGTTATGTTTTAGAAGTCATAAAAAATGTTTTCAGATGTTTAAAGAGTGACAATTTCCAAACAACACTACTCTCCCTCCCCCCATTTAGTAAGTAGTTCGAGTATTTCTTTTTAAGCTAAAGTAGGTATTATAATTCCTGATTTAATGCAAGAGGGCACTGAAGCTCCCAGACCAAGAAGATTGTTGGTGGTCGCCTAGCTGGTAAATAGTGGGCTGAGACTCAAACCTGTGTATTTCACACCAGAGTTACTCTATTGCCGCAAGGCCAAGAAATATTTGAAGTATGTGTTGCATTTAGTTTAATTGGTGATGTAAGGTCTCGTAAGTTTCAGCTTTACCTTGATGATCTGTTTTATTTTAAATTCCAGTATGGTTAGCGTACAGTGTTATATTAGTTGCAGGTGTACAATGGAGTGATTCAACATTCTACAGGTTACCTTGATGATTGCCTCTATAAAATATACAGTTATTTTGCAAATTAAAGTTTAATTAGTAATTTCCATTTCAAAAGGAAGCCAGAATTTAACTTGGAGGGAGTTTTGGTCATTTGATAATGTTCAACAAAGACAAGTCAATTTTCTGCCTTTGACATTTATGAGTTTTCCTTAGCTGTTTTAGAATTCTAGGTCATTTCTCTTTGATGTATTGCATGCTTTTGTGTTTTCAAGTGCTTTTAAGAATATTTCAGAAGAAGAATTTTAAGATTTAGAAAGACTTAGCATAAAAATAAAAGAACATAGCATTTTAAAAAGTGATTTGAAAAAGTAATACATATTTTCCACCTTGTGTCTGTTTATACTTGTCTCTTCTGGACATTTCCTTTAGACCAAATGGTACAATACCTAGCCCTTTGTGACTGGCTTCTCTTACTTAGGATAATGTAAAGATTTCATCTATGTTGTAGCATGGATCAGTATTTCATTTCTTTTTATGGCTAAATAGTATTCACTGTATGGCTTTATCACATTTTTTAATCCATCGTGGACATTTGGATTACTTTCACTTTTTGGCTGTTGTGAATAATGCTGTTATGAACATCTTGTGCAAGTTTTTGTGTGGACATGTGTTTTCACTCCTCTTGGATATATATTTAGGAATGGAATTGCTGTTTAACCTTTTGGAAAAAAAGGTTTTAACCTTGAGAAACTGCCAAACTGTTTTCCACAGACTACCCATTTTAATTCTTGCTAGTAGTGAATGAGGAATGCATTTTCTCTGCATCCTCCCCAACACATAGTATTATCTGGGGGTGAAGTGATAGCTCATTTTAGTTTTGACTTGCATTCCTTTGGTGGCTAATGATGTTGAACATCTTTTCATGTGCTCATTTGCATATGTTTTCTTGGAGAAATGTCTATTCATTTCCTTTTCCCATTAAAAAAAAAAAAAAAAAAAAAGATTTTATTGGGACTCCTGGGTGGCTGAGTGGTTGAGCATCTGCCTTCAGCCCAGGGCATGACCTTGGTATTGAGTCCAGCATCGTGCTCCCTGCATGGAGCCTGCTTCTCCCTCTCCCTGTGTTGTGTCTCTGCCTCTCTCTCTGTGTCTCTCATGAATAAATAAATAAAATCTTAAAAAAAAAAAAAAAAAAAAAAACCAAAACACAAATACCTTATCAGATACATGATTTGCAAGTGTTTTCTACTATTCTGTTGTTTTTTCTCTTTTTTGATGGTGTCTTTTGAAGCACAAAAAAATTTTTTTTTGTCCAATTTATAAATGTTTTGTTGCTTGTGCTTTTGTTAGCATGTCTAAGAAATGATTGTCTAATTGGAGTTCATAAAGAGTTACATCTGTGTTTTCTTCTAAGAGTTTTATAGTGTTAGCTTTTATATTTAGGTCTTTACATTTAGTTCTTTCATATATTAAAAGAACTAAAATGGATATTGAGTTGATTTTTGTATATGGAATGAGTTTTGTATATGGAGTGGACAAAATGTTCTCAAAATGGATATCGAGTTGATTTTTTATACGGAATGATAAAGGAATCCAATTTTATTCTTTTTTTTTTTTTTTTTTTTTTTTTTTTTTTTTTTTTTTTTTTTCCAATTTTATTCTTATGCTTGTGGATGTCCGTTTGTTCAAAAGGCTATTTCTTTCCCCATTTAATTGTCTTCATACTCTATCAAAAATTAATTGACCTAAATGTGAGAATTTATTTCTGGACTCTTGAGTTCTTTCCCACTTGTTCACATGTCTCTCTTTATGCTAGTAGAACTCCATTTTGAGTATTGTAGCTTTGTAGTAGATTTTGAAATTGGGAAGTGTTGAGTATTCTTTGTTCTTTTTCAAGATTGTTTGGTTATACTGAGTCCCTTGACTTTTCATATGAATTTTAGGATCAAGTGGTCAATTTCTGCTCTGATTCTGCCTAGAATTTTGGAATGGGATTGTGTTGAATCTGTAGGTCAGTTTGGGGGGTGGTATTTTAATGATACCACATCTCTGACCCATGAGCATGAGATGTTTTTTCATTTGTTTAGGTCTTTAAAAATTGCTCTCAGCAGTGTTCTGTCTTTTCAGAATAGAAGTTCTGTATTTCTGGGGGCGCTTAGGGGGCTCAGTGGTTGAACGTCTTGCCTTCAGCTCAGGGTGTGATCCCGGGGTCCTGGGATCGAGTCCCACATTGGGCTCCCCGCATGGAGCCTGCTTCTCCTTCTGCATGGGTCTCTGCCTCTCTGTGTCTCTCATGAATAAATAAATAAAATCTTAAAAAAAAAAGAAAGGTCTGTACTTCTTTCATTAGGTTTATTACTGAGGGGCGCACGGGTAGCTCAGTTGGTTGTCTGACTATTTTAGCTCAGGTCATGATCTCAGGGCAGTGAGATGGAGTCTGTATCTTGGGGCTCTGCACTCAGCAGGGAGTGCTACTTGAGAGTCTCTCCCTCTGCCCCTCCCTGTCCCGCTTGTGCACATACATGCTCTCTTAAATAAATAAATAAATCTTTAAAAACAAAAGTTTTTTATTGAGACTTTTATTCATTTTGATGCTATTATAATTGGAATTGTTTCCTTAACTTCCTTTTTAAGTTCTTCTTTTCACGTTACAGAAATAGAATTGGTTATTGTATATTGATCTCTTATGTTTTAACCTTGCTAAGCTCATTTATTCTGATCATTACTTTAGTGGGTTTCTTAGGATTTTCTATATACAAGATCATATATAAAGGGAGATAGTTTTACTTCTTCCTTTCCAATAGATTATTCTATTTTACTGCCTAACTGCTCATTTGTTTTTTGTTATTGCACAGTAGTTCATTGTATGTGTGTGCTATTATTATTTTTCCTAGTCCCTCGTTGATGGACACGCTTCCAATACCTTGAAGTTATAGCAGTGCTACAGTGAATAACCTGTTACATAGAACATCAGTTTTCAGACTTTCTCATCTCAGAATGACTTTGCCTTCTCAAGTATGAGTACTGAATTTGAACTTAGGAAGAATTTAACAGTGGTTAGAATTTGTTTTCCTATAAAGTTGTTCCCATTTGATGTAATTGGTTACTCTATGTAGACAAGTCAAATATTTAATTTTATAAACCATGACTTCTAAACAAGGAACTAGGAATCTTGGGTAGCCCAAGTGGCTCAGCGGTTTAGCGCCGCCTTCAGCCCAGGGCGTGATCCTGGAAACCTGGGATCAAGTCCCACCTCGGGCTCCCTTCATGGAGCCTGCTTCTCCCTCTGCCTGTGTCTCTGCCTCTCTCTCTCTCTCTCTGCGTCTCTCATGAATAAATAAATAAAATCTTAAAAAAAAAAAAGGAATTAGGAATCTTGATATTTCTTTTATTAGGTCACCATCTTTCTTACTTTAATAGTTTTCTTAAAAATAGATTTTATTTGTGACATTTAATTAATTAATTTATTTTTATGTCGTCTTCATGCCCAGTATGGAGCTTGAATTTATGACCCAGAGATCAAGAGTTGCAGTGCTCTGCTGACTGAACTAGCCAGGTGTTCCTATGTTTCAATAGGTTTTAGTTCACAAGTGCTTAGTAGTACTTTGTTAATCAGCCAGTTGAATATGAGGAGAGAAGAGAATGTTGTACTAAGGGAACACCATATGCAGAGACCTGAAGGTAAATGAGACCATGATTTGAGAGTATTGGTTAGCATACAGTTGGGTTAAAAATAATTTGATCATCATAATTAAACAGCAGTTTGATTGAGGGGCACCTGGGTGGCTCAGTCGGTTAAGCATGCAACTCTTAATTTTGGCTTAGGCCATGATCTCAAGGTTGTGGATCAGACCTGTGTTGGGTTCTGCACTCAGCAGGGAGTCTGCTTGGGATTCTCTCTCTCCCTCTGCCTCCCCCCAACCCCCCCCCACACACCCGCCATCTCTCTCTCTCTCAGATAAATAAATACATTAAAAACAAAAAACAAAAAACAAGGGCAGCTCCGGTGGCTCAGTGGTTTAGCTCTGCCTTTGGCCTGGGGAGTGATCCTGGAGACCCGGGAATCGAGTCCCGCGTCGGGCTCCGTGCATGGAGCCTGCTTCTCCCTCTGCCTGGGTCTCTGCCTCTCTCTCTGTCATGAATAAATGAATAAAATCTTAAAAAAAAAACAAAAACAAAAACAAAAAAATAGCAATTTGGTTGAAAAATGAGTATCCTCTAGTTCTTTTTTTCTTTCCAGTTTGGTCATTTTGGTGCATGATGGATTATCTTTCAAGCTTTTGTGCTCTAATTTTCAGGAACATTTTTTCTAATACTTGCTTTTGTGCTTCTAACTGATTTTCAGAAAAGTTTGTAATTTTCATTTGTCCCCTTTAGTGAGCATGTTTTTTTCAGTAAGTAAAAAGCAAACTATATCCCAGAAAAGGATCTGAAATTTTCAGGGTTTGTAGCCTTTTTCCTTTTAAAAACTGTTTATCCTACTGTATTAAATGTCACCTATATCTACTGTGTAGTTTGTTCAAGTTTTCATTTTACTGCGTTACTGAATAACATTCAACAAAGGTTTTATCAACTCTCGCTTAAGAGTTCTTTCCATGTTGTGAGTAAATACGAAAATTCATTGTAGGAACTTTATCTCTTTAAGCATAGTATGCTAGAAATGGATAGGTCTCTTAAAAATTAACTGTACTAGGGTGGGATTCTGAACTCACCTGTATGCAATTCATTATGTCTGTGTTTTTTCCTTTATTTTTAATTGAGATCTTTTGTTTTCCTTATATGTAAAAAGGATAACACATTCAATTATTCATCAATCCAAGTGCCTCACCCACCCAGCTTCATTTATCTATCTATGTAGATACTCTTTATAAAACCAAATCTTGGGATCCCTGGGTGGCGCAGCGGTTTGGCGCCTGCCTTTGGCCCAGGGCACGATCCTGGAGACCCGGGATCGAATCCCACATCGGGCTCCCGGTGCATGGAGCCTGCTTCTCCCTCTGCCTGTGTCTCTGCCTCTCTCTCTCTCTGTAACTATCATAAATAAAAAAAAAAAAAAAAAAAAAAAAAAAAATCTTTATCCTAGCTTTCACAGTTCCTCTTTTGAAATTTTAAAGATTTTATTTATTTATTTTATTTTAGAGAAAGAGAGTAGGAGGAGGGGCAGAGGGGGAGAGAGAGAGAGAATCTCAAGCAGACTCCCTGCTCAGCGTGGAGCAGGACGTGGGGCTCCATCTCAACCCTGAGATCATGACCTGAGCTGAAAGTAAGAGTTGAACACTTAACCAACTGAGCCATCCAGGCACCCCACCCTCCTCTCTTTGGAAATTTCAGATCACTTGTGAGCTGAATGTAATCTGAATGGGTAATATGGGATTGGAGTTTGAATAGTAAGAAAATGTATGCTAAAATTGAGACACTTATTTGTGTGCTGGAGAAGCAAAAAGCACCTTCTCATTGGCCATCATGTGAAAAGTTGTGAAGAAACTGACTTTATCATGAAGTACAAATGTGAGTGTGATTACATTGAGTCCACTCTTAGTGAAAGAAAAGAAAAACATGAATGAGGCAGTACGATGGATCAAGGCAGAGACACTGGTAAGTGGCTGGGGTCAGCCAAGTAGCAGTGATCTAATTCTCGGATCTCAAAGTGAACAGATACTTACTAGCTGTATTAGTTGGATGTTTTGGCCCTTAAGCAGTAATATCCAACGAAAAGTGGCTTAGGCTAAAGCTACAAACTAAGTGAGATAACCCTTATCTAACCAGAAGCCTGGAGGCAAGGCTCCTCCAGTTGTTGGTAGAGGGCTCAGTGATACTATCAGAACTTTCCCAGTGTTACAATCAGCAGCTTGGTGGTATCTTTCCTCATGGTCAGGAGATTGCTCCATCAGTTCCAGGGGTCATGTCCAGACAGAACCAAGAGCTATGTGGGAGAACAGCAGTTTGCTCCCGTACGTACTTCCACAGCCCTGCCAGCTAGCTGCCGCTCTTTCGGGTGAGCCTCAGGAGTTAGGAATGGGTTCTGTGCCATGCCCCTGCTGTAGAGGAGGATGGAAGGAGGACTTTCTGACACTCTGAACTTCTAAAGGACAGATAGGCACTGCCAGCAAGGAAGAAAGCAGGAGGAATAATTGTGAAGTTGGTAACCATCAGTGTTTGCTGATTTGCCCCAGAAAATAACTGCCCTGCTCTGTGCTCTCACTGTGATAATATATTCCCTTAGAATATCAGCACAGTTTAAGAGGGGTGAAGCATTCTTAAATATAACACTGAATTATGCCTGTGGTTTCTGTTCTCTACATTGAGAAATCTGCAGAGTCTAGTTCCCTTTGAAAACTGTCATCATGTTTTATTTTTTTCTACTTTGAGACATTTGCTGAGTCTAGTTCAGAGATTTTTATATAATGATTGAGATTTTTTTATATCATGATTTGAGATTTTATATAATGATTGTAGTTTTAAGAGTATGCCTCTTTTTTGGCGTGGGTGGGGGACACTGGCAGCTTTTAAGGCAGTATCTCCATGCTGTGGTGTTTATTGCCAGACAGGAAAGTAGAACGGAACCTGGAAACCCATCCTCAAGTTCGGGGGGAAAGTCTGAGATTTATAAAGATATATCAAATGTTCCGATGATTTTATAGGATCTTCAGATTAAGCTGCCAGCAGCAACTTAATGGTGTAACACACAGACTAGTGACTTAAATCAGTAGGAGGGCTAATCTGGCCTTTCTTGTGTTTGTGCTAAGGGCAGAGTGACAGCCTCATTGGAGTCTCTGTGTTACAGTTCATACCATCAGAAGCATAGTTTGGGATAAGACTTTTTTTTTGAGAGAGAGAAAGAGCTCGCACATATGCGGGGTGGGTGGGTGGGGGGAGAGGCAGAGAGAGAATCCCAAGCAGGCTGCATACCCATGGGAGTGTGGTCCCATGACGCTGAGATCCTATCCTAGCTGAAATCAAGAGTCCTGGCGCCCAACCGACTGAGCCACCCAGGTGCCCCAAGATAAGACTGTTTTGAAGATGCGTCAGGCAGACATGTAAAAGGGCCCTTTACATATATTTGCCCTCCACAGTTTTCTTGTCAAAGATAGAATCTTTATAATTGTAGTCCTGGAGGGCCATCTAAAAACAGTGAAATACAAAGGGATTCATCTTAGATTCTAGATATCACCAGCCATCCACAGTGAAAGTTCTGGTCAGCTATTTAAAAAAAAAAAAAAAAAAAAGAACAATGAAGTATCAGTGAACAGCAGTACATCAGCGGGAAGGTGCTGATACAGAGAGACTTTCAGAACAAGGGAAGTTGTAATGAGAGGCTCAAATTAAAGCAAGTATGTCTCCTTACCTTCATGTGTTTTTTATAGGTCAGATATAAAATGGAATTATTTTTTAATAACAATTTGATGTACTTTAATAAGTATTGTAAAGAATTCTAGACTTTCACTATCTTCTGTGATTTTATACTCTGTCTTGCCGCTTTCATTATACAATACAAAAAAGAAAAAAAAGGAAATAGAGAATCAATCACACTGGCTTTAACTAGAAAAAATTTAATTGGAAAAAAACGAAAACACCTAAGCCCTGACAAATTTCAATTCCTTGCCTCTTATGATTTTCATTTATTTTAACATTTTCTTAGAGAAAAATTAAAAAGTGTGCACATGAGAATAACAGAAAACCTGCCCCATCAGCCTGCAATGACTGTGCATTTTCAACTACAGGTATTCCTCACTGACCCAGCTCTTGCTGTCTGAATTCAGAAACAGAACAGATGGGACAGCAAGGGATGCTTAGATGTATTCCTAACCCATTTCTGCAGACTCATGTTATTTCTAATCCAAATCACTGTTTTTTCATATTGGTTCTCATTATGGAACATCTATGTTTTCCTAATTTTTCTCTATAGTTATCAGTTAAAACAGTAATAACTGTCAAATGAATTTGAATTTTATTTTATTTTTCTTTGTGCAAGTGAGGAGGTGGGAGGGGCAGAGGGAAGGGAAGGAAAGAGAATCTTCTTTTTTTATAAAGATTTTATTTATTTATTAATGAGAGACACACAGGGAGAGAGAGAGGCAGAGACACAGGCAGAAGGAGAAGCAGGCTCCATGCAAGGAGCCCAATGTGGGACTTGATCCCGGGTCTCCAGGATCACGCCCTGGGCCGAAGGCAGACAGCTAAATCTCTGAGCCCCCCAGGGATACCTGAGAGAGAGAGAATCTTAAGCAGCCTTCACACTCTACCAAGAGTCTGACATGGGGCTGGATCTTGTGACCCTGAGATCATATCCAAGTCGAAATCAAGAGTCGGATGCTCAGCTGACTAAACCACCCAGGCACCCCTGAATTTGAATTTTATTTTTAATTTTTAAAAAATATTTATTCATGAGAAACACAGAGGCAGAGACATAGGCAGAGGGAGAAGCAGGCTCCTTGAGGAGCCCAATGCAGGACTCGATCCCAGGACTTTGGGATCATGACTTGAGCTGAAGGCAGACACTCAACCACTGAGCCACCACCCAGGTGTCCTTGAATTGTGAAGAATAGGGTAAGACCTCAAAAGTCTGAAATATGAAAAAATAATACTTAAAAATGTGTATTTAGGCTCACAAAAACATTCCATGATGTACTTAAGATACTAACCATTGAAAAAACAATGACTAGATGTGTTCAATTTTTCCACTTTTTAATTTTTTTTATATTTTGAAATAGTTTTATTTATAATAATTTGTTTTGAAATAACTTTTTTTTAAATTTTTATTTATTTATGATAGTCACACACACAGAGAGAGAGAGGCAGAGACATAGGCAGAGGGAGAAGCAGGCTCCATGCACCAGGAGCCCGACGTGTGGGATTCGATCCCGGGTCTCCAGGATCGCGCCCTGGGCCAAAGGCAGGCGCTAAACTGCTGTGCCACCCAGGGATCCCTGGGATAACTTTTTTTTAAAGATTTTATTTCTTTGTTCATGAGAGGGAGAGAGTGGCAGAGACACAGGCAGAGGGAGAAGCAGGCTCCTGTGAGGAACCCAATGCGGGACTCGATTCCAGGACCTCAGGGTAACGCCCTGAGCCCAAGGCAGATGCTCCACCACTGAGCCACCCAGGCGTCCCTGAAATAACTTTTTCTACAAAGAATTTTAGATATATAGAAGAGATAATTTTTTGAGATAATTTAAATATATACAAGATACTGCAGTTTCTTTCACCCATCTTTGCACAATGATAACATCTGATGTAGCCAAAATACCTTTATCAAAATTAAGAAATTAACATTGGTACAGGTAGATTGATTTTTAACTGTCATTTCAGCCAAATTGCCGTGTTGACCGACACACTTCTTGCTGAGTTACCTGGAACTCTACCACTGATCTTAATCATAATCGCCTCTATGCTCCCAGCTCTATGTGATGGTCATGTTTGGTACCCTGTGACCTTCATCCCCTGTTCCTCAGGCTACAGATGACTGACTGCCTTTTGGGCAGGTACCCAGCCATGTCCAGTCTAAATGCTGGCCAGAAACCTCTGATGTGGCCAGAAAAATGGCTTTCCAATTTTAGTTTTCTTTCTAATCCAGGTGTCTACAATATCCTCCCCACTTTCAGAATGGGTTGAAATGTCATTCATTTAAACCAAGAAAGCCTGATCAGAATGGTCTGGGTTAGATTAACTGGACCATAGTTCCCTGTGGCCAGAGGGTGTGCATCTGTGGGTTTGCTGGGGAGGGAGAGGCAGAAGCAGGAACGGCAGAGGTTAGCTAGGGCACCTCGCTAGACAGAGTCTCTTCATTGGATCAGTTTAATGGCTTTACCTGTATCTTCTGTTGCATGTTTGTTCTTTGCAATTTTTGACTCTAGAGATGGAGATCTTTTCAGGTTCTGGAACATTTGCAACTGTTACCTCTTCCAATCCTGTCTCTACCCCCTGTTCCTTCCTCCTTCACTTTATCTTCAGTGTTTCTTACCTATTCTTTTTGTGTTTTCCAACTTTATATTTTTTTATCTTTCATTCTATAGGTGGCCAGGGTCAGGCCACGTGCCACTTAATCCAAGGTTTGCAGTTTCCTGGGCCATCAAACAATGCAAACCTTGGTTAGAAGACTTCAGGCATTGGTTTTCTTTGTGATGACTGTTACCCTGAGGATGTTGCCCTTTAAAGTTACAGGTTATTGTGGGGACACTCTTTCTTTAGGCTCATCATTTATTTTATGTGGGTCCTGAGCTTTGAATTATGTTTTTAGTACCATCAAACTAAAATTTATGTTCTCCCTCATGATCGAATGCCCTCAGCAAACTGGCCCAAAGCAAACGTCTTAATAGTTCCTGCACCAAGCTGATGTGCTTGGGTCTTTGGGGCAGCTTTTCAGGAATATGGTCTGGACACATTATTGGCTGTGAACACAGATGCAGTGCTAGCTGCAGGGTTTTGCTAAAAGACTTGACGTTCCCTGGACCATAACTTAGGAAAGGGAAAGAAGGTTATCTTCTCTTCTGGGTCCTTCCGCACAAACATACTGGAGATTTTTCTCACCCCAAGACTTAGTTTCAGATGGGATAGGAGCTAAGAATTCCAAACTTCTCCCTATTTTCTACCTCCTTTTTCTCTCTGTATTCCTCCCCCTAGTTTTTATATCCTCTTGATTGTTGTGGGAGAACTGTACTTACGCCATTACCTGCCGCTTCCTGGATGCTGTAGTTTACAGTATAAACTCTGCCAGGAAAGTTTTCTTGCTTTGGTTTGTGATATTTAAAGCCAAGGTCTTAGAATTTTAAAAACCCTTAGATCTTGAAAGTGAAATTCTTAGCTTTTGACAATTATGGTTTCCATGGATTAAGGACTTAAATCTAAAATCTGAAAGTATAAAACTCTTAGAAAAAAATATAGTTGTAAATATTCATTATTTTATATTAGGCAACAGGTTCTTAAATACATCACCAAAAGCACAAACAAAAAATAGATAAATTTGACTTCATCAAAATTCAAAATGTTTGTGCATGAGGATACTATCAAAATAGTGAGATATTGAAGTACCAGTACCTTTTCAAGAGAGTGAGTAGGTCCAGAACTCAAGACAGACTTCTAAGCTAGAGAAGATTTTGTCATCATCAGTGAGGAGGCAGTGTAACATGGTAGTCCCAGGATGGATGTGAGAAGAGCAAAGAAAGGAGTCCTGAGGGAGTAAGTAGAGAAAGGAAGGAGTGATCTGAGAGGTTGAAAGAAGGGTTTGAATTTTCATAGAAGCTTCCCTCTCTCAACTCTAAGCTCCTTGAGGGCTTGACTGTGCCATGTTCATCATTTTATCCCCAGTTCTTGTCATAAAGTAGGTTTCCAGTAAATGTTGTTAAATGAAAACTGAGACGCCTTAAGAAACAGTGATCAGCTGTGTCCGATCTCAAATAGGTCAACTGACCTCAAATAGGTCAACTGACGTAAGGGCGGAGCAACGGGTTGCTGATTGATTGTCTTCTGTTGAAGACACTCTGGTGGACTCTCCGTGCTGGGGGTACATTGCCAGATGGCTGAGGACCAGGAGTGAGCGGTTGCAAGAGTGGAGACAGTGCAGACATTCTTTTCAAAAAGCTGGAAGGATAGTAGGGAGAGTGCATGTTGTATCAAGATGAGAGAGATGTCAGCATGGTTACGTGCTTCACAGGAGAAGTCAGTAGAGAGGGAGAACTTGGGGATCCCTGGGTGACTCAGCGGTTTAAGCGCCTGCCTTTGGCCCAGGGCGTGATCCTGGAGTCCTGGGATCGAGTCCCACATCGGGCTCCCTGCATGGAGCCTGCTTCTCCCTCCTCCTGTATCTCTGCCTCTCTCTCTATGTCTATCATAAATAAATAAATAAATAAATCTTAAAAAAAAAAAAAAGAAAGGGAGAACTTGATACAGGGAGAAGAAGGAGGTATGTGAGATTGACTGAACATTATCCTTAGGATTAGAGGGAATGGAGTAAAGATAAGAGATTTGAGTAGGAACAGGAATATAGTTTCCACTGACCATGGGAATAATGGAAGGAGGGATGGTGTCAATGGAGAGCAGTGTTTGGGTGGTAGGTGAGGAATTTGGGGCCTGGATATACTTGATGAATTTTTCTGGTGGAGTGGCGGGGATGAAGTCATTGGCTGAGATTATAGGGACAGAAGATGGTGATTGTAGGGGAGAGTCTGAGGAGAAAGGGAGAATTTTGAGCTGGCCATGGGGGAAAATGAGGGAGCTAACTGAACAGGATTGCTTCGATGAGTTGTAATGACACATTTTTCATGGCTCTGGTGTGTGAGTGGTCCCCACCCGCCACCCCATCTCAAGGCTCAGCAGGCCAAGCCTCTGAGCAGACAAGGCGAAGGAGTGGATTGACCTTGGTGGTCTGGGTTTAAACGGGCCAATGAGGCAGAAAGGGAAGCAAGAGATTCCAGCAGTGATGGTGTTCAAGGTGACGGGCCATGGAGTCCAGGCTGACAAGGGAATGACGGAGACCACAAAGTAGCATCTGGGACATGGGGTGGTGGAGACTGGGGGTTGGAATTTAGATTAAGTTAAATTGAAGCTTACCCAGGGGGAGCAGGAGCTGGCCAGGGACTGGGTTTCTGAAGCAGAGAGGTGAAGGGTTGGGGTTGGGCCGCTCCGGGACCGTAAAGCAGGGGCGTTGCAGAAAGCGAGGTGCTCACAATCGGCCTGGAGCAATGGGCGGGAAGGCCCCGAACGGGGTCCCAAAGTCCTTGGGGAGCGTGTGAGAGGGGCTGGGCGGTCAGCGATGGCAGAAGCAGAGGGGCAGGGCCAGGACGGCCTGCTGAGCCGGGGCCAGGCCGCCCGCAGGCTGCGGGCAGGAGGCAGGAATGGAGCTGGCGCCAGGTTTAGCCCGGACCAGACGAGGCTGAGATGTGCTCTTTGGGTTCCAGGTGCAGCACCGGTCGTCGGGAGGAGCAGCCCAGTCGGGGGGCGGGGGGCACCGCAGACAGGGGCAGAGCGAGCAGAGCGCCGGCCCAGGCCCTGGACGGGGTGACGAGACACGGGGTGGTCGTGGCTGATCTCCACATTTGTATTAGTTTTGTGGGAAAATAGGTTTATGCTGATGCACCGAGATTCGGCTCCTGCACGGAGCTGATGACTGCACCGTCCTCACAGCCATGCAGCTGGCTCCGCGGTCTGGCCTTTGCTCAGCGGGTCGTAAAGAAGCCTGCGTGGGGCGTGGGGCGGTGTTCTTCCTTGGCGGGGCTCAGCCTAGGCGAGGAGGGCCGCACGGTGGAAGCACTTGGCCAGGGTCGCCTGGCCTGACGGACTTGTCTCTACAGGGTGGGCAGATCGGTAGAGATGATCCTGAGTCCAAATCGGGATGAGAAATGATAGGCTTTGGAGTGAGGAAGCTGATGCCAACTGGAGGGGAAATATCAGAAGTTTTGAGTCCCAAAAGGAGAGAATAGCAATAGGAATGATTCCTGATCTTCTTGATCACTTATAAATTTAATACCATTGCAGCAATATTTAAATCCTATTTAAGGTGAAAAGCATTAAATGTCTATTTTCAGAATTAGAAAATGTGTCCATTTATAAAGTTGCAAAACCATATTCTTGAAGTTTTACCTCTCCCAAAATGGCTTTCTTTTTTTTTTAATATTTATTTATTTATTATTTATGATAGACATAGAGAGAGAGAGAAGCAGAGACACAGGAGGAGGGAGAAGCAGGCTCCATGCCAGGAGCCCGATGCGCGATGCGGCACTCGATCCCGGAACCCCAGGATCCCGCCCCGGGCCAAAGGCAGGCGCTAAACCACTGAGCCACCCAGGGATCCCCTCAAAATGGCTTTCTTAAAACCAAAACTTCTACTACATTGATCTTTGACATATTTAAAATATACTTTCAGACTTCCTCGGGTTAAGGAATACTTAGACTCATGATGCACGGTATTTTTACAAACCCCTAAGAATATTGGTATGTAAAAAAACAAAACAAAAACAGAATATTGATATGTGCTCTTGAACACTTATCTTGATAAGCACTGAATAATGTATAGATAGAAATATTGAATCATTATACTGTATATCTGAAACTAGTGTAATGCTGTATGTTAATTATACTTTGATTCTTTTTTTAAAGATTTTATTCATTTATTCATGAGACATAGAGACAGACAGAAAAACAGATACAGGCAGAGGGAGAAGCAGGCTCCATGCAGGGAGCTGGACATGGGACTCGATCCCGGGTCTCCAGGATCAGGCCCTGGGCCAAACTGCTGAGCCACCCAAGGATCCCCCTCAGATTTTTAACTGTATGGGAGTCAGTGCCCCTAACACCCACTTTGTTCTGGGGTCAACTGTATTTCTAATTTTCTAGAATACTAAACCATATGGCGATATATGTATTTGCATAAAATTTTATCACGTATTCTTTATTTATTTCCATAGTGTAGATTCTTGGAAATGGATTTGTTTGTTCAAAGGCTATAAGCATTTCTGAAGATCCTGACACATACTGGTTAGAAAAATTCTTAATGATATGGTAACATAATTGGCACTTCCAGCAATGACTAAATTTTGCAAATGGTCACAGTAAACACCAAACGCAAAAAACACCACCTGAATATTTTCAAATCTATACGGGGGATGTGAGACTGACATAGATGGCCATATCTTGGTAATGGAAAACATTTTTGTTCTTATTCAGATAACTCCAGGCCGGATGATGACTGAATAGGTAACACACAGGGTTTTAGATAATTGAATGACTGATCTGATGAGGCAGATGGTGGTTTGAAGCCAGTGTGAGCTATGGAATAGAAAACAAAATGGTATTTCATTTCATTACACATATAGGTTCAGGGCACTAAATCTATGTGCTGGAATCTGTAAGGAGGTGTTACTGGTTTAAGGATACAACTCAGGAACAGCCAAATGGAAGAGACATGTAGGACAAGGCATGGGGGAAGGGGCACTTACACGGCCACTCTGGACACATCGCCCCTCCAGCACCTTAATATGTTCAGCTACTGGGAAGCACTAACCTTGTGTTTTTGTTTTTGTTTTTTTTTTAAAGCAGATTTTATTTTGGTGGTGGAATTCTCTATTGTTTTTTGAGAGTATGGGTTTTTGGTTTTTGGTTTTGAGGATGTTAACCAATCTTCTTGATGGTCTGTGAAAAAGTAGGTTCCATCATACAATTTTGAGAAGAAGCTACATACTGTATCCCTTTCCCACTTGGTGATAAACGGTGAATATCAACGTTCATCAGCTTAATAAAGCTCAGGGAAATGATACTACCACTAACGATTTAACATTTATTGAGTACTTAGTATTTTGAGGCTCTGTTTTAACAATCCCACACACATTAATCTTTACAACAAGTCTCTCTTCTGTAATTATGTCCTTTTGTCTACAGATGAGAGAATTGAAGTCCAGATTGGTGAGATAACAGGCCCAAAGTTACCATAGCATGACTTAGTACATGGAAGAGCCAGGATGCCATCCCAGATAGACTGGCTCCAGAGGATTTTCATGCACTACCTTGTATTATTTGTAACCTAAAAGAAGACGGTTTAGTATTAAGTGCAGCATTTCTCAAGCTTATTTAACATTGGAAGCTCATGGTCTTTCAATATTTTTTTAGGGATTAGTCTTCCATGGAGTTAACTTGGAAGTGTTGCCTGTAGCCAGCCTGCTCTAATGCAGTCTCTTAAACACCATTATTTTAGATTAGAACATTTTTTTTAAAAAAACATCTTGGTTTTCTGTTGATAATAGTAAATACTATATTTATTTGTTACTTTAAAATGTTATTGAAAAGCTAGTATTTTAACTTCAGGGCATTTTATATTGTCTTTTGTAATGACCTTCCTAGGAATTTTTAAAAGGTCAACATCACTTTACACTGTTTGATGTACTAAAGCAGTTTTAATCCAAATTGCTATTTTACTCTGCTTTCTGTGCTCTTAATTAAAAATTTCTTTACAAAGAGCACCTGGGTGGTTCAGTGGTTGAGCGTCTGCCTTCTGCTCAGGGCGTGATCCTGAAGTCCCAGAATCGAGTCCTGCGTCAGGCTCCCTGCATGGTGCCTGCTTCTCCCTCTGCCTGTGTCTCTGCCTCTTTCTCTGTGTCTCTCATGAATAAATACATAACATCTTTAAAAATTTTTCTTTACAAGATAAGAAACTGACAGCTTTTTGGTGCTTTGGAACATGATGGTAACTGACATCTTGAGCTTGAACCTTGACTCTGCCTCTGTGCCTCTCTACAAGCTATGTGACCTTAGAAAAGTCACTTTATTTCTCAAAACTTCTGTTTCTTCCTATGAAAGATAAGGTTAATATCTTGCAGGGTGGCTGTGAATCAAATGAGAAAATTCATAGAATGTCTGGCACATAGAAAGCTCACGACCAATGGTAGTTGCTCTCAATTCTATACCATGAATGAATTGGAAATTCATTAGTTGGAAAAGAAAGGTCACTTTGCATTTGAACTGCCTCAACGTTAATGCTGACATCAGCTACCTTTCTGATAAAGTGATGTTGTCCCGATACAGATTGTATGGGAGTTAAAACCAGTTTCCTTCTGGCTTTCCAACTGACATAATAAGCAAAGCCTGACTGGGCAAACATAGACCTATTTATTAGATCACTTATTATTAATGTTAAACCAGCTCTGGTGCTGACTTATCCTGTTCCTTTTGAAATTTCACTGTTGTCATTTAAAATCTGCCAGACCTTGAGAAGCTTCACAGAATGCTAAAGGGTTTAATCCATCCTCCAGAACATGTGAAGTTTATATTCCAAAGTGGTCCTCTCCATTCAGCAGTATGTTCAGAATCATGCATGTAGGACAGAATTGCTCCTATTTTTACCCTTGCTACTGGAGGTTTGTTCAGTTTTCCTGACACTCAACTTTGGAGTTTAGGGGGGGCAGTACTTAACACATCTAACCAAAGCATGAATAATTATTTAAAATAAAATGATTTTTTGAAAGATTTTAATTATTTATTCATGAGACAGAGAGAGAGAGAGAGGCAGAGACACAGGCAGAGGGAGAAGCAGGTTCCATGCAGAGAGCCCGACTCAGGACTCGATCCCGGGTCCTCAGGATCACTCCCTGGGCTGAAGGCAGACGCTCAACCACTGAGCCCCCAGGCATCCCCTAAAATAAAATGATTAAAAGGAGAAAGCAATTTATGGAGATTTGGCAATTGCCCTATGACTTACTCCTTCAGCAAAAAGAAAATGGGTTTGTTTTGAGCTGTATGTGGGGGGATCTCTCTAGGATTCTATCCTAAGTACCTCTTCTAGCCCTGGTACCTAGTAAGCACTCAGTAAATACTTATTGATGGACTGAATTTGATTTCTAATCCCAATTTTATGGCTTGCAACTTCTATAAACCTGGACCTTCTGGGAGTTTCTAAGCTTCAGTTTCCTCTTATGTAAAAAATGAGGTACCAATAGTTACGTCCCAGGATTGTTGTAACAGTGGAGTGTTCGTGCATTTAAAATAGCCAGCATGGCCCATGGCACATAGTGGGCCTCCGGTGCATTACATGCTTTCCCAGACACCTACCTCACTTTGTTCTTCAGTAATATTATCAAGCACTTTCTCACTCCCTAAACACTAAGAAACCATGTTCAAGAGAGAATTCGAGTGTTTGCCAATTAAACTGAAAATATATTCCTTTGTAGCCAACACTTGGAATGTTTCAGCAAAAGTGATCGTATGCTCGACAGACCTTGGTTTGAATTCTGGCTTCACAACCGACTGTGTTATGACCTTAGGTAAGTTACTTAACCTGTCCGTAAAGTATCATGAGGTTGAAATGAGTAGTAATATGTATAAAACATCTGGTTATATTGCCTGGTTTGTGCAGGCACAGAAGAGATTTATTATTTTAAGTTGAGACTTTTATTTAATCTGATAATTTACATTGGTAGTTGGTGTATATCAAGGGCCTACTCTACTCTAACCCTGTTAAGAGCAGCCAGGAAGATTTTGAATGAACATTGGGCATATGATTATGTAGGTGACTGACGTTGGCCTTCCCTGAAATCAGGTTCAGCAGGAGTGACTTTTTTTTTTAAGATTTTATTTGTTTAGAGAGAGAAAGTGCATGTGTGCACATGAGCAAGGGGAGGTACAGAGGCAGAGAGAGCTAATCCCAAACTAACTCTACTGAATGCAGATTCTGATGGGAGGCCTGATTTTACGACCCTGAGACCATGACCTTTTTTTTTTTTTTTTAAAGACTTAATTTATTTATTTGAGAGGCACAGGCAGACACTTTACCAAATGAGCCACTCAGGTGCCCCAAACATTGTTCTTTTAATAGAAAACATTCTTGAAATAGAAACCAAAAGAACAGTAGAACAGATTAACAAAAGTAAGAGCTGGTTCTTTGAAAGATTTAATAAGATTGATAAACCTCTGGCCAGACTTATCAAAAAGAAAAGAGAAAGGACTCAAATAACAGAAAACATTGTTGAAACAAAATTCAATATAGTTTTAATTACTTATGATTAAATTTTCTTGGATGTGCAAATATTTTTCAAAAATGTCACATAAAGATCTGGCCTCAAAATCTTTATGTTAAGGATATTATGTGAATGTTGTAGGTAGTTTAGAGATGCTTTTGTCTCCTCCGCTGATGACATTATTTATGTATCTGCTTCCATTGTTGTTAGTCATTATCAACTCTTCAACCTCTTATATTTGTTCTAACAAATATTTATATAGTGTTCATAAATTTACATAAAATGAAATTGTTATAAAGAAATAAAGTAAGTTGGTTTTATTGGGTGTATTGAATTTTAGAGCAGAAAGGGTGCTCAAGAGAAATAACATTTATGGAATAATTTCTGATGCTAGATTGGAGCTTAAGTGCTTTTTATGTGTGTCTCATTTAAGGTGACAATTTATATGAATTTTGTGTTTGGAAAAGGAATGAGATTATCAGTTATTCCAAAAAGCTTGAAGTAAGCTCTCTTTCTCCCTCCCTCTCATGAATTATTCTTGTATGGGTGTGTGTGTGTATATATATATATTTTTTTTTTAAGATTTTATTTTATTTATTCATGAGAGACAGAGAGAGGAGAGAGAGAGAGACATAGGCAGAGGGAGAAGCAGGCTCCCCGCAGGGAGCCCCATGTGGGACTCCAGGCTCATGCCCTGAGCTGAAGGCAGACACTTAAGTGCTGAGCCACCCAAGAGTCCCTTGTATTGTATTGTATTATAGAGATTGATTTGTTTTCCTAGAGTAATTAAAAATTAAAGGAGTTCCACTTGATGGGATGAGCACTGGGTGTTATATCTTGGCAAATTGAATTTAAATTAAAAAAATAATAAAAATCTAAATAAAGGAGTTTTTAAAAAAAATATTTTATTTATTTATTTGACACAGAGAGAGAGGGAGAGAGAAGCAAAAGCAGGGGGAAAATGCGGGGAGCCCGATGCTGCGGGGCTCAGTCCCAGACTCTGAGGCTTAACCAATTGAGCCCCCCAGCCTTTTAAAAAGATTATTTATTTGAAAGAGAGAGAAAGTGAGGGGGGTGAATACTGGGCTTTAATCAGATCTTTTAAACAGTTTTTTATTTTTTTATTTATTTTATTTTATTATTATTATTTTTTTAAACAGTTTTTAAAAATATTTTGGGGGGATATGGTATTAAGTTTGCAATTCTTAAGCTTTTGCACTAAAAGTAGTACAGAAACCACAAATCAAAAATCTACTCTAAAAATTAAAAATAGAACTACACATGGTCCAGTAATTCCACTTTTGGGCATATATCTGACGGAAATGAAATTACTGTCTTCAAGAGTCATCTGCCCCCATGTTCATTGCAGCATTATCTACAGTACCGAAGACATAGAAACAACCCGAATGTCCATCAGTGGATGAATGGATAAAGAAAATGTGGTATGTGCCACACGCACACTGGAAAGTTTAGTCATAAAAAAGAAGGAAATCTTGCAGTTTACAAAAATAAAAAATGGATGGAACCTGAAGGCATTATGTTAAGAACGACAAATACTGTGTGATCTCACTTAGTTGTGGAATCTGAAAATCAAAACAAAAACACCAAAGGCCCAGAAACAGAGAACCAATCTGTGGTTGCCGGAGGCAGAGGATGGGGGAAATGTGTGAAAGTGGTCAAAGGGTACAGATATCCAGTTATAACATAAATTAGTTCCGGGGATGTAATGTACAGCATGGTGACTGTAGTTAAAGATACTACACTGGGGGTACCTGGGTGGTGCAGTCTGTTAAGTGTCAGTCTCTTGGTTTTGGCTCAGGTCCTGATCTCAGGGTTGTAAGACTGAACCCTGCACTGGGCCCTGCACACAGCTCCGAGTCTGCTTAAGTTTCTCCATCTCCCTCTGCCTCCCCCCCACCCTCACCCCAGCTTTCACTCTCTCTCAAATAATAAATAAATAAATAAATAAATAAATAAATAAATAAATAAATATTTAAAAATACTGTATTGTGTATTTGGAAGTTGCTGTGAGAATAGATTTTTTTTTTTTTTTTTTTTTATTTAAGAGTCACACACAGAGAGAGAGAGAGAGGCAGAGACACAGGCAGAGGGAGAAGCAGGCTCCATGCACCGGGAGCCCGACGTGGGATTCGATCCCGGGTCTCCAGGATCACGCCCCGGGGCAAAGGCAGGTGCTAAACCGCTGCACCACCCAGGGATCCCAATTTTTTTTTTTTTTTTTTTTTTTGAGAATAGTTCTTAAATGTTCTCATCACAGGGAAAAAATTGTGATTGTATGGTGATGGATGTTTACTAGATTTATTGTGATCATTTTGTGATATACATATAAGTCATTATGCTGTGTATGTTAAAAAGTAACATAATGTTATATGTCAATTAAATATCAATAAAACTAGGGGAAAAAAATCTTTCCAGATAAAAATGTTTGGCTGCTATTTTTATTTAAGGTACTGGTAAAGGGAAAGAAGTCAGGAGGTCAAGTTTTATGTATTATATTATGATTTTATTTTTTATTTTTTTAAGGTTTTATTTATTGATTCATGAGAGACAGAGAGAGGCAGAGACACAGGCAGAGGGAGAAGCAGGCTCCATGCAAGGAGCCCGATGTGGGACTTGATCCCAGAACTCCGGGATCAAGTCCTGTGCTGAAGGCAGATGCTCAACCGCTGAGCCACCCAGGCGTCCCAAATTATGATTTTATATTATGAAAACCCAATTTAGTGATTTATACATACTTAGCATTAGTATGAGTGATCTCCCACCAAAACACAGTCTCTAAGGAGGGTGACTATTATGTTGGTGGGTCTGCTGACATTGTGTTGTTCTTGGTGTTCAAACTGGTCTTGTTGCCAAGATACAGGAAGGTGTTCCTTCAGTTGGAAATTGTAATGCATTTCCCCATAGAAAGAGTGTAGTTCAAATAGTACTTTTAATTCTAGTTATTCATCCATTAAGTTAAAATTTTAAGCTTCTGAGATAAGGCAGCTACTGTGGTATATACAGCTTGTTTTTACAAGGATAAAAAGATGAATGAAACCAGGGGTGATATAATGTCTGATCTCAAATAAGAGCTATTTTTTTGCTAGCTGCGGAAAAATAAAAGTAGTGGTTGAAAGTCATTTAACATGGTTATATTTCTTCCTTTCTTTTTCTATGGTTTTTAGGTACTTATGGATTAAATTGGCCTTTGGTGATTGCCCAGGGTTACAGCTTTATTTCATAATCTTGTTTCTTTGGAAAAATGTTTCCCAAGCTTTCTAACAAAGTCTCAGTGAACTTGGAGAAGACAATGTGTGCATAGGTTGGAGACTTTGCCTTTTTTGAAATGGAAAAATTCTTGCCTCAGCATTACTGAGTTAATGTACAGTTAGTACAAAGTTTTCATTTCTAATTGCTGACTTGCTTGGTGAGTGAATGATTGATCATAATCAACTAGAAAGTGTAAGATAAAGCATGGTGACCTGATAGTTTTTCTGGTACAGTCAATTCTTTAGTGTGATGAGTGTTTTTATAAACATTTTTTCTGTCTCTCAGATAGTTTCTCTCCCTCACTCCTTTTTTAGGAGACCTTGATGGAAGGGTTGGAAGCCTTGATGTTTGAGTAGACAAGGTAAGCATTCAAGTAAACTCTTCAGTATTGTGACAATTGAATTGGTTGAATTGATATCAAAAAAAGAATTTCAGTTATTTAAAGAAGAGTGAATTATTAACCGTGTTAATAATATTTATATCTGCCATCGCAGTAAGCACTTCATGTTCATTATCTGATTTAAGCCTACCAAGAGTCCTGTGAGAGATACTGTTACACCTGCTTTACAGACTAGGGCTCTGAACCCCAGAAACCGACAAATTTCTGCTGTTGACATCGTGCACCTAACAAGTGTTGTGATATCGTGGAAGTAGTGTTTCTTCTTTCTTGCTCTTTTGTCTCCCCCCTCAAACTCATCCAATCTCATTATTTGTTACTTTGTGGGACTTCTTTGCTCCCACAGGTCAGATTTTGTTGTCGGGGTGGGTTTTCTGCACTCTCCTCATCTTCCATACTCTTTTGTGCATACTTTTTTCAAGGTTATACAGTTCAGCAAGTTAAGTCATTTGTTGGGGATTGTTCAAACAGGGATCCTCAGTCCCCCACCTTCATTACCCCTTCCCAGAGGTGACACTTCTTGACTGTCTTCACTGTTTGGGATTTGCCTGTGGTTTTTCAAATAACATATTTGAATTGATGTTACCTGAGTTTTTAGTTTAGGGCATAACTTGGGTTTGTATGATTTTCTGTGTCCTTATCACTAACTGAACTCAACAGTCTCTACCCGTTGCCCAGAGTTCTTGTTTTCTTTCACATAATTTATTCTGTTAACGTCATTGTCCTGAGGAAATTTCTCCTAGGGCAAAGTGCTGCAGGTGCAGAGTAGCTTCTGCTTTCCCATAGAGCTCAGCTCTTATGTCAGGGGCTCTCTTTTCCTTTGTGTTGGGTCTTCTATTTCTTCTCTCCTGTGTCTGCTTTCTTGGTTCATTCTCTTACTTTGCATCCCTAGAGCCTCTACTGTACAAGATATTGAATTATCTTGACTGGACCTCAAATTCTTTTTTTTTCTTATTATCATCTGTTTTTTTCTCTATTCTTTCTGATGAATTTCCCTAACTTTAATTTCCAAGGTCTCTTTTAAAAAGCATTGTTACTGGGACACCTGGGTGGCTCAGTGGTTGAGCGTCTGTCTTCGGCCCAAGGCATGATCCCAGGGTACCGGGATCGAGTCCTGCATCAGGTTCCCCGCAGGGAACCTGCTCCTCCCTCTGCATGTGTCTCTGCCTCTCTCTGTGTGTGTCTCTCATGAATAAATAAATAAAACCTTAAAAAAAAAGGAATTTCTAAAAAAATAAATAAAATAAAAATTTCTTTGGTTAACATTGTGATTCCTCCAAGTTCCTTTTCTTTTCTTTTTTCTTTTCTCTTTTTTTTTTTCTGATGAGTAATAATCCTGAGCTGTGAAAGGTTGATTAGAAGCTTTGAGTACATCACTGGTACTTGTTGACTGTGAGAGTTCACTGTCCAGGGACTGGGCTTTGCTGTCTATTAGGGAGCACTTGATCTCTGTTTCTGATTTCATTCCCCTTTTGGAGAAGTCTTTTAATCTCCTGCCTGGGGTCAGAAAGCCCACATGCATTTCCTTGGGAGCTGAGTAAGGGGAAAAGGCTGAGGATTTCAGCATTCAGTATATGTATGTGCTTACTTAATCCCCTGATTTCATTAAGTTCTATCTGCAATGTGCTTTGTCTCCTCTGTTCAGAAATCCTCTTCAGAGAATAACCCTCTAGAATTTTACCTTGGTGAGAGAGGCACAGTTAACCTAAGCACATGAAATTTAGGAAGGCATTGAGAGATGAAGCCGTTTCTTAAAGAGCTGTCAACTGACCTGCCTAATTTGGTGTCCCCTTCACTCGTTTCCAGAGGTACCATCTGTTACCAGGCCCTGTGCCTTTGGAGAATTCTGTGGACTAAGTCAGGTTAGTTTTTGGCTTTCTACATTCCTGGTTTAAGATTCAGCTTTCTTGGATCTGCTAGTAGTTACCACTGTTCCATCTGCTTTCCGGCCTTCAAACTTTTTTCTATGCCTTAAAAATACTTTATTAGCATTTCAGCTCAATTTTGGGAAAGAATGAAATTAAATGTGTATGCTCAATCTTTCCATCTTCTCAGAAACTTGCTAGATTTTTTTCGTTTGCCTAAGCATTTATCTATTCTTCTTTTTCTTTTAATTGTGGTAAAACACACAGAATCCTTAACCATTTTAAAGTGTGCAACTCAATAGCATTAAGGCACATACACCATGTTATGTACCCGTTGCCACTGTTTGGTTCCAGACTTTTTCATCACCCCCAAAAGGAAACCAGTGCCCATTAAACAGTCACTCCCTACTCCTCCCTCTCCCCAGCCCCTGGCAACCACTGATCTGTTTTCTGTCCCTGTGGATTTGCCAGATCTGCTGAAACATTTTTAGACAGGGCAATCAGGCAAGGCTTCTTTAGAGAGGATATTTGAGCAGAAATCTTATTGCCGGGCAGTGGGGGAGGGGCGGGCGGGCGGCGGGCAGACGAAGCATCAGAAGTGTTGGGGAAAGAATCCTGCTTCTTTGTACACTTAGATGTACAAAGTTACAAGACTTTTGTTATCGTCACCCTGAAAACCAGCAGAAGCCAAGTAAGAATCATAGTCTTAAAAACCCATCAGCGAGTGAAGATACAAGGAAACCTAGATGAATTAAACTCCAGAAAGTAACGAAAAGCTTCACAGTAGAGAAGAGGCCCATGGCTGCTCTGAGGTGAACAGCCCAAGAAAGGGGAACTGCCACAGATGGAGGAAAGGAGGAGCCAGCCACACTTTCGGGTGGCTCGTGTGGCTCCGTGCCGGAGGGCTGGCACACCTGGCTAGAACCCTGATGAGCCCCAGTTCTCCTGCACCAAGGAGCAAGTCTGCCTCCAGCCCTCAGCCACAGGTGATAAAGCACACATCTGGGCCAGGAAGTGCCGCTGACAGCCCCTACCTGAGGCCCAGGGCTCTTCCTTCAATTGCACAGGGCACTGAACAGGGGTGAAGGAGCAGACCTGGAGAGCTGAGAGAAACCCAGCACAGGTGCCCTAGGTTTTCAGTTATGGAAGGCTGAAGGCAGAGAGAGGTGGAGATGCCCCCCCCGCAGCTCTGTGCTTTCAGTCCCCAAGGACTGAGGATGACTGCAGGAGAGGTGAGAAGCTCCCCTCATTCATTCCAGGCCTTCACGCAGTGTAGAAAGCCGCCCCCAGCAGGAAGGCTGGGGAGGAAGACCGGGCTGAGGGAGGTCACCTGTGCTGCAGGGAGCAAAGTGTGGGATGGGAAAGCAAAGAGAATAAGTGATAAACCTGGCAGTCATGCTTAACGCAGAGAGAGAGCTCCCAGGTTTTTTCTTTTTTTTGAAAATAAACTTTATTTTTTGGAATAGTTTTAGTTTTTTTTTTTAAGATTTGTTGATTTATTTGAGAGAGAGAGTGCAAGTGAGCATAAGGGGTTGGCAGAAGGAGAGGGAGAGAAAGAGAGACTCAAGTAGACTCCCTGCTGAGCATGGAACCCATGGAATAATTTGAATCTTATAGAAAAATCACAAAGATAGTACAGAAAGTTTCTCTATGCCCCTAACTGATTTCCCCCTATTGTGAACACCTCTAGTAGCATGGTATACTTGTTGTAAGTAATGAACTAATATTGATATATTATTTTTAAAAAAAATTTTATGTATTGAGACACACAGAGAGAGGCAGAGGGAGCAGCAGGCTCCCTGCAGGGGGCCCAATGTGGGACTCGATCTCGGGACCCCGGGGTCACACCCTGAGCTGAAGGCAGACGCTCAACTGCTGAGCCAGCCACCCAGGCGTCCTGATACATCATTTTTAACTAATGTCCATACTTTATTCAGATGTTCTTTGATTTTACCTAATGTCCTCTGTCTGTTCCAAGATCTCATCCAGGGTTCCATATTTCATTTAGTTGTCATGTCTCTTTAGGCTCCTCTGGGCTGTGGCAGTTTCTCAGACTTCCCTTGTTTTGATGACCTAGACAGTTTCGAGGAGTATTGTTGAGGAGTTTTGTAGAATGTCCCTCTATTAGTATTTGTTTCATATTTTTCTCATGATTAGGATTTTAGGTTTGGAGGAGGAAGACCATAGAGGCTATTTGCCATTTTCAACATATTAAGGGTACAGGACTTATCAATGTTGGTGTTGAGCTTGATCACCTGGTCGAGGTAGTGGTTTTCGAGCTTCTCCACTGTAAGTTACTCTCGTTTTCTCTGTTTCCATACTGCAGTCTGTGGCAGGAAGTCACTTATTTCAAGCCCACACTTAAGAAGTGGGTAGTTATGCTCTCCGTCCATAAGGGTGGAGAATCTACATAAATTACCTGGAATTCTCCCGTGCAGGAAATTTGTCTCTTTTCCCTCATTTATTTACTTAGTCAGTTATTTTATTTAACAGTATGGACTCATGGATATTTATTTTATACTTGAGGTTATAATCCAGTTACTACTTTATTTATTTTCTTGGTGAACTTGTTCCACCTTTGACCATTGGGAGCTTTCAGTTGGCTCTCATGTCTCTTTGACATAACCCCATCAAATTGTGTGTGTGTGTGAGAGAGAGAGGGAGAGAGCGAGGGCGAGGGAGAGCAAGCACTTTCTTTCTTCTGGCTCTGCGTGATGCTCCAGGTTTATTTGTACATTTCCTGCCACAGTCCTGTAGTCAGCTATTTCTCCAAGGAGCCCTGGTTCCTTGGAGAATAGAGAATGGGGAAACCAAGATCTAGGTGTTAGGTGTGCTTGTTGCTACTGAGATGTTGTGCTTGTAGGCCCTCTCAGCTGACAGAGCCAGGAACTGTAGGTGCATTAATCTGTATCTATACACATTCTATAAATATTTCTGTATGTACCCATCTATATCTATATTAAGCTAAATATGAGTTCATACTGACACGTCCAACTCAAATCTGTTGCCACATAGATCATTCTAAATTCCTCCCCTTGTTTATCTGTAAACTCTTATTCTAGTAGTGAGAAAGCTGGCTCACACCATCTGCCATCTGTTTACTTAGTTGTTCAGTCACAGTGTACATATCAAGCACTCCCACAGTTTTGAAAGCCCATGGCTTAGCTGAGAAGCACAAGCAGATCTCTGGAATCCTACCTGGGCTTGGATCCCGGACCCTGCTCTAGCAAAAGTCCTGATTCCCACCCTCTAAATATTTGAAGCCAGTGATAGACTGCATCAAACTAAAGCTGTATTAAAGCCAAGACCCAGATTAATTATAGATAAGACTGACCCAGACCCCATTCCAGTGGCCTGACAGAAGGGCCATGTCTCTCCCTTTCTTTCTTTCTTTCTTTCTTTCTTTCTTTCTTTCTTTCTTTCTTTCTTTCTTTCTTTCTTTCTTTCGTTCATCTGTCCTTCCTTCCTTTCCTTTCCTTTCCTTTCCTTTCCTTTCCTTTCCTTTCCTTCCTTTTTTTTTTTTTTTAAGATTTATTTATTTATTTATTCATGATAGACATAGAGAGAGAGAGTGAGAGGCAGAGACACAGGCAGAGGGAGAAGCAGGCTCCATGCAGAGAGCCCGACCCGGGACTCGATCCCGGGACTCCAGGATCGCGCCCTGGGCCAAAGGCAGGCGCTAAACCGCTGAGCCATCCAGGTATCCCCCCGCCATGTCTCTTTCTAGAAGTGGAATATTACTTCAATCATGAATGTATTTTTATACGGAATGTTTGGGCTATGATAAAAATTACAAGACAGAAGAAAAAGCAAGAAAATGTGACCAAGTGTTAGGAGAGGAAATAGCCAGGAGAGGGAGAGCCAGAGGTGATCCGGATGGTGGAATTATCAGATAGAGACTTAAAGAGAACTTTGAAAAACAGAATGCTGGAGGATCTAATGGTAAAGGTGGACAACATGCATGAGAAGATGGGGATTTTTAGCAGAGTCTCGGAACTTTACCACAGAACTAAATAGAAATACTAGAAATGAAAAATACAATATTAGAAGTGAAGATTGGGTTTACACATGGGCTTAAAGCTTCTTAAATGTCATAAGATAGGATCAATGAATGTGGAGCCTTGTCGATGGCAGTTATCCAACGTGGCAAATGAGAGCAGAGAGGAGGGGAGAGGGAGAAATGAGCTCCACCTATGGGGGTGTCGCTCTAATGTGTGTGAATTTGGAGTTTTAGAAAGAAAAGTGGTAGCAGACATTCTTGAGACTGTGGTCAAGAACTTCTAAAATCAATGAAAGACCTCAATTCACAGAGTTAAGAGGTCAGCAAGCCCTAAGTAGGTTGAATAACATACCACAAGAGGGATTCTATGAAAGTGGTACATCTTCCCGTGTAGGATTAACCGCCTTGAAGATTGCCCTTCTATTGTAAACTGAAAAACAGGATTAAAATATATGAAACAGCTGCTTTCAGACATTGGTGATCCTTGAGATAAATGACATGCGCACTGTAGGTGCCCCAGCACACTGCCTATAGGCACTTTCTAGATTGCAGCACAGAGTAGGGAAACCCAAAACTAGCCCAGGAGAGTTTAGAGAAGCTAAGGCAACTAGAATTTGTAGGATTAAAAAGACCAGAGCAGTGGGTACTACACAGAAATCCAGGGGATCCCTGGGTGTCTCAGTGGTTTGGCACCTGCCTTCGGCCAGGGTGTGATCCTGGAGTCCTGCATCAGGCTTCCTGCGTGGAGCCTGCTTCTCCTCTGTCTGTGTCTCTGCCTCTCTCTGTATCTGTGTCTCTCATAAATAAATAAATAAAATCAAAAAAAAAAAAAAAAAGAAAGAAAGAAAGAAAGAAAGAAAGAAAGAAAGAAAGAAAGAAAGAAAGAAAAAAAGAAAGAAAGAAAGAAAGATCCATAGAACTTATAGATCTATAGGAGGGTCTTCTTCTAGAATCTTTTGTTGAATACTCATCTGCATATGCAAAATATGAAACCCCACCTAACTGGGGAAAGCCACCCTGAAATCAGCACACTGAACAATTCCAGGGGCTTGGAATAGTGTGTGTATGTACTAGGTGCAGAGGAGAGACTGTTTCATACATGGACATTGGCTGGACATCTTGAACTGAGGTTAAATTAGCCGTGGACTGAAGCCCTCTCTAAACCGACCTAACAAAGCTCGGAAGCATGTTTGGAAAGTATCAAATGATTTGTAAGTAACTCAACTGTGTGTCAAACTAAATCCATCACTCTTTAAATGAATACAGTAAAAATCAACAGTTAAAGTGTCCAGCATCAAATAATTGAGTGGGAGAAAAATATATCTAGCACTTTTATGTGTAAGGACTTGTATCTGGGGGGTATAAAGAACTGCAAAAACCCAACAGAAAAATGAGCAAAAGAGGAACAGTCTAGTAACAAAATGAGGAAAAGACATGACTTTCCAAAGGAGAACATGCTAATGGTCAATAACCACTTGCAAAGGCATCAGCATCACTTAGTCAGCAGGGAAATAAAGCAATGTAAACTCACAGTGAGATACCATTTCGCACCCTCTAGAACGACTAGCAAGGGAAAGACTAAGTATGCTTAGCAGTGGGGATAATGTGACACAACTGGTACCATACATTGCTGATGGTTGCAGAAAATGGTACAGCTACTTTGGAGCCATTTGGCAATTTCTAATGAAATCAAACATTTCTATCCTATGATTTGTCAGTTCTATTCCTAGGTATTTAATGAAGAGAAATGAAAACATATCCACAAAATTATGAATTCAAAAGTGTTCATAGCAGGCTCATTCCTAGTAGCTAAAAATTGGAAACAATAAAATCTCTATCTACAGGAAAATGGATAAATTGTGGTGTGTTTGCAGTTCTGAGCAACTGATAACACTTAGCCACACAGATGAGTCTCAAAACCACTGTATGGAGAAACCAGGCATAAATGAACATATACTATGTGGTTTGTATGAAGTCCCTGAAAAGGCAAAACTATTATACGGTGATAGAAATCAGAAGATAATTGTAGGTTGGAGAGGGAGGGAAACCGTTGAAGAAAGAATAGGAGGGAACTTCCTGAGGTCCATGCAGATGTGCCATGTCTTGTTTTGGGTGATGGTTACGTGGGTGTAGACAGTTGTCACTCATCACTGGACAGGACTCTTTTTTTTTTTTTTTTTTTTAATTTATGATAGTCACACACACAGAGAGAGAGAAGCAGAGACATAGGCAGAGGGAGAAGCAGGCTCCATGCACCGGGAGCCCGACGTGGAACTCGATCCCGGGTCTCCAGGATCGCGCCCTGGGCCAAAGGCAGGCGCCAAACCGCTGCGCCACCCAGGGATCCCTGGACAGGACTCTTAAGACTTACCTGTGCCATTATCAAATGTTTAATTACAAATACTTTATTTAAAAAAATTTTTATTTATTCATGAGAGAGACAGAGAGAGAGGCAGACACACAGGCAGAGGGAGAAGCAGGCTCCCTGTGGGGACCCCAATGCGGGACTTGATCCCAGGACCCCGGGGTCCCGCCCTGGGCCGCAGGCAGACACTCCATCATGAGCTCCCCAGGCACCCCACAAATGTTTTAAATTAAGAAAATTTAAAAACTAGTAAACGGGTTTAGGGGAAGAATGTTAATGCAAGTACTCCTAGGTGCTGGGTTATACTTTAGGATATGGACAGTGAAAGAGAGAAAGTGTCAGGTCAGGTCAGGTGGGTTCCTTCTGTCATCTGTGGTTTAACTTTGTTTCAACTGGCTAAGCAACAGGTTTTAAAATTTGAATATTTAATTTCTTAGAAGCTTAGCATCACATTGCCTGATCATTACAGTGAAAAGTGAGAGTGAGAGCGAGAGTGAGAGAGAAGGGGGAAGGGGAGGAGAGAGAAAATGAGTCAGATAGGAAAGAAGGGATTACGAAAGACAGATGTTTTTGTAAAAGCCATTTATTATTTTCCTTATTATGAAGTTTGCAGTGGACCCTCCCAGTGGAATTCTTTGCTAGTGAAGCTGCTTTATAGAGAAGCTTTGTTCTCGTCCCACCTTGGGTGGGCCAGGGCTCCGAGGATGCTTGGGCCTGGGCGGCAGGGCTCTAGCGAGCTCCCCTTGAGGGATGTGTGAAGATGGGAGCGGAAGGCAGTAGGGGCAGGGGCGAGCAGCACAGACCCCGACTCGCTCGCTCCAGCCTGCTCCGTGACCGCGGGCTGCGTGACCTGGGCCGAGGCTCCCGCGGGGGAGTGGGGATAGCAGTTAGGAACCTCTTGCCTTTCATCCAGACCATGGTGGTTGGAGCCAGAGCAGGAGCAGGTGAAGGGGGAGAAAAGTGGCCAAATTCTAAGGGAATCTTAAAGGGAGGGCTTAAAGAGTTTGAGGAGTTAGGAGATGAAGTTTGGAGAAAAAGCAATCAGTGAGGATGCCAAGTTTTTTGGCTTGAGGAACTCGGAGGCTGGAGCCTCCATTTATTGACTGTGGCTTTTTTTTTTTAAAGATTTTATTTATTTATTCATGAGAGACACAGAGAGAGGCAGAGACACAGGCAGAGGGAGAAGCAGGCTCCCTGTGGGGAGCCCGATGCGGGACTCAATCCCGGGACCCCAGGGTCCGGCCCTGAGCGGCGCGCTGAGCCCCCAGGCGTCCCTGAGTGTTACTTTTTACAAAGGAATGTCAGAGCCTAAGCTGCAAAATCTTTTGTCCTTTTCCCCTTGGTTTGTTGGTTTTGTTTTTTATGTTTTTTAGGGCGTGGGTGCAGATGGTAGCAAGCATGGGGGTTGGCAGGCAGACCCTGGAGTCCAGCTAATGCTTACAGGACTGTGATTACCCCTCAGAGTTCAGTCCCTTTGCCATTAGGTGGTGTGGGGGAGGAGGAGGCAAAGTGCGATATTTTAGGATCTGACCGGAATTCCTTAGAAAGCATGAACCTTGGTCAAGTTGACATCTTGCTGAGGCATTTCCCTGGAACACTGGACCCAAAAGGCGTAATACCATTGTCGGCAGCTTTGTAAGAATTTGTCTGCAGAACTAGACGGCCAGACGCTTTTTCCTCCTTAGTTGCCAAACATATTCATTCTCTTCTCTACCTCATTTAATTCCTATCTCTTTTGTGAGATTCTTAAATGCATGTTGCAATATTTAGATACTGTTCAACCTTATTTCAATTAGTATTTCATTATTTAAAACATTGTACAGGAGGGGTGCCTGGTGGCTCACTCCATTAAGCATCTGCTTTTGACTCAGGGCAGAATCTCAAAAGTTCTGGGATTAAGCCCCAAGTCAGCGCCCTGCTCAGCGGGGAGTCTGCTTCGTCTTTTCCCTCTGCTGCTCCTCCCTGCTCATGTGCTGCTCAAAATAAATAAATGAAAAATCTTTTTAAAAAATGTACAGGAAAACTGAACAGGTTGTTTCCTTTCTCCCTTAAATTGTCCGTATTTTTTTTTAAGATTTTATTTATTTATTCATGAGAGACATAGACACAGAGAGAGGCAGAGACACAGGCAGAGGGAGAAGCAGGCTCCATGCAGGGACCCTGACGTGGGACTCAATCCCAGGACTCCTGGATCACACCCTGGGCCAGAGGCAGGCACTAAACCGCTGAACCACCCAGGGATCCCCCTTAAATTGTCCCTATTATTATAATGTTTCTGACGAAATGTAGTAAGAGGCACACTCTTCACTAATAGAACATTTATTCATGTATCTGTGTGGTTCTTAACTCGGTGACTATATAACGTCTCTGCACCGGGACATTGGAAGAGTGGAGAGGGAACCCTACTGACCAGGCCACCAGGATAGCACGTTTAAAATAAGACTCTTCTGGGCAAATCCAAGTGCCTGGTCACTATCTTCTGATGGTAAAAAAGCAGGTAGATTAAGGTTCGCTTCCTGTTTAAAGGCTTGGACCTCACTGGAAGAAAGGCCCATGCTGGAACAGAGCGTGGGAAGGACATTCCCAGCGTACTGCAGGCTCACTGCCTGCCCCACGTCAGGTGGCCGCAGCCCCAGGAAGACATTCCTCACGTGAAAACCAGAGTGTCCTAAAAGAAATCAAGGTTATGCAAGGTGATTTAAGGACTCAATTGTCTGCTCCCGGGTTTGTTTTTAGTAGCTGTTAGTTTAGCTACAAGAAAAAGTAATAGCTTTAAACTCCAATTGCTTTTGTTTTTAGGACAAATACTGTATCTTTTATCCTTTCATAGGTCACATAAAGTGTGGCACTGTTCTGTCATTTTAAATGGGAAATTCAGGTACTAGCATTTAGTAGCTCTTGGTGATTCTTTAGAGTAGAATTCAGTGCAAATGTATATAATACGTAGGTTATTAGTACTCCACGTCACTTCTTAGCACAATGACGGAAAATGACAGATTGGACTGATTAAATGAGGCTAAAGCATAAAAGAGCTATTACTTTTTCGCCACCACTTGTATCAGTTACCATGGAGAACACATTTTTTTCTTACATAGGAAGGGAAATGGTTTTTTTTTTAATTTTTATTTATTTATGATAGTCACAGAGCGAGGGAGAGAGAGAGAGAGAGAGGCAGAGACATAGGCAGAGGGAGAAGCAGGCTCCATGCACTGGGAGCCCGATGTGGGACTCAATCCCGGGTCTCCAGGATCGCGCCCTGGGCCAAAGACAGGCGCTAAACCACTGCGCCACCCAGGGATCCTGGGAAATGGTTTCTAACTTCAAGGTAAATAGTGGTAAACTGAATACTGAATTTTTATATTTTAAAATATAAAATACAGTCTTTCCATATGCAATTTTCTCTAGTTTCCCTGTTATATATTGAGGAAATTTTTTATATGTTCTATGTCTTCATGATTTTTAAAAATATTCTATTTATTATTTGAGAGACAAAGAGAGCATGAGCAGTAAGAGGGGCAGAGGGAGAAGCAGGTTCCCCACTGAGCAGGGAGCCCAGTGTGGGCTCCATCCCAGGACCCGGGGATCGTGACCTGAGCCCAAAGCAGATGCTTAACCAACTAAGCCCCCAGGTGCCCTATCTTCATGATTTTTAGTGGCTATATAGTTTGCCTTTGTATGGCTATGCCATCACTTACTCCACAGACCTCAATAGATGCACATTGTCCTCAGTTTCTTTTTTAACATTTTATACACTACTGTTATGAATATCTTTGTAGCTAAGTCAGTGAGAGTGTATATGAGGTTTTTTTCCTTTAGGTTAAACTTAGGAGTGTAATTGTAAGGGCCAAAGGGATGCAGAATTTTAAGACTTTTGACATACATTGCCATATCATCCCCCAGACAGGCTTTACAAATTTAAAACTCTTTGGGTAGAAGTCATTTCCCTGCACCCTTGTAACTTTTAAATGAATCTTTGATAGTTTGATAGGTAGAAATCTTTTCTCACTAATTTATAAATTTTTTTCAGGTTATTAGGAGTACACGTTTTATTTGTTTTTAAGCATATATTTTTTCAGTGCTATATATACCTGCTTGGCTTCTTCCCCCATTTTTTTTATTACTTTGCATGCCCATGTATGCACATGCTTGCATACTCCTTATATATTAAGGATATTCATCCAAATGTAATTTAAAATTCACTATTTTTTTTTCCTGTTTGGACATATCTAGGGAAATGCAAATGAAACAGCAGCAAAGTAGCTCAGTACCCTTACTAGTAAAATTATTTTTTTCGGATGCTAACAAATTGGTATCAAGCTGGAACTCTTAGCTATTGTTTGTAGTGTTATAAACTGTTCAGTTCCTTTCCAAACAACATGATAATACATATTAAGAGCCGTAAGAATGGACATGTCTTTGACCCAATAATCTCATACCTGGGAGTTTACCACCAGAAAATAATTGAAAAGTAATGTTGAATGCCCCAAACCATTTATTGCAGCAAGGGCTATAATAATGACAAGTTAGAAACAAATTAATGAATTGGAGAGTAATGGTTAACTAAATTAGAGTCATCATTAAAGTATTAAGTGAGTGTTAAAAATGATTAGGAAGATTACAGATTGACATAAAAGGGTGGCCCTGTAAAACCACTGAAGCAGAATATAAAATTATTTCAATTTTATGGTTGCAACTATGTAAAAATACACATAAAAAAACAAAACCTTGGAGGAAATATAATGGGTTGGTTTTTTTGTTTGTCTTACCAAGTTGTGTGTAGAGTTTCCAAGGTTTGAAACTCACATTTATTGAGTGAGTACTGTGTGCCCATCTCACAACACTGTAAGACGGGACTGATGTTATTCTCAATTGACAGATAAACATAATTCTCACTTGACGGGTAAAGAAACTTAACTTTTTATTACGGATGTTTTAAAATATCTACAAAAGTAGCAAGAATAATAATGATGAGCCCCAGGTAATTATCACCTAGCTTCGACAATTTCAAGTTCACATTTTTAGTAAGCGGTAGAGTTGGAACCCATATCTATCCTACCCTGAAACCCATGCTTCTCATTTACAACCCTATCTTGCCTCTTCATTTTGTCATTTAATGCTATTGAATAACTTTATGATGCTTAGTGTTTTGGGTAAAATAGACATGGAAAGGCATTATAACAGTGAGTTTTATAGGTTCGTAAGAAGGCAGAGAAGGCACTCTCTTTTAACCACATATATTTTGTAATAAGCATTTTTAGTTGCAGTGTTCTGCAAGACAAAACTTGCTGATACAGTTCATCCTGTTTTTATAAATCTTTGACCCATTCATCAGACTCTGACCACTCTAAAGATAAAGGATTATGGTTGTATTGGTCTTTCTGACTGAAGTGGCCTTCTGCAGATTGAGAAATTGGCTAATTATTAACTACGGTAATGGGTATGTACTTGCAAGTTTCATCTGGTATCTTAATGAGCTTTAACCCTCTGAGTTCACTCAAAACATATCCTAGAATCATTGCAATTTATCACTTGTCAATAACTTAACTTTGCAGTCTGTGTATTTGCTTTGATAAATGTTTTGTTTCCCCCTGTCCTCACCACATCCTATTTCCCTGTTCATACGTTCACAACTCCTCTGTCAGTTACAGGATTTCATAGCAGCAGCCATAGATATAAAGACCTTTAAGAAAATTCCTCTTTTTTGAATTAACAGGACCATACTTTCTTGTCCATTTTTTGATGTATGGGTGGGAAGTTCCACACTTAAATATACACTTAGAGGTGTATATTTAGACAAGTAAAGGCATACAGAAATAACAATTAGGGACAGATAACCTTGTGTTTTATAGAACTAATTGATTTCAGACATCTCTTGTCCTGGGAGATCTTCTCTGAACTCTCAAGATACTCTGTGTCACCCTGTGTGCTTCCCCATCTTCCTCTATCTAGAGGGCACACAGGGCTCTGAAAATTGAGGACCTATGGCCTCATGGCCTTGTAACTGTAAACCTTACTAGAATTGAGCCCAAGAACTGTGTAATCCATTTAGATCCAGGGTCATTTAGTCAGATTTTGCCTTCAATAAAGAGGATAAATAGAATATTGCTTTTTTATCTACTATGATTGTATCAAACATAGTGAGACTAGAAGTGTGTCTGACATTAGGGTGGTTGGTTAAGTATAGATTGGTAAAGCATAATTGGATATTCAATAGTTAAATGAATGAGATTAGTGAAAATCTGCAGGGTTGTGTGGAGTCAAAAGAAGAGATGATCTAAGAAGAAAGAAAGAAGAACCAAGGACGTAGAAAAAAAAAAATGGTTGAACGCACAGCCTTCCAGAAACGAGGGAGAAAGAGTTTTACAGTTAGGGTAGCCCAGTACTGTGAGTACCTATTTGACAATTTGAACTTCACGTTGTCTTAACAGAGGTAAGAAATAGAAGTCTGATTGCAGGGCATTTAGGAGAAGAGGCTAAGTGAGGACACAGAAGCAGTGAGTGTCTTATATTCTCTGTAAACGTTCTGGAGATTACTTGTAGCTTGTGTGTCTCTTGGGCCAGCCAGCCAAAGCTGCTTTTCTGGCTCCTGTGCTGGGGAGATGGGGGGGAGGGGACTTGGGGGCTGTATCGCACTCCTTTTTTTCAGATTTTATTTAAATTTAGTTTCAAAATTTTTGTTACTAACTGTAGTCCAAAGAGTCTATGAAAAATTCAGATAATCGGCAGTTTTCTACTTTGGTTGGTTGCCATCACCTCCTGCCTTCTAGGGACACCCTGCATTTAATCCTGTGGCAGCTCAATATTACTATTTTATAATTGTCATTTTATTGCTCCCATTAGACTCTAAGCTCCTTAAAGCTCCTTGTTGTTATCACTGACTTCCCATTACCTAGCATAATGCCAGCAAATAGCACTAAGTATTTGTTATGTGAATTATTAAATGAATAAACCAACAGTTATCTGTCTCTTAAGCACAAAGTAATTCCAAACTGATGCTCTCACCGAATCAAAAAAGAATGCTTCAGGAAAGAGGGATTTATAAAGTGTCAAATGGCAGTAAGATCAAGATCGAAAACTGACCTTTGGATTTGGCTGTAAAAGGGCATTGGTTTTCGTAGGAAAGAGTGTGATAGCAAAATGTGGAGTAAGAGCCATATTTAAGTGAGTTGAAGAATAAACAGGAAGAACAAAGAAAGATATAAGCTTGTTTTGTTTTGTTTTGTTTTGTTTTTTAAAGATTTGAGATTAAAGGGAAGAAACCATTGGAGAGAAACCCAGAGATTTGAGAGAGGGCTGGTCATTATCATAGTAATTTTATGCATTTGATTTAAATATAAGTACTGTCACCTGCCTGTCAGCCTGGTTTAGTCCTCTGGTGCTTGATTTGACTGCCCCTCTGACCTCGGGGGTTTGGCTCTGCTGTTCGGGGGCCCCCTGGTGGCCAATCTGAAGTGACATAAGTGGTAAAATGCTGATTGACCCGCTGCGCCTGTTAGGCCTTATGTGAGTTCTTCTATGAGGATTAGATAGGGTGAGGTATGTCGTTACAGTACTTAGGGAGGCCTCGTCCTCAAAACTTGACACCTAAACTTACCACGAATTTGTTTCCATACTAGTAATTCACCATTATAAACCTTGAAAATTGCAGTCTGTCTTTGTTTTAGCTGCTTGCGCATCACTAACTGCCGTCATTGTGCTCAGCTCTTGCTGTGCAAGGTTAGGTTTAGGTCCATTGTTCTACAGCTATTGGACCATCATATTCAGTTGGGGGTTGTGAAAGAAAAGCCTGAATTACCAAGCAAAAAAGATTTGGGTTATTACAAAAATAATCCATATTCATTATTCATCACAATAAAACTTTTTAAAATATAGAAAAAAATTAAGAATCATCCTTAATGACATTCTCAATGTTTTTCTTCCTAGGATTTTTTTTTATATTATAAAGTATATATGAACAATATAAGGAGAACCAAACATGTTCAGCACAGTTCAGGCCCTTTGTGTACTCTTTACCTATTTCTCCATTCCTCCCCTTAAGGGACATATATGCTATGTATACATAGCATAATGTATAAACTTGTCGAATAGGAATCACTAAGTTGTACACCTGAAACTAATGTAACACTGTGTGTCAACTATGCTCAAATTATAAAAATATAAAAAATTCAATATATTGATACCCAAAGTTATATATTCTTCAAATTGTTTCTTTCATTTAAAATTGTATTTGTGAAGCACCTGGTTGACTCAGTCAGTTGAGTGTCTGATTGTCGATCTCAGTTCAGGTCTTGCTCTCAGGGCCATAAGTTCAAACCCAGCATTGGGACTTGTATTTGTAAGATGTATCCATGTTGACAAATAACTCTCGGTTACTTCTTTTTGCTGCCATATCTGTTTCTGAATATCCCATGATGAATATTCCATTCTCCTCTTTATGGACTTTTAGGTTCTAAACTTCTTTTGCTTAAAAAGTCTCCCATGATCATCCTTTTTTCTTTTTTAAGGATTTTATTTATTTATTTATTTTTAGATTTTATTTATTTATTTGAGAGAGCAAGAGAGAGAGAGAGAGACCAAGATAGAAGAGCACAAACAGGGAGGAGAGGGAGAAGCTCGGCAGGGAGCCTGACGCAGGGCTCTATCTGAAGACCCTGGCATCGTGACCTGAGCCGCAGACACCTAACCGACTGAGCCACTTAGGTGCCCCTCTTTTTTTTTTTTTTTTTTTAACATCATGATACCTCTGTAAAGAGAGATTTTTCTCTTCCAATAGTTGGTCATCTTGAGATACTGTTTAGTAAAGAAAGACAAGATAGAGTTTCTTTCCCGTCATTCACCAGCTTTTAAAAACAATTGCTAAAAACAAAACAAAACAAAGCAAAAACAATTGCTTAGTCACTAATGTCCTCCCAAGGTGATCACTAAGTGAGTTTGTTTTAGTTATCTTTATGAACTCCTGGGTTTAAACGTATTTGGTGTGTTCCAAATGATTATAATAATCATTCTAAATGATGCTCAGATTGTTCAACTTTGGCCAGTGGGAACCTCTTTAAGCTGGCTTCTGGGTTCTTTTGACACCATCCTAGAAGTTTTTGATAGATTTCTTACTTTCTGGTATGATGTTTCTGGTTCACCTTATACATTTCTTGCTCCAGACCTGAAATCAGCCATTTCTCTAAGGAGTTCTGGTCACATACCTATCATCTGTATAACATACCAAAGTCCCAGCCTCTCAGAAGGAAAGCAAGTGTTCATCATAACATTGTTTACATAGATAGGTTAGGCAGGGTGAGCCACTCTTATCAAGGAATGGTGGGAATCCTCCTGGAATCTAAATTCCTAGATGCCAGCCCAGGCTCACCTTGCAAGCCAGCCTTTTTAAGGACAGTAGTCTGAGGCCTGCTGTGTTAACTCTTTTCTGTACAGCTGCCTATTAGACATTTTGTGGTAATGAAGAGTAAGTAGACAGTTGGTTAAGGAGTCAGGAGTTCAGAGGAGAGGTTGTGATGGGTGATAGTCATTAGCGCAGAGAAGGTATTGAGACCGAGTGAAGTCACCTAAGGAGTGAGCTTAGAGACTCAAGGACAGGTTGTTGAGCACAGAGTTCTGGAGATGAGGAGCTAGCAGAGGAGCCCGAGAGAGAGCACGTGGTGAGGCAGTACCACGTGGAATGAGAATCAAGAAGGTGTAGTATCCCTAAAGCAGATGATAGAGGGTTTAAGAAGGACGGCAAGGTCAGCAGTGTCAAATGCTGCTGATAGGCTGTGTAAGCTGAAAATGGAGAATTGACTTATCATGGCAGTGTGGAAGCTCCTGGGGACCTTGGAATATGCTATTTCAGTGGAGTGGTTGGGACCAAAGCTCCACAAGAGTGGGTTTAAGAGAAAATGGGAGAAGGAGCATAGACAATTTTTTCAAGGAATTTTGCTGCAGAGAGGAGCAGAATGGTTGGAGGGGCAAAGGAGCTGAGTAACAACATGAGAAAAAAATAACAGCATGTTTGTATGTTGATGGAATGCTCCAGTACAGAGAGAAAAATCAATCACGTAGGAGAGAAGGGGAGAATTGTTGGAACCTGAGGAAGAAAAAGGGAATAAGACCTAATATGTAAGTAAGGAAGACATGGCCTTGCAGGGAAGCATGGACAGTTCATCCATAGTGACAGGAAGGTGGGCACAGTGTATAATACGACAAGGTGGGTTGGTAGGTATGTTGCTAAGAGGTTGTAAGTGGAAAGGGTAACATGGTCACCAGCTGTACTCCAGGATCAAGGAAGAGAGGCTGGAGATTTAAAAATGAAGAGGCATGGAAGAGTTAACTTAGCGAGTGGACAGGGAGAGATGATTGCTGGGTATCACCTGGAGGTTAGTGGTCATGAACTTAAAATGAGATTTGTTTTCAGATGAAAGTGTATTTTTTTTTCTAGTTACTTGTAGCCATTGGGCTACTGCAGGGTAGGTGGTGATTCAACCAGTGGTTGAGTTCAGCTGGGCAGATACCTTAGTGAGGAGAGCAGTGGAATTAGTGGTGTATGGTAGAGTGATTTTAACCTTGGCCCACAGGATCTAAGCTGGTTAAGGAGGGAAGTGAAGAATGAAGCTGTAAAAATGTGGTCCCTACGATTAGTTGTAGGTCCTGTATGTTGAAAGAATTGCTGGAGTAGTGCATTTAGAGGGAGTAAGTAGAAAAATGGTAGAAACTAATAAGCTTAAAATTGAATTTAGGAAAGTATGCAGTTACTGATAATGGGGAGGGTATGTGACTATAAGAATAGGTAACTGGGGTAAGGTGGAGAAATATAATCAAAGGAGGAGAGAAGGTCAAGGAGCCAAGAAGCCAGGGAATTGGAAGGATCATCCACACTGATACTGGAATCACAAGAATTATAGTCGGATAGATTATTAGATTTGGAAAGGTGACAATGAGCAAATCCTCAAGGATGATAAGAAGGACTGGAGATTACAGTTGTCATTTCTTGCTGGTTCCTCCTTTCTGTGTACTTCTAGACTCCTTGTACTTCCATATGGACTTTTTATGATTTGAAACCTTACCTTTTTACAAAGGACCCTGTACTCTGATCAAAAGCCCTTAGTTGTGCCATGGTTTTGCTTAACTCTGCTTTTTACAGACACTGTTTGTTTTGTTTAAATGCTCTCAGCCACAGCGCTTGCCTTCCCCAGCAGCTCTCTTCTCCAGCAGATGGTCATTTCCTGTTTATAGTCTGTAGGATTTAGTACATTATTTTTAAAGTATTAGTTTACATTCACTATTTTCCTCTCCTTTTTGTTCAGGCCGAGAACTTTATCTGTCTTTTTGACCCTGCAGCACTGTGAAAAAGTTCTTAGCAAGCTCTAGGGCCAGATCTATTTCATAAATTCCTTTTGAAAGTCAGTAATAATGAAGTAAATAGTGGTACGATTCCTCATTTTTAGCTTCAGTAAATATGATGCTTACTTAGGTGTACTTATATCAGGCACCATAGTTAATGACAAAAAGTTTAAATCACAACGAATTTCTTTGATCCATGTATTACAAAATGACTACTCTTAATTTTTTTATTTGTATTGCAGAGAAGATTTTAAAATACAGAAGCAGTTCCTAGTTGTGCTCACAGATTGGCGTGAGCACAGATGACACAATCACTTCTACATTTTGAAGAGAACCTCAACTCTCAGTTTTGTATTTTCTCTCCCTTCCAGTTCAAGCCTTCTATTTTGGTCTTGGGAATTGGGTTCACAGTTAAAGGAAGGAGGCCCCAAAGCTACTGAAATAATCTACAGAGTAAAGAAAACAGGAAATTTAAAGGTGACTATAGTACAATGAAACAAATGCTTTCTTTTTCCTTCTCTACTAACTTGTCCTTTACATGTTATTAAATGCCATTTGATGTTAGTATACTTAGCTTTATTTTTTTGTCTTTTTTTTTCAGTATTTCATATAATTTATTGAAGAGAGTCTTTAGATGAGGATTTTGGGGGCTCTTGTTTTCTTATGATTTCTTATATTTTTATGAATTTTGTAGTTAAATGGAATACCAATATAACCTTTATTAATTATTTTTTTGATTCATAGTTTATATTACATTTGCTGTTGGCATATTATTAAGTTAATATTAATATATAAAAGATCTACTGAGAAAAAATTCATTTTAATATTTTTCAGAAACTATGAGTGGAAGATCTCAGGTCCACATTTTTTGGGGTGCTCCAGTTGGTCCATTGAACATGACAGTATCACAGGAACGAACTTCTTTAATGTCTACTGAGAACCCCTGGAAAAAAATTCAGCTGTCATACAATCAACACTCTTTACATCTGAGGGATGAAACTCTTGAAGACTATCAAGTCTTAAAAGCTAATGGCCCTCCAGATCTTCCTAATGCTCATTTTTCAACAAATTCTATGAGTGAACCTGTTCATGTGAAAGAAGACTTTATACATTGTATTTCTGAAACACAGACCGTAAAATCTGAGAAGAGTCCCCCTTCGGGGGTGAGTGATACAACTAGCTCCGATGTGCAAATATGTGGATTTAAGGGCAAGGCTCAGCATTTAACTGAAGACGAAAAGTATCAAAAGCTTTTCAGCGAAGATAAGAAAATTACAGACGAACAGCATAAAGATCAGTCAAATACATTTGGCCAAAACTTTCAAAAAAACTTCTTTCAGTTAGATCATAAGTGTACAGCTAAACTAGATTTGGTCTCTAGTACAGAACAGATTAATGTAGGGCCAGGAGCTGTTGGGACGAAGTATGTACCAACAGAGCATCATGAGGTACAAAACCAGCGTCCAGAGTTCTCTTCCTTGGAGACAGAAGATAAGCCAAGGTCTGAAGCTGTTAGAAAGGTCACAGACCTTAAAATATCTACTGATACTGAATTTCTTAGTATAATGACTTCCAGCCAGGTTGCTTTTTTATCTCAAAGGAAGTCTAAAGGACAGAACTCTATAAATAAAGGGACTGTAAACATGGAGAGCGAACCAAAGGCAAGTCACAGGGAAATAAGAATAATTGAAGATAATTTGATTCAGCCTAATGATGACTCTGCAGGAGGATATGAAAGTGGACAAAACCAAGCACATTCCCTTGAACTCTTTAGTCCTGTTTGTCCTGAAACAAAAAGTAGTGACACTCACATGAAACCTGATAAAGGTCTTGAAGAAAATACAGGATCTCAAGAGCTTTTCAATTTTAAAGATGAACTGCCACCCAGTGATGTATGCATTGAGCCATATGGCTCAGGAATGCTGTGTTCCCAACTCAATACCTTCCACAAAAGTTCTGTTAAAAGAAGTTGGATCCCTGAAGAGAAGTTGGGCCATTCCAAAACTCTGCCCAGAGTCCTCCAACCATTCAAGAAAATTAAGTTGGTTTCCAATGCAGGAGATCCTACTACAGCAGAGAACCAGAGAGATGGGAAGTTTGGGGGCATTAAAAAAACATCTTTAATAAAAAATTGTGATTCTAAAAGTCGGAAGTATAATTGTTTAGTCATGGTATTATCTCCATGCCATGTGAAAGAAATAAATATAAAATCTGGACCAAATTCTGGCTGTAAAGTGCCTTTAGCAACAATTGCGGTAACTGACCAGTCAGGAATTAAGAAGAAGGTCTCTCTGTGGAGGACTGCAGCATTTTGGGCACTTACAGTGTTTCCCGGAGATATAATTTTGCTCACAGGTAAGGTCATCACGGGTTAGTGCCAGTTTGAAGCTGTAGGCTTCTCCCCCTTGCACTCTAAGCCTTTTTACTGTGTGCCTATGTGGGAGCCAGCATGATCCATCCCTTTCCAGTATCCTGGTTGGTCTCCTAATTACCACCGCTCCATATCCCGTGTCCCTGCCATTTCTGGGCCTTTGCTCTAGCCTTCTTGGTTCTGTCCCTTCTTTCCACTCACCTTTGAGAAGCCTTCCCTGGCTGCTCCTCCCCTTCATTCACTGTGTCAGCACTCAGGTCATATCATCAGGCTATTTGTTTTCTTAGGTTTTGTCTACGGATGTCTTATTTTTTAAGTGTTTTCCTGAGCTATATTAGCAGTCTTAGGATGAAAGGACAGGGTTTCTACTACTTAATCCCTGATAATGCTGTACACATCACATTCTTGTTGAGGGGACCAATAGAGACTTTCTATTGTGTTTTTAATTATTAAAATCATATTTTAATAATATATATGGAAAGGGAAAACTGCTGATATTAAACCAACCTCATAACACCACCAGTAGAGTTTTGGAGTGTTACCTTCCAGTTATCTTCCCTCTGCTCCTTAAAATGTGTATACATACATATATAATTAGTTGGTATTTATTGGGAACTTACTTTGTGTCCAACCCTGTTTTAAACTTTACATGTATATCAGTTCATTACAATAGCTTTGTGAAGAAGGTACTGATCATTAGCCCCCATTTTTCACTTTGAGGAAATGGAGATCCAGAAAAGTAAAGCAGTAAACCCAGTTTCACACATCTAGGAACTGGCAAAGCCAGGATTTCAACCTAGACTCCAGAACCCATATTTTTACTATACAGTTGTAATCATAAATAGAACATACAGTTTTTATCCTGCTGCTTTTTCGGACCTAAGACATCTAACTTTTTTTTTTTTTTTGTACATGTTCTTCATTAATTGAAAATAAATACACAGTGTATTAGAACAGAGATTCTAGTCATTTTAAGGAGTCCCAGGCGGGAGGAAGCTGATTAAGCTCAATAACATATCTAAAGAAAGAATGTGGTAAAAAAAAAGGGTGGGTGGGCCTTAGAAGCTTAGAAAAAGAAAACATAAGGCAGTCACTGGTGGTTCCTACCAAGTGGTTTGCTGGGGGAACAAAGGCCTTGTCTAGAACACCTTCGGTGTGTAGGTAAGATTGTCAGGGGCAGCTTCTCATAGAGAGGTGTGTGGGATTGTAGCCGACAATCACAGCACAGCGCAGTCCCCGCCCACTGACCATGTCTTATTTGTTGGAAAGTCAGTTCATCTAGCTCCCTCTATTCTGATTCAGTGCCCACCGGGCAGCCCTTTGCTTACGATCTGGCTTCCCAGGTATAAGACCGCCTACATGAGACTCTGCTGCAAATGTTTCTGTGGCAATCAGTGCCTCGTTGTAAATTTAAATAATTGTGTTCTGTTTTTTGTTTGTTTGTCTCATTAACTTGTTTAATGTGAGCTTATGTTGCAGAACTGAAATCTATTTTTGGGGTGCTGACAAAATCAGATTCCCAGACTATCAGGAGAGAACCAGGCCCAGGACCATGGTTATTGTCATTGTGTGAGCCTCACAGGAGGACTTTACCTGACAGGTGGAAACTCAAACCTGCCATCCCTGTGTTTTTTCCTAGTGTCCATGCAGTTGTTAGCAACTAGGTAACCTTTTATCATGTGACTTACTGCTTTACTTAGCCATTTTTCTGTTATAGGGTATTTAGATTATTTTGATGAGCATCTTTTTTAAAAAATCAGTTTTTTTCTGTTTTGCCTTATTTCCTTGGTAAAAAAATCTATCTAGTTCACTTCTTTTCTTTTCTTTTCTTTCTTTCTTTCTTTCTTTCTTTCTTTCTTTCTTTCTTTCTTTCTTTCTCTATCTAGTTCATTTCTTTTCTTTCTTTTCTTTCTTTCTTTCTTTCTTTCTTTCTTTCTTTCTTTCTTCTTTCTCCTTCCTTCCTTCCTTCCTTCCTTCCTTCCTTCCTTCCTTCCTTCCTTCCTTCCTTCCTTCTTTTTAAAGATTTTATTTATTTATTCATGAGAAAGAGAGAGAGAGGGGCAGAGACACAGGCAGAGGGAGAAGCAGGCTCCATGCAGGGAGCCCGATGTGGGACTCGATCCCAGGTTTCCAGGATCAGGCCCTGGGCCGAAGGCAGGGGCTAAACCACTGAGCCACCCAGGCTGCCCCTAGTTCACCAATTTCTGAATAAGTTTCCTTTGTTTTTGTGTGACAGATGGAAACTTCATGGAAAAAAGAGAAATCTATACTTTTCCATTGTCTAGTTCTGAAATTACATTTACATAGGAATTTATGGATGAAATTCCATTTTAATTAACAGCATGCAATTGTAGATTCTTATATCTCTACATGGGATATCTCATACTATCTACTGATATACACCCCAGAATTGAACATCTTTCTGCCCAGATATATTCCAGATCACATGATGTTCAGGGATATACTTGACATTTTGCCATCATACTTGGAGCAATAGAAGGGAGAAGTGCTGTAAGGGAGGACTGTCTGGCCAGAGTTTGAAGAGGACCTGGCGGCACTTAACTGGAAAACTACAGGTTTTCAAGAACAAATAGGAGACACTCTGGGACATATCAGTGAGTGAGAATCGGGAGAGCCTGGAGGCAAAGGCTGGACCGTGAATTCTACTCCACCCTATCACCAGTGATTAGCAAGTCACTCACCTGAACAAAGGTTTTACAACCTAGATTTCCAAAGTCTCTCCTTGAAATTTGTTCTGATGAGCAGGCATCCTGATGGTCAGATTATGAGGAGTCTAGAATGCTATGCTAGCTCTTCCTGGCCAGGCAGTGGGGAGCCGCTGAGTGTTTCTTAAACAAGTAAATGGATCACATTAATTTTCTTGAGAAATCACTAGCACTGGGGAAATGGATTCGAGGTGGGAAGGGGACCTGCTAGGAGAGAGAGGAATGTATAGTGTAAAACAGTATTGGCAGGGCTGTGGGGAAACTCAAGAGGTAGTCAGAAGGGTGGGGAGGGAGAGGTGGAAATTCAGGATGACTTTACATTTAAACTGACCTGGCTAATTCCATTGAACTAACAAATTACAACTATTTGGGTATGGTTTGGGTAAAAATTTGGAACTAAGTACTTGGAATTTGTGCATCCTTGTTTTTCTTTCTTACTATCTCAAAAATTTGCTGCTGTTAGGATATCTGTATACCTCTAGCAATTTTTACACTGCTTATATCCTGCCTGGGGTCCATCTGTCTCTGTCTCTAACTTAACAGTTTTTGCTCTACTTGGAATTGTTTCTACCTGTTAGTATATTTAGTTCCACTCTCTGATTCTTCTGTAGTGCATCTCAGTTCATACAACTCTCCTTTTCCTATTGGAAAGTATTCCTTAATTTCCAGAATCTTTCACTTTTAACATCTAGAGATGAAGATTACCATGTTTTTGAGGGGGAAAAAAATTAATCGAATTCCCTTAAGAATGCCTTATATTATATTCTTATGTGTTTATAGCAGAAGAGATAAATGCATACTAAATATTACTCTCCTAGGCACTACTGCTTTGGAACCATTGCTTTGCTTCCTGGCTCTAAATGATTTCCTTTTAATTTCTCAAAATAGACATTACAACATTTCTTTTATGTAAACAAAGCCATTAAACCATTCTTTGTGGAGCAGTGAGCTTCCATACTGATACTGCTCAAATATACAGAAGCAATTTTGTTATTGCTATTTGACTATTTTGTGTCTTTAGGCAGATCATTTAACCCTTGTGAAGTTTTTTTGCCTGGCATGTGAGAGACATGGATAATATCTTGCTACAATTGCTAAGTTAACTACAACGTGAAGGAATTTATGACATAATCAGAACTTTTTTTTCTCTTTTCTAGATGTTACTGTTCACGAAGATCATTGGGTTGGTGAGACAATACTACAATCAACATTTACCAGTCAGTTATTAAATCTTGGGAGTTACTCATCTGTCCAGCCTGAAGATTGTAAGACACATTTTAAATATGATAATTTCTTAGTATTTAAAGTATATACGCATACTAGAAAATGGAATTACAATGGCAGTTTTACAAAATGTTTTCTAAATAGGTTAGCTGGCCAGTGTTGGTTTATTTTCTTTAGCAAGAATGAAAATAGAATTTATAGAGACACCTGAGTGACTCAGTGGTTGAGCGTGTGCCTTTGGCCCAGGGCCCAGGGCCCAGGGCATGATCCCGGGGTCCTCAGAGAAGTTCTACATCAGGCTCCCTACAGGAAGTCTGCTTCTCCCTCTGCCTGTGTCTCTGCCTCTCTGTGTCACTCATGAATAAATAAATAAAATCTTTAAAAAAAAATAGAATTTGTAAAAATAAACTTGTGCATTGTAAATCATAAGTATTTTGAGAAATATTGGGGTTCAGGTTCCATTTTCATACTTTTCTTAGAGTCCACATAAGAACCATGGTCCTTAGCCTTTTAGGGAGGCATAGTTCTCTTTGAGAAGCTATGGGCCATTTCTGCAGAAAAACGGACTTAGGGAGCTAAGCACAAAATTTTGCATATAATTCCAGATGGTTCCAAGGATCTCTGAAGTTCTTCTGTAGGATTTCCCAGCCTGTGGTTAGGAACCCTTGAGCTAATGAGAAAAGCATGGGCCTTGCAGTCAGACAGTTGTGGTCCGTATCATTGTTTTTCAGTCCACCACTGCGAGGCAAGACTACTCTCCTTCTCTGACATCCATTTCTCTTCTTAAAATAAGCTATTCAGAGTAGAGCCCAGCTGCTGTCTTTTCCTCCCAGAAATAAAAAACAAAACACAATAAGGGAGACAGTATAACCTGCTAGTCAAATAGAGTAGGATTTGAATCCTGGCCCTACCACTTCCACAGTCTATGTCTTTCAGCAAAGGTACTTAATTAACCTCACTGTACCATCTGTGAAATGGGAAGTAAAATACATATGTGTAGCTCATAGGGTTGCTATGAGGATTAAATGAGAGAATGAACATGGGGCATTGAAACTGTATGCAATACAAAATAACCATATAGTAGTATTAACAGGAGAAGAAATAAGCAGAATAGATTTGATAGAATAGTGAAATGGTGTCGCAGAAAAATAGCTATTGGTATATAGAAAGACACTGATTAAGGAAGAGATTCTTTAGAATAACAAGAAAGTTGTAAGGCACATATGGAAGATACAGCATGGAATTCCAACCCATGAATAATAAGAATTCTCAAAGAAAGGCAGGGTAAGCAAAAAAGAAGTGTGGTGTTTGGGAAGGGGTGAGATTTCCCTCTGTTCTAGGGAAGCTGGTCAGCTGGAAATCAGCACTGACATATTCTCGGAAAATACCTAAAGTGGAGTTCTTCTTCACTTACCCAGTTGATACGTATTAAGTGTTGACGTTGTTTGAGGCACTTCTGTGCACTGGGGGTACAGTGGTGAACAGCGTCCGCCTGGTGCTGGCCGTCATGGTGCTGGTGTTCCTGCGGGAGGACAGACAAGGTAGAAACTAAACAGACATGCAAATATAATATTTGCGGGTGAGGACGAATGCTCTGAAAGATGGAGAATACCATAGATCTGGTTGTGAAGGGCTGAGCAGAATCAGGGAGTTAGGAAGTTATTATAGTAGTTGAGGCTGAGTGGTAATGGGTAGCCAGTAGAAATAATGAGAAATAGGTGGATTTGAGATATAGTTTAGACAGACCAGTTTCTATAGAAGAAATAGAAACAATTATTAAAGAACTAATGTACAAAAAAGCTGCCAGGCCTAGACAGTTTCACAGGAGTACTCTACCCATACCATCAGAGACCGGATGGTTCCAATGCTCTAAAAATTATTCCATAGTATTGAAGAAGGAAACTTCCTAATTCCGTTTAGAAAGCAAATATAACACTGACCCTTAAACCAAATAAAGTCATTACAAATAAAAATGCAGACCAGTTTTATACATGAGATATGATGCATGAAGTCTAAATAAAAAGTCTAAAAAAATTAGTAAACACAATCTAGCACCACATTAAAGAAATAATGATCAAGTGAGATTTTTTTCCAGAAATGGAAAGGTATATTCAATGTTAGAGGATTCATGAATATTGAATATCATATTAATAAATCTAAAGAAAATATTATATGATTATCTGCATAGATGTTGAGAAATTTAACACTCACTTACCATAAAAAGTGCTCCAGGAAATGAGAATTGAGGGATACTTTCTTATTCAGTATCAATAAATGCAGTATTAATACAGTGTTACAATACAATTGGTACTGTGTTGATAAAATAGATGTATTTAGTCCTAATGTCAGTATCTTATTTAATGGAGAAACACTAGAGGCATTTCCACTGAAATCAAGGTAAGGAACAAGATGAGGATGTCCACTTTCTCTGCTACTTGTCATCAATATACAGAGTTACCAACCAGTACAACTAGATAAGAAGAGGTATCTGAATGGGTGAAGAAGAGTAAAAACTATATGCACAAATGCTTTGATAAATCTGAAAAATTCCAGGCAGTCAAAGATGAAATTAAAAACACAATAGCCTTCATACATACAAACACTAAACAGAGGGCATAAGTGTAGGGAAAAACTCATTTGCAAAAGCAATAAGGAAAGTACTTCTGAATAAATTTAACAAGAAATTTGCAAAACCTATATAAGGAAAAAATTGTAACCACTCCAGAAAGAATAAGGACATGAACAAATGGAAACCCATCATTCCCTTTTCATGGATAAGATGACTCAACATTATAATGGTAAAGTTCTTCACAGGTTAATTTATAAATTCAATGCCATCTTAATAAAAATATTAGGAAGTTGTGGTATGGCATCTACAACTTGATACTAATGTTCATATGGAAAAACAAACATGCAAGAATAGCTAGGAAAACATTGAAAAAGTAAGCATACGAGTGACCACGCTCACCAGACAGGCTTTAAACTGTAAAGCCTCTATAATTAAAACGATGTGATTCTGGTGCATAAATAGACAAATAGACCAGTGGAATAGGAAGATCATAATTAGGCCCGTATACATATAATTTAGTATATGACAAAGATGTTATCTGAGGTCACTGAGGTAAAGGTTAACTTTTTAATCAATGGTGGTGAGGCAACCAGATAGTCATTTAGAAAGAAGACAAAATTAGAACAGTATCTCACACAAGATAAAAGGATATATTTCAAATGGATTAAGAATCTAAATATAAAAAGTAAAACCATTAACTGCTAGATGGAGACACGGATGAATTTCTCTATTATTTTGGTGTAGGGAAAACTTGCTATTACTCAGAATCTAGAAACAGTAAAAAAAAAAAAAAAAAAAAAACTGATAAATTTGACTATAGAAAAATACAATTTTGCCCGAGCAATAGCACCATAAACAAGGTCAAAAGAAAACTGGCAACTTAGAATATTTGCAACATATGCTTTAGACAAAAGGCTGATATTCCTAATATATAGAGAACTCCTACAAATTGAGTGATGACAAAGGACTGATAGGAAAATGGGAAAAAGACATGAGACTTTCAAATGAAAGCTACACAGAGATCTCATTTCCCACTATCTGATTGGCAAAAATTAAAAAATATGGCGGCCTATGCGGTTGATTAGGCTGCGGGGAAGCAGGCCCTCTTGTACGTTGCTGGCGGGCATGAGAATTGCCTCAGTTCTCTTGGAGGGCTATTTGGCGCTCTAACAGGATGACCTATCTAGTCAGCTTTCAGCCCAGCCAGCCTACTTGTAGGAGTCTGTCCTGAAGATACAACAATGAGAAAATACACACGCACAACGTTATTCAGGGCAGTGCTTGTAATTGCCAGACCCTGGGAAAAATCAGAACGCCCCTACGTAGCAGAGTGACTGATCAGGTGGTGGTATATTCCTGCAGTGAAGTACTCTGCAGCCGTGACAAAGAATGAAAAGGAGCTCTGAACTGGTAGGAAGTGACTTCCAGGACATACTGCTATGTGAAAAACACAAAGCTCAACAAAGTAAACCTAGTATGCCATCTTTAGTGTAAGAAGGAGGGGAGGAATAAGATATATGTGTATCTCCTCATTTGTGAAAAAAAAAAAAAATGCAGGAAAGAAAAAAACAAACCAAAGAAACTAGTTACCTGCAGAGAATGGGTAGGAAAAGGACAGAAGGAAGGAGGGAATGGAAATAGGGTAACATTGAAGGGAGGGAGTAACACTTCTCTGAGTGGGTCTCTTTGTGTGGCCTTGATTCACAGTGATGCTTCCCATCCCCACTGTAAAACCATCAAAACCAACTAAAATGTAGTGGAGGGGGCAGCTCAAAGGGAACATCAACACTGACAAATGAACCCAACTGTATTACTATTTTATTACAATAAAATAATTACACAGGAGGGTGGGGGGAAGACAAGATAAACCTCAGTAACTGTTGAAAGCAGTGTGTGGACTGGATTCTGCAAGGCCCAGGACGAAGGGATGGCGTGAGTGCTGCGGTCTGGTTACTGGAAGTGCTTCCCGGGGGGTGGGGGGGGGTGGGGGGGGGCATGGGTTAGCAACTACCTGGAAACTGGAAGCAACAAAATGGAAAAGGCAATTTCTCATTTGAAAAGATGTAAGTGTAATGATGTTTTATTATGAGTATTTGAAGTATTGCCACATCTGGGAGAGCCTATTTCTATAGAGCTAAATGAGTTGTAAGTAATATTCAACGTATTTAAAGGCTAATTTTCTTAAAGACTTTATTTACTCATGAGAGACAGAGAGAGGCAGAGACACAGGCAGAGGGAGAAGCAGGCTCCATGTAGGGAGCCCGATGGGGGACTCGATCCCGAGACCCGGGACCACAGCCTGGGCCGAAGGCAGGTGCTAAACCGCTGAGCCACGCCAGGTGTCCCAAATTAGAGAAGCTTTGAAGGTTACTTTAAATTCTTTGTTTTTATACTTAACATTTATATTGCCCTGTTTTACACAGGTTGGTAGCTAAAGTATAGTCTTTTTTGTTTGATTTAGGGGAATACTAAATACTTGATACTTTGAGAATACTGTAATTGTTTTTCTTCTGAAAGGATACATCAATTTAGTTAGGTTTTTGTTTTTGTGTTTGCAAGTGGCTACAATTCAGGAGAACATTCTTACCTCCGATCAATATGTTGTGTTTTTGGAAAAGACTTCTGCTCTTTCCTCATTATGGTGAGGTGTTATGTATTTTACAAACCTAGTCCTGATAATTTGATAGGACATAAAGTTATCTTAAATATTATTAAATTGAAATGATTAAGTTAAATGTATAAATCAAAGGTTAATACAAAAAAAAAAAGGTTAATACAATGTTTTTGTGAAGTAGACTGTTTTAGATGGAATCTAAGTAATCCCGTGCTTCTGTCTGATAAAGCAGGGATAAATAATTTGCTATCAGAGATCTTTGTATTTTCCCCAAAAAACTCCACGTTGCAGACAAAGAATGAAGCCCGGAGAAGTCATGTACAAGTTCACAGAACTCATTGTTGACAGAGTCAGAATCTGAACCCATCTGAATTTTGATTCCACACGTGCTGGAATATTGCAAAAGAGGGATCAGGATGTCTGGTGGACGAATTGGAGCCACGGTCAAAGCTGCTTGGAACTGGGTTTTGCTGTAATCGAATGGGTCTTCTCGCTTCCTCTCTTGCTCTCATTGCTCTTTCCCGCCATCTGTTCTCCTCTTATGCTCCTTGCCTTTGTCAGTGATAATCACCGTTGCTTCATAGAAGTCATTGACCAATGGAGTAGTCTTAACTAGAATAGATTTCAGGTTCTAAAAACCTTCAAGCATTTATTATTTATTTTCATCCGTGCGCTCAGCTGCGTAAGGAATCTTGATGCCATCTTTCATCTTTTCTGTATCCTCTCCATCTCACTGTCCCTTGGGTTCCACCTCTAAACTATTTTCACAGGTCTGACACCCCTTTCCACAGTCTCGCCTGGTTTCTAGCACTCATTGTCTCCCGCTGGGGGCTGCTAGCCTCCTAAATGTTCCTCCTACTCTTGTCTGTGAAAATTGATTCCTCCCATTAAAGGGTCCATGAACGTGGATGGGAAGGCATCACATCTCTATTTTCTCCAACAGCTAACTGAATACGAGCATCTGCTTCCATCGTGCATCAACAATGCACAGTAGTAGCAGCAGTGCCTGTGTCTTGGCCACCATATCACATAATTGTCAAAGATAACAAATATATTTTTTTAAAAATATTTATTTACTCATGAGAGACAGAGAGGCAGAGACACAGGCAGAGGGAGAAGCAGGCTCCATGCAGGGAGCCCAATTCAGGACTCGATCTCAGGACCCCGGGGTCACGCCCCTGGGCCAAAGGCAGATGCTCAACCACTGAGCCACCCGGGCATCCCAATAACTTGAATATAATTTATGCCTGTCACTGGTTTGAAATTATGGTAATTGTTACATACCCTATTATATTTTGTTATCAAATGTACTAATGAGGCACATGATTGCTCTATTTCCATGTGGTTGGTTTTGCAATCTTATTTTATGTATTGCAAAATATGATTTTGTAATGAAAATGTTATAAAATTAGATGATGGCAATAGTTGAACAACATTGTGAAATACTAAAAAAAAAACAAATCATACACTTCATTATCTTTTTTAATTTTTTTTAAAGATTTATTTATTTTTTATGATAGAGAGAGAGAGAGAGAGAGAGAGAGAGAGACACAGGAGGAGGGAGAAGCAGGCTCCATGCCGGGAGGCTGATGTGGGACTCGATCCCGGGACTCCAGGATCGCGCCCTGGGCCAAAGGCAGGCGCTAACCGCTGAGCCACCCAGGGATCCCCTATCTTTTTTTAATTAAAAAAATTTTTTTTAAAAACAGGCTCCACACCCAACATGGGGTTTGAACTCACTACCTTGAGATTTAGAGTTGTGTGCTCTACCGACTGAGCCATCCAGATGCCCCAAATGATACACATTAAAAGGGTGAATTTTATGTATGTGAATTATATCTCAATAAGGCTGTTAAAAATATTATTCTGATGATGGATTCATATGCTTCATCAGACTACCAGAAGCATCTATAGTATATAAAGGAATACAGATCCCTTTTTTCTTTACCTGGAAATATACCCCCTCCTTCATCTACTACCTAGAAAACTCTAGGACATTTTTTCCAAAACCCAGCTAAAATACTCCTTCAATAAAGACTCTTCCAACTTGGCTAGGCGGTGGTTTTGTGTGTTCTTAGGAGGGCTTACATGTATCTCTCACCCCCTCAGCCCAGTGTTTGTTATTGACTATCTCGAGGTCGATAATTCCTTCAGTGTGGGTATCGTGACAAGATACCTCTTTGTATCCCTAGCACCTGACATAATGCCTGGCTCATAGTGGATGGTCTCCTGATAAGTGAATGAATAATGAGGCTTTAGTGCAAGAAATACATTAGGATGAGAATATTAATGGGAGAAGGAAAGAAGAATCATTTGTTTCATTCCTACTGAAATCAGCAGATAGACCCAACCTTCTATAAAAGTACATAAGTGCTTTTTGCTAGGATCTTATTTTGGTCAACAGTCTACTGTATATTCAAATATACTTCCTTTTCCTTCAGGGAATTTAAAATTTAATCAGCAAACCTCATCAATCTGTACATTTAAAATTATGCATTTTATTGTATGTAAAGTATAGCTCAAAAAATGAGAAAAATTTGAAACAAATAATTAAAAAATAAAGGAAAATATTTAAATTATATAATGACCAAAGAACTAAACATCTGATTTAACAATCAAGAGAAATATTACAGGGGCACCTGGATGGCTCAGTGGTTGAGCGTCTGCCTTCGGCTCAGGTTGTGACCCCGGGGTCCTGGGACCAAGTCCCACGTCGGGCTCCCTGCAGGGAGCCTGCTTCTCCCTCTGCCTGTGTCTCTGCCTCTCTCTGTGTGTCTCTCATGAATAAATAAATAAGATCTTTTTTTAAAAAAGAGAAATCTTACAATGTAGCACACGCTTGAATGCCAAATGAGAGCTGGAGATAAAAGCCCTGGGGGAAGAAGTTACTAGGAGCCTCTCTATAGTGATTGCTTTTCTGTGTTGTATTTGGAGAGGCAGAGAGGATGACAGCATTGCAGCCAGTGATAATGGTGAGGATGGAGGCTTAGAAGTGGGGAAGAGGCACGCCTGTTCAGGGAAAGAGTCAGTTAGGTGACCCATAAGAGTATTTCAGATGAGAAACATAAGAGTCTTGGGGAAGAACAGTAGCGGTTGGGATGTCGGGGGAGACCAGAGCAAATCAGACTGCAGGGGTTAGGGAAACAACTGGGTGTAACAGGGTAGTGGAGGAGTCAAAGAAATCACCGAAATACTGAAATTCATAGAAAATCACCAAAATTCATAGAAAAATGCTATCATTAACAAAATAGAGAAGGGAGCTGGGCAGGTTGTTTTGGAGACAGTGAATAATTCTAATTCCCTTGGTTAAAAATATCAAGCATATTTTTGCACCTAAACATTTAAGAAAAAGTTAATATTTTTAGAAATGAAAGCATGTTTTACTTTTAATCACACTTTACAACATAAAATACATTTCTAAGAAAATATTGTGTTGTTAGGAAGGTAGAGTTTTGCCATCTTTCATACACAGGTATGTTTTTTCTTTCTTAGATTCCGGTATAGTTAATGGTGTTGTACTTCAAGACTTACTGGCATATGTGTCTTCCGAACATTCCTATCTCAGAGATCTTCCTCAGAGGCAGCCTCAGAAAATGAACAGCATAGAATTTGTAGAATTGGAGCGGCTGCAGCCAGACATACTAGTCCATGCAGTACTAAGAGTCGTTGATATCACTGTACTGACAGGTAAATATTTGGGGGGCACCTTCTTAATTTTAGATTATAAAATAATTAAGATACAAGACTTTGATAGTATATTATTTGGTTATTACTATTATTTATCATCAGACATTAAAGTATGGTGTTCTGTGTGATTAAGTAATGCTAGCTGAAATATTTCTTTTCCAGAGGCACTATACAGTTATAGAGGACAGAAGCAAAAGAAAGTTATGTTAACAGTGGAACAGGTCCAAGGTCAACATTATGTGCTTGTATTATGGGGTCCTGGAGCAGCCTGGTACCCTCAACTTCAAAGGAAAAAAGGTAAATATACCAAAAAGGATTTAACCTATTTATAGTTAGGTAAATGATTAATGCTTAAGAGCCTAAGATGAAGAACATCTTAAGAGAAGAAGATAGGCTACATTTGAAATAGTAGGCGATCATAACTGAATGTTCTTCCTCAGATTTCTTATGATTTTACATCTCATGTAAGCAATTTAGTGATCTAAAAAGTGCTCTACAATTAATAGTGGCAAAGAAAAGCTTCCATTTATTCCCAGGTATACTACTTTACCTTTTCAGTGAAGATCTTATCTCCTTCTGGAAACGTTCTTTAAAAATTGAAATCTGGAGAAGCTTCTACAATTTTTATTCAGCCAGAGTACTCTGATGGATAAACTTCTCTCTGGTTATAAGGCAGATGTTAGGGGAGCTGCATTAACCCTTTCAAGTCGCAATGTTCCTGTTTCATAAATTAGTGTGTTCCAGGTTTTTATACCAGTTGTTTTAAAAGTGTGGACTATTAGCCATCTGTAGCATGCTTATGTTTAAAATATGACCCATGATTACATTTTTCCTTAAAGCATGAGTTACTAATAATTTATGATAAATTTAATTAAATGGCATTGATGTTTCAATAAAACCATATAATATCTTCATTTTGATATTGTGAGATCCTTTCGTTGTAAATAGTCAGAGATGGTTTAACTAGTGGCTTATGAGTTATTTTATCCTGCTGAATTAATCCAGAGGTTAAGTGTGTGACTCATTCTGTTTTCCTTGAAAGAGTTAATGTCTCTTCCCGAACTTCTCCCTACAAAATAGTTATCTAAGCATATGATCTGTCACATTCTCTCCCTTAATCATTAATAGCCTCTAACCAGGCTTTGAGATAAGTCTGACTTTTGACTTTTATGTTAGGATCAAACAATAGTAAATATTTGTTCAGTTGAGAAATCTGACAAACATGTGTCAGTTGACCACTATATCATAGCTGGGGACATGAGTCTAGTGCATGTGAAACAAAAATGTAGGTCAACAGTGTTACTCCATTTGTGATGGAGCTTGTAGCAGAGCAGATTGCTCCATGCTTAACATGAATGTTCTTCTAAAAGTAGTAGTTATTTAGCTAGTAGAAGAGTCATTATAGCTGTCTCCGGATAATTCTGTGGTATTTAGGTTAATACTGAAAATTTGTGAAACCAGGAATTAAGATAGAGTTGTTTTTTGTTCATTCATTCCTTCAGCATACTTGACTTATAACCATCATTTTTAAGTTTTGATATCCACCTCAATACCTCAAAATTGTTCTTTTCAAAAGTACCAATTTGAAGGATCATCTAAGTAAGTGATTCTACTTTCAGAAACTGTTGGCATTTTATCCATTCGTTTAGTATTTCTTGTGGCATTAACGTCCATATTGGGCACTGGTTTTACTTGTTCTAAGGGTAACAAACTCACATTTAGGTGATATAATCAGAAGTGAACATCACATAGTCATCATTGAATACTGTTGATCAGAGTTGATGTTTTGGGGGAGAATTACAAGAAATCCCAAATTCACATTCTTTTGAAATAGGCATGGGGCTTTGTAGTGAGCTCTGATCACAGTTTAGGTCCTGATGAAGGTAGACTTCATACTGTACACTTCTTAGGAATAACTGGGTGCATAAAATAAGCTATTCAGAACTAAATGCCATTCCAATTCAAATTCTGAAGGTATTTAAGTCTAAAATTTAAAAAGTATAACAAATTATAATATTCTCGTGACATTATTAATTAAGCACAGGGTAATGCAAATGATCCCAACATTTGTAATTATACTTCATGCAAATCATAATTGTCTGTATGGAGGTTTGAAATCTACTCACACCCACACTTCACGATTTAAATATAGAAATGTATTAGAAATGTACAGGGGTATCTCACAGTACATAGGGCAAGAGCATGATGGGCTCACGTGCACTTGGAACTGGGAGCTGCAGTTTCTCCATCTGTCTGCTTTAGTCACTCAGCGCAGACTTTCTCTGCTTTTCAACCACATGGAAGCCAGCAGAAGATGCTTACCCTGTAGCCCTTGATCTTCCTTTTCCTTTTAAGAGACCAGTCCATTTCCAAATTCCCAGCAAAGAATATCTGATTGCCCAGATTGAGTAAGATCCAATCAACTGTGGCCCTGGGACAGGGTGGGAAGGTACAATAGGAATGCCTGGGCTTTTTGGGGGGTGGGGTGGGGGGACAGCTGAGGGTCATTTGTGGTCTGAGTGGACACACAAAGGTATTTACCACCAAAGATAGGAATGTTCACTAGCCTGGAGAGACGTATGTGATGTTACTGTTTAGTTTAAAAAGTAGATTATAAAATCTCATGTGTAATAGGATCCCATTTTAATAAAGTGGGACCATGAGTGTGTGTATACATTAAATAATTTGAAACTACATATACTAAAATGCTAGCAGTGGTTATTGTGTTTTTTTCTTTATGCCTTTAGTTTGAATTTTATGCATGTGTGAATCTGCATTTAGTTTTTATACGTTTAGCAAAAACTTCAGATTTAGTATATAGAGTGTAATATAATGAAGTACCTATTATAATACCCATTATACCCATTATATTAGAACATTGGCCAATCTTATTTCACCTATTACGACTCTTTTGTCTTACTGTATATTTTATTGTAAATACATTTTATTTATAACTAAGAAATAAAGCAAACTTTTCCTTTTGAAAAAAAGAAGGTAGGTACTGTTTGAAATAGTGAACAATTGAGCTAACAATTTGAGAAAAAATGGAATTAAATTTATACTTAATATTTGTGCCAAAATAAATTCCAGTTGCATTAGATATTCAAATATTTTTTTTTCAAAAAAGAAACAATGAGTAGTAGAAGAAAATATAAGCAAACTTATTTGTAATCTAAAGATTGGTAGGTTAAACATAACGCAGCAACAAGAACTATATATAAAAATCACCATATACCAAATTAAAAGGCAAGTGAAAAGCCAGAAAAAAAAAATGTTGCATTTTGTTAGAAAATAATTGAAAAGCAAAAGACAAATATCTGTAAGGATAAATGGGTAATAGATATGAACAGGATGTCCCCAAAGAAGAAATAAAAATGGCTAATGAATGTATGAAAAAAAAATGGACTTACTAGTAATTGAAGGCACACACATAAAATAATGACAGTACCTGATTTTTCTCCTGAGAAATTGATACAGAACATACAAGGGAATAGCTACTCTCATAAACTATTGGAAATGTAGATTGGCAAAACCTTTCCTAAAGATTACCGACAATGCATATGAAAACCGAATTTGGAATACCTTTGGCCTAATAACTACACTTTTAGGAATTTATTGTGGCAATGAATGAAGATGTAGCTAAAAATGCATTTATCACAGTATTTTTTCTAACAGTTAAAAAAAAATAACCAACATGCCCCCAAATAGGGAATTGTTATAATAATTTTTAAGATTTTTGGCATATCTGTACAGTATTTTAAATAATATAGAATAATACTTAATGACATTTAAAATATATTTGGCATATTAAGACAAATTAGAAACAACTGGATAAAAAAAAAAGAAACAACTGGATGTCCACTGAAAGTGTTAACTGTGTTTATTTGGGGGTGTTGAGATTATGGCTGTTATTTTATTTATTTAATCTGATTTCTAACTTAGAAGCATGTATTTTGTAATAAGACAAACTATTTTATTTATTTACTATTTTAAAGATTTTATTTATTCATTCGTGAGAGACACAGGGAGAGAGGCAGAGACACAGGCAGAGGGAGAAGCGGGCTCCCTGCGGGGACCTGATGCAGGACTCGATCCCGGGACTCCAGGATCCCGCCCTGAGCTGAAGGCAGACGCTAAACCGCTGAGCACCCCAGGGATCCCTGAAGCAAACTATTTTAAAAATAGTGATTGTTTTTAAGCAGTGACTTGGAATATATATGCTTTAGCTCTTTCTAATGATGCTCTATGCTCTATCTATACAGCTTTACTGACTTGTTTTAAGATTTTCCATTTTTTCAAGAAGAAACTAAGGGAAAAAACTAAGTAGGTGGTGGTGGGGAAGGGTGTGAATTAGATTTATGGCCTGAAGTAAGTGGAAACTAAAAAGACAGCTGTTATTATTAGAAGACTTAGTGCCAAGAAATACTTTTATTTTATTAGAATTTAAAGTTGAATGTATTAAAATAGAATAGGGACTATTTGGCAAGAAGCTCTGTGCCACTGCAGTTTTAATCATTATAATTATGGCTGAGGGAACTAAAAATACATGCTGCAATTGTCTCTCAATGCCTTTTTTTTATCCTGGAAAAATTAGTTAAATAAGAAAATGAAGGTGTTGAAAATCAGTGAGAGATATTGATTATGGCAGATGTGTGTCCATTTCTATGCCTTACTAGTTTTAAAAACCTTTGCCTGTAGATATCAAAACAGGAATTAGCTACTCTGAGAAGCAGTTGGTTATGATAAATTATGACTGTTTAAGAGACCAAGAAATCTTTAGAAAAACTTTAATTAAAATTATCTCCAGGGACACCTGGGGGGCTCAGCAGTTGAGTGTCTGCCTCCGGCTCAGGCCGTGACCCCAGGGTCCCAGGATCGAGTCCCACATTGGGTCCCCGCAGGGAGCCTGCTTCTCCCTCCACCTGTGTCTCTGCCTCTCTCTGTGTGTCTCTCACGAATAAAAAAAAAAAAAAAGAAAGAAAGAAAGAAAATTATCTCCAGCATCCTCATCCCAATGCCCTGAAACAGTGTAATTCACATTTTTCTTTTTATACCCAAATTCCTTAGTGTGATGAAAGTTGTATTTAACTGACTTAATTGGATCAATCTATTTAATCTGATTCTGAGCCTGGATTATTTCCTTTTTGGTGACTTTTTGTTTTTGTTTGTTTGTTTAAGATTATATTTGGGAATTTAAATATCTTTTTGTTCAGCACAATGATATCGTAGAAAGCCTAGAATTGCATACAACATTTTGGTCATCCTGTGAGTGCCTGTTTGATGATGATATAAGGGCAATTACGTTTAAAGCAAAATTTCAAAAAAACACACCCTCCTTTGTGAAGATCTCAGATTTGGCAACACACCTGGAAGATAAGCATTCAGGTAAGATCTTTATATTCCTCATTTTAATATAAGCAAGGCAAGCTACCATTTGTGGGAAAAAATGTGTAATTAAATATGAAAGTTGGGCAGCCCGGGTGGCTCTGTGGTTTAGCGCCACCTTCAGCCCAGGGCGTGACCCTGGAGTCCCAGGATCAAGTCCTGCATTGGGCTCCCTGCATGGAGCCTGCTTCTCCCTCTGCCTGTGTCTCTGCCTCTCTCTCCCTGTGTCTCTCATGAATAATTAAGTAAAATCTTGGAAGGAAGGAAGGAAGGAAGGAAGGAAGGGAGGGAGGGAGGGAGGGAGGGAGGGAGGGAGGGAGGGAGGGAGGGAGGGAGGGAGGAAGGAAGAGGGAGGGAGGGAGGGAGGGAGGGAGGGAGGGAAATATAGATCAGTGTAAAGAGCTCAGCCAGATATTTGCATCTTCTTAGCTTTCTCCCTATAATCCTTTGAGGTTAAGTTGTAATTATTAAGGACCATTTAAAAATATTTTTTGCATACATGTACAAGTAGCTTATCACTTAATAAACCAGAAATAGAAAAATGACCCTAACCAGAGTCAGTTGATTGAGATAAGCATTTTATCAAGTTACTAAACTGTTATCTGTACATGGTTTTTAAATTTTAGCATTGATACAGAATGCATGCAATTTGCTTGCTGCCTTAGTAAAATGTAATAACAGACTTCCTGAACTCACCTATTTATGTGTGTGTGCATGTATGTGTATAAAATTCATCCTCAGAAACATACTACAGCTATGCAGAAGATTGCCTTTGGTGATGGATTTTATATACATACACGTTTTCCATGAACTTAATACCATTAAAGTAATTAATTTTGAGTGTAGTAGTAAAAGGAATATGTTTTAGGTTCAATATGCCATACACTTTGGAATGAAGAGAATAAAATGGTGAAAATGACTAGATAAGTTGATACAGTTTTAGCAGGAAATACTTTTCATTAAATTGTATTGGCTTCCTCAGTACAGAGATGATGCTAAAAGTGTGCTAACTCCTAGTAAAATGTGTAACAGATTAAACTGCATTTGAAACTATATTTAAGGTTGTTAAATGCCAACAATCAATAAATGTCCATGATCATCAATTTTGGAAATTAACAGAATGTTTTCTGGTGGCTACTGTAGCAATTGTTTTTAGAGGGGGAGTGAGGGTAGAAAAATATGGGATGTGCCTGTAAATTTATAGTTATGTAAGTTTTTTAATGAAGAAAATCTTCGGTCAAAGTTTTTTCTCAGAATTTGTGTGAGATTATCATTTTTGGTGCTTTTATGAAGGTTAAGTTATTAAGAATAACTCAGGAACTTTGGATCTTGGTACTAAATTTTAATATTATTCTGTCATTTACATTAATAACTTTCCAGCTTCTTATAGTTTTAGATTTTATTAAATGTTAGATGTGGTTTGAGTGAAGCAAGATTATTTTTACAGTTCTAAGAAAAAGAATCTGACCCAAAATGAAATGAGTTGAAACTCCTAAGAGATCACGTGTTACGAGTCTCAAGTATATTTCTAGGACTTTTTGCTAGCGTGCTATGCCCCCTTTTGGTCCATCCCCAGAATGTAAAAGCTGTGTCCATTTGTGTCCATAAGCAGAGCAGAAGATAACTGAGTGCTTTTCAAATATGGTTCAGAGCGTCAAATTTAAAATTATTTTTAACAGAATTTTTAGGGTATAATTTTTATACAGTGAACCACCCTCACTTGAAGTGTCCACATTCATACTGGTGAGTTGTGACACGAAACCCATGAAACCATCACCAGGCTGCCCCTTTGTAATGTCACCCTTTCCCGGGTACGTGCCCCCCCCCCCCCATCCCTCCAAGCAGCCCATCTGCTTTCTGTCCTTGGAAATTAGTTTGAATTTTCTATGATTTTATATACATGGAATCATACATTATGTACACTGTGTTGCTTGGCATTTTTAATTAAGTAAATTATTTTGTGACGTATCTGTGTTTTTGTGCACATAAGTTCATTCTTCTTTATTCTGTTGTACGAACGTACCATGATTTATCTATCTGTCCATCTGCTGATGGGCATCTGGGTCGTTTCCAGCTCTTAGCTCTTGTAAGTAGAGCTTCTATAAACATTCATGTTCAAGATGTTATATGGGCATAGTCTTTCTTTATTCCTGAGTAAATACCTAGTAGCTGAATAAGCTGAAGGTTATATGGTAGGTGCATGTTTAACTTTTTAAGAAACTGCCAAACTTTTCCAAAGTGGTTGTGGCATTTTGCATTTCCACCAAGCAGCGTGTGAGAATTCTGTTTTTCCCACATTCGTGTCAACACTTGGTATGGGCCTTCTTTATAATTTCTGTAATGATAAGTCATTGTGGTTTTAATTTGCATTTCCCTATTGGTTAATGATGTTGAACATTTTTTCATGGACTCAGTTGCCATCCATATGTCTTTGATGAAGTGTCAACTGAAATCTTTTGCCTACTTAAAAACAAAGGGTTGATTATTTTCTTATTATTGAATTTTGAGAGTTCTTTATATTCTGGGTAAAAATTATTTGTTATATATAGCCTTTGCAGATATGTTTTCCCAGTCTGTTACTAGTACGTTCATTCTTTTAACCAGGCCTTTTGAAGACCTTAAGTTCTGAATTCTGATGAACTCCCAATTTATCCATTTGTTCTTGTATGACTTATGCTCTTGATTTCCTAGTTAGAAAATATTTGCCTTACTGAGTGTCACAAGCATTTATATCCATATTGTTTTAGAAGTTCTAGAGTTTTAGGGTTCACATTTGGGTCCAGGATCTGTTTTGAGTTTAATTTTTGTATATTATGTGATGCATGGCTGGAAGCTCTATTCCTTTTTGCATACGAATACCCAGCTGTTTAAGCCCCATTTGTTGAAGAGATTGCCATTTTTCCAGTGAATTGTTTTTACCCCTTTGTTAAAATCAGTTGTCCACTTGTATGTGGTCTGTTTTTGGGCTTTCTCTTCTATTTTACTGATCTATTTGTCTATCTTTACACCAGTACCACATTATTTTGATCACTGTAGCTGTATAATATGCCTTAGAATCAGATCTCGTTTACCTTCCTTTTGTTCTTTTTCAAAGTAGTTTTGGCTATTCTGTGAATTTTACAGTTTCTCAATTTCCAGAAAAAAAGCCTGCAGGGATTGTTTTCAAGCTATGCATCAACTTGAGGGAGAATTGACATCTTAGTATTGAGTTTGCCAACCTATGAACAAAATATGTCTCTTATTTCTCTTAGCTGTGTTTTATAGTTTTCAGAAAACAGGGTTTTCATATCTTTTCTCAGACTTATTCCTGTTTTCTATTTTTCTGCTATTATAATAGGTGCTTTTTATTTTAAAAATATTTTTTTTTAAGATTTTATTTATTTATTCATGAGAGAGGCCGAGACACTGGCAGAGGGAGAAGCAAGCTTCATGCAGGGAGCCCAATGTGGGACTCAATCCCAGGATCATGCCCTGAGCCAAAGGCAGACGCTCAACCGCTGAGCCACCCAGGCGTCCCAATAGGTGCTTTTTAAAATTTCAGTTTTAATTGTTTGTTGCTATTATGTAAAAATATCTTTTTTTTTTTGTATATTGATCTCGTCTTTTGTAACCTTGCTAAACTCACTAAGCTCAATAGTAACTGTTTGGTAGATTTGAATTTTCTATATAGATGATCGTGTTATCTGTGAATAAAGAGTTTTATTTCTTCCTTTCCAGTCTGGATGCCCTTTATTTATTTTTCTCACCCCTTTGCATGTGATAACTTCTCTAATATAATATTGAAAAAAAGTTGTAAAAGCAAACGTTTTTACCTTGTTTCTGGTATTAGGGAGAAAACATTTGTTCTTCATTATTAAGTATGACGTTGACTTAGAGTTTTCCTGGATGCTCTGTCTGAAGCTGATGAAATTGCCTTTTATTCCTAGTTTGCTGAAAAACTTTTAAAATCAAGAATGAATGTTAGAATTTATCAGACACTCTTTCTCCATCAATTAAAGTGATCTTACAGTTTTTCTTTTGCAATCTTTTAATATAATTTATTGATTTTAGAATGTTAAAACAACTTTGCATTTATGAGGTAAATCCTACTTGGTCATGATGTGTCCTTTTTATATATTGCTGCATTTAATTTGCTAACATTTGTTAAGAATTTTTATGTCTGTGTTCATGAACGATAGATTTTTTTTTTTTCTTCTTGTAATAGCTTTTTCTGCTTTTGGTATTAGAATAATGCTCATGGAATGAGTTGGGATGTAGATCCTCCTCTTCAGTTTTCTGGAACAGTTTGTTTAGAATTAGAATGTTTTCTTCCTTACATGCTTGGTAGAAGTGAAGCTTCCTCAGTGAAGCCCTGTGGGCCTGAAGTTTTCTTTATTGGAAGATTTTAACTCTAATCGGGCAGTGGAGGAGCTACATTTCATTTGCTGTCATGGAGAAGTCAGCTGTCTTATCTACTGCGTACACAGAGCAGTTACCTTCTGGAATTAACGTAGAATTAGATTTTAAAATAAAAATCACCATCATGAACTCTAATAAAATAGGTGCTCACAGCTCTGAAGGTTTGGTTTGGGGGATGAGGCAGGGGTTGGGAATGTCCTTGCAAGCCCTCGAGGTGGGCTCCCCATTGGTAAGCCATGCAAAAGCTTTGTGCTGTTACAATCAGTTCCTGATAGGCTGTGTCAAAGGGGGCTGTTTAGCCACTTTTCATTTTCTTTATGTTCAGCTCTGAGGGCTGAAGTTGTAGTTTCTGCCATTGTTGATGTGTTTTTGAGACAGAAATGGAGAGAACATAGGGAAGTACAAGCAACTTTTTTCCTAATCTGCTTCACAATTAAAGGAGCGGGATAGGGAGCTCAACATGAGAGAATTTCCCAGGAGGGTCTGCTCTCTTCACAAAGCTTAAGAGAAGCTGGATGGGGTGAGGCAGTGGCTGGCCCCTTGTCAAGAAATGAGGGTGCCTACTCAGCAACTGGCCCTATCATCAGCAGAATGTCAGGGCCCAGCAGGCTGGAAGCCCCTTGAAAGCAGAGTCCACATTAATCACGAACTTTTCATTCTTTTATAGAGATGTGTACATTTAGAAAATGTGTGGAGTGATGTTAACATCCTTCTAAAATTATGGAATTCTTTCATTAATTTCTTAGTGATACAACATGTCTGTGGAAAAGTGTGATGTACAGTGTGCTATAGTTTATTAGGTACGCTGACCACTACACACTCTTGTCATTCATGTAGGGATGGAGGGCATGCTTGGAGAAGGTGGCGAAACAGTCTCTGGGCGCCGAGAGACTAAAGCAAACAGAAGGACTTAGGAATAGGACAGTCACCATTAGCAGGACTCTTGAAGAGATAATCCCAAAAAGAGAACAGGTAGCCAGAAGGATGAGCTCCTGACCTGTAGTGTCCTGCCAACTAAAAGGATGAAGAAAGGATCCCTGGGTGGTGCAGCGGTTTGGCGCCTGCCTTTGGCCCAGGGCGCGATCCTGGAGACCCGGGATCGAATCCCACATCGGGCTCCCTGCATGGAGCCTGCTTCTCCCTCTGCCTGTGTCTCTGCCTCTCTCTCTCTATCTGTGACTATCATAAATAAATAAAAATTAAAAAAAAAATAAAATAAATAAAAGGATGAAGAAGCAAATCCAAAGACTTAACAAAGGCTTTCAACTGAATCTGGAGAGGAAGGGAGAAGATAAACTCAGATGAACTCACACCTCACTAGTATACAATAAGACAAAGGTAAATTAGAAAATGGCAGATAGCAGATACCCGGTATTTGTTTAACAGGTGAATTTATGAGCCAGTGAGTGAACATGCTCGAGGTCCTGGTGAGTCACACATTTGGTAAATGAGGACTCTCCATGCTCACATGCTCTATACCAACGCCCAGAGTATGGATGGTGACGGGCAGGAAACTGAAAGGAAAGATTAAAAAGAGGATAAGCTAGTGGTATATTATTTTTGGATAAAGTACAGACTGGAAGAATAACTGACCTGCTGTTTGGCTTTCAGCAATGATCAATTAAAAAAGAAGAGAGGATGGGAAGAGACAGGATCGCAGCTAGTTTTAAGTGTTTTGAAGGGATTTCTACTGAAAGAGGGATCGACCTTATTTTGCATGACTCCGCAGGACAGGGGGGGAAGAAAACAGCCACCCGTGCAGCCAAACTAGCCAAATAAATCTTCACTCTTAGTTACAGGCAGCTCACCTCTCACTTTCTAGAGTAAACCCTGAAGCCACAAGTGAGTGAGATTGTCCGGGGAAAGAATGAAGGAGGGAAGACCATGAACGAGTCCTTGGGCACATCCTCTAAGTGGCCTCATTCAACCGTATCATTAACCATGTCCATAAATGAAAGTTATAATTTACAAATACTTCTTTCTGTCTCTTGTAGGAGTGATTCTAATCAAAGCCCAGATTTTAGAGCTAGTGATTCCTATCACAGCAGGTCAGAAGATAGCTCTAAATGCCCGCAGCTCCCTGAGGAACATCCTCTCTTCCCTTCCGGACATGGTATATACTGGCTGTGCAAAATGTGGGTTGGAACTGGAAACAGACAAGAACAAGATCTACAAACAGTGTTACAGCTGCTTGCCGTTTACTATGAAGAAGCTATACTACAGGTGAGGCAGCCGGGCGAGCCAGTGGGATGGACAGTATTTTATTATATGACTGGACATGACCAAAAAATTGCATATATCAATTCTTACTTTCTAATCAGGACTAACTAGACCTAGTCCAAGAGAATAACTTTTTCCCCCTGAGTGATAAATGGCTATTTCCAAAAGCAAAAATTATCTAGTAATTGTAACAGGGATCTTTAAAAGCAGTATTTAGAAGAGTTGATTGTCTTTTAGCAGCTCTATTGAAGAAAATTTTTACTTGGTTTATATATTTTTTAAAGATTTTATTTGTTTATTCATGAGAGACACAGAGAGAGGCAGAGACACAGGCAGAGGGAGAAGCAGGCCCCATGCAGGGAGCACGATCCTGGGACCCCGGGGTCATGCCCTGAGCTGAAGGCGGACGCTCCACCGCTGAGCCACCCGCCCCTACTTGGTTTATATTTTTAACCAAGATCTAAATGGCTCATAAGAAACTGAATCCCATACTTTACCATTTAATTGGAATATAAAGGTTAAAAGTGTTCTCTGATCTAATGTCTTAGTGTGGAAGCTAATAAAATGTTTACTAACTTTTCTGTGCCTCAGGTTTTCCAACTTCACTTTAGAGATTGAGGATTGCAAGTGTTCTTTAGTAAAATGGCAGACCAGCTAGGTGAAAAATACATTTTTCAAATAATCCAAGTCTTGGATAAACTTTTTCTTTTTACCTTGTAAAAAATATGCCCTTATATGCCTTTGGATGCCTTTATAAAATAGCCATCAGTGTTTTCTTTTTTTTTTTTCTTTTTTAAAGATTTTATTTATTTATTCATGAGAGACACAGAGAGAGAGAGGCAGAGACACAGGTGGAGGGAGAAGCAGGCTCCCTGTGGGGAGGCCAATGCGGGACTTGATCCCGGGACCCCAGGATGATGCCCTGAGCCGAAGGCAGATGCTCAACCACTGAGCCACCCAGGTGTCCTTAGCCATCAGTATTTTGTGCTGTTTTTTTTTTTTTTTTAAAGATTTTATTTATTTATTCATGAGAAACAGAGAGAGAGAGAGGCAGAGACACAGGCAGAGGGAGAAGCAGGCCCCATGCAGGAAGCCCAATGTGGGACTCGATCCCAAGATCCCAGGATCACGCCTTGGGCCGAAGGCAGGTGCTAAACCGCTGAGCCACCCAGGGATCCCCTTTGTGCTCTTCTCTATTTCTAAATACTACAGTGCCTAAAAACTAAATGCAAATGTATTCAGCATGTTATCATGGTATACATTAAGCACGTTTCCAGAAGCTGAATCCATAAGCCTTATTTTCCTTTCCGTACGTGTGTTATAAATAAGCAAATGAATTTTGCTCTTACTCTGAACGTTGCTTTTATGGAAAAGAAAATTAAGATGCATATGCTATATAAGAAGTGTAATGAATTAAAATTGATTTCTGATCAATAGTCAAGGTTCCTTACAGAGTGTATATGTTATTTTGTGTCATTCTTAATGTTCTAATGAATGTAATTATTTATTGGACAAAAATGTTACCCAGTAAATATCCCTCATGGAGAAGACAGACTTTGAATCTTCAGTCGAAAGAATAACTGTTCCCGAGAAGGAACAGGACTTCACAGACCAGTATCCCCTGATTAGGGTGTGACCTAGGATGAGGTATTGCGGGTGGAGTCCTCCGCTGTAGTGCCATGGAGGTGCTCCTGGTCCAGAAGCCCATGGGCCTAGCCTGGGCTGCTGGGTCTTGCTTGAACCCTGCGAGCAGTAGTCTCTAGTCTTCAGTCCATCTCTGCGCAGCCGCCAGGGCGACCACTGCCTGACCTACACACCTTCCAGCACTTTCCAGCACACTCTCCCCTGCAGCCTCATCTTCGGCCGTGCTTTCCCTTGCTCGCGTGTTCCAGCCCCCGGCCCTTCTTCCAGTTCCTCAGACACGCCGAGGTTCTTCTCCTTGCTCTTCCCTGCGTGTCCCTGCCTCCACCTGATTCCACAGGGTTCCTCCATGTCTTAGTGGCACTTCATCGAGGAGCCTTCTGAATCCCACCCGTATTTTCCATTAGGGCACCGTGCGTGTACTCCTGCAGCTTGTGCTTGTCCCGTATGCTGTCTTCTCTCAAAAACATCTTTCCTGGGACAGGATTCACGCAGCATCGAATGAACCCATCTAAATGGGACGATCGGTGGCTTGAGTATATTCACAGGGCTGTGCCTCGGTCACCACGGCCCCTTTTAAGAGACATTTTCATCACCCGGGATCCCCGTTCCCATCACTTCTCCCCTCCCCACAGCCCAGCATCTGGACAGTTCCCACATTTGGCTGCTATCCTATGATAACCGTTGTGAACATCTGGGTACAGATGTTCAGTGGGCGTATGTTTTAGAACTGCTGTGTCGTCTGGTAACTCTATGTTTAATTTTTTGAGGAACTGCCAAACTGGTTTCCAAAACTGTTGCACAATTTTGCATTCTTACCAGGAATGTGTGAAGTTTCTGCACATCCTTGCCAACGTATTTTATTATCTGTTTTCCTTTCTGTTGCTTGTGCTTTTAAAAGGTACCATATCTAAGAAAGGTATCATCCCTAAGCTGAGATCATGGAGATTTACTCCTACATTTTCCTATAAAGATTTTATAATTTTAACTCTTTACAGATAGGGCCACGACGTATTTTTGAGTTAATGTGAGGAAAGGGTCCAACTTCATTCTTTAACATGTGAATATCCAGTTGTCCCAGCAGGGTTTGTTGAAAAGACGAGTGTATCCCTGTGAAGTCACCTTGGCACCACTGTTAAACCAAACTTGTGTGCTCCTCGAGTGAAGGACCCAGATCCGTCTTGTTTGCCAGTTGTGTTCCCAGCGCTTGGCACATAGTACATATTGAGCGTGTGTTTGCTGAGGTGAAGAACGGAGGCGGACAGAGCACGGGGAAAGAGTAGAGTCAAAAAAGAGGAAAGACCTAGAATCATCATGTGGGCAAAAGGAGAAGTAGATTTTTGAGGGAGAACCAGTAGTGTTGTTTGAGCTGTTACAATAAGTTCCTCTATCGTCACCAGTCTGTTTCCAAACTCTGTTCTTGGGGCCCCTGTGTGGTTCAGTCAGCTGAAGGTCTGAATTGATTCCCACTCAGGTCGTGATCTCAGGGTCATGGGATCAAGCCGTGTGTTGGGTTCCCTGCTCAGCGAGGAGTCTGCCTGTCCCTTTCCCTCTGCTCCTCCCTCTGCTTAGACTCCCTCTCTCTCTCAAATTAAAAAAAAAAAAAAGTGTTCTTAATTTTATTTTAACAATTTTTAAAAGAGGTAATATAACCATGGTAAAAATAGAAACTGTAAAGGAAGATATAAAGCAAAAGGTAGGGACACCCGGGTGGCTCAGCGGTTGAGCACCTGCCTTCGGCCCAGTGTGTGAGCTCAGGTCCCGGGATCGAGTCCCGTGTCGGGCTCCCTGCATGGAACCTGCTTCTCCCTCTGCCCGTGTCTCTGCCTCTTTCTGTGTGTCTCTCATGAATAAATAAATAAATAAAATCTTTTTTTAAAAAAAATAAGCAAAAAGTTCCTCCCCATGTACCCCATCCACCATCCATGCTGCTTCCATGGTCGTAGGAGGTTCTTGTATGTTCTTCTAATAATTTATTATGCTCATACCAACACACATATATCCTTTCCTTTAAAAATACATAAATAGAATAATATTGTCCATTTTGTTTTATTCATATTGTTCCTTAGAGTGCATAATGACATCCCTTCCCTAATAGCACTTATAAACCTTCATCATTCTTTTTAACAACCACTTAGTATTCCACTGTAGGACATATTGAATATTATTTATCAATAGGGAACTATTTATCAATAGTTGTATTGATAAATACAATACTTGTAAAGCAGTCTGGTTTTAATAGGCAAGAATACAGTGGGGAAAAATAACTTGAAGTTGTGATTGCGAAATATTGCGATTATTATCTTTATTTTTATTTGTAAAATTAATTCACACAACAGTGTAAACATAGGCTTTCTTATATTAGTATTTGAAATTTTAAAATGAACATAGAATAAGCCTAATTTATTAATTTATCGTTTGAAACTCTTAAAAAGAAGAGCCCTTCTTTTTTTCCCTAAGATGTTTCAGAACATCCTAGAGTTGTTTTAGGAATTAAAATGAACCCTGCATAAAAGCCCAGTGCTCGGGCAGCCTGGGGGCTCAGCAGTTTAGCGCCGCTGTCAGGGCGTGACCCTGGGGTCCTGGGATTGCGTCCTGCGTTGGGCTCCCCACAGGGATCCTGCTTCTCCCTCTGCCTGGGTCTCTGTGTCTCTCATGAATAAATAAATACAATCTTTAAAACAACAACAACAACCCAGTGCTCTTTGGAATTTCACTGTATTCAAGCATTTCCTTAGTTGGAAGGCGTTCCTGAGGCCGCGTGTCCCTGTCCCATAGGCCAGCTGTAATGACCGTGGCTGACGGAGGGTGTAACGTGGGCATCCGGGTGGGATCTCAGCTGATGGAGAAGATGCTTCTCAACATTCCTCCCGACTGGCTCCGCAGAGTTATAGGTGAGATAGCCACGGCTGCGGGGCGGGTGGCGGTGCTGGAACCACTCATGCGTGGGGGTGGATGGCACCGTGGATCAGAACGGACCTCAGGGGCTTTTCTGTCCGCGTAAAGGCAGAGGTGTGATTAGCTGGAGGGGGACGAGGAGCATGTTTGCTGCAGGGGAAGACTTGGTCCGCACGGCCAGGGAGCCCTGTGTGTGGTGGGCCCAGTCGCCTGCTTGCCGCCGGGGTTACGGGGCCCGTGGGCCTGCCCCGGCCGCGCTAGTGTGTCCCGGCTCCAGGCTTGGCCAAGGTCGCAGGCTCAGGACCAGGGCCCAGTGTGGCGCGGCCTGTGCGTGGGCTGCCCGCCCTCTGAGCCCCCGCGCCCGCTCCCCTCGCCCAGGCCCCCCGAGGCCCACAAGCGCCAGCTCCCACCACTGGTTATTTCATTTATTTGAAGGGAGAGCGAGCGGGAGTGGGAGCAGCAGGTGGGGCAGAAGCGGGCTCCCTGGGGGCAGGGACCCCATCCCAGGCCCCGGAGATCGTGACCCAAGCCCAACCATCCGAGCCCCGGGGCCCAGTCCCCGCTGAGGAGCCCTGGCGCACCAGGCCCGCTGGGCCGACCACACGGGCACTGTCGGGCCTCAGAGCAGCTCAGCGCTGGGGTCGGAGCGGGCGAGGGTGGGGCAGGGCCAGGCGCCCAGGGGGCAGCGGAGCCTTGGCCATGCGCTTCACGTGTCCGTGTCCCTGTGTCCCCCAGCGCCTTGGGCCGAGGTCACCTATGGCGCGGTGGCCGCAGACCTGTTGCACTCACTGCTGGCGGCCGGCGCGGCGCCGTGGCTCCTGCAGGTGCACAGCCTGTTCGTGCTGGACGACAACAGCTGCCCGCTGCAGCAGGAGTGCTCCCTGCTGGATTTCCACCCCGACGCCCGCGCCGAGGACGTGGCAGGTCCTTCGAGGACCACGCTGGAGTCGTGTGCCTTGTGGAATAAATGAAGGACGGGGCTTTCCCTTGGGGTTTTAAATATATATGTGTATTTTGTATGGAGAAATGTGATATATCTATACATTAAAACTTTTTTTCTAAGAACATTCATTGAGGTTTTTGGCTTCTTTTTTTGGTGTTTCCCTCTCCTGCTTCTAGAGGAAGGATGTAAGTGATAAGGACTCTGCGTAGCCGTTCCCTGGGGAGGAAGGGTTCCTGTGCTGGTCCCTGCTCTGTGCCAGCGGGCGCCGCACCAGCCCCAGGGCACAGGCTGGAGGACGGGGCAGCTGCTGCTCTGCCGCGCTCACCCTCCGTCCTGCTCTAATTAGCTGGGGATGCCCAACAGTTTCCCCAATTGTGACCCAGATGGCAACGAGTTGGTTTGTGTAAGCCTGCGTTTTGACACAAGCATTTCTTTCTCTAAAGAAGCATGCGAAATGAGGGAAACGACATCCTGCTTCAACTCATTTTGCAAAAGGAGGAAGAGAGTCGTGGTGTTAGTTCATTTTCAGAAGCTTAGCGCCTTCTGAGTTTACGTATTACTAAAGAGCATTCAGTGATTTGTTCTCTCGCCGAGACTGTAGAAGCAGCTCATCTAAACTGGCAGTCGCGGCTGAGGACGGTGCAGTGGCCCTCGCCCAGACGCGTGCAGTATGCTGCGGGCTCATTGATTGAAAACATTGCTTGAAAATAACTAAATTCATGAAGAAACGAACAAGTTTGTTTTACCATAATGTGCTTTACAAAATTCTTGTGGTTCATTGCAATTGTTTTCTCTCATTCAGGGTTGCTTTTTCTTTCTTTCTTTCTTTCTTTCTTTCTTTCTTTCTTTCTTTCTTTCTTCTTTCTTTCTTTCTTTCTTTCTTTCTTTCTTTCTTTTCTTTCTTTCTTTCTTTCTTTCTTTCTTTCTTTCTTTCTTTTTCTTTCTTTTCTTTCTTTCTTTCTTTCTTTTTCTTTCTTTTCTTTCTTTCTTTCTTTCTTCTTCTTCTTCTTCTTCTTCTTCTTCTTCTTCTTCTTTTTGTAACTTGGCTTTTCTAAAAATGAAACTCAGGGGTTTTGTATTCTCCTCAAAGTAACGTGCAAAAATGTGTGCAAGAGAGTGCGTACACACAGACGGACGTCTTCCTGTAGAGGAGGTGAGTAGTTCTCAGCAAATCCTCCCAGGTCCTTGACCAACAGAGGGGGCAGAGGGGGGGCGGAGGGACAAGCGCTCTGCTTGGTGAGTGAATTCTTGGGGGAGGGGATGAATCAGATGATTGCAGTTTTTTTTTTTTAAGATTTTATTTATTTATTCATGAGAGACAGAGAGAGGCAGAGATACAGGCAGAGGGAGAAGCAGGCCCCACGCAGGGAGCCCGACGTGGGACTTGATCCTGGGTCTCCAGGATCACGCCCTGGGCTGAAGGCGGCGCTAAACCGCTGAGCCACTGGGGCTGCCCTGATTGCGGGGTTTTATCTAGCCCCCAGGATGAAAGTAGAAGAGTTGTCCCCGTGCTGTCCCTACAGACACTAACATTCAAACAAGAGTTGGCTCTCCCAGGAAATCCCCGCGATGGGTGGGGAGCCTCCAGCCCAGAGCCACCGTCTTCCAAGCCAGGCTCTCTCTGGGCTAAAGGACGGTGGAGGCAAGTCTGGAATTCTGATGTGGAGGCTGCGCAGTGAGTGTCGGCCCATGGGGAGTGCCGTTCCCTTAAACTCGCCCTTCCCCGTGGTCCCCGAGGTGCGGCTTGACCTCTCATCCCCAGAACAGCCCTGGAGGAGATGCCTCGGCACCGTCTTCGCTTGGGGAGACGTCTCCAAGGCACTTGGGGAGCCTAGAACAGCAGGTCACACCAACGGCCCCTCACAGCTCTTGGTACCTCGTTCACAAGTTAACCCATCTTTCCAGGAACCCTAATTTGAGCTGAAAATAACTTCCTTCTGTCCCGAGGCAATTATCATGTATTTAATTAAACAAATCGCCATCACTCCCAGGCGTATTCCTTACCCGAGGAGACGCGCAGGTAAGTACATCTAACCTACTCCACGGATTTTTATGAAACTCAGTCAGCTAGCCCAAGAATGTCAGCCGCCCCGGCAGCCCTGTGTCTGGCAGTGCTATGGTAGGCGTTTTAGGGAAATCTCATTTTTCTTTTTTTTTTTTTTAAGATTTTATTTATTCATAGAGACACAGAGAGAGAGAGGGAGAAGCAGGCTCCATGCAGGGAGCCTGATGTGGGACTCGATCCCGGGACCCCGGGGTCATGCCCTGAGCCAAAGACAGGTGCTAAACTGCTGAGCCACCCAGGGGTCCCCCGAAATCTCATTTTCACCTCCTGACAGGTCAGCTGAGAGGGAAGCTCTCCCGCCTTAGAGAACCATGGATGCTTGACATTAACACGTGCAGTTTCTCCACGGCTGTTAGAGGCGCTCGGCTTTCCCTATTGAGAGCTGTGCGGACTTTCCTCTTATATCTTGGGGGCTTTTTTGGGGAAGGAGTGTTCTGATTTTCAAGAAGGGTGACAAAATTGCACACGTGATCCACCCTGCGGACTTCTGCTGAACTCACACTAGCTTGAGCCAAAAAGGGGGAAATGGTGGCTCTTGTAACAGGTAGCAGTAGCTTAAAGCACAGTTCCATCCATTGGCTTAAAGTTTGGTTACCCCACCCCATTAATTCTTTCTTTCCCTTCCCTTCAGTTTCTCCCCGTGACCTGTTGGCTCCCCTTCTCCCATCATGTTTCTTTTTCCCTTTCCTGGCCTTTCCCTCCTGTGAGCTTCCCCTCCTCTGTCTCTCTCTGCCCTATCTTTCCTGCCCGTCCACATGGAGGAAAAATGGCAATAGGAAACCCCAAACCTCTTTATAGAAAAAGAGACTCTTTTTTTTTGTGAGTGTCCAGATAGCAAATTTCATGGAAGGACTCAGACTTAGTCTGTTAGGTTACCCATCCTCCCCCGGGGCCAGGGGTGCATGTGGCACTGGGGTTGAAAGGGCTAGAACCACACAGAATGAAAGCCTTTCCATAAGGGAAGCGGAATTCAGGGCAGACACAAACCTGTTGTTACAACGGAAGATGCAAGAAGGCTTCACAGAGGAACTCATTAACCTGCATTTTTAGTTTTGCGTGAGTGGGGGTGGGGTGGGCAAAGGGAGAGAGAGAATCTGAAGCTGGCTCATGCGGGGCCCAGTGTGGAGCCCAATATGGGGCTCAATCTCATGACCCTGACCCCGAGATTGTGACCTGAGCCGATATCAGGAGTCGGACACTTAACCGCTAAGCCACCCAGGTGCCCCGAACCTGCTTTTCAAAATATGAGATGTTTGCCACGAAAACTGTGACGTGCATGAAGTAGTGTAGTGTACTTGGGAAGATGCAACATCTCAAGTGGGGCTGAGGAAGTGAAACCCCCCGAGAACGCATGGGGGGGTACCTAAGTCACTAAGGACAGGACATCTCTGAAGAAACCCTGACCTGCAAAGCAAGGGAGTCTCGATAGGTTCAGTTTGGCGTTGAGAGTACTGGCGTGGCGCACGGCGCGGCGTCACATAGCTTGGTGGATTCTGGTGACACGCTGGGATCCTGTACGGATGCTTCAGCCTTAGAGCAGAGGACACGAGGGCCGGGAAACCAGAGCCGAGTCCCGCATCCCCAGACTGGGGTCGCCAGTGGCATCCAGACTTCGAAATACGGTTTGTTACGACTGAAGATGCATCTGGAAGTTGGGTCGACAGCACTACCCTGACACTTGACTTTGTGAAATGCACACTCGTGGAGCTGGGAGCAGGTGAGAGGAGGGCTTTTACCTCACCTGCTGTTGTGCCGAGGAGTAGAGTCTACAGAGTTCCCACAGGGTAACTGTATTGGTGATCACGAATCATCATCATCCCAGGATCTTCCTAAACTACTGTGGACCAAGGCCCTAAGTCGTTCATGACTAGTCTTACGTTGATTTAGGGTCGGTGCAGCCTGAGTAGGCGAGCACAGGCTGTCACGTGGTTTTCTTGGAAGAAAACCTCTCTAATTTCTCAAAAGAGTATAGAATGAAACAGAAAACGTACTGTTCCTGTGTCTCCCGTTTTAAATGACGAACGTGCCTCCTGGAGGGTCTCTAGATGGTTCACACATCAGGACAGTGAGACTCAAGTGTTCATCTATCCTGAGAGTTTACCTCTGGCCTCTGTTTTAAGGTCAATAGGGTGAGAAATAGGTGAGAGGGGAAGAAGTTTGCCAATTAATTGTTATTCTGTCTTTGGGGGTCTTGAGCCTGGCGTGTCATCAGGAGGTTGACATGGCCCCCTAAGGAATACATGTGCTGAGGGTGAGCTCCCTGCCTCCCGGGGGGGTGGGGCACAGCGTCTCTCCCACTCCAGCTCCCTGGAGCCCGCGGGAGGAGGATGGGACCTGGGGGTGAGGCTGCTTCTCCCGGTGCCTTCCCTGCCCCTGAGGCCCAGCTCCTGCCGTGATGGGGGCGCGGTGGGGGAGGACAGGGGACAAGGTTTCATGACTCCGGCTCCCCCCACGGCCCCGGCCTGTGAGCTCGGAGCTTCCCCTTGTCCTGCAGCAAGCGCACAGCTGCTTTCACTGCGAGGTTTCGATACAGACATGGTTTCGATACAGATACTAACGGCACCAGCAGGTGTAGACGCTCCGCGGAATGGGGGCCAAGCACACATACACCGTCTCTGGGTTGTGTCTGCACCTGGTTTGATTCCCGGCAAGAACTCTCACTCAATCAGTAGGACACCTGACTCACGCTGGGCCAATCAGATTGTTTTTCCTGGAGTTAAGGTTTATATGGAGTAGAATGCACAGATCTTCCTGTACAGTTTGCTGAATTTTGACAAATACATTCCTGTAGCCAATACTCTGATCAAAATTCTGTTTCCATCTCTCTAAAAATTTCCCTCATTTCTACTTCTAGTCAATCCCGCTCATGCTCGGCAACGTTTCTGATTTCCATCACCATAGATGAGTTTTATCTGCTCTGGAATGTCATAACAATAAAATCAGACGGTTTATATTACTTTGTGGCTGGCTTTTTTTCACACAATGTTTTTGAGGTTCACGGACTCAGTAGATTGTTCTTTTTATTGGTGAATGATATGCCAACATGGGAATTTATTACATTATTTGTTTTGTGACTGGAGGTCATTTGGGTTGTTTCCAGTTTGGGGCTGTCAGGAACAGTTGCTATAAACATCTTTTTGCAAGTTTTTTTTTTAAATTTTATTTATTTATTAAGATTTATTTTTATTTATTCATGATAGACATAGAGAGAGAGAGGCAGAGACACAGGCAGAGCAAGAAGCAGGCTCCATGCTGGGAGCCCGATGCGGGACTTGATCCTGGGACTCCAGGATCACGCCCTGGGCCAAAGGCAGACGCGAAACCGCTGAGCCACCCAGGGATCCCCCATCTTTTTGCAAGTCTTGTTGTGGACATAACATTTTCATTTTGGGGCCTGGGGGCGCAAGTACCCATGACTGAGATTGCTGATTTATAGGGTAGATATCTATTTAACTTCCAAAGAAACTGCCAAACAGCACTCCAAGGTTGTACGGCTTTACACACAAGCCAGGTATGAGGGCCCCAGTTGTTCCCCAGGTGCCAATCGTATTCATTTAGCCATTCTACTGGATGTGAGGCAAGAGCTCATGGTCTTTTTTAAAAATTTATTTAAAGTTAGTTTTTAAAAAGATTTTATTTATTTGACAGAGAGCTCAAGTAGGGGGAGCGGGAGAGGGAGAAGCAGGCCGCCCACTGTGCAGGGAGCCCAATGGGTGGATCCCAGGACCCGGGGATCATGACCTGAGCCACCCAGGCACCCCTAGCTCACGGTTTTGGTTTGCATTTCTCTGTGATGACTGATGGTGTTGAGCAACTTTTCATGTGCTTTATTTGTTGCCTATGCACCTTGACTTGTGGACGGCCTGCTCAGGTCATTTGTTCATTTATTTCACTGGGTTGTTTCTTTTTCTTTTTTCTTTTTTTTTACTGATCATATGTATGTTCTAGTTGAAAGGCAGAAGTGTGTATTATTAATATTTTTCAAATGCCTGTTCAGCATTAGATATGATGGCCACGTGATTTCAGAAGAAAAAAGAATGTGTGGTTGTAACAAGGAGTCTTTTTTTTTTTTGTAACAAGGAGTCTTAAATGAATCAACATGTCACTATTTTGAGTGGCTGGAATGTATACAAAGAAAAATAACCTTAGGAAACCCAACCAAAAACATATTGCTAATATATTAATTGCATAGAACATAAACACAACATAAACTTAAAAATCCTAAAGGTGGTAATATATTACCACCCCACAACACTGTGTAGTTCAGATAATAGACAAAACCAAAAACGTGAAAGGCTTTATGTATTCAAAGGAAATGATTTTAAAACAACGAGGGAAACAAAAAGAGAAAAGAATTAATGAAACATGGTCCTGCGCTCTTGCTGCTTGAAAAGATCTAGGATGCAGAGTTGATTCAATATTTTTTTTTTTTGAGTTGATTCAATATTAACCAAAGCCCCTGATGGTATAAAAAAGTTGATAGACCGATTTACACATTAAGTGAGAAGGACAAAAAGGAAAGTGAATATCCTAAAAACCACTGAGTCCTACATTCTACGTGGTGGATTGATTAACTTGTGAATATCTCCATAAAGCTGGTAAAAAAAAAAAAAAAAAAAGAATAGGCAGAAAAAAATTGTTTTTAAGCTAAAACAGACAAAAAATAAAGTAAGCAAAACAATGAAAAAAACACCCGTGTTTATAGTACATTAAGTGAAAGATCACTTCAGGAAATAGTGTATAACACACTTCGTTTTTGTCAAGACGTACATTACATCAATGGAGAGAGATGGAGAGGTTTAACGATGTTGATCCTAAGGAGCCAACAGCTACAGGAGACCTTTTAGTAATGATGCAATATTTCTGGGAACAGAAATCGGACAGGGATGTCCAGTGGCAACACCTACATCCAATGCTTTCCTGATGTTCCCAGCCCAATCGATAAAGCAAAAAATTGAAGTTAAAATAGAAGGATTGGAGCCAAGATATAACACTATGATTGTGGTGTATTAAAAACACAAATCTAGAGATAAATGATTAGCATTAGTGAGCGTGGCATGATTGCTGGGCGCAAGGTCAATCGAGGAAGACTTTCTTGCGGATACCAGCAAGAAATACAAGATGAACAATGTAAAAAAAAAAACAAAAAAAAACAAATCCTGTTTATGATGGTATAAGAAAACCAAGGGGCCAGGAAAAAAGGTCATGAAGATCTACGAAGCCTGCACATGCCACAATCACACTGGGTAGGGAAGTGAGAGAGGGGCTCGGTCGGTACAGGCGTGCCCCGTGTCCGGGAACTGGCAGACGCGGCATTCCAGACGAGTCTCCGTGACTGGATACAGACTCCAGGCAATTTCAACCAAAATCACAAAAGAGATGGGAGGGACTTAGCAAGCCGATTCTAAAATTTACATGCACATGCCGCGCGCCCAAGGGGCCACGACTCGTGAAGAGCCAGACAGACTGCGGACTCCCTCAAGCAGGGGTTGGCCTTACAGATGATCGTCAAGAGCTGACGGTATTAGGATAGAAAGCCGCAAATTCACTAACGTAGCGGAAGGAGCCCAGGGACAGACGCAGCCGTACAGATGCTGGATTCATGTCCAGGTGCTGCAGCAGGCTAATGGGGAAAAGGATCTGCTTTTCAGTAAATGGTGCTTGGATAGTTCGATACCCTATAGGGAAAAAAAGAAAGAACCTTGAGCCCAATGTTATAACTCCAGAAACGTCTATCTGAAGTAGATTCTCTATCTCAATGTGAAGATAGTGTAGAAGAGTATCTCCGTGATCCCAAGGTATGGGGCGCGTGGGAAGGTGAGGGAGGAGGAAGGGAGAAGGCCCTCCGACACCAGGAAACGAAACAGATGGCTCCATGCAGTGCGCACAGGTTTATCCGGGGAAAGTCACTGACACAGGCGTTGAGTGGGTGGGTGGCAATCCAGAGCTGCACAGCTCTTCTCCCCAGAGTCAGACCTAGGTCCACAAATTTTATAGGGTGAAGGGATGTGTGGAGAGCACCTTGCTGAGGTCAAAGGGCCTAACACGTAACGGACCTTGAGGCGCCAGCTGTGTCCAGAACGGGAGGAGGGTGGTGAGAAACTGTGTTATCTCGATTAGTTACCGAAGCAACTTTAGGAAAGGCGGGAACAAGCCTTCCCACATCCCGGTCAGAGCGTATGTGGGCCTCCACAGGGCCTGGAACACGCAGCCCCCGAGAGGTCGTTGTGTGGCCACGAGCATGGTGGAGGCCGACGAGGGAGGATGCTCGGCGCACCTACGGGGCTTCTAAAAAGGAGGCACCAGAAAACACTAATATAGAAGATTGCTTCGTCTGACTCCATTAAAATAAAAAACTTCTTTTTTTTAAAAAAAATTTGTATTTATTTATTCATGAGACACACACAGAGAGAGAGGCAGAGACAGAGGCAGAGGGAGAAGCAGGCTCCATACAGGGAGCCCGAAGTGGGACCCGATCTGGGGACCCCAGGATCATGCCCTGGGCCAAAGGCAGGCACCAAACCGCTGAGCCACCCGGACTGCCCTAAAATCAAAAACTTCTATTTATCAAAAGAACGGCATAAAAATGGGAGGAAATCAACTGCAAATGTATTAGTTATTAGAAAAGAAACAGAATGGGAGGAAACAGTGGGACTACATCTAATTGAAAGGACTTCCTACAAGTCAGTGAGGAAACCACAACCCAACAGAGAAGCAGGTAAGATCAAGCTCTTCGTAACGGAGGAGACCTGGAATGACCGCATGCCCTGCAAACGGGCAGGGTCGGTGCCATCCGGCAGGGACTAGATCCACTGTGGGGACCGGCCTACGGAAGAGGATGACGGAAATAGGACTGAGGAGACCAAGTGTGGACAAGGATGCAGAGCACCGGGGAGTCGGCTGTGGGGAGAAGTGAACCTGGTGGGGGACTTGGGGGGGGTAGCTTCCTGGGTGGGGACAGCCGGACACCTGTGACCAGCAACTGCATTCCGCGCTGGGACCCTCACCC